>NC_066362.1:163668593-166521093 GCF_013377495.2 Cygnus atratus
CTCAGTACTGTGATCAGGGTTAAAATATGGCTCATATATCCCCAATGTCTGGCCAAACCATGACAAGGACAGACATGGCTAATCATCTAATGTATTCTGACTGGGTTATAAAATGGCTTAAAGCTGTTACAGGGACAGGTCTATTGGTATCATTCCCCCATGCCCAGTTTAAGCCTCCTATAGCTTTCCTGCCATGGCATACAATCCCAGCAGTACACCACCAATGCTAGAAAACTCACAAACACATTTATTTGAATATTCAACTGTTAGTGGTTACAAATTCCATGAGAAGCTGATTATTTTCATTTTGTATCAGCAATATTTACTATGTGGGAAAGTACAAGTAATTCAAATGATGTATTTCTGCTGCTGAAAATAAATGTCATTTTCAGATCTCTTTGAAAATATCAGAGATTCTGGTAACATCAACAGTACCCTATTGTTGGTAACAGTTACAAGTAACACACATCCCATTCACTTGACTGCTTGAACACTAAGGGTTGTATTCTCTTTCGCATTCTGCTTTCCCTCTGCTCAGCTGCCAAAATGACAAAAGGAGGCCAGCTGAATACTATTGGCATTTTTTTTAGTATAAAGCTAATGCCTTCATATGGTCTTAGGAAAACAGTAGTTCAGATATACCCAGCTGCTTCAGAGCAATTGAGCAGCATGAAGATATAAATTGGACTGAGAGATTAGCATCAGCTAATGCACATCAGCACTGTTTCCACACTGCTTCCCAGACATTAAATCAAATTGAACTGAAGACTTAGATACTTCTGACAACCTCTTCCTCAAATACTTTTCCTGGATTAGGGCTCACAAGCAGTTGGAGTAGTCAGTCTCTCCAATTACTGATATTTGAGGTGTCATCTAGGAAAAGCAGGTTCAAATTTAAGCTGGATCCTGTTCAAAAATATAAGTTATGAGTTCTGGTGGAAAATGGTCCAACAGTCATTCAGCAGCTAGGAGAAAAGGTTTTCTAAAATGGGACCTGTAAAAAGTGTTTCAGAAACAAGGAGTGTACGCAATACAATCATGGTGGCAGTAAACAAGAAATAACCTAGGTATATGTTAAAAAAAAAAAAGCCTATTGCCAACCAAAAGCAACATTCATAGTACAACAGATGTCAAAAATAAAGCATCTCATACAGAATAAGAGTAGAAGAGATAAGTACAATTATCCCTGAGGCATCATTCACTATAGAACCACAGAATAATAGAATATCCCAAGTTGGAAGACTGACAAGGATCACCAAGTCCAACTCCTGGCTCCACACAAGACCACCTAAAATTAGACCATATGTCTGAGAGCATTGTCCAGCTGCTCTGTCAGGCTTGGTGCCATGACCTTGGGAGCCTGTTTCCTAACACCCAGCCTGACCCTCCCCTGTCCCAGCTCCATGCCATTCCCTCAGGTCCTGTCGCTGTCCCTAGGGAGCAGAGCTCAGTGCCTGCCCCTCCGCTCCCCTCGTGAGGGAGCTGCAGGCCGCCATGAGGCCTCCCCTCAGCCTCCTCTGCTCTGGGCTGAACAAACCAAGGGACCTCAAGCTGCTCCTCATATGTCTTGCCCTCTAGACCCTTCACTGTCTTTGTAGCCCTCCTTTGGACACTCTCTAATAGTTTTAGGTCTTTTTTATATTGTGGTGCCCAAAACCACACACAGTACTTGAGGTGAGGCCACACAGCACAGAGCAGGGCAGGACAATGACTTCCCTTGACCAGCTAGCAATGCTGTGCTTCATGCACCCCAAGGTACAGCTGACCCTCCTGGCTGCCAGGGCACACTGCTGGCTCATATTCAACTTGCTGTCAACCAGAACCCCCAGATCCCTTTCTGTGGGGCTGCTCTCCAGCCTCTCATCCCCCAGTCCGTACGTATAGCCAGGGTTGCTTCATCCCAGGTGCAGAATCTTGCACTTGCTTCTGTTAAACTTCATATTATTGGTGATTGTCCAGCCCTCTAATTTGTCAAGATCTTTCAGCAAGGCCACTCTACCCTTGATTATTTAGTATAATCTGCAAATGTACTTAGTATGCGTTCAAGACCTGCATCCAGATTGTTAATAAAAACATTGAAGAGAAATGGGCTTGTAGGGAACTGGCCTATTTTAGAGAGTCTGAGACCCTGAGCAATGAATGTGTAGCTAATAAGAAAGGCTCAGCATTGGTTCATTCTTGTACTGGTGACTAACCCAGGGTAACACAGAGAACAGAGAGGAGGCCTTCTGAAGCATAAGAAGATGGCAGTAATGACACATATGTCAGGAACAGAGGACCAAACCCCAGGACCTCGAGGAGTCTTCAGGCAGTGTCACCACATTTTTGGTGTTAAATTAGTGTCCTCCATATGTGTTTACCAGTCTGATCACTGTAAATCAGCCCTGATCAGAGGAAACTGCTGGAGCTGAGGTTCCCACATGTCTAGAGCGGGAGACTTCTAAGCATGTTTTGTGCTCAGGAAACTCTGCTCTGCAAGTCTTTTATAGTTGGATGTTTTCAAAGGATGTCAGATACAGATTGTAGATATTCTTAATTTCTCTCTTTAACCTTGAAACTTAACCTAAATGCATCCCAAGTCCCTGTGTAAATATTTTAATTTGACACTAAGAGTGACTTTCTGCAGCTGAGCTTAATCCCAAATTATATCCTTTCCCAAAATACATTAAGCAAAACTTTACAAATGCATTGTTATTGCAGATAAGATGGTTATGTGTGACAAACTCAGGCTTTTCTTTCTTGGTGCCTTATCTGTGTGAAATAAAACTAGAACATATAGCCTGAACAAAAGGCTTCTCATATTGAACAATGTCTAGCTGAGACTCCATTTAAAGTCTGAGTGAATTCAATGGGGTAATCATGAAGTAAAGTACTATTCATATACAATATGTATGTGGGAAGCAGAAACATTCTTTTTACAGACCAAAAATCTCATTAAAAAACCCTGCTGTATTTCTAAAGCAGAAGCAGATCAACATACCAGGCAGAATGTTCAAGTCTGAAGTCAGAAGAGAAATCAGGAAAAAGAAGGAAAAACAACAGCAATGACCTCCCTCTAATACTTTAGGAAATGCTTGTTTGGAAGAGTTGCATGAGAACATACAGACAATGTTTTTGGTTTCTTATCAGGCTGGACCAAACACAAAACAGTGACCTCAAGGTTAAAAGCCTTACATGTCTTTTCCATGTTCTTAAACAATCCAGCAATTCCTACCAATAAAATATCTTATTCAGGATTCCATACCACTGGATTACATATTGCTTCTAAAAACAACTTTCTAGATAACCAAACAACAGTTGCATGCCCTCAGAGAATATGAAGAAAAAGAGGCTGATGCTTAGCTGCTATAAAGTGCTTCCTCCAAGGTAGTGAAATGATGCCTGTGAAGAGCAGATATGGGTCTGGTATTTGGTGCTTAAGGGTTTACATGTTTTAAGGATGAATTACTTACTAGGTATACATATGGGAGTTGTTCCATAGTATCTATTCCTGAATGAGCTATGAACCTCTTAGATTGCCATGTCATTCAACTTTCCGGTATTTCAGATTTTACACTGGGAGATGGCAATAAAACTTGTCTTCACCATAGAAACATTGAAAGTTTCATCAGTGCCAAAGAAAATCTATTTCATAGATGTATTTCCTACAGTGCTATCTTATTTGGGGGGAGTAATACGCTTTCTGTTTTTGTATACTTTTACCACTGACTTTTGTCTGACATATGAAGCATGGAGGTGATTAAGTTACTTACCTGTAAGTGGAATACACCAAGATGTGTTGTTCATATGTTTCTTCTCACTGCAGGCACAAACCCATCAAATGCTTGAGTTCTGTTTTTCCCTCCAGCAGTCCCAGCCCTATTTATGTGTCCTCTTTGTGTCCCACACAGATGGTGTAGAGAGGTGAGCATTTTCTGCTCTCCAATTTCTTTGCAACCACGGGATCACGGAGTATGAAGGACTCCAAGAAAGAAGACAAAAAAAGACAGTAATAAAATGTACATATGCACAGCATAAGGTCTCCACTTGCAAGTAAATTTCATCTCTGTGTGTATGTTCATTCTACTCTGGGTGACACCAGTACCTACAGGTATTTCTGACATCTCTGAGAGCAAGGAATTGCTCTGCCAAGAGTGTGTCTGGGTGTAATAGCACAGCTTGGACAAAAAACAGCCTGGGAAGGTATAGCAGGAGTATGCAGGGTGACTTGGGTAGGAGGAGGCCATGAACAACCCTGTGATGGTCACAGCCAGTTTTGGTCAGCTTGGCGACCAACCCAGCCTCTGCAGAGGCCTGTGGAGGAACCCACACCCACTCTGATCCTAACCTTCTGTGCTACCCATTGCCTCACAGAAGGGACCTGAACTGATGCTGAGCCTAGGAAAAGGGGTGGAAAGGTGTTTTCTTAAGTGTTTGTTTAATTGTTTGTTTTCTTTGTTTCTCAGTTCCCAAACTGGTAATTAAAAGTTTATGTTCATTGACAATAAATTAAATTAAGTAAAATCCTAAGAGTCAAGGTTGTGTTGCCTGTGAAAGAATAGATGTCTTTGGTTGAGGTTCTGGAAGGGAACAAAGTAGCTGACAGCGCCTCCACATGCCCTTTATGCCCTTAGTATTAGGAAGAAAAAGATTCAGTTTCTGATCCTATTCATGATAACCATGTTGTTTTTTTCTGTAGGCCAGCAGAGGAGTGAAAACTTATCTTATCTGAACAATGTCTTTTTGCCTTCTTCCTTCAGCTCTCCACTTATATAGGAAACATACTTAGTTTCACTCTTTCTGGAAAGAAGATGGTGGAAAAGCTGTACAGAGAGAACTGACATTGTGGCATGACAAGGAAAATGTGTTGTCAACAGCACTTGTTTCTAGGAAGGTCTATATTCAGACAACTTCTTGTTGCAAAGCTGGCATTCCTGTCTCTGCATATAAGAACCCTCTGACAGTTCAGAAGTTTGACAGGAAAAGATGTTCCTCATTTCCACTTATGAACCACCTGAGGCTATTATTCCTGAGCAGGATACACAGCAAATATTTATCCCCCCCCCTTATTTTTTCCAGAAGTCAGCAATTGTGTGAGAAAGAATGATGAAACAGACAAGAACACAAAAAAAATATATGGCGCACAGCCTGAGTTAGGCATCCAAGCAGATTCTTTTGCACTTGTTTTGAATTTCTGTACATCCAGCATTTCCACCCTGAAAGAAAGAGGGAGAGAGAGAGAGAAGGAGAGAGAAGAAAAAAGGGGGGAAAAAAAAAGAAAAGGAGAGGTGTAGGAGAAACTTGGCCTGAGTCAGTTGGTGATGCTTCATTAAAATCCTAATTGTCATCCAGACAAACAAACAGTGGATGTAATTCTCAGTAGATGTAATTTAGACAGACAGTGTAAGAAGTTATGTTACTGTTGTGCACAGAAACCCTCAGATCCAACTCAGTCTGGATGAGCTATTCCAAAAGACTCAGTTTCATTGTCTGAAACATGAAAAAGTACATCAGAGAATAAATATGCTTCATAACAATGTTGACATTGCAGAAACAGGCACTTTAAAAGGTTAAAAGATACACTGTCTTTTTATGACTCATTTCCATATAGACACACAAAGAAGTCAGACCTTTTTTTATGTCAATTAGCTTGACATCTCTACTGAGTAAATAATAAAACACATCTTCATTGCATTACTTTTTGCATGCCTGAAGTTATCCTACAATAAAGTTGTTAATTAAAGCATATACTGCATTTGCAAATTGCAGTATTTCCAGTTTAGTGGATTTTTTGTTTCACTAATTTAATTCTCTGTGTCTGGCTATAAACACTGCATATATTAATACTGGATATATATTTAGATCAAAATGCGGTTTAATTACCTAAAATGTTACTTTATTACAAGGAAAAGTAGTTCAATATATAGGAAAATGAATGTGTAAATACTACAATGTTACAATGATGAATGAGTTGAGGGAATGGCATTAATATTACAGGGACACATTCCAAAATGAATGGACACTAGTTGAAAGAGCTTCATGTCATTAACTTTATTGGGAGCCATTCCAAAAGACTCAAGTTGAAAGAACTCATGTCATTAATATTATTGGGAGTCACTCCAAAAAAACAGTAGTTGAAAGAGCTTCTTGTAGGATGATTTATTTGTTGGTTTAAGCAGATAAGTTAACCCATTTGGTATTTGATGCTGAATTTTGATAGTAATTCACATTCATGAAGGGAGGTGGAACGTCCTGGACTAATATTCAGGCAAGGTTGAAGTTAGTAATTTGTAATCAGGAAATAGGTTTTCTGTTTTCTTCAAGACCCTTTAAACAAATCTTTGTGTTTTTTTTTTGTTGTTTTTTTTTGGTTTTTTCATGGCATAAACATAAACTTTTCATTTTCTGGCTCTTCACAACTCTGTCCTTCTCTATTCCCTCTGTCTTGTATTTATCACTGCTGTGTGCTGTTACTACTACATTTTTGTCTGTCTGCCAGGATAGATGATGCCCCTGCAGACAAGTTCTCAACATTTTTCATTTATCGTCCAGTGCTTCTGCACTGACAGCAGCTTGAAATGTTCACTTGTGGTCTTCTTCCAAAAATATCTCTGCATGACAGTCTTACACAGGATGCGCTCTGAGCATTTGTCTGTGAATGAATTACTATGAAAATTTCCTCGGTCTTTTGCACGGTGAGGGAAATAGATAGCAACCATGGTTTTTATGCTGGATAATACTGTCATAGTTCTCTCCCATTTCCACATCTTTTTATATCCTTCTGTCAGCTCTTGTCTTAGACCATTTGGGAATGGGATCTGTTTCCTGTATTTGCTTGAGAAGCACTCTGTATAAAGGAGTCCTGGCCATTGCAGAATTCCAAACAGTGTCATATCTATATTGTCGTGTTCCTATGTCCACATGTCATGCTCAGAACTCAGCTCTTTGATCTTCTTGGCTACACACATGTTATTTATCACCCAAGGTCCCATTGTGGGGTAGTGAGTGGTGTTGGAGGTTGGGGGAGCCTAAATAGCAGCCTTGACAAAAATAAAAATAAAAATGCAATCATGAACGGGAAAACACTGCATGCCAAGGTTTCATTCCTAATACAAAAATAAATGCTGGCAGATCTGACTTCTTCAGCCTGCAGGCATCACGGCCTTGTGTGCCCTTCCTGATTCTCATGCTACAGACAAAAATGATATGTCTTAGCCTTGGCAACTTGCTATAAGACATTCCTGTGCTAGATTGTGAGGCAGTTATCTCATTTGTGTCCGCAGCTGAATGAGTATGATGCTAAGCAGCATTTAAAGAAGTGTCAGTTTGGGTAAAGAGGAGATCAACATTTATGGTTTCACCAGTTCAAAATCAGAAAAATATCATCTGAGGCCAAAGAAAGAATCTGGATTTTGAGGAAAATTAGGAAGAATCTGGAATTTGAGGGAAGTTTCACTATTTCCAAAATATGCACAATAAGTTGGATGGAGAAGTAACCTTACGGTATGCTCCTCCATGCTCAGGCCAACCCTACACAGAAGTGCCAGAGTCCAAGAGACAGATCTATTAATGCAGCTGAATCACAAAATAGAATCATAGAATGGTTTGAGTTGGAAGGGACCTTAAAGCTCATCTAGTTTCAACCCCCTGCCATGGACAGGGACTCCTCCCACCAGACCAGGTTGCTCAAAGCCCCATCCAACCTGGTCTTGAACACTTCCAGGGATGGGGCATCCACAGCTTCTCTGGGCAGTCTGTTTCAGTGCCTCACCACCCTCTGAGTGAAAAAAGTTCTTCCTTACATTTAATCTAAACCTACCCTCTTTTAAAGTCATTATCACTTGTCCTATCACTATATACCCTCTCCTACTTTTCTGTAGGCCCCCTTTAGGTACTGGAAGGCTGCTGTAAGATCTCTCAGAGCCTTATCTTCTCCAGGCTCAACAACCCCAACTCCCTTAGCCTGTCCTCATAGGAGAGGTGCTCCAACCCTTGATCATTCTCATGGCCCTCCTCTGGACTTGTTCTAATAGGTCCACATCCTTCCTGTGCTGGGGCCCTAGAGCTGAATGCAGGTGCTGTAGGTCTCCTTGTCACTGGTAAATAGTGAAACACCACTAGAACTGGCTCTGCACCCCTGTCAAATCAAGCTCCAGAGCTGAATGCAGTACTTCAGCTGGGGTCACATGAGAGCAGAGCAGAGGGGGAGAATCATCTCCCTTGACCTGCTGGCCACGCTGCTTTTGATGCAGCCCAGGATATGGTTGGCTTTCTGTGCTGCAAGCACACATTGCCAGCTCATGTTGAGCTTCTCATCATGCAACACCCCTAGGCCTTTCTCCTCAGAACTGCCCTCAATCTGTTCTCCACCCAACCTGCATTTGTGTTTAGGATTGCCCCAGCCCAAATGCAGGACCTTGCACTCCTTCCCTTCCCTCCAGCATGTCAACCACAACACACAGCTTGGTGTCATTGGCAGACTTGCTGAGGGAGCACTCAATTTCACTGTCCATATCACTGACAAAGACGTTAAACAATACCAGTCACAATACTTCCCCTGAGGAACATCAGTCATCACTGGTCACCACTTGGACATCAAACCATTGACCACAACTCTTTAAGTGTGACCACCCAGCCAATTCTGTACCCACTGAGTGGTCCATTTGTTAAAGCGATGTCTCTTCAATTAGAGACAAGGATGCCATGTGGGACAGTGCCAAAAGCTTTGCACAAGTCCAGGTAGATGACATCAGTTGCTCTTCTCCTATGCACAAGAGTTGCACCCCATCATAGAAGGCCACCAGATCTGTATACCATGACTTGCCTTTACTGAAGTCATATTGGCTGTTGCTGATCACTTTATTTTCCATGTGCCTTAGCATAGTTTCCAGGAAGATCTGCTCCGTGATCTTGCCAGGCACATAGGTGAGACTGACTGGCCTGTAGTTTCCCAGGTCTTCCTTTTCTCCTTTTCTAAAAATGGCATTTATGTTTCCCCGCTTCCAGTCAGTGGGAACCTCACCAAACTGCTATGACTCCTCAGATATGATGGCTAGTGTCTTAGCAACTCAACTAATCCAAATTTGCCAGTCAACAAGGACTGTGGCTGTCTCCCTGACAAAGCAAGATAAAAGGTAATGTCCCAGTCAAAACAGCCTTATTTTATACCAGCATCCGAGAAGAGAAAGGTCCATCTTGCCTGGGTCTATCTTCCTATGCTAGACATCTTTGCTCCAACACATGGGGTATGAACAAACCTGAAGTATTCTTCCCAGTCAAAGCCATACCACTGTCACTAACAACATCAGCAGCAACAGCAATGGAAAAATTATGCAGCAAGTCCAAGGAAGAGCTTAAGTGCCTGTCTCTGTTATACAGAGAACTGGAGATACTTAAAACTCAACTGGACAAGATCCTGAGCAACCTGATGTCCATTGAGCCTGCTTTGAGCAGACAGTTGTACTGAAGTTTCTTGGAATTTAAATTACTCTATTGTTCTGGGAGTCTAGCTTATATTTATGTTAGTATATCATCACACAACTGTAGGGGAAAAAGATCACCTGACTTAAAAGACCAATGTGCAGTCCAAATGAATCACTGAAGGAAAATGTGATGGTGAAATGCAAACCTTGAAAGTTCTTCAAAGACTGAACATATGTTTCTTTTCTCTGTCTTTACTATGTATATGATCAATTGTATATATAAAGCAGACAGCATGGACTAACTTTCAGATTACTTTTTACATACAGTGCTCTTCCTTGTGGTAAATTATTCACTATGCAACAAGACACACTGTGATGAATAATGTACATAGCATGCAACTACAATCTTTTAATGACAGTCTACGTCATGGACAAATTTTCAAAGATGTGACTATTTGTAGACTTAAACATGAACTCCTGTTCTGTAGTATGATTTTCAAGGGCAGAGTATATGTATTCAAGTAAGAGATGAGTTAATGATAGTCTTCAGTGTTACTTTGTGTATCAAAACACAAGAACCCATATCGAAGAAACAAATTACCAGTGTCCAATCCATGGCAAAGTGCTGCTTCCCTGGTGGCATTACAGTCTCTTTGTTCTTTCTCCCTCAAACTCCGATGTTGATATGCATATATTTGATATGCGTATACTATGCAGACCAGTGAGAAGCTCACAGTATGCTATAAGAACCATTAAGAAATAAAAATTTACTTCAGTTATTGCTAATTTTTTTATGCATCAGGTACAGGACAACACAATAAGCATCCATTGTGGTAGGCATTGACAGTATAAACATGCAACCAGCGAAAGTCTCAGGACCAAAGAAATCATAAAATATATACACAAGAAAGACAAAGTGTAGAGGAAAGGAAGAACATACAAATACAGCAAACAATGTAGCAAAATTAGCTTTGTTATTATTGGCTTTATTTGTTGCTTAAACCTTTTCTATGAAGTTCTGAGAGGAAAAAGTTAGGTGGGAAAAAAATGGTGGGAATAAATCAGTGAGAGTAAATGGCAAATCAGTAGATATGACTGACTATAGAGTAAATACAGATGAAATAAGCTATTAAAATCATCACTGTTTTTATGTTTTCATCTTCCACCATTTCTGCAGAAGCTCTGCCAACTGTACTTTTTTTTGACTTGCTCAGGTCTGCTGCTTCTTTTGTAAATTTTAAAACTTTTATGATAGATGAAGAAAGACATTTAATTACTGTCCAAATTACCATCTGGATGGGCAGTGATGTACTTTAAGGTATCAGACATATCACAATGTGTTTAAAACACAGTGACTTCTGCTCAGCCCTCATTTTAATATAAACTGGGAATGCTGTGTCCCTTTGTCACCTCAGTCCAGTATGTCCTTTTAGCCCTTGTGATCTAGAAATAGTGTTAGTGATTCCTAGTCCATACTTTTCATCTTTGAAAGTTATACATCTTTGCAAGGATACTCAAGCATCAATTGCCTATGCAGAGGATGAACAAAAATGTTTAGTACTAGTTACGGGTAAAAAAAAATGCATAAAATAACAGAAACAGTTTGTAGGGGGTTGTCCCTCCAGCCAGTTCAAGAGGGTCTTTAAAACCTCCATAGAATTTTGGCTTAAGGACAGAAGAAACATCATTCCTACACTCTTGCAGTACCTTTCACACACACACACAAAACAAACAAACAAACAAACAAAAAAACACCATACAGGTCATGTAAGGATTGAAGAACCTAAGAAGAGAACCAGAAATGCTTTATATTGGCTCAGCTGAACAGAGATATTGAGGAAACTGTCAGGGTTTGCTGTATATGCCAACAGAACAAGCCAAGTCAAGCAAAAGGCCTCCTATTGGTGGCACAGGAAGAAATTGTTCCCTTGGAGCAAAACAGGCTTAGATTTGTTTAGATTGGCCAAGAAAAAATGTACTCTTCTCTGGACTCTTAGTTGCTCTTTCCTCTAATGGCATTACTAGAATATGTTACTAGTAAATAACTATTCTTGTTAATAATTTTGCAAGTGGGCCACAGTTTATTAAACAGCAGTATTTTGAGTTGTTTGGATATAAATAAGTTACTGCTAGTGTCCCTTATCTATAACTCAATAGTGACTGAAAAAAATTTGCCACAGTCAAAATAAAAACTAAATAAATATGTGTCATCACTTGCAGATATTTGTTTCAGAAAACAGGGAGAACTACAATGCCTTTAATGATGATAGAAGCTGATGCCAGAGTTTTGTGAAAGTATGAATACAGCTATATGCAGTATGATCTGATGATCATGGACTTCTCAGCAATTCCTTGACTTGAAGCACTATGTCTGCACATGATATAGGTCAATGATCAGAAAACAGAGATGGAGAAACAAGTCCCATTTAAAGTGTCTCATGTCATGCATTCTAATCATATGATAATTGACCAAATTTCCCAAACTTCATGCTTTTTCTATTCATAAGGTAGCTAGACCCAACTCTGTAAACCTGAAAAGGACTCAGATATGTTTGTCCCACATTTCCGTGAAACTGACATCATTGTACAAATGCTGATATCTCCAATTTCAGGAGAGGAGAGAAGAGTCCCTCAGCTTGCCTTTTTTTTTTTTCAGGTGACAGTCTCGATTAGGCAATGGTTACAGTTTAGACAGCCAAATCCAAGATCTGTAATAGTATAATAGTATAAAACACAGCCACTTACAATTTCCTATTCAGACCTGTTTTATTATTTCAAGAGACCTACCAGTGAAATGCACCTCAGAGACAAGCTGAAAAATTATTAAGCTCAACACATGATTGCACATCAATTTACACAATATGTTGATTACAAATATTTTGAAGTAAGCTCCATACATGTTGTTTAAGGAGGCTGAGCAAAGGAGATCAACCTGCCCAAAATGGAAGCCCTCATACATATGCCACCTTGATAGCACAGAGAGAAAAGAGGGGAAGCTGGGGGAGTGAGGCAGTGGATGTGCCTAAATGTATTTTACTTACATTTCATGTTGCATATTTATTTACAAAAATCATACAAATAGAAATAGCTATGTAACTGCAACCCTAGTAAAAGGCCTCCTAATCCAGTCTGGAGTCTGGAGAAGTCTGGAGTGTATAAGATGCAAGAAAAACACAAGTTGTTGAAGCAATACACAAAGGAGGATTCTGAGCTCATACCACTTGCAGGCATCAATGACAGCTGCAAAGAATTGCAGTAATGTCCATCACCAGAGTTATAAATTACCCAGAGAAACCAGATGAAGTCACCTAAACTGGGACAGAATAGAGGAGGTAGCTCTGCTGGCTAGTTTGGATTGCTGCTCAGAAAGTTTTGCTTATTTAATAGTTAAGGCTATTAACTGTGCAGAGGTCCTAGTATATAGCTTTTAAGTAAGGCTGTCAGACTACAGCCTTACACCATAGTTTACTCCTCTGTGTGCAGTGTGCTGCACCTTGCACAGGACGTAGAGCAAAGTTACAAGGAGTGTTCTGCAAGTAGTTCTGCAGAAGCTGACACCAACACAAAAGTTCCTGAGACCAGCAAGGATGGTGTAACAGGTCTTCAGAGGGGTCTTATGATTACAGATTTCAAAATTGCCAGTCATCCTGCCCAGAGCTGGCTTGAAATGAGCCCATTGCATTCATCCTTCCAGATAGCCTTTTAGGTTTGTTTATCCATACTCTTTGAGAGTAACTCTTCTGTCAAAGCAAGGAAGTGCGTGAGTTGTCACCTCAATAACTATGCTATATTTACATTCTTTCACTTGAATGCAGATTTCAAAAATGCTCCAGGCACTACAGAGCATCCAGGAGACTTCCTGCTTCTGACAGAGCACGTATCTGGACCAAAAGCTGTAAGAGGTATTACATTACATGAATAGCCAACTGTAAGTTTCTTTCCTGTGGTATTTTCTTATGGACACAGGAACAAGTCCAATTTTTTAAAAAAAACAACTCTACTTTGTTGGTCATACTTCTTACAGATGTTATTAATTACCCTCTGTGACAGAAAAATATTTTTCCTCATGCAAGTCTCTTACAAATATGATCTGAGGATTCTTTTAAATAACATTTTTATCCCGCCTTCAGGCATTACCTTTCTACAATGTTTTGGCAAGTATGAGGTGTACTGTCATGTCACAGAATACCATCTGACCAGCAGTAAAAATAAACTGATGTACAGAGTACCTTTGTCCTGCAGAGTTGCTTGAAGCACTACATGGTTTAATATAAACATCCTAAAATATATAAACATGTTCTGATTAAAACCTACCACTTAAAGTTCAAACAAATGGGAACAAAGTGAGGATGACCCAAAGTCACTGTTGTTTAGGATTAACATATTCAACTTCATTTAAATGGTGCTACATCTGTTACTTTAATGCAAGGCCCAGGTCTGGCATCTGTACACAGCTTGGAAAAGATTTATTATTAAATAATTCTACTGCTCTCAAATAAGACTAATTACTAAAACTGTCCTCCCTATGCCTGCTAATAGAAGAATTTGGCTTCCACAAATCAATTATGAAACTATTATCAGTCTTGTTTTCTGAAAAAGTTCTGTCAAATCATATCCTACTTTCCTGATGCTACTGGCAATAGTAATTAAATGTGGTTTGATTATAATGAGAGCTTAGAAATGCAGTTCATTTGCAGGCATTACATTTAGGCATCTACAGTCTGGTACTAGATCCACTCACAAACAAGTAATGAAAACTTAAGCATTTGGGACTCTATTCAGTTGCTTAAATACAGGTCTCGGTGCCACTTAGATGCTGCAGAGTATCATATTTGTCCACCTGATCTCTGTTAGAGAAGAGCACAGGCCTACCAAAAATCCTGGACCTTATTTACTGATTTCACATGGACAATTCAAGACACCCTATGGCAACAGGCAACTATGTTCAGACAACTCAATTGGTTCCTACACGTCGACCTTAAGATGAGATGAACCATATCATGGAAGTGCCTGCTTCTGTCTACTGTGTTTAAAGTATATCTGGCTAGTTCAGGCACCAAAATTGAGCAGAAAAGTCTCGTAATGGGTAGGTGGTCTGCATAAGGGTAGTGGTGACTGAACAGCAACTCAAGGATAACTTTTCCCATTTGAAAAATTCTAAAATGGAGGTAGGAAACTACAGTTCACAGAATCACAGAATCACAGAATCAAAGGGGTTAGAAGGGACCTCAAAAGATCATCGGGTCCAACCCCCCTGCCAAAGCAGGCTCCTTATAGCAGGCTGCCCAGGTAGGCATCCAGACGTGCCTTGAATATCTCCAGAGAGGGAGACTCCACAACCTCCCTAGGCAGCCTGTTCCGGTGCTCCGTCACCCTCACAGTGAAGAAGTTCTTTCACATGCTGATGCAGAACTTCCTGTGCTCTATCTTGTGGCCATTGCCCCTTGTCCTATCCCCACAAACCACTGAGAAGAGGTTGGCCAAATCCCTCTGTCTCCCACACCTCAGGTATTTATACACATTGATAAGATCCCCTCTCAGTCTTCTTTTCTCCAGGCTGAACAGACCCAGGTCTCACAGCCTTTCCTCATAGGCAAGATGCTCCAGGCCCCGTATCATCTTTGTGGCCCTCCGCTGGACTCTTTCCAGCAGTTCCCTGTCTTTTTTGTACCGGGGAGCCCAGAACTGGACACAGTACTCCAGGTGAGGCCTGACCAGGGCAGAGTAGAGGGGGAGGATCACCTCCCTTGACCTGCTGGCCACGCTCCTTTTAATGCACGCCAGGATCCCATTGGCCCTCTTGGCCACGAGGGCACACTGCTGGCTCATGGTCAACCTGTTGTCCACCAGGACCCCCAGGTCCTTCTCCTCAGAGCTCCTCTCCAGCAGGTCGTCCCCCAGCCTGTACTGATACATGCAGTTGTTCCTTCCCAGGTGCAGGACTCTACACTTGCTCTTATTAAACCTCATTTGGTTTATTCCTGCCCATCTCTCCAGCCGGTCCAGGTCTCACTGAGTGGCGGCACAACCTTCTGGCGTGTCAGCCACTCCTCCCAGCTTCGTGTCATCGGCGTACTTGCTGAGGGCAGACACTATTCCCTCATCAAGGTCGTCGATGAAAATGTTGAACAAAACCGGACCCAGCACCAACCCCTGGGGAACGCCACTATTCACAGGTCTCCAGCCGGACTCTGTGCCGCTGATCACCACCCTCTGAGCTCAGCCAGTCAGCCAGTTCTCAACCCACCTAACTGTCCACTCTATCCCACACTTTCTCAGCTTTGCTATCAGGATGTCATGGGAGACAGTATCGAAAGCCTTGCTAAAGTCAAGGTAGATGACATCCACTGATCTGCCCCATCTACTCAGCTGGTGATGTCATCATAGAAGGCAACGAGGTTGGTCGAACACGACTTCCCCTTGGTAAATCCATGCTGACTACTCTTCATAACATTCTTCTCTTCCAATTGCTTGGAGATGGCATCCAGGACGAGCTGTTCCAACACCTTTCCAGGGACAGAGGTGAGACTGACTGGCCTGTAGTTTCCTGGATCCTCCTTCTTGCCTTTCTTGAAGACCGGAGTGACATTGGCTATCCTCCAATCTTCAGGCACCTCTCCTGTTCTCCAGGACCTTTCAAAGATGATAGAGAGCGGTTTGGCGATCACCTCTGCCAACTTCCTTAGCACACGTGGATGCATCCCATCAGGACCCATGGATTTGTGTGCGTTGAGCCCACTCAGGCGCTCCCCAACTACCCTCGGGTCAACCACGGGGGAGCCCTCCATTTCCCAGCCCCTTTCTCCCCCCACCAGGGTCGAGGAGTCCCGGGGGGGAGTCCTTGAAGCAAAGACTGAAGCAAAGAAAGCATTCAGTATCTCCGCCTTCTCGGCATCTCCTGTTACCAGGACACCCCCCTCATTCAGCAAGGGACTCACATTATCCCTAGTCTTCCTTTTACTGTTTACATACTTAAAAAAACCCTTCTTATTATCTTTTATCTCTTTTGCAAGCCTCATCTCTAGGTGGGTTTTAGCCTTCCTCGTCGCGTCCCTGCAGGCCCTGACAACACTTCTATACTCCTCCCAAGAGGACAGGCCCTTTTTCCACATTTCATAGACCTTCCTCTTCTTTTTGATCTTATCGATGAGCTCCTTGCTCATCCACGCAGGTTTCCTGCCCCCCTTCCCCGATTTCCTACTCTTAGGGATGCACCGATCCTGAGCTTGGAAGAAGTGCTGTTTAAATGTAGCCCAGCTCTCACAAGCACTCTTGCCTTCTAGCAACCTAGCCCAGGATACTTTCAAGCAGGTCCCGGAAGAGGTCAAAAGTGCCTCTTCGAAAGTCCAGGGCAGCAATCCTGCTACTAGCCTTACTTCTTCCACCAAGTTCCATCTTGAACTCCACCATCTCATGGTCACTGCATCCCAAGCTGCCCCCAGCCCTCACATCTCTAACAAGCTCATCCCTGTTGGTAAGGACAAGGTCCAGAAGCACCCCCCGCCTCGTCGGCTCCTCCACCACCTGCATCAGAAAATTGTCTTCAACGCATTGTAGGAACCGTTTGGACTGCTCATGCCTGGCCGAGTTGCTTACCCAACAGATGTCTGGATAATTGAAGTCCCCCATGAGAACCAGCGCCCATGATCATGAGGCTACTACCAACTGTTTGTAGAAGGCCTCATCAACCACGTCCTCCTGATCTGGTGACCTGTAGTACACCCCCATAACAGTGTCTCCCATACCAGCCCACCTCATAATTCTCACCCACAAGCTCTCCACTTGTCCTTCACCCTCCCCCAGGTGGAGCGGGGTACACTCTAATTGCTCCCTCACTTAAAGGGCAACCCCAATCTTTCACCCCAATCTTTGTGTGGATCTTTGTGTGACAGAGAGATCTTGTCTTGAAGGTACATTGAGTGTATCTCCTTGAAGGGAAATCAAAGAAAGCACCAATGTCATTTCCTATCCATAACTACTGTCCTGGAGAGAGAGAACTGTTCATAACACTGAACTTACAGTTTCCAGCTACATTTCAGTGTTTCCATGTGTCATTGGCCATGGATTATATGCTCATACAAAAGCCCCGATATTGCTGTTTGCCCTTCATGTTTTCCTTGTCCTTACAAGATCACCTTTGCTGCTCCTCTCCAGATACAACTCAACCCTAAGGAACTCTGTCTTGGGCCATGACAAGTGTGTTTCCAAATGACGAGTGCAGTTTCCAAACCTGAAGTATAACAATGAAGAACATGTATCTCAGAAGAGCTTTGGGCAATGAACACTAAAACACACTTAAAATAAAAACTCCAAAACCTTAGAACAGCAAGAAACAACATCAGTCACAGGCAATTTCAAAATAGAAATGTAGCAAGGAACCCATGCAGCCATGTAAGGATCTTGTTGTTAACAAGATGGGTTTTGAGGTGCATAATTTTTGAAATGAGAGGTAACGAGAAGGGGGAAATCATATATGTTTTACCTACTGAAAGCAGCTGAAAGCTTCCTCGCTTTCATAGAAAAACACCACAAAAACCAAGGTAAGAGGGTTGGAAAAATGTAGTTTTCACAGCAAAAATCATAGTTTGAAAAAAAATCATAGCAAAAATCACTTTTTCATCTGATAATTAGCATCTCATGTTAATTGCCAGAAAGGATGGTGTCGGACTTTCATTTCATATCTTGACACCTTTTTCAGATAAATGTTTTTAAATTTGCTTTAACATAAGTGCCAAGGGTTTTCATTTTCTACGGTCAGTCTTCTCAAGAAGAGTTAAAATTCCAGCACTATTTTTTCTCTAAAAGTCATTCAGCCCTCATTCTCTCTTACCATACTGGAAAATCTATTGTTTTTCATTACCTCAGTCAATCTAAGAGTCATACCTCTATCCTGTAGTTATTTTGTGATGAAGACTTTGTCTTGATTTTGCTCGTCTGCTTCCTAATCATGACTGTTTTCTTGGTCTTTTAATCAATGACACTTTTACCTCTAGCAACAGTATGGATTACTTACTTAGCATATTTTATAGTATAAACAAAGCAATTGCACCGTAGTCAGGCTGGGATAGCTAACATGATTAATGTCAAGCCTTGGAATTTCGAGGTAAGATCTTAATATATTTGTAAAATGCCATAGGTAAATAAATAAATAAATCACACATAATGTCCTAGGAATATCAATAACTTCAATGTAGATTGTTGACCTTTTTATTGTCTGGTTCTCCCTCTTACAAATTCCAAAATAGATCATTCATATTTTTTGTGTACCAAGTTCTGGTAAAAATGAAAACTCAACTTCCAGTAAACTTTTTGTAATAAAGCCAAAAGACAGAAAATCTGATTTCCTTCTCTGTTATCTATTAATAGATGTCTGCTTCTTGTACATAGCTGT
The DNA here is from genome assembly GCF_013377495.2 of Cygnus atratus. Lineage (NCBI taxonomy): Eukaryota > Metazoa > Chordata > Aves > Anseriformes > Anatidae > Cygnus > Cygnus atratus. The sequence continues at coordinate 163,687,386 of NC_066362.1, forward strand.
TACTATGTAAAACCACTAAACTTGTACAGTATATGTGTCCCATGTATATGTGTTTGGGAACGTAGGAAGAGTGAGTGTGAGTACAAGCAGTACACATATTTCCTGGACTCAGAAGTAAACAATTTTGCTAGCAGAAGCTATGGGAGAATGTACTCATGTAGTGGAGAGGATCAGCAATAAGTGATGACAAATTGATGGTTAAAAATAGGAATCATAATTTGGCAGAGAAATTGAGAACATGATTAAATTAAAGATCTGAGGACAAATGTCTTGCTGCTACTTAATTAGAATGATGGGTGCCTCCCCTTTTGTCTATCAGTGCCTTATTTCTGCACATATTCCAGTGGTTTCTTGATTAGCTACAGTCCATTGCATTTGCTTTCATCTGTCTAGAATAACTTAACAATTATGGTGTTTCAGAAATAAAATGTTTACTATACAAGCAGTAAAAATATTATAATGTAAGTACATGTATAAAGAATACAGAGAAAGCTTATCTTCCAGTGTCAGTTAAGCCTTTCCAAAGTTGCCCATGGGCACATTTCAAGTGACATCAGATCACTTATTTTAAATTTATAAAACTGCTTTCCATGGTTGTCACCAGGAACACAAGCAGTATTTATATGAAACGAACATTTTAACAAAAAAACAGTCTTTTAATTCAATTAGCATAAAAGCCAGTGTTATACTGGCAGGAATATTGAGAGAATGGATAACAGCCTTTGCAACAGTCACAGAGAACCTAGGAAATTACAGGTACATGTTGTAAGACGGGGGGTGCTATTCCTCTCTCCCCAAAGTTTAATCTAGTTGCCTGGGTCTTCTCTGCTTTAGTGGAGAGAAAAACACAGACACCTCCACAGAGAAGCTGATCTGAGTAAAGATCTCAGTAAGAGACAAATTGCCCCAAAGAGAAACTCGTCTTTCCTCATTGAGTATAGAGAAAAGCTGTACGACTAGCTTAGCAAAGATACCTAATTTATGATAACTAACATTAGATTAAATAAATCCTACCTTTAGAGATTATATTTTGGGAAGAAATAATATTTATGTTTCAGAAACAGAGAAGAACAGATGACAGAGAAACATCGGCCCACTTGTAATGATACTGAAGGATGCAGGAAGGCAATGTACCCTAGCAGGAGTACCCTGTGCATACGATATGGTTATTTCCTATCAGTTGCTCCACTGGTCAGGTTTCTCTCCCTTTAGATTAAGTAATCAAATACCCAAACTGTCTTTCTTGTTTTGTTAACTGTTTGTAATGTTTTAGGCTTTCACTAGGGCTGAAATGTGAATACATTAAAGCAGTGTAACAGCAGATATATACAGTATGGCAAACATTACAAATCAAGGAGAATGGCCCCCTTTGTAATTGAACTATATCCCGTAGGCAAATTTCATTTTAGTGCAGCAAGGTATGCTGCTGGAGACACGTTCTTATACTGACTAGACAGTTTGTGCCATAGCATGGTTCAGACATTACTGCTGGCAACTGCTAAAACTACTTGGCATGTCTACTGGCAAGCTGACTGTCTTGGAAGGTTAAACCACTGAGGCAGTGATTCATACGTGTTCTAGAGAACTGAATGGGCTAAGAAGTGCAAATGTGCAAATAAAAACCTGCACCATATTTAAACTGAGAGCGTAATTCTGCCAGTGCTGGTGCAGTTTGCTCATGCTGAAGACTGTTTTACCGGTTACCTACAAAAAACAAAACAAAACAAAAACGAAAACAAAAACTTTCTCAAAGATGGAATGTTTTCCCCTTTATGTTTTAAATCTAAATTTAAATCTAAATTTGGCCAACTAACTTTGCTGCCTTTTAAATTTGCTTTGTATAATTTATCTACTGTTTGCTATATGATATTTCAATAAAAACAAATATTACTAAAGAAACCTCAGAAGATGTGGAAACAATTACAGTAAGTGCTGAGTTATCTCCACCAACGAATTCCCTATATTCTTGCATCTGTCTTGTAAACTCTAGGCTACCCACATCGAATAGAGCTTTGTAATATATGTACACTGCAAAACACATTGCCTGTGTTAAACCAAAACCAGTCATTTATGGTACTACAGGCCTCATATTCTTTCCTGCTTCTATTGCAAGTGCAGGACCCAGATCAATCAGTGAGTTCTCTTAGCCCAAATCCTGTGTCCAGGATAGGTACTGTAGTTCAAGCACTTTGACCAGTGTCCATTTGGAGTAGACAGTAGGCCATACAAAAGACACCCAAGAGCAGTCTTGTCAACTGCTTCACCTGCATCCAAACTTGAAAGAATTGAAGCTAAGTAATGCCATCTGCGTTGTGCTTCAGTCAAGAATTTTGTCCTCCCTTACAGGATCCCTATTCAGCAAATCAGATGGCTGCATTTTGCTTTAACTGCATTTCACAGAGCATTTTAAGTCCACAGCACAACATTTAAATAAAAAATAAAAAATAAAAAGGCATTTCTGTAACAATCATTATTCCAAACTTAAGCAAACTGTGAATCCCCATGAATACAGAGTATCTCCTGAGACCCAACAAAACCCTGATTAAGCCAATGTGAATAATAAATGACCATTTAATTTATAGAATGTTCGCTGACTGATAGGGTTGTCCAATAATCAACACACATTCATACCTGAATTAAGTATCTCAAATGACTACAGATTTTCTAAACCTGAAAAATTTACTAATTCAGTAGTCAGTACAAATAAATGGTCATGAAGAAGAGATATAATTAGCAGCACCATGAACACAGGGACAAGAAATGAGTTTTAGGGTAGTTTGAAACAGTTTGAAACAGGTTTTGAATTAAGTTATTTAAATGTTCAGGTGAGAGGCTGTGGAAAGAGGTGAGCTCGTCAGACAGTGGAATGGAACAGAAATGGAGTGAGAGATTGGGAAAGGGGAGCACAGACATGAGACAGGCACCTGTACTCCTTGCTGCACCATGATACAGCTCCTCTCCAGCTTTGGAAGAGCTGGAGAGATGTGGTACTACTCAGATGCCCCAAATCTAAGTCACCTGCACAACACAGTAGGAAAGAGAAGTAGGATTAAGAAAAAAAGTGGAGTACATAAGGCTCTCCCCCTTTCTACGCAAATCCCTTTCTCAGTGAAAGGGAAGAAAGTGCATGGAATGCACTAGCAAAGTGCAAAACACTTTGTAGTAAAACAAAAATGTAAGAATGCAAGAGAACTTGCAACCCAAACAATCCTACAGTCACTGAAAAAAAAAATCGTTTGAGATAGCCTATAAATGAGAAAGATACAGATGAAATTAAAAAATGAGTTTCCTTAAACACAGTGAAGAAAACGCTCTCCAAAACAGTGAATGGACAGGAGGGCAGACAAGCTTTTTTTAAAGATTAAAACCAAAACTTACCAACTCATCTTTCCTGCAGTTGTGATCAAGAGCTCCTTAATGGGAAAATAAGGAATCACAGAATCATACACTACAGTGTGGTGTTCATTATTGGCAAGTATTGTTACATTCAATAAAAGATGCATTTACTTTGGCTACTACTGCTCAGGACTGAATCTGCTTCATTACAGCGAATTGGATATCATTTGGGTATATATTATTTTGGAAACAATATAGTTCATTCCAATCAGATGTTTGAGGAGCTACTCCCTTTCCTAAAGGAAATGTGATTTATTTCACTAAGTATGAAAGATCTGCAGACATACATTAAGTCAAATTTCACAATGTGCATAACCATGGGGGCCAGTGGAATACGACAATCCTACAAACCCTATAGCTTTTATTTTCCCTACACAAGGGGTTTAGATACCCAAAGAGGAAGGAGATAGGCATTTTAAGCATTAGGTGGTAAAATATCCTATTATTTCAGAATGAAACTTCCAAACCTGTGAGTGTTTACTCTCCCTCCCATCCTCTGAGCAAACAAAATGCAGTGCAGTTTACCAATGTCCTGGGGAGTGTGTGTCATACACAAAGCTTTAAAAGTTCCTGTTTATTCTGAGTGGACTTTTGAGATCATGGGATACAGGATCATAAAACTAGGTCTTTTTTGCTTTTATACTTTGCCAACAGCAGACTGCTTACTCTTCTATGGTAGTATACATGTATATATACCAGCTTTGAGATATTTGAAAGACACCACATTAAGTTACAGTGAAAATAATGAAGTTTGAAATTCATGCATAGCTTTTCTGACTGTAAATGATGACAGCCATCTATTTAAAGAGTAAGACTGTAAAGACCTCTTATGAGCAAATCAATTCTAATTAAAGCTTCCACAGACAGCTGCTTGTATTTTTAAAAACATAACAATTATCCTTTGCAGCACTAGTAGTCTTACTAGTACAAAAAGAAGACATAAAGCTTCACATTATTACTGAGTCATACATTAGTGTGACAACTCCTGTTTATCTTAACTTTCTGCAGCTTTAAACATGAAATCTAAGAGGGAGGAAGCAGGAAGACAATTTAGTGGTCAAGAATAGCTGGTGTGAAAGGAAGGGAGGGAGCTTTCCCCTTGAACTGCGAAAAGATAACTTGCAAACTCTTGTTCTTTCTTTCAAAATGCACTTAAAATCAGGGATGGTGATTTACTAAATTCCCAAGTTCTGGTACTTAAATGAAATTAATTATGCTGATAAAATATTGTTCTCTTTTTTTTTTTTTAATTAATCTGCTTTTGATCCTTTTTTTTCCTTAGAAACAGGTTCCATAAAATGAACAACAAGATTGTAAGTGATATGTGCATGCATTCAGAGTGCACAAATTTTCTTTTGTGGTGTATTTTCTATAATGATTTCAAAAGCTAGATTCTATAGTTCACAATAGCATAAAAAGATTTTCTAAGTTCAAACCTCTTGGCATTCAAGTAAAAAGAATTTTGTTTCTAGTTCTGAGTCTTATAGTGGTTTTAGAAATTACCTTTGAAAAATACTTTTTTTTCAAAGGGGAAAATATAGGGGGAAGATATTCCAGTATTTTAGATAGCTATGCAAATGACCCCATTCAGCTTTTTCAAGTTAAGTAAGAGTAAGTAGGAACAAAACAGCCCCAGCTGTGCTGTACAGTACATGCACACAGCAATGCCTTTTCTCCCCATCATATATCTAGCAATATATACTGCACAAAGTGATTCTAGTGTGAGGAAAAATAAATAAATAAATAAATAAATAAATATGGAGTTGCTGTAGTCCTTCTCATCTTTGCTTGATTATAAGGACTTAGATTGCATAAATCTGCAATCTTGCCACCCAGAAGTAGAAAGAAAATTTAAAGCCATGTGCATTCATGTACAAAGAAGTGACAGGAGCTGCCCATGGCATCTTTTTTCTCATTATTGTATTGAAATTACACACTGTTGTTGCATTTCCACTCCAAAATTCATTTTCATATCAAAATTCAGCCAGCAGGTGATTATGCAAACTGGTATTTGCAAAAGAATATTTCAATCTGTAAGAAAAACAATCTGTAAGAAACGTGTTCTACAATTATTTTCAGTGCTGAAAAAGCTCTGAGCTAGTACAGCAGACATGCTAGAGAGAGATGAACATTTCTTGAGAATTGTTTTTTGATTTATGAAGGGGCCCACAGGTAGACACCATGTGATAGAAACCTCTGGTGTGAATGCAGCTTTTCCAGAAGGCAGAGCACTTGGCACATGCCTGAGAGTCATGAGGCTTGCATGAGACTTGGACATTGCCATCTATACCTCTGACCTCTTTTGTAAAGTGGCAAGAACCACCACTGTTCGCTCTTAAATGTCTGCTACAAAGTTTAAGTAATCACTGTTAATAAAGCTCTCTGAGGCTCTCTCACAGCATAGGTATTTGGTTCTCTGGGACAGAAAAACACAGAAAATAGGAAATCTGAAGCCCTGACTCCATCTTAGAAAATGAAATTTCATATTAGTAAGAAACTCGGGATTACTAAGGAACTCAGAACAGCAGAGTTCCAAAGAAGTCTGGCGAACCAAGTGGATGCATCTCAGTGAAAGTTATGGCCCTCAGTTTTTAAGTAGCGTTTTAAAAACATTCGAGAACTGAAAATTAATTTATTAGCTCTTTGCTTTGGCCCAGATTCAGAACAGCCTGTGCAGGGAATGCAATTAAGTGCTTTTTAATTAAATATACATCGTACTTAGGAGCATATTTTCATGCTTTCCTGAATAGGAGTGATATCACTGTTGTTTAAGAGCTCTCTCTGTCAGATTCTACCACAATTATTATTAAAAGAATCAGATAGGTAGGGCTGTTTCTGAGGCTTCAAAACAGAAATTCATGTCCCCTGTGTGCAGTGAACCAACATCTATCCAATGTTCATTTCACAGAGTACAGGCTCTCCAAACTATTTTTGCAACTGTATTTTCACAGCTTTCTTTTCCCTGGCATTTGGAGCCATTAAATTGCCTTGCTCATCTAGAGCAAAAGCAATACTGTATCTGCCAATATCTAAGAATGAAAGCTGAAAGAGCCTTCAAAATACATCTTGAATAAATGTTCAAAACTGTATCCTTAGGGTAGTTTCCTGTGTTACTGGCAAACCTACTTTGCGTGCATCTGATAAAATTGTTTGAACTGTGAAAGTTTAATATTGCAAAGAGTGTTTGATAGTGCTTAAGACACGGCATATGACAAACTCAGGGCAATTCCTTGTGCTCCTCATTTATAATTTCTTGCCACTGAGAAAATCTTGTCAAACTTACTGAACTGGACATCCATTTTATTCATCTGTCTGGTGCCTGGTATCTGCAGCTAATTTCCATACTTTTGACTCCTAGCTTTCTCGGTAAGCCTGAGGATTTTTATTAACTTTTCTGTATTTCTAGTATGAGATATAAAACTCCCTGAACATTTTTTCCTAAATGATCAACATTGTGGTCAACAATTTCTATGCTACTGAAGTGAGAAGCCAGCTATATATTTCTACAACTGGAGAGGATTATTAGCAAAGGAAAACTTTATCAGGGAAGTATTTTTATACCTCTCTGTCTCCTAAGCACTTCAAATCATGATTAGATGACATCCCAGATATTCAGATAAATACTGGGGCCAACAGCGACGTGAGTAAACCAGAGAAAACAGGCAAGATTTTGACTAAACAAGTCACTAAAGCAAATAAAACCAAAGCAAATCAAAACAAGGCAAACAAACAAAAAACAGGGCAGTATTCATGCTTTAAATAAGTTTAAAACCATGCCAAGTGCTACCAGACGCGTAAGAGGACTTTATTTTCAGGGATGTCCTTCCACAACCACCTCTGTAATTGTCACTCCACTGAGGTTTGGTGTGTAAGATACTGTGTAAAGTAAAGTAAAGTAGGAAAGAGACCAAGCTGGTTATGAAAGATACCTCAGATGCTGGAGGCTTTAAGATGGTGAACAATGTAGATAACTGTTTCCATCTATTGAGTTCTAATAGGAATTCCCAAGAAACTGAGGAATATTGCTCAGCATATCATTTTAAGGTAACATTCATTCCATATTCTTCTACTTGTGAAAGGTCTACTTTACAGAAACTGAGTTTCCTGATGTCCTAGTAATGCCTGGTGCTGGTGAGGTCAGAACCATTGACAACAAAAATAAATTTTTTCTAGTTCATTATTATTTCATCTGCTGAAATATTTAATTGCCATTTTGGCTGACACACAGCTCTGTTCAAAGGAGAGAACTGGGATCATGCTAGATGACAAGCCAGTGGTCAGCAAGAGCTCTATTACTTTAGGCTGATTTGGATCCAGAGGTGACACCATTTCACCAGGTAGTAAAATGCTCCCTGATTTCTTCCAGGACAAAGAAACCACAGACTTTTTCTTTCTTTCTTTCTTTCTTTCTTTCTTTCTTTGCCTTTTTTTTTTTCCTGGAAACTCTTCAAAACCAATACAAACTGAATGCCTCCGAAAACCGAGCACATCCTTTTTAAGGTCTTACTCTGTGAAAGTATTTCCAAAATATGTATAGATGAATATATTTGCCCTCGGCTATTACATTCCAGTTTTCATCTGAAAAGCAATAGAAAGCAATATGTTCATCTGTCATATGGCCTTAAGTATAGCAAAAAAAAAAAAAAAAAAAAAAAAAACACCGAAACATTAATGTTAAGATTTAAGACTGCTAATTTTCACTTCCATGATCATCCCTCTTCTGGTCACATTTTGAAAGACTAATGATGACTCCTGTAAGCTATGTCCAGAGCAAAACTGGACGGAAACCACAGGTTCTGTCTGCTGATGTTAGTTATTAACATCTGCATAAACACTATGCTGAGTACATCTAACAGCTGCAGTTGCTTCCAGGAAAGTAGCAGTAAAAAGACTATTACAACGGCAGATTTTCAGATCCTCCTGCAGAATACGATCCTCTCTGTGATAATATAGACAGCTTGCATCTACATCTTGTACACATCTCGTACCTGCATTTGTCATGACTGCTTTATTTGGTAAAGCAATTTTTCCAAGCTTCTTTTTTAGACTTAGAACCATTAAAAGGAACTGTAAGCATTTTAACTGCACAGCAATCCTTATGTTCAGTAGTTACTTGAGGCAAAATACTGAAGTAGTCCTAGGTGAAAACCAAACCAAACCAAACCAAAAACAAAAACAAACACAAAACAAACCCACCAACACAGTGTTTCCTTTCCCTTAACCACTAGTATTCAAAGTTATACTGAAACTTGTACTTTCCCTCAGGCCCACAGTTTCTGGTAATCTCTTCTGCTCAGTTTGGGAGGAGAATTTGAGGGAAACTATTGGCAGTGGCACTCCTTTGGGTAAAAGCCAGGTGTACTGCTTCTTCAGGAAGCATTACAACCATCAACCATCAACAATATAAAGGGCTGCTATCTTGGAGGCTGTCTCTAAAGGCTGAGAGTCCTGCTCAGTTCTTACAGGGCGCATTTTTTTCTGCTAGAAAAGAGAGGTGGGAATTTCAATAAAGCAGTAGGCCCCCAAGTCATCCACAGTATTTCAATGTTAATTCACACCGTGGCTCCCTCTTGGACTGCTTCAGGTAACTCCTGATTTTTTTTTCCAGGGGGAATCCCTCAGCAGTGTAGCCAAGAGCCAGTTTGTGCCATCTGGCTTTGAGGTCACGAATTGGCTCATGGCCCCTTTTTAACTAGCAGCATAAACACAGCTTCAAATAACATATGTGGATGTCAATCCTCATTAGGAGATTTGTGTTTCTGAATCCCAAGTGATCAGAGTCATCTCTGTCATAGCCTTAATGCAGTCACCTACGGTCTAGAAAAGGGAAAAATTTAATTAGCATTTTTATCAGCTACCCCTAATGAAAGCACTCCTCTGGGTTGTTTCTCTCTCCCTTAGCAATTAGGGCACTTTCTTATTTTACTCAGGATTTTGGAGTACGTCCCATGGGGATGGGAACATCAAAGGTAGGCATCACTTTTCCGACCAGGGAGGCACCCACCTCCACTACTGGATCCACCTCTACACTCCTTCATGGATAGTTTTTCTTTTCTAGGTTTTCACCAAGCTTAGAATTACAATCTCTGCTCATGCAGTCTCTGATGATGCAAATTTAGACCAAACATGGAAGCTTTCTCGTTGAAACTGCTTAGAAGTGGTTAACAGCCCAGGAAGGACAGGAGCTTACATAGACAGAAAAATCACGTCATGAGATTTTAAAACATAAAATAACAGCACTGTATTCCTATTCCTCTTCTGTTTTTCAAATCATGGTAGTTGCCATCAATTCTGCTCTTTCTTTTCCTTTTTAAGGGGTCTATGCCAGCTGAGGGCTGACCAAAGTTGTGTGGTCGCTGATTTTCATAGTCCTTGTTTTCAGAACTAATGCTTCAAGGTTAGTCTCTACTGTAAATCCTAAAAAAGAGGATGCCAAAAAATTGCCAGAGATATTTCCCTTCCAAGTACATACAATCTAAAACCTGAACTGCTCTATTAAAGTACACACAGTTTATGTTATTTTTGCCTTACTTTTCAGACTCCAAACTGTTCAAGGCAGGGACTTATTCTTGATTTGATCTAATTTTGCCTCCTTTTTAATGCCATGTGCATAGCAGCTGAGCAACAGAAGTGATTCTGCAGTAACAGTACAACATATCAGAAAACAGTTTTGTTTACAGTCATTGGAGGACAATACACAAAAATACTCAGATTTTTGGTTTTTGATGGAAAATGCATGCATTACAAACATATGCCTTCAGAATATTTTGTGTCCTAGCCCAGATCCTCTGGCTCACTATTACACTTCTGAACCACTATAACATATAACATAACATAACACAACACAACACAATATAATACAATGTAATATAATACAATACAAATGAATACAATACAATCTAATGATAAATAAAATGAACTCCAATACTGTTTTCTCGCATCCTATCTCCTCCACTAAATTTTGACAGCTGGATTAGCAGCTGGCACATATTAGTGGACACTAAAGGACACTAATTTTTTTCTTATTCTAGACAAAATTTTTCCGCTGTCTGAATTCTAGTCATACCTATATCATCTCATCTTGGAACATCCCAGGAAAGTCCACTGACCTTTGGGATAAGAATCAGTGTGTATGAGATAAGGATGGTATATATAATATGGTTTACAGTGCTTTTAATGTCTCTGGAGATATTTTAGGGTAGCTCTCTGTTTACATCTCAAAGGAAACAGTACAGGCCCAATAAACTAGCTTACAGTTGTCACTTTTCTATTATATTTAAAAATAACAAAATGAAAAAGTTAAGCCAGTATTTTGTAAAAAAAAAAAAAAAATCCTATCCCATCCTCATTGATTCTCACTGTTCAGGGAAAATTTTGTCTCTTCTCCTTATACAAAACTATTTTGGCAGCTAGGAGGTTGCTACAGAACATCAAAAATCCATTTCTTCTCAGAAACATGCATTTAACCCAACAACATACAAACACGAAGGGCCTGGAAGGGGGAGAGAACAAAGAAAAGAGTTACTTTAAGCACCCTTTCTTGTGCTGGGATTTGAAGTCAGTGAGGAAAACGGAGACTATTGGGTGCAAATGACAGATCAGTACCTGCTAAGGAAGCCTCCTTGCCTTGAAATGAGTGTTCTTCCCATAAGTTTACTTTATTTCTGATTCTCCTTCTCCCCCTTCCTTCCACTTTCGATTAGCCTATTTTGTTGCATGACATGAAGACACAAAAACTTCATCAGTTTACAGAATAAAGAACAACACTTCACAAGCTGCACATAGTTATTTCCATATAGTTACCTAAACTTGCTAGAGACCCTTTGCTCATTACCTAATTGCATGGTTAACATCAAATAATCCCATCTCCACAGTATCTATTCCTACAGGAAATTGCTTTCAAATCTGAATTAGAAAGTTCTATTATTCCACTGCTTCTCTTCATTGCTAAATGGTTATCTGTGTTCATTAGCATCAGAAATTATTGTCTGCTTCACTGCAGTTCCTGTAAGACCTAAACAACAACTCCATTATGCTTGGCTCTATGAGTAGTACATGGTAAGTTTGTTAAAGCAAAGACTGTTTGGTTAAGCAAAGATGTTTGGTTAAGCAGGGAAAAGAACCCAAGTTTTCTGATCTCCACTTTACTATCCTGACTATTTACTCTTTTCTCAGAATCAGTTCTGCTATGTTCCTCCAGCTGGAACAACTTTATTCATATGACAAGGTGCACAAACAGAGCTCAGGCAACACACTCACTGAGACTGCCAGCTGCTTCAAACAAGGATTTTTGTTTTTATTGCATAAAGTCCAGCTTGCTTCCAGCCCACAGACACTACCATAATACAGACTCTTAATCCTGTTACACAACTGTGGGCATGTACAGTGGGTTTTCCAGTGGTACTGAGGTTTTTTTACAAAAGGCATTCACTTCCACTGCTTTGTGATTTTGTCAGCAGGCTACCACATGCCATGAAACAGTTTTTCCTGTATCTTTTTTTCTCCCAGAGGAAAAAAAAAAAAAAAGGGTATTTCACAACAAACTTATCTGTTTTGTGGAACTAAGGAAAAGTTTCAAAAAGGAGGGCAAAGCAGCAGTTTACTGCTTCACAAAGGATTAAAGGAATATACAGGAGATGTGCTTTATAAGTTCTCCTTAAGGAGATAGTCTGTTTTTACGTAAACTGCCTTTCATCTTATCATATATTGTTCACAGTGAGGATATAAAGTAGACAGGATATTGAGTGAGGCTACAAATGATGCAGAAGGAAACACAGCTCTTTTCAGCAGTTTATGTTCTTAAACAGTGTTGAAATGTTTCAAGTTTTCCACATCTCTATTTCTTTCTTGGAAGTACACTTTTGCTTATATAAACCAGACAAGCACCTGTGATTTATATTTTGAAGCAATACATGAATTTATTGAGCAAACCATTGGTTTAGTCTATAAGGAGGCTGTAAGCCTACTCTTTGGGATAATGCTGAGACTTTTTGTGATGGAATCTTCCTTTACGTAAACGTTCCTTGGGTGTCATTTTGTGCTGTATTATAGAGTTAACTGGGACTTTTATGAATACCTAGGTCTTTTTATTAATACTGGTGTTTACACTCAATTCTGTATAAAGCTATTGGGTTCTAGGGAAACCTATAATTCCAATTGTCTAGAATACCTTGTCAAATAAATGGCATTTTTCTCCCTGTTTACTTTGAAAAATATATCATCAACAATGCAAGAGAATATAAATCATTATTTTTAACAGAATGCCCTGTGCACTGAGTTTGGATTCCACAAAAGTACACAATATCCCTGTTCAGAGAATGAATTTTATTCCAAATTATTTCTACTCAGTGCCATTGGATAAACTGCTTTCTGAAATAGACTGTAAGATGTGCACTGTAAAAACAGAATAATGAAACCTCAGTTTAAATGGGACTTAGTAAAAGAATATCAGGGAGATACAATTTGTCCAGTGTCTAATTTCAGAAGTGTTTACAGTTTTACAATTTGAGGAAGAAGCAATGGGAGCTGCAAGTACTCAGTACTTCAGAAAAACATGCCCATCTTGTCAGACAATTACATTTGACTCTTCATCAAAGAGCATCATTTAGTAGTTTGCTTACAAACTGTAGGCCTGATAACAAATCAGGCTAGCTGATTTGCTATCAGTCAGCTATCATCTACCAGGCTGACAGCACTGAGCTAGGTAAGGCAGATGCACGGTCTCCTACCCAACCTCAGATCTCCATCTGCATGAGACTGTATCCAAAGTAATAAGATATCCTGAGAAGCAAGATAAGCTCCACTAACACTCAGCATAGCTTCTGGATCAGACTTCACTTACAGCAACCAGGTCAGAGCATACCTCAAAGGATTCAAGCACATCTGCACCCACCCCAAGTAGCTGCATCTGTAAATTAAGTGGGATGGGGCCCATTTGAAACATCATTGTTATTTCACATCAATTGAAAAGAGGAGGTGCTGGAAGTGTTCCTTCTTTTACAGTTGGAAGCAGGTTATATATTGTGAATTCTGATCCAGCTATCAATACAGCAACATCATTTTGTCTGATGTTTTCTCATTCTGTCATATATACAAAAATCCTTCTTATTGTATATGTATACATAATCAGAGTTGCATAATACATTCCAGTCAGTGACTGCCTAGAAAAACATGGATTAAATCAGAACACATTTTTATGATTTCTTTGGCTTAAAAACCCATTTTTTCTAAATTAATTTTCCTTCTGAATTCTTGAACGTTAACTTCAATTATTGCTTTACATTTTGCAGGAACTGAATGGAACATTGGCAGCATTATGAAAAAAATAATAATAATATATTATACTCCGATGCTAGAATTAGAATACCTCAGTTTTAGAAGTAGTATGTCTTCTAAACAGGTAACTGCTTAGAATCACTAATCTAAATTTGCTAAAATTTAATTCAGAACATTTTTATTGGCTCAGTAAAATTCATAATCAGAAAGTCCTCTTTAAGCACTTATCAAGGGTATCCAGAAAGGAAGCTATTATATCCTCCCGTAGGGAGGGTTGAAAAGTAAATTGGTAGAAACATACTAGTATATTTTCTGTTGCAAAAAATGGTTCCAGATATTTCAGTTTAGGTGCATTGTAGCTGACATGTAGATTAAGTTTGCTGCTGCATCTGCTATTGGAAAGTTCAGTATTGGATACAGATAATATACCTTGCTTAGAAACATCTGCTTGCAGTCTGCAAAGTATGAAGGCTGGATGGACTTCCAGAGTTCAGTTCGTGAATATTGCTGCAGGCTTATTCCTGCTGTAGGTCTGGCCAAAAGGACAAAGGAATAATATTTTATTTTTCTAGGGGAATGAAACAAATCTGAGGGACAAGTAGTGACTGAAGTGAACAGAAACAAAGAAATATTGTTTTCATTCTTTTAACTCAAAAAACAATCACAACAGAAAAATATAATACTAAATGCACAAGCACAGGGAAAGAGCTCTACATAGCAGAAAGATTGTGTCTGACATGGCAAAATATTATTCTTTGGCTATGCTCACAGAACAAAACCAACATGTTTGAGTATCATCATCTGGTTAGACTCTGCTCCAGTACTTGGTCTCTTTTAAGCACTCCACCCTAACAAGCAGCTCTCTGGTACCTACACAGGGCTTAGTGGACTACAGTAGCTTTGCATCTGGGTAACATGTGCAGCAGGCACTGTGCTCCTGGGAAGAAATGGGACTGCTGTCTTGGACAAATCCACTCCGTGCATAGGAGCCACAAGGTTTTTTTCTGCCCAGTCACAAGAGCAACCTATGTGTCTCAATCAGTCTCAAATGTCCAATCTCTTTGTGTTAAGAAGGATGCACAGAGTTGTGCATCTCCAAATAGCTAAAGGGAGTGATGGCAGGGACAGAGTTGCCTCCATTTTTTTTCTGTGCTTTGCCACATTTCTCTTCACATAAGAATAAGTTTATGGTCTGTGAATATTATCTACTATCTGTCTACCTGTAGTTTCAATTCTGACAGCTACATCTGGGAGTTGTGCAGATTTCTTATGACTCTTAGATATCTGTAACTCTAAAAATCAAGATGAATTGTCAATACAAGAGATTAACATTTTAAATGTTCAGTAGGTCAAAAAATGAATCGTAGAACCATAGAATGGTTTGGACTGGAAGATCATCTTGTTCCAAGTCCCCTGTCCTGGGCAGAGACAACTCCCACCAGACCAGGTTGCTCAAGGCCACATCCAACCTGGCCTTCAACACTTCCAGGGATGGGGCATCCACAGCTTCTCTGGGCAACCTGTGCCTCACCACCCTCATAGTAAGAAAGTTCTTCCTTACATATAAACTAAACCTACCCTCTTTTATTTTAAAGTCATTATCCCTTGTCCTATCACTACATACCCTCGTAAAAAGTCCCTCTCCTGCTTTTTTGTAGGCCCCCTTTAGGTACTGGAAGGCCGCTATAATGTCTCCCAGAGCCTTCTCTTCTCCAGGCTGAACAGCTTCAACTCTCTTAGCCTGTCTTCATAGGTGAGGTTCTCCAGCCCTCTGAGCATCCTCGTGGCCCTCCTCTGGGCCTGCTCCAATAGGTCCATGTCCTTCTTGTGCTGGGGGGTCCCAGAGCTGAACACAGTACTCTAGGTGGGTTCTCACAAGAAATGCCTTATATCTCTATAGCAAGTATGAAGTTCAAAAATCATTCATTGTCCAAACTTCTTGACATGGTTCTGAGAGCCAAGTCTATACTTCTATCAATTTTCAATATGAACCAGTGAAAGACAAGAAAAACAGTTGTTTTTATATGTACGTATTTATGCCTGCCATCACTTTATACTCCACTCAAGGGAATGAATGAAGTAAGAAATGTGTTCAGCACTAGTATAAAAAAAAAATATAAGTAAGAATGCATTATTCTCCCCTCCAAATATAGGTTCATACGTTCTTTGTCACTGAACCTATAAATCCCCAAAAAAAATAAATTAAAGTGTCTTCTCAACTATCTGCTCTATTTATTTTCATAAACATCATCATACTAGTGCAGTTTCGCTCACTAAGGAATAAAAGCTGCTAAAGTCAGGGTCACATTCAAAAAGGCAAAACCGAGCACTATAATGGTCACATTGCAAGATGAGATGGCCACTAGTATGTACATGTACATGAATGGCTGAGGACATACTTTCCCCAGTAATGCAAGCAAGACTTGAATATGACCCAGAAACCATACAGTAGTTTTCAGATAATGCTATGCTCAGAGTACCCTGTCCCACCTCTCAACATGCTCAGATTATTAAAACCTGCCACATAACACAGAGCATGTGTTAAGAAACTTGCATTTATAGTCTCAAGTGGATTAGGGTGTCCCATGAGCTAGTCATATTCAAAAGATGGCTGGGATCTGCAAAAATGTATCATAAAGACATTTGAAACAGGTACAGAGCTACTGTTCACAAAATGGCAGCTACAATAGGTTTCATACAAGACATCTAGACTTCTGACCTTCCTCCTCTCTCTGTTCCTCTTCTGAGCTCAGGATGCCTAAAACACACTGCTGCAATGAGTGTGGCACAGGTGTGTGAACTGCTTGGTATTGCCAAGCCCTCAGCAGTGCAGTCACGAATACACCCACTGACAGCAGCCCAGCTGCCATGAAGATTATGCCAAAGTCAGCATTCAGGTACCAAAGGACTCCCAAAAATACTTTTTTTTTTTTTTTTGGTTTGTGGGCAAGAGTTTTGTAAATGCCAAAAATCACCTAATGTTTGGCTTGCATAGAAAATGAATTAGGTTCCAGTTTCAAGAATAAACCTATCTAATCTCTCCTTTCATTCCTTCCATGAGACTCTTTGTAAAAATTGTTGTTGTGGTGCACATGTTGAAAGAACATCTCACGACTCTTTAGGTCAAAGCCAACCTGTTGAATTGCATTTGGAACTAATGGGCAGTCAGATCAGATAGTAGAGGTGTGATCCATCTGGGGGACCTCCAGCTCTTGCATTACCACTTTTTTGGACCTATTAGCGCGCTAACATCTCTTCATGCTTTAAATATCCACTGTCATTAATTCAGATCAAGTATAACTGCTTACCTTACAAGGTAACAGCTGCAAGTCTCAACAAAGAGATGGAAGATGCACTACGGGTCTGTTCCCAGGGCTGGGGAGGAAGCAGCAGTTGGATCTGTAGGTGGATGGATGGTCAGGAACCGCGCCATTCAAAAGAGCACGCACAACCACTATCAGAAGCTACAAGGCGGGAATCTGGGGAGAGGAAGAGTTAGAAGGGCAGATGAAGGGGAAAAGATGTCTGAGCAGATGGGCTGCAGGGGTTATTGCAAATAAAATGCGACTCTGGCTGGGAACAAGAAAATTAAACCAGATCAGCCAGAACATATGTTTTTCACCAGAACGGTGACAGGGGAAGTCATCCAATCTTACTCATTTCCTTTTTTTATCCAGAATTTCCTAACTGATAAGTCATGCTTGAGGATTAAACACAACAAATGTGTTTTTAAGTGATAGTGTGTCTTATTCCCTAGTTCTTTTTATTAATGAAACTTTACCCATCATTCACAGTTGTTGTGATTTAACCTGGCAGGCAGTGAAGCACCACACAACCGTTTGCTCATTCCTCACCTGCGCCTCCTGCCCCTCTCCTGTATAGGGGAGAGAATCAAGAAAAAAAAAAAAAGTAAAAAAAAGTAAAGCTTATGGGTTGAGATAAAGACTGTTTAATAGGATAGAAAAGGCAGGGAAAACAATGATAATAATTATGATAAAAAATTATTTATACCAAACAAATGATGCATAATGCAATTTCTTACCACCCACCGACTGATGCTCAGCTAGACCCCAAGCAGTGCCCCCCTCCTCCCCCTGCTAACCCCCCTCCCAGTTTTATTGATGAGCATGCCACCATGTGGTATGGGACATGTCTTCGGCCAGTTTGGGCCAGCTGTCCTGGTTCTGTCCCCTCCCATCTCCTGGTGCACCCCCAGCCTGCCCGCTGGCAGGGCAGTGTGAGAAGCTGGAAAGTCCTTGGCTCTGTGCAAGCACTGCTCTGCAACAACTAAAACATCAGCATGTTATCAGCATTGTTCTCATCCTAAATCCAAAACACAGCACCACACCAGCTACTAGGAAGAAAATTAACACTATCCCAATTGAACCCATGACAATAATGAATGTCTAACTAGTATTTTCCATATGAAAATGCTAATTGTTAGTATTTGTGCTAGCATAAAGGCACTGTAATAGAGGGCCATGAGATCATACTGGGCTTCATGCTATACAAACACAAAAGGAAAAGACAGGAGTCCAAGCCTACAGCAACTTGCAGTTTGGGTATAGCAAAAACATGAATCAAAAAAAAAAAAAAAAGAAAAGGAAAAAAATGACGAGGCAGCATTAGTAAATGGGCTCAAGAGCAGTCAGAAGACACATTTTAACTGTTGTCCTGTTTTTAGTGGTATTGTACCAAAGAAAAGCCTTTAAGGAAGGTTTTGAAGGTGAACAAAAACCAGGATCCCTTATGTTAGGGGAGCTATGAGATGTTTTGCAACAGATACAATATAGTCTGGCATCATGGATGTAGATATGGGAATCCACTTCAATACTGAATGAAAAACTGTTACTGGGATGGGATAGTATCAGTTGCTTTGAAAATGAGTACAACTTGCTTGTAACTGAACTGTTTTCCACAGGAAGATGGAAATCAATAGCAATACACAAAAAGTGGTAGTCACATGGTCAAAGAAAGAAGATAGGAAAATGATATAGTTTTAGTTTAGACAGATCTCACATGCTGAAGAATTTACTAGTTAAGGTCAAATAAAAAGATGACTTCAGGTGAGGAGATCATGGATGAATGCATCTAAGAATGGAAAAGGAAATTTGCATCTTCAATTTATCATGCAAGGCATGCAAGACTTAGAATTAACTAGAATGTTAGGTTGTAAGAAAGTCAGACTGCCCAGGTTATGGGACTGAATCACTGGAAAGTTTGAGGTTTTATCCTGGGACTGAAAGTGGAGGGGGAAAAAAAGCTTATAGACTAAGGTTGAGTTATGTTTCAGCCATCAGCTCGAGAGCTGAGGCCAAGACTAGTTAGGACAGTAGGAGGTAGGTTTGGGTTATTTCTGAGTCATTTCTCGGACTCGGCAACAAAGAGACAGGAGTGTAATATGCTTCCATGGACCAAAAGAGAGGAGAAGAACCAAAGGGGACCACAGGGACAGTCCTCAAGTGTTCCCTTAAATTCAGAAATGAAAATAACTTTGGTTACTTGTGAAAAATAGCAGTTTGATTCTCTGTTTTAAAGAAATCTGCATGATCTTGCTGTGTTTCACATTGCCCTGGAGATTTGCCTCACACGAAATTGAGACTGACGGAAGTGGTTTTGTTTTGATGCATATTCCATATAGTTTGCTCCCAGAGAGACTGTGGTGAAGTATGCAACACTTTGGGCACTGTTCAGTAGTATTTGGTTAGTTGATGATAATCTTAGGGGAGACAGCAAGCTCCCTCAGCTAGAGGGAAACAGCAGCAATACCACAGTCTGTGGTTGAAATGAGAGTGATTCCGATGATTCTTTCAGCACAGAAAAGAGATCAAGCTGCTCACACCTCTGGTTTCCTTCTAAAGTCTGATGGTATCCATCTAATGTGACAGATACTTAACAAAAATACTTAAAACAGCAAAGCTATCCAGTTACTAAATCCTGACCTGATGAAAGAACATATTGCAGGGGACCAGAACAATTGAAAAGGGAAAGATAACTGCATTGTTTCTAAGAGTTCAATGTATCAAAAATGACTGCTTCTCCAATTCACGACACATTTTGTGTTGTGAAATTAAAGAATGCAAATCGCAGACAGTTTGGCACCTTTCTTTAACATGCTGTCTTCTTACATAAACAACACTGGAAAGAAACATATGCAGAATTCAAATCAAGAGCCTGGAAAACAGACCAGCTTTAGCTACTAAAAAGAAAACATTTTCAAAGTATATACTGCCCTCCTGTGTACAATTCAAGTATTGCCGCCAACAAGCAAGTCCTTACCTCAAAACTTCAGAGTAACGTGGGGCTGTGATAACGTATTTAATGGAGAAGTATGGATAAAATCCCAGCACAAGCGAACATAGTGAAGAGACAACTCAGACCAGGGCTGGTACAGCCAGCAATGAGCAGAAGCTGATCATTGTAACTGGTCTCCAGACAGTTTCATCAGTTTCAAAGCATCATCTTTTATGAAAAAGACCATGCCGGTTCCCTATCACCAGAAGTCACAAGAGTTTATTCATTTCAGAACTGCACAGGTACAAATGCACAGAACAAACTGTGTTTTAAAATAATATGCACTCTGATAAGCTGAGAGGCACAGCATGGTGATAGGGTCAGTTTAGATGGGTTAGCTCTGCTTAAGCACTGCTTGTGCCAGACAAAAATTGTGAACTGAAAGAATTTGTCTGCATTTACTGTAGGTTAAAACCATAGAATCAGAGAATGGTTTGGGTTGGAAGGGACCTTAAAGATCACCTAGTTCCAAACCCCTGCCATGGGCAGGGACACCTCCCACCAGAGCAGGTTGCTCAAAGCCCCATCCAGCCTGGCCATGAACACTTCCAGGGATGGGGCATCCACAACTTCTCTGGGCAACCTGTTCCAGTGCCTCGCCACTCTCTGAGTAAAGAATGTCTTCCGCATATCTAGTCTAAATCTTCCCTCTTTTAAATTAAAACCTTTACCCTTTGTCCTGACAGTACAACCCCTGACAAAGAGTAGGTACTAGAAGGCCACTGTAAGGTCTCCCTGGAGCCTGCACTTCTCCAGGCTGAAAATCCCCAGCTCTCTCACCCTGTCTTCATAGGAGAGATGCTCCAGCCTTCTGAGCATTTTTGTG
Organism: Cygnus atratus; assembly: GCF_013377495.2. Lineage (NCBI taxonomy): Eukaryota > Metazoa > Chordata > Aves > Anseriformes > Anatidae > Cygnus > Cygnus atratus. The sequence continues at coordinate 163,708,177 of NC_066362.1, forward strand.
GCCCTCCTCTGGACATGCCCCAAATTCCTTCTTGTGCTGGGGGCCCCAGGGCTAAATGCAGGTTCTGTAGTTCTCCTTGTCCCAGGCAAATAATAAAGCAACACCAGAGCTGCCTCTACATCCCTGCCACAATCAGTCTGGAAGCAAAATAAACTGTTCAAGATAACTAAGATTGTCCAAGAAATGATTGATTTATGTAAGCAACAGTAATTTCTTCCAATAAAAGTTTCTTATGAACAAGATGAGTTCCATGTGCATGTACTGAAATACTTACCTGTGCAGAGAGAATTTCAAGAATAGTTTTTTGATAACCTCCTCAATGATTCTACTTTTTTTGTTTGCTTTTTTTTTTTTTAACTGGATTGAAAGGACTAAAGTGTGAAAAAATAATTTTTAATCTCTTTTAAATAGTACTAAGCTGTACAGAGGTATTACTGCACTTAGATACAATCACATATCACCGTAATATAGGTTTTACTTACCACTAAATTCTTACCTTTTGTTTTTCATTTTATTTTGCGCTTTTAATAAAAACAGGTCCCCAAGCAAATTCAGAGATAAATCCATGGCAAAAGAAAGGCTTGGTACATTGCAAGTCACATTTGCACTTGCAGAATCTGAATATTAAATTGCAAAACAAAACAAAACAACAACAAAAAAAACCAAACACATAATTGATTGATTTAAAAACAATGTTTACCTGTCTTCCAGGCAAATTATGGCTTCATAACTTGATTAAAAAAAGAATTAAGATGAACTTACTAATTGCAAAAATGCAGCATAATATAAATGTTAAGTAACAAGAACCCCAGCAGTTAAGTAGATGTCAATTACTAAATTCTGACAATGTTTACATTGCACACTCAAGAACAGCATTATTGCTGAAATAGATTCTTTATTTCGGAAACATTCCAAAACAGCAGTATACACAGTTGTAATCAAATATTAGGTCATATGCCATTATAAGAAAGCATTGATTAGTGCAATTGGAATTTGTAAAAGATCTATCAAAAAGATTTATTCACATTAAAACTCATTTTTCATAAGCAACTGTTAATAAAACATTACAATTTTATTCTTTGTAATAAAGTATTGAAAACCAAACATAGTTGTAGAGATCATTGTATCTTGGTAAGTGCAACGTGACTTATGCTGCCATTTTAAATACAAAACACTATGACAATAAATTAACAATTGAACAAACAGTGAAAGACCAACAAAACCATGCTGACCCTGCTGGATGGCAGTTTCGAGTGAATGCTACTTTTTTTGTGCTTCTGCAACATAAATATACTGCTTTGTATTGCCAATGGTACAATTTTGTAAGATATGTTCCTAGCGCTAAAAAAGTACATTACCCCAAAAATATTATTTATGGCACAGAAAAGTTAGATTATCTCTCTGTTGTTCAAGATTCAGGCAAGTTTAAATGAAGTCAAGTATATAAAAAAAATGTACTGGAAACACTAAAAAAAAATTAAACACATACATTAAGTCCCCTCCAAATTCAAAATAAATGCATGATGCCTTTACAAGGAATAAATTATTTTAGAATTTCAGTATGGCAAAGCTGCTGCAAAAGCATTAGCTCCAAGTTCTTTCAGAGGAAATATTCTGGTACTTTGCACATATATAATACTTTCTTCAGTTCTATGTGATAATACTGCCACTGTTAGTCTGATAACAATGCAGCTGTTCAGGTAACTGATATAAGTGCAATATTCAGTATTTGATAAGATGTTCATTTTTTAAAAAATGGCATTGCATTATGGATGTTTACATATTAAAATCCCAGGGGAAATAATACTGCACGACCCTCCTTTCCCAAGTCATTGTTACCCAGCCAGCTGGGTAATGAAATCCACGTTACTTATTTTCCACTGTCCATGGGCATCTTTCATCAATAGCAGCCATCTCTCCAGTTTCCTTCCCGCATCGTGCTCAGTGATGAAAGTGGCTTAGGAGGCTGAAGAAAACTGTATGAAACAAATCACAGAAAAAGACAAAGGAAGTCATATTTCATGTGAAAGATCAAGGTAGCAAATACCATTCAATTCTGTAGTGATATTGGCTTTGTAGCTTGCTTGGAGACTTCACTCTAGCATATTCCTGGCTACATATTAATGCAAATATAAAGACCTATGGTGAAATTAAGACCTCCAATGAGATCCCATTAGTGTCACTGGATAAAGGATTGCAAAAAGGAATTTAGTGAATAATCCTAGTGATACATGAGACCCCTCAAAATGGGAAGATTTAGTTCTTTGGGTTAAAGGCTCTGAAAAATATAAATCTAAACCTATCTTGTCACTATGGACAGCGCACATTCCAATAGAGACAGACAGCAAAGATGTAATGGGAAATACTATCCAAAAAGCTGTCGTGCTCAGCATGCTCTCAAAAAAAAAAAACAAAAAAAAAACAGCATTTATAGAAACACTATGCAGGCACTAAGGAATTTAGGCATCTTATCAGTTGAAGAACTGTATCAAGTCCTGCTCCAGCTCCTCTTATCCAAGACACATGATTACACGTTTCCATCACATAGCCAAAGTCAGAGAGCTGCCAGTTCCTACACCACTACCCATGCAGAGAGCTCACAGTCCTCCAGCCCCACACCCTCACACCTGGGCTGTATCTCCCATTAATGAACAGGGATTTATTAAAAAAATCTTTGCTGACCATCTTCCAAAACTGCCAGGTTTTTACTAATGAAGTAACTGTTTTAAATAATATTAAATAAGCAAACAAACAAAACAACAAAACAAACAACTATTTGATTTGGCCTAAATGTCAAACCACTAGTGACAAGACAAACATATTTTAATTACACCACAGTTTGCTGAAAATAAACTGTCCCAATTCTGTGAAACTGTTTCTTATAAAACCAGGTCTTAGGCCTTGTTCTCTCACTTCTCTACTTTTCCTTTAATGGTAACTGCTGTAACATACTGATGCCTCCTCTCCCTTCCAAACATCCTTGCATGGAAAAAAGCAGATGTATGTTGTAAGAGAGTCAGTAAGCCAAGAGCAGTCATCAGAGCAGCGCCTCACGTCTCTGCTACAACTGATTTTCTTAGTGGCCAAAAAATTACACTTAAGTAAAAAAGATGGGTAAACTTAGGCTCAGCCAAGATGTTTTTGTGCGTCTCTACTTTGTTGCAGTATTCCTTATCTTTGCTATAAATCCAGTTTATTATAAATCTAGGCATAAAATATGACCAGCCTCTGCCTTGTTCTACAATTGCTGCTTTGATTTCTTTTTTTTTTTTTCAGGAAGAAAAAAAAAAAAAACAAACAAACATATTTAACAATGTAATAATGTTCAAGAGAAAACAGAGAGGACAAAAGTAATGAAGTATTAGCTAAGACGAAAATAAGCATAAGAATACTGCTGCTTATCCAGAGCTCAATTCCTGCTTAACAGGAAAACACACCAACATTTAAAACTGCTTCAAAATAAGCACAAGCTGTCAGTATGATGCTACATCTTTTGAGATAACAAAGTTTTGGAGGGTCTGCAGACTCCTTCAACTTACCTATCATCAGCTGGACTGCAGTCAGCCTGCTCCAGCACAAGGCAGCAGGAACAACCAAGCCTCCCACCTTCACTCCATGGCTGCATTTAGGTTGCTGCCATGCCTTTGCCTGTTGCATGGGATGACCTAAATCCACGCCTGCTGACTTGACAACCCGGGTTAGCTGAGACCTGCCTCATCACTGGGCACTCGTCTGGTGACGGGGACTATTGGCTGACCCTCGTCACTGCCATGGCTCTGCTCTTCTTTTTTGGATACTTTGGGGCAGCTTGGCTGTTCCACATGGCTCCCGGCTCACCTTGCCCCTGCCACTGTCCTCCTGGGTGAAGATGGAAAGTGGAGGACTGGCAGGTAGGGGAAGTAGTTTAGGAAGGTAGGTCTGCAAGAAGTCTAGAGCACGGAGTTGGACAGGGCTGGTGGTTAGGGGGATCCATTTAACAGAAAAAAAAAATGTTGCCTCACTTATAAAGCTAAACGTAGGTGGAATGTACTCATTACAATTTCTTTACACTGCTTTGGGATGCATGAATCTCTGATGATAAGGAGAAAAGCAGGTAGTATTTAGCCAAGTTGGTTATTTTGTCTACAATAATTTTATTTTACAAATTGTCAAAAGCACTCCCTCATGTGTTTGGTTCTGTGCAGTAAATACTGAAGTTCACAAACTTTAGGGCTTATGTAAAGTGTCTAATAATCTATTTTAAGTATGTACAATACCAGTAACTTGGTTACATAACGGTCTGGCCATGGGTAATAAAGACAGTTTTGCTCTGAATGTGCACTTCTTCCTGAACACCTGATTTATTACTATATATATATATATATTCTACTTTCAATGAGGTTACAACTAAAACCATTTAAAGTTTCCGTATACTAATAGAAGCTAGATTCTTGAACTGATAATCAGAAATATCATTCCTTAGAAATGACCACAGTGACAAAATCAACACTGAGAAAATCTGCCTCTCATGGCTGACTTCCTTCCAAGAAAATTTTGTATGCACTGAAGCCACTTTTATTTTCCAAATGAATAAATAAAATGAAACTAGGGTCTTAAAGAACTGTTGGCTGACCTCCAATCTGTCTGTGCTTTTAGAGTCCTATAAACTTGTCATTCACACAGTGTAAACACAATCTATCTTCCAGGATCATTGGTCTGGTTCTACAGCAACATATGATGCTGCTAAGGTACATTTAAAGGTGAGAAGATGGGAGCCCAGACTTTCTGGACTATAAATAGCTTTTGAATTAGATAAATTTGAATGAGCTTCTAATAAAAAAAAAAAAAAAAAAGTGTTGAGACTACAGTGTTTCACCCTCCCACTGAAACCTCTTAATTTTTTTCATTTTTTTTTTAAGGTTGTGTCTTGTAGGAAGAATAAAAAAATAGCAAGAGACTGGTCTTTGTGGCCCAGAAAGTCTTTGTTTCTCACATGTTGCTATGAAAGATTTAAGAGTTCAGCAGAAGAACATGAAGTTGAGGGAAAAAGAAAGAAAGAAAGAAAGAAAGAAAGAAAGAAAGAAAGAAAGAAAGAAAGAAAGAAAGAAAGACTTCTACTATGAAGAATTCTAACAGAGAGAGATCCAGCAGAGAGCAAAGAAGGTTATAATAGAAATTTCATGGTAGTCTCCATCAAAGAAGAAACCTGACAGCTTTTTATCAAAGTTTCACTGCAGTTGGTCAAAATCTGTTGTTAGTCGCATCAGTGTAATCCCTTAGTAACTCAACCAAAGAGAGAATGCGAGCAATTGAACTTATTCCGGATCTAGCAAGTACCTAGTGAAAAGCATAAAAATGGTGAAAGCTAAACACTGACAGTTCATCCAACAGAAAACCAGGTGGTCAAGCAGCGGGCCTTCACAACAGGAGGGATGCACGTGATGGGAAGAAATAGTGGGAAGAGTTGACAGAAGTTGATAAAGAGTTTCTTTTTGAGAAACTTCAACACCTATTAATCATAGAATGTATGACACATAGAGCTAGGAGTTTAACTCCCAGCTGTTATAAGGTGATTAAAACATAATTCTTTCTTCAGGCTTATTTTATTGCTTACCCTAAAAAAAATATTTGGAGACAATTCTCTTGCCAAATGCAAAAATTCATTTGTTTAGCAGTATAGCTTGCCTACTGTTTCCCAGCTGGAATTGACAAGATGCTGGTTCATCCCAAGAGGAAGACATCCAAAATACCTCCTTCCTCATAATTCTGTAACATCACAAGTTGTATTTTTACAGTCTGTTGCTTTTTACAGCAACAGGCATGCAAATCTTTCTCATGCTCATCCTCAGAGCTTGAAATAGCAGTTGGCACAAGTCTGGAAGATGGTGATTCAGATATACTAATGCTACGAGATATCCATTTGTTTTGATTTCTTACTGGTGGGTGGCATTACATTCTTATTTTCATGTAATTACACTCTATCTGTAACGCAGTTTATTAGAAATTACCAGCAGGCATTGTCCATTGCTATTTGTGGACTTAAATCTTCACTCATTCACTGACTCAGCACTAGGAGCTAGAAATGCTTCTCCTTTATAGCCCAGATTCATACTCCAGAGGAAAATAAACAAATAAACAAAACACAATCCATGCTAAGGCCAGCTACACAGGAACAATGGCCTGTTTAACTCTTACCTTCGAACTGGCTGTGCAATTTTACTTCTGGGTATGCCGCTTCCATTGATGGCCAACGAGGGTCTTGGAAGAGCACTGCGCCCCACAGTCCCTTGACTAGCAGTCTTGTTTGGCATTGGGATCCCAGTGTTAGAATATAGCTGTAAATTGTTGGACACTGGAATACTACTGCCTTGTACAGTTGGGCTTACATAGGCAGTAGCCTTGAGAGGCTGCCTGACAGACACTGGAAAATGTCCCACACTGTGAACTCTGTGCTGAAGCTGTCCTGGCGATGGAACTGTTAGGAGAGGTAGAAAGGAAGTAACAAGGTCAGTACCCAACAAATGAGGCCAGGTAATAATGCTCATCTCTATACAAATCTAACTACAGATAAACACATCATTATGCAATTAACTTGCTAATTATAAACTACTGAAGAACCCCCTGGATCCAACACTCTATCCTGCACCGAACGAAAATACCCTGATCCATCCCCACACCAAACAAAAATCCCACCCCTTATTTATCATTCTTTCTTCCCTCAAAGAGGTTTCATTTTCCATTAAAAGCACACTAATTCCACCTATGCAATTAGAGCTTTAAACCTGCTGAAGCTCTGAGTTAATTATTTTTAGATCATTTAGATTTTTTTGAGATTGCTTGTAACCGTATCTTGTTTAATGCACGTTGCATTAAAGCATTACAAAACATCACAAAAGTCTAAGCTTTATTTATAAAAACAATCAAAAGGCTATAAAAAGGTCCCAAACATAACAGCATATTCCAAAGCTGATGCTATGTAAACTATCATTTTAAATCAATGCTACCCATTCCAGAAGCTTTATATATAGATTCTCTACACAATTCTGCCCTCTGGTGTACATCAGACATGCATCTATTTCAGAGTCCACATATCAAGAGCAAACTGTAAAAAGCCTAAAGGACATAAACTGACTACCGCAGACAGGCCAATCCTTTTTCAACTCTTTGAAAAAGGACATCCTAACTACATTTAAATATACGGTTGAAGAAACAGATATATGAATCAATTAAACAAGAATGGCAATATATTGCTATGGAACCCTCATCATAACACAGCTCCTTAAAAAAGCCAATGCTGGCACTTTTTTTTTTATATTTTTCAAAAAAGTTATTTCAGAAGAGTTACATTTTACACACACACATTTACATACATAAACACACAGAGAAACCTGTATTTTTAAAGTAGTAAGTAAAATTAAACTCTCAGCACACTACCATGCAAGTTCCATGTGGGACCCTGAACAACTATTTCCAATCTCCTATTAGAAAAAGACAAAAATAACACAAACTAAATCCAGCACTAAGGTATACTATCAAGAAAAGATTCAATTTAATCTTTTTGAAGACGTTTGAAAATTCTTCTCAGATTTGAAGGAAAATACACAGAGGAACAGGTTTTGCCAACTTCTCCCTCCAAAACCTCATAGGAAATGGGAGGCAAAAGTTCAGTTCCTTCTCCTCCCTGCGTCAAATGAAAGCCACTTTTTCCATTTCCCACCAGAGTATCTCAACAATCATGCTAGAAAAGAATGTCTTGTTGACATTCTACATTCATAATTCCACATCCAATAGATCAATATTGCACCCCTTCCATCTGGAAGTCAACTAAATTAAACTAATTAGAGACATTTTAATTCACCCACTCAACAAGTATGATATACTTGAGGATATAATCCTGCAGTTACCACATCTGCACGGAACAGAGTGGCTCAAATTCAACAGGAGAGAGGTCATGTGTTTTGAGATGGTATTTATACTGTGTACTGTAAAATACAGCACTGTGTAAATTACCAAGAAAAGCAATGTTTTAAATTCTAGTATCAAAGCTGAAAAACTAAGCTTATATGAATTAATTGCATTATTGGTTCTTCTATATTACTACTACTACTACTTATTATTATTGTAATTTTAGTTGAAAGGTTGACAAAAAAATGAGTGGGCAAAGAAAATAAAGGTGGTGATGACATTCAATACTGCAAGATTGGCTAGAAGTTGCCTTCCAAACTAGCAGCTTTAAAATCCTGAGCTATATTTAAATCCAGTGTAAAAGGAACACAGCCTGCTTTTAATTTTTCATAAAGCAGGGACATATACTTTACCACTCTATTGATCCCTTGCACACTGCCAAAGAACACAGGTACTTACTACACGACTGCATCCTTGAAATCCCATTACTCGCTCCATGTAGATTGGAATCAAAGCTCTGACTGTTCCTCACAGTGACTGGAGAACTAGCAAAGCCAGCAGCATTGTTAATGGTGGGAGTACTTGGCATCCGAGCTAGGTTCGGCATGCTTCTTCGGAGTTTATCTGAAGCAAAAGAGCACAACATCCATAGTCATGTCAGAATTTGCAACAAATACAAGAAGCCTCTGAAAAAAAATCTGTAAAAAATCAAAATTAAAACTGAATTCCTTCAAGACAAAGAAAGGTTTTGCTCCATAGGAAGAATAGGAATACATAATTGACAGCCTACCAATTGAACCCTTCTGATTATTGTAATACCACAATTATTCACAAATCATTTATAAAACATCGATAAGCAATGCATTTTAAGGATAACAAAGATCTAAACACTACAGTGTAATAATAAGGATGATTTTCATGTAAACGTGTAAAATAGGTCAGATGAATCATGCCCTAAATGTGCCTATTTCTTTGCAGTGAATACGAAGGCTTCAGTGACAGTCAGAATATCTACATTGTGGATGTCTAAAGACAGGTGAGATGAATCCATCATAAGTGACTAAGTCTTGCTTTCAGGTGCCAATGAGATGCTAAAAAAATCTATTCAGTACCTAACCTTATTAGCATGTTAGGTTTCTGCAGGAGGCCATGCACAAAACCTGCTAAGTCGTGATGCTGTCAGTTGCTTGGAGACCTGGGTTGACATCAGGATTTTCAAATTTGGTGGGTCTCCCTCCTATCCCACTTGTGGTGTCTGATTTGGTGGGCATTTTCAGAGCAGGCCTGTAGGATAAGGTCCTGCATAAAAAGAAAGCTGGAAATGAGATATGTGGGGCCAGGCTCAACAGCTAACTTAAGTGGCTAAGAGACTGGAATTCTGAATTGCCTCCTGTGCTGTGACAGACTTCAGTAAAGCACCAGTGTGTGGAAATAACAGATCATACATTAAGTCCTGTTTGGTAATAAGACTAATATTGGCCTCAAATTTTGTGCTGCTGCTGACGTGGCTACGTTTCCTGTGGTACCATTCTCAGTGCAGTCCACCAGCTCGTGTCCCTGCAGTAGGTTCCAAAGCATGGTACAGATCTGTCTCCAGTTCTTACACCGCAACAGAAAGCAAGGGTGCGCTTTTCCTGTAAAACGCATCTGTGACTTCTCTCTTCAATTGCAAACAGGGCATTTTGAGATTACAGTTCTGGATTTATGCACAGGAATAACACTTACATCATACATGGCTCGGAACTGCTGTTTTGGGTTGACCTCTTAACCCACATGGGGCAAGTTTAACTCACAGAAACAACAGATTGACTTAGGAGTCTCTGTTAATCAGTTCACATAAATATATAACCTATTTAGCACTATCATGAGCTCCTCTAATCCTTAAAGCTGATAACAATTGACGAGTAATAAGAAGTGACAGTATAGTTCTATCTATACAATGTATTAGTAGTCACTAACAGTAACTTAAGTACATATGATGCCTATGTACCTCCAGTGAACTAAGTCACATCACAAGGCTACAACTGTAGCTGTTCTTATGACTGGTCCTCATGATAAGAACTGGTACAGGATTCTGCAAATATTCAAAACATCTTTGCATTTCAAAGGTCCAGCATTTCTAACACCCTCATATCCCAACTCCCATTTAGTAGTGCCTACCTGCCCTTGTTGGTCTTCCCTTCCATACCAACTAAGGTTGACTTGCATAGGTGGTCTAACATAGAAAACCATTGCTATCTAGGAAATAGTTTACATAGCCCTACTCATATTTTTGAAGTCAAACAGTAAGTGTGGGAGGTAAGTCTGGGAGGTGTTCAGTGCAAGAAAAGGGAAGTTTTGAGTTCCCAGAAACTAGAGCATAGCTAAATCCTAATAAATCTTTCCCAATATGAAATAGAATTGGAAGAACCTCTCTAAAGGGTAACTCTTCATCAAAGAGTTAGAGGTGTTAATGCTTCTGTGGCTCATCACTGACACTGGCAGACTGAAACTCTCAGTGGTATAGCAACAAACATTAGCAAAGCCATTACTATCGTGATTCAGGTAAGTATTCATATAATTGGTATAGTAAAAACACAGCTGTTATCAGGCTTCCAAAACTGTCCTGGGGATGTGAACAATGGCATCCACGTAGCTACTGTGTGCTCTTATTTCTGAAACATTCATGATTTTGCAAACTGGAAAGGGAGCTTCCCAGAGCTGCAGAAATTTCATGAACATAAGATGTCTGTAACTACTGTTTATTTTGAAGACCAGGCCAACCCTTTAAACTCCTAGGCCATGAAATCCTAGGCTAAAATTACAGCACTTGGCAAAAAATCATTTGAGCAGTAGGATGGTGGTAGGGTAGATTGCACTGCATAAAGTAGATTTTTGTCTAATACTATCCATGTATCACACAGTATAGGCCAAATTCCTTGGAATCTACATGCTTTTTCACTCTGGGACTGCATCAGCCACAATAGGAATAATCTGTGCCTAGAACTGTCCAGTGGATGCAGCTACAGCAGCAGGAAAAAAAAAATGTATAGAAGTAGCTTGGATTTCCTCTGTGGCAAGGGTAGCCATTTCTTTTGCCTTCTGTTCATGAGTCTCTTCTTGTTCCACCAGTCTGCTCTGCTGATGATTCAGTCCTCGGGCAGCAAATTCCTGCTGCACCTGCAAATTTTCATCCATCAAACATCTGCATTACTTCTTTGATGGTTCCTGTTTTCTGCTGAGATAAATGGCCCTGAAAAGCAATGAAAATAGCAGGTCAGTGTTATGTTTAAGGAAAACCCAGAAATGCTCATCTCAATAGTATTCTGCAGCTTTCATTTCCTTGGATGATGCATTCTCTTTCATTTCTTTCTTGAAGTTTGTTCTGTCACGCGTTCCCCTCCTAAGAACAGTGGAGAGTCTTACAGATGTTTTCAGTGAAAAACTGTCTTCTGTGAGCGTGGTATACAGAAGTAGACAATGGGAGTTATGTGATTTTAATATTATTTCAGGCCACAGATACATGACTAGGTATGAACTTGCTGGAAATCTATGAGAAGAAAACAAAAATATTTCGCTAAGCCACGTTCCTCTTCTAGAGCCCTTTGCTCTTCTAAGACTGAAGAGAAAATTAACAGAGAGAAGGAGAGAAGCAGTAGAGCTGCAATCAGTTCATTCTGTTAGGGACATGTGGCTTCTAACACCAGTGAGGAATTCCACAGCACCTGCGCCTTCCACAGTATCAACAGCTATTGTGATCCACTACTGAGTCTCATCTAAAATTTGGGCTGAGATAAATATGATATTTAAGTAGGATGCAGCCATATAAGGCAACACAGATGTATCTTTGCCTTTCCCAGCCTTCTTTGAGATGTATTAGCATGACCTACAGACTCTGTATTACTGAAATTTTTGAAATGTGAAGTACAAAATGCAACGATAGGTCATGCAACAGAAGTAATAATCAGTTTCTGGTTATTACCACCTTCTCAGAGTAGGTCATGTGTATACACACGTGCTTGTCACTTCATGAGTATTCTTTAGGTTGCATGCATTGCCCACGTTTCTCATATCTGCAGCAGAATGATCCACAAAAAATCTCCTATTGCATGTTTACACATCCTCCTCTATGTCGCATCCACGCTGAACTGCACGTTGCCTACAGCACAGGAAAAACTAGGAATTACGAAACAGAGGTCCTCTGCCCTCACCTGAAAGTGTCCATGAAAAGACCACCCCATAGCACAGATCATAGATACCACAGCAAAGAAACTGGTCAAAAAGCAGGCAAAAATGTCCCTTATCTTGTAAAATATTCTATGAAATTACAGTAAAGACAGCAGTTTGCCTCCTACCCAATTGCTTCAGTTCTGATTTTTCCAAGAACTTCCTCCCCAAATGCCATTTCTTCTCTGAAGTCAGCCAGGGATCTGCAATCCAACATCTTTCTGGCAGGACTCCACAACAGGCAGCACCTGCCTGTTGTCTTCTGGTTCCAGCTCTGTTGGTGGCCTCCCACGTTTCACCATTTCTCTCCTTCCTCTGTCCAAATACTATCATCAGCTGAAGATTAACATCCATGCTGCATGCAGTCAGGCTTTGTACTTGGAGCAAAGCTGCACCACAAGAGGCAAGATCTTGGTGGGCTGCCAGACTGGGAGTTCTGATCTTTGGGTTTCCTATAGAGGCTCTTGAAAAATATTATCTTCTCTCTGCCAAAACAGCTTCATCCTCTGTGCTTCATCCACTAAAGCACTTCTAGCAGCCCATGATTATGAATAATTGTCTCTAAATTATGATCCCCTCAGATCTCACAGAAGTGGCCCAGAGTCTGAGGGAACAGTTTTGAGAACAGATATTTCCTAGAATACTAGGAAAGATAAAAATTTTGCCAATGCAACAGGTCCTTATGCCATGTCAGACTGAAATATCCAAATAGTATATATAAACCTGTCAGTGATTTCTAGAATTGGAGAAAGGTGTTAGCAGACAGCAAGAAAACAAAACCTAAAATGAACTATGGGAATACCTACTGGAGGACTACAAATGGACGGCCAGCAGCTTGCAGATTGATTAGTCTGTATCCACTCTGTAAAACTGGCAGGTTATCAGCATAAGTGTTTTGAAAGAAGGATCATTTGTCATATATTTAATAGGACTAACTAGTCCAGATTTAAAAACACCAAACTGAGGTTAATTTGGACATTTAATGACTAATGACAGGAACAAGACTAAGCGCAAGCAGAGGTTATGTTGGATCTATAGTGAAGTGTCTTAAAATATATTTATTCATTCATCGTTTTTTTATTTAGGTGTTGTCGACATTTTATTTGAACAGATTCACATGCCTGACCAAAAGTGCACTATAGTTAAGGAATGTGATACAATGAATCATAATTATTTTGTCTCAGAGAAATCAATATCATTGTTTAAGCTACATTAGCAGTTTCTTTCACATATTTAAATCCTTCACATAAACCCCGCAAATTCAACCCCACTTTATCTGTACCAAATGCACAAAGAAGTTAAGGAGAAAAAAAAAAAAAAAAGGAAAAAATATGTGGTTATCTATTATTAAATATAATGCTCTATATTATTTAGATATTCAGAGTTTGTTCTGAAATCCTTAAAAAAAAAAAAAAAGCACCCAATTACGACTTCACCTTAAGGGATATATACTGTTAATTTCTCTTCCTCATCTTCAAAGACCTGAGTTAGTATATGCATTACATTTGTTATGTTTATAACATTTATAAATGATGCTTGTAACATCCTAAATACACCAGGGCCTAGTTAAAGATCTGTGGAAACATCAGTGGTGTAAAAACACAAATACAGATTGAAAATTAAAAATAAGTTTTTCAGTTAAGCAAGAGACACCATTCTTCATTATTGACAATATTTACATTTTGCTATGTTGAACACTTCGATTTTACTCAGATTTATTACTTCACTTCATGCTGGCATGTGTCTCCCTCCATAGATCCATAAAGCATATTAAAGATTTTTCCATTATCCTTCCATGACTTCTTTCCACTGTTCATTATTCTCAGTAAAACTTCAGGGATGACTGACAAAGTTTTTTTTTTCTCCTTTTCTTTAATAGTCTGCTAAAATTTCTTACTGATTTCTCTCTTCCTTATGGAACTTAGAGAGAGGCTAAGAGCAGAAAAACATCCAGTAAATCAGTAAGAACAGGCCTTTTCTCACCCCTTCAAACACACAAATCAAGGTCAGTCTATACTGAACTGGTATCTAAACACAGGCCTACTTACTGACCCTAAAATGCTGCAATTGTACAGGAAGAAAGAGAGAGAGGAAGGAAGAGAGAGAGGAAGGAAGGAAGGAAGAGAGAGAGAGAGAGAGAGGAAGGAAGAGAGAGAGAGAGAGGAAGGAAGGGAGGAAGGGAGGAAGGAAGGGAGGAAGGGAGGAAGGGAGGAAACTGTGCACTTTCAAGATGAGGCAAGGGTTTTGCAACACTTGATGTTCATAAAGTTTTGTCTGAGAAAAAAAGTATTCCCCAGAAGTGTAAGCAATAAAATAACTCATAACTAACAACTTCTGAAAAGAGAAAGCAATATTTTTAAAATGAATGGTATTGGTGACCTGTTTATGAAGGTATCAGCCAGGCTACAATGTTAAAAAACAACATGAGACATTAATGGAAAATGCAAATTAAAATTAACCAAGAAGCACACACTGCTGCTACTCAGTGAAGGATGTATTTTTCATCTGGTCCTTCTTAGTGCATTACAATAAATGTCTTTAGCTGGAATAATTTTGTCTAAAGTAAAAAGTTTCCAATTTTCAGATATTATACCAATGGGCACTTTAAAATGCACATGAAAAACAGAGTACCAGGACAAAATTTTATCAGTAAGCTTATCTAAAGATCTGGAAAATGGGCTTGAACACTAGAAGACCAGTTTCTTTTTCAGTATCTCGTCTACCCTGGATTTTCACTGCTCAGGACGTTTTCACAGTACTATCGCTCCATTACTTCTGGTCTCAGAAAATCAGAAATAATAAAAGGCATAAATATTAACATCTATTAAAAAGAATAAAGAGATGAAACAGAAATAACAAATAATAATTTAAATAAAATTAAAATTAAAGAGATACTCGTGTGCCACAGTTACAAAAAAAAAAAAAGACAAAATTGATTTAAGGAGAGGGTATAATTTAACGAACAAACAAACAAACAAACAAAAGCTTTTCTATTAGTGAATTCTTGGCAGAACTGGAAATAAAACCTACTAGAAAACAAACATAGCCTATACACACTACAGGCAACGACTACAAAATGTTGTTTTAGAGGTAACATTGGGTATGTCTCCAGCCCGTGCTACAGATGGTCCTAAATACTTTAAACACATATTAACATATTTACATTTGCACACACCTGCCACTTTATGTTAGTATTTACGAGGCAGCGTACAGGACAGGTCCCATTCATTCAGACACTTCACTAGTGGGATAAGTGGAGAAGAAGAACTTGGGCCTGAGAGAAAGGGTTAGATGGTATGGCATTTTTAAATAGATGTATGACAATTTAAAGCATGGCAGAGTGTTAAAATTACAGCAATGGGCAGCACTTTGCTGAAATACACTGGCAAGAACAATGACAGCTGGAAAACATCTGTGAGCATACTTTCACCCCAAGTACATGATGACCAGGGGCCACACACATGAGACTGACAATCTCTCTGTTGTCTAAAATGCCATCCTGTGAATGGAAAATAAGCAGATCATTGGCTCTAGTGGACCTCCACACAGAAACATAATGCCTTTTGAGAGATTCTGTTTTGTCTAAGGCATCTGAACAGCACTGACAGATGTCTCTGGTGAAGTCAAGCAGGTGCACCAGGGCACCTCATACAGCGGCAATTGCTTATATGTGGGCAGCTGAAATAGGCACTGCATTCACATGTGGGCACCTACATCCCAGCATCTAACATAGGTGTCTCCATCAGTAAGGCAGATCCCATCCAATACATGTGTATGGACACACAAAATGCATCCTAGGAATAAAACATTCCTTACTCATCCCTTAAAAAGTCCAAAAGCATTTACAGCAATGAATCAGAAGTCTTATCTGCTCAGACCTTTGCAAGCCCAGTTAAGGGAAATGGCAAGGAGAAGCAGTCACCTCAGTCCCCAGAAGGCATGCATGTCTGCATCTGCACAGTCACCTTGACTGCCAGCCTCTGTTTGCTGACAGCTCATTCCCCTTGCGGTTTCCTTCAGGCCAGCATTAAGCTCCTCTCAGCCTTGTCAAAACAACTCTGTTATGGGGGTGACAGCTTGGGGACTGTCTTCCCAGCCATTGGGAACCTGGCTATGGCATTTGAGTGCTTGCTGGGATGTTCAGTCTAGGTAAACATTTTATCTTTCCCATTTGTTTTCTTGAAGGCACTTCTTAATCCAGTTTCATATGAAAAAATATATTAAAACTACTCAACATACACACAAGAGTATACTCTTAAAATTTAAAAGTATTGAAATTTTCCAAGTTCATCACATCTTCAGCATATTTTTTACAATACAGGTAGTACAGGTCTAAAGTTAGAATAAGTATCTCAACTAGCATACCATGCCAAACAAACTTCACTAAGGGCAGGTAGAACAGTACCACCGATACTGTTTGTTCTTAAAGGCAAAAAAATTGTACTCCAGCTAAACACATAGACAATTCTGGGGGAGGCAGTGCCAAAGCTAAACACTTTTTTTTCTTCCCAGACTGAGAGCCAAAAATCAGTATTTATTTGCAAATTACTCTTCATTTATGGAGAATTCTGTGAATGACTAGATGAACCAGTGGCCAGACTGTTGACACTATATACAAGAACACAACTGATCTCTTTGGAGGAAGAGAGAGAAGTACTGTTGTAATGGCAGTATTATAGCACAGCATGGTGAAAGTGCAATTTGGATTAATTATCCATAATACTTTCCACATATATTGAAAGGAGGGACTTAACAGTTTAGCCTCTCCTTCTATCACACACTCTTTCTCATCTGCCTTGGTGAAGTGTAACAGTGTGAAACATTGTCCACCGTATTGAGGTTCAGACAAATTCTTATTTTGCAGTCTATCTCAATTTCAACCTGTAAGAGTTCTTGAAAGACAAAGAAATTGTTGCCAAGATGATGAGAAGTGTGAATGAGAAGATACTGTCATAACACTACTCAGACATCTTTAATACAGAAAAAAAAATAAAAATAAAATTACTCCTTGTCTGCCAATAAAACACAGCCAAAGTAAAACATTTCTCATGATTAGCATTTTCTATTTCTGTTGATCACTGCTGCGTGAGTCATAGGGTGAAGGTGCAGAAGATAAAGAGATAATTCTCCTCTAAAGATAGTGGTACCGTCTATTATAGGATTGTCTGTCATGCCAGCAAACAAGTAACTGGAGCCATACACGTTGATTTCCTAAGCAACACCAACCAGATGATCCATCACCTCAAGGTTTTTGAGAAAAAAGGCAACCAAGTGATAAAATTGGTGGCCTTTTACATTTACATATTTTCTAGTTAATAGTAAGAATTTTGTTATTTTTAGTGTGCTGCAAATATTTTCTGGGATTTCCATGTAGAAATCCAATGCCTAAGTTCTAATGACATGAACATGAAAAAATCATTGAAAAAGGCTTTGGGAACCACACAGAAAGATTGCAGCACAACATCCTGCCCACATTCCTGAATCAAAAATGTCCCATAGCCTTCCTTTCTCTCTCCCAAACAGATTTTCTGCAAGCAGTTCACCGCTATTCCATTCTTGTACCTCACTGTTGAGAAAAATAACATTGGAATGAATGTGGTACATATGCTGTACCGACAAAAGCCCACATCGTTGTACTCTGCATTAACTTTAGCCTTCTTTATGTGCTGCCACTTGTCGATTATACTTTCATGCTGTGTCTTACTTTCAACACCAGTGCTCTTGGCACCAACCTGTCATGCCTGATTTGTCAGGAAAGTAACATGCATACCTGTAGCACTCTATAAATAGGAACTGTTTCGAACAACACATTTATTTTCTTGCCCAAGGGTGAGCTGTAACCTGTAATGTTACAAACAAGACCTTGACTGAAAACTGACGGTCTTAAATTAGCTTGGGGACTGAAGGAACAGCAAAGTAAGACACAGCAGGAGGAAGAAAAACATCATCATAATAAGGAACGAAAAGGAAGGTAACAGCAACAATGGAAGGAAACTTAATTCTTGAATAAGTACTGAAAGAAAAAAAAAATCAGAGACTCTGAAACACATCTCAGATGCAGTGCAAAAAGCAGGAAGGGCTCAGGGTAGTTTGGGAGTGACATTATCTACTACTACTTCAACAGACTGTCCTACCAGACTTGGAACAAGAGCAGAGCATTCACCCTTGTCACAAGCCCTCATCATGCATTCACAGCAAAGGTACATTAATGGAAAAGTTAGGAAGTAAAAAAGAGAATGTAGTTAGGAATGAAATGTCTTGTAAATATTTTGTATTTTGATGGATCTGTGAAAGCCATACACAGGCGAAGCACAAAAACCTGATCAGCTTTTCCAGCCAACCAGAAGATGCCTGGAAGATGCTCTTTTTCCTTTTTCTTCTTTCTCCACTTGTGCTTGTACGATTTTACACAGAACATTTTATTGCTGACTAAAGTAATTACTTTCATGACTGAGTCACAGATTACATTTGGTAGCAAATTACCTAACAATAACACTCCTCTAATAACAAAAAGTCACAATCATTCGCACAGGTTTAAAGTGGTTGTTGCAATTAATGGACTGATCTAGCGGTCATAAACTAAGCACTTTACACTTGGTTTTCGCAACTTGATCCTTAAAACTGGCAGTTTGAACAGAGAGGCACAAGGAAAAGACTTTCTCAGAAAAGCATGCAACCCACCTCCATTAATCCTATTTGGTTGCTGCTCTGGTGATTGGGCTTGAGGAGGATAGTAGGGCTGCTGATAAGTACTTGAAGGGAAGTGCTGGGAAGTTGGGCTTCTCCTGCAGTCCCGAATACTGGAGAAAGTCTGTGAATGTGGGATTCCTCTCTGGAAGGGGGAGCAGCGGGTGAGGCGCGGTTGTGGAGGCGGGAGTTGGTCAAACTCTTCCTCGTCCTCAAGGCTATAGCGATCATATTCCTGGTCGCTGCATGTCCCCTTCTTTCCTGAGTGCAGTGATACACTCGAACTGTGTCTTGACACTGACGCTGAAGTTGTAGCATAATCTTGTCTAAGGCCTGTAAATTCCAAGAAGAGGATGACTTGGTTTCTGCTAAGGGATCAGCTCTTAACATACACTTCAATCCTGCAGACTCAGCAAGTAAGCAGACATAATTTTACAGCAAGAACTGGATTGGCAATGTAACCAAGCTGAAGATCTGCTACAGGATTCATCAGATCTAACTTTCAGTATCTCCCTTTCAGGTATCTGAGCCTGAATTACTTCCCTTGAGATTTCTTTTTAATATGTTTTTTTAAAAAGAAAAAAAAATACAGTCATCTCCAAAATGTGTGAGTCACCTTAGATGCTTCTCTTAAAATAACATGAACTGCCCTCAGGTGGTGCCTATTTATTTCTCTACCAGTGAGAAGACTACATGTGTATTAAGTATTTAACTTCTAAACACCCTAAATCAGAGAAGAAGTCAACATTCACACAATTAGTTTTCCAAATCACTATTATACTTTTATATTCCTGCAATAAAAATGCTAGCAACGACATTTCCTAAACATATAAGCCATGAAAATATTCCAGCTCTCCAACCTCTCTGAACCAGAGTGAATTCCTGCTACCACCCAATTTCACGTAAAAGGGTTGGAGGTAGGTAGCACTGTCGTATTTTAGACACGTGCATTTTACCACATTCTTCTCAAAATGTCAGTTGTTGAAAACTATCCAGTTATTAGCACTGCCCCAGAAGAGCAAGTTTGCTCCAGGTCAAGTGAGGGGGAAGCATCCACAGCCCTCCCACATTCCCTTTTTCCTGACTGCACAGCAGCTAGCCCTGGAAGGCATCACCTTTCCAGCAGCTGAGTAATTCTGTGAATAGCTGGGAATAACAACTTCCTTAAATTTATAAGAAACTCTCAGCCTTAACAGATGTCTTTATTGCCATAATGGAAACTACTTAATATGCTTGTTTTTCCCTCTTGAGTGGGAGTTTCTATTCATGTATGTGAAGGTGCATGCATGTTTACATGCACGTATAATGCTACCACTTTCTGCGGGATTAAGTGGACAACGACCGTCATTCAAAGATTGTGTACAAATTGCTATGACAAGAATGAGATACAACAGCTATGCTGGAAATAGATTAGAAGAAAAGCAGTATTTTTTTCCAGTTTACCAATGACCTGATTTCTTAGAGAGCTAAGTACCTGAAGTCTTTTCTAAACTTAACTCCGAAGGAGGAGAGAACAGATGTCATATAAGTACCACATTCCTTCATATCTTTGATAATCATAAAAATATATATTTTTAAAATTCTTGCACATAATATCAGAAATTTACCAAGCTGTGACAATACATATTCACTAGTTGAGAATTCAGCTCCCTTGGAAAGTTTCATACTTGCTGAATTTCTCTGCTGAATGTAACTAGTGCTACCAGACTTACAGCAAGTTCAGTTGCTGACAAGGCCGGTTGGTCTGGCCACATTGGATCTCTTATTTTCTTGCTCACATTTTATCTTCATTTCATGTAGTCAGGTATTATTTTGCACTGTCCTTCAGTCATCATCTCTGAACTTCCTTTGTTTTTAATAACATAATTTCCTCTTTTATGTCTTACTTGGCACTAATAGAAAGTAAGAAAGATACTGTCTGTTCTCTGAATGAATTCTAAGTCAAATAGTCTTTAATAAAATATTTTCCATAAATTACTATCAAGCCAGAATATAATGCCAAAAAAGCCCTTGGGCTCAGATTTGTGCATAATCACAAGTCTTACACCAAGATGTCAAATTGCTATACCTCAAAATTAAGAATTTAAAGGGGAATTCATATCAAAATTAATTTGAGAATTAATAAAAAGAAAGTAGGGGCAAAAAAAAAACCACAAAAAACAAACAAACAAAACAAAACATGAGAACTGCTTATATTTTTCCTTTCTCATGACATGTATGCATGAAAAAAATGCTTTAGCATCTCCCTTCTTCCTCATACAAAATAATTTAAATAGTATGGTAAAACATTGTAAAACAGCTAACTAAAAATGTGCTCAAGGGGTATGGAGCTACCAGTTGGGATTCAGCAATACATAAGAATCATGTTTTGAAATATCCAGTACCCTTAGCCTGAACCCAACAATGTTGACACCTTGTGCTTGCAGGTGAAGAGTTAGTCCACCTGCCACTGAAGAGGTGACACCTTTTAAGAAAGGTCCAGTTGACTGAGACTAGACAGGAGCAGTTCTGAGTGCCATGGGTAATCTTCCTCAGATTATTCTGAAAAACAATTAAGAAAAAAGTCACCTACTCTCTTCCTGTAGACGAGCCATGATCTGAACATCAGTGAGGTCCTGCAGTTTGTATCCCATGGAGATGGAGTCATCCTCCAGCTCTGAGGTGCTCAGCTCACTGTCTATTGATGACTGTGGGCTCAAAGGGGAACTTCTAGAAATGTAACCTATGTAAAAAGAACACATAGTCTTTAGTTTGTGAATACGTCTGGCCATTTTTCATTCATGACTAACTTTCCTTTATATTACAGTAGCTGAAAATATTCTATATATATAACAGATGAAAACCTTCAGAACTATAGTGCAACCCACTAACAATTTGCAAAGGGACTTGATATTCATAAGTATAGTAACAGATCACGAATTCCTCTGCTTGTTCCCAAAATAGTCTTACAGAGCCCAGACAATGAATAATTTACTGAGTTCAGTTCTGATAGCTCAGACTAGTTAGTGTACGCTAAAACTATCTGCATTCGAATCCTTATGAGACTCCAGTTCTCCCTGTTTTGTTCTGAAAACTGAGTGCATATGTGCCTCCAACTTCTGCTCAGTACTCAGATTCCATATTCTAGCAGTTTACCTAAATTGTACTGTTTTTCTTTAAATTGTTTATTATCATGAGAGAAATAAATTATTATAAAAATTAAGACTGAACTAGGCATTATGCAACAACAGAGAAAACAATGCCTTCTTCACAGAGCTAACTTTCAGAGAGGGCTCTGGATTCTATTTCTTCCTGCATAGTTGTAAAAGTATAAACTAAATTGCAATTAGTTGAATGAGCTAGTTTTTGCCCAACTTTAGAGAGAAATTTTGCAAATAAAAAAGCAGTTTACTTCTTAATATCCTTTGGACCACCAGAGACTCACTGCCTACAGGATGAAAACCACTGTGATGAAGGCTCTTAAGCTGTCCTTATATCACAGATATGTTTGTGTTCTCTAGCACAGCATCCATCTAAAATTCATCATAAAATCAGCTGTTCCCTAACAGGATCTCCAACAGAAAAGCACATGCAGGGGATTACTTTGCTTTGGAAAGATTGTAAGGGGTAAATATATTTGTTTGCCTTTTCAAATTTGCAAGTTATAATGGTTCTCTAGGTTTTGCAGAGGTAGTAACAGCTGTACACTTTTGGAGCAGCAGTTGGAAACTAGACATGAGAGACAGAACTAGATGCTTTTGTTTAGGAAATAAACGGCATCCCACTGAATAGTGGAGCTTAGACATCTACACACCGACATGAGGCATTTAGAGTCTGGGGCTGTATCTCACCTGCTGCACCCATAATCCTTAACAGGGCTTTGTGCACAGATTTCACACATGGTAAAGAAAATTACCCACAGAGCAGTGTGGCACAGATGCTGACTTCCTCAGACTGTACCTGCTACTGCCAGCAATAAAATGTTAATGCCTCTTCCCCAGGGGATTATTTTCTCCATTGCCATTTCAGCTTAAGAGAAACCATAGATATAAACTGACTCCGGATACCTGTACTGAAAAAGGAAAAATGCAACTCTTGACAATTCACTGAAAGTGTTTTTTTTTTCCTAAAATTCCTGTGTCCCCTTAAAATTTGTGGCAAAAGTAAAATAAATATTGGAATGGTGCCAGATTGAAAACAGCCATCTTTCTGCTGGCTATTTTTATAACAGGTAAATTCTCCATGGAACTTCATTATACAGCTGCACAAATGTTTCTATAGACATAAAGAAGGGGCACGGTGGAGTAGGAGGGAAGAAAGGGCAAAGCAGGGAACTGTTTAAACTGATGCTGTTTTAAATATATGCTCAGGTTAACCATTATTGAGAGCTAGGCTGTTTATTAGCATTGTCTTCCTGTAACATGCTGCGGAACACAGAAAATAACCTACATTGCTAGCTAATTGTAAAATTTTAGGTCATTTTAATAAAAGAATCCCTCTGAGATGAGAGTCTATACACAATCATCTGAAAGGTGCATTGTTGTTAAATGCTAGCAAGATTAGATTTGATTAAGCAATTTTGTAAGCCCCATAAATTGACAAAAAGTTAAGCATTACCTGTCCGTTCAGGTGTTAGTATTGCTTTACTGGAGGTTTTAGAGAAGCTGGGACTATTAAAGCCATTGGTATATGGGGTGAGTCTTGCAACGGGACTATAGGGAAAAGCCAAGGAGACAGGTGTAGAGAAGAGGTTCCGCCATCGGCTAGCTGTTACAGATGTGAGGGAGGAGGGAAAAAAAAAGATTTATAGTTATAAATAGAATAGTGCTATTAGAGAGAAAATCATCTAACCATAATCTCTTCATTATACATTGTTTACTCATGGCAAATGGGAAATAATGGTTCAAGTTTAGCAGCAAAACAGAAGACCAGCAGAGCCTTCTACACATAAGACTTTGTTCCACTGAATTTTCTAGTAAGTATGTGTTGTTTCCTATTTTCTATGTATACACCATTTTGGCATATATTTATCACATATATCATTGTGTGTCAAGACAAAGTAACAGAGGAAGCAAAACCCGTTACAGTTAATAGAGAAACAAATTAAATTTGTAGTGCTCTTCAAGGAATCATTCATGGCAATCAATCATCACACAATTGAATTACAATTATCAGCTATGAGAGTTCAGAGACAAAGCAGTAAAATACACCCAACCATCAAGTGCTAAAAACAACCATAATCCCATAGCAGGCTTTTAAGCTACCATGACATATTCTCACTTCTCTTTTTACAGCGTTAAGTTTGTGGCTACAAAAGCATGAAATTTTTTCACTATTTTTGAAGACCAACCAAATAATAGAACAGAGCACATCTTTTTCTATGGATGGCTTATAACAAGGTTGTAAGGCATATGGTCTGTTCAGTAATGTCACAAAGAGCTTAGAGTGGGCAAAAATGCTAAAAGTTTATTTAATTTATATTTTCTTAGTTCACCTAGTAAAATAGGAATACATCTATAGTTTGGTTTGCCTATTTTTAGCATGTGTTAAAAAAAGTTAAACAATATTCATGCAGTCTTTGGAAAATAAATACTAGATATAAAAGTTGCTGCAAGTAAAAGGAAAAGATATACTTTTAAAAATGTAATTTCAGGGAACACATTCAGATGCAAGCAGTTTGTGCAGAAGAAAACCAAAAGATCACATATTTATTTGTGATAGATTCTGTTTTGCCCTGAGAGATGCTGTTTACAGTGACACAAGGGAGGGAGCTAGGGATATACTTATATCTAGCTTAGAAATCAATGGGATAACTTTGACACTTAGCAGGAGTACTTTGCTGTGACAAGTGTTGCAAACCAGTTTCAAAACCAAAAGTCCTCAAAAGCTAAGTGTCTAACACACTGGAGTTTATATCACAAATCTACTCTATTATATGGACTTGTTCATACGGTTGTTCTATGTGCTCACAGATATTCAAACAAAGTTCAAGCATTCCATGTTTTAAAACCTCTCTGTCACCAAAATGATTTAGCAGGGCATACAAACTTTATTCTTCCTTCTTGATAACGTCAACATAGAGTGGCCATGGGGACAGAAAGGAAGTGCATTATGTCGGCGGGCTGTCAATCTCATTGCTGCAACCTTTTGGAGTAATCAATTAGCTATCATTCCAAAATATAGTGTTTCCCCCATTCCTTTTGCTTTGTCCCACTCAAAGAGTTTGTCCCTCTCTTGGGTTTGCAAGGACAAATCAGCCTTTTGTACTCTTCCCACCAGTGCTACTAAGCTTATAGTGAAGGAAACTGCTTGTTTCCAACCCTAGCCTGCAGTAGAAAGGAGGTATCTGCAATCCTTAGTGTCTGAAGGATGGAAGTAAGATATAAAAATGCAAATTGTGGTCTTTTCTGTCACCTCACCACAGAATTATTACAATTCCCTCATTTTTCATGATTCTAGTTCCTTAAAAAAGCTTAAAAAAACCTACAGTTCATAACTAGGAGCAGCATCAGCACCACTTCTAGAAAATTGCCCAGTGTCTAGCAACATGACAACCGCTTCCACACAGAGCTATTTGTCCTTAACGTTTATTGAAGTGATCAGTTTAAAAGTCAAGTATGCAATGACCACAGATGACCACAACTCTACAAACTAGCGCGCAATACAATGGCTAGGGATCAGATTAACTCAAAAGTAGCCAGAAACTAAACTGATTCGCAGCATTCACTTGAAGAAACATGCATGATATAATAGATCTAAATATCATATCCACAGTTAATGTCTGTCACTTCCACTAGAAGTCATCAGTGAGGAGCAAAGGACGACAGTTCCTTACAATTCTATTTTTCTGCCTACTACAAGATCTGGTTTTGTCACAGTCTGATCATTTGCCAGGCCAATTAGCTGCCAGCATGTTCTCACCCACAGATGTGGTCAACCATACAGCAAAAATAAACATCATTCATTACTCTGTACAATCACTACTGTGAGCTGGTCCATGAAGCACAAAGCAACAGTTATCGTGACTGTGAAAGCAAGAACCCACAGTAAGAATATAATCAGTATTTATGGCAAAACAGATTCCAAATTACTCTTTCAAATAGTACGTGTTCTCAAGGGAAGAGGGAGAAGGATGCCAACAAACTCTAGAGAAATACTGTTCTAATGTCCCCAATTCTACGGCTTTCGGTCACCATGTATCATATATAGCCTGAGAGTGTTTAAACTTCACCTAAGGACTGACATTGTTTATACATAAAATTAGTTTCATTATTTAGGATCAAATATAGAAAAACATTTTCATTAGGTTTAAAATGGAAATATCAAAATGAAGTACATACTGAGTACTTCAACAGTATTAACAAAGACAGCAAAATCAGACTTACATAAGTCTTGTGCTATGCCAAAAATATAAAAAGGTATGTAGGAAAGGACTGATACATACATCTAGGCAAATATATAAATTAATGTAAAATTTGTAAAATCACGGAATACTGAAATGAATAGTCATTTTAGGACAGTTATTTTACTCCAAACTGATTCTGAGACTGCCCTGATTAGCACAGTAAAACACCATTACTCATGCAAAGATTTGCACTTCCTTAACTGTTCACAGCAGACTACTTCCAGAGGCTCAGACAATGTTGTGATGACCCTTATTTTAAATTTAAAGTCCATCTGTTAGACTCTGATTTTTATAATATTTGTAGTTTTTCTTAAAGCCCCAACTCTGGTTGTCCAGAGACGAATTAAGAAACTCACCTACCCTTCAAAAACAAGGAAGTTTCTAACCCTTGCATTTGAATAGGAACTTAAATAATCCCTCTCTGAGTGCCTTATACTGAAGACACACTAAAGGAAGAAAAAGTGTCAGCCATGGAAAGGAAAGCAGGCATATCTAAAAAACCATCAAGAGAAAAGAAGACAAAAAAAAATCCATTTGATTTACTCATGGCAAAGTGTTAAATGCATTAACAATTTGACTTCTTGAAGCATGAAGCTGTTGGCATTTTACGCCAACAAATGGAATTAATATTCTTTAATATGAAAATACAAATTGTCCTAGTCTTCAAAGTAAACAGTTAGAATGGAAGTGCCCCATGATTTTCTTGGATTTGATCAATTCTTAATAACTAGATTGCTGATAACATAATGTGTTATATATACTATATCTACTACATCTACTATAATATTTTTAAAAAAGACTTCTCAAAATATCTACATAATCAAACCAAACCTTTCCTTTAAAAGTTAAATCAGCAACAAGGGGGATTTTTCATAACTTTAAAATGTTTACTAACACAACTAAAATTTTAAAAATTAATTCATTAAGATCTCATTTTTATAACTTTTCTGGAGATATTAAAAGCTACAGTAGACTAGAGTAATAACTCGGAGCAACTATATACACAGAAATATTCACCATATTGATTGTTGTTAATAATCAACATTTGATAAGAACTGATGGAAAAATTTATGTGAAAATCTCAGTGAGGAAACATATATACAGAATTTCATGGCTCAAAAGTAATGGAACACACTGCAAAATCAGAGCATGCTGTACCATACCTAAAACAATTCCTTTATTAGAAGCAATTCCTAATTTAAGCTACATAAGGTACTCTATCTCTAATCACACATACAAAAATCTGGTCTTGAAAGGAAAGCCAAAACTTACTATTAAAATTAATGGGATCACTCATAAGCTGGGACACAAGGTAAAAATGGCATTGACCCTCATCATGTTTTAATTTTGTGGAGTTACACTGAAGCAAAACAGAGACAGATCGAGCGCTGGTGCTGTATGTAAAACACTGTACTACCTAAGGATAACAGCTTCCAAGAAACCAAAAGAAGTACATGCATATTTTAAATACCGTCCATTTTCATAACTCCACTATGAAACTCAGTTGGACAGAATTCTGTAACATGGCAACTTACCTTCTCTCTAACAACACAAATGAAAAATGTTTCTTTGCTATAAAAACAGAAAACAATAAAGTCATAAACAACTGTATAATATTACTGAGTAAACAAATTAACTAGAGTTGCAATCTAGGCTGTTCATCCACTCAATTAGCTTAAGTTTTATATAAGCCTTCCGGCCAGAGACAAAAATACCTTTTGAATTCAAAGCTAAAAAATAAACTGAATTGCATATATACATTTATTTGAACACAGGTACTGACTACATGGCTTCAACAAAATCTCTCCATTGAGAGAGCCAAAAAATTGGAGGAGTATTTACAATACTGTCAATCCAGTAAGTTCAAACCTGCAGGTCAGGATAAATCTAGGGTCTTGTGCTGTGCCCTGTGCCCCTGCACTGTCACCATGTCCTGCCTGCATACCAGTCACACAGCCCTTTCTTGCTGACGTACTTTCTTTTGAGAAGGAAACCCAAACTACTTCTATGGTACATTCCGCATATGGTCAGTTGCACAGCATCTACGCTTAAAAGAAAAATGTCTTTCTCATGAGTAAAATGCACAACCCTGCATGGGAAATACAGGTATTTAGTTAATCACTGGGGAAATTCAAGAGTGCTAGAGGGGAATTCAAAATCCACTCCTTACTGTAGTCTAAACCAGCTAAGAGGCATCATCCAACTGAGACAAATCTAAAAACTCCCTCCCAAAGATATGTTTTTAACCTTAGTTTTAGATTCCTGTAAAATGGTGATTCAGAGTCTGCAAACTCCTCCTGAGGGTATATGTATGCCTGGGAACAGGTAAGTGGCTAATGTGTTTGAAAAGACAGAGTAAGGAGATGTAAGTTCCCACTACTTGCTGAATATTGCAATTTTGAGGATATTTGCATAAGAAGTGGGAAACGTGGGCTCCTACTACTCACTGTGTAGATCTACTCAGGTTCTTGGAAAACCCAGAGCTCCTAGATAACAGTTTTAAACACTCCTAGGTGGACAAGAGGTGCTATACACCCAGCTGCATCCAATGCTATGCTGCCACTGTGCAGGGATGGATCTCCAGGTACCCAAGTTTCAAAGCAAAGCCCAAGCAGATCTTGTCTCTCAACTACCTCAGTAGCTCTCCAGCAGAAGGAGCTTAGAAGTATGCACAATCCTTAGGCCTGCATCACATGGTGAGGCATTCAGCTTCTGTGCTCAAAAGAGAATGACTATAACATCTTCCAGCATTTATCTGAACACTATGCTTCCAAGCTACCCTCTGCAATTACCAGACTAAAAACCTTTCTGTGAAAAATTAGGCTTTTTATTAGTTAACAATATTACAAATTCTGGGCCTCTAGTAACTGGATGTATGAGCATCGAGTTGTACTTGTAAAATTGGAAGTTAGTCTGGAGCATGTACATATTCTCCTCTTGTTGAATATTATTATACCACAAAGTCTCAACTTTCCAAGCATCACACTCTTAGTTCCAGTCTCCCACAACAGTCGTGGTCATCTCAACAGCTTGTTTTAGCTCTTACAGTTTCAAAACCACAGCTGTAGCTCCCTTAGCCACTCAGTTATCGGTAGAAACTTTGCCATCAGCACAGAGTCACATTTCGTATGTTTAATGCACATTTTCACTCACATTGAATCTGTCATTGTCCAAAATTATTTCCCTGCACTGCCATGCCCAGCTCACAAAATGCCCTTGGGGCTTGTTTGCTGTTTTTGTCCCTTGATGTCTTGTTCAAGAGAGGCAAGCTACCTCATTTTCCCCAGATGCAATGATGACAGAGATAAACTCTGTAACTGTAGATCGCACAAGTCCATAAACAAGGGTCTCCAAAATAAAACTTTGTGTATGTATTTATCCTTAAACCTTAAACCTCCATAACCAGACTGCAATGGTTGAATAAATAAATGCCAATATTTTGCTTCGGTTTTGTTTGTTTTTCTACGCTAAATCATATGACTTCCTGAACTCTTAATGTAGGTTAGCTAGTGAGAAATTACATGTCAATTAAATGTTTTCATTTGATTGCTTTTTGCAAGAATGCAATTCTGCTACAAAATTCTACGTTTTCACAGTGTTTTTAGTAGTCAACATACAGGATTGCCATGTAAAATAAATAAATAAATCAAAAAGAGAGATTAAATACTCTTTTTACACAAAGAGCAATTCAAATCAACTTCAAATTCCGTGTCAAATGTCTGAAGAAAACAACTGCCACTATGGCTAGACCACACAGCGATACATTAGGAGGAGCTCAGAGAATTAATAAAGATTGCCCACTTTCCTCTAAGCCTAGGAAAACTGACAAATAATGTTAGTTTTAAGTGTATGTGAGACCTGAATAAGCTTGTTTCCCAATTCATTCAAATAAAGCAAGTCTTTTTTGAAAAATAATGTAAAAGGATTAAATATTAGTGTAGAATGAGAAAGCAGTTCTGTTGGTTTGTATTGGCTTACTACTGTCTAAATATATCATACTACAGCAATTCATATACCTCAAGATCTGCCCCCCACAAAGATAGCATAGGCCTCTTTTAAAAGTACAATCAGAAAGCGTATCTAAATGGCAGTATTTTCTAGAACTTTTGCCTAGTACAGCAAAGCAATGTAATCAACAGCATGTGTTTGGCACGCTGCAACTGGTGAACAAAATATAAATCTAAGACTCAGAAATGCTATGCTTTGTTAGACATATTCCAGTTGTGCCAATTATTACCTACCAGTATGGGCAGGTAAGTTTTCTCTATTTTTCAAGACAGATGAGCTACTCTATTTCAAAGTAACTTAATGAAAGGCTGATCTGAAAATTGTCTTTGGACACATTATATACTGGAAAAATGACTACGTTACACTCCAACTGCAGTGCACTGAATTGCAGAGAGTCTCTAACCACCGCTCCCCAACTCAACTTGTTCATAAAAATGATTTTTTTGAAAGTATTCAAAAGACTAGAAAGAAAACGGAATTGAGAGGTATGAGTTACATGCCTCCTACAAAAAATCAGGATACCTTCCCTTGTGAAAACTATGTGCTTTGGATGGTTAGTTGCTTTTTGTTGTTGTTGTTGTTTTGTTTGTTTTTCTTTTAGTTTGCCTCTTCTTCTTAGGTGAACTTTTAACCAACCAGTTATATAAACAGTCAAGTACAGATGCTTCATGAAAAATGTAATTGTCTCAGCATTTATTTTCTTTCCGGGCACACAACACTCCCTGCATGCACAGGTCCAAAAACAAATTTTCAAGGAAGAGGTAACAGACAAATTTGGCTTCCAAGTTTCCCTTTTTTGAGAAATTGGCCAAATATGGTGCTGAAATACTAGACCTAAGGCATGACCTAGGGCCCAAATATCTGTTCTCTCCCCAGCTCCCATATTCAGCAAGTGCCATTTTATGTAAACTGCTAGTCTGATGTATTTTCCTTCTGTTTAGTGGATTCTTAATCAGAATCATAAGTATACAAGCTCTCACATTTCAACTAATTTGAAACAAGATACAATTACCTAAGCAGAAGACTCATTCTCATGAGAATTACTACATAAGGTAACCTGGAACAAATCTATAGCCCCAATCTCTTCTGCCAAACTATAATAATCTCATTCATTAAGAAGGGTGTTTACCTCACTTAATGTTAAGAGTCTTCAAACAAGGAACTAGGAGCTTCCAAAATAAGGAATTCTTACTAAAGGACACTGTGAATGCTAAAAATTTACATGGGGAGACCACACAAATTCACTCAGGAGGAATCCACCAGAGGTTAAATGATTACATCTAAATAAGAAATCACATCTGGTTCAGTCAGTCTCTGTACTGGAAATACATCTATGAGTGTCAGGGAAAGCATGTATGCTCTTTCACCTTGTTCTCACTCTCTTCTATTTATCTATTTATGGCACTTTAGGGCACAGGAACCTGTGTCACAGAGACACAATAAAGACGCTCTTATGTATAGACATTTATGGCTGACCTCGTCACCACAGGACAGAATATACCCAAAAGAGAAAAAACAGGGCATGATTCACCTTCCCTCCGCTTTAAGAGGACAAGAGCTGTGCCTGTTTGTCTCCACTGACTACAAAGGGAGCCCAGTGTAACTGGCTCAGATACAGATCTCTGCATATATTCAAAAGAAACTTACTCTGACAACATTCATTACAGGGAACAATAAACAGAGCTTAGAAGCAGATTTCAGAGACTGCCTTCAGTTTTCCCTTTTTCAAAGCAAATGAAAAAGACAAGTCCTCTGTAGCACTAAAGCACAGCAATGCTTGCAATCATCCAACCTAAACAGTTTTCACAATTCAATTAAATTTGTTGCACATCTTTCTTGGCAGCTTGAAGGGGAAGCCTTGCTACCTTTCTACAGGATGATGCTTTACCCCAGCCCTCCCCATGCCATCTTCTCAGCTGTACTGGTACGCTGTACCAGCAATTAAAACTGTCCTTGCAAGACTTCATGCTCAATCAGACCAATTAATTCATCTTTACTAAAATGAAATTTTTGTAATTATATTTTTTTTAATAAAGAAGAGTTCTTTGTTCCAGTTTACCAGGAAGATGCTGGCAAGTTGTCAGGGCATTTAAGAGAGAGATGGAGAGGCAGAAAAGAGCAGCAGGAATGTGGGGCTGGTGAAGTTACCATTGCCTCCAAAAGAAATGCTTGTCAGAGAACAGCCTCTATGATGTGCCAAAAGGAAGGTGAGATGAACTCAATGTCTTACAATAATTACTTACTTACACATATAGCACAGAGCAGAGTAACATCATTGGCAATTTCATCATATTTTGATTTTAACAATTAGCATCCAAAAAATGTCATGTAATCATCTCAGCTAGCAGATCTGAAAGGGAAGCAGTTCCTGCAGGCAAGACTGAAGTTAGAACAGGATGTGTATGCCTGCTGAAGAGAAAGTGGGTTATATTTCCATATAAAAAGATTAGAGGAAGACACAACCATAGCAACATAAGTTGTCTTATTCCACATGTAGTGGATCGACAAGAGACTTGCAGGTTTGTCTACATCACAGAGTGAAGCGTCAAAGAGCCCAGAACATGAGGAGGCTGGTACATCTATCTACCTAGAGAAAGGTAAGACCATGACAAAAAACTAACACCAGTTCCACAATCAGCACAGCTTCACTAGCAACTAGCAGCATCCAAACTGGCCAGTATAGCTAATCTGGTCTCACACAGTTCAAATAACCTTGCAGAAAGCTCCACACCATACCAATTTATGAGTGGTGTCTTCATTCCTCTAGCCTGAAACAGGTGTCCTCACAGGGGCATTCCCATTCAGTCTACAGAATGGAAAAGCATTAGATTTAAGCAGAGCAGTGTCAGAAGATATGGCACACATATCATTGTAACATTCTGAGCATAATGATCAGTGTAAATCACATTTTTCTCCCTATCCATTTAACACTGCCTGCTAATCCAAAGGGAAAATGCTTTGGTTGGCACGATTTCTGAAATAATTTACATATTCCTTTTTAAACCACAGGTCTGTCACTGATTACTCTAACATTACCATTCTGAAAAAGACATATTCTGTAACATCACCATCAACAAAATCAGAAATCTCATGCTTATTGCATAAGCATTGTGAAGGTGATCTCAGCTTTTTTTTTCTTTTTTCTTTGGATTCATTAGGTTTGGTAACAGCTTTGTCTATATTTCAGTTACAGTGTGATACAGCAAAATCTCACAGAATACTATGGGAAACATATCTGCAATCACTCAGTGCAGGTTTACGTGTTCCATTTGCCACAGTTCTCCACAAATAACAAAAACAACTAAGTCTTGAAATGAAAACTGTCTTTTAGTTTTTTTTTTCTTTAAATGCTGCCTTTCAGGTCTGAAGTGTCTCCAATGTCTGAGAAATAGCCTGGCTGGGTCTCAGCACATCTCTTCACTAACCTGCTGCTTGCCAACCCTGGAAATCTATGTATGCCATATAACTCATACCACTCCCACCCAGCAGACATTTGCTCTGCAGAGCAGCACAACATCCTCTCTGAGGTCTGAAGGAATCATGGGAATGTCTGCAGATAAACAAGCATGCAGGATTATGCAGCTGCAGGAGTCATCTCCACAGCCTAGATAATTCAACACTTGCAGCATCCTCGTCAGAGATACTTTACCAGGATGTAGCTCTCATGCAGTAGGGTTAGTAACTACCAGTTTGAGATGACTGTGCAGCACTATCACCACAGTTCTGTGGAGCACAGCATTATCAAAAATAGATGAAGAACTTAAATCTGTTTTCTCTGACTCAGAACTTCCACACCGTGATTGTCCCTTGGAGAGGTGCTTTTGACTATAAAGGTATCAACAATGTGGGTTTGTGGAAGGGGAAGGAGATGCTATCTAAGCAACCTAACATGAAAATAGACTGTTGTAGAGTTTGTCTTTTGCATGTTGTTCCTGTGCAAAGCTTATATAGTATTCACCAGAATAAATACAATTAATATTTCCTATTTCTACATAAAATGTATCGAGTTATGTAACCAAGTTTCAGGTACACTGTAAAGAAGCCAAAAAAGTTTAAAGTCTAAAGCCAGGACCATAATCTAACAAAGTTATTAAAAATAAATAAATAAATAAATAAATATAATAATAATTTAAAAAAAAGCTAATTAGGCTGCCTTAACCAGAAGAGGAGATGGAAATTCCTTGTGCCCCATAAGAAACTCCTACTATCCTAGTACCAGATCTCAAGGACAGGTCATTCGATTTTGAGACAGAAAGTAGTTACCAGGATTGCTATTTAGAGAGACTATGCAATTCACTCTAAAGAAAGGAGGTGGGAAGCAATACCTCTACAAACCTTCCAAGGCACATTCTCTTGAGTATGCTGAATTCAATACCCTCACTAGCCAAGATTCTGGATCAACGAAGAGGAAAACTTAGTGTTATCTATAAGCATAATAATGCATGTTAGGGCAGGCTGGGGCGGGGGGGGGGGGGGCCTTGCTAACAGTATTGGCCCATGATTAAAAAAACTGTGCACTTAAGTAAGCACTTCATCATCCTAAAAAATATCTGGTGATAAAGTCGACTTAGGAGAAACCTGACCTGTCATTCCTTTGGACATGGTTACCTATTCAAAAGCAGGCTTTCAAGCTGCTAATCCATCTGGTACATACATTGGGTATGAGACTTCTGTTATAGGTTGTCATGTTCCCCAGTCATACAGCTGTGTCCCTTGGGACTACCTGGATGGGGGGATTTTGCCTCAGTATCCAAGGGGAAGGAGCAGCAGTATCACATCCCCTATTCACATGGGTGTTGCATTCACCCATGTACAAGACATGGAGATGCAGTGAAAATCTTTTTCAGCTACAGTAAAAGCTACTGACAGCTGGCAAATGTAAAATCATTTTTGGACAATTCTCTGTCAGATTACTCCTTAAGCTACAAGTTATGATAATGACACTTTCCATGGGCATCTTTCTTGCAGCTCAAAGACAGTTGCTTCCCAGAACCAGTCTACTCCACATATCCACTCAATTCTTTACTTAATAAAGACCAAGCAGACCACTGGTGAAAGAGTATTTTGGCAATACAGTATTGAGGGACTTCTAAATGACTCATACCATTGAGAAAATTTGTTCTTTATGTCCACACTCTACAAGCATGCCATGAACTAAAGAAGTTATAAGAATAAAATGATTTTTTTCCAGAACAACTATATGAGTATACCAGAGGCTCCTTCCAACGCAGTTCATGGATTCACATTCTTTTCACATTCTTGACAAATGAAACTATGTTACATTCAGGTCTCCAGTGCTGACCTGACCTTCCTGACACTGGCACAACTGCAAGAACACCATGCCTAGCTCTGTAATGTGTATCAGAAGAACTCCACAGTGTCTAGTCAAGTTTTACAAAGTCCTCCTCAAGCAAAATCTCTGATTACAGGCAAACTTCAGAGTTTTAAGCGGTTTGTACTAATCACTGCCAGCTAACTCAAGAGCATTAATTTACTGTATTTTCAGTGACATTAGAAAGAGTAAATCCTGAATCTTAGTTCATCAAATTTTAGGCCATAAAGAATAAAGTTTTCAAACTTCTTTCAAAGTTATTTGGTATTCATCTCATTAGCAACCAAAATAATTTAAGGACCTAACATAAAGATATTGCAATGACACCGAAGTCAGTTAAAGGCTCTTCATGATTTTAGTAGTTTTTAGATTAACAGTCTGATTTTCTACTACTAGAAGTTTTCTTCTACTTCTATCTAGGATATGAGATATAATTACAAAAGCTTATCATAACACCAATTTTTTGTACTATTTATTTTTTTACCTCCCTTCCTGCCTTAAGATTAGGGAAACATTATTAATGTCTCAGGTTAATTTTACAGTGGTGGAAGGCTTGCTTTCCATGGATCAATTCCAGTTTACTACAACATACATAAACACTGTGAATTCATATTATTTGATAGCTGAAAATCCTTTCAAAAGCAATGGTATGGAAGCCAATCTGAATTTTAGCCACATAGGAGAGGAGAAGTGGAGAACAACATTTTGCAAAATGCAGTGTGCCCTTCATCTTTAATAAATTCTGTTGTCATGATTCAGCTCAACTAATTTTCAAAGTTCATATTCGACCCCCGTCTTACCTAAACAGCTGTGCTCCTCTCTATCCCTTCCAGCCACTTGAGAAAGACAGCATGAGATGAATCTTACTCTGGGGACATCTGTTTTTCAGCAGACACCTCAGTCCCTGACTAGAGATTTCAAGCCTGACATTTAAGAAGGTTTAAGTAAAGAAATTTGAACCTTATCTTGAAAGCACTTACAGCATGTTTAACACAGAGAAATACAGACATATATGGTAGCTAGAGATGTGAAAATTGAAATACTAGGAGTATCATGACATGTATTTAAATTGGATCCAAGGGACCATGTATATATATCCATGTATATCATCCATGCAGCATTGCACTGCCATGTGTGGATTTATTGAAGCTAGACAGGTTGTATATATTAGCAGGAGCAAGTCTTACGGTATACTTATGTTTTGATAAAATAACAAGGAGCAGTGAGATCTTCTGTGTGCTCCGTATATATGTTTACCCTTCAAGGCAACCAAGAACATCAGAGGCTTTCATCTTGTCAGCAATCTGCTTTCTACATAGCAAAAAATTACAGGTGCCATCTATATTCTTAAATCCAGTCTGAGAAGGAGGCCTGTTTTCAAAACCAGCAAACCTGATAGGGCTTTTTTGTGCAGAAATAAGTCTCTCTAATCTCTAGCAACTGTACATTAGACGGGTCCAGTTTACTCAGCCAGAAGCAGTTTAAAATGTGCAATGATAGTACTCTTTTAGAAACGTTGTTTTCAACCCCCAAGAGAACAACAGCTGCTTTGTGATCTCTTGAGTCTTTGTGTCTTTGTACTGGTAGGTCTACAATTGTCAGTGCAATCATGTTTCTCTTCCTGTGAATTCAGTACAGAAGTCATTGCAACCACAGCAGTCACACAAAATTTTGCTGGACAGGCTCCCTTTCTGCAGCTTGAGTCTCAGGTGCTGAATAAAGGAATGGAGGAGACAGTAATGAAAGAGCCATTCC
Source organism: Cygnus atratus (assembly GCF_013377495.2). Taxonomy (NCBI): domain Eukaryota; kingdom Metazoa; phylum Chordata; class Aves; order Anseriformes; family Anatidae; genus Cygnus; species Cygnus atratus. The sequence goes on from NC_066362.1 coordinate 163,745,433, forward strand.
AACAACAACAACAAGAAAATCACATCAACTAAAACTCTTCATAAATATGTAAGAATTACGGCAAACTGTATAAACAAACAGACAAACACAAGGAGCTTTCATGCTCTTCTGTTGAAGCTCTCCTATTCCTTTAGTCTATTCATTGGGCTAGAGGAAAAGCAAAAAAGAGTATGACTGAGCAGTTAGCATACTACTTCAGAGAAGGTGCCTAGGGTTCCTCTCTATTGATGAGAGAATTTCATTTCCACCTGCCACACAGGATATAAGACAGTTCCTAGCAGACATATACTATACTGTTAAGCAGACACACTAACAACAATTAAAATCCAAGTCAAACAGTTGGAATTTTTTTTCTCAGAAGAACAGCTGGCTGCATGAAAAATATGGCTAATTTGAATTTCCTGAATTTAAAATGTTGGTAGCATGTGTAATTATTTTTCTTTTGTACACTGACTCTTTCCTTTACTTTCAAATGGAGCCCACCATCTCCAATGGAGGTAAGGATAACAGGTAAGGAACCTGTTCTGTAAACAACAGACTCATAGAAGGACAATTTCACATCCTTCCCTTAACAGTGTAGGATAATAATTACATACAAGATGGAATCTAAATATATGTGTCCATCCAGATACAACTTTCTTCATCATACTACAACATGAAAAAGATCAAATAATTCAAGCATTAACCCTAACTATGTTTTTTCTAACACCATGGGTTAGTCACAAATCTCGCCTACATCCAAGAAACACCCTTAAATGCAACATTACGGTTTCCCCTACAAATGCATCTACCTGCTGCCTTTATTTACATCTTAAAACTCTGGCAGAAGGGTTTTGCAAGGGAGCCTCTCTAGCTACATTTCTGAATCTGACACTGTCTTCTAAGATGTCACACTTCTTTTTCTTTGCACAAGTATAGCCACTGCCTATACCACATCAGAGTAGAAAAGCTAAAAGTTAGGCTCAAATCAAGGTTAAAAGCAGTACTACCCTCCGATAGGCCTGTGGCTTTTGGATACATACAGCAAGTGTCACAGTGACAAGCTTATGGGAAAGTGTTAACACTTTTACTCAAAACAGAGAATAGATATAAAATCCTTCGAAAAATAAAATATATTGTAAAATATGGCTTTCATCCAAACAGGTCAAAAAACACTTAATGCTGGGATTAAGAAAATTCTGATACAGGTTTAAGTGACTGATAAATGTAACAGGAAAGTATTAGGAATATACATCCTACTATAGAATTAAGGTTCAACACCAACCTAGCATCACACTAAAAAGCACTAACAAGATAGCTACTTCTAGAAAAATGAGTAAAATGACATATAGATATTTGATATAGATACCATTGTCATCATTATTATTGTCTGTGGGGTCAGGACTTCTGTAATGACAATTTTTAGAGAGACTACTCTCTTCAGACTCCCAAGAGAAAGATTGTCTACTCCTGGCACTAACTCAGAGCACGTTGCTAAATTTAGGCTCTTCTAGAGAGATTTCAGACACCTCTCCAGAGACACCCTAAGCAAATTTTCCCTTGTCAGTACTTCCTGTAGGTACCTACACTGCAGTGAGAACTGAACAGACATTTAACAAAGAGGCAATCCTTGCTTCTTGCAAACAGGCAACACAAGTATAAGCTGACGGAAAGGAGAGAGGAGTATAACACTATCAACAAAGAGTACAGTGCAACAGAGGAAGCATGAGAATAGCACAAAACACAATAGTCAAAGCACACGAGTTACAGAAACACCATCAACACAATTATTACATTTCTGCAACACCTTTCTTCCCAAGCCTTACTCTGTGGGATAAAAGGCACTCTACAGTATCTTTTTAAGCATTTCCACCCCCAGAACTAGTCAGGTCCACAATAAACAGAAATGAGCTTAGACAGCAAAGTTTAAGATGCTTTTCCAGCTATTCACTAAAAAAAAAAAAAAACATTTATTTCATCAAAGTAATAATTTCAAACTTATCAGCACCCACATATACCAAAAATAACAATATCTTTTTCTTGGAATAAGTCCAACACAAGCACATACGTGCCTCCTCACAAACAGACTTTTTTTTTATATTTATAAATAAAGATTAATTTGTAATTACAGTGAAGTATTTCAAACCCACTATTTCAAAGTAAGTTAAGAAACAATTGTGAGACACTTTTAATGGTGAATACACTACAATACATGAAGCAGAAATGACAAAAAGAAACTTGATGACACCATGGAGAAACAATGACTCCCTCCATCACTTCATCCTGTCATATTTAGTGCTTGCTTATAAATCACTCTCTCCCCTGCTTCTCCTATGTGTTAGGATGGAGGGATAAAGAGCACTAAGAAGGTTTGGTAGTGTTTTGCTTGAGAGATGTGGTGGTGCCTAGTGACAGGACAAGAGGCAATGAGCACAAACTGAAACACAGGAGATGCTGTTTGAACACCAGGAAACACTTTTTGACTGTGAGGATAACTGAGCACTAGTACAGGTTGCCCAGAGAAGTTGTGGAGCCTCCCTCCTTGGAGATCTTCAAAAGCTGTCTGGACATGGTCCTGGGCAGCCTGCTCTGGGTGTCCCTGCTTGAGCAGCATGTTGGGCCGGATGGGTTCCAGAGGTCCTTTCCAACCTCAACCATTCTGTGATTATATGAATTCTAGAGAGAAAGGACCTAGAAGCATTAGGATGTTGAACCCAGTCCTCTCAATTTTCAGGCAACAACAGAACAGACAATTAAGCTGATATTACCCATACATTTGGGGCCACAAAAATCTTTTCCTGCTCCCTTAACAAACTTAAAACATATTATGAAGCAATAAACATAATTAGAACTATGTGTGGAGCCAAATTGTCAGATACCTTTAAAATATAAAGTCAGATTCAAATTCTTAAGACAGCACTCAATACTTCTCTTTTACTAAGGCCGTATACTATGGTAGTACCCAGAGTCCAATGAAACCGGTATTACATTATACAAGCTACTCCTGAAGGATATAATACATTACAGCCCCTGTCCCTAACAGCTGACAGTCTGAACACCACTTTTGTTTCTGACACAAATCTTTACATGGCTTTGAACTGACTTTAAGAAAAGTGACAGACAGTTAATCATATCATAGGATCATAGAATTACAGAATGGCTTGTGTTGGAAGGGACCTCAAAGATCATCTAGTTCTAAACCCCCTGCCGTGGGCAGGCGTGCCACCCACTAGATCAAGTTGCCCAGGCCTTGTCCAACCTGGTCTTGAACACCTCCGGGGATGGGGCATCCACAGCTTCTCGGGGCAACCTGTTCCCGTGCCTCACAACCCTTACAGTGAAGAATTTCCTCCTAAACTCTAATCTACATGATGACCTAGAAAACGGTACTAGAAATACCAAATATTGGTGCAGATGTAGCAAAACACAGACTAATGTGGGAAATGTAACTAGGCATAAGTTGTTTCCTTGGCATGGAGGCAATGGTTAAAAAAAAAAAAAAAAAAAAAAGGAATAAAAGGGGCTGGCCATATGCAAACAAGCTGCTGCTCAGCACACCAGTCTAAGTCCTGCACTTGATTATCACAACATCTTTCTACTTCTTATTGAACTCATCTCTTTTTCTGTGCAAAGGGTTTTCTCTGTGCCGTGTGTGAGTGTGTGCATGTGTATGAGAAAGAGAAAGATTCCAGCAAGCTTCAAATCACACTAGCCAGTGGGCAGGACAGGAGGTCTGGGAACCAGCCACTGAGCAAGTATGGGCCTGATCCTGCAGGCATTTTGGGTCTAGGCCAGCCAACAGAGAGATCCAAAGGTCAATTTGAGATGCAAGCAAACATCAAATCAGACTAGTCAGTGAATAGGACTGGAAGACTGAGGACTGAATACTGAAGGGACGACTACAGGCCAGTTATCAGAGAGTGAGGGTCTAGGGTCATCACTGGAGGGACCACACAGGCTTGACAATGTTCAGCAATCATCTGTACTTCCATTCTTCTGCATTCCAGAAAAAAACTACCCATAAACAATGTTATCGTATTGACTTCTCAAGGTGAGTATGATGCCGGCTCAGATAGCTAGGTAGTCTTGTTTTACGTATTTTACACTGTAGAAGTTGTAATGATTGTTCAAATTCATCAGTGAAGGTGATCCAGTACCACTTATATGAGATGTTTTTTTTTCTTTAATTATTATTGTGGTAACCAAATAAGCAAATAAATAAATGGTGTCTAAGCTTTCAGCTGAACATCCCTTTAAATCAATCATTAATCCTTATCAGATTTCTGTAACATCTGTCAAATACTTCAATAACAAAATAAAATATCCAAGAACATGTGGTAGTACATTTTGGGCATATTTTCTTATGATTCTTTAAAATTAGTATAAATGTAATTGTTAAATTACTGTAAATGCTTTTCAAAACAAGAATAATCATGGATTCAGCTTTTTTTTTCTGATAAAAACAATTTTTTTGTCTTGCAGACAGACTTACACTACTTTTCTCCCTCAGTCTTCTCAAAAGTGTGAAGCTTTTAATTAAGTATTCAATTACAGTGTTTGATCAAGCCACTTTCAAAGTCTAAGAATGGCTTAGTGACCCCTCCCTCTTGCCTCAAAATGAATATTCCACAATAAAACCTATTCTGTAATTATTCATTTTAAAAACATATCCCACTCTAGAAGTAAAATAAATAAAATGATATTTTAGAGGAAGTTAATGAGAGAAAATCATATAAAACACTCAGGAATATGATTTTTATAAAATCCTATGTCTCCAGCATTCAAACTAACAACCTGTCTTGAAAAATTAAAAAGATCAAACAAATCTAGTGGGGTTCTGCAGGGCTCCATTTTAGGCCAGTTCTCTTCAATCTTTTCATAAATGACTTGGATGCAGGACTCCATCGATCCCTTCCAACTCAGGATATTCTATGATTCTATGATCTGTGAATGCCCATGCCTCACTAATATTCAGATCAAAACTTACTGACTACATTCCATTGTTGGTGTCAGAAAGTTTTACTGTATTACAAGAACATTTGCACAAAGCCCAGTTAAAAACTAATTACTGGTCTACATGTTGTATTTCCATAAAATGTGAAGACAGATATACTGGATGTGGAACACTTGGCAAAGAAAGTGCAGACAATCAACTTCTTTCTAATATATTAAAATATGAGTTTAGCTGCCGAGAACAAAGACTATATGTCATATTTACAAGCCTGTGGACTATATCCTAGGAGTAAAACAGCTCTCAGAAGATAGTTAGATGTCATGGCACAGAAGAATCTGAACAAAAGATGCAATGCTACAAAGACAAGAAACAAAGTGCTCCCTGAAAGTCGAAAAAAAAAAAGAAATAATATCTTAATAAAGAAGCAGTGCTACCTCTATATACCACATGGGGGAGGCTCATCTACATCCTGAAATGTTATTTCCAGTTCTCTTCTGTAGATATCAAAAATTGGCAGTGAAAGATAATGAGAATTAAAGATAAAAGCTATAAGGATCATTTGGGGACTAACAGTGAGCAAGACATAGGCTATCAGGAGCAAAAAATTATACGACAGCTTCCAGAACAGTCTAGTTTTGAAAATATTCTCTTTCCCACTGAAAAATTATCCTCAGAGGATGAATCACTAAGTGTATCCGTGCCCATTAATAAAACCTAGTTTTGTTTTTACATTCTATCTGGGAAAGCAGTTTTTTACCTTGGAAACAAAAACAGTGATTAGTAATCCACTGGATAACAATAATAGTGCCTGTATTTTTAGGATAACTGTCAGGGATGATGCTACTACTATTGTTTTTAGATTTATGCTACCTTACAGCATTCTAAAACGGGACAGATATCTTCTCTACGGAGGTAATACCTAACATGACTTCTCTACAAACCTTTAAATTATGGACTTCAGATTGCAAATTCTGCACTTTCTCATAATTATAATGACAACTAGAACTCAGTTCTAAGAAAGTATTTAATTATGAGTCACATAACAGTCAATTCCCAAATATGAAAATAAATTCTTAAGTAGCATGCTTATTATAATTTAATAAAAAGTAGATGTTATATCTAAGAGCCATATTAAAAAGACAAGGGATAACTGTGCAGTGAATGAAGTGAGGTGTCTGATCTTCTATGCATTTGTTGTCATAAGAATTTTTAACCAAACACTTGCTATCTTGAAGTGCAGAGTAGAAACGTTCCAGCGCAAAAGAGAAATATTCTATTTGAAATGCAAGCACATGCTTCCAAGTAGAATATCAAAAATGAATTTTTTGCAATTGAAATATACAAACCATCTTCAGCAGCTGTGTTAGAAAATCCAGTGACAGCAGCACTTGCAAAATCTCTAAGAACTGCTTAGAATTATGTAGGTGTTACAAGGGGTTATTTCAAATAAATGAAATCTAACAGGAAATAATTCTTACAAATGTATATGTGTGCTCTGAGCACTAAACTTTCATTGTGGGGAAAGACAGCTATACATCTTTTCCTGGTCAATATTGTATCTCCCAAAAAGTACTCAGATGCTGACAGGAATTACAGATACCCAGCACCTTTTGTTATCAGAATCGCATACAGAGAGAAACTGAATCAGTCTTGCCAGTTCTTTCATTCCTTCTAGAGCATTAGAAATTGTATTATTTATGATGGAAACAACAATCCTATCGTTTGCAAGCTTCAGGACATTATTATTTGCTACCCCAAAACCATTTTATGTAAAATTTTAATCTCCATTACACGTGAAAAATAAGGACAAGAAAGCTGTATTAGATCTTCTTAATCCAGTCCTGAATGCCATAACATACATGTGTGATGCATCAACGCACATCAAATAAACAATAAAACCTTGCAGTTCAAAACCACTGCTGGATTCAGCTCAAGGATACACAATATAAGCTTTCTTCCATTTATAGCATCTCTTGTTTGCTTCTGCTGTTAACAGACCACAGTGTAAAAGTTCCTTATGACTGCAATTTTCAGTAGCTATGAAATGTATTTTATACCTTAAAGATGTCAAACTAAATGACTTCAAGATGAGCCCCTGGGAAGGGGAAAGAGAATTAGGTGAACAGGACAGAACATGGACCAGTTCTGTGTAAGCACAAAGTTTCTCACCCAGGTGAAACATTCCCTCTGGGGCCCTATCAGCTAAGATTTTTTTTACAGGTAAAGAGAATATAGTTCTGCTGAATTACATATTCCCCCACCTCCACTCCACCCCATTTTTCTTGCATGTTTGTTATTTGTTTGGACATCAAACTTAATTGACATGACGTTGGGATCCAGCACAATAAAGGCTAAAATTTCACTGATGAGATTCTTGGGTTTTGTGAAATCATAAACAATGGGAGAACTGACAGTGGATCTGTTTTACAACATACCATATCCATGGACAACATTATGGCATCCATCTTGAAGTATGTTATTTACTTTATTAAACGAAGAATAGTTTAATCTTAAGGCTATAAATTAATGCAGCCAATTGCAAAACCTACAGACTTCTGTTGCCTACTCTTTTGAAACATCTGAAGAAGCATTTCTGAATGAAAATTCGTCTAAGACAAACTCTGAATCTAACCAGTATTTCATATTCTCCAAGGAAGAACGGTTTTCTGTCTGGCAGGCTGAAATGGATGAGATATGCTTTGAAGCTCTGAATAAAAGCTGAGCTCCTACTGACTGACTCCTTGCTAAGCCTCTTAACTCCTCAGTTTATCCATCCGGCTGCTCCACAGCAGTTTATAGAAGCAAAGCTACATAGTGTAGTTTCAGCCAGGGTGTAAATCAACATCATTTCATTGATTTCAGAGGAGTTATACTAACCTGCAGCATCTAGGAAGTTTACATACCACATCTCTCTTCTCACTGGACTTAACACTGACATCTCCCAACATCTCCAAGTATTACAAAGAAAATATAGAAGCTCCACCACAGCTTTAAGACTGTTATGTGATCCTGCTGATGTGAATGAATCTCAGGAAGTAAGATAAAAAGCAATACTAAAAACTAAGGGACAGGGAATTGATTTTGCACAGAGAGCTGCAGTAAACAAAACAAACCAGAAAAGTTTCAAAGAAAAGATGAATGAAGAAGGCTAAAAAGAAAGAAGGGATCCAGGTCAGGCCATAAAGAAAAAAATAAAATAACAATACCTCATCACAAATTGCTCATGGAAAACAGGAAAAATTCCAAGCAAAGATCTTATCATATGAGGTTACATTTAACTTTCATCCTCCTTAGAGCTAGCATGCTCAGTCCACAGAAGTAGGGCTTGCAATAAGCCTAGTTCATTATAAACTAGATATAAGCTTTAATTACTTATTGGTAGACTAGAGGAATGATGAGAAGCTTGTCACAGTGCTTCACAGAAGAACCACCTGCAGGATACTACCACCGTACTCATGCCCCTAAAGATTTATTCCAAGATGAAATCTTATTTCCACCATGAAACACATAAAACACTTTTTTTTCACTAGAAAAGAAACAGGCTGGTAAGCACAGCAAGGTGAAATGTAAACTAGCATGATTTAAGTGACTCTTGAGCCTGAAAAATCAAGTAGTTTTTATTATTTTATCACCTAGGATTGCTTTGACATAAGTCTCTCACAAGACCTTTAGGCTTGTTATGAGATATCCTAATTTGGGATAGTTCACAAAACAAATTAATATTTATATGAAGATCAGAATGTAATGCAATAAGGAAAACTTACATGAGCGGGAATAAATGAGCACAGATTTACAAGTTGCAAGTAGAGAACATGAATTAGTTAAAACCCAGAAAAACAGCCTCATAAAATTTTTACCTTTTTTGGTTCACAGCTCTCTGCGTGTAGCCATTCAGATATGCTGACCTTGCAGACAAAAATCAATTTTTACTGCTTTTTATTTCTGTGTGCACTATAGTGCTTAAAGAGCTATGAGAATCTAAACTGGATTAATTTTTTGCTGATGCATCATGGACAAAATTACTAATCAAATTCTACCTATAAAACATCTCAGGAAGCACAGACTAGTACATTATAAATGTTTTTTTACTACATGTTTAATATTTCTCACGTACGTCAGTGTTACTATTGACTGTGCCAAACAGAAGAGGCATGACTAGATTTCAAAATCCCTCTAAAATACCCTTCCAGGGCATATAGCTAAAGGGAGAAAACACTGCTCAACTCACAAGTATAAAGTTTGAAACTTTAGTACCAGAAAATAAGAATGCCATTCTTATTGAGTCACTTGTTAAAAATAGAATAAAATTACATGTACATATTTATACATATATGCTTACTGACTGAGTGGACAGCAAAATAAAAGAACAGGAAGGTCAGATTGCAGAAAGTTTGTTGTACTTTAAAATTGAATTAATAGATTCTTACAGCAATCTCATATTTGGTTTCAAAACCGGAAAAGAAATAAATAATGTGAAACCAACTTCTACAATGTTAGAGTAAGAAAGATGATGTTTTCTTAACCCACACTATTTATAAAGGTACAAGCAATAATAACTGAACTATTAGAATCATAGAATCATAGAATCACAAAATGGCTTGGTTTAGAAGGGACCTTAAAGCTCACCTGGCTACAACACCCTGCCATGGGCAGGGACACCTTCCACCAGACCAGGTTGCTCAAAGCCCCATCCAGCCTGGCCTTGAACACTTCCAGGGATGGGGTATCCCCAGCTTCTCTGGGCAACCTGTTCCAGTGCTTCACCACTCTCATACTAAAAAATGTCTTCTTAATATCTAACTTAAATCTGTCCTTTTTTGGTTTAAAACCATTACTCCTTGTCCTATCACTATACTACCTGACAAAGAGACCCTCTCCTGCTCTCAGTTTAATATTAATTCAATATTAGTTAAAACAATTTTACCATAGAATTGCTGCAGTAGAAACATGAGTCCATTCCCTCCTTGAACATACTGCTCCCATAATGGGCTTTACACAAGGCATATAATTTCTGAGAAACTTTCTGCAAAGTCCAGGAAATTCATGATGCCACAACAATGACTAAAACATAACAGATCCAAGTGACCCATGGTCAATATGTCTATGGGACAAATGTCACTCACTGTGACTTCTACATAGAAATTATACTGATAACCATAGAGTGATTTAAATTCCAAACAATAAAATTGCCTTTCTAATGCCTTTATTGTCTATTAAATTTAAATTAATACCTTGAAAGGGAAAAACAGGTCATGCATTCCTCTGTATTGTTTCTACCTTCACAGTACGGATTTGATTCAGTTGCCTGTACTTAGATGCACAGGCCCGGATCAAGATGCCCTTGGGAGGCCAAAGGAGCAGCAGAAAAGGCACAGGACCTATGGAAAGTCTGTATCCTTCCTGAGTCATCCAGAGGCAACAGAGGGCATCTTGAATGGTGCTAAATGCCTACAGGAGGCAGTCTGAAAGTAGACTCTACACTGGGATTCAGCTCCAGACTGGGACACCCTACATGACAAAGATGTATCTTCAAGTGGGTGCCAAGCACCCATTATCATCAATGGACTCAAGAGAGCCACTGCTTTCATCCTCGGGCCAACACCTACACCATATCCCTTGAGCAGCTCCCCAGCTTCTTCTGACTCTGGACAAGACTTGCACTGATTGCAAGCATGGGCATCCAGTTCACACTGCAAACACATGATCTCAGTGGTCTGAATCAGGAGCCAATTCCACCCTAAAGTTAGGTGGGATGATTACCAACATGTGGACCTCAGTTTCACCTACCTAACTATAGGCAAATGAACTCAACTGCATATTGCTAGCACAGTAAGTGTTGTGGGGTCTTTCATAGTCAAAGCAAGAGGCAGATACCTTCAGAGACTGGTTCAGTTAAATGCCTGTTTTTGGATAAGACTAACCACAACTTCCTTTATCCTCCAAAGCATAAAGGTACCTACTCAATCTCTTTTAACAAGGGCTGTAGCTGACTTATACAACCATGTACTCATATTGCCATTGGCTTTATTTCCTTCTCCTATCATCTTCCTATATTGTTCATTTGTATTTTCTTTCCTAGTGACTTATAAACCTTAAGATAGTTCCTATCTTAATCACTTTCTTCAACAACTCTTATTACAAGGTTAAGAGAACTCTAGATGATAAAAGAGTAAAAATAATGGTGGCTGATACTTATTTAGAACAAAATTCAGCACACTGAGATACAACTAAGTTCACTGGCACTGAACAGCAATCTGATTTATCCCAATACTCAAGTCTACCAAGAGCTCAACAAAGCAGTGCAAGCAATCAAGTTATAGATTCTCTTTGTCTGTCCTATATTTAACAAAGTCCTGATAATTTCATTAGATGTGGATAAAAATGCACTTAAAAATGTATTGCATCTTGATAATTTTGGTTTTGCATAAAACCAAAAGCACTGTTTTTCAAATCCCAATGCCAGACCAATAGTAAAGTTAGCATCAAATTTTTCTTGCAAAGAGATCCAATAATTCCTATTTTAAGAAACATATGAAAAATATCAAATATAAAAAGTGGGAGTTATGCAGCAGAAGAAAAGAATAAGAAGGAGAATACTTTTAAACCTACATCACCAGAAAAAATAAATAAATAAATAAATAAATTAACAATTGTTAGCATCCATGGAGTGGAGGAATACTTGTGTACACAGGAAAAACTGCATGTTGGCCACTTCTGGAGCTTGCTGAACACTGAACACTAGTCAAATGCTAGGCCAAAAATGTCAAATTACTAGCAGAGAAATTCAAAGAATAAGATTACCTTGCTCCAATCTAAAGCATAGGGAACGTTTTGCAGCCTCTATCTCAGGACTTGGATGATCCAGAACACGTCTGCACCACTGCAGAGGACTCAGTGATTTCTCTTGAAGGGTAAGAGTCTTGGTAGGCAAGACATACAACCTTAACCAAAATACACACAAATGTCAGCAAGATATGCAATACTTAAAAGTTTACCTTTGTATTCTCAGTTTCCCGCTCTCTAATAATTTATAACCGTGCAAATCTGCAATACACTAATAACAAAACACATTTCAAAATAAAACTTTAAACTCGTTTTCTTGCATCCTCAGAAAACTAGGTGACAAAATAAAAACTCTACAGGTCCAGAACTTCAAATCTAGGTTCTATTAGACTTCTTCTAAAAATCTTGCAACACGTTATTACCACCATCAGAATTTCAGCACAGCCCAAAGTTCAAATGCATTAGGTGCTCTTACACACCAAAGAAGCTACCATTTTTTCCTTCTATATTTATCTTTACTGGAGATTAGATAATTTCAGCATTTGATTTTACATTCGAATCACAATTTCATTGTTACCCACTTCACGCTTTTACCTACGATTTAATCAACTTGTCAGGATGCTGATTATAATGTAATTTTTATACACACTATCTTCTCCTACTTGTACAGCAGTCAATTTTTTTAAGATTAGAAAACATCCATTGAGAAACAATGAAAACCTCATTTTGATATTCAATTCCTGTAGGGAAAAAAAAAAAAAAAAACTATGCAAGAACTAGTACATATGTGTTATTCTCAGACTACAGCAGGCAACTAATCAGATGGTCAAGCACATTAGGAAGCCAGGTATCAAAGCAGATTGCATGGGTAAATTCTTGAAGCTGGGATCTGAGCTGCTGCTGCTGTCTTCGTAGATTAGTGCATCAGCTCACCTGGGAGAACACAAATCTCCCAGGATGTAAACTATTATTAGCCACCAAAGACAGCTTTCAACTCCTTGGCCTTACCACTTCTGATCAATGTGACTGCAGACAGTCTTAGATTTTTGGCACCAAAACACTCCACAGACTGCAAAGGAATTTGGCATCCAAATAGGGGGTGAAAAAGGCAAGACAACAACAACAACAAAGGGATTGGGCTCCTTCGGTGCACACTTTCAGGCTTTTACCTTTAGGGTTTTGGTTCAACAGCTACCCAACCCTGAGCGTAACTCTTCTCCCATGTCTGTTCAGTGTCTTATTTCTGTGAAGTGAATCAGCACTCCCTGTCCAGCTCACAATGAATAAATCTCTCTGCAATCAGTATCTCCTTTGGCAATCTCAGCAGAGTTCAACTGCTGAATTTCTCTGAGGAGAGGACTCATTTCCCCTTGCTTCCTTGCAGTGCTTGGCTACACATTTAAAAAATTATCCTGAAAAAAAAAAAAAAAAAGACAAAAAAAAGCTTTGAGCTCTCCTGCTAACTTGAGGAAGTGTTTCAAAAGCTAAACATCTGACTGATGAAGTCTCAATGATCAGACGTGTAAAAAGCTGAAAATCAAAAAGAAGTTTTGACTTGTCTGCAATGATGCTAGTCCTAGTTTTTGTAACTGCAATTAAAAAAACACAAGAGGTCTAAAATTAGTAAATCAACAACTAGGATACACAGTGGTCTCTGGCTTTCCAGATATCAGTTTGCTTTGAAGACTTATATTACAAAAACCCCCAAACAGCTGACATCACACAGCTGACCATTAATGGACAATGATGGAGATTCAGCCTTGAACAAAAAAATGCTGAGCAGCTAAAACAACTCACTCTTAGCAGAATAAGTAAGTTATCTAATTCTTCCCACAGACACATACATCTATGACATGTTGATAACTTTTGACTTCAGGGAAGCATTTAGGATTGCTTCCAGGGTGCAGATCAAATAGGACCTCAATCAAGATCATCACTATGTTGAGGCACATAAAATAATGCTGACTTTGTACAGCCCTGAAACATAAATAAGTGGGAACAACATTTTGCTTAACAGGACGGGGTCACACAAATTTGACATTCTACAGCACTCAGTGTGAAGGAAAGTTTAATCATTCCTGCTCATTTGTCATAAGCGATGGGTTACAGGACTGAGGTGAGCATTCAGATACTCAGATTCAAGACAGGTCCAAAAATCCCAAACAGCCCTGCACAACCAATAGTGCACACAATGAAGCAGCACTGAGAGATTTCTATTCAATTTTTGGATGACTCTTAATTGGAAAAAGTAATTTTCAAAAACTGAGGCACAGCATTATTTCATACTGTGAAGTACACATAACCAACATTCAAGAAATATTTATGGTGTTTGGACTAATTATTAAACCCTTTCTCTGCTACCAAAATAAGGATGTTTATATGCATCTCAGATGCATTACACTGTATTTTATTCTAAGCTGACATAAACTTCCGCTCTATTTAAATACTGTAACCATTCTAAAAGCTATCTTGAGGTGTTGATAGACACTTAAACAGGTATTTGAATATGGATAATACACATTTTATTACTGACACTTTAACGCAATCGGGCATCAATTATGCTTAACATGGTTACGTAGCATGATTTCCATAGTAATTCCGCAGGATGTGGATAGCTCCTAAGATGTCTGCATGCTTTGCTGAGGCGAGTTTTGAGGCGCCAGACTTTTAAATGCATTGATATCTTTAGTCTGTAATGACCTCTTCCGCTTGTTTTCAAGGAATCATTCCTCTAGGTCGGAGTGTCTGAGAGCGTTTGGACAATCAGACACATGGTCTGATTTTTTGAGTGGTCCTTTAGGGACGCAGGAGTTGGACTCGATGATCCCTGCGAGTCCCTTCCAACCCGGATATTGTATGAATTTATGAAATCTATGAAATTTTATTTTCGGCTTTGTTATTTGCCGTTCGTTTCTGCATCATTCTGGGCACTAACGCACTAGCACACCGCCATGTGTCCTGCAGCTACACGAGATGCACAAACAAGCCCTTAGATCAATGCTTAAAAGACAAAAGCCCTCCCAGCTCCCTGAAGATCCGCGACAATCGGGCCGGGGCTGTAGGACGGGGAGGCAGCGCTGCCCTGATAACGGACCTCCCAATTTCCATTCCTTATGTAAACCGGAGCCCGAAACCGGGCTGAGACCCAAAACCAGGCGATCCCCGCATCCCCAGGGGTTAAAGATGCGCAGACCCGGGTGGCAGCGACCCCTCCGTGCCGCCCCGCACCCGCTGCCCCCCACCCGTGCCGGGAGCACCACCAGCCGTGCCCGGAGGGTGGGCACAGAGCCGTGCCAAGCCGAGCCGTGCCGCGGGGCGAGCCGCACGTACCACGTATCCTCGTCCTGCCCGCAGCATCCATCCTCCAGCTCCAGCACCGCCACCTCGTCCAGCACCGTGGCAGCCCCCGGGGCGCCTACTTCTTGCCCCCCGCCGCCGGGAGAGGGCTTGAAATAGGCGAGGGGCTCCTGCACAGCAGCGGGGGGCGCCGGGCTGGGCACGCAGGGCGGCACGGGGGGGCTGGAGGGGCGCAGCCCCCCGGGGGCCAGCAGCAGGTGCGGGCCGGGGGTGGCGGCGGCGGCTGCGGCTCGGCTGCGGAGCTGCTCGTTTTGCTTCTCTAGCTTCCTCACCAGCTCCTGCAGCTTCTTCACCTCCAGCTCGGCGCTGACGGCCGGGCCGGAGCCGCTCCCCTTCACCTCCGCCATCATCGCCGGCTTCAGCAAGGCGGCCTCCATCCTCCCTACCTGCTCCGCCAAGCCGCCGGGGGGCAGCGCCCGGCACCGCGGCTGGGGTGGGGGCTCCGGGGGGGCTCCGGGGGCTCCGGGAGCACCGGGAGCACCGCGCCCGGGGCCCTGCGCTGCGCTGTGCGCGGCGAGCGGGATGCGGGTGGGGTCCCCTCCCCTCCCTTCTTTCTCCTCCCCTCCTTCTCTCCTCCCCTCCTTCTCCTCCCCTCCCTTCTTCCCCTCCCCTCCCACGGGTGGGGTCCCCTCCCCCGAGTGGGGTCCCCTCCCGCCCCGGCAGCCGCCCGGCGATGGAACAAAGAGGCGCCCGGAACCCCGCTCTCCTCCCCGGCTCGGGTCCGGCCCAAGGATGCTGACCCCTCCCCGTGAATCCGGTGGTGGCGGGGCTGTCACTGTGCGGCCTGAAGCGGGGTGGGAATGGAGGTCACAGCCAGGGGTCGTGTCGGGCCCCCGATGCAGCCAAAAATGCCAGTTGGTGGCTTCAAGACGTGCTGAATGGGGGTTATGGGTTCGGGAGATGCACTGGTGATGAAACAAGAAAACCGGACAATGCATACTAAAAAACTATATGGGGAAATTGGTGATGGGTAGGAGAACCCCTGGATGAAAAAAAAAAAAAAACATGTTGAAAGGATTCCCTTTAACATAGTCCACATAAGCATATCAATCTGCTATTTTTTATTGTACTTCAGCTGAAAGAAACCTCCCTTTGCATCCCGTCTGATTCAGTGTCACGCAGCTCAGCCATTACACACCCAGGTCTGGCCCTCGTTGGGTTGATTTACACTTACAGGGGACAGCCTCCTGGGTTTCTTACAGCTCCGACACGAAATACAGACCAAAACTCCAGGAAACACGTGGATTGCCAGGCCAGCCACCACTGATAGATGTCTGGATCAGTTCATTGCCACCCAACTGCTCAGCACCAGCTTTGGACAGAGTAGCAGCAACAGCAGCCAGCACTGCTGTCAGTGTCCCTACCCTATCTCAGGTTTTAAGGAGGGACAGGCTTTGCTTTGATTCTCTGTCCAAGTCATAAGTAAACTTGGAAATCATCCAGCCTGTCCAAGTTTCCCCTCTTTTGTTTATGCTCTTTGAAAAAGAGTCCTTTTTCTGCACATGGATGGGAATATGCCACTATTATTCGGTAATCTCTTAAGCACTCTTACAATGTAAGTAATAACAGCTAGTACTACGAGAATGGCTGGAAAGGAAGCCAGAGCAGGAAACAAAGCACTGACTTCCAGATAATACAACTTTTAACACTGAAGAGAATACATATAGCCCCCAGTGAAACAGACTGCAATCAGACAGCGCTTAATCCAAAATTTTCATTTGGTCTCTTCTGTCCATTTGGAAGAGAGAAGTAGAAAAATGTTGAGAATGTAAAAAACTCCTGGCCCCAATTCTGCCACGCATCATCAGAGTGAGTAACCTAATCCAGTTTCCACTACTACAGATAGCCATACTCTTTATTCCCCCAAGGAAAAGAAGAATTGAGCTTCTACATGTTTAGCCCCAGGCAACAGGCATATCTCTCAGGTCGTTATCGCTAATAATGGTACTAGTGCTAATTCTTGGAAATACATATGCTAATCCATTAAGATTGTAAAGTGATAATTAGCAGCATATACCATATAGAGTTTATAGGACATCAGTAATATACAACAAGAAAAAAGCCAAGTTTCTGGTAATGTCAGTGCCTGTGATACAATCAGGCAGAGGAAATACTCAAAAGAAATTCAAAGTGGAGGAATTATTTTTTTCTCTTTTAGCTGGACAAAGTTAGACCAACAAAACCCAGGAAACAGGTATCCGATTGTTTCACCTTTTACCTATATGGTGTTTTTTCATGTTGTTAGCACAGGCTTAGCCTCAAGGAAAGTATTAATTATGGATCTGGAAACAGTATTTTGATCACTTTGCCAGCTAGGTTTGCACTGAAGAGCATAAAACCAATGTCCCAGGCATACTAGCAGTCACATTGTCCTCCAACTGCCAGAGCAGGAACATGGCGGTGTGGTCAGGGCCCTTCATTGACAACAAGTCTAATGGACGCACCAGTTTGGAGGCAAATCAGGACACAAATCTGGAGATGAGCTACAGTATGTAGCACCACGGCACAGGACTTTAAGAGTCACCATGGAAATGCTTGTCCCCAGTTATGAGTAAAAGTAGTTGCAGATCTTCAGCTACCTTCTTCTGTTTGTGCTGCCTACACAAATGTTGCATGCAGACGCTTCTTCAGGCAGACTTCCAGAGGAGAAAGAGCTTAGGACCGAGCATAGTGCCTTAGCATGGGTACAAGAACTTTTTAAGGGAGTTCAGCCAAATTGATCACAGGTGGGATTAGGTTCACTACATCTCATCCCCCAGAAAACAGGCCAGGAGGTTGGCTCTTCTTTGAGTAGGACTGCTTTGAACCTAATCTCCATCTGGCAAAAGAGCTTAAACTTGTGTACTCTTCAATTGCTGTGCTAATAATCAACATGAGACACTCTGTGTTTTGTCTTGTTTTGTTTTGTTTTCCAGGTATTTCCTGGATGGCTGGATTTACTAAAGAGTAAAAATCTATTTCACTGTGCTGCTTTTGTTGCTGTATTTCAAATGTATGTAGAATTTCACTAACATCTTCACCCAAGGGTGCTCATAAACACACTGTCTCATGGTCTTCATGTTGGCTTACTAGTCTTCTGCAAAGATGGTTTGAACATCATTAAAATATTTTTACCTAACTGTTTAAAAAAATACATATATATTGACAATATTTGTCATTACTAAAAAAAATGTTAACAAGCTCCATTCAGTGTCCCGACACTAGGTGACGAGTTAGTGAACCCATAAGCTCTTTACAAAGCATAATAAAGCCTTTATGGTTCCATCCCTTTTTATAAAGTTATCGATAAAATGTGTTTTAACACCACGCCCAAACATGTGAGCATGCCCATGAAACCTGTCTTTCCTGAACCTGAGAAATTGGGGTGGCAGAGAAGGGGCTGATTTTGACTACTTACATGGCCTGCTATAGCAGAAATTTCTGAATTGGTGTAGTTGCTGATAGACTCCCAATGTAGAGAACAAAGAAGCAGGAAGTCTACAAATCCCATCTGCTCTTCTCTGATAATAAGCCTGTTGCTTTATTCTATAATAGCTGCAGGCTGGACCTGCCTTTCAGGCAAGCCAGTAAAGAATTAATTGCAGTAATCCAGTCTGGGCTACACAAAAGACGTGTTACAATAAGGTCAGAGCACGGATGGTAACCTCCAAGTCTGGTGAGATTTTTAAAGTGCAGTTCCAGTCCGAAAAAACGATTATGAAAGTAGCTTTATAAAAATAGAGCCACTAAAGTACCAGCAGAAGTCCATCTAACCCAGTAACAAAGACTGATAACAACTCCTTAGGGAAAAACATATCAGAAACAAGAAAAATAGTGAGGGATTCTCTCCAGCTTTTAGTAGTTGGTGGACTGGGACATCTGGATCATTTATTTTTTTATAGCCACCAATGTGTAATAATATTACATTTGTTGAACCCCATTTTCAAACCATTTATGCATTAGTACTCCACAACACCCTGTGGCAATTAGCACTGCAATTTAATTATGCATTGTAAGAAAAGCTACTTCCTATTATCTGCTTTAAATCTGCTGCCTTTTAATTTAATTGGGTGTCCCTTAGTTCTGTTTTTCTAAGACGGAATGATTAATCATTCTCTATTCAGCTTCTCTTTTGTCATTCATGACTTATAAAACTCAGTTACTTCTATTCCAAGCTGACAAGCCCTAATTTATTTATCTTTTTTTTACCTAATTTATTATCTTGCCCCCACAGAAGCCAGGCTGAACTTTCCATTGTTTCCTGTCTCCCCCCATAATAAAAAACTGAATTTTTCAGCCCATTATTTCCTTTTGATTAACATTCCTTGTTTTCTTATATCATGACAGCTTAGGGAACAACTATGAAAATTTGCTTGTAAATCCCAATATATTCACTTAAAGAAGCCGGCTTAACCAAAAACATATTGATGCCTTCAGATACATTCATGTATTCATAAGCATACCTTGCCTTGAAAAAGCTACACAGAATCTCCTCCTATGTACTATACATATCCAGATGCCTGTGTGTTCCATTATTTATTAAAACTTGTACAAATCGGCTTGATACAAAAGTCAGACTAACTGCAATGTAGCTCCCCAGAGCAGCTTTCGTATTTATTCATGTCTGATGTCACAGCTGATACTTCCAATTCATTTGACACCAGGCATGCTTTGAGTGATAGGTTAAATGCCCATGAGAAGTTCAACAGTGGGACATTTGAGCCGCTGGAGAATTTTTGCATGGGTACTGTCTGGTCCTAGATATTTGTTATAGCTAGACTTACAGATTTGTTCTAAAGTTCTTGAGTAGATAAACATTTTCCTGGACTTACAGTGTGGAACCTTCTTCTTCAATGTCTCTTGAGAACATTTTGCCTTCTTAGTTCTTACTTTCCATTTCCTGCTAATTGACTTTATCATTTTTATAGAATTTCCTTTTTTAAACTACTATAATTCTTTCTGGCCTTTTCCTTATTAAATTAATATTAAATTTAAAGTACATTGCAGTCACTATTAGCATGAATTTTCTATAGAATAAAGTTCAAAATTGCTTCATTTTCCGTGAGCTCCAGTTTCTCCAGGAAACCCGTATTTATGATACCTAAAATATTGCCTGTGCAATAAACTTCCCTTCCCTTCCCTTCCCTTCCCTTCCCTTCCCTTCCCTTCCCTTCCCTTCCCTTCCCTTCCCTTCCCTTCCCTTCCCTTCCCTTCCCTTCCCTTCCCTTCCCTTCCCTTCCCTTCCCTTCCCTTCCCTTCCCTTCCCTTCCCTTCCCTTCCCTTCATAAAGCAT
Source organism: Cygnus atratus (assembly GCF_013377495.2). NCBI lineage: Eukaryota > Metazoa > Chordata > Aves > Anseriformes > Anatidae > Cygnus > Cygnus atratus. Next base: position 163,765,778 of record NC_066362.1, read on the forward strand.
CAGCCTGAATCAGGATAGCTTGTTTCTCTCTTATGAGTTTTCACCAAGAACGACAGAAATACAGCTCACAGCTTGTGGATTAGCCCCAGCAGGCAGCTGAGCACCACACAGCCACTGTCTCACTCTCCCCAGATGGGATGGGGGAGAGAGTCAGAAAGGTAAAAGTGTGAGAACTCATCGGTTGAGATAAAGACAGTTTACTGGGTAAAGCAAAAGCTGTGCACCCAAGCAAAGCAGAACAAGGAATTCATTCGCTACTTTCCATCAGCAGGCCAATTCCAGGAGAGCAGGGCTCAGCATGCGTAATGGTTTCTTGGGAAGATAAACGCCATCATGTCCCCTCCTTCTTCCTCTACCCTACATCCCTGATGTTATATGGTATGAGACATCCCTTTGGCCAGCCTGGGCCAGCTGTCCTGGCTGTGTCCTCTCCCAGCTCCTAGTGCACCCCCAGCCTCCCTGCTAGCTGTGCAGTGTGAGAAGCTGGAAAGCCCTTGGCTCTGTGAAACCACTGCTCTGCAACAACTAAACCATCAGTGTGTTATCAGCATAGTTCTTACCCTAAATCCAAAACAAAGCATCATACAAAGCCCCTGTGAAGAAAATTAACCCTATCCCATACAAAACTATAACACTCCAAATTGCTAAAAATCCACAGCTCACATTTTGCCTGACTTCAGCTTGATTTGTCTGCAGGGAAAAGTGGCTGTTGACAAAGGAAAAATGTTTTACTTCATGATGACATGAATATACTGAGAGTGTTCAACTAATTCTGGTCATTAGTTTTCTCTCTTTTAAAAAAGAATATTTTCTGTCATCTTTAATTCTATCTACAGTTATTTGGAGAAGCAGATTCAAGAAATTCAGCAGCTTTGCAATAAAGTGGGAAAAAATTATCATCCATGTTAGGAACCTCATCATAAAGATAACTAAGTAATTTTTACAATTTGTAAAATTTTAATAAGTATAGGCCAGCAGACTGAATGCTTTATGATATTGTAAAGTGATTTAGAAGTTACCACGTTAAAAAAAATAACAGCAATATGCTCAGCAGTGGTCATGTGATATATCTAGGAAAAAAATAAGTATCACACAAAAAAAAAACAACAACAAAAAAAAAACAGTCCAGCACTAAATATGTTTGTTGAGAAGGCAAATCTGAGTGCACTGATAACAGAGTTGAAAGAATGTCTAAAGAGCATGGAAAGTTTGCAGTTGCTTGGAAGGTTTTACTTGTGTCACAGTGTGCATGTATTTAACTCTTAGAGAGGGGAATGGTTTCATAGAGTAAGTATCTGAACTTTCATCCAAATTCACTTTGTTCAAGCAAAAATCTTTGCTGAACATCCAGAAATACCTGTGTTACTTTTTGTGATTTCTTTAATTCCCATCATATAGGATCAGTAAAAAAGAAAAAAAAAAAAAAAAACAAAAAAAAGCCCTCATGTTCAAAAACCTGTTCTTGCACTATCTTGAGAACTTTCCTGCAACAAATCATTTTCCAGCATTAAAAACATTTGCCATTCCTCCTAGGTCTCGGTAGTGATGTATCAGTCTTTCTGGCTATGATGGTTTCACACTGATGGACAGTTCAGCATGACCATGTTGCTCGCTCACAGCCCCTCCTCAAAAAGACAGGTGGAGAAAATATGGTGAGAAAAGCTCATGGATTGAGTAAGGAAGGGAGATCAGTCACTAGTTACCCTGATGGGCAAAACAAACTCAGCATAAGGGAGATAAACGTAATTTATTGCCTCATGATAACATACTAGAATGGTGAGAAACTAAAAGCAAACTAAAAACACCTTATCCGCATCCACTCTCTTATACCTACTCCCCTCGAGCAGTGCAGGGGAACAAGGAATGGGGGCTGCGGTCAGTCCCTAATGCTTCATCTCCGCCGCTCCTTCACGGTCACTCTCTGCCCCTGCTTCACGTGGGGTCCCTCCCACGGGATGCCGTCCTTCCTGAACTGATGCTGCGGGGGCTGCCCACAGGCAGCAGCTCTTCAAGAACTGCTCCCACATGGCTCCGTACCACGGGGTCCATCCATCAGGAGCAAACTGCTCCAGCACGGGTCCCCCACGGGCAGCAGCTCCCCCCAGGCCCCCTGCTCCTGCGTGGGCTCCTCTCCACGGGCTGCAGCTCCGGCCTGGGGCCTGCTTCTGTGGGGGCTCTCCATGGGCCGCAGCCTCCTCCAGGCCACATCCACCTGCTCCACCGGGGGCTCCTCCACGGGCTGCAGCGTGGAGATCTGCTCCATGTGGGACCCATGGGCTGCAGGGGGACAGCCTGCTCCACCAGGGGCCTCTCCACAGGCCGCAGGGGAACTTCTACTCTAGTGCCTGGAGCACCTACTGACCTTCAGCACTGACTTTGGGGTCTGCAGGGCTGGTTCTCACTCCTCACTCTCCCAGCTGCTGTTGTGCAGCAGGTTTTTCCCCCTTTAAATCTGTTCTCCCAGACGCCCAACCAGTGTCGCTCGCTGACTTGGCTCTGGCCAGCTGCAGGTCCCTTTTGGAGCTGGCTCTGATCTGACATGGGGTAGCTACTGGGCTCTGCTCACAGAGGCCACCCGTTCAACCTGCCCCACTTGCCCTACAAACCTTGCCGCATAAGCCCAATACACTGACTCTGTGTCATTTTGGCCCATTCAGCAGGTGTACAGTCAGTGTCAGACACACCTCCAAGGCTGAAGGAGAACCACCTTGTAATCAGACTTTTCTGAGACAATCTGGAAATAAAAGAAATATTGTGGCAAAAGCATTTTGTAAGTGCTCTCACTGGATTTATGAAGGGCATACGACTTGTGGTTTAGAGCATATCCTTCTCAGCTAGATTTTTTCCTTGTGTTTGTTCAGATTTTTTCATAAGAAGCAAAGTTCCTCCTAGCCTTGCTTCACTGTTTCATTTGTGTTCCTACTGAGGAGATCTGATCCTACTTAGAAGGCTCAATTAAAAAAAAAAAAAAAAAAAGAGAGTTCTCAAAGCATGTGCTCTCCTCTGTCTGAGTGTATGGGATGTCTCATACTACAGTGGAAGAGGCAGAAAAAATAATATTCTTTCTTGTTCTCTTCCCCAAGCTGTCCACAGATGTCAAAACTAACACGCTTGCTCCCACAGAGAATTTTGTCATGTGAAAACTGGTACTTTACTTCAAAAAGCTTTACTGTTGCTTTTACTTATCTGATACTTTGGTAAACAGATAAAAGCAGTTTTCAAATGTATTATCAATAATATGCTTTTGTAGATTTTCCAAATAGTAGTTAGTATTTTAAATTATTGGCTGTCAGAGTTCTGCAAGTTTGGTTAGCTGGTACCACATTCTTAATTCCAGTATTTGAATTAAAGACAGGGTTTTTGTAATTCAGAGTTCCATATGTGAAAACTTCCTAGAGGAACTAGAAGATATGAAGATAAAGCAACATTTTCTAGAATATTCATCTTGCAGTCAAGTTTTACTATTGATTTCAATGGCACCATTATTTATGGCAACACTATTACATTTTGAATTCTTATCCCTGGTTTTAAAATCACAGATTCTGCTTGTCCTTAACTGGCTTCTTTGCATAATGTTTTCATCTTCTTCTTAATCTTTTCTCCCTCTTCTGCTTCTTTTGGCTATTTTGACATGTGAATACTAGCACTAATTGTTTTCCTCCATTAGAAAAAACATCTTGAAAGCCAGAAAAATATTGAATTTTCTTTTCAGAAATGATTGTTATGATTGTTTTCTTTTTCTTTTTTTTTTTTTTCCAGATGAGGTAGTTTTAGAATGTTGGCTGCCGTTGTTTTGACCACAATAGCTGTCTGAGCTTCCTAAACAGATGTCTGATGACTGTACAGCAATGCCAATACTCAGACAAGTGCTTTTGGCACAATTATTCTCAGATATTGAATCTAACAGGACAAAACCAAGCAGTTTTAAGTCTTGGCACAGGCTATGAGTCTGTAGCTGTCAATTTATAACTGACACAGTTATAAAAACTCCACACAAATAGCAAATCTACAAGTAGCTTGCTTGCAAAGGGAGGTGAAATCAGTTTTTTTTGAGCCACATACACAGGTGCAGCAGTACCACCCAGAGGCCACTGCTGTGCTGGGCACTGCACAGACAGAGGGAATTTAGTCCCTGACCAGCAGAATTCAGAGACTAAAAAGGCAAATAAAATGCCGAGGCTCAAAAGAGATCATCATCTGAAGACATTTCTAGTACTATCAAATGAAACCCCCAAACTCCCACTCCCTCGCTATTGTGCTCTGACCAAATCTGAGCACAGGTAACTCCTCTAATACTGCTAGAAGTGAACATGGCATTAACAGAGATTAATAGAGAATCGTTAAGACTGCTTTTAATTATGAATTAGACCAATCTGATGGCATGGAGAAATTGATAAAATCATAGAATCATATCGTAGAATGGTTTGGGCTGGAAGGGACCTTAAAGATCATTTAGCTCTAACCCCCCTGCCATGGGCACAGACACTTCCCACCAGACCAGGTTGCTCAAAGCCCCATCCAACCTGGCCTTGAACACTGCCAGGGTTGGGGCATCCACAGCTTCTCTGGGCAACCTGGTCCAGTGCCTCGGCACCCTCATAGTAAATAATTTCCTCCTTATATCTAATCTAAATCTACCCTCTTTTAGTTTAAAGACATTCTCCCTTGTCCTATCACTATACTCCCTGAAAAATTGTCAGTTCCAGGATGTGGTCTTTGCTCCTGTTCCCATGACTGTTCCCATACTTCCTATTCCATAGTAATTCCTGAGGGGTTAATAGGTGCACAGATAGTGAGTGAGCAGGCAGTGCAACTATCCTGTGGTCCATGGGCTATAAGAATCCACCCTGCACTGATTGGAACATGTTATATTTCACACAACAGACCCTTAAACGACCTGGTTAAAACATAGGTAACACTGGGGGAGAAATTGAACTTGGCCCTCCCACTTTCTGGGTCAGTAAGCTTTTCAAAGAGGAGAGCAACACCATCTCCATGACTTTAAAAGATGACATTTTTGAGGGGGTCTGATCTTCGCAGCACATGCCTAATGTGCTTTGAGAATATCTGTAGATTCTTCTCCCTGAAATGCACAGAATGTTTCTAAGTCACAATTTTACTGATGTGGGAGATAAGAACTGAGTTGCTCAGACAAGGCAAAGAGCAAAACATCTTGATGCCTTTCAAATTAAAGAAGGAAATATCTAATTACCTTAAGACGTCAAGGATATTCATCAGTTAAGCAGCTATACAGAGCATTTTTGGTCAACAATTTCAGACTTTGGCACATCAAACCTACCTAAGTATTAAGTGTCTTTATCCACTGTCTTATGGAATGAAGTGTGTCTCTGGTGTTATGCTGCTGTGAAGAAAAACAAGGTGTTTTGGTACAGCAGAAAAGAAGACTACATTTCTCCCTTGTAGTCTGATACTGACTTGACTGGAAGCTAAAACTGTCTCCTGGTGTAACAGAGAGTTACAACGAGCAGCATTTATGATCAAAAAGCAAAAACAACGATGAAAGAGGATACTTTTTATCCTAAATAATAGGCTTATGTTAAAATATCAAGGGGGGAAGAGAGGGGGCATAGTTCTGACCTATACACGTTCTGAGGAAATAAACTGAACACATGAAACTATCCCAACACAACATGCATCTCCACACCAAGAAGAAACATATTGAGTTGACCTACTAAATAAAAGCAAAGATCCTCTGCTGTTGACCAGGTTTTTACAAGCTAATGAGGTTTTCCAAAGTAAGAGAGTCCATGTCTTGTCAAACTCATGGAGATGCTTATTACAAGAGGAAACGGACTGGAGGACAATACTAACATTTGTCACTTTGCTTCAAGCACCACTAGGGAGGGGATGCTCAGAGTGTTCTGTAAGAACCTATAAGGGATACAACAGAATACATTACTACTGTGAACCTGTACTTGTGACATTCCTTGTTCATGTGAATATCAGTAGTTTTGATACCATCTACATGTTTAAATGCATCAATATGTATCATATGCATTATTTCACTCCTTTTCTCCTATTGCTTGATTTTCCCCCTGTAGAGCTATGCCCAATCTTTGTAAAATAAAGTATCCATTACACATTGAGAAAATGTGCCTGATGAATCACAAAAACCCACGTAATTTAGTATATTATCTCTCAATACAGCTTTTCAGTCTAATTTAATGCATTATTGAAGATAACACGTTCATTAAAACAGCTGCCAGCAAACTATTCGTTTGGATTGTTTCACGGAAGCATTAGTCAAAGAGAAATAAAACACCACATGCTAATGATATGCAAAAAGGACAAAAAACAATTAAGTTTTGATACATTGGTATTGAGATGTTAATATGATTTTTTTTTAACGAGTACTGCTATCCAGGCTTTTATATAGTAAATATAAACCAACACATAACCGGTGTTTCTTTTCAGGAAACTTACAACATACAATAAAAAATAACAAAAGAACCAAAAAAAAAAAAAAGGCAAAATTACCAGGGCTGTTCAGCAAGGATGAATTAATGAGTGCAGAATTATTATGTATTGTTTCTGTATTGCTACTTCTCTGTCAGTGAGCATTTAAGTAGCAGATATTTGGATCCACAGTTTTCTCCTGGTCTCCAATGAAGACAACTAAACTCTCACATCCCCTCAAACTCTATCCTGGATTCTAATGTACTGGCTTAGATGAATATCCAACATCTTCTGTTGCAACTCAGCCTTAGCAATAAATGTTGGTCTCCAAACATGACCAAATTTGTGACCCAATATTAAAACATTTCTACTGATTTTCTCCACCTGTTGTGCAAGTCTCATTACCCTGTTGAAGCACTGGGTAATACTGAGAGTAGTTTGACTACAGTATGTCATCAGCAGTAAGCACACACAAGAAAAAACATTGATAATAACAGATTTAATAAAGGTACTGCCATTAATTCATAAGAATTTTTCATAAAAATAACAAAACAAATTATCTACTGTTTCATGTCTCTTTTTCATATAACAGTACAAACGTGCTTTAAGCCAGGCAAGACAGATTGTATCATTATTCAGCTGAGGGTCCAATGGTTTAAATTACACATAAATCCATAGCTCCTGTCTCCAGTAGTGTAGGTAAAGGTAAAGAGAGGAAGTTTGGCTGCAATGATTTTTCAACACTAGCGTTAATCTATGGCTTTGTCACTTTTTGACTTTCTAAGCTCTGCTGAGGTTCAGCAGCCTCCAAAAGCACTCTAATGCTACCATGTTCATGTCTAAGAAATCCTTTTCATCTGAGAGGTAAGGAAGGAAAAGCATTTTTGAATAACCATGATCTAAATCTTCTCAAGGTGGAGACTAGTAGTCAACACCTTTGTTTCTCCAGTAAACCACTGAAATAATTACTATTTTAGGCAAATAATGCAGATAACAAATTAGTGTTGCAGAAACGTATTATAAAAAAGAACGAACTCTTCTTTCAGTTTCTATACTTCAACAGATATACACTGTAAAAAAAAAAAAAAAAGAAAAAAAAAAAAAGATGTTTTCACTGTAGACTCAAGAGAAGCAGGTCATCTGGCCTAATGGAGATGTCTAAAATTTGAACTATTCACTCCAGGTTCCTTTGGAAATAATGGAATGTAAAACATATGTTCAGAGTATGGGTAACCTCATCACAAAATAGGTGTTTGCAATCTGACCAACTGAATCACTTCCTAAAAATATCTACTTCTCTCTAATGACTATAAAGACAGAATAGATTAAGTAACTTAAATGTAGATGTCCACACTGTAGGGGTTTAAATTTAGGAGAGATTAATCCATCCCAGGTGTTCAGATAGGCAGCTTAAAATAGTAGAAAAGATAAATACAACATAATGTCACACTAAGCATGCATTCCTTAATTTCATGGCAACTATTAGTGTGCACGTAAAAAAGAAAAAAAATGTAATACAATAGTTACCAAGCTTAAAAACATGGAGTTTGATACTACTAATTTAACCCTCCTAATAATTTTTGTCTAGCATCCCTCTGCAGTTTATAAAGAGAGATCTATTTTCCAAAGATTATTTGGAAAATCAATAATCTTAAAATTATCATCTAGGTTACTTGGGAAGAATCTTACTCTGGAGATTGATATCTGTCCTCAAAGGATGGAGAAAAACCCACCTCACTCAATATGAAACCGGTAGCTTAAAATGAATAGTTGATTTTCAGATGGCTAATCTTAGAGGAGATTAATCCCATTCATACTACATAAAGATAACAGTTCCTTATTTCTGAGGAGATGTGGTTTCAGTAGAGAATACAACATCCTTCAGAATGGGTGTGTAGGTTCTGCAGTTCAAAACTTTTCAATAAATTATCATTAGTTTTCCATACAGTTTAGCAATTTCACAGATCTGATGAATATACTGAACGATATCTTTTTTCATTTTCAGGAACGTGTGTATGAAAAGGCATCTAAATTCTCCTGGAATTAATTCTTTTGGGAACAATGCAGTAGGACTGCATTTAGAGTACTTATTTCTAGAAATTAAAATTGATAATTTTCCACAGTGGTTTGAAGTAGCAGGCCAATACTCTTAACTAAACAGTAGTGGAACTTCTTTGTCTTGTTTTCTTTATGTTAAAATTAGTAGATCCATTTTTCTGCAAGAGAGAAGAGATTTATCAGAAATGCCAAGCCCATAAACATTCTCTAAATGTCACTGAACTTTAAGACAATGAATTGTTTTTTAGAAAATCTCCTGGAGTCTGTCTCTCACATCTTGTCATTTGCTGAAATAGTATGTATAAGTTTATAACACTTAATATGCATACTTTGGTATTTCTTTATACAGTTTTGTAACTGTCACAATGCCTTATTTTTTTAGTCTGATTAACTGTAGAACTCATTTTTCTCATCCAATTTTGCAATGGTTAATAACATTATGTTTTTTAACAACACACAATGGTTGATATAATTACAGTTTACATGATTTTCTCTCAAAAGAAGTACAGAGGTGAACACCAGTTTATCAGAACATTTCATTTAGCTTTCCATTTGTCTTTATTTGGTATAGAGGTACTGACATAGTATTATAAATTAATAATTGCCATGAACAGGGAAGACTTAAAATCTAGCAACTTTTAGAGGAGTAGAGGAGTTAAAACAAAAGCTTCTTTCTTCACCATGTTGCATGTTTGTTTACTCCCTATCCTCCTCACATGGGAAAGAATGGCACTCATAGTCATTATGCTTTAATAGATTTTGTAACTGCTTTTTTTTTTTTTTCTTTTGTCACAATGACTACATTAGGTGAAAATACCTCAGAACCCTGGCTTGTTCATTTCAGAATAACAACCTGATTCTTGGATACCCTTGAAATATATTCTTGTGACTTTCAGAGCAAGATTTATTTGCCTTACTGTAGGTGTCTCCATGGACTGCACAGGGAGCTGAAGACATTTCACTCACAGGTACAGAATAATTATTGTTTCTAGAACCTGGGCTTGTATATAATCATAAGCAACTCAGTCTTACTGAATTAAATACTTTGAAAAGACTTGTGTACACAGATATAAGTGAAAGCAGTAGCTGCATTGTAATATCTTGAAGTTATTTGAATGAAGTTCTTTATGCTTTTTTCCTTATGTTCAATATAATATATGTGGCATCTTACCTTTAACTTTGGAATAGCAAGGCTCACAATGCACAGTTTGTCTGTAAATCCAAATGCTGTCTCCTGCTTTCAAATCTTCCAGCGGTCTTTTGCATACTTCACACTTCAATGCACAAGTAAAAGTAAAAAGAAAAATTAAAATAAACCCCTTCACTATTCATTCCCAGCATGCTGTCTTTCAGGAAGTAAACATACCCAGACAAGAATAGGGGTTATGAGAACTGCAATATTGTCAAATCTCTACTTTGAAAAAGTAGGTTTCATGAACACTAAACTAGACATCTAGTTAGATATCTGTCTCAACTGGTTCCCTATGTTCTATTTACCAAATCCTTCTCTCCCCCAGACATTTCCAGAGGGTAATTTCTCTGTTAGCTTAGAAATTTATTCTAAAATAAGATGATTCACCCTTTCAAGGTCTTTTTTTTTTTTCATTGAGTAAAGGAAGCACAATCAGACTTAAACATCCAACTCAGAGTAGATCTCAAGGAAATCTTATTTCAAACTGTTTTATAATAATTTATCTTAACCATAAAATATGTTACCCATGAAGATTCCAAAGACCACTTCAATAAATTTATGGAAAAGCTAAATTTTGAGATACAGAAGTATTTCCCTTTTTCACATATGAAACTGCACAGATAAACACAGATGCTAACTTGTCAAGTTCACAAGGAAATCTTACACTGTATCAAGTAGCAAAGGAATTCTATCTACAGAATAGAATTTTGACCACTGGAGCAGTTGTGTGGTGTTTTTTTTTTTCCTCACTGAATGAGTGAATGGCAAATTCTGGTTTCTTTGGATATTTTATTCACTGATAAATGAAAATGAGCATTGCTTTTACAGCTCAGTTCAGTAAACAAATATTCACCCATCCCAGAAGGGTTGTATGTTTTTCCATAATTTTCACAATGGCTGTCTATTCAGATAAATTTCAACTGAGAATCTGTATTAAAATAAAAAATTAAGTCTTATCCATAACCCACCTTTGCAGCTAAAAGAGTAAAGAAATTGTTTAATGTCAACATTATGGATGTAAATACAATGTGAACTATCAGATCCAGGATCCAGACAACATGCAATTGCTGTACTTTTCCTATACTCATCAGGGCCAGCATGAAATTGAAATGTAATACTCAGTTTGACTGATGTATTAGAGCACTAGAGATCACTCTTTTTTTTTTTTAATCTTTTTTTTCAGTATTACAGAATTATGTTTTATTATGCCTTTTCTAAATAATCTGCTAGTATTAAGGTACTGCAAAAAACTCTGCTTTCTCTTCTCCTTTTATGTTTTCTTTCATAAATCACCAAAATGGATGATAGGAATATTTTCAGAGCTTTGATAACCAAGATCAACTAGCATTTTTATACAGAAAAACACCCTAGAACTTACATTATTTGCTCACCAAACTTTTGCCATATACCTTTACAAAGAAACAAAGACCTTGTAAAGTTCTTTCAACTGCAAATCTCTAATGGATATGGTATTCATAAGACGCTAAATGAATATTAATAATGAGGTATTGCACTACTTAGCTAAGTACATAACTGTAAGCATGAACCACAGACCTACATTAGTTGTTTAATTTTCTGTCAATGCTTTCATAAGCATGTGGTTACACAAAACTTAAGCTGAATTTTGCTGGCCAGACACATTGCCATTTGGGAATAGGTAGCAAAAAGAATACCATCTAAGAAATAATCTGAAATATTTAACCAATAGCTCAGCCAATACCAACAGAAGATGTTAACACTCCTAACTGCATAAAAAAGCCCGTTCCTCTTTATGTGGGTTCATCCATCTAAAAAGAATGGAAGCAAACCTGAGTCTGCATTTACTTACAAGAACAGGTTTGAGCTAGACATGAGCCAGCAGTGTGTGCTTGCAGCCAGGAAGGCCAACTGCATCCTGGGTTGCATCAACAGAGAAGTGGCCAGCAGGTCTAAAGAGGTGAACGTCCCCCTCTCACAAGGCCCCACTTAGAGTGCTGCATCCAGGTCTAGGGCCCCCAGCACAAGAAGGATGTGGACCTGTTAGATTGGGTCCAAAGGAGGGATACAAAGATGCTTAGAGGGCTGGAGCACCTCTCCTATGAAGAAAGGCTGAGAGAGCTGGGAATGTGTGTGGTGAGGCACTGGAACAGGTTGCCCAAAGAAGCTGTGGATGCCCTATCCCTGGAGGTGTTCAAGGCCATGCAAGATTGGGCAGAAAATAAGCTATGCTAATGAGGTGATTTCCCTGAGTTTTCTTTGTTACAGTAACAAACTGCACATGGAGATGCAAGCAGAACCAAGATTATTTTATCCTACAACAGAAACTATCCATAGCAACACAATTTTAACCAATACACTGATCCCAATGGGTAAAATGATTTCACCTCCGCTACTTATGTTAAATTCCTCTTACTAATGCCTTTGAGTATGGCTTTCCCACAAACCATGACTTTAGAAGTCACTCAATCAAGTAAATCCACACAACTTCATAGAAAATGAGAAAAAAAATACAGTATGATGAAACAGTAAGGAGGATAGAATTCACTATATCAGACTGGAAGCATATATAACTGAAGGCTTATAAGTGTGTATGACATTCTGGTTATGTCCTGTTGCATCCTTTATCCTTGTGGTTGCAAGAGAAAGAAAGGAGAGGCAGGGAGAGAGAGAGAGAAAAGGACTGGGGAGGGAAGAGAGAGACTAGAGACTAGTATTTCCTAGATTAATCTCCTCCTCCAGTGTGCAAGCCTTCCTCTTCTTCCAGGTGGAGAAGGCCTAAGAAATCTGTAATATAAAGTAGGTATTACATTTAAGTTTTATTTCTTAGTAGCAGGTGAAATCTTCTTACCTTGAAGCAAGTCGAATGACAGCAAATTTGCAAGGCATCTAAGATCATTTTGGCATCTATGCCCAAGGGCTTCCTGCAGTATGTACATATATCTTTTCCAATTATACTCCTGTGGATATAATATAAAATCAGCTGTCAGAAAAAGAACTACCACTGAAATCTCAAGGATAAAATTGATAAACTTAGTGCATTATGTGGGAAAGACATTAGTATACTGTACAATGGCCATAAACGGAAAAGAGTCACGTGTGTATTTCCTCCATTCTAGTTGACGTGTAATATACATGCTCCTGTGATGGGCAAATTGATGAACATAATTGCCAAATAGCAACAATACCTTGAGAGAAAGAATCATTTTCTTTGGTGAACAGAATGATTTCAAACAGTGAGACCGTACTCAAGAGAGTACAAAGAGAGCCTGTACTAAACTGCTGAATGTCTAGGAGCATGTATGTTAAATGGGGATAAAGTGGAGGGTAATAATTAGAATATTTTAATTGCAAAAGTAAATTGGTAGTTGAATTTAAATTGCTGTCATTCAGTCAGTCTGGTGTAGAATTTTCCTCTATGCTGCAGAGGTGCCTGGAAACGTTTTTTATTTATTGTACTGCAGACAGAAATCCTACTTTCAAGACAGCTATAGAGAACATATGCATAAAACAGCCCAGCTGGTATTCATAAGAATGATACTATTTTAATATATATTTTTTTCTCAGTTCTTTTTGCATCCTCATATGACATCAATCTATACTTTCTCTAGATTGGTGTTGGTGCTGTTTTTGCACTATAAAATTAACTGGTCTTGCTCCTTTACAGTCCATGATAAACCGTTGTACTCATTTCTTAATCATTCCCAGAGTTCCTTATACTTACATTGGCAAGGATACAAGTTTTTATGTTTCTGTATGTTTCCAAGCAATGGGAATGTCCAAATTATCTGAACTGAAAATAGCGAACTTGTTTAATGTTTTTCTCCCCAAGAGATAAGATATTACTGATTTGAGCAAATATGTTTCTATACTTGGGAATGTATTAATCGCTGTGAAAACATTAAGTTTTTAACAGCATTATCATGTGAACCTATTCCCCCACATCTGGGCTTAAACTTGGTCACCACAAACAATATTTTATTTTCATAATGGAAGAAAATTTTGCGGATTAAGAAGGTATAAAAGACAGAAACCTACATAATCACAAAGCCAACTCTACCACTTAAGGCACTGGCTATTGTTTTAGATATTTTAAATGTCAGCTCTGACAAGCCTAACATAATATTAGGCTGCCAAATTGTGGTAATGATTTGATGGCAAGATCCCACTGAAAGGGAGCTCTGTATGAAAAGCTGCCTGACTAGCCTAATGATGACTTCCACTGCTCTCTTTTGTCTGAACACCTGAAAGCTTATGTAAAATGTCTGTGCCCTTTGATACCATATAACATTATTAATGTGTACTTACCGATCAGAAGTAGAGTAAACAGTTTTGATAGTATTTCCAGTTATATTTTCTTCATAGACACGATGTGATGGTTTGCTGTGAAGTAGTGAGTACATAACAATTACTAAATAGTACTTTTGTTTTTAAAGGCTTCACTACACTGATAGTACGAAAATTAAACATGTAATGTGCTTGTAAAAAAAAATCACACTTAGTCATTTCTTTCCTTCTTTATTTTCCCAACCATCGCGAAATACATATCAAATTTAAAAAATGTAAGTTAGACATGAATTGTCCTTAGACTGCGTTCCGTTGTACGATTCCTCAGTATTTCAAAAGTGAACTCCACAAGCCCACTAAGTGAAATCTACACTATGGTATCTACACAGGCTTTGCCTGTGCTCACATCCCAGCCTAAATGATACATATCAGGAAATGGTGGCATGCCGTGTTTTTTCATTTTTTTTTCTTTTGCTAGTCCCCAAAGAGCTGTGAAACAGTCAAACAAAATTACAGTATGTCCCTAGAAGTAAAATGAGGGTCTTTAAAATATAGGGTGCTCAATGTGTTATTTGCATCTCCTACAATAACTGTATTTTTCCTTATATACAGATTAGGATGGAATACACTGAATTTAGCTACCATTTAATTCTTCCTTTTTTAACAGCCCCAGTTCTAGTTACTGAACTGTCAGTTTTGTTTGGCATGGAAGGAATGAGCAAGTATGTGACAGCTGAAGAAGCCATCTTGTCATACATGTTTTGAACACTTCTGAACTGACTTAATTATCCTATTCCTCCAGAAATTCATAAAGTATACAGCAATTATTATGTTTCATTTTATGCTAGTTTAATATTCAGCAATGTTGGGATTTTTTTTAATAACTGTATATTTGCAGAACATATCTATTTTCAGGGAAAGCAAAACAGACCAAAAACATGGATGTGTAAGGTGTTACAAAACCCAGATATACTTTTCCACTTATTTGTCTTTTGTAATGTATATTTGTCATATTTGATTACTATGCCACACCACAAATGCATTAAAATTGCAGATGTGAGAAATTTAGATGATGTTTTATTTATGTTTTATAGACATAAAAATATTCTTGTTATTCAATAATAATGTAGCAAACCTGGATTTGTTCATCATACAGAAAGTATCTCCTCAGATGAACATCCAATGATTTCCCCTTACCAAGAGACCTGGTGTTTAGTCCGTTCTATTAAATACCCCTGTAACACATTTTTTTTCACTCCGATTTGCAATACGTGTGTTTCTAGGGACAGAGTCCATATAAAGCAAGAGTACTGCAAGAGTAAAAAGGTTTCAAAAATAGTTTGTACCTAGTTAAAAAGTCAGAAATGCAGGTCGCAGCTTCAGTGATTGCGGTAAGAGAGGTACATGGGTTCACATTCATCCCATATAGCTTTAGGAACTTCACAAGGCACCGGAAGAACATAATGCTTTCCTTATAGCCTCAAAAAGAAATGAGTCCTCCTACCCCATGGTGGAACTTGCATCCAAGTAACATGCTGGAAATGACTTTGCTCTATTGATTATATAAGAATGCTGGCTTAACTGCTCTCCCAGATTTCATGCCTCAGCTACATCTCTAGAGCTACACAGGGTATGTCTGGTCCTGCCCACCCTGTGCACTACAGATATGCTTTGTGGGCTTCTATTCATGGGATTCTGGAAGCAGAATTTGGAAGGGGGTTGGGCACGATTCTGGAGACCACTGTGAGATTTCCCTGAAATTTCTTTCATAAAGATGGTTTCTCTCTCTCTCTTTTCTTTTTTTTTTTTTTTTAAGAAATGGCACTTTAGATGTTATGGTTCTCAATTCATTGTCCACAGTACCTGATCTTTCTTTCACTGTTGCTGGGGTAGCTTTTTTCTGGGAGATTATTTGGAGCTCTTGGACGATTTTCATATGCTTTCTTAGTTATCCTAAAAAAAAAAAAAAAAAAGTGATGATAAAACAAAGACTTTAAAAGTCCTTTTCAGCTACACAGTTTTTAGTTACACTTACATCCATAAAAGTAGAAGCTTGAGCTAATAACAGCAGGTATAAGAAATTTATCTTTTTCTTACTGTTGTTAAATTGTTGCTTGTGAAAAGTAACAGAATCAGACCTATAATTTTAAGCCTTCCAGTTTATGTTGGGAGATAAATTCATATCAGAAACTTCACCTAACTTAAATTGAACCCTATTTTCCTTGAAATCCACACTGATGTTTTCAACTGTATGGTAATGTTTCAATGGTTGATAACATTCTGCATGTTCTTAGCCATATTCTGTAATGTTTTATTCTTACTGTATTTCAGTTCCAACTCAGCAATGGGCATTTTTTTCTCCCCTATATATACACTACAGTGATGTTTTTATTTGAAATGAACAGCTAAACAGATACATAAACTCTTATTTGTGCAAGCAGGATTATGATACAAGCAGAAGAAACCTTGTCTCCTGCAGTTTTTCATGCCATAAACATGATATGCAACCAAATATAAGAATAAACTTTGTCAGACAAATTATAGGATATAAGTAATAAGTGCTAATAATTTTCTTGATTTTACCAAGCAGCTGAGACAAAGGCTGCTCTTGTTTGGTTCTGCCAAAGGCTATATTCTGAAACAACTTGATGATTATAAACCTTAACTCTGAGTGTTTGGTCTGCAGCTTGATTTATTTCAGTGAGCTTGCCAAGGTCTGAAGCTTTGCTAAATGAACCTCGCTTAGTGCTGGTCACTGTTTTATATGCATAGCATGCTGCATGAAGCAGCACCCTCTATTGTGCTTTAGTCCTAATCTGGCAGGCTTCTTTTCAGAACTAAGAGAAACTCATTCACTGTACACTTTCAGTAAATGTTTCTCTGGTCAGACTGTCAAGAGGGACTGCTAGGGTAAAAATACTTATATTAAAAAAAAAAAAAAGAAGAAGTACTTGTGTAGCTGTTTTTCTTCATTGTTTAGATATACAAATAAATGGAAGACTCAAATACCATATTACTGGTACCTGAAAACATAATACTAGCTTCACATTAGTTGACAAGCCAGTAGTATTTTTTTAAAAACTATGAATGCATTTACTTATGTTTCTTTGAGAAGTTAATGGCTGAGCTCACAAAACACCTAGATAAGTACAAAAATACTTATGTGGATCTTCATTTTCCTTCACTACAAGAGATTATAGGTTTGAGTTATTCTTTATCGTTATCAGAACACACGCAGTTATATTGCTACACTTGGTTAATCAGGCACATTTTAGAAATAATACAGACATCTTACTCAAGCTATGCAAATTCTTCTGGTTTGTATGAGAATTAGCATTTTCAGGTACCACACCAAACAACTACAACTCTTGATATTAGGTCTTAAAAATTTAGAGAGAATTGTGAATTGAGTCTCACCCCTTTTTGCTTTGGTCATCAGCGGACTTTACTACAGTGTGATCACCAAGGTCCTCATCCCTGTGGAAGTTAGAAACACCTCAGAATTAATCAAATTATTTGATTCAACTTAAATACATTAAATGAGTTGAATCATTTACGTTAAAGAAAAATATAGTATACATTTAACAAAGAAGATTTCTCACTACACTCTGTATCAAAATTGTTTCACATCACAAGTTTTTAGTTATGAATTGTTATCAGTTCAAACCTCAGTATTTTTCAAGTTTCTCTCCAGCATATCACTACAAAAGTATGACTAGCTACTCAAAAATGCTAAGTTAAATCCTATATAGGATTGTATAATTCAGGTTGGACGGGACCTTGGGAAGTCTCTAAACCTCTTGCTAAAAGCAGGGGTAGCACTGAGGTCTGACCAGCTTGCTCAGGACTTTTTCCAGTTGACCCCTGAAAATCTCCAAGGATGGAGATAGCACAGCCTCTCTGGGCACCCTCTTCCACTGCTGGACTGCCTGCCTTATATCCAGTCTGAATCACTTGTGTAGCATTTCATGACCATTGCATCTCATCTTGCCATGCTAGAGCTGAAGAGTCTGACTACATTTTGTAAATGGACTATGGCTATATCATTTTAACTTGATAACATAATTTCATTTAGGACAGCCACCAGTACTGTGAGCTATAGAAATGCTGCAAAACTGTTATCTGCTTTGTTGATATATCCAGCACAGGTTCCTCTTACTGTTATTTAGGTCCATATATGTTCTCTAGGACTATATGACCACATCTATACTAGTAACTCACTGGCTGCGAAAAAACTGATTTGATAATAATATTTCTATTAAATGGTCTATAACTTTAAAAAAAATGATGGTCACGCACTGACTATTAAGAGCTACAATAATATAAAAACTATCTAAGTTTCCTCCACATTGAATTACTTATCTTTACTATCCTACATTTAATAGGGAATTTTTAAAAGTTAGATTAAATCAAAGTACTAATTTACTCCCCTAATGATCTTTATAGAACAGAACCTATTAATACCATTATGTAACCAAACACATTTTACAAGAGTGTAAGGGAAAGATGACAGTCTTGCCTCCTATTTTTCTGAGAAGCAGCATTTATTTCAGTAAAATCCTCAAGGTCCTTTCCTCTGAAACAACAAACAAATACAGCTGTTACAATATTCCCTCAAGCTGGGAAGAGGTAAAGTGTAATAAAATAAAGGAATATATTTATACACAAATTTAAAAGGATAAAATTAAATTGTTGGCTACATTTATGTTCAGAATTTGCAGACACTTAAGTTCTTGACTATAATAAGAAAATATGTTAACAATTTTCCACTGGCAAGGTAAAGATCTGTAAAATTAAATAAAAAATATTATCTAGTACAGACAAGAAAATGCAGAAGGTTTTGTTTAAACATATCAGTGCAATAGTTAAAAACTCTTCTTTGCCAGTGGAAATAGTAAAGGAGAAACATGAACATTCCAAAGAATTTAGTATTAAATTACCGACTCCAATTCAAACATCCTAATCCCAATAAAGGTGTTATTTAGACTAAAAAAAAATATATATATACTTCTAAAGACAACACCTAAAAATATGTCCAAATATCTACATAATTTTTGCTTCTGGAATGACAAGAAGTTATCTGTGTGTGTCATCACAGTTAACAATGAAGGCATTGATTATGTCTGTCCTTGTACTGAAAATGTAAGTATCCAGAGACTCACAAACTTCACATATAAGAAAAGATTTTTTTCTTTTTTTAATTTCAGAAGTATGATGAAACTATATGTAAGCTTTGCCTCTGGATTTTTTTTTAAACTGACTTTAAACTGTTTTTTTAAAAGCTTTGTTACAGCCTGTTGGGGCAACACTTATCATCCATGATTTCTACAATAATTTGCTCAATGCCCCTTCCCTAACTATATTAAAATGTTTCTGTAATAGTTTTATGAGAAAGAATGTAAGGCAAGTATGGAAGCTTGCCATAGATATCACTTGTTCAGCTGACAGTGCACGTCATTTAATTCATCTGTATTTTTATATTCATGTTAATATAATTCTGTATAAGGAATTCTACTTATTATAATATCTAGGAACATTTTACAGATTTGCAACATTACCTTTCCTGACATTCTTATCATTACAAACTACTCACTGCCTTAGAAAATCAAGGCCTGAGAACTTTGAAGACTTACTCTTTGTCACTTGTGAAAGACCTTGGATTCACTTTGATGAGGTCATCAAGATCTTGTTTCCTTTACAGACAGAACAAAAAACAGATCAAATCACAATTAGTATAGCTGGCTAAAAATTAGCCAATTTAAAATTACTTAAACAGAAATGATACTTCACACATTCTTTATGAAAGTTGAAATTAAACTGATAAGAAGTTCAAAGTACGCATCACTTTAGTAATTCAATGATATTCACAGAATCAGCCATATGCACATAAGCACACACTCTTGCTACAAGCACCAAATTAGGTTTCGGAAACAAGTTATGCCTTATACTTGTCTTAAAAAAAAATAATTCCTGCTGAGCATGTCATGGGCAACTTCAAAGACTGCCTGTTCTCTAACATATAAGTATCTTTACCAGAATCCTAAATCAGCCAAATATTCCTGATATATGTTTGAACAATATCTTATCTAAAATGTAATTGTGGACTAATTCTTTGTGTCTAAGTCAGTCAAAAAGTCATTTAGTCTATTTTGTAGGCTGTCTGGACCTACTCCTTCCCAATTAAATTCTCCTTTCTCACAAGAAATTGCAAGTTTAAACTGAGGGACACTGAGCACTAGTTACATCCACCGATTATTGAACTCTCATAAATGAGATAGAAATTGATTTATTACTATTATCTGATTTAAGGGGAAAAAATCGTTCTCAAATTAGAGCCTGTTGGTTAATTATTTTTCTCTTTTTCAATATAATAACATTAAACGTATATACAATAAAGTAATGTAACTATTAGAAATGTAATGCAATGTCTTTTATACTTTTTTTAATTGAACATTTTATAGTATCAAAGCCAAACATAGGGTGATGCTTGAATGCCTTTATTTCCTTTCAGAGGATTTAAATGGTGTCAATATGTTTCTGTAAAACACCTCATTTCCATGAAAATGCATTTTTCAACTGAAAACCACTCTACTGAAAAAGTTTCAGCAATTTTACCTATGAAATTACCATCTAGTAACCTTAACTTGCAACAAAAATAAATAATCGTCTGGAAAAAAAAAAAAATATGCAAATTTGTCTTAAGAAGAAGGCAATAGGAAAAGAACAATGTTTGTGATTGTATGACAGTGTTCCCCTATAGGGCCTGATTTATAACTTTGTAGTTGACAATGTTCCATATGTCTCGTTACTGACATTTCATTCTGAACAGTTCTGTCATGAAACAGCATCTTAGTGAAAGATAAAGACAGACCTTTCAAATTTCTTCTTGGTCATGTTGGTCAGCTTTGGGGTTCAATTTGATGAGATTATCAGGATATCTGTTTCTTTATGAATGAAACAGAACCAGCTCAATGCACAGAGAGTCTACTGCCAATTAGCTAGAAATCCATACCAGTCATGAATAAATAACCTATATATTACATAGTTTTGCAAATTCTCTTTACCACAGATTTGATGCTTTTCAGAGTTTTTCTCCAGAACATGGAGTCATGAAGTTATGCAAGAACTTCATCTTTAATTGATGAATTGGAAAACATATTGTTTCCTCAGTGGAAAAGTGGAGGTGGCAATAGTAAGATGAGTAGTTAAGTCATGAATAAGGCCTCAGATAGTTACTTTACTCACTTGCATTTTTACAATTTTTATTAAGCATGCAGATGTGTATGTATCTGGCTTGCATAAAATATACATTATTACTTGTCTCCTGAATCCTCTATGCCCTTATGTTCTCACAAGTGTTTAAAATATACATCTCAAGTCTTCTATAAAGTCTACTGAAGCTTTGTGGATGCAGCTATGTCAATTATCATCTTTATGTGCCTTGCAGCCCTTAAGTATTTATTAGCTTTAGGGTTGTGTATTCACCAAAAACACAGAAAGCAGTAGATTTGACGCTCCTGTTCATTCAGCAGACAGTTATGGCTTTATATGCAGTTTACTCAACAGGGTTGTCAGTAGCTTTTCTGCTTACTTCTGATGACTCATAGCATGAAGCAACAGAAAGGCTATGACAGTATCAAATCTGTGCCCTACAGCACCCTGCTTCTGTGATTGATTTTCAAAGGAATAGAGGCATTTGGGGAACCAAATTCCAATGGGCTTTTTTAAGACTTAGCTCAGTAAATAGATACACTTTACATTTTTACTCAAGTTATATGTATAAAATATTGTATTCACTTTTTTACAATTTTCAGTTTAGTATTTTTTAATATCTCCTGGGTATTCTTCTTTTAGAATCAGATAAATTAATTGAAGACACCTTCCTATAAAAAATCAAATAGTATGCAGACAAAATTTTGGGCCCCTTACTACAAGAAGGACATCAAGGTGCTGGAGCATGTCCAAAGAAGGGTAACAAATCTTGTGAAGAGTAGAAAACAAGTCTTACGAGCAGTGGCTGAGGGAGTTGAGATTGTTTAGCTTGGAGAAAAGAAGGCTCAGAGGAGACCTTATTGTACAATTACCTTAAAGGAGGTTGTAGTAAGGTGGAAGTTGGGCTCTTCTCCCAAGCACCAAGCGGATGAGGGGAAATGGCCTCAAGTTGTACCAGGGGAGGTTTAGGTCTGATATTAGGAGAAAAATTCTGTACTGTAAGGGTTGTGTGGCACTGAAATAGGCTGACCAGGGAAGTGGTTGAGTCACAGTCCCTGGAGGTCCTCAAGAAGTGTGTAGAGGTAAAACTTAGTAGCGTGGTTTAGTGGTAGACTTGTCAGTTACTAGGTTAAAGGTTGGACTAGATGATCTTAGAGGTCTTTTCCAACCTGAATGATTCTATGATTCTCTGAAAATGTGTTCCTACTCCAAGGCCCAAATACAAGAACTTTTTGTATTAATCTTTGGGAGAAGTATTAACATGTCTTAATGGTCTTGTATCAAAACCTGTGTACTGTAATTAATAATACCCTAGAAACTGATTGTAGAAAACTGGCAAGTTATATCACTTACATTCTTGTTCTTCTTGTAGTTAACATTTTTCTGTCAATGGCGAAGGCAGAAACTACCTCAAGATCAGCAGGAAATATTCTTGCCATAAGCCCAATCTTTTAAAAAATTTTATATGTACTTTAATATTTCTATAGGTACCTTAAAGGAGGCTGTAGCGAGGTGGGGGTTGGTTTATTCTCCCACGTGCCCGGTGATAGGATGAGGGGGAATGGGCTGAAGTTGCGCCAGAGGAGGTTTAGATTGGATATTAGGAAGAACTTCTTTACTGAAAGGGTTGTTAGGCATTGGAATGGGCTGCCCAGGGAAGTGGTTGAGTCACCATCCCTGGAGGTCTTTAAAAGACATTTAGATGTAGAGCTCAGTGATATGGTTTAGTGGAGGACTTGTTAGTGTTAGGTCAGAGGTTTGACTAGGTGATCTTGGAGGTCTCTTCCAACCTAGATGATTCTGTGATTCTGTGATTAACCCTCTTTCTGGGTAACTTCAGATTTGCTTTACCTTAAATTGCTCTGTTCACTTTTTACAGAGTTTTCAAACAACAACAACAATAAAAGTTATCTGAAACAGTTCGCCCTTTACATACTGCTTCTTTGTAAATCACAACAAAAAGAGATTCACATGCTTGCAATAATTTAAGAATCATTAATTTATAAATGTGTTTCCTGGCCCGTATTAATCCTGGCGCAACGTGAGGGATAGATGAGATAGGCCTATTCTGTAGACTTCAAACCATCGTGACTATGCAGCCAGCAGCATTTTTTAATTCCTCATACATTATTTTCAATACTTGGAGTATTAGAACGCACTAACTGGCATGCAAGGGGGATTTTACTTGCTGTCCGAAGGGATTGTAACAAAAGTAATAAAAGTCTGGGCTGCATGTGCACACCCTGACAACAAGCAGCCTGATTTATAGAATACTGACCCTGAGGAGGCCTAGTAAGTAAACAGAAATAATTGCAGCTGCAACTTTCAGCACAAAAATACATGCTGACTGACCTGTTCAGCTATGCTTTATGGTTCCTAACGAAGAGAACTTCTGTAAAACATAACCCTTAGAAGATATTAATTTATTGCACCGGTAAGAGTTCTCTAACTTTCAGCTTCATGCAACAGCTGCTTGGCATGACTGTGGCACACAATCAGGGCTGACATCTTGCAAGTTCTTTGACTTAAGGTAGCTGGTTAGTGCAAAGGAGACGTCACAGGGTATACAACTTCAGACAACTGGTTCAAGCATAGCACAGGTTAGCAACTGAAGTTAATGTTTGACAGCTATTCTTTATAAAAGGATAAAACATAAAATAGGGCTAATTGCAGGAATTAGTGGGTAAATCTGAATTTATCTGATTAGATATAGGGCATACTTTCCAGGATTTTTTAAATCTCCCTAGCTGTCCTTAGCAAAATGACATTTACTTTAGCAATAGTACACATGGGACATCAGTGCTGATAGAACCACATAACCAAGTGTCACATTTATTAACAATTCTAAAAGAGATGTCAGGTATTAATGTGGGGAAGAGACTAACCTATAAGGTCATATATTAAAGAAGCTCCTTTAATACCAGAAAAATGCAGTGAAAAGCCACTGTGGAGAATTCTTTCCAGTTCAGGTATAACTGTCATTTGAAAAAAATAAACTATGTCAGTGTCCAAGGCTGGCTGAATTGAATTCATATTTCTTAAGTTTGTCAACAGTTTTTTAGGATATAGATGATGATGGAAAACAACAGCATAAAACTTCTGGGATTACACACAGCAATTTAGACAAACTAGGGGAAATATCTTTCAAATATGGTAGGTGGCTTGTAACAGATACTGACATTTTTCAAAGGTCCTTCTGAAGGATGCCACCCCCAAACACAGTATTTTCAGACAACCATTACACCACTACAAACATTCTGCCTGGGGTGAGTATTTTTAGAAATGGATGAAAAGGAGGCATGACAGACAGCCTGCCAGGAGGAGAATATATTCTTTGTTCATAAATTCAAGAAGATGAAATATTTTAATACAACCTCAGAACTTGACTGGAATTTTTTAGGAACACCCAACTCAGGATAACAAATATATGTTTTTGTATTCTGCATTAAAAAAAAAAAAAGACTTGGAACGGCAGTACAGAGGGTTTTCTTGTCATATTTTATACAAAAGGATTTGTTAAATCAAGTATTGACAAAATTAATACATGTATTATAAAATAAAAATGTTAAGCCTTAAATTAAGGCCTAGCTGTGCTTGTAATCTTCACAGAAGTATGGAGCACATTTCTATTGATTCATTTACTTTTCACTTTGTAAGTAACCATATTCAGAGGGAAAAAAAATGTAAAAAAAAAAAAGTTAAAAAGAAGTTTTAAAAAAGTAAAAAAAAAAAAAAGTATTTTCTGCTTTTAACTTTCCCTTGCAGAAAAATGCTTAAAATACCACTATGAATCTACACGAAAGCCCTATTTTGAAGGTCAGAAAAACCTATGTGCAACTGGGCCACTGTTGGCCTCATGCTGCTGCCTTTTATTTTGCCTCTAGCACCTTGTGTAAAATAGGATTAGAAATTTGACAACTAATGAAGAGTCCAGCAGAATAAAAGGCTGGCAAAGATAAGTAAAGTAGGTTTAAAAAAAACTGTCAAGGCAGGCTGCATGCAAAAATTATGGCTTACTTTAACCAGACACTCCTATTCTGCCATATCTTGAACCTCTGTGCTTCTCAGACACAAACAAAAAGGGAAATTATTCAGGGATTGTGTAACAAGCTCTCAGAAAATTAGCTAAATTTCAAAAGCTTAATATCTGTGACCATGAATCAGTATTAGCAAAAGTTTCTTCATTTACACAAAAATTCTCCTTTTGGCTATCTCATTTTACTCATGTCTTTCTTGATTTAATGCATAAAAGACCTACAGACATATTCTGTAAGTAAACTTTTAAAGATATCAAAATTAATGTATGATGTAACCACCAAGTATGATTTGTTTCCTTTTATGCTCTGTATTAAAAACTCGGAGAAATTGAGTTGTCTATATTTTGCTATAACTTTCACTCTGCATTTGAGTTCTAACTCAGTTCACTTGAGATAAAACTCTAATATTTTCCATTCCTTCTGTTCTGTCAGATATGTTTGCGAGTCTCACTTATTTCAGTGGATAATGGTTTTGTAATTCTGGTTTATCTGGTGACAAGTCAGATCACCATCAAAAAGGAAAAGGCAAGTGAATCCCATCCTGACATTCAAGCACAGCTAATACTTTATTGGTCTTGAAAACGTTCAGATAAAGTTCCAAATATCATAGAAAAAGGAAATGTATGAATCATTGCCTAAAAAAAAAGCTTTAGCAATGTCAGCTACTGTTTTTTGAAAGCAATGAAAACCTTTCTAACACTTGTATTTGCAAATTTGGAAGGCAATGGAGAAAAACATAATCCAAAAATAGATCTTAAGATTTTGATCACATTATTCTGACTGTTCTTATGCTAAGGCCAAACTGAAGTTGATCCTGGACACATCTGGGAAAGAGAGTGAGAAAAGAAATTTTAAACAAACCCTGGCCATATTCTTGAACTACGCATCCTCTGAGTATAAGACAGGAAAATATGTGACAAGTCCCTACTCATTCAGTGGATGCATACTTAGCCTGTAAGTCTTGCTGAGCCCATTTCTAGGTCTAGATGTTCCCTAATGCCTGAAAGATTTATTGCCTTATTACTTATAATTTCATCATTCCTTTTTGCTGATACACAAACAATTCACATAAAGACTCCAGTACTGTAGGTGGAGTTTCATGGATGAGAAAACAGGAGCGCACGAATTTCACAAGACTTGCTGCAATGTCTGTAATCGGTGGGACACTTAGTGTCAAATCTCAGGATACTCAGTGAAGTTTTACATCTACTCACTCTATCATCAGCAACTTCCTCAATAATCAAGATGCATATATTGAAGAAATCATACACAAGATTTTTAATAGACCTCCATTTCTTTTCTGACTACAAGCCATGAGCAGGCTTATAAAAACTACTGAGGTGACGGCCTTTTTCTAAGAAGATAATGTCGCTGACAGAAGAGTTACATAGAATTTGCATTTGAGTTCATGGCAGCTACATTGCATGACTTCCTATAAATTCATGGGAATTCAAAATTCTCTTAGCACCATCATTATTGCTATCATGCTCAGCTAAATGTTAGGTATGATGGAGAAAACAGCTGCCCGAGGACCTTAACTGAACACCATGCTGACTGTTGTCTCTTTTGGTCAATTGAGGCCAAGAGGCCATGGTGAGCTATACTGAGCAAGAAGTCCCTTGGTCTGGGTATTGATCATGATTCCTAAAATCTGCTGATAACCATCAAGCAGCCTCCATCTCTATATTCAGCATTGACTTTTCTAAATATGACATCAAACAAGTTTCATTTCTTGTTCTTTCTTCAGTGATCTTTCCCAGCTGACCTCCTACAAAGCATCTGATCTACAGCTGTTCCCTCTGCCATGACTGAATATGTAAAGGCCGCACTAATGAAATTTGGCTAAAACCTTAAGGGCATTTCTGCCCTTACCTAGTAATGTCAGCACAGAGGAAGACAGTTTAAGGTTACAGAAACAAATCGCTGCCAAGTGAGCCTTCCAAATCTGAACTAAGAGTTAGTCTAGAATATATTAAGTATGTCAGGCACCTCGCTGAATAAAGCTTAACATCATGGGCCTGTCTGAATTTTCATCTGCCATCTATGGCTGCTTTACTGTCTCTATATCACACTTAGTCATGTATAAATGAGAAAGAATAAAGAAGTTCTTTGAGAAGACAGTGGCATTTATTCTGAGGCAGGATGCATTTCCTTCTACACCACTATGCTCACTAATCAGTGCCAGGAGCCCTCATTCAGACCAAAGGCTGAGGAACTGAAGAGCTCTGCAGTCAACTGTGAAAGCCAATTTAAACTGTGCCAAAACCAGCATAATGCTTAGCCCTGAGGTTTTCAGTGTTAAATAAAGAGGAAGAAGCTGTTGATCGGGATCTTTTGTAGAAGGTAGACTGGGAAAGATCACTGAAGAAAGGACAACAACTTATTCAGTTTTGCTTGGAGAATACGTATGACCCTGCAAACACTGCATTAACTTTTCAGTCAGGAATAAAGGGCTTGGGTCTCAGCACATAAGCTCTGCAACAGCAAATCATTTATATCAACATGCAGAAAAGCTGTAAATCAGCACTCCATTCAAAGCCAAATCTGTCAGAATGGGGAGGCAGAAGGTCCCTGTCACTGGAAAGTAAATTAAGGTTTTTGCCTTTTACTGAAATGCAAAATGTATCATCAAAAATAACTGTATTAATTTTTACTATCATAAACAATTTTGAAAGTTTTAAGCCACTTCTCCTAACCATAAGAAATAAATTGTCATTGTAGCCAAAGCCAGATCTGGCTGTAGTCATTACTATTGAATTATGGGTATGCTTATGTGACTCCTGTTTTAGTACCTTTGTTTCCAACATTTTTTGAGTGACACAAATGTCTTTCAGATCATTTTATAGGTCTGCTGAAGCTTTATATAGTCTCTAAAAAGTGTTTAAAAAAAAAAAAGAAAGAAAGAAAGAAAAAAAAGACCAAGAGACCTTATTTGAGGACAACATATTATATTCTGAAAAATACACAATAATTATTAGACAGGGTTATCTTTGCTTCTACTGGCTTCTTGCCTACTTATGTATGTTAACTAGATGTATACCATTAGATACCCTAAAAATGGTGAGATACCTATTCTATTCTGTTAACTGTATCCAAAAGGTGGAAGTCCATTTGTTAATTATACCTCCATGCATTCTATATATGTTATTGTTTTAAGACAGATACATCTAACTGTTCTATTTGAAAACAATGCAGAAATTGTTTTCTACTTTAATAGAAGCAGGCTCAGGCCTTGCATGGAACAGTACCCACAGAAGCTTAATTCTTAGCCAAAAGAGATATAGTATCTGACATCCTTTTCAGGTAAGTCCCTTTCAAAAGTTTTTCTTTGTATCACTGACTAGTTTGATAGAAAACCAATTACCATTTCCTATTTATTTTATACTGAAATTAATCCATTATGCCTTTAACATCTGCATCAGAATCCTTGACAAAAGACGAATAATCATTTAAGAATAACTTTAAAATGCATGACCTGAAAATCTTTCCATACTAAGTAAAAATATACTAAATTAAAGGAAGCAAGATTACTTTTAATAAATTTCACTGTTACTACAAATATTTTTCATGTAACCGTTTACTTCCCCTGTGTGGCACAATCATTTTTGCCAAAAGCACAGTATTTATAATGGCATCTTTAATAGAAGAAAAGCACTTCTGCTGACAGCTGCTTAATGCATATTTGGTTAGCATAAATTTAGCAAAATTTGTAGTTTTGTGAAATTGACACATGAGTAGCAGATGGTTGACATCTGAAACACCAGCCAAATCTAAAGGAATTATAACAAGAGTAGAGAGGGCGGAATTTTGCCCACCAAGATTACAGGCTACTTATAGTTTACATACTGACACAAATAGCTGTAGCGCAAGGTTACCATAGTAACTTGTAGACCAAATATTCCTCCAGCTCTCCACCAATGCAGGGAAAGCAATACAAAGCTTGATATGGTAATGAGAGCCACCGGGGGATGATGAATGTCGACTGATTGAGAGTGGGGATTAAGTAAGACTTTAACACGCTTTTAGAAGTGAATGGCTGTGACTTCCCCAGTTAATACGGTGGCATACTTAATTCTCTAAGATTTCCCACAGTTGTTGACAGGAAAATCTTTCACTGAAGCATTGCTTTTTTCCTAGGGATTACACTGTCACATGTCTTTTGCATGTTATTCTTACCTAGTTTGTCTTGTTTTTACATACTGAGGGGAGGGGATGTGATTCAAAATAATATAGACTGTGACTTCAGACCTCAGAAAACTGTACACTGTGAATCAAATGAAATCCAACTAGCTAATCTAAACTCATTTTAGTACCTGCACAACTTAGCATTACCAGTTAAAAACTGCAAATATGAGCTACCATAATTATTGATGCATATCTGGAAATCTATTTCTAATTAATTCACTTTTTAATTGCATGTTCAGTCACTTTATTATGCTTGAAGACAATTTTTTTAAGTCAAAATATCTCAGTTCACGAGCTTTTTTTCATCATATTTTCTCCCCTTGTTCTTTTGAGGAGGGGGAGTGAGAGAACAGCATGGTGAAGCCTAGTTGCCCATCAGTCTAAAACCACCACAGATGGGTATTGCTGATTGTTTTGAAAAATATGCCATCTCCATTACTAGAGAACCTTACAGTTTATTGGAATTTCAGTAAAAAAACATTTCTGTCTTTTCCACCAATAGCTTTCAAGATATTCTGTACACAGATACATTTATAAGATACATTACTACATATGCCATCTAACATACCACAAGAAAAAATGCATCTGCTTAAACATACTTGTTTGTCACACTAAATGGTATATGTTATTTTTTACTATTTAAAATTTTAACACCAGAGTACATAAATTTGGACTTATGTACATAACTGTGTGAAGATACTACCGCTCCCACAATTTACTGAAGCCCCAAAAAAATATACTATATAATCCGTATTACTGCAATTCATCTGCTTCTATTCTTTTGCAGCAACTGTCTATATACTACTCTTTATGATGCAGGCTAGACACAATGAAAGAATAAAAACCGAAAACATCTGAGGTAACTTAGCAAGTTAGCAAGGTGGAACTCAAAGTTCATACTTCTAGGGCATTTGTTAGGAATAGAGGAATGCTGCATTTATCACACTCCGTGTCTAAAAAAAGCTATCAAATATGAAAATAAAAAAATGAAGTACTTAAAATCACATTTATCACACACTGTAACATTGTTTTGACTATGTCTGCTATTTACCTTGCTGTAGCTTTATCTTCCACATCAGTCTTTGATTCTTGAGGGGTCACTTGTTCTGATGAAAAAGCAGCACTACAATACAAATTGTGAAAAGAAACAATGCATCAGATATTTGGAAACACATTATAACATTTATATGGGCTATCATTGTAGATGTATATTTTTAACAAACATAACCACAGTGAGTTTGGATTTTTTGAGAATTTTTTCTATTATATTCTTTATACATATTTATACATACAAAACTGAATATGCCAAGACTAGCTGTTTTACTAGTATGGATGTAGTAATAAAGTGGAGTCTTCTTACTGTTCCACAATTATTTTAGTAATAAAGGAATTTTTAATTACTTTTCTACTACATACTATAACAAATTTTATTTATCTAGTAAAGACTGAAGTTTTAGTTAGTAAGGTACTGAATTTTAAAAAACAAAATAAGTAAATATTTACATTTTTCTATTTTTATTTATTTGTGTCAGATTGGTCTGACAGGACCAGTTAGATTGGTCACTACTAGAATACTACGAAATGATAATAAAGTAAGAAGGTGGCCGATACAATTGAAAATAAGAGTCCATGCTTGTTTAGACAATCGTTCTATTAGGATGGCAATTAAACCGTGACAAGTTTTGTAGCTCCTTTAATCATAAGCCATGAAATTACAAGCTAGTTAAGTAATCTTTTCCTAATTTAGGCCATGTGAAATGTACTTTTCTTTAATGAATGGATTCAATGAATTTATTTTCTAAAATTAGAGCAACCTTTGCTGACAGTCAAATTAGCTTATGAGTACATCAATTAGTCTTATATTAATGCCTTTTACTACAAGCCTCTGCATTTGTATGGCTTTTTAATTTACTATTTTCTTTACTTAGCTTACCTATTCCTATTCCTATTTTCACTCTCACTTTAAAACAACAGTTTAGCATTAAGGAATAGTTGCATTAAAAACATATGCAACTGTGGAATTAAAATTGTAAAGTAGTTTTTAATTTACTTATGGTTTTTTTTTCAATTTCAATAAAGATCCAATTAAGTGTTCTAAACTATACAAAATAATTATAGTTCTGCAAGGAAAGATATCTTTTTCATGCACTTCTGGGACACTGGCTATGGAGGAAGCCCCCCCCCCCCAATAAATTATACAGTCTTTGTATTAAATATACAAACATTATATCAAACAAATAAAAATAATCAATATGTGTGCACAGGGGTGTGTTGCATTTCTAAATCTATTAAGAAGCAAAGTAAACAAGATGTACCTTGTTGGAGCCTTTGAATTTTCTGAAGAAGTGGTCCTGTAGAGAAAGAAAAGTATATATTTCAGAAAACAGGCAACAAAACGTCATTACTGAAGCACTTTCCACGATTTTGGATCAATCATCAGCAATTAATTTTATTTTTCCTTGTTTCCAAGACTATAGTTTTGTTTCTTAATGTAGAACATAACTTGTTTAACCCAAGTAGCGTAACACTAAATTCTGATCATATCCTTTATATGTTAGTAAGACAGTCATTCTTCAATTAACATTCTCCAGTAAATCATTCTGATCAGTAGTGTTTTGTTTCCCGCACATATTCCACAGCCAAAAAAAAAAAATCAATTACAGTTAGCTGTTTATATTCTTAGCTTCAATTGCAATTTCTTTTAAGGGTTCTGTAAAGTGTTCTTAATCAGTTTGGAACTAAGGCAAAGCACTACAGAAGTTCATGTCATGCTTGAATAGAGAATGCTAGAATCAGGTCGCAGAATCAGAAAAGCAAAGTAAAAAATAAACTGACAAAAAAAATATACTTAATTGCTGAATTCCCTTCCTGAAGACAGGCCATTCTCATATTTGAAGAAAAGACATGGGTCTTCGCTCCAGCTGTCTTTAAGACTGATAGTGACCTTTTAAAATTGTAATTATTATTAGCATCTATGCATGACACTTTATTTCCTGAAACTCACAAGCATATAAAAGGTTCTTCTTTGCTGACTATTATTAGTTATAGTAATATTGCAATTTCATACAGTTCACACATCTTCAAAGAACTTTTCAAAGATAAAAAAATTAATCATTTAATGCCCATCACTGTTTAACCAAGCATCCTTGATGGCATTGTTGTTATATGATGGCAAGGGTCATGAAAACTTCATAAAGAATATGCCTTTATTTTGGTCATCTCTGTATAATAAAGGAGTAATTGGATAATTAGTGCTGTGGAGGAATCCCAATATTTTACTGGAAGCTGGGCAGGTGTCATGTAAAGATACACCCCATGCTTTTAATATTACCATGATACAGTAAGATATTCAAATGAAGCCAGATAAATTCATGACAGTTGACATAATAAACTTTTCTTTTAAGCACTGACTTAAAATAAAATAAACTTTGGCATCTAGGAGCTATCTTTCTGCTGGGTGGCGAACGACTTTGAATCCTGGCCAAACAGATGGACAGTAGTAAACACAGAATATGCTTTAAAATAATTGCTAAACTTGGATTTAAGGATTCATCTTAGAGTCTCCAGTGATAGAGATTCAATAGAAATGCTACCTAGGATGCCAAGGAATCCTACCCAATACAACAATATATCCATTCGCTTCTATTTGATTTAGTTTTGATCATTGATAATACTTTTGTACTCATGTTGGAAGCTTCCCAGATTAAAAGTAGGGAGGCACAAGATCATGCTGCACCCAGTAGAGGACCTAAACAAAGAATATCATGAATGTTCATTCACAAACATTTTGTCACCCATATTCTGCTTTTAGATGTGCGCACAAGAAATGTCCTCCCTCTCTTTCTGATCTGCCAGAAACAACTGTGATTTTAGAAATAAACATTAAACATTCAAATGCAAGTAACTTTAGCCTGACATTTTCTTCTGAACTGTTTCTTGGACCCCTTACTGGGAGTTAACTATGCAGTTTTCGAGGTTATGTCCACACTGTTAACTAAAAGGGCTCAGAGTTATCCCCTGACTGTCTGACCAAATGGCACCAATAGATTCCTGCCCGTATGACTAGTAACTCTATAGCAGACTTGTCTTGTATAGAGCTAACTGGAACAGTCCAAAGTAAAATCACAGAGAAAGCATACAAGCATTGTAGAAAATTTTGGGAGCACTTATGTAACCTCAAGTCACTGGCACTTCACATACTCAGACTCGTCAATGACAAGCATCAATCTAAGAGCCCAAACAAGTATTTAGACATGGGATGCTTTCTCTACCCATGCCATCTTAGCATACTATGTTCCTCAAAGAATTGTCCTGTTGGCTCCCTCCTGAAATCAACTCTAGCCCAAAATTACAAGAGGAAATAACCAAAGTTCATCAGTACTTACAGTTTGGTTTCCGCTGTTTCTGTTGTGGTCTTACTACTTGAAACTGGGGGAGGCATCCAAGATTGTCTGTCAGTGTTAACAAATAAATTATGAAGTATTAGTATAATGTTATGGGGCTGAAAAGTAATTTCGGTCTGCTTCTCTTCAAATGAACGTTAGAATCTCAGCAATGCTACAGAAATGCCTGTAAATGTTCTTGAATTATTAGTATTTTGAAAACTTCATAATGATACTTTTTAGATACTTTAGATACTTTTTCAGACAACTGAATGGAACTGGAAATAACATAGTAATTTTAATTACTGTTTTATAAAATGTATTTTCTGACTCATTTTCAGACTTCCGCAGGTCTTTTCTGCGACATGAATAATTCAAAATTAAGTGGATCATTCTTGGAAAACACAATCCAACAGAATGTACAAAGCAGAGGGTGTCAAATACCAACCCAAGAAACACATTCAGGCTGGTTTTAGATGCCTTATAAGCATCACAGACACCTTCAGGTCTTTTTTTAATTTTCCTCAAACTTATCACTCAAGTAGTTGTTTGTGTAGAAAAAGCAATTGTACCATAAACAATGCAATTCAGTGATTGCCTTTCACATATTCAAAAGGCCTGGAGAGAGCTACTTGGGCTGAAAACACCATAAACTTCCACTGAATTAAGGTTTTTAATATGAAGACAATGACATTTTAATTTCTACTTTCATAATACTGCTGACCATAATGTTTGCACATGGAATATGGAAAAGAAAATCACAGACAGAATTTGTAACTGGAAAGGATACATAAAGCAGGGCTTCACAGACCTGGGTGCACAAGTGAAGGGATGGGGGCCCAAGAGATAGCCTCCTGTATATTGCCAGAGATAGGAGTGTGGGAGGAATTGTACTCATGCAGATTTACACCTGGCTATGCAGCTATAACCAGGGCTTTGGATTCTTTGATCACGTAATGAATCTCAACAAAAACAGATCACTGGAGAGACATGGGATCCACCTGACCGGGAAAGGAAGAAGAATCTTCACTGGCAGGTTGGTTGACTTAGTGAATTGGGCTTTAACCTAATGAACTTGGGCGGTGGGGTTCA
This sequence comes from Cygnus atratus, assembly GCF_013377495.2. Lineage (NCBI taxonomy): Eukaryota > Metazoa > Chordata > Aves > Anseriformes > Anatidae > Cygnus > Cygnus atratus. The sequence continues at coordinate 163,800,616 of NC_066362.1, forward strand.
AAGCTGTGACACTTGTATACTTGCAAGCTACAAGGTGGAAGAATGCACCTACCAGAGTAGTGAGGAATGCTCCCCAGCCCTCCAAAAAGGTTCTGCCAGAAAAGTTAGACAGTCCAATTGAAGTGTCTGTAACAGGAGGAGCTGGTAGCCACTGTCCAGCTGGAAAGCTATGATCTGATCTCTATCACTGAAATGTGGTGGGATGAATCACATGATTAGAGTGCTGCAATCAGCTTCTATAATCTGTTCAGAAGGGACAGGCAAGGAAGGAAAGGTAGTGGGAGGTTGCCCTCTATGCAAAAACAAACAAACAAAAACAACAGGATTGATTGCACAGAGCTGTCTCTAAAAAACAGCCACACACAGATTGAGAACTTATGGGTGAAAACTGGGTATCAAGCCAACAAAGGAAACTTCTTGGTTGGTATTTACCACATGCTGCCTGATCAAGAGGAGGATGTTGATGAAGAGAGTTCTTTCTTCAACTACAGGAAGCATCATGTTCACCCACACTGATCCTGCTATGGGACTTCAACCTCCCTGGCATCTGCTGGAAAAGTGGTGCAGAAAGCTGAAAACAGCCTGGGAGACTCCTCAAGAGTGTTGAAGATAACTTCCTATTCACAGAATCACAGAATGGACAAGGCTGGAAGGGACCCCTGAAGATCAGCCAGTCCAACCCCCCTGCTGAGCAGGATCACCTAGAGCACATTGCACAGGATGGCATCCAGGCAGGTTTTGAATATCTCCAGAGAAGGAGACTCCATAACCTCTCTGGGCAACCTGTTCCAGTGCTCTGTCACCCTCACAGTAAAGAAGTGTCCTCTCATATTCAGCTGGAATCTCCTGTGCTTCAGTTTGTGCCCGTTGGCTCTTGTCCTGTCGCTGGGCACAACTGAAAAGAGACTGGCTCCATCCTTGCAACACCCTCCCCTCAGATATTTACATACATAGTGATGAGGTCTCCCCTCAGTCTTCTCTTTTCCAGGCTAAACAGGCCCAGCTCTCTCAGCCTGTCCTCGTACGACAGGTGCTCCAGTCCTCTAATCAAAGTCCAGAGGATTGAAAACACAACCAGAGGAGAAGTGTTGCTGGACCTGTTGCTCACCAGTGCAGAGGAACTTATGGAAGAGCACAAGACTGGAGGTAACCTGGTCTGCAGTGACTGTGCCCTAGTAGAATTCACCATTTTGAGGGATATAGGTCAAGGAAAAAGTATAGTCAGGACCCTAAAGCTCAGGAAGGCAAACTTTAAATTGTTTAAAGGACTAATGGAGAGTACACCTGGGAAATTGCCCTCAGGGATAAAGGAGCAGAAAAGACATTTTTCTTAGGACACAAAAGCTCTCAATTCCAACATGCAAGAAATCAGGCAAGGAAGACAGGAGACCAGCATGACTGAGTCAGGACCTATTAACCAAACTAGAACACAATAAGGAAATGTATTAGCAGTGGAGGAAGGGTCATACATCCTAGGAAGATTATAGGGATATGGCTTGGGAGTATAGGGATGGAATCAGGAAAGACAAAGTACAGATAGAGCTAAACTTGACTAGGACATGAAGAATAAGAAGAAGGATCTGAAGGAATGAAGTCCTACACCGCATAGGAGAAAATCAAGTTCAAGACCCTGTGAGGAACCTAAATGTTCACAAGTCCACAGGACCTACTGAGATACCCTGAGGTATTACGTCCTGAGGGAACTGGCAGATGAAGTTGCTAAGTCACTATCCATCACATTTGAAAAGTCATAGCAGTCAGGTGAAGTCCCCAGTGGCTGCAAAAGGGGAAACAATACCCCATTTTTTTAAAAGGGTGGAACGGAGAACACAGGGAACTACAAGACAGGTCAGCCTCACCTCTGTGACCAGTAAGATCATGGAGCAGATCCTCCTGGAAACCATGTTAAGACATATGGAAGACATGGAAGTGATCAGAGACAGCAAACATGACTTCAATGACCCCATGGCAGGGGGGTTGGAACTAGATGAGCTTTAAGGTCCTTTCCAACCCAAACTATTCTAGGATTCTATGATGAAAGTACAGCTTTCCCCAGCAGTACATTTTAAATAAAAAATGTAGTTCTTTGTTCTAAACCCTATTTTTTTTCTCTTGTTCAGACAATACTATCTGAAATACAAATTTTTAAAGCTAGCTTTGTAACATGCCAAAAACCTTTATGTAGTTCATATGTACTGAAAACAGCACAAGGTCAGGTTTGGCATCAGAGATTTCAGCTGGTTGCAATTAGCGTGAGCTACAGTTCTTTAAACTTAGACACTGAAAAGACACGCTCTTGCTGAGTTAGGGGCTGCAGTGAAGAATTAGCATCTATTGTGCTACATCCGCAAAGCTCACAAATTGGCTGTACAGAGGCAATCTTGCAATACAGTACTCCTAAGGAAAAAGACAGAGCATGGAAAAGATGAGTTCTTCCTCATGCTTGCAGAAAAGTTAGAGCTTGGTAGAGGAAAAAGTTTTTCAGTACAATTGTGATACAATACTGAGGTGCTATAATATAATGAGGTGCTATAATAATTCAGTGCTATATAATTCAGTGCTATATATCCTCTGGCAATCAAACAATGTGGCAATGAATACCTTTTTTTCTTGATTGGAGAAGTGGCAGCAGTGTTTGTGGATGATGCATTAGGAGTCCAAGATTGTCTGTTAAGGAAATATAATTCATTCAGTCAGTCAATCATCTTCAATAAGTGCACCATTTAAAATAAGAAAACAAGGATAAAAAATGAAATTTCCTTTATCAGAAAGATACAACTTTCTGGTATGGTCTAATTATGTTTACATAGGCCAACTGAAATTTTGGAAACACTTCAAAGGACATCAGATTTGGAACACTGTAAGGTACTCTGATGCTTAAAAATGTCTTTACTTGATATTCATTTCTGACTTCTGAAAACCTTTACTTCTATATCTACACTTCAGGCTCCAACTGCTAAAATGTTAATATCTTTGGGTTTTGTACCTTAAATTTTATGTTTCTTACTTAATTATGTCAATGCTGCTCTATTTTATGATATGCCTGTAAACGGAGCTGATATCCCTCATATTTCTTACTACAGAAATTCCAAGTCAGTGATTTTTCTCATAAAGTTCATCAAAAAGTTATTGTCTTGCTATCTTCAATACTTAATGTAATGAGAATAATTGAAGAACAGAGTTTTAACAACTTATTTATCACTGTCTGGCAGGAAAAAAATATATATATTTATATATATAAATATATATAAAATATATATATATATGTCTCACTTAAGTGTCACTTCAGAATTCATGGTAGGATTCATAAATTATCTCCATACAAAATAACACAAAATCCAATTTATATGATATTTCATACATCATCATCACTATGATTTACAACATTATGGTACAAAATCATAATTTAAAAAAAAATGACCTTGCTTGAACTTTAAATGCCAGAGATACTCATTTGCTCTTCAGAGTGAAATCTCAGCACTTCATAAGATACCATTTAATTGCTGGGCTCAGTCTTCACTAGCAATTGTATTCATTTCAATTTATTGCTTGTAGAACTCTACTGACATTGCTGAAGGCACACAGTAATATATTTATTCCTTTACAAGTATGGCAACTGAGCTTTTTTGACTTCCGCTTTTTAAATAATAATAATAATAAAAAGAAATCAATTAATAGAGCTTTAAGTTCTTTAGAAAATAAATTTTCAGTAATGTTGAAACATGTTATATATATCATGTGGCCACTTCTGCACCACAACTGACTTATTTATAACATGTCAAAGATTTTATACTATCTTATTTTAAATGAAAAATATGCTTCAACCTGTTCAAAATGAAAAAGGGATCTTCTGAGAAGAGAAAATCTGTCAAATAAACCCTACATTTTCTATTTGCTTTCAATTGGAAAAATTAGTTAGCCTTGCTATCAACAAAAAATATATTTTACATTTTGATTCTCAAGTTTTCCATTGGTCAATATTCAATGGTATTTTCCACTGAAAACATGAAGTAGATTTTTTTTTTCATGTAGATCTTCCTCAGAAAAACTGTATTTGATAGAATTCATGCAGACATATATAGAGCTCTAGAACATAATGACATCGAATCAGTTTCAAAATATTCTTTCTTTTTTGTGTCTGCTTCGTATCTAAAATCCCATGTTTCTTAAATGTTTATGAATGTAAATTTGTAAATCTGAGCTGGTCCTTGTTTTAATCTATGTGGAGAAATGTGGCAGTTCTGGGGGAAAATTCCTCTTACTCTGAAGAATAAGAAAACATCTGAAAGACATCAGATGAATTGTCCTCCAAAAGACTCCTTTTCATCTCACTGACTGTAAAAAGAGTCTATGATAACTTAGATATGGATGGCTACATTCCAGATGACAGATGGTGAAATGAAGCCTACTGTTAAGCTATATACCATACAAATTCTCTATATATTCTTGATACATATATGTAACTTAGATGAATACACGATAAATGCTATATAATACTTAGATGATAAAGTTTCAAAACTCTTACCTGTTGTTTTGTTTATTATTCAGAGTGGGAGACTTATTTATGTTATCAATATCACTTCTGCCTGGAATTCTGTAAAGAAAAAAACAAACAAACAAACAAAAAACAGACATTATTTGTAATACATACCCTAGATCTTTATTTAAAACCAATTTGAATAAAATTTAAAAATGAAGTATCACTTTGCCCTGTGTACAGATTAAAAAATCATCAGTATCTCTATATGTTTAGAAGAGAAGTAGACTTAATATAAATTTAGTGTATTAATATACAAACAGTCTAAGTAGCTCACTGGAAAAAAAAAAAAAACTGTTTTAAAAGATTAAGTTCATACACTGAATAATATATCAATCTTTATTGCCGCAACAGTTAATTTATGGAATAGAACAGAACAGAGTAGATAACAATTCCTTTAAATTAGATCGGAATACTAGAAAGAAGGCAATGATTTTCAGGGAAGCAGTACAAAAACCCCTTTCCATCTCCCTCACTATCCCTTGAGAGATGCAAGTCTTGTCTTCTTTATGGTTTTTAGAGATCAAAATGATTTGAAAATACTCTAGTGTAAAATCCATGATAAAGCGTAGTATTGACCTGTAGGAGCAATATCCATCACAGCAGTTAGATTGTTTTAGCCTAAATGGATTTTATTAAGCCATTCAGTTTACACTAAAACCAACGTGATTTTTCAAGCCCTTAATGGATTCTACAGTTGCCGCCCAAAACCCATCCACAGTTTCACAGAAAGCATTATGTAGCTATCCTAGCTGAAACATAGCTTAAATACTGATATATTTCAATTTTCATTCCAAAAATGGAATCACAGATTGGTTAAGGTTGGAAGGGACCTCTGGAGGTCATCTGGTCCAGCCCCCCTGCTTAAACAAGGTTTACTAGAGCAGGCTGGATGTATAGACATGTGTAGACAGCAGGACCATGTGTAGACAGACAGAATATCCTTTAATAAGAATAAGGAGAGTACAAAATTCTCAAATATAAATTGATATGTATTTAAATAGATCACAAGTACTAAGTTGAGGTGTTTGTCTTAAATATTCTGATAAATTAGCTGAAGAATACTTTGAGCCACAACTTATTTACATATATAAATTACATAATTTTATTTAGTTATGTATTCACATCTATGCTACAGAAGCTACAATAGAAGATACAAAATAATTAAGTCTACAACTATAATGCAATATTATGTACAAAACTTTTTGTATGCCACTGTCAGCCATGTATTACAAGTATTTAATGGAAACCCTTCAAGTGGGCTCTGGGGCACAATCTGTTAAATTTAATTGTGCAGATAACTACCTCATACCATGGGCATCTTGTAACTGTGACTGGCAGTTACAGTTACTCAAAAGATCACTAGAGGTCTCACTAAACTTGCAAACGTTGCTGTGGATGCAAACATGAGTGTTCTAATTCACAGCTATCCAATGAACCAGCATTTCATCAGAGTTTCATTTCAAGTTTTCAAGATTTAAGCACAATACTTTAGGTAGTGATGTATTTTCTCATTTTAGATAAGACTTAAAGGGCCCCTCTGGCATCCTACTCTACTGCTGCTCAATGTAGCAATATTTTGAAAAAAGGCAAAGAAAGGTAACTATGATGTTAACTTTTACTTGTAAAACTTTTCAGCTTCTGATAAGCAGTGATTAAAAAATATCCGTTTGCGCACACAGTGCTGTCTCCAACAGACACCTTTGGATCAGTAATCCATTTATCCATCTAACATTTCTCTAAACCAATTTAAACATCTGAACTCAACAATATCCTGCAACGGTGATTCCTATAATAAGTATATGTGTTAAGTGAAAAACAAATTTATTTATTTATTTTTAATCATTACCTACACCTTTTCCTATTTCTTAAAGTGAAACAAATAGCAAATTCTTCTTCCTTACTCACTTTCCCTACACCACACTCTTTTCCGAACTGAGTTTTTTTTTTCTCTTCAGACATTCCGCATATGAACGCTATTCTGTACCTGCAAACATACCTTCTGACCTTCCCCCCCCCCCCGCCTTTTTTTTTTAATCTGGTTCTGTTGTATTTTCTTCACATACGTGAATATTGCATTCAGTGTTCAAGATGTTGTAGTGGGTTTACATGGCAAGGTTTTGGTAGCAGGGGGCCATAGGGGTGGCTTCTGTGAGAAGAATCTAGAAGCTGCCCCATGTTTGGTAAGGGCCCCAGTGCTGACCAGAGCTGAGCCAATAAGCGATGTTGTTTTGCGCCTCTGTGAGAGCATATTTAAGACATGGAAAAAAAAAAAAAAAAAAAAAAAAAACGCTGCGCCACACAGCATCTGGGAGAGTGAGAGGAGTGAGGAACAGCCTTGCAGGCGCCAAGGTCAGTGAAGAAGGAGGGGGAGAGGTGCTCCAGGCACCGCAGCAGAAGTCCCCTGCGGCCTGTGGTGAGGACCATGGTGAAGCAGGCTGTCCCCCTGCAGCCCATGGAGTACCACGGTGGAGCAGGGTTCCACGCTGCAGCCTGTGGAGGAGACCATGGTGGAGCAGGTGGACCTGCACCGACGGAGGCTGCGGCCTGCGGAAGACCCCTGCCGGAGCAGATTCCGGGCCGGACCTGTAGCCCGTGGAGAGGAGCCCACGCAGGAGCAGGTGACCTGGCAGGAGCTGGTGCCCGTGGGGGATCCAGGTTGGAGCAGTTTGCTCCTGAGGGATGGACCCCATGGTACGGACCCATATCTGGAGCAGTTCTTGAAGAGCTGCTGCCTGTGGGCAGCCCACGCCGGATCAGTTCAGCAAGGACTGCATCCTGTGGGAGGGACCCCACAGCACAGGGGACGAGAGTGACCAAGAAGGAGCAGCGGAGAAGAAGCGCTATAGAATGACCGTAACCCCCGTTCCCCCGTGCCACTCGCGGGGAGGAGGTGGAAGAGGGTGGATGAGGGGGAAGGTGCTTTTGGTTTCTTTCATTTGTTTCTCACTTCTCTAGCTTGTTAGTAATAGGTAATAAATCTTACTATCTCCCTATGCTGAGTCCGTTTTGCCCATCATGATAATTACTGCGTGATCTCCTCGTCCTTATCTCAACTCCTGAGCCCTTTTCATCATATTTTCTCCCCCTTCCTCTTTGAGGAGGGGGAGTGAGAGAGCGGTTGTGGTGGAGCTCGGCCGCCTACCCGAGTAAAACCACTACAGATGTGCAGAATTGGTTCATACCATGACTGAACAGTGGTGTCTGGTTTGCTCTCAATTCCTTTTCTAATAATTTCTACCAGTTCAAAGGATTAGATTATTAATAAAGCAGACAATGAATGTGGGTTTTTTGTTTGTTTGTTTGTTTGTTTTTTGCTTCAGTTCCATATCCTGTGATTTGACTGCTATAAATGCAGTTAGTATTTATTCTTCCTGGAAGTTATTCTGGACATAGTAGCATTTAGCACTTGGAAAAATAGCAACATTATTTTAATTGTCACTATCTGATTTTTAAGCTTTCTCCCATCTTTTGTTTAACATTTAGCTAGTTGCTACTTATAAGAGAGGAATAAATGGATAAATAAAATTTTTCCTCCCATCTGAATGTTGCAATTTTTCTCTGTGATATGTGTAGATCTACATGCCAGTACAAGTATATGTGCATCTACTGCAGTTAAGCTGTGGATCTCTAACAGGTCAGCTGTCCTTAAGCTTGCAACCAATGGTGCAAACATGTAGTCATCCCCAACATCTGTTCCAGGACGTTAATACTAAAACTGAAGTTCAAATTTTGTAAATATTGGGCTAGGCTAAATTCATATCAAAAAATAGGTTCTTTGAATATGGAAATGGCAGTATCCAGGAAGCAGAGCTGTACTTAAAATGGCTTGTAGATATTCTTTCACTGTCAGATTTCTACGTGTTGTGAAGAACCAAATATTACTCCTCTGTTCCTCAAACAGTTTATTTCTGAACTTTTTCAATAGAACTTCAATGACCATTTGCCATTTTGAAAAATTGGTATTGAAAAGACATTCATCCAGATAGAACCATATTCTTAAAATTCTTTTCCTTTGGAATACTACAGTCATGGCCACAAGAGATATAAAGTATAAGAGTGGAAAGATGTTCCAATCTCTGGCTTAACTGGTAGCTTTCACACACCTTTTGCAGGATAGCAGATTACCATTTTACAACATCTCAGCTAGAAACAAATTATTTTCCATGTAGACAACATGACTTACAATAACTTGATAAACAGCTGAGAGAGATCTCCAATATTGAGAATACTGAGGATATTCTTCTCAAGAACTGTCAAGCTGGAACAGAGCTTTAGATTTTATTCTACGTTCCAGAATCATACTCCATTTTTCAACTATGCCTTTTGAAAAGAAAAGTTTTGAAAAGAAAAGAAATGAAAAAAAAAATGCTTCTTTATGCGCCTTTTTTTTTTAACAATTTAGGCAACTAAACAACATGGCTGTTCTGGACACTAGTTTATTCTAAGCTTGGGATTTTCTTTACTATGGGTATGCTTGCCAGAAACAATTTATAATAAAATGAGGTATTGTACCTGGTGGAGAACATCCTTCAAAGAGGAAGCAGAAGTACCAAATTTGACTGCAGGCTACAAAGAGGTGTTTAAGGAAAATACATCAACACACCCTTTTTTGCCTTAGGTTGCAAGTTTGAGGAGATGCAGAACATGTGGTCCTCCCTTGCAGAAGTGCCTGCTGGCAATGGGTGTGCACAAATTAATCCTGGAATGGCTATACTTCAGTTTTGAGAAGATGAGTGATGACAGAAAAAATAAACTACTTGACTAGAGCTTCCTCATTTTGATAATTTTAAGACAGAACCAACATTATTCACTCCATTAATTGACATATTCCACATTAGTTAAGAGAAATGCATATTCACACATATAATCTTTTCTCTATGTATTCTCTTTTTTGTCATCTGTTGCATAATAAGAACTATTTATCTTAGATATTTGTGTGTATGAGAACACAAAGACAGGCAGCTTACAACCTAAAATACTGCAGGCATCTTTATCTCAGCATAGAACAAAAAGTCATAGAGAGATAGAGATGTGTACATCCCAAAGAACAATGCTGTTCAGCAACATTGGAGAAACCGGAATTGCCCTACAATGTCTAAAGTAATAGTCAGGGATTCTATGCAGGAAATTAAAGCTTTAAAATAGTTTTGAAGTCAATGAGTGTGTGTATAAGTGTGATGTAGCTGATATATTCTACTTGAATTTCCAGATAGACTCATAGAAACTTCCTTGTTAAAGACTTTTAAATAAGCTCATCTACTACATGGTAATAGAGGAGGTTCTTTCATGAACAAATAACTGGTTAAAAAGTCAGAAACAAAGGTTTGGAATAAATGGCATTTTTTTTCAGAATGGAAGGAGGGATCTGTACAAGACCTGTGTTTTTTCCATATGCTCAGAAATTATCTGGAAAAGAAAAGTGAGATGATGTTGCTTGCCAAAACACTAACTCATGGCAGTCAAAATAAATGCTGACTGGCACGGCTTTCAGAAGTCATCTGCTAAAATGTCAGATTTCTAAAATGGCAGATGACATTCATTTTTCTTAGATGCAAAGTAATGCCTGACAAGAAAAACAATTGATCTCTGAGCTAGCTATTATCACTCAGGAAAGAGGTCTTGGAGTTATACATACAATATTGTGAAAACGACAGCTCAATTCTCAGCAGCACTCAAAAGAGCAAATTCAATATTATGAAGAAAAGGAATAACAAATGAACCTGAAGCTCGTGTTATACTCTTGTACATATAGAACGTATGTTCTGAAGTGGATCCTAAGATCAAAAAGACTAATACGGAAATAGAAAAGATATGGAGAAGAGCAATAGGTAAAATAAGGTTACAGACTGGCTTCCTCATAATGAGGAAGCAAATACAGTAGGAGCCTGTATCCATCAGCCCATGGAATAATTGATGGAGGGGTTATAAAGAGCTCTGTAGCCCATTCTATTCCAGCCTTCCATGGATACACTAGATTTTATACAACAATTTTTCATTGTTTCCTACAACACAAGAAGCAAGGATCATTGAACAAAATTACAAAGAGCCAAGATCCAACCAAATGTGTGCACATTTTCCAGAGTGTGCATTTAAATTCTGGTACTGATAGACTCGGGGTGTTTCAGATACCAGATATTAATGTTGACTGAATTTTGAAGAAGTGATGCAGAAAGAATCTGCAAATACAGATGTAGTCATGTCTTGACAGAGGTCAAGGCTGGAGAGGACATTCAAATTAAACACCTTTAAGATAAGCATATGGTTCTGATATTTGTACTGATCACGCTATGAAGTGGCAGCAAAGATTTGCAAAGAGCTGTGGTTTTAGACATGTTGTGCTTGACTACTGGAGATAGGATTCTGATTTATAGCTTGACAAGCAGGAAAGTGGATAGTTCATCTGCACAAGGATATGTACATTTATTAGCACAAGAATTCACAGAAATTGATACAAAGGAAGAAGAGCAAGATGTCAAAAAGAACCTTTTCTCAAATCATATTTCTGTTTGTCTCATTTACAGTTCATGCAAAAATCATACATAATCTTCTATTTAGACACTTAATAAATACAAAAATTAATATATAATTTATTTCATTCACACCTTCATGTTTAAGTCCACTCATACATATGAGAATCACAAAATACATTACATATGGAAAAGAGCCCTACCTGTCCAAGGTAGTATCAGACCTGTATCGTCCAAGTACAGCTTTTTGATCTTCCTTTTCATTTGTGCTACTGCTATAAAAAAGGTTAAGAATGACAATTTGGTCAGTGTTTTTATCAAACAACTTGTCACAAATAAAACAGTATATACGTCTTAAATTAAAGTACCATACAGAATTTCAGACCATTCAGATGTTAACGAATCCAACCCTGCATCCATTGTAATCACTGACTCAACAATTAAGTCAGATTTGAAATAAGAACAGATATACAATGGAAGCATGACTACACTATAGTTGATTAAAGAAAGCTCTTGCTATAAACAGGATATAGTAAAAGGGTCCTCAGTTTTCTTTGCCAATATCATTAGAAAGACAGTTAGTCTACCATACCTGTGTAGGCCATCTTGGGATTTGTACTGGTTAAGTACTGCCCTTCCATAGTTTTCATCAGCACTTCAAGGAAAAGAAAGAGAGGTTAGTTAAAATTTGAATTATCAAAAATAAAAAACTGTTTGTGGTTGTTTTTTGGTTTTGCTTTTGTTTTTTGTTTTTGCTTTTCAAAAGATTTATGTCCTCAACAAGATTTTACAGACATTTACCAGTAGCACACCAACTACACATCTCCAGATTAGATTACTACAGACATTTTGGAATGTCTGAATCATCTCTTCCTATGTGCTGTTCATGGACCAAATAATGAGGGCCTGGTCTCAAGACGGAGTTTCTACTGTAATACAAGTCCCAGTTTGCATTACAGTAAATTTCAAATGATTCCAACTTCACTAAGTTCCTTAAAGGAATTTGTCAATATTTATAATCTTCACACCTGTAAAAATGAGTCAAATGGTATTCTTGCAACCAAAATATAAGAAATGTGTATTTTGCATGTAGGGAAGAAGATTGAGATGCTCATTACATCTCATTAAATAATCATTGCATGAAAGTCCTGATGAAAAAAAAAGTCAGTGAAAGTCCAACAGACTAATAGTTCCAAAAGGCAATCAATATTTCATCAAGATGAGCAAGTAATAGTTATTTGATGAAAATTATGTAATTTTAGGTACTATAATTCATGAATAAGTGGACAATCCCAGAAAATATACATAGCACGCTAAACCAAAGACAGAAGAAATGTACGTCAGATCTTTCCTACCTTTCCTCTTCAGGTCTCTTCTTTATCCAGCTGTTATCTTGCAAAAGGGTCCGTCGCTTGTTAACATCATGAATAACTTGTCTGCTTTTAATTGCAACAGAAGGGCTCTTATTATCTACAAATGCAGATAAATGTGTCTTGAAAATGAATGTATGGGAAAGCTTTGGAAAGTTAAAGTACTGTTAGAAGAGCTGAAATCTGTAAAAGTTCAGCACAGTTTGAATCTTCAGCTATCAGATACAGACACAATACCTTTTTTAACATCAGAAAAGAAAAAGCACAAGCATTATGTTTGAAGATCCCGTTTAGTACAGACTCTTTTCTTGAAGTTTGCAAATTAATGCCTACAACCTTAAAGGGAATGCAGAAGACCAGCTTACCAAACTGAATTCAGTTTCATCCTTAATATGAGACAGCTTGGAATATTTTTTTAATGTAAACAAGTTTTATAGATCTGATAAAGGAATTATAAAATATACATGCAACTGTAATTTCAGAAAAGCTAAAATAATGAATCCTATTTCTCAAGAGGTTGTCTGTGGTTGGATTTTCAGATGTGCGACAAGATAAAAATTTCAAATGAAAGCTAATCTTGAGATGATCACATGGTCCTCCACCCACACTCAACCCAACATGTGTGGATTTTCAGGTTCCTCAAAAGGGTCAGACTCCCTCTGAAGCTTTTACCTCAGTGGCTGAACAGAGTGGCTGAAAGAGTGAAAGTTCTCTTTTCTAAACAGCTATCTAGTTTTACTTAACTTTTTATAAATGCAATACCTTCATGTTTTCAAAGGTTATCAGGAGGTACAGACAGACAATCAGACATCCATGCACACTCACATGCTGTATGAACACAGAAGTCTTACTTATGCTAACAACCTAAAATATCTTTGCCCAACAATGCTAATATCTAGCATATTGAGTGACTAACAATATGATGTTCACTTGATCTATGTGAATATATATTCTTCACTATGTTAGAAATCTGATGTTTATTTCCTTTGGTTTCTCTTTATGAGGAGTTTGACCCAGGAGCAAGGAGAAATATTCAAAGACTATTGTCCATTATTCCCGTTTGTTCTTCTTCCCACTAAATTTCATATCATCATCCTCTTTGAAATTGAATATTTTTTAGTACCATTACAACATTTCCCTTTAAAATGGAAGACTGTAAGTTGAGTCCTCATAGAATCATAGAATATCCCAAGTTGGAAGGGACCCATAAGGATCATCAAGTCCAACTCCTTGAAACTAGAAATTGTAATTTGAATTGTAATACATGCCCAACCTTTCCCAGACAAAAGATGAAAAATTAAATACAAAAAACCTTTACTGATAGTATCCAGTTAATCAACAAATTGACTGATTAAGAATACTGAGTTTATCAGGTTTTTCTTAAGAGATTTCAATGATTTTCTCCTAAGTCCTAAATCCTTGAGCATCCATGCAAAAGGATTTCTATACTGCCAGATTTCAGGACATGTTATTATCTGGTGGTCAGCAGGGATGTTAGATCGTAAACGTTGTGTATAGAAAGATCACACTTCACAGTCCATATTGTATCATTTGTCAGAGCTGTGTTTGGCATTCTGCTGTGATTTATAAGAAAATATAGCTCTTGCTTTTCATCCAAGAATTTCAGCTGCATTGATAACATGAAAAATGACAAATAGCTACAGTGAGGGGAACACAGAATCATAACAAAGCACCAAAACATTTACTTTAAGTGACAGAGGCCAAGAGTGATCTTTCAAATACATTTTCTTCATGAAAGAAAAACACTGCAATACTATGATAAAATTCAATCTAAAAATCTATAGCTGACTGCAAACCAAACTGTGCCTGCTCTTAACTGTTGCAATTCACTATAGATATGTCCAGACCACTAAATAAAAGAAGACTAGTGAAGGAATTCAAGGACTGGACTCTTCATCATTTGTATTTGTGTAGTTGCAGGCATGCTCTCTGGCTTTTTGTTTGACTAGCTCTTTCCAAGACTAAGCTGCTAGAGAAGGGACATACATTTAAGAAGCATGGATGTGACGGCATATATGTGTGTTGCTGTCACAACAGAGCTGTTGGCCCTCATCCCAAGGTTTGCTTTTCTTTTTTTGACCTGCACAGATGCAGTCCTTTGAGACTATTACAAAATGAATAGGCACATCAAAGATGGGATTTATAAGAACATGTTTACCATCACAGTAGGTTAAGAATAAAGTCATCTATCCTCATTACATGATTTCTGTATCAGCCTGTTCGCTTCCATTTGAGATAGTTTTTCCCTTAAAAAATATTTATTGAAACCTGACCTAAAGACTTCAAAACAGGAAGGAAGGAAGGAAGGAAGGAAGGAAGGAAGGAAGGAAGGAAACGTCATAGCCTTGCCTGCATAGCTCCAATGATTCATTAAAATATCTATTAAAAATCTATTTGACTTCATGCAAACGGAAGAGAGGCTGGAACCCCATTAGTTTAAATAATGTCATGGTCTCACAGTCAATCCATGGAGATCATTGTAATAGGCAAACAAGACTACATGAAGTTCATTTGCTTGAAATATTTATTGTTTTGAATATACTGATACTATTAGTAATGACTGGAATGTACTAGGGACTTCGATGAACCTACATATAGATAGGAAAAAAAAACAGCAACAGACAAAAATAAAGGACTTGAATGAAGATACAATAAATACATAGATATTTTTAATTGGGTGCAATCATTTGCATTGAAAAAAAAATAGAACTAATTTTTAAAAGTAAGAAAAATATGAGTTCAAATATATGCATTCCAGAGATAAAACTCTTCAGCAGAGATAGCTAATGGCAACTGAAGGGGTGGAAATAACTCCAGCATTCCTTTCATACTAATAGTTTTAGCCAGAGATGCTTTCAACTGTCTGCAATAAATTTAAATCTGTGCTGTGCTGTCAGCCATAACCTCCTCTGAATCTTGAAAAAAAGAACTCTTCAATGACAGGAACATAACATAAGCACACTGGTATGTTGAAGAAGTACTCAGTATATACCCAGCTATTAAAATTAGCCTGTTATATACAATATTTTTTCTTTTCCAATGCCATTTTAGAAAAACTCTTATCACCCACCCAAAAATCACTTGGAATTCATAGAAAACATGGCTTTTTTAATTGCTTAGCACAAACAAGGCTTCAGCACGTCTCCTATAAAGGCACAGTCAAGGGATACATATTGACCTTTCTTTTCAAAAAAGATCACAAGTAATTTGCTAAGGCTTAAGGCCCAGGATTTGCTGAACAATACTCATTTCTGGTCTAATCAATTACCTCCCAAGTTTCAATTACAAATTAAATATAGATCCAATACAACAGTTTACATCACATGAGTGCAGGGAATTTATCCCCTTCTTATTTTGTCAATAGTTTGAGAGACTTGAATAATGGTGTTTCTAACTACCTTTCAATTTTTTTCTTTCTATTTTTTCCATTTACTGCTTTTTCACTATTTTAGCCTTAATCTTTTCAGCAGAGTTTGAAAACAGGAGCAGAGGAATTACCTCTCAAACCCCAGATGAATTCAGCCACAAGTACTGAACATTAGAAATAAACTACTGATTTCCAGCATGCTCAAGGGGGACAGGTGGTACAGCCTGTTTCAGGGTGCCAGCCCCCAGAACCAGTTTCCAGAGTCCATTTCCAATTTTGCTGCTTCTGAAGAGCCCTCTTCAGAGGGCAGAGTGCTCATCCCCTCCCTGCCCTCTACTGCTCTGCAGCAGGGCTGCCTCACCACGTGCGCTGCCTCCAGAGAATGGAAACATCAGCACAAGCTCTTGAAAGTTGTAAATAGATAAACCCACAGATAATAAAGCTGTTTGTGGTCAATCTGCCAGGCAGGTTGCACAGTGCTTATGCCTGCCGTCAAGCTGCTTCCAGTCCTGGCTAGCACTGAAAGCAAGGCCACAACCATCTTGATGCACTGCGGCCTCTAATGTCTCACCAAAACCAGGCCCTCAACACACCTCAAAACATGTAAGTCTTTAGAAATATTATGTCCTATCTGACAAGGATTAAACAGATTTTCTCCCTCCTTCCTTACATTGTAATTCTCAAATTCTCCTAATTTACCAAGTCAGAGGGTAACAGATATCCCTGCCTGCCCACTACCCTCCCAGCTGCCATGCTGCCCTGCAGTTTCCACAAGGCACCCACAAGGAACCACCATCTTGTACCACACTGCCTGGCTTGCTACCCAGCACGGTGGTTTGGCCTGAATCTCTGCCAGCAGAAGCTTACACACAACACTGCTGGCTTTGCGGCTGACGTGGGTCTGACTGTGAATCCCATAACTAGCATGTCCCCTACCAAAGAGTGGCAGTGTGCCCTGGAAAGGGAGCTGAGCAATGGGTATGGCTGTGCTTGCATACAGGAAGGCAGGGAGGCTATGCTTCAACCTCTTAAGTGCCCAGAGGGAAAATGAAGGAGACTCAATATTACCACCTTGATTAGGAGACTGTTTTCGTATGCTGAAAGCTGACATTTTGTTCAGTGGTGTGTCCTTCTGTGGGTATCTAAAAGAGAATGACAATAATAAATAAAAAAAAAAGTCTGTGAGATTTAGAATCAGCTCAAAAGCCAGCATAAATTCATTTGCCACTTTGATCACCTCCTTGTACAAGTTTAGTAAGATAGAATGACTTAGAGATAGCTGCAGCCCTCTTTGAAATGAAGCTCAGACATGGCGTTCACTTTTCCATCCCTCATTATGACAATATATTATCGCACCCTGCATCTGTGCCCATCTCTCTCTTCTCCTTGTCTGGAGCTTCTTCCCTGAGAATATGTGGGGTGATGAGAGCCTTCAGAGGAAAAGATATAGTAATGAAGACTCAGATGAGATGATGAGCTGAATGAGAAGATTTTATCAGCCCATGGCTCAGAGCAGTGCCTGGAGCACACATGGGCTCACCCAGCTCCGCTGACAGGTCTCACAGCTTCAGTGGCCTGCAGCTAGTGCAGGGCTCTGGGGACAGAGGAGGAGGAGGAGGAGTTTCTTCTGCCCTGCAGCAGTTCTCAAGTCACTGACTTCTTTCCATGTCCCAAATGAGGTTAAAAAACAAGCTTCCAAATATGATGATTTGAAAATATATATATATTTGGGAGTTGAGTCACTCAAAAGATTTCATGTTGTGCTTTGAAACTCTGAATTTCCATTATCAGTTTTATACAGAAAACATCAAGTAGAACATAATGACATTTTAAAGACAAAAAAAATCTCGCTTCAGAAAAAAAAAAAAAAAACAGTTCTAACATTAACTTAAGCATGTGGACAAAATTGACCCTCTTTAGGGGTTAGTTAGAAATTCAGCAAATTAATTTTTTTTTGGAAAGCAGCATTTCCCAAGAAACCAACATTAAGTTGGAATGCTCCCAACCAGCTCCACTGGTCATACTGCTAAGATTTAAAGATGACAACAAAACTGTTTTTTTGACAGGGGCGATCATTAAAAATCACAAACATTCCTTTTTCTCTGGGTGTATTTACAGATGTAAACAGTGGATTGACAGACCAGAGCCTATGGCTGTTTCTTTACTGGTACAAGGTGAAGATGTTGAATTTTGGCAAAAGCTTAGCAAAGGTACTAAAGCAATGCTTAAAACAAAGCATGGAAACGAAATACTCCAGTGGATGCCACAATGAATTGTGCTTAGAACAGATTTTTTTGGTATGTTTTTACTGTCAGATGATTGCTAAAAGAGCTTACGCGAACCAAACAAACAAACAAAAAAAAAAAAAAAGGAAAGGAAAGGAGAAAGGAAAGGAGAAAGGAAAGGAGAAAGGAAAGGAGAAAGGAAAAGGAAAAGGAAATCTGGATATAAACAGATCTTTTTATAAAGTAAAGTTATAAATACAAAAATAATATTGGAGTACAAAAGTCCACATATTTCTTACCCAGCTCTGAAATTCCAGATGTTTATAGGAGTTTAATATTTTGACATGTTGATTGGAAAGCTCTGACCCACACTCCTTTCTTTGAGCATTCGTTGTTAGTACCAAGCATATGTTGGCACACTGCATGTAGAAAACATGTGACTGCTGGGTCTGGTTCCCACCCAGTAAAAATATGCTCAGGGCTATCGTGAGCCTTATTTATTTTGCAATAGGTTACAAAATACCTTTCAAAATTACTGATACAAGGTTTTAAGCAGATATGCACTGAATTTCCTAGAAACTAGCAAGGTAGTTATCAAGGTTATCAAGCAATCAGTTTTAGATAATGACTAGTCTTGCTATATATTTTCTTGAACTGTCACAGTCATATAAGAAACAAGATAGTAGAAAAGGTTCTGATTTATTTATGTTTTCAGCTTAGCACCAGCTGGACATCTGATACTGCCCTTTATTTTGGTCCTTGGATAATAGGAAGCTTGACATTTCAGTATATTTCACAAGCAATGAGTGCTGGCATTTCTTCACTTTTTTACCTGGAGAAAAAATACAGTAGTAGAAGGAACTTTGATTTATTTTCTAATAAAGATTGTTAAAGATATTTCCTAGAGGAAATGTATCACAACACATTGAAAACAGAGACTTCCTTTGTCAAAATTAGACCAAATGTGGTCATTTTAAGGCTTGGAATTTCTTGTAAAAAATTCACACTTTGCACTTTAAATATTTCTTATTAAAAATAGCAGGAAATTCCTTTGTAGTCTTCATGGTATACTATCTACTTTTTTTCCGTAGATTCTTGATGGGATCTGAAATTTTTCACAGAACTGACAAAGAAAGTGTCGTTCATGCATCTTTGTTATGAAATAAACAAGAAACTCTCAGCCATTAGTTCAGAAATATAAATTATCTTTGAAGTAAACAATCCATACATTTTGAGACTCATGCTTAAAATCTACAAGAATAAAATAAAATAAAATAAAATAAAATAAAATAAAATAAAATAAAATAAACATATGTTAATGGCGCTGGGACACTGAAAAACAACTGAAAAACAAGTTTACTGCTCCCACTTGTGTCCATGCATGAGAAAAGAAAGTCAACAGAGAACTAAGAACAGTCCATACATAACAAGAGTACTTTCATTCTCCATCATTTAATTGAAACTCTGTATTGTCTCGTCTTATTTTCATTTTTTAATGTTGTTAGGGCAAAACAATATTTCTGTTGCACATGTATATAGCATCCAAAATAAACTACTATGTAGTCTTCAAGCTCCAAAGTAGTACACATAAATGAAAATAAGCTCACTGTTTTGTACAGTCAGTACTGAAAATGTGTCAGGCGTTCAGACATTTCAGACCCAGGCATTTTAGTCTTACAGAATACTGTCATGTTGTCCTCAAGCTTTACTTCTTGCTTTGGTACTTTCAAGTTGTATATCAAAGATTAATCCATTAAAATTTAAAATGCAAATTAAAATAACACCTACTTTAGTCTCTAGCACAGATAATTAAGAATCATCAGAGTAAGATTTAAATTTCTTAAAAATGAAAAAAATCTTGAATAAAGAGGCAGGATGCAACTCAAAGCATTTTTTTCTTGATCGTCACTGTTGTGTGAAACATCTGTCTATGTGAAGGTGTGCGCATCTGTGTATGCAAAAATAGGAATGGACAGAAGATTGTGAGAATCATGTTATTTTAAAAACTTCAACTTATAAAGACCTGGAACCATCACATTATTCACGCAAGTCAGTGAACTGTTTTTGTTTGTATGTTTGTTTGTTTTTTTAAAACTTTTTACTCTAAAATGAAGTTGTGAGACAGAGAAGTTGTAGTCCTCTATAGTAAAGCAGCAAATTATGTTCAGGCATTCTTAATAAGAGCTCAGCCACTGGAGCAAAACAACTCAGCTGGAATGCAAAACAAAAACAAACAGGAATGCATCTCCAGTGCAATTTGAATTTAAAAACAGCGTCAGGAAACTAAAAGAGAATGAAAACTGCTCCAGCCAGTCCAATGAGCTGTTCCCAAAAAGTTTTAAGGCATACCAATCCTAGATTCAGAATCCTCAATGTTTCTGTGGAAATCCAAATACAATCCCAAAGAAACCCAGAAAAAAAAACTTCAAGCATGACTTCAGGGACAGTCAAATGCCTCTCCAAGCTAGTAGCAAGTTATTCAGAAAGCAGCAGGAGTCTTCCATTCAATTTTTATCACAAATAGCCACAATCATGTGTCTACATCTCCTTTTCACATCCTGATCAGCAGAAGACCTCAGGCTGCCATAAATCTTCAAAGCTAGACCTTCTAGTTTTTAGCTAGTCTGAACACACCCATTCTTCCAATACAGAGTTCTCTTGCCTTCCTTGTTTTGTTCTGGGCTGTAGCTTTCTACATAATTAGGTTGCACATATATGCATTGCTGCATTTTGAAGAAAAAAAAAAACACATACAAGAATAATAGAAGCATTTCTGGTAAGAATAATTTTTTCCACATTAGACTGAACTAGTTATAGCCGAAAAAATCTTTGTTCTTTAGCTTCTAGCTATGACAGTGATTAAGATCTTATTTATAAATATTTAGATTACATGTATTTTGCTTTTAATAAACAATATTTCTTTCCTCAGCTTAAAGGTACTGCATATCATCACACTGTACAAGTAATTCACCATAGGAAATCTAAAAATGTAGAGGGAGGTACACCCGCTTCTCTGAAAAGTCAATAAATTTGTTTTTCTACAGCAGTTTTTCATATAAAGTATTGCCAAACATCAATGTCTAAAATATTAAACTTCCTACTATTACTCATGAACTGGACAATACAGAAGATTATAGAAGAAGCGTTCTAAAACAAACAACCAAACAGTATTAGAATTTTCCTGTCTTCTAACTTCTTGTGCTATATTGTTAAAACAATCTAGATTGTAGAGAAGCCTCTGAGTTGAACATTTCCACATAAAAAGCCATATGGAACAAATAGGTTTCTTACACATGGCTCTACAGAGCCACAGTTTGCTGTTTACATTTACTGTGTCCTTAAAGTTCCAACTTTTCAAAAACATCAAATGTCTGCCATTTGAGTATGAACAGATAGTTTGTTATTTATCCCAAATTCAAAACTTTTCACTAAAATGTTATCTTGAAGCCCAATTTTCTCTAAAGTAAGTTGAAAATTTGGTGTCTTGTGAGTAATCAGAATTCAAAATTTTAGAATTATTCAATTAGAAATCTAACAGATGGTTAAGAAATTAGTGTTCCACATCCTTTGTGTTTTAACTGATTTTCATTCTTTCATTGCAACCTAGGAGAAATTTTGGCCAGAATAACTTCATCGATGACTGAATAAAATACAGGCTTACTTTGCTTTACCTTCTTGTTTTTTTTTTTTTTGTTGTTTGTTTTGTTTTGTTTTGTTTTTGGTTATTTTTTCCATTAGAACTGTCTAAGTCAATGCTGTCATGCATAACTTATTTTCCATTTATATGAGATGAATGTCAAGGATATGACATTTTAAAGAAAACAACATTTGATCCTACTTAATCACAGTTGCCTAAAACACTACAATGTTTCTGTGCCCTCAGTTAACATCTTCTATGTCAGGTCAGCAAACTTTGTTATTTTGTCCATCATTTCTCTTTAATATAGTAAGATATAGATGAGCAGGAACTGATTGAAATCACTTTGTCTTGATTAATGATAGGGATCTCCAAGACTTAGAAATAAGGTACTGGGAAGACACATCATTACAATTCTAGATAGATAACCGTATGTGTGAGATGCAGTCTTGCTAGTTTGGAAGTCAACACCAATTTTGCTGTTCTCTATACCCATCATTTCTCCCCTCAAACGAAGATCTATCATAATCCTATCAGAACGTTGTGTCTCACCCTACCTATAATTAAATAATAATTTGTTTTTCTAAACATGGGTTCACTTCCTCATTGCACATAAAGGGTGTTCTTCAAGTCCTCATCATAGCTAGAGCCAGCCAAATCTCTATCATCCTTTACGTTGCCAACTTTGCTGTTTCAGTCAAGCATATGATCCCCTAAATAGCCTTAAAGGTCCACTCTGTCAGATGCAGATCTGTAAGTATGCTACACTTTCCCGCCTCCAACATTGTCACCAGCATCCACTGCTGGAGTTCAAGATTGTAAGTCAGGACATGAAATAGAAAGAATAATGCTGTTGCTAACTCAGTACAGTACCAAGTGCATAGTCAGAGCTTAAAAACAAACACATGAATATAATTTATATTCTTCAAAATTGTAAGCCACTTGTCTCTCTTTATTCAGAAATCCATTCATCTTTTGTCCTTTTGCTGAAAACCATATGTAAAAATAACTAGATTTATTTTATAGTCATTAAAGAACAACAAAAATACTTTCCTAGAATGATTCTTTTTTTGAGTTTTGTGTCAGAGAAATAGCAATATAATGCATTTTTAAACTTCTGAAAATAATATATTGTGTTTAAATGAATATTTTAATATATGTTTTATGTCAGAGAATTGATAACGATAACAACCCTCATAAAGAATAGGAATAATATGTGCATGTACATAAAAGATAAGCCAGGCAAGGTTAGAACAGGCAAGGTTGGGCTAGAGAACACGTGAATGTAAAACAGAAATCATTCATCTATTTGTAGCAGAAAGAACTCTCAAAACTGGTTTTTCAGGACGTGGGCGGAGGAGATTCTGTTTTGAAAGAAATTAAGCTTTGGAACTGTCCCTAATGTATGCTGAAAATGAGCTGCTAAGTCATAACTCAAATTTGTATGTGCTTTGTAGTTAGAAATATATGATCAGTTTTAAATGCGGTTTTTATTTTTTTCCTTTTTTTAATGGAATGTAGAAGGAAAGTAATAATTTTAGATTTTTTTTATTAACCTAATTCCTTTCACTTTGCTACATTTTTAGTGAAGAACCTTTCCTGTTTATGCATGGGTTCAGTTAATGTGTGGATAAGTCATAATATCAAAATAGAAAAGATACTTCTACTATACCTTTTGCAAAAGTGGAAATGATTTCTGAATACTTCACTAGCAGTGTATTCTTAAAAAGCAAACCATTGCCATTTTTCTCTTCCAAATCATATAACTAAGGCAAATTCAAGTAAATGAGATTTTAATAATTTTTAATTTCATTTTAGATAAAAATTCTGAAGAAAGAATAAAAAAAACAATAAACCAAGCCAAAGAGCAAAAATGACATTAAAACAGCAATTCATGAAAAGTGGTCTGAACAGTGAGTTTGTCATGAGAGAAATAACACTAAAATACAACACAATTAGTAATAAAATGTAAGTAAGCAATTAATTAAGATTGTGTGGGTAAGAGTAAGAGTAATTAAGAGTATGGGTAAGAGACTTCAGAAAGGTCTAAGAAATCTGAAGACCTAAACTATGACACTTTAAGGGCTGGGTTTTCATAACACATTCTCGGCACTTCTTGAAAATCATAACCCTTGAAGTGTGATCCTAAGGTGGACACTCAGAAATCACAGAACATCTGAAAATGTAGGACTTTTGATACATGATAAAGCAGATATGATAAGCAGAAACATAAATGCCTTACCTAGATATGGCAGAAGTTTGTGTCCTAGTGTGGTTCAGTGTGGTAAGTCAACCTGGAGATACCCGCCAGTGAGATACAGTCAAAGCAGACGGTGAGCTGAACTGTTGTTCTCCATCCAGCTGTCTGAAAAGACAAGAGACTTCTCCTTCAGAGGCTGAGTCACTTAAGGAGGAGGTAGGAGGTGTGGAAAAGGGTGGCACCTTGTAGAAATACCAAATCAATTAAAAGTACTGGTAAGTTGTTATACTTCTGTGCTTGCTGTACTTTTCAAGTGCAATAGGGCTGGGCTTCACAAAATAAAATACTTGCGTACACCTTGAAACAGAAAACCAAGCAATTACTATCTGAAACAATATACTACTCTCATATGGATTTTCTACAGAAATATATGTTGCAGAGTTATAGGGCTGCATCTCATGTAGAGGGTTTCAGGTATTTACACAAGCAAACACAAAGAAAAAGTGCATTTCAACACAGGAAAAATCTGCTGAAGTGTTGTGTGGGGAAGGTGCACTGGAATCTGACACACATTAGGTATTTGCTCTGTTTGCATATGTGGGCAGAGGCAAAACATCTGTGGGGGAAAAACCCTCCCACATGAGATCTTGTTCCAAGTCTCTTATCTGTGCATATTTACTTTCTCCTTCAACACAGCCGATATTAAAATTAAAGAAGAGACTGCCTTTGCTTTTTATTTTGTTTGTTTGTTCGTTATAATAACTGCAGTTTGTTTCTCAGTAGGCTAAAACTGACCTACTATTAATAAAGACAGTAGCAGTAAACAATCACTTCATTATAGAATCACAGAATGGTTTGGGTTGGAAGGGATCTTAAAGATATCTAGCTCCAACCCCCCTGCCATGGGCAGGGACACCTCCCACCAGACCATGTTGCTCAAAGGCCCATCCAACCTGGCCTTGAACACCTCCAGAGATGGGGCATCCACAGCATCTCTGGGCAACCTGGTCCAGTGCCTCACCACCCTCATAGTCAAGAATTTCTTCCTTATATCTGATCTAAACCTACCCTCTTTCAGGTTAAAGCCATTCCCCATTGTCCCCACTCCCTGACAGAGAGTCCCTCCCCAGCTTTCCTGTACTTTAGGTACTTTAGGCCCCCTTTAGGTACTGGAAGGCAACCTTAAGGCCTCCCTGCAGCCTTCTCTTCTCCAAGCTGAACAACCCCAACTCCTTCGGCATGTCTTCATAGGTGAGGTGTTCCAGCCCTCTTGGCATCCTGGTGGCCCTCCTCTGGACTCTTTCCATGACAGAAATGTTGTGTAAGACCCCATAGTTCTGTTTTAGACAAAGGGTCAGTTATTAATGTAACTTTTATAAACCTTGTTGTATATTCACTTATTGTATATTCGGGGAGCTTTTGTAATGAAATATGCAAGATGTTGTTGTACGAGATGCTGTGTCATATAGTCCTATTGTCTTTTGTGAAACTTACGACCTTTCAGTACTAAAAAAGCAAACTCTGACAAAAGCAACTTAGTAAATGTATCTTTAGCCATGTTACTAGTCCTTATTTGTGCTGATGGTTCTCTCTTCACAGGCTTAGTAGTTAACATGAAGTTAGTCTAAACATTGGTTATATCTGATGAAATGCAGCTGATGAAGCCACAGACCAGAAAACACTAAGTATAAACTACTAACTACCACAAGTTTCACAATTAATGAATGCAAGCATACCTTTCTGAACTTTGTACATCTCAGCCTCCAGGTTTCTGAAAATGAAAAATATTTACAGCAAGTGTGTTCGAGTATGCTATCCTATATCTTGAAATTTTTACAATCGAGACAAAAATGTTTTGAATGCATCTCTTCATACATATTGCAGTTTTACATTTCTAACATGCATGCCTCTCAAATGAAACAGAAGTCCTTCTTCATAAGCAGTGCACAATAATGTTTTCAGTTGAAATGGAAAAATAGCTTTGATTTGTAACAACACCTGAGAGTCAGAGTATGTTTTTCTTTTGAAGGGTTCTTCTTTCAGAGTCCAGGTGCTGGATGACATCACTTTGTCAGCGTTTTCAATTCAACCAAAAACGTTCTGTTCCCAAATCAGAGATAAACTTAACCTGTCTCACAGCACTGCTTTCTTTGGCCAAAAATGTTGAGAAACAAAAAGAGATGCAACCAATAGTCTAGAGAAATTAAATAGATACTTTCCTGTATTTATAACCTTTGAACTCAGAGAAAAAAAAAAAAAAAAACAAAAACATGGGACACAGCAAGCCAGTTCTGCTACCCAAAGTAAGTCAGAGGCTTATTTTAAGAAAGTCTTGCTGGCATGACAGCATAGAACCTCCATAGGAAAATGCATAAATATAAGGAATTCTATCAATGGTACTTACCTCAGCTTAGGAAAAAAGCAGGCCAGACTGTCTGATCTGCAAAAGTCAGTGGATTCATTGGTTGGTAAATTTTTCACATTAGCTATGGTAATTATTTAATGCTTCAAAGCTGGAAAAAGAAAAATATATATACATATTCTTCAAATTAAAGCAAATATGACTAACTGCTAATCATTCTGTCTGATTTTCTCTATAGTAATTGTACAAGTATTTTACCTGGTGAATGAGGAATATATAATGCAGTAACACATATCAGGAATTGAACATCTTGAGCATAAGTGTACAGTGAAAGTGACCCATAACTAATTCCCGTGAACTAACTTCCCATACTCTGAAGAAATTTAGCTTTCAGAAATTCAGGGGAACTCAGTTTTTGCCTCTGGATCTCAGTATAACCCACAGATTGTGTGAACTGTTCTGCAGTCAGCATTAGAGAACAGTTTTGTTTTCAGTCCCTAGTTTAAGCCCTTATTTAAGTGAAGGAGGGACAGAAACATAGAGTGAAACAATTGATCAGATTATGTAAATTTGAATCATGTCTCCCTCAATTCATTCCTTGCCTATGATAAAATTCCCGATATAGCACAGATAGTATTCTGGACACAGATTTTTCAGTGTCAAAACACAGGAATGCAAAAAATACAAGTGAATATATGTCTTTGTATTGTCCACCAATGACTTTCAACTAAAGAATGCAATTTACCTAATCCAGTAGTTCACAGCATTGGGCCATGCTGTCCTATTGATGTATCAGAGTTGAAGGAATTCTTTATGAGTTCAAACTATAAGATAGCTTTGGTGACAACGGTGACTAATTTCATATCTACCCATTGCCATTGTGCAAATACTCTGCTTCTTTCAAGAAAAAAAAAAAAAAAAAGCTTCTTTAAAAAGTAGATACGTACACAAATAGCCACAATCCTCAGCTGATACAATGGGGTGTAACTCCACCAAAATCATTCAATCATTCTGATAGCATGGTTCATATTAGCAGAGTACATGGTCTGACATGGCTTATGAAGGAAAGCAAGAAGTGACTTAGAATTCTTCCTTATATTAACTCATTTAAAAATAAATAAATAAATAAATAATAATATAGACACATTAGTGATTAGTAATCAGAGTTCTCTATCTCTTGCTGATCAGACTGCTAGCAAAGTTTGGAGGCCATTTCTTAACAACTTTATTTTAAATCAAGTTTATTTTATTTTTTTTTTTATTTTAAATTCTTCTTTGACAATCAAGCTTCTTTAGTCAGTCAAAGAATTCTTAAAATGCCTCCTAATAAATTGCTAGTTTCCAGTGGGGAGTGTTGACTTTTACAATTATGTGGCACTGGCAGAAAAGTGTGCATAACTGATTCAGAAAGGCAATCATTTAGATTTGAATGGCTTATTCAGTGTTATTAAAGTCAAGCCCATGTAGCATCCTACAGTGATAATACGTTATTGCCCTTTCTGATTCCTGCCTCCCTCCAAACAGGATAGTTGTATTCTATGTACTTAGCTTTAGCTTATACTTTTCTATAAAGTCCATGTCTCTCTACAGCTCTTAAGATGTATTTTCTCTACAGGATTTTCTTGTCATTTTTTGTTGGGTTTCCATTTTTACGGACAAAATATACTACAAAGTATTGTTCTACCTCCACATCCTTACTAAGGATAGGGTGGCCGTCATAGGGTGCCCATCATATGAAAACAGCATACTGCAGCCTAGCCCTGTTGAGCTGTTATGCAGGTACACAAGAGAGAGACAGGAATGAGCGATGACTCAGCAGGCAACTTTTCGTACAAATACTGTTCTGTGACTCCTCCCAAAAAGGGAGGAATACTTTACTGAATACATTACTTTCATAAACACAATCCTCCAAAAGAAAAGTCCTTTAATACTTCGGACCTTCCAGTTAGGATTGCGAAACGTCTTCCGGGACATCAGATGCTATTATTGTTATTGTTGTGTCCAGAAGACTTAAAGACATTCTAGCAAGTGGCGTTCTAATTTTTTAGTTTCAAGATACAAATAAAATAGCTACATGTATCCTACGTAGCTAAACATACCAAGCCCATTCCCTGGCATAAGGGGAAGTGATACAGCATGGTTTGCATCCATAGGGCTAAATTTGCTTTCCAAAAAGAACTGTGTAGCCTCATCCTCGCTCCTATCAGAAACAACATAGGGCTTCTACTAGAGATATTCATACCTAAGTTTTTGTGTTGTTTTTTTTGTTTGTTTGGTTGGTTGGTTGGTTTTGTTTGTTTGTTTGAGAAGGGACTCACTGGCAAGGACAAAACTACGTCAAGGAGTACGCTAACAGATAATGGCGTTGACAAACGGGGAAGATTGCTCAAGTCTACCCCTATGGGTAGGTTAACGAGTATGGCCCAACTCATTTAACCTGATTTTTCCCAAGTGAATCATGTTTAACATAACTTGTGTCAAAAGGTGACAAAATTATAACATACAGAGGTGTCACCAGTGGATGATGACTGGTTGCAAGCCCGCATGGGTTAGCAGGCAGAAACAGATAGTTAATGTAACCTTTATTTGGGAGGAGGGTTGTACTTCTGTGCTACCAACATATTTTTCTTGCTAAGGCTTGGTCTAGGATCACCTACATATGTATGCAGCAGTTTTAACAAGTAAGTTAAAAGGAGTGGGTGATTTAGGGAAGACAGAACCCAGCCCAGCAAACATAAAGCTACTTAGGTAAGGAAGTGGTGCTCATGCATGGGGTAACATCTTTCCCTTGAAGGTGACTCCTCCCCTCATTCCCACTTCAGCCCTACTTCATAAAATAAGGGTATGCTTAGGACTTTTGCTACGTCTGTGTACAGAGGTACATTTCAACCCTAGCGACAATCGTTTACCAAGGGAACATATTGCCAGTGGGTACACCCTTACCAAGACATTTGTGACTCAGAACTAGGCTAGAAATAGTTCATGAATCCCAGTAAGATTCACAGCTGCAACAGAGAGGAGATAGAGGAATAAGAAATATGCTTTTTTTCCACAGGTAGGTTAGTCCATCATTAAATCCCCACAGGATTTCTGTAACCACCTGTAGATTTCTTTTCCCCTATAGATTCTGGTTCTCCTGCACATGGGAAGACATCTCAAAAACAAACAAACAAACAAAAACCTACCAATTTGATGGGAGATGTCCATGGGCATCCTAGCTCAGACTAGGATGTATGTCGTAAAGGTAGATAAGCAATTTCCTGGGCAGTCTTGCAAAGCCTAACTACTGGCACTGCCGAGAGCCTGCACTCCTTTTTAATAACTCTTTTTCCTCCCCTGGTGTTCAGAGGTTAGAATTTCTCTGTCTAATCTGCCTGCCAGGCTCATCTCAGAACATGCCTAAACCTATCAAAGGATAGAAAGAGAAAGCAACAACCTCCCAGTTTGGAAAAATCATTTAGATTTAGACTATTAAGCCCAAGTTCACAGAATCATAGAATGGTTGAGGTAGGAAGGGACATTAAAAATCATTCTACCCCCTCTGCCATAGGCAGGGATGCCACCCACCAGATCAGGTTGCCCAGGGCCTGGTATGACCTGGTCTTGAACACCTCCAGGGATGGGGCATCCACAGCTTCTTTGGGTAACCTCTTCCAGTGCCTCACAACCCTCTGAGTAAAGAATTTCCTCCTAACATCTAATTTAAATCTCCCCTGTTTTAGTTAAAAACCATTCCCCCTTGTCCTATCATTATCTGCCTGAGCAAAACTACTCTCCATCTTTTTTTACAAGCCTCCTCTAAGTATTGAAAAGGTGCAGTGAGGTCAGCCTGGCACATTCACTTCTTCAGGTTGAACAGCCCCAGCTCTCTCAGCCTTTCTTCACAGGAGAGGTGCTCCAGCCCTTTGAACATCTTCGTGGCCCTCCTCTGGACCTGCTCCAACAGCCCCACATCCTTCCCCCACTCCAGGTGGGGCCTCACAAGGGCAGAGCAGAGGGGGACAATCCCTTCTCTCGACCTGCTGACCAATTCTCTGCTGATGCATCCCAGGATGCAGTAGGCCCTCTGAGCTGCAGGCACACACTGATGGCTCCTGCCAAGCTTTTCATCCACCAGAATCCCCAGGTCCTTCTCCACAGGGCTGCTCTCAATGAGTTCTTCTCCCAGCCTGTACTCATATCTGGGATTGCCCCGGCCCAGGTGCAACACTTTGCACTTGGCCTTGTTGAATCTCATTAGGTTCACATGGGCCCACTTCTCAAGCTTGTCCAGGTACCTTTGGATGGCATCCCTTCCTTCTCTTGTATCTACTGCACCACTCAGCTTGGTGCAAACTTGCTGAGGGTGCACTCGATCCTACTGTCTATGTTGTTCATGAAGACATTAAACAATACCAGTCCCAGGACAGACCCCTGAGGGACACTGCTCATCACTGGCCTCCACCTGGTCATAGCTATTGACCACCACTCTCTGGGTGTGGCCTTCAAGCCAATTCCTTTTCCAGTGAATAGTCCACCCTTCAAATCCAATTTGGAGATCAGGATGTCATGTGGGACTAGATGATCTTCAGAGGTCCCTTCCAACCTCAGCCATTCTGTGACTGTGTCAGAGGCCTTACAGAAGTCCAAGTAGGTGACATCGGTCAGTCTTCCCTTGTTAACTGATGCAGTCACTCCATCATATAAGACTACCAGATTTGTCAGGCACAATTTGCCCTTGGTGAAGCCATGCTGGCTCTCTCAGATCACCTCCTTATCCTGCATGTCTTAACATCACTTCCAAGAGGATCTGTTCCATGATCTTGCCAGGCAGAGAGGGGTAAGGCTTTCCGGTCTGTAGTTCCCCAGGTGCTCCTTTCTACCCTTTTGAAAAGTGGGAGTGATGTTTCCCTTTTTCCAGTCACCAGGGTCTTCACCTGACTGACAGGCCTTTTCAAATATGATGGGGAGAGGCTTGGGTTCAAATCAATCCTCCTTTTGAAAGCAGCCCATTTTTACCAGTAAGCTACTTTAACGGCTGAGTTGTAAGGTGTTTTCCATGGGAGGGATCACAATCACCACAGTTATTCTACCTCCGTAAAGTTTAAATATTCACTGGAGAGAATAGCTCTACAATGCTTTTACTAAAGCATACAGATATTGATCTCACCTCTGCCTAAATGATTATTTATATATTATATTTGGATTTTTTCTCTTTCTTTTTATATGTTATTTTTCAGAAGTTTATGAATTGTGTGATTGAAGTATTTAGGGAGGAGGATCATTTTGTAATACCAGGTAGAAAGAGCTGTTGTGCAGAGACAAAAAAAAATTAAACCACTTTTAGTAGATTATGTTTCTGTTAAATTGAGAAAAATATTTCAGTATGTCTTAGGCTGATACAAAACACTAAAATGCACACCCCATAAGGGTGTGTTTTATGGATTTTAAAAAATTACTTATTTATTTATTTGCCAGCCCAGCTTGCATTTGCTACTGCTACTGCAGATTGCCATTCCTGGGAAGACCTTTTGGCTGGTAAGTGTAAGGTATGCACTTGGTTGTTTAACCACATCTTCATGAGTACAGGAAGGAGCACTATCAGAGCTTTTTCATATGCATTTTTTAAATGCTAGGAAATCAGTAGTGACATTGCAGATGTATTTGGCAGCCCATTGTTCTCCCAAAAGGTGTGGTAGAGTTCATAATCTAAAGAAGAAAAAAATAGAAATACTATAAATAGTATGCAAAGTGTCTAAACCATTTCACTGCTTTTAGTTGCCACAGAAAATGGCTGAGCAGTTTCTTCTGTTTCCTTTTCTAAAATTGCTTTGTAGAGAAAACATGCTAATCATAGCAGGTGCCAGCACATTTCATGGCAGATATATAATCTTCAATGTTAATAGGCCTGCTTTTTGCATAATTTGAATACCTCCCTACTCTGCAAATGAGTGGAATATCTTGCAAAAATCCCTGAAAGTCTCATCCATAGTATGCTAATCCTGTGTATCTTAATCTTGCACCACTACCATTACTACCTCAGCTAAAAAAAAAAAAAAAAAAAAAAGTTACTAATAAAATCAGTTGTCTAAAGAATATTGTGCTGAAAATCTGGCTAAGTCAAGTGACATTTGCATGGTACCAGCTGAATGGCTGTAACCGGTTTTGTAGCTTATGTTATTGATAAATAGCTTATTTGTTAATGTGTTATCATTAACAAAGAACACAAATGGGAGTGGCTAAAGAAATTAAAATCAGACTTTGACCAATAGTAGGGGGACTGTAAGAATTATGATTAGCTGTGCTTTTTCCTTAAAGAATAAACAAGACTTTACAATATCCCCATCACCTAGAAATCCTCATTGAGAGCTCTAGGAAAGAAGCAAAGTTAGCAGCCTCAAGGAAGACATCTTGTTAAAAGATGCTAGAGGAGAAATTGAAGAGAAGAACGTGCCTTCCTGCTACCTAACTAATATTTTCTTAAAGCAATTTATTGTCCATGGGCACTTTAAATACATTGAAGACATCCCCACAGGCTGTTCTTTTAATAGAGTAGATACAGAGATGTATCTACTCCATAAAATGATATCTATGTGAGGAGGTTCAAATTACACTTATCTGATAGATTGGGTTTCTCTCTTTAGCTTGGTATGGTGCAGGATTCATCTGTGAGGGCTAAGAAGCTTTTGTTGTTGTAATGATGACTATATCTTTTACTATTAGGAATGAATTAGGTGATACAGAAATTAACAATTGCCTGTCATTTAAAAACCTATATGGAAATTTTATATCGGTCAAAAAACTGATGGACCAGTGCAATAATATTCCATCTAGTTAATGAAATCTTCATTTGGTGTTTCCACATTTGTGTTACCAGCACACATAACTGCTGTGTGTGCCTTCCAAGCATAACAGAGCATGATCCCATTCCCTATCCACATCAAAGTCAAACATGACAATGGCAGAAAGGTAGCTTTTCCCCCTTTCCCTATATATCTGTATATATCTGTGTGTATCTGTGTTGCTCCGTGAGTGTGTACATGTACATATACAGATATATGCATTAGTATGTACCCATATGTAAAAGAGTTGAATAAGAATGGAGATAAGCTTGTCAAAGACAAATCTATTGATTGTTACTAAGTAAACAGAAACCACATTTGGCTAAGACTCAAACGTGCAAATTGATAGAGCCTACAAGGGCACTTCGGGAAATCAGTACGTACGCTTTCCCTGTTCTTCCATGCTTCCCTAAGCATCTGCTTTTGGCCACTGCTGGAGACAGAATATTGGGCTAAGTAGACCTCTGGGCTGACCAAAGACTGCCACTCCAATGGTTTACCATTGGTCAAAATTTTTATAATGTACATAACTAAAATTGTATTAAATTATTCCTAATTCTTTGATGCTGATGTAAACAAATAGCAATATGATTAAGTTGTGTCCTGGTTTCATCTGGGATAGAGTTAATTTTCTTCCTAGTAGCTGGCATGTTGCTGTGCTTTGGATTTAGGATGAGAATAATGCTGATAGCACACCATTGGTTAGTTGTTGCAGAGTAGTACTTACACAGAGTCAAGGACTTTCCAGCTTCTCGTTGCCCTGCCAGCGAGGAGGCTGGGAGTGCACCAAGAGCTGGGAGGGGACAGAATCAGGACAGCTGGCCCAAACTGGCCAAAGGGATGTCCCATACCACATGGCAGCATGCTCAGCTATAAAGGTGGAGGGAGTTGGTTGGGGTGGCAGCCACTGTTGTGGGTCTGGCTGGACATCAACCAGTGGGTGGTGAGCAATTGCATTGTGCATCACTTGCTTTGTACATTATTTATTATTATTGTTGTTGTTGTTGTTGTTATTATTATCCCTTCATTCTCTGCCCTATTAAACTGTCTCTATCACAACCACGAGTTTTTACATTTTTTTTTATTATCTCCTCCATCCCACTGGGGGGAGGCAGGGAATGAGCAAATGGCTGTGTGGTGCTTAGCTGCCTGCTGAGTTAAACCACATCAAAGTGATACCAGATTTTTTTTGAGTTTATGCTTCAGTATTAAAATAAGCCAGTCTCCTTAGTGAAGGGGCTGCCTTTCAGCCACTTAACTGAATCATTCAACAAATTTATTTTAGTTTCTTCAGACTGAATTTATTCTCTAGTTACATGGCAAATGGGAAAAGTATGTACATATGTGATTATGGAGAGCACTGCATTTTGCTAGTGCATGTTTAAGACCCTTTTCTTAAAACTACCTTTGCAGTCAAATAAAATTGCTCATCTATTCAAAGGACAGATAAAATCACAAGGCAGATTTGTGATATGTGTTGAAATGTAGGTCAGCTGCAGGAGTAAAATAGAAAATGGCATTATAGATGTGGCATTTTCCCTCCTTGTCCCCCTCCAAGCTTCTCTGAACAATAATTCAGCTGTTTTGTTGTCCTCCCTTGTCCACAGAAGTAGAAGGATTAATAGCATTTCTAAGCGTATTCTGAGGAATAAATTTCAGGTGCAGATTTCAATCACAAAGACACTATGTGAAAGGAAGGAAAATAATTTTCCAAAACCAACACGTACCAAGTAAGTCATAGTGGACTGAGAAGTTGAATAAATGATTGAGTTCTCTTCTTGCCTTTATAAAATATTTGTCTTATATATCTTGAAATTTGCCACTAGACTGTTAGAATATATTTGAAATACAAACTTCTCCTTCTCTCTTACTCTGAGTAAATGATATTTTTTTGAATAATTGTTTTAAAAACTGGAAGTAGTTTGGAAAGAATGTTGACAGAAACAGTCTTTCAAGTGAGTTTTAATGTTCAGTACGTGAAGGGTTGGGCTGAAGATTTTTTCATTTATTTTTGTTGCTGTTGTTTTTCATTTGTTTGTTGTTGTTGTTGTTAGGTGCAAGGGAAAGAAGGCTGGGCTTTAAAACAGGATGTTTCCAAAATAATTTGGGTGTTATTAGAAGGAAAAGAGTCTGGACAGAATTATTATAATTATCTGGATGTAATCATGGAGTCCCAGATCAGTTCCTGACATTCCAGATCCTGCCATGGTACTATAGTAGCATACCATGAAGAACCCAGTAATTTCAAGTGTGGGTTGCTCTGAGAAAACTAAATGACAATTAAAGCCTAAGTAAATAATCTGAATTCTACTCAATGAAAGGAGAATCCAAACTGGTGACAGCTATGTTCAAACACTCGGTTCCTCAGTGCTGGGCACGACTTTCCATCGCAGGCCTTGTTTGACAAAAAAGGTAGGCAACATCAAAAGTCAGACTTCTACATTTGTCACCCAAGACTCCACTAATGAAATTCATTTCACTCTAATGTAAATGACTAAAGTAGGTCAGAGCATTGGGCTCCAGAAGTTGCTATTTCTTTCTGCTGTCTTGAAAGGGAGCCTAAGATGACATGTCAGATGTAGGCATCTACACTGTAAACACATAGACATGTCAGATGAATCCCATGTAATGTCAGGATTTCAAATTAAATTTTTGCTCTTGCAGAAAGCCATGATTCTTACCAAATTTCAAACAAAGAGAGAAATACATTCAGATTTTTTTTCTCTGTCTCTGGCCAAAATTCAAGTTGCAAATCTCATTCTGCACCCTGGAAAATAACAGCACCTATACTAAATCAGAACTTGTCTAATCTTCAAGCAAACTGCTTGTCCTGTGATTCATTGTAGAAAACAGCTTCCCAGCAACACTGTGGCCACTTACAGAAAAAGCGTGGCAAGGAAACTATAAAATGGGCACATTGGAGTCTAACCCACAGAGAACATGCCAGATTAGGGGATGGAGAGAAAAAAAAAATCATTGAGTTTTTTAGGCAATTCCTTCCCTTTCATTCATGGGTACAAAGGGAACATTCCTATTTCTAGAAGGAATATGTCAGATCTTTCTGGATTCAAAGCCTCTAGCTATACTTAAAGTAAAACTTTAATTTTTAGCTGTCTTGTAGTTAACTTTATTCATTCTGTTCAGAGTCCTGAGCTGCAGATAAACCAGTACAAATGAGATTTGACATCATCTACGTACCTGCGAGCAGAACCTCCATAGTATTGTGCCTAAATGACAGTATTTGAATTCTTTATCTTTTCTCAATTTTTATTTTGATACAATTCTGCTCTAGAATATTTTAAACTTTTAAACCCATAGTGGTTTTACCATTTTAAGTTGCAGAAGAAAGCTCCATGTCAGTGAGCTATGCTGTAGCTTAATTATACAGCCAGCATGGGTGTGTGAGAATAGCCACCACATACTAGAGAATAAATTGCTGGGTTTGGTTTTTCTTGATTTACAAGTTGCTATATGAGGCGCATGTTCCCAGGGAGTGGTGAAAAGTAGGGGTGTGTTAAACAGGTTTAAGAACATTTTAAAGAGACACAGTCAGGTTTGAGACATAGTAGATTTGGTGTGCTTCCTCCTTCCTGCCAAATAACATTTTCTGTTTCTGTGGTTAAAAACAGTTGAGCTGCACCCTGCCTCTCCGTTTAAGTGATACCACAAAATCCAGTGTCGCAGTATGTGTCACACTGGTCTCTCTCTGTCTGTTTTCGTTTTTTGTCATCAGTAAGGAAATGAAACTGCCAAAACTGCTGGTCTTCACGCTCCTTGGAGAGCAGAATTCACATGCCATCAAGCTCAGCCAGTAAAATCTTGTGGTTTTCTGTAAAAATAGCTGTGGTGAGGACAAACAACACTTGGATCAAATTATTTCTCTACTCAGAGCAGTACAGAAGTTATTTGCTAGTGTTGCTGGGGCCACCACTCTAGTGTCTGAAATACCCCAGTATGAAACCTGGTTTTCAAGTTCCCAGGTACCTTCTCAAAAATCACATGTTGTTGAACTTGGATTCTCTTGTTTCCCAGATGTTTTGCATGGAGAATGGGCATTATTTTGAATCTTTCTTACACATAGTACTGGCTTTGAGCCTTGGAGAATTAAAGGTTATTTCCTCTTTCTGGGTAAAGATCTGTACTGAAACTAAAGATAATTTCAATTGAAAATAAGAACAATCTTTCTTGCTTTCACAAGAGATGACAGGAATATCAATTTCAATTGCTTGCTTACTACAGGAGAACAAAATTAGCAGAGCACAATGTGTATACAAATTTCAGCGTGCCATTATTGTAAATAACATTGAAGGTTTTTTTGGAAGCATTTAACCTCACTTTCTCAGAGACCGTTTTTCTTTTCTTTTTTTTTCTTTTTTCCCTAGGCTGATAAATATGTTAAAATTTGGATGT
This sequence comes from Cygnus atratus, assembly GCF_013377495.2. Taxonomy (NCBI): domain Eukaryota; kingdom Metazoa; phylum Chordata; class Aves; order Anseriformes; family Anatidae; genus Cygnus; species Cygnus atratus. The sequence continues at coordinate 163,838,036 of NC_066362.1, forward strand.
TTTCCATTACATTATACTATATTACTTGAGGTGTTATCTTGTTCTATATAATCAAAACATTTAGAACTAAAATTCCAGTACTTAGTTATTTGAGAAAATACATGTTTTAAATTTGCCCTTCCAAAGGTAATAGGTGAGCACCATGACACACACAAAGATCGTTGTTAGTCAGACCAAAACTTAATTCATGAAAAGAGCACAGCGTGGACATGACTTGTAAGTGCCAATATTTGGAAGAAGGAGAGTAAATGGAAAAAGAAATTTGAAAGTAGGTAGCAAAGTAGCTGAAGAAGAGTTGAAATAATTAGGAAGGAGGGCAATGTCAAAGAGAAAATGGAAGCAAGCAGAAAAGGAAGGTCAAGATCTGTCTGATCTCATATACTGACAGTGCAAATCATACAGAGCTGTGCTTATGAAAGGGTTTGAGAACTGGAGTCTTGTATATACAGAAGATATATATCTCCTACCATTTTTAAGCAAGGTGGATAGAGGTGTTTATATAAAACAAACAAACAAAACAAATCAAAAAAAGCTTTCTACAGAAATTTTACATTCTAGAAAATCTGTGATCAGATGAAGAGAAAGGATGAGCAGTGATACTGCATGAGAACTGTCATGAAAAATGTGTGGCATGTTAGCAATGCTTTCCACATGGCCTGTGGTCGGGACAGAGTAGCATCTGAATTATGCTGCAGAAGGAGCAATTAAAGGCAAATGCACAGGATGAGGAAGGATGGTTGCTTAGCTGAAAACATGAGAGCTGAGAGATTTGAAGACAATACCACAAATAAACAGCCTGCGGAGGTTTGTGCAGAAGGCCAAGTTCAGTGATAGCCTCTTAATATAATTTTTCTAAGGATTTTGTGAGTTCAGCCTCCTAAATGTTCAGAGGTGTAACTGCAGTGACTATCTGTTCAGGAAACAGCCCAGAGATTGCCATGAATCAGTGTCTCTGTCACTAACCTAACTGTACAGTGTGGTGATCCGGTAAACGGGTGCTGACAATAGGTTTTGTGGTTAGCAGCAAGGGCGTGGTTTCATTATCAGTTTAAACTGATCTAATACCACATTCCCACCAGGAGGAGCAGTTCTGCCTTCCTCGTCCTGCCCTTGGCCATGTTCGTGCAATAGTCTCTTACATCAACTCAGTCAGATCAGTAAACTGATCCAATTCACTGCAGGTCTCATGATCAAAAGAACAGAAGAAGCCTATAGCAAAAAATAATAATAAAATAAAATACTGGGTAAGGCAACACCACCAATTTGTCAGGGTACTATTAGGAGGTTTACACCAGTCATGAAACCATCTTTTAAAGCTAGTACCTTAATTTAGCAACTATTGAAACAAAAGGACAGTTCACACCTCAAAATTAGTATTTTAACTTCTCCGTAAATTCAGCCATGTTGTTTCTAGTCATATTCTTCCTCCAGAGTACAGAGTATTTTCCTTGCCCTAGCAGCTACAGACTTTTACAATACAACTTTCCCACAGGATTTCAACCTAAAGGACATGACAACATTTAGAAAGAACAATCTACGTTCTTTCAGAGTATGTCCTGATTCTCTTAAAGTCTTAAAGTACTGTGCTAGCTTTTCTCTCATCTACAAATCACACCTTGCTCATATCTCTACATGTATACATATGGGAAAAGCTATTAAAAACATCAGCATTTGCCAAATATTATTGGTACATCATATTTTCCATATGGAAAGACTTTTCCTCATCTCAAAATTTGTTTCTAAATTAGTGATCTTTGATATCTTCCAAGCACTAATGGGAAGGACAAAACTTGAAGATGGGATTTGAGTGATAGGAACCATTATCACTTTAGGCATTAAGGAAGTCGACTGACCACTAAATTGGTCAACAACTCAAAAGACAAAAGAAATACTTTCCTACATTTTTACACTACTACACTTGCAGGCAGACTTTAATCAAATAATAGGATCAATTCACAGAATCACAGAATTGTTGAGGTTGGAAGGGACCTCTTAATCTCATATAGTCCAACACCCCTGCTTAAGCATGATCAGCTAGAGCATGTTGCCCAGGATGGTGGTCTGGTCAAGTTTTGAATACCACTGAAGATGGAAACTCCACAGCCTCTCCAGACAAGCTGTTCCTGTGCTTGACCACACCACACAGTAAAAAAAGTATTTTCTTGTGTTCAGATGGAATTTCAAGATTTTCAGTTTCTTCCCATTGCCTCTTATCCTGTCAGCGGGTACTAACGAGAAGAGTCTGGCTTCCCTTTCTTGATTCTCTCTCAGCAAGTATTTATTCACATTGATGAGATCCCCCGAGCCTTCTCCAGGCAGAACAGTCCCAGCTCTCTCCACTTTTCCTCATATGAGAGATGTTCCCAGCACTTAATCACCTCCGTAGTCCTGTGCTGGACTTGCTCTGGTAAGTGCATATCATTCTTGTACTGAGGAGCCCAGACCTGGACATGGTACTCCAGATGCAGCCTCACCAGTGCAAAGTAGGGATGCATGATCACTTCTCTCAACCTGCCCAGGATACTGCTGGCCCTGTGCCATGAGAGTGCATTGCTGGCTCATGGTCATCTCGTTTTCCAGCTCCTGGACAATTTCCACTCCAAGGACCTTCTCAGCAAAGCCGCTTTCCCGGCTGGCCCCCAGCATGTACTGGTGCCTGGGGTTAATCCTCCCAGGACATAGGATTTTGCCTTTACCCATGTTAACCATGCTTTTACCCCATGAAGTTGAACTTCATGAGATTCCCCTCTGTCTCATCCTCCAGCTTGTCAGGGTCCACAACCAACCGGCACATCAGCCAGCCTACCCAGTTTGCATCATCTGCGAACTTGCTGGGAGAGCATTCTGTTCCTTTGTCCAGATCTTTAACAAAGATGCTAAACAGTATTGGCCCAGTGTTAAGCCCTGGGATACACCACCAGTGACTTGATTAGGTTAGACTCAACCATCTAAAGCATAGGCTTTCCTTCCTCTTACAAGTGTCAATTTCCTAAGCTGTATGTACACTGTATAAATGGCTACTTCCCTAAAGGGAAGATGAAGCTAGAATTAATAACTTTGAAAAGCAGTCCACACTTTGTCTGTAATTATGTGCATCTTTCCATCGGACAGTGCTAACCTGTTTCCTTCCTTTTTCTTTCCTCCCATCCTTGCCACATCCTATCTCTGACAACGATGGTTGGTGAAAAAGATTAAGGGCTTCCCCGAGCTCTTCATGTAATAATGAACAAGACGGAAGGAAGTAATCACACGTACATTTGCAACTCTATTATTATAAAGTCAATGAAATGTAAACTATCTCCTCTTTTGCCTTATAATTAATTAATTAATTATGAAAATGTACTGATTTATTTTCATTCTTCTGTTGCAACAGAGGTGACTATTAAGAAGTTTGCAAAAAGAAACTATAGTACAAGCTCAAAAAGTGAAATTCATGTACAAGAGGCTGCTTAAACACAGATATAAATTTCTGTTATGAGAAAAGATGAACATCATAAGAAGGCATATTATATTGTGATGCTCCACTCTGAGCCAAATAGTATTTAGTCACTTGCAGTTTTGTGTAAGTACTAAAGATGTTGATCTGTGATGAACATCCAAGCTAATCTGAATGCACAGGCACAATATCTCATAAGCAGTAGAACTATGAAAGCTAAAATACATAACAACTTTGATTTATTCAACAAGGTACAGAATATGCATTCAGGCAAATAGACAAGTATGTATTAGAAGCAGACATCATAGTGCACAGATGAGGGAAACTTTAACAATAAATTTATATATTTTAATTCCACACTATATTTCACAGTTGTAAAATATATATATATATTAGTTTACTGAACTTAAACATAATCCTGTACAAAATTAATGTTCCAGATGACAAGCTTTCTCTATAGTTGTCATGAGCATCATGCCATAATAACAGGAGGAGTTCTGCTCATACAGAGAAAACAAGGTGGCTGTGTGTCCCTTGTATTACTTTCTCCTCAATTTGTTTTTAGTAGAGTAGTCCTTAGTCAGCACTTTGAAGAAACAATGAAGAAGAAACAAACACTAATGTTTTGAAGAAACAAACACTAATCTGTTTCTGGTCCCAGATGGACAGACCTCAGAAAAAGGTACCTGTGAGATGTAAGAAATCCCCCACCCTCAGTGTTTTTGTATTGACTACTCCTAAGTGTCTACACAAAGAAAAAGTGAATTTCAAGTAGCTCCATGTTTGGGTGTCTCTGTTTCCATGCCTCATTTAAGGTCTCTGACTCCATACAAAGCTGACTCAGAGCTTTGCATGCCAGTGAAAGTGGCAGACGCCTCCCTGAATGCTGTGGCTATGTCTGACTTTCCCCAAACTGCTCTGATGTTCTTGCTGAGACCTCCAGAAGTTCTCCCCATAAAACTTGGGACACATGGAAGTTCTGAAATCCTCACAAAACAGCACCAAACACAAGGGGTTAGATTACTCCCTTTTAAAACGTTTATCTCTACCAGCAGATAGGATTTTTCAGTCCACTTGCTTAGGCATGTGCAGGTGTGAATTCTTATGGGTCTTGAGCTGCTCTGCCCACAGCTATTGCTGCCCCTGCCTCCCAGCCCTCCGTGGTGCCTCCAGGTTATGGCAACTCTTATATTTGCTACATCCAGGCTTCAAGCAAGGATAAGGCTTGGGAGCTTCTGCTGTGTTTCACACTCAGTACAATAGATAGAAAATTTGTGAACTGTTAATTCATTATTTCTGGTATCACAAGACTGTTCAAGGTAGATGAACAGCTTTATTATCTTCATGCTAGAGGGTGAGCTGTGCCCTTAAGTCTGACTGAAGATCCTTGCACTGCAGATCCTTCCTCTGAGGCATCTGACTGAGCTCTGCCAGAAACAAGTTCCTCGCCTGGACGGTTCTTTACGTCTAATCTAGTGTGGCCATTCCTCTGTAAAGGAAAGCATCAAAAAAGAAGATTAGTCAAAGGTGTCCTTCTTTCTACTAGCCTTCTTAATAGAAAAGAGTGATTCAAAATATAGTACCAGCATTAAAATGTTGCAAAAATCAAAGTCACCTTCCTCCTTACTTTAAGCTCTAATAATTTATTTAGTTTTCCACAGTATCTCTCATAAAACATTTTCATCCACATACTCATTAGCCCAAAGATCCCAGGACAGGATTGTATATACAAGGCTGAAGAGAATACATAATGCTAATTTAGTTTAATCATAATCTATTTGCATAAATGCAGTCCTCCAAGGAAATCTATTTATTCTGCCAAGAGCAGTTCCTTAAAGGATGACAGGGTAAGAAATATGACACCTATTATTACAAATGATTACTTAGAGGTGAATGTACTGATTTTAATTATATCAGGTAATCTTGAGGTTTTCCATACTGTCAAAAATAATTTACTCTGCTTGCACTAGTTTATTGTTGGCTTTAGATACTGTCAGTATGTCTTTTCTCCTGTAGCAAAGTCCTGCCTTCCATCCCCTTGGAAGGACACCGTTCCAGTCCCACTCTGCTTAAAGTACCATAAAAGCTGAGATTGTCTTCATATGATCGGGTAACTATGCAGAATAAAATAGCCCCTCAGCTTACCATGATCCAAAACAAGAGCAGCTGTTCCAAGATGAGTGCATCTTCCCCATAGACCCCACGTATAGACCCTACCCCTTCAGAGGCTGCTTTCTGTAGTGTAGAGCTACATCTACAGTGATGCCTTCCCTAGCTTACAGGTCCTGCCAGATGATTTTGGGACTCAGACCAAGCAAATCTACACTTCAGTGCAGGAATCTCTCTGTCAGGGATAGGGCTTTCAGGTAGCAACAGAGAATATCATAAAATAGTGCTCTTTCCTTCCTAACCCTCCCCATAGAGTCTCCATTAAAAGCTCAATTCAGTTAAGATTATTTCACAAATAAGAAAAAACAAAGACAAAAAAATATATAAATAAAATTTGGGTTTACTACTCAAGAAGGAAGGTTGGGTAATAGCAACTGATCTAGGCTTGAACCATTCTGTAGCTCCAAGTTCAGACAGTAATGCTCACAGTTGTAAAAATAATCCAATATTTTAACAAGCGGGTTCTGATAGACAACTGCTGACCTGTAGACCCGTATGCACTTAGTCTTTAGAGAAGTTAAATTAATTGGTCTTTTACTGTCACTATAAGCAGTCTGTAAATCAAAACAAAAACACATTTCAAGAGAAAGGACTCTTTGTCTTACACATCTATGATATTAATACACCACTTTACAAATCAAGGAAAAAGATTGGTTAGGAAAATGAAATTTAAATACAAAGTTGTAACTCTGGAAACATTAGCCAGCCGCTTGCTTATCTCTTGCAAAATGTAAATTCCCTTTTATTCAGAGTTCTCCAGCCACATACACATATACCTCTGCGTAGCTATCTGCCTGGTTTGGAGCAAGCACCTTGGTGTCCAAGCCACACCTCAAATGGGTGACAAGTATCTCCTCATTTAGAGGAGATACTTCCTCAGATGAAGGCCTGAAAGGAGTTGAATGCAGTACATGTTGTTAGGGGTTGCCTAATGCGGTAACCAGTGCTGGACACTTAAAAAAAAAAAAAAAAAATGGTGAAGGTGACCACAACAGCTAGTACACTGTCCTGAATGAAGGACCAAGAAACTATGAGTTAGTTCCTTAATCTGGACATTAACTTTTGCATGTGCTCAAAGAGAAAATGTAAGGGAAAAAAAAAAAAAAAAAAGACGAAGAAGAAGAAGAACTGAAGCATTTTTCCTAAAGAAAATGTCCAAATTATAAATCCTCAAGACAACAAGACAAGACATTCTGTCCCCCCACACATCAGACATCAGAAGCTTGGATAAATAATAAGCCTGTGTTTTTTCATATGGTGTATATGGTGCAGTTAGGTCGTTTAGCTATTTTGTTCTAGTTACAAGAATAGGCAAATAAACAGAATTGTTGTATCTAGTTTTTCATAAGAAAAGTATAAATACAAAACATCATATAGTTATCAAAGCTGTTGCCATACTTGTGTTGTATGAAGTGCTGCTTGACATTAGCAATACCATTACTCTTTTACTTTTTGTAAGCATATATAACACATTAAAATGTATAAGACCAAGGCCAAATTTATTTTGTCTTAGAACATAACAGAATTTAAAACATCACTGTCTATACATGCGTTTTATCTGTCCTTAAGCCTCCTGCTACATTTCACAAGCAAATCCCTCCTAGCTGAGCCCAATGCTGATCTACAGGTACCGGTTCTAGAACATACTTACAATTTAGTGTAATTTGCAGTTTGAACACTAGGTGGAAACAAAGTAATAAAAATAAGATCTGTTATCAAATAATCTTCAGCACAGCAAATGGAAGAGCTTTCTCCAACACACATGACTGAAATCCCAGAAGCCAGAAATGGCAGCTTAAACCTGCTTAATTGCACCGGACACCTCTGTGATTCTCACTACTTGGGCACAAGAAGAAGAAGAAATAATCTCCCTAGACTTCTTAAACTTGAATATTTGATTTTCTTTCCTTGATGGCTTACTTTAAATTTTGGGATACTTGTACCCCAAATGCTCAGATGTATTTGTATTGATCGTTTTTCAGGTATTTCTGTGAAAACTGCTACCCGAATTCAACACGTAAAATTTTTCCTCTATTGTTTTTCAGTTTTGCAAAACTTTAGATTGAATGTATACTTAGAATGAGCAGCTTTTGTCTGCTGCCCTTTGCTTGTCATAGATTATGAACAGATAAATAGTGAAAATAGAAATGTATATATATATATTCCATCTCATGGTTATGCAACAAGAAAAGCAAAGCAAGAAAAGAGTCACCCTCATTTTACTCTTTTGTGTAACACAGTTCTAGGAGCCTCTTTATTATAATTCCAAATTTCCTCAGATCAAGAAAGGGAACTGAAATGATATTTAGTTTTGGATGATAGCCATCTTTTGATGGCTTTAGATATTCTGTTGTTTGTGGAAAACTTGGCTCCGGAAAAATCCATATGCAGAATGCAACTGCAGCAAAAGCCCATAAATAAGGAGGAATGATGTAGCATTTCACTGCAAACCACAATGCAGAACTGAGCTGCACAACAGCAGTGCTGGTCAGGATTTGACATTCAGGCATTTTCATCTTCTTTCCAGGAAAAAAACAATCTTAGCATAAGATCATCCTGTTAAAAAGATGCAGCCATGTTTTATACAAATTCAGAAGAGACTGGCCTAGTGATCCCTAGTCCCTCTCAGTACTGTTTGCAGAATTTGAAATGGTTAAGAAGCTGGTATAACAGCAAGGGACAACCCTAGTTTTATTTATAGTTCATAACATACTCTTTAAAATGTGAATGGTACCATGCCTGCATCCAGTATGAATACATAACAAACAATGAGGTCTCCAGCAATATTTTCACCTCTTCCAAATTTTCCTAATTTTTTAATTAATACATTGGTTATCCCCAGTACCTTGCTCTATTTCATTCTACATGTTAGTCTGAGTTCTGCCTCTTTGTCCGTCTTTTCACACAATAAGAGGGCAGATGCTAGCCTCACAGGCTGGTTTTACAGACTGTTTAAAGTAGATTTCAACTGCCTGAGGTGACTTAGTCAATTGGCTCACATACCAGAGCAAGTATTCATACTGGTGGAATGCAAGTCAAAACCTTAACTGAATTTGAAACCTGTTGAAGCTTGGTGAATAACTAAGCCTATTGTTCCCGATCCAAGTAAATATAACCCTCTGTCTACTGAGTACTTCTATTCAATGTCTTAGATTAAATGATTTTGTATATATTTTCTGAACTCTATAGGAACAAATGCTATGCTAAACTCAACGAGCATATATCAAGTAGCTGCATAAGGCCTACTGTCATCATTCCTGAAGAAAGTTTATATGTGATGGGTGCAAGGACACAGATAGGGCAAGATATAAATATAACAATGAAGTAAAAGCTTTGGGTTTGGAAGAGTTTTGAGGAAGTCAGTATAGTTGCCATTGAATTCAACCTACCATTGAAAGACTATATTTCCTCAAAGCTTTTATAAAGAAAAAGATTCTGCAGAACAAACAGTGTCTAAGTTAGTTCTTTGTCCCTCAGTGGATGATTATCCCAGTCCTTATCCTTAAGGTCATCTTTTAGAGGAAACACTTGTTAAATATCATGGAAATCTCCTTGCAGTACAATGAAACAGTGTCAATCATCCTTCAGTTATGACTGAAATGTAATGAACTCCTAAATAAAATATAGCAATTGTTAAATGTAGAATAGCAACACATCCTTAAGAAACAACGTTCCGTGTACATTCCGTATCATCTCCACTTGAAACAATACCAGAAAACTTTGGCATCTTTTCTATTTGTCTTACTATTCCCACCCTGCTAAGTATGTGTGAACTGGATTTTATATCAATGGGTCATTTTAATGCAGTCTATCTAAATAACTGATCAATTTCCTGATATCAACTTAAAGAAGTTAAATATTAGGGCAGAGAATTTAAAAAAAAAAAAAAAAAAAGAATTTGACATGACGATCAGAGCCCAGATTACACACGGCAGGAGTGGAAGGGGAAATGCTGCTTGTAAATTTAGAAGAATCTATATGGAAAACACTGAGTGTCAAACACAAATGCATTTGCTTGTTTGTTTGTTTTTTAAATTAATCCCCATTTCAAAGTTCCCCAGGCAAGCTTAACGCTATAACATTGACTTACCAATTTTGGCACTGAAGAGAGTAGCTAGAAAGACTTTTCCAGATGCGAGAATTTCCACTGTTTATAAAGCCGTGGGTCTATTGATCACTGATGAGATGTCCCTTAATATGCCTCCAGTTACTACTTCCTATAGCTCAAATCCCTCTTCTACCAAGATTCAAGTTTCAGGTTAAAGCATATTGAAAGTTTGTCTCTGCTGTTAACTGCTCTGGCTGGTTGGCAGTTGCTGCTGGTGACTGTGTTACTAGGAGTGGTTTTGGCTTTGAGTAGGATAGTTGTGAGTCAACATGTGGGAATAAATCCAGACATGCCCAGCTTTCCTCCTGCTCTGTAAACAAAGTGATCTGATACAGAAATCTGACTGGGATGATCTTTAGATGCAATAAATATATCTGCCCTTCTGACACATGAAGGCTATCTTCCTACTGAACCCAGTAGGCATGTGACACAAGTTATTTTTTGAGGCACTCTAAATTGCAGTAACTTCCTTGCCTGCAAGGTCACGTATTAGTGATAAGCATCAAGAGTGGGATCCTTGCTGCACAAAAGCCAGGAGCAAAAATCCCATTGATCTCAACAGAATAATGGCATTGCCACAAGGCACTGCAGAGCACTGCAGTGAGGAGAGGCTTCCCACAGAGCCTACTTTCTTGCTCTCCATCTTAATCTTCTAGCACCTTCTTTGCATTCTTCTTCCATCTTTGCTTCCAGCCAGCTTCTTCTACCAGAAAACCCCTCATGACAAATTTCCCTGGCCTGGTTCCACTCTTTCCTCGAACAGTCTGCCTTTAAATTCAAGTTTGTTTTGGTCAAAATAAATTCCAGCTAATAGTGTAATCTAAAATCTTTCCATACTTTTTTTTTTTTTTCCAGAAGAAAAGTTGCAGTGAAGCAACAGCCATTCAGCTGAGCTCTTTAGAGCATGTCTCTATGTTACATACTGCGGGAATAACAATTTACTTTCCCAGGTTAATATCTCATGTTACACAAGTCTTGGCACTGTAAAGTATCTTTGCAGACAGACATTGTTTTAAGCAGGTAGCCAGCAGGAATCTGTGTTCATTCACAAAAGCTACTAAATGCCACTCTAAAACAAGAACTGTGTATAAAAACTGTTGAAGGAATATATCAAACAGGCAAGCTAGAGCTGTGCTTTTGCAACAGAGGACTTCAGAAATCTGTGTTTCAAAGGCATAGAAATGAACTGTACATAGAAAGAGAAAGACATAACCATGTTCTTTGCAGACTCCTGCTATCTTCAATAAAGTAAACTAAACAAATAAATAAACAAATAAAATACAGTCTGCAAAATGTTTGTTAAGAAAATTCAAGGATAAATGAAGATATGAAATTAGACAAATAAGAATTACTTCATTGAAGTCAGGATTTGTTCTGGATTGTTTACTTATATCACCTACTCTACTCATCCACTAATGAATCTGCTTTTTTGTCCCTATGATACTGCACAATCATAAATTATTATCATGAAAGAGAACACTTTGATCTTTACCATGACATCCTGTAGAGTCAAGGCCATTGAACTGTCTTGAATTTTGTTTATAGATAATGTTTTTTCACATGATGTGGGTAATATTTTACTTTATCACACTGCAGTAAAGATTCTGCTTTATCAAAGGTAATAGAAAACTGGATCTTTGCAGCAATGCTACATCTGTAACGCAGTTATTTGTGGATTTTGTATGCAGGGCATAGTAAAATTTGCTCATTACTCAAATTAGGCCATCAAAGTGGCAGGCCATGGAGGAATTCTCACATGGTCCTCAGATCATCTTCCATCATCCTTTAAAACTGTAAAATTTATTTGCCATCTGATCCTTGAGTAAACAGCAATAAAGTAATCTCTCCCTTAGTTATCACAAAGTTTGACAGTCCTTGATTAAAACATAAGCATCTTAGATGCAGAACTGCTGCCTGTAGAATACTTTTAGAAGTAAAAGCCTTATCTAAAGCCAAAAATAGTTTATCTGTGTTGTTTGCTGAGCTTTTGGATGCTGGTCTTCATCTTTGTAACTGAAAGGTACTGAAAGTAATTTATTATGAGCTCTGTATATATAGATGCACTCATGCCTGAACATACTAACCAGTTGAGTTTAATTCAGTCTGTACATCAAATCTCTTTTAAATTATTTATTCAGACTGATGGACTGAATGGTATTTTTATAAGTGAATCATGGATAGCATAAATTATAATGGTAGTACACAAACAAATAACCCAGTATCTGCCAGTACTCAGTGGAGAGTACTGGCACTTACACATTGATATATTAGGTTGACACAGGAATTTTCTATCAAAATAATTCATAACTAACAATATGTTACAATTTTAACATAGCTGAATAAAATCATGGTCGTTGATTAAGTAGAAGTTTTAACAGCATTTTAATAAGACAACAGTGTAATTTAATATCAGTTAACCATGAATGCAATTCCACAAAATGTACACTGCCTGCAAGACTGATTCTTGAGCAGTAATTCAGGACATGCTAATTTTATAATGTCAGTGCCCCCCAACCCATCAAAACCTTCGATTCAGTGCCCCTTGCAAAATGGCAGAAGTTCAAGAACATATCAAGGAGTGGAGAGCTTAAAGCAGGTGCAGTCACTAACAAGTATTATCATGCACTCAGAATAATTGCTACTAAAAAAAGCCAGCAGCTATCAAGCAGCATTTTAATCTTAATTCAGAATAACTACAGTGTATTAAGCCCCTCCTCTCATTCATCCCTGTCTGCTGCAGTTTCTAACTGGACGTGCTGAAAAATAGTTCCCTTTCCAGCAGGAATGAAGGGAACTGTTGAACTCTTGCCCACTTGTTTTTCCTCAATATACTGAAAAATCACAACAGTTACAAGGAGGCACAACTTCTCCTTCATTTTATGAAACAACAATGAAAAAACAAGTTGGATTTTGACAGATAACATCCTCTTATACCTGAGTTTTAAATATAAGTCTATTTGGCATTTGAAAAAAGAAATCTTGTCTTCCTGCGTGCAATATACAGAAGCACATGGGCTGTATCTTAAGAATGAGTTCAGTTCACAGTTTTGTGTTAACCTACAGTACAAAATCTCCTACAAATCTCCAGAAGACTGAACACAAATCATAGGCATGCATACTATATATAAATTGAAATAGACTGCTTTTGTTCTCAAATAGAGAACTCACAAATGAAAGAAGCCCATTACCACGCAGGAAGGTCATGTGGTCCTTTAATACATTAAGCAGAAGGAAAATTTGACTTCGACAGCAGAGACTATTTCTTCCATACAAGGTAGCTCAGCCCCTAACTGCCTGCATCCATTCTTCAGAATTGAGACAACACATCATAAACCATTCCAAGGCAAAAAGGTCAAGTGACAGTCTTAAAGACGGTGAGAAATTCTCATAATGTCTGCTATGAACAAAGCCAGTCCCAGGAGCTAAAACAGAAGGTAAAATAGAGTAATTACTTTCAGTGTTCTCAGGTGCCTTGCTCTTATTCACAACCGTGAGAATTAAAGCTATGCATCACTCATAAACTAAGGTGTCTCTTTTCACAGGTGCGATGTAAGAAGGAATACAATTTGTGGAGGCATACACTGTCTTCAGGAGGACTCTCGCCATATCACATAGGCTCATAGTGCAGATGGGGCTATACGTGAAAGCTGCTTATTCACAAAGTACTGGGGAGAAATGTTTCCTAGCTTGCTTTGCTAGTGGAGAGCATGCAGGCTGGCAGACAAAGAAGTCAGCTGGTCACTTAAGCTTTGCACAATTGGTGATCTCACCCTCTCCTCCCACTATTACAGAGGAAAGGACTGCTAGGTTTGACTGATTGGTTTTATTTTATTACCTACTCTTCTGACATATGAGAGAAGTTAACGCCCAGTTCTTGGCCGTTTAACTTAATTTTAAATAGTGCTGCTTGGAATTATTGGACACAAGCCAGCTGATGATGACCGTGCTTGGGATTTTTTTTCTCCCTATAGGAAAAATAAAACAGCACTGGACAGTTACATCAGAGCTTTTTAGCAAGGCATTAATAAATCATGCGAAGATTACTGATACTGACGATTACTCACAAGCAGTACTTTAGACCTCATGTTCCTGAAAAGAACCAGGTGCCTAAAACTATGTATTGCAAAGATTTGTTCTGAATGGAGAATATTTGCCTTCTCTGTACTGTTTGATGGTATGGAATGAAGCAATCATTCATAGAAATACTATGAAAAGGTTATTATTCATTTCAATATTATTTTTGTATAAACAAAGAAATGTTGCAAATAGAATCTGTTGTATTTTGAGAAATAGTTCGTAATGAACAGATTGAATAGAATTGATCACTATTCATTTAATAATGCAGTTTAAATTTGCTCAGCAAGCAAAGAAAAATGTTGGGGAAAAATGTGTTTCTCAATGTTGTGGAAGACAGCATTATGTTGACGGTTATCTATGGAATCGAGAAATGGATACTGAAAAAAATCTACATGTACAAAATCTATATAAGTAATTTCTGGGAGAATGAAAATGGGGAGAATATCTGTTGAATAAATTATTTCAGAACTAGTCACCTGATCTACCTGACAATGTTATTCTGTGCATTGGTGAACTGCTGAAAAAGCACTTTATAAAGTTTGAATCCTCTGTTTCATCATTATTTCGTGGTGCTATATTCAACCCTGAATGTTCTGCCACCCTTTATTTTTTATATTGTTTTAAACTAACAAATGCTGCTGCTTTGATCATCTGCAGCATGTGCCAAGGCACAAGACATGCTCCAATGGTGCAGTTGTGCAACATCAGAAGATATCTTAATATTGGAGAAAAAAAATATCTCTGCACTTGAGATTAACACAGGGATTTTCTTTTCCTTTCTTTACTCTCCTGCTGATGGCACAGTGCAGCTGCCTCTGAGAACGGCAATGTACACACAAAGAGGAGTGGAGATGTGTGATTAATGCAAAGGATTAAGCAGGGGAAGTTAGAGATTTTTATCCTGATTTTCCATTGTCACCTAGGCAAGTCCCCTAACTATGAAGTGCAACACAAAAGGCAACTTAATGTTTGATTATTTACAGAATTTTTGAGCAACAGCCTCAGGTAACTTGCAGTCTTTCTTTAGAAGCAAAAGGATTTCACTGCTTTTCAAAGAAGAAAAAGCTGTGAGAATGGACAGGAGGAACACCATGGCATACCTAAGATGCTTCTCAGGAGGCAGAGCCCATAGAGGGCAGGAAATGACTTGCTAATGACAGGGGATGCGGAAAAGCATCGAGAGTCCTCTCTGCTAGCAGAACTGGGGAAATACGGGCAACATCACCCTTTCCCTAGCCTTCAGGAAGAAATTCCCATTAAAGCTGCTAGCACAATGCAAAATCTCCTTTGTTGCCAAATGACAGCTTTAGAGTAATATAATGACCAGGACATTCTGTCGTCATTTTGGGAGGGTTTTTCATCAATGTGGATTTGGGTTTCATTTATTCATTGTTGATTTTCTTACCAGCTCAAGACCAGTCACTGATTTAGTCCCAAAGGGTCTTTAACACACTGCTAAATAAATAAGGGTAGTCTGTGAGCTCCTGCTCAGGATCCTCCACCACTCATATTACCCAACTTTTCTTCTCTCTGTGGCTCCGCTGTGGACCACAACAACTGTCTCCAAGACAGGTCTGTTAGAGAAGGGATGAGCCACAGGGAGTGCAGACATAAGCCAGCCTGTGGGCTCAAACATTCACCCCTTTCTCTCTCCTTTCAGCTGTGTTGATGTATCCAAAGGTCACGTGCCAAACTACTGCCAAAGGTATTGTAGTCATCATAGGCTGGCAAGCACACTGACACTGGTTCATATCAGGACTGGATTATTTCAGCACAGGCTAAAACTTGAAGATACTTGAGCTTTTGGGTTGCTTTTGGACTGGCAGGCAATACTGTCCAAATGAAGTGCTTTTCTATGGTATGGGTCAGTTGCTGAAAGCACAGTCTTTATTGGCAGTGGGAAGAGCATTCTGGGTTATCCAGGTTTTAATCTAAGCCTTGCTCTTCTCTGGACACTTAATTTATCTTCCAGTTATACTTCTGGGAAACAGTGTTTGAGGGGCAAGAGGAAATTTTCATCCAGAATACTGGTTGTGGGAATTGTGGATGTTAAATGTCACAACTGACAGAGGGCATTAAAACAAAGAGCAGTTCAGACCTGTCATGAAGCTGTGTGTATTGTTCAAACAGAGATGGAGATACCACTATTTCACAGTAGCAGTGAATAGTAGCTTGGTCTAGATGTCTATTTGCAAACAAAGGAAACCTTCTACAAACAGTTCTCAAGAATGCAAAATGTGAAATGAACTCCTCTAAATGACAAAGTGAAATATAAAACAACACATATGTGGTAATACTGATCAATTAATAAACATTTCACAACTAGAAAGTGGGTACAGCTAAAAAATTACAGTTAAAATAGTCCATTTAATAAAAGACAGACTATAGAATGGATTCATTTTTAAAATTTGAGAAGGGATGAAGGGAAGGAAGGGAAGAAGAGAGAGAGAAAAAGAGATGGAAAGAAGGAGGAAGGAGGGAAGGAGGGAAGGAGGAAGGGAGGGAGGGAGGGAAGGAAGGAAGGAAGGAAGGAATGAAGGAAGGAAGGAAGGAAGGAAAAGATATAAAGAAACAGAAAAGAGAAAGTAATGTTGGGAAGCCTCTTTTTTTTTAAATTTCCTGTCAAATTCACTAAGTAAACAAAAGGTTTTAATCAGAGCTGCACAGAAATTCTGCAAGACAGCTTTCACTATTGGCATACTCCTTGCTTCCTTTTGTTTTACCATTTTTTTGCTGTAGTAGAAATCTGTGCTCTGTCTCCTTCCCATCCCCTAAAACATTTCTGACATAACCATTAGGGCTATATTAGTTCAGAATGACTCAGTCATGCTGTTCTGCCAGATCAAACCCAACTGTCCCAAACCAAGCACAAACTCCGTGGATTCAGATAAACACTTCAAACATGTGCTTTGGAAAATAAACAATATACTTTATTTCCTATGATGAGACAAGAAGGGTCACATCTTAAAGACAGTCCTAAAATATTTATAGGAAAACAAAAATAATGATGGTTATTAGTCAAACTCTTTCCCCTGTGAAGCATTATCTAAGGATGACAGTTTAAATATGATCATAAATTTATATGAGAAATAACATCTATTGATACATCCACTTTGTTAAGTTATAATTTGTATAAGAGAAATGACCTCATCCAATGACCATACAATCTCACTCAGAAAAGAACAAAATGAACGTACACCAATTTTAAAAGGGGAGAAGGGCAGAAAGAAAAACATAAAGAAGAATTTAAAAATAAACCTTTTTAATATGCTTCTGTCATCCTTTCTTTTAAATCTTGGAGATATTTATGCTTAAACCCAAGTCAGTCACTACTCATCATACCATTTCTGCACTACATTTGTACCAGCACAATGCCATTAGTCATTCCCAGAACCATAGCCATTAGAGATTGAAGTGACCTTTCAACATCATCATGGCCTCCCCTGATTCCTACGATCCATGGCAACAGACTAACACCAAACACATAATTATGACTTCACTGCAAAATGTAGCAAAGGAGAAGCTGATTTCCAGTTTTAAGCTAAATCTCAGAAGGCAGAGGCCTAGCCTTCTGTCATCCAAATTAAAGTTATTTGCATTTCTTCTGCAAGTTTCTCAGCAGTCATTGTGTTTGTAACCACACACCTTGATTTGATACCTACATGGATTGTTAAGCTGAGGAAAGAAAACAAAAACAGCCAAGCCATGGAGAAACCAGCATCTGAGCCAGGAACCTTCCAAATCAAGGACAATTTTTTTTGTAAAGCTGTGTGGACATGGTTTATCTGCTTTTCTCATCCCCACCAAAGCGTGAGGGCCCCTGGCTTCCATGGCAGGAGGTATAGATGGCCCCGTGCTCATTTGATATAACACGGACTCCAGCATAAACAAGTTCCCAGCTGTATCCCTCTCACCCTCCAACGGAACTACTCTGCTCCAGATCAGACTGAACTAACTTGTCTGCAGTACTGGGAGCTGGAACCTGGGATAAACACAGAGAATAACCAATGTCACAGTGTAAATGCCCTTTTGGAGATAAAAAATTAGTTTCTATCTGGCTGGGTGTATCTAGGTATGTGTATATCTGAAATATATTGCTGTGTAAAGATATTTTGGCTCAATTTAGGCTAAAAGCTATGTAACATTATCAGTGTAGCACTATGCCTATGGTAAGTAGCTCTTCCTCAGAGGTATGAATAGTTTGGGCCATTGCCATGCTGATATAGATCTATTGCTTCTAGAACCTGAGATAATACGTATACAGGGCTATTTACTCAACTATACCTGCTTAGTTTTTAATTTACCTTTATTCAAAATAATTTCCTATCAAAATAAAGCAGATAAACTGAATTAGATATTTTCTCTTCAAAAGGACTGAAGAGGACTGTGTAAGGACTTATTTAAGAAATTGTCCCAGAGCTTTTTAAAATGCAGCATTAGAAAACTGAGCATCTGTGCTATTATATTTCAGGGATGATGCAAGATTTTTCAACCTTTAAATTACAGCTTGTGCAAGCAGTACTCTGTTACTTAACTCTAACAGATTTGCAGATGTGTCCATCTCCAAGGTAATGGGCATTGCATTTCTGTCATTCAAAAGACTGAGATTCAAAATAATTCAAATAATGAATTAATCCTCTCCTCTCATTCTCTAAAAGCCTCTAAATACTACTTGGAGGAATTCTAGCAGATATAATAATAGATTTTTATAAAGAGACTCTGAAGAGTTTACAGGAAAAAAAAGGCAAGCATTGTTAATCTCTGTTTTAGAAACAAAAGAGAAAAGGGGGATTTGTTTGATCAAGTTATACAGACAACCACTGCCAAAGGTTAGTATAAACTTGGTCCAAGGTCTGGGCCTTACTAACTATATTATATACCACTCTCTCTTCCCACCTGAAAAAAAATCCAATATGAGAGTACAGATGGACAGACAGAAGAAGGAGAAGAAGGGAAGGAGGAAGGAAGGGAGAAAAAAAATCAGTTCCGGAAAGTTAGACTTGATAATATTTCATGACAAGGTTTGTAGGTATTTTCCTTTGACTGTTGAACACAGGGCTTATAGAAAGCTGCATATTTTTATAACTGATAATATCTGCAGTGATGCAAGCTAACATAACAGTTCTGTCTCAGGAATAATGGCAGAGTTCATTGAAAGGACATGATGATGGTGTTACGTGTGTGCAGCCACAGGGAAACACTGACTGGCATTTTCCCTTTTGACCTGACATGACAATGTTACATTCCAATTCAGCCTAAAAACAACACTGAATAAAATAATCTGTAGCAAATAAAACTAAAAATTGCCTCAGTGAAAAAGGACCATACTTGGAGCTAACAGCATCTCTGAAAGTCTGTTTATTCTGTTGCCTCAAATCTGGTAGGCCCATAATGAATTAAAGGAGCTACAGTTACAAGAAGTGCTTGGAGTGAACTAGAAATGCTTTGTTTTCTTTTTTCACACTAGGACTCAGCTGACTTACATACCTAATCACAAGATGCAAGAATGTGACTGCCCTTCTTACTGTGTGACAAAAAAAAAAAAAAAAAAAAAAAGGAATTAAAAATAAAGGTAAAATGATAAAATTAGAAAGAAAAATCTTGGAAGCTTGGTATTATGCAAGTTATTCCTTAATACAATAAAGTGATATTTTTACACTTCAGCTTCATGATTTGGTGCTTGTGACTGTAAGTTTACAGGAAAAAAAAAAATCACAAAGGAGAGTCAAGTTTGCATGGGGCTGAGAAACTGCTACCTCAGCTCTCCTAAGGACCTCTTTGTACTGGATTGGAAATACTGGACTGATAACCGGTTATTTCTGTAATTAAGGAAATAGTACCTGTTTTTCCAGGTTCTAAAAAGTGTTAGATGAAACAAATCTTCCAATCATGAACCTATCAAATACAATTGTCCCTGTCGAATAAAAATTTTCAGACTCTCCTACAGCTCCTCCATAAAATTCTGACCCTTGAGAAACTTTTGCTTTACCAGAGAGGGCAGACAATGAAACTGCTGTCTGTGAAAAAGAAGCACCACTGTTCCTCTGCAGCAAAACCAAGAATTCTCTCTGTTTCCCAAAGACAGGACAGGGATACTCCAGAAGAGTTTTGCAAGGAGTGCCCTCCTCACTTGTACTACCACTAGCTAAGCTGGGTAGGGAGAGATGACCACTTGGAGGTACCCCCACCATGTCCAGAGGACATGGAGATCCAAGGACGTCCTTAAAAACAAATCCACCTGGTTATGCCTATATTGGTAGATTGGCACACAGACTGTGACACTGCTATTTTGCTATCTCTACTGATAAACTGCTAAAATAGACTCTGGTATGTTTCTGGCCCTGACCAGCAAACAAGTTCCCAAACAAACCCTCAGCAAAGATGTAGACTAAGAAAAGGCCAGGGACCATTTCCCAATAGGCAGCTTGAATGTAGCAAGCTTGTTTATGAGACTTCAATAGTACAAACAACATCGGTCCATGCCAGCTGGCCAGAAGATCCTGGAACTACAGGATTTATGAGTACAGGGGTAGCCCTTGTGTTTCACATGTGGATGAGACAAAAGCTGTTAACATTCAGTGCTAGGAATGGCATGAAATCAGTAAGATTCTTAACATTAATAACATCTGTGGAGGGACCAGGAGACTGCAAGAGGTGAAAAAAAAACAGCTTATATCCTGTGGGTGGATAAGGGTTGATGTTAATTTAAGTAGAGATGGAAGCAGGTGGAGTGAATGGATGTGCTTGCTCTTCTGAGGAGACAAGGGAAACTGGGTCCTCAGAAAATTTTGTGTATTTAAAATACATGAATTCTTTTACTTAACAGTGTTTGCTGGTGTGCTCAAGATTTTCACGATTCAAGATTTTTTGTGCTACTTTGTATTTTGGTTCACTATTTTCCATTACTTTGGGAGATGTGTGTATTACAGCAAGCTAAGACAGGCTTCCCAAGTTATGGGCTTTTGTTGGAAATTTAAAATGCAGAGTAAACTCCCCCAGACTGGCCAACTTTTTAGACAAACTGTTGTTAGGTACTGAGGGCTAATCAAGCAGAATGGAAGGAGCAAATATACTATATCACTTAGATAAAAACAAGAAGGCAAAATGATTTAATTTTAAAAGGTGCAAATTAGTCCTAAACATATATATGTGTGTATAAATAGTATTAGTTCCTATTTTCTTTACTCAGAAGGGAATATTGAGTCTATTTCTTGTAAAACTGAAGACCACTTTTTAAAATCTTTAAAATGGATTTACAGTCTGTAGACAAAGTTAACCAGCAAATTCAGTGGCAAAAGTACACCCTTTTAAATTATTCAAATTTGCTGGAGGGGCTCACCATGACTGAAGCTGCAGTAAGAAGTCAAATCAAATCCCCAACAGTCAGGTTGGTAAATTGTAATAATTGCTTTTTTTTTTTCCTCCAAGGAAGGAGTGGTAATTTTATATCATTACACCTTTTGAGATTATCCAATTGGCCAGGTTACAAACCTGCTTCCATTCCCTTCAAAATTACTTTGAAACAAATAAGGATTATTTCAATGGCACTTGTAAATTAAGAAAAACATATTTAGACTCATTAGTTTTAAATTCCTTCCCTCTAGCATTCTTACCGCAACTAAGTCAAAAGAGGATATTAGACTCTGACCCTTCTTTAGGAAGTCATTAAAATAGATTAAACGCTATATTTTGACTGTTTCATTCTATCAGAAGATAAATTTAGTTTTGTTACATGATGAATCACTAAAGCATATTAGCAACTATTTCAGCTAGGTGTTAATTCAAACCCCAGAACAGAAAAAAATATTTGCATGTTGTTGAGCCAAAACTGATGTGGGTATTTTCCTTGTAAGGGGAGTGAACTAAAATGAATGTTGATTTCATCCTACATTTACTTACACTGAAGTTTCTTCATTTCCTGCACCAACCTGTTCTGCAATGGCATTTGTACTAACAAATAACACGCTAGATTCTAATGAAAGATAAGAGATCTTAAACCTTTTCTTACTGCAACACGAAATTGCTTCAGCCGTTACCTCCATGTTGATTAAAATGCCACACCCGTATAACAACTCATGACGACAATTTGGAGTGCAGAGAGCAGATCTATTTGGGGAATGTAAGTGCCCTTAAGCAGTTTCTGTTCCAACAGGAATCACAAAAAATGGTTGATCTGACAGAGGTATCTTGAAAGTGGGTTTTAATATGGACATAGGAATGAAAAATCTATGTCCTGATTCACTGGTGCCACCTGACGCAGCACCTGCTGCCTTTGTGGCAGCATTGCCTTTGAGCTTGGCTCTGCAGGGATGCCTTCCCACTGCATCCCAGAGCTCATCCTGACAAGTCTGAACCAACTAATGATTTCATGACATGGGAAGCCAAGGTGTGGAATGATAGCAGACTACGCAGTAGTCCAAGTACCACAGATATGCCTGAGACATGTATGTGAAGTGAAAGATGAACAGATAGGCAGCCTTTGGAAGCAATTAGTTTTCTCTCTTCCTAAAACGGACTGAAGTGGAAGCAGTATTCTGGCAGTGTGCCCCTCAATATCCAACACTTGAGGCTTGACTGCCTTTTATCCAGACTCACCAGCCACTTTCTTGTTTGTTTTAACATCCTTTATGGGTTGACCTTCCATTCATATCCCAAGTGTCCCCTGACACCCTTTCCCTGCCTCACCTGCCCACAGATCCCAGTCCAGTACTTTCTCCGAGAATAAGACCAACTGCAATAAAATAAGATTACATAAGAGTAGCAATTTAACTTTATTTGTTCTCTAGGTACAGTGTAAGGGCAGATGTGAAGACAGTTGCATGAAGCTGAGACAGGGTAGGTTCAGGTTGGATATCAGGAATAGGTTCCAACACTGAGAGGGTGGTCGGGCACTGGAACAGGCCACTGGCTCCCATAGAATCATAGAATGGCCTGGGTTGAAAAGGACCTTAAAGATCATCTAGTTTCAAACCCCCTGCTCTGGGCAGGGTTGCCAACCACTAGAGCAGGCTGTCCAGAGTCACATCCAGCCTGGCCTTGAATGCCTCCAGGGATGGGGCATCCACAACCTCCCTGGGCAACCCTTTCCAGTGCCTCACCACCCTCTGAGTGAGGCATTTCACCATTTAGAAAGACTATGTACATAATATTAAATCCAGCAATATACCCAAAATTCAGGATGTTGCTGTCCTCGTGTCTGGGTTCCTAAGACCTGGATTCACCTTACCTCTCTGGCCATTTAACTAACATGCCTAGAGATTTTTTGTAGTCTATTAAGAGACTCAGCTCCAGGGAGTGTGTCAGAGCTGAATTACTTTCTGGAGATGCCCCTGGGAACCCACTAGGGTTCCCAGACTTGGGTGCATGCCCAACCCAGCACTAAGACATGCAAGACACCCAAGTGAAACACCATTGTCTGTCTTGATTTCCAGGTGAATGAGGTACAGGTGCAGAAGACAGAAGGGAACCACCATGTTCTCTAGCAGCTCTCCCCCATCTGGGCAATCAGGGCTTGGTACAGGACTGCAGGGCACACTAACTTATCTCCCACTACTGACTATGTAGGCTTCAGACAGCACTTAGTTCCTAATTTAGGCACTCTGAAGAGGCCAAAAGGGATTGGGATGAACAGGCGCCTTAGCTTTTATCAGATCTAGTCCTCCACTAGATTGTATCACCCAATTCTGTATCACTGCAGAATTTTCTCTATTTCCCTGCCTCGTACATGAACAAACACTTCAAGGTATCTGAACGATTGTTTTGTTCTTTTGTGTATTTAAAATATAATAGTTGACATGCATACATAGGTGTGAGTCAGGGAGCCATTCTTCTGCATACAGGCTACAATGCATTTTTTTAAAAAATGTATTACTTTTTAAAATCATTATTATATTATTGAGTTTAAGGACAAAGAATGAACAAATAAAAAAATATTCACTGAGTTACATGTGGCATTAAAATGTGAATGGCTGCGAGCAAGTTTACAGAGAGTGTTGCTATCTTAACTCACTTTTCATTGTTCTCTAAATTCTTGTGGGTGGGAAGAGGACTTTCTTTGAAAACAGTTTCTCACTATCTTTATTTTTTTTCTGTTGTATCAATTATCTTGATGTTCTTAATATACTACCAGATTTGAAATGAAGATAAATGAAGATTCCAAAAGTTATTGCTTTACTAACAGAGAGCTATATTTTGGGCAAAGTTTTGGAAAAAAATAGAGAGGTCATTTGCAAGGTTTCATCTTACAAAAATTAATTGTAATAAGTTGTTCAAAGATGAGATCTCTGACCATTCAGACAACTAAAGCCTATAAATTTCATGACATTCCTGAAGAGCAATTCACTTCTAATGTTCAAAATGATGAAGAAGCCTAAATAAATTGTCAAATATTCCACAATGGAGCTACTGAGAATTTCAGAATTGTAATCAGAGGTATTAATGAGACTGTTGAAATACATGGTAATGTGAATGAGACCACAGTGCCATGAGAGGCCATGTACTGACTTGTTTGTTTGTTGTGCTGTTTGTTTAAATTTCATAGCAGTATTGTTAAGACCTCTGATTCGGCAGAGAAAAAGAATAATAAAGCTGACTTTGCAGAAAGAAGCAAGGCACAAAAAGAGTCATAGACCACTTGCTGCACCAAATCAGGTAATGTGTTTGGCCTGATGTTGTTCAGCATTTATGCTACATTTCCTAACGTAGTACAGTCTTTCTTTCAACACTTGCTCAATGAAGTACCCTTACGAAAATAATATAAAACCTTTAACACTTCAGTTGTATATGCAGAGACATAGATGACAAAACATGGTGGCAAGGGCATGAAAGAACACTTGAACCATCTTGAGGGATGGCTTTGCTTCATCCTCTGCTCTCTGCTCCCTCCTAGCTTTCCTCCAAATGAGGCACGGTGAAAGTGCAGTGCCCTGACAAACCTTTTGGTAAGCAGTTGGCAAACTTGTCCCAGCCACAACGCATGCTGACACTGCAAAATGTTCTCACCACTCACTTTGACTTTTTTTTTCCTTACCTAATTTAATCCCATCCTGGAAATTCTGCCTCTTAGAGCAATAGACATAATGCCACTGGATAATAAGAGAAGGAATATTAATAGGTATTTATTTTTATACTGATATTAAATAGATGTTATGGGGTTGAATCTTATTAACTGATTTCTCTACAAGTCTGGTGTTTACATATTTATATTCCATAGGCACATGGAAAAACATTGTAAATATGTATGCTCCTTTGGACCAGGAGACATGAAAATTAGCAGAAAGAGGGTTTCTAGTATTGCAATGAAGACTGTGACCTCGCGGTTTCCTAAAATAAATGTGCCCATTTTCACTTTGAAGGCTTGCCAGATGTTGGAGTGAGTTAAAGCACCTGGAAGCACAAGTTCTGGGTACATCTGAGCTGCCAGTTGGGGCTGCCTCTATTGCCCACGTGCACTTGCTGATCATTCATGGGTTAGGACAGCTTGGTTTCCACGCAGCTAAAACATGCAACTGATTCCCTGATAAAAGCCTCTCAGGGCCTGCTCCAATAAGGGTTGAGGGTGAGTCAAGACAACTCTCACTACCTCCACCCAGCGCAGCCTTTGAACACCATCCTACCAGGGGGTGAGCTGCCATAATACACAACTCCTTAGGCAAACACACCCTTGGCATCACGCACAAATACACCAGCATTAGAGATGCCTGTGAGTAAGTGACTGCAAGGGATAGCTGCTGTACTAGCAATATCCAAATGCTACATGCTACAGATAGGGCTGGGCTGCTCAACGGGGAGTGTGGCAAGCTGTAGGACACAATTCACTCGTTAAAGGATGGGAAATACATCCCTGCAGCAGATGGTGGCACCAGCACAGACACAGTCGTCCTATCCCCACTGGAGACAGGTTGTGCACAAGCCAGTCCTGGAGAACTAGTATCAGCTGGCCATGTACTGAACATCTTTACACATTTCTTCATTACTGGTTTTGTTTTGTTTTGTTCGTTTAATCACTGAGCTGGCTTGTGCTGAATGGCTGAATGCTGTAGATCAGGTTTGCTTAACCACCAGCATTGCTCCAGGGCTTCACACTGTGTACAGATTCCTGCACTGCACAGTCTTTGTGTTTGGTGACTCCTCCCTAATTCATTGTCCACTTTCACCCTAATGCCTGTTTCTATTTTCTGTGCTTTTTGTGGTTTTGTTCAAATGCTTTATTACCTGTATTTTCCAGGATCCCAAAATAGCTTTGTTATTTTTTTCTGTTCTGCTAAATTTATCTTGGTATTTTTCATGTCAGCTCTGATGTTTGCAATACTGTATCTCATAAGAATACAAACAGATCTTTCAAGGTTTTTTTTTTTTTTTTTTTTTTTTTAGATCTTTAGCAGCTATTTTCAGATGATAACACTTAATTCCACAGAAAACTAGTAGACATCTCCTGAATTCAGTATTTGTTCTCAAACTGGTACTTTCTGTAGCTTTATGAGATGTTTTTCAACCTATGTGACAGAAGGTGTAGCCAATTTCATTTGGACTAAAAAAAGCTGGCCAAGCTTTAAGCAGGAGGTTGGACTAGAGACATCCTGAGGTCCTTCCCACCTGAATTGTACTGTAGTTCTGTGGCTGCAAAGGTCTCCTACAGACTATCATTAAATATCACATAGTATCACCCTCATCGATCATCTTATTAAAATTGTTCAGGTTTACCATTTACCTGGTTAGCACAAAGACTAAATTTCATCACCTGTAGTAGTAATAGCTGACAGCAAGATCTGTAGCTCTGGCTTGTTTCATGTACTCTTTGCTATTGTGTAGACATTAGAGCACATTCATACTCTCATTCTTTGCCTTCTGTCTCCTAGCAACTCCATCTGCTGCCTTATTTTGTATGTTGGAAGTACAAGTCAGATTTTTATTATTTTTTTAGTTAGGAAAAAGCTGCTCCTTCCCTGCTTCCAGCCTAGTTTAACACATTGCTTTATATTTAAGATTCTGGAAACCCTTTTCAACAAGTGAAGTTCATTTCATCCTGTACTCTGTCACAACCAGACCCTCTTTTCCACAGATCTAGGCTAGTCCTTTATCCATGGGTTCTTGGCCACACAGGAATTTTAGTGACTATTAATATTGGCAGTTCTCTCCAAGAGTTGTTAATCCATCTTCTGTTTTGGGGAATGTTTCTGGTGTTTTTAACCCCTATTGTTTGGCCTTTCATGAGCTATAATTAGACATTCTCTGGCATCCATAATTCACACAAATCTCTATTACTCATTCCCTGACACATGACATATTTCCTTGCCAATGTTTGTGGAGCATGCTGTGAACTGAGTGGCACTGAGAAGTACGTAATAAAAAATGCTTATCCTGTATATTCCTGTCAGTTACACACCCATTAAATTTAACTCATCCAGCTCCGCTGTGATATTTGTATCCCTGACTACAAGTGATTAACTGCCACAGCAGCATAATCTCTTATCCATCCAACAGATAAAACGTCACAGTATTGGGTGATGGGTACAAAAAGGAAGGAAAAATGAGTCTGCTCTTAGAAGATGTGAGAGTGTCACAAGAGAGCACCAAAATATTATGAAACAGTTCGCGTTTCTTAAAACATTTTGCTATTTATATATGGAGGGTGAGTTTTATCTGCAAAGTAACAGATTAAAACCTAAGATTTCTTTGTAGCCCACAGAAACATTATGACAACTTTCAAGTATTTGCAATTGAGGTTCAACATGGCTAAGTGCCGGGTCCTGCACTTTGGCCACAACAACCCCATGAAGTACTACAGGCTTGGGGCAGAGGGGCTGGAAGGCTGTGCAGAGGAAAAGGATCTGGGGGCGCTGATTGATGCTCGCCTGAACATGAGCCAGCAGTGTGCCCAGGTGGCCAAGAAGGCCAATGGCATCCTGGCTTGTTATCAGAAATAGTGTAGCCAGCAGGACCAGGGAGGTGATCGTCCCCCTGTACTCTGCTCTGGTGAGGCCACACCTCAAGTACTGTGTTCAGCTTTGGGCCCCTCACTACAAGAAGGACATCGAGGCCCAGGAACATGTCCAGAGAAAGACTACAAAGCTGGTGAAGGGCCTGGGACACAAGTCCTGTGAGGAGCAGCTGAGGGAACTGGGGTTGTTTAGTCTGGGGAAGAGGAGGCTCAGGGGAGACCTTATTGCTCTCTACAGCTACCTGAAAGGAAGGTGTGGGGAGCTGGGGGTCGGCCTCTTTCAGGTAACTAGTGATAGGACTACAGGGAATGGCCTCAAGTGGCACATGGGGAGGTTCAGGTTAGAAATTAGTAGACATTTCTTCTCAGAAAGAGTAGCCAGGCATTGGAATGGGTTGCCCAGGGAGGTGGTGGAGTCACCGTCCCTGGGGGTGTTCAAGGAAAGGTTGGACTTGGTGCTTAGGGACATGGTTTAGTGGGTGACATTTGTGGTAGAGTGATGGTTGGGCCAGATGATCTTGGAGGTCTTTTCCAACCTTAATGATTCTATGATTCTGTGAATAGAATCGGAACTGAACCTTTTGTTTTAGAGGTCACTGGCTCCATAGTTTGAGTATTCTCTTCAATATCTTCAGCCATTCCATAGTTTGTAATTTTTAAGTAATTTAGTCATCTCCTGCAAAGCTACCTCACTGATCTCTGTAACCGCTTCAGGTAGTATCTTTTCTAATATCAGCAGAAAATATAGTGATACTGCTCATTTCTGTATTGTAATTTGTGCCAAAATTTTGAAAAGACAGGTTCAGAGGGAAAAGTTGGCTTTCCTTATTGCATCCAGGTTAGATTGAAGCCTAAAACACGATATAAAACGGAAAATCTGCAAGTGTAATATCTGGAATAAAAATGTTGTTGGTGGCGTTTGCTTGCTTTTTTTTTGGGAACATTCATGAATTTTCAGCTTTATAAATTGTCATTCTTAGGAATATCTCTTTTGAGCTGCAGGACTGAGTTGTGACACTGAAGCTAAATCAATGATGAATTATAACAGTTTTAGGAGAAGAGATTAAAATGTAAACATCAAATTGCAAAATGATATAGGGAGCTTCCCCTATACCATGTTCACAGTTTAGCTGTAGTCCAGCCAAAATATTTATTTCTACTACTGTATATGTAACTCCTTGAAAGGTAGGGCAAGTTTCAAGAAAACCCGTGTATTAACGGTGTCCCTGAGGTGATATAAGTGTCATAGAGACTGCTACTGCAGGTAGCAGGTAACTGCTATATGAAGGCAGCTCAGATGGCACATATTTTGGCAGGCACAGCACAAAATCATCTCTTCTCAGGTTTCACTGTTCTGAGCAGACCAAGGACAAGGACAAGGACAAGACAAGGACAAGGACAAGGACAAAGACCAAAGACAAGGACAAGGGGAAAAAGACCCCTGTCCTGCACCTTTCCTTGCCCTGCCTATGCCAGTGTCACTCTTGGTAAATTGATCCATAACATATTTTTAATGTTTTCTCTCTCTGCCATTAGAAAGTTTGTCTCAATATCTAACTTAACTTTTCTTGTTTAAACCTAGTATTTCTTATCTTAAGCACATGCGTCAGAGAATAGCTAGATTTCCACCACTTTAGAAGCTGCTTTTTACTATCTGAACATGTTTTCTTTACAATCTTCTCTCTCTTGACATGGTTCAGTCAATCCTTCCTTATAGGCCATGTTTCCTAACCCTCTGAGTGATCTTGGTCAGGAATTAGTTTTGAATTATAAGAGATCTTAAGACAAAAGAGAAAAAAAAAAAAAAAAAGAGTTTTCCAGGGCTTTGATTTTTAAAACATTCCTAAGCAATAGCTAATGGCCAATGCCTAATAGCATCTATGATCCTTGGTATAAAGACGTGATGAAGTCAACTATAAAAACCCACCTCCTTCCAAAATTCCCATATGGAGACAAGCTAGAAAATAACCCCTCTGACTCAATGTCTTCTTGGGGTCTACTGAGGCTGTCATGAACAAAGACAATAATCCCCTAATTTACCAGTGCAAAATGATGACAATGGGTTAATCCCCTAAATGCTTTGCCCATGTCACTGTAACAACCAGCAAACAAGCATGGAATACTCTAGCTGTTTGTATTTACTCCTTTCGTAGTTGCCACTGGCAACTGGAAAATTACTATGTAAAAATCATAATAAAATATATATTGATTTTAATCAGCAAAGAATATATTGTTTTGAAAATAAACAACCCTAGCAGTAGAAAGATGTAATGAAATATATGAGCTTTTTAAAATTTCTTTTCTAATTTGCACAGCTGCAGTCTTCTATCATAGTGAACTAAAAGAACAGTAAATAATAGGCAGCTGACACTTAAATCATTATATATCTTCTAGTTTTCAGCTCAGCATCTGCTGCATCATTTCTCAGACTTCAAAGTATCTGGGAAGAAAGACCAAGGAAAAGAAAAATGCACCTTTTCAACTGAAAGCATGTATTTTTGAATGACAAAGGACTATAGGCCATATTCCATTGCTATTGCACAATAGAAGGACACTATGAAACTGTCTTTTTAATTTAAAGAAAAAGCTACCTCTACAATAGCAATTTGGAGGCGGGGGGAGATTAACAGTTACAGGAAAAAAGAAGCTTGACTGAAACCCCAGTGAAAATTAAAGTATAATTTTTTCCAAAAGAAATAATGTTCTGGTGCAGACAAGCTGTTTCAGAGTGTGATAACACCCTCAGGTACCAGTTCAGGGAAGCAGTTGTCTTTCCTGTGCTACACTGATTTTTGGTGCAAGAGGAGAGTTCTGATTTCAAGAATTTCCTCCTTAAAATGAAAGTGCCTGATTTTTCTCATGCACTTATGCCAATCAGGGGAAAAAGACCATGGAGTAATAAAGCAAAGAGAAGATAAGACACAACAGCCTGAATATTTCTTTATTTATCATCCCTTTCATTAAAAGGAACTAGCCCAGCTTGTAGAGAAATTGACATTCCATGCATATCTGAATAAACCCATTATATTTTTCTAGATTTTCTCTATACTTGGCAGAGCTTCTATAACGGACCATACAAGATGACTTTGTCCCCCATCATCAGAAAAATCAATAAATTTTAGTTTAGAATCAGATCAAAATACTGCGGTTCAAAACAACCAGAACTGTAATGTCTTATCTAAAGCCTTCCCTTTGTTAGAGGAAGTTACACAATTTTTGAAGGACTTTCAAAGCCTCGGTACCATATTTTAAAAGGCTGGAAAACTCAGATCCTACTGAAGCTGCACTTCTAACCACTAGACCCTGTCTGTCCATGCTGCCTAAGTGTTAGCTACTCCCTGCCTCTATTTTGGACATATTTAGCCAAGACCATTTTGCCCTTTCTACACAAGTGCCCCTTGGCTAACCATGGGCATTCTGTCAAGCCCTAACTGGTGCAATGTGTCCAGAAGTGCCAGTTTTCATTGAGTTTTAGGGAAAACTGATGAAGTTACCTTGCAAAGGAATAGGGATGCTTTTGCTTCCTCCAAACTGCCCTTTGACAAAGGAGAAGGGTACCATTGGCAGTTCTTCTAGCCAGACACAGAGAGGCTAGGTCACAGATGGAGCAAGTGCCTCTCTCCAGTCAAAACTGGTCACAGGAACTGATTTCTACAAATTAAAATCATGTCTCAAAAGCCATGCTTGTTTGCTAAAATATAGTTGGAGGGTGATTCAGCTGCATTAGGTGATTTCGGCTGCATTCTCCACATCCCTCAAAACCATTTCCATTCTTTATACAGTACGAAGGCTATCTTGGAAAGAGGAAATACACTCAAGCCTTCCTATTGAATCTTTTCTGCCTTGAATAAAACAACTGGAATGTGACAAGGACAGGCAGATAACACAAGAATGAAGCCTGATCTCCAGAGTTACTCATTACTCTGGATCCTAGTTTAATGCAAGTACATCTTGTAACCCAGGATTAAGTTACTGTTTTTTTTTTTTAAATGCCTTTTCCCCCATATTTCTTACTGACTAGCTGTTTACTTTTCTTGCTTGTTTTACACTCCCCATTTCACAAGCCCTGATTCTACACACACATACATGCACACACAAACACACACACATGCACAGACATAAATACCTCTGCAGATGTGCATGGTACCCTCATCCCATGGTGCTATGGAGGGATTTTGCTAGGCAGCAATATCTTTGCAAGGCACATATTCTAACAGCACATTTTTCTGTGAATTTAGCCCTGGTCTAGGAAGCTAGTTAGGTGCTTTGCAAAATACTAGTCGTGTTGCTTGGTTACAGCACACAATATTTAAGAGCTTAGACAAAATAGACCTAAGCAACCTTTTGCAAGAAATTGCCTAAAAAAGAAAATCAAGTTCAAGCTACCACTAAACCACATTTCTAGATTGATACACACTAAATCCCATAGAAGATAGTATTTTTGCCATTAATTTCAGTAAAACAAGGTTTTCGTGTTACATGCCATGTTGACAATTTACTCAGTTGGAATGAAAGTTAATTTCTGAAAACTGTTAATTTGCAAATTGACTTGAAAACTGTGAAGCACAAAGTCCATTCCAAAAATGTTTGAGGATTTTTTTCTCCCAGTGTGGCAGGACTTACCACTCCTTTTCTTGTGATCTGTCTTCCACAGTTAAAAAAGATGTTTGGAAATCAGAATTCACTCTTACAGTGCTAAATAAATGCCAATGATAAGGAATGTAAAATCTTCCATTTTGACAGCTTAATTTTATATAGTTAATTTACTACATTTTCTTTATGAAATATCAATATACTACACAAATAACAGGGATGTTCAAAACCATACAAATATTGATAAAAAACTTCTGTCTGTTGCTATGATACTGTACTCATTTTATATTCCCATTTTGGTTATAATAATGTTTGCTATGCTGTTTTCTACAAAAAAGGAAAGACAAAAAATGGGTAGTTTCATTTCCTCTCCTGTTTAAGAAGTACTTAAACAGATTCATTACACTTTTCACCTTGCCTTTTGTTAGAATTACAGGGCTGGGGCATCATTTTAGAAATGAGCACTGGGTGTATTGGTTTATTGTTTTTAACCTAGTTATGAAAACACTGAAAAAAGAACAAAAAACATTTACGTATAGGCTCATAAAATGAGGTATACATGTCCTATAGGGAAACAGCACAAAAATGGTTAATGATGGTCCTAATTTCTTTTTCCATCTGTGCCCAAGCTGACAACAGAAAGCAGCTGGTAGGGGAGCCAGGTGCGAGACTTGAGTTGGAGGTATTTTGGTCTTGCAGATTAAGAGGAAAAACAAAATAGTACAGGGAGAACTACTGAGGAGGGAAGATAAATAAGGGACAGATAAGGTTTATATTTGTTTGTTTGTTTTTGTCTGTTTTTAGTCAATTCATCTGGAGTTCCTGCCCTACGGTTTGAATTAAGTTCTGAGGCTGGCTCTATATATTATCCTGCAGCTATTTTAAGGCAAGGTGGATTGATTTGCCTGTTTCTGGAGAGTAGGTGATGGAGCTGCTTTAGCCTGAGAAGTAATGTCTCTGACTACACAATCCTTTGTCCCTCTTGGGGAGGGAATGTGTTGGGGACTTTACAAATATATGGTACAGTTCTGGCTTTTGTATGTTTCACTCCTTTCTTCCCCTGCAATGTGAGAACCTTGCCTTTGTTGTCCTCTTCAATGACTTCAGGAAACTCTAGATGATGAAAAGGAATAAGCAAAAGGTCAGTGCAGATCACTACAGGAATGAGAAAGAAGGAAGTCTGAGAGGGTGTGGTGGTCTTGGAGAGGAATGAGGGAGTCCTCATGTCTTTTTGCAGCATCTCAAAACCCTTTTTTCTCTGAACATATTGGTCCTATCTGTAGTTTCATTGGAGCCCTACAGACCTTTCCCCACCCTCTCTTACCCACGTGGGATCCCACTAGCTTCCTAGAAACCTGCTTGTCCACAAAACCTGTCTGCACTGCCAAAAAACTTGGACTTACTTCTGGTCCCTGGCCAGAAGGGAAGCAGTGGCTTTGGAGATAAGGGAGCAATGGGCTAACAAGTATCACAGTGGAGAAGTCAAGGCTGACCGTACAATTGTCCAAATTATATGATGGGGATATGCAACTCCATATTTCTTGTTGGATGGGCATTAGTCCTCCTGAATCATATTGATAGGAGGCATTGTAGGTATCTATGATAAGCCCATATAGATGTGACATTGTGGATGTTGCTGGTGCTCTTTGGTAAATACAAAATTGATTTTTTTTTTTTTTTTTTTTAACAATGGGAGCACCAGGCAGTATGCAGGAGGACACTTAAACTACATGGGAAATAATCCTGGGCAGTGAGTACTTCTGTAGTTGTAGCAGCGGGTTCACTTGTCAAATGATCATACTTCCAGAACAAAGCTGCTGTCTAAAATGGAGAAATTTATGGTGTAACTATTCTGGCATAACAGTATTAGCAATGGGTTGTTACACTGGTCTGATTAAATACACGCTACTATAAATGCACTAGTGAATTTTCCTGCACAAACAAGTCTTGCAGAGGAAAGTGCAATATCTTTTATTGTTCCTCGATGAAAGACTGAAATGTAAAAAGAACAGCGTGTATCTGTCTTTTGAAAAGGAAAACTGCAGTTCTGAGTGTCCCTTTTCCTCTCGACAGACACAAAAGACTTGAAGGCAAGCTTGTTGTATGACTTCTCTAGTGCTCTCTTCCCCTCATTTTAATTAATGCACAGCACTAAGGAGGAACTAAATCCTGCTTGTTTTACTAAAGCAAGTGATCCCATTGACTTGAATTGAGCTACCTGCAGGAATAGAAGTAGAAGGATTAAGACCTCAGTGTAGCAAATTAATTTCATTCTCTGTTTCAAATGCAAAATAGTTGTCTCTCGATTGCCAGCGCGATTTTTCTGTTGGTTGTTTAGCATGATGAGGTCCTGACTGTGTTTCCTAGGCTCCACTCTAACACAAACATACCCATCCTTGACAGAATAATTGGGATGGAAATGGAACAATAGGTGTTCTAACAATTATATTTGTATATATATCAAAAAGGACAGAAAAACTTTTTCATAGGGAATTTGTTGCATTAATTAGTTGAATCCCTGAACTTCTAGTTTCCACTGCAGTTTTATAGTTGTTTTCCCTTTTATGTAGACAAGCTTTTGCTCACCTCTCTCTCGCACTGCATTGCTGAGGGAGAGATACTAATACTTGATATGCATTATTTTACAACTGATGTGACTATCTTGTGAAACCACTTTATAGCTGTGCTCATTAGAATGTCTCCACTGAGTTCAATAAATCACTCACTGTTAACTCAGCTGTAACTGAGAACATATTTTGATCTGAAATGTCATTTTAATCTGTAATCTGTTATTTTAACATACCTAATACTTATTTCAGGCAGGGACAGTATTCACATTTTATTATTGCTTTTATCTAAATGATTTGAAATATTCAGTACAAGGGATTGTTGCTATGTTTATCAGAAGTCTCATAGTGTCTTGAAACTCTCCCAAACTAATTATATGATGTATATGTTTCTTTCATAGCACGGCTGAATCTTTCTAGAACTTCTTGTTGATCATTTATTTGGTCTGATACTAAAGGTAAGTTTTACCTTTCTACTGGAAAAGCACACTATAACAATTCTCACTAGGCCCATGATGTAATGTCTTTAATTTTGTAAAAACGTGATTATAAATTGATGTTACATATTACAGAAAATTACTGAGAAAGGAAAGCAATGATGTTACAAGGTTATGTATCATACTACAGGGTTGGGTTTCAAACAGAAGCATTAAAAGGGGAAAAAAAAAAAAGGTAAAACAAAGAAAAAATGCAATTATAGCAGAGCACAAAAAAAAGTGTTGAAACTGTTTCTCTTTTTTTCTTTTTTTAATACATTTATATAATCTGGTCTTCGTCACTTAGACCGTCTCAAAACCATATTTTTTAATGACATACTCTATTTTATGCATTTCTTGGTTTACAGCTAGAATCACTGTATGAGTGTCTTCCATCTATATTAAAATGTTCAGCCTTGAGAACTTAGAGATGATTTGAAAAATGGAGCTCATTAGAAGCAGCATATTTTGTGTAACCTTCAGAAACTGCAGGTACTTTACTCAGTGTTTGGACGTCAGGCTTACAGCTGTGTTTGCCTATGCTGGTCCTCCAAAAGTCAGTATGATCCCTGGGGATGTGCCATCTATACCTCCAGGATTGTGACTGAAGAGTAAGAACTCAAAAGAGTTGGTATGCTTGTCTGAATCAATACTTCAGGTCTTCTTTCTTGAAGCTTTAATGTTTTTTGGTTTTGTTTTGGTTTTAATGCATTGCCAGTGAAACCCTCTTGGCTTCATTGTTGTGTTGCCCTGATTTGGCAGTAAGACTCCTTTGATGGAGATGAGCCAGTGCTCCCCTTACAAGATAGGAATCTAGGATGCCAAATCCTCATCAAGTTTAAAAAACTGGAAGGAACTAACAAATTAGCTGGCAGTTCCGTCTTGTAGCAAGGAACATCCTGGAAATATTATGGGTTAATTGCAAAGTCAAAAATAGGATCTGGCTTAAAAACATTAGAAGCTCCTGTAAGGAGACATAACAAATATGATGAAATCTGGAGTCAAGTTGTGTATTTAACTTTTCAGATGCATTCAACACAGTAATACAATAGATAAATAAATACTAAAGTACAGATTAAACACTTTTGCTCTTCAAAGAACTGCTTGAATTGCAGACAGACAGTGGTTAACCATGGTTGTTACAGGGTCATGGTGCAGGCAGAGACTTGCAAGTGGGGTAATACAAGTAAGCAGAAAATACAGCACTGTCCTGTTGATATTTCACCAGGAATACCACATCTCAAGTTATTTGCTAAAATGATAGCATAATTCCCCATAATTTTGGAAGATACCCAAGCAAATCTTTACTGCATTGCAACTAGCATTTTACAAGTAAAATGCTCTGTAAATTAAATATTAATTTAAATGTGCTGGTTCTTTAATAATAAGATTGTTAGAGATCTGGCATGGCTCAGGGGATTAAAAAGGGTGTTAGACTTAAATGATTCTCAACATAAGCTCAGGCAATTGTCCTTACAAATCTATTGCCAACCTGCACTGCATATAATAGTAAATAAAATTTTGTCCATTGGTTGTTAGGCGATCAATGTAAAGTGCATCTGACAGAGTTGTGGAGGACTCGCTGGCCATGTTCTCAAACACTTATGAGTATCCTGAGCTGAGAAACTACATATTTGTGAATAATAGGTCAAGCTTCCTCTACTCACAAGTGCCCTTTCAGTAGAGAATAGAGCAGGAATAGGATTAATTACTGGGGTCCTTCACGGATGCTTCATTTAGCTCACAGCTCACCACCTCTGACAGCAGTGTGACTGCACCTGTCTTTAGCACAGGCTGTGCTGCCTTTTAATACATCATATGTGTGTGTTTTTAGAAAGAGATACAGTTTTGTTGCTTTAACTGCTTGTCAAAACAGGAGAAAATTTTATATATGCAAAAAGCAATATTGTTTCTTCAGAATGATGCTTAACTTTAATTTCATAGAAAATCAGTAGTACAAAATAAAAAAATAAATCAGAGGTTGTTTTGGGACTAATCCAGAGAAAAAAGTTAGATGCCTAAAAGTTAAGTGAACAAAATGTCTCTTGAGAATGACCTGCATTGTCACTGTAAAAGGAGATGTCTCAGGGTGGAATTCAAAACAGATGGCATGCTAAGCAGGAAAATGTCTAGACTTAACCAAAAGACATCTAAAATCCCATCATTCTCTAGAGCTCAGGGCCTTTTGATGTGCATAATGTTCTCTTCAAAATACAGGTTAAATCCTTTCTTTCAAAAAACTCTGTAGGATTGCAAATGACTTTTTAAAAGCTAGCAGATTAAGTCACTACCCAAGAAGTTTTGTCCCATACTTATCTAACTGCTAAAAGTAAAATCATCTTAGAGCACAGAAGTCAGATTTTCCATCTCCAGTGATTCTTCTGATCATTATATGTTAAAACAATCTTTTTTTCCTGCTATTTTCTGCCTCCCCAGTGCTTTGAATGGCTTCCAGGTTTGACCTGGAGCAGAATACAGCCTTCTGTTCAGACACTGCCTTGCAATCCAAGATTTGAACTCTCTCTGATATGTCATTGAATCCAGGCCAGCGGGATGGGGTATCCCTTCCTAGTTGTTGCAGAAAGAATCCCACCTTCTTCTAGGTGTGTTCTAGAGAAGACATTTTCAAGAATGCTTTCCAAGGATCCCAATTCATTATGTGCTTTGGGACTGCTGTAAAAGCTCCTTTGGGATGTGCATTCCTTGAAGGACTTAGCAGCAGAGAGGAATGCCTGCTGTCTGGCTCCCAGTCAATCTTTGGTGGAGGGAAGAGTCTGAGCTGCTCAGAAAGGGCACTGCTGCCTGTCCTCACTTCAAGCAGTTCATTGAAGTTTAAAAGTGAGTTTTTAATCTCGGCACTGGAAGAAATTGAGGGGTTTAAACTTAAATTCCACTGGTACACAGAATACATTGCAAGAAGCTACCACAGATCATGCACAAATAAATTTCAACTATAGTGAGTTGTATTCTTTCAGGCTGGTACAAAAAAACTTTCTCAAAAATACAAGAGAACTTTTAAATATTACAAGTGATGAATGTGACAGAGAAAGCAA
The DNA here is from genome assembly GCF_013377495.2 of Cygnus atratus. Taxonomy (NCBI): domain Eukaryota; kingdom Metazoa; phylum Chordata; class Aves; order Anseriformes; family Anatidae; genus Cygnus; species Cygnus atratus. Next base: position 163,876,454 of record NC_066362.1, read on the forward strand.
GCAAAGTTTGGAGAGGTAGAGAGATGGACACCAGAAATATAGATAGTCTTGTGTTGGTGGATACTCAATGGACAAGAGGCCTCTCCTCAGTAAGGTCCAGTAAGGCAATAAGTTCTGCTTCATGTAATGCATGCTGAATCTAAAGAAAACCATTTCTAATCATGTGGTTTGAGGAAAGTCTAAGGAATAAGGAAAAATGTGTAGCCATTTAGATATATGTGATGGTAGGCTTGTATTTCTAAATGATATTGGAAGATTTTCCTCAAAAATGATTTATGGTGAAGGTATGTGGTACATATCTATCATCTATCACCCTAACTAAAAGAGATTCAATTGTAGCTATTTCAGAACAAATCATCTTGAACATGATGAGATACAGTAAAATTTGTTACAAATGAAAGGAAGAAAAAGGCAAGCATGTAAATGTGCTCATAATGTAAGATTTATTCTTCATAGAGCTACCTCATAATTCTGCTTCCCTAGTAGTTGGCTAAATTCATTTTGGTAATAAGATATACACATCACATTCTTCTACTACTGTATATTTGTTCAGTTCATACTAAGACAAATATTCAGTACTGATTCTATTCATTTTGCATTCGATTAATTCATGTTTTCTCATATCAGAGTACAAATACAAAGGCAGAAGAAATTAGAGTTTGAGATAAGACTATCAATGTCAGATGGGTTAAAGAGCTCATGTTTAAAATGTTTTCTTGCTTTGAACGGCTCCATTACAACTTTCAACGTATGACATGATGGAGTTTTTGTCTCTAAACAGACTGCAGAGATGGTTAGAATTTGAAAATGGGATGGTAATCAGCGTGATTTTTTTAAACATAAAATCAATTCTGTTGCTATCAATTCTCTCTTTTCTGTGTCTCAAAGGCAATTAGGCAAGTGATGGTATATGTTATAACTTATTGATATTTTAAAGGTGAAGTTGACTGACTATCCCTCTTTTTTAATTGCAGCAAGAATATGCATATGCAGCATTTCCAGTTTTTAGAACAGAGTTTTAAACACATGCTTCCTCTCAGAGGAAGTGAAGCTGATGTTTAACACCCAAATGTGGGCATCTGGTGCCATTTCAGATGCTCTATGATGTATGCCACATCCACGTCGGGTTGGCAGATATGACGCAAGTCCTGAGAGGCTACTTCATTTTGAGATGCCTGCTGGAAGACAGCTTGGATGCATACTCTCATTTTTATACTTTAAAAAATGCAGCTCTACCATGATCACAGACCTCTTAATCTGAGAACAAAATAAAGAGCATTGAAAATGGTCATTTTTTTTATGTCCAAAGGGGCATCAAACATGACTCAGTGGAGAGGTGCTAGATAGGAATAGTTAGCTGTAGGCATCCTCCTGGTTGATGTGGGTGATAGCCATCCTCACCACTACAACCACAGCGACCACTATGGAACGTTTTGCATTCATGTGTTTTCTGGGAAGGCACCCACTGGGGCAGGACTGAGGGAAGAAAAGCAGGCAGTACCAGGGCTGTACTCAGCACAGTACTGTCACGTGCATGCTCAAGTTTCCAGAAATCCCATACAGCAATTTCTCTATTATGCAAGTAGAAGAGCCGATGTTATGTGTCTGGTCATTTTTCCTTCCTCGTATTCACAGTAGTAACTGGTCAGTATCATGACAGTCAGCATTTACCAGGTGTGGCAATAAATAAATAAATAAAATAAAAATTGGACCTTATTTATTATTAGTGGAGTTAGTAATTATTTCTGGAATATTTGCAATTGAGAACAGATTTCTGTTTCTTAGGACACAAAATAAGGTTATCAGTCACAGTATTTGTATACTAGTTTTCTGGAATAATATCTTAGGACTTCGATATCATTAGCATTTACAACAGTTAACTTTTATAACGATATATGTGACAGGTCAATATGAATTTGTATTGACAGCATGAGTAACAACCAGGGAGAATGTCTGAAGCTTTCATTCAAAAACAAATTGCTCTGTCTTTTCCTAGACTGTTAATGTCAATAACTACCAAAACATTTTTGTATGGATTATTATTTATAATACTTTGTATGGGTAATCTCTGTGCTTTTGTGCTCATTTTTTCCTTGAAACAGGAGACTGATACCTAATGTTGACACCTGCTGTGATTCACTGGATTATTCTGCTAAGAAAAGTATAAAGCTAAATAATATACAGTATTTTAAAAAATATATGGTATATTTAGCAAGCGATAAACAAAAAGATTCATGTGATACTCCCTAGGAAATTTTCATTTAAAGTTGTTAAAATACAGACAATAAAGAGACCATCTCATTTAATTTCACTGATTTGCAAACAGACTTTAGGCACTGTGTTACATCCTACACATTAATTTGGTCTTCTAAAATATTCATGGAGCTAAATTAAGTATTTGAAATCATTTCCATTTTGAGTCTTAATATGAATATTAAAATCCCAAGGCAACTCAGAATTCGCATATTTAAAACATCTTTTAAATTTACTTATAACTTCTTAAAAGTATGATAATCTGTTGGGTTAGATCTTGGAACTTAAAATGTAAGTTGTTTAATAATATGACCTATATTTTAACAGAAAAAAATCTGGATATATGGTTGGTCAGTTTATAGATTAATCCTATGAATCTTTTGCTTTCCCTGTTATAATCGCAAAGAAATTCTGCATCTGTCTTACCTATTATATGCACCTGGCTTGTTGTTATTGTTGTTTTTTTTCCCCAAAGAAAATACTGTGTATTTTACAGAAGATTTTTTAATGAAATTACCAGCTGAAAATAAGGAGGAATCAGTACATGGACTTCATCAAGGTCCACTGACAACAGGAAAGACAGGTCAAGCTACATGGACCACCTATCTATTTGGTCTCTGCACAAAGTGCACAACAGACCTCTTTTGTAAGACTGTTTACTTTAACTTCTAATCAATCCAAACAATCTCACGGCCCAAGTAGATTTTTAGGTCTGTAAAAATTATATATATATCCGTTTAAGTTCAAAACTATTTTTTTTTCAATCTTGGCATGAAAATATCTTAAATTGGGCATTCAGCTGCCTCTAACATTTGCTGTAGGACAGCAGATGTAAGCTTTGAAAAAAGATACTAAAAACTATATGAAAACTATTTATGTATACCTTACCCACATTCCAGCATGATTCAAGGTGATTTTGTTGCATGTCAGTAAGATCCCAGCACTGGGAAGTAGTGTGCAGCATTTGTTGTGTTGGTAATGCTGGAAGACTCCGTAACAAACCTGCAGGGCAAATTCTGACAAACTAGATGAGATCAAGGTGACAACCCATTTCCCTGTATGACGAGTTTCTAGACTTCTACACCTTTCAGAAAGCTGGCTGAGAACAAGATGTGGCAATTATCTATTTATTAATCTCAGCAAATTATGCATATCCATGACTTACAAAAGTCATTTCAGACTTTTGTGGTTTATACCATAGCACTAAAACTATTTGTTGTGAGTCTAAAAGGTTAAAGTAAATTTAGCCTAGTGGAATACAGTATAGTTGTATATAAGATATACTTTTTACAAAAAAGCTAAGGACAAATAAAAAAGATATCTTTGTTGTGGTTTAGCCCGGCTGGCAGCTAAACACCACACAGCCATTCACTCACCCTCCCCCCTCCCTCTCTGGGATGGGGGAGAGAAACGGGAAAGTGAAGCCTGTGAGTTGAGATAAAGACAGTTTATTAAGACAGGAAAATAATAATAACAATAATAATAATAATAGTATTAATAATAATAATGTGTACGAAACAAGTGATGCACAATGCAATTGCTCACCACCCGTTGACCGATGCCCAGCCTATCCCCGAGCAGCCGCCCCCCCACCCCGGCTAGCCACCCCTATATATTGTTCAGCATGACGTCAGATGGTATGGAATACCCCTTTGGCCAGTTTGGGTCAGCTGTCCTGGGTCTGTCCCCTCCCAGCTCCTGCTGCACCCCTAGCCTGCTCGCTGGCAGGACAGAGCGAGAAGCTGAAAAGTCCTTGGCTTGGTGTAAGCACTGCTCTACAACAATTAAAACATCAGCATGTTATCAGCGCTCTTCTCATCCTAATCCAAAACATAGCACCATAGGAGGAAAATTAACTCTGTCCTAACTGAAACCAGGACAATCTTCTATGAGCAAACGTGTGCTGTTGTGTACATTACACTCCTGAGTCCAAAAGCACAACACAGATTTGGCTCCCTTAGCCCTAAACATCTTCCAATGCTATTCCAGCAGGTTTTGAACCCTATGCCAACATTTAGGACTCACCATGCCTACCTTAACATCATTCTATTAAAGCATCATGCTGCTGGGCTTTGTCACAGCCTTCCCAGTATCTCAGACACTTTCAGTTAGAGCTGGATGCACTTGGAAGAAAGGATGTGGTCAGAGTCCAGCCTTGTAAACGCAATGTGTCAATGAAGGCCAAGAAGACATAAGGCAATGGAAGTACAACCAGTCCTGCTTCACTTCTCCTTTCTCTACTACATTTGCAATGCAGTCAGCCTCTGCTCCTCTCTCACCTGAGCTCCTCTCCCTCAGCAGCAGAGGGTTAATTGAGACTTCCCTGCAGCCAAGGCTCTGGAAAATGAGGAGTCTGCTTTTTGCTTAACACTACAATTTTGTCTCTGCAAGCAGAAATCCTGCTGCTGTAGGAACAGACAGATTTGAAGAACAACCTGATTACAAATAATATCTTCTCAGCCCAAGTCTGAAGTTCTTTTCTTCTTCCAGCAAACAAAAATGACTATATATTTTGACCTTTCAGAAGTTAAATATCCCAGGATGGATTAAGAAAGAAATTTAGCTTTTTTACCCAAAGATCTCATTCCCTGCATTCTTATAGTTTTTGAAATTAGTAGGAGTCTTTGAAACATCTTAAAAATGTTTTGTAATAAATCTGAGAGTGAAAAAGAGTGAAATAATTTTTATCATTTTTATATTATATTATGCCCATTATATTTCATTACATTTTTTTAAACTCCCACACTTGTTCTCAGCAGCATCTAAGATGTTTAACAGGGTAGCCTCTAGTAGCAAAGTTGAATAAGGCACAGAGATACCATGCGCTTATTTATTTATCTTCTAAACTCAAATGGACTAGCAATGAAGTAATTGCTGACAAATTATGTCAGTATGGGGGGATGTGGGCATGCTAAGTCTTCAGCACATTATGAGGTCTCAAATAACAGTGAGTGATGTACTTGCAAATGATACTTCCCACTCTCGGTGGGCCAAGGAATTTTGCAGCAAGAGTGCCTTCCCAGAGAAAACCATTGATGTTGTAATTTTTATTCGTTTGTTTTCAGGATGCTTTCAGGAATCTCTGAGGAAATCATTAACAGACTGCAGAAATCAGCTGTCACTTTAAATGAACCTTCTTGCTCTTTTTCTCCTCTGTAGGGACCTATACAGTGATTTCCATTAAACAAGATCAGCTTTTAGCTGTACTTTATATGAAATTCTAACTAAAAATACAGAAACAGAAATACATATGAACATAAGTTACTGTTTGTTTCCTTTCCCTTTCATCAGGGGATACCATTGAAGCAAGTCTTATTTCAGTAACACGTTTCAGCTTCTCTATTGAAACTTAGTGTCAGATTTGCAGAGATTTGAAGCATAAAGTGTAAATAAGCACCATCTTATGTATGTGATTTCCGCCTTTTTCTGCATTACTAGTCTGTTTCCTAGAGGAAGCTACAAGCTACCCTGCTGCTAAGTCATTAATGAAGTTCTGCTATGTAATTATTCAGAGGAAGTAGCTATGGGAGTGATGTCTTGCAAAGGTATACACTGCAACTTGCTCTGTTCCTAAACTTTGGTGTTGGTGTGAAATGTGTAATTCAAGTGCAAGTAATTATCCAGAATGATAATAATGCAGTATGAGAGGTTAGATGGCTATGGTGGGATACAGGTCTGCTCAAATTTTCTAGATGGGTGTCGTGAGTCTTATCCTAATAGGGTAGATGTGGGTTTGAACTCCCAGAGAGACCCCTCAAATCTCCTACATCAGCACTACAATTTCTCACCCCAGTTGGCTACCTAAGAATTGCCTCCCACATGTTCTGTTTCTAACTGCTGCCACACTGGTTATTCCAGGAGAAGTATTTGTGTTATTACTTAACTGCTGATGTTCTTAGCACAGCAGGAATGTGATCTGTATATGGAATAGCAAAAATTACATGTTTGAGGAGTGATATTGGGTAACTATAGTCTTTTGTCTATTCAATCACAATATGTTATAGGAAATAATTTATCTTTTTTTTAATTGTAGTTTTCTTTAAATTCTCATTGTAGCTAGTTATGTAAATAAAAGGTGAAACACCTTAGCACAAAAATTATTAGGTATTAAGGACCAGAACATAGTAGACAAAGGAGTATACATTCAGCCATACAGAGGCACATTTCATAATCTGAGGCTTTCACAGGTGAACGGTAAAAATATACACAGAAAAATCTTATTTAACCAAAGTTTTCGTATTGCTCAGATCCCTGAAGACAGGCCCATCTAGTCAATTCACTCTAATCAGCTATTGAAGAACTTTCTCCCTGTGAACTCCTTACTAAATTGTAGCATTGTTTACATTTTACATGCCTGCAACATTTCTTGCAAATTAGATCTAGCAAAGAATGTTTGATTCAGTCAAATATATTTCAAGCACCTGAAAGGTGCTTGTCAGCTGATGTTTTGTTCTGTCATGCTTGCATCTTGTGGTTCAATATTTATGCTTCTCATGAGGGATTTCTTATTAGAATGGATATTTGTTTGTATGACCTTGTCTAATCGCAAGTGCAGCAAAGCATGTGTGAGCAAACTGATTTGTGGGCAGCAACTACTTGTTATTTCTGATTTATAAATGCCTGAGACACTTAATTAGGAAATTAAAATGCCATCTTATGATTTGAGTTGCCAATATCGTAGACATTCATGAATCTCAAGTCTGAAAATCTGGTAGTAGCTTGGCTAACCTTGACTGATATAGATAAGCAAATTATGACAGATTTATAAAAAAAAAGCAAGAGGAAAAAAAAGAATCTGTTGATCTGAAATTTAATTGCTAAATGATAATTTAGATAAACGTTTTCCTAATCAATAACAATCAAGAATATCTTAACAAAATAAAACCATTGGAAATAAAAAATGCTTTTCATTTTGCAGTGAAAAATTAACTCAACACATGAACCTTTATTTTTAGTAAACAGAAATATCAACTCATTTCACAGCATGATACTTGGATCATCGGGAGATGTTAATCTGTTATCAATATGGCACCTTTCTCCTAACAAACTTCACAATGCAAATATCACACCAGGAATGTGTAAATCATTTCATGCCAAGAACTCCCTAATCTGCTCTGTCCCATCTTGCAAAACCTTTACAGAAATTACTCTTTGGGTACTGCATGAGAGGATTTGAAGGAATCCAGCCATAATAGAGACAGAATTGTTGAAAGTGTCAAGATATTTTTATGCATACAATCTTACATGCTTTGCCTGCTGTAGTCCTCAATAGATCTTAAAAAAATCCATCTGCTTTGATCAGATTAAAAGAGTCCATCATGCCTCCTTTGCACTACCTTCCAGTTAGAGTAACTCAATCTCTTACTAACAGAGTGTTTCATTTAAACTGGTTAAAAACTGTGTGAAAACATCACTAACTTTAAAGGAAAGAAAACCATGCAACTTCTATAATACATTAACTATGGTTATTTGATATTACTGAATGATTCCACAAAAAGTTACCTTGTGTTAACTAAAGCTAAAATTCCTCTTTTGAAACTGTAGAGGGGAAAATCAAAGGAGGGCTTGTAACAATAGAAGGTGGTAACATGCCATTATTCTTTCTGTTGTCATTGGCAAGAACATGATCATGTGCCCTTTAATCTTTGTTAGTCAGCCTGCTGCTCATATGGATAACACAATCAACCACTTCTTTCAATCAAAGGAATAGGAACAGAATTGTCTGCATTGAGAGAGGCGCCACGATTAGACTGGACTTATGAAATCTAGCTACTGTGTCCCAAACTAGCACGTAGTTGTAAGCCACAGAGATAAAAATATTCTGTACTTTGCTGTACACCTAGTTTAGTCTAGCACAACAAATCATGATGATAAAAACAGCAGACAAACAGATTAAAAAATAGAGAGAAAAGATTTCTTCATCTAACTGCTTAATTTAAAGGATATCAGTAGTGTGGCACAAACTGATTTTGTAGGCAATAGCTTTAACTTATTAATATATTTTATTTCATACCTCACAAATGTAATGCACACATGTTGCATTATTAATAGTAATAGTATTACTAAAAAAACCCACAAACTTATAGACTTGATAATTTCATAGAATCATAGAATGGTTTGGGTTAGAATATACCTTAAAGATCACTTAGTTTCAATCCCCCTGCCATGGGCAGGGACACCTCCCACTAGAACAAGGTTGCTCAAAGCCACGTTGCACCTCCAGGGATGGGGCATTCACAGCTTCTCCGGGAAACCTGTTCCAGTGCCTCACCACCCTCTGAGTCAAGAATTTCTTCCTTACATCTAATCTATATCTACCCTCTTTCAGTTTAAAGCCACTGTATTCCCTGAGAGAGCCCCTCCCCGGCTTTGCTGTAGGAGCCCTTTAGGTACTAGAAGGCCACTATAAGGTCTCTCTGGAGCCTTCTCTTCTCCAGGCTGAACAACCCCAACTCCCTCAGCCTATCTTCATAGGAGAGGTGATCCAGCCCCTTGATCATCTTTGTGGCTTTGTTCTAATACTTTCATGTTCTAATACTTCCCCTACTAGTGCTGGGGGCCCCAGAGCTGAACGCAGAGCTCCTGGTGGGGTTTCACGAGACCAGAGTAGAGGGGAAGAATCACCTCCCTCACCCTACCGGCCATGCTGCTTTTGATGCAGCCAGCATACGGTTGGCTTTCTGAGCTGAAAGCGCACATTGCCAGCTCTTGCTGAGTTTTGTGTTGAACCAACATCCCCAGGTCCTTCTCCTCAGGCATGCTTTCAATCCATTCTCTGCCCAACCTGTATTTATGCTTGGGTTTGCTCCGACCCATGTGCAGGTCCTTGCATTTGACCATTCCATTTATTCAATTTGATATATTATTTTTTCTTTGTAATTTTCCTAACGCTCAGTCCCATTTATGTCTGCTGTACATTTCAAGAGAGCTAACAACAGTTTACTTGTAAATTCTAGGAAATGTTTTAAGATTCTTTGTCCCTTTTTTTACTCATGTGATTCTCTTTAAATAGTAATACCAGAGTAATTGACAACTGTCAATGTAAATTCTTGTCAACTTAAAAATTAGTTACTAATTTTTTCAGGCAGTGAAATTTCCTTGTCAATTCTGTGTTTTTACTATCTTTTTTTAATATGTTATTATGTTATATCAGGAAAAGGAGATTATAGATAGATTCAGAGAAAGGACTTCAGTGCAGCAAGGCTAACCATTGAACTACTAGTAAATAGAACAAAACCCAATACTAAGACAGGGCAAATATTCCTGAAGAGGGTTCTGTACAACTTTCCAGAACCTTGTAAGAACATTTATAATCAAGATGAATTATGTAAATACAATCTCTGCCCTAATTAAGAAAAGAATACCTCATACATGCCCTTACACAATTTAAATAATGTGTGCAGAACATCTTCATATTTATGTCACTGTATGCAGAGCTAATCATACTCATACTAAGTATTTTGCGCTCCCCAGGCTCTTGAGTGACTCACAATGGAGTAATCTAATTTTTCCAGGAAGAAATTTCACTAGAACATCAAGTCAAGGAGTAAAAATGCTTGTGATAGCAGAGGCTTCATATTTAAATACATGAGGGCATTCATAAGACCAGACATTTAATTTCAGAAGTAGATAAAAATCTAGCTTAATTTTAAGTCTGTTCATCTGAGATCATAGGCACTGAGTCTTCTGTGAAAGCTTGTCTGTATTACAAAAACACATTCATTCCTTTAATGACAGCTGGGTAACTTCATGGGTCTCTCACTCCCTCTCACTAAAGAGTTTTGCCTTACATCTTTATCTGTTATGGATTTAACACTGATACTTTCAACACTTCACTAAAATGTTTTTACTAGTACTCTGTCTAGTCTAATTTAAGAATGTACACCATCTCTACAGTGTGACAAATCTCAGTCCCTACAGTTTTTTTTCTGGGTAATCTTCCTGAACTTCATCAATTTGTTTAGACTTGAATAACACTTTGTACGGATTTCAGCCAGTTCAGATATTTAGAAATATACGATTCCTCCATTTTGATGACTATGCCATATATAAGAATATGTAAATACATATATGACTATAAATTGTACAGATTTGTAAATTATGTTTACCTAGTAATTACTTAGACACTACTTAGATACTTAAGGAACAGCCTAATTTTTCCTGTGATACAAAGAAATGATCAGCTAAGCCTAATTCATTCCACTAGATCTCAGTGACATTTCCTTGTGAGGAGTGCCATACTACACTGGAGATAGAAAGTGGTAATATTTACACCAATACTTAGAAGTATCACCAGTTAAGTGGCCTGAGTTTCAAGTAAAGGTAGCTATCAACAGGAAATAAATAAGGAGCTGAACTTCTAACACATGCTGTCTTTCTTGGCTGCTGAAGAAGGGCCATCCAGGACTAAAAGACTTCCTTTCATAGTTTTGGAAAAAAAGATGGCTGAAGCTCATGGCACTCAGCAGTTGATAAAAGCAGAGATGGACCATACATTGCTAAATGACAAAACAGGAGCATGGAAGAGAACAGAATAGGTATGTCTGATTAAAAGCCCAGGCACAAGAAGGTACCTTTCTCCAGTCAGGCATATCATCCATGTAACATGACTGCATTAATAATTAATAATCAAATCAAATAAAAATTTAAATCCTATTTGGTTTGTAATCAGAAAACTAGTTTCTTCTTAGAAAAATTAAGGCCAAGCCAACCTTCTTCATTTTACACTTCTGCAATTGATTTTTTCTATCAATATATAAAACCTTTCATTTGTCATTATATAATTCAAACATTAGTATTTCAGGACACTTCTCCTATCAGTCAAAGTCACTTTGAATTCATATCCTGTCATCTTCAGTTTTTGTAGCCCTTGCCAGATTTATATAGTTTCCAAACGTGGTAAACATCTCCTCTGCAGTTGATACAGGACATTAGCGCAGAGTAGTGTCCAGCCTGGCACAGGTCTTTTTGGATCCCTTCCTAATATATCCTCACAGTCTGACAACAAGCCATCAAAACCTCTCTTCTGAGCTCTATTTTTGCACCTAGCTGTGCAGCCACCTTGCAAAGGTATCATGTAGGTCCCTAACTTCTGTGTGAAACTGCCATGTGAAATGGTGCCTAAGCCTTTCAGGTCATAATAAATCATGTCTGCTCTTTCTTCTTGCCTGTTACCCTGACATAAACAGAAATAATTTGGTTTGACATGATTTGTACTGGACAAATCGACGACGACTGTTACTTTTCATCTTATTTGCAATGAGTTTTCAATACTCCAATACTTTACAGGACTTATTTAAGCTAAACAGTACATAGTTTTTTGGCCTTTTCATGGTACTTCCTTACCCTGGTTTTCAAGGATTAGTGCTATTATTGCCCTTTTACAGTCTTTTGGAACTTTATCCATTCTGCATGGGTTCTCAGATATAAATGCTAATGGGTTTGAGATAGTTTCATTCCGTTTCCTGAGGCCCCTACTGTGAATTTTACTTGGCCGAGCAAATTTGAAAACATCTCACAAATCTCTTGCCTTTTCTTTTCCTACGCTATGTGATTTTTACCTCTAATTCCATATATGTTAATTGTGTTAAGCAATTAGGCTTTTTAGGGAAGACTGGGAGAGAAGAAAAAAAAAAAAAAAAGCCTCTAACAATGCTGGAATCAGCATCTTCCACTATTGGGTATCCTTTCCTTTTCTTTAAAGATCTTTCTTTGCTCTTCTACCCACCAGTAAGCTTACAGAATGCCTCCTAATAAGTGTTTCTCATTTTCTACTTTTGTGATTTTTTATCTACAAGTTCATGCTATTTTTTTTTCAGTGAGTCCCTCCCTCCCTCACAGGGAAGCAGATCATTATATGATCTAGGAAAGTGCCTAATTAGTTGCAGGGCAATGTAGAGAGAACCAGAAAACAGTTTCCAATCCAAAAGTCAGCCCAGTGCACCTATCTTTGTCAGCACTGCTCCTATCCCTTCTATTCCCCTCTATATTCTTCAACACTGTATGTTTCTATGTCAGTCCTGTTGATCCTTCCTCACAATGCTGGATGCATCTTATCTGTTTCCTAAGAGGGTCTGCAAGCAGATGCATCCATCCTGACTGCAGGTCCTTCAAATCAAGGCCAGGAGCTGAGTAAATGAATTAATCTGCTTTCCCACAACTATCATTCTGTGGTTCCTGTACATTATCTTCTACTTTCTCCCTTTTGAAAGTGTTATTTCCTACCGCATTCGAATAATTTTACCTACCTGACTGTTTTATCCCACTTTTAATTACTTTTATTCCCTTCATTTCATCTGAGTCTTCTTGGTAAAGATGCACACAAGTGTACCAACATCCCAAGTGGGATGTAACTTCCCTGTTTTGTCATGATTCTGACCACACGTAGTACATGAATTATTCAAGAACTCTTACTTCAAATCATACATCTTTCTCCCAGTTAATCAAAAATAGCCTTTGATTTTGGGGGACATTTTTTCTCCAGAATGACTAGAGGGACATATATTCATTCAGATTTTAACCTGATGTTCATCACAGTGATTTCTGTAAATCCTCTATTTTTAGAGTACTGTTTTGTTAATATTATTAGCAAACCTACAAAAAGCTCCCAAGATGACTATACAGATATTGAGTCCAAAGACTGTCATGGATAGAGTTTTACATGATGCACATCTGTGGCTTTTTCCTTTCCAAATGCATGTCTGAGAGATTCATTCATATAATGCTAATAGAAGTGAATGAAAAAAGACTACATTTAAACAATCAGAATTTCTTGATAATACGAATGGAGAAAAAAAAAAAGGCTTTATAGCTGCATATGCAGTCGTTTAGAATTTTAAAGTTCAATTCTAGATCTTTGCAGTAAAACAAGTGAATAGAATAGAATAGAATAATCTTTTATCTTCAGACATTGTAATTGGTCACAACTATTTTTATCTAGTTTAGGGTTTTGTTTTTAGAGTTCTGTTAAAGTTCTGTGCAACAAGATTATTTTTCTGTTACCCTTCAAATAAAAATACTATAGCATGTTAACTTCCCACAAATTGTGAGGAAAGAAAAATATTAGTTTTAAAATAAATCAAATCTTTAGCATTGCAGAACACAGATATCTAAGTCTTACTGATGATAACATTATGACCTAGTTCCACTCAGAACAAGTACTGGCAAGTGAAAAATATGTGGTAACATCTATTATATTGCACACATCAAAACAGTATTTGTTAACTTGAGTTTATCAACATGTGCACAAGATTTGGTAAGACTTACTTGGAATGTGAGAAAATACAAAGAATAAGATGAGGCTTATGAAAACAAATGCAGTAGAAATGAAAAACTAATTTTCATGTGAAAGTTTAAAGGTAGGCTAACAATAAAAAGTCCATTTTAGGTTGTATACCAATCAGAACTGGCATCTTGTAGAATACCAGTTATTAGAAACACATATGACTAATAAATAAGCATTAAAGAGGATGAGGTTTCCTTTTTTTTTTTTTCTTTTCTTTTTTTACATAACATTGCTGTTATATAAGTTTTCTCATAATTTTAATGAATGCACACACAGGCAGGTCAAAGTTTTGTCTAGGTTGACAAACTTTCAAAGTAATTTTATAGCTATGGTTTGAAAACAAAGTGTTCAAGTCTATAAGTAAATATCTCCTTAGGAATTATAAAAATGTAGTAGAATTATTTTTAAAGTGATTAACAATATTTCCTTTCTGTATTGAAGTTGTTGTTCTCCAGTACTTGCAAACACATTCATCTAGTTTTCCTTGTTACACTAAACATCTTACTTTTTTATACATCCTTCTACCAATCTAAGGACGAAAAAGGTATTTTTCACCTCCTGTTTTTTTTGTGCCTTTTTTTTTTCACCTTTCCCTACCAATGCTGGTGACTGTATTAATAAGTATTGTATGAATAAGTATTCATTGCTATTCTCAGTCGGAGATTTTATTCTGTACTTTCCCAGTGTCCTAGCTTGCCTCTGCTATTGTTTATATTTCTAATTGTAGGAACTGATTTTGCACGTACCAAGGTCATCGGTAGACTGGAACTGACTTGAGTAACAATGGAGTCAGGACTTAGAAAAAGCAACAGCCTTGCATTAAAAAATATTTAAATTACACTAAAAGGTACTCTTATAAACTCTTTTGGAGTTGAGGGCTTGGCAGGAAGACATACATGGTCAAAAATAGACTCCAAATGGAGAAATGAGAAAAGGTGGAAACAGTGATGGAGAGCAAAATGGAAAAGAAGAAAAAAATCACAAAGCAATGAAGAAAAGGTAATGAAGAAGTAAAAGTAAATAGAACTGCAGAAAGAAGGATAGGAGGGGATGTAAAAACATATTATAAGCAAAATATTCTTTTAAAAGTATTCTGGTTTAATTAACATTAAAAGTAAACAAGGTATTTTATTTATAACCAATGTTTTTATTTCTTATTTTTATTTTTACATCATCCAGTTTAAATAAAATCTAGCAATCCTAAACCAGCAGCCTTTAGTTCAAGGAATTTTGAGAAGGAATTATTTTGTTTCCTGGTTGTTTTTTGTTGGTGGTGGTGGTTTGTTTTGTTTGTTTTGGTTTGTTTGTTTGTTTTTGTTTTTCCCATCTGAAATACCGGTATTCCATTTATAAAATGTTCTGATTTGATAATGTTCAGAAACCAGAACTTAGGATTGCTGAACTTAATACTGACCATTATTACATTTTATAATGAAGGTGAAATTTCTTATCATGTAGCATCTACAATTTTCTATATATTATACATATATATATACAATATATATACATATCTTATACATGTATATACACATAATATATATACATATTATTTATCACTTTGTGACTTATGAAGAACTTACAAACAACTTCTTAGTACTTTTATTCTGAAATGCATATCGATACTAGTACACACAGTGTTGCCAAGGTAGCCATACTAGCTGTAATGAAGAAATCAGTCACATTGAATGAAAGCCGAAGAAGGCAATTTTTCCAAATGCAAAAAAATGTTAATTTTCCCAATACAAGGGTGGCCGTACAACTGCAGAAAGACATCACTTTCCAATATATGGATTAAGAAAGCGGTTCTGAGTAACTCTGATAGTAAGTCTTTGTTTTGAATAATTCTTTGGTAGTAATGATACAATGAAAGTTCACTTACTGTCAAATGCAATCCTGCAGAAAAAAAATAAATAGAATGGTTAAAAAAATTATAACCTTTAGCTGTTAGCTTACAGATAATGAAAATACACTTGAATTACAGTCTATTGATTACTCAACTAGCTCACCCTAGTTCACTTTAAGAAAGCTTAGGAGAACACACTGCTGCTAACATGTCTCAATGGTAACCTTTAAACTGCTTGAGTTAAATTCACAATAGGCCAGCTCACCATGCCGCTATCTTCAGACTGAAAATAAAATAATATAAAATAAAATAAAATAAAATAAAATAATAATAAAATAAAATAAAATAAAATAAAATAAAGCTTTCTACTAAGCAGCACCACCTCCCATCTCAGAAGATACATGTAGACACCAAGGACTAGCATGTACTTAGTTAATACCTATAAGTAATTCAGTAACTGGCATGCCAGTCTGTTTTCCAAGGTCCCAGCCAGTCTGCTAGATTCAAAAACCCTGTTATATTTATTTCTCAGCAGCATAATACGTCTTGATTTATTTTATGCCAAGTACTGCAGCTTTGAAAGAAATGTTTTTTTGCCACCATCCTCCTTAGCATCCTGACAGTGAGGTCACTCATCAGAAATAGGAGTTCTTACTTTGAAACAGTGAGTCAGTGAACATGAAATTTGAGACTGCAGTAACAACTAAGACCGTGAAATCTGATGATGATTCTTTAAGACATATATGCCTATAACTTTTTCTCAGATGTGATAATACTGGCCTCCAAATGACTCACTTTCCTATCTAGTGGCAGATATATATATAGCTAATGATATAAACGTGCATTTGAAATATAACATATTTTATGTATATCTTGGTGAAGAGATTTTTTCCGTAAGTAGAAAAAATAAAAATAGAAATAAATACAAATTTAAATGTACAATAAACCAATATAATAATTTTCTCTTTATGAAAGGACTTTATATGTACCATAAGGCCTTTGTAATAAGATTCAGCCCAATTTCAAACCTCACCTATCTTTAATTAAGGTAAATGACTTACTCAGTCTCCCTCTATGATTCATTTCCAGCCATCTTATCTCAACTAGTTTGGCCTCTAGGTTATATGATTGACGTTTTTTGACTGAATCTTTAGCTGTTCACTTCCATATGATTCTAAAGATGCCTTGTTTTGCTGTGAGGTCAATCCTTGCTATCATTTCCAGACAAACTGAGATCATTTCTGCAACCATTCATAGTGTACAGCACTTTCTATTTCAAAATGGATGGCTAATGAGCAATCTTTTGACACAGTTATTTTTCCTAAATGGTAGTGTAACCTTGACAATATTTTTTTGCAGCATATTAGGAATTAGTCTTAATAACACTGGATTAACACTTGGACCTTAAGAATCAGTGTAAATTAAATGTCTTTCGCACTCAAATGAAATAGCATGTATTCATTTCATTAACTAGCCTCTTAGATATGAGGTATAGGCTCAAATGTACAATAAAATACTATCAGAAATTGAAAAAACATTATCAGCATCTTGTAGGAAAGAAAGTGAATGACAACTGTGCGAACAAAATTAGCATTTAGTTGTCATTTTGGTGGTCATTTTCAGAAACCACTCAGTTTTACCACATACGAAAAGACAATATTTAAACTATAGCAATAAACCCATCTGACAAAATTTTCTTTTTCAGATATCCTTGGAAAGCATCCCAAATCAGGTTTTAAAAGATAATGGAGTGAAATAATTGTGTCTGCACCCTTCTTTTTAAACAATACATGACTTTTACTTGATTCTTAGAAAAAATGTACTATATACACATTGCCTTTCACATGGAACTCAAGCCTGTACAGCTCTAGAAGACGACATTTCTGCACATCCTGGGCAGGCCACCAAAGTTTCAGAGAAGAGCAGGATTCAGATGTATTTCTGAACCCATAGTTTCTAAATGTCTGTTACTACCAGCTGCATGCTCCACACCCTCAGATACATTGGCCCTATTCTGAAGCTCCAAATTCTTTCCTTTCACAGTACAGGGAGTTCAGGTCACTAACCCAGCCTTCTTGTACACCAGTCATAGATAAAGATGTCTAAAAACTGCATATTTGGGACCCCTAACTTCAAACATCTAAGCTGTTTACTGCCTACAGCCTTTTCCTGTAATAGCATTTCTTTTCAAAATTTGTAGAGTCCTACCATTGTAAGCTATTTTGTGAACTACGTCATTACAGTAACCCTGTTTTTCCATTTACTCCTTCAGGAACAGTGCCAAAATATTTTCTTTTCTGGAAACCTACTTGTCTAAGGAAACGCATGTTTTGATTTATATCTTATGTTTTATATTTTCGATTTATATCTTAGGTGTTGACACTGATAAAAAATAGGCTAAGGCTGGTCCTTTCAGACTCACATGGATTATAGAAACTACATTAAATCTTGGATGCTTGCAGAAGTTAGCAAGTCTGCCTCCTGTTACTGTCAGATCTGTTCATCCCAGAAATCAATAAAGGTTTGAAGAATGTATTTACCCTGAATGTGCACATGCAAGTTTATGAATGAGAAACTGTTCTAATTTAAAACTGTGCCTGCACACAGATGCCACGAATTATTTTTAGTAATTACTATAACATCTTGGGCAGAGGCCTAAAAAGCACTTATATATACTTGTATGTATAAATCCTAAACAGATTCTCAAAATCTTTTCTCAGTTTCTGCATAACTATTTAAAACTTGCAGGTGCCTGATGTTTTGAGATTAAATGTATGCCTAGAAATGCAATAGTCTTAGAGAGCTAAATAATTTTGCCTAAGCTTGATTGTGATCAGAAGTTAAGAACTCCTCTGTGATTGTCCAGGACAGGCTCAATCTCACAGGCAGTGAAAGCTGGATGCAGACACTGCACAAAATGCAAGTGTGGCAATTCTTGTCTTTTGAAATAGGTAAGTGGAATTGGCAGACTCTCAAGCATTACATCAGTGAATAGCAAATTGACAAAACTACCTGCCTGGTGATAAATGATGGGATCAGGTTCCTCACAAAACAGAGTGACATTTCTTGTAAAACAATCTCATGGTCATATGGTTCTCCGAGGAAGAAACTCAATTACTTTTTTATGGTGTAATAAACTTTGAAGTTCTTGCTGCAATAGCTGGCACCTCCTCGGGAAGAGAGATGGAAAGCATCTGCTCTCAGAATAGACTAGTGTTTAGGCTGACTCCCTGAAGACAGTTCAAACCCCTCAGGGAAAGGATGGTATTCAACACAACCACCTATTTCTATCCCAAATGCTCTAACTTCTACACTAGCATGTGAAAAAGTAGCATAGCATTGGCACACTCTTCCATAACAGGAAGGAGTGGCAGTACGAACAACTCTGTCTCATTAAAGTCCTTTTGCTGTACTTTGAGAGGGGGTTGATTCTGGTCACGTGTGTTAGGTTTGTTCAGCACAATTGTAATTGATTAGGCTAACAGGGACACTTAACCTAACTATGTCTAATACACACAGGTGGAATTCAACCTGCCAAAGTTTATGTCTGTAATGTAGGTAGTCTACCCAGGAGAAATTAGAGGGCATCTATTACATTCAGTAGAGAGACAATTGGCCCAGTCAATGGATTCTAGAAAGCTATTCACATCATCCTGGGGTGGACACACATTTCAGCATCTGAATCTCTCTCCACATTCTGTCTTCTACACTATCTAACTCCAGAAAGACTATAATTAGGTCTATGACACCTAGTTCACACATAGGTCTAAAATTAAGATAGGCTGCATCCTACCCTGTCTGCATTAAAATAAATAAATAAATAAATAGAAAAGACACATCCACATCCATGCACCTGGGGTTGCCTGACAACAGGGATATTTTCAGTTGAAAAATGTCCTTAGCAGGTGTACATATCCACAATGACAGAGAAGCCAGGGAATCAATAGTACCTATTGAGCAGACACACTAAATACAGATCTTGAAATAGAAAATCTTCGATTTCATAGAACTGTGCAAGTTATGAGCCCACCTCCATTACATTTGTTTAATGATTACCTTCTTGGCTTGGAGAATGGCCCCAAATTAAAGACCAGCTTCTCATTCACCTGACACTGAATTTACTCTAATCAGAGTTAGATAAGGCCAGTGCTGTTAACTGGCTTAACACCAGGTTTTCCAGCCTTCATTTTCTGTCTGTGAGAAAAAGTTTTTCAAGTTTTCCAGAAGATTGCTGACAACTCTTTTAAGGCTTGAAAAACCAGTCAGTGAGACAAGTTTGGTGTGATGCTAATTAGCAATGATAATTAGTGCTTTATAATGTCTTTTATCTTCAAAGAACCTAAGAAATGCTGACTTGGCATTAATTCTCACAACATCTTCTCTAACCTTGCTGAGTATACTAACAACTTAGCAGCTGAATAGAAAGAAAAGAGAGGGAGAGAGAGAGAGAGGGAGAGAAAACACCTCCATTTTTTCCTGTGCTCTGTAAGATTCACATAGACACACAGCTCCTGGAATAGGTTCCTACTATGAAGAGAAACTGTCCATATCCGAAGTTCAGACAGAGACTTAAAAACTGATACACCTGTCATACATATTTATTTACGGTATTTATCAAAGTACCAAAAAGTTAGATGCTGCAAAACTTGATTTAATTTTATAGATATAACTTCAATCTGTTGACAACTATTCTTTAAGCCTGGTGTTCCAGACACTTTTCCATCCTGTTTGTAGTCCATCCAGCCTCTCTATTCCTTTCTAGGCTATGGATTTGCTATGGGAAATTATGTCATAGGCCTTGCTTAATTCAAGGTAAATGGCACCACTGCCTCCACCCATTACAAAGAACCAGTGGTATCATAGAAGGCAATCAGTCAAACATACTTTGGCCTTGGTAAATCTATGCTGCCTGCTCCCAAACACATTCTTGTCCTTCATATGCTTGGAAACAGCTTCTATGAGGTTTTTCTCCATTTTCTTCCACGAGACTAAAGGAAAGATGACTGGCCTAGAGTTCACTGCAGCATTCTTCCAGCTCTTTTCAAGATGGATATAACATCTGCTTTTCCCACTCATCAGGGGCCTCCTTCAATCACCTTGACTGTTCAAAGATGATAGAGAGTAGCCTTACAGTGATATCAGTAAGATCATTAACCTTTCCTCATAGATAAGTTTTTCTAACCCTCTTACCATTCTTTTGATTTCCTCTGAATTCTTTCCAGTTCATCTAAAGCTTTAGAAAAACATACTGACCAAAAACAGGGCATAGCGTTCCGACTACTGCATACCAGTACACTCCAAAACGAAAAGCAACATTGCACTGTTGACAGATGCTCCACTTTTTGATTCATGATAGCTCCCACGCTAGCTAATTGGAGACTGCATTGAAGAATGGCAAGGCAAAACAATCATATTTCTGATTCATAACATAGTGCTCAGATTACCAGGCAATGCCTTTCTCTCAGGAGAGATTCAGGTTTCTAAGATCTGATGATTTATAGCATCCATCATGATCAGAACGATAAGACTCAGTGTCCTTGACCAAGAAATTTTTGACACAGAATTACTGCAGATGAGCTAATAAATAACTCACTTGTTATATTAGACTCATTCTATATGTCTGCCCTCCCATAAAATTTAAAAATCTTCCTCAGATTATGTCACAGAACCATTTTTAGCAGCTCTGTTCTAATTAATGTTGCATTTAGTGTTAAATACTTATTCATAACACTGAAGTATCTCCACTTATAGAGAATATTTTAATAAAATTATTGATTCTTCCCTGATTATGGCTACTGATAAGTGCTCTTTTGTTGAATTCCTCTCTCCTTACCTGTCTAAAATGTTAGACCTGGGGAATTAGGTTTTTACTATGTATATTAATTAGAAATAATTTCACTAGCATTTATAAAGAAATTTCAGTGTTTTGGCAGTTATTATATTGTATTGTAATTAGTTTCATATTATTTTAAGGTATTAATACTTCCATGTTTATTTTTAAATAATGCATTTTTAAATGTAGTACTACTTGCAAACAAATATGAGATGGTAATAATTTAAACAGATTTTCATATTAAACAAAATAATGCTTAGAAAATTTCTCTATTTAAGATGTAGAAGCAAGGTCTACACTGTTTTATTGCTCCCAACCTTCTACCCTCACATGATTTCTCCAGCAGTCATATAAGAAATGATCTGTATCCTATTTTGTATGATATTGAAATAGACTGATACAAGATCACCACTTTTTATGTTTTCTTCCATCTGCATGTGAGATAAACTTGATAAAGAGCTGCCATCTGAAGGACTGTCTGCATATTTGGGACATCCTGGTTCTATAACCTTCATAATCATATAAAAGCCATCTCATATTTTCAAAATAATCAGAATGCTTTGAAAATATCAGCCCTTAATTAATTCCCTCTGTTTAATTCTAAACAGTCTCTCCAATTATATGTTATTGTATCCATCTTTGATAACATCAGAAAAAGATATAGTAAAATCTTACCAGAAATTAGTAAGAACCAGGAACAGTTCTTTTCTTTCACCATTCAACAACACATTTACAAATCCTTTCATATAACCATAGCATAGGATTGGAATCTCTAAACTGTAGGTAAACTAGTTTCTGAGGCAACTTAGATCAATTAAATCACCCACTTAGATCACCTACCTCTATAGCCAATGAGGTAACTAACCATTTACACATCCAATCTTCTGTACAGAAATAAAGTGTCTGCCTGGCTTCTCCAAAGCCAAAAAAAAAAGCTGCCAAGAACATATGTGTAGGATACACACATACTCTATACTTCTCTGTATCATATGGGTTGTTTCATTGCTTTGATATGACATGGAAACACGTCTGATGAGGAAAGCAGAGAGCAGCTGAGTTCCCATTTACACAATGGATGTCTCTGCCCTGCTACATTTTCCTTTTTAAAAGACATTTTCTCCTGAGTTACATATGAACTATCTTTACCAGTGAACTGATTTAGTCTGTTTTTTTCTTATTTCTAAATGATATGGCACACTGGAACTAGAAAAATTAAGTGTAATTTTGTACTTCTTCATCATTCACAGCTATGTCTGATCTTAATATTTAGAATAGTTAGCAACACTCTTTTCTTTTCTTGTAATGTAGCTTTCCTATATTGAAAATAAATGTAGCACTATTACTGGAAGACTTTCCTGGCAGGGAGTTTTTCTCAAGGTACTTTTCACAGATAAGAAAAAAAAAAATCTTTTTCAGACATACATAGCATACATAGGAGGGATTCCATTTCTTTGCTCTGTGAAAAAAGTCAATACTTTATCACCATAGCAATGCTCACTCTTAGCTTAACAGTTTTTGTGAGGAGAGAAAATACATGCGCTGGTTTGTCATGGACCAAAAATTATTTCAAATGGTCCCCTAAGAAATATAGCACTCAATCTTTTGAGAATCTTTTCTTGTTCGTGGTATTAAGAAGAGAATAGCAGAATTTTGAAACTTTCCAGGGTGCTAAAATTCACTGAAATCTTCTGCATGATCTAAATTTGTTTACTATTAGTATGTTTTTTTCTCTTCATATATTTAGTTTTTCCTTCAATACAGATGCAAAAAAAATACCCCCCCAAAAATTAATTCACTGAAGAACCTATTATGAAGGAATTTCTGTTTTATTTCATACTGATTGGGAATGTGATGATAATTACTTTGGCAAAGAAAGGTATTTCCTTCATTCTACTTCCATTCTTCAGTTCCAAAAGTGTAAAGACCTGACACCTTACCTAAGAACAAGTTTGGCTTTTGTGCTGTTGGAACCATGGAGGGCAAACCTTTCCCAAAACCAGCATTCTTTCATGAAATTTTCTGGAGAAGAGAAAAAAAAAAAGAGAAAAAAAACACCATTCACTGCAATCTTTACATGTTTTGTTTAATTAATGCTCACTGGAATCTAGGGCATATAATGCATGTGAATGAAAGTGGACTGTAATTAAGTAATGTTTGCAACAAACACTCCACTCCCATTGCTCATCATTATATGGATTACTAAAATACTCTGAAAATATGCTCCTTTTAACTGAGTCCACAATAACATCATCAGTGCTGTCTTTTTGAGTTGGCATACAACAATTTTCCTCATAATAATTGGCAAATCGAATACGATAGACATTACTCAGCAATAATCTCAGTATCAACAATTTTAGACCCAAGTTACTGAGTGCTGAGCACAGTCTACAGCTTCAAATTGAATTTAAAGGTTGACAAGGTTGTGATATTATGTGACTTTAGAGAACTCCTTATTATAATAGTGCATTTTTTATGTAGGAAACCTACTTCTTTTGGGTTTCTGAGACGTCCCATAAGGACTGATATCCATCAAAGTTCTCCTCATATTCCATACAACCACTGAATCACAGAACAGCTGAGGCTGGAAGGAATCTCTGGAGGTCATCTGGTCCAAACCCCTGCTCAAGTTTGGCCACCCAGAGTGGGTTGCCCAGGACCTTGTCCAGGTGGCTTTTGAACATCTCCAAGGAGGGAGGCTCCACAACCTCTGGGCAACCTGTGCCGGTACTTGACTGCCCCCAGAGTAAATATGTTTCCTGATATTCAGGTGGAAACAGCTTCTCTATTTCAGTTTGAGCCCATTGCCTCTTGTCCTGGCACTGGACACCACTGAAAAGAGCCTGGTTCCATCTTTTTTGCACCCTCCCTTCAGGTATTTACAGACTTAGATGAGATCCCCCTCCTTGAGCCTCCTCTTCTCCAGGTTGAAGAGCTGGGAGCTCTTCTCCCAGATCTCTCATTCAGTCCCTTTATCATCTTGGTGGCCCTCCGCTGGACTCTTTCTAGTGTGTCCATGTTTCTCTTGCATTGGGGGGGATCACCTGTCTCGACCTGCTGGCAATATTTTGCCTAATGCAGTCCAGAATACTGTTAGCCTTCTTCGCAGCAAGGGCACACTACTGACTCACATTGAACTTGGTGTCCACCAGGATGCCCATGCCTTTTTCTGCTAGGCTGCCTTCCAGCTGGGTTGTCCCTAGCAAGTACTGGTGCCTGGGGTTGTTCCTACCAAGGTGAGGACTCTACACTTTTCCTTCTTGAACTTCATGAGCAGCTCACCTCTACAGCCTGTCAAGGTCCCTCTGGATGGCAGCATGGCCCTCTGGTGAATCAGCCACTCGCCTCAGTTTCATGTCATTTTACCCAAGACACGAGACAAAGAAAAAGAAATCATGAGATTATCACAGCAAGGGAAATGATACATCACGGGATTTCAAGTCGTAGGAAGTATTTGGGAAACTAAGGGAATAAAAATAAAATTTTATTTAGATCAAACTGTTTCAGTAGTATTAATATATCCTAGGAATATAAAAAATAAAATAATAATAATAAAAAAGTAAAAGCTAACAAACTAATGGTTCAATTAAAAGAGAGTTATAGAGCATCGCTGAAACACTCATTAAAGAAACTACAGAAGCTATTCTATGACTCGGACTGTGGTAACCTGCCCATAGACGTAGGTGCCTTACTACCTGGGCTTCAAAATTAAATAACCTTCTACTAGTTTTATGTGGCCTTTGAGAAAGAGGAAGCTTTTCCTCTGTGATTTTGAAAAGTATCACTGTATCCACAATATTTTGATATATTCTCCTGGGAAGTTTTGGTTTACAGCCCTTTCAGCTAGAGTAGGTAATAGGATATAAGTCTCTCATTTCTTTGGCAACTGTGCTAACCATTAGGTTACCCTATGAAAGAAAAGAGTGAGCTCAGCTGAGTTCTCCAAGTGAGAGACTGTTGGCACTTACTTTCAAGTAAAAGCTTTCTCAGGCACTCAGTGCTGTTCTATAAGCTTTATTCTCCTAAATACTTTCTACTGCAAGTGTATAAAATGATAAGACAATGGAAACCATAAAAGCCACAAAATACATACACTATATGAGAGGATGGAGTAGTCCTCTCCAGCTTTGGATATAATGTCTTTGGGTTGGCAGTAAAGCCCATCTCATCTTTGAGGAGGGACTCTTTAACAGGGAGTGTAGTGATAGGACAAGGAGTGATGGCTTTAAACTAAAAGAGGGTAGGTTTAGATCAGATACTACGAAAAAATTCTTTAGTCAGAGGGTGGTGAGGCACTGGCACAGGTTGCCCAAAGAAGCTGTGGATGCCCCAGCCCTGGCAGTGTTCAAGGCCAGGCTGGATGGGACTTTGAGCAACCTGGTCTGGTGGGAGTTGTGTCTGTCCATGACAGGGGGGTTGGAAATAGATGATCTTTAAGGTCCCTTCCAACCCAAGACATTCTTTTATTCTGTAATTCTATATTTTGCCTGGTCACTACTAGAAGAGCATTTAACACTGCTGTCAATAGCATTTAAATAAATATATTTAAACAATAACTTCGTCCAACCAGCATAAAGAGCTAGGAAATGATCCTTGAAGCTAGGGGCAAATGACATCAACCATCCTGTAACTGCATGGTTTAATGCTGGCTGCTTGTTGAGCAGATATGTCTTGGATGGAGCTAATCCAAGAGACAGTGGCCAAGCTAACAATTAAGTAGCATGCTCAAGATCACTCTGTGACCCTCTTTTATTTCACCACAGATTTACAAGAACACGTAAGTTAATGCTTAGGTTTTTTCAAAGTTATCAAAATCTTACACAGGCTTCAAAAATTGTTAACAATTCAAGTTAGAAAATTTTTAGGCTTTACATTAATCTTTGTAAGCCTATTCTATGCTGGGTTTTGTTCGTTTGTTTGTTTTTAAACTAGCAATCCTACCTGGAATAAATTCAGAGAGTTCTGGTTCATTAAAGGACAGGTCTAGTCAAAGCATGACCTTGTAACCTGAAGACAGCTATACCAAATACAGTTCAATCCATTCAAACATTCCTACAGGGATAAGCTAATGTAGTAGAGATGTGGTTTTCAACCATTTCTACTTCTGGAAGCTTAGCCATTTTTCAGTAGCATACAGAAAAATTGAAGCTTATTGACAAATAATTGCCCAGCTTTTCTTAATTTCCCATTTTACATTCTTATGACAAAATTTACAGTTCCTAGGAGTCTAGGTGTCACAGGTTAAAAACCAGTAACTATGCTAGACAAACCCTCTACAGATCATCCCACAGTATTTTCACATGCACAATTTTCACTTACCTTTCTTTTTGATTGAAATGAAACTTCAGCTTGATGTGTTTTTTGAGTTCAGTTGGCCTCCTGTTTCTTTTCCATTTTCTTATGGAGAACATGTTTCCTTCACAGCTTGTTTCCAGATGGTGGCTGAATTTGTCTCTTCTTTCCAAGGCTTCTAAAGTTGGTAAGAGAAAAGACAACTGACAGATGTGTGTAAGATAAAAGCATTCTTTTCTCACAAACACGGAATGTTAAAATTACACAGGAACCTATATTCACAGAGCTAGATTTTCTCCATCTATAAAATATCCTCTTTTGCATTTGATTTATTCTCAAAGTAACATAAAATTACAGTAACATTTATTCTGAAAAGCAACTGAATAATGAGTTAGTGAACTATACTGAACTACCTCCACTTGACATTTATTCCATTATTTTCACTAGTTCTAAGCCCATAAAGTATTTTTGCAACAGTTTCTTCCCAGTCTTCTTTTAAGAGCAGAAACTGAGATTTTTCTACGATGAAGACATGTCACTTTGACAGGAGAAAAATAAAAAAGTACTAGCCATAATACAATATGAAATCTACCTGACATTTTTAAGGAATAAAGATGTAGATGCATTTTAAAAATATGACCTGTTCTTCACAATTTAAAAGGAAAGAAGTGGTTGCTTATTTGTCTTAATGGGAGGTATTGCTAGGGAATTCAGTCATGAGGGAGATGTGTTCAGCAGCAGTGAGTTAATGAATCCCAAAGGGAAACAAGAAAAGGGCAAACTCCAAAGAACCTACCACCCTGAGGAAATTGTCCTAGGTGAGTTTATCTTCCAATGAACAAGGGAAACAATTTTTAAAGAATTCTTCTTTTTAGACTGCACACATAGGGCATTTTATCATCATTTCTGATCATGCACAGACTTTCTTTTAAATTTATTACAAAGTATTTACTCAGAAATGTCCTTGAAAAGATATTTTATTTCTGGAGTTTAGACCAAAACTGAAGTAAAGTCAACATCCCCTGCAGAAAGAACACCCACCCACCTACTAGGATTCAACCTGTAGCCTAGGCATCTCCCCTAAATTAAGTATCCAAGTTTAGGATCAGCTTCTGAATATTGCTAAGGCAAAGATAGAACCACAAAGGCTGAACTTGAAAGATGCTCACTTTCGTGGACGTTCACATTAAATGCCCCATTGTTCCCTACTGATATTCTTATGAAGAAATAACTATTTGCTCCCATCTTGCTTCCAGGTGTTCCTAATACCACCTATTTATCTGGCCATCAATGTCCTAATTGCATTTGGTCATTTAAGGAAAGGGAGAGGCTATTTTGGACAAGAATGTACATCTTCTTCAGTAAATAATGTTTTACTGATTTTGTTCCCATTTAATGGCTAAGCACTCATTCAGCAAATATTTGCCCATGGGAACAGATTGGCTCATGAACAGATCAGGTACTCTTCTCCATTAACCTTTTGGGACAACATGCTCTGTTGTTCTCTGCCTCTGAAGTGACTGTCTGCAAGATAAACTCATTTGGAAAGCTCTATACAGCTACAGACAGAACAGTGTTTCAAGGGCTTCTAGGGCAAATTTTCCTCCAGATTACTTGCCTGAAAGCCTCAAGATCAGTCCAGAAAGCAACAAGGATGCAAATATAATAATTTCTTTTATCAAGATGTTACTTATGTATTTTTCAAGTGATTCAGGCAGGGTCCTCCTTGAGATATGAGTAGAATCAAAAAGTCCAGTGGGATGGTTTGAACTTTACTCCTGAGCTGAGCTTCTTGGTGTTTGGGTTAGAGAGCAACGCAGATGATTGCCAAGCCAGGAACAGTAGGCTTGCATCAGTTGCAGGATGCATGACTCACCCATTGGCAGAGCATCCTGACTCAGCAGGCAGAGCAGGAATGGTACTGCATCCACATGGCCACACACAATCTGGGGCTTTGTGGGGATATGGAGTGAGAAGTCAGTGGTTCCCTTTCTTCTTTGCATTCCTGGACAGCTGTTGCACAATTTGAGCTGTGGTGGTATTATAATATTGACCTTTTCAGCCTGCTAAGGTGGAACAAAGCTCTTGAGTAAGGTGCTTTCAGACTATGAAATCCTACCACTCAGTGGTACTGAGATGACTAGTTTCAGACAGTCCAAGACAGAGTCTCAGAAAGTCCGTGTCAAACTTGCATGGGACTAGTCAAAGGGGTTCCCCACAAAGGACTGTCAAGAGATCATTAGTATCCAAATTATCTAACCTTTCACTGTTTACATCACCAAAATCCATTAAAACAGTCTGCGCTGGGACTTCATAGGTAACTTGCGTTTTCCTCTCAACTATGAAGCAACAAGGATTGGATCTATGGGTTCTAATGTCTCCTATCTCATAGTCTGCTGTCATCTTTGGGATGAC
Source organism: Cygnus atratus (assembly GCF_013377495.2). Taxonomy (NCBI): domain Eukaryota; kingdom Metazoa; phylum Chordata; class Aves; order Anseriformes; family Anatidae; genus Cygnus; species Cygnus atratus. The sequence goes on from NC_066362.1 coordinate 163,905,371, forward strand.
AGTTGCAGGGAAAATCACCTGAAGCATTTTTATCCCAATGGCAGCCACACAGTCAGATTTCAGCTTCCCAATATCTCTCTTATATGTTGAATCATCTGCTGTGCCCATAAGGCATTTCAAGAGACTGACTGACCGTGCTGACAGAAATCTGATATGTCAGCCCACTGATTTGAGATCCATCCTCAAAGTGTATTCATTGCAATCGTCAATATGGGCCAGGTCCAGCTGCCTAAACATGGACACCTGCCTGCCTCCAGCTGCCACTGAAGAAAGGTAAAAATCTCTCATGGGATTTGAGTCAAACCTGTTGGTCCAGTGTACCACATATTGAAGGCCTCCTGAATCCTCTAAGGCTTCTCAAATGACACTTATCAGTTATGTTTGAGTAACAACTCTGTGCTTCTGACATGAAACCAGAACTAGATAATCTCATTCCTGGCAAAGATTGAGTCAGTTCTTTCAGTACTTTTGCAGCAGAAGGGCTGGTCTCTAGCCAGATCTTGAACCAGTGGCATCTCAGGCTATCACCTGAAACATTTAAATTAAGATTAGAGCTGAAGACATGACAGAATCCTGGAAAGTATGTTATGAACAGGATTCAGACGAATATGTGAAACCAAACACATTCACTGTTTTATAATTTTGCTATTTCCTCTCATGTTTCTTACAGATCTGTCCCCCTCTCTGAATGGAGCACTAAGCACAAAAAATAGTGCCTAGAATAGGGAAGAATCTGGTCTTTACGTCTCTACAAAGGACTATAGAGTTCAGATCACAGGGCTCGCTAGTGACTCAGTCAAATTCAGTTTAAATGAGTGAGAAGCTGTATCCAATTGCAACAATTATTGTGTGCTTCAGCAAGAATTGCCCATATGTGTCATCTCATTTAGAAAATAGATTCTTCAGGCAGATTTCTTCATCAGCTCAAACTCCAATTGGTAAGACAGACCTTCTTTCATGGCAAAACATTCCAGCAAGATGATTTTTGTTGAAAAATCTTCCATTCATGATATTAGTCGAAAGACTTCTCCTACAAGACTAAAATGTTGTCTTTATACTATAGAAACCAGAAAAGTATTTTACTACTTTTAGAAGATCCTGTAGTCTGAATGACCCTCAAAAATGTTTGTGGATTTATCCTTTCTAATACCAGACTTTTATTTTAGGTCATAACTGGCTCCACGTACTTCCAGATGGCAAACTTGCCCACCTATCACCTGAGTCACCCACTGGCTGTCGAGAGTCAATGGCAACTATCTTCCTGATTTGGCATCGTGTATTGGGTTTCTGTGGCAAGGTTTTGGTTGCACAGGGCCACAGGGGTGACCTCTGTGAGCAGAGCCCAGCAGCTGCCCCATGTCAGATCAGAGCCAGCTCCAGACAGCTACAAAAGGGACCTGCTGCTGGCCAGAGCTGAGCCAGTTGGGCCTCTGGGAGAGCAGATTTAAGGAAGGAAAAAAAACTACCGTGCAACAGCAGCTGCAACAGAGAGGACTAAGAAACAGGTGTCACCAAGGTCAGTGAAGCAGGAGGGCAGGAGGTGCTCCAGGCACCGGAGCAGAAGTTCCCCTGCGGCCTGTGGAGAGGCCCCTGGTGGAGCAGGCTGTCCCCCTGCAGCCCATGGGTCCCACACGGAGCAGATCTCCACGCTGCAGCCTGTGGAGGAGCCCCCGGTGGAGCAGGTGGATGTGGCCTGGAGGAGGCTGCGGCCCATGGAGAGCCCCCGCAGGAGCAGGCCCTGGGCCAGAGCTGCAGCCCGTGGAGAGGAGCCCACTCAAGAGCAGGGGGTCTGGGGGGAGCTGCCACACGTGGGGGACCCGTGCTGGAGCAGTTTGCTCCTGACGGATGGACCCCGTGGTATGGAGCCATGTGGGAGCAGTTCTTGAAGAGCTGCTGCCTGTGGGCAGCCTCCGCAGGATCAGCTGGGGAAGAACGGCATCCCGTGGGAGGGACCCCACGTGGAGCAGGGGCAGAGAGTGACCGTGAAGGAGTGGCAGAGACAAAGCGTTAGGGACTGACTGCAGCCCCCATACCCTGTTCCCCTGCGCCGCTTGGGAGGACGAGGTGGAAGAGGGTGGGTGGGGGGAACGTGGTTTTAGTTTGCTTTTAGTTCTTACTGCTCTAGTCTGTTAGCGATAAGCAATAAAATACATTAATCTCCCTGCACTGGGTCTGTTTTGCCTGTGATGATAATTGTTGAGTGATCTCCCTGTCCTTATCTCTACCCTTGAGTCCTTTCCATCATATTTTCTCCCCCTCTACCTTCGAGGAGGGGGAGTGAGAGAGCAGTTGTGGTGGAGCTCAGCTGCCTAGCTGGGTAAAACCACCACAGATCTTCAATTATTTGCCTAAAATTAGCTTGGAAAAATTGGGACTCTAAAATGTTTCAACATGCCAACTGGTTAAACTGTTGTTGATTCTTAGAAAATGAACTGCAACCTGCAGAGCTGAAATCAGATTTGGAAAAAAAATAAACAAATAAATAAAAATCCCTGTTTTTCTTCTATGTAGTTAAACAAAATAGACAGATGAAGCACTCTTTTAGTTTCACCAATTCTTGAAAGAGTTTTCCATTCTTGTCCCCATCATCAGTCTTAAATGGAGTACTTTAATTAGGATCTCAGATACTTTTTAAAAAAATGAAAGTAACTTATATTTTCCCCAAATCAGTTGAACTAATCTAGTTTGCAACTGTACTTCTTTAATTTTATCAAACTGGCTGATCCCTCTTTAGGTTTCTAATCATAGAATCATTTATGTTGGAAAAAATCTTCAAGATCATCAAGTCCAACCACTGAGTCCTATCACTAAACCATGCCCCCTAATGCCACGTATTCTTAAGATTTTATGAATCCATTTCTGTCTCTTTTTAATCATTGTTTCCTGTTGAGTATCTTTTTTTTTTCCCTCATTATCTCCTGACAAATTACGTCGCAAGGTATGTCTTTTATGGTTTTTAAAAAGAATTCATGCATGTTAATATTTGTGAGCGCTAGCTGTGTGGTTGATACACAGATAAATGACTTTGTGTTCCCTAAGCTTTCATAAACGAACAAGAGGGGAAAGAGGAAGATGATGAAGGATAGCTCTCAGTCTGACATGAAGCTGGAATGCAGCTGGAGATTGTAGCTGGACCCAGATGTCAGGACATTCCCCTCCATTCCACAGTTTAGATTGGCTTAAGTACCATTAATATAGCAGAAAGGAAGTCAAATAAGCAAATAAAGAGAATACATTTGTTTTTCTTAAGAAGCTTTCTAATCTTCTTTTCCAAAATGTACTACTGGCTGATCCATCTCTTACTAACATTTAAAGCTCTAAAAGTTTGGCTGTCTATTCAGATCATGACTAGAAAAGGCTCAGTCAACACTTGTTCCTTTTGCTACATTCATAGTGAACTATTCGCTTTAGGATTATTAAAGGAATTTATAGGCTAAATTCAGCAGAAATCAAGAAGCAAGGCTAAAACTTATTTAATTACTAGAATCAAAGCTCCAGTCTGCTTGTTTGCTTACGTTTAAAATGACCTGCCAGAAAGCATAGCTTCATGTTCATAAACAGATTATGGGGAAATCTTCAAAGAAATAAGTTTCTTTTCTCTTCAAACCTTTTATACTTTCTAAGCTACCCAAACTATTCATTTCCAAAACATTTCTAAAACATTAGATTGGCTACTATTAAGCACATTCATTTAAAACAAATTTATGTTATCTTTTATTACCAAATCTCCATAGCTAAGTAACTAATATAACTTAACTTTGAACTTGGGTGCTTTCAAAAACAATTTTATCAAACATCCAAGACTTTCCAACTTAATAAAAATATAGCTTTCCTCTCCTCTCTAGACATTAACTATGCTTTTAAAGGGTAACTAGAGTCTTTCTGATGGTAAACTAACTGCTATTTATCTACATGTCCATCATTTAATTCATTTAATCCAAATAAAATAAACTTCTTAAATCTGAATTTTCCCTGAGTGGATTTCTGCAAACCCAAAAATCCTGAGTAGCCTTAATATTTATACAGAGCTGTTGTTGAGTACAAAAATTCAGAAGGTCTTGGATTTTTTTAGAGCTAGTCTTGGTCTGTTCTTCAATATTATGGAAAAGCCTACTTGAGGAGAAGAATAGCAGGGATAATCTTATCTTTACATATATCTAAAAGATTGCAATAATAAAAATTTATTATGAAATCCACAGTCTAAGCATAAACATATTAACTGAAGTTCAAACAAGAATATAATAAGTCCCTGTTTTCCTCAAAGCACAGCAGAAATAAAATTCTAGAAATTTGTGAGGTAAGAAGATCTAGCAAAAACATTTAAGGACTTGCATCTGACACGCATCTAGATCAGCTGCCCAGACACCTTAGTGCAGCAGCCCCAAAGCAATTCCTGGATAAAAAAAAAATGGACTGTTTTAAGTGCAATGGGAAATTAATACGATAAGCAATGGCTAGCAGCTTTGAGTAATTAAGGTCTAAGGACTATACTGGGATATGGCTTCAGATGAAATTGAACTGATATGAAAAATAAAATTACAGTACCTAGCAAGCAAGATTCTGGAACTTTGCAATACAACTTTCTCTACTGTGGAGTTCAAGAAACAAGGTTGGTAGGGCTTGCCGGAAAGCCTCTAGTGAAAATGAGTAAATGAGAATTTAAGGGCTAGAATGAATGAATGCATTTTGATTTTACTAGCTCTTAAAATAAAAGAGAGCAATAGCTGAAGGTGCAAATGCATTCAATGCTCACCTATAATCCAAAAAAAAAAAAAAAAAAAAAAAAAAGCCTTCTAATAGCAGAAATTAAAAGCATGGCTCCATCATCTCATGTTAGAAAGATTTGCACCATGAGCCATATCTGCCTTCACATTTTGCTACTTTGCATAGCATCAAGACAAGCAAAGAACTTGAAAAAGTATCACAACTACCTAATTAACAGAGGTCTACACCTTTTATGTACTATTTATCAGTTTCAAGCTCTAATTAAAATATGGTGGGTACCTCTGGAGGGCAATTCATTCCACCAGAAAAACAGGTGCTAAGGACAGGTGGGATAAATTGCTCTCTGGAGGTACTTGTCTCTTTTTATTTACAATGGAAAGATCTTAACAAGTATGGGCAAAACAGGTAATATATAGGTGGTTAAAGTGAGTCCTGCCTGGGGGAGACTGATTTTTTGCTGCTCATGCTAGACTGAGATATGTTACGTACTTAATTAAATTTTAAGCCAGATTAATCTGAGATACCTAACCTTTAGATGACTAAAATTGGATAAAATAAATCTTCTGTTTTGTAACAAGAATGACTATCCTACAGGAGTTGTAGGTTAACTTGCACTATTCCAAGTGTGAATTAGTAGAGGCTAATAACTTCTTTTTCATGTTTCTCTGATTTACGTTGTGAGTAGAAAATACTTGCTAATTTCACCAAAATTTAGCTAGCTAACTTTAAATTGTATTTCATTGCTTTAAAAACATTGTTCCAATAACTGCTTCGAAAGGAGAAAAGTGCTAAGAAGCTCATCAAGTTATCCTAAATTCACCAGTTAGACACATGGTGCTTCCAGATTATTTTGAGCACTGTGTTGTGTCCTGTTCTCCCATCGCCTGTAAGTGGTTCTGGAACAAAGGGGTGGAGATAGTCCAGATGTATATGACTAGTTATTTTGTAGGTTGCTCCCAGTACCTATATCTCTATGTCTTTATACAGACTTAAGGATATCTCATTCACAAAGCTGAAGCAAGAGAAACAGGAATAGCTGTCTCTTTCTAATATTCTCTCCAAGAATTTCAAATTCATCTTTTAAATGGTAATTATAAACCTGTTCCTCACTGACCTCAACAGTACAGTATATGTAGATACAATCACTTCTCTTTTCTTCCTCTTCATTTCTCCATTCTGTAATCAAGGATTACATTAAGTCCTTCTTGATACAACACTGTCATTAGATGTTACAGTAATAGAGTATGGGTTCTTCATTATTGGGAATGAGAAAAAGAAGGTGAGAGGACTGTGTGTTACCTGAAGGATAGTGGTGGGTCTTTGATGAACTGAATAATGCTTTCTTTGTGAGTTTGTTTGTAAAATAAAGCTTCTCTGTTTAACTGCAGTAGGTGTATAGGGCTGACAGTTCTCACAACCCCGCCACTTTTATTGCTTTTCATTTAAATACAAAAGTATACTAGACGTAAAATCTTTATTTGAAAAAAATTGTATTAGTAATATTTTTTTTTTGAGGGGGGAGACAGACAACTATAAAGTAACTTAATTGTAAAAAACTTGTAGCTTGGGGGATGTGGTTTTTTGTTTGTTTGTTTTTTTGGTGAGGGGTGCTTTTGTTTTTGTTTATTTATTTTTACAGCATTATTTTTTTACTATAGAGCGGGGCTGGATTCCAGTCAATGAAGTATACATTGTGATCGAAGTAAATTCTATAAAAGGATTAATCACATATATATTTCTGAGAAGTACTTGTTAATCAGTTTATTTATTTTATGGTCTATTGTTTTATATGGAGTTGATGTCTGAGTCAGAATGTTTTGTAGTACTAACTTTGATTGCTATGCTTGTAGCTCTTTCAAAGAGAGAAAGAAGATTTATTTAATGAGATCTACTTTATTTTTTTAAGACCATAACTTATGCTATTTCATCTTTGGTTGTCTAGCCCTGCAATCCTTTCTGTTACCTGAGTGAGGAGAGACACTAAAATAACTACAGGGCAATTATTGTTTTCATTCTGTTTGTACTTTTGATACTAGCATAGATTTAGTGTTCTAGTTATCTTTTGATAGATCTTTGAGTCCCAGGGAATTCTAGGGAAAAAAAAGAGAGAGTATCCTGAGCCAAGGTTTTTATGTGCTTCTTCACTATAACCAGTTAAAAAATAAATAAATAAATAAATAAATAAAAAATCTGTAGAACTTCCTAACATCTAACTTAAGAACTGATGAAAATGGTATGCAAAGTGCCCAACTGCTTCAAGGTAATGCAGGCACTTTCCAAATACAGAACAAACGTGTTACATACTTAGTGCTTTTAGCAACTTTACTATCATTGCTTATTAGAAGGAAAGAGATCATAGTTCACAAACCTTCCTTGAGTCATTCCTCCTTATTTTTCTTTTTCCCACTTTGTGGTTGTTTTAATTCTAGTTGTCTTAATTTTGCAGTTGAACACCAGGCTTAAGCTAATTTGTCTTCTTCCCTGACTCAAAGCAAACTAACTTGGAAATTCTCAGCTTTTAATAATGTTTCTATGTTTAAACTTTTCCTCTTAATATCCTTTAGTCAATTATCCTATCTCTAGATCTAGGCCTTTAAAAACATCTAATATTTTAGACATTCTTCTAAAACATCCAATTATCACAACACTTCTAAACAGAATTTTTTAGTATATTCAATGTAATCATGGCATTAGAATGGATTTCTTTGTGATCACCACATTTCAGTTCACAGATCACCTTCATAGTAGGTGACCCTCATAGCCTTTGTAGTCCAAACCAATTGCCATTAAACTGTCCATAAGTCTATGCATGTACCACTACATAAATGAGGAAAATGTTGGTCCTGTTTCAGGGCCAGTTGGCACCACCTGGATCATGTCCTGTGTGCTTAAGACAGCTTCTTCTAGAGTAAATTAAATGTATCTATGTGATTTAGTCACGGCTTTGCTGCACTGCTATTCTGAGTATAGAAGTATGCCTAATGTGCTGCCATTCTCCCTCAGACATAATCTTCTCTGTTTTCTTTAAAGAAGAAGTAATGATGTTTTATCTTGCCAGTTATGTAAACTCTCTCACAATAGGTAACGAGGCCAATTATGTAAATTGAATGCTTGTTTATGTTAAGACAATTTGACTAGGGTTTTTAGACTTTTAGTACGCCCATATAAGCAGATAGAAAATATAAAATACTAGTGATGCTTCTCTGCTTCTGTTCCTTATGTGCAAGGCTGTACTCTACTTATGTGCTTGGTGTTCTCCTTGTACCACAAACAACCTTTCTACACGATACCTCTCACTTTCCACTAAGATTAAGAAATTCTCCTCCCTCAATGAGATATCCAGATCATCTCATTTACACATCTTTCACTACCACTTGACTAATGAAGTATTCAACTTATTTTCTTGCTCACTTTACAGCTAGCAACATGTTTTAATATTTTTCTGTATACTCTGGAGACAGGGTAGGTGTCAAAAAGTATCAATCTGTGACTTAATTTCATCATGTTTTTATAGGTAACTGCAAATCTCTAAAGCTTTAGATGACACCAAAACATTTATCTGCTGTGTTTTATCACCACTGGAGACTTCCTAAATATGTTTACAGTTCTTATTGATGTTTGTATTGTTTCCGTCCAAAGGAACCTGGACACACTTCTTTTGGCCACTATTGAGTCCCCCATAAGGTTTTTTCTTAATCAATAGATAACATCATATAAACTATTTGTATTTCTAAGATTGAAGAACTTATTTTGACAGGTGCTGGCATAATACTGCAAAGTTCACAACCTGTCCTGGCCAATTTCTGGACATTCTCCACGTAAATGTGGAGAAATCTTTGCTGTACTCTCTGTGTCAAAGTGGAAGAGCCATGGCATCATCCTCAGACTTTTCCTGTTTGCTGGCATTTATATATGATTTATATATGTATGTGTATGACACTTATTTAGGTGTTGGGTGAGAAGAGACAGTTGCCCACCACTCTTCAACACCTTTCAAAATAATATGAGAAACATGCAGCTCTAATGAACAGCAATATTGGCTGAGATTTGTCAGTTCAACCAATGAAGTATTTGGTTATCAGTATCAAATCCAAAGATATTGCTGTGTTCCAGTGAACTGCTAGTGGAACTTGGGCAGTAGAATACCATGTGCTAGAATAATGTTTGGGCCAAGGTAATGTGCCCAGCATCTCAGAAGTGTCCAAGAGTCACAAGCATATTTCTTCTTTGTGATACAGGAAGTGATTAGATCAACTGAGATCAATTCCAAATTTTAATAAGCTCACATCCTCAGAAACTCTAATAAAATAACTCTACATAGGTGGGTCAGTGGCCCTTGTTCTTACATAAGTAAGGAATGTCTATAGACACAGACCTTTGAGTATATTTATATGTACTCCATCGTGCTCTGATATGACCTTGCGATTTCTTGTTGTCTGTCACAGCTCTATTTACTGTGCTATCATTTATTCCTTGTAATATTTATCAATATGCAGCAGTTTTAGTTTTTCCTTTCCTGTATTATCTCCTCTACTGCTATGTTTCTCTTCCATCTCCTTCTAAAACAGAACTAATCAAAAAAAGTGATAGCAAAATTTAGTTTCAGGCATTGCCTAAATTTCTTCAATGTGGTTTTGACTCTCCCAAATACAGAAGATCTGTTCATATGTAGAATAGTGTTTAGGTCCACTTCCTGTCGCACTGTGTGATCCTCTTCGTGCAAACGTTTCTGTTTCTTAAAACAGAAATTTTTAAAGTAACTTTCAGTTACTAAAAATACATTTGTGGATAACTGCATGGGTTTTCAGGCAGTTGCACCTTAGAATGGTGTGTTTTCTTTCTTCTGTGATTACAGCATCATCTTTTCACTCTCCTAGCTAGACTTACAAAGCTCTCACAATTGTCCTAAATACACTCCTGGCATCCTTCTCTGAGACTGGAATTTTAGTTTAAGATTGACCTGTTTTATCCATTTGAAAAGTCTCAATAATGTAATTTCAGTCTTGTATGAAGACACAGTCCAAACAGAAATATAATCTCATCCCATTTTTCTTTTTGGGATATGCCATATTACTGTTTGGAGAGTAACGTTTGAAGTGTTAAGGTGTTTTTTTCTGCCAAGCCAAGTTTCAATAGAATGCAGGTGTTCTGTGTCTTGCAAATGACCTACAGTCCCCGTGTCTGTTGCATCATTTCTGGTGGAGGACTGGTCTTGAAGACCTAAGTGATTCCTCCATTCCTACTTTTCTACGGTAGGACTTCTGAATGGGATTGCATCTTAGTCTATATTTTATTTCTTCATCTTATGTAATAATCCAATAAACATCTCATGTTATCTGGGACAGGACTTGAGGTTTCCAAGGACAAAGTCTAATTCCAAAGTTGGCTGGCATCTGTAGATTTGAATGTGAAACCACATTTTATCTTTGTCTCAACCTAAATAATTTCATAGCAATTATATTTTATAAATCATTGATAATGTCATCTTTGTGGGTTTCAAGTACTCTTTTTGGTTCTTGTAATTATTTTTTTCCAATTCATTCACATGCTACAGTACTGTTGGTTATAACGTTGTGCGTAACTTTTCTTGCTTTTTAGGGCGATGCCTTGGTAATATTTCTTCTACTCCATCTTTGTAGGAATGAAGGAAAAGACTGAGTTAAATAACTAATTGCTACATCCTTGAAAGGAAAAAGTTACTCATGAACAGCATGCTTATTGGAACATGTATCTATTCTTATTTATTCTAATGCCAGTCATATCACCATGTTATAAGTAAAATGCTGGGGGTTTCTTTGTTGATCTCACTACTGTACCTGAAAGAAATCATTACCTTAACTTCAAGAGTTGATGCATATGGTACAGCATAATGAAATGTCTGAGCTGTAAGCTTGCACAATTTTTTTTCTAAAGTCAGTCTTAAAGAGAGAATTTCAAGGAGAAGACGACACAGTTTGGCTAAGGCAGAACTAAAGGCAAAATGTTACCACAACAGAAAGTATAAAAACAAAAGTTGGAGAAGGGGTATACAAAGAGACTTTCACGTTAGTAAGCTCTTTGGGATATGTGACAGCTGGCATATAAAATGAAATGTATGCTTTGTTTTGTTTTCATGTTTTTTATTAGCTTCCTTCCAGCACTTCTCTACAATTAATGTTGGGGAAACTTGACTTGCAAAAAAAACATGGCAAAGCAACTAAACTTAGAGGTGTGTTTCTCTCTTTTTTTTTTTTTTTTTTTTTTTAATACATGAGCTTTGTTTTCCTTCTCATAGGCTGTGTAGAGAAACTAAAGATGGGTAAGCATAAGAAGTTGTCACTTGGAAAACAAGCAGATGAGCATCTCCGTTGTAGGAATTGAGAAGGCCTTGTATTTACAGTCAACATAGTTCCTGTCCTGCACTTTTTATCATTAAAGAACTCTTAAGAAGTGCAGGACAAGGATTATGTTGTAAAATGTGATTTTTTTTTTCCCCAATAATAATGATGTCTCTCAAAAAAAAAAAAGGTGACTTTAATCATATTCAGAGCTTTACACAGTATATTAATAGTGACAGCAGTTTAGTAACTGAGATATATAATTTCTCTCGTCCCTCTCCTCATTACTGCTTTAAGTCCTATTTGTGGATAACATGTGACAGCAAGAGCTAGTTGCTTCTAGTGAACAAGAAAACCACCATCAACAGATTGTAGCAAATCATGAGTTTTATCACGGAAGTACTGAATTCTGTGGTTCATAACTTTCTGGCTGCAACCCAACATGCAAAGGGCCTGGTTTACATATTTTGATGTTATCTTATTCTGTATTCTTTGCTTGTGAAGAGATTACTATATTGGTTTGTATCAGTTTGAAAGCTTAAAAAATTAAGGCCTAGAAATATCATTAAAAACTGAAAAGGATTATGAAATTGTAGAACTTTACCCTTTACATCCAGTCATGTACGATATGGGAGCTTTAGAATTACCTGTTAGAAATTATTGTAATGCTGTGTTGAAACCCATGCCAATACAATGTTCATGTGAACAGTGATAGTCAACAAGACAAACCGTCAGACTCTGATTCTGGATGACTTCTGAACAATTTGTTCTGCTAAAACCTACTTATGAAGCTGCCAAGTGCACGAAAGCAACTGCTGAAAACCCCACCTTAAAGTAAGAGGGAGAGACTGACTGGCAAAGTGCTTCATTCAATAACAGCAAGTAGATGTTGCCAAAAAGGAAAAGAGTATTGTCAGAAGTAAGATATGCTCTGGTTGCAGAGTAGAACTACCAAAAAATGACAGCTTTTAGTTGACTGGGACTGTTTTGATGATATAATAAATCTGTCTTCTAAGCATCTCCTGTTAGATAAAAAGCTCTGCAGCTACATAAAACAAAGGGCTAATCTGGTGCAAACTGATTCTCCAAAACTGTTAGCTTTTTTTTTTTTTTTCTTCTCCCTCTGGGCACAAATTTGAACCCGTACACACTTACACTAACTGCAGAAGTATGCAGTATGCCCAGGTCTCTCTAGTACTGGGGAGCCCAGAACTGGACCCAGTACGCCAGGTATGGCCCCACCAGTACTGGGTAGAGGGGAAGGATCAGCTCCTGTGACCTGCTGGCAAAAATTTGCCTAATGCAGCCCAGGATACCATTAGCATTCTTTGCAGCAAAGGCACACTGCTGGCCCATGTTCAATTTGGTGTCCACCGGGACCCCCAGGTCCTTTTCTGCAGAGCTGCTTTCCAGCTGGTGCCTGGGGTCCTCAGTTGTGCTGTTGGTTGTTGCCAAATATTACAGCTCTTCCTAGGCTGAAGCTTATGGGAGGAGGACTGTGCACTGTGGATAATTGGTGAGATCAAAAAAAAAAAAAAAAGGCAAAACAACTTGAGATAAAGAAATGCAGAGTATTAGTAGTTGCAGCTTGGGGAGAACAAAGTTCGCGATGCCGCATGTGGCTCTGTACAACACAAGCCCAGACAACTTCTAGAGTGTGGAGCAATACGCAAGAATTGCAATAAATTGCATCACTTTCGTAAAACTTTGCCAGAACTTTGCTTTTATAGCACACACATTAAGATGGCTATAACAGCATTAGTGCAGAGACATGACAGGCAATGTTACACCAGAAGGGAGTGCATTTGTCAGGGGATGTGTAATTGGTGAAGGAAAACTAGCAGCTGTTGAAACAAAACATCCAAATGAGCTGAAAGGTGCTGGGGGTGGCTGGGTGGGTCCCCTTGTCTTCTGCTGTATTCTTGCCTCTAGGAATGATTTTAGGTAGTTTCTAAAAGAGGAACTAGAAAGCATTATTATTCTGATTTCTAGAGGGAATGCAATTTGGTGGTGGTTAGCACTGTAAGACATGGTGCTTATCTCACTGTGGTTCCTTCTCTCACTGCTGGATTATCCTTTTCCTTTTTTTTTTTTTTTTCCTTTCCCCAAACACGTTACAGTTTAAGAATTATACCTGAAAGCTTTTTATGTAGTTAGTATTTCAAGTACTTCTTGGATGGTCTCTGCCTCTACGTTCAGAAAGCACTCTTTTTTCCCAGTGATGGCACTAATCTGGCTATCTTTCTCTGACTGTGAGAGCTATCCCTAAGAAAACCTGTATAATTTATTATCTTTGATATCTCTAGTTCTCTGTAGAAAGTGCTTGAAATTTGGCATGGATACCTAAGTGTTGGGGAGTTATACATAAGCTTAAGAAAGATTACAGTCGCATATTGACTTGCATTTGCTGTTACGCAGGAAGTTGTTTGCAAATACGTATATGCTGATGTATTCAGTATCAGCAGAATTACAGGCTTTTTTTAGGCCTTCATTTGGGAAAATAATAATAAATGACAGCATACATCTTGTTTGGGTGACAGTTTTTGGCAGACTTAGATTAAGATGTATTTTGCATGCAGTCTTATTTTAGGAGGATTTTTTTTTCCTTTTTTATTTTATTTTTACAGCATGTACTCTGAGGTGTACACCTGAAGCCCTCAGCTGGGTAAAGCTGTAAGGAGCGTGACAAAACCGCAGGGCTGAACTCACAACAGATCAGTGAAATTTTAAGGAGAAAGGAAGGCAAGGAGGAGGATGAAATGAGGTAATACAGACGGAGCACACTGCAAGGGTGCCCGCTGCACTGCCTCTCCTATCCTCTAAAGGCAGATGAAGCAGCGTGGTGCCTGTGAGGGACATTTGAGGAAACCTAGGCCTAACGTGGCAACCCCATTTCGGGGGCCGTGTTTCTGCGTGGAGAGGGCACTGCTGCTCGTGACAGCGTTACAGAGCACAGCCCCGGGCGGCGGGGCGCTGCCACCTCACGGCTCAGCCGCCACTGTTGCTCTGGCCACCACGGTGCCTGAGGGGGGATGGCGACGACCCTTCCCTCTGGGGACTGGGGGCTGACTCCAAACGACCTTTCCCTCAGGGGCGGGAGCGGTGCTCGGTCTCCGCAGGGCCGCCCCGGGGCCTCTGAAGGCCGGCGCCTCGGCGCCGTAATGGAGGGAGGGGAAGGAACGGGCGGTGCCGATCCGCGCATGCGCCCGGCCCGGCCCCGGCAGGGAAGGAGGGAGGTGGAGGTGGGGCCGGAGCGGCTGCGCGGCGAGGGCGGCGGAGCGGAGGAGAAACTCCAGAGGGGAAGCGGCGGCCGCCGGCCTCCACCCCCCGGTAGCGGGAGGAGGAAGCGAAGCGGGCGGCCGGGCCGCCGCCGGCCCTGAGGTGCACGGTCCCGGCCGGAGCTCGGGCGGGCGTTTGGCTCCCCTCCGCCGCCGAGGGGAGGAGCAGCGGCGTCCCCGCAGCCCCGTCCCCGGCGGATGAGCAGCCCGCGGGGCGGCTTTGGCGGCCTCGCCATGGCCGGGCCCCGGCGGTGAAGGCAGCGGGAGCCGCCTGCGGCCGTGTCCGTGCCCGCGCCCGGCCGGGAGGCAGCGCAGCCACCAGGGGGCGGGCGGGGAGGGGGATGAGCGCTGCCGCCGCCGCCGCCTCCTCTGCGGGAGCCGCCGCCTGCACCGGGGCCGAGGGCGGCTTCTTCTTCCTCTCGGGCGGCTCCGCGCCCATGGGGCCCGAGGAGGGCTCGGCCGGCGGGCTGGGCGCCCTGGCGCCGCCGTCGGTGGGCTGCCGGGGCCGCTACCAGCTGCTGCTCTCGGGGAAGGCCCTGGCCGACAGATACCGGAAGATTTACACGGCGGCGCTGAGCGACCGGGAGCTGGGGAGCCACCCGGGCAGGTAACGAGCGCCCATCCCGGCCCTGCGCCCATCACCGGGCGGGGGGCTCTGTCGCACCCCTCCCTCCCCGAGGCCGGGGCACGGCTACCTGTGCCCGCCTCCCCTCCCCCAGCGAGGCTTGGGGCGAGATGACGCCCTTTTCGCCAACGGGGGCGATGCGAGCCCCGGGCCGCCCGGTAGCAGGGCGATGGCTCGGCCCCGTGCTGCAATCCGGGGCCGGTACAGGATAACGGGACCCCGCCGGGGCTGGCCGTGCGGCTGTCACGGGCTAAACCAGCCCACGGGTGCCAGCCTCGCACGGCACCTGCCCGTCCTGCCGGCGGGGCCGTATGTCAGAGCAGCCTTTCACCATCCTATTTTTTTGTTCGTTTCGGACATCGCTGCCCGCGGGAAGCGGAAAGATGAGGGAGAAGAAATGGGGCGCCGCCGGGGCCCTGAGGAGGAGGAGGAGGCTGCCGCCTCATGGGAGGGGGGCGAGGGGTGGTGCTAGCATGGGCACCCTCCTGCTGCTGCCCCGGTGCTCCCC
Source organism: Cygnus atratus (assembly GCF_013377495.2). Lineage (NCBI taxonomy): Eukaryota > Metazoa > Chordata > Aves > Anseriformes > Anatidae > Cygnus > Cygnus atratus. The sequence goes on from NC_066362.1 coordinate 163,920,824, forward strand.
GCTGTGCCCCTCTGGAGGTGGTTGGGGTCGTGGATGGCACGGAAACGGGGCCTTGAGCCGTGATAAGGCGTGGTGGGGGTGGCCTGACGGCAGGAAGGAAGACCCTTCAGTCGGTGTTGAGTTGGTAAGTGGCTGCACAGCACGAGGTGCTTGGCATCCTTGGGTGTTTTCTGGGTTTTGTTTGGTTTTCTGCCCGACTTGAACAGCAGGGGTCACTTCCCCCACAAAAGGCTGCGTATGGGAGTGTGTAATAGTGTAAGAAACTTAAAGAATAACGTAATCTTCCCAATGTGCTCTTGGCAAGTGCCAGGAACGTGTGCTGTCTAACACTGGCATTTGACATCTTTGCAATTTCTGAGTTCTCTTCAGATCATATGACAGGGAAGCTATACCTTTTTACATATGTATATATTTTTATATGTGTATAGATAATATATATGCGTGTATATATTATGTATACATATACATATGTATACATATATTTATAATAAAGTATGTATATACATGTATTTATATATATACATATAGTACCTGTAAGTTTTCTTACCCTTGTTCTTCCTTAGCCCAGCACTCATGCCTTTTTCCTTTACATCTTTTTTTCCAACTTTTGAGCATTTAATCTTGGGACTGCAAGTGCTAAACGTGAAGAAATCTATGTTAAGCTTTAATCAGATGTGATTGTTCAGATATTCAATCTGAATTTTTACATTGACATGCCTGTACTATTTAAAGCTGTAGTTTTGAGCTTTTGTCCTCAATGGTTTTTGGTTTCAGCATAATTCAACTGGTATCTCTTCTACTTACTGTTGTAGAAAATACTAGCTTTAAGTGGGTGTAAATTTCAATATTTTTAATACATTCTTAATGTATTAATTTTGACTCCAAGATATCATAAATTGCATTCATTTTGAGTCTGTTTCCAACTAACAGGTTACTATGAGAATGACAATTAAAAGAGAAATGATGACATTCAAAAGTTGCTGTGTATCTTCAGTTTTGAAGACTAGAGTTAGTCACTTGTCTTGGCTACATTTTATAATCTTGCAGTAAATCACAGAAGCCACAATCTTCTGTACAGGGGAAACAGATTGTGTTAAGGTATTAGGCAGGTGAATGCCAGCTAATTAATTATGGTGAATACAGTCAGTCTGGATAGTAGGAATTTTAAGAGGTTTAATGTTTAATAACCAGGTGTTGCTCACCATCTCTTGATACTGACCCCTAACATCTCTTGTATCAGACTGATGGCAGCCAACGCACTGCTCATCATCTCCACCCTTTTCCATAGCAATGTCAAAACATTCCAGTTTAAGATTTGAGAATTTCAGCTACCTGGTGGTCTTTAAAAAGAAATTGTGAGACATTACTAACATTTTCCTGTGCTCTAGGGCTCTCTGCTTTGAAGGATGATAGTACAACCTGCTTGCGATATGTTGACATAGAATTTTTGCTTCATGTCTGCAAAATTGTGCTCTGTACTTAATAGTGTGATCAATGCCTCATTGAGCCCTTTTATTCCAAACACTGACTTAAATGTTTATGAAGAACTAGAGATCCGTATTAGAATGCTTGTGCACAGAAGAGGAAATGAGGCATTGTGAAGGATGTTTAAAAGTTGCACGTAAGATTAATTTCACATTTGCAAGGTGTTTGTGCTAGCTGTCACCTGAAAACAATGAATATCATGTGGTGAGTAGGATGGAGTAATTTGCTTTGAAACAGCGCTAGCAGTGTTTTGCATATCCTCCTGTAATGCTGGCCGTGGTGTTACAAAAACTTTGGTCGCCAAAGAAGATGGTTTGGTTGCTATGCTTGTTACCCGCACCATGTTTACATAATTATTTATATAGTCTCTTGCAGTAACAGATTAGAGACTCATGCTGGGTTAAAATTAACTTGGCAAAAATGGCTTGTTGTAATCCAGCCTAATTCCCCGATCTGGCTCACCTTGCGATTGTACCCATGCTTGTGACAGCGTGAGGGGAAGGTTGCACAGAAATCTTTGCACAGAGAGGTGGGAGGAGAGAGGCTGCTTCTTTTGCCACCAGTGCCAGTCTAATAATTTTATGAAAGGGAGCAGAAATAAAGTATCTAATCCTGTAATTTAATGTACAGCCATCTTTGGTCAGATGACAACTTTAAGAATCTGTTACAGTGCAGAGCAGTGGGAAATTTGCATGTCAAATCAAGATTGGTTTGGAAGATGAATCTACTCTGAGTATGTTTAATCTGTAGTTTGTGCTTTGTGGCTACCAAAATACATGAAGGTGATCGTTAATGGCATTATGGCTGGTATGGCCATGAGGGTCTGTAAAACGCTAGTAGGAAGTAGGAGTCTCTTCAGGGGACAAGTAAACGTTTCATGTTATTAGAACATGAACCCACTCATACATGGCTTCTGAGTGGATGAAACTCGAAGTCTCCTCTCTGTTACTGAGAATAATGGAAGTTCTTAAGTGTTTTCACTCCTGAAACTTTGTATTTACAAAATAGGGCACTTTAAAGGTATTTTTGATTTTCACGTTTTGCTGTCTTCAAATATATAGTTTTTTTTTCTGATATATCACTTGGAATTTAATCCTAACAAACACCTCTATCCAACTGAATTGCTGCTACTAATGCTTGTGTATCTCAGGGCTTTCCCTAGACTGTCAGACCCTTTGCTTTTCTTTTACTTGTGTACATATACTAGAAGAATATCAGGTAGGTTTATTGTGTTCTTTGAAATCTTCTGTCATATACAGATAGAAATGAATTTGTAATGGCTTTTGTGTGGCCTGTCTTGTAATGAAGATGTTTACTGAATAATTTTGACTAATGTGAGTTTTTAATGTTATAGTGACAATATATTCTGAAATGATAGTAATTTCACACTCACATCTGAGTGTTTTCCCATCTGGTTTGCAGCTATCAATTGATCTTTACCAAAAAGATAGATTTTTTTTTTTCCTGAAGAACGTAAACTCAGCAATTGTGAAAGTAACATCAGGCAGAAAGATCCAAGAATGGTTTCTGAATAGCTGCTTCTTTGATCCCATATGCATTTTCAATTACTTATAAGGACTGTGTCTGGATTTCTCTAGTAATATTAGGTGTCAGAAATGCAGCAGTATTTATTGAATAATAACGAGTAATAATATTGAATATACTCTTTATGCTCCTTACTAAAGTGAGTCATCCTGCTGAGCTTATCAGATTGTTAATTTGTTCTTTACATAGTTGCTAGAAACAACCTATCAATTAATGTAGAAGCATTAGGAACTTAAAAATACAGCTGCTTTTTCTGGATTACCTTTTTTTGTCCATTACTTCCTAGCTAGAGTTGCCTCTTTTATGTTAGTTCCCACACAGAAAAAAATGTATTTGTGTTCTGGGAAGAAAAAAAAACAAATCTAATGATGTGAAGTGGCTTGCCTTGAGACCAAGGAAAATTTCAGTTATTGCTGGAGTATAAGATTTCTGCTATTGACCAGAAATCAGATGGGTGTTTCTCCAGCCATTTTGACTGAAGAAGAGGCAGCCAATGTCTTTTGTTTCATGATGATTCTTTCCACTGGATCATAAAGAAACTTGGGGAGGTAGGCAAGCTTATCTGCACTCATAGTGGTAAACTATACATCCTTTGGAGCAAATGGATCACTAGTTCATTGTTTAGGCCTTTCACAGTTAAGTGAAAGTCTGAAGTCTTCCCATATGCCCCTTATGCTCAAAATGCAACGCTTATTTGGCTGTGGAGTACTTTAAATTTATGCTTTATAAATATATACTCTTCAAAATTTTATTGGAGAAATGCTATTGAAATAATTCACCTTTGTGCTAAGTTGTTAAAGCATGTGTAGAAACCATGTTTATTATATTTAGATATATGAAGTTTGTGTAGATGTGGTAGTTGGTATACCAGAAAGCCTAAATTTCCTAAGATCTAAAGTCTTTACAAAAGCTATAAGCTGCTTTCTGTTTGGGACTTGATACTTCTTTTGTTTTGTTTTTGTTTGATTAAACTATAATTGCAAAAAGCTTGGAAGTATTCATTTGATTGTAAAAGTAAGGTTAGTATACATAGAGACCAATGAAATGATTAGTGGTGTGGGTTTTTTTTTGTGAAGAACTAAGTATTCTTTTCCCGCTTTACTCCTGTAAAAAGATTTGCTTCTCTGTTTTTCAATTCTTGTGTTTTGTAAATGTCATTTTACCAAAAAGAAAGTTGAAGCAAGTCCGTATGTAAACTTAAAACTTTATTTTATTAGAAAATTTGTGCGCTGCTGAATCTTACATTAAACTAACCTTTCCTTTTGAAAAGCTAGTAAGAGTTGCTCTCTGCTTCAGGCATTTTAGCTGCAATATAGCAATGCTTTAATACTTTATTTTCAACCCTGGATATGGGGAGAGCAGACTTCAGGTTACTCGGGGAACTAGATAGTAAGGGCCCCTGGGAAACTGCTTTTGAAGGCACTGGGGTCCTTCAATGTTGTTCACTTTTTGGGTACCACCTCTTAGGAGCACAGGAACAGGCAGTTTGAAAATCTTGGAAGTCAAGGAGGCAGGACAGAGGCTGAGCAGGAAATCACGAGAAAGAGAGATCCTGATCCTTCTACAGATCAGGAGGAAAAAGAAAGTATGGACACTGAAAGTAAGGTTGGGTGACATGGGAGGACTACAGAGATGCTGTTGGCCACTGTAGGGAGTTCCCAATCAACTCAAAGCTGGCAAATGCTGTCCCAGTTTTCAAGAGGGTCAAGAAAGAAGATCCTGGTAATTACAGGCCTGTCAGTCTCACTTCAGTGCCTGGTAAAGTTATGGAGGAGATTATTCAGGGAGTTATTGGCAAATGTCTGAAAGACAACACAGTCTTTGGACACAGCCAGTACAGGTTCATGAGGGGAAAGTCCTGTTTAACAAACTCAGTTTCCTTTTATGACAAGGTTACCACCCATCTAGGTGACCAAGGAAATCCAGCTGATATAATCTTTTTGGATTTCAGAAAAGCTTTCAATACTGTTTCTCACAGTATCCTTCTGGACAAAATGTCCAGCATACAGCTAGATAAATACATAATGTGATGGGCGAACGATTAATTGGCTGACAGGCCGGGCTCAAAGTGTTATAGTAAATGCAGTTACATCAGGCTGGCAGCAGTCCCTAGTGGAGTTCCACAGGGCACCATTTTAGGGCCAATTCTCTTAAATGTTTTCATAAGTGACTTGGATGCAGGACTCAAGTACATATTAAGTTTGCAAATGACACTAATTTATGAGGAGCTGTTAGCTCCCGCTAGGGTGGAGAGGCCTTGCAGAGAGATCTGGACAAATCAGAGGGCTGGGCAAATCACTAATGATATGAAGTTTAACAAGAGCAAGTGCTGGATTCTGCACCTGGGATGGTGCAACCCTGGCTATATGTACAGACTGGGGGATGTGAGGCTGGAGATCAGCCCTGCAGAAAGGGATCTGCTGTTCTGATTGATGTCAAGTTGAACGTGAGCCAACAGTGTGCCCTAGCAGCCAGAAGGGCCAACCATGCCCTGGGTTGCATCAAGCACAGATGGGCGTTGCTAGCTGGTCAAGGAAAGTGGTGGTCCCGATCTGCTCTGCGCTAGTGCAGCCTCACCTTGAGTGTTGCGTGCGTGGTTTTGGGTGCCATGATGTAAGAGGGACATAAAACTATTAGCATCCGAAGGAGGACTACAAAGCTTGTGAAGTGCCTAGAGGGCAAGATGTGTGAGGAGCAGCTGAGGCCCCTTGGTGTGTTCAGCCCAGAGCAGAGCAGGCTGAGGGGAGGCCTCATGGCGGCCTGCAGCTCCCTCACGAGGGGAGCAGAGGGGCAGGCGCTGAGCTCTGCTCCCTAGGGACAGCAACAGGACCCGAGGGAACGGCATGGAGCTGGGACAGGGGAGGGTCAGGCTGGGTGTTAGGAAAAGGTTCTTCACTGAGACGGTGGTTGGGCACTGGATCAGGCTCCCCAGGGCAGTGGTCACAGCCCTGAGTCTGCCAGAGTTCAAGGAGTGTTTGGACAATGCTCTCAGACACATGGTCTGATTTTTGGGTGGTCCTGTGTGGAACCAAGAGCTGGACTCAGTGATCCTTGTGGGTCCCTTCCAACTCAGGATTTCTATGACTATATGATTTATTCTGCTTTTAGTTAGTTGGGATTAACTTGTTGTTAAACTAAAGCCATGTATTTTATATATCCTTTTCACATATATTGTGATAATGGAAGTTGTTTTACAGATGTTTTTTGTTTTAGAGATGCTATAGTAGGTGCTTAGTCTAATGTGGTTTGTGTTTCTTCAGTGTTGGCATAGAAAATGGAATGGGAAAGAAGCAAGTAACCTGTCTGATTGCAAAATTATTAAGAAGTCAAGTTGATAAAATGAGGGTGAAAGCACTGGCAAATAGACTAAAATTTCTAAGCACCTTTAAAAAGACAACGTGAATTCTCTCTTTCTCTGATTTGAAAAATTATAAAAAATGGAATCCATGAGGGGAATATTCTGTTTCTGTGGATTGCTAGAAAGGAATTTCCATTTTGCCAAAATGGATGTGGAAACTTCATTAGATGTCTAGTGATGCTACAGGAGACCTTTGTCTTTGTAGTCAGGCGTCCTTATATTTCTTATGAAGGAGGAGCGTATGTAATTTGGAAAGGCACTAATGCATGTGATAGAATCACACTGTGTGGTTCTTCTATTTATTTTGGAGTACAAAATAATACTGTGTGGAACGTCGTGTTTTTCTGTCACAAGTTCAATTGCAGGCCGTGCTGGAGCTGAACAGAAGTTACAAAAAAAAGCCCTGTGAAACTAGCTTTTGTAGCTCTGAGAGCGTGCTTGTATGAATGCGTGTCAAGTATCAGCAGCTACTGTGTGAGCTGCTATTTAGGGACATTGGGAGCGTGGACCAGCGGAGAAGGAAAACAATTATGTGCAGAACATGTCAGTTTGTTACCAAATCATTTGTATTGGGAATGTACCAATTTAGCAGTAATATTTTGATCATTATTGGTTAAGGCTTCTTAGTGTTTATATTGTAATTGTGTCGGGAAGCATCTTTCCAGAAAATTATGACAGCAGATTGCTGCCTCTTTTTCCCATTATTGGCTCTTCTGTTTCAGCTTCAGGATTCTTATAGACACTATTTAAGCGTAGGTAAGGCCCTATGTCATTTTCCTTTCTTGGTAGATTGATCCTTGATGTTTGGTGATCTCGTTACTGCTGCTAACTTTGAGGATCTTGGCTACTCAGCGTGTTCCAAAATACTGTGTTTCTAAAATAGTTTATCCTTTCTGAACGTCAGGTTGTGGATTATTGATGAGAATATTTGTGTGAATGTGATTGTAGGTGTTGGTATCTATACAGTGGCAAAATCCTCAACTGCAGCAAGACCTCTGACTCAATTATTAACTTTATACTTGTAGTAGTCAACTCTGTTACATTAAGTTCATGTTACATGAAATTTCTTCCACTTGAAACCAGCAAACATTGCCTGAATATTCTGCTGAAGTTCACAAGAATTTGGAATTTTAATACCCAAACATAAAAATAATACAACTTCTAAGTAGGACAGGATGAGAAAAAATGGCATATTAGATTTGCAACATTTGTGGTTTACTTCATTTTCCTTAATATTTTAACCAGTGACTGATTTTTTTCTAATTTATTTCAAGATGGGCCACAGCTTTATGGTTAAAGGAATAATTAGAGCTAATTTTGCTTAATTGGGATTGGACTTCCATTTTTTAAAGACGTATGAGTTCTGATGGCAATTTAATATCAAGTCGGATATTCTGTTCTCAGCAATCTTCAGACTAATCTGCATGTCCCTGGGATTCTTCCACCTACTGATTCGAGACCATCTGTTTATGTGTTCCAGTCTCTTTTTTTCTTTCAATGCTAGTTTGTGGTGGGGGTTCTTTTGTGTTTTTGTTGCTGTTTTGTTTTTAAACTGTGAGGGAATGCCAGTTAATGTTTCGATTCCAGTTATGCTAGCTGCTCTGGCAGACTGGTGGTCTGTTAAGTGACAAACAGAAGCAGTTAAGGTTAGGCTGGAGCTGGAGTAATATAAGAAGTTACCATCCCTCGCTGCTGGCTGTGTTAAATGAGTTGAAAGGGCTTTCTGCTTCATGAGAGCTTGATGTTGAATTTGTGCTTCCACTGTGTGAGGATTTTTTTTTTTTTTCTTTCACATCTCTTCTACTCCCTGCCCCATCCCCTGCCATATTATGCTATTCCTCTTGGCCATGATATCTTGACGATGCTGTAGTAAATTCTTCTCTTGATATGACTACTGATGTGTTTATAGAGGGCACATATAACATATCAGTAAGTCTTTTGTACTGAACCATTTCCTGCAAACTGTTTTGTGTCCTCCGTTTACTTTGGAAACTGGACTCCTTACAGCATCTCTCGAAAACATGGTTGCATTTCTCCTTCTTACTTTGCTTGCCATAAACAGTGCTTCAGACTGAGATGCTGGTTGGAATAATAGTCTTAGAATTAATGAAAGCTTTTATATTTTAAATGTACTCTTGCTAAGTAATCTTTCACAGTCAATTCCTACCACTGTACCACTCCAAAAGGTGAGTACTAGAAATTGGCACAGGAGAGTGGGCTACTTGTGTTCTAAATGGCTACACTAAGATACGTGGTTTTTATATGTTTAAATATATGCTTCATTTTTTTCTTAGCAACCAATATTTCTTAGTAAATAGCATATCATAGCTCAGTACCTTCCTTCAGACTGATACATGTGTGGGACTAAGTTTTTATTGTTATAACCGTACGATACTTCTTTCTTTGCATGTGATATATCTATCGCTACTTTAATGTAAGAAAACTGTGGGTATTTTTCTTAATAATTTAAAAAGTCTAAACCTGCACTAGTTGCACAGCCTAGACAAGAAACAAAAGTTCAGCTACCTTGTCCCCACGTAAATCTGGAGCACTTTGGTTAGATTAGTGCCATTCCTTATTTTTCATTTTCTTCCCTTGATTTTACTTGATTCATGTTCCCAAGCATAATCGTTTAAGGTAATGGTTTTTCAGCTGTGGTTTGTGAACTCCTGGAGAACAATTCATAGATTCTGTGAAAGTGGAAGTAAGATAAGGTGAAAAAAAAATAAGCCCGTTGTTAGTGGTTTTAAATTCATTAGAATGATTCAAACCACTACTGAAAATTTTTATAGGTCTACAAATCTAAATAATTGGAAGTGTCTTCTATAACTTGTGCTGCAGTGTCATAGGATTTAGATTGTTTTGATCATGGGCTCTGTCAATCTGGAAAAATACCTTGCTAAGAGTTTGAGCCTTAACAAGGTCAAACCCTGAACTCTTTGTTTCACTTCTACAGCATTCTCTGTCTTGCTGATAACATCACTCATCTTTTCTGTTGCTGAGCCTTTATGTTTGTCTTTGTACAGATCCAATCCAATGATTGTCTTTATACAGATCTGTGGCCAGTCTTTTGCATTACATTGAGATGAGCTTGATCTTAAATACTGTATTCTCCTGTTATTATTATCACAGTTTCATCTCTCATATCTTGATTTTTCTCGAAATATTCTATCCCCTTTCTCTTCAAACTCTCTATCCCATTTTATCACTAGAATATAGTAGAATATAGAGTGTTGACCATTTGGAGAATGGTAAGTTTTCAGTAGTGTGCACTAGGTGGTTGCAGCTTGTGCTGTCCAGTGAAGATGGTGCAGTATTTGTTTCTTTGTAATAGTAGTCCCTCTGTCTAAGGATTTAGTACTGTCATTAACAGCTGTAGTGTGCTTTTTCTTAAAGTGTGCTCTCTTTAAGTAAAGTTCTTCCTTAATTTCATGGAGCTGATTCTCTAAATTAAAATTCTGCTGATATGATTAAAAAAAAAAAAGAAAAAAGCTTTGTACATGCTTCAGTTTTGGTGGTCACATTTGGATAGGAAAGTGGCCAGAGGTTCTGATACTGTTTGTGCTATGGCAGAAAGACTTTTTTATTTTTACCTAAGCAAAAAAAAAAAAAATAGCCCTAAAGCTGTCTGTAGAGGTGAGAGATACAAAATGCTTTCCTTCACACTGAAAAACTAGAAGTAGAATGCTTTACTTACATGTATTCTTGCAGATCTAATTTCATGGATAATGTTTCAGCTAATTCATGAAAAATCAGGTAATTACAGAAAAGAAACTACACCTGTCAGTGATTGTGTTGAGAAAGCATTCTCTTTGTGCAGAGAATACTTTGTAGGTGTGCTTCCTTGTGCGTTCTCTGTGCTACTAAAACAGCATAAATATATCATAAACATTTTATTTGTAAAAGGGAAATTTCTAGATACTGTTTTGCAGTTCTGCTGTTCTGTCATGGTTAAATTAAAATCAGATCTGTTTCACTTGTATAGTTGGTTTAAAGGTTTAAAAAGGATATTCCAGCAGGCTGAATAACCTGCATCCTTAAGCCTCCAAAAATTAGATTTTCGAGGAAAAAGGATGCTAATTGTTTTAAAAATTCATGTAATAGTAATAATAATATAATGTTATGTCATAAACTTGATAAATTGCTCTGAGTTATGAAACTAAGTCGTCGTGATTAAAACGATGTGCAATTTCTGCTCACAAACAGCAGCACATTAAATTCCCAACTGAGAAAGTAAGTAATTTTTTTTTCTTTTTCTGTACCAGAGTGTGCAGGAAAGAGTCCCAGACTGTAGTAGCATGGCTGTTAGCCTTAGCTGTATTCCAGACGTTTGATGTCTTAACTTACCTGTAGCTTCTGCTTAGCTCTGTATTCTTCCTCATGCAGTGTTCTCCCAAATCCATCAGACTCCTTTTTTGATTTTTTTAAACCTTTTCTCTTCAGATCCTTTAAAAGCCCAGTTTAGCCTGTCCTACTAGCTTGCTTCTGTTTTACTCCTATTTTAATTGGATTGCAGTTGATATTCCTTGCCCTGATTTACAGATTGAAGTGGCTAGATTTTTGGTGATTTTTCCATTTGTAGATAAACTGCTTAAGCTCTGACTTGCCTTTTATATTGGCATGGTGAAAATATACATCAGAATGCTTTTTTTAATAATGCAAAGAAGATAGTACAGAAACTGGTAATGGTTTGGGGGACATACATGTGGCTGTTAGAATGACTGTTGAGCTATTGCTCACTTTAGTAAAAAGTAGTGGAGTTCCTCAAACATTAGATCTCAGAAGTACCACATGAAGATAGTAATGCTAGTAATGCTTATCAATATTTGAAGTGATCTGAAGATAATATTTTTTTTTATCAACAATCAAAAAAAATCAAGCTTTTATTATTTTGGGAAAGAATTGATTGTACTGTCTAGTTTTGTTTTGAGATCTGTCACTCAAGCTGTGTGGTTTCCTTCTCCAATGATTCTCACCGGTGAGTTCCCTAAAACATCTGCAGCCCACGATGGAAAGTAATAGTACTTCCACTATTTTTCAACAACATCTACAGATACCTTCAGGGCAGAGAAAGCAGTGATATTCTTTACCTTTCCTTCAGTAAGGCTTTGGACACTGTGTCCCGTGACATCCATGTAGACAGGCTGACAAACTGTGTGTTAAATAAGCAGGCTGTGAGTCCAGAGGCTCATGATCAGTGACACAAGTGACACAGAGGAAGGCCTCTAGTAGTGTACCACAGGGGTTGATGCTGGTACCAATACTGTTTAGCATCCTCATTAACGACCTGGATGTTGAGACAGAGTGCACCCTCAGCAGATTTGCCAGAGAACAAAACCAGGACTGGTGGCTTATACACCACATGGTTGTGCTGCCATTTAGAGGGACCAGGACAGGCTGGAGAATGGGGCTGAGAGGAGTCTCATCAAGACCAGCAAAGGGAAACGTACAATCCTGCATCTGGGGAGGAGTATCCACAGGCACTAGTAAGTGCTGGGGGGCTGGCGAGCTGCAAAGCAGCTCTGCAGAGAAGTAGTTTGGGGTGCTAGGTGGACAACAAGCTGACTTTGAGCCAGTAATGTGCCCCTGTGGCAGAGAAGGCAGCTAGCCTTCTGGGCTGGGTTAGGAAGTGTTGCCAGCAGGTCGAGGGGAGGTGATCCCCCCTGCTCAGCTCTGGTGAGGCTGCATCTGGAGAACTGAGTACAGTTCATACCAGAGAGGCTTTGACCGTTTGGCTTGTTTAATTGCAGCACATGTTTCACAATCATGAATAACCTGTGCTATAGTGTCCATGGTCAGGTCCACCCCTCAGTCACGAGCCCATCTGTATGTTGCATCTCTACCTTGATGGCCTGAGGTGTCATGGGCCCATCGGGCTATGAATAATTCACCTTTATGTTGCCAGTCCAGGTCCACCTGAGCCACTTCAATCTTAGCAGCCTGATCCACCTGCTGGTTGTTTTGATGTTCTTCAGTAGCCCGATTCTTGGGCACATGAGCATCTACATGGCGTACCTTTACAACCAGGTACTCTCCTCAGTACAGGACAGACATGGAGCTACTGGAGAGAGTCCACTAAAGGGCCACACAGATGCTGAAGAGACTGGAGCACCTCTCCTGTGAGGAAAGGCTGAGAGAGCTGGGACTGTCAGCCTGGAGAAGAGAAGGCTCAAGTGCAGTCCTGTCAATGTGTGTAAATACCTGGTGGGAGGGAATGAAGAAGAGTTAGCTAGGCTCTTCTTGGTAGTGGTCACTGACAAGACAAGAGACAATGGACACAAAAATCATGGAATTCAATCTGAACACAGGGAAACACTCTTTATTTTTTTTTTTTTTTAAACTGTGAGGGTGGCCAAGCACTGGAACAGGTTGCCCATAGAAGTTGTGGAATCTCCTTCCTTGAAAACTTGAAAATGTTCAGAACCCAACTGTATATGGTCCTGGGCAACCATCTCTAGCTGACTGTGCCAGAGCAGGGCAGTTCCTAGAACCACAGCATGGTTGAGGCTGGCGGGGACCTCTGGAGCCTATGTGGTCCAGCCTCCTGCTCTAGCAGGGACACCCAGAGCAGGTTGCCCAGGACTATATCCAGGTGGCTTTTGAAGGTCTCCAAGGAAGGAGACTCCACAACCTCTCTGGGTCACCTGTGCCAGTGCTTGGTTACTGTCCAGCAAAGTTATCTCCCTTCTAACCTACATGAGCCTGTGATTTGGTAATTCTTAGGAAAGTAGCCCACGATGAGAAAACATTTATAAGAGCTTTACCTGTTGTCTTCTGACAGGAGGTGTCCCAGGGAACAAACCCAAGGGGTGTTGAACAGTCTCGCAGCAGAGCTGTGCTCAAGCTGTGGTGGTCATGTTACTGTAAACATGTATTGGACCTCCATGCCGTAGTTCAAGGGAAGTAGAGGGAATAAGAGGGGAACTGAAAAGGTAGCAACAGATGCAGTTTTAAATAAAAGCTACGCGGTTGTCCTAACATTCCTGTAGGAAGAGGTGCGTGGTAACAAGATCCAATTTTACTATTTCGTATCATCAGCTCTGTCACGTGAGCAATTTCTGGTTTGTCCCAACATTTTATTGACTTCCCTTCCACCCTTCCTTTGGTTTTATATTTGACGGATGTTTATCGGTTGTTAACAGCAATGGTCTATGCCCTGTAAAAAATAATAATAAAAAAAAAGTAAAAAGCAAGTAACTTCTTGCAATAAAGGAAGAAATACAGTCCCACAATTTTGAGCTCTTCAGCCTTGATAACCCTTTTTTCTTTAGTGTTCCTTTCCACTATTTTGAAGCCCTTAATAGTTGAACTTCCATAGCAAAAAGACAGTGAGTTGTAAGTATCTTGCTGACAGGCACACTAGTATTTATCAGCTGTGGTTCTCCGTTATGCTATGTGATGTTAAGATCAAACTTGAAACTGGATTACAAATTAACAGCTGTTTTGGAGCACTTTGGAGGATGGAGTAAATGGCATGGGAGATAGGGAAGCCCAGCAGAGGCTGCGGTTGCTTTAATGTCTCTCTGTAATGGCTCTACCCTTCATCTGTGTGATCACGTATCAGATAAATTGTTTAGAAGATAAAGAAAAAGCACAAAATACACATCATTGTAGTTCATCAGAAGAGTACTGATATTTTTCTGCGTGATTGAAAACTGATGCAGATCCAGTAGAAAAGACAGTAGTGCCTCATGATATGTTAAAACAATTGCAATCAGTGATGAAGGCAAGAATAGAGAACTAACAGGCTAGAGAGTAGCTTGGTGTTTTCACAAACCTGATGAAATTCCTGTGTATGTTGGTTGGAAAAACTGGCAACAGGCTGAGACAATTTCAGAGCTATTAGGAATTATCTTGGAGACTTCATAGATGTATGAGGTTCAAAAGACTGATACAAAGCAGATTGATAAAAAGTCCCTGAATAAAAAATGGATGAAAAAAGACTCGATGTACTACATCGAGCTAGACTACATTTCTGAAAGTACTGAAAAAAAATTTCTAAATCAAGGTGGTAAGTTAGACAAAGTGGATATATGATGAGCCCTGTCTGGGTGTTGTGGTTTAACCCAGCAGGCAGCTCAGCACCACACAGCTGTTCGCTCCACCTGCCCCCCTCAGTGGGATGGGGGAGAGAACTGATAAAAAAGTAAAACTCCTGGGTTGAGATAAGGGCAGTCTAATAGAACAGAAAAGGTGTGTGTGGGGGGAATACAAAAAATACACAAAACAAGTGATGCACAATGCAATTGCTCACCACCCGCTGACCAATGCTCAGCCAGTTCCTGAGCAGACCCCCAGCTAACTCCCCTCAGTTTTATTTCTGAGCATGCCACGATGGCCAACCTGGGCCGGCTGTCCTGGTTCTATCCCCTCCCAGCTCCTGGAGCACCCCCAGCCTGCTCACTGGCTGGGCATTGTGAGGAGCTGGAAAGTCCTTGGCTCTGTGTAAGCACTGCTCTGCAACAGCGAAAACATCAGTGTGTTATTAACAATAGTTTTCCCCTAAATCCAAACACAACACCATACCAGCTACAGTGAAGAAAATTATCTGTAACCAGGACACTGGGAAACAATACTTGGTCACTATTAACAGTTATCTAAAATTATTTTTCAAAAAATATGGAAGAAAATTAGTACTTCCCCCAAATAATTTTAAGTGTTAAACTTATTTTAAGTCAGATGATAGTTAAGTTTGGATCCAGCTCTGGGTATGGACCCAGCCTGTCCTTCAACTTAGCTTGCTATGAACTGAAGCAAGCCCAGAATATCTTGTTGTTGTAGATCAGCTAGGAGTATAGAGATCTCTACATCTAGCCTTGGGTCTGCTCTGGGAAGCACACTGAACTTCAAACAGACGCAAATAAGAAAAGTTAGTGTTGCCCCCATCTACTCTGGCTGGACTGTAGCCTTCCTGTAGTTGAATATTTTTGCACTGCCTTCCAGCTGCTAATTTGGCTGCTCCTGTTCTAATGCAAAGTGGGTTTATACCTGTTGAGACACCCACTGTGGCTACGTGCTGCCAACCGGCCTGCTGCCAGACAGCCCAATTCCTGGAGCAGCAGTGGTTGTGCATCTGGATCTGTCCTAGGTCCTGAACTGCTCCATCTCGGCAGCCGTGTTTTTGGAGACAGGATTGAGGTTGGAGATGAAAAAGTTTGTAGGTGATGCAAAGTTGGGAAAGATTGCAAGTATTACTGAAGATAATAACCTCAATAAATGTTTAGCTCTAAGGGAAAACAACCAATATGAACAAATGTAAAACCAAAGTGAATGAAAGTTAAGGTAAAAGTTCTTCATGATAGCTTCTACACGTTATATAAAATTATGAAGTGAAGGTGTCATGCTGTTGGAGTGATTTTGTTTTTGTTTTGTTTTTTTTTCAAAGTGCATGACAGATTCTTTTCTGTAGGAAACCTGAAGTAATTCTCGGCCTTTTGTTTGTAGCTGAGGATTGGGGGGTTTCATTGTCCCTTTTCCTGAAAAGCTAGGTATGATTATAAGATAATGAAATTCGTGTCAGTGATGTAAACGATCTGTGGTTTAAGCTGAAGGAACTGAGACTGTTTAATTGGCAGAAGACTTTTATTTCTCCTGAGAATTGAAATAAATTCAGGCTGGTCATGGAAAAAGAGGAAAATAAACTTTTTTCTACCACGAAGAAGTAAAAAAAAACACCAAACATTAAATTGTCATAAGGGAGATAAAGACCTCACAAAGAGCTTGATTAAGACCTCACAAAGACCTTTCCCGTAGGATTACCAGACATGATGACAGCATGATCAATAGTATCGGCAGTATATTGGCAGTATTTAATAACTTCATAGGGAAAACACCTGTCAAGAGTTGTTGTGGGTTAACCTTGGAAGGGAGCTAAGCAACATGCAGCCACTTGCTTGTTCCTCTACCTCCAGGGGAATGGAGCAACAAGAAATGAAGAGTAAAAGTTAAAAAAAAAAAAAAAAAAACACGAGTTTTGACATAATTGGCTAATTATGGAAGGAAAAGTGGAAGAAGAGAGAAAGAAAACAAAAGTGATGCAAAGGCAATGACTCACCACTCCACAGGTTGACCCATGTTCATCCAGTTACTGAGCAAAAGATAGCTAACCTCCATAAGCGCCTTATTTTCCCTTTTTTTGCTGCTGAAAATGTTGCTATAAGGCATGGAACACCCTTCAGTTAGTTGGGGTCAGCTGCCTGGTTGTGTCCCCACCAACCTCTTGTGCACCCCCTGATCTATTCAGTGGGAGATCAGGCATGCAGACTGAGAAGCTGGAAAGGCCTTGATGCTGCACGAACGCTGTTCAGCTGTAGATTTCTTGTGGTTTAATCCCAGTCAGTAGCTAAACATCACACAGCTGCTGTCTCACTCCCCCTCCTCAACAGAACAGGGGGACAAAATAGAATGGAACAGGAGCTTGTGGGATGAAGGAAGGACAGGGATCTCACTCACCAATTAGTGCCACAGGTAGAACAGACTCAACATAGGGAATATTAATGCGATTGTTGCCAGTTGGTAACACTAGAGAGCAGTGAGAACTAAAAGTAAACTGAAAACACCATCAACACCAGTCCATCTTCTGCTTCTTTCTCCTGAACTGCATGGGGGAACAGGGAATGGGGGATACAGTCAGTCCAGAACACTTTGTCTCTGCTGTTCACTCATGGTTATTCTCTTCTCCTGTTCCCACATGGGATCCCTCCCATGGGTGCCGCCCTTTCTGAAGTGATCCTACATGAGCTTCCCATGGGCTGCAGTTCTGGCCAAGAACTTGCTCCTGTGTAGGCTCTCCGCAAGCTTCAGCCTCCTCCAAGCCACATCCACCTGCTCCACCGGGGGCTCCTCCACGGGCTGCAGCGTGGAGATCTGCTCCATGTGGGACCCATGGGCTGCAGGGGGACAGCCTGCTCCACCAGGGGCCTCTCCACAGGCCGCAGGGGAACTTCTGCTGCGTGCCTGGAGCACCTCCTGCCCTCCTTCTGCACTGACCTTGGGGTCTGCAGGGCTGGTTCTCCCTCCTCACTCTCCCAGCTGCTGTTGAGTAGCAGGTTTTTTTCTTTCCCCTTACATAAATCTGCTCTCCCAGAGGCCCAACAAGCATCACTCTCACTGGCTCAGCTCTGGCCAGCAGCGGGTCCCTTTTGGAGGTAGCTGGAACTGGCTCTGATCTGACATGGGGCAGCTGCTGGGCTCTGTTCACAGAGGCCAGCCCTGCAGCCACCCTGCTACCTTGCCACATAATCCCAATACAATGTTCAGCTAACAACAGTGTGTTATCAGCATTGTTTTGGTTCCAGATCTGAAGCACAGTGCCTTATGAGCTGCTGTGAAGAAAATTAACTATATCCCAGCCAGGCCCAGTACAGGAATGAAGTGGAATTTGACTTTCTCTGCTGTACCAGGGAATGGAAAAATTAACCTTTTTGGTTCCTTCCTACACACTGCTTTTAATGATTCTAGACTATTTTCCACTTGTCAAATTATGTTCTAGATTGTCTGTACATTTGAAGTTTGAAAAAGTGTTGTTAAAGATTGGGTACACACTGTCCACATTACAGAATCACAGAATGGCCAAGGTTGGAAGGGACATCTGAAGATAATCTAGTACAACCCCCCTGCCGAACAGGATCATCTAGAGCACATTGCGCAGGATGGCATCCAGGCGGGTTTTGAATACCTCCAGAGGAGACTCCACAACCTCTCTGGGCAGCCTGTTCCAGTGCTCTGTCACCCTCACAGTAAAGAAGTGCCCCCTCATATTCAGCCAGAATCTCCTGTGCTTCAGTTTGTGCCCATTGCTTCTCATCCTATCGCTGGGCACAACTGAAAAGAGACTGGCTCCATCCTCTCAACACCCTCCTCTCAGATATTTATATACATTAATGAGGTCTCCCCTCAGTCTTCTCTTTTCCAGGATCCGTTTTCTTTTCAATTGATCCATCTGCACAGAGCAGCTATTGATGTTGCATGTAAGCATGTTTTTTGTCATGCATTTACAATACCCACAGATATTGGTTACATACAAGATACGGTGTGTATTGATTCAAGTGATTGGCTTGTCTTAATATAAGCATATATTTTAGGTGTGGTGGTATGCTTTTAATCCCTTGTTTTCTTGTTAGCTTTGCATAGTACTGCAGTTTTCATTATGCTAATTCCCATAGAAGTCTGCTTGTATGCCTAAATTTGCTGTGTTTGCTGATCCAGATGGTGAACAGATGAAAAGCTCAGTATGTCTCTACTTGGAAGCATAATCAGAAACATAGCAAGGTACCAGGAAAATGCTAAACTCAGGACTAGAAAAAATGTACTCCTTCCATAATGTAGAAGCAAAGTTACAGAGCAGTCAAATTTTACTTCAGTATGTAAACACTGAGGATCACAGTATGGTTGAATTTGGAAGGGACTTCTGCAGACTGTCTAGTCCCACATTTCTGCATAAAGTAGTCTTTTTCTGTAAAGCTAATTTCCAGTCAGTTGACTGATAGTGTGTACAGGTGCACAAGGTTATTCCTTCCCAGATGCAGGACTTCGCATTTCCCTTTGTTAAATGTGATGACATTCCTATTGTCCCATTTCTTCAGCCTGTTGAGGTCCCTCTGAATGGTGGCATAACCATCTTGTGTATCAACCATTCCTCCAGATTTTCTGTTATCTGTAGACTGGCTTGAAGTTGGACTCTGTCCTATTATTCACAACCCTGTGACCCCAGCCATTTGGCCAGTTTTCAGTCCACATTTATCTAGATTGTACTTCCACAGTTTGTATGTGGGGATGTTGTGACTGACAGTGTCTAAAGCCTTACCAATGTTGAGATAAACAATATCCATTGCTCTCCTGTTACCTGCCAAGCCAGCCTTTTTGTTTAGAATGAAAGTTTGGTCAAGCATGATTTCCTCTTCATAAATCCAAGCTGACTGTTGTCACTTTCTTGTCCTTTGTATGTTAATTTCATTTGCTCAATCACCTTTCTAGGTGATGAAGCTGACAAACCTGTACTTCTCCAGGTCCTCCATCTTACCTGTGAAGACAGGAGGAACGTTTGTTTTCTTCAGGTCAATTGCTATGACCTTTCAAAAATTATTAAGAGTGGCATTGTAGTATCAGCAGCTAGCTCCCTCAGTACTTGCAGGCACATTCTGTCAAGTCCTGTTGACGTGTGTATGTCCACTTTATTTAAATGTTCATTAACCTGATGCTCCTCCACTGAGGGTAAGTCATCCTTACTTTCCCTCTGGTCTCAGTAGCATGTGATTGCTGAATTCTAGTCTCATCATTAAAGATGGGGGTGGTCAAAGTGACCTGGTCCTTACCTTGTTCAGCATTGGGCTCACGTTTTCCCTAGTATTCCTTTAGTTACTTGTCCTTTTTGTCCTTCATATCCCATGCCAGATTCAACTCCAGGTGGGCATTGGCTTTTATACACCCATCCCTGAACGCTCAGGCAGTGTCTCTGTATTCCTCCTGGGTGACTTGACGCTGCTTCAACCTCTTGTGTGCTTCCTGTGCTTCCTTTTTATGCTTGAATTTTGTCAGGGGCTAATTGTTCATCCATGTAGGCCTCACATCACATTTGCATGCTGCCTGCATGTGTGAACAGGCTGCTTTTGAGCTTGGAAGTTGAAAATGAACTCTCCTGCACGCCTTTCTCTAGGAGACTGTACTCCCATGAGATTCTTTAGAGTAAATCTCTGAACAGGCTAAAGTCTGCTCTTCTGAAGTCTAGGGTTGTAATTCTGCTTTTGCCTTGCTCCTTTGTCTCAGGACTCTGAACTCCACTGTCTTGGTGTTAATGCAGCCATGGCTGCCCCCAACCTTAATGCACCCAACTGGCTCTTCCTTGTTTAAATGCCAAGTCCAGCAGCATGCTTTCCCTCGTTGACTCCTCAATCATCTGTGTCACGAAATTACCACCCAGGCACTCCAGAAACCTACTGCGTTGCTTGTGCCCTGCTGTGTTGTCCTTCCAGCTGATATTGGGATGGTTAACCTCCCCCATAAGGATCAAGGCCTGTGAGGTTTCTTGCAGGCCTCATCAACTTTTTCCTGTTCAGGCTGCGTGTAGCTGACACCCAAAATACTGTCATATTGGTCTGCCCTAATCCTAACTGTTAATTTCTCAACTGGCTTTGAGAGTCATCGAGAACAGTGTCAACTATTTCATCTCCTGTCTAGATCATGAAAAGGACAAGGACAATTCACTTGCATTATGCAACAACTATGATAGATGTTCTGGTGAAGTTTGGATGTGGGAAGATAAAGGAAAATCATCAAACTAAATGGTAGAAATGTGAAAATTACTGTGTTTGCAACATCTTTTGAGGTATAAATTAAAACCTCCCAGAGACTAAAAGAAGGGAGTAATGAAGTCATTGCATTTTTCAGGCAGTCATTTTATATTGATGCAACTTGGTTTACTCAAAATAATCTTCTCTTCCTCATCTCTCTTACAAATAAGTCTGTAGTATTTTAGCTCTGCAGCGGTGACGTAGGAGTAGTGGTGCTTCTGTGTGCTGTTGGGTGACTGTAAAGATAAGTCTTTGAAAAAACTATGACTATCAGATGTTGTAATATGTTTATTTAAAAAAGAAAATCACAAAGGCGTTTAGACTTCCTGCAAATCCAGTACCACCCTGACAGTTTGCTAGGTAGAACTTGAGATAAATAACACTCAGCACACAAAACGAATTTGAGAAGGAACAGAAGTTTTAAGTTCATGAATCACATCAGGACTGTTAAGCCTTGGGGGAAGTGTTCTGTTTGCATTTCCTCAGGTTTTCCAAACAGAGTAAGATCAGTGGTTTTGAGGCAATCGAGAAGCATCCCCCTAGCAATGCAGCAAATATTGCAAACGCTAGCTAATGCTACTTCTGATTTGAAACCAGATGAGCTAAACATGCTGTTACTTCCTTCCACTAGAGATGCCACAAAGCTGAATGGAAGTTGCAGTTGTGTCATTTAAAAGCCCAGCAATCAGTTGTCGCCTTTTTTTTCCTTTTTGGTTTGAGACAATTGCTAAATATTTGAGAGTAGAACATTGAGAGTTGAACATCTGTGTGATTTTACATCTTTGCTTTTATTTTCAGTGGATTTTTCTCTAGAAGCTGTAATAGCACTACTCACGCATCCTTTGCCACAAACATTTTACTGTCAAGGTCTCCTCGTGTTCTTTACTCATTTGATTCCCTTTGTGGCCTAAATCAAAATTAGTAATTTAGTCTCAAATGCTGAACAGTTCACAGAAAACCTGCCTAAGTCTTGCTGATAATCAAAGTTTGGTTTGTGTGTGATACTGATAAACAGTATCAATAGCTGGCTTGAAAGTTAAAGGCTAAAGGCCTTTTGTCACTGGAATTAGACTGTCAGCAGAGAGTTTCAGGACCTTTGCACATGACAGTTTACAGCAATTTACAATTGTGAACCAAAATTTAATTAATAATTTAGCTAGAAAATCCAACTGAACCAAGCTATATCAGGTGTTGTTAATCTTCAGCCAGTAGAAGAAACAGGCAGATAATTAATGCTTGTGGTTTTGAACTGGAAATGACTCATAATCTGCTTAATGTTATTTTTCATGAAAATACTTGACCACATATTATCTTTCCTATCTCAATATTAAACCTCCTGTCATAATGGCGTGTAACTGTAGAGCTGTGAATATCGTGTATGTCTTTGTTACATGCAGGTAAATTATAAACAGGTGATATGAATATAGAAATGTTTATATTAGTGTTGATGGGTGTTTTTGTTTGCTATTTGTTTTTAATGATTAATTGCTTACTAGTTCTAAAGTTTCTTCTGGATACAGGGTGAAAGTATACTTCCTGAAAAAAATGTTTGAATTTCAGTATCCTTGAGATTTTGTTTTAAGAGAAGAAAACAAGAAAGAGAAATGTGGATTTTCAGTATGGCTTTTCTATACTCAAGTAGTTTGCATGCAAAATTTTATTTAAGCCTAAAACTTGCAGAAAATAATGACTGCAGTAGTGGAGCGACTAGGTAAAGCTTATATTTGCAGCATCTGTAATAGTTGATATGTAAATGTAGGAGATCACAGCACCACCATTTGAACTCTGAAAGAGGAAGTAAGCCCATTGCTGATCTTTTCCACTCGCTAACTGAAGAAAACATTATCTAGGTATTATTGACAAATGAAATTAGTCCTTAAAATGACAAGGGTTTTGTCACTTTGGAGATGAGCCCAGTCTTAGAAAGGAGAAAAAGGAGGTTTCATTTTGAGGTGTTTGTTGATAAATACACACAATGAGAAAAATAGGCACCAAAATAGGGACAGCTCCTGTGACATATTTACAAAATGGAAAGGAAAAAGTGCTTGTAATGTTTGTAGACTATAGCAAATTTGGAGACTTTACAAGGATTTTGGCAGGCAGGATTAAATTTGAAATGTCTTGGCAAGTTGAGTTACTGCCCTTTTTTTTTTTTTTTTTTTTAAAAAAAAAGGAATAAAAAGAAAACCCCTCTTGAAGTTGGCTCTGGTAAGTGCAAATTGTACTGTGCAGTTGTACTGTACTAAAAGGCACAATTAAAAGTACAAGTAGGTAAAGAGTAATGCAAGCTCAGTTTGGAGGTTTGCAGGAAAAAGTTTTCAAGTTATGGTGGGTTGTGTGAAGCTGGCCAGGTAATACCTAGAATACAGTTAAGTGTGACCTTGGAGGCATATGAGGCAATTCTTCCTCCTCTGCTCAACAGTGAATAAATAAGTATTGTCTTAGTTTTAGTCATTGTGGTTTACATTTGGTATGGACTAAGAGAGTCCACAATAAATCCGGACTTTTACACGTGAATTTAGGATAAAAGTTTTATAAGAGGGTATTTGGTCCAGAGAAGATTGAGTGACTACAGAACAGAAGGGACTACAGTGTTCTTTATGTTTGACAACAGAATAAGAATTGATTGCATTAAACTGTAGTAAGGAAGAAGAACTTGTCCAGTGTAACTAAATAGTGAAACGGACTATGGAGGGTGGTTGTAGAAATTCAGACATCAGAGATTATGTGGATTGTTACTACTCCTTCCTTCCTCTTAAATATGCTGGGCAGACTCTTATATATTGATCCTTTACTGTTGAAGGGACCTTTGGAGGTCATCTAGGTTCTCTTCATAAGCTTTAACATACTGTATTTTTCCCCCCCTCAACTGAATTGCCTCTCGTAACTCCAGGATGATGGTAGTTGCTCCTTTTTATATACAAGACTCAAAATTTATAAGAAAAGTGGGGAAGTGATTTATTTTTGCAGGAAGTGTCTTGAAGAAGTGTGTGCCACCCTCTGAGTGTTAATAGATGAAGGTGGGAAAGGTGATGAAATTTCTAGTGGGCAGCTTTTCTGGGATACTCTTTGCAGGGTTTCTTTGAGCTTGTTTTGTGACTGGTGAGTGTCAATCAAACTTCAGTTTCTAGCTGTTGACTGCTGGACCACAAGACGTGTATCCTCTTGAAGTCTGAACACTGTATAGGAGAGAGTTGTAAGCAGTATGTTTCTAGTCTGTCAACACTATCATTCAGAACAAAATTGTCCAAATAAAATATTAGATCACCCTGGTTCTCAGTCTCTTTCCAATTTGTTCCCTGAAATTGAAACTTCTTACTACTTGTGATTTTCAGATTCCATAGTTTTATTTTTCCAGTTAATCTGAACTGTAAACCATTTGAGTAATGTTTGAGTGGCACAGAAGAATGTTAGTACCTGCTGCTTAAAGTTCAGTCTAGAATGAGCTGTATGCTGCACAGATAACATCTGCTTTTTTTGCAGAGGGCTTGTAGTCTGAACAGAATAGAGAAAGAGTAGGTTAAAATGCACACATCTCAAGCAGAATTTTCTTGGAGGTGGTGACAAATGTCTATGTGTGTATGGTGTCTTTTATACTTCGGTGTCTTTTTTGAAGTTTTGTTTGTTTGTTTGTTTTTCATTGGATAATAAAATAGAGGAGAAAAATAATGTGATAGGAATGAGGTGTGGGCAGAAGAGTATTAGAGGAGCAAGTGTTAGCTGGAGCTGTGAAGGGATGGGAATAAAAAGTCTGTACATTGAGGCTGTGGAAAGAACACACAAAAGTTTAAAAAGTGGCATGTTCAAATGTTGTAGTTTCCTTCCATCACCTGAATGCTCTGTCAAATGATGCATCTGTAAAGCTGTTTTTTTGTATAGGGAGGCTTGAATCTTTATATCTGGTAAAGACTTCACAAAAGGTGTGTGTTCTGGTGTGAACATTCTGGTTTTGGTAGGACCAAAACATATTCTGGTTCTAATGTAACCAGTTGTGAATCATTAAGAATTCTCATTTCTAGCATTGGTATGGTAGTAATGGGCTTGTAATAGAAACAGTGATGGGCTTGTAATAGAAACAGCAGGGTAAAAAATATGAAACGGAGGGTTGTTCTTTTTTCTTGCCCTAGCAAATAGTCTGCTTAAAATAATGAGAGTAAAGGTTCTTGATCCAGTGGAGCATTAGGAAAGCACAATTTTAAAGACCTCTGATTTGTACGCTGAAATTTTGACTGTATTGGTTCTTATTGCTTAGGAGAAAAAGTTTTAGAGGACTTATTACAGATTTTTATTTGCTGGTACTGCTGTTTACCATGGGAAAATGAAGGAATTCTAATTAGTTTTTTCTGCTCTTTTTTTTCAGGAGTAAGAAACTTTTTAGCAAGAAAAAATTGAAAAGGAAACAGAAGACTAAATTAAAAGTAAAAACACGTAACAAGGTAAGTCTGTAACTAAATTCTAAAAGTTCTGACTGAAAAATGAGAGTAATTTCAGTTGAGAGATGTGAGAAAAATAAAAATTTATTTGTTTTGAAAAGATAACAGTCCAGCTTTTTTTTGTCTCTTTACTGCTCTCTGTGTGACTGTGATACCAATGTTAACCTTTTTATTCCATGTCAAACATTAGTAGCAAACACAATTGGATATGAACAGTGTTTTGTTTCCCCAATTCCTAAACTTTAAATAATGCTAAAAAACATGTTGGTCTTAAAGTTAAATTTTAAGAAATGCATGTCTGGCCAGGAATTAGAGACTACTGCTGTAAAGTTCTGTCTATATTGGCTGAAGGAGAAAGGGAGCAAGCACATGGTGTCTACATAATTCAAAGTTATCCTTGAAAATTCCTCTGTACTGGAATAGATGATACTTAACAGTTTGTATGAATATTTTCTCCTCTGTCCCCATCGCTTTAAACACCCAGGAGCAGTACAGTGAACTTCATCAAAATGTTTACATGCTTTACTTTTTGCAGAAGTCTAGGCAGAAGTAACAGTAGTTTATAATACTGCTTTGCTGTATTCCTTCTCTATTAGAGAGCTATTATTTCTCCATTAAAGGCAGAGTTTTGGAGGGATTTTCATGAAGGCTTACTGTAGGCATGGAGGATTATTCCTAGGTTTCTGCTGTAGTCAATGAAGTGAAAGTAGCTCTTTTCTGGAATGGGTCTGCAGGACACTACCAGTGAACTATCCGGTGAAAGCACTTTCTAGTCAGTTGAATGCTCCTGTAATACAACTAAGCTGTAGATTGCATTGGCCATCTTATCTGTCTTTGCCAAACCTCCTGCAGTTATTCTATCTCAAGACGGATGACTTTGGGAGGATGAAGCAAACACAATATCTCTTAAGTTTGTGTTGCCTTTTTGGATACTTACCAGATTGTTCTGCTTATCTCAAGTAGTGCAGCTCCAGACCAGGGTATAGAAGAGACTTATCTTCAACACTTCTCAGTACTGTACAGTGAAGTGTTTCTAGTTCAAACTAAATTTTTAACCTTTTTTCTGTCACTGTGAAATTAAAGTTTTTAGCCTTGTTCCCTTCATCCTTTTTATCAGACCCCCTGTCAACACAGAAAAACAAATTGCAAATTAGAAGAGACAGGGCAGAAGGTTGTTAGTCTTTGTGTGTTGTCTGCTGACAGAAACTTGTGTTTTTAAAGGAAGGTAAAATATTTGATCACTGTTACTATATAGAAGGAAATTTGTCTTTCTGGATCACTGTTCCCTAGTTGAACTATTAATTAGGAAGCTAAATCCAGAAGTACTGTTCCCCACAAGCTTCATAGTCCAACATATTTCTTGGATTTAGTTGCATTGGATAAATGGATTCATAGGATCCTTTCTGAATGGCTAGAGGAGACATGAGCACAATGATTAGACGTGAAAGGTAAATAAATCAACTAAGGTAAATATTTGTTGCTTTAAACACACTTTTCAATAATATGGCAACATTTTCAATGTCTTCTCTATCACTCAGTGTTTCAATCTCAAGAGGGCATCCATTTCTAAACGATGTTTGAACTGTTCAAAGAATTTGGTTAGGTTTTATGCTGTGTTACACACAGGTTAGATCAGATGGTTATTTTAGGTTTACCGTCTTTAACAACAGATTAACTTTCATATCTTAGCTTATAGTCTATTTCCGTCACATCTGAGAATAAACCATTCTTGCAGTTATCTAGCTCAGGAGGAAGGAAATAAATTCATGAGAAAATAAGCTATGTCAGGATTTCATCTTTTGGTAAATCAGATTGTTCAGGTGGGAGACAAATGTAAAAGAAACCAAAGGGTGCTGGTTTTCCCAATTCTTTCATTGCATGTTTTAGAACATCACAGAGGACTAACTGAGAAGAGCACTTGTGAGTCTGGGTGCTCTATTTTATTAAGAAAAACATTTAATCTGCCTTTTGACCTCTTCTACGTAATGCAACCTTTTTTTAGCAGGAGCTGTACATTTACAAGGGCAAGTCACACATCAGGGTATGGGTTCCTGTGCTTCATTCTCTCTCCCATAAGGTAGCCTTCTGTCTTTTTTGGGAAAAAGTAACAAAAATAAATTTTCACCTTGATGTACTAAGGCCATGTTTATGATTCATTACTTACATTGGCATTGCAATTCCTCAGACTTGCATTTAGATTTCATTATTTAGTAGGCCAGATTTGAATTCTTATTTCTTCAGTATGTTTAAAACTTAAGAGGAAGACTTTTCTAATTTTATCCTAAGTTTATGAAGCATGCGGTCAGCTTTCTTTTTGTTTACCTAAAATGTAGAAAGATTTTGTGAGGAATTTAACTAGGTTTATTGACTTTATAGATTCACTATCTACTCCTCTGAAAAAGATGTTTAAGTCCTTCTGACCACTGAAATGACCTTTCATTACTGTTACTTCACTTTGTGTGGTTTCAGCTGAGATGTCTTTTTTGAAGTTTAATGTTACACATTTTGAAAGAATAGCATTTTGTTTAAAAATATTCTTTTCCAACCAATATTTAATTTCATATGTTTTGATAAAACAGAAGATGTGACAAATATTGTGTATCTCTTAATTTTTACAGTGTATGTTTCATAATGTATCTCCATATAAGAATTTGGGTTTTCAAGTTGTAGTGATAACAAGTGAAACAACAAAGGTATACGTTTCAAAATGTCTCACTTTCATTGAAAAGTATAAATCTGCTTTCAGGTCTTGGAGCTCCATTCTTCTTTAGGGCAATGATAATTTCATACTCTGGGAAACCAAATGCTTTGGGAGGGAAAAATGTAAAGCCTGTCTATCATCTTGTCTTCTACTTGGACATCCTAGAAGCTGTGCTTCTGGTCATTCTTAGACTTAGTGAGTGCTTTGGGTTATAATATTAAGTAATTATGTAACCATCAAGAAAAGAAATTCAGTGATTGCTGCTTTTCACCTTATCTCTAGTGTTACAAAAAGACATTTCATATATTTGTGGATCTCAGTACACTTAAAAACAAAACATGCTATTTTAGAGTTTTTTTAGTCTTGAAGTAAGGAGTTCCATAGTTAAAGATCATTCTTCATTGAATTCGCAGAAGTTCATTGACATTCTGGTTTAATATGCTACTGTTTTCCTTTACAACGTAGAAGTATTTTCACAGAATCACAGAATAGTTGAGGTTGGAAGGGACCTCTGGAGATTGTAGAATCATAGAATCATTAAGGTTGGAAAAGACCTCCAAGATCATCTGGTCCTACCATCCCCTACCACCAATATCACCCACTAAACCCTGTCCCTAAGCTCCAGGTCCAAGTTTTCCTTAAACATCCCCAGGGACACAGTGATGCCAACACCTCCCTGGGCAACCTGTTCCAATGCCTAACCACACTTTCTGAGAAGAAATGTCTCCTAATTTCCAACCTAAATCTCTCCTGGCACAACTTAAGGCCATTCCCTCTATTCCTATCGCTAGTTATCTGCAAGAAGAGGCCGACCCCCAGCTCCCCACACCTTCCTTTCAGGCAGTTGCAGAGAGCAATAAGGTCTCCCCTGAGCCTCCTCTTCTCCAGACTAAACAACCCCAGCTCCCTCAGCCGATCCTCATAGGACTTGTGCTCCAGGCCCTTCACCAGCTTCTCTGGGCACAGATCATCTAGTCCAACCCCTCTGCCAAGTAGGGTAACCTAGAACATGTTGCACAGGATTGCATTCAGGCGTGTCAGTGAATTTTGTGTCAATGAAATACAGCATCATTAAAAGAATTGTCCTAACTAAACATAGACTTTATTACTTCTCCTTGAGAAATGCTAAACTTCTGTGTGCTTGCACATTTACTTTTATTTGTCATCTTTTTTTTCTCCTTAAATGAAAGACAGTGAACAGTTAAAGTCAGTTTTCCTTCAGTTTTAACTTATTCTTACAACCTAACAGCTTACTATTCAAAAGAGGATTTATTTAGTAGAGTTATAAGGCCAGTGGTTTTAAACTGAGAAAACTAGGTAGTGTATTTCAAGATTATTCTTAAAGGGCATTATTAGGATTGTGACTATATTTGTCAAGTGTCTAACAGATGGAGTATAAAGTGCTTCTAGTTTCAAAGAATTTACAATTCTTAGAAACAAGGTATTGTGGGAGGGGAAGTGGAGATATAAGTAAGATGTAAACAGTGGGTCTACATCGTAGCTAGGAAATAAAGTCTAGTTCTGAGTCATATAGTAGTGCTATGCTGTCTGTTTAGATGGAGCAGGGTTTTGTGGAGAACGGTACACTGTAGTAAGGTCTGGATAGGAGGTTTTTGTAGCTATAGTTTGTGTACTTCTGTAGAAGAATGAGATACTAAACAGAATGGTGAAAGTGCATACTATTTAAAAGCTAAAGCATTAGGTAGGAAACTTTTTAATAGTTGTAAAGTATTGAGAATAAGGAAGGGGTTTTATTTCTGAAAATTAGTCAGCTTATTATTAATAGGCAAGAGAACAGGCATTGGTATTTTATCTAGCACTGTAATGTCTAAAATTATCTGTGCTGGTAAGATGATTTAGTCAACCTATTTCAAAAGAGATGTTGTAAGCTACAGAGCTACAGAACTCAGATCTGTTCCAGAAATTAAGTTGTTCTGGAATAAAAGTTAGGCTGAACTGACAAGAAAGAACTGGAAGCTCTTCACAGATGTTGTAATTGTAATGCATGATACTAATTAGATAAGTGGACTTCAGATAGAGATCTGCCAGATGACTCTGATATTTTTCTTTTCCTGTAACTGTTTATCAGTTAAGTAGGAAATGCATAGTAAATTCACTTTTTTTTTCTTTTTCTTTTTTAAACCTGGTTGATTCAACTGAATTAACTGAAAGCTGGTATTGTGTGTTTGTCTTATCAGCAGTTGCAAAATCTTGGGGTATATATATGAATATTTGACATAGAAAAGAGTCATGTTATAACCATTTAGTTTTCTGATGCCAAATTAATTTTAAAGAATGTAACTGTTCTGGTTTTGACTCTGATAGAGTTAATTTTCTTCATAGTGCTTGGTATGGTTCCGTGTTTGGGATTTAGAAGAAAAATAATGTTGATAACACACTGATGTTTTAGTTGTTGCAGAGCAGTGCTGACACGGAGCCAAGGCCTTTCCAGCTTTTTGCACTGCCCTGCCAGCGAGGAGGCTGGGGGCACCAGGAGCTGGGAGGGGACAGAACCAGGACAGCTGGCCCAGGCTGGCCAAAGGGATGTCCCATAGGGTGTGGTGCCATGCTCAGCCATAAGACCGAGGGGTTTGGCAGGGGTTGTGCAGGTGCTGCCCTGGCACGGGCTGGGCATTGGTCAGTGCGTGGTGAGCAAGTGCATTGTGCATCACTTGTTCTGTATGTATATTATTATTATTTATTATCCCTTCCTTTTCTGTCCTATTACACTCTCTATCTCAACCCACAAGTTTTACTTTTTTTTTTTTTTTTTGATTCTCCCCCCCACCCCCCTGGGTGGGAGTGAGCGAACAGCTGTGTGGTGCTTAGCTGCCTGCAGGGTTAAACCACAAGAGTAATAGCTCATTATCATTGATACCAATCTAAATCTATTTTGGCGCAGTTTGACACTGGAGTAACACAGCATGCTGTATCTTGAATTCTTGCACTTTTTAATATCATGGGTTTTTAACAGCAACTTTATTAATTTCTTTCTGTTCATGTTGAACAAGGACTGAACTTATCTTGCTGTTCCATATCTAGAACCAGAAGTTTGCCATGCTCAAAAAAAAAAATCTGTATTTATTTTTCTTTAGGGAACTATATATTTTTTATATTGTTTTTGTGAATTACTTCTAACACTGACACAAGTAAGACGAATTAGCAGTGTTGGATAAAACAGCCTGCAGAGTAAACCATTGCTTCTTTATGTCTCAGCTTCTAATAATTTTGTAGTAATAATGCAAAGGAAGGATATGTAAATATATACCAGTACAGTTAGAATTATACCACGGTCAAAAATAAAAGGAAATTATATGAACCATGAAATATCTTGAAGTTATTTTGAATTTTAAGTTTTGTAACATACGATGTTAAAATGTTCTGATTTCGAAGGCCTTGTTATTTCTGCTAATAATTAAAACGTATGTGCAGGTAAAAATGTATTATGAATCATTGGTGAGTTTTGACGTTCAAAGTCGTGGCTACCATAGAAAAATAAACCATTCCTTTCAAATATCAGTTCACTAGTTCTCAAACTTCTTTGGTAGTTGAAGGTCCTTTTCCCCACCCTTGTATGTGTATTTCCACTGTGATCTTTTCCATATCACTGTAATCTAATTTGCTTTGTACTACCCTGCCAAACAAATGCATTAATTCACCATACCTGTCCCCTGAAAGAGAAAGAAAGAAGGAAAGAAGGAAAGAAAGAAAAGGCAAAAAGCCTCAATGCTCACAAGTTCTAAAGAATGCAACAAGCAAAGAAAATAACCTTGTGAAGTTAGTCATAGCCCTGACTAGCTTAATCGTCCTTCAAATTTTTCCTGCCTTGTTAAAGCAAGGCTGTCCTGCATTCTTAACCTAGGCTTTCCCTCTTTACTTACAGTCTTTGTGCCTTCTGTCTGCACCAGGGTATTATAGGGAATTCCTAACATTTACTCCGTATACCTTAAGTCCAGTTTTTCATACCAGCCTAGTCTTTGGTAGCATGCAACCTAAGAGAAAGTATAACCTAGACTGTTTGTTTTGGTTGTGGATTTTGGTTGTCTTCCGTTTGTCCTGTCTCATCTTACAATTTGAAGAAAGGGAGAATATGGGGCAGAATTTCACAGGCCTTGACAGATTTTTTTTTTTTTGCTCAGTAGTTTGTCCATTAGTTTTTCATTTGTTTTCTAGTTATGTGAAATTATTATCCACAGTTCCTGCAGTGGGGAGGTTTTGAATTTGCCATCTGTTTTCATTTCACAAAACAGTTAACACTATTTTTAATTTCTAATATGCATGTAGCAATCAGATTAAATCTTTATTTTCAGAGATTAAAATTAGCAACTACAATAAATAATGCATTTTAAAATTCAGTAATAATAACAAAACTGATCCTGCTAAGAAGATAAATCCTGAATTCTGCTAGTCATTTGGCTGTGGCACAAATCTGAACCTTTCTTTAGCCTGCACTGCCTCTGTCCCTTTTCATTTTTTTATCCTGGTGTCCACCGTATGAGAGAGAGAGAGTAAAGCCAGATGGAATATATTGAAATTTCTTCCTTTTCCTCCTTTCTTCCCTGCCTAAAATATGATTCATATCTCAACAGGAAAGTTCAGTCACCAGTTTGAGAACCATTTGTCAGCCAAAATTACTAAGGCTCTGTTAAGATGACTTAAATTTAGCAAAACTTGAAATTTCTAATAAGCTTCAAAACAGAATTTTAATTTTTTTTTGAATCAACCTTTTTTTCTTTTTTTTTTTTTTTCAGACGGAAAACCTAGAGAGTACAGTAACCATACCAGATATAAGATTACATAGCAACCCTTCAGCTTTTAATGTTTACTGCAATGTCCGCCATTGTGTATTGGAGTGGCAAAAGAAGGAAGCATCTGTATCTTTGGCTTCGAAGAACAGTGTACAGAGTGGGGATTCGGACAGTGATGAAGAAGAGGAATCCAAAGAGCCACCTATTAAACTTCCAAAGGCAAGTAGCTCTTTAAAGTGTGCCATGTATGTGGTTTAAAGTTGGTATGTTACGTCTTCTGAGATTTAACAGTGGTATGGACAGAACACTTGCATGTGGAAACTAAAAGGTCAGTGACGTTAATTGTGTTAAGAGAGTATATTAAGAAGAGACTCTGAAGAGTGGTGTAGTTTTAAAAGAGATGGTGAATTAGAAAAAAAAGTGTGGAAATTCAGTAAGACACCTCAGTTTTCCTTTCTTAAAATAAAACATCAAATGAGATATTTGGTTACAGTTACTATAGCAATTATCAAATTGATGAAAATCAGTATTCTTTCAAACTATTCATTTTTTAGCAAAGAAACTATTAAATATCTAAGAGTTCAAGAACTTCTGCTTATTGAACAATGATTTAGATGCTTGTTACAACCTTAAACTTTTTAATAGCTATCTAGTTAATATTGGATTGTTTAGATACCTGCAAAGTAAGAAACTTTTTATTATTGCTTTCACTTGCATATATAAATTTGAAAAAGGCATACACTTGAAGCTGTCTCACAACAAGTAATAAAACTTAGAGGCTAACTATGTAAATTTATTTGTATCCTGAATATGTGTCTGTCACATGCTTTGAGTATAGTTTTCTGTTTTTTATGTATAATGAAAAATATTTAGTTGGGTTTAATTTGTTAAATATAGAGAAAGCTGTTGAAGTTTCTAAGGCTTATAATACTATCTAAACCAGTTTCTGAAAGTAATCACTAGCTTATTTTAAAGAATATTGATGTCTTCGGTGTTTGACGCTGGGGTGAAAATCATACTCAAAAAACACATAACCAGGATTTCTGCTCTTCCAGGTTCTCCAGTGTTAACTGTTGAAGTTAGTTGGTTGTGTGTTACAGTGATATTTCTTTTTGTTCGTGAAAATCCTTCATTTAATTGAGAATAAGTTGAAAACATTGTACTTTTTATGTAGCTTTAGCTTTAGTTAAGATGTTCTGTTGAAGTATCTCTTAATCTTAAAATTGAGGAAATCATTTTTGTCAAAGTTCTTGTTTAGAATGCAGTTTGGAAGTAAACATTGACCTATGTAATTTCTGTAATGAGATTGAGAACAATTTTTTTTTAACAGACCCAGAGGCACAATTTGCTCGTTTTCAGGTGTTGGCACAATAAAGTTTGTATTTCGGTTGTGTTTGGACAGTTTAGCATCTTGCTTTGATACCTTGAAGTTTTGGATTTACAAGAAATACTGGCCTTTGCCTGAGTATTTGAAAGAGGGCGGATTCTGATCTGATTTGTAGCTACTAGAGTTAGAGAGGCTTTTTTTGTCAGGGAGAAGAGTGGTGTCTTACATTAAACTTAGCACTGGGCTGTGTTCGATCCACAAAAGCCCTGTACTAAAAGGAGCAAATGCTGGATTAAGGTAGAATTAAGTGATTAAATATTCTTTATTCCTGCAGTGGCATACATTTTACTGTTTTGTTAATGAGCTTGAGCTCATTTAAGCAAAAGTTTAAGCAAAAATGAAGACATTTTAAGTTGTAACAAAAAGTAGAGGAAAAATAAGTATTCTCTTTAGAAACTCACTTTAAGTCTTTTAAAATTCATTTGGGGAATATTTTACCTGTGTAAGTATTTTTGTATATATATGATAATATTCTGCATTAATTTTTATGTATGAACATACATATTATGTATTATTAAATAAAGAGAAATGTTAGGTAATTACGAGAGGGAAGACAGAGGAAATAATAGTGTAGATAAGATTTCTGGAATAAATAATTGTTTGGAGGAAATAATTATGGGTCATAGTGGTTACATTCAGAACTGTGTTTTGTGTACCCTTTTTAAGGTGAGCTATGCTTTTGATTTTAAGTTTCAAAGTTTTTAGAAAGGGCGCAGGAGGATGGATTCATGGAGAGTGTCAGTAAAAGCTGGCAGGCTGTAACACAGAAAGTGAGAATACAGCAGCACTTGTTTTGGCTTAGAAAATCTTCAAAGAGGTGTGAGAACAAATTTAAGGTGTCTTGAAAAGAACTGTGTGCTTATTCTGTTCTTCACTGTACAGAGTTGGAAGGAGTTGAGATAGATATAGACAATTTTTTTTATGTAACGTTTGGATTTTGAGTCTCTTCTGTCGCTCTAGCTCTAATAGTGGATTCTTCACAGCCTAGTCTCCTAGGCTGCCTGTTTGCCTTTTCTGTTCTGCTGGCAACATTTGTGAAACTGACGAGGAGAAAGCTATATAAATGGTGCTTTTGGAATGTAAGGAGGAGCCAGGGAGGTGGGATACCATTGTTTTGGTTCTTCCTAGCTGTAGCAGTGAATGAACACAAGCTCTCTAGTTCCTATGGTACCTGAGTGAATTTTGTAAAGTAATGTTTGCTGTGCTTTTTCACTGTTTATACTTGGTGTTACCCGGGTCTGCCTGCTGACTTCATAGTAGACCTGAAGGCAAAGAGACCTGTTTTAAGAAGCCTGCCCAATGTATCAATGTCAGATACCAAAACAAGAATGTGTGTAGATCAGGATAAATCCCAGTAGAGCTATCCATAGTCGATGACAAGTTGGTTACTACTGTAGTGGAAGTTCACCAAATTATTTTCTGTGCTGTTTTTCATGTGTTAGGTTCCTTGCTTTCTTCAGGTGCTAGATGAGGTCTTTTGTCTGAAGACTGGGAAAAACAGTGTCTCAGAGATACCCTTACTTTTCAGTGATACTACTTCTAAAAATGTCCTACAGTGTATCTTATTCTTTAGCTTGCAAGATCATAATGACTTTGCATCCTGAAAAGCTATCTATGCTGTTATTTTGTTGACAGGTTTTTCTTCGTGTGTAGATTGCATGCATGTCTTTTCCCCCCACTCCTTTGAATGTATGAAACATAAGGTGTAATTTGCAGGAAAATTGCTGTTGAAGACTTGATTCAATTTTGTTTCTTGTCTTCCTCCAGAAATCAAGCAAGTGGTAAAATAACTCCTGAAAGACAGGAATTTAAATAGATCGAATGACAGAGAAGACAGTTATAAGGCATCCAGTATATGTTATAGCTGGCTGTCAGACATGAGTGACAGTTCTATTAACAATTTTATTTATTTTCACGTTTCACTCCTCCTTAGATGTGAATCCATATTAGATACTCTAAATGTTGGGGCTCTTTCAACATCTTAGCCTCTTTTTTTTTTTTTTTTAAATAGGAACACATAGTCAACTTTTGAAGATACGCTCACCTATTCGTAATGAGATAATCCTGCTCACTTTGCTTTCATCTTTGTAGTTATTAAAAATACTGACTTGAGAAGGCGGTGAATGGAACAGTCAGTAGGGATAAGCATAAGTATAATCTCAGAATATTCAGGAATGCTGAAAGGGAGAGTTAAGAGTGGCTCTAACAGCGCTCTTACAGATGTGTTAGTTGGCATGAGGTGTGTCTGTGACAAGTACATATGGAGCTTTACTGACTAGTAACTAACCTCCTCTTTTATTGTCACAAAACAATCTCAGAGGCTTTGGAGGGGAAAGTACTGGTGCTGCCGGTATCAGCTGTCAAATACACTTTGACTCAAGTAGGGAACTCCAGCTGCAAGCCAATTCTCACTTACTGGTTCACAGTAATGAGTGATGAAAAAGGGAAGAAATAGTCTGACAACTCAAGTATGAACTGAATAGAAATCAGAAGGGGTGAGAGGCAGAGTTTGTCTTATGCTGTCTAAAAATCGAAAGTTTCCTTATTTTTTTCAGGGTGCTGTTACTGTGCTTAGCTATGTTCTTTCATATAATCACATTATCTCTGTTTAATATTTAGTAGTACAGTTGTGTAGGTGCTTTTTTATTTTGATTTTTTTAAAATTACCATTGTATTCTGTTACATAGTGTTATTCAATTAACTGTCTTGTTCTGTGAATGTTGGGATATACCTTTATTGATTAAGATCCCAAAATATATTAACAGATATTCTGAAGTATTTGTACTTTTTTTTTTAGATCATTGAAGTTGGATTATGTGAAGTCTTTGAACTGATAAAGGAGACGAGATTTTCCCATCCATCCTTGTGTCTCAGGAGCCTACAAGCCCTACTTAATGTGCTCCAGGGCCAGCAACCAGAAGGCCTGCAATCAGAGCCTCCTGAAGTCCTAGGTAACACCACATTTTTGTTCCTCCATCTGTTACAGTATTCAGTAGGAAAAAAGTATCATTTTTTGTTTAATTAATATGGTTGCTAGTGCTTTTTTTTTTCTCTTAACTGACTAAGTTTATTCTGGAGTGTAAATTCCCTTATGGTGTATGTAACCAGTACTTCTCAGCATTAATCTTTTGTAGAACAGAAGTGTTGTCATGTAAAGGTTCATTTAAAAACAAACAAGTCGTATTTGTTGTTGTGTAATGCAGGGTTTCATTGAAACATAGTAAACCTGACAGTCTTACAAAATGTGATTCATTTGTTTTACTGAATCTATAAAACACTTGGTCTTACTGCAAAGAAGATAATTCTATAGTGAACTTCTATTGCAATCTACTGTTGTATTCTACAGCTTAGCTATTTAATGTTGTAATTTAAAAATAAATAATAAATCTGCTAAACAAATAGAGTAGGATAGTGAGAGCAAACTAAAACCATTTTCCCCTCGAGCCCACTTCTTCCTAGGCTCAGTTTCAATCTCAGTTCTTCTGCCTTCTAGCCCTACCCCAAGCAGCATAGGGGAATGAGGAATGAGGTTTGTGGTCAGTTTATAACACTATCTTTACTGCTTCTTCCTCCTCGCATTCTGCTACTGCTCCGGCCTGGGGTCCCTCCCCCAGGATACAAGTCCTGCACAGACTGCTCCAGTGTGGGGTCCTTCCCATGGACCAAAGCTCTTTAAGAACTGCTTCTGCATGAGTCCATTCACGGGCTGCAGTTCTTCAGGAATGCACTGCTCCAGCACGAGCCCCCCACAGGACTGCAGATGCTGCCAGAAAACCTCCTCCAGGGTGGGCTCCTCTCCATGGGCAGCAGGTCCTGCCAGGAGATCTGCTCCACTGTGGTCCTCCACAGGCTGCAGGGGGACAGCCTGCTCCACCAGGGACCTCTCCACAGGCCGCAGGGGAACTTCAGCTCTGGCACCTGGAGCACCTCCTGCCCTCCTTCTGCACTGACCTTGGGGGCTGCAAGGCTGATTCTCCGTCCTCACTCTCCCAGCTGCTGTTGCACAGCAGGTTTTTTTTCCCCTTTCTTCAATCTGTTGTCCCTGGCTTGGCTCTGGCTAGCAGCAGGTCTCTTTTGGAGCCATCTGGAGCTGGCTCTGATCTGACCTGGGGCAGCTGCTGGCTCTGCTCACAGAGGCCACCCCTGCAGCCTGTGCTTCCACACCTTGCCATGTAATCCCAATACACACAAAAATTAAATTTCTGTTCACACCCTGATTGGTACCAATATTCAGCCTTGCATATGATTAAAGTAATTTTCAAGCTTTTATTTGAAATGTTTATTTCTGAAAAATGGGCTGTGCTTCAATATGGATAATGTTCATAAAGATTAGACAAAGCTTGTGAAAACCTACACATCATCTCAGTAATGAAGTAAACTGAATAGGCAGGTAAAGTAACTCCTTCTGACTTGTCACTTATAGTAGTGTTCCACTGTAACAGGAAGACTTTAAGCTTTTTCATGTTCTTCCATCCTTGTGATTTTCCATACTCACCTTTCTCTGGGTGAAAAAGGAACGTAGAGTTAAGGTTGATTATTATAGCCCTATTTAAATGGGGGGCTGTCTTTTCTGCGTGGAAATAGGGTTAGACTTAATGGCTATGGGAAGATACCATGTAATTTGTAAGTTTAAAATTAATTTCCCATTGGTTG
The DNA here is from genome assembly GCF_013377495.2 of Cygnus atratus. Taxonomy (NCBI): domain Eukaryota; kingdom Metazoa; phylum Chordata; class Aves; order Anseriformes; family Anatidae; genus Cygnus; species Cygnus atratus. The sequence continues at coordinate 163,959,422 of NC_066362.1, forward strand.
GCAAACTGTCTAGTATGATCTTGTGACTTGTCTGTTTAACTGCTGTGTTTTATCTGCAGAATCCCTGTTCCAGCTTCTTCTGGAGATAACTGTCCGTAGCACGGGAATGAACGACAGTACAGGACAGTCCTTGACAGCACTTTCCTGCGCTTGCCTCTTCAGTTTGGTAGCTGCATGGGGGGAGACAGGAAGAACGTTGCAAGCAATCTCTGCTATCCTCACCAATAATGGCAGCCATGCGTGTCAAACTATTCAGGTTGTGTAATAAAACTTTTCCGTATCTGGAAATTTGTGTAAATGATATCTACATGAATTCCAAAATGATCTGATACGTAAATTCAGTTAATTTTTTTCTCACTGTTTTTTGAAATAAGAGTAGGTATTTCTTAGTCTCTCTTGAGATGTAGAGAGAACAGAAAACAGAACATTTAAAAATAGGCATGTTTTTTAACTCACTTTTTGTTTTAATGTTTTTAGGTGCCAACCATTTTAAACTCTCTTCAGCGGAGCGTACAGGCAGTTTTGGTGGGCAAAATACAAATCCAGGACTGGTTCAGTAATGGGATAAAGAAGGCAGCCTTGATGCACAAATGGCCATTGAAAGAAATATCTGTAGATGAAGATGACCAGTGCCTGCTTCAGAGCGATGGTTTTTTCCTATATCTCCTATGTAAAGATGGACTTTACAAAATTGGCTCTGGATATAGTGGGACAGTGAGGGTAATGTCATTTCTTGTCTGATGAATGATAATTAAAATATTAGCTTTTAAGATGTCCCGTTGCCATTGAGAATCTTTTGTAACTTAGTAATGATCAGCTCTTTTACATTTTGTCTAATTTTTTCCACTGATTTCTATGAGAATTTTACAGCATTTTCCTACAGTTTTCACTTCTCAGTATGGCTGAAGATGTTGTTTAGATTATAAACGATTGATTAATTGTAGAATTGTCATTCTGATATTTGTTTAACAAATGGAATTGTCTGGTTTCCCAGGGCCATATATATAATTCTACATCCCGCATCAAAAACAGAAAGGAGAAGAAGTCTTGGTTAGGCTATGCTCAGGTAGGTGAATACTCAAAACATAACAAGCACCCTCCCCACCCTTCCAAGAGTAATTTAAGTAGAGAACGGCTTAGAGAAAGTTTACATAGATACTCTATTGCTCCTTTGACTTTATTTATAAAAGTTTATAAATATAATTATATAAATATATTTATATTTATAAATATAATTATAAATATATTATCATATAATAGATATAACACATAATATATAATTATATATAAATATAATTATAAACATATTTATATATATATTATAAAATATATATTTATATATATTATAAATTTATAAATATAATTATAATTATAAGGTTTCAAGTTATTGTGGAAAATAAGGAACATCTAATGGTATATAGAAGGGAATAATGAAGTGTCATTTATTTGCATTGTCACTGGAAGAGTTTCTTCAAGTATGATGGTTCAGCGTTTAAGTTTATGAATTGTGCAGTCACACTTACTTGATGTCTGCTTCTTCAGTAAAGTAAGTTGGTGGATGTAAAAATGCTGTTGCAGCAGAGTACTATAGCAAATGCTTATAATACCAATTTACAATTTTTTTTAAAACATTTGCAGTAAAACATAGAAGTGCTCTTTAGGTCATTGAGTGTGGATTGAAGGGTACATAAACCATAAGTAGAAATAATTGTTGATGTTACCCCAGGGAAATGTAAACTATATTTGGATGGTTTGTTTTTTAGAGTTAGTTTCTGGAATATCAGCTAACTTTTTTTATACCTTTGCCATTCATTATAGAAAAAGTTTTGGTGTGGGGGTTTTTTGTTTGTTTTTCAGAATCCTGTTATTACCACTGAGTGCTCTCAAAAAACAAAACAACAACAACAACAAAAAACAACACCAAACAACTAATTGAAAGAACACTGAGTTTGCTACATTTTTGTACTAATATTTTTATTGTATATTTACTGTTAATCAAGTGATCTCATTGTCCCTGTGTGAAACTAGGTATACACCTTACCATGCTTTTGAAGTGAAATTGTTCATTATAAATACATATTCTGTTATTACAGATATCACTTATATGATAGCTGATTTTCTTTAGTATTACGACAGATTATCAAAGCATATACTGATACAAATGTGTGAGGATGCATTCGTTCAGGAAACTTTTTTATCAGTTTGGAAAGGAATAGGATCCATACAGTTTCACTACATACAGTTACATATTTGGACATTTCTGCACATGGCTATAAATATATTTAATATTATTCTTTGAATGCTTGTACAGCTGTATGCATTCACACAGTGATTGTGCACAAAGATACTGCTAGTTGGAAAACAGTCAGTCTGGTGCTATATTTATAGGAAGATACGTAAGGTTCGTTTACTGCAAAGTATGTGACCATAAAAGAGGTGAGATGTGCCCACAGTCTCATTTCCCTTCAGTTGCTAGGTTAAGTCAGCTCAAGTTCAAGTGATTTTTCTTATTTCATCATGCATGTTGTTTCAGACTAAAGCTTTTCTATCTTCTTTAATGGTCTTTACTTATTTTTCCTAGTTTGTGTATTGTTTTTTTTCCTTTGGCTTTGATTAATGTATCCAGGAAAATTCAAGTAGTTTAGAAGGAAGAAAAAGGGTCGGATGTATTCATTCATTCAAGTTAGATTATCATAACTAGGGTCCGTGACTCTTTGGCAAGTGAATGTATTTTGAGGTTAGGCCTCAGTGACTACCCTGTGAAATGCATTCATTCTTAGATGGGTAAATCCCCACCTGAGACCGGTTGTGCTTCAAGCAAGTGCCAGCCAGTGTCAAATCTCATGGTGTGACACTGCCATTGTCAGAATTACTATTTAGTCATTATTCATATCGGTCTCTGGAACCCTCCTATAGGTGAATACTACTTTGCTTGGCCTCAGTCACATTTAATGAATATGTTCATAGGTGCTCTTGAGTAATCTTTTTCCTTTCATGTGGCTGCATTTATAGCAGAAATGTTCTCTAAATGTAAATTCCCTGACTGTGTTCCTACGCTGCTCCTCAGCATCTTTGAAGGGTTCAATACGCTTTGCAAGATCTAAAAAGACATAGGAGGAAAGTTGCCAGGTGCTTCTCATATGCATATGTGTGTTACGTAGAATTGTGGGCTTACGCAGGCTATCTAGATTAAGGTAAAGCAAAACATATTTGTCCGTGTTTGTTTGTGCACTCAAAGTTATAGCTGTAAATAATAAATCTCAAACCTGAGCTTTCAGGTAGGTAAATCTTTTTACTGAGAAACAACTAAACTGGTGACTAAATCAAACATAGACAAAACAAAAACAAAAAACTAAGAAACCCACATATGAACAGAGAGAAGATACTGTTTGGTATGCTAAAGTGTACTAAAAGATGTACTACTTCAATATACTTGTTGATGTGGGCTGCTGACCATGTAGGTAATTTGGGCGTGTTGAAGGTGTTCTACATATGGAGAAACTGGAACGGGAAATCATTAGTCCTAAATATGCCCCTTCACCTAGGTCTGGTTAGGAGCTGGGAAGTGAACAATATAATAGCTCATTTTATGTAACCTTTTGTGTCATGGCTGCTGTCACCAAAATCCCTATGTACTTTGGGGGAATCTCTTTCATGAAGAGCTTAGAAAGCTTGCAAAACAAGACTGTCCCTAGTGGAAGTCAAGGTGGTTAACTTACATTTTTGAAAAAATCTTCCAATCTTTTAATATACTTACTCATTAATGTTCAGTCTACTATGTGGGTCAATATATGCATCTTCTTCCTGAAATTCATGCAAATCTTTCACTGTTTTAGAAAATGGGGACAGTAACATGTTTTTTGCCATGGCTTTTAACTGTATTTTATACACATACGAAGAACAGATTTACTCCATGTCGCTTCAGAAGCAGTATGTGAGCATCAGCATGCTGATCACTGTGTGGAAAGTGTGGAGGGTGCCAAATTTCCAGTATTTGTCCAAGAATTTAATTATTGAAAAGAGAGTTGATTATCAAAGTAAAGCACATTTAATGTGAAATGTTTCAGAAAAAATTTACACAATGCCTAAAATAATAATTGACTCTCTTTCATTTTTGACAATAACCTTTGATGTATTTGAGATTATTTTCATACCAATGTGTATATTCTTACTTTTACCAGGGCTATTTATTATATAGAGATGCGAACAATCACAGTATGACAGCCATAAGAATAAACCCTGAAACTTTGGAACAAGACGGTACAGTTGCTTTGCCAGGTATGAACCTCCAGATTTGAGAAGATGGTTATAGTTTACTGTTTACATGCTGTGTATTTTCAAGCAGGCAGAAGAGAAATCACAATAGATTTTGAGATGAGAAAAAGACTGCTTTATTATGGCTTTGATTTGCTGCATTAGACCAGCTGCAGGATTTCATTCAGAGGTTTTGCATCTACACCAACTACTTGAAGAATATTGTAATTTTAAAAAAATGTATAGTTATCTCAATTTAAAGACTCCAAGAGCTTAGCTTCCTTCTTAAAGAATTTTTGTTTGTTTCTAGTTCAGGCTTTAATAATTTGGCTTAGGTATGACTTTGTTTCCAGTATCTTTTAAATGGAGGTAATCACAAACTATGACCACAGCCATTTGATTTTGAATATAGGCAGAAATATGTCTAAAAACCGAAGGAGACTAACGAACACTGATGGACCATGGTTTTAATGCTTCAATTAGTGTATTTGTTATTTATTTGTTTTTTCATAGGAGCCTTATAACTTGTGTCTCTGCTTAGAAAATTAGGATGTTTCTCCAACGTGTTTTAATGGCTTCCTGGTGAAACTTGTCTGTTAGCCACCCATGCAAACAGGCAGGGCACAAGAATATCTTTTTATCAAACAACGACAGGTTTATTCTTATAGATTAGAAGAAAGATTTTTTATTGCATCTTGGCATATATAAGGCACTGACTGAAACCTCTGAAAAATTCTCTATTCTCGTATTTCAAAACCAATATTTCAAAACCAGTTTTTCTGAAACAAAGTATGCATGTAGAATCTAGTCTGTGCAACCATTTGCATAGTCCTTAAAATGCTAGTGTCACTTGAAGCTGCTTGGTCTTTATGGGGATATATGAGAAATTTGGGTGAGAGCATGTTCAAGGACCTGACAAATTGCCTCGCAGGATTGTTTTTTCCACTTTCTTCACCTCAAGGCAGCTTCAGCCATTAGGGTCCTTTGAGGTCCTTAACTGTGTTATCACTGATCAGCAAAGTATTATTTTTTATGCAGGCCTTAAGAGACACTTGAACACATTTGAAGTCTGCACCTCAAAGCTGTTAGCTTTCTTTTGCAAATCTTGGTGAAAACAAGGGTCATTCTGCAAGACAGCCTGTTTATACTACAAAAAGACAAAAATTAAATAGAAATGTATTAAACCTTCAGTGCAAAAAAGCAAATCTTAAAACCGTGGAAATACCCCTTCAGAAATCCCTCACAAATTGTCACACAATTGTGTTTTGTGTGGTTTGTGATAGTGTTGAAGTGGATGCTAGATGTTGTCTGTAACTGCTACCCTTTGTACTTCAGCCCTTGAACTTTGCTGTCTTGCTTTCTGCACTTACACACATTTATCTCATGCTTAGTTATTATGAGCAGGTAACGGCCTTGTTCTTTTGGCTAGAACAAGTGGAAAGGGCTCCACTTCTTGTTATTTCTGTTTCCCATTAAAAGGAAAAAAAATGGAGGTGGGTGCAAGTATGTGATCTATCCTGAGGAAACCCGAGTATGTACATAACTCCAAATAGTAATGGCTGTCCCATGTCTCATAGCATGTTCTATAGTTCTGAAAAACCACACCGGATAGAACTAGAGGGCAGTGACCTTGCTAACAGCTGAACACGGATATGAATCCAAGTATTTCCTCCAAATTGGTGTGGTATTCAGATGTAGTTCTATCTGGAGTTAATCTCTTTCAAAAGCCCTGGTTGGTCATAACACATTTAAATAAGGCATTCGTATTTATTTGTAAAGGGGTGAGTAGGAGATTGGGTAACGTGATGAGGAGTTGATTGTAGCTGAAAGTCATGTGGCATAGAAAACTCTATGAACTGTGGAACATTATCTTCTCTTTTCTCAGACAGTAGGATCCACCAGCTTCTTGAAACTATAAACTTCTCTTTCAAAGGGCAGTCTTTCTGCTCTGACAGATGATCTAGCAAATCTAACAATGTATGTGGAACTACCAGACTATTTGTCAACATTCTTGCATCTAATGAATGCCTTTGCAAAGCTTCATACACTGTCTTTGAGCTGTCGATCTTGCCTTCCTAGTAGAAATATCATACAATAATCACCAAATTCTGTGATTTGCTGTGTGATTGGACCTGAATTTACAGAGGAGGTTTTCATCTTAACTGTTTCTTTAATGGTAATTCTCACTATGTACCTTAGAGAGAGGTTGCTGCATTCAGCTGAAGAAGTAGAAGGTTTCATTGTTCTTTAAAACTGCGTAAGTATTTTGGAACTAAGGGCTGTTCGCTTGGTCTGCATAGTACCACAACTGAAGGTGGAATCACAGAATAGGCAGAGTTTAAAGGCAGACATGAGGATCATTGAATCCAACTCCTGATTCCACACAGGGCAACGTCAGTGTTGAACAGTATATCTGAGAGCATTGTCCAAATGCTCCTTGAACAACGGACAGGTTTGGAGCTGTGACCACTTCCCTGGGGAGCCTGTTCCAGGGCCTGACCACCCTCTTACTGAAGAACCTTTTTTATAATACCCAGTTTGAACTTCCCCTCACACAACTTTAAGCCATTTCCACCTCTCCTATCACTGCTCACCAGAGAGCACAGATCATCACCTCCCTCTCTGCTCCCACTCATGAGGAAGCTGTAGATAGCACTGAGGTCAACCCTCGGTCTCCTCTTCTTTGAGCTTAACAAACCGTCTGCTCCTCGTAAGTCATGCCCTCTAGGCCTTTCACCATCTTTGTTGCCCTCCTTTGGAAACATTCTAGTATTTTTATATCCTTCTTATATTGTAGAGCCCAAAACAGATAAGCTTAGTAGTATTTAATAGCAGGCACTACATTCATGATACCTTGTATGAATATGGAAGGTGATTTTTGACAGTCATCTTCTCTTGGAGCTTTTGAAGTGGCTGTGACTAGCCTGTGTCTATAGTTAAGTTATGTAGGTAAGATGTAAGAACCTTCTGCTACAGTGCTCTCCAAACGGAAACCCTGAGTAGCTTTTCTTGATCCCCAGAAAAATTTCCAAAGCCATAACGAATGAATAAGACTACAGATGATCAGAAGAGCACTTTGCTAGCTGAGATACTTACATGGTCCTACTTTTTGCAGATGCTTCATTCACCTTCCATTTTATCCTCTCCCCATTAATACGATATTTATTGATGCATCTGGGTTATTTAATCAAGTGCTAATGTTTAGGAAGTCTTCTGAAGAATCTATTTTAAAAAGGCACACCTGTTCCCAGTTTCCTTTCCAAAAGAACCAGACAACTACATGAACAACTACCCAAAATTGTTGTTTACTGGGAGGCTTGTCTCTTCGATAGTAATGACTCAAGAATTAGGCCAAACAATGTAATATGGATCAAGTGATGGCAAGAATATCCCGTTTCCTTGACAGTTACGCTTGTGTTAGCGCATCATATGCCATTCAAGGGATCTTAATACTTACCTATAAGACATCCAGCTTCCTGTAGCCTTTCAGAAATGTCATTTAGATTATTTTTGGAACTTCAAGCTATTGACAACTCTTTCTGTTACATTACTAATACCACTTTGCAGCATAGAGAATAAAGTGAACTGACTTCAGTCATTAAATCTGAGCTTAGTGTTGAGAGAGCAGTATTTCAAATTTCAGTGTATATGCCGTTCTCCATCCTGCCTGATGCTTACATACATTGTGTTTCATACTTGTATGTGCTCTGCTTTAGGTCTGTTACTTCAAGATGTGAGAATTAGAGTAGGCCACCTAACGCATATTTTATTCCTTGTAAGATATTTTATTGGACTAGACAATATAGCAGGAAATAGTAAATAATATTTTGGATTTGTAAATAGTTCTTCAAGTATGTTTTTTTCAGCTGTATTATTTTTATTAAAAGTACTTTCTCTACCTACTTTGCAAAAACTAACAAATTTGCTGATTATGCTGGAAACATATTGTGCATGTTTCATCTAGTGTTAAATCTGCTAGATAAACTGACCGATACTGGAACTTTGTTTAGGTTATTATGCAGGTACTTAGAGCATAAAATAGTTGTCCTATAGTATTTTTGGGAGAGGCCTCTTTCCTCTGTGTAATCAATGAAGGAGACACTTTACAAGACACAGAATCTCCCTTGTTAGTAGCTCCATCAGCAGAGCAGGAATAGAAGACATTGCATAGGGGTATACCTCTAAACTTGTAGAGAAAGTAGTCGTCTTCTTTTTTTCTTTAATGTGGGCAGAATTCTTTCCCTACCTTTTTTCTTGGAAGTGGCCACCTGTTTTCAATAAATGCATGATACATGCAAGTATAAGTCTTACAGTTTTCCAAAAAGCGCTAGATTTTCTCCTGATGAACAATGGAAAAACAAACGATGAGAAGTTCGATTCTCTCAGGTTCATTTATTTCAGTAGGTTTTATATGCTGGACTTAGTAAACTTTTATTAAAGATAATGAACCTTGCTTAAAAAAGTCTTTGGGGCATGGGAAAGACTCCTATGCAAAACCGAAAGTTCTGTTACAAAAATTTAGATTACCCCTCACATGTGAATAGTAAATTATTTTACAATTAAATATCAGGGTAACCTCTTACATTTCACACAACAGAAATAGTTTTAATAACTTGTAAAGGGACGGAGGAGTAATATATGTAATATATAGGTGAGAGAGAAGAGATCTAATAAAAAATCATAACACATTATCGGGACAGTATGTTCTCTTTGTAGATCTAACTAGAACTCTTGTAGTTAGACTGTAGTGAGAGTAAATTAAGTGGAAGCAGAGAACTGTGTATATATGTTAATATTAACTAATCAGCGCACTCCATATTTCACAGATTGTCATACTGAAGGGCAGAATATCCTCTTCACTGATGGAGAATATATTAATCAAATAGCAGCATCTAGAGATGTAAGTGTTATATATGATGGGTAAACTATTTTTATCTCACCTAATTGCTTTATTTTACAAAATGTATACAATTTCATTTTTGCTTAAAGTTTGGCTTTTTCTTAGCTAACACATCTAAGGAAGAAATCCATGTAGCTAAAGGTAATGAGAAACTGCCATGTATGTGTATATTCACCCAAGTTTGATTTGTAATGGAAATCTTTCAGATAAGTTTTAATAAAACTTTCAATAAAACTTTAAGATAAGTTCTGGGAAAAAAAAATATGGCTTTTTAACATGTTCTTCTGTAGGGGCTCTGTGGGATAAGCTGCTTAGTGCAATTTTTATCTTAATTTCATTTCCTGTAATTGCTTTGGTACTTGTTGGAGAATTGCAGACAGACTTAATAGAAGAAGTCGCAAAAATAGAAGCAAAAATAGAAGAGGTACCAAAGATACACTACATTCCAGTAGAGTTTATATGAAAATTGACTACTGGCCAAAGCTGTGGAAACCCTAGTAAGTGCTTCGATGAGAGGCGAAACCGTGTTAGCTGTTGTATATTTTCTTTGGCAGGCAGTTATTGCATTCATAGTTCTGGACTGGTCACTGTTTACTGCCCATGAGAAAAATGTAATACACGGATGGAGCAGGACTGGGGTGGGGCAGGGTAGACAACAGATACTAGACATGCATCTGTAAGGAAACCAGTATTAACCAGTTTCCCTGTTCAGACAACTTGTTTTTAACATGGCCAGATGAATGTACTTGTAAACAGAAACCTCTTTTAGCTACTATTTAAATAAGTCATCCTTAAACTGCACTTAGAATTTTGAGTTATGAACCAGGAGGAGTTGAGGGCTTAAAGTAAGGTTACAAATCATTGTGAAAGCAAGAGTTCTGTGGTGAAGTTGGAAGCTAATTATTTCTATATCAATTCACTGTTTTCGTAGCAAATTCGAAATATTTTTAAGGTCTGTCAGATACTTCTCTTCAGACCATTCTGTACCATTTTCTTCTTTTTTCCTCTGTACTAAATGTTACTTTATCTGTGTGCCATCTGATAATTTGCTCTGATATACGATTATACACTCAGACTGTGAAAAGTAAATCAGTGTATTTATTGTTCAATAAAAAAGTGAATATTTTATTTATTACAGGATGGCTTTGTAGTGCGAATATTTGCAACTAGTACTGAGCCAGTACTGCAACAGGAACTGCAGCTTAAGCTTGCAAGAAAATGCTTACATGCCTGTGGCATCTCATTGTTTGATCTGGAAAAAGACTTGCACATTATCAGTAAGTCCTGTTCTTTGAAGGTTAATAGTAAGCTAGTAATTCAAATAAGACTGAAACCCTGCCCTTCCCTTTGTTTGCCTTTATTATATGAAGGAAGGTATAACTCCATTACAAATATCAAGAAGTATGAGGTTTTTGAAACAGCTTAAACACTGCTTGACTCATAGTAAGCCATACAGTCATTTTGAACCACAGTCTTTCTATCTTTTGCAGTATTTTCCTTTAGTTTATAATTATAGCATTGTTTGAAACTTAAACTTCATCACAGGGCTCACATAACATGTATTTAAGCTGTACAACTCCTTGCTGTGGGTCGGTGTTTATGAAAGTTAAAAGGACTACTGGCTGGATTCATGGAAAAGGAATGCATTGAAAGATAGATACTAACATATTTGGAAACCGCCTTTGTGTCAGAATTTCTGAGATGGTAAACCATTGGTATCTATGAAGGTAGTTTGGAAAAGTCACTTGGCATTAGCTTTGTTTTTTTGCTATTTTAGGTGACTGCTTTTGGCAGAACAAAAGGATGTTTGGCTACATTGACCTTTTGTCTGACCAAGTGCAGTTGCTCTTACATTAGTGTTTTTTTCCTGTTTGAACAACTCCACCATGTCTAGCCCAGTAAGCCTTCTGGCAGCAAAATTTGTTTCACTTGCAGCTTTCTTAGAACCTTTGTTGTTACAAACTCTCCCTGATGGAGTTAAGTCCATACACTGATCTGTGGAACTGCGCGGTAAAACTGACTGGCTGTCTGCAATCTTCCTTGCACAGGTACAGGGTTTGATGAGGAATCAGCTGTCCTTGGTGCTGGAAGAGAGTTTGCCCTTATGAAAACTGCTAGTGGAAAGGTATTGAAAATGTTTTGTAATAAACAGCAAGTTGCATCAATATATTTCTATTTTTTAAATTTAATTACTATTTTCAACAATTTCTTTTTGCCTTCTTAATATGTTAGAATGAATTTATATGACTGTATTTAAATAAATTTTCAGAGTCCTCTTTAAAGGGAAAAATGCAAATAATTATTTGAAAACATAAGTAGATGAAGTTGGAACCCTTGGGTAATCTGTGGCTTACTTGTTTGGTTGAATTTATAGGAATTTCTACAGTCACTCTTACTTAGAGACAGTGTGGGGTTTTATTTTATATTAGAGGGAGAGAGATTAGCTTTTGTCTACAAATGATGTATTAGCACACTTGCAAAAATCTTGACTTCCTCATGACTTTCCATAAGCCATCTAACAATAGCCGTTTATGTCTCAGTCTGTTTTTTTCAGGTCCTTCAGACAATTATCATGAAATTTCCCCCATTAGAAGTTTTTGGTTGATTTTAAGTCATTTGATACATTGATTCTGCTTAGTAGAGACTGTTTTTCAGAGGTGCTTGCACATTCACTGAAATTTAGAAATAGTTTTGCTTACTTTCACTATGACTTTTTGACATTATTTAATGTGTTTGTATGTCGGTTTGGAAAAGTAATGTTATTTCACATGTATAAGCATAGATCTTTTTTTTCCTGTGCTCAGAATTTTGTTGCTGTATTGGAATGAGGCTTTGTTATGTTCTCATCACAACAGTGAGATTCATGAAAATAATCACATATAAGCTTAACTATTTTTTCCCAGTAAAATTTAATAATACGAAACCTAGAATTTGGTCAAGCTAGAACTCTTCAGACTATAGGAGGAGATAAATTATTTTGATCTTCAGACTGAGAGCTCTCTTGAAGTTAAAGTCAGCAAACTTCCTAGTTTTGGTCCCTTAAGTTGTGTGTTTAAGCATAAAATACACTGTATAAGACATAATGAAAAATGGCTTTAAGTGCCTACATATGTTAACACATCCATTTCATAGTGCTGTCTAGAGGAGGTCTTTTGTCCACATCAGTCATTTTGTATTTGTTCAAGTGACATGTTGTGTTTTATGTTACTGTTCACGTGCTCACTGACCTGATGCATTTACTGAAAATAGGTTTTATATATATATATATTTAAGCATATTATATAAGCATATATATTAGCATTCATAGAAAATTTGTGGTTTTCATTATTTATATTGTTTTTATACCCTATTGCTTTTACAGAGACATTTCTCTTAAATGTTTTTAATGCTTAGTTTCCTCTTAATAGTTTCTCTTGAACAGTTTCTTCTTGTGTATTTAATTTGTAAAGCCAAACAATTAGATACTAAAACTATCTGTTTCTCAGTAGAATGCATATTTCAAACCAAGCAGAATCCAATCAGGATGTTTCTCCCATTAAATCAAAATTCATGGGTTTAGGATAGAGATAGTTATATCAGGAAAAGTTCCATACATTTTGAAATGTGGTAGGCATTAAATACAGTGCAGCTTCAAACTGATACATGTTGAAGTGTTGTGGTGTAACTTCAAATGTTATACTGTTTTTTTCCTAGATTTATTATACTGGCAAATATCAAAGCCTTGGAATCAAACAAGGTGGACCTTCAGCAGGAAAATGGGTTGAACTACCAATCACGAAATCTCCAAAGATTATTCAGTTCTCTGTTGGACATGATGGTTCACATGCCTTACTTGTTGCAGATGATGGAAGTATATTCTTCACAGGTTCTGCTAGTAAAGGAGAGGATGGAGAATCAAGTATGTATTAGGTTTGCTTGATCAGTAGTTGATAAAAGCCTGTTAACTACTTTTTAATTTCAAAGGAAAATTGTTAACATTTTCCAAGAACTTGAAAGCACGCCATTGGTAGAATTATTTTATGTAACAGATACATTTTATAGGAATAGTTTTTGAGAGTTGTATTGAAGTAATTACCACATACTAAAGGGATTTCGGGTGTGAGCACAGCAGCTAATTTTGTGAAGTTATGCTTTAAGCAAAAATTGGATATTTATGAAAACTTCACTCTTGTGAACTTTGAACTTCCTTGTATTTCAGTAAAGTTTTCCAATGACATTAAATATTTCTGGGTTTGAATTTTACCCCAATAAACAACCAGCATCACTGTTTCTCTCAGCTAATGATGTTGAACTCATTTTTAGCACAGTTTGGATTCTGTGGTGGGAGTGCTACTTTAAAATTGTTCTGATAAAAGTCAGTCATATGTTCAGTCGAGAGGCCATGCAGTCTGTCTGGGAATTTGTCTGAAAATCTGAAGACCCAAACTTTTGCCTCTTCGCTGTTGTTTTAGAGAACTTTGTAAACTGGTGTTTTGCCAGCTGATGTTTCTCTATTATGGAGAAATTATAGAAAAATAATACAAAAATAACGCCCAAAATTAAATATTTCACTTTTGGAAACAGGCTGTTGTGTTAGTTTGTGTGAGATTTAGGTGGGTTGGGGAATGGTAAAGACTTTAATAATACTGGAATTTTTGTGCCTCAGTGTAGTCAGTCAGAAATATCAAATTCAAGTCTTTATGCAGTACTAGATGGTTAGAATTTAAAATAGAATTTTAAAATAGATTTCAAGTGTGTATGTGTGGGTGTATATATGTGTATATATGTACAACATGAGGTTGGACCCAGCTTTATCTCAATTAACTGTATAGTAGTTTTACCTTTCAATGACGCTGTTAACTAAAAATCATTGGGCTCCATGTACAAGGTATGGCATAGCTCATTTTGAAACAAAACACATATAGCCTAGTGTTACTGTGAAAGATCAACTACATGGACAGTATTCTCCAAGAATGTGTATTTTTTCCCATATGACATAACTAAAATACAGGCAAGAACATTTTATATTATAACATAGTTGATCATGCATGTAGAGGGGATTCTTGAACGTGCTCAGGGGACAGGAAGTTAGTATTACTCCTGTATAAAAATCTGTGGATAACAAACATGGTATTGGCCGCAGTAACCTTGTAGAGTTTTAAATGCAAATCTACTGAAAATTGCATGGAACAAAATCGTATTTCTTCTTCAGTAAATTTAGAGTAAATTTAAGAGATTTAATCATTTTAGGCAAAAAGATTTCAGAAAATATATTTAAAAGCAGAAATTTCAAGATTTCCCTGGGCAATTATTTGGAAGTTACCTAAATACAAATGATTCTTTTTGTTGTATTAAATTAATCTACAATTTCGGATGAAACAGAAGTTTAGGACTTTGAAGTAAATTGCTGTCACTGCTTTTGTTTGAGTAACGGGAATTGAAGTGGATCTCAGCACTAGGTCTTTTTACTGGAGAATGTGATCAGGAACCTGATCAGGCTATTCTCAGTTCTTTTAAAAGTTCAACTGTATTCAGACTGATCTAGTTGTCTTTGTCACTCTGTAAGTTGGCTTAGAGTGGATGTGCTCAAACTTTACAATTTTTTTCTGATTCCTTTTAAACCTAGGCAGGAAGATATGGGTTTCTGCCTGCGAAGTGCATGTACATGTTCTCTGTAGAGAACGTTAACTGTTAGCAATTAAAGGTAGCTCTCAGTTCTCTGACTTGGGTGAAGTTCATAGGCAGGAATAGTAGCTGTTAATTGTTTTATCTGGTCTTTAGCTGTTCTTTTATTGTTTTGTTTAAGGACAGAGTGCAAACAATCTGGGTGGTTTTTTGTTGTTGTTGTTGATTTTTAATAATTTTTAGTACTTCTCTTTTCTCCTTATAGGAATCTGTTAAGACTCAACTGTTTTTAAGTATCATTTTAATAAACAGGGAATTTAATATTTTTCTTTAGAAAATAACAACAAAACTTTTAATTGTATAGCTTACTTTGCATATATTGTCACATATTTTTCTGAGGTGGCATTGAAGACTTTTTAGTATTTTTGTTTTTTTTGGACTACATATTGCTTTGTAAAGCTCATGAAGTATGAGGCTAGTTCAGTGTATATATAATAAAAAAAAAGCATGAAGATTCATTACAAGGATATCAACTCATGACTTTTTTTTTGCAATTGAATTTTGAGAGAAACCAGTGCAATCCAGTAAAAATTAGACTGGGAGATCATATAGATGGATTTTTTTCAGTAGTATTCTGAAAACTAAACCCTATTTAGAAAACAAATGTTATTATGTATTCAGAGCTTTCTTGTAAAATGACATGTACTTTATTAATTTATTTAAAGCTAAAAGCAGACGGCAGTCAAAACCATATAAGCCTAAAAAAATCATCAAAATGGAAGGAAAGATTGTGATATCTACAGCTTGCAATAATGGAAGCAGTTCTGTAATTTCAAAAGATGGAGAACTCTACATGTTTGGAAAAGATGCCATTTACTCTGATAGTACAAGTAAGCTAATATTTGTCTTTTAAATGATTTCTTAAATAGAGTAATTGAAATTAGTTTGAAGTTTTTAGCCTGTGGAAATGATGTTTGTGTGTTTCTTACTCTCCTAATAAATTTCTGAATTTCTGCTGGTTCAGCCAGATATGACAGACGAATAGAAAGACAAGACAGAGTTTCCTTAAGCTCTGTAAAAATATATAGCAGCACCAGGGACAAACTCCCAAATGAATGTATCCACTAAGGGAAAAAAAATAAAATCAGTTGTGTTCTTAATATAACACTTGACAGCCACACAGGAAAGTCAGAAAAATGAGACATATTATGGACAAAGTCTGCAGGAAACCAGGCCTTATAAGTTTCTCTGTGCACAAAATTGCCTGTTTTGATTTTGTTTATGATCCTGTACATCTCTATTTAAACAAAATTTTAAAGAAATAAAGCCAATGGGACTATGACACCTTTAGAATTGTTTTATAAAATTAGTGATTTAGGGCAGGGTTTATTTTAGTTCTGGCTTTTTTCTTTTTGCAGTAGACATGGTCTAGGACTAATGCTCTTTTTACTTCTTACTCTAGCACTTGTTTTCCTTATCCATTATACTTCTGCCTTAGTGTTAATTTAATAATTGTCAGTATTCATTAGCAATTGTGTAATACTGCAGAAGTTTTCATCTCAAGTAGAAAGTGCAATAAACCACTCAACTATTCTGTGTCATATAGGTTTAGTAACAGATTTGAAAGGCCACTTTGTGACTCAAGTAGCCATGGGCAAAGCTCACACCTGTGTGTTAATGAAAAATGGAGAAGTTTGGACATTTGGTGTAAATAATAAAGGACAATGTGGAAGAGACACAGGCTCCATGAGCCAGGGAGGAAAAGGTGAGGAACCTAGATTTTTCCTTTTGTTTCGTATGCTGGAAAATATCACAAGGAAAAAAGCATAACTGTATTTATTTAAAATATAATTGTAATACTAATGCTTAAGCACATACAGTGTACTTAAAAAAAAAAAAACACAACAAAGCAGGCATGCACAAATGCTTCTGCTTCAAAAACATTTGGTTTTGTACATTCTAATAAAACTAGCTTTGTAAAAAATCTCATTTACTTTTGTTGGCGAAAAAGCTTTTCGTTAAAACAACTAATAAAACCAAACCTTGTTATTTCTTTTCTTAGTTGTAAAGGCTAGATACATGCCCCAGCTCATGCTTGGAAAAGTTTCAGAGGTGTCGTTATGCTGACTGAGCATACAAATCAGGCATTTGTAGTTGTTCCTTTTAAAATCTGATCTGTGAATGTTCTTCAGATCTTTTTCAGTAGCCACTGCTGAGCTCTGAAAACAGATGTTTATTCTTTCAATATCCCAATTAGGTTTTGGAGTTGAGAACATGGCAACAGCAATGGATGAAGATCTAGAAGAGGAACTGGATGAAAAAGATGAGAAGTCCATGATGTGTCCTCCAGGCATGCATAAATGGAAGCTGGAGCAGTGCATGGTGTGCACTGTATGTGGGGATTGCACAGGCTATGGAGCTAGCTGCGTTAGTAGTGGCCGTCCTGACAGAGTTCCTGGAGGGTAAGCAGACGTGCGGAAATAGACTTACCGTAGTGGGTTGAACAGGTAAAGCATGTGTTGAATTCAAACTGAGCTGTTGTGTTCTTAAACTTCAATCTAAGATAATATATTTAAACAGGTATGTGCTTTTAAAATCAGAAATAAGTGAAAATTTTTGTAAATAGCTTGTAATGGTTGTAGCTTATTTAAATGCTTTTTAAAAATTTCTTTAGGGTGTACCTTTTGCTTTACTAGAAGCTGTTGAATATGACCAATAGTATAGATTGTCTCTTGCCAAAAATGTCTCTTGAAAGGCACTTAGAGAACAAAGCTCTTATCAGACATAGTCAGCATGGGTTCATGAAGGAAAAGTCCTGCCTTAGTAATTTGATCTTCTATGATAAGGTCACCCACTTAGTGAATGAAGGGAAGGTGTTACACGTAATCTTTCTGGCTTTCAGTAAGGCTTTTGCTACTGCCCCTTATAGTGTCATTCTGGGTAATTGTCCAGCTGTGCTTTGAACAGGTTCACACTACGCTGAGTGGTGAACTCGCAGAACAGCAAAGTGCAGAGGGTTATGAATAGGGCTACATTTGGCTGGTGACTGATCACTAGTGGTTCCCAAGGGCAGAATTCTAGGGCCAGTTCTGTTCAGCATTTTTATCGATGATCTGGATGCAGGAGTTGCTGCAAACTTAGCAAGTTTGCTCGTGATACCGAACTGGGAGGTGCTGTTGACTCTGTAGGGATGAGAGGCCTTACAGAGGGACCTAGATAGAGTGGAGCATTGGACAGTCAGCAACAAAGGAAAATGCTGGGTTCTGCACCTGGGACGCAGTAATGCTGGACACAGGTAAAGACTGGGAGATCAGTGAACAGAGAGCAGCCCTGCAGAAAGGGATCTGAGTGTGCTAGTTGACAGCAGGCCCAACAGGAGCCAGCAATGTGGCCTGGCAGCCAAGAAAGCAAACCGCATAGCCAGCCAGTCAAAAGAGGTGATTCTCCTGCCATATTTAGCATCGTTGTGGCCTCATCTTGAATATTGCATACAGTTCTGGACCTCACAATATAAAAATGATGTCAAGATGCTTGAGTGTGTCCAGAGGAGGGCAGCAAAGCTGATAACGGGGCGGGAAGTCATGGAGAGGCTGAGGACACTTGGGTTGTCTAGTTTGGAGGAAAGGAGGCTCAGAGGTAACCTCGTTGCCCTCTGCATCTTCCCGAGGAGCGGAAGTGAAGAGGGAAGTGCTGGCCTCTTATGTGTGGTAACCAAGGATGTGCCGTGAGGGAATGGCACAAAGATGTGCCGGGAGAGGTTGAGACTGGACATTGGAAAAATACCGTGAGGTTGGTCAAACGCTTGTTTGACCCAAGCACCTAGCAAGGTTCTTGATTGCCCAGGCCTGTCAGTGTTCAAGAGGCATTTACATAATGCCCTTATTAATATGCTTTAAGTTTTGATTAGCCCTAAAGTGGTCAGTCAGGCTGTTGGACCTAATGATCTGTGTAGGTCCCTTCCAATTGAACTATTGTATTTTACTTACAGAGCTGTTGGCTACAGGATAACCTTTCTTTGTCCTATGATGGAAGATTTTATCTTGGTCTTCCATTTGATTTTATCTGTTACTTCAGGTTTGAGCAGCATAAAGGACCACTGCTTTGCACATTGCCATTACTTTCTTCAGCATTGCATGTGCTCACTGTTTCCCTGTTTGTGTTTTCATGTAGTGTGCATTTAATTAAACAAAGAAACATTATGCCGAGAAGTCAGTTCAGGTGTGCATTGTCAGTGTATGCTCCCAGGCACCGTGCAACAGCATCTAGGATATAAACCAGTTATACTTTCTGTTTATCTTGGGAAGAATTACGTTATTAGTTTGTTCTGTTTGTGAGCATGTATGTTTTAATTACCAAGGCACCAATAATGCATGAGAATTAAAAGTGTTGATAAAGTAACTCTGTTTGCTGCAGAATCTGTGGCTGTGGCTCAGGTGAGTCGGGCTGTGCTGTTTGTGGCTGCTGCAAGGCGTGTGCTAGAGAACTGGATGGCCAGGAGGCAAGGCAAAGAGGAATCCTTGATGCTGTAAAAGAGATGATACCTTTAGATCTCTTACTGGGTAAGTGATATGAAATTAGGAAGATTATTTTTATTTTTTTATCTTACTACGATTTTTTATTTCCAGTTGAAGTGGGGTTTTTCATTTGTTTCCTTTGATACTTCTCTTTGTACTCTTTAAATAAAATCAGTCCTATTGCTGACTTTTGAAATCTGAGTTAGAATAACAGGTTAGTGTAGAAATAGATGTTCCTTTCAGTTAATACTTTTGCCTGCATTTTATTTTTTTTGTGTTGTATGATAAAAACTTTACCATAACTTATGCAGTTCTTTCCTCGCAAATTCTGGACTTACATGATAATTTTAGTATAAGAGTGTTAAAATGGATAAAATATAACTTATCAGGCAGATTTATTTATAGTTAGTGTAGCAAAGTGGGATCATTCTGGTAAGTGAAACATTTTAAATTTTTCTTTGCTATAGATATGAGTGTGCCATTTTGACCTGTGTGGTTGGGATACTAAGGCTGATCCTACAAAGTTGTTCTTGCCCATTTTTGATAGCTTGAGTTTTTCTGTGATCTTATTTGGAGACATGGCAAAAGATGGGAAATATAATTTCTTGAGAAATTCTTTTTTCTCAGAATTTTTTGGAGTAGGTATGTTGCCGGGAGTATGGAAATTACTTAAAAACGCACATGCACATAAGGAACACCACCTTAAGTCTTTCCTTGTTCTAAGATCTGTTATAGTAGCATTTTTAATATTATATTCTCTCTACTTACATCTAGGCAGTTACAGATTTTAGGAGATTTTGCTAGGTCCAACTTTTCTTCCTTTTTTATTTTTTTTATATATTTGTTTTTTATATTTATTCTTTCTTCCTTATTTTTTTTAGATTTAAGTAGGGGCCTTAATCCTGCATAGAAGCAGTATCTGATACAGAAAAGGAGTGTAAAACAATCATATGCTTAAGTTAAAATATTTGTGCATCTCACCAATTTTTAAATTTTTTTTTTTTGAAAAGTAGTCATCAAAAATCTTATGCTATAATTTGAATGTGAGTTTTTTTCCACATAAAAGTTAACTGGAGTGTTTCTCTTGATAAGTTATTCTAACACTAAGGACCCCCTAATGTTACAGAAGTAGATTTATGCCGTATTGCACTGACAGTGAATGTAACAACAGCATCTCTGCTTAACAGCTCTATTTTCATGCATGACCAAGGATGAGTTAAGGTTTTTGTGTTTATCCCTGCTTTGCTAACTCCTCTCCTAGCAGGATAGATAGCTCTTGGTCCTGTGTTGGGCTTTGGCATAGTTTTAAGGTGAGGGCATTGAATTGATTAAGTCACATTTGCCTGGAGAAAAGTGACAGTGCTTCAAGGTGCATTGTTTTATCTGATATCAGGGCCACAGTTTATATATGTATATAAAATTGCTACAATTTCCTGAAGAAACATGGAAAAAAGGCAGTGCAAACAGCAGTTCTGTTGTTGTGTGCATTCAAGGTGATCCATGGTACAAAAGTACTTATCAGTACATTTTGAATTCGTATTAAATTAGCTAGTTGTTAAATAAGTCAGGATTTACATACAGATATATCCATGTGTTAAAGTAATCAAATGTTTCTTTGTAAGGACAGAGCATATGGTGCTAAAGCATTCTTAACCATGTCTTAAAAACGTTTTAAATAGACCAGATATTTGTATAGTTTAAGTGATTTAAATATTTTAAAATATTATTGACATTTTATTTTATGATTGTTTATGTTTGTCATTTGTGTTTATGTTTGTTAATAAACCGTTCTGATTTTTTTTGGGGAAAAATTGAGATAACTGTGATAACAGATAACTAACCATAAATATGTAATATGCTTGATAAAAATTATTAAATACTAATCAGTAATGTTGAAATTGTGGCAGATTCATGAAAATCAAAATTCAGAGAAAAGGTCTAGTACTCTTAAGAAATATTGCTCATCTCCTTTTTTTTTTTCCCCCCCTAAATATTTTGTAAGAGCCACATAAGGGACAGGTAGGAAGTTGGCTTCAGTTTCCATTTACTAAACTTCCACTGGGGTTTATTACTCTCATAATACATAAAACTATCTTTAAAAATTGTTTTGTTTTCTTAATCTGTGTAGCTGTCCCTGTTCCTGGAGTGAATATTGAAGAACACCTTCAGTTACGGCAAGAAGAAAAGCGGCAGCGTGTAAACAGGAGACATAGACTGGAAGAAGGAAGAGGTAAGTGACTTAGTGATGAGAGGCTTGAATAGTCCAAGCAAACTTACTCTGTTTTCTAAGAATGGAAATTAACTAATTTTGTTAAGTAGGCTGATACAGTAATCAAACGCAAATCAGAACCTAAAAAACTAGCTTATGTTATTTAGCCTTCTTTAGGAATATTGGGAGAAGTCTATGCATTTGTTAATGTGTATTCATTAAAATTTCAGTGGTGAAGAGTAGCATTTTGTATTAATTTTATGTAGTCAATTTTCACTTTTGTTGTTTCAAAATGGAGTAATAATTATTTACTGTAAATGCTTAAACTGTCTTTATACAGAAAGACTTAAAATGTCTGCAAGCTTGTCCAGTGCTCATTTTCTATAGTATGAATTATTTATTATAAATTATTAATGAATTTTTGTACTATAATAGTAAGCAAGATTTCTTGGTTTATAAAATGAAATTTTCTTTATTTGAATAGCCTGAAATGATCCAGTACACTGATGAAATTAAACAACAAACACTTGATCATTTCAAAATTTTACTGCTTTCTGTATTACCTACCTCAGGAATTATTGTTGATATTCTAAACAAACAGACTGTGTTTAAACAAGATTTCAGCACTGTTCTTTTTTTTAATATATCTCAGAATCTTAATCTGTTAAATAATTAAAGTTGAGAGATTTTAGATTGATAGAACTCATAATATTTTAGAGAAGCATGCTGATGTGGTTGGTAATATTATTGTGCGCTGGGGAGAGGAACAATTTTGTTGAAATTTTATGGTGTTTAAGCTTCTGCTGTGTTAGTAATGCTACATTTTGATTCTGTCACTAATGTCTGATTTGTATTTTTTATAAATAACTTCTTTTAAGATTTAGCTAGTTTTTTTTTTTTTCCTAAGATATAGTGTGCATTGTGATCAAACTTACTTCTTAGAGTCCAAGCCAGTGAACCTTGTGGGGCAACTTTTGGTTTTATTTAATTTGCCTATAAGAAATTACTAGCATTATCACAAGTAAGGAACATGGAAAAAGAGAGCCTACGGATGTGGAGTATAACAGAATATTTTTCTTTGAATCTTTGCAATTAATTTTAGCTTTGCGGTAGAGAGGGGGAAGCCTTTATTTTTATGTCTGTGATATTGGACCTGCGTGCTTCTGTCAAATATTAGGGACAGTTAACAACACCTCAGAAAGGTAATAGTGACAGAGCCAGAAAGTAAATTTTCAGTTGGAGGAAAGGGGAAGAAGAGCAGAGGAACACTTCAGAGAAGACCAGAGCAACTTGTCCCTTTTGTATGCCATCTGTCTCTTAAAAATGTTCTGAATCTAAGTCTCAGATGATCAATATTAGGCACGTTGTTATTGTTGGTTTGATAGGTGTAGGGGGCTGTAGTTAAAGTGATGTTGCTTGTTGCATGCATCCAAGTTACCTGAATCAAAGAGCACAGACATTGCATAGCTCTGTGTATATTGGAGGTAGTGGGTATGTCTAGCTGGAAGAGTGGAGATTAGTCTCCTGTTTCAGTTCAGAATGACTTAAGTAATGAAGCTGGGAATAGTGTTTCACGAATACCTAGAGAAGTCTTGATTTATACAATCAAGTGTTAATCAGATGAAAAATTTGGTGTTTTGTTGTTTATCCGTCCAAATGCTGTAGGTTTCCATGAATTGGTGGAAAGAATAGCACCGTTCTTGAGAACTGATGTTGCTCTTCTGTTTTCATGAGAGAGAGAGACATGGAACATTTAAATACCTATTGGATACTCATTTTGGTTTGCAAAATGTTTTGCAACCTGAAAAAACTCAGTTATACCAATTCTAAAAAGAATAAGCAGGCTGCTTAGTATACCCAAAAGTTTTAATATTTGTGGATCTCTAACTGAACAAATCCTCACGAGCTGAAATAGCTATTTAGTGAGCCAAAGAAAGGTTTTAACCTTTCACTTCTCTGAAAACTTTGGTTGATTGCTTAAAGGCCAGGTTAGCTCTCGTAGAGGCCTTCCTTCAGGTAGGTAGGATTTTGTTAGGATTATGATTTCTGGGTTTTGGGTGTTAAAGTATGGTATTTGCTCTCTTATGCAAGATCAGGGAGAAACAAAGCATGGATAGCTTCTTATGTAGTCAAGAATAGGATCCATCACTGAATGTTGCTGATCACTCTTCAGTTACATGTAGTGACCTTTATTCAATACAAATATTCTCTCAGCAGATCTTCAAAGTCTTGTAGACAAGATGACTGAAAACTTTGTAAGTGAATATAGGAATATTTCATTCCTAAAACAGACAAAGAAAACACATAAAGAAATCCCTCACTCCTCTCCCACTGAATGTGTTGAAATAGGAGTGAGGTTTAGGACAAAGGTATAAAAGGTACCAATACTGGAAGTAAACTGATTTCCACATTGCAAGTTTCAAGTTGGCTAATTTGTGCTCCTTTAACAGGAAAAAGCAGCTTTATTCTTTTTAAAATGTATACTTAGAATGTCTTCAAATTTAATTTTGTTACAGTTACTTACCTCTGTAACAGTGCTGCATTGGAATTAAGGGAGAAATTGAAGGCTAAGTCTACAGGTATAATCATTTAACTCTTTTAAGAGGTCTGTTGTGGAGGATGATGAGTATGCTTAACTTCATTTGCATTGTTCAACAAACATAAAGTGAATTTCAGTATTCTGGGATGAAAAAGTAGTTGTCATTGGTAGCTGTAACACAAATGGCCTAGTTAAATGTTACTGTATTTTCAATCAAGAGCAGTTAACTCCTCATCTTTCAACGCCTTCCAAATCAAAGTAGCCTGCCAGTGTTGTAATGGACAGGTTTATGTGCTGTTTAGCAGCACAGCTTGGAGTGGTTAGTAACTTCAGAAATTTTTGCTGTTTAAACTGAAGGTTTCTTTTTTTTTTTTTTGTCTCAAAATGGCAGCCACAACATATTAGACGATACTTGCCAGAATAGAATTGTAATTAGTAAATCATTAGTAAGTCTACAGTCAGTTGATATTTTTCCTTCACTCAGGAAAGAAGTTTTATTTTAGTAACGCATTAGAGCCTTAAAATTAACAATGGAAAAGTGTTTCAATTTTGGTTAATACATTTAGTATTTGAAAAAAAACTTGAGAGTTCCTTAATCTTGGTTAGATTTCTCTGCACTTTTCAGTGCAGTATGTTCAGTTGGCCAGTTTTGCTTCCTTTTGGTCACGGTGTTAGAGCTGCTTCACTCAGCTTCTAGCTCTGTGGCTGTAGGGCAAGAGCAAAGATGAGGGCTTAAAATCAATTGCACGTTTTTAAGTCTTGTAAATGACCTCTTGAGAGATTTAGAAGCTGCTATGAATACAGATGGCTGTGCTAAATCCTAATATCCCAATGTAATGATTGATGGATTTTTATCAGCTCTTCACTGTCTCTCTCAAAATCTGGTGAGAAGTGAAGGAACTGGTGTACAGTACTGTACCATACAAACATGTTTGTTGGGTTTTTTCAAGCTGTTTGGGGGGCTTGATGGGAGTGGTGAGAGGTGAATGTAGTAGTTGCACTGTCTTCTTTTCCCTGCTAATGAAGAAGTTTTGTATGTTAGAATATTCAGAACCTGGTTAGACTATTTTTCCATTCCTATCAAACACCAGTTTTCTAGTCTTGAGGATATTAAGTTATGCCTTAATGGACTCATTGTACACTAAGTGTAATGTAGCTTAGATTACCATTTTCTGAGTGAGCTAATCTGGAGAGCTGTCCCTGCAATTTTTTCAGATTGGGACTTGAAGTAGTAGAATTTCAGTTTATTGCTTAAATATAATTCTGTTGGTGGTGGGTTTGTTTGTTTTGTTTTAGAAGGCTGTGAGAATTTAAAAACATCTTTTTAAAGATCTATATTTAATACACTAAAAGATACAGAAATAGCTGTTAATATGATGATTACAAAGGGCCTCTTCATTCCGTGATATTTCATTACTTTACTCTTGCTCAGCCTGTGATGTAAAACTTCTAGATGATCACTACTGAGATACAGATTTGGTGTTTAACCAGAGGTTTGGCTTTTGATGCCCATACAGAAGGGGAAAATTATTTTCTTTCAGTCTTATTCTGCTTGGAAGAAAAAGAAATCTGGAAAATAATTAATATTAGTCAAAGCTGTTTTGTACTGAGACAATGTTATCTGAGGCTTCATATATTTGAGCAATTTTATACTTTTCTGAAGTGTAGCTAATTCAGTTATTTCAGCAATTAGTTTTACTGTGGCAGGCTGAGTATCAGTTAAATCTGTTTAACTAACATCTGCTCAAGGCACTACAAGCTTGAAATCAGTTTGTCGGTAACACTGTTCTTTGCTCATTGCTGAGCATATACTTAAATATACAGCAGAACTGTCTACTCATATGCAATAAGTTTCATTTAATATTAGTGCAGCTTTTTTCCATAAATTTATTTAAGTATTTATGTTGATGCTTTCAGGACCTGGAAGTTTTATTTGTTTCAAAGTTTCTTAAAAAAAAACTTTGTACTTGCATACATATAAATTGTATCAAACTCATACCTGACTTTCTGTTTTAAGAAAGCTTTCAAGAGAAGGTTGTGTGTTTTTGTCCTTAATTACCAGCAGGTAAGGTTTTGTGAAGTTACATTGTTATACTTGAGTTTATGACTTCTGTCTGAAAGAGGTGATGATTGTTAATAAAGCTGATTTTTGAAATAGAAATCTTTATATTTGTTACTGTTTTAGAACTCAGATTTGCCATAGATTTAGTGAAAGCAGTTGCTTTATATTTAGTGGTTTAGTTTATCTTACACATACAGAAATGCATCTTTCACATTTGTTTAACAGTAAGTACACAGTCAAGTATTTAGAAGAGAGAAAGTGCCAAAATTATTATCATAAATATTACTTCCATCTCATTTTCTCATACCCACCCCAGTTGTCTTGCATGCATGTGTTGGCTAGTCTGCATCTCTTTTTGACCATAAAAAGCCCTAGCAATTTTTCCTCTGGACCTGATTTATACAGCTTAACTGTCAGTAGAAAAGAACTTTAAGAACAAAGGAAGAGGAATGTAATCCATTTTTACTTTCAGTGTTTTGAACAAAAGCAGCAAACTGTAGCAGAGGACAATAAAACAAAAATGAACCTTAGTGCCTGCATCACACAGTGTCAATTTACACAAATAAATAAATAAAAAAATGCTGTGATAATAAATTGCCACTCATCATCTGAAAAAAAAACAGTTTTAAAGAATGTGCAGTTAACAATTAATATGGCCTTGTAAGATTATTAAGATTGTTTTTTGTTTGTTTTTTACCTTAAACCTAGAAGTATGGGTATCTTAGTATCTTAGTAAAATATGTTCCGCTTTTAACTAAGTATTTGTCCTCAGTTTCATTTTTTGAAATAACCTTCAAAGTTTACCTACTGTTGACCTGTTAGATAGGCTTTTTTTTGTATATTAAGAGTTTGTCTCTGTATTTTATTATTTCCTAAAACAGTCTGTTCTTTCTCTTACAAACATTCAAGAAGACAAAAATAGGGTTTTACGATGGAAAGTATCATCGAAACTAGGAGATTCAGTTAGTAAATCTGTACTGAAAAGCTACTGTGTTTGAAAGAACATAAATAAATTGTGAAATCAAACACTGATGAGTTAAGAAATGGCAGAATTGAGATTTCCTGTGCAACCTTAATTTATATTGCTTATGTACGTACATTATGATACAGTTTTTAATGATGTGATTGTGTACTATTTTTTCAGGTAACCTGCTACATTCAGTGCATTGGTCTACACTAAGTGGCCACTTGAGATCATTAATTTCAGTACTCTGTAATTACAGCTAGTCAAATAGCATTTGTTTAGGGAAAGATACTAGAAGAAATCAAAATATACATAAAACAAATATAAATCAAATAGAAAACTCTGAGGAAATTCTGCCAAAGTGCTTAGATGGCCTAGAATGCAAAAAAGCACTTAAGTGTGTATACAGACACTCTGTTATCCCATAGTCAGCTGCTTTGTTTAATAAACACATTCTATTTTTCTAGAATAAAATTACTTCTGTTGATTAACAATTTCTGCTTTATGCTTTTAATTCACTGCCAAAGTCCATTTTGAAAGGCTTGGATCCTGCAGGACCCAGAAAGAAAGCTAATGTTTCTAGCTTTGAGATGTTTGATTTGGGAGCTATGGGAAAACATTCTATAAAAACTAAAGGGAGAGAGTGAATATCATTTTGCATCATACAGCAACTGATTTAAAATAGCAACATTACAGTCTACTAGTGACTGTCATTCCTTTATCTCTCTAACCTGAGCTACTAAAATAACTGAATAATAGGTTATTATTCCCTATGTAAGTCTACATTAGAAGCTTCTGGAAGAGTTTTTCGAATGATTTTCTGCATTTTTTTAACAAAATAAAGGAAGCATCTGGTGTATGGCTGAATTGTTCCACCAAAATAATTAATAGTACTTAAACTCTGCTCCCTTTGTACAGGCAACTTTTGATGTAAGTAGAAAGTAGATGCAGTCTTTATGAATTGTTCTAGTGGTTTGTTTCCTGTGGTGTTATATTCAAGGGAGAGAAGGTTCTTTAGAGCACGATTGAACATTCAGGCATCATAATATAATCAGAATGCAGATATTTCCTATCATATTCTCATTATGTTACAGATCTAGCATGTATAAAAAGCCAAAAACAATGATAGACATACTCATTCTGTTCCATGGATTGGATACAAATTATTATGAAATGGAGAAATACTGTATTTAACTTTATTTTGGACTTGAGTTCCTCATGTAATTGATGGGAACATATAGGATATAGGAATATCCAGA
This sequence comes from Cygnus atratus, assembly GCF_013377495.2. Classification (NCBI taxonomy): domain Eukaryota; kingdom Metazoa; phylum Chordata; class Aves; order Anseriformes; family Anatidae; genus Cygnus; species Cygnus atratus. The sequence continues at coordinate 163,987,727 of NC_066362.1, forward strand.
AGCAAAGCTGCTTTAGTCAGAAGGTTGGACACTTTTACAGAGTCATTGTATTGACTAGGGGAATGTAATTCAGTTAAGGGGCTTGGCAGTTATAAGCAGCAGTGTAGTAGCAGTATGCTGCCATCCTTTTATGCATCCCCACTATTCTTTATCTCCCAAATTTCTAATAATTCTTTTACTTACCCTAACATACTTAGCTTCCTTCTGTCCTCCTGAATTTCTCTCTCTTGCCATCTTTGCTCTTAACACCAAAATGCCAAAGATTGCTTTCAGGGCTACATTTGGTCCCGTGGGCTATATGTTCTGCAGGCATTTTCTGGAACTTTGGAATTTTTTGTCTAAATTATCTAGAACTCACATACTCTGATTACTACAAATACCTTAGACCCACATACTTCATACTTGCACTCTTTGCAGTCCTTGGATCTTTTTTTGTGACTGTTTTCTACTCCGAGCTTCACTTTTGTCGTATTGTCAGGTCCATTCTCTATTTCTTGGGCTTTTTATTTCATTAGGAACTTCTCAGTAGTAAGCAAGTCCCAGTCTTCCATCACTATCTTTTTTTCTGTTCAACTCCAGTCTGTTTCCTCCTGCTATTCACCTAGCTTTGCTCAGTATCTTTTATCCTCCTAACACTCCTAGCTTTCGTAATTTGCCTGTCATTTGTCTCTCTCCCCTTTCTTGACTTTTCCTGGTCTGCCTCAGTACCTCCCTTCCAACTTGGAAAGAGAGAAAGGGATAATATTTTTTGTGTGAATTTAAGAACTAGCAATTGAGATGCTAAGCACAGCAAGTGGCCTGGCAGAAGGTAGCCTTTACCAAAAATGGTAACTGAGAATATGGAGTGGTATTAAAAATCTATTAAACGGAAGCTCAGATTGATAGGAGACTGAAAAGTAGGAAAAACAGCAAGACAACTAGAGGAGGAAGCTTCATAATGAAGGTAAATCAAAAGCAAATGATGATTCTTGGTCATAAGGAGAAGTTAGTTCTTAATTAGCAAGTTGATCTATTCTGGTTGAACTGGGTAAAGAGACTCCAAGGTTGAACCAAAACCTCCATGGTTAAACCAAACCAAAAATCTATGCTGCATATAAAAACCATAGATGTCTAATGAGGCTTTTAGGCATTATATTAGGTAACACATGTAGGAAATTCAAAGCTAAGAGGAAAGGCAGTAATTATTTTTTAACACGTTTATAGTTTTTCTTTTTTAAGTCAACTTTAAAAAGTCAACTTTTGTCAACTTCGGTGTGTGAAGTTTCTTCATCTGAAGGTTCCAAAGCCAGATAGATTTGGCCCAACTTCCACTTAAATTTCTGTTCATACTGTTCCCTGTCAGTGAGAGAAACTCACTGAGATGACTCTCTCAGTGAGAGAGTCTGATGGTGTAAAGCTGATAACAGGAAACTTGAGACAATGAGCATTTACAGAAAGTTAGCCAAAATCAATTTGTAAGTAAAGATTAGCTATGGGAATTGATGATCTTGGGGAAGAACAGGGAATACTAATTTTCAAAGTTTCATACAAGTCATTTAAAATGTGACACAAAGCCCGATTTGGAGTTTTTTGTTTTTCTTTTGAAAGTCCATTCATGGACTGGGTCTGGAGACCTGTGGAATGGCGTGAGGTATTTGTCAGAATTAGTTACTCCTTTTTTATGATTTCCATGTGATGTCAGACTTCCAGAAGTAGGAGATGCTTCCAAAGAAATTCCTGATGGCAGGCTTAACCTTTAAAATAGAGTAGAAAGTACAGATTTAAGCAAAAAATTGCTGTTCCATTGTCTGCATATAATCAGCTTTGATTAAACTTAATATAGCTCTGCATGGGTCTAGATTAAAAAAAATAATAATCTGAAGAAAATGTTAAATAAATACATTATTGCTTTCTTCAAATATGTATCTTCTCTTGAAGATTTGACTTTTACCTAGATGGGAAAGATTCAAAGAATAACTTAAATAGATTGCAAGATTGATAAGTAGATCAGAAAAACAATCATATCTGAATAATTTTATTCATGGAACCAGTTATTTTTGGATTGCTGTTTTCTTTATAATTGATAAATAAATTTTAAATATGGTAATGACAAACAGTTGTGTGGTTATGTTGTTCTTTAAATTCAGCACTGATATGGTGATATTGTTCCAAATTATTGTTTTTGAATGTAGTATTGTAGGAAGTAAGATGTGATAATTAATCTTTTATACTATTAAATACCGTAATGTATATTTGCTATCAAATTTTACTCCACTGTGAGTCTGTGTTTCCATTACAGTTCCATTACAGTAAAGTTGCATACTTAAAAATTCAGGTAAAGCTATCATTGTGGGATGTTCACTGTTTCTTTGCATAATATTTTGGTCTTATTATCAAGAGATAATGAATTTCTTTTCATTGGGGCTTTTTGAATTTAGACAAACAAGATTTATTATATAGTTACTTTTTTTTTCATTGCTTTTAATTTGAATTTTGTTTAACACATTGTTTCCATGTTGTGAGCTTTCCTATGCATGTGCAAAATGTTTCTCCTCAGGCCCCCTTGTATTTCCTGGTCCTATTTTTATGAACCATCGAGAACAGGCTCTAGCCAGAATCAGACCCCATCCAGCACAGCTAAAGCATAAACGGGACAAGCACAAAGGTATTTGGACTTCCTTTTCAGCTAGGGTGAAAATAAGCCAATCCTCCCACCTCACCTCTTCATGCACTGAATCTGTCTTTTCAAAGAAATGCACAAAATGGCTTCTGCCTTTCTTTGTGTTAGTACTTTGTTACCTGAGGAGAAAGAGAACGCATTTACATGTTGACTTTTTGTTTTTTTTAAGTGTAAATGTTTGGTAGTCTGCATTATCTTCGTTTTCCTTTCTTTTTTTTTTTTTTGAATGAAATATGCATTGCTTTCCTGTGTCTTTTCTCATTTCTAAGGTTGCCTCATTTCTAAGGTTCTTTCTCATTTGTAGGAAACTTTCACACCTGCTGGTGACTCAGCTGTGACATTAGTACTGTTAGTGTTTTTGTTTGTTTGTTTTTGAACTTCTGTGCAGTATATCTGGGGTGATTTCCTTTAACATAAATTCTATACTTGCTAATTCTAGCATAGTTTTTCATAGGTATGTTGTCTATTAACAAACCTTTTTTAAAGAAAGAAAATATTTAAAGTAATGTAAATAACACTTTTTTTTGCTAGCTTTGAATGGGGAAAGTATAAATCAGAGTACAATTTTTACATTTCAATATTCATGAACTAAACAGTTCTTTTTTAGAACGTAAGGAGTTATCGTTGATATTTCTGAAACTTCCATATGTCTGGAAAGCCAACTCAGTAAACATTTAATTTCAAAGTGTGTAATGTGTTGAGGTGTGATTTTTTTTTTTGAGATACTATATTACTAAAAATTTCAACTGAAGTGACTGTAGTTGAACTGTATCAAATCTGATCATAGTCTGTATGTATCTGTATATAGATGTGTGTGTAAGTATCTATTTATAAAGGAAGGATATGTTTGTAAAATGCAGATTACAGACCTGATCAAAGTAATCAGAAAGCTCTAAAATGGTGTGGGCCCAGAATGTTTCAACATTTTTAAAGAACAGCTAAAAAAAAATGTGAAAAGAATTAATGCAAGTTAGTGATTTGTATTTGGCATGTATAGAAACAACTTGTATGACAATTTGAAGACTTCTGGGATATGATTTCAGTGGGGGAGAGGGGTGATAGGCCTACATAGTTGTGAACATACCTGATAATGAAATTATCTCAAGTTTTTTTTAGGGGAATGGAAACAGAATCTGGTCCTTTTTTTTGCATAAACGTTGAGAACCCTTCTCTGACCCAAGATGGCTTCCTGAAAGAAGGCCATAAATTCCACTAGAAACACCTCTTAACTTTCTAACAAAGGAAAGCTGGTGAAGTGGGTTGCTCTCAAAGTAATGGGTGAAAATCCTGGAGAAGATAAGAAATATACCTTATCTTAAAAGGCATTCTTCATTTGCTTCTCTTACTACATGTAGAAGATAAAATCAATAATCTCAAGCAGTCTGAGGCAGGGATGTTGACTTCAGGAAAAGGACACTGCAGCATTGAAATGAGTATGCTCTTTTGTCTCACTTTTGAATGTGATGTTTTCCAAGCCAGCATTCTTACTTCATATGTTTCTGGTGAGGTAGTCTTTTAACAGTTCACATCAACCAGACCTTCAAGATCTTCTTGCAGGGAAAATGCATTTCAGCTGGTAACATTGATGAGGCAAGGACTAGACTTGCTGATACCTGTTCCTGCTTCGCAGTCTTCAGCTGCATATCTTCTCCCGATAATGATATTTATTTAAACTTGAATGTGAACAGCTTCTTCAGGGCTGACAGTTGTGGTCTAATTTAAAAACTTGTACATTGTTATATTATCAAATCTACATGGCTTTTATTTGTGGAATTATTCTGTTGAATTCTTCAGTTGAAAGCTCCTTTAACTTTATCATGAATAGCCGTTATCTGGAAAGCTTGCCACTGTCATCCACTCATTTCACATTTATAGGGTCTGCATATTAAGATCTTTCTTATTGCAAAAAATGTGTATTAAACATAATTGTAATCTTTCTAATTTGTGTCTGCATCTTCATCACAAATAGAAAGGAGTAGGCACCACCTTCTTTGGTAATCATGGAGTGCTTTGAAACTAAGAAGAGAAATCAGCTGGTCCTTCATCCTCATTCTGTAACAAGATAGTGACTTCCCAGTCTGTATCTCCAGTCCCAGGGGACTTTATCATCGCAGATCTTGAGTAAACAAGATTAAAGTCTGCAGAAGTCTGTACATTTTTCAACTATAGAAATCAACTGAGTGGAAATTAAAAACAAAGTAAGCTCCTTGAGTCAGTTAAGGTTCTGTAGCAAACACTGCCTTTTTCCTGTATTTTGAAGTAGTGGTAATACAAATAATAGTAATAATAATCCAAAGAATATGAAAACAAATACCAGAAGGACAAAGGTTAGAAGAAGCTGAAATTGTAGGGATGGAACAAGTTATATAACAATGATTTTGTAAATGCTAATCCAAAATTATCAGTGTGTTCACGAAAATTTATGTTCTACTTTTTAACTTTAAGGGTAAGGAAAAGAGAGTTTGAAGCACTTACCAGAGAAAAACACTTAACAAAACCTGCTCGCCAATACTGGTACAAAAATTTAGGATAGAATTGTTGCTATTGAGTTTGTAATTAGAATGCAAATACATTACCACATTATCATAAGTGTCATGCACTTGAGATTCTGCAAGTCAGATTTCACCCAAGCTCTGTAGCCACCTCTCAAGTATTCAGTGGACTTGCTTATTTTTCTCCCCTTGTAGGAGGGATGATTTTTACAGCCAGAGTGTGTTTCCTTTCCCTCCTGTACCTCCTGCACTGTTGTAGCTATAATATTGCTTACAGATGTTTCAACTAAAGTCTGTGGTGGACAGTCAAGCTGCAGTCACAGGCTGATTTGTTCAAGTAATGTGGTATATAGAGCCTATAGATACTAAAGCATTGAGAACATCCCATGAGGATTGAACATCACAAATACTAACCAGTAACTTGACTGATAGGCATTTATTTAGGTAATCTCTGCTGAACTTAAATAAAGATACGTTGACAAATGGTGTGGTATTATTAAGAGGCAGTTATTCTATGAAATTTTTATGTACACAAGTATGTAGAATTAAAGCTTTTCATCTGTGGGGAGAAGAACCACGTTTAACATCCTTGGAAGCACTTTTTCCCTCCTCTATAAATGGTCCATGAGAAAAAAGCAAATATTATCACCCTTCCTGTAGCAGTGGGAGACCAAAAAAATGGTTTGCCTCAGGTCTGGGCCCAGGTTCTGAGGTGCCATTCTGTAAGGTATTTTTTTTCTCCAGAAGAACTCTCATCTATAGCTCATGACTTCACTTGCTTTTAGAACTGATTGAGTTTTTTCTTTGTTGCTGGAAAACAGTGGAGAGTTGGATTTTTTTTTGTGTGTTTTTGTGGTAGCAATATTAACCAGGAGAGCTTTTGAGCACAGGGGAAAAGATTGTCTTCAGAAACTCATTTCCCTAAGGAAAAGGGAGTTGAAGGGTGTTTTTGTGTGTTGTTAATAGTTATACCAGTTAGCACACTTTTCTTTCCTAAGTGTGTAAGGTATCCAAGTTGAAAAAACAGCATTGTGAAGTTGTTCATAGCACCCACCCCTCAGTGATGACAGCATGAAGCATTTTGGAGCTTTCCCTCAATGCTTTCTTCTCTTTCATAGAGATGAAAGAGACAAAGTGGAAGTCTAGTTGTGTAACATTGAAAGTACTAACTTTCTTGCTTGAAGAGCAATCTCTGCTTCATTAGTGTTTCTTTCTGTGCTTTCCCCTTTAGGTTGCTTTGATATTACTTCTAGTGAAATGAGTATGTGCACAATTGTTTGAAGAAAAGCAAGCATGTGTCTCCATAGTTACATTTGTTCATCAAGACACATTCCATTCCTGCATTCTTAAAGACTTTGACAAGTTAGCTTTGGAACTGAAAAGTCCCAACTCTGTAAATCTTTTTCCTTTAAAATAAATCTGTTTCTTGGATAAGGAAATGCAGAGAATTATTTTCATGTGAATGTTCTTTTCTCTACATCGTACACAATAGTATTTAGCATTTCCTTATGCATAATATGGTATCATACTATGCTGTGTGTCTAGTTGGTTTCATTTTGGGAAGCACATACAGCCCCATTACATACATAGTAGACGTGCCTTCCTGGCAGATGACTGTTGCAAAGTGCATTTGCACAGTGGGAGAACTTATATTTGTCAGCACAGCCATCAGTGATGGAGGAGGAGAGACAAGGGGCTACAGGTGACCATTGAGAACAATTCACTTTGCTCTGTTAGAAAAATATGTGTGAAAGAGGGAAGCACTAAGTAGGCTGCTTCCTGAATAAAATATATGGTAGCAATATTAGCCCTTAGAACCATCTATTGATTACTTTGTCATATACAGTTTAATACAAAAGTTGGTGTAAAAAGTTGATAGGTATTTGAGAAGTAGCCAAATTATTAACTGAAATAGTAGAAGCATGTTAAAGCAGAATTATATGACCAGAAAAAATACATGTTTTTTCAGGTGTGGATTTTTTTTTTTAACCTTTTGTTGTTGTTAAATAGTCTCTTTGTATTCACTTTTTTTTTTCTTCTTACAAATAAATGTGCAGACAGGCCTTCAGAAACATTTCTTCTAACGTGTATACAGTCTGGTAGTACCCAAGTGATACTATTGGAAAAAACTCAAAATTCCCATGGTATTTATAAGATCTAGACAGTTTCTTTACTGTGTCTCCATTTCACACATACCCAACATGGAGCGTTGGTGTAAATCTTTTGATGAAGGCTGCCTGTGTTTTAGAATGGATACGTTACTTATTCTGTTAACCTACTTCTTTAAAAGCATTACTTAATACCTCTGTGCATCGTTTCTATACAGATGCAAAGTACATGGAGATTCATTTATCTTCTGTACCCAGTCATCACTAGAAAATACCTTTTTTTAAAAAGTAAGATTTGTTATTTATTTATTCATTTATTTATTTTGTGATGTGTTGAAGTTAATTTGAAAGATTTGCAAGTTCTTAAGTACTATGTGCACACAGTAAATAACAAATGCTCAGAGTTCAGACTTCCACTAACAATTGTTCAGGAAAGCATGTAGAAACATTTAATACAGATCTGAATTAACAACACATCGAAAGCTTTCAGCAGCAGTTGTTTCTCTGTATGAATTTTGTTAATAAGGTAGTAGTAATTGGTCAGAATTATCACAGAAGCAATGTAGAATCTCTTGGGTGCACTTACTTTTCACTTCATCCCTTTTCTCCTCATTCTCTGTGCTAGAGAAACCTCTAGTTTAAAAGGATTTTGTAACAGTAGCTACAGGTGTGTTTACTTGGCCCACTTTGGTAATGTGTGTATACTGTAGTCATATATGACATTGGTCATTACAAAAATGCACTTTCTTCAGAGCTTTTGTTGCCAGATTCCTTCACAGGTGTAAGTGTTTCAGTGGTGCTGAGCATGTTCTCTTTCTCTGTCATATTAGTTTCCTGCTGGTGTTACGAAACCACCTTCCTTTGTGACCCTGTGACAATATAGTTTAATTACAGTCTAGTTAACAGACAAACATCTTTTTCCCAAGATAGTGGCTTTCAAGAAGTTGATAAATAATGCACTTATTTGTCACTTCTGTACTGTTATCTGATGCAAGTGCTGTTTGATTATAGGAACCAATGATGCACTGCATACTTAATAACAGAAATCAGAGAAATGTTTAAAATTCATCGTAGACCAGAAACAGACGTGGTGGTAGTGGGTATATCAGTGTTGTTAGAGATTAATTGTGTAACTAATCGTTAGTTATGTAAAGCAGGGCCAAGTTGGAGTCAAGTGAAATCCTTAACAAATAGATATTGAATAAACCAGACCAGTCTATACCTCTTGTGTTCAAGTACAGTACCTTCTGTGTAATTGATAATGTTATTTCCGTGAAGAACAAAAGTGATGGTTATTAAGCAAAACTTCTGAACTTATTTCACTTTCCTGTTTTGCTCATCATTTTTTTTCCGCTCTTCAGAAGTTTCTGCTTTAGAGTATGTGCTATTTTCCTATTGTGTGTGTAAGTTTGATGCGGTAGATTGTTCAGGAGTAGAGCTTCTGTCTTCTTCCAGATGATTCCTTGTTCCTGATTCCTTTGATTACTTGTTTTGAGCTCTCTCTCACTATTCTGTGAGTTCTTTCTCCTACCTTACAAATGGCAGGGTGGGGACTATTGACTATTCTTGTTCTTCGTTCTAACATAACATTTTTGGAAGACATGATATATAATTACAAGTTTTGTTTATAGACGGAAGTGGAGAAAGAGGTGAGAAGGATGCAAGCAAAATCACAACCTATCCACCAGGGGCTGTCCGCTTTGACTGTGAACTGCGAGCTGTACAAGTCAGTTGTGGATTTCACCATTCAGGTAAAAATAAATAAATATGAATTATAGTGTAGATTCCTTCCCTCCTTTCCTCCCTTCCTCCCTTCCTTCTTTTTTGAAGTTTGAAAAAGGTTGCACTATCATTTTGTAGTATACTACACTGTCCTCAACAGTGCAAGGCACCATAGAAATACCATATATGGAATTATATCAGAGCTTTTAAGCGATTTTTGAGCCATTTGGTAACAGCTGCATGGCACAATTGTATCCCTGTGTAGAGATGCTAGCTGTGATAGGTTGTGGAAGATGGTATAGATCTTTTGGTGTTCCAGTAACAATTGGTATCTATTCTGCCTAGAAAGACTAACCAGCACTGGTACAATACACTGTTAACACATACATATCTCAGAAAAATATTGGTTTTTTTTTGTTTGTTTTCAGTGGTTTTGATGGAGAATGGTGATGTTTACACATTTGGATATGGGCAGCATGGGCAACTTGGACATGGTGATGTTAATTCCAGGTAAGCCGGTAATTGCAAGGCATGACTGTGTATTGCTGTACTGCTGTATAAAAAGTGGCTACGTTTCTCTGTAGCCAGGAAATGGGAAAACTCATATATTTTCCCAGTTAGGTTTTGCACTTACTCCCCATAACCCCCTTGGGTAGATCCATTGTTAGTAGTAACCACACTGTTGTACTGTGTAGGTAGCTTGTTTCGTATGTGAAGGCTTGTGTGCATAGTTATTTGTATGGCTTTGATAATTGGGTCGTAAATGCTTCTGTCTCTTTATTTCTCTGTCCACATATAAGCGAATGACGTTGAAATCTCCTTAAGGTATCATTATTTCTGGAAAATATTGCATATGCAATAATTAAAATACTGTGAGGTTATAAACTGAGATTAACCTATTTCTGTTATGTTACTGGCAATAGTTTGCTTTTGACTCTTTGTTTTTAATTAGTTTCCAAAATTAAATCACTAGGTGAGTCTCAGCTGCATGTCGTAGGCACTTACTTTACAGGTCAGCATGAGAGTGACATGCTTTTTGTGGTCAGTGGAAATAGAGAAGTCAACAGAGTCTGGAGAACTATTTGACTAACCAGCTGCCACTTACCTAATTTAGATATGTTGAGTAGCTCTGTAAAATATATTGCCTTGATTTCCATTGACTACAGTGAGAGTACAGACAACTAAATACAGGTGTCTCTAATGGGAAGCTGAATCTCACTCTTAGTGTCTCATCTGCTTATTGAAATAGACAATCAATGTCTTCCAGTAAAAGGAAATACAATAGTGTTCTTTGGGTATGCCCATATACCATATATGTGTACGACGTGATTTTTAATAGTAGGGATTATTGAGGCTTTGTGTATGTCCAGTAATGCCCAATATCTTTATATAAAAGACATGTAGAGGGAGCATCCGTGACCTGTCTTCAGTTCTTTCTTTTGTAACAGTGAGATGAAAATTGCTTGAACATCTATCCTAATCTCTTTCAAGACTTCCAAATAATCTCTTTTTGTCAAGTTTCTGAAGAAATCATCTTCTTCTTAAATCTTTCATTGCATTCACTAAACAAAGGGAGAGAGGGAAGGAAGAATGAAAGTTTACAAGAAACATTACTTTGCATTGGCTGCTGTGCCGAATTGTAGTCTCTGAACTGTTACACTTACTCAGCCAGCATTGGACTGGTGAATGCTGTCCCTGTTTCTGCCTATAATAGGGCCACATCACAGATAAGTAGTCTTTTTCGTTCCTGGAAATTCATGGATACTTGAAGCTGCAACTGCTTTGGCAGGCAATTCAAGTCACTCCTAGGATAAGGCTAGTTGTTCTTTTAAAGACTGAAGAGATACAAAAAGCAGTGGCATTTGTACTGGTAACTTACTGTCTCCCATTTCCAACTTAAATCAAATTGCTTGGTTTTTTTTTTTAAGGCATCAGGGCTATCTGCACTATTTGTCAGAATTCCAGGCAGTAAACGCCGCATCTGTTGCTTATTTAGACAGAAACTGGATGGAGACCAAATGTAGTTCCAAATGAGATCCTAGAAGAGAATGTGAAACATCCTGTGTCAAAAGATAGTGCCTGACCAGGCCTAGAAGCTGAGGAGCAGCTTGGCACTGACCTTTGTATCATTCTACAAAAGATCCTAGACAGTGTCTGAAAAAAGCCTCGAAGAAATTTGGAATATGTCCTGTGCATGAGAACTGGCTGTAGTACTATATTGCTGTTTAGCACCATCATTCAGATGATGATTTCCTCATTGATGTACTTCTTTTTCCAGCTTTAAGTAGAGATCACTCCTCTGTCCTCACAGTAAGGGACTCAGAGAAGGAAACAGGGAATCCTTATGCAGAGTTCCACCTCAGTTGGGACGCAGTGGTGCTGAGATGGCCAGCTCCAGCCAGGTCAGTGGTATGTCAGTCATGCAGTGTGTCACATTGCCTGTATTGACCTCGGGAAGACCATCGTCTTCTGAATCCAGGAACTGATGATCTTCTGTGTTTCCAGGAGAGGGGGAAAAAAAAAAAAAGAGGAGATACTGTTTAGGCAGCCTAGCTAATACATGGTGGCCCCTGAAATCAAGAACCGACAGGACAAATGCAGCAACTCTCATTTTCATCTGAGGGAGCCATCTTCATTACCAGATGATGTAATGATTGAAGTTTCTGGGCAGCAAGTGATCCTTTCAGAGACTTCTGTCTTTCACTGTAAAGTGAGTCATGAAAATGCTTAGCTATTTTGAATTCTGCACAACTGTCTAGACATGTCGTATTCCCTAATTAAGGGGATTCTGGACTCCTCGTTTAGACAGTGATAAGCACCACAAATTCTTTGTACTACTCCAGAAAGAATAAGGCATGTTACATGCCCTAAAAAGACTTCAGACTATTTTCTGTGTTCACAAGCAAACAAACCAGCAGATGAACAGGATGACGTGATTCTCAATAAACCATTAACAGAGCTGAAATGGTGTGGAGGAACAAGCAATATGCACAGGATGATGATGTTTTTTCTTCAGCAAAGACTTCAGTCACTCACAGATGGACAACATACAGAAGCAAGTGATCTGGTTCCTGGGAGACCATTTTTTCCATATCAGTATGCTGCAGCCATTAAACTAGTCTGCATAGGCTTTCTGTTGTAAAATCCACAGCAGTAGATGTTGATGAGATATTTGCTACGTGAAGGATTTGACATCCCCTGCTCTTCAAACTAGATGCTGAATGGGTGGATAGAAACTCAGTGGAAGCAAGAAACACTTTGTGGTATCTAGTATTGGTTAAAAATTGTGCATCTTGTGTTCGCATAAGCAAGGAACTGTTCCTTGGTGATGCTTCTCTCAAGAAAGTGTGACTTAAAACTTCAGGATCTTTCTGTTACTGTTCAAAGTTTGCTTGCATTTCTTGTACCTACTGTTGCTTTCAGCACTTCTTTAGCAAGCACATAATGTGGCAGTCAAGCTCCAAAAATGGAACTACTGAAGTAGAACAAACCTGATGTATCTTTGCTTCCGAAGGGTCAACAATGACATGGAAGAAATACTTGAGCATACCTTCCATGGACAGTCAGAGATGTTCTATGAGAAGACAAAGGGTAAAGACTACTCTATTATCTCTACAACAAAACATGTCCCGTAAGACTATTTCTAGGTGCATTGTCCAATTATTTTACTTCAGTAGTGGACTGCAGGTCGCACTTAAATCTTTTCACCAAGCTTCCATTTACATCTAAAATCTAAAGATCTCCGCTTTGTTTATTTTTTTAACCCCTATACTGTCCATCTCTGCCTGCAATTTACAGAAGTTTTCCTTTGACACGGTACACAGTAACAAATAGCCCACGGTGAACCTGATTTTACAGCACCACGGTCAGCAGCCCCATGTGAAATGTTGTGCACCTGCCAGCCAGCTATCGGCTGGGCATCTGCCATGGACAGCTATCATTCAGACACCTATTGTGGGATGTCTTGTCAAAGATCACATCACATCTGCTGCCAGAAATGCTTACCCTTCAGGACAGAGGAAGGTTTCACTGGGGGTAGCCTAAATTGTATCTGGACTTTTTGCAGGATCCTGAGTTAGCTGATGCATGTGTATCTGCTGCTTTTCATTCAGCAATCTTAAGTTTTCCCGAGGGATCTCAGGTTGCTATTTGTATAGCTGAGCTTGATCTTCTGTGATTGATCTCTGTCAAGTGCCTGTGTCATATTCAGAAGCCCGAGAAACTGTGATTTTGACACAGTGTCCTTCAACTCTTTCTGAGAAGAATACTTCTCAAATGCAGAAAGAGCGCTTGTCAAAACTTTGCCCAAAGGGTCTCTTAGATTTTTAAGTGTCTACATTGCCGTTTTCTATGTTGAGTTTCAGTGGATAGGAAAGTAATTGTATCACGGGTTTTAAATTCCATATAAATCAGTCTACTCTGTTTATTGTATTTTTCCAAATTCCTCTTAGTTTTATGAAGCAAAAAATATTACTCTTATGCAATTTTACTGTATTTTTCGACGTGGTTAAGTGTCTTTATTCCTATTCATTTCCACAGTAGATATGCTATAGTTAGCCATTCCAAAATTGGGTGATCTTAATAAAAGGTCTATAGACAAGTATAACATGCTACATCTGTCTACTTTAGTTGCTTGTCCGCTTTTGCTCTGCTGTTACTAAGCAAATATCATACTCAACAGTCAGATAATATAGCTGATAGATGGAGTAAGATTTGTGTTTGTTTTTTTTTTTTAATGTAAATTGTTGTATTTATTTGTCAGAGTAGACATCATAGTGGTGAGATTAGAGGCTAATACTGCTTTCTGGCCATCTGTACAAAAACACTTTTGTGAAAATTTTTCACTCTAAGAGGAATGTTTTTACAGTATTTTTTAATTTTTTATTTTTTTTTCTGCTTCGGTACCTTTTTGAGCTTTTGTAAAGTTGAATTGATGGTTTGAATGATTGAGGTTGAATAATATCCCTCTAACGTTCCTTCTTTTTGTAAACATTTCGTCATTTCTGCTGCCAAACTTAGCTCTGTATGTGTGTAAATTATCTTCCTGGTGTCCAAACCCATGTGCTTTTAGGCCAACAAAGACTTACAAATTTATGAATGTCATGTTTTGTGTCCTCTACCAAATTCTGTGCTGCTCTTCAGTCTATCTACTTCCACAGTCACCCACTGCAAGCAACTTTCTCCATAAAGGAATCAATTATTTCTGTTATATGTGTGTTCCCTCTCTTTCAGGTCATTATTCTGTCTTCATACTACATTCCTCTGTTCCACATTTCCATGTGTCCACATCTTCCCTCCTCCTACCCTTTCCCTTTAGAACATACAGTGTCTCTTCTTCTTCCTACTTTTTTGCCTGCATTGTAGCCAAAAGCAGAACATGCAGGTAACCCCTCTTTTTCTACATCAGCTGCTAAAGATTTGCTACGTAAACATGGGCTGACACTTCTTTATTCCAGTGTAAGACAATCTGTTCTTATTTTATTAGATTAACTTATTTTTGAAAGTGCATGCAAGTAAGTATATATAGTGCTGCTATTCCCTAGGGTTAGAGTTCTCAAACATGGAGTTATTCTGGAGTCACTTGTTTATCAAATTCACAGTCCAAAATAATTTTGAAGTGTAGGTAGACATTCATTATAGGACTCAAATTCTGGTACAGTTCTTACAGTATCCTGTTCATTTCATTGTGATTTATATAAAAATTTTAGTTGTAGTGTCTCACAGTTCGTTCTTTTTGTCTCTCCTGCAATCTTTCTTTCTTTGCTTCTTGCTCATGCTACTGATTTTTTTTCCTTTATTTTATTAAAATGGTAAATTGATTTTCTTATACCTGTCCATATTTGGGAGGCACAAATATTAGACTTTTCCAGATCTTTATTCAGGAAAACAGTTTGGAGAGGATTGTTCTTTCTCAATTCTGTGAATTTGATGGAGAGCAGGTTTTTAATTCCTTATTCTCCATTAGAAAGTTGCTGGAGGTGGGTGGACCCTCTCTTTTATAGTTCTCTAGACAGCTATCTCAGGAGGGCCATAGCAGTATTGCTTCTGGTCATTGTACTAGAGTACCAACCACATAGGGCTTTGATCATTTCATAAAACAAACAATTTTGTTAAGTACATAACCAACATCCTTACCACAGATTTTTTTTAATGCTACAATTCATTGCTCTATATTTTATATGCCTATACACACACGCATATATATTACTGTAACTACAGTAACAGAAATGTAATCGTACAATAATATAATTAACCATTTTTATTCCATGGCAATTCCTGAGTTTGGTTGAAAAAGGTACTTGATCTGGTTCTCTATAACAAGAAGGTAAAAACTTAAATATCTGGTACAGTTTTTCAAGCTTCTGTTCATTTAATAAGTAAGATGTTGCTTGACTCTGGTTCCATATAGTATGTGAACATAATGAATATATTTCAGTTAGTGAAATTGTAGTAATATTAGTATATACGTTATATGTTGCATAAGCACGTATTGATACAAAATTAATTTATTTTTGATATAGGGGATGTCCTACTTTGGTGCAAGCATTACCAGGTCCTAGTACACAAGTTACTGCTGGAAGCAACCATACAGCTATTCTCTTAACGGATGGCCAGGTTTTCACATTTGGAAGTTTCTCAGTAAGGAAATAATAATGTTTACTTACGGGAATATACTGATAATCAATGTATTGCTCAAAGGCCTTTCAAAATTGTTTACTTATACTTGCAAGCATAGAACAACTCATGGATTCTGCATGTCTTTCATGTCTGTGTCTCATGTTTAAAAATGGGGCCTCTAATATTGTTGTGTTTAGAAAAGCATGGTACCGGAGATTCTTGGCAGTTTTGAGGTAGAACAGTTTTCTCAAATTCTTTATTGTTACAAGCTCCATTGCAAATAAGTATCTATTGGATATTCTATTACCTGCATTAGCTGGAAAAATAACGGGGTCACCTTTTCTTCCATAGAAATGGCCATGAATTGCAGAAGTTGTACTTACACTTAAGGATAAATTATTGATCAGTATAACACAGCACAACTCTGGTACTTTTCTTTCATATCCACCTGGCACATACTCCCCCATGTCCATTGGGATCAATTTATATTTTCACTGAATAAGCACTTCAACATCATTTAATCCCCCTTCATCCTGACTTCAGGGCTTTATTTCGCCTTGTCCTTGAAATGCTCCCTCACTACAGTTTTTCCAGGGTAATCTGTTGTTAGTATTTTCCCCGGAATGTTTTTTTAACAAAAACTAGAGTTTAGAATTGTTTTTATATGTTTTAAAAACAATGTACTGCCAAACACAACAGATACGTCACCTTTTGGAATCTGTATCTTTTTACAGAAAATGCAAAAAAAGATGAAGATTGAAATTTTAGAATTGAAAATTCCATTTTTAATTAAAACTGTGCCCCAGATGGCTCTTACATTAGTTAATATTTGTTGTTTTTCAGACTTTGAGTTAGACCTTCAGTCTTTGT
The DNA here is from genome assembly GCF_013377495.2 of Cygnus atratus. NCBI lineage: Eukaryota > Metazoa > Chordata > Aves > Anseriformes > Anatidae > Cygnus > Cygnus atratus. Next base: position 164,004,196 of record NC_066362.1, read on the forward strand.
CAAAAATGACTTGGGTGCATAAAGGCTTAAACTTTGTTGACTTCCAGTGAAACTTAGCCCCTGAAAATCCAAATTCACTTTGAGAAATAGGATTTTAAAACCTGTCTGTTGATTGAGTCTTTTTCTTAAAATAAATAAATAATAAATCACCCAGAAACAAAAAAGGCTTTGAGGCCATATTTAGACCACCTGTTCTATGTCTTTACTCTTATCTAGTCTTAATACTAGATAAATACATAAGACTGAGAGTCTTATGAAGTCAGGCAAGCCCAAGAGCAAGCATATTATTTGTAAATGTCTTCACTAAGCTTGCTTGTTTACAGTTTGAAGTATTCTCTTATGGCATACAGTTTCAGTTTCAAATAAAAATTTGATAAATAATTTCTAAATAGGCAAAAATTGAGATGAAAGCAAAAAAGGTAAATTTTTCGATACTGAGATTTTCAGGAAATAGTTTGCAAAATAAAAAGGTATGTTACAATTCGTCTTATTTGCTAACATGCTTTTAGTTATGACGGAAGTATAAGGGGAAATTGAGACTGATGGATATGTATAGTTTAAAAAAGTGGGCTGTACAAGTTCACCTACCTAGAGGGATGCACATTAGTATCAATACATATCGAAAAACTTTACTGAAAATTAACTTACTAGTTAATACTGTATTCATTTAACATGTAAATAAGCAGGAAAAAGAATATAAGTAGTATGTGTCAGTGCATGTATATTCATTATACATGCGTTACATACGTACAGTATAACTTAATTGTTTTTCTTTCTTGGTTCAACTTTAACAAGTTTCTGATGGTGCATATGTGAATAGTGAATTCTCTTCATTCAAAATTAGTTCAAATGTAAACTTTAAAGACTGGACCAAACTTCTAAATTAGATTATCCTCATCAGTCTCTTCGTTTGCATTTGTCTCTCCCAAACAAAAGTGGTGGTTTTGCTTCAGTATGGAATATACTGAAAGGATGTTGGTATGTCAAAAAATATTAAATATGCTTGAGAAATGGTCTTACAGTATTGTGTGTATTTACTCTTCAGGTTTGGTAAACTCAGGAGTGTAGAAGTAATTTTATTTTCAGAGGTTGTCAATGTGGAACTTTTCTTTTAGCAATCTTGATGTTTTTAATTAAAGAAACTATTGATTGGTGAGGGAAACTACATGGTGTTAGAAAACTTGCAAATTTTGTTTCTGCAGGGAGGTATTGCAATACTTGGAGTGCCATATTGGTTTGTCTTCCTATAGCAAATACGTATTTGTAGAATTGACATCTCAAAATTCCAGTCCATATTCTCAGTTCTGTATTTGGATTTTATGATGTGACTTCTCAGTTAGATGTGAATAAGCTCTCTCTGAAACTGAAGCAGAGATTGGAATTATAATTCTCTGTTCTATGGAGTTTCCCACAAATTTGCAATTTTAGGCATTTTTTATTCCCCCCACCCCTTTTTTTTTTAAATTCTTGGCTTTATGAACTTTATCCATGGAGCTCAGTTTGACTGTGTTCCTGTTCAGGCTCACCTGTAGCTAATATTTAGTGTTGTGTAGAAAGACAGGTAAGTAACCTGCTGGGCAGAATGTATTTGCTGTACATGCAAGTTCTTCTCTTCTAGCGTTTTAAATTATAAATTACCTTAACTTCATTGGTATTGAATTAATTTTCTTTGCCTGAGTGAAGTAGATGGAGTTTGAGCAGGTTTATTGCATCAGTTCTTTCTAGATTTTAAACTACTAAAGGGTAGAGTTGGATTAGATATAAGGAGGAAATTCTTCACTCAGAGGGTGGTGAGGCACTGGCACAGGCTGCCCAGAGAAGCTGTGGATGCCCCATCCCTGGAAGTTTTCATGGTCAGGCTGGATGGGGCTCTGAGCAACCTGGTCTGGTGGAAGGTGTCCCTGCCCATGGCAGGGGGTTGGAACTAGATGAGCTTTAAGGTCCCTTCCAACCCGAACTATTCTGTGATTCTGTGATTCTAGGATTCTAGATACTTATGTGCTTAGGTCCATCTTTCAGTTAGCTCACTGTAGATTGGAAATGAGACCCTAGATCTTAATGTTAATGAGCATATTCAGGGGTGCTTGCTTAGGCACTTTATACTCTTTTAAGCTCAAATTTGATGTGCTAATCAATTTCAAGGAACTGTTAAGAGGTATTTGTTCTGTCAACTAAAAGTCCGTAGAAGTTCAGAACTGAGTTTAATTTAGGCTGTCTGAATCAGTTCCTATCAGTTAATTCCTTGTTTAGCACTGAAGTTATTCAAATATTGAGTATTTAAATAGAATAAATGCTGTTATATTTGATTCTGAATGTGGAAATGAATGTTCTCCCTAATGGAGTGTTTGAGTTCCATTAAAAAAAAAAAAAAAGAAAAACGTAACTGAATAAGGAGGGGAGAGTATTTCTCAAAAGCTTGCTTTATTTAAACATCTAGTGCTTCACTTAAAGTAGCCGTTATTTTCTGAAGGTAATTTCGTGGTAAGCTCTCTCTTCCAGATTACTTATTTTTTATGCTTTAACTGTGTAAGTAACCTGCTTATCTCTGAGACTTGGTGTTAATTACCAATTTTATATTCTCTCTATAGAAAGGTCAGCTTGGTAGACCAATTCTGGACATGCCCTACTGGAATGCAAAACCAGCACCTATGCCTAATATAGGCTCTAAATATGGACGCAAAGCAACATGGATTGGAGCAAGTGGAGACCAGACTTTCCTCCGGATCGATGAAGCTCTCATTAATTCTCATGTGCTTGCTACATCAGAGATATTTGCAAGCAGGCATATAATAGGCAAGAAATCTTCTAGAATATTTTAAATGCTTACAAAATTATTGGAGAAGAATCGGATTCAGGCATGCAAACAATAAAGGAGCAACAAATTGAAAAAGTCAATAGAGGGAATTAAAATATTTTAACTTTGTAGTTATACTGAGCATGGCTCCCTTAGAAATGTAATCTGATTAAAAAATAAGATGGTAAAGTCTAAGCTTTTTTTGCACTTCATATTTTTTGCAATCTTACTATGGTTTATTATTTGCTGTAGCGGTATCTATTCTTCACTGCTACATTAGTGCTTCATGCAGAGAATATGTCATGTAATGAGCAAAGTCTTTTTTGTTGTTTTTTTATTTCTCTCCCCCTTGATCTAGGTTTGGTACCAGCCTCAATATCAGAACCTCCTCCTTTTAAATGTCTTCTGATAAACAAAGTAGATGGCAGTTGCAAAACGTTCAATGATTCTGAGCAGGAAGACCTTCAAGGTTCTGGTGTGTGTCTGGATCCTGTCTATGATGTTATTTGGAGGCAAGTGTGGATTATAGCTCTTGAAGTCATAGTATAGAAATCCTTTAAAAATATTTTGGGAGGCTGGAGATTTGATCATGCTCATTTCCTGAGGAAACAAAAAAACAGTTCTGAGTCTTCCATGCATCTTATTTTGCATTTTTTTGATGATGTGTTCAAGTAAGCCCCAAATGAAGAAAATGAACTCCTCCTACCTGAATTTTTGGATTTCTGTTCTTTTTTGCATCATTCTCATTCCAACCTCATGATGTTTGGGGAATCCCAGTCTATTCTATTTATTTTCTATTTTATTCTTCCCTGGATTTCCTCCATCTATGTAACATTGTACTGACTACTTGAATTTTCTTGACATTCCAGTTTCCACAACATTGTGTCTTTCATCTTTGTTTTTCTCTCTCAAGCATTAGTGAGTAAGACTTGAAAGGAGAAGGAGTAGAATAATGGTATTCTTTTCACCTCTGACAGTTTGAGAGGATAAACTAAAGATACTTACATAGTACAGGCATTCAAGTTACAGTTATCTTTGAGTGTTGCATTCAGTTGAGTCATCTACCAGGTGTAGATCATAAACCTGTGTTCCAAAACAGAATCATAACATCAAATGCTTCTCTAAAGAGTTATTTTATAGCTGTATTAGGCAGTATTTGGGACAGAGAGTTGAACTGATATCTGGGTGCAAGTGGTGAGTGTTTACACTTATTTTTGAAGACTTGGTCAAAACACAGTAATCACTTAAAAGTTAGAATAAAGCAGGGAACCAGCTAGTCAGCGTTCATCTGGAAAAGATACTATCATGTAGGAGCATATCTTCAAAAGATCATTGTGTCCGTAGGCTACTTGCATTCTACTTTGGATGTCTTCATCCAAAACTGAGACTTCAGAACTTACTAGCCACTTAACATTGAAGCATGCATGTTTGATAGGCCTATTTCTTTATGACCTCTAAAATTCCCTGGGTGGCTGTAGTCCTGCATTGTGTACATCCCCAGGATTGCTGGAGTTTCATTCTCAAGGTACCATAAGTTCTTTCTTAAATTATGCTGAGATTTGAAATACGGAAGAGTAGCACCCACATCCCTTAAAGCCTTTGGTTGTGGTATTATCAGCGTGATTAAAACACACTGAAAGACCCAATTTGTGAGTTATTCCTGGCCATGAGAAAGCAGAAAGTTTCAGGGTGGAAAAAGGCAAGTGATGACACTCAACTTGACGTAAAACAATAATGGTTATTCAGCTTGACAAAGTTCAAACTCAAGTTTCACGTTATAAGAAAGTAACTTAAAGATGATATTATGGGTAAATGTGGGTTCAGGTGTTGTTCTGTTGCCTTGCAAAAATTTGGAGACTAGAAGTAAATCTAGAACTTTAACCACTTCAATTACACTACTAACTTAAAAAATTCACAAAACTGTGAAGAAAATCTAGAACTTCAGGACATAACTATGAAGAATGGATTCTTGAAGTTTGCAGATTTATTTCTGTGTTATATTCCATACTTGTTTAATAGAAAATATTAAAGCAGTCTAAAGAAGAGATGTTAATGAATATGCCAATTGTTAGTGAAATATGTGGTATATTAATTATAATTCCTGGGCAGTTTTATTGATGCCTATTTAAATGAAAGGGACAGTTTCTTTGTACAAACAGAGATGATATTCTTTACTTTTTAATTTTAAAGATTTTCTTTAAAAGTTAAAGATTTTTCTTTAAAAGTGCCTAACATTTTCTACAATATGCAAATCCATAATATGATCGTTTGACTTGAAGTACAATAAGAATGTTGTCTCTCCATTTGCTTAGTGTTAAGCTAGTAAAGCTTATATGTATTTGGTGTAACGATGTTCACTTTTAAGAGTTTGTACTGGAATATCTACATTTTACATTAAATAGCTTATTTAATTATCAGTTAGTTTTTTGTATTTTTTTTAGTAGGTGAAAGGGCTTTTTTTTCACTCTGTTTTGTCTTGCTCTAGGTTTCGACCAAATGCTAGGGAACTGTGGAGTTACAATGCAGTAGTTGCCGATTCCAGACTTCCCTCAGCTCCAGACATGCAATCCCGGTGTAGTATTTTGAGCCCAGAACTTGCTCTACCAACAGGTTCCAAAGCTCTAACCACCAGATCTCATGCAGCTTTGCACATTCTAGGTACACATTTATAGTTGATAAGTCAGAAGCTTAGATGAAATAGATGCATTACTTAATGTATAAATGAACTGTAATGTAACAGCTTTCTGACTTCTTTTTTTTTAGTTAAAATCTTTTAATTTTTCACCATTGTTCTTAACACTTATGATCTGGCTGACGTTCATTAATTTTAATCAGAATAATTTTCTTCAGCCATCTTAATGATGCTAGATGATTTTAGAGTTCTGATGAAACCTGCAGAGGTAAGCAGAATACAGTAAGAGAGCTTCCTAGATAAACTTTTTGGGCAGTCTGCAGTCAATACTCTTAAGTTAACTCGCAGTCTCAAAAAAAACAGAAAAAGCACCCTTAAATGTGCAATTTTAAAATTAATTCAGTATCTGTAACTAGAATTACTTCTTGCAGCTTTGTATAGTCAGCCACTAAGAGTAATACGATTTCCTTTTGTAATCTAAAAAGCACACCAAAATGAAAAATAATCTTGTAGTATTCTTGTATAAACCGGCCATAACCAACATGTCCAGTGCTTCAAAGCACAGCTTTGGAAATTATTTTAGGTTACTTGCTCAGAGATTGTAATGGGTTCATTGTCCTGTGTGTTAGAGACAGGATAAATTTTAACTTGAGCAGTATTTTTTGTGTTCAAGTTAGAATAAGGTGTCTTAGGTAACCGTGTATATGAAGCATAAAGCCTTGTATGAGGGCTCTCAAATCTGCCCATTGTTCATTTGTTACTTCAGCTCTTTTTTTGTGGTAATATGGGAAGTAAAAGTAAAATCAACAAACAATGAGGGTGTTGCTGGCAATTTATTTACCATTAGATTAAATCATGTTTCTTGGTTATTCTGGAAATTGAATCAATTAAATGACTTCAATCTTCAATAGGAAACCGTTAGATTTTATAGCAGTGACCCATAACCTAATCAAAATTAAAATGATACTCAGTAGACTACATGTGGTCTAGGGACAAAGCAGCTAGGTTGCTTTGATCTTCTTAACTAGGATTCATTTCCATTTCACTGACCATAATTAACAGTAAGAAATTTTAAGTGTTTCTTGGTTTTGCTTTCTTTTAGGTTGTCTTGATACTTTGGCTGCTATGCAGGACTTAAAAATGGGTGTAGCAAATACAGAAGAAGAGACTCAAGCAGTAATGAAAGTTTATTCTAAAGAAGACTATAGTGTTGTTAACAGATTTGAAAGTATGTACACAGTAAAATTTTATAGCATAAATTAGTCAAGCTTATGGAATAAAAGACTAGGGTAGATTAACTGTATTTTTTATTATTATTGTGTTTTTTTTTTCTCTTTAGGTCATGGAGGTGGCTGGGGTTATTCAGCCCACTCAGTAGAAGCTATCCGTTTCTGTGCTGATACAGATATTTTGTTAGGTGGTCTTGGTCTTTTTGGAGGTAGGGGTGAATATACGGCAAAAATAAAGGTAAGGTATTTGGTTTTGTTTTAAATAATTTTATGTCTCAAATTCAGAACTTTAGGAATGCCACCTGCAAACATAATTAATTTTATTTCTCGGTGAATGAGTGGTTCCCTGTATATTAAAAGCATTAGTAATAGAACTGGCACCAGGCTTCTTAGTGAGAAGTAATGAACCTTACACAGGTAAGGTGGATGAAGTAAAGAACTGAGAATTACTATTCTTAATTGTCAAGAATTGGACCATTCTTACATTCACTAAATGCTATGCCATCTTATAGTGCCTGGAGCTGATACAGGAGTGAGTAAAGTAGTTCTGCGATCGTTTTGATGAAGCTCAGAAAATTTGCAGAAATTTTGTGTTGTGGGCTTCAAGTTAGAAACACATCCTGTGTCAGGATACATGGGGGACTGCCTTTCAAAAACAGAAAAAGAATGGTTATCAGTAGCTGGAATTCCTTTAGTACCAGCTGAACCGTTGCTTCCCACAGATGCTGCCATTTCTTTCCCAGACTGACCTCTGGATGGCTTTTCAGCTGGAATTCTTTAATTGAAAATGAATTGAAATAGCACCAAATGTACAACTTGTGTTTGCTTTGTGCTGAGCATAAAGATGATTAGGACTGGAGCATGTGTACTGATGTAAATAAATAAATTGGTTTGGAATTGGAAAAAAAGCTCAAGCAAACAGTGTGATTATAAGATATCATTATCATAAGATATCATTTCTGGTAAATACCTTCTGTTCTTGCATTTAATAGGGATTTCAAAAACTCCCTGAAAGACATTGAAAAGGAAAGATAATAGCTGTAGGAGATTTATGTTTGATCTTTATATAAGAAATATATTACTGTTGTCATATGTTTGTCATTTAATAGATAATTGAGTTTATTTTTCTGTTTTCAGATGAATGGGGCTACTAATTATTATGGTTTATTTTAGGGAAATTGATGGTATGTGGTTAGCATTAACATTTGTGTAAGACAACTGGAGATCTGAAATAAATAGTTGCAATTTATTCTAGTTTAATACAGTGACTAAGAATTACAAATGATTAAGGAAATCAAAGAAGGTTAACCCGAAGAGCATTACGAAGGTTTAAGTACTAAAGATTGTAACCCTGACAAAGCAGTCTTGTATTATTTGTTCAATTTGTTTCTGGTTGTCTAAGATTAGCTTATGACCATTTGTTAATGGTTGTCTAAGATTAGTTTATGACCAAAATAAGATTTGCCAGTCCTATCACAGATAAACTACATATTAAATAGGGCCTTATAGCACAAGTCATAGGTACATATTGTGGGCCTCTCTCAAGCTGATCGAATTGCAGAAGTGATTTTTGACTGATTAAGAAGCCCAAGTTCTTTTGAAAAGGGTAACATCTTTTGTCCTAGTCAAGAACTGTTTATGATATTATTGACAGTCAAGCTGTCCCTTTCCAGATAAGCTGAGTATATCTCCAGATAGAAAACCTTCATATTCAGCCAAACTTTGCCTTTTTTAGATGCTCTGTATTTGTCTTGTCTGCAAGATTTACAGAGTTTCTCCACTTAAGAATAGAATATGTTTGGGCATAAGGCTGGGAGATCAGTGTCAATTGCTGTTTTTTAATAGTTCATGACATTACAAAATCCCGACTTCCAGGTGGGAATTTGCCTCTCAGTGACAGTAACTAGCAGTTATTTTTGGGAAGGGGAAAGAATAGTATTGGACAGTTTCCGGAATACAAGACAGGAAAAAGTGGTGGTATGAAGTTTGTAACAGCTGAGACATATTTTTACCTTTTTTCTTATTCTACCAGTTGTTTGAATTGGGTCCAGATGGGGGAGACCATGAGACTGATGGCGACCTCCTTGCTGAAACAGATGTCTTAGCATATGATTGTGCTGCTAGGTAAGATGTTTCCCTTACTTACTTTTTACCTACTCATATTAAAAGGATGCTTTGAAAGATGAAAGAATTTACCATTGAAATAATCCATGACTGATTCTTTCAATTCTTAAGTATCAAGACCCATGCATATAATACTGCTTTCTTAAACGTTCATGAGTAACTCCTAAGAATCTATGCATAAACTCTTGTAACTTACTAAAAAATTTACTCACATTACTTGTAGTAATATGTATTAAATGTAATTAGTTTTGTGTACATTTTAAATTAACTTTATCTCTCTTTAATGTTTGCATTTCATATCTGATTGTTTCAAAATGCAAGACCATGCTAGACGTAAGCATTTGCAGGTATTTCTGAATTTAAAACAAAGAAAAAGTGAAATCTACTACAGTGTTTTTCAACAAAATATTTTAAAACGTCAAATGTAAATAGATACTTGAGATTAATAAATTAATTCCCATTAATTTTCAGTTTTCTTTTATAAACAGGGTATAATTTGTTAAAGATCAATATATAAACTAATTCAGTTATATCTTTTTTTGAACTTATTTCTTCCAGAGAGAAGTATGCAATGATGTTTGATGAACCAGTACTCCTACAAGCTGGCTGGTGGTATGTAGCCTGGGCAAGAGTGTCAGGACCTAGCAGTGATTGTGGATCTCACGGACAGGCCTCTATTACTACGGATGATGGGTATTTTTTTTTCTGTATTTTTTAATGCAGAAGAAGAGATCTAATATTACTTGAATAATTGCTTTTGTTGTTGTTGTTTTTCAGGGTTGTCTTTCAGTTTAAAAGTTCCAAGAAATCAAATAATGGTACAGATGTTAATGCAGGGCAGATCCCACAGCTACTGTACAGGTAATATTTTGACCTCTATTTAGAACAATTTATTGACACAGTTTTTAAGCAGAGACCCTGTTTAAACAAATATATATTTCATAGCATTGATATTATCTAAAGTTAAGGAGATCAGTATCTGAAAAATTGAGGTAAAACCTAGTATCTAAGAAAAGTATTAAGTACATTATACCACCATGTATTTCTTCATGGTTTTTCTTTAAAAGCTTATTCTTTGTATGTTATGTTTTGAGACATTCTGTGTTTCCTGTGCAGTGAGTGCTAGGTGACAGTGCTTGGCGGGGGGATTGGACCAGGTGATCTCCACAGGTCCCTTCCAACCTCAAACATGCTGTGATTCTGTGAGACTTTCATTTTTAACAAAATGGCTTTAATCATAGAATCATAGTTCTGTAGAGCTTCATGATTTCATCTAACATTTCACTTTTCTTCTAGTTGGGAAGTATTCCATTTAGTATGCTTCACTTTATGAGTAGTATATCATTAAACAGGTTTTTACATTGCTTTGCTTTAATGAAAAAAAGCTAAAACGAGTTGTGCGTTACAATTAGTTACCATAAATTTATTGTTCCCATGATAAATGTTATGCAAGTGGTTTTAAAAAGCAAGAGCTCTTTCACTGTATTAATGTATCTTTCAAATTTCCTCAGATATATACAAGACCTGATACATGTATAAATATATATATATATATTTATATAAGTTAATTGAACCATATATATACATCAGGTCCCTTGCTATGTACTTTTTCACTACGTCCTTTTTAAGGTCCATTGTCAGAGCAGCTGACTTTTCCAGGTAAACTCTGTGTCTATAAATGCCTCTCTATCCAGAGGAACGTTTTGACTGATGCACGTAAAGTCCTGGTACAATTTATTAATAATTCGGTTAATTTCTACGGAGATATAGCTATAACCAAAGACAAGCAAACTTAGGGTCCTCTGAAGAAGTATGTGGCTGAAGAGCCACAAGTGGCACATGAGGAAAGGTGCTGCATTAACATGTGCTGCCTATATTGGTTTTGCTTTTATTGTGTGGGACTTTGGGACCCACCTTCAGGTACTTTAATTCCAAACAACATCCGATACACTTCAGAGTTAAGAATGGACTCAGGGATGTTGTATCCCCAGAAAATAAAAATACTTTTTTATTAGGAACCAGAATTCTTCAAGATGTTAGTATCCCTTTGGTCCCCTCTCTCTTCTTTCACTTCCTTATAGGTACATACAGTTTTGTCTTTTTTCATTGCAGTTTGAGTGAAATTGAAGGGGTAAAGTATGCTCAAACTTGTATCTGCATTCAGGATGTGTGGACTGATTTTATCTCTGTGAATACTAAAAGACAAAAATGTTGGGTTTTAATTCTGCATGCTTGATATGCAGTAGATATCACAAAGTAAAAATGATGATGTGGCCTACACATACCGAAACCCAGCATTCTTTGAGAAATAACATTTCTAGTCCTAAAATTTTTATCTGAAGAAATAAAGTAAATGCTTGTATAAATTTCACATAGATCTCAAATTTATTCTCAGTTGTCACAATGTTGCTAGTTGAACAGAATTCAAGATATTTAATTGCTGGTCTAGAAGGGTTAGGAACTGGAGGAAGTTATGCTGAAATTGAGCATTTATGGATAACTGTTAAACCTTTCTTCCACTGTTGTTCTTCAACAACAGAAACAGGAAAGCTTGGTGCGGAATATAGGTCAGTTCTTAAATCTTAAATTGGTCTTCCAGGCTGCCAACAAGTGATGGTAGTGCATCCAAAGGAAAACAGCAAACCAGTGAACCTGTGCATATTTTAAAGAGGTCTTTTGCCAGAACTGTGTCAGTGGTGAGTATTATCTGGAATCCTTTCTGTTTCGTGCATGTTCATTCATACTTACAAAACTGAAAGATGTATGTGTGGAAATCATTAGTGTTTTTTTTTTATCTGCTGTATCAAGCAGAAGTTACACTGTTACATAAAACTTTTGTGTTTTGATTTTGTTCATTTGTTTTCTGAAGTTTGCAGACTGCAAATTTAAGCCTGAGCTAACTTTGGTATTAACCTTATGGTGCAAGCCTAGAAATATTTTTGTTTGTGAGGTTTAGTTTACTTTTCATGTTTGAGTTTCTTAGTTTTTTTTTCTGATTGTTTTATTTTGTTTTGAGTTTTTACTTACTGATTGCATTCAGTGTAAAAGCCCTTACTGCAAAGAAATTAATATTGGCAGATTTTATTTTAGTTTAGTTTAGTTTAGTTTTGAAGGAGCTTAACTGTATGCTCTTTTCTGTGGCTTTTACATTGCCAATTAGTCATTGGTAAGATTCATTTTCCTCTTGGATGCTTTCCTGAAGGGATGCACGACACAGCCTCCTGATGGCTCTTGAATAGGAGACGTTTATTGCCCTTTTTCACTACTACATATACTTTCCCCGTAGCCCCACGCGCTGTCCACGCGCCTGAATCTGTCTTACAATTGGTTAGAGACCCTCAGACGCGCCTTGAGCCAGCCAGCAGTTGGCCACTGCCCAAAGCTCATCTTTAACTCTGTAGCCAATTTACTTTATCTCGACCTTGCTCAAGTTTTTGGTTCTACCGCTGTTTTCCTCATTATCTCTAACTCAGGGACGTGTGAAACAGCACGAAGCTCCCTGCGAATTCCTTTCCCACACTTTCCAATATACGTTGAGTATCAGCATTTAATTAAACTCTGATAAGCTGAGGTAAGGAGTATTAATAGGTACAACGCCCTGCAACTAGTAGTAGAAGATAGTGTGCAGTTCTTCACATACATCAGGAGGAGGGTCAAATTTTGAGGCATAATGCACTCCATTGAAATGCTATATTATGATGCAGAATAAGGCCAATTCCATCTTTGTGTTTTCATAGTACAGTCCCTTACTTATCTGTTACAAGCAATGATTATTTGTTGTTCAGTTTCATCCTTTTTTTCAGTTTCATCCCATAAAATATATTTTATGCTGTATTATGTGTACTGTCAGTATTCTTAACTAACAGTTACATAGAAGTTATTGCTTACATACAGACATGTGCAATCTGGTTTTTTAACCAGATTTTTTTTCTCATTTACATATTCTGCATTTTTTCAGTATTCTCTAATGATCAGAATGATCTTCCAGTGTTCAGATTAATTCTAGAAGTTTGATATGATTTGCATTTTTAGTAATCATTATTAGAACATATTAATAGCTACTCTAAATATGTTTATTTTAAAATTTTGACATTAAACTAGGGACTACTGTGGCTTTTAATACTTCGTATTGTATCTTCCTTCTTCATTATTTTGGTGCTATTATCCCTCACCACAGGTACTAATTGGCATAAGAGTTTTACCATTCTAGAGAATCAGGCATTCTGGACATTGTATACATAACTGAACAGTCAGTGTGTTTGTTGCAGCTTGAAGGTATACCTGCACCTTGTAGGTAATCAATACCAAATACTTGTAGGCTACCTTCTGAGGTACAGCTGTATGAAACTAACACATTTTGTAACGGTAGAAACAAATTTTTGGATAAACAAAACTTTGTAAACCCTCAGATTCCTCATGGACTACCAAGTGCTTCTGTTGAAATTTCCAAGTACTGTAAACGTGATATAGTTCCCATGATCTTACAGATCATAACTGATTAAAAGCAAGGCTAGACCAGCCCTGATACATTACCATTATGGCAAAAATGTATTCTGTTAAAAGTAAGTATCACACTATTCAATGCAGATTAAACAAGTAAAATTTACTGAAAAATCTTTATTACAGATGAATAGAAACAGCTGCTAGTTCTTAAATAACTGAGATACTTCCACATGCCTAATATTATAATGTGTTATAAATTGCTTTTAGGACACCAATACAGTGAAATATTCCCTACCTTCTCAGTTTGCTTATTCTCAAACAAATAAGTTTTGTGTCTTATATGGTAGATTTGTGTAGGCATAGGTATGTTTTCAGATTAAACACTGATTATGATGTTGTTTGCGTTTCATCTTATTCTGTTGCTGAAAGTTCAATTTTTTTTGGTTTTGTTTTTTACACAAAATCTGTTTTCCTTTACACTTCATATCCTGAAATAGGAATGCTTTGAGTCTTTATTGAGCATTCTTCACTGGAGCTGGACAACACTGGTGCTAGGAGTCGAAGAACTTCGTGGACTTAAAGGATTCCAATATACTGCTACTCTTCTGGATTTAGAAAGATTGCGTTTTGTGGGTACTTGCTGTCTGAGGTTGCTGAGGGTCTACACCTGTGAAATATATCCAATATCAGGTATTTTTCTTAATTCACTTGTTCAATATTTATCAGCAAATAATAATATACAGGACATTGACGAGATTGATCTATTCTTGTAGAGTATGCAGTAAGATGAAATTGCTTCTACAGGTATTTTTATTGGAGCAATTAAGAGATTTACAGTCAGAAATGGGATATTTGCAATTAACTGCATAACCAAGTGTCCAATACCACATGTTTACACTGAAACTCGTGTGTATTTTAATTTTTGTTTTGCTTGACAGTTGAGTTCTTTTAATCCATTTTGTGTCTTCATTTCTCCCATTTCTGTGCATAGTACGTGCTTTGGTAGTGAGCACAGTTTAAATTTGAAAGACAGTAAATGTTTTTCATACCTGTAGTTTAACAGTACCTATATTAAAATGCAGCATGTATTATGAAAGACCGGAAAATTGGAAGTTTTTGATGTGCAGGTTTCTTTGATGTAACTGAACACACCCTTCACTATTTTGCTTTGTGAAATTAACTTTTCTAAATATACATTAATCAATGTTGCTAGTTGTTTTATTTGCACGTATAATGTGCATTTTATATGAAAATGTTTAATTTATTGAACATGAATGCTCTTCTTTTTTGTAACCTAGCTACGGCTAAGGCGGTTGTAGAAGAAACCAGCAAACTAGCAGATTGCATTGGAAAAACTAGGACCTTGCTGAGAAAAATCCTATCTGAAGGAGTTGATCATTGCATGGTCAAGTTGGACAATGATCCCCAAGGATATCTCAGTCAGCCCCTGAGCCTTTTAGAAGCTGTTCTTCAGGAATGCCATAATACTTTCACAGCTTGCTTTCATTCTTTTTATCCAACACCAGCTCTCCAGTGGGCATGTCTTTGTGACTTGCTCAATTGTTTGGATCAGGTACATTAAAGTGTCACAAGTGAACATTACAGCTTAGCTTGCTCTTGTGCTCAAAGAAGCAAAGCAGTTTTAAAATTCTTTATTGCTTTTGTGTGTTTATCATGGTTTGCAATTCAGATTCTGCTGTGGTCAAAAAAACTGCTGCACACTGCTTTTTCAGTGTGTAGTCTATGCTTTATATGTGATTACTGTTGCTGCACATTGCTTAGAAGCATGCTTGTGGAATTTTTGATACTAATAATTCATCACTAATAAACCAGTAATTTCTCATTATTAAATGTTGCAGCAGTGCTGTGATCCAGCAAAGTAGATGAGAAGCTGGCAATATTATCCTATAATCAGCAAGTTTTTCCTAAGCATCTTGCTTATTATGAATGAGCATCCCGCATCTAAACAGTCTAGTTGCTCGCTTGCGTTAAATGAGATATAAACCATTTGTTTCTTTGCTTGAAAATTCATGTAGTGTATTAAAATCCAAGGAGGAAACAGTTCTTTAGCATATTATTCTAATTAAATTTTAATTATAAGAAGGCTTCAAGGGAGTATCATGATTTCAAAAGTAATTTTAATGGGTTTATTGTTTTAAAACATATGTCATAAAACAAATTTAATTATTCCAGTTTGAAAGATCTGAATCAAAGCTCAGGAGAGAAGATAATGTAAAATTCACAGCAAATCTAAAAACATATGGAATTGTTTATTTAAGCTCTTTCTATAATTACTATAACACCGGAAATTTCCTTTCAAAAGTTGTTCTTCCTCATTGACTTTGAATGTAACAGTGCATTTCTATTAATTCCTTTTTATGTCTTTAGGACATCCAAGAAGCAAATTTCAAAACCTCCAGTAGCCGGCTTCTTGCTGCTGTTATGTCTGCTCTCTGCCACACTTCAGTGAAACTGACCTCTATTTTTCCAATTGCTTATGATGGAGAGGCATTGCTGCGATCAATGGTAAAACAAGTCAGCACTGAGAATGACTCTGCTCTGGCCCATCGTTTTCCTCTTTTGGTTGCACATATGGAAAAACTTAGTCAGGTTAGGATATGTTCTAAAAATTTATAAACCTGTTCTACTTTCCAACAAATAAAAGTTATGTAATTTAAAATTTTAGTTTTATAAGATTGTAGCTGAATTGCTTCAGTGCTTTCTTTCTAAAAGATTTGTTTCAAAAATTTGTTATTTTATCAAATTTTTATATTTTGGTCTGAATTACTCCAGTTCTTGCCTGTTTGAGGAAAAATGTTTGAGGAAAAATGTTTGAGAGAAGATGTTTATTCTGGAATATTAAAATGGTAGAAATATAGTTTAGAGTTGTCTTCTGTTGCACAGTGTTCTCTGCAAGAGTTTCTCAGCTTTTGCACATGATCACAAGAATAAAAGTGTGGGTAGATCCAGTGCTTTGAGGAAGAGTCAGCACATCTTCAGTAAAAAATTCATGTTTCAAACTGAAGTTTTTAAAGGAGTAAACAAGCAGGTGGACAAGGGAAGTCCAGTTCCTATAGTTCTACAACAGGTTGTTGAACTGTCAAACGCTGTATTTTTGCAGAAGTTTTGGAATTTCAGAAAAGATTTACAGGAATGAAAAGGGTAAAGATGATAAAGATCTAAGACTACTAAATAGTTTTCTTCACTTTAAAAGACGAGAAGGGTAAGGTCTTATGAAATTGTGAATGATGCATGAAAGGTAAATAAATGATAGTCGTTGAGTCTTCCAATACCAAAACTTTGGAGCAACCAGAGACTTTAGCAGAAGGTAAGTTCAAAAAGTAGCAAAAAGTAGTGTTCTTCCTTAAACATGCAGCTAAGCTGTGGAACATCTTTCTGCAGACCATTTCTATGATGAAAGTTTTCATGGATGTAAAAAGCATCTGTGTAAGTTGAAGAAAAAAATCCACCAAAACCTGTTAAGTGCAAAGATAATATTTCCATCTTGGATACAGCTGTTTCTTAACAGCTAAAGATTGAAAGTGTTCCATGCAGCTATCTGTACAGGTTTGCTTGACATGATTGTCTTTCCTGTCTATTCACTATTGGATATTCTTGTAAGACAGAATGGTGAGAAAGACAAGCCTTTGATTCCAATCAGTGTAGCTGATTCTATTTTTAATTACCGGGAATGACTTTTAGCAGGTATAACTATTTTGAAAAACAGTGGATGTCACTTAAGTAGTAGACACAGTAGGTACCTAAGTTTAGGTTTGTTTAACATTCTTCATTCAGTAAACTGTTTTTATAAGCTTCCCATCACTGATTTCATCTTATCCTTTTGGACAGAACATTCTCTTTACTAACATCAAAGCCAAAAAGCTTCTGAGTTTCCTTTTAGGCAATGGGGAAGATGATGTGAAGAGCTCAATAGGTAGCCATTTATTTGCTGTAATCTGTTATATGCTTAAAAACTAAGAAACTAAGTAACCTATTGTATGCTTATGTGGAGGGCTATAAAAACATGGAGGGCTATAAAAACAGCTACATCTTGAGAAGGACACATATATGCAATATTAATCAGGTTCTTGACAAAGGAATACATGTTATGATAGCTTTGATTTTTATTTTATTTTTTTTACCCCCTAGACATTTCTTATTATTAATGTCACTGATTCATTAATTATTAATGTTTATAATATGTGGAAAGCTTGAAAAGCTTTTTTTTTATTTTTTAAGAACAATGTTATTTGCCATTTTTCTCTTCTTTATGCAGAGCGAAGAAAATGTTTCAGGGATGACAAGCTTTCGGGAAGTGCTGGAAAAGATGTTGGTCATTGTTGTTTTACCAGTCCGGAACAGCCTTAGACGAGAAAATGAACTTTTTTCTTCACATCTAGTTTCTAATACCTGTGGGTTGCTTGCTAGTATTGTGAGTGAACTTACAGCATCAGCATTAGGATCTGAGGTAAAGCTTCCATAAGACCATTCCTAGAAGTCTTTCAGGACAGGTATATTATGAATGTAATACATGCTGTGACAGAAATTATCTAGGTGTGTAGATATTTTACAGATGCTGGAATTGTTCTCAGCAGCTTTCAGATGTCTAGGTTTTTAAAAAAAGTTCACCGTATTAGGTAAATACTGTTGATAATTAGCTACTTCATTATGGCTGAAGAATACTGTACATTTTTCCAAAGTGACAATATTTTTAAGTGTTTTTTTTTTCATGTATGCCTACACATGAAAGCACCATGAAATCATCATGCCTACATACACATGAAGTGTATTCATTTGGTGTTCATTGGAGGCAGTGGCACATCCCTGAGCGTCTCTGTGCCTCTGATGGTATCATGGGTCCTCCATGTGTTCTAATTCTATCTGCTTTTGGTTATGGGTCAGAATTTATAATGTGTTTTGTTTATGCATTTTATAGCTTCCACCTTGTGTTATAGCTTCCCCCTTGTATTCAGTATTGTATAATTCTGAATAATAATATCGAATACAATACTGACTATAATACTGAATACTGTATAATTCAATTTATAGATACATATAAAAGACATCATTAGACTTTTTACAGTTTATTTGGTTTGTATTTGAAAATTGAGAATGGTACTGTCTAACTTCTTAAAATCCAGAGTTTCACATGTATGAATCTATCATGTTGTTAAATGATAGGAATGTATTTGATTTTATTAAATGCACATCACAGTTTGTGTACTATCAGCAAATTTTTTCACAGAAAGTACACTTTTGATAAGATTGATTAAAGACCTTATTATTATTATGTAAAATATGTATCTTTCCCCTCCTGGTATTGACCATACCCTAAAGCAGAAATATGCAGCTCTTCTTCTTGAGGCACAGTTAAGTTATCTTTTCTGATAATTCATCCTACAAAATATAAATATTAAAATGCTTGAAAAAAAATTGGTTCCTAATAATTCTTACTTAGCTCATAATTACCAGAATTTTTTTTCCTTTTTACCTGGTACTGAAAAGAAGCCCCAATAGTGACATATACTTTGCTTTATTAAAGTTGCCTAGTGTTTAACAGTTAACTTCTCATGCTTCTATTTGATTTTCTACAGGTTGATGGGCTGAACTCTCTTCATTCTGTCAAATCCACTCCAAACAGATTCACTAAAACAAGCCAGGGAAGAAGCTGGAATACTGGGAATGGATCCCCTGATGCAATATGTTTCTCTGTGGACAAGGCTGGTGTAGTTGTAGTAGGCTTTTCTGTTTACGGTGGAGGGGGAATTCATGAGTATGAACTGGAAGTATTAGTTGATGATGTAAGTACCACATTTGAAAAAACTTCTTCAGTTTTGTTTTATTTGTAATGATGTGTTAAACAGTTTCTACGAGAGAAAATAACTGGCACATTTCCACGAATGTGCTATGTATTTATATAATAAGTGTATTAAAATGTCATTGGTCTTTGATTTAGAGTGATCATACTGGAGATTCAACTCATTCTCATAGATGGACATCTTTAGAATTGGTTAAAGGAACTTACACCACAGATGATTCTCCCAGTGACATAGCTGAAATCAGACTTGATAAAGTTGTACCACTGAAGGTAAATCAAAGAAGTACATATCTGTAAGTTTCATATGACTTGTATAAAACAAAACCTAGAGTGTTCAGTATAATAGTTTTTTTGTTCACACATCTACAGTTGATATTGACGTTTGCTTTGTAAGTTGTCACCTTGTAACTGAAAAGTGCAAATCCTGGAAGTAAAAAGAAATTAAAACTTTACTTTTATAATAGCATAAAACAGATTATAGTTGAAATAGCTTTCATAATACCATGAAGCCTAACTTACATACTTGTTTTATACTGCATACTGCTTTTGCCTCTCCTTTTTAAGGAAAATGTGAAATACGCGATTCGTTTGAGGAATTACGGAAGCCGGACTGCCAATGGAGATGGAGGAATGACCACAGTTCAGTGTCCAGATGGTGTAACATTTACCTTTAGTACATGTAGTCTGAGCAGTAACGGCACAAACCAAACACGCGGACAGATTCCACAGATTCTTTATTACAGGTTTGTGTGTTGTCATGATCTATTTGTAAGAAAAGTAAATAAAACTGTATGTGCTATTATACCACACCTTTTTAGAGAAGTAACAGAAATAAACACATCTGAAGTGTGCGTGAGGAAAGGTTCTTTAGCAGCAGTATTGTGTTCTTTCAGTGTAGTTTCAGTCTTAGGGTATTTAGTGAAGACAGCTTTTGGAGCACCAGTTGTACAGCCTTGTATTGGATTCTCTTATTTTTGAACTGGCAAATACTTTGTTAGTTCACCTCTCTCGCAAGGTCCATTCTCTACTCCTTTTAAAGTTATAGCATGAGGGACTGATAAGATGCACTACTACAGTCTGGCTTTTTTCTATAACCTCGGAGAGTTTTGAGAGACTGTTGACTGGAATGTTCCTCTCTCTGATTTCATTCAGTTCCTTCCTTTATTGCCAGAAAGGATTGTACAATGTAGAGAAGCAAGGTCTGTTTATTATAGGAACTGTTTCCTATCTTACTGTAAAGTTCAAAGGTATAAAAAGAAAAATTGCAAGTAAAATCAACTGAAACATTTGACTGTCCTTCAGAGAAGCTTTATGTTAGCCTTTCAGGATGAATTCACTGAAGCCAATGTTTTAATGGAAAGTATTGCTTTCAGTTCTGAGGCACTTACATTGATAGTAAAGAAAATGTGATTTTCAAAATGTAGTAGTGTCTCATTATATGAATTAGTACCAATGTCTGTATAGCAAGAAAATGTCATACCCTTTACTGAAATCTCCGTGGTAAATTGTTGATCATCAGTAAGTAGATCCAAGAAGTAAAATAAGCAAAGAATAATAATTTACTTTGATTCCCAGTTATGCGGTAGGTGCACATAACTAATAAAAGATGAAGAGGATAAAATAAGGAATGTAACAGGTAATGATTTGGATTAACAATTCTAGGAATCTGTTGCTCCTAAGAAAATTTTAAAGGAACTAAAATATGAAGAAATGAAGTTGCTAGCAAAATTGTAGTAATAGCATAGTTGAAGATACAAGTAGTTCTTCTAAATTATTTTGAAATGAGATTGGCTTACGTTGATTCAGAGATCCAACTTATCAGTAATAACAGTAAGAGCAAGTAAACAAGTAATAAGTAATAACAAAGAATGAAATTACAATGGTACATACCATTACACTTTGATTGATTTAGTCTCTTGGAATCGGGGTTATCTATGTTTAGGGAATCCCTTCAACATTGGAATTCCTGATTTCATTAGAGTATCAAAATCATATGTAAAAATGAGAAGAGAACACAAGGAAAAAAATTTCATTCCCATTCCTCAAATTTCTCCTCTTAGGAGCAAAAGAGGTAACAAAGTACAAGTTTCCTTGATTTCAGAGTGGCAAAGTACACAAAAGTTAAATTGAAGCTTCATGGTGTTCTAACTTAATAATAAGCTAACATATGAAAAAAAGAAAAAAAAAACAAAAACACAACATACCAAAATGCTGTCTTCAGTTGAGAACAGTCTTTTTTTGTTGTTGTTTCAACCATGATGAAATTCTAGGACACTTTTGAAGGACCCTAATAGCATAACTCAGAAGTGCTCTGCAGAATAAATTAAGTTTTGTTTGGGAAAACTTGCAAATTGCTGCCTCTAATCACAGTGTCTTCTGAAGTGTCCTTGAACAACAAAAACCAAAATGTTATCTGATGGGCATCTATAGTTATGGACTTGGCAGTCAGTTTAAGGATTCACAGTTTAGTACATAATGACTTGAGGTGTTGATTTGTATACAGTAAAGGAATAAATGTTCAGTCAACTATTACAGAGCAGAGCTTGTAAAATTCACACGCTGTTTAGTTTGAAGGATTCTCATATGCAAATAGAGTTGCTGCTTATGCGAATGACAAGAAAGGCCATACCAAAAGAAGTGTATTAACATGTTTCTGATTAGGACAGAAACACGTTGTAAGGATTCATTGGAAATGTAAAATTGCATTCAGTGTCAGTGACTGATAAATTTAAATTAATACGGCTTGAGGCTGACAACAAAAGTACAGTTTTAGGATACAGTGACAAAAAACCTTTTTGTAAGAGTGGTTGATTTAAGTGATAGAGAAGTATAAGTATTCTTGCTGTACATTTCATTTGGTTGCACTTTATTCTATGCAAAGTCAAGTCATTGAGCATTCTGAGCTGCTATTTCTGGAATCTTAATATTGTGGATTTTTTTTTCCTAAGTTCAAAACATAAGAAATCCAAAAGAATGGGAAATTTGCTTTACCTGTTGACTGAGTGATTTAAGTTGTCTATGCCACTGCTAAATCATTATCATATAGAAGACTTGAATTAGTTTATGCTTATCTTTGGACTGCTGTGAAAATAACAATCAAAACATCTTTTATATACTTTAGTGGAATAGTTTTGTGCATAATGTCCATATATTGATTACGAGAATCTGATTTGACATAAACAGTACATTTCAAAGAGAAAACTATTTGTTAAGGTTAAGCCTAACATTGTATTTCAAAAACATAATTAATCCTTAGAATAGGGAAGGGGAATCTTTTTCACAGTTGTGATACTACAGAAATATCAATAGAAAGAGTTTCAGTGGTTTCTGTGAAGCCTTTAGTATTGTTCTGTTTTTATCAAGATAGGTTCTCTCTCTTGGAAAAGCATAACAGTAAATTCTAAGATTTGAAAGGCATCCAGTGAAAACAAGCATTTCAGAAGTATGCTTTTCATATTTCCTGGCAAATAAAAATAAAATAATAACAAACAGCAAACAATGAGGCATCACCTCCAAAATATCCTCAGTGGTTGGATTTAATTATTTCCTTTATTATTTTACCATAAATTAACTGTTCTAATTATTCTGTGCCAAAAACAAGTGAGACATGTCTAAGTTAATTTTGTATTTTATGAACTTACTTTAACTTAATCTACCATCCAGGAGTGAGTATGATGGAGATCTGCAATCACAGCTTTTGAACAAAGCTAATGAAGAAGACAAAAACTGTAGCAGGGCTCTTTCCGTTGTGAGCGCTGTTGTGCGAGCAGCCAAAGACCTGTTGCACAGAGCTCTTGCTGTAGATGGTAAGACTTTTGAAAATTGACTTCCAAAATTGACTTTTCAGAACTTCTTTCCTTGCTAGGAGGAGTTAAGAGTAGAAAATCGGTGATATAACATTTGTAATATTTCTCTTACGTCTTCAAAAAATATTTTTCTAACCTGTCATAGCTGTAGGTTATCAAACTCTGAGTAACTTTTAAAATAATTGAGTTGCTCTTAATCATAGGCAGATACCTCATACAAGTTTGCTCATCAGTTTAGCAGACATCATATTAAAGCTAGTAAGATTCTATATTCCCAAAAGATATGCTGTAATGGGTCAGTACCAAATTTTATTGCATGTTTCATGTGGTAGGAGGAAAAATGGTGTATGTAGTGCATCTATAAGCACTTAAATACACATTTTTCAGAAATTCAGACATTAGTCTTAAAACTGAATGTTTTTAAGCTACTATATTCAGCCATTCTAGAAAAAAATATAGGAGTCCATAATATTGGATAGTGCTATAGAAATTGATGTTGAGATTGGATACTAGATACTAGGTACTAGATTTTATAGCATAGAAAATATGAAGACAGTTTTACAAAGTGATGAAGAATCAATAAAATTATGCTGTAAAACAAGGAGAATTTTTAACATAGAGCTCTATATAGAGTCATGCTTATTTCAGGTGAACTTCACGCACTAATAATTTGTTTTGAATTACAGTGCCAAGTAGCTTAAAGTAAAAATTAGTGTAGAAACTAGAATTTTAACTCATAAGAAGCAAAAGAAGAAAAATAAGATGTATTTTGAACGGTGATCTATTTGTTATAACGAATATTATGATACTTGTGTTGTAATTATCTTTGTTTAGCTGAAGACATTCCAGAACTACTGAGCTCTTCCAGTCTGTTCTCAATGCTGCTACCACTCATAATAGCCTACATAGGACCAGTTGCAGCAGCAATTCCCAAGGTATGCTCCTCAACAGAAATTACTGAAGAAATTTAAGTATGTTATATAAGGAAAAAGTTTACTCTGAGGAAACTGAACATGGTGATTTTTTATAATTTTATGAATTAGTGGTTTATGTTTGACCACTTGACTGGTCATGAAATTTCCAAGAGTCAAGAAATTTTAAAAACATGTTATACTTGAACAGTTATGAACTTTTTTTTTTTAATTTACGTTGAAGTCATTATGAAAAAAACCACAACCTTATGTAAGCAGAGAGAAAGAAGGTAGGCTTTGATAGTAGGAAAAGTGAAAAAGTTAGAAGGATCTGGATTTATTATTTATTAATGAATATTGGTGGGATAGAATTTCTTATGTATTATATGAATTCAGGTTTTACAACGAACATGAAATCAGTAGTAGCTGTTAATTAAATGAAGATTATTTCTATCAAGTTTACAGTTGGGAGGATGTCAACTATCAGCAAAAAATAACCTTTTCGTTGGCAAAACGTATTTTCACGTGTCTGAAAATCTTGAAAATTGTCGTTATATTTACAAATGTTGCCAGTCCTTACTTAGTAGACACTATTGTCGTTTACTGCATTTTCATGACCTGTAAGATCCCTTCTAACTTCTCTATAAAGGGGGAGAAAAGAGGACTGACCACTTAAAATCAAACAGATTCATTTCTTTAAAAATAGTTTGAATTTGTTGTTACCTTGTCACTATGATGAACTGAAGTTTCCAGCAAGTGTTTTGTTTCAGAAGTGTTCTTCTATTTTGAAAATCTCATAAAAATTACAGAGAACAATGCACTGTTTATCAATGCATGCATTAAGAATATTCAATATTGGAAAAAGAACAATATTCTTAGAAAACAAAGTGTAACTGGACTATGACTTCAGTACAGTATTTGCTTTCTCTCAACTTACAATTATTGTTCATTAATGTTATGGCTTTCTAGCGTTAGGAAGCTTTCTGTGGGCGTATTAATGTAGATATCTCACAGCTGCAAACAGATTCGTTTCATTTTTGATAAGTGTCTAAGAGGAGTATTTGAGATTAATGTGGTGATGCTTTTTCTGCAAGCATTGTAGATGTAGGATTGGAAAATGTGACTAAATGAACTGTGCTAGTGATATTCTGAGAATATCCAGAATAACCCTTGTAGAGAAATACAAGTTTGAGTATTGTTTTCACCCCATCGTAAGTAATAATTTAGCGTATGTGGTGTTATGTTTCAGGTTGCTGTTGAGGTCTTTGGCCTAGTACAACAATTACTTCCTTCTGTAGCAGTTTTGAATCAGAAATATGCTCCTCCAGCTTTTAACCCAAATCAGTCTACGGACAGCACCACAGGAAATCAACCAGAGCAAGGGCTTTCAGCTTGTACTACCTCTAATCACTATGCTGTTGTGGAAAGTGAACATCCCTATAAACCAGCCTGTGTTACTCACTACAAGGTACACACCATTTCTTACGTTGTTGAAAAATGGTTTGCCATGGATTCATATTCATGAATTCATAAAATTCATATTCATGATTCATAAAATGGACTCATATTGTCTAATATAGGAGACAGTTTTCCGTATTATTACTGTACAGCTTTCTGGACCTGTCTTTCTTCAGTAAGTATGGGGAAGCATGTAGTTTTAACCTTCTAATTCAGCTGTCTAATGTAAGCACCTGAATTTGTTCAGTCTTAGATTTTCCTACTGTCATGTACAGTTTATTTGTTCTAACAGTACAGACTGTAGAAGTTGGAAGTCTTTATGTAGATGTTACCTCAGTGCTAAAACAATGCTTTGTAAAAAATAGTTAATGTAAATTCTGGTCAAATTCATGTGTATTGTAGTGTAGGGATCTGCCAATTCAAACTTGTAACAAATTACTTTCACTTGGGCCATGATTTTGCTTTGCAGAAGTCTCTGAAGTCCATTTAAATGTGTTGAGTCACTTTTAATGGGATTCATTCTGCCTTACATAAATGACTATTAAAATGGATCCAGGTTTTCCTAAATGTCAATAGAGAAAGGGTGTTTTTGTTCAGCTGAGTAAAGGTATGAGGTAATAAAATACTTGATTATAGCATTTCAGGTGTATCTGAATTTCAAGGAATAAGTTAGGTTGCTAAAGGATATGAAAACAGCTCTACAGATTTACATAATTGAATCACTTTTGTAGCTTGAATCTTTAAGAACGAAAGACAAAGAGGAAGTGAAGAATTGAATGTTTGGAAAAAAAAAAAAGCAAAGTGACAAACAACAAAAAAAAAAACCACGCTTGCATATAATTAGGTTTTCGACTACTGTTTTTTGTTTTAGGTGACTTTTCCTGAATGTGTCAGGTGGATAACAATAGAATTTGATACTCAGTGTGGCACTGCTCAGTCAGAGGATGTTCTTCGTTTACTAATTCCTGTCAGAATTGCACAGAGTCTGGGGTTTGGACCAAAGCATACTTCTGTTCATGAAAATCTTAATTCATGGATAGAACTGAAAAAATTCTCTGGATCTTCAGGATGGCCTACAATGGTATTAGTATTGCCAGGTAATAAATATATATTGCAGTAATTTCTATTGATGTGAATTATAAAAATGATGAAAATAAATTCGATTTTTCTGCAAAATCATGTTAGAAAACAAAATGGAAAAAGTGTCTCCATCCAACATAGCAAGAGTTCATTATGAGGCATTGGTTGTACATCAGTGAACTATGTTTATATTAGGTTTCTTTTTTGAAGTGTTCATCTGCATGTTATTTATGTTTTTATTTGCATGGTGCTTACACAGCCTACATTTGGTTTATGTTCATGTGATAGAAACATTTAAAAAGAGGAGAAATATTAGAAGTTATATTTTATTCATTTTATATATCATTTTACTTCCTGTAAGGAAATGAAGCTCTTTTTTCTCTGGAGACTGCATCAGACTATGTGAAAGATGAAAAGGCTTGTTTTTACGGTTTCAAATGTTATGCAATTGGATATGAATTTAGTCCAGGATCTGATGAGGTAAGGAAAAAGTGGAATGTATATAAACGAACCTATAAATTCATTCTTATATGACCAAGGTTTTTTTTTTTTGGTAAAAGTATCTGATTCGTACTTCTGACTAAATAGAACTAGCAAAATACTTTTAAATGATTTTCATATAATTTTAAAACTTTTATTGCTACAAACATGATTTGTTTGGAATTCTTTAATCTGATTATATTGGAATGGCTGTGGGTGTTTTTATTTGTCGGGGGGGTTAAGAACTTTGACACTCTGCAAATAAATAGCATTATGATTTTATCCATTGCATCAATAGGTTATAAAATTATCTAAAATTTGGAAACTTCTTTATCCAGATGAATTACTAGATATAGTATGAACGTGATAGAAGTTCAGATGAATAAAGGCTTTGGCTTGTGAAATAATATTATTACCTTTCATATCTTTCTTTATTCTGATGTCATAGATCATATTGAAAGATGTTTGTCTTATTTAAATTACTAGTGGCCCTAATGATAGAGGTTTCCCATCTCCCTCAGATTTTGGGGGGGGCTGGTCTGTTTTTTTTTCTCCTTCGTGGGAGGAATTTGTCAGACGTTTCTTGGAAGTGCTGAATCATCCCCAGATGTAAGTCTTTAAGTGTGTAAAGGAGAATGTAAAAACCTTTTTCCCATCCTAGCATCTCCAACTAGAGAGAGGAAAGAGGAAAACAAAATTATGAACAGTATTACCTTTAGAGAAGACAGGAACATGAGCTTTTGTGGTATATATATATACCACATAAACTGTACAACTGTACAGCTTAGAAGAGGTATTTCTTTGTAATCTGAATACTTATGTGTAGTTGTTTTAGTTGGGAGTTCCCTTTCTCTTTAGCATCAATCATCTTCAGATGTTCTTACTAGGCTACCCAAGCATGGTAGTACTTACCAGTCTTCTGACCTAGTTGAAATTGTTCTAAAAATGGTGGTACTTTGGCCCATTAAAACTCTGGCCCCGCATTAAAACATGGCAGTCCAGCTGTACAACAAGAAGCATATCACTGAGAAACTTCAAACTGGAACATACAATTAATATCTCTTAGGAAAAAATATTGTCAAGGAAACCCATCTATTGTCATATTTTCTGAATACTTTTTATTTTTAAGGGTATTATTCAGCTGGAAAAAGAATTGGCCAATTTAGGAGGGTCATGTGCAGCAGCTTTGATGAAGAAAGATCTAGCTCTTCCTATTGGTAAGTTCTACTCAACTTACTTTGTTACTTCATCATTGTTTCAGGGTTTCTGCATAAATGCTGTCTGTCCAAATGTTGTAAATGCTCTAAGTCCAAATGTTGCTTTTAATTCTAAATGATCATACACAATTGATTTTCAAACTGAATTAATCAACCAAGATAATAAAATAATGTTGTTTTCTGCTTAAACGATTATGGAAAGAAGGCAAACCTAGTTATTTAAATCTAAATCAACTCACCCCATCCACAGGTAGCGTATCAGTGTACGAGCTATGTCCTACAGTTCCCTTGTGGTACTTCACAAAT
Source organism: Cygnus atratus (assembly GCF_013377495.2). Classification (NCBI taxonomy): domain Eukaryota; kingdom Metazoa; phylum Chordata; class Aves; order Anseriformes; family Anatidae; genus Cygnus; species Cygnus atratus. The sequence goes on from NC_066362.1 coordinate 164,032,494, forward strand.
GTGCAGGTATCTTATTTGTATTTCCTTTTCACTGTTTTTTCTCCCTGCACTGCACACCGTTCTGAATAAGGAACACCTGCAGCAATGAATTGCAAAATTTAGACTTACTAGTTTAAAATTGAGAGTGGCCATTGTATCTGTAGACCTTGCAGTCTAAAATATTGCTGCTGTAATTTTTTGCAATTATAAAAAATATTGCATACTTTTACAGCAGATGCAGCAAACAAAAGTTTACAGGAACCCAAATGCAATTTAAAATATAAGGAAAAGTAAGAATTTATGAAAATGAATGAATATGGAGATTGAGTTAGACTGTTCTAATGATGTAGCTGTACTCTGTATAATAGTATTTCTCATAATTAACATTTATGTATAGGAAAAATGGATTTATAATCTATAATAAGGTATCTTTTGTTCATTTTAATTTAGGAATGCAAATGAGATCTCAAATAGTATTAAGGAGACTAGCAGAGAAAAATATGTATTAATGAGCAGGAGGACATTGTTCAGTGTGCAGTTATAACCAGAAAACCTAATTTGACTTTTTTTTAACCTAATTTGACTTTTTTTTAACCTGGTACTTTGCTTGTGTATTTGAATGTACATATTTCTTACTTTATGTTGTAAATAAGCACCTCAACTGCACTGGTAAATCTGTATTTCTCTCTCAAAAGTACAGGCAATTCTATAGTTTAAATAGAGTGCCCTCTTCTGTTATCCTTCAAACAGCCACATTAACTCCTTTGGTTGATTTCCCTAGTACCCATTTATCCCACCGTTCCCACCTAAGAAGCTGAGTGTGAATGCTTATAACTTCCTTCACAGGTTTTCTAATGCTTCATTCTTCTTTCAGAAGAGGTTTTCATTCTAATTTTGAATGTCTAAAAGAAGAAGGGAGAGTAGGTGATACGTAGATTAGTTTCTGTGCTTTAAGGTAGAACAAATTTTAAATAAAACATGCAGTCAAGTTATCTATGCAGTCTCAGCAAACTTATATAAGGGGTTGTGCGTGAACTGCAACAGAGGAATGGTAGGTGCAGAAGCAGGGTAGTTTTCTGATTACTGAAGTAATTGATGCAAAATAATAAAGAATGCATCTCGCTGTTTACCCAACACCAACTCAAGGACTTCAGCCAAATCTGTTAGTATTGCTGACAGTATTGCAAAACTAATGACAAACAGATACAAGTGCATAGAGGTTCTCTACAAGACCACTGGACCTTATGAATAAACAGATGAATTATAGGCAGGAATCGTAGTGTTTGACTGCTGTGATGGAAATTACTGTGCCTTTTAAGACTGTTTTCAGTTACCTGTAATTTTGCTTGAAGTGTTTTGCCTGATGTCTCGGAAACACTTGGCAGGAAAAGAGGTAAAATGTGGTTTTGGAGAGCAACATTTAAATGCCTTAGTATCAGACAGCTTTTTCCTTTCCTCCATTATAGATAATGTATCTTTTACCTTTTGCTGTAAGTGAAATGGTACCTTGAAAAGTGCTCTGTTTTATATGCTACTGTCATTACTTATCTGTGGAACAGTATAATTTTATTCATGAAAGGGAGAGTCCTTTAAGAAAAAGATATGTAATCATTTGTTATATAAAAGACTGCATTATAGTGCATGCACACAAGAAAGCCCTTTGTATTAGAGTTTTCATACTTCGTTTTATAATTTCTACAATTTTACCTTAGTTCCATGTGTAGGTGTATATAGTCTAAAGAAAATACCCTAAGGAAAAGGCTTGCTTAAGGAGGGAATAAGCAATTTAATATATAATGTCTGAACTTTGGCATTCAGAAGTTAAGCATCAGAGTCTAAGCTAGTTGCTCTAACCTTCTTTTAGAGATAATATAGACATCTTCAGAGGATGGTTCATGTCATTCCATGATAAACATCTAAAAAAAAAATCACTGAAAGAAGATGCCTATTTCTCTTCCATTTGCTGTAAAAATATCTTGTAATACCTACGTCTGAGTTTATTATCTCATGCCTCACTGCCCAAAAGTAGGTGAAATAAATACTGCTCCATTGCCCTGGTAATATTTAGACCTCTGTATCCAACTAAGTGATCTTAAAACCTGATGACTTTAAATTAAGAAACTTCACAGATGTCATGGCAAAATTAAGAAAAGTAGGCAACACATGGTTGAAAATTTTCAACAGAGAATTCTGTAGGAGGTTGTGCAAAGAGCATCATGGGATAGATAGGATGACTGAAATGACTTCAAATTAGTCACTAGTTGTTACAGGAATCCTTGTAGACCCTTCCATCCTTACCACTATTTGCATTATTTTCGTGACTGCATCATGGTGTAAACACTTTGCTGAAGGAGGATATCCTTCACAAAGAATTGCCCTGTTTTTTAATAACTGTTGTAGTGGATATTCTCTGTATACAGTAGGCCAGATAATTGTATAAGTATTCCTATATGAGCATTAGGAAAGAAAAAAGTGCTTTGAAAGGGCATCAAGAGGGCTTTAACTATTTTTACTCCAGAGGAAAATGCACCAAATGGTGATTCCTTTATTTATTATGAAAACTTCATCTTTGAGAGTACATCCAAATATTGAGTTACTTTGTCAAAAGGCAACATCTCCTCCTTGCAAGTTTTCTAAGAGTTAAGTTTAAAATGCCTCTACTCAAAAGAGACAATTGGTTTGTGACTGAGATCTAACCTAAACAGCAACGTGGAATCGATCAATGCATTATTTAATTGTTTAACATTATTACTTAATTGTTTCAAATTCTGTAGAAATTGAATTTCATTCTGAGAGCAGAGTTTCTACATACCTATATTTCTTAGAATTTTAAAAATGCCTTAGGACTTGATTATTCTAATTTCTCTTTCTCTCTCCTTACTAATAGAATTGCCTGACATGTTTTGAGAGAGACTAGAAATATCATAACCTTACCTGTTTACTTTTCTTTTCTGTTAAGACTGTATTTGGCAGTTCTGGTCACACTGGAATCAGGCTTTTAAGTTGCATTTTTGAGAAAGAAATGCCATAGAGTAGAATTCATTTGATTTTTATGCTCTGGGTGGATTCATAATTTACAAAATTGTGCAGAGTTTATCAGGTTTTTAAATACGTTTTTTGGGGGTAAATTCTTATAAAGAAGCAGTTGTTGGATAGTCTTAAGTACTGCTTCCTGGCAATCATCTTGACCTCCCAGAATCTTTTTCCTAGACGTATCTAGTTGCATCCAAAGATTTGCCATACATACGGTCTTGGAGATAAGTACCAAATTTGATTTTTGTGTAAGATATATTGTTTATTTGCTTGTACACTGAACTACACAGTACTGCATGTTTACTAGGTTTCTTAGTAGAAGCAAAAAAAGATTAAAAGATTCAAATATTAATCTTTCAACTGCTTTTTAAACAATATTACACATCCTCCTGCAAACTTAACTTTTGTAGTATAAACTAAACAGAATTAAATTTCAAGTTCTATAATGCATAAATAAATGTCAGTATTACTGTTATGAAAAATACATGTTTATATTTTTACAGCAGGTAATGAATTTGAAGAAGATCTTGAGATTCTTGAAGAAGCTGCTTTACAGGTATGCTGTTGCTTTTAAGTCTTACAGTAAATCTGCGTAGAAAACATGCATAAAATATCAGATAGGAAGTTAGATCACCTTACATGTTGGTTGCATGATTTAATAAATTTTAAATAATCCTTCACCTGTCTTTGTAATTGCAGAAATAAAATAACTCTTTCAGTTGAACAGTAACATCTATGAAGTTCTGGTTAATATGTCTGTAGTTGCTCTGGATTGATGATATAGTTTGGTTGTTGTGATGGCAGCTGATGCTGGTCAGTAGCTCTCTATTTTTTGGCCCTAGCTGATGATGAACAGTGAAAAATGATTTTTTCATGTTCTCTCTCATAGTTATTTTCAGGGCGAATATTTTGAAATTTAGTTGTTACTGTACTTGCTGGAAAACACATCAGTGCTACAGTATGATAGAATAGGCCTGAAATGACAGAACAATAAACAGAAACTGTTGAGGAGGAATCAGATGTTCTCGAAAGATTTTTTTTTTCAGCAAATGTGTTCTTGAATCCACAGTATTTTAATTCAAAAAGTGAACTGGGAGTTTGCATACAAGTAATGGATGACTCATTTTTCACTTGTAGTTCAGCCTGATTTTCTATGCATCTTTCCACATTTCTTATTTTACCCTGTCTCACCCCAAAATATCTTACTCAAGATACTTCTTTCTATCGTTATTATAGTTATTTATAGCTATATAGTTATTTATAAGTTACTATCTCTAGCCTTTTATGTTCTTTTAGAATGTTAAATTAGTTACATTTTCAAAAGGGCTTTCTTCATTCTTCTCCTGGTCATAATTCAACCAGTAAGGATTCCCTTAGCCTCAAAGTTCATGTTTCCTTATTCTTTCTTCCAGAAACTCTCCCTCAACTCAAGCTCATCTAGTCTCTTCTGACACAAATTATTGACACAGTGTTTTCTAGACTGAGTAGACAATACTTTTGATGCCAATTATGAGTGTTTTCTAAACTAGGTAATTCTAGTGTTAGGAGCTGACTTTTTTTGTGTGTGTGTGTGTCAATGTAATTAATCCACTTTGCCCCTCCTGGAATGGTTTTCAGTCCCCCAAATGTCTGTGTCAATTACTGTCATATTATGGGAAAGTGTATACATGTAAAATACTGAAAGATTCGTTTTTATGTCTCTTTTATCCTCACCCCACCTCAAAATAAAATAAAAATAAAAGGTGTGCAAATCTCATTCCGGCATTCTTGGAAAAGGGTTGGCACTATCTCACTCACCAACAATACTGGAAGCCCTTGAAGGAAATCTTCCACTGCAGGTACAAAGCAATGAGCAGTCGTTTCTAGAGGATTTCATTGCTTGTGTACCAGGATCAAGTGGTGGACGACTTGCAAGGTAAAAAGCTTGCGTGCTTCATGAATAAACCCATGACTTCATAGCTGTTAAGTATTGCAGCGAAATAGAAATTGTTTATTTGTATGCTAAATTTTAAAAACTGTGCACTGTTGTTTTTCTATAGAAGTAGCTATGTACATTTAATAACTGTTTCAAACACTTGTTATATTTGTTATCCTTATCCCTAAGTTGGAGAGAGATGGATTTGAAGGGTGGACTGTTTGTTGGATAAGGAATTGACTGGATGGCCACACCCAGAACATTCCAGCCTGTGTGTCAAGGTGGAGGCCAATGACAAGCAGTGCCTCTCAGGGGTACAGTTTTAAACTAAAAGAGGGGAGATTTATATTAGATGTTCGGAGAAAATTCTTTAGTCTGAGGGGTGGTGAGGCAGTGGAACAGGTTGCCCAGAAAAGTTGTGGATGCCCCATCCCTGCACATGGCAGGGGGGGTTGGAAATAGATGATCCTTAAGGTGCCTTCCGACTCAAGCCATTCTGTGATTTAAGTAAAACTGGCTGTGCTGGTTTTATTCATATATTAGGTAAAAGCATATATTTAATTATTCAGACCTTCTGCATTCTTTCTTAGGTGGATATTGTGTTTGTACAGATTAAGACTTTATCTTTTGAGAGGCTAGAAGATATTTTAATGATAAGTGTCTGTCTTTGCTGTAGATGGCTTCAGCCAGATTCATATGCTGATCCTCAAAAAACGTCATTGATTTTGAATAAGGATGACATTCGTTGTGGTTGGCCAACTGTTATTACAGTACAAACAAAAGACCAGTATGGGGATGTTGTTCATGTTCCTAATATGAAGGTAATTATTGCAATCTTGGCTGTTCTTATACTTCATCATGTCTTCGTTTAATATTTGTTGTAGATATTCCACAGAATACTCTTGTATAGGGCAGAATGTGGCATTCTTAAATTCAGTGGACTTTTTAACCTATAAATCCACAGAATTGTCAAATTCCATATTATGCCAACATCTCATGCAGGTTATGTCTTGTCTGTAATGAGCTACACGTATATAGTAGTGGAAATGCCCACTTTTAGACCTTTGGTGGTGGTGATGTATAAGGTGACAAGAATCCACTTCTTACTTGTAAGCCAGGAAAGAGTATTATAAATTGCGAAGTGAATAAAAGTGATGGAAAAAAGAATCAGAACCACATTGGTAAATCATCTTTTAGTAATTTTTTTTTGTATTAGAACAGCTCTTCTCCCTTTCTAATATTTGGAAGTTCCTGTAGTCTTTGAACTTATTAACTGGCAAGATCTGAGATTGTTGATTTTTGCTTCATCCTCTTCAGTTAATAACAGCTGTTTTTTTATAGTTGTTGAAGTACTGGAAAGGAAATGTTCATGACCACCTGAGATAGAATTAGAAAACCCTTCTGGGCTTTGGATTAATACCTGTGGAATATGTGTAAAAGTTGGCTGTTAGTTTTCAGATAATGAAGCATGCAAACAAATGAAATTGAACACAAAATGTTACTCATCTAGTTTTAATAAATTAGGTTACATCTATGTTTTAAAGCCCCCTATTTTTCTGGAGTTGTACAGATGTTTTCAAATCTTGCTTTTGTCAAGCATAAAAATAAATGAAGTACCTTAAACAAAGGTAAGATTCCTGCTGTAAGAACTCTCAAGACTAGTGTTTGTATATGATGTAATTGAGTTATCTTTCAGTGTACTGTAAATTCATTAATAACCAGTGAGTTTTAAACAATAATACAAGAATCAGTTTAGTCACACAATTTGAACATAATATAAATGTATAGTTAATGACGTAAATTTGTGACAGAGGAAGTAGAAAACTTTTAGTTACTTTATTCTACAAATTGGGAAAAAGATGTGTGAATATAAACCCATCAAAATAGTTGCTGGATTTGTTATTTAATAACTATTTTTCTGCACAAGTATATTAAAGTAACACATAATTTAATTATTATTATTCGATTGGACTCATTCAGTGTTCAATGTACTGAGGTAACTTCCAGTAAATTAGGTCAAATTTTGATAAATAGCATATGACATCTGCAGCAACTAAACACTTCATTGCAGATTTAGGATGAGTCATGCATAAATTTATTTTCCAGGTAGTCTGTTCAGGTAATCCAGGTAGTCTGTTCCTCCTCAGAAAACTAAGTTCAGCTGGCTCTTTGTTATCTACACTAATAGATGTCTGTGGTACTTATGGGAAAAAGAAAAAAAAAAAAAAAAGATAAAATATGAATTAAAGTGCACAGTGCCAATGTAATAGGGTGCTGTGCCAGGTCTGGCAGGCGCTGATGACTCACTCTGAAACCTGAAGCATTTTCTGTTGTCAGCAAACTTAGCTAGTACACCAGAATATACTGTGCTTCCTAGGGAGTGCTCTGCAACTGGCATAAGTTATCTAACCTTACCCTTACCGATCACATGCAAAGTCAGTTAGGTGCTGCTTTCCTGTACATTTACATTCTCAAGTTTTACACTAAGATGTTGTTCTTGACTTTGTCTGTGTAGACGCATGTTTTTGACATAACTAGATGCAAGTTCTTTAAGCAGTGTCACTGTACTTTAGCAGGTCTAAAAGAATATGTAGGTTTGCTTTCTCCCTGAATCATTTCCCTAAGTCATTTCCCATATTCTGTGTCTGATTATAGGTAGAAGTCAAAGCTATTCCTGTTTCTCAGAAAAAAACATCTTTGCAACAAGAGCAAGTAAAAAAGGTGCAACGGATACCAGGGAGTCCTGCAGCAGCTGCTTCCCCTAGCGCTGATATGACTTTCGGAGGACTTCCTTCACCAAAGCTTGATTCTTCTTATGAGCCAATGATAGTAAAAGAAGCTCGATATATTGCTATTACAATGATGAAGGTAAATTACTGTCATTTGAGCAAGATTAGCTATAAAATCCAGTATACAAAGTGGGTAGAAGTATGCGAAGAGGAAGGGGTAAAAGTATGTTTCAGTTTGATCACAATCTAAAAATTCATTAGTTGCAAATTACTTTGATTATGTTTATTAAGTTCAGCAGAAAAGTAGATGCTTCAAAATGGCCAACTGTGCCTGAATTGTAAAGCAAAAAATAAACGGGATTAGTATATAAAAAGAAAAGTTGTATATTTAATTTTGATTACATTGATTAGTAAACTAGTCTGAGTGAGAGGAGAAATAAAAACAGCTATTGAAATAAGGGGGAAAAAAGACAAGCCTCTGTACCTATATAGGGCTGGAGTGTTTCATAGAACCTATATTAAAACCTATAACTGGTGAACGTAAGAAAAAAAATGGAGCTAAGCAAAGTTAGAAAGATCATAAAAATGATTGGTGTATCAACTCAAAATTGCCAAATAAATCATCTCAGAGACTTTGCAGGCAACAGTTTTTAAAGACATGAAAACAGTTACTATTGGTTTGAGTGTATTTTAAAACGGAAAGGTGCATTTATATATAGGTAACATATTGACCCAGTTACGAGATGTGACATGATATATATAACTAGCAGTTGGAAAACTTAATGAAACATGATGTTGTGGTTTAGCCCGGCTGGCAGCCAAACACCACACAGCCGTTCGCTCACCCTCCCCCCTCCCTCTCCGGGATGGGGGAGAGAAACGGGAAAGTGAAGCCTGTGAGTTGAGATAAAGACAGTTTATTAAGACAGGAAAAATAATAACAATAATAATAATAATTATTACTATTAATACTATTATTATTATGTGTACGAAATAAGTGATGCACAATGCTATTGCTCACCACCCGTTGACCGATGCCCAGCCTATCCCCGAGCAGCCGGCCCCCCACCCCGGCTAGCCACCCCTATATATTGTTCAGCATGACGTCAGATGGTATGGAATACCCCTTTGGCCAGTTTGGGTCAGCTGTCCTGGGTCTGTCCCCTCCCAGCTCCTGCTGCACCCCCAGCCTGCTCGCTAGCAGGACAGAGCGAGAAGCTGAAAAGTCCTTGGCTTGGTGTAAGCATTGCTCTACAACAATTAAAACATCAGCATGTTATCAGCGCTCTTCTCATCCTAATCCAAAACATAGCACCCTGCCAGCTACTAGGAGGAAAATTAACTCTGTCCTACCTGAAACCAGGACACATGATTAATCAGGAGTTAGAGAAGGATAATGCTATACCCTGTATGGATTTATGTGGAAAAAAAGTCAGCAAACTACTGTCTTTTAAAGGGTACAGGTTTGTTTTCTGCAGATGGTAATGCAATCAATATAGGATAAAACAAATGATTTAAAAACTTGTTAACTTACATGTCTAAAATGAAACGAGTGTGGGGTTTATTTATTTATTTACTTTACTTGGGTTACTGCAAAGATCACTCCTTGTCTTGATGCTACTTGGTATTTTTATCAGTGACTTGAGCGAAAAGGTACATTATTTATTTATAGTTTGAACCCAGATGTGATTTCTAATAACCATTGACTACAGGCTTCTTTTTAGCAATAGGTATCAAACCTGTTCGCACAGCTGTTACAGTGGCACACCTTGCAACACATTAGGTACTCTGGAGTAACTGTCTGTGGAGCAAGTGCAAGTGTCTAGAAATTCATCTCCAGAGCTCCTTTGAGTGAGGAAAGCTTGGTATTAGCTAATCAACTTCAATAATTTTTAATTTGAATCAAGTAAAGGTAAAATTAAAATGAAAGTATTCATTTAAAGTCACCTTAGCATATAGGACAAAAGTTTGTAATGGTCAAACAGAAGAAGTAAATTACACACATCAAGATAAAATACAAAAAGTGTCTTTTGCTGAAGCATGATTGACTTCTATGTTTAACACCTTTTTTGGGGAAGTTTCTTGCAAGTTTTGGATGGAAAAGACTTACAATAAATCTTTTTTTTATTCAGGAAGAGAGATGGTATTTTGCTACTTAAGTTAAGGACAGTCCCACATTCTGAGAAATGCAACTGTGTTACCTGCTGTTCCTGATTAGCTTATTAACTTTATTGATTCAAGAAAGTTAAAATTCTCTTTTACTTCCCTCCTTGCATTACTTAGTTACTTCACTGCAAAATACAGACATCCTCTGACCTTTCTGTTTTATGCCAGCTTGTACGTTGTATCAGTGCTAGATAGAACCATCCAAATACAATTAGAAACTGTAGCTCCTCACTTTGTGACAGTAAATTATACATACAACAAGTATGGAGGATTGAAACCCAAAACCATATTGGATATTTGGATAAAGACCCAGAATGGCGGATCTGCAGCTGTGTTCACGTGTTTTTATCCTTCCTTTTTTTTTCCACTGTTGTTTTTGATGGAATGTACAAATCTGATAACTCAGCAACTATTGCAACTAGTGATACATTTGCTGAGTTTTGGGACTACTGTAGTCTACTTTTGTGGAGCTTTTCAGTGCAGTCATTTCACAAGAAACTGTGAAAGTAGATTTATTTATTTTTTTTCTAGTGAGAATCAGCAAAAGTATCACCTCAGTACAGAGGGAATTTCTTCATTTTGAGTAGAAAGAAAGAGCATCCAAAATTGCCTTGGTAAATCCACTGGGCTGCCTTGCAGTTATGTGCAACATGTTTGTTTTCTTACCTTCACATGGTCTTCAATGCACTGCCTAATGTTATATTTGTTATCCTTATCCCTAAGTTGGAGAGAGATGGATTTGAAGGGTGGACTGTTTGTTGGATAAGGAATTGACTGGATGGCCACACCCAGAACATTCCAGCCTGTGTGTCAAGGTGGAGGCCAATGACAAGCAGTGCCTCTCAGGGGAACAGTTTTAAACTAAAAGAGGGGAGATTTATATTAGATGTTCGGAGAAAATTCTTTAGTCTGAGGGGTGGTGAGGCAGTGGAACAGGTTGCCCGGAATATATATCCATATATTTGTGCCTACAAGGAAGTTGAAATCTGGATTATTAAACAGAATTTTTAGAGGTAAATTAAAAGGAATTCAAGGGCTTTTAAATCAAGTTAGATTAGAAGGGATTCAAAGACTTGACTGTGAACAAAGCTTTTGTTAGCAATGTGTATTTTTGTTAACGGCAATTTAAAGAGAGAATGAAGATACTTGTTTTATGTATGTATGTCTTTGTCTCTCTTTCTGAGTTCTGGAATTGGTTTTCTGGTTTCCTACTAAATGTTTCTGGTGAGTGTACAGTTAGATTTGTGTGTTTTTTGAGAAGATACTCTGCTTTCTTTTATTTGATAATTGTTGATTTTATGTTCATTTAATTTCATCTGTTGATAGGCATATGAAAATTACTCATTTGAAGAACTACGCTTTGCTTCACCAACACCAAAGAGGTAAATGTTAAATAATTATTTTTTATTAGATACTAAAATTAAGATGTCCCATCACTTTTGCTTACACCCTGAGTTGCAGGCCGTTTGTTTTCTTAAATTTAGAGATTCTGGTTTAAAATATTTCATTCTTAGTTTTTCTAATGTTTATTCTCTATTTGTATTATCTATTCTCTGAATGTGATCTTTCATCTTCTGCTGTCAAAACGTGCTGTAGAAGGTTATAGCTTCATTATAAATAACGTGGGGTTATTGCTTTGGACAGAGGAAGAAAGCTAATTAGATTATTTCAAAGAGAAAAAAAAAGCAGAGTTTACCAAACTAAGTGTTACAGACGATTTCCAAGAAGACAGTAATTGTTTAATGATCTCAATTGTTTTGTTTATGCCTAGACCCAGTGAAAACATGCTGATCAGAGTCAATAATGATGGTACATACTGTGCAAACTGGACTCCCGGCGCTGTTGGTCTCTATACCATTCACGTTACTATAGATGGCATTGAAATAGGTACTTAATTTTCACAATACTTAAGCAGAAATTAATCTTATATCCGCTTTGAATACCAATAAAGGCATATCTTGGTGCTCCTAAGATTTAGTATTAAAAAAGTATTAAAGTTCATAGCAAAACATAGTACCCCACTTTTGGTTAAGAAGCCTTCTATTGAAATCCCTCTTCTTTCTCAAAAGAAAAAAGGACCATGGCTATTCTCTCATTGGAATAGGGACATATTTGGCAACTTGAGTATTCGTAATGCATTTAGAAAACAAGAATAATAGAGTATCTTATTGTCTGCTCTGTGTTGCGTTGAGAGGTTTAAGACTGCAAGAAAAATGTCTTGTTTCGACTGAGAGTGACAGAGATGTATAGGTGGGGGGAGGATCTGAAGAACCTAAGAAAAAAAGAAATTGTTCCCAACTGTGCAGGAATAAATTGTCATTTCCTCTGTGGAAAATTGAGAAAGAGTGGTCTTCACTGAGATTATCCTAAGTCTCAACTGCTAATACCAATATTAAATGCTTTTGGTTTCTTCCTTGCTGAAAATAATTTATCTGTCTTGCTGGTCCTGGGAAATATGAGTTACTGTAGTATTCTGGGGGAAGATTTCCCCTTCAGAAAATGTCTACACTGTGAATTGTCCCTCTTTAATCCTACAGGTGGTATGGTGAAGACAGCAGCACAGATACTGAAGGCATTGTAATTAGGCCCATCTCTCATAGGAGGGTTTAAGCGAGTGCACCAGCAATTTATCTTTGCCAATACTGCGCAGCACCTTTTGCAAATAGATAAACAAATTTCAGTCCCGTTCCAATCCAATGTGTGTTACCTACAGAAAATAAGATCAATATTAAATTTTTTGTAATAGTTATCTTTGTTCATCTTCATTCATTGCATAGGGTTAACTTTTAGAAATATTAGAATACAGTTGTTAACCTTGGTTATTAGACAGGTATGAGTGTCCTCTAGTAGTTGTCGATGCCATCTTTCTTCAATGTTACTTCTGTTGTTGTTCAGTGGGGTTCATATACCCATGCTTGACCCATGATTTGCTTAACTTTGGCCCTCTTAAGTACTGGTAGCACTTAGTTTCTTCTCTGTTTCAAATCTTGATCCTTCTAGATTCCTTCTGTTACTTACACATTTGTTTAAAAGAACATTGCTGAAAACATTGCTGATTTATCACTAGGTCTGGCTGCTTCACGTTCTTGCTCTTCAAAGGGTCAGCCTGTAAAACAAAACAAAACAAAAGCTTAAAACCATTAAATTGCTATAGTTTGGCATTAACAGTGATTTCTGAAAATATTTTTTTAAGATTACTATTCAAGGTTATATCCATCTATTACAGAAGTTTGAACTGTTTCTTTATTTGTATTTTTCTTTCTGATCTGAGAATTTTACTGTCTTGAGATATTTTCTAGCACCTCCTGGTTTTATAACAGTGATGGTAATTAAAGATGCTGGCTCTTTAAATTACAGGCCTTTCCTTGTTGTGTAGCTTGCCTTCTAAGGCTGTTGTCTGTTCATTTCATTTTGTGATTAGCATCTGCAGCAGTATAGCATGCATAAGCTGTTGCCTCTCTAGGAGCTTTTACTTGCACCCTTCAAACATTTAATTCTGTCTTCACCATTCCTTGAAGCATGTCTGTGCAGACATTAGGATACAAAATTACCTAGTAGTGAAGTGGACACAGCGTGTGACAGATATCTAATACCAACATTAAATTATATATCTGTGAATTTCTACGTGTGACTTTATAAATTTTGATAAAATAATACTTTGCACCATTAAGCAGCTGCAAGTGTTTGTCAACCAGATAAGTGAGTGGCTACTTTGCATGCTATTAAGTTGTAGCACTGATAAACTGAAGTTACTATATGACTAATAAATCCACTTACTTTTTTTTTTTTTTTAACTTAGTCTTTGTTTGCTTATAGATGCTGGGCTAGAAGTGAAAGTAAAAGATCCTCCAAAGGGAATGATACCACCTGGAACACAGCTTATTAAACCAAAGGCAGAGCCTCAGCCAAACAAGGTTTGAAAAACTAAATAAAACCCCAAACAGATAGTTGTAGTTGGGTGGGATTTTCCTGTCGTTTAATATATACTTTATCACTTCATAGTGGTACAGGACTTAAGAATATTTGCAAATCACTTTAATGTGCTGAATGGAATGAAATGAATATACAGAATAAAATGAAAGATGTTCATTCCATTTTCTTTCTGTATACCCATTAATAAAGCTGTTAGAAACTATATAGAAACTACCTTTCCCTTGGCTTGTCACACAAATATTGTGCAACCATTATGAAAACCACAGACTGCATTCTACACTAATATTAGTTCTTTTTATTTGATGTTGTGCTATGGTATGAGTTGTACAAAGGGCACATATTGTTTGTCTTCTGATAAGGCTCTTTCTTTAGGCAGCATAAAATCCTAAATTAGTTTCTTGGTGATGTCTTCCTTTCTTAGAATGTCATGCCTTCATTTTAAAAGGTTATCCTTTCTATAGCTTTTGACTTCTCCATTTCATGTTACTGTTGTACCCCAAAAGACTAAAGTAGACACAAATAACGGATGAAAACTGAAAGATGGTGTGGCACTGCTGGCGAAATGCCCAGATGAGGGAAATATCCTCAACTCCCTCTTTATGCTAAGGAAGGGTTATTAAGCAAAGCACTGAATCTTATTTTCATGCAATAAACTTGTATTAAAAGATGTGAAATTCTGAAAAAGCACAAAGTTATCCTTCCCTTTCTTATTACAAGAGCAAAAGTGGATTTTTAAAAAGTGGAAAGAAGTGGATTAGATATCTTCCCCTCTGCTAAGAAATACACGGTTACAAAAAGAACTGGGTGTTTGCCAACTTCTTAGCTGTATGGTACATCTTGATAAAATTCTTTTCCAACTTTCTGGTTAATCTAGAAATAGTACTTTTTGTTATACAGCTCCCAAGTCTGTAAATACATCATCCAGTGTCTGCTTCTGCCACTAAAATGATTCTTTTCCCTGCTGCCCTCCTCAAAAATAATAAATTTACTTCTAATTTCCACAGATATTTTTATTCATTGTTTTGTTTGCTTCTTCCACAAAATTATTTTAGGCTGTCTCCCTTCTCTCCATTAGGAGTAGCTCCTTGTGACTTCCTGGTTACTTTATCTTATTTATTATCTTAATAAAAACTTTTTATTGGGTGAAATGCATCTCGCAGATGTTAATGGTATCTCCATCCAAGCTGTGTTTTACTTACTCAGTGAAGAGAAAGAGACAGTTGTTAAGATACAAGTTGCTGGATGTAACTGCCTTCTTTCTTTTCAATTACTACAGTGGGAATTAAGGTGACTGGTTCATATATAACAGCTATATTTAGTCAAGTAACAGTCATGACAGCTTAAAAAAAAACACAACAAAAACTTGACAAAAGTTAGGCAACTGATGTTTTGTGGCAGTAGTCAAGTGTTTAATCATCTGCCTGTGTTGTTCTTGTTTCTTTTTCCAAGTTACAGTCTTTTTGAAAGAGGAACCATGTTTCTGTCCTGTATATGGTGTTTGTTGAGCCTTTGTCAACACCAGGATTTATCAGTGTTGTAGGAACACAGTAGACTTCTCACGATAGATCATTTTATCAGTTTTCTTTCTTCTGTGTCAAAATTGCATAATGAACCAGGTTAGCATAACTCCACGTATGTGAATAGCAGTATTATAAATAATTCAGAAAGATAATCATTGTGCTGTGCTTCATTCTTCTGAAGCCAAGAATGCAGATTAGACATGTACATCAGAAATGGTCCAATATACCAAATCCAATTTCACTGAGAAAAAATGGGTCAGTTAAGTCCTAGAAACTTCTTTCTCTCCTTTCCCAGCCCTAAATTTCAGATAGTTATAACCAAACATCAGGAATAGTGGTGATCTGTTCTCACCTGGAAACAACAAAATGTTTTTGTTGAAACAGGAGCATTCCAGTTTTGGAGTCAGACCTAATTGAATCTCAGGTTGAAAATGGATAATATATTATGATTTTGTATTGATCTCTTCATTTTCTGTTAATTGAAGTTGGATGAAAATCTGTCTTTCCTGTCCATCAAAAGTGGTAAAGGAGGTTATCACAGTGATCTGTATTCAGCCTGGAATACAAGAACTGGTGCCGCCTCATTGGCTGTGAAATTTAGATTAACTAATTTGTAGAAAATCCTATCCCACGTCCTACTGAGGGAAACACTGCCTTACAATCTGTGTAAGGTAATTCAGGGTAGTTGGAACCAAATACTAGAAATCAGTCCTAATTTAATTGAATTGGAAGGGGCAGGACTGTTACCAGTATGACTGGAATCTAACATGTTTTGTTTCTACTGTCCTCACATTACTAAACAAGAAACTATCCGATTTAAAAAAAAAAAAAAAAAAAAAGGGAAACCAAAAAAAAAATGGGGCTAGTTTTTTGCATCCTTCCATGGGAGGTTAACCCACTTGTAAAGGTTGTATTATTCTATGCAGCACACATTTCTGTGCTGCAAGATGTACCTCTTTTCAGATTCACCAAATAAGAAGGCACAGTAACAAAGCTCTTGCAAAGTTCTGTGCACTCTAAGAGATAAGTACATGTCAATTACTATGCCTTTCTGCATTATAATCACTTCTTCTAGTCAGAGCCCAGTTTGTGTGTGCTCCATGGAAGAAGCAATTTGGGCAGTGTTACATGAATAAGATACTGAACCATCATGTTATAGAGACACACTCCAAGCAGAAAGGTGCTATATCAGAAAGAAGACTCATACAATTAATGTATGGAAAATGCTCTTTCCACACCTGTTTGTAACCAAATCCTGTGTGTGAGTTCTTCTTCCTCTAAATTGAAATTTTTAATCCAAGCTCCAGTTAGCCTGTCACAAGATTTTTCTGAAGTAACATTTCATAGGGGTAGCAATGTAAAAATTAGGAATCCCTAATTTGCAAGGCTTTGTTTATTGGCTTCTCTATGTTGAGAATGCTGTAAGCAATGGTTCAGCATTATATTTTTACAAGGAATGGTATGGGATGGAATGGTTGGAAGGGACCTAGAAAGATATCAAGTCCGATGCCAGACCACTTCTACTTCAGGGCCAACCAAAAATTAAAGCATATATTATTAAGCATATATTCAAATGTCTCTTAAATACTGACAGACATGGGACATCAACAACCTCGCTAGGAAGCCTGTGACCTTCACCATAAAGAAATTTTTCTGAATGTCCAGTCTGTATGTTCCATGGAACAGCCTTGTTCCATTCCCACGTGTCCTATCATTGGTTACCAGGGGAAAGAGATGAGCACCTCCCTCTCCTCTTCTCCTCCTCAGGAAGTTGTAAAGAGCATTGAGGTCATCTCTTAGCTTTCTTTTCTCCAAACTACACAAAAACATCTATGTTATTGTGTTGTTTTGTTTTTGTTTTTAAAGCCTTAAAATGTATATAATTTCTTAAATAATTTGTTTAGAGGAAAAAAAAAACAGGTTAATGCACTGAGCTTTTGCCTTTCTTTACCATTGTCCTGAGTTGATTCTTTCCTTATCATTCTGTGCTAATTTGAAGACTAAGTTCATACTTCAGTTGATACGTTTGTTTTATAATGTTGAGTTTGAAAATAACCTTCAAAGAAAAGTTTTGTACAGCGCACACAGAATGTATGCATTTCTTGAGCTGTCTTTTTCGTTTATAACTTGTTCTTTGGGACAGCTGCCTGATAACATGTTTGAATGGCAAAAAAAAAAAAGTGAATAACAGCTGGGAGATTTGGGGGGCTGTAGTAAATCAGACTAGTAACAAGGAGTGTCTCATCTAACCTTCCTGTGAAAAAAGGAAGAAATTATTCAAATGCCTATTTCAAAAACAAGTAGAAAGATCTGTTCTTTTGCTATTCTTAAAAGGCTATTTAGACTATCTACTAAGGAAAATATCCATATTTTGGCCAAAAGCTGACTAAGCAGAATATTATGGTAGTGTCAAATGAGGACTGATAATCTTGAGTTGGTCGGTTACTGGAAACAGTAAATTTGGTAAGACAAAACCCTGAACCTCGAAACGTAAAGAAGAATAAATTGTAGGTGGGCAGTTATAAGAATGAGAAGCTTGTACTGAATATTGTCTGGTATAACAAAACCTTCAGAGAGATTGAGTTGATGTAGTTTAAACATAGTTTTAACAAAAATAAGTGAAATCATACACAGCAGCCATGGGAAACTAGCAACAAACTGTAACTCTGACTGCCATCTTGTCACTAGCATTTCAGAATCTGTTAAACCTATTTCTTTTTACTCTGAGAGCTCTGTTCCATTTTTTTCTTCCTTACTATCTTTCTTTGCTTCTCTTAGGTTCGCAAATTTGTGGCCAAGGACAGTGCAGGGCTTCGTATCCGTAGCCACCCTTCCCTTCAGAGTGAGCAAATAGGCATAGTGAAAGTCAATGGATCCATCACTTTCATTGACGAGGTAATTAATGAGAAATTTCTGTTGAAAATTGAGCTAAGATGTAAAGTTAATCCATGCAAATAATGTTTTTTTCATGTTTAAATGTTGACATGTACAACTTAAGAACATAAGAGTATAAATCGCAAAAATCTCAATATTTACCAATTTAGTTTTTCAAGCTGTCATTTCCTTTTTATTTGCTTACTTGAAAACCTTTGTAACAGGCACTGTGATATCAGGAAACAAATGTCCTAGAGTTCATCTTCCAATAATATCTCTCTAAGGATTTTATGTTTAGCTATTTCAACTGTATATAAAAATCCAAAGATGCAGGTATCATTTTCATTATATCTTTCACTTACACTTCTGAAAGATCACTAGTGTGTTAGACTACTGTGCATGTATACTTCTTCTAGTATAACTTCATATACAAGGAATATTTTTGCAATTTACTAAGTTAAATGAGCAGTGGAAAAGTGGAAAGTGGAGAACAGTAAGCTTATAAAGGCTTGGCTTTCTTTCCTCTGTTCTCTCAAAGCAAATCTTATTATTGCAAGATCTGATTTAAATCTGTCTTTGCACCTTGCATTCTAAAAAGATGTGCTTCCCATTGCTTTAAAATTCTGATTTTGTCAATATTCCTTTTTACCTCTTCTTATGTCCTGTCAGTATAGTGAAGATCATTACATCCTTGCTACTGCTGTTTGTCTAATGTCTGTTAATCCTTGCTAGCCACAGAACGGTTACAGGAGGGCATGGCTCGTTTTTGTTGCTTGTTTCCCATAGATCCACAATGATGATGGTGTTTGGCTGAGGCTGAATGATGAGACAATAAAGAAGTATGTTCCTAACATGAATGGTTACACTGAAGCCTGGTGCCTCTCTTTTAACCAACATCTTGGCAAGAGCCTTCTGGTACCTGTTGACGTAAGTAAAAGGTGCCTTTGAAAAATATCCGAAGTACACTCTATCCTCATTACAAGACTTTCTTTAATTAAGGCTGCAAATGAGTCCTGAGGTTAAAAAAAAAAAAAAAGTTGTGTAATTACTAAATACTATCTTACACGTGTTTCCATTTTTGAGGGCTATTGTGTAATGAGGGTGGAGTGTAGCAATGTACAAAGCTTTTTATGTTAAAGGTTCTTCTCCTAAAAGAGAAGCAAAAGTGGAAAGACTGATAAAAAAGTATAATCATTAGATTAAGCACCAGATGTTCCTGATGCAAGACTTCATTGTCCATAAAGTGGCCCACTAATGTAATGATCTCAGAAGAGGCTTACAGCCAGTAGTTAACCAATGTAATTGAGGCACTTTTTTAAAAACTTAAAAAATTCTTTAGGCTGTGTTGTTTTTCATGGATATTTTTGTGAGTTTTATATTTGAATTCCTGAGTTACAAAATAGTAGCTAATGAAAGAATCACAGCATCAAGGCTCAGTAAAAAACATTTGAGTTTATAAGAGTAAGCGTAATTTATCTGGATAACTTCAGTGGTGATCACCATCACTACAAATCAAAGGTTACACATTTTCTGGCAACAAGATACAATTAGATACAAAAGTGTATAAGTGTATAAGCCAAACCAATGTTTCTCAAAAAACTTCTGAAATTGTAGGTCTTCTGGCTTATCTGGTTTTGTGCATTCACCAAAGTGGGCAGTAACATGGTTTCTTCAGGGCAGAGTGTGAGAAGGAGATCTAATTGCTAATGCAGCTATTTAGTTTCAACTTGTCCTGTTATATGGGTGAGCTATCAACTTTGGTAAATCAATTTATCAATTTTGGTAAATCTTGTAAGCATGGAAGGGTATGATTTTTTTTCAGATTCTTGTTTTTATTTCTAATACTTTTTTTATTTGCTGTGGGGAATGTTAATCATCTCAGCAGTCACATATATGATTAGCAAGAACTTACTGGTTGGTATATTTTAAATGGCTCCAGTACACATTTATTTGTGGAGTAACATACACTTTGTTCTCTGAGAAAAGCTTTAAAGAGATTATCACTCTTAACAAAATAATAATAATAATAATAACAACAATAATAAATCCTGAATATTAAATTTTGATAACATAATCTTGATGATTCAAATTTCACTTGAATAAGTAAGCCAGGTACAATTAAATGTGAAAAATAGTGTTTAATTATCATACATCTCACTGTATGAATGCTTCTCTAAAGTTCAGATAAAATATAGTAGATCTTTTTTCTTCTTAAAGTGTGTTGTGAAAGTTTTGATACCACGTGAACTCTTAGAATATGACAAATATGGCTACTTTTATTTTAACTAACCAGTTACATCACATTCTCAATCACACTAGGTAAAAGTCACATGCTTTCTTAGTTTCTGATCAGTCAACAGCCAGTAGCAAACAGCAAAGATGTTAAGAAAGCAACTATTAATGTAAGGTGGTTATGTCTAATAACAGATATTTTGAGTTACTTCTGGATAGAAGCTTTCTTTGCATCTCTCTCATACTTTCATACTTTTGAAAAGACATAGCATGTCCTGAAACTATTTTACTATAACCGTATTTAAGCATTCAGACTTGTTGGTTTGATTCATAATCATAAATGGAAAAAAAATCTACATTTTCGCTTTCTTAATGGCCACAAAACAAAAGTCACAGTTCAGCGGCTTACTTTTGACTGCCTTAGTCTCTACTGCAAGCTATTATGTTCTTATGCACCACACAAGTTGATGAAAATTAATAAACTCTTTAGTAAGCTCCTGACTTTTGTAAGTCAGCTTAAAACTCTTTTCTGCTAAATCTTGACCACATAAAGTGATATTGCTTTCTTGTATCTGCCCATCCTTTTTTTGTTTAATTGGGTAACTGAATGGCGTTATGAGCAAAATGTAGTAAAAAATCCGTTAATATACACGATTTCTAGAATCTACAGCTGTTCAACCAGTATTGGCTCCAGAAGAGGGAAACATACTGGAAGGAGTCTCATAAGTGGCTGCAAGTACATATGGAAAATCAAGTGGCTGAATTAGTCATGCTAATCCCTGTTCAGATTAATGTCACAGTACTTATAGTAGGCTCGATTTTTATTCAACTCTGGAGTATGCAGACTTGGCAGCTCTGATGATGTTACTTTGCTACATTTAAAAATATAAGCTTTTTGTGATCGTCAGTTACGTAGAAAAAATCTTTCAGTACATTTTGTAAAATATATTTAAGGTATGCTTTTTACAGAAAGCTTTAATTGCTCTATTTTATCACTATTAATTGAGCAGTGAATAAAAAATAAAAAATATTTTTTAAAAAAGATTTAAAATGATAAAAATCACATTTTTTCTGTAGTGTTAATTTCAGCCTCTAGTCCTATTGACATATATACCGTATTTACATTTTCTGTTTATTTATAGACATTAACTAGTTATTTTATGATAAAGCAAATATTGAGTATTTTAGATCTCCTTAGTACACTGTTTCTATATATTTTGATCAAAGGTATTACATTTGTAGATAAACGATCATAGGGAAGCAGAGATCCACTGTGGTTGCCAGACTCTATTTATTTTAGTTGTGGTCATTTACTTTCTCAAGAAACACTGTATAGTCAAATCTGTTCCTACTTTTGCTCTTCTCCTTTCATGAGGAACAGCTACGTAGCCATTGATCTAAGCTTGTGAATCTAATCCATTTTAGGTAATACGATTATGAGACTGTGAGTCTAAACATGTTGTGAATTTGGATTAGCTTCTTACTGTCCTGATAGTTACTTTTCCTTCTGTCATGTGAGATTCAGTTAATTGTTCTTGCTAAGTTCTGGTAGAGGTTATCATGTATACAGACAGTTGTGTATTCACGCATGCACACAGTAGAAGATATATACAGCATAAAACAATACACACTAGTGAGAAATAGTTTTATTTTATGGGGAGTTAATGGAATTTGTCGTTTGGTTAAACTCAGGAACTTTTTAAAAATCATATTCTGAATATGGTTTTGTTCCTTAATTTTAAATGTCAAATGTATAATTATAAGGAATACTGTATCCTGCTGCCCAGTTTTAGTGTTACATTCCCCAACCACTACAGGCAAGCAGAACTGAGAAACTTCAAGTTTTTTAAACTACTAATGTAGTGTAAGAGAGAACCAAAATTAGTGTGTAGATTGCTGAGTTTGATTGCAGAACCTCAGAATGTTTTGTGGAAACACTGAAGGACATTCACAATAGATTTCTACCATCATTTTAGATGTGATGGGAAATAATGGGTATGTTGGGTAAAAGTCTAAAAAATCATTTAAGATAACACTTAGATTTGAAAAATAATATTATTTGAGATTTTAAATGCTTTTTTCATTGCTAATTTCTAGTGGCAAAGTAATTTATATTCAGTTTTATGATTTCTGAAACTTAAGCTTGATTGGAAAAAAGGTATGAATTTTTTCCTGGAAGAATTCCTGAAATTATTTTTAATTTTTGGAAGGGAAGGCTTGAAAGGAAAAAATGAACTAAATCTACAGATGGTAGCATGAGGACTAAATACAAGAGCTTGTATGTAGTAGTTTCTTCAGAATTAAATATTAATTCTCAATTATATGATAGATATATTGATTTACACTGACATATGACATGCTAAAAGCCAAGAAGCCAGAAAGCTCTAAAGTTCGAAGAGCAAAGGTCTGGTTTGATCTTCTCTGTGTTGCAGAGCCAGCCAGCATGGTCCCACTTCAGTGCTGTGTGTTTTTCACATATAGCTTTATGGCATACAAAACCAGATCTTTGAAATGATAATTCAGTATCTTGGGTATGGTACCCCATTCCTCTGAACAGCAGAAAGTCACAAAGTAGATTTGTTGCAAAGTAATGTAATCAGTCTGTTAAGCTACATTGGATGCCTATGAAGTAAACTCTCATTAGGCAAATGTAGTCTTTTTATAATTATTATAGTTTTATGTCAGATTGGTAAGCCTTTATTCTGTGATTTTGTGATCTTCCTGTCTAACACACCACCACCACCTTCCCTGATGCCCCCAGGCATCTTTTATTTGTGCATTAGTGCCTCTTTCAAATTCAGGAGGAGGTGCTGCATTCTAATGAAGTTATATGGTGTTTGATAATGTCTTCATTTTTGTCCAAGTTTAAAGTTGTTTTCTTTACTAAAGATTGATGTAAGGAGAATTTTTGCAAACAGTAGTAGATGATTTACTTCTGTCATGAGGTTGATTTACTTATTTTTAACATGTTAATGTGTTTTTTTCAAGGAATACAGAGAATGCTTGCCAATTTCTGCTTAAAATGATTCTTTTATTGTTATTTTCTTAATTACTGTTAAATTTTGGTGTCAATGCTGCAGGGATTTCACTTGGTTTTCCTGCCAAGATGGGGATAGGAAATTAAAAAAAAAAAGTGTCTTTACCAAAGGGATTGTGCTGTAAATACTGGTTATTAATACTACTATTTATGTACTATTAATTATTTCTTTTGATAGGAACAGTGAAAATTTCTTTGAAATGAGTAGAAACAAGTTTATGGAGAGAGGTTACTTAATGGAGAAAAATGGCTGCTTTTGGTGTTTTCCAGTGGCTAATAAATGCCGCCCTAGCTGTTCTGTGGGGGAAAAATGCACAGAACAGTAGAGCTTGTGTCTATAATATGGGCTATTGCTTATAAAATTAGGGAACTCGAGCAGCTCCATTTGATTGTTGATAATTCATAATAAAGTAGTAAATGAATCGTATGTCTTATAAAACTAATGAGATCTTAGTGGTTCTTCCTTACAGCACTCTGCAATTTTTGCTTCTGGTAAAGAGTGTGATATCGATGTGCAAAGTAGTGAAATCATTCTGTACAAGTGAGTTGCTTTCAAACATAGAGAGCTTAGCCCTTCTGCATCTTTGCAGTTCTGAATTGGTGACAAAAGTCCACGTGCAGTTGTCCTGCAATAATTGAAATCCTTTCAAAACAGCAGACTGTCTTGCTTGTAAAACTGTGGTTTATGGTGGAACAAACTACTGTTTTGTTGTAACAGAAGAGTGGGATCTGTCTGTGCATAGTCTCAAGCTTTATAAGAAATGTCTGGCTCTCAGTTTCAGTAAATGGCATGACACACTACATCCATTTCGAGCTTTTGACATACCAAACTGTTTTTGTTTAATAGATGATTTGGCAAGGGGAGCAATGAACTCTCAGGTGACTTGATCAGAAAAACAAAACTTCACTTTTGCAAGATATTCTACCAGTAAAATTAGTTGTGGAGAAAGTTTGCATTACTATACTTCTAGCTTCTTCCTCCGGTGTTTCTTTGTTCCCGTTTCCTTGTTGATATATGTCTTTTTTTTTTTTTTTTTAAACTTTGTTGTTCAGAATGTCTTTAATGCTAGCCAAGGAGTAAGGGATTTGGACTTTTTTTCATGGACTTCCAAAGCTTTACCCCCTAAGGTGAGTTAATTGACAGGAACAGTCACACTGTATCTCTTTTTGTTTTTCAGAATGTACCTTGTAATTCAACTTTACATTAAATATTCTTTGAAGTCTATTTTACCTTGAAATATTTTTACAGTAAATACAAGGTTTGCATAGAATGCCGTATCTGGATCTTTTCCTTTATGAGGAGAAAAAAATTTTAGGGCAGATTAATTCATATGTAGCATTCTCCTTTATTAAAAAAATACAAATTCAGAGATGTTAATAACATAATTCTCCTTCTTGATGCAGAATGAATAGTAGGTTTTTTTCTGTTATTGAAGGGTTCACATGAAGTTGCAGTATCTAATAAGATGACATTCATATGAGGAAGGCCACAAAAATTTAACAAGTAGACCATTCCTATTTTTTTTTTTTTTTAATGTGCAATTACAGGAACAAATTACATTATACGCAGTTAAGCAGTCTCAATTATCTACATAAGTGCATATCTAAATGTCTTTACAGCCTTGTAGTGATTTTTAGATCCAAGTTGTTTTCACATGAACTTTGTAATGAAGATGGTGCTCAATATTGCACCTACTGGTTTAGAGATTTAAAAATTTGTTTTTCACTGAATCTTCTTCCTCAAGATAACAAACTTCTTTACTGTTATATCACGATCTAGACAATGTTCACACTATCTTTAGAACGCAGAATTTTTTTCTCTTTGAACCAATTTACTGCAGCTTGCTTTGAAAGTTAACATATTTACAGAACAGGTTCATTTGCTAGAAAGGCTTCTTGGGAAGACTGTTATGTAACTCTGGACATGATGCAGACTTCAATACCAAAAATCTGAAAATATATTAATTAGAGATCAGAGGAAATACTGTAAATTAATAAAGAAATAACTAGAATTTTGGTTTAAAACTGATAAAAGTGTTTTTCTACACAGCAGGTAATGAACTCCTAGAAGGTGTAGTTACAGGAGATTGTGGATGCAGAAAGTATCAGCACATTCAGAGGGGATTAAACATATTTATAGGAACCAGATTCATAAACAGACACCAGAGGAAGTAGGGGTGTACCCTCTAATATCCATAATAAAAAGATTTTAAATGTTGTTGTTATGTAAGGGATGGACCATTAATAATGTCTTGCATGCTACTTCTGAACAGCATCTCCTGTTGCCATTTTCTGGACTAGGTGAGCCTCTGGCTTCATCCACTAGGGCATTACGTAGGTTTTTAACTTTCAGGGGTTCTTTTAAAAGTACATATGGTTTGCATTTTAAGCATAATAAAGCATTCCTGTTTCTCATTTGCTTTCTTCTGATAGGAATGTGCAATATGTTACCCCCATCCTTCATAGTTTTTTGTATAATAGACATTTTAGGCATTTTTATTAAGCCATGGCTAACTGAAAATCTATAGTAGTCTCTTATTTTTAGTAACTACCATTTTTTCTACTGGTAGGAAACTCAAAAAGTGTGTTCTCGTTTCAGATTTGGGTATATATTTAATCTCTAATCGTTACTGTGTGAAATAAATTTACAGGCCATTTTTATTATGTGAGTGAAAATTATAAATATGCACGACTATTTCTACGTGCATTTAAGTTTCTGTGGTGTTTCTGTTACTCTGTCATAATTTTACTTTTACTCTAAATTAACAGTGTGTTACAAAATCAAAAAGAAGCATATCATTCGAAAAGAGGTGATATTTAAGTTCCTTTTACATAGCCCCAGGCTTTTTGCTATATTATTTCACAAATACAGCAGGAGGAATGAGTGTGTATCCTGATAAATGTCAGTATGAAGCAAGGTTTAGTCAAAGTGGTAGAGAAAGTAAATTGTTTCTAATTGTAGATATGGGATACTCCTTTTAAATAAATTGCCTACATTTCTGTTTCAAGAGTGATAGGGTAGCTTTTCAATTAAATTGCAATTTACTAGTAGTTCAGTTGTATATTACTGCATGCTAAAATTAGCAATGTAACTAGTACCTCTTCTAGCTTTGGAATTTAATTATTGTAGTCTTTAAATAAGTATTTCTTATATGAAGAGTTCAAGGGTATTATTAATAGGTTTTATTCTGTTTTTTTTTTTTTTGTTTTGCCTTTTTTTTTTAATTTCTCAGGAATCTAGGTCTAATACTGATGATTTTTTCAAAGACCTAAATTCACACTGCCCACAGGAAGCAGTGATGCAAGAACAAGATATGCCATTCCTTCGAGGTGGTCCTGGAGTGTACAAGGTAGTGAAGACTGGCCCATCAGGTCACAACATCAGAAGCTGCCCTAACCTTAGAGGTATCCCAATTGGAATGTTAGTTCTGGGAAACAAAGTCAAGGCAGTGGGCGAGGTATGGATCATTGTAGCTTCAGTTCATGTCTTCATAGATACCAATATATAACTAGTAAACTCAACAAAAGAATCTGCCCCTGTACAGGTTTGCTTTTCCAACCCTCATGATAAATGCTAACTTCTGAACTTGGTTTGTATTATAAATACTAATGCAATTCTGTTTTTTTGTTTGTTTGTTTGTTTTTCCTTTTAGATGTGTGTCTTGATTGGAATAATGTTAAAGTTGTACTGACTGCAGTTACATATGCTTGCTTATATATTTCTGTTACAGTATTCTTTTCAAAATGTTGTTTCCTATTCAATGTTTTTGTCATACTCTTTGAAAGAATTTTGTTTCACTGAAAAAAAAATTTCTAGGACCTAACCAATTAACAATTTATTCTGTTCCTCTGTTTTGATTCATTTGTTCAGTTGCTGAACTATTGTTACTGTTCCCAATTGTCCAGCTGTGGTGTTTTATGGTTAAGAATGGCTTAAGGATGAAGTGTGTCATGCTATTTCCTAAATACAGTGACAGGAACAAAATTAGTATTTGAACAAACATTTCATATATATAACTTGCTATTATAATTCTACTGTTGCAGCCACCAATAAAAAGGCATACCTTGGTGAATATCTCCTTCAAGTTTTTATTTGGGCTTGTTTGGATGTTCCAACGTTGCGGTGTTCGTGATTTGCTTTTTCTGAACATAAGCAGGTCTAATATTTTTTGAAATATCCCTAACTGTATATGTGCCATAAATGGTTTTGGTCCTTCAATCTGTCTCAGTCTGTGGCCTTAATTTAAGAAACATTTAAAAAAAAAAAAAAAAGCTTTAATTGTAATATGAAGATTGGAATGTGCATATTTTTTTCAGTTTCTGAAGTAAGTTGCTGAGTCATGCTACTGAATAATCTGGAAAGTCGGTATGTTGTGCTTTTTTGTGTGTGTGCATCAGGTGACTAATTCAGAAGGTACATGGGTGCAAATGGATAAGAACAGCATGGTAGAATTCTGTGAAAGTGATGAAGGCGAGGCGTGGTCATTAGCTAGAGACAGAGGTGGAAACCAGTACCTCCGACACGAAGATGGCAAGTTGTTTTGTTTTGTTTTTTAATTAACTTAGAAAAAAATTACAAGAAATTTAAACAGGATAAATAAAGAAGAAACTGAGTTTAAAACAGGTATAACATAAATTCGTACTTTCTCATTTGAGTTGCTTTACACTGATGAATTTCAAAGTTGTTTAAATGTTCTTTCTATGTTTTTAAAAGAACAGTTAAAACATTTCCCCATATTTTCTTCTGTACCAGTTATGGATCATAATATTATCCTTCCTTCTTTTAGCTGTAGGGATGATTTTCAAATAAGTACTTGTATATTTCTCCTATTAGCTTTCTTCGGTCTATTTTGTGTTTCTAGGAAAAGCAGAGCAGAAAAAAATATTTACATTCCTTTTGGTTGTGTTAAATTTGTTAGTTCTGCCACACTGCATCCTATTAAAAACCCGTTACATATTTATTTATTTATTAACACCGTATTTAAAATTAATATCCCACTGCTAATTACTCTAGTTAGCAAAGAATTATTACCTTTTCTTAAAATGCAGAATTTCTGTCCTGATAATGTTCAAACTGGGTAAGACCTAGAAATAATAAAAGAAAATGTAAGCAAAAGGTTATACAAAATTTGTTATTGCATATTTTTAATTTTCTTCAGTTCTTCTTTCTTTTCTTCTTTGTACTGCTCTTCCTCCAAACAGGCTGTCATTACTGATCTAAAATATCTTTCTTTCACCTGAAATGCTTCGTATAAGTGCATTGAGGCATCTTGAAACTGTTCTTTCCCTATTAGATAGACCTAACCCACCTGGATGAGGTTCTCCAGTACAAGATTATGGCCTACCTGTATTCTTGCAAAAGATGAAACAGGGAGAGAGAGATCTGTTAGTATTTATACTTCTAGAGGAGATCATCTAGTCCAAGCTCCCTGTCAGTGTAGGTTCAGTTAGATGATGTTGCTTACACCCTTGTCTAGTCAAATTCTAAATATTTCCAACCTTTCTGGACAACCTGTTCCAGTATTTGACCCACCTTTGTGGTGAAAACATTTCCTAATACAGTTTCACATTCTGTAGCTTTTGTTTGTTGTCCCTTGTCCTGCTTCTTTGAACCTTTGAGAAGAGTCTGGCTTCATGTTCTCTAAACCCTCCAGTTTCTCTCAATATTTCTCGCTGAGAATACTTGTAAGTTTCTTCCACTGATCATAAAATTGGGTACGATTTCCTCTGAGCTGGTTTGTTTCAACTCACTTCAGAGTTATTTTCTGCAAGCCATCTTTTTTTTTTCTTCATATATTTCTCTGTTTCCTGATTGAATCTGAATATTCTCAGTTTGTAATTTTCTCACTCTCTTTATGAAATCTAACACATCCATTTGCCAAAAGATGTCTTCTGGAAAATTTTCTAATGCACGTCCTATGTGTCAGTGTGTCTGGTTCTATTCTTCCTAGATAAGTCTTTGTTGTTATAATTAAGGTAAATGCGGATGTCTCTTGTGCATCTAGCTAAAGCAGTTTGCTATCAGTGCAGTTACTGAGATATTTCAACATATTCTGTGTTCTTAGTACATCTCAGTATTAAGGAGCTAAGGAGCTTAAGCCACATACGAAAATGATGTAAACTAATTGCTTTTTTTTTTTTTTTTTTTTACCATGAAATGAATTAGGAATTCTGCTTGTTATCAACTTCCATACTTTTGCTGGAGGGAAATAAGCATTTGGAGGAGCTCTGGCTAGATTTCCATCTGTCTCTGTTTTCACACATAAATAATACCCTATTTCAGATTGCTTTAATATTTTCATTACATAAGTAAATGATAATGAAATTCTCAGAAAGACGTAGGGTTTGTGTCAGAGCTAAATGCCCAAGTCTGTAGACAGGTATACAAGTACTTTAGCAGGAAAATTACAGCAAAATCTATATATGTCTGTAATTCAGAGAATCAAGGTTGATTTAAGATAGATTACACACCTGTTTCAAGTGCAGCATTTTGCTGTTGCTTTCTAATTCACCCATTCCTCTTTAAGTTCTAAGGCCAATTTTCCTTTAGCAGATAAACAACATTAACTTAACAAAGGATTAAACTTTTTTTTTTAAGTGAATGTATGTGTTATCTAAAAGTACGTAATCTGAAATGCGGTTTTGGTCTGAAATGCTGAAATTTTATAAAAATGGCCCTTAGAAGAGTTGTGATTTTTTTTCAATTAATTTTAGTATGGTTACAAAAGGAGAAAGTTGGTCAAGGTGCCAACCTGATCTTTTAACCTGCATTTAAGAGATTTCATGTGAATTACTTCTTGCAGATTATTACTTGGAATGATACTTTTGACCACATTGTCAGTAATGCCACTGTAAATCTAAATATTCAAGTGGATTCTGTCTCATATATTTTAGTTCTTTGTTCTTATGAATATTTTGAAAGACTCTAGGGTAGTTTTGGTTTGAGTTTTTGTGGTATCATACAAAAAGCATAACTGTAGTACTTGGTATCAGATATGAATAAATTTGTCAAGGAAAAAAATGCCTTATGTTCTGGGAATTAGTAAGGATTATTAAGTCAGGATTAGAAGTTTATTGGCTCTGAGTTTCTTGTCACTCTTAAAACATCTTTTGTCCATCAGGGTTTATCAAATAAATTTAACAATTGCTGTCCAAAGAACAAATATTCAAATGGTATGGTGTTACCAAAAAAATAAAATGTCAAGCCTGTTCCTAAGTGGCATATGACAGCAAAACTTGCAGCAACTCAGTCAAATATAAAACTAGACTGCATGGTATTAAACCCTCAATCTTTTCAATTTTAGAGCATGACCTCTAGGGAAGAAAGATGTCGTTTTCTTTCTGAAGAGGGTTGAGTAGAGTAGAGGAGTGCTATCTGTGGGGAAAGAAAGAAAAATAAAGCTCCTTTGCCTTGTGACTCATCTTTCCAATGTAAATCACTTACTTAAAAGGTCTAATTCTGAAGTGATGTGTTTTTTTTGCAGAGCAAGTTCTTCTAGACCAAAATGTTCAGACTCCTCCCCCAAGTCCTTTTTCAATACAAGCTTTCAGTAAGGGAACAAGCTGTAGTAATGGACAAGGGTTTGATTATGGCCTTGGAAATAACAAAGGTATGTTTTTACACTTATGTTTTATAAAATTATGTTCCTCTCAATTTTGCTTATGTTTTTGTTACTCATTTCCTACTCTTTTAGGCACCATCAGATGTGCTTCAAAAGATAAATCCAGTAACAGTGAATTTTGTAAGGTGTTCCACAATACATGCAACTAATATTGTAGCTGCTTTTTTCTCTACTTTAATTTCATTCAGTCTAAGTACTCTATATAAAAAGGATCATCAAATACTTGTAAGTTACCGCTGAGGTTTCTGTAGGGGTAGGCAGAACACTGTAATTCAGAAATGAAAAATATATCGTAGTAAATCAAGATATGAACACTATTGGATTTAGAAAGCATGGGTTTTAAAAAGATCAGAAACATTTTTAAACACTTCTAAACTGTCTTAACATTTTTAAGTGCTTTTAATTGGCTGACAGGATAGTAGATACCATGTGAGATATACGTTGTAAAACTGAAGTTGTATTTCAATCACATAAATACCAGTTAACAATACTGGGAAGTAAATAACTTTATTTATTTTACTGGCAAAATAATAGTTTCTCTTAAGCATAGTTTATTGGTAAGATGTAAGTATAAATAAGCCATTACAGTAAACTCAGATTGTTTGCCTTCTGTTCATTCATTGATTAAATCTAGAATATCTAATAACATAGAAGGGGTTTTTGCTGAGGCAGATGTCTTTGACAATTATTACTGAAACATGTAGCTTTGTCATTCTATTCTTACGACTCTGTACTCCATCCATGCCAGTTAGAACGTGGGCTTTTGGTGTGCTATGTGTTTTTAATACCAACACACATTGTGAGTAACCTCTTAAGCTGGAAAAAAACAAAAACAAAAAAAAAACACACCTTGAGTTGAGCCTTGCTTTAAAGGAAGACATATATAATACATATGGATATATATGATATTCACAGTTCTACTTTTACATACCATTATGCCAGGAGGTTTTAATATTCACATAGGAAGGATAAAATATGGTCAAATATATTCAGGAAAAACAAAATTAAGGAGATAGTAATTTCCTGTTGGAAAACACAAATGTTAATTATAAGCCTGTCTCTTCTACTGCATGACAACAAAACCTGAAATTATCGAGTAACCTGCAAGCTATTATCACTGTAGTCCTAAGAGTCATGTAGTCACCATCACGTATCAGGGTCCTTCATCATGAGGTTGGACTCGGTGATGGTGATCTTGGAGGTCTCTTCCAACCTAGATGATTCTGTGATTCTGTGATCATAGCATCAAGTTCCTTAAAAAGCTGTAAATCTGCTGACATGCTTTACTAATGGGCAGTGAAATGTGAGTACTAACATGTGGACATTGATTGAGAAGTAATGAACCAATGTTTCTTCCACTGTTCTCCACAGCTGCCCCATACTCAGTTACAGGGCAAGATCAGCAATGCATGTAAGAAATCATATAAATAGTGCTCTTTGACAGCTTTCTTTATAGGGTCAGTTAGATTACTTTATTCATTCTATTTGTTTTAACTGCTTCTGAATTGCCAAAGAGCAGGGAGTTGTTGGCAACTATACATGAAAGAATAACAGTACTACTTTTCCTCCCCAAAACAGAACTCTTGTATCATACATACTGTTGTCTTGCATTCTCGGATCTAGATCTAAGAAGCTTTGAGTTCTGTGGAAAAGAAAGAACTGAAGACAGAAGAACTGTCAGTTAGGAAAATTTTTGAATGAAACAGTTCTGTTGGAGAAGCCTGTTTGTCAAAAGAACTTCCTGTAGGGATGTGCTAGTTTCATTGCAAATTCAGTCACGTTTACATCAGTCAAATGTAAAGATATCCATGTAGTAGGTCTGTGTTTACAGTATTGCCTGCAAGGCTGAAGACATAACTCCCACAAATTTTCTATTTGATTTAGCTATATCTTCTATGTGTGAGCGTTTTACATTGCAGGCAAGTCTTTAATATTTGTTATGAATGGCCCTATCCCCCTCCACATTTAATTTGAGCAGATAGTTATTTTGAGCAGATAACTTTCAACCTCTTTTCAGAGGTTCTTCCCTTTAAAATAATTACTCATCTATGAAATAGGCCTGTTTGTTTATTGTGTTCATTTACTGGTCATTTATACAAACTGAAACAATTACAACTGAAAATAGACTTATGTACATTTTCGTATATCATCTCATCGTGAAGCATTTTATAGCTTTTAGGAAAGGTCTGCTTGGTCTCACAATCATGACCTTTGCAGCAACTCCAAGATTTCCTTATAGACATACCTGCAAGTATCCTGTTTAATGTCACTGTTTAAATAATTCCACTTACAGATAACTAGTCTTTCTTTACTTTTGAAAGTACTTTTATGTAAAGAAGCAGAGTAAGATTGACTTTGATATTCCAGAACGTATCAGACACTTAAGCAGATGCTATTCTTTGTCCAGAGAAATGGATTAACTAAAATAATTTTCTATTAATTTCTAAAAAAAAATAAATAAGGTAACAGGAATCCCATTTTGTTCTGAATTCACAAATGTTAGAAGGAAACATTTTGCTTATTTGTATTTAAAATATATTTGGCATGAGCTATGCTTTAAAATGCTGAAGTCACTTATTAGTTTTGAGACAGCATTAAAAGCCACAGTGAAGCAGTGCCCGAACCTGGGTTCCTGGACAAGCATAGAGGGGAGCTACTACTGGTGCTGGGCTTTGTGTACTTCTGTAAAAATCATTTCCCAGTCCTCTTCTGCCATATAAACACACAGTAATAGTGACAAAACTGATCTTATATATTGTCACACTAGATGATCGTCGGCTGTTAGACTTGGTTGCTTTCCAAATATCCCCTCTGCACCTACCCTAAGAAAACATTAGGAAAGAAAGACTGAAAAGAATCATTTCATGATACCAGGATTCCATGGTTCTGGAATGTGGTACACGAACAATTTTGTATTTTCATGTAGTATAAATGTGAATACATTAGGTATTCAAGGAGAAAGAATTAACTAATTGTTTTTATGTTTGTTTTTAATAGTGATAACAAAAAGAATTATACCATTTTGGGACCTGAGAGTCAAGTTCTATTTCATTTCCGTAGATGCTAAATTTTGTAGCTGGCCTGAGAGCTTAATTCATACGAGAATTTCAAAGGAGAAGACTTTCAGTTCTGTGATTCTGCTTTATAAACCATGTGTAGAACTAAGCTACCATGTCTGATCTTATCACCAGAATTCTTCAGAATTATAAAGATTCACATAGTAGCAATAGTGATGCTTGTTTTAATATCAGATAATGAGGGAGTAGTTTATAATAGTTTAAAAATACAGTGCTACAGTATGTGGAATAATGGGATGACAGTGATAAATAAGCTGATAGAAAAGCAGATTTTTTTATTTGTATGTATATATATAAATATATATTAGGTTGTTCTCAGGAACATAGTGTAGGTACACCTGAATTAGATGACTTCCTTGAGCTTTTTAGTTTTAGGTCAGCATCTGTTCTCCCTCATTCAGCTTGACTCCTTCAGAGCCAAAAACCATGCATCTCTCTGTGATGGTCTGCACTGTTTTTTGTTCTGAAAGGGCTTATTGCTGTCAGTACTTGAGACTGGATCGAGTCTGGTTTACCAATTTTTGTGGTATGATTTGTTAGAGCAGTAAGCCCCAGTGAAGCACTGGGGATAGCAGGAAAGACAGGAAAAAAAAGAAGTGTTTTAGGTTTTCCAAGGTACTGAGCTGAAAGAATGATCTGCCTCTACATTGTCATTTGTGCTTTTTGTTTCCAGCTGTTAACACAGAACGCAGAACCCAGCTACCTGAGCTGGCTTTGCACTAAAGCAGTGCTAGGTCAGCAGAGTTTACTAGTTGAGTTTGTGAATTGTTAAAACAAAAGTTAGATCTAGAAATAGTGTACATACATTCAACTGAAAATGTACAAAGCATGATCCGAACAAAACCTGTACAAGTATTTTTGCATGTGTGATAGGGTATAAATAAACTACCCACTTACAGTTGAGAGTTACTGCTGGGTTTCGTCTTCCAGTGTTGGTTCTTTCTCTGATAACCAACGTGAGTTATATCCAGAAAAAAATATTTTGCAACTCTTAACCTGAGTTTTTTTTTTCAAATAGTTACTTTTTAAGAATTATAATGCCTTCCCAAATATGTTACTCGCTTCTGGGTTATTATGGTAGGAATGATTGTTGTCCAAGTACTGATTCCAGTATTTTTTCGCTATGCTAGTTCCAAGATAGTGGAATAAAATTAATGTATTGATATCTATAGGTGATTATTTAGAACATAGTTCCATCTGTTTCCTGGTATTTTATTCTTTCATTTTTGAAACTAAAATGTCAAGAAAATAAGTATAACATTTAATTTTGGAGTTCTTGGTTAGTAAGGGTTAAGGGTGGGTTCCATACACCCAGCAGTCTTTCTCTAATTCCATGAAAAGACGATTGATAATCACCTAAAACTGAGATTCATTGAGCTGAAGATTATGTATTAGCTGCTATTTTTTTTCTACTAGATTTTCTAGAATGCTGTCAAAATGATGTGAATTTGCAGAATAAAGTGCTGCTATTAGGATTTGGTTGGTGATCATTCAAATCTGCAATGTTCTCAAACTCTTGGTCTCTCTAAGCTCATATGACTAAGTTACCACAACTTATAACATGCTATGATAAACTCTGACTTCTTATTGTAGGCTTCATGTATTTCTAATGTTCATATATAGTTTTTCTGAAAACTGGCATTTAGAAATTAAAACCATGTTTTTAACATGCTAATTTTTGAAGGCCTTCATTTGCCCCACAACGAATGTCTGTAGTTCTTCAGAAAACCAGTTTCAGTTCCTAAATGGTATTTATTTTTTTTAAATGATTTTCAGTCTGATCTTGAAAAACAGCATGAAAGAATACCTGTAAAGATATTTGCAAAAATGAGCAAATATTTACCAAAGCCTTGGCACAGAAATACGCTTGCCAAAGCCTAATTACATATTATCCTTCCCTTCTCATCAATTTTTCTAATCTTTATCTGCATGTTCTGTTGCATGTGTGTATTACTGTAAATGCTAGGGATTTCTGTTTTTTCTTGGCTGCTGTGCATTTTTTTTAGCAAGGTGAATATAAATCTCTATTTTGAAATGTTTTGAATAACTGCAGTAAACTGTCCATGATTTTTAAAAACCCTGCTTGTACTTTTCAGTAATTTTATAGCCATGCATGGGATGAGGTTTTTATATTTAGCCACAACCAGAGCTGTATGTGGCTAAATAAGAGCTTTCTCTATTATAACCATTGAAACTTTAATTGAGCACCATTTTACTCTGCATTTCTGGAGAATGACAAGTAACAGGTTGTAGTTTTGACTGTTTTGCCCACTACAGGTGACCAACTGAGTGCCATACTGAATTCCATTCAGTCACGGCCAAATCTCCCAGCTCCTTCCATCTTTGATCAAGCTGCAAAACCTCCCTCTTCCCTAGTCCACAGTCCATTTGTGTTCGGACAGCCCCTTTCCTTCCAGCAGCCTCAGCCACAGCTTCAGAGTAAGTTTGTCAGCCTTACCTGCCTCATCAGTCCATTTCTGCAGCTTTTACGTTGCTGTCCTCAGTTGCTTACCAGCTGCTAATCATCCCTCAATGCATCTTTCTGGTTTTATTTTGTTGAGTTAGTTTTTCATGATTCAGAAGCATGTGAAGGAATGCTCCTTAAAAAAGTATACCTGTTCAAATTTAATTTCAATATTGACAGTATTTTGCTTTTGTATGTGTCCTGCAGTGCAGATAACATTCATTAAAGTGCATTTCCAGTATTGTATGCAACTGTGGGTTTATAATTAAGGTAAATTTCTTTCATGGTACAAAATGTTGATAAATCTTTTTAGCATAAAAAATTGCAGTAAATTCATAGTTTTCAGTTTTCTTACCTCTTAAATTTCTGGTTTTTTTTTCATCACTTACAAGTTTTAGGATGTAGCTGGAAGGTTGGAACACCTTGATACTACTTATAAAGCTTTGTATTCTTGTGTTGGGTGCTCATAAGATTGGTGTGGACAAGCAAGTTTGCACCTAGAGGTGAATGGAAGTTAACCTGATTACTGGTGCAAGAACAGGAAATGGTTTAGGTTTTATTTAGTGAAAAAATAAAAGCTTAGAATTCATTTTGAAGAGCGGATACAGCAGTAAATTCTTCCTTATATAAAGAACACATATAGCATTCTAGTCCCCTCCTCTCACCCGCAGACTATTCTGCAGAAGTAAAATGGTTCTTTCTTGCTGACAGTTCAGTCTGTCTATAAAGTCCTGAGTCTCTCCAGCTCAGCTTACACAAGTGCTGTGGGAGAGAACGAGATTAAAATCTCTAGCTCACTTTTGTAATGACTATCAGAAATAGTCTGACAGTGACTGTGTATACTTCTACTAGGCTTAAACCAATGTCATGAAAAGAGAATGTTCCAAAAGCTATCTAGATAAAACCTGATTGCCAATGGCATCAACACACCGTTGTTGGGAATTTGACAATTGTATGTTCTTTCCCTTAACTTAAATTTTCCTTCTCTTGTCAGAGCTTCTTATTCAGTGTTTCATCACAAATAACCCTAATTGCCTTATTTTAAACTTCAGATTATTTGTCCTTTATTATTTAGACTTGTATGAGAAGAAAAACTGATATTTTTTTATTGGCTGCCCAAAAAAATTTGCTTAATGTGTTTGTCTTTCCAACAGATGTGGTTGGGTAAAAGATATTCATTAAGTTACAATCCAGGGTTTGTGTTTTAATAAGGATCCATGATTCAGAATTAAGCCGTTTATTTTTTATTTTTTTGGCAGGGGGAGTGTTGGTCTAATAAATAAAATAATACCCCCCCCCACACACACACAAAAAAAAAAGTAAAGTTTTTGTCTGATTTGTTATCTCAGCTTAGTATAGATTTTCAGCTGATTTGGTTATTTGACCTTCCAGCAGTATAAACTGAACCAGAACTCAACCTGACCTGCTGTACCATTGCAATAACTGTGATTTGATACTAGGACGTTCTTCCTAATAGTTTGTCATGTAATTTAAGATTTCTTGTAAATAATGTTAATTATACCCGAAGGGGATAAATAATAACATTTTTGCTTCCAGGATCAAAAATCAAGAAATATATGAGGGGAAAACAGTTAGAACTTTTTTATTCTTTTGAAAATGTGTTAATCCTCGCTTTACCAGTTCATCCAAACGTTTTATTTAGAATATTGTCTGTGAAGCATTTAAGACTATATTCGTGTTCATTTAATAGTCAAGGAAATTATCAGGGATCTTTGAAACTTAAGAAAGGCTATCTAGATCAAATATTTTGGTTTAAACAATTATTCTGATATTACCATATTTCTAGAAACTGTACATATTAGAAAATAATGGATTAATTAGTACTGTATGATTATTAGAATAGCGAGACACATATGCAATGAAAATATTTAAACAGAAAAGTTCTGTTTAGATCTCATTTTGCTTTGTATTTTTAATGTGTTCAACTTTACAGGTGTATTAGAGCCGTAACAGAAACCTTTATAACATGTGCCATTTTCTTTCATTATTTCCAAAGCATTTGATAGCTTCCTGTTACTAAACATGTAATTAGAATTTAAATCCATTAAAAAACATATCCCAAGGTCAATTGATTTTTGCCCTAGACATGCTTAGTTACAGTTTCAAATTATGTGCTTTGTCCTTAAGCACTTCACGCAATAAATGTAGATCTAAAAATTAAAACAAATGTTTGTAGTCAATAACAGCTATATTAAAGGGACCAATAGTAGTTTAACAGTTGAAACTAGATGTTCCCTGCCCTAGATTTCCATGGCTGCAGACGTGGAAACAAAGAAACGTATGTTTTTTGATTTTAGTCTGAGTAAATAGCTTAGGCTACCACTTATACTTTCTGTTCTTCTTGAGTTGCCTGTCTTATTGAGGAGTTTTATTTTGAATCATGATTCTGAGGAATGTTAAGATCATGCTGAACATCCTCTAGATTTATTTCCTTATGTAGTTTTTTAGAATATGGAGAAAACTTTTGGTCTGATTGTAATACATACTCCGTGCCAGAGACAGATTGTAGTTTTTCTTTAGAGAAATTTTTAGATAGTTGTTCTTTCTGAGGAACGATTTCTGTTCTTGGCATTTGGTTTGGTTTTCCAAACTGATTTAAGGAAGGGGGTAAGGGCTTTTCACAGCTTATTATTTTCAGATACAGTGTCTGGTTATTTTTGCAGAAAAATTAGTGTTTTGGACAACCACTTCCTCAGTTATTATTGTTGAAAAAAACCATGAAGTGTATCTGCTATTCTTATCAAATCAGAAATAGATAAACTAACAAAAGTCCTGTGCTTTTTGTTTTCAAAGAAACATTGGAATTTAATATGGAAGGGTTAATATAAAAAATAAGTGGAAATTGTGTTACTCAGTTTTGTGTTATGTGCTAGGACTCTATGAAGGGCTGATTGTTCTGTGCTGATAATTCCTGTGCTAATTTTCACAGATGCTCATACAAGGGGGAAAAAAGCTGAGATACTGCTTTCTTTTTTGTGGTGTCAAAGTTAAGAGGCTGTCATCATGTATTTTAATTTCTTGTAGATCTTTTTTATGCAGCTAAGTCCAAAAAAGGCAGAAGAGATGGCATACTCCTACATGGAGTTTAGAAACAGCTGTATTGATTTGGAAACTTAGCCAGGATTTTTTTCCAGGAAGAGCACAAATCTGTATATGTTTCTTCATTGATTATTTCAATGAAACATTTTGTAATTACTCCAGCCTGAATATGCTTACTTCTGAGAAATCTGTAAGATCATCAATAACAGATTTGGTCAGGACGGCAGCTTCCCACAGCTGCAAGATTATTATCACTGGTTGCTTGATTAATTTGTCTCTGCATTACGTGAAGAACACAGAAGGCTCAAATTTCTGCTTGGATTCTGAGTGTAGGTGAAGTGCAGAAACCTAGACAGTCAAGCAAGATCTTGTTTCTCAACTTTCAGCAGTGTGTGCTGCATCATAAAACTCCTTTGACGCAACCCATCAGGGAGATGGGATCTTGCTACATCATTCGACGCCAGTAATTAAAATTTCATAATTGGCTGTTGAACTCTGAGTTTTGGGAGGAGGCTTGCAGTCACAGAAGCTAGACCTTTCTGCCATTTTTCTTCGCATCTGAGTTGCTATGGCAAGTGAGGAACAGATCTGTAGACTGAAGAGGCTTTAGACCCCCTCGTTAGCTTCATCTATCACATTCTAACTCTTCTGCTGTAGCCCTGGCAAGTCACTCTGAGCAGTTTGCACAGCACAGCTGTTGTTTCCTGACTCATCTCAATCCAGGCAGAAGGTGCAGTGCTGAGCTGCTGTATATTCATTGTGTCCTGTGAATCACACCGATCTCTTCTATGTCACACTGAAATGACGTAAATGTCATGATAAGAAGCCTAAGAGTATTGGTTTGACTTTTTTTTTTTTCCCTGATGGTTCTTATCGCGAAAGCTTCATTCCTGAACTAAGTTAAACTGTTTCACACCTTAGGTTTTAAAGATTGGGTCTTCTAAGCTATGTACAAAGCATACATATTTTTTTTCTGTGCCAAACAGTTCAAATCCAAAACCATCCCTGGGGGACTGGTAAGGCAGTTTGGAGGAGAAGTATAAACTGTGTCGAGCTTTATTTTAGAAATAAATCTGGCTTATTGCCTTCAAAATTTATAAAATCATAGATTCGTTATTACAAAATTACAGATTAATGTCATATATTGCTCTAGCACAGGCATACTTCTTTCAATTAATATACTTAAGTGACTCAGGCGTTGGTGATCCAAACCCTGCCTTGGGGTAATAAACACAAATATTATGTTTGCAGTGCACTTATATTTTTATAATGATACTGCATTTCAGCTTTTGCTTTAGTTTACTCATTCATTCCCCTACTAATGCTATCTAATACTACTTTCCCTTTTTAATATTTAATATTCAAATGTTTGACTTATGTATATTCTTGTACTTACGAGCAAAAAGAATCTTTATCAGTACAGCATTTGGCATTTTTCGAGATGTGGAAAAAAAAAATAGGCATACGTTGCTTAGGCAAAAGGGCAAAAGCAGGTCAGTGCATTCCTTCACCATCATCATGCAGAAAGGCAGAAAAGGAGTGGCATTTCAGAAGAAACTTTAACTTATCTCCACAATCCAGAGACATTTTACTCTCTTTCAGAGTTTAAAAAAAGACTAACATGGACCAGTTGGCAGTATGTCATGCCTTCTGGTTTGGCTTATCAGCTTTTCCTCAGAGGAAGCAGGCGCTGCTTGTAAAAGACTACATCCTGGCACAGGAATTGAGCTGCCTCTTATGTCTCCATGTTATGTAGCTTTTCAAGCTAGAGCTATTTCTACGTAGAGGGAAAGAATGTGACTAAAGATGGACTGTCACAATCAATTGTGACTTGGCAGAGCTTATCTACTGGTTTTTGAAGGCTTTGTAGTCCTTGAGGGTGACTCAAGAAGCAAGAATCATGTCCCTGTGGCTGATCAGCTGTCCTGGATAGGCATAGATTGTTTCCCAAGGCAGCGAGGAGACTGTGTGGGGAAACTCATTCTCTTTGAGCCACAGTCTCCTTGAAATAACTGAGAAGCAATACAGTGTTCAAGATAAACTAGATTACACCATTGTAAAATGTAAGCATTCTCAGACGTAGACTGAAAGAATTAAATGAAAATGTGCATACATTACATTAGATTTAATAAAGATTTTCATTTAATTATTCCTGTAGTGGTAACCTTATATATCAAATTGACATTTTTAGGCTTGTGTTTACGGAATTGTTCTTGTAATGCTACTTTGTGCTCCTAATGTGTTTTTCTGCATTTTAACTTCAAAAATTGGTGGAGTGACGTCCTGCTTCTCAGAAGCTATACAGTTAGTATATGGTCTTAGCGAAGTTTTTGTAGGCATCCAAGTAGGCAATACTATTCTTAAATTTATGCTAACACTGGAATGAGAAAATTTAGGTTATTTTATTATTTTAAAGAATGAAATTTTTACATCAAGCATGTGTGAACACCTCATTGTAGAGTCTATAGAAGTATTGCTTGTTGCTTAGGGTAGGATTTTTAATGTATTAATGTACAAGTTAGTAAACGTAGTACCAGAACAACAACAACAAAAAAGTCTTCAGCAGTGCAGGAATTGAAATCACTTATTTTCAAGGCACTTTTCTTCTATTTGTACATGTTTATATGAAAGTAAAATGATAGAATCATAGACTTGAAATTACAAGCCTCTCTGTTATCTTACTCTGTTGTGGATTATACCAGATTTTAACTTCTTTTTTTTTTTCCTAAAGGCAAAATTGTTTTTAAGGGCTGGTACAGACTTGTTTTCGTGTCTATACTGTTTGATAGGAACTCTTCTACTGCTAATTATGTCTCTAGATAGTATTGAGACTGAAGTTCACATTACATGTGTTTTTCAAAACGTAACATTACAAATGTTCATTCAGATTTGAAAAAGAAAAGGCGTTGGTGGGTTTCATATATTTTTCATCGTTCTTTCCAATGATAAGTGACTTTCC
Source organism: Cygnus atratus (assembly GCF_013377495.2). Lineage (NCBI taxonomy): Eukaryota > Metazoa > Chordata > Aves > Anseriformes > Anatidae > Cygnus > Cygnus atratus. The sequence goes on from NC_066362.1 coordinate 164,075,094, forward strand.
AACACAAACATCCAGATATTCTCTATTTTTACCGAAAGAATGTGAGAAATGGTCACCTAAAAAGATAATATAGTTTTCAATAGTTAATCTCTGAATTTACAGATTAAAAGTTCACATTTGAAAACAGAGCTCAGTTCAAAATTGGATACTGTTAGTTTTATAATAAACCATAAATCTGATTGGCTACTCCTTAAATATTGCATTTTAGATCCTAGAAGTTAATATTTAATTCACAAAAGATTTTTGTTGTAATTATTGTTTTAAATTCACATCAGGAAAAGCATTTTGAAGTAACTGTTTCTCATTTAAAACTAATGCAGGAGTCTCAATGAATTCAAGAATATCTAACAGAGGAGATGCATATCATTTGAAATGCTTGTTTTTCTCTGCTATTTTTTCCATTGAATCTGTCCTGCTTCTGTGCAACTGTTTTCCACTGTAGAAGCTTCATCCTGCTGCCTTGCTTCTCGTGAGCATATTTACAAATCTAGTGATGTAGCTGGGCCTGCCTCTGCTATTTCATCTCTCTCTCACAAACTGAAGGGTGGGTATGCATGCAAACATAGCAAGGTTATTCAGATTTTACATTCAAAGTGTTTTTTTTTCTCCTTCCATTCATTTTCATGGCATTCATTTAATGAAATTCTGTTTGGAAAGGAAACGTTCAAGTTTGGTATTTGTTGGGAGGTCGCTTATAATCATTTGGTGTTGCTTTGCTGAGTGGCAGTGATTTCATGCTATGTGATTTAGCTATCTCTTACTGTTTCGTGAACAGAAAGGTGACTGTTAATCTAGTCTAAAAATAATCTATTTTCAAACAATAGGCAAACAAAATATGGAAGAAGAAGAAGGGGGTAAATCATGGGGTTTTTTTCTTTGTTTATAGATAAATCAGTTTGATACATAATTATGCAGTTTTTCATTTGGGGGATTTTTTTAGTGCTGACAGTTTAGAATGCTAATTAGGTGTATTTACATGTATAAGTACAAATCTAAACCTTTAGGTGTTTTTTTTAATATTTTTATTGCTAAAAGCTATTGCTAGGTCATGCCTTTCAGTATTGTTCTAGAATGTTTTCCTGCTTGTTTTTCACTGGTAATGCATATACTTTGAAAGTGATACATTGCTGAATGGTTTACTGTGTTTCATGTCCTCTAAGAAGACTAGTGTCTTCTGTTAACTGTTTTTTTACTTTAGGAGGAATTCTGTAAAATATCTTTAAATGATCATATCTACAGTTTTTTCTTAGCTGGCAAACCTTAAATTCGTGTTTTTGTTTGTTTATTTCTGGGAGAAGCATGTATGAAGTAATTATTTTCATTTCTGATTTCATATATCACGAAGTAGACATCTTAAAAATAGTTCTTCAATTTATAACTGAGCTGTCATAAGCAAAATGTTTGGACTGCTATTGAATAAGCATTTTTATTTTTTTCTTTTAGCAAGAACAATCATTTTATAAAACATGATGTACCATGCTATTTCTTCCTTTCCTCCTCCCCCCTGCTCAAAACAAACAAAAGAAAAATGCATAAGAAAAAAGACTAAAGACAGATTGGATTCTCAAAACTGATGATGAAGATACATAAAATGTTCTCATTGTATTCTACTCTTTACATTTAGCATATTATTCATGAATACAGAGAAAATATTTTTTTTCTGCATGGAGAAGTACAAACTCCTACTTTGTCCCATGTGCTAGAAAGCAAGGGGAGTACCCTTACCTTAAAGTTTGTTAAATATTCTAATATCGGTATTCTTCACTTCTTTCTGTTGCTGTTTGTTTTGCTATAAGCTAATGAAATACGGAAAGATCAGAATAATAAGAATTATTTTGCTACCTGAGGAGATATCTGGATTTGTAGTCTTTGTTCCAAAATATTTATTTATTTATTTATTTATTGTGAGATTTTAATGGTATCAGTAGGAAAAAAAAATCAGATCTTTCAGTGCTTCTTGCATATATTCTAGCATAGGAATAAGGCTTCATGCTTGGGAACTAGAAGAATTTAGAATCCCATACTGCAGAAAGAGGTAAACATTGAAGATACTGAATAAAGATGAGTGTGAATCATCTCTGTTCACACTAGAAAATACAGTCCAAATTTGCAGACATTCTCTGATTAATTAAAATGTTTTTTTCACGAGTAATTGTTTCCCCCAAAATGTGCCTGGACCATTGAAAATAGCATTTTAGTGTCTAGAAAAAGTTAAAAAAGTAAAATTAAAAAAAAATCCACAGTACTGTGGCCTCCTTTTACAAGCTTTACAAGAGAAACTAATTCATTTTAACTAATGAAAATACATTCAAATTGGAAGGACTAAACTTCGCAGTGTAATGCCTTGTGGAGAGAGTTATGTATAATTATGCATTCATGATTGCTGCATTGCTTACCAGTAATTTAAACATTGTCTTAATTTTCAAAATACAGTTCTGCAAGAGAGACTGAGTATCTTCATAGAATTATTAGAAGTAGATTGCTTTAACAAGCTACTTACTTCCATATACTAGTTTGGCATTTATTTATTTATTTTATTCTGCGAATTAATATAAGTACAAAGTCAGTGTCCATAAGAACAATAAGTTACTGCATCAGACTATGAGGACGTGATGGTTGATGGTTTAGCTTAGTAGTAAAAGAAAAAGTTTGTTAAGAGTAGATTATTGTTCTGGTAGAAGAACATTGATAGCATGTGTTCTTAAAAATGTGGATACTTCAGATTATCAGTGTGAACCGTTTTAAGCAAGTTTGCAAACCTTTTACCCAATTTGCCTTATAATTGTATTTTCTTCCTGTACTTTCTAACTTTTGAGCATTAGAGGTATAAATATATCTGGTCATACATGTGATCTTTATGCCAGTCTCTTGTTTCAATCAGTCTGACAGTAGAGAAATAACCTTTAATTTCTGTTACAACTGGAGTAAACTTAGTTAATTCCTGGCATTCTAGCGAAGGAAGTAAATTGTGCTTCCTTTATTCGAGTTTTGTGGAAATAGTGAACCATGCCTTTTGATACCTCCGTAGTAGTGTTTTCTGTAAAGATTTTCTAACCAATGTTTGGAGATGTATATTTGAATGTTTCTTTGGGAGAAGAAAAATATCAGTATTATTCTAGTGAAAAAAGTTCTCTTTAGACTTATTTGCATTATGATGTGAACAGAAGCATGTGTTTCAATTTTATCTTGCATTCAGGTCTTTAATCCTTGTTTCGTATTATTAGAAGTATCGCTGTCAAAATGTAATAACTATAAAATATACTAAACAGGTGACCGAGTGAATTTCACAGGAGCTGCAAGACCGATTTCTCCAGCAGGAAAATCAGACATGTCATCAAAACACAGAGCTGACAGCAGGTCACCCAAGCTTGATGTGCGAATGAATAGAGCTGCTGCTGACCAGAAGAAACCTAGGAATACAGAAGGGTTATCTGCCAGTGAATCTCTTATGCTGAAATCAGATGCTGCAAAATTGCGATCAGATTCTCACAGCAGATCTTTGTCTCCAAATCATAACACTTTGCAAACACTAAAAACTGATGGAAGAAGTACTACTGGTCTGAGAGCTGAATCTCCAGGGCCAGGAACTCGGTCATCTTCTCCAAAGACGAAGACGCTTACAGCAGTTAGGTCTGGTGCTAGTTCTCCACGGTCCTCCTCACCCCCTGATAAAACTCTACCTCAGAAAGCTCCATCTCCAGTAAAAACAAAGCTTGATCCTCCTCGAGAACGATCCAAATCAGATTCTTATACATTAGATCCAGACACCCTTCGCAAAAAGAAAGTACCGCTAACAGAACCCTTAAGGGGGAGGTCCACTTCGCCCAAACCAAAAATTATTACAAAAGATGGAAAACCTGTTACAGAAACTGAAAACAGAGCTCCCTCCCCTCATGTTGTACAAGAAAATCTTCACAGTGAGGTTGTTGAAGTGTGTACGTCAAGTACTTTAAAGACTAACAGCATTACAGATAGCACCTGTGAAGACAATACAGAATTCAGAAGTCTGGATGATGGTTCTAATAAAGTTCATTTCAGCATAGGAAAAGCACCCCTGAAAGATGAGCAAGACATGAGAGCATCTCCAAAAGTGAGCCGTAAATGTGCTGGTAGGCACACAAGACCCAAAAAGGAGAAATCCAGTTTTCTTTTTAAAGGAGATGGATCCAAACCTGTAGAGCCAGCCAAGCAAGCAATGTCACCTTCTGTCGCAGAATGTGCTAGAGCTGTATTCGCTGCTTTTCTTTGGCATGAAGGAATAGTTCATGATGCTATGGCTTGTTCATCTTTTTTGAAGTTTAATCCAGAACTGTCCAAAGAGCATGCACCAATCCGAAGCAGTCTTAATCAACAACCTGCAGAGGAAAAAGAAACCAAGTTAAAAAACAGACATTCGCTGGAAATATCATCTGCTCTTAATATGTTTAACATTGCACCACATGGACCAGATATATCTAAAATGGGTAGCATCAACAAAAATAAAGTCCTCTCAATGCTGAAAGAACCACCTTTGCATGAAAAGTGTGAGGATGGAAAAACTGAAACTACCTCTTTTGAAACATCCAGTCACCACACGATGAAATCCAAGTCTCCTCTTCCATTAACACTGCAGCACTTGGTAGCTTTCTGGGAAGATATTTCTTTAGCAACTATTAAAGCAGCATCCCAGAATATGATTTTTCCAAGTCCCGGTTCTTGTGCAGTGTTAAAGAAGAAGGAAAGTGACAAAGATAACAAGAAGACCAAAAAAGAGAAAAAGAAAAAGGAAAAGATTGAGACTAGGCCAAGGGGAAACCTTTTTGGTGAGATGGCCCAGCTTGCAGTAGGAGGACCTGAAAAAGACACCATCTGTGAGTTGTGTGGAGAATCCCATCCTTATCCAGTGACTTACCACATGAGACAAGCTCATCCAGGTAAGATGAGATATTTTTCTTCCTGTATTTGTCTGCAAAATATATTATACACATACATTTTTGTATTAATTGCTCTTATGAAAATAAGTCAGGCTGCCTTGTCTAATGTTTTACACAGCTTACCACATATGCTAAATTCAAGCTCAATGCCCTGAACACTTGTGTAAGTAATTTCAAGTACATACAGATTTGAGCTCTGAAACATGAAGAAATTTTTTGAAACAAGACCAAAACAGCAAGCTGGCTTTACAGTTCCTCTCCAGAAAAGTGCAGTTTGTTACACTTTAGGACTTCAAACTGTGCTGAAAAAATTGGACGTAAAAGTATCAAAATTTGTTAATTAAAGTGTCTGTGCTTCTAGAAGTTTTCTATTATACTACTAATCTGCTGTGTCATCTCTTGGTATCATTGACTCCCATCTTTTGGTTTAAAATGTTTCTTTAGAAAATAAAAATCGAGTCAGTGTCTAGAGTTGTAAACTTTAATCAGAAGGCAATTTATAAAATACAGCCTGAGTCTTCTGTTTTGTCCCTCTACACATGTACCGGAATCTCTTAAGGAGATTGTTTAATCTTAGGAAAATTAGGGAAATCATTATTAGCTAGGCATTACCTCTGGTGTATTGGAAGTTAAAGCTTGTTAAAGAACCTCGATATTCAGCAATTATCAATGCTCTGAAATTTTCTGAGAAACAGTAATCAGCAAAGGAATGCACTTTATTCCCGTTTAAGCTTTATTAGCATTTTATTCATTTCTGAAGAGAACACTGTCGATATGTTGGACAAGTTCATAATAAACACTTGAAAACTACAGTGTGTTTGCATTCTTCAGGTGCTGCATGGGCATGCACCTTGTTTTTTGTTCATTTCTTTCCTTTAATGAGTTGAGAGATGTAGAAAAGGAGAAAAATAGGCCAGGAAAAGACAAGCATCTTCCTCCCCACCCCTTTTATCCCTGTTTTGGGGACTGGAAAAAAAAAATCCTTATTTTGAAATAACTTATTTATTTACCTTGCATAGGTTGTGGCCGTTATGCAGGTGGCCAAGGTTATAATAGCATTGGACATTTCTGTGGAGGATGGGCTGGTAACTGTGGTGATGGTGGTATTGGAGGAAGCACTTGGTATTTGGTTTGTGATCGATGCAGAGAAAAATATCTCCGTGAAAAGCAAGCAGCAGCAAGAGAGAAGGTATTTTTTATCTGTTTCTCTTATGTTTAGCTCTCTATCTGCTTAATAGTAATGCATTCACAACTTGAAAATAGGGTTTGAAAAATTTGGAATTTCAGAATTTTGGAAGGTTTTGAAATACCTGCTAATGTCATTGATAGGCAATAAGATAGAAACTCTAGCAAACTAGAGGCTAGTCAGCCTCACCTCAAATCCTGGGAAGGTGATGGAGAAAGTGATCCTGGAAATGATTTCCAACCATATGAAGGACAAGAAGATGATTAGGGACTGTGAGTTTGAATTTATGAACGGAAGGTCATATCTGACCAACCTAATAGTCTTCTACAACGAGATGACTGGCTTGGCAGAGAAGGGGAAAGCAGTAGATACTGATTATCTTGACTTTAGCAAGGCTTTTGACACTCTTCGTTGACAAACTGATTGAGGAAGTAACAATTTTGTTCAAAGTGAGAAGTCTTGTTATATGAGATCATAACCAGGTCTTTATGTGATGACATAACCAAACTTGGGCGAACTAGAGCAATTTTTAATGGTAATAGAATGAAAGGTGTTTCTCTAATACTGGTCTTGCCATGACCAATTTCAAATTATTGCTTAAAATACACAAATATGTGGAGTTTTTTTAAGATAAGCAGAACAATGTTGATTTAACTTGAATGGATGAAACCAGATATACTGAAACTTTTTGCACACACAGTTCATCCTGAGCCAAACATGAAAACTTTCAGTTGTTATTAAAAGTTTCTAAAAAAAAAAAGTTTCTATTAAAAGTTTCTAAAAGCAACTTTCCTATGCGACAATTGTCAGCTCTTCTTGTGATGAAGAATAATTTAAATGTAACTTTTTTTTTAATCAATTTCTATAGATTAAACAATCTAGGAGAAAACCAATGCAAGTTAAGACTCCTCGTGCCTTGCCAACTATGGAAGCTCATCAAGTGATTAAAGCTAATGCACTGTATTTGCTGTCACTGAGCAGTGCTGCTGAACCCAGTATCCTCTGCTATCACCCTGCAAAAGCATTCCAGTCTCAACTTCCCAGTGTCAAAGAAGGAATTTCTGAAGACTTTCCCATTAAAATGCCATGTCTCTATCTACAGACTTTAGCAAGGTAATTAAAGGAAGTATATGAATATTGATTATAATACTCATCTATTTAGTGTTTAAATAAAAATATGGATAGAAACTAAACTAAAACTTACATAAAAATACCTATTTTCCAAATTCGTCATGATCTTTGTTCTTCTATTTCCATGATATTGTTCAGTTTTTTAGATTGTATTTGCTCCAAGGATTAAACATACCCTAAGTAGCCGTAGGATGCTAAATATTTTTAGCGGCATTAGTTTATGTACGAAGAATTTAGAATTTTATGAAGTGTTTAACTTTTTGTGTTATTCTAGCAGATATGCTCTTCAGAATTCAAAATAGTAAGAAGGAAGCCAGAAAACCTGGGCTTGCCCAGTGTTTATGAGTAGATCCCACTGTAGCGTCTCACATTTATGACGAATGTACATTTGGCCATAAAATATATGATGAAAAGATAGAACATGGTGATCCCCACCCTGTATTGGTTACTGTTCAGGTCACTAGTTGGAAATGCCAGTGTATTTTGCGTGAACATAGAAATTCCAACTAGCTTAAATACCTTAGGTAAATGGTGAGAGCTGTCTGAATGTATTTGCAAAGGAGTATGTTGTATGTGTATTTCAGTAACTTTTAATCCTAATTTATAAAATCTAATTTGATTTAGGCATCATCATGAAAACTTTGTTGGGTACCAGGATGACAACCTCTTCCAGGATGAGATGAGGTACCTGCGCTCAACTTCAGTACCTGCACCATACATCTCAGTTACTCCCGATGCAAGCCCTAATGTCTTTGAAGAGCCAGAGAGTAACATGAAATCTATGCCCCCAAGGTACTTCCTTGTAATTCTAAGTACTACATACAAATGTTAAAGCATTGACATAACCCCAAAATCTAAAAAAATAAAAATAATGGAAAACTTTGCTGTAGTTGAGTAGCTAAAGTATCAGGTCAGCTCCAGTCCCTCTCTTGAAATGACAGCAAAAAAAACAAAGTCACATGAAACTGTTATAAAAATATCTTCAGCATATTGTATGTATTTTCAACCACTAGCAATGCAAATTTGAAAGTCATATTTGAAACTTCAGGGGTAACGCAGACTAGTTGCTTCTCTCTAGAAACATCTTGATTGCACAGTCCATATATATATATATATATATATATATATATATATATATATAAAACAAACAGGCAAAAACCCATATGTTCAGAAACTGATGAAGAACTCTTAGTGTACCTCAGGGAAACTTATCCATAGCAATGATCCAAGAAAAATAGCTGGTGCCAACTACCTGAAATTTAGTACTTTTTTTCCTGTGTTCCATTCTGTAACACAACTGCTTGTGGTGTGGATATACTACCTTTTTGAAAAGAAGTAGCTCTTCCTTTCAAGATCTCATTCTGAAGGGAAGTTTGAACCTAAGGGAATTTCGTTACTGTACATTTTCAGTGCAGAAGTTGCTGCTTCTTCCTGTGGGAAGTTAAAATGTCATGGAAGAAATGGCAGGTTAATGCTACATGGGACCAAGAGCAATAGGTGATTTCTGCCAGGTTAAACCATTTCCTTATCTCATTAAGTTTACTATAATCTAATTAAAGCAATTAAAGATTTTTTTGTTTTGTTTTGCCCAGGGAAAAAAACCTCTTACTTAATAATAGTACTGAACCAACACAGATGCTTGAAGTTTTCATATGTTGGTGATTCCACATATTATAATGAGGGTGTGGTGAAGGGAAAACTTGCTTTTAATCTGTTTTTATTTCAATATGTTATTTTATACTGACTGAAAAAACAGTTTGTTGGAATACTACAATCTACAATGTAGTCTTTTCAGAAATAGAAATTTTCTAACAAAACTCCTTAAGAGTGCATCGTATTGGTATATTCCTTTATTAAAACTGTGGACTCCATGGTCTCCTGAGGCCTATAGGGACAGCATAATCTGGGAGTTCTTCTGCAGACTGTAAGAAGTCCCCTGAAGGTAAGGACTAAAACACGTCAGAGGCATAGCCATAGCAATTGAAAATTGTCTTTAAGGCCAGTGATGTTGGAAACTTCCTTCACATAAAGTCCTAATTTCAGTTGGCTTGCATATTAAAAATTCACTTCATAGATGTTTTCACATACATTTATCAGGGCAATTTTGTCTGAAACTTTAATTCAGGCATGATCTGAATGTTTGCATTCTCTCTGAAAAATACCTAAATTCTTAGAACTTACCATGTACATCATTATATTTTTTAAAAAACTCTTGCATGTTTTTTCACCATGTGTAATTCTAATACGTTTCTTCTTTTTCAGTGTTTAAACAGTTTTTGGGTACATAAAACATGCAGCAGCAGTCATTATGAAATGCATGTTCCTTTATTTAATATTTATGCATAATTTAAGTATACTGTATATATTTACTAATGGTTCTATAACTTCACTGATTTCTTTGTAGTTTGGAAACCAGCCCAATAACAGATACAGACCTTGCAAAGCGTACAGTCTTTCAAAGGTCATACTCAGTTGTTGCATCAGAATATGACAAACAGCACTCAATTTTGCCAGCACGTGTAAAGGCAATCCCTAGGAGACGAGTCAACAGTGGAGATGCAGGTAAGAGCAGAGAAAAAAAATTTCAAAGATCAGGCATTGGATTTGTATTTCTTCTTGGAAACTGTAAGCAAAAATAAATTTTTGTATATAGATGTAATAACTTTTATTTCTGTTTATTCATAAATACTAGCTGTTTATTAATCTGCCCAGGATTAGCTTCAGAAGAGCTCAGGAATTACTACAGTTTTGAAATTGGTGGTGCATATTCTGTGCTTGATTTAAAAGCTAAAGTGGCATTTTCTTGGGTTTAGTGTCTGCTTACTTTCTGAGTTGAAGCATCATTTTTACATGTTGCTTTCTTAAATGCATTTTTTAGAAAAAAATAAAAAAGTATGTAAGTTCTGAAATTGGTCTGCTGCTTTTTATTTTTACTGTGGCTGTAAAATTAAAATGTACAAGCAATCTAATTTATGTATGTTTTTATGCTTTTGAATAGAAGTGGGGTCCTCTCTCCTGAGACATCCATCTCCTGAACTTTCTCGGTTAATCTCCGCCCACAGCTCTCTTTCCAAAGGAGAGAGAAATTTCCAGTGGCCAGTATTGGCATTTGTAATCCAGCATCATGATCTGGAAGGACTTGAAATAGCAATGAAACAAGCCTTACGGAAATCTGCTTGCCGAGTATTTGCTATGGAGGTATTAATATACTGGTGGATCTTCTATGATTAAAATAAAGCATTTGTGAATTGTCTGTTAGTTTTATATTTTTTTTATTATAGGTTTAAAACAGGAAATAATTCCTATTTTAAAAACATGTTTTAAATATTCACTTGTATTATCAACTCTAAAAGTTCGGAATACAAAAATGTTACCTGAAAACCTTCTTCAGTAGTATATTTCTTATCTAGAAATGCATTTGTCATTTTAATAAACTGCTTGAGCTATAGAGCAGTGTCTAACTTGAAGACCAGTGCATTATTATTTAACTGTTCAAAAACATCAGTGTATCTATCTGCTTACATAAATTTTTTTTACTCCAGGTTTGCTTAATCAATTGGTAACTTCCTGTGTGCATTTTATTTTAGGCTTTTAACTGGCTTCTTTGTAATGTCATTCAAACTACTTCTCTTCATGATATTTTATGGCATTTTGTGGCTTCCCTGACACCTTCACCTGTAGAACCTGAAGAGGAGGAGGATGAAGAAAATAAATCAAATAAGGAAAATGCAGAACAAGTATGTGAGGTTCAATATACCTTTCATAAATAAAGTATCTCTGTTGATTTTTGCAATTAATTTAGGAATATTTTTAGTGTATGTAAAAAGGAGCCTTAATCCTCACTTGGTGAAGAAGAGCCTTAGTTATGGAATGAAAATTTTTAGTCTTAAATTGTACTTGAACTCCTGGATGGTCATAGATAAATTAATTTTTCCTCTAAAATTAGCAGATTTTTTGTGGTTATGAATTCTGGTCTTTTAATAGATCAGTTTTATGAGTATTCTTAGGAGAGGAAATTAAAACACACAAACACACAAGCACATTGCTAATCTAGTGGCAAAAAAAAAAGGAAAAAAAATACTGTTTGGATTCTATTCTCCACTTGGACCCTCAGAAAGAAGAGAAAAGGAAAATTATTTTTCAGAGGAGCTGTCTGCTGTGTCTTTCAGTGTTTTAAGTAAAATCTATAGTTAGTTCTCAAAATCTAGTATGTAAAATGATACTGTCTAGCATACCACTATTTCAAAGAGTTAGTTCATACAAATTCTTCTAGATTCATCTCAGATTGAAAATGTATCATATTCATCCTGAATAGTTCAAGAAAGCATTGAAAGCAGTGCTAGAGTGAGGGTAATGTATTCCAAACAGTCTTTATGCTAGCCTCCAAAATAAGATCCTTTACTATAAAAAAAGAATAAAGAAATACTCTTAGCTGTAGTTTGGATAATTACTGACTGAAATATAAAGCAGCTAAGAAAGGAATGATAAAATATGCCACTTCTGCTCTTGGTGGGAATGTTGCTGCCCATCTTTTGATACAATGAGGGGACTTGCAAAATTCCTCTTGGTCACTTGGCTAGGATGAATAAATTTATGGCCTACAGGAACTGATAGCAGTTTACAGCAAAGTCTAAATATACTACAGGTGATGTATATTCAAATCATAACCTTCCTTTGGTACTGTGATCATGTGATAAAAATACATACTTAAATGTATGCACACAAGATAATAAATGTAAGGCAATTTGGTGCTTTTCCAGAACTGTAGTTTATTTCCATATGTGAAATATTTTTACATATTCTTTTAATGTACTGGGAGAGGGTGAGAAGTCCCAGTGTTGAATGTAGTAAAAATGTGAGGCAGAAATCTGGAATCATAAATGGCTTAACATATAAGATGTAGGTTTAGGGGCAATGTCCTTAGTAAAGCAAAACAAATTGCAAGAATTAATAGGCTACAGAGGAGACAGGAGGGAGGGGGATGTTAACTGTGTAGATAGGCTCTCTGGTTTACCTAGGTTTTGAGCGTTTTCTGAATAATTGATCATATTTAGCATAGAGTTCAATCTCATGCTTGCTGCTTTATGCACTGAGTACACTTTACATTACACCCTCCAGGAAAATACATAGAAATACCTAGTTTGACTCTTGTCTAGGTAAGTAGGTATCTAAAATTTCTTTCAGGTAGGGTTGTAATATTTCTAGGCACTCATAGAAATGTACATAAGACAATTGAATGGGTTAAATAATAATTTTGAATCTGGCTCTGGGTGTTAGTATGTTGGTTGGGGTCATGCAGCTGGGCTCTGTGATTCAAGCATGATTAAGTTTTCTTTTAGAAAATAAGCTGTTTAGAAGGCAGAGAAAACAGTTTGTATCCTTCATGGGTCAGTTTCTCCCCTGCCTTTTGAAATAGGAGGCCCTTCTCTTTCTCTGCTACCCTGCCCAACAGCACGCTTAGCTGTTTCCCCATCTTTGTTGATCCTGTGCCAATGCTTTCTTACCCACTGCCCAGTGGAAGTTTGCTCCCAATGGACAACTTTTCTTATATTGATGCACCTTAAATAAGAATCATTGTTTCCACAGGTCTAATGAAATAAAGCAACTGATAACCTGAGCTTAATTAGTGAGTTTGCTGCGGCTGTTTTTTGCTGCTCGGAGAAGTTATTAACAGCTAGAAGGTGTTAATTTCTCTAGTTTTTTTTTTCTCCAAAGTCATTGCAATTTAATCTTTCGTATCTTTAAATCATGAGAAAAGTCATGTGTTAATATATTTCCCAAATTCCTTGTTCAGTGTTCACGTATACATTGTTATTTTAAGAATTCTCTGAGAGGAACTGCTTGGAAGTTCACATTTATTATGGCATTGATGCAGTTACTCTCAAATATCATAAATGTTTTTATATTTATTTAACCTTTTTTGTGTGAAAGTCTGTTAACAAAACACAAATTGCTTTGAATCTTAGGAGAAAGACACAAGAGTGTGTGAACATCCTCTGTCAGATATAGTAATTGCTGGTGAAGCAGCTCACCCATTACCCCACACTTTTCATCGACTGCTCCAGACAATCTCTGATCTTATGATGTCTCTACCCAGTGGTAGTGCATTACAGCAAATGGCCTTAAGGTAAGCTCTAAGTAAGAAAGTATTAAAAGGCTGAAAGCATCTTTAACATTCTTTCTAGATGAAAAGGTTTTGCAGTATAGATTGGAAGTTTGAAACACATTTATATGCTTTTATGAAAGTGAGCATGCATTTCCTTACAGATAGAAAAGATACATGTAAAAGATGTATTTGTTTATATGTATAAATACTAGTATAAAGGCTATTTAGAGAAAAATTTATTTGCTCTTAAATTCTCTACTGTATCCACTATTTTAAAAAATATTTATTATTGAAGAATGTGGTAGTATGTGTGTATGTGCATGGTAGTGTAATATCATTTGCTCACAGTAGTCTTCTTAAAAGGCTTGAAATTTTTCCTGTTTATTGGTCTTGAAGATAAAAATTGAATAACAATGAAAATATTCCCTGTTAAAATTTTAAGTTTATTCCTGCTTTCCTTAAAATGTTAAATAGAAGCACTTACGATTCTGACAAAAATAAAGTTAAAGGTTTATACAAAACATTTCAAGAAGCAAAAATGTAATTAATAGCTTTGCTGGTAGGTTGTGTCTTTTAATCAGTGTTCAAAATATCAAAATCGGCTATATGTGTTTTTAGGTGTTGGAGTCTCAAATTCAAACAATCTGATCACCAGTTCCTGCACCAGAGCAATGTTTTCCATCATATCAACAATATTTTGTCTAAATCTGATGATGGAGATAGTGAAGAGAGTTTTAGTATCAGTATACAGTCAGGTTTTGAAATCATGAATCAGGTGAGTATTAGTCTCTCAAAAGCAGAGATCAATTATGAACAGTGTGTAGTTCCTATAATCCACTCTATATGAAATAAAAATGTATTTTATCGCAATGTAATATTTCTTTGAAAGAATCTCTGTAGAGAATCGTGTTTCTGATACTCAGGTTTTCATATTTAGCTTTAGAGGTTCAAATATTGTCTCTTAGCCTGTATAGTTCATTTAGGTAATTCATTTAGTTCATTGAGTTAGTTCCATTTCTAAATGCTACATAATTCCAATTCTTACTTGCTCATACCTTTTTTTCTTGTATTGTTCTGAGGAGATTAATACTCCTAATGAATAGCTCTAAATTGTTTTCTTTATTAATACATTTACATATTTACTAATATATTTGTCTGTTAGCTATATTATTGTTTCCTTTGTTTCAAAGGCCTGAATAACTTGAACCAACAAGTGACAAATTTCTTCCTTAATTCAGAGAGCATAATTCTCGTAACAGGAATATGATTCCTGTATGGTTTTAGAAGTGTGAATAATGCCTGTATTTGAGCATAGTTTCAGATACTTTAAATGTTCTCATTTGTTTTCACAGGAACTCTGTATAGTGGTTTGTCTAAAAGACCTAACAAGCATTGTTGACATTAAAACATCAAGCCGACCTGCCATGATTGGTAGTTTAACAGATGGATCTACAGAAACGTTCTGGGAGTCAGGAGATGAAGACAAAAACAAAACTAAAAACATCACAATTAACTGTGTAAAAGGAATCAATGCACGTTATGTGTGTGTTCATGTAGACAATTCCAGAGATCTTGGGGTAAGAAGGAAATGAAATGAAAAATGGAATGAAATGGAAATGCATAGACCAAGTTGTATATGTCCATCACTCAAGAAATACCATATTGTCTGTCCAATTCAGTGTGTAATTCTAATTCAGAAGTTCATATTTTAAAATAAAGTTTCTGATTCCTCTAGCTTTGAAAGCAGTATCTGATGAGAGTGATTCATCTAAATTTGCAGTTTATGTGAACCTGAGACTGGGAAAATTAGTTCTCAGTAGCATGTTCAATTTCACATGTACTTTTATATATATATATATATATATATATATATATATATATATCAGAATGGTCTTCAGTTGAAATATTTTCTTCTTTTGCTTGTCTGTTGTAGAACAAAGTGACTTCAATGACCTTCCTAACTGGCAAGGCAGTAGAAGATCTCTGCAGAATAAAGCAGGTAAACATTTTAACATTGAAAAATTGCAGTCATGTTTTTTGGCTGCATATGCCAGAGTTTTAGAGCAAATATTTTCCATTTCTTATGGAAAATACATTGTTTTGAAAATATTGGGCTTCCTTTGAAAACACTGTTATTAATAACAGAATTCAGTTTTCATATATACTGAGTATTGATCAAGTTTTTGCTCTTTTATTAGAACAGAACAGACTAATCTAA
This sequence comes from Cygnus atratus, assembly GCF_013377495.2. NCBI lineage: Eukaryota > Metazoa > Chordata > Aves > Anseriformes > Anatidae > Cygnus > Cygnus atratus. The sequence continues at coordinate 164,090,648 of NC_066362.1, forward strand.
AATGTTACTTAGATTTTTCATTGCTACAGGTGAAAGGATAAGGTATCACGTGGAAAGGTTTTGAAACAGATTGTTTAGCTTGTGTTCTGTAAGATCCAAAAAATGTTTGGTTTCTTTTAGAGTTTAATTTATCTAAATATGCCTGAAATAATTGTATGGCATAGTATTATACATTGCTAGATGCTCTGACGGCTAGCTGCTTAGTGTTGTACTGTTACTACCTTTCATCTGCTTCGTGGAATCATTCTTCATTAGAGAAGGGCAACTGAAGACTGGGCAGAAGTAGAACACTGAAGAAAAGAAAATAAATTATTTACTTTCAGCATTAGAGTTTTTTTAAGATGTTATCTAATACATGTTTATAGCACACATTTTCCCTTGTTTCTAGTTCTCAACTTTGTGTAGCTTTTGGACTTCTGTCCAGAGAATCAAGTTCAGAACAGTATTCAATCTTTGTAGTTCTGTTACTAAGCTAAATGATAAATGCATGGTTTGTACACAGAGGACAGTGCTTTGTATTTCAACATTGATGTGACCCATCAAATATATTTAAGGTGTTAAGTAGGCAGTTACTGTTTGGTGTGCAAAACTTCTATCATTTAGCTTACTGGCTATTAGTGGTAAGGTTCTTCAGGGAGAAGCGTCTTAACTGTGTTACAGGTAACATCTGGTAACACTGAAATTCTGTACAGTTAAACCAGATGAGGGAGAGAGAAATGGTTTCGCTTTTCTCTAACTTTTATCCTCAGAGAGCATTTAAGGTAAAAATATAGCTCCAAAAGATGTTATGTTTCTGAAACAAGCAAAAACTTTGGTACAGTTGCCTCATACTAAACAGTGAAGTGTGAGTGTGTCTGGATATACGTAGACATAAGTGTGTGTGTGTGTGTATATGTAGTGTATATATTTCTCTGAATCTTGTTAGTTTGATCCATGTCTTTGTTACTGTCTGCTGGAACACAGTGCCCAGGCATTTTTCCAGGGATGATTCACTTCCAGAAGATAAGCAGGACTTAATTCAGCTTTGCTTCCTCCTTGTTAAACAGTCCTCTAGCATTTCTCCAACAGGCTTTTTATCTTAAAATGCACCAACATACTGTACCCCAACTCATACATAGCCTCTATCTGGTGATATTAAATAAAAAATCAGTCTTGTCTGCTGCACCACGGTTTAATGCAGACACTGAGAACTAGGGTAGAAATGGGGGAGGAACAAATGCTAGTTTGATTATATATAGTATTTAGGCCCTATGGAAGTGAGAGGATACTCAGGACCAACTGCAATTTAGGGCCACTGAGACTGCTCTGAGCACGAAGCATTTTTCATCTTCCAGTAGTGGCATCATGGTTTAAATGATACAATTCATCTGTCTTTTTTTTACAATTACTAAGTCCTTCCTCTCTCGAAAAGGATATCAATTAGTGACAAGTGACATCCACAAAGTTAATATTTCTTTTGCAGGGGTTTATGTGAATTGAGATAGAATAACTGAGGTACTGATAATTGTGCCTTATATTTTCAGGTAAATTATGATGACTTTTTTTTTTTTTTAACAAGAAGTAGTAAGCAAATGTCAATTCAAAATGGATATTTTTAGGGTGTGAACTGTTGCTTAGACAGTAAAAGTGACTGATAGCTCACTATTTTTAATAGGCTTTAAAGACAAAAATAATGGCTATATGTCATTTTACTTAAGTTTTAAATTTTTTAATCTGAATTCATCAAGTTGAATATTTTTATAATTAAACATGTTAGTACTCTTACTACTCAGAATGAAAATTTTATAGTAAATGCTGTATTTGTTCCAGTGGTATGCAATGGGTTTGTTTTAGAGGTAGGTGACTTTTTGTTTGATGTTGCGATGTCAGTTCCCATCTTTATATTCCTGTTTAATAGGTAGACTTGGATTCAAGACATATTGGCTGGGTAACAAGTGAACTTCCTGGGGGTGATAATCACATCATCAAAATTGAATTGAAAGGTCCAGAGAACACACTCAGAGTTCGACAAGTGAAAATTCTTGGATGGAAAGATGGTGAAAGCATTAAAATAGCAGGCCAGATTTCTGCAAGTGTAGCTCAGCAAAGAAACTGTGAATCTGAAACGCTGAGAGTATTCCGACTTATTACGTCCCAGGTGGGTTTTTGCTGAAGTGTTAAACAGTGAAAGTTACTATAATTGTAGACATGGAGTGTTTTATGTATTAAAGTGTTACAACTGCACAAGTTTATCTTTGAGATAAGTTAATTATCAGTATCTTTCTTCCAGGTATTCGGAAAACTCATCTCCGGTGATGCTGAGCCAACCCCAGAACAAGAAGAAAAAGCACTCTTGTCTTCCCCAGAAGGAGAAGAAAAAGTACACAATGTATTTATTTGTATTCTATCAATATTACTTCGCTGAAAAAAAAAAATATCCAGGATGGTTTTCCATATTTGTCATGTCTTATGCTCCATAATTTTTAAATTACAACAAAAGTAACATGTCAGTTGCATATTTTTTCTTAAAATTCCTTTTTTTTTTTAATCAGCCAATTTTTGTTGGGGTATATGTGTCTAATGGAAACATCATACTATCGTACTAGCAGTGACACAAGTAATCCATACAATTACAAAGGTATTTAACACCTGAAGTAATGGTCAACCTGAAAGCCCTTCTTGCCTAATATCTTATGCCTCAAAAGGGAGGGGCTCTGTTGGTGTTTGGAGGAAAAGTATTATAAAGAAACCTCACTAGTATCCTTTTATCTAGCATACTCTCATGCAAGGAGTAGTTTAAGAAGTGTGTATTGTCTGTTTCTTTTATTGCAAAATATGTAAAGTATATATAAAGAGAAAAGTATATTCGGTGCACTGCTCTACGAAGACTTAATGAGTGATTGTATTCAGGTAAATGAAGAGGCTGAATCTTAGGTAACTATACTTCACTTTTTTGCTTATTGATTATCTTATTTCATCCTCAAATTTTACTCCCAAAGAGGAAGAAAATGAGTATCAAATTTATTTTGCTTGTACTTCTTGCTTTTGCGTAATTGTTAGGAAGTTAGGAATTGTTTTTGGCACTCTTGATCTAATATTAAATATGCTTTTTACAAAGGCAACATCAGATGCGGACCTGAAAGAGCACATGGTAGGAATCATATTCAGCCGAAGCAAACTGACAAATTTGCAAAAGCAGGTTTGTTCACTCTGAAATGCTTTGGGGATTAAATATATGTATTCTATAATAGTTATACTATTTTCCAGAAAATATAGAACCCCTTATTTGACATTTTCAGTTATAACTTCATAAATTCATAGAATGGGTGATGGTGATTATAGAGAATTTCTGTTTTCTATAATCTAATTTTGGGTTACATTTTAATTGTGTGCATGCATTTTATATGAAAAATCTGCTGAAACTGACATTGAGAAAATCCATTTTAATAAGATAAAAAATATATCCTGTTAGACTCAAATTAGTTTAGAAGTTGTAAGTGGTACGTAATTTGTTTCTGTTGATAATAGTAGTGTGATAATATACACTCTCAAAGCTTAAGGAGATGATGACAGACTTTAGACTCTTAGTTCACACATATTTTTCTCCTCCTATCTGTCAACAAAACATATTTATGTTTGATGAAATGTAAGCCTAAAAAAGTAATCAGTGTATAGATTCTTAAATTATTCTTTCCTGCAGTTAGTGGAAGTTTAGGTTTGTGGTTTTACTTATCTTTTTTTTCTCAATGTGAAATACTAGTTACAATGTGTTATTTTCTTCTTTTAAATATTAAAGTTTTTTAAAATATACCAATTAACATAACCATTTGTGTTATTTTTATTACACCTATCATGAGACAAACAGTACAGTGAAAAATTTCACAGTAGTACAAGAAGAATTAGATTCTGTTTGAAGTTTAGTACATTCTTCATGTCTTGTCTAACTTTTTTTTCACACATCCTTAGTAAGTTTTGAAATCTCTTAAATGTACTTTCTAACATGCCATTGGTAAAATGAAAATACGCTATCTAAAACCTCTTCAGTTTCCTAAATAATGAACTAAACAAGATAATAAGCATTTAAATAAGTACTCTTCTTTTGTGGATGTTGATTAAATGTGTTTCTTTCTACTTGTGGGTTTTGTTCTTTGCCTGAATCCTATATTAAAAAAAGGCAGTGCAGGAAATGACAATAAAGACTCCTTCTTCCAATGAAATTTTTCTGAGTGAAGGGGAGCAAATCCAGTGTTAAATCAAAACCTTAATTTTGAAGAATTTTATCTAAATCTTTATATTTAAGTTTAGATTTTATTCTTAATTTTAGTTTGTTAATGTTGAGAAGTAATTTAAAGACAGGACAAATTTCACAGGCTTTTCGTTTTTGTCATATATGCGAAGATAATTAAATTACAAGTGATCAGACTTGTTTTTAAGTTTAAATTTTTTAAGTTTTAAATTAAAAGTTTTTAAGAGTTAACTATGTATTTGGATTCTGCTTGGCTAGGTATGTGCTCATATAGTCCAGGCCATACGAATGGAAGCGACGCGTGTGCGTGAGGAGTGGGAGCATGCCATCTCTAGCAAAGAGAATGCCAACTCACAACCTAATGATGAAGATGCTTCTTCTGACGCATATTGCTTTGAGCTGCTGTCAATGGTGCTGGCATTGAGCGGTTCCAATGTAGGCCGGCAGTATCTGGCTCAGCAGCTGACTCTGCTCCAGGATCTCTTCTCATTATTACACACAGCTTCTCCTAGGGTGCAGAGACAGGTGAGTGCTAACTATTCCTTGTCTATCTTGGTTTCGTAGAAAAAAGTCTTTAAAATCCTATAATCATGTGCTTGATAATATTTTTTTGTGAAATATAAGTTTGGGTTTTCACTTTAAAAATGTTTTTCCAATCATATTCAGACTATTCCACATAAGGAATAATTGTAGATAAAGCATCTCAATTTAGTATTGCAGTCATGAGTAGAGGGCAAATTTACAGAATCTCTTTTTGGAATTTAACTGACAGTTTGTTAGTTTTTGGGTTTGTTTTAAGTTTTTGAATGAGGTTAAAATGATCAAGGTCTATTTGTTTGATATATATACACCAAACACCACCACAATTTAACTCTATAAAACTGTTAGCAGGAACCTCAATATTGAAGGCTATAGTAATAAAATAAACTCACTTTTGAGGAAGTTTTTTATGCTTTGTTCCCAAGAGGTGTAACTTTGAGATGTAGGAACACAAAATTGCTTTAGATAACATTTGTGTCATAATCAACCTAAATGAAGAGACTATTCTGAAATGCCTTTGAGTAAAAGCACTCTTCACTGTTCTTGTCCTTGTTCTGAATGATTTTGTATTTGGCAAGATGAGCAGAAAAGGCTTGAAATGTCTGTCAAATGGGTAGGACCTACGAATCCGTTGTGGTTTGGGTATTTTATATTTTGCGTATGTTATATCCATATAGCCTGTGTAGGTAAGATCACGGGCTTTTAATTAGCAGACTCTGTTACTGTTCTGGCATGAGTCCATAGCATGTTTATCTTACACTCAGACTGTGAGTAGTGTGGAAGTAGACAATTCCTTTCTACTTCTGGTATCCTCAGGTAGAGTTTTAATATTTCTGTTTCTTTATGAACTTGAGCATTGTGCAAGTGTATTTGTATTTATATGCACATAATATAGCGTAAACTTGTACACGTAAAATATTTGCTTTAATACAGTTAATGCACTAGCTTGCTATCGCTAGCTGGTGTGTCTTCTCCGTGTGGATTTTTAGTTCATGTTTCAGGAGTTTTTTTGTATTATACTCTCTATGTTTCTCTTTTCAATTTTCTGAACTGTTTGAATTTCATATCCCATCTGGAGGCAGATACTGCCTCACTTGGTAATTCTGATTTATTACAGATGTGCAAAATAATGTTTTTTCTTAAAATGTAAAGTTTTTCAAGAGAACATTGAAAGTTTGAGAGATGAGATATAAAATGTAACTGTGTAAACTTATATCCTAATTTGTACCAAATTGTGCATGGCATATCCAATTCCAACCCCAGTTCCACCTATTGGTGAAGTCGAAGCATATCCTTTCAAGATGTGTTCTGTTAGATCCAGATCATTGGCACAGATTTCCTTTTCAAAAGAATATAGTTAGAATATTATAAGGAAACTAAATGCGGGGTGGGGGGCGGCAGCGCAGCGAGAGTACCATGGAAGGGTATCACAATTTTCAGTACCTCAAGAAAAGTATTTTCTGTTTTCAAAAGTTGCAAGTGTCTCTAACTGTTCTACTACAGTTTATGACATTTAAAGACTACACAGGGTGGGTGTGTCAGTAATGTGCAAGCAAATTAAAGTTGTGCAAACATCTGCATAGCTGCTATCATAACTTCAGTAGCAAGCATGGTTTTATTATTATATGAAGATTAAGTATTTTTTGAGTGAGATTGGTTTTGGACTCTTAGGCTTTGCCTAGGCATATTAAGAACAATTACTTAAAAATAAGATGGGAACCTTACAGAATTTCTTACAAGTGTGATTTAAATACATAGAGAGAATGCATTCTGTCTTAGAGAAATAATTTGTGAAGGAGAAAATGGAGTTTATCTGATTTTGCTTGAAAACTCTATCTGTCTTGGTAAGAGTTGTGGTGGTTTGATTCTTTTTCCAGGTAACATCATTACTAAGACGTGTTTTGCCTGAAGTAACCCCTAGTCGCCTGGCTAGTATCATAGGAGTGAAGTCTCTTCCACCAGCAGATATAAGTGATATCATTCACTCAACAGAAAAAGGAGATTGGAATAAACTGGGTATCTTAGATATGTTTTTGGGATGCATTGCCAAAGCTCTCACTGTACAGCTAAAAGCCAAAGGAACTACTATAACTGGGACAGCTGGCACTACTGCAGGCAAAGGAGTTACTACAGTCACGCTTCCCATGATCTTCAATTCCAGGTTTGTTTAAAAATAAGTATGTGCTCTCAAGCTAAAAGCATAAAAGAAATGCATATTTTGAAGTCAGTTGTTGTCTTTTATATTCTTTGTTTAATAAATGGGAAAAATGTATAACACTGACAGTATAGGTCAAGTTATTAGTGAGTCTGATTAAAAACAAACAAAAAGCTACCATATGCTGAACATGTTCACTATTTGATGTAGATTTTGACAAATATAACTAATTACTTGATTTTTTTCATTTATTACAATATGTTCTTTGTAGCTATATTCGGCGAGGTGAAAGCCATTGGTGGATGAAGGGTTCAACACCTACACAGATTTCAGAGATCATTATTAAGCTGATTAAAGACATGGCAGCAGTAAGTTTCTATCCTGTAAATGTGTGGGGGATATTCAAATATTTCTGATAATGAATAATACTTTTTTTTTCATTAATTTACATTAGAGTTAATATTGTGTTGAGCTTTTAAATGTGAATTGGTCTCAGGAAGAAAAAAGTAGAATCTTTTGGGTAGAGTCTAAGCCTAGAAGCAGTAGTACCTGAGTTCTAATTCAGCCTAGTGAATTCAGCACAGTAAATGCTAGGATTAATGTGATGACTTCTGTGTGTATAGGTCCATGTTTTTCTCAGGCACCCCACTCCATTGTATAGGATGCAACATGCATTGAGAATGAATTGGCAGGGGGAGCTGATTTGTTCAGGACTTTTTTTAAGGGTTGTTGCTGGTATTGTAACTGGTGTTGGTAGGTATGTTTTGGATAAGTGGGAAAATGTCAGGAAAATAGTGAATTCTCTTGTGAAGCATTTTTAAATAATGTTGATCAAGTCTTTTGAAGCAAACTCTGTGGTCCTTGTTTATGGGATTCTGGCTCCACATCCTGTCTAAATATTGGATGTTCCCAGCTTCAACTTAAGATAATGAATGCTTTGAGCATCCAAAATATACTTCATAGTCCACTGCAGGGGGAAGAATAAATGCATCCTCCATCATCTCAAACTTGAAACTTCTGAAGTGGTTTATAGTATTGGCCTCCAGTCTCTCAAACTAAGTATGTTTACTGTGACGACCCTTCCCAGTCTGTGTGTCACCCATACTTAATCACATAAGAAAGTTGTGTGCTGGCTCCGCTACCACTCCTGGTTTCCATAGAGGGAGAACTACAGTACACAAAATGTTTGAGAGCTGTGGTGCAGACTCTGTGTCTCATTTTATGTTTGAAGTTGCCATGGTCCTTAGCACACGGGAAGTTTATAAGATGAAAATTTATGAAATGCTCGGCACCATGTGACAGGAAGCTCCATGAACATATGACTGAGTTCAAAGAAGGGTTTGATTACTGTGCTATTAACAGTTGTGAAGTCCAGCCACTAAATTGAGAAAAGAACATACTAGATTGCTATTCATTTGTTCAAAATTGACCTGTAGGAAAGCAAATATATAATCAAAGTGATCATAATATGTACATTTTAAAGGAGTTAAATCAGTATCACAGAGGTATAAGCAATGTTAATTCAGATATTTCCCCATTTGTGACCACTTGGCTTTGCACTTGAATAATCTTCTAATAGCTGTTGTGTAGTCCTGTTGCAGAACTGCTTGTTGCCTAACAGAATCCTCAGCCTTGAGCTATGAAGGCTCCCAGCACAGTAGAGAAGCTTCCATGACAGGAGAGGTGATTCGTTAAAGGAATAGCCAGTCAGAACTAAATTATGCAGAGACCTTTGCCAGGAATAAAATAAAGAGATTAGTAGGAAAAAAAAAAAAAAAGGCTGACTGACTCGAATCGGATGCTTGTATTTTTGTCTAAGTAATTCCTATCACCATTCAAGACCTTCACCATGAAACTCAGTTGCATTCACTAGTATCTGGTTCTACAAAACCACTGTAGACATGTGCAGGAAAGTGCTTAAAGCTGTGGAGTTGGACATGGCAACTTAAGTGCATATCCAAAGTATGCTTGGATATGTAGTCAAATCTCCATCTTCCACATGCCCTGATAGTTTTCTGTGGGTATACTGGTGTGGGTCTTAAATATATAACTATTTATTATTAAAAGCGGGAGAGGGGGGGAGGCGGAAATCAGGTCAGTCAGATAAAGTAGTAGTCCTCTCAGATGTGGATATAAATCTCTCTTTCAGTAGATTCTGAATTGCTTAAAGTATAGCATCTCCTAAAGGAATGATTGGGTCTGAGTTACACTACAGTATTTGATAGCTGTACAATAAAGACACTCCTCTCCTGTTGTACAGAGAAGAGATGTGAACTTAATTGCCTTTTATTCTATGCGAGGGAGATGTGGCTTAGGCATTCAAGGGTTGGGAGTACTAACATTTTTTGATGAAGTATGTTTTGTAAGGGACCTCAGTGGTTTAGGTTTGCTCAGAGCATGTTCAGGTGTTCAGCCATATTACTCCAAAGAGGGTGGAGGAATAGAGGTGTCCCAGCTTTAAAACCTTTGGTTGAGGCCTTTTAGAGCTACTTTTAGAGCTTTTGTGCTCCAGCTCTGATTCTTTCTTCATATGAGTGAATTTTAAGAATATGCTCTTTCATTCTTCAAATCATATGCCCTCTACCTATTCCAAGTTAGTCATTTCAATAGTTGCTCGGATAGTCAGCTGATCAAAAGAGGTGATTCTCTTGATGTATTTAGCATTGGTGTGGCCCCACCTTGAATACTGTGTGCAGTGCTGGGCTCCACAATATAAAAAGGATGTTATGGTCCTTGAAGGCATCTAGAGGAGGGCAAATAAGCTGGTTAAAGTTCTGGAAGGCCTGTCCTATGAGGAGAGGGTGAGGACACTTGGGTTGTCTAGTTTGGAGAAGAGAAGGCCAAGAGGCAACCTCACCGCTCTGTACAAGCTTCCTGAGGAGGAGAAGTGGCGAGGGATGTGCTAAACTCTTCTCCCTGGTCACCTATGTCAGGACATGCAGGAATGGCACAAAGCTGCACCAGGGGAAGTTCAGAATAGATATTAGGAAAAATTTCTTTACTGTGAGCATGGTCAAACACTGGAACAGGCTTCCTAGCATGGTTGTTGTTGCCCCATGCCTGTTGTCACTGTTCAAGAGGCATTTGGATAATGCCCTGAGTGATATGCTTTAATTTTTGGTTAGCCCTGAAGTTGTCAGGCATTTGGACTAGATGATCTTAGAAGAACTCTTCCAACTGAACAATGCTGTTCTGTTCTGTTCTATCCTAGATTCTACCTCAGTCAGTCACCTGACTATTTGAGGATTAATTTTACCAGATTTGTTGGATTTGAAAACACATGATTTGTCGAAGTCATCCCTGACTTACTCTTTTTCTATTTGAACCTGAGATCCTAACCTAACATTGCTTGTAGCAATTCAATTTTAGTTGTTTTAAATATTAATAAAAACTGTAATAAATTCTTTGAGACATTTACATATAGTTCTTTCTTTAACAGGGTCATCTGTCAGAAGCTTGGTCTCGTGTGACAAAGAATGCTATTGCTGAAACCATCATAGCTCTGACCAAAATGGAAGAAGAATACCGATCACCAGTGAGGTGCATTGCAACAACCAGAGTAAGAATTTTACTGAATTTGACATTAGTTCATTGCAAACATGCAGTAGGAAGAGCCTTCCTATTCTTCAGCAAATATTTCCCTTGTGGGTTTTCTCGGGAAATAATGTATACAGTATACAGCTTACATTGTCTCTGTGCATAATGGACAGGTTATTACTTAAGTCAGTCACTGCTTGTCCTAAAGTCTTGCTTTCTTCATGTCATGGTAGATTGAGTTGTTTTATTTGTGGTAAAAACAGAATTTTGATTAAGTCTGCATCTTGCGTACCTCTAAAGTAATGAAGAATAAGTGTTATTCCTATACTTTTGTTTTTTTATTCTTGAAGTAATTCTGCTTTAAGTTTGTGAAACTTGCTTCTAACTAAATTTATGTGATCTGCATGGAAAATTGCACAATATGTATCAGCTGTCTTTCTCCAGCTCTCTATGCTATCATTTTAAGTGGTTTGACTTCTAGGTCATCAGCTGCCACATCTGAAAGCTATTATGAAAACACTCAGGGAAAAAAAAAAAAACATTCTCTGGGACAACTAAGCTAAACTTCATCTATGTTTTAGTCTCAAAATGAAAAATAATTTGCTGAGCCTGTTTTTTTCTTTCTGTCTTTACTTTTTCTATGAATCTTTTACAGAAAGTGAGAGTAACTTAACTTCAACAGATTGCTTGAAATACCACTAAAAGCATACCTGTAAATTATGGCATTCTTTCCACCTTAGGCAGTACAAATTTTGGCTTCATAAATATAATTTTGAGTAAAAGAAGAGATTTGCGATGGTTGCATGCATTTATCACTCATGTTGTTTTCCATCTTAAAGGCTGTGCCAGTTTTTTTTTCTACCTTCTTACTCATATATTCTCGGCTTTTTGGAAGACACTATCTCAGAGTACCGGTAGCTCCTGCTGTCACTGTGTTAGTTTAATCAGGTCACAGAGGAGCCCTGAACATCAGGCCAGCTCTCCTTGTGAGTGAATTTAGTCCTGTTGTGAAAGTGTATATTTCTGGGGGGATTCTATTACAGTTTTTCAACAAAAGCCATTTTGTTGAAATCAAAACTTTTGTTCAAAGGCAATTCCAAAATGCACCTGTCAAGTGCATTTCAGTTTGGGTTGCAGGCCTGCTGACAAGTTATCCTCATGTAGCTAATCTCTTTAGGATTTCACTGTAGTCAATGGAGAAAAAGAAAGAAAACCTTCCTGTGAAGCCTGAAGGACATTTAGCTCAGAACCCCTTTCTAGGTAATGCCCAGTACAGTGAGGAGAGAACGTAGGGAAATTAATCTCAGTGACCTAAAGTTACTTTTTTGATGAGTCTGTCTCCTTCAATTTTCTCCTCTCCCCGCAAAACCTGCAATGCTTTGGGATGCTATGCAAGTGTTAATTGTTTCCTGTATTTTCCAATTCCTATAATATACTCTGGTTGATCTTTCTTCACTGTTTCTCTCTTGTGTGCTAACTATCATAGTTACAACCATAAAATGTTGTAGTTGAAAGAAACAAGGTAGCTCCCAAAAGTTCAATAAGTTTTATTGTGTGCTTGACTTATTTCGGAAAAGAAAAAACTTGCATTATATGGGCAGGCTTCAGCTAACGATGGTACAGGTTTCAGGTAACAGTGTTATTCTTAGCTGTCAAAGTTTAATTTTTTTTGTATTTGGATTTTTTTTTCTAAAACATTTAATTCTACCTTGTCTTTCAATAGTTGTGGCTGGCCCTAGCATCCCTCTGTGTACTTGATCAGGATCATGTTGATAGACTGTCATCAGGAAGATGGATGGGAAAGGATGGACAACAGAAACAGATGGTGAGATTGAAACTCATATGCTTCTGTCTTTATTTGGATTTATTCAGTAGTCAAAGAATTTCAAATACGTGACAGGGAAAGGTGAACTTGACCTAACCTTATTTCACCCTCTGTCCCCCATGGAAATTGTACATACATGTTTGAAATATTCGTTTTCTAGACAAATACTGCTCAGAAATGGAAATTCCAACTTAAATCAATAATAAGGTAGCAATACTACTGCTATTCAGGGTGAATCGAGGACCTGTAGAATGGATTTTTGAGAGTAGGTTGACTTGGTTAATACGATACCTTCTATGAGAGATTTTTCCTTTCTAGCTGGATCTTTATAACATAATAGAGTCAATTGTTTTGTATTCCTCAAGAACTATTTATCTGCAACTTAGCATTGTCTTCCAGATCTAAGTGAGGGAGTGATTACCCCAAAGAGAAAGAAACTCTCGAAATGAATTTAGGAAAGCTACCATTCAGCCTTAGGATTTACAGCTTTAATATGAAATACAGTGGATGAATCCAGTTTCTGTCAGTATTTTCCAGTATCACAAAAAGCATATGAGATTTTTTTTTTTTTTTACTGTGAATCCAGAAAGAGCAAAATAGTGAAGCTGGTCTCTTATCTATAAAGAATCAGGGTTTGGTGGATGCCTGTAGGAGGCAAGAGCCTTCCTGCTAGCAACTGAGTATGCTTAGGGCAAAGAAGCCTCCAGTACAGTTTAGTGTAGGAAGAAAGAGAATATAGGATACGCAGAGCTGCAGCAGTGGGACTGCAACTCTGCTGAGAGAATGAAGCAGACACGAAAGGTTTCTAGGGTGGTTAAGAAAAGACTTTAGAAAGTCGAGACTTCTGTGGAACTTTTTTGCAATTCAGCACAGAATATTGCTCAACAAAGAGAAAACGTGAAGCCCAGAGCAGTCTTTTCAAGGTCATGAGCAAAGATGCATCTTTAATCTTTAAATCTTTTAATCTTTAAATTTTGGATTCCCCAAATTTATGAGTTTTCATACCTAGAAAGTCATCTTTGTTTCAATGTATGATTTAATGGAACAGCCGTAGAAGTTAAAAAGCCTTACTGCTTTTTTTAATCATGGAATGAACCATTTTAGGACAGGCCTGTAGTAGAGATTTTTTGTCAGCTAATTAAATAGCTGAACTAGAAACACGAATTCCATAATAAAAAAGATTGACCTCATGAGATCAAACTGAACCCATTTCATCTGTGTTTGCTTTCACAGGAAGAGTTTCATTGCCTTAGGCTTCCTGTGCTGTTCCACAGAGACAAGCAGTAGGGGATTAGAAAACCAGAACAGTGGTCCAGTTTGTAGATAGGAAGAAAAAAGTTAGAAATTGGGGCTTATTTGAACTAGTGGAAATGGTAGAGGAGCAGCCAAAACATAGGCAAGCAGGCATACAAGCTGCTGAACCCAGCCCAAAAATCCCCAATCCCATTTTATACCAGGATTTTCAAATTTTGAGGTGAAGTGTGTTTCCCTTAACCAGGAATGCTGCTGAAAAGATTTAGTTCTAAGTTGTAGGAGCAATATCATGGAAACCGTGTGTTCTGGAATAAAGTGGAAACTTGGTCTCAGAGATAGGCATGATCCAAGTCAGTCATTGAACTCTGTTTGTAGATATTTTGAACTGTAAAATAAAACTAACTGTGTTAAATTAAAGATGTATCAATACAGCAAGTTAATTTATGGTAGATTTTGAAGCTTTTTGCTTGGACTGTGTTCTCTCTGAGTTGTAGATGACCTACAACTTAGATTAGATGCTTGAACAGACTAAACTTACCATATGAAAGAATTAAGGGTAAAAAATTTGTATGTCTGTGAAGTTTTCTGTTAATGTGACTGTAACCCATGTTAGCGTAATTTTTTTCTATGTAACTCAGGCTGGTTGAAAATGATGTCTCAAACATATTTTTGTAGAATACATCTTCACTACCTCATGTAAAATAAGAGATGAAGAATATTGGAAGAACTGATGCAGTAAACAGGGGCTCTTTGTGTCCAGATCTGATTATTTAAATATTAATTATTTGAAATATACAATTAATAATCTATACAATTATTAATTTGGGAGGTAGGGTTATGGGAGAATAAAAACACATTCTGGAAGTAAATGAATGATTTAATTGAAATGAATTATTTAATAATGTTTCTTAATTTTTTCAGCCAATGTGCGATAACCATGATGATGGTGAAACTGCCGCAATCATTTTATGTAATGCCTGTGGGAATTTGTGTACAGATTGTGACCGATTCCTTCATCTCCATCGACGAACAAAAACTCATCAGAGACAGGTAGAATATTCATGCATCATGTCATATGCACTGCAGACATTATGTGCATTTCCCCAATTAATATACAAGCAAATGGTAGTTGCAAGATTCAAACCTGAAAATACTATTTGTTTTTATTTTGATGATGGGATAGAGAAGTTTTCATTTAATTCTTTGTTCTGTTTTAGTTAAATTCCTCTGTCTGTTATCTTTTGAAGAACATTTGAAAATCATGTAGCATTTCTCAAGTCTAATTCTTACACTATGTCAGCTTTTTTCTCTCATTCTAACATTGTCTAGGAACATAGTTAGGAAACATCTAGGAACTGCATAGCCTTTCTTAAGTATACTTTGTTCTTTATTCATTTTAAATTATATCTCCTTCACTACCTCTGTCACGAGTCAGTCCTTGCGGACCCCTTCATGTTTAAATGCTTACATATTTTTTAATATTCAGGAACACCACTTGACAACAAATTTTCCTATTGGTTCTCATATGTCAGTTTTCTCTTATTTTTCAGTATTTCTCCAGCCCTCACTGTCTTTTCACACGGAAATATGCTGTCATTATCCATAAGCTTGAAAACTTCCTGACTTTTTGTTTTGTTTTGTTTTGTTTTGTTTTCCTTTTGGGGATGAAATGTCTTTCCTCTTTGACTTACCTAGATGAGTTTTTACAAATTGCTGTGTTCTTTGCTGTTTAGTGTTCCTTTGTGTTACCCTTTTATCCTCTTCATGTCTAAA
The DNA here is from genome assembly GCF_013377495.2 of Cygnus atratus. Classification (NCBI taxonomy): domain Eukaryota; kingdom Metazoa; phylum Chordata; class Aves; order Anseriformes; family Anatidae; genus Cygnus; species Cygnus atratus. The sequence continues at coordinate 164,105,957 of NC_066362.1, forward strand.
CCTCAAAATATATTCTCCTTGGAATATTTCTTTTTCCAATTGCAATTTACACTGAAGATGCTGTTACTTTTGAAACTATTGAATATTTCCTCTTTCTCAACACCCTTTCATGTTTTTGCGGGCCTTTATTTTCCCCTTTTCCTATGACTACTTATATTTGTACAGAGGTTAAAATAATAGACCTCATTAATAAAGCTAATTCAGTAGATATCATTACTCTTTGTCCTCTCCTAGAGCGAATCTACATTAGTGTTTTACTTAGGATCAGGAATGTGCTTTTGATATGATTCTCTCTCCTTATCATGCTTTGATTTGGTAGAGCAGCCTTGAAGCACTTGAATAGGATTCCTTCCAGGTGAAAGTAAAAACAAACAAACAACAACAAAGAAAAACACCAAAGGTCCAGAGACACACCTAGTGCAATTCAGCTCCTAATGAGCAGTCAGTGCAAGGGATCAGCTAGCCCAGAGTACATGTGATACAAATATTGGCACTAAGAGTTTCCCCCTACAGATCTCTTCCTTGATGCCTCAGCATTTGCAATGTAAATTCAGCGTAGAAGTTCCATGTGCCTCCATTGTCTTCTATTTTTCCGCATGGATCTTTGCAATGCCCTTTGAAATTTTTCTGTTTTGTCATCTTAAGAAGATGATTTTGTGTGTCTGTACTTCAGTCATGTCACAGCACAGTCTAGTCTCATTTATTTTTCTGATTTCTCCTATATAGCCTGTTCAGATTACAGTTGATAAAAGTAAGTTCTTATCTCATAGAAGTCCTTGCATCTCTCCTTTAATCTGTCCAAAATAGCTACTTATCAGATTTTCATATTCACCTCTAAAAGCATGTTTAAACTTTTAATCTTTATTTACCACCTTTACCTTTACATCTTTCATGTCAAGCCCCTCAATTTAAACTTTAAATTCTGTCATGTTCCCTGTCTCCTATTTTCTCTTAGCTTCCTTTACTTTGTCCAACTTCTGTCATACATACTTTTTACTGTATTTTCTCTCCTTTCAAGATAGGACAGTCTGTAAGTTTACTATGACCTGTTTAGGTGAATCCTTTGTGAAGCTATTAGGGTTTTTCTTTTCTGATTCCAGTATAAATTAAAACATAGCTTGAGTTTATACATCTATACACAGGAAAATTCTAACTGTTATTGCATTACAGGTGAAATAGATAAAAACAGAACTTCCTTTGAAACTTAGGAAAGGAGAAAAAGAAGAGACTGCATAAAGTCCACTAAGGATCTCATGCAGCTTTTTGATTTTGCAAAAAAATTGAATTTTCCTGGTTTTAGCTAAAAGTATTCACTGCGTATTTATGTGAAAGTGATAAATGCTATTATTATATATTTATGTATTATATAACTGTCATTATATAGTACATAGTATTATAAATAATGACCATAACTATCAGTGCTGCTTTGATAAACTTCTGACATGGTTATATGAAGGTATTTCTGTTGTTATCTTGTGCTTTTAGTACTCTGTGGCATACGGAAGTAGTTAAATAGCAGTTAGGAACTCCAAGCTCCATATTTTTTAAATTAGAAAAAATGTTGTCTAACTCTTTTCTTAGCATTTCTGCACTATTGCTTCCCAGTCATGTTATACTGAGTGATAATTTTATGTATGCTTACTTTTAAAAACACAAAACGTCTATCCACTCTGCTATATGTACAACATACACAATCTATAAAAGAAAAATAGCTTGTAGAAGACAAATTTGACAGAAACTTAAAAATCTCTGTTCAGAATCCAAAGAGAGAATGACAAAAATAACATAGAAATGCTATTTATTATCTTTTTGATTAACCTGACAGGTATTCAAAGAAGAAGAAGAAGCTATCAAAGTTGATCTTCATGAGGGTTGTGGTAGGACCAAGCTTTTCTGGCTGATGGCATTAGCAGATTCTAAAACTATGAAGGCTATGGTGGAGTTTAGAGAACAGACAGGTAAAACAACTTGTTTTAGCTGTTCTTTTTCCTGTTTATACGTGCCTTTTACCTGAGCATTTGTCAAAAAAAAAAAAAGTTAGGATTTTCACTTGCTTTAGGGAAATGCTTTTGATTGCTGTCTGTTAATAAAAATAAGACATTTTAAATGTGTAAGAGTTATTGTTTGGTAGGTTGTTTTATGTGATTGTTGTTCAGGTGTCTGTTTTTAGGATATCAGTTACTTATGTTTTGTTACAACAGTTTTTATTTTTGTTTCCTTTTGTGGACATAGGCAAACCGACCACCAGCAGTTCCGAAGCATGTCGTTTCTGTGGTTGTAGGAGTGGAACAGAATTATCAGCAGTGGGAAGTGTTTGTTCTGACACAGATTGCCAGGTGTGTATTAATAATTATCAGTCATTGGGAGTTGCATAAAATAGAAGAGACTGTAGGATCAGACCTTATTTTGAGTAAACTTTTTCCTTGTGCCCATTTTAAATGAGTTCTCTCATGGAAAAGGTTTGAATATTGAGTATGGTAATATGATTCAAATATTTCTCTGTTGGTAAATGTTTAGCTTAATTATAAGCTACAAACACCAATACTCAACTGAAATACTAGGTAGTTTCATTATCTTCAAAAGTATCTCAGGTTTTCACAGTAGTATTCCAAATAAAAAGTTAAATACACTCTGTCAACATAAAGTCTAGTGTACTGGAAAGCTTGTAGTTTGTGTAGCAGCCTGTATATATTATGTGAGCATAGAACATACAAGATTTGGGGTTGTTTGGCCAGATTTGCCTATTGTATGCATGTGTCCTGAGTGGCTTTATGCCCTTACAGTCCAGGTACAGAGGTATGTTTGGCAGAGGGCCAAATCCCAACCAATTTTTTAGGGTACACTATTTATTTCTGTTTGTGTTGCACGTTTACATCTTCTTTTTCTCTTCCAGCCTATATATTATATTATTGTAATAATATTTCGGCTCAATTCATTGTTGGCTTCTTGGCAATTTACAATAGTTTTCTACTTACTAGGGCTTGAAATTAGAGGTGGTTAAAATATTGTTTTCATATAAGCATCATTTCTGAAAGCATTTTATGCTAGTTAATAAACAGCTCATAATGTGTTTTAATACAGGGCAAGCAGTGTTTACATGGGAGGTACTTAATATACAAAATACATGTGGAAGATCAAAGAATATTTCTCTGTATATTAAAATGAAATGTTACAATTTTAAAATTGTGGTTTCCTTATGCCATTGCTATTCAGGAGTGATACTTTATGGGTAACTGAAGATATGAATTCTACTTAATGTACACAAAATGTTCAGTTTTTCTCGAGTACTTCCTCTAGCAGCGGACAGCAGTATGAATAGTGATTCTTTCATCTCAGTTTATTTCATGAACCAGCAGTCCTTCAAAAAGTAGCGTGATATCAAACTCTTCTTTGGAGGGGGAAGTAAGATGATTGTTTACTTTTAATAGGAGTATGCTAAAATTGCCTGCAGCAAGACACATTCCTGCGGTCATCCATGTGGAGGTGTTAAGAATGAAGAGCACTGTCTACCATGCTTGCATGGTTGTGATAAGAATGCTACCACTCTTAAACAAGATGCTGATGACATGTGTATGATCTGTTTTACTGAAGCACTTTCAGCAGCACCAGCTATCCAGGTTCATCTTTTTTCCCCCCTTTTTGAAAGATAATATTGTGGTTTTAATATTAAATGTCGAAGAAGCTAAAATATAAAGTCCTTCAAATCACACTGTTAAAATTTTCAAAACAGACCCAGTAACAGTACTTAAGTTACCTGAAATGCTTTCTTCTTCCTGGAATTACTGCTATTTCAAATAAGCAGGTTGTATCAACTTAACTTGCTATGTTTACTTTATTTGAAATATATAAATGAGAAAAACAACTAAGATAACAGATATACATCATATATATTTTGTACAGCCACTGATTGTTCTAGAATGGAAGGGTTATGATTTTAACAAACATTTAATATTCATTCATTTCTTTATTAAGAGGAAAGTAGGGGTCCTCCAGGATTTTAAGTAAATTAATTTTGTATTTTGTATATGTTGCCACTTAAAAGCAAGTAACTACTTAAATTTTAGTGGTTAATGTAACTTCAATGTTCATTTGTTCTTTTTTTCCCTAAAGTTGGACTGCAGCCATGTTTTCCATTTGCAATGCTGTCAACGTGTACTAGAAAACAGATGGCTTGGGCCAAGGATAACTTTTGGGTTTATGTCCTGTCCTATTTGCAAGGTAAATGATCTATGTGTTTACTGTGTAGATCAAACAAATTACCTAATACTCTCTCTCTCCCCACACTTTTTAAAATACTATATTGCTTGTTGTAATATAAATTGGATATACATCACTTGTTTCCTTAATTTCTCGTGTCTCTAAAAAAGATGATGGATGCATCTCATTGATGTATCTTTTTACCTTCCCTACTATTCCCTAAAGTAAGGCTCCTCTTAAAAAGTAAACATAATGCAGACATTACCTTAATGCTGTTTTATTCTTAGCACCATCTGCTTGTAAATTCCCATTTTAGGCACTGGGGGGAAAGGGGAAGAAGTAATCTTAATTCACATTGTCTCAAGCAGGAAACCTGGATTCTCCATTTTACGTACACCTTTTAAATCTGCTTTGCTCATCAGTGGCAGAAGTGCAGAGCTGAAGAATTACATGGTATCTGCAGAGAAGCACCTTAAAGCCATAGGAATGTTAAATTTGTCAGGCATTTGTGCATGCTGTGTTTCGTCCTTCATGCTGCTTTTTGGTAATTTATTAAATGATAAAGACTTGGTACGGAGGACTAAAAGTCATTATTAATTGTTGAGTGGTAAGTCAAAAAGGAGCAAAATTAGAGAAAACAGATAACCAGAATGTTCCTGTGCTAGGGTGAATATTTCATGTACCTTTTACCATCCCTTTGTGGTTGTTACAGTCTGTTGTGAGGTCTGTTGATTTCATATAACAAAAGGCCATTTTTATTAAAAATGTATTACAGAATCAAATTAAATATTTATCAACTTTTTTTTTTTTAAATGTCCATCACCTGAGTGCTTATGTTCTTTTGACATCCATTGTGCTATTTGTGTTTGACCACAATACAAGTTACTACAGGTATTGTAATAAAGATGCAAGATATTTTAATCATGTTTTTTTTTTTTATTTCAGAACAAAATCAATCATACAGTATTAAAGGATTTGCTTGATCCAATCAAAGAACTCTATGAAGATGTAAGGAGAAAAGCACTGATGAGATTGGAGTATGAAGGGTTGCACAAGAGTGAGGCCATCACAACACCAGGTGTTAGATTTTATAATGACCCAGCTGGCTATGCCATGAACAGATATGCTTATTATGTTTGCTACAAATGCAAAAAGGTATGACTATAAGTATTTTCTCAAATTAAATGTATGTTATCATAAGTTTCAAAAGTCACTTCTTAAAGAACGGAACATATAATTAATATATTGTGTATGGAGTAGGAAAGCAAGAAAAGAAATTATGTTAAACCTTAAAAAATAAAAAAGAATTAAAAACAAAAGCGAACATTGAGCAAGTTAGACGTACATAGTGTCTTACTTTGTAAAGCTCAAAAGTATGTACAGAGGAATTCAGAAACCGAAAGCAGATTGAGGTGATAGCCTTCTTAAAAGAATGTGCAAATGATACTGTAGCAGAACGCTAACTGTCCCTTTGCCATACTTCCACCTCATACTTCACGTGAACATTAAAATGCTATAAATACAGGTTTCATTTTAACTCTTTGATATAGGGAGTTTGTCACTAAGATTGCACCTGAACTGGGCACCTTTTGTCCAACTTGGAGCTCAATAGAACTTCAGTAAACAGCAAATTTGAGGCAGAAAAACAACCTCTTCTGCAAGCCTATCGGTGTGGTTTTCCCCGGAAGTAGTCTTAAAAGACGGGAAAGTGTATTCTCAGTTTTGATTCATGACACTAGAGGTGTTAGTTCAGTTGTTCAGTATGGGGTTAAGGAAACTCTTAAGTGATTATGCCTAAATTAGATCTTAACATCTTGAGTTCCTTTGAAGTGTAGAAATTACAGAACTGATGGCCAGGTGAGCTAGAAGAATGAAAAAAGAAGTATAGAAACAGGGTATGTGTCATCTAGCCTGCTGGGCTCTGGGTCATCTATATATAATTTTCTTCAGGCAGGGTACATGAAACTTATCAAGAGAAAAAACATATACAAACAGCCTGATCGGTCCACCAGCAGAGAAGAGACAAATATTGTTTAACTATGGTTAGAGAAATTGTAGATTGTCAGAGACCCCTTCCCATTGTTTCTTTCAATGCTGATTTGAGTGCCCAACTTGCCCACATCTTTTTCTTTTTTCCCTTAGGAATGAATGGAATGAGGCAATTTCATTATAAAATTTTCAAGGAGAACACCAGTAATTGTTATGTTAAATGGAAATGTTCAATTTGGAAATAGAGGAGAAAGGACTGACTTCCATATGCTAGAGAAGAGCAGTAATGACAGCCCCTCTAGCTCAATACTATGCAGTTTCTCAGTTCACTTATGTTTCTGCCTCCCACAGTTAATCAATTTTCACTTCTCATCCTTTAGCAACTTGCTTCTTGCCTTTGTAAGCTCCCTTACAAAAATACATTCTTTTTTCATCTTTCTCAAACTTTTACTGTTTTTCATTACACTTTCTTCCCAGTATTTGATGCTGTTTCTGTTCTTCTTGTTTCCCTCTTTTTCCTTCCCTTGTGTCTCATTATTCCCTTTCATACTGCGCCCATATGTCTTAACAGCAACATTCAATTAACTAATTTCTAGATTTTTTCCCTTTGTCCAGCTCCTGTTCAACACAAATTTCAATCTACTGCCCTAACATACATCCCTTAGGAAGGTCCGTGTTCTTTTAGTCTGTAGAGTTTGGGGGAAGGTGGTCTGCTTAACTTTTTCCTTCCTTATACTTGCCTTGAGACCATTTTCCCTAGCCTTTTGCAGTCATAGAGCCCTAATTGTCACTGGAAAAAGGAGAGAATGCTGAGAGCAAGAATTCTATGTATTGTCTAATTAGTTAATAAGATGGTAATGAAGGAAGCAAGGATGTTACTCCTCACCTCATCTCACCACTCCATGTGAAAATACTTTATGAAGAAATTCATCAGAGTTGGCGGTCTTACCTGGTACATTTTTGTCCCTAATGTATCCTGGTGGAATAACGTGAGAAAGTGTAATGAATGTATAGAAAAGTTCTAATTATAAGGGATCCCACATGAGCATAAAAACTGATACTCCCTTTGGCTGGTGAAAAGCTCTGCTGGCAGAAGGCTTCCTCAGTCTGTCTTACATGCCGTTTATAGAATATCTAAATACTGTTTCAAAAGCCATACCTTGCAGTCACTAGCATAGAGCAGAGTAGGTTGTACAATTTTCAGTCTTGTGTGTCCTGAAATCGAGAAATTGTCTCAGTGCCTCAAAAACATGTATAGAGAGTCAGAGTCAAGAATTACTCAGGACAGTGGAGACTACAGTAATAGCCTTTATTCATCATTTTCCCATTACAAAACAATTTTGTTAAAATACCAGTTGTCTGTTGTTTAATGTCCAACCATTCCTGTATGAAATTTAGGCATATTTTGGTGGCGAAGCTCGTTGTGATGCTGAGGCTGGACAAGGAGATGACTATGATCCAAGAGAGCTTATTTGTGGTGCATGCTCTGATGTTTCAAGGGCTCAGGTAAGCAAAGAATTTGTACTGAAGTTCTTATCTAATTCTAAAGTTTTTCCTGAGTATGTGAGCCATACAATAATTCATACTCATTCAAAATTATTTGTATCACATGATACTGATATACACTAAAAATGTAGAAATGTATTGTTTGTTTGGATTGTTACAGCATTGCTCTTTCATTTATCAGTTTTTATTTTCTTTCTATTTAGATGTGTCCCAAACACGGTACAGATTTCTTAGAGTACAAATGCCGCTACTGCTGTTCAGTTGCTGTTTTTTTCTGTTTTGGGACAACACATTTTTGCAACGCTTGCCATGATGATTTCCAAAGAATGACAAGCATCCCTAAAGAAGAACTCCCACACTGTCCTGCAGGTAGTATTTTTACAGAGCAAATTTAGCAAACTAAGTGCTGAGATTAGTAATTAGTTCTAACTGATGTTCTTGTCTTTTCTTGCTGATAATTTTTAGGGTCGGATTCAGTATCTGGAATAATACTAAAATGGGTTTCCTCTATGCAAGCTTTTGATTATTTTTTTTTCCTGGCAATAATACAGGCAATGTGATCACACTGATCCTTTAAGCATTACTTTGTTACAGAAAGACACTTGAATTTACCTACACCGTTTCAGACCCGAGATGCAACATGGTGTGTTACAATTATATTGAAAAATTTAACACACTGCTATTAAAACATGTAACTGGACTTAGGTACCTGCCATGTGCAAAATATTGCTGGTGCCTTGGTTTCTGACTTACCTGCCATTGATTTGATGCTGATCTCATTAGATCATGTTACTTTCCTTGCTGTTAAGAACAAGTGACAGCTTTTTGATTAAGATATTTACATGAAAGAGGTAAACAGAAAAAAATAATAATAATAATTCCTGTTGACACCTTAAATTACTTTTTATTGCAGAGTACAACTCTTGTTCATATTTACTGATTTTGCTTTTAGATTGTGATATTTTTATCCCCATTATTGATTGGATGAAATTTATTTCAATTACTCTTTCTGTAAGCTTTTTTGCCTTTTCTACTTTGATGAATTTGATTTATTTTAATTAGATTGTTTTAATTACTTTAATTACTGTTTCATCTTTTTTGGTGGTAATGGTAGTTGTGGTGGTTTTTTTCCTTTAAATATGAATTTGATGTTTGACACAACTCTTTTAGGAAGCTAACAATTTGTGATCATGTTTTGTTAGATCTAATTGAATGGCAATATTTCTCTTTACATATTTAGCCTTTAGACTTCTTGCTTGAATTTGACTGGGTGAAAGCACCTTTCTATCTGCTCTTTCTTATCAATTCATAAGGAATCAATAATGAAGGCCTACCATATATCCATACAGACATATTACCTTCACTTAATGTGTTTTTTGAGGAAATTTAGTATATGTGTGTGTTATCTGAATTTACATCGAATCTGCAAGCACTGATCCCTTCTTCTTCCCTCTCTCTTAAATCCCTTGTAGGTCCCAAAGGTAAACAACTTGAAGGAACAGAATGTCCACTTCATGTTGTCCATCCACCCACTGGTGAAGAATTTGCTCTGGGTTGTGGGGTTTGCAGAAATGCTCACACTTTTTAGACTTCTTTTTTTTTTTAACCAGAGCAAAACAGGTGCCCTCATCCCACAAGTGTCCTGAAAATAAAGTCCAGCTGGGATGAGGATGGGACCATTTCATAACCCAGGTAAAAGGAACAATTTACAGTGCAAGAAGGATGCCAAATACCATGTACATAATTCTTGCTGTGAGAAATTGACATTTTTTGAACCGAGACATCAAAACTTGTGAGGTGTTTGCATGTGGCCATTACAGTCATCGGCTAGGAAACATTGGACATTTACAAATAAATAATTGCTATTAAAGGATTTGTGTGTCTGTGGACTATGAATGATGCTGGCTTTCAGGAGAAAGAAAAAAAAATATTGATTATTGTATACTGACTTTTTGTAATCTTGTACAATTGTAACGCATCACAAGTGGGGATGGGAAAGAGGAATATTCTGGTTTATTTCCTAGACTGTTATTAAAAAAAAAAATGTGTTAGGAAGGCATAAATGTAACAAGTATCACACTGTATATAAAGGTATCAATGTTTGTCCTGTATAAGAATTATTAAATTACAACAGCAGTTTCATTTAAACTTCTGGGTTATGTTTGAGCCTGAAATTTTAATGAAGTGCAATACTGAGTGTGCCTCATATCTTGCAGCTGTAAACATAATGGAATGTACATGTCAATAAAGCCACTGTACATTTTTATACAGTGAAAGTCTAACAAATGTGTAAGTCTTAATTTTTGGAAATGTTTTTAATACAAGGGATTTTTCCTCATCATTATTTCAGCAGGTTCTTTTAAAAAGTAGGAAAGTTGTTGGGTAAATGGTTGATTATGGAAATACTTAAGATATGAAAAATGCTGCTCAAATCTTCTTTAAAAGAAAAGCTGGATAATTTTATTAGCATTCATATGAAGTATTGCATTTCCAATTCAGTTTTCAAAACACAAGACTTCAGTTTATATTATTTTTATCACTTATTAAGAACTTTTAGTAATATATCATCCCCACTTCCAGGACAAATAGCTTTTTGCCATGAATCCCCAAATTTTCATTTAACAGAGTCCTCTGCTCCTCTGTAGTGAAAGCAAAATATAACTTCAAGTAAAGGCTTTTTCCTGAAAGATACCCTCTTTAGCTTTTCTCTGATAGGCATGCTCAATTCATTTTCTATTTTTTTTTCTTGGAGTTAATAAGATGTGCTTTACTGGTGGAAATGAGCAACTGCTCTTATAGTTAAGATACTAATAGAAGACATCCGGGTATGTCAGAGGATCTTGATCAGACTGGAACCATCTCTCCTAACTTAAAACATCTGTAATGTAAATGTCTGTCTGCAATGTGGAATAACCGGGGGAAAACACACCGTGAAGTACAATTTATCTCATTCACAGTAGTGATGTACCATGATTCAGTTTCAGGTGTGTGAGTAATATTAGTGCAAGAAGTGTCAGAGTAGATAGAAAGTTAGAAGTATTAGTGGACAATCAAATGTATTTTATATTATCTGTATAATAGACATGTAGTGAAAGAATTCATGCGACTCTGATGTAAGAGGATATAGCTTACTCAGTAATGACGGGGTGGGAGAGGCTGCAGGAACAGAAACAGGTTATAAAACAGGGCTTGCACTGGGCTTGCAAAGAAATACACTACATCATTTTTTTGTTACATCTGACAGTCATCCAACTACTGAACCTGTAACAGTGAGAAGTTTTAACTAGTGGATATCTATTTGGAAAGATATGCAGCAGGAGGCTGCTTGATAAGTTCTTGGAATATATTTGCAATAAATATGATATATAAAGTAGAGAAAGCAACTAAAAGAAGGCTTTACTAGATTTGATTCTGTCTGAAGGGCAGCTTGGATTAAAGCAACTGTGAATTTACAACGTTCATGATTCAGAAAGGAGAGGAGAGGAAAGAAAAGAAGAAAGCAAGATAGAGAAATTATGCTCAGTTAAATTGGTAGATTTTTTAGGTAAGATCCCATGGGAATCAAGTGCAAAGGAAAAAAAAAAGGGGGGGGAATCAAAGTTTTCTTTACAATAACCAAGTACTCTAAGATCTCAGCCAGCACCTATGCTAATGTAAACAAAAGATATGACTTGTACCAAGCAGTTAGCTTGGTCAAGTCACAAGTTATGTATTTAAAAAAAAAAAAAAAAGAAAAGAAAGAAACTAAAATAATTACAGATGAATACAAGTGAGAAAAAGGGAAAAGGTACAAGATAAAACTCAATTAGCAATAGATAAAAAGAATAACAAGTAGAAAAGAGAAAGATTGGTCCAGTACCTGCAATGATGAGGTATGTCATTCCACAAAAAATTCACTAACAGTTTGAAATGGAATGTTGGGAAGAAACCAACATGTTGTTCTTAGTCAGCATCTTGAAGTCGAGCCTCTTCCTACATCGTACTTCACTTTTTGAAACAAAGAATGACTCACCTGTCCAAACTACATCCATACTGTGGATGTTTACCTCAGGTGTAGTCATTCTCAGTGAAGAGCAACAGGCACTTCTGAGATATGGTTCATTTCACCTCAGTGTAAGACAGATGCCACCTGGGTATCTCAGATGTAGATGACTAAAATGTGCTTCTTTAAAGTTAGGTAGAGTCATCACAACCTACTCTGCAGTCTGCGAAACAGAAACAATGCTTTGGACCCCACTCATTGCAACCTTCAGCACCGAGGCAGATTTTTTGAGAGCGCGTCCAGATAGGAAAAATATATAAGGTCAAGGAGTTTGACATATTCTTCTGTGTTTGTGGCTTTATGTTGCCCCCCCCCCCTTTTTTTTTTTCTTTATGGTAATACATCATTAGCTTTTTCTCTGCTCTTGTGCTAAAACATCTTCCGAAAGGTGAAGGGTAGGCATTGTGCCCTGAGGTTTGATGGTTCATTTTTTAATATTGACAGATATTTCCAGAGACCTACTACTGACCTTAAGAAGACTAAGTGTCTTTTTTTGAAAATGTAAATTCATTACTCAGTATCTGATGATGCTATTTCTATAGCCAATGAGCTCCAATTAGACAGCCCGAGTCACTTCAGAATAGTAGATGAAGGCTGAAAGATGCAGAATGATGTTCTGAAGACTCTTCTACTCATTATGCAAGAAATGCACTATTGGGGTTATCAGAATTAATATAACTATTGGTTGGGATGTATTGCAGTAAATTTGGATTGATTATACCAGTGGTATTAAACCATTGGGGAGTATAAAGGACAGAAGGTGGAAAAGCCCAGTGTATGTATTAAGAATTTCCCTGTTCATACTATTCAGAGTGGACTTCCCATCACAACCCAGCCCCCACCTCGCACCCTCACCCATACTCAAAGCCTCATGTCACTGTTCACTTGCTCTTCAACAGTATTCTTGGGTGCTAATTTCTGTCCTAATCCACCACCCTTTTCTCCCTCCAATGCTTTCTGGCTACTGTTACTCCATTTCAGGAGCCTCTTCCTGCACCCCAATGAAGTTATGAATAGTTGATCTCTCAGCTTTTTCCCTGCTGTCTCTCCCCCTCTTAAGATGCCTCAAGTATTTACTGTGTGCCATGAAGTAGCTGCACAAGAGCGTTGGCCAGGAGGACTGCATCTGGTAGGAAACCAAAGAGGTAGCCAGAAATTTAGGGCCTTCAATTTCTGCGGAAACTAGTTCCTCTTGAGAAGACAATGAGCTGAGCTGGCCTTGTTCTTTGCAGAAGTGTCAGTTCTTCTAGAGGTAGGCAAGGGTGAGATGACCTTAAATTGCTGCTGTAGAGTTAGGTGAGCCTGCTGTGCTCAGACCCATCGGCCACGTGTTGGCTCTGCCAAGAAAACAAGGATCCCCTGGGTATTCTCACCCTATGTTCCCCATCTTAAAAACTGGCTTAGATGTGTGCATCCCAAGTTACTTTTTCTTCTTTTTTTTTTTTTCACTTGAGTCGTATTTGAGGAAATGGACAAATGCCCCACTGCTAAGCTGGTATTGCTTATCCTCAAAACAGCAAGTCAGTAGAGCACTTTATTCTTGAACCACTTCACAGACTGCTAGGGAGTGAATAATCTAGGTGTACTGAAGACAGAGAGGAATCACGTTACCTTTACTTTCCAGGACTTCTATCTGCCTCTCTCCACATAGTCTTTGAATGAAGGAAGTAACTAGAAATGTGTCCAAGGAAATTCACAGCCCAAGGCTGTAATCTTTTTGCAGTAAGACTGAGGAAACCTAAGAGTATTTACACCCCCTCTGATATGTTTTATAAGCAGGAGACAGAGAATCAGAAAAACTGTTCCTCAGTACCCTTCTCTGCTCTTCATTGTTCTCAGTTAAACTGTGGCCATTTGCGTGCAGCACAACTGGAGCACATGGTCCTGCTTGAGATAGGGCAGGAGACCGCAGAGGAGGTTATTTCCTTCTTTCCATCACAGGCTGGCTGTTGGCATGAAAACAATCAAGGTGGAAATGGGGACCAGGGAGCACCACCATCACTCATCTTCCTTCACTTGGTTCCTGTGACTCTGGGTTCCTTTGAGGAAAGAGAGGGGAGATGAGGAAAAGTACCGAAATGGAACGTGGTGCAACCCATTACTGTACTGGCTTTTTATTAATATTTAGGGATTAAAAGAGCTGCTGGTTCCTTCCAGTCCATTCTCAGTCGATGTCTTCAGTGGATGTTGCACCTACCTATAGTGTGTGAGAATCCGGCAGGCCTGGTGTAGTTGCAGCACGGGCTCTTGATATAGGTCCCTGTGGCTCTGAAGTTACGGAAAAATGATTAACAGGCAGAGCAGACAAATCTGAAGTGTCTGACCCACTATCATCTTTAGAAAATTTCCCAAGTGTAGTATCATAGTTACAAATTACCTTTAATTCTACTTTTGAAAATTTAAGACTTCTCTTCCATTTTAGGATAACTCTAGAATCAATTTAGTAAAATGTTCTCACAGCAGGAAAAGGGACACCAAACAAGATGACACTGAGGTTCAGTGTATTTAGTGGACTGAGTGAAGGACAGGCAGTGTCAAGGAAACACTTCCCACACACACGACTGACCCTCACCGATTACTGCTGCAGGGGCATGGCACGGTCAAGCGCAAGCGTCGGGCTCCTGGGTCAAGCTCGGCTGCCCCACATAATGCTCACACCTTGGACGCTCTGCTTCAACGCCGTGCCAGACATTCACGTCACATCTCCCCCCGATCTCCGCTGCTGATTATAGCCAGATGTCAGCACAGGCCACTAATCAGATCAGCCCGTGGTGAGGCTGCTGTATGCCTTTCCAGCAGTTTCGCACACGCGTCTGTCAGCTGCCGCTCCGCAGCCCACGCAATGGAAATACTCGGTTCTTGTTCGCGCCACCCTGCGTGCCACAGCTCACCACGTGCTGCTCAGCCAATTTATACACAGCTCCTGGCCAAGGCGAGGCCACAGTACTCCCACTTGGCTTATACACCATTAATTTACAAAGCTTAAACTTTCACGGGTGTATGTGCACCAAAACAATTACAGTTAATACAGCACAAACAATTAACTAGTCACCATCAGGGACTGATAATCTTGATCCTTAAAAAATTCCTTAGTCCTAAATTAGATTGCAGTAAATTAGTTCATTGTTTCAACCTGTGCAGAGACTAGCTAGGGAGCTTCAGGACCACCTAGTCATTCGAGATATAACTCAAACTTTACTTTTTTTTTTTGCCCCAGCCCCTTCCTTGATCCACTGCAAGCATTGCAGGTGACAAGAGTGCAGTGGCTGTAGATGTCTCGTGTCCCCCTGCCCAAGGCATACTGGAAGGGCTGTGCTGTTGCACACCTGCTCTCACTTCTGGGGTGTGCTAGTTACGCTTCCGCTAGCAAGCACTCCAGGTGGCAGGTTTTCACTGGATGTAGCAATATAGATGCAACCGAATACAGAACAACAAGCAGCTTGCAACCAACAGCACAGCAAGCAGACATAAGAGGGCATCACGAGTCATCGACAGCCTCCCGAAGATGCCCCTGCCAGCTAACCAGTGTGTTTTTAGAGTGACAGCCACCTCCGTGGTCTGCTGGGACAGAGGAGGCACCCCAGTCACCGCTCTCCACTGTTACCACAAGGTTTCACATTGGCTGTCTCCTGCTAGCTGAATTCCAGTCACTTTGGATGCAACTGATTCTTCCTGTGCACCTAATGCGGGGTTTGGTCACTGAAAGTGTTAAACAGTGCTTGAGGTATTGCTTTGGGCTAGCCTCGGAATACATGTCTGAACGCTTGGAGGTTCAGGTGGTTCGGTATGATGGGCAGGGTACTGCCCACCAGTGGTAATTCTCCATCCAAACGACAGTTCCTAACGATGAGGCTTGGCAACCTGAGTGGTGGATCTGAATGCCAGCCCCTAGAGGCAGGTTTTGTCAGCAGACTCCATCAAGGAGCAGTAATACCAACTGGGATGATCCCATGCCCAGGGTAGCTCACCCCATGCAACCTGTCCCGTGGGTTTTGCTGTCCTACGTTTAAGGTAAGATGATACATCCCATCTGCATCTACCTCTGTCCCCATTTTCCCCAGTACAAACAGGATTTGAATAATGACATCCCAGTTCAAGCCATTGTTACTGTTAAGACTATTGTCTCTACCTCCACTCCTTTGGGTTTTCCCATACTACTAGTGTAGTATTGTGAGAAAAATCTCAAATAATTTTCTTCAGACAGGATCTTCTGTGAAGCTATTTTATTCGCTCTTGCAATGGCGGGCGTCCTGTCAATCAGGAGCGCATTTTAGTAAACAAATCATAACCTTTTATTCCCTATTACCCGACACCTGATCACCTCCCCTGTTTCCTCATTGGCTGAGTACTACAGGTTCACAAGCTACTCGACGCTCCTCTATACTATATATGTACAATTTTTCTTTTTTTTCAACCCTTTATTTTCTCTTTTCTTATGTTTTGAGAACTTGTGATCTTTGTTTTACTGTTCTCACACTGCTCATCCTGTTTTTCTCAAGCTTCTAGCTTATTTTGGAACAGTGAGACCTTCTACTGTCCACTTATCTACTTAGCATTTCTCCTTATTATGACTACACAACTACCTTGGAATACAGAAAAGTAATTCTCTACCGCAAAAACACAACTTTGTTTCTCACAATTCCCCCCTCTTCTTTTCTTACTTCTATTGTTGTTTTCACACCTCTTCACATACCGCACTCTTGAGTTTTTCCAAAATTAAGATGCAATATTCTTCTTCGGATGTCACAGGGGATGATAGATATACAATGCCATTATTATTACAATACCAACAAATACTTGTTTGAGCCAATTCTATTCAGGTAATCACAAAATTAGTTTCTCCCAAATGTTTCTAAATCCCCAGGAAGTGTCATCTTGAGCTACTCTAGGTAGGATCTTGTTGTTTTTTTTTTTTTTCCCAAATATTTTTGAGATCAGTCAAATTCATCCCATTTGATCTACATATATACAGCAACTAATATTAATTGCAGTGCACGCTCCTCCTTATGAGGCTATTAATAAATCTAATACTATTTGATTCTAGAGTACTATTTTTGCAAACTTATCAAACTTATTTTCTAGTTCTTCAATTATAGCTGAGATATTTACAATAGCATTTTCTAATTCACTCACCCCTAACCAAAGTAAAAAACACCTTGCAAAACTGAAATGCTAGAGAATTTTACTAGAGGATTATCTGAAGTCTGCTTAATTCTACGTGTGGTCTCAAGGGGGCTTTGGCTTTGTGGGTCTTCAATAATAGTTACATTGGGAATTATTGCCTCCAGGGTGCAAGCTCCCTTCCATCCTAGGGGCAACACCTTCCTGGCTTTATTACCACATAGCCAGTACCACTCCTTGCCATTCAGGACAGGCTGTCCGGTTACAGGATTCTCATGTCGTATCTGGTGTGCATTATGTATATTAGCATTCCCGTGGCTACCATATTCGGTACAGTATGTATTATTCCCTTTTTCATGGATATTTCCACACCCAGGGTCAGTAGTATTGCCCCCTGAGTTTTCTATCAATGTTGTTTAAAAGGCACCTTTGATAACACAGTATATTGTAGCCAGAACTATGTGTAGGGAGCTCAACTTCAAAATCTATTCCTTCCCGGTACTGAGTATGATCTGTCATTTTTAGAAATCTAGAGAATCCAGACACAGTTGCTGCTGGAAACAGCAATCAGGGACAAGGCCTCTTCAGTCTTTCTAGGCATCTGGGTGCAAATCCAACAATTATTTTGACATAGAACTCAAGAGATATTCTGGATTAATTGGAAATGCTGATTTTTCCCTCTATCCTATCACTAATCCATTAAGAATACGTATTACTAAGATAAACCTAAAATACATCTTTTCTCTCTCTATATATATATATGTACCCCTATAATAATTAAGAAATAATTAAGAAAAACAATAAAAATCACAAACTAATAAGGATTCTTCTGGTGGGGATTAAATACCCCCCTTTCTCCCACTTCCAGAGAGTGTTCCCTGGAAACACTCCAATTCTGTGTAATTCAATCCCTTTTACTCATTAATTCATTAAGAATTCTTTTAAGGAGAAGTTAAAGGTTTACAACAGATAGTTTTAACAGTTTTAACCTTAAAAGCCTTTGTTAGTGCAGTCTCTCAGGTATCAGGGTTAACTGATGCTTTTACCCAGATATGAGACCACCCTTTATCAGCCGTTCTTACTGTCGTCTCGGTAGTCAGGAGCACTTGGAACAGTCCATCCCATTCAGGTTGTAGTTTCAATTCTCTTCATGTTCGCATCAGATCCCAATCTCCTGCTCGGAATGGATGGATCAGGGCTTCCAAGGGTGGGGTTTGAGCTAATGATGCACAGGTCCTGAGAGATGACAAAGAGGACAACAGCCCAAGTATATAGTTCTTAAGAAAAGCATCTTTTGTTTCGAACTGAGGTAACTCATTCCCTTTGTCCATGTACAGCAATCCAAATAATATTTCATATGGCGAAACTCCCACATCTTTTCTTGGTGCAGTTTGAATTTGGAGAAGTGCCAAAGGTAAGCACTTCATTTGGGAAAGCTGAGTTTCCAGAACTTAGTCAATTGCTTCCTTACTGTCTGATCCCCTCCACCCTTCCACAAGAGGAAGGATGCCAAGGAGTGTGAAATTTCCACTTAATTCCTAGAGTCCACATTAGCCCTTGCAATATTTCTGACATAAAGTGATTTCTTTGATCAGAGTCAATATTTTCAACAATTCCATACCTGGGAGTTATTCGTACTAGAATGACTTTAGTTACTATGTTCGCAGTAGCAGATACTGAAGGGAAAGCTTCCACCCACCCTGACAAATAATCTACCAAGACTAATAAGTATTTAAATTTACCTACTGTAAGGAGTTCTGTGAAATCTACTTGTACATTTTGGAAGCATTGAATTCCTGGTTCTCACTCCTCTTTGGGCTGACTGCAGATAATTTTCCTATTTACCTTTTGACATACTACACAACTCCTGCGTACTTGTTCAGCCAGAGTATATATATTCCTACACATACATATTTCCGTAGCACAGCGTCACACATTGCTTGAATTCCCCAATGACCCTCTTGATGTAAAACAGTTAATATTTGCCTCATTAGCACTTTATTCAGCATTTCTCTCCCATCAGGGAGTATCTGTTTTCCTTTGGACTTCATGACTCCTAATTCCTTAAAAACCTCTTTCTCTTAAAACTTTTAAGACTTAAAAAGACTTTTTTTTTTTAAGACTTCTCTTAAAACTTTTAAAACTTCTTTTTAGTTTTGGGTAGGGGTAGCTCAACAAATCCCTGAATCCTCTCTGGATTTATTCTTCATTCCCTCTCAGACACTAGATGCCCTAAATATTTGACTTCTCTTTCTATGAATTTTAATTTATTTTCCCAATACCTTCACGCCCTGTTTTCCCAGAAAGTCGAATAGCTTGTTAGTGGCTTCCTTCACAGCTGTTTTCTCGTGTCCTGACAATAAAAGATCATCCACATATTGTAACAGTAACACCTCCTTTGGAGGTTGGAATTACTCCAAAATTTGTTCTAGAACTTGCCCAAATAAATTGGTGGCCCTGTACCCCTAAGGTAAAATTGTCCATCTGTATTCCATCTGTATTGCTGCTTCCGCCCCATTTCAGGGTCTTTCCACTCAAAGGCAAATATATCTTTGCTCTCAGGGTCTGAGAGCACTCCATTAATAACACTGTTATTCCAGCCTAACAATTTACTATTTGAATGCCCAATTTCATTATCAAATCCTTTCCCAACAAGTTAGTCCCTACCTAGGGTACATACAATAATTGCCCAGGGATCATTGTATCCCTAGTCTCAGCTTGATGTCCCCAAAAAGTAGCACGGGTATCCCACTCCCTTCTACCCCCATCACATTTACGGTTTCATTAGTTAATTTAAGCCTTGATACTTTACAGGCCAGTAATGACCTAGCTGCATCAGTGCATTGGGTTCACATGGCAAGGTTCTGGTAGCAAGGGGGCTGCAGTGGTAGCCCCTGTGAGAAGAATCCAGCAGCTGCCCCATGTTAGATAAGGGCCAGTTTCAGCTGGCTCCAAAGGGGCCCACCGCTGCCCAGAGCCAAGCCATGAGCAATGCAGTTCAAATCTCTATGACAGCACACCCAAGAAAAGGAAAAAAAACAAAACAAAACAAAAAAAACACTGCTGCACAACAGCAGCTGGGAGAGTGAGGAGTGAGAAACCTCCCTGCAGACACCAAGGTCAGTGCAGAGGAGGGGGAGTGCAGTGCAGAGGTGCTCCAGGTGCCGGAGCCGAAGCCCCCCCCGCGGCCCACAGAGAGGCCCCTGGTGGGGAAGGCAGACCCCCGCAGCCCATAGTGTACTGCAGCAGAGCAGATCTCCATGCTGCAGCCCATTCAGGAGCTGCCCAGGAAGGTCGGCACCCCACGAGAGGGACCCCACACCAGAGCAGCTCCCAAAGAGCCCACAACTTTGTTTCTCACAGTATGGTCTGTACTACTGTATGGCCTGGGTCCATATATCTTGATCTCCCTCCAGGTGGAGGCAGGGCACAACTACACCCCTCCCACCAGCCAAATTACATGTTCTGGCAAGCCCCAGGTGCTTACTGCTGTTTGAACTTGATGTTTCCCACAAATAGGTGCCTACTGGTAGGACACTGGATCTATTCTTCCAGCACGCTTGTGCATTCAAGGAATTGGTGAACAATATCTGGGTTTCACACCTAATGCTGGGATATGGGAGTTAGAAACAAAATCCTGGACCCATATTTGAAAAACTGTGTTAGGGTGTCCACGCAGGAGCCCAGGTACCCTGCTTCAGTGCCTAGTTAGCCAGGCATTCAATCCTAATACAAATGCTGGCCCCCTCTTATCAATAAACCTGTCTGGGATTTTAACTTCACCACTGCTATCTTGCTGAGCACGTTAACTCCTCACCCGCTGGCAGAGACAGCTATGCTGATTTTCAGGGACACCCACAGAACAGAGAAAATTCCCGCAAAACAAAAAGCTCCTGTACCAGTACACTGTCAGGTCAGCCTGACCTGGCACTATCACTTTCTGTCAGTCTCAAGTGTTGTTCTCAGCTGGTGACCCACGGCCCATGACATGGAAACGTTCAGTTCTTGCCTGTGCTGTCATTCACATGGCTCACCACACTCAGCCCGTCCAGTCTGAACTCCTTGCCAAAGAGAGGCCATGATATTACTGCATTGGAGATGCACCAGGAAATGGAGGATTTTACTATGTAATCCTACAAAACATAGAAGAGTGATATCATAGCTTTCACAGATGAGGATTCATCTGGAAGGAATCACTATCGACTCCAGAGATAGAAATAATATCCAGACATTGAGTTTTGAAGAACCTTTTAAAGCAATTAACCCCAGCATTTACTGCAGCATGAACACCACCTCCAAGTAATCCACCTGCTGCAGGCAACACTCTGCCTTGCTGTCACTCATCCTTAGTTTTATATTTTTATTTTTCCGTGCACATGAGCATCGGAAGGTCCTGTCTGCAAGCCTTAAGCTGAGACCCACTGATTTAAGGACCATTTCACCTGTGGCTCCTTTTTTTAAAAAAGGGTGAGTTTCAGTTCCTATTCTATATGGCCTTCTTTGTGATAGACAATACAGACTTATTTTATCAGTCCCTAGTGCTGTCTTCTAACAGCGTAAATGCTTCCTTTCTCCCAGAAAATCTTCCCTGACTGGTCAAAATCCAAAGACTGGTCAAATCCAAAGACTGGTCAAAATACAGAATTATCTGAAAAATGTAGTGACTGTATGACACGATGTCCTCCGTCACCGCTGAGCCATTCGGGAAGATTAAAATTGTTCAAGAAAATGTTGATGAGATACCTTGGTAATTCTAGGTCAAGACCAGGTGCACTACATGCAACTCACTCAATATTCAGAGCTGAGTGAGGGACCCTTTCAGAAGTTTCACATTACCATTCCTCTCATGGCACTTCTCAGCCACAGTCACTGGTGATGTTTCCAGAATGCCCCACAGCTCTTTCACAAACCAGCCCAGAGACCTATGAATGCCGTCTTTGGACCTTTGCTACTTGGACCTTTCTTTCTCTGCTGTCACCAGCTACCTCAGAGTCCAAGAGCTCTATAAACACCATGGCTTTGCCCAGAGCCAGCTACAATGTGCCAGAAGATACCCACATCACCAGCTCCTAGGTTTTCTTTTATTCAATCCTGGCAAACTCCCCCATTCTCATGCTTTGCCAACAGATGCTACTGACACAGCTTGCAGTGCTTTCCACCATGTCCTGGGCCTGATTTTGTTCAGTGTAGAGCTGCCGCTGCCCTCCTTGATGATTTTAGCTGCTACACCCCCTACTAGTGTGATACACAGAGTTCCTGCTGCACTTGTCCTCTTCTCCTCCTACACTTAGCATGCCTAAAACTTACACAAGCAATTACAGCACAGCAAATAAGGGCACAGGCACTGAAGCAAACTTTTTTCATTCCAAATATCAGGCAGTAAAATAAAACTGTGAGGCAGTGTAACAAGTCTCTCCCAGTAAGTCAACACATCAACACTCAGATAACACATTAAGGGTTATAAATTACCTTGAAATAAGGAAATTGTAGGCCTGTTACATCTTCTGAGTCCTTTACCACACAACGTTCTTTTTTATTATTATTATTATTATTTTATTTTATTTTTCTGCAGACACCAGATTTTCATCAGAGCATTAGTCTTGGTGAAAAGGTATTTCTGACCTTGCATGACATGGATCAGTCACATCGTATCACCAGCATAACACCACCTGAAAACAATACAGGAGGCTATCAGGAGGAGCATGAACTGCTCGCTCTGCATTCATTATTAAGCAGTAGATTATAAGCACAGGTACTGGGGTCAACCCATTCTACCTTCCTTTCCCACATATCCAGAAACTTTCAAGTTCTGTATAACTTGTCATTACCAGAAACTATAACTGGGGGCTGTTATCTTCCCATCTTTAGACAGCCAACCCTTATGAAGTAGAACAGTGACAATGAAAGAAACCTAACATTTATAGGTGGAGACAGTGGAACAGTTCCTTCAGTTTTCTTGAGTGAGAATTGGCTTCAGCCACAAAAACACCTTGTTATCTTCCAAGTTTTATGAAGCTGTTCTGTAGAACTCAACAAGTGACAGTCACAGTCACACAGCTATTATATGCTATTACAAGCATGACTGAGATACTCATTAATGCTCAAAGTGATAACCCACCTCTTATCTCAAGATTTTCCTGAAAAGCTGAAGGCTGAACACTGAGACTTGCAAATACACGCGGAACTATAATGGCTGAGCTACAGGAAATGTCTCAAGACGTGTTAAATTTGAAAGTGATTTTATTACAGAAATTCAATATTGAAATGAACATTTCTCATTAAAAAGCATTGCTTTTTCTCTACAAGTAATTTTTCTCCCACCAGTAATCTCAAGGAATTAGATTTAGAACTGAAAGTAAAACAAACCAATCAAAAAAAAAAAAAACCAACAAGCTTCTTTTTATCGGCCTTCAATTATGTAATAAAATGCCACAGTATTATTATATTTTATTCATGTAGGGTGCTTCTTGAAGAACTGAGGGATGCTGACATCTGAGAGATGAACTGTTATCCTGTTTCAAGACTGGGAAATCATTGGACCACATCTGGCTATTTTTATGAAATTTATGTTGGAAATCAGGACTGAATTGGAGCTATTTCACATTTCTGTATGTCCTGGGAACTTCAACTTTATAAATTTCTGTCCTTTACAAGACTGAAGAATGTGCTGTGTGGGATTGTTCAGCCTGGAGAAGAGGAGGCTCAGGGGCGACCTTATCGCACTCTACAGCTACCTTAAAGGAGGCTGTAGCGAGGTGGGGATTGGTCTATTCTCCCATGTGCCCGGTGCTAGGACGAGGGGGAATGGGCTAAAGTTGTGCCAGGGGAGGTTTAGGTTGGATATTAGGAAGAACTTCTTTACTGAAAGGGTTGTTAGGCATTGGAATAGGCTGCCCAGGGAAGTGGTTGAGTCACCATCCCTGGAGGTCTTTAAAAGACGTTTAGATGTACAGCTTAGTGATATGGTTTAGTGGAGGACTTGTTGGTGTTAGGTCAGAGGTTGCACTCCGTGATCTTGGAGGTCTCTTCCAACCTAGATGATTCTGTGATTGTTTGAAGGGGCAATATCACACCGACATTTCCAGCCAAAGGGAGCCGCCATACACCACTCTATCTTCTTCACCTAGTAATATCCCAAGAACTTTATTCCCACTGATGTCTGCTTTCTCTACTACATTTATTCATAAGGCTAGCCTGGCACTGCCCATCCAAATTACTCCTACATTTAACTCTATTAGCGACGAAAACGCCACTTCGCTCCTCCCTCCCGCCCCGCCCAACGGCCCCAACGGTCCCAACGGCCCCGGGGCGGCCGTTGAGGGGCGGCCCCACCCTCGGCGCAGGGAGGGGGGGGGGCGGTGTCGCCTCACAGCGCGCCCGCCGCCATTTTGGCTGCGGTCGCGTCGCTTCCGCTGCCGCCCAGTAAACAGGGAAAGAGGGAGAGGGGCGGCGGGACGGGGCGGCCAGACACACAGATAAACGGAAAGATAGACGGTCGGCGACGGCTGCCGTGGAGGGGCTCATGTGGCCGGAGCGGAGGCGCCAGCGCGGCCCGAGTCCTGGTTGAGGCGAGGCGCAGCGGGGAGCCGCCAGGTGAAGGGGCTCGGGGTGGGAAAGGAGAGGTGGGGGGCGGCGGAGTCCTTGTGCTCCTCGTCGTAACCCTGATAAATAGCCGTAATGCCCCCTTGGTTCCGCCTCGAGTGAGTGTTCGCAGCAGTTTGGGGTGGGGGTGTGTGTGTGGCTCGCCCCCTCTTCTGATCCGCGTCCCCGCTCCTCCGGTTGTTTCTAGAACAGCCTTACTCCAGGTGTAAACAACGTGGGGAGCTCCGCTAGGCTGCTCCATAATAAAGCGTGACCAGCAGGGTATAAACAGTCGTGCGCTGCCCACACCCCTTTTTATTATTTTATTTTTAACTGCCATCGTGTTCTTGCTCGGCGCTATAAACAACGTTCAGCGTGTGCAGTGTTCCTCCTCCCAGTCGGTGACTGAGCTACGTGGTCATGGCTGAGCAGGACCATACCACAAACGAGATACATAGCTCCTGTTGTGCCCAGGTGCCCAGCTCAGAACCAAGATGTTATTCTAGGCTGAGAAATTCATTTGGGAAATCTTAACAAGTTGGGCACTGTGTTATCACACCTCTTTTTATCCTGGTAGAGTTGGCTGGTTTCTTTCCTTCTGTCTTTTGTTTTGTTGCTGTTTTGTTTTCCTTTCTGTCAGTGTCTTAGCTTTTTTAAAGCAAACTTAGTTACAGCAGTGATTTTGAAGAACAGGTCGGTGGTATGTCCTGAGTATGCCGGAGGGAATTAAAAGGAAGAGTGATGGTTCAAACACTGAAGGAAGTGTTAAACAATCATTGTTTGAAAAATACATCTGCTGATAATTAGTACTAAGTAATGAGTATACATTAATATGCTCATATGGAATCTTGCATCAGTGTCTTCCTTACTGAAGTTATTTCTGGTGGCCTTGGATTCAAAATGGTTAAATGTCTGGACTATCAGGCACACAAACAACAGAGAACTTAACTGCCCAATTTCATTTGCCTGTTCTTAATCAAACTTGCAGAAGGGTTTACTCTTTTAATTGTTCTGGTTTTTTTAGAGGTCACTTTTTATGGCTCTGTTAATTTCTGTAGAGAAATGTGCATTCTTTCAATTCTGCATTTGTTTTACAATTAGGCATGCTAAGAGGTTGAAACCAATACATTTTTAAAAATCTGTTCCAGTACTTTACTGAAACGAGAAAAAGACAAAAGAGTCATCTAAGGCTTAAGATCGTTGTTTTTACTCTCTTAGCTTAGACTACTTTAGGACTAGGACTATTTTTCAAAAATCATGGTTCTCTCTTTTTCAATTTCAGAAGCATCCAAGATGTCAGTAACAAAAAAAAGTTCTCTGGAAACGTCTTTTTCCATCCACTACTTTTTAATAACATCTTATTTTCTTGGAAGGTTGTGATCTAAAGACCATCATCAGTACAGTTCTAGTGATGATTTTTTTTTGTCTGTAAAAACTTAAGATAACACCCTGCAACTTCACAAGTGGGTTTTGATCTGCGACCACTGTATATTAATTAGAACTCATCAGAGTTGGCCAGTGAGCTCCAAGGTGCAACTTGTAAGTTGGCTGTTGATGACCTGGTCCAGTTCTATCAATCATGTGTCAGAGGTTCTTTCCAGCTGAAAAAAATCATAGTTCTGTCAGTAGCAGTGAGTTCCTTGTCATTTCTTCTAGAAAACTGCCAGATCTCCTGCTTGTGTCTCTGAAGAGGTTACTTAGTAAATGGATTGTGAATGGAAATCAGCTGTATTCCGTGTGCACAATAGTCCCTAAATGTGATGGGGAGAAAATTCAGAGCTTGACCCCCTGAAGCTGTGATGAAATAGCATGCGAACTAGAAAAATCGTGCACTTACATTAGCTTATTAGCAAAAGATGAGGCAGGGTCTCTGTGAAACAAGACTTGGAGAGCTAAGTCTAACTTCACCACACGTAGTTTTTACAGACAAACAAGAAATGGATTGGAAATCAAATATCAGGCATGTGCCATCTCAGTTTTGGCAAGTGAGCAACTTGCATATGGTAATTGCTCATTAGAAGCTAGTTGTTTTGAATATGTTTAATGTTTAAAGGAATATTTCAGTTCAGACTAGCTTATTGCAGATAAACGCTAAGCATAGTGCAAAAATGTTATTGTAAACATAAGTGTGACAGGTCCCCAGTGGATTTGCTAAACTAATTAGCAAAAGGATTAGGTACTTGTTTTGACTATGCTGCTTTCACAGTTGCAAAGTCCACTTCCTTCATCTTTGTTAGATGCAGGTGATTAAAAGTGACTGTATCCAGTTTTATTGCTTTCCCATCTGTGCAGTGAAGATAGCAGCTCAGCCATGGAACTCTCTCTCAGGTGGAAAGCTCGTTTCGCCATTGCAGTCATATTTTGCATAGGTTTATAGTCATGAGCTGGGGATCACAGTAAGTAGTTCTCATGAACTAAGAAGAGGTTTTCTTGCTCTTATGATGGTGAAATACTATGATTGTCTGCAGAGCTAGTGGGATGAAAGAATCAAGAGAGAAAATGTGTTCATCAGTCTTTCATGACAGTATATTCAGGTTTGATCACAGCGTTTTATAAATAGTCACAGACCCCAACTGATAGCTCGCTATTGTCATGTGAGTAGGAGGTATGATTAAAGTGTCTTCAAAGATAGATGAAGAGATGTTGGCTTTGAGAAAATAAGCTGTGATGCATTGGATGATAAAACAGTATGATTTTTTTGTATGGGTATCTAGGGTATTGCATTTCGTGTTAAAAAGACCTTTAAGCTTTTACTTGGTTGTAGTACATAGCAGGGAAAGTTAATTGTTCAGACACCAAGTGAACTGGACAAGTGTCCTGGTTGTGGCAGGCATAAAACTTATTTTCTTCACAGCGGCTGGTATGGTGCTGTGTTTTGGATTTAGGAGAAAACTAACACTGATAACACACTGATGTTTTAGCTGTTGCAGAGCAGTACTTACACACAGCCAAGGACTGTTCAGCTTCTCTCTGCCCTGCCAGTGAGGAGGCTGGGGGTGCACCAGGAGCTGGGAGGGGATAGAACCAGGACAGCTGGCCCAGGCTGGCCAAAGGGATGTCCCATACCATAGGACATCATGTGGAACAATAAAATTTGGGGAGCTAGGTAAGGGAGTTGCTCAGGGATGAACTGGGCATCAGTTGGCTGGTGGTGAGCAATTTGTCTTGCGCATCAGTTGTGTGCTATTCCCCCCCCCCCCCCTTCTTTCTTATTGAACTGTCCTTATCTCAATGCATTAGTTATCAGACTTCTTTTTCTCCAAATTCACCTCCCCACCATCCTGCTGTACAGTTAGCTGCCTGCAGGCTTAAACTGCAAGAATGTGTAATAGTGTTGCACCTGTAATTGCACTTGAACACTAAACCAAAATGATTTCACTGTGTGTGAAGTGCATATTTATGGTCCAGAAATCATGGCAGGATTGGAGGTGATTATACATATCAAGCCTACTCTGCCACCCTGGTTGTCTTAGGTTTTTAGGGACTTGAATTGAGCGTATAGTAGTTTAGTTTGAAGTCTCATTCATAGGCTTCAAGGACGTGGTGTGCGTCACATTCAGGCTTTTAAAAATAAATGTCTGGATGCAAGTTCAGTTTTAAGCTGGCGTGTACAAAAGAACACACTTTGATCAACACCTGATGCTAAATTTGAAATGTGCATAGTGGTGTTTTTCATATTAAATATGTAAAGTTATACATAATTTGTTCAAATGAGACCGTTAGGGAAGAAGTATATGCTACTGGGAATGAGGTAACCTTTTGCCTCAGTTTTGCTTAACTTAATATGATTTTGAAGAAAGTTTGACTCTTCTGTGATCTTCCTTTCTTTTTTTTTTTTTGTGGGTTGGACCTTCCAGATTGTTTATCGGAAATCTTTCACAATCCCTATTTACTAATTGGCTGGAAAAACTAAAGCACACACGTTCTTGATGAAATATGTTTTTTAAGGATATTGATTTAAAACAAACATACTGAAGTAACCTCTTTGCTTTTAAAAAATAAAGTTATTTCTGTCTGGGAATAAAAATTAACTGGCCAGATGCAATACCTGCTAACACGTATACATTCTTCCTTGTTTTTTTCTACTTTTTTGCCTGTCTTTTGCTTTCTACAATTTCAAATGTTGTTATTTCTGGTAAATAGGAGTAGTGGAGCACTACGAATAATAACTGTTTGCAAAATAGTATGGAAGAATGTCTTCCCATTAGTGGGAAAGTGAGGTGATAATCAACCAAAAAGGTGAAACAAATTAGGTTCAAAGTGTTCTCAAACACAAAAGCAAAACACTGAAAAGACAGTGGCTATTGTAAATAGGTTGGTGGTGTTAGTGACTAGGAAAGTAATGTTAAATTCACCTATCTAGGTGGTAGTATGATTTTTAGACATGCATTTCAAGCTCATTGCTACTTGTCTTTTTTCTTTGTTCAAAATCATGGTTACAGAAAAGGTGCATCTTCACCTCCACAATTTTCTATAAATACCGTTCTTTTGAGCTGTCTTACACTTAGAAAACTTACAGAAATTTTCTTGTTCTTGCAGAATGAAACGAGGGAGGAAAACTGATGAGGCCAACAACAGTTCATCTGAAGAGACGAGTGAGAAAGAATCCAAGAGACACAAGATCGCAGATGAGAAAGCCATAGTCGCGCAGAGTCCTGACTGGGGTAACCTGCTCCAAGACATTATCCTGCAGGTATTCCAGTACCTGCCCCTTCTGGACCGTGCTCATGCATCGCAGGTCTGCCGAAGCTGGAACCAAGTGTTTCACATGCCTGATCTCTGGAGGTGTTTTGAGTTTGAACTGAATCAACCAGCCACGTCTTACCTGAGGGCTACGCATCCTGAACTAATCAAGCAAATAATAAAGAGGCATTCCAATCACTTGCAGTATGTAAGCTTCAAGGTAGTATATTTTATAGGCTCCTTTAATACCTTTCTAAAAATGTGTTAAACTGTTTTTTTCATTTTATTAGGAATGTTTCAAGGAAATATACTCGAAACAGTTCTGATGATTCATCTAGATCAAAATCAAAGCATGAGAAGTACTCTGTTAATATCAGTAATTGAAATACTGTTGTTGGCAAATGATAACGGACAAAATCAAAACATTTTGACACACTGAAAGTTAAAGAGCATCACTAAATGTTAGGAAAGGCTTATGACGTGATCTTTGCGATTAGGATTATCAGTTAAGAGAGAATATGGCAGTTCTCAGCCTGGAAGACTTGGTGCTTAGGCCCAGTATGCTGAAGAAATGGGTTCTCCAGATGGGTATAGACACATCTTCTAATTCATTATTTATTTGAATATATTTTGGAGAACCAAACTTATAGTAGCAATTCTGAGCATGCCTTTTGAAAAGAAAAAGAAATGTCTTATGTAGCAAGGTGGACGTGCTATTTACTTGTTTCTCAGATCTGGCAGGTTTAATGTAGAAAGCATCAGTGTGGGTGGGTAGCTGAGGTACCTCTGCTGGATCATATGCATTGCAACGGCTTGATTTGATACTGGATGTAGACTGGTTATCCTAAGGTTTGCAAGTGCTCCTGTCTCTTTAGCTTCTGTTAAAAGTGAAAATGAACATTCATCAGGCATAGATCGATTTCTGAGAAGGTAGCATGGCATGTTGTAGACTTAAAGTTGATGTCTTGATCATGCTTTTTACTGTTCCGGAGGCCTACAAAGCTGTCATGACTACTGTGCTTAAGAGGGTATTCTGAAAGTGTATCTGAGAGTTGGGAAAGTGCCACTGGAGGCACATTAAGTGATTCAGTTGTGTAGCAAAATGATAATTAAGTGGTGTTTTTTTTTTTTCCAGGGTATCCGTTTCATATCTGTTGTGGTGTTAACAATGAAGGTTTAGCTGTGTATGTTTAAATGATAATGTACTTAATTCTCCAGCAGCTCTATTACGAGCTGAGTCACCATAATGGAAGCATCCTTTTCACACAGGGAAGGGTTTGTAGAATTCCCACATTCTGATAGGAAATACGGGGATGGGTTTTGGAGCCAAAAGAACGTTCACCTTTTTATTACTTGATGTCGACCGAATACCTTGGAACAGACTGCTCATCTGACCCTTCACCGTGCTAAGTTTTAGCAGAGGATTTAGGAGCGCAGTAAGTTGATAGCAAGCTATCTTGGATTTTTGATACTTGATTTTTTTTTTCCTTTCGGAGGAAAAAATAAAAAAGGACAGTGGTGAAGTCTCAGTGAGATGTTCTTCAACCATCACATTACAAAAGATAAAAAACATTAAAGTTTCATAACAGTTGTTTTGATGCAGTATTTCTGAATCAATACATTTATTTTTGTTAAGGTGGACAGTAGCAAGGAATCTGCAGAAGCAGCTTGTGATATTTTATCACAGCTTGTGAACTGCTCTTTGAAAACACTTGGACTAATTTCAACAGCCCGGCCAAGCTTCATGGATTTACCAAAGGTATTTTAATGTGTGTATTTTTCAATGTAAAATATTGCAGTGGTTTGTATAGTTTTGTTGTAACTTAATGAAAAGTTTTGTTGTAAGAATATGAATCTTTGGCAAAGAAAAATTAGTATTATTGGGCTCTATTAAAAAAAAAAAAAACAACAACAAAAAAACAACTGAGATATTCTACTAAGATGGGTATCTGAAGATTCCCTTGCTCTCTGTTTCTTGTGAGAACTTAGTCCTGATTTTATTTTCCAAAGTATTCCTGTCTTTTGGCTTCGATGTAATACCGGGTAGTGTGTTGCAAATCAGGAGGCTAGAGGCCTTACATCTGTAAAAGTGGTCGAGTTTCATCACTGTGGGAATTAGTCTTTGATTTCTCTTTAGAAAGTGGTATGATTGTGACTTTTCAGTGCGTTATGTCACAATGAAGTGTTGGATTCTTAGCTGAAGTGCACGGTATTTCTGGAATCTTTTGTCAGATTTCTACCAAACATGTCTACCAAAAATAAGATTGCATTAGAAGGCTTCTGATCTAAAAGAAGAACCTTTTGTATGTACTTCTGAGCAGGAATTCCTGCTAGTGAAATAGAAACGTACTATTGTGGAGGAGGAGGAGAGTGGTTGTGGCAGCCTGGGCAGCTTGTTATGTGCAAGAAGATCTTGGATGTCTGTCAGCCTCAATTCTAGAATCCAGTCGACATGGAGGTGAAGAAGCAGTTAGAGCTAAGCTTTTAGCTGGATCACAGTGATGTCATTGCTGATGGCAACAAGGGCAAGGAAGAGGTAGGGACAACCTCAGGAAAGGAAGTAGGATATAGGGTTTAAGCAAGGTTAACTACAGAAGGATTATCAATTATTATCCTTGGCAGTGACCACAGCCACGTCATGTATGTACCTTGAATATGTATTTTTAATCCTTAATTTTCAAAGAGGCTTTTGAGTTCTTATTTTTTTCTAGGGTTTTTTCTCTTTTTCAATGTGCTTTGAGACCATAAGAAAACCTAAACATTAGTGGGAAGAATTCACAGACTTAACATGTTCGTTAATGATACTTTGCTTAGCTCTTGTATGTTTTGCTGTTTCTTAATCTGAATGCTGCTTTAGCTTGTCTGTGCATTTTTCACTGGAAGGATGTATTGTGGTCCTATTCAGCTTGCTGAATAAATATTTGTAGTCATTCATGCTATGGTCTTTTGCAGCTTTGATTCTTTTAAAATACAGACTTTCTTCCTAATAAGTTCACATGGGGCCTTTTAAGAATGTGTTCAAAATAAGTCTAAATCAACTGGGCATAATTTGCCTTTTGATATTTACCACTCCAATAATTCTGTCACTGGCAAATGTTGCCAGCAATGATTCTTGTTTATTTGCCTTGACTACTAATGAAGCTAGAATAGAATTGGACCAAGAATAAGTTCCTCTGGGAAGTCATTGTTAAGAGGCCCATTGGTTGAGAAGCAGCCAAAGATGAATGGATCTAAAAAATAGTTAACACTGTAATTTTTTATCAGATTGTGTAGAAAGTCTGAACTACTTGGCGTATTATCATCATTGGCACTCTTCTCATTTCAAATAACGTAATGTCTGGTGAATATCTGTAAATCACATTTAGCACTATTTTGCCTTATCTTTTCCCTAAGCACATTCTACATGCATCTTCTAAAGAGTCTGTAATATCAGAATCTCAGGACTGTACTGTGGGCTGCATATATGGCAATATTCAAAAGACATAAAATCATGAGTTTTACATTTTGGCATACTATGTGTCTTCTGTTAATTGTTCAAACTACAATTTTAGGCATCTGTCCTTTACAAACATGTTTGATTTTTCTTTAACTTTCTATTTAATGACATTCTTAGTAGAGGGAGTTGCGTTCTAAATACGGAGAATAAAACACAATACCAGCACTCTGAATATAAAGTAAAAATATTAGTAAAGCGCCTTTTCCTCTCAGTATGTTATGTGTATAATCAGTGTTGTCAGTGCACATGGGAGTGGTATGTAAAGCCAAAATACTGAATGCTTCTGATTTGAACATTGTTTGCATTTGTCAACTGACTTGGCCAGTTTATGTTAATTTGAAAATATTAATTCCTGCTCTAAATCTAATTGTCTCTGACCTTTAGCAAAAAGCTCAAACATATCACCTAAAAGCAAATACGGTTGCCAAGCCTTTTCTCACATAACTGTATTCAGGATTGTGCATATGGCTCAGTGGCACAGTGTTGAAATCAAAGTAAAAGGGATGCTTGGTGTAGTGCATAGAGGAAGTACTTTCTTGTAAATCTTGTAAGAAATCATGATTACAGGCTAGTTACTCAATTCCCTCATATCAGTGATGACTTCTATGAATACTGACCTATCTGTTCCTTAGTTTATGTTTTTCAAGGCATTCTGGGCTCTCCGTCTTTACTGGTGAGTTTTGGTCATTATGCAAAGGTGCTCAGGAGCAACCTTCAATGTTGAACCCACTTTATTTATGCTGCTTAACTGGCAATTAATTGATTACCTGTTTCCTGGCTCTTGACCACCACAATTGGCTTTATAAGACGAGTAATTCCAACCCTAAGTACTCTGTGTGGGTGGCAGTCAGGCAGTAGTGCTATTTGGCTTTGGGCACTTCTGAATAGTATGGTCTTGCCACACTTGGCTGTTTGCATCTCACCGGGGCAGCATAACTCACCACAGGGGACTTTCTGCTCTAGAAGATGCTACTTTAAAAATGTGACTTGCAAATTTTCCTTGAAATGAGAGCTGCTGAGCTCTCGCTTTGCTTGTGGCCTTCCTATAGCTCTAAGTTCATGCAGTGGGTTGTTCTGGGTCAGGTTGTCAGTTTGTTTAGTGTTAGATGTTCTGATTTGTCAAATACTTGGCCCGATAGCAAAAATTATTATACTTTGTTTTACTCAAAAATGTCTACTTTACTATTTTTGATTAAAGTGATATCAGATTAATAGAAGGCTCTTTCAGCAAATGTTGTGAATAAGTAAAAGAAAACTAGGACAAGTGTGTACAGCATAAAGCCGTTGAGGTTTTTTTCAGATACCAATTTCATTTAAACTTTTTTTTTCAGTCTCACTTTATTTCTGCACTGACTGTGGTGTTTGTAAACTCCAAATCACTCTCTTCGCTTAAGATTGATGACACGCCAGTAGATGATCCATCTCTCAAAGTGCTAGTGGCTAATAACAGTGACACACTCAAGCTGCTGAAAATGAGCAGTTGTCCTCATGTTTCTCCAGCTGGTAAGCTACTGTATTTTGTTTTCTAAAGTGTACACGTTCACTTCTGTCTGAAAACTGGTAAACTGCTGAAAAAAAGGCATGGGGTGACAGTGAGGTTGAATGTGGTATCTACAGCAACTGTTACTAAATAGAATATTAGCTGATTGTCAATCCATCAATCCCACCGCTTTTCTCTGCGGGAGTCTTGCAGATTGACTGCTGAGCTAATAATAAAATAGTGTGTGCTCTGGACAAGCACATAACCTGTTGCAGAGGTTCAAAGAGCACGTATTGACTTGCTAGTGCATTATTTCTGCAGTGAGTATTTAAGTATTCCAGTATAATTAAGACTTTCCAGGCTGAGTTCCTTTTCACCAGTTAGTTAAGTACGGGTTCTGAGTGCTGAAATGCCATGGATTATGAAGATGCTGGCACAGTCATTCTGGAAGAAAACAGCTTAATCTTTTGCTGGAGAGCAAGTGCAGGCAACATCAAAGAAGGGGAGATTTGTGTCAGCTGTACAGAACTTCTGCTATTACCAATTACGTTTAATTAGCACTGTGTGTAGCGAGAATTAAATTAGCTTGTATCAGAATGAAAATGTTGAAGTTCATTGTTGAATGTCATATTTTGTTGAAGTTAATAGAATTAATGTTTGTGGAAGGTTTATGCAATGCACAGCAAGCATAAGATTGCTGTCACAGCCCGTCAACTTCACATTTCTGGTTTTTGCTGAGAAATGGAAGAGGAATCATAAATAAGATGCCAACAACTTCATTAAATTCCTCCTCTGAGGATAGGTAGAAACTATGGTTACCATCGTTTGCTTCTTGCCAGTGTACTGCAACTGTAAATATTACATGTAAAACGTACCAGCAGGACCCCTAGTATGGGGAAAATGATACTGTAGAAAGGTCACAGCGTTGTAATGATAACAAACAGAACACAAACTTAATACTTTTGCCAGGTGTAGCTTGCAGACCAAAGCTTGTCTGGTTTTGTAAAAAGTCCTGAGGATGCAGGTTGTTTTGCAGCAGGCTTGTCCAGCAGAGTGTTTACTAGCTTGTTAACTGGAATGTTATTTCCGTCAGAGCTTCGTAGTTACAGATAGGGGGTTGTTTAAATTAGCTTGAGTGACTGTTTTTTCCTGACTTAAAACATAATTTGAGAATCTCTCTGTGCCTGAGGAGTACAGGAGCTGTAACAATGTCTAGAAAGAAGAAGAGGATCCAGCAGTAATTTATAGCTAGGTGTGGGATGTCATTCCCTTGAACTCGGATCCAAGAACAGCCTGGTCATATCAGCTATACTAGACTGCACTAGTTTGTGGCTAATGCTTGCGAGAAGGCTTTATGGAACAAGGGAATGTATAATTTGGGAGAGGATATGGGTCTGCAGAGTTGCTGGACTGGTATATGCTGTTTGATCTGTACTTTGTGATGTTTTAAATTGAAGGAGCAATGGGAAGAAATGGCGATGCCTGCTTAAGGAACAAGGAACACAACTGTTGTCGTTCCCTGATTTGGAGTGAACAGGATGGGATCAGATGTGCACGTGACAGAACTGGAGTGCTAAGCAAATGGCAGAAGAATTTGACTGCTTAATCTAGGTTTGGGTGTGCCTTGAGATAGAGAGAAAAAAGTAGAACAAAAGAAAGGAGCTGGTATGTGAGTAGTTGGCTTCTTAGCGAGCAGACTGCAAAAATGAGACTCTTAAAAGTGAGAAACTCTGAGCATTGAGACTTACCTGTATTTCTTTTTCTTACGGGAATGTTGTAATTACCAGGCTGCTATAAATTGTGGAACAACTATAATTGAACCAAAAGGGTCATGAGTTATGCGAAAGCAGTTACTTGTAGATGCGCTTTAAATGTGTAACTGCAATCTGAAGGCACGTTTCAGGGTGAGGGGGAGATGTTTGGTACTAGACTAGTTCATAAGAATGTTATTAGTGAAGGACAGAGGAGAGCAATGCAAGTAATGCAAAGAGAGACCCCACTACTGCTGGGGTAAAGGAAAAAGATTGACTTCAAGCTGCGAATCGTTTCCAAAAAATGCTCTGAATAATCCCTAGCTTACTGTACAAAAACAGGACAGCATGTTTGGGTTTGGTCTGGAGTGTGTAGTGGCAGTGATGTATTTCTAATCTTTTGTTAGCATACCTAGAATTTCTTCTCCTTGCTGTTTCCAACCTGAACTTCAGCTTGCCTGTAGGACTGCAACAATACCTTGTAAAAATTATTTCTAAATAATTATTTTTAAATCCACATCTATCTGGTGCTATTTATTACTTGAAATACTGCATGTTGCAGTATAGTGGGAATTGAAAGTATTTCTGTAAAGGCTGTGACTCCGTTTGGCTTCAGGGGTGGTAGAGTTGTATCTCTGAATGAAGAGCAGCAGAGAAGAATGGATGCAGTGGCCACATCAGCAGTGTGGTGCACAGCAGAGGGTTTTTGAGGCAAATCTGTGCAGTATGCTATCAAAGCAGTTTACCTCTTGGTGGCATGAAGGTTGAGGCAGTGCTTAGGGATGTTGTGGGAATGTAGCAGTTGCAGCACAGGCTCGAGGCAGGCCCTCCAGCTGGCTAACCATCTACACAGTGCCCTGCGTGTGGAACTGACAGTGAAGGCAGATTTCATAGCCTGCAGGTGATGTGGGTGTGCAATCCTAGACCATAAAGGAACACAGCAAGCTGAACCCCACTTCTTCCTTTTTTGGATTGCACTAGTCAATAACATACCTTTAAAGTTAACAGATGACTTTACGAAGGATGTAAGAGGGGTGAGTGTAGATGTTAAATCTGTAGCAAGTCGTTTCCTGAAACTAGTGATGAGAGGAGGCTTGTGAATCCTGCTACTTGAAATAATTCAAACAGCTTCAACA
Source organism: Cygnus atratus (assembly GCF_013377495.2). Classification (NCBI taxonomy): domain Eukaryota; kingdom Metazoa; phylum Chordata; class Aves; order Anseriformes; family Anatidae; genus Cygnus; species Cygnus atratus. The sequence continues at coordinate 164,142,939 of NC_066362.1, forward strand.
AACCAGCCTATTAGAAAGCAGCATGCCTGAGTATGCTTACATACCACAGCTGTTTTTACAGGAAAGAGTTGCAATAAGAGTTGAATTAAAATTCTGTTTACCTAATTTTTTATTCATCTGTCAATCTTTTTATGTTTGAAATGACAGTACTTGATGCACTTGGAGAAACTCTTGCAAATTCTCAGGTGGAAAATACCTACTTTATTCATGCAATATTTTTACAAATTTCTTTTTTTAGGCTTAAAATAGGCTTCTTGAATTTAATAATCACATCTTACTATAAAAAGACGGTTATTTTTCTTCCTATTGCTTCAGAGCCATAGTTGGTTGAGCTCAGGTTTTTCAGTTCTATGTTAGATGTGTTCTCACTTCTCTATTAATGAAAATACCATATCCTGTTTCATCCTGTTGTCTGGGCCACGTGAAATGCAAATGCAGAGATCTGTGCACTTCTTGTATCTGCAGATAGGATGAATGGAAACTTTATAGGCTGCATTAAACCCTTTTTGTTAATGTCTGTTTCTTCCATGGGCAGTGAGTTGGATTGATTCATTAGAGGGAGAGAGTTTGAAAAAACATTGTTCTAGGAATTACTGCTCCCGGTTTTTAGTGTTTTCCCTCTTGTGCTGTAGCTTTTCCAAATTTCAAGATGTAGAGTTTATCAGTGTTTGTTCCTTCTAGCAGCAATGACTTCTCTATTTAATTAAAAGCAAACATCCATTTGAAGTTTGCATTCCTCAGGTGACAATTTCATTCTTGGCTGCTCAGTCAGCTACAGGCATAGGCAGCAGTAGTCCCAGAGCAGCCTATGGAGGTAACTCTATAAATAAGCCCCTTTACAAGAATGAATTTGTATATATATGTGGATTTATGACAGGGCAGAATGGAGTATGCTGTTTATATTTGTCTCACACAAAAATCAAATCCCACAGGAAGGTATACAATGTGGAGTGTATGTCTTTCTTTCCATGCACAAAGAAGTTACGTGAGAAGATTTGTTCTGGTTGTTCAGTATGATTCTATTTTGATACTATGTCTTGATTGCAAAGAGTAGGTATTTCAACGTGCACCTCCGTGACGCATAGCAACAAACTAATTCTTATGCTCCTTGTTTGTTTTTTAGTATATTTACCTTCATAACGATGTTCTGTTTTGTCAGGTATCCTGTGTGTGGCTGACCAGTGCCATGGTTTACGTGAACTGGCGCTCAACTACCACCTGCTGAGCGATGAGCTGCTGCTGGCTCTGTCTTCTGAGAAACACGTCAGGTTGGAACACTTGCGCATTGATGTTGTCAGTGAAAACCCTGGGCAGACTCAGTTCCACACCATTCAGAAGAGCAGCTGGGACGCTTTCATCAAGCATTCTCCTAAAGTAAACTTAGTAATGTACTTTTTCTTGTACGAAGAAGAGTTCGACCCGTTCTTTCGCTATGAGATACCCGTCACTCACCTTTATTTTGGAAGATCAGTAAGCAAGGATGTGCTTGGCCGTGTTGGCATGACGTGCCCTCGGTTAGTGGAGCTGGTTGTGTGCGCCAATGGATTACGGCCTCTGGATGAGGAGCTGATCCGTATTGCCGAGCGGTGCAAGTATCTGTCAGCTGTCGGCCTAGGGGAGTGTGAAGTCTCTTGCAGTGCCTTTGTCGAGTTTGTGAAGATGTGTGGCGGTCGTCTCTCTCAGCTTTCGATTATGGAGGAAGTTTTGATTCCTGACCAGAAATACAGCTTAGAGCAGATCCACTGGGAAGTTTCAAAGCATCTCGGTAGAGTCTGGTTCCCTGACATGATGCCCACATGGTAAAGTCCTTAAAAGACTTCAGGGCAGACGGAATAGCACCTTAAACCCAAGCTTATCACGTTGCAATTAACTGTGCAAGCTTACTTAATACTGTAGTTTATTACTGTAAGCCACTGCGTTGTTTGATGGAAAATTATTTAAAAATTATTTATGAAATCCAGAGTTAAAAATGAAAATCACGAATCACTCAAAACCTTTTTGATCCAAACAAAACCTGTTTTCCGTTTTAGATTTTTTTCATTGATGGCTCAAATTTTTATGGAAAAAAAAAATAAGCATTGAAATGTACCTGTACACTATTAGTATCAATATCCCATCCTTTGATTTTTATATGCTAATATTGAATGCAATTGGATTTGATCTAAAAGCAACATAAATTGCATGCTCTGCAGACTCTGGCAATTCTAAATCCAGTTACCTAGATGACAGGATTAAGATTATAAGGAAAATTGAGGAGGCTGTGAAATATGTATATTCTTTTATGTAAGAGTTGTAAAAAGCAAGAGCAATACACAATATTGTAAGTTAGATAATTAAAATACCGAATTCGCTACCTTATTCAGCAGACTATTAGATCCATCTAAAATTTATTTAGAGTGTAAACAAACAGTAGTGAGAGCTACCACAAGTGGTTTGCTTTTTTTTTCTTCTAGATGTTTTAATATAGTTTGCTTATGGGGTCTCAGATTCACGTCTAAACCTGTTTTAAGGTATTTATGTCTAGCTCAGGAAGCGCAAGCATTCTGGGGAAAAATGTAGATACATTGTATTTAAAAAACACATTGGAGTTAATGAGCTCTTCCTGCACATTAACCAGTTTTTGCAGCATATGGGTAGATGGAATGATGTACAGTTTATTAAATGGACGCTGCAGTGTTTAGTGGGATGACATGGATGTCGACAGTGTGAGATGAGAAAGGTGAAACTTTGGTGACCAAGAACCTTTTAACTAAATCATAGATACATTGGTTGCTTTCAGTTTGAGGAATAACGGTATTGTAACAATTGCTTAAGCTGTATAAATTAATTGTACACTGTAAATCTGTTTCAGAAATGTTTATGTATAAAGTGAATGTTTGATAGATGATCATTTTGTATACCTTTTAATTCAGCTAGTTCAATCATTTCATATTTAAAAACCTAAAAGCAGTAAACTTGTGTGAAGTAGAGCAATAGGCAAAAATTTGTTTTGAATATTTGGTAAATGAATATTTTTGTTTTGAATATTTGGTAAATCTTTTTTTTTTTTAAACTTTTAGTCTTATGTGGTGTAGGCGACATGCAGCCTGTGATTTGGGTGTGGCTTGTGACTTCATTTCTTACTGCCAACAGTTACATTATTTTTTCCCTCTATTAATTGGTAACGCTAAAGTATTGATGCGACTCATGAATGTGATTTTGAAAGGTGTGATTGGCCGTCAGCAAGGAAAGCTTCTCTGGCTGTACTGAACTTAGCTGGTGGCTTCTCCTTGTTTGAGCTGTACAGCTGATTCTGGTAATGAGTAGGTTTCTAATGCCTGTTTTCAGTAACGTTTATCCTAATGTAAAGTTCAATGGTAATACGCTTATGAGCATATTTAAGTTCATAACTGTATTTTGAGCAAGCACTGCTCAGTGGACTGGATGTCTTTATAGGGGAGTTATGTTTCTGTAGAGCTGTGGGATTTAAAAATCGCGGTTTATGAAATACACATTTTTGTATGAGAATTTGTTAATGTAATACTATAATATGCTTTTATTTGTATAAAAGGTGTCAATATATATAGCCCGTGACATTAAAAAAAAAAAACAAACAAAGCTCAGTGTTTTTTTTTTTATATTCTGACTCTCAAAGTTGCCTGTGTGGTGAAGTTGAGTAACGTTAATAATCTGGGGAAGAGGGGAGTGTTTTCACTAAGTTGGCGTATGAAGTAATCTCATCTAGTAATGCAGATAAAATCTCTTTGGACCTTGGCTCATGTTCTGATGCTGCCAAGGTAAGCGATACGTGGTCTGTGGCTCGCCGCTGTGGTAGCGGGAATAACTGAAAGGCGAGATGGATAACCCAGATACCACAACTTCCTCCTGCCAGGAACTCGGATCTTTGAATTCCAGCCTTCTGCTTCTCATGGAGAGAAATCCATCAGATCCTGAGGTAGCGAGCGTGCCGACGTTTGAAGGCTTTATGTGCAGTTGTAATTGAACTGCTCACCCCTGCAAGGTAACTGGTGTCTTTTTCTGAGAAGGTCTCTGTTCTGTTGCATAAACTTCTGTACCAACTAAGAAGGACTTCTTGATGTGACACACACTCAGTGTTCAAGAAGAAAACCACGTGAAGCAATCTTCTGTCTCTTTAGTTTAAGGTTTGCAGTTTTTATACATCAAACCAATCCTCAGCTCAACTAATCCAGTGATAAAACTTCCCAGGCATATCTAATTATTCTCAGGAAAGGCTACAATGCTCCTTTTTAAACAAGTCTTGTGATATTTTTATTTTGCTTTCTACATATTGGAATGATTGAATGATTTAAAAATTTAAAAATCTACAATGTAACTTGTAATAGGAATATCATACATAGGCTGTCACAGAGCCACTAGAAACATGAACGGTGGTGTCTTACAGCTGTATAAAATGATCTTTCCTGGGTTCATCTTTATCTCTTGTTTTCAGAAGATAATCCCATGTTAGACTGATTGTCCAGTTTTTGGGTAGTTGTTGTTAATGCAGGCAGTGACAAATCGTATCTCTGAACACAAGTTTTACATCACTTCAGTATTTGGATACAAAACCAGTCTTGAAAATTGATGCCAAACAGCTGAGATAATCCTGACACTAGCTTAAATTGTATCAAAACGGGAGTAATTTAACAGCAACTACATACATTAATTTTGTAGTTTCCTGTGATTTGCCTAAAGCTACAAACTTGTGAATTTAAGTGGGTTTTGCAGGATTTTTTGTAAGAAACTTTCAATAATATTATGCAAACATATTTAACTGCATAGATACAAACCAAAAGTATCTACTCCAGTTGATGTTAAAAGCTTGCTTCATTTTCTGTTAATTTAAAGCAGAATTGAACCGTGGCTCGTTACATTTGGAGTAGGCCTGATGAAAGCCTGAACACTGTTACTTTGCTTCAGAGGCACCTGTTCAGTGTCTGGCTGATCACAAGCGGGGTTGTAAAAGTAAGTTCTGCTGCTTTATCAAAAACTGGAGCATTGTGTTAATGAGGAATTTATTTTTTAAAATCTTAAAGTAACTCAGAACTTCAGTGTCTGTAGTTCAGGCTACAAAATGTGAATTAATTTTCCTAAAATACTGGTGCTGTAGAAACAAATACCTTGGAGATACGGTTTAGGTTTCCTTGTATCAAAACTAGGACAGTGAACCCACAATTAACCTTAGATGCCCCATAATATGATCTGTTCATCTGTTTCATTAGCTTTCTCTTGCAGGATTACATCCGATGCTGGCTGTTGTAGTTCTGTACTTTGAAATAGTGACTGGGGGGCATCTTCTGCATCCTCTTGGCATTTCATCGCAAAAAGCGAAGGAACGCAGGAAGCTTAGCTGTTGTGTTGTATGAGTAAGGAGAAGTACTCGTGGTTCCTTATGTTGTACTTCACCTGTTGTGTAATCTCATATGGATGGATATCAAATACATGTTAAAGAACCGTATGATCAAGATTGCCAGTTTGTGGGCCTTAGTCAGGGGCCATTATTTCAAAGACCAATTAAACCATTAAGGCAAGAGTTTTGGCAGATGTATCATAACCCCTTTGCTATTTTAACCTGCAGGAGCAGTATTTAATAGATAAGGTGCCACCCCCTGACCAAAGACCTGAATGTGGGGAGTCAGAAGGTGGGAGGATACATGGCATAGGAGGGAAGGAGAATTAAGTTTAATTTCTGAATTCCATAGCTTAAGTCTCTGAAGGTAACAAGTCTGGGCTGGGAGTCCTGTAGACCTACCTGATGGCTCAGCTGTGGTGACTTCAGTACCAGAAGAGCCTCAACAGTGCTGCCCCCACCCTCAGTGACAGGGCTGAAGGAGACAGCTCTCCCTCTACTCCAGCACGGCTGTGAGTGGGGTTTGTGGTGGGGGGGAGGCAGATGTTGCGGAGGGGTGGATGAAGTTTTGCCTAGCAGTGGAACTGTTAAGATTTCTCCTGTGAGATTTCATAACCTCATTCTTCTCACGCCAGCTCTGATGCTTGTGACATTACATGATCTATTGGCTAATTACAACTAATTAATTTTAGTTCCTTCTAACACAAGGTCAAGGTTCTTTTATTCTTATGATTTGAGTCAAATCACTGTGTACTCCCCTCTTTGGCTGCAGCAGGCCACTAATTCACCTTAAGGCCAATGAAACTGTTTGCTTCTGCTATACAGTCATAACCTCTGCAGCAGTGCTGCTCATTCAGCAAGGGCTATAAAAAAAAAAGTGACTTGTTCACTTGCACATGATTATGCTGCTGCAGGTGTGCTTTTGTGTATAAGGACCCCTGTGACCACAGGAAATTGAACACTGGCATTCTGGAAAGGGGGAACGAGCTGCTCTAGGCGCAGCCAGGAAAACTTCAAGGATGCCGGAGCTGGCACAACAATACTAATGCAAGCAGTATTTCAGTTGTGCATCAAAACAGACGCTTTAACAGACCTGCGTTAGAAAACTACCACACAAATCCAAGGGACCCATCTGTATTGTGTTTACAATGCAGGTGATGGAGGCAAAGTGGCAACAAGATACCACCCAGGCCTTCTTACCATAAATTCACTGCCCCTTCCCACCCCACTTCACAAACCCACAAACAGTTCTTTGGTGCCAGTTGTACAGAGCAAAGAAATAGAGACGTAGTGATCTAAGGCACAGCTGAGGGAGCCAGGCGCTCGCCTTTCTCAGCCCTAGCACACAGCTGGATTGGTCAGACCAGAAGGTCCTTGCACTGCTTGTGTCTCGCAGCCACTGGTGGCCAGGTGCTTTCTACGTGGCAACAGCCTGAGAGCAGGGCAGGCAGGTTGCCTCCACTTCAACCTCTGGTGCTGTGGTTTAACCACGAGCTGGAGCCGCGTCGGCTCGCCCTTGGCCAGCTGCTGTCCACGGCTGCAAAGAAGCCGGCCAAGTCAGAGATGCTGAAGCATTCGTGGACTTAGGCAGCTCGTAAGAAAAAAAGGCATATTCTTCACGTGACTGTAAAACAGCTTTTACAGTTAGCAGTGAGACATACAGCACTTTAACACCATCGCAGGAGCACTCCAAAATCCTTCAGCATATTCTGGCAAAAGGACAAAGGTGGTTCTTCCGTAAGCAATTACACACCGACAGAAGTTTTGCTGCCAACAGGTAAAGGAACCTCTTCGTAGATTATTTTGAGATATGGGAACTTCATAGGTAAAAACCAGTACTCCAAGTTGTAAAAGAGGTAAAACTCACGATTCAAGATGACACGATCGATTATTTTTAAGAGATCCACAAAAAACTCTCTGACTGTCTTATGAGGTTTGAATGGATAGTAGAAGTCTCTTATAGCTGCTGCCAGTGTCTTGTTTCCTTGAGGGCCAAAAATAGAGGTTTCATTTCCCAAATAGATAGGTTCTCCGCTGAACAGAATTATGCTGGTATAGTTTGTTTGTATCTTATTAAACACAGCTCCCAGGTCAGCCAGCTTCTGGTATGTTCTCAGTATAAATTTAGAGCATTCGTAAGAGTCAAACCATACTATGGATTTTTTGTCAGGGCTTGCTTGAACTGTCCAGGTCTCATAGTAAATGCCAGTCTCGTTGTCATACTTTACCCATTTTGCCATTTCATTAAACATGGCTCCTGTAAGAGATGAAAGTAAGCATTACAGAGACCAGGTAACAAACACAAAGATGTAACTAATATTTAAATAAAACAACTTACATGCAAGTTATTCAAACTTTACCTCCTTTTAATGCCCCATTTCCTGCTACTGTGCCAGAACATTCAAACTTCTGAGTTTGACACTCAGAACACTGACGTGTCACACACGTGACACTCCTCATTTTGTTTTATCCTATCTACAGCAGACGTTGACAGTATTCACCAGTGCAACAGGTGTTTCTGCCCTTCCTAAAACTTTAACCAAATCTGCAACTCAGAGCACGGTTTTTCATACCTCTCCACAAAAGAAGTCTACGTAATCTCTGACTGAGACACTCTTCTGTTTCAGCAGCTCCTCAGCCACCAATGTCAAACTAAGCCAAAAGATGTCAGTGGAACGTGAAGACCAGGAAAATTAAATACCTAGAGGATTTTTTTTTTAATACAAGTTTGGAGTGTTCTGGTGATGGGCAATTTCACAACTGAAACGAGGAAGACACCTCTAACTCAGTTCATCTCTCTGAAAGATTCCTACAGGTGGATGCATCTGTCAGAACAGACCTGGAACATGGGACTAATCTTCATTTTCCCCCATATTCTAAGCGATGCATTTCAGCCTAGCCCTTATCCCTCTCCTTCCTCAATCACTGCACTGGGTACAACTGTACAAGGGTGCTGCACGCCACACGTAATCCCCCTGAACAAGCTGTGAAGGTCAGATTTCTGAGTCCGCTTGTCATTAGAGGGTGAACACATCTCACGCTTATCCCAAGGTAAGGCACGCATGCAGGCAAGTACTACAGAGCAACAAAAGCTCTGCACACTGTCCTCCTAGGCTGCCCCCATTATAACTTGCTCTTCACTGCACACTTAAAGAGCTTTGGGGCTTCACAGAGAGCATGATAATAATTCTGTTTAATGAAAGTGTTGGATAATTTCTTTTTTAATTGCCCACTACTCACTTTAATAAAGCAGCAAGTCATTAAAATCTGTGTCAGGAACTGCAGTTACTGTACACTGTAGATGGGCTTGCAGCTCCCTTTATCTTCTCTAATTCCTACCAGATTAGCTCCCTAGTGGGTATTCTGCAATGTACGTCACTGAACAGGATTTGTCTCTCCTAACAAGACCAAGACGGACTTAACATCGTTAACCAAACAAAAATATTACAGGTTTATGCACGGCTCCACAACAACCTGTTGGATAATGCCTAGAAAGTCAAAAACTCAGGCTCTGGGTATTCCTGCCCTAACTTCACAAAAGAAATGCACTGATAAGTAACACTAACCTGGCCTACAATGTTTAAAAGGAAATGAAAATGATTCCTTGTGTTCTCTGACACTGCTGACAAAGAGTTCAATAGGCTCTTGCAAGGGTAAAAAGGGTCCAGGTGTTTCATGTGTTCAAGTCCTCTCCCACAAGATGGGATGCTTTTTGCCTGCTTCCTGAAGGAAGCGAGTTTAGGTCATGGTGCTGTCCATCTGCGCTTGCCTCCATTCGCTCTCTTCCACGGAAACTTTCAGATTTCCTAGTCAAATTCAGACAATTCAAAATGCAGAACTGCCATCTTCCTAAAAGTTTTGTAGAAACAGGAAGCAAGAGAGACTTGCAGGACAGTAATAACGCCTCTACAAGGCACCGGTGTGGTCTCACCTTTCTCGGGCATTGAATAATCCACACAGACAAAGAATATTACGAATTCCGAAACTGTTTGAAATATTTAGTTTAGAATTCATACAAAAGAATCCAACCATATCTTCAGTCACGAGATACAAACTCAAAGGAAAGCAGCTCCACTTATTTCATTGCTTAAAGAACCACCGGGAATTTCTTATCTGCAACAGCGAGAGAACCTAGGGACCGAGTCCAGCAAGCAGCTGAAGGCAGAAGCGGGCGAAGATAAAGCACCACATTGTGTTAGCTGTAGCAATTCCACACTCTGGTGTGCCTTGTACCACTTATTACACTAATTTGAGAGAGTAAACTGTTTTGTTTGTGAAAAACTACAGCTCTCAAGTCCTCAGGGAGCTTTGCTCACAAGTCACTGCATTACTATAGTAATCAACCAGATTTATTCCAAAGGCCTTTTTATTTTAGGATTTCATTTTTCAGTATGTATCAGGAAGTTATTGTGGTGATCATCCACAAATTTAGAGGTATAAAACTGGTTTTGTTTTATGACATGTGACAGAGAAACCTATTGCTAGGGACATTTGTACAGTTTTTATGACACAAAATGTAGGAGATGGAAATTGAGATGAATATTTTTGACAGTTATGTGTATTTCTAAATATGCCTTCCTTAATTGTTTGCTCGGTAATGCACACATTTTCACCACTTCTTCCTGTCTCAGCAGTCATCTGCCACTTCACAATAGGAGGCCTTTTTTTGAGGACAGCATGTGAAGAGACTCCATAATTGTTCTCTACAAGCTGTTTTGCTATTTTTATAGTCAAGAGACTCAAGTGTTTTTACACAGCTACACCAAATGACACCCATTAAACAACTCTTCAGTGTGCATTGTTCAAAAGGCAGCAGCCTTTGAATATCACTATCTATATTAAAAAGAAGTGCAGAGATTTCAGTTTGAAATTAGTAGCATCAGCCACTAACATTGCAAATAATCTACAAAACATAAATGAAAAGATACTGCTTAGTGTGGAAATGAGGAGACATTTCTTCTCAGAAAGAGCAGTCAGGCACTGGAACAGGTTGCCCAAGGAGGTGGTGGTGTCACCATCCCTGGAGGTGTTCAAGGAAAGGTTGGATGTGGTGCTTAGGAACATGGTTTAGTGGGTGACATTGGTGGTAGGGGGATGGTTGGACCAGATGATCTTGGAGGGCTTCTCCAACCCTAATGATTCTATGCTTTACATAAAGACAAGGTTGACTGTATTTTATGATATTAGCACCATCCAGAGCTTCCGAAGTATACCTGATATTGTGGTCACAAGAACCAAAGTTCCATTTTCCTTCCAGTGTGCATCATCTATTCCTTCATAAAAGCAAGCAGCTCCCTGGTTACACCAGAATGGTGCATCCATTCCAGGCCGGAGATGTGGAAATGTGCAGTTCCCAAGCTGAAAGAGCTCATACCACTCCATTGTGTAGTTTTTGCCAGTTAAAGCACTCTTGAAGCCCACAGCATCATGCATAATTTTCTGGAAAATTAAAAAAAAAAAGACGGGGGGGAGAACACAGGGAAAAAAAAAAAAATAAATAAACACAAACTTTAACATAAAGAAAAATGATCCTATAATACTGACATCAGCTTGACCTGCACCTGATCAGACACCTGGGAGCTGCTGAGCAGCAGGGTGAGAAAAGGGAAAGTAGTTCCTGCATCATCTTAGTTTTCAGTAGTGTTGATGCACAACACGCTAGATTGTATCGTGCATGTACTGTTAACTTGGGAGTCACACTGTCTCAGTACCTTTTTATCTACCCACCATATTTTCTGTTATCTGGCAGCACATACTCAGCAGGAGCTCATCATCAAAGCTCACATTTATTTTTGAATGCTTAACTCAAAAGGGTATCAAAGAAATATAGAGCAGAACTAAATTACCAAAAAGCACTGAAAGCCACAAAAGGAATGAGATAAATATTTATTTTAGAAGCTGTACAGTAAATATATAAATTCAGTCTTAGTTTAACAACTAAGATGATGATATTTGAAGCTATTTCCATTTTTGACTCTGTGTGCTTGGTTTTGATGTTGCTATTTCATGTTTATTAATATTACTTTAGTCATTAGGGATCGTGCTCTGAAGCTTATTTATACTACTGTTACAGCTATAAATATTGTTAAAGTTGAGATTCTTTCATATTTGTATGACTCCACAAATAGACTTTGGTTCAATACTAATCATAATATCCACAAAAGAACCATAAAAGCAACCAACTCCCTATGATCTGCCATTCTGACCAGCTAGTTTTCCACCCCGACATATATCTATGTTCATGCAAACTTAACCCAAGTTTTTTGCAACAGAAGTTAACACACTAAGCAGACATTTCATATGACATAAGGGGCCAAATGAGTGTGTTTTCTAGAAGCAGTGCTACTGAAAAAAAAAAAAAAGAAGCCCAGAATGTAATGACGTGTTTATATGAAATATTCCCAACATGCAGGTCTGTGGTGGAACACATTCAAACCCATCAAGAGTGCTGGTCATGCTTCTTTAGCCAAGATAAATTCTGCAACTTTTGCTTGGAACTCGCTGCTCTTCAGGTATCTTTCCTATAGACAGCCTAGTTTGTGTGCTCCAATGATCTTCCATGCAAGATTATCCCTATCTTACAGCTCTTGCTCTTGACACCTGCTGTTCAATGCAGGTGAATTTGTTGCTATAGCTTTGCTAAACAGAAACATCACCTTACCAAATGTCCAAGTAGATCCCCATATTTGAATTCCCATACTGGAGCCTGTAATCGATAGACTTCAATGACGTCTTCTTCTTTCATAACCGGAACAGCAGAGCCAGTGGGACAGAAAGTGTAACGAGCCTGGCAGTAAGGATCAGTTTTTGGACGGTAATCAAAGCGCCTGCGTTGAGAAAGAGAAGCAAACGGGATGATAGGCACAGCTTCACGGCTGGAGTAACTGCTTTGCCAATTCCTGAGAGCCTAAGTCGGAGAGGTCAGGTGTGCAGCACCTGCCAAAGACAGACTCTGATCCAAACGCAGAGCGCACAAGTTCATGGGACTGCTGAGGCGTACATCTGCAGAAACAGGACTAAGGCTACAGAGAGCGCAAATGCAAGTCATGTTGTACACAGTGCTGATGGCTAAGAAGCGGAAATCCTGTGGATTACAAAGGGTGACTTATATTCGTAGAATCAAAGAGATATAAATGCTGATTAGAGGATGGTTTGAGACCTATCTGCCTCTAAAACGTTCTCCTAAGCTTGTCTAAACAGGGATTGACCAGTTTGCTCTGGGAATCTATTTTATAGTAATAGCTCCCCCGATGGAGCCATTGTTACTCTAGAATATTCACAACATAAGAAAGAAATGTCATTCCTCTACACTAATTTAGACAGAGGTCTAAGAACTTAGGTCCACTTTTTCCATTCATTGTTCCCATTAAGCCTCAAAAACTGAAGACTGAATCCACTTATCACACCATATACAAAGAGGGAAACAAAACAACAACAAAAAAGACAACAAAACCCCCACAACCCTCTGGCAAGTCTTCCTTTCCCAATCTCCTTCCAACTCATTCACTTTATTTCATTTAAAGTAAGGCTCCTACATTCCTGTTAACAAGGTAGATTGGCATACACAGCCCGTTCGGAGCACACCCTGTGATTTCAGCACATCCTGGCACTTGTATCCGGTGCTACTGAATGAGACAGATCCCCCAGTTAAGCGATGACTCAATGACACTGGACTTTCTGAGCCAACTAAGGTCACTTGCTCTGTCTAGACACTGGATTTTCCCTGTGGACTTCTCCATGCTTGCTGCTGTATTTCGACATTTCTAATTTTATTTTGTCCATTCTGGAAAGAAAAAAAAAAGGAGAAAGAAAAAGAGTATGGCTGGAACAAGAACACAGAGCCAGAAAACAGACTTATGCCATCTATACATTTAAGCCCTGTTTCTAAATTACAAGCCCTATATTTTCATTTTCCCCTCCCGTTGCACACTGCATGTGACAAGAGAACAAGGAAGTTCAGAAACATTAAAATACTGCGTTTCTGAGTGTCAGTCTCGGACTGACCAACAGGTTTGTACTCTGATTTTGACCATCCCGAGACCAGGTTTTGCAACTACTGAACTTGCTGGAAAATCTGAAAGATTCGTGACCGCAAGATCAATCCCTGAGACATCACTTGATAAAAGCATAACTGCTATGAATTAAACAATGAGCTTTCAAAACCTCAGACATTCATTAGATAACAGTTAAACTAGGTTATACCTCTCTCTACAAACAGCAAACCTCCACAAAATACACATGTTAAGTGCAGCCTTTCTCCCGAAGAGGGTCTTTTCCTTAGCATATCCAAAGTCCTGTCTATTCAGTTCAGTAAAATGCAGGAGCACACTACACGGTCCTCTACTTTCCCCACAGTACCAGGCCTTCTTCTGAAGCTAAAATAGCTATGGAGCAGCGAGCAGGATTTTATTCCATTTCATTTATCATCAACAGGCATACGAAGTGAATTTCGATTAAAAAAAAAAAAAGAAAAAAAAGAAAAAAAAGCCTGATTTCCACACCACAACTTTTTACTAAAATAGGAATTAAATGAGTATTTTTGAAGTATTTCTGGGAGCAATAATGCATCTGCTGGAAGGAAAAGCTCAGCTAACAGGTCAAATATGTGATACCTGTTCCCTTACTTGTGAGCGAACTCTAGCAAACACAGTACTAACAACAAGCCAGGTAACGATTTTATTAAAAAGGTGATGCTGTGTGTAACTTCTAAACTAAAAGAAAACAAAACCACACAACCAGGAATGCCTGATGGGGCTTCCAGCTCTAGACAGCCCCTAACCTGAGAACGGGACCCACCAAATGAAAGCAGGATCGGACAGAACCAGACATATTTGCAGGATTTCCCTAACTTAGCTTTATTAGCGCACACACAATGAATTCCTGCGAGAGCACCGGGGTGCTGATGCCCCTTGTGGCAGCACGAGGAGCTCAGAGGCACTCATCTCAGGGCACTCCGGCACCACTTCGGATCGGAAGAAAAACGAAAGCAATTGCCGAGCCAGCTCAGTCAGCTGATACCGACTGCAACAAGGCCTTGCAGGGCCAAACCTGAGCTCCTGGCCAGCATTTTTACACCCGCGGGGCGCTCCCTGTCACGAAAGCAGCAGGGTGAGGGGCACAGACCCGCTCAGCCGCCTGCCCCTCGAGGGGGGCTCCCCCATTTTGCGGCGTTGCCCCCCCGATACCGTCACCTCCCCGCGGGGCTTAGCAAGGGGTCTGCGGCGCCCCCAGCCCTCTTGGGTCGTCCCTCACCTGTAAGGCACCGGCCAGTGCCGCTGCGGGAAGCGCAGTCCCCAGGCGGCCATCACGAGCACCAGCAGCAGCAGCAGCCCGGGGCAGCGGCCGGCCGCGCTCATGGCGGTGCGGCCTGGCTGTGGGCTCCGCGCCGGGCCCGACACCGCCCCTGCGGCGGGGAGCACCGGTACGGGGCCAGGCCGAGAGGGAGGGACCAAAAGAAACGCCGAAAGTTGCAGTGGGGGTGTTTTAGTTTTTTTTTTTTATTTTTTTATTTTTATTTTTCTCCCTCCTGCTTCGGAAAAGCGCGTGTTGAATCGGTCCTCTCATGTGACACGGTGCTGACAGGCAGTGTTAACTCTTCCCTGCTCGCGTAGGTTCTCTGAGCCCAAGGATGGTACAGAGGTGCTAAATTTTCTCTAATTTCCTTTCTAGGTACTAGTCCTGCATGCACGCGTGAAGGAAGCTAAGCTATAGCAGGAAGGAGACAATGCGCAATAGCGTATTTTAATGGAAAACTTTAATATCTAGTGGTATGTGACACTAAATGTTTGACTTGACTGCATGTGGATGTATTGGGGGAAAAAATAGTTGTGAGGTTATTTTCCCCATTACCAAAGAGATATCCCCATTACCAAAGGGATCTATTTCCCTGTTACCAAAGGGATATCCCCATTACTTAGGGATATCTTGGTCAGTCGTATCTCTATGAGTGACTAAAGGAAATGTCACTTGACTGAATGTGGATTTTGCTGGCTAAGAAATAAGGTCAAGACAGGTTTGAGAGCAGAATCTGTGTGGAAAACATAGCTTTTTTTTCCACATCTCTAGAGTTTAAAACAGGGTATGCTGGCATCAGAGTCCAGGAGGCTGTCTGGTTGTTGGCATCTGCAGTGAAAGCGCTGGTTAGTGCTGTTCACTGGGTAAATAAATAACTGCTGTGGACTTTGACTGTGAGGTGCTGGGAGGGATATCACTGCTCAGTTTATGTAAGCTCCTGAAGAGCTATCAGTTCTCAGCACTAAGCGAGACTATACTCAACCCACCACATTTGAGGGAAAAAATCTGCATCCTACATAAAAATGCAGAATAGGCTTATGGATATCTGTTTGGGTAATGCTGGGATTACTTAATGTGTTTAGAAACTTTTAAGATGGCAGAGCTATTAAAGTCTTTTATTTTGTCAATATGTCTGTATCTCACTTCATTGTTACTTGATTCTGTGCTGCTAATTTTTAAAATTTATGTAGCTCAGTACCATATATTAATTTCTTGCGTACATAGACTTCCATATTTAATTTTAATCTCAGGTATCCTGTATGTCTGCCTTATAGTGAATTTCTCTTTTTGTGGTTTATAGAATATAATGTGCAATTATTCATTCTTGCTTCCTAGCTTGAATGTTTTATAAGATGCCATCCCTTCTGTCCAAAAAGGTATGCATTTGTGTGGGATATAGTAGTAGTTCTGACTTTTAGAGATTCTGATGTGCAACTCTGGGAGTGGTTTCTAAACGAAAAGAAGTACAGTTTGTCCCTTCTATGAAACCAGGATGCAAGGAAGCAAAGTGAAGTAATGAAGGTGCCATAGCTGTTCATTAGCCAAACTAGAAATACGGTACGAACCTGTTCTTAGTCATCTGTGCAGCATCTTTGCAGAGTGGTAAGTATCTATTCAGGCACTGCTGTGGTTGCTGAAGGTGTTGGACCAAATGACTAAGATGGCAAATCTGTCTGATATGTATATTTTCATTTTAATAGCCTTTTTGTATCTCACTTCATTGCATCCCATAGGAAACTTTTGCAGCACAGTACTGTTTTTTCATGCAAGCTATGTTATGATGTGAACCACGTTTTAAAATAGAAAGTAAATGATTAATGAATTTCTGAATAAATATACTTGAGCTAAAAAGCTCACATGCCAGCAGTATGAGTCAGCAGCTGTCTAGTTAATTATCCAGAAACATGTCAAAGTGCCTTTTGTCAACTCACAGAACTGATCTCCACCTTTGTCCACTAGTAGGCTTTGAGGAAAAAAAAACGAGATTAGCTACAAAGCTGAACTTTTGAAGTTGACTGCATTCCTAATTTTTTCTAATTCCCTGTATTAGTTTTTGGAGCATTGAAAGACAAATGTTTTCCTGAAACAAGAAGATTCTTTGTGTTTTCCCATTATAAAACAGCATCTTCTCGCCTCTGCATGTGAGAGACACAAGATGGAATGAACAGAGAGAAAAGGGGAAAAGAAACCCTGCTGCTGCAGCCAAAAGTTGTGATTTGGAACAGCTAGTTTAGTTTTCAATGTCATCAGCTGTCGACCTGCCCAAGCACCCTAGCGATGCCACGTAGCAGAACTGTGGCACTCTTTCCCACTCCAAATACATGACTATTTGAAGTCAGATGTCAACTTTAATTGCTTGTGCTAGGTCTGCTAGCTGTAGGGATGTCAGGGAGCAGCATAAGCTGCTTTGCAAGGGAGGACAAGCCAGGAGCAGAGGCGACCATGGTGCAAGCTGGGATGGTGCCTTGAGTGACCATGGTATAGTCCTGGAATTTCTGAATGGGGACAGGCATGTGTTTGTGATTGGATCCAGCAATAGCCCCAGGCACAGCAAGGCAGAGTCAAGCTTAGCGTCCATCCAGGAGATGGGACCACCTATAATATGTGTCCAGGTTCCATGCAGGAGACAAGACTGAAGGCCACCTGCAACATAAGTTCACAGCTTGTTTATCAGGGCTGCAGGAGACAGAACTGGACAGGCAGATGCACCTACAGCATAGCTCAGGTCACATCTGGATGCCCAGGTCTAAGTTTACATGGAGCCCATGGTCAAAGCAGGTCTGGGTGGAGCCCCAGCTGAGGCTGGCCAGGGTAATTAACGACCTATTACTGCACACAGGGTCCTGACAGCAGCTTCTCCCCCACCAAGGTGTGTTCTCGCAGCTTGAAAAGGTCTGGTCTAAGAGGTGGACCCCTTGTGAAGTGCTTTTATTGCTATTTGCTCTTGTGGCCCAGGCCAGAGATCAATCATCATGGGGCTATTTCAAGGTGATGCAGAGCCAGGGCCAGCACATGTCATGAACTGCGATGAGAACATGGAGCTGAGAGAGAGAGAGGGGTGTGATAAGGTCACAGGGCAGAGACAGCATGAGGAAATTGAAGCTGGACTATGGCACAGGGACATAACATGGTGGATCTGAAGTAGACAGAAACATCACTTCCCAATCAGATCCAAAGCCAATCCAGGAAAAAGGGCTACCTATAAGTGTGACATCCATCAATCATCCATGGATGATCCTTCATCATCCATGAAGCAGGACCAGAAACGATACTGGAGATGAGGCTACCTACAGTTTAGGTTCAGGGTCCATCCAGGAAGACTAGTCAGTAAGTCAGGACAGAAAGAAAAGGAATTCCAGCTCTGAAGGCGGTCAGTCCCCTAGCTTAAACATTAATCCTGGCCCTAGCACACAGGAGTTTCAGAATCTACTCTTATCTCCACACATGCACTGAAATTATGACTCTTTCCAGATATCAGCGTTTGCCTAGCCCTCACGCGTGAGGAGGACTCCAGCACAGAGGACTTGGCTCCCCGATGCCCAAACCTAGCCAACCCTCCCGCTCCTGCAGCTGAGCCCAGGGAGTCCCGTGTTGAATGAGTGTGTCGAACTGCCCCTCCACTCTAAACAAAATATGTTTATATTTTGTATTTCTCTGGGTTGGACCTGATCCACTCAAATTTCCCCGAGTGTGTGTGTGTGTGTGGCTCACCCCGACCACCCCCCGGTGAGGAGCCGGGCAGGGCAGGGCAGGGCGGCGCGGCGGGAGCTACAAAATGTCGGCCGCCGCAGCGCAGGCGCAAGGCAGGGGAAGTGTTGTGAGGGTAGGCGGGCTGTGGGAGTTCCTCGGCGGCTCGGCCAGCCGCCGACCGAGCCCCGGGGCGGTACTGCAGCTGTCATCCGGCCGCCATGGGCAAGCGGGTGGCGCTGGTGCTGGCCGGCTGCGGCGTTTTTGATGGCAGCGAGATTCACGAGGCCTCGGCGGCGCTGGTGCACCTCAGCCGCGGCGGCGCCGAGGTAGGAGCGCGGCGGCCCCATCGCCGCGGCTCATCCTCATCGCATCAGGCCGGCCGGGGCGAGGAGTGCCTGGGCCTGGGGGCTGGGGGCACCGCAAAGCCATCCTTGGGTCAGGAGCAAGGAGCGAAGGGGAGGCAGCAGCTCTGGAGAGCTAGAAATGAGATGGGGGTCGAACTTGATCCGCTTTCTGAGTGCTTTTGCGGAAGTCAGGCTCTAGCACTCGTGTGGGTTTGCCTGTTTGTTTTGTGGTAGCTGTCTGTAGTATTATTTTGGTAACTCAGATTCCCAAGAAAAGTTTGGAGCCGGTTGCAGTGTCGTGCTTTTTTCCTGTCTGTGGCTTCGGATGACGGAAAGTGGTCACTCTCAGGGGCCTGACGGTGACACCACCACCGTGTGAACAAAAAAATAAGCCCCGTATTTAGCACAAAATCATCCTCTCTAACTAACATAGCCAGCACTGAGAAGTCTGCAAAGCAGTCATCAAAACATACCAGCCCCTGTGGTAGACCTTTCCCAAAGCTTTATGTTTTTGATTCAGCTTTTACACTCTATACCTAACTGAAACATGTTCTTCCATGTTTTGTTTTCTACTTACAGCTACCAGTCTTAGTAGAGTGAGTAACTATAATATTTGTACTAGAAATGCTTGTAAAGTTTGCATCTTTATCTATTAAACTTTTTTTTTTTTTTAACATCTGTTTTAGCACTCTGAGACTCTGCTGTCTGTCCATTCAGGCAGCTCGTATAAATTGTGGTGCTGTTTGGCCTTCCAGTTATCTGCAGAGTGAAGGCAGGCCCTGGCAGAATTGGTAATGTTGGAACAAGATTGCACTCCTATCAAAAAGGCTTAAAAACTGGATGGGGAGAATGGCTAGCTTTACACACCCTAATACATGATCTGTTTTTTTTTTTTAGTTATTTAAAGCAATAGATCAGGCCTGTGGAATCCACTTGTCTTGGATGAGAGACTTCAGAAACAAAAACTTGTTTCACTAAATGACCGTCGTTGTCACTGATATATGAGTTATGTTTACATACACAAAATTGTTTCATTTCTGTATTCTAGGTGAAGATATTTGCCCCCAATATTGAGCAAAGGGACGTAGTCAACCACCTAAAAGGAAGTCCAACAGATGAGAAGAGGAATGTGTTAGTCGAAAGTGCCAGACTGGCAAGAGGAAACATTCAGGATTTGGCTGAACTGAAAGTCAGTGAATTTGATGCGGTTATTTTCCCTGGTAGGTGCTTTTAAAAGAATAATTTGTGATTATGCAATTGCAAAGAATGGTTTGTCTCTGATGCTTTTATATTTTTAAATTCATTTGTATAATAATAAATCTCTTGAAATTGAGAGGTATAGTTCTTTTTTCTTATTTTGAGGATGAGAATGTTTTAGCAAGCTCTTGTGAGTTGACAGGTCATCTTGGTTTATTTATTATTTTATAGTTCATTAATTTAAAAAGCCAGTGTTGTTTTGGTGTTGGAATATACATCAGACTGTTCCTTACTTCTAAAAATTGTTAAGATCTAAGTACCTACTTGTGGACAAGAACACAGACTAGAATTGAAAAGTAAGGCCTGAATGTGATGTTGCATGGTAGTGCCTTCATTTTAGGGCCTCTGAAATTGTTGGCAGAATAGCAGGTTGCCAACATGCTCAATGTCAGATGTGGCCACATTTTGCTTTAATTGTGTATCTGGTCTGCTGCTAATCAAGTTACACTAAGTATGTTTGTGGATAACTCTTCATTTATAGGCCACAAGGTTGCCTTTCAGATAGAGGTAATTGCAATCACTTCAGAAATGAAGAAACTAAAGTGTAATGAGAAAATTGTGACTTGCTCAAGATCACTTTCCAGAATATTCATAACTTTGTTAAAAACTGTCTTCACAGCTGTGCCTAAGTATTGACTTTGAAATTGTTGTACTGTCTTCTGTTGTAAGGCCAGCAGAGGGAGTATGTGTATAACGCTGGGAAATCCACTTCCAGAGCTTTCGTGAATCGGTGACATCAGGGCTGGTCTGGGAGTAGTGGCTAGCAAATATTTTCCATGTTAATTTCATGCTCTATTATAACCCGAGCTCAGGGGAGTTGCGGTAATAACTGTTACAGGGAAATAAATTATATTAAGTTTGAAAATTAAAACCTTACCTCAGAGATTCCATATAACAGCAAACAAAAGGGATTGAGTGAAAGCAAAAATATTAAAAATGCAAAACTTCTTGATGTTGTCCCTTGAAATTCTTCTGGAAGATTATTTATTGTAGAAAAGTTAATACTGTTCTTATTATGTATAAAGAATTAAATATAATGGATGTTACACTTAATAATAACCTTTGATAATTCTGATAGTTCTAAATCCAGCAAATGAGTGTTGCAAAATGTAATCTGTACAATTATATGAAGATAAAATGCAATTAAAGGATTGTCGTAACCAACTTCTATACAGACAAATTAAGCATTATTTCTAATAGGATATTCTTATCATTCACATGTGGCATGGCTCAGAATATTGTACATTACCAACTCCTTTTTAGGTATTATCTGTTTCATTTTTATTGTGTTAATCTTTTATGTTTTTTAACTCTAGGTGGAATTTGGGGCGGGGTGTGCTCTTTTGTAGCTAAGTATTGAACTAAAATTTGTGAGCTAAATTACCGTAGAGGGGAAAGTCACTGTTTGCATTACTTCTTTGAACTGCACTCTCCTACTTAAGTATTGTTGGTCTTTCCTCTAATCTCCCTCTTGGTTATTGAAGGGGTATGTACCAGGTGGTGCAGCTTTTCCAGTGACTAGCCAAAGAATACAAGGCTTGCAATTTCTCTATTTGTTACTTATTGGAGAAACATTAAGCTTTCTTGCCTCTGTAATGTATGTGGTATAAAAAAATCTGCAGCTGAACTTGTAATATTACAAACCCATCACGTTTTGTGTGCAGAAAGCTTTCAGTATGGTAATGCAAAAGTCCTATGTATACCATGATTATATTGTAAAAAGGAAAACTTCTCTCAGGTACTGAATTTAATGGCTTTTGGCAGTCTTACATCTGAGGTTTTTTTCTTTTTTTTCTTTTTTTTTTTTCCAGGTGGATTTGGTGTAGCAAAGAACCTGTGTTCCTGGGCTGTAGATGGCAAGAACTGTACTGTCAACGAGCACGTGAACTCCACACTCCAAGCTTTCCACAGAGCTAAAAAGCCCATAGGTTTGTGCTGTATATCGCCAGTCCTGGCAGCTAAAGTCTTTCCTGGTTGTGAAGTCACAGTCGGCCAAGATAAAAACGTAGATGGAAGGTAAGAAGGAAAGGGATGGAGTTAATTTATGTGGGAATTAGGATTAGAAAATGTCCAGTCTTCTGTGCTAAAATCTGTGGTCTCTGGTGTCAGCAACCCTTTGGTAACTGACAGTTTTCTCTTATTTTAAAGTTTCACTTGGGTAATACTCATAGACGTGGTGCTCTTAGGGCAGATGGACTGAATGCATGAGGTCAGGAGACTTCGTATGTACTGTGGTTGGAACAACTTATCCCTGAATTCAGAAATATATTGGTCTATGATACGTCCTATAATGTCAAAATCCACAGACACATTACAGGTATGAAAAATATAGACAACCTTATTTCTTGCCTAAATCGTCATTCTGCAAGCCACTGAAGGCAACATAGGTTCCTGCACTGGCTTTATTGTGCAGTGTGGATGCCAATGAGTCACTGGATGTAGTGTCCATCAGTCCTGAAAGTGGCAAAACAATTTTTTAAAGAGGATCCTGGTTGTGCCAACAAGCAGGTGACTGAGGGTATCAAATTTTTTTTTTTATTTTTTTGCTACATTTGTGGTAATTGAGTGACAGATTTTAGCTCATACTAAGTGAGGTACTGAATTTGCTTACCCAATACCTCTGAAGTCTGTGACTCATGTTTCAAATGTGCAAATGAAGGATAGGTGTCTGCCCAGTTGGGATTTAAAAACTTAGTAGAGTGGCCATTTAAACTGTGTCTGTTGGGTTTTGTCTGCTCACAGAGTTTTAGTGAAATTTTTCTCATGGTAGTGGACTGGGGCCAATTTTGGGGAAGCATGTGCGAATAGGCCATGGCAGAAATCAGTGCTGCTTCAAGGACTGTCAACTCTTGATAAGATTTCCGAGTGGAATTTCATATCAACAGTAATAGTGAGGTATTTCCTCCATCCCTCTGTTCCTGCCTTATCCCCAGAAAATTAAATTCACTGCAGAATCCCAGTGGAAGACCTTATATGGAGGTGATGGAAAGGTCTAACATGCCTGCAAGTTCAGCTGCCATATCAGAAAATGCTGAGGATTAGTTATTGCTGCACTTGGTATCATCTTATAAACATACTCAAAGCTTGTTAAACAGAATTGTACCTTCAAGCATCATGACTGCATTTCAGAGATATTGGATGAGTTGTTATGGGGATGAACTGACACTGGAAGTCTCTTACTCCCTTGTCATCAACTACAGAGTCACTTAAATATTGTCACTTAATGTTCTTGTTGTTCTCTCACTCAAGTTAATGTTGGCAGAACTATATGGCTGTATCATCCCTTTTTATGTTAATCGCCATATTTTTTATTTACAGATTTCCTGATGCTGAAACAGCATCTGCTATAGCAGAGCTTGGATGTAAGCACATTTGCAAAGATGTAAGTGAATCCCATGTGGATAAAGCCAATAAAATAGTTACTACCTGTGCTTTCATGTGCAAGGCTCCTCTGCACGAAATCTTTGATGGAATTGGAACAATGGTAGAGGAAGTCCTGAAACTTGCCTGAATGAGAGTGTACAGACTTCTGTAAGGAAATCAATTTAGCAAAGCACGAGCATTTAGCTTCTTTTGATGGTATTAATAAAATAATGCAGCTATCAAACTTCACAGTTCCTGGTGTTTTTTCTTAATCTGTAGTACGTCAGATAGTTATTGCCATGTTAATCCTATTTGTTTCTCCCTTAAAATAGAAAGCACGTGTTGAAGTTGCTGTGTTTGCTGATCTATTAATCCAAATGTATTCAGTCTTGATAAGTAACGTAGGCACCCTTCTCATCCAATGGGTTTTTCTCACATCACTGATGATTATCCGTAACTTACATTTGGGATTACCCAGGTATAATTACAGATGACATAGCTGTAAATGTGTCTATATCTTCAGTATAGAGGAGTAATTTAATTTCTCTTTCCAATCAAAAGGGAAAAAGATCTTTTCTCTGCAGGTCTTGAAACAAGCATAAACTAATTTTATAAACCAAGAGTCAGAGGACGAAGTACTTAAGTACAAAGAACTTAAGTACAAATTAATACTTTGCATATGGAAAATATACAACTAGTGGTGTAATAAATGAAATAATTTTTTTTACTAAAATGAAGTAGCTTTATTTTTATTTTTTATTTTTTAAACTTTTTTTTACATACTTCAGTGCTCTAAAGTAGGTACACTTTATACATCTTAACAACACCTACTTTGATCTTATAAATGTGGGCAAAAGTTAGCCTCTCAGAAGCACAATCTTTCAAGGCCTTGTCTAAGTAAAAGTGGTGAGGCTCAAGGGAACTAAAGATTCCCAGAATTAGTTTCCAAGGTGAGTAAATTGTCACTGTGGTCACTTAGTGGTTGCAGCATAAGACGTGTCTTGATACCTACTGCAGACACTGCGGTAATCTAAACATGGCATCACTAATTGGTGCTGAGTGGGAATGGTTGTCAAAGTAAAAAGACAGCAGATAATCTTTTGAAGTAAACAGCTTGAGCATAAACTTGAAATGCGGCAGAAGCAGCTTTCTTATTAAAAACTTGCAACTGTTCACAAGAGCATAGTATATCTTTTACCAGGACTACACTTGCATGTATGCAGTCAGAAAATGTAGGACTACCACAACCTCTCTCACTGTAAAATGTTTCTTGCCTACTAAGAATAAACACCCCCCAGCCTAAATGCACAGTTGTTAAAAGTTTCTGGTTGTCTCAGTGGTTGAAGTGGGGCTGAATCTCCTGTTGAGCCAGCACCTTTTAATTGAAGTGGGTATACGGCAGGACTAAACCAGTACAATTAAGCAGCCAAAAGATGGGGCTGGGAAATAATGCTTCTGGGACTAGGAGCATAGAGTTGTCCCTCTTGCTGTGCAGCAGCGTGATGAAGAACATTCCGGTCTTGATAGCAAAGCCTGACGTACTGCAGAGTATCAAGAGCTACTACTCTGTTTTATGTATTTATTTTGCTACAAACGTCAAAGCTCTGATGTAGCAGGTGGCCTCTTCAAGGAGACTTTATAGCTAAATGTACAGAAATACATGTTTAGAAACTTATTTTCTGTCCTTCTCACAGTGGTGTTTCTCATAGAGACAGCATTTCCGTACCCCTCCAGAATTCGGATTTCCTTTGCGAAGTGATTTTGCAGAAGCAGAACGTGCAGATTTCTTTTGGCAGAAGACTAGGGAAATTTTTATGCAGCACGCAGGCAGTGCTCTGCCTCTAGAGACACAAAGATAATTGAAGTAGACTGTGCCAGCAGATCTTCAGCCTCTCTCGCTGAACCGTGCGTGTTATTTCTAAATTACTTACTTAGTCAAAAACCGGAATATTGGACTGACAATGGCTCTTGTGTTAGTAAGTCCAATTTAAAAGTGCTTGAGTCACTAAGGCCTCTTCCTGAATTTTGTTTGCTTTGTAAATAGCATCTAGCTGTGAGTTCAAAGTAAGCGCAGTTTCTCTGAAACTGCTCTAGCTGACTGTCCTGATAAAAACATACTTAATATGGAACAGTCCTTTACTTTTTCCAGGTTGTACACAGTCTCTATAATGCCTTCTGTGGCTTCTGCAGGGAGGACTTCAGAAGCATTGGATTGAAATTTTTTCTCCAGGTCCTCCTTTTTCAGAGGTTTCCTCCAGTGCCCATAGAAGGTGTCGCAGCGGTCGCTAATCGTGTTGCCATCCTGAAGCACAACAGTCACTTCGCAGTAAAGACTCTCAAAGCTAGGTTTGTTATCGGCAGGGTGCTCTAGCTGCATTTTGCAGAGAAGCTCCCGTAAGGCTGGCCGGTGGATGTTCTCACTGGCAAAGGACTGGACTGACATGCTGCCGTCCAGCAGAGCAGAGCAGGCAACGAACTGGAAGGAGTGTCGAGCTTCGTGTTCCGAGTTAGGGTTGGGCCTGTTCACGTACTTGACTTCTGGGACTTTGACAATGACTTTCTCAATTTTATCAAGGGGAAGCAAGTTGTCGCTGCTCTCTATGAGCTTCCTCCTAACAGCAGATGCTGCATCAGCCACCCAGTGCGTTCCAAGGTGAGCAGGGAAGCGCTTGATGGCCACGTCTTGCTGGTCCAACAGCCAGGCATAGGACTGCAAGGTTGGCAGAGACTGTGGACTGTAATCTGTGTAAAAGGCACCCATCCCCGACTCCATGTCCAAGATCTGTTTGTTTCCTTGAAGGTCCTGTGAGGCTAAGCAAGCCGCTTCCAGTCCGTGCTTGGCAGCGTTGCCAATGTGGAGGGGCTTCGTTTGGGTTGCTGCATTCGCCAGGGGGGCACCTGCATAGGAGGCAGCAATAGCCAAGGTGTTTTTGCATTTCACCTGGTCAAGAGCTAGCAGTTTTGCGCAAGCTGCTGCACTCCCTATCGTACCAACCACAGTTGGTGGGTGAAACCTGAGAAAACAAAATGTCTTCGTTACCCTATTTCAGAAAGTCATCCAAATTCACTTTATATACAAGCTTCAATTTCCCTTTACTACATTGGAAGGTGGCCAGGACTGTAAAGAAGCATACATTCATATTTCAGGTGTGGTCCTAATGGAAGAAACTGCTGTTTTCCCCAGGAAAAAGTTAAGCTGGAATAATAGCACTTGTTATAGGGCCTTCCCAGAAAGCAATTGGAAAGTTAGAAGTGCTCATAAGTCAAGGTAAACTGAACAGGAAAATCGCAAAAGCATCATAGTTTTTCCTCATCTATAAATTAGACATACTGGAGGATGCAAGTTCTATTATTCTGAACCAGGTTTGCAAAATTGGTAGAAGGAAAACACAGGAGCTACCAAGGAGACATCTAGTCCACCCCATACTTCGAGGGCATTTCCCCCACCCTGTTTTCTTGGGCTCTGCTCTGAGCCCAGTACAGGTGACTCCAGGCTGCTGAGAGCAAGTGAGCAAGAGAGCAAGGTCATATATGTTCTTGAGATCTTTAGACCTGTGCTGGTAAATGTTGCTCCTTTGCTGCTGATTTTAATTAATAGAGAGATCAGCAGAGCCTTCTTGTAAGCTGATCAATGCTCTCAAAAAGAAATCGATTACCCAAGCAGTAAGGAGACGTAAGTACATTCATGTTTAAGATTTGCTTGAAGCTTTGCAAAATTGCTGGATCGACAACAGAAAATATGATTAACTATGCTATGTGTATATTAAGTGCTATCTAATTAAGTATATTAACACTTCCATTTAACTTTTTAATTGAAGTATTTTTATGTACCTTTTTGGAATATTCCTGGCTTCATTGGAAAAGCGTAGCAACCTGCCTTGCACCTCAATTCCCACGTTGAAAGCTAAGAGCAGGTCAAGACCTGAGATTTTTTTCTTCTGAGGAAAGGCCTCAGAGAGAGCAATCACGGCAGGGAGCACAGCCCCAGAGGGGTGTGTGGCTGGATGCCACGTGTCATCAAAATCCATTGAGTGCACCTAACAAAAAGAGAAGCTTTGATTTGTCATCAGCAATAAACTTGGACTTGGCAAGACTGGATAAATCAAATGAAAATAGTGTAGCTGGTGTAAAAAAGACTGAAAAACTAGTTTTTCCTTAGAAAGTGAAACTTAAAAGGTCTTTTTTCTAAGTCCTTTACTCTCAAGGTGGCTCTGTGAGAAGTGGAAATGCAATATAAAGCATTTATCATGCTTTATAATAAATATATATATAATAATTCTAACTCAGGTTAATTCATAATTCTAACTCAGGTTGCACCAGTCTAAAACCAGTTTGACAATGATTCTTCTTTTCTACAGCAGTGTTTGCAGCTTTAATTAGATGATATAATTATGGTATAATTATAGCAGCAATTTTAGGTCTTCCATATGAATGGTGAATTTTCACTTCCCCCAGAACAATATATAAACATAATGAATTGACTTCCCCTGTGCTGCAACTGAAGCTGGCATTAGAGTTTACCCCACTAAAGCTAGAGCAGCCCAAGCCCACCCCCACTAACAGTTATATCAGAATAACTTCTCTGGTGCAACCAGCACAAGCCTGCAAATGGACATCAGACTTTAGCCTGAATTTTGAGCATATCCTCATGTTGCATGAGGAGCCAGATTGCCTGGAGCTCCTGGGAGCAGGAGAAATCTACAATCTTAATACTGGGACAAGCTGCTTAGCTTAAGAGTATCCAGAGATCTCTTCTCTCTCCCACACCTAGAGCCCAGCTTTTAGGTGTTTCTGTAAGTCCTAAAGACCAGAGAGCATCAGGAACAGCATTTTTAATACAGTAATGCCTCAGAATCTGAACCCTTGCACCCATTTGCCCACATCTTCCTTCAGAGATTTACCAACTGGCAAGGTGGCAGTGCTCCCCGGCGCTCAGCTCTTGCCCTGCAATGCTGGGCAGACAGAGGGAAATCAAGTTCCTGCCCTGAAGAGTCCTGATGCCAGCTGTGAGGATACCCTGCATGTGGGATGGCGAAAACTGTCTGATACCATGTAAACTGCATTCCTGTTGTCTTCACTAAGAGGTACTGTAGCTCATCTACAATTTTTTCTACACTGGAAATGAGGTGTCAGATAAGACTTCTGGTCCTGTTGGCAAATGAATTTAGATAGGCTTAACATATCATTTCCATGGATGGTCACCTTCTTTAGTTTTGCATCATAGCCAAATTAGTTCACTCCCACCTCTTGGTGCATCTGTTGATTTCACCTGGTTTCAGCCTAAATTTGAATTTAGACAAACTTCCGGGAAGCCAATCATGCTTTACTGGCAAAGTGCGTCCAAAATCCAGAACTGGCTTTTGCAAACTGCGTGACTGAAGATTAAATTGTTCTGTGATACATTGTATGTGTGTATGTATACATGCATATGTCTGTATCTGTGTTTTTCTGTTACTATACTTTGCAAGCTGGAGTGAAATCTGCTGATACCAGTGAGAGCTGGAGCATCTCTTTGTTATGCAGTTGCTGTAGCCAGGCAGTAACACGCTGTAGGGTTCTGACCTTTGAAAACAGCCCCGAATCCCAAATTAAAGGTAAGGGATGCAGATATATATTATACCTTGAGCCTGGTCTCATTGGAAGAAAGTTGAAGCACATTAGGGCAAGACACTAGTGAAGTTTTGTAGTAGGCTTCAGGCACAAGAATAAAGTAAACTAAGATTTTAGGAGCATGCTGTTCTCTGGAGTGAGAATGGAATCAATTAGTGTGATTTAAGAGCAAATAAAAGAGCATCTCTTACAGCCACTCCATTCACAAAAGCTGCATACAGAGGAGGCAGTCGGAAATCCAAGTGGCCCCAGATGGTACTGGATATGTCTGAGCTGTAGATCTGGAACAAATTGGCATCAATTAATTCAAAGTCCTGAAACCAAGGATAAACGTGCACTGTATCTCTGATGTAACTGAGATCAGATCCTACCCTCTTGAGACCCAACTGTTCCCTTTCATAGGAGAAATACCTTTATATTGGAAAGTATGAAAAGAAACTCATTTTCCTGATGACCTCTGTCAAGGGCTCTTTCCACCCAAGCAGATCACAGGGGGCAGGCCAATAGCATGGAACTGGCCATTCAGTACCTCCACAAAACCTCTGGCCATCCGTGTTGTTTCTCACCGCTCATGAGCAATTCCCTCAGGGCAGTCATCTTGTTGGGGAAGATCTCCAGGTAAAGGTTATGTCTTTCAACATTTTAGTAGACCCTGGTAAATGATATGTGGCCTCCTGATGCTGGTACCCCCGTGCTCTAAAGGGCGCTGTTCCTCTCCTTTTGATGCACAGATCTTTTCGCCAACAAAAGATCTTTATGAAATTAAACAAAAGGGAATAACCACCACAGTTTGGGAGGGGGGATATCTGTGCAAGGAGCCTTATTGTCACGCAGAGTTCTGTAGCCCGAGCCCAAATGGCCATGTATTAGCAGTAAAACATCGGGCTAAATCCCATCCTCACTGATGCAATCCTATGTTGGGAAGGGCTCTCCTTGGGGTCAAGTATTCCTTTATCACAAGCAGTGTAAGACTGGAGGAGAAACATGGCCAATGTACCTCTGATGACAGTAATGTTTTGTGGACTGAAAATAATCCAATACTAACTTTTCATCCATTTAACTGTCCCTTATTTTGGAAAGTCCAGTGCTAAGTAATGTTTGCTTTGCTGGTGCTTTTAATAAGATCTCATAGGTGAAGGAAAGAAAGGGATTCTTAATAAACTATTTTCTGCTTGTGGTGGGGAGTCTTAGCATGCAGTCTGTTACGCAGAGCTTTGCCCATCCAGAGTTAAAAATAACTCAAGCAATGAAGTTTCCCTATCTCCAGTGGGAAGAACATTGCCTTCCTCTTTCCATCCCCCAAATAACTTCACAATGACAAAGTTTCCCTTTATAGCTTATATTATCCTTTGCTTTTCCTGTAGGTAATCATTAGTGTATACCATGAATGCCAAACTTACTTTGCTGTACTGTTTCACTTTGTGGTAGACCTCGGTGCTGGTCCCCAGAAGCCCTACTCCCAGAGTATCCAGAATCATTCGCTTGCTTCTCTGAATGACTTGGTCTGTCAGGTGGTTTGCATTCAAACCATGAATCACATTGGCAAAGTTTCCTGTAACTGTCTGAGAGGGAAAAAATAAATAAATTAGATGTTTTCCTTTATTAAAAACAAGACAAAACAAACAAAAAAACCCACACTTTTTCTTCCTTCTTTTTTTTTTTTTTTTCTTTCTGTCTGGGGTTACTGCTTAGCATGCTGGCACGGATTGCATCAGCAAAACAAAGGCCTGATTTCTTCCCCTTTTTATCCCCAGAAATGCCATATAGTTATTTATGTTTTGATTTTACTTTCTTTTGTGTCCTTATCTGTTCTCTATTTCTGCTGCTTCCTCCTTAAGTCCTCGAGGCTAAGTACTGCAGGTGATGTGACTTTGCAAGACATATATATATATTTATATAAATATTTATGTTACACACACACACACAATAGATACATATAAAGAAACACAAGCAAAAAGCACCTGGCTTTCCATAGCACCTTTTCATAGCAGCTGAAGTCAGTAGGAATGCGGCAGTTCAGGCCCACACAGCCACTAGCACTCCAGGAGGCAGGATTTAATCTCCCCGAGAAGCAGGATTACTATCACAAGCCTTGCTGACCTTGGAGCTGAGCAGGAGGGGACCTGGCAGCGTTACCTTGCACCCAGCTCCCACTGAACTCCAGCTCAGCTGCAGTTCCAGCTTTTCTCCAAGGCAAGGTCTTGCCTCTACAAAAAGCAGTGACTCCTTGATCCTGGGTCCTGCTGATCTGGGAATTATATTGCTTCTCTCTCTTTTTTTTTTTTTTTTTAATTTTCCCATTGAGCACTGACCCATTATGCAAACAGCCTGCTTCTTCTTGACTGGAGTTGTTAGCTGCTGTTAATATCTCAATTAGAAAGTTCCTTTGGAAATCATCTCTTCCCACTTACTCTCCTCCTTCCCTTTACTCTACTCCCTTGCACATATCCACACACAGTGATAGTATTTCCTCTTGGCCTTCATTTGGCTAAGTTAAATAAACTGAACTGTGCTGCTCTCTCCTTTTTAATACAGGCTCACCCCTACTATGCTAGTAGCTTTTCATTGCACTCTTCTAACTGGATTTCTCTCTCCTGGCAATGTTGACCAGAACTATATAGAATCAATCACAGAATCATGGAATCACAGAATGATTTGGGTTGGAAGGGACCTCAAAGGTCATCTACTTCCAATCCCCCTGCCATGGGCAGGGACACCTCCCACCAGACCAGGTTGCTCAAAGCTCCATCCAGCCTGGCCTTGAACACCTCCAAGGATGGGAATCCATTATTTCAGGTGAGTTCTCACTGAGCTCTGTGCTAAAGCATTAAAACTATCTTGAGGAACACAGGGCATTGAAAGCGGGTGAATCACATATCCCACAGCATGATGCACGCCCACTGAACATGAACAGTAAGGGTACAACAAATGCTTACACAGAAAAGTTCACCTTACAGTGCAAAGAAACAAGACAGTACCTTTGCCAACATCTTGGAGGGATGGTGCGTGGTCCCAGAGAGAAGCAGCAAATGAGTGATAGCCAGGGAGCTGGGGAAATCACTCTTTCACTACTTATATACGTGTGTTTGGGGTGGGGAAGGGCATATTAAGCCTGTTCTGGTGTTCATCTTGTCCTGCCCATTTCCTCCTCTGCCTGGATATGTTCCTTTTTCTTCACTTTCAACTTTCCTCTGACTAACTATACTGTAAACTGCTGGAATGTGTGAACATGGATAGGACTTTGCCAGTCACATTCACATGTCATGAGTGAACTAATATATGTGATATTTTATTACCAGATAGAAACTAGTATATTGATTTGAATACCTTACATTTGGGAGCATGGAGAGAAGAGGTCACCAGGTGTGTCAGGCTGACCTTGGGGAACCATGGTACACTGTGGATAACTTTACTGGCCAGGACAGAAATCGACCCAGCACCAGAATACAGGGTGGCAAAGGCTGTTTTAACTTAAACGTCCTATTATATATATTTTATTTCCCCTCACTATATCTGTGTCCTTTGTAACACATGCAGTTCAGACATGGGTATTGCCTACCATCAGAATTTCAGACCATATGCTGGGTTAGCATCTCTTGGCATCTGATAGTGCTTTAAAACCATGAATCACTATATGAGAGCAAATAAATCAGAGTCTTTCCTACTAGCAAGCTTTCTGCATCTCAGGCAAGGATGACTTCCCTGAGGAAGGAGGCACTTCTCCCATTGCTGATTTAGGGTTTTCACTGCTGTGGGAGTCTCAGACTACTACAAGGTAGAGAAATCCATGCCCATCCATCCCATCAGGAATGCAGCAGATCCCAGAACAGCATGAATGGAGGCCACTAAATAAATTGGAATTAAAAATGAATGTATGTCTGAAGTTTGGGCATGTTCTGGATTAGGGAGCAAAGTAGCATATCTTTTCAGAGTCGCAGTCTTGTACTTAGGTGTTCACTGCCTAAAACCTACTTAGAGGAGCCTCAGCCCTTTAAATCCAGCCTTAAATCATTTTGTAAAGCTTTCTCCAACTCCTGAGTGCTTCCAGACAGAGAACCGCATGGATCTACAGATGAAGTTTAACATTGATTTGAGTGGACCTAACTACGACAGAAAGGGACAGTCCCGTCCCAGGTTGAATCCTCTCCCTGCTTCTGTCCCTGGACATGTAGTTCTCCCTGTGATGCTCAGCAGACCCCTTTCTGCATCCAGCCTCCCTACAGAGCTGGTCCAGGATTCTCAGCTGTCAGAAAAAAATGATTCATTGCTTCAGAAATGCAAAATTAAATCTTGCAGTATAAGCAGAGGGAGAGAGGAGTAGGGCTAGCAGTATTGTGTGAGATCTGGGGAGGGCACGGGCATGTAAAAAGAGACATCGGTTGTTCCTCAGACAGCGCCAACCCAGACATCTGCTTATTTTACCTGTGCCTAATTATGGATTTGTGGTGGTTTTGCCTTGCTAGGCAGCCAAACTCCACCACAACTGCTCTCTCACTCCTCCTCCTCTGAAGATGAGGGGAAGAAGAAAGGGAAAAAACAACCCATGTTGAGATAAGGATAATTTAATTAAAGGAAAAATAATTATTAAGGGAAAATTATTATTAATTAAGCGAATTAACTAAAGGGAAAAGGAAAAGGGGGAAAGGGAAAAAACAAAACAACAAAATAACAACAACAACAAAACAACAACAACAACAAAAAGCAAAGCCATGTGGAGGCACAGAGGAAAGAAATTACTCTATACTTCCCACCAACGAGTGATGCTTGACGACATCCTTGAAGCAGGGCCTCAATGCATGTAGGCGTTGTTTGGGAGGACAGATGCTTTCACAACCAGAGCCCACCCCTCCCCTCTTCTTCCTTTTTCCACCTTTTACTGCTGAGTGTGACATCACATGGCATGGAATATCCCTTTGGTTGGTTTAGGTCAGCTGCCCTGGTGATGTCCCCTCCCCGCCTCAGACCCAGAACACACCTCTGGGTGCCTAACTTGAGGCTGAAAATTGCAGTAGCTATCAGAGTGCCTGAAATGATAGAACTGGCAGTGTGTCTGTTCATGGATCTAGCCAAAGAGCCCAGGGCCCAGGACTCCGAAAACCCAGCCCTACAAACACATACATGCTTCCGTACTGTGCATTATGCACAGGCTCCATTTAAAACCTTGGCCCTGTCTTTCTCTTAAATGTGTTCAGCTGCTCAGCAGCTGTTCAGCTACTAACCTCTTCCCACACGTATTTCTCTGTGAGTACACCACAGCTTCCTCACTCATGCATGCATAACCTACATCTACATAAAACATCCCAACTGCTTTTCATAGCTCCTGGGCGAGATGTGCACTTTGGTCAAATCCTGGCACCATGGGGAAACAGAACCTGCAGGTACATCATTGCTTATTTCTTGCCTTTCCATTTCCACACCAAGGGAAACCTCGGAGGTAGCCTGGATGTGCAGAAAATTTATCTTTGGCCCTGACATTGGAGCATAAAAATCCAGCCCAGCTAACGGGATCGCTCATATTGACAAGGTTGGCAACAGTTAAGAAAGGTTAATAGAAGTTAATGCTATTAGACTGAAAAAGGGAAAGGTTTTGTTACCTTTCTCTTTTTGTTCTTCCAGCTCACTCTTCCCTCCAGAAAAAAAAAAAAAAAGTGGAAGAAAATATCTAAATTACAGAACCACAAAATCACAGAGTCATCGAGGTTGGAAGGGACCTCTGGAGACCATCTAGTCCAACCTCTCTCCCCAGCACGGCCACCCAGAATTTGTTGCCCTAAGCTTTGTCCAGTTGGGTTTTGAGTCTCACCAAGGATGGAGGCTCCACAACCTCTCTGGGCACCCTGTTTCAGTGCTTGACCACCATAAAATAACATATTAAACAAAACATATTCAAACCCTCAAGTCAGTCCTTTTTCAGTCCTCTTTTTCCTTCACCCTTGGGATATCATTTATAATCCCATTCCATTTCTCATTTTCACCCCCTTCTTTGGGAAAGAGCGAGACAGAAGTGAAATTTGAGCATCTTCTTGACCCCTCTGTGTTACTAATTATATCTGGGAAGTTTTCTGACGTTAGCAATTTGGGACCCTTTGCATTTCCTCTGCCATCTCCAGTGGAGGGAACTGTGAATACAGCTGAACAGATGAAAAATATGAGAAAACTATGCAGCAACGTAACTCCTGATTGCTCTAATTTATTACTCTAATGACTAAAGCCCACAGTCAGAATGGAACAAAAAAAGGCTCGTTACTCTTTCCATCTCTAAAATGCACAGTGCAGTGCCAGCTGTAGGACTGCATCCTCCATCAGCAACCCATTTGGCCTCAAAACAAGGTGTGTGCCGTAACTGCTAGTTTACAATATTTTATTACCACTTGACATTTAGAAACACCAATTACAGGAAAGAAGTCAGAGGCCCAGCTGCCTTTACGCCCATGTTGAGACCCCAAAGTGAATTCAAATGGGAGCCAGAACATGTGATATGCTTTGTAATGTGATTTGTTGTCACACCCCATTCACTGGCTGATTTCAGATACATGGTAACTTCCTTCTCTGACTTTGGTTCCAGTATGGATTGTCCAATACTTTGCAATAATAGCATCAGTATTTTTAGGGACTGAACTGAGTTATTATGAGAAAGTGACTTTTCTTTCTTTTTTTTTTTTAGTAAAAAAAAAAAAAAAGGAAGTGAAGCTGTAAATGCACAAAATTAAATTGCTTGGGAGACTGATTTACAAAATTGGGTCTACAGACCTTCAAGTCAGGAGCACACTGTAGCCTGAGAGGGAACAGAAAGCAGTATGGTTATCACTGCAGGGGGAGAAGGCATCTATACAAAGTCCTGTACCTCCATGGGAGAATTTGTAGGGGTCTAAATAGAAGAAGGTCGAAAATGACTGAATGAGAGTTTGGCACAGGCTGTCCACTCCTGACAAAGGGAATCTGCTGCTTGCCTCTTCTTTGACACAATGTGCATGGTTCAGCAATTTGGGCAGAAAAATTGTTAACTAGCAAGCGTGATGGAAAGACAAAATGCATTCATCAAAATGCCATTTGTAACATTGTGCGTGGCTACAGTAATGAGCTGTGCTGATTACAGAACACGGCTTTAGAAAACCAGTGCCCCACAGGGCCCATTTTCTCCTGCTGACATCACATTTTTAAGCTGCTTTTTCTTCCTTTTGCCTCCAGTTATTTTAGGCTAAACTGTGCCCGCACCTGCAAGCTGTGTGTTTGCAACTGAAAACAGTATCTGCCCTCAGTATTATGCTCCTTTTGTCGTAAAGAAATATTAAAAAATTATGACAAAATACGCAGGCCAAGCTTACTGTCTTCTAAGCCAATTTTTAAGATGTGACCTTGTTCATGGGCTGCACTAACACAAGATATTGGGAGACTGGTACTAATGTGCTTTGTTTATTGAGCCTCCACTATTCTTAATGATAATTAGATGCCTTCTAATTGCAGGACCTGGGCCTTTCCCCTCTACTGAGATATATTTTAAGTACAGTCAAGAAGTGAGAATTTTGTTAGGGGCAGAATCTCACCTGGAATAGATGGCTTGATCTAGATCCTGTTAACAGCCGTACAGCCATAAATCTTGGGATCCTGTAATTCTGCCCCACTATCATAACGATCTCCTGTGCCTCTTCTTGCCCAGCCCTGCTTTCCTGTCTTCACTGCAACAGCAGTTATTGCTCCAGCCAGACTGTCAAGGCAGCAACACTACACAGCAATGGGCAATGATTGCACCACAAAACATATAGTTCTGGTAATTTCTAGTCTATAGTAGTTCTCTTATTCACATACTTGCACAACCAAGGACAACTGCAATCTCTGATGAGTTACAACATTCTCATTTCCTTTTTTTTTTTTTTCCAAACTCCACACAGCAAATCTTGGAAGTGCCAAGCCTTATTCTGGCAAAGGTTGCTACAAGTCAATACACCAGGTCTACAATACACTGTTCTTTTCTCCTTCATAAATTAGAGCTGCTACTTCTAAAGACACGTCCACACAGCCCATTGAAGCTTGTATATGTTGATTTGCTTGCATGAGTTGTAAGACAGCGGTACCAAACATGAATGGGATTACCACACAAGATCTTGTCCAAGACAGATCGATCACCTCTAAAGAAATGGGGTTACCACAGCTAGTAGCAGGTGGCTGTAGGGTTTCCATACGGCATGGCCTCTGGTCTGAATAACAGCACCGGGTATAGGATATCACATGGACTTGCACTGTGTGCATGGACTTTGAGACAACTTCCCTTTGCTAAAAATTCAGTTTGATTAGCAGAAGCCAAACTGGTGTGAGTGCATGTAGGGATGTGGCAGTTTTAATTAAATAACCAGCAGAACTCTGTAGTGCAATTGAAGCATTAGTCACTGCAGTAAACTGCTGCATCCTACGTAGAAAGGTGCCCAGCAAGGACACCTTCCTGATTCTTTCAGAGCAAGGCCCAGATGTCACAACGCACCCGTTCACTGTGCTGGCAGTCCAGGAGAGAGATGTGGATATCTCGATCCAGTATACAAAAAGCTACAACATTAATTATGGGATATAAGAACCTCTCTGCATCTAAAGTACTGCTCAGGGATTTTGAGCCCCCTAGGAAAGTATCCCAGTCACCATCAAAAGCATTTTTTCTGCATGGGAAGCTCTAAAATAACACCTAAAGCATACACAGGAAAAAAGGAATGAATGATAAAACACTGCTTCAAACAGAAATAGGCTTTGGGTGAAAAATCCACTGAATTTTATGGGAGTCAATCATTTACCTGTCAGCAGCTGCAGAAGCACTTGAGACAGGTACTGGAAGATGATTTGTGTGTTGGCAGAGTTGTTCCTCCAGCTTTCACTGCAGATGCTCTCTCCCCTCCTATCTACTTAGTGCCTCCCAAATACAAACCCTCTGAAAGGATTTTAAACAACGAACCATGCTGCAAAAGCCATAGAATCCTTGTTGCTATTGTACTGCTCATTCTGCAAGGCTGTCAAATATACATACATATATTTTTTCTTTGTCTCAATATGAGACTGCATCATCTGCTCAGGCAATGTGCTCTCACTGAGGTATCCCACAAGGTACCTGCATCTTGCTGTCTTTTAGCATCTTGTGGTCTCTTTTAGCATACTCCTGTAACCAAAGACTTTTTCTGCATTTATGGTTATACATAGTTAAAGCATGCATTTTCCACCTCTGAAAGATTTTAAAAATGCCAAAAAATATTGCAAAACAGCCTAAAATTACACATTAAATGTGGCAGTCTGTGATTTGTGGTGTAATTATAAAACGTGCCATGGTGGTTATTAGTTGTGAGATTAAGTATTACATGTTTCAGACTGTAAAACATGCTGGAGAATTTCTAACTGTGATTGTCTATTCATCTCTAAAGAGAAAATGGGCATAATTACACCAACATTTCTAAAATGGAGAAATAGCTGCAAAAAAAACTGAAGAAAGGTTATATTTGAAGACAAGAGCTGTAAATACATAAAGCATTTATACTATTACACTTTTCTAATGGAACATTTAAACAGAAGCTAATGATTTGATTTTAATTGGTCCTTTTTACATAAGCAGCAGTTGAAGAATCTTGTTTTTTAGAATTTATATGACACTACTTTTCCCCCACATTACTCATCTTCGGAATAGTAGATTAAGACAGATGCAGGAAGCATTAAAAATCAAGGAAAATAACTACTTTCACAAAATGAAAGGAATGATTTCGTAACCTTTGATCATCTGTGTTGACTCTTCAGCATCAGCAGGGTTTAAAACTATACACATAATAAGGTACCTACTGTCAGATGTAGTGGAGTTCAACGAATATTTTATTTATCTTTTTCCTGCCCCACAGTATTTGAAGATGTCCCTCCTCATGTGTCCCTGGAAGTTGCAGGAGCAATGGAGTTAGCTGTAAGGAGAAAAATATGCTGTTCTGAGTCATTGCATTTTTTAGTATAAAAAAATAAAAAAAATTAAACATCATATTCATTGTGAATGTACAATGTTAGTTGCACCACCAACCCCCACAGCTTATCCTATTGACTCTGATAACTGTTCTGAATGGCACAATGGCAGCACTCCGACTTTACTTTTAAAATAAGCAACTAAAATATCTTTATTCTGCCTTTCTACAATTAGGTTTCCCATTTCTGCAGTATGGCTGTTTCCTTTCTTTATCAAATTGGGCAGTTATGAAGTCTGTTTGGAAGTCTGTGTTTTCTTTTAGGGTATTTTTTGCCTTTTTATTTGCTTGCTCAGTTATGGTATTTTATCAAACTGTGGAGGAAAAATCAGAAGAGAAAGCAGGTGAATACTTTTCTTCAACTAATTGACTGAGTTGCAAATGAAGGAATACTGAGATTTTGTGGTCCACCCTAAGACATCAGCACAAGCGCAGTGGGATGTGAGTCATACTGTTCAACTAATGATACACATGATACACACAGGGCAGGAACAATGCAAGGCTGTTTTTTTACTTTAAAAGAAAAGCAGGCAGCTTCCTTGGGTGGCAACTTTTAGGAGGCATCTTGCTGCCTAAGTTGCCTGCAAATGAAAAGATAGAGCTGTATTTTATTTTTTATTTTTAAGCCTGATCCACCCATCCCTGCCTTGTACTTCTATGTTCCTCTGCTGCAGCTGCTGCTGCTGCCAAAGTGTGGGCTTGTTAGGAGGAACGAGGTGGCTGATGCTGAGAAATTGTTTTTCCCCCACTGCTTCCTGGTGTCTTGCCCTACTACCCTAAGCAGCTGGACTCTCCATCTTCCAAGCACAGAACAACCCTGCACTACCCTGTTCCCCCCTGTGCTAACAAGGCCCAGGTGTATTTCCCCATACTTTTCTGCTCCCTGCAAATCTGGGAGGCATATCCAGTAAAAATCAGGGAAAGTGGATGCTTGTCTGGGGAAGGAGAGGGAAGAAAAGCTATGTGACTGTATGGGAATAAAACATGTCCTGTCCCTTAGGATGCTGGAAGAGCAAATCTTTGTGGGGCAGGGAAAGGAAGAAGGGGATGAAAGAGACTCTAGGTCTCTTAGTGTTTTATATGGAGCTGGTACAGGGCAATATCTGCTGAGCTGTTTGATGGAGGAGTAACCAGTTTGCCCAGACAGTATTTGCAGCTGAGCCTAAATTAGTACTTAGTTCAGCACAGCACTTAGGTCCACACCCTCCACTGTAGTTCACATGGGGATTGTGGTCACTGTGCTGGTGCTGGCCCTCGGCATGTGCTCACACAGGCCAGGCTGTCTGCCCTGAGCATCTCTCTGATCCAGGGTGTCCTGGTTTCAGGTAGGACAGAGTTAATTTTCCTCCTAGTAGCTGGCAGGGTGCTATGTTTTGGATTAGAATGAGAAGAGCGCTGATAACATGCTGACGTTTTAATTGTTGTAGAGCAGTGCTTACACCAAGCCAAGGACTTTTCAGCTTCTCGCTCTGTCCTGCCAGCGAGCAGGCTAGGGGTGCAGCAGGAGCTGGGAGGGGACAGACCCAGGACAGCTGACCCAAAGTGGCCAAAGGGGTATTCCATACCATCTGACGTCATGCTGAACAATATATAGGGGTGGCTAGCCGGGGTGGGGGGGCCGGCTGCTCGGGGATAGGCTGGGCATCGGTCAGCGGGTGGTGAGCAATTGCATTGTGCACCACTTGTTTCATACACATTATTATTATTAATACTATTATTATTATTATTATTATTATTATTATTGTTATTATTTTTCCTGTCTTAATAAACTGTCTTTATCTCAACTCACAGGCTTCACTTTCCCGTTTCTCTCCCCCATCCCAGAGAGGGAGGGGGGAGGGTGAGTGAATGGCTGTGTGGTGTTTGGCTGCCAGCCGGGCTAAACCACAACACAGGGTTATATGGCTTTTTGTCTCTCTCTCTTTCTTTGCTGATGGCATTTGAATCACTTGTTCCCAGTCCTCTGGTCAGTAGAGAGCAGTTCAAAATCTGGGGGCTCTGCCCAGCTTCCTGGCACATTTGGAGCACGAGCTGCTTGGTATGGTGGCAACATCTCTTCCTTCACTGGAGCCAGGCTCTGCTGGAGCTGTCTTCCTCTGCTTGCTTGGCCATGTGCGCAGACCTAGGGCAGATGAGCTTTGTGCTATTCGTCCTCTGCTCCTGACCTAATTCTGTCCATGCCATCATTTCTGGTCAGAAATGCTGCCTGTCTCTTTCAGACACAGTAAGAAGTTGACTAGAGACTTCTCTTCCTGGGGGCTTGTTGGGACCCCCCCAACATGGGAAGTGACCATGCTGATGACTGCTCTTGAGATGTGGCTGAGAAGAAAAAAAAAACAAAACAAACAAACAAACAATCCCAAACATATAATTCCTTCCAAGGATCAGACCACTCCCAGACACTGTCTTTACACAGTCTTTTCACGTAGGCACAGAAACCTTTTCTAGATGGTGCCTGTTAAGACAGCTGCTCCAAAGTTTGCGATTTTGCATCATGCACCCCACCTCTGCTTTCATTCCTGTATCCCAGAAGGGTACGTGGTGTGAGGCCCTCATCGTAACTGTAGGACAACAAAAGAGAGATGTTCAAGAGTCTGGTAGTGTGAGAAAGGGCTTGTGATCAGACCTCTGCGAACTTGTCATGTGTTCACAAGAAAGGTGGGAAAGAGATCATGGCTAAGGGAAGGTGGAAAGTAAGAAACTCACTTGTCTTTTGGGTGTCTCTGTTGCATGAAATTCAATGTATTAGTTTTGTATCTCTGCTCTATTTCTATCCAGAGCTGAGTGGCGAGGCCATCAAGAATTATCAGCTGATTTAAATGCCATCTTGGAAAATGGAACTGGCAACTGAGACCAGCAATTATTTCCCAGCTACATTTGCTATATACTTATTTCACTTGATGCTGCTTCCAGACAGATACAGGAGTCAGTGGTATTATAAGCATGCTCACTGACTCCAAGTGAAAAATGTCGATGGGTCTGTGGCCCACCCTCAGCATGCTGTGGTATTTACTGCCTGTTATTATATCTCTTTTTTACCTGGAGAAATTATCTTTCCTTTCTTCCTCCCTCAAATCCTACTGCCATAGGACAGATAGGAGGAGCTCTTGCCTGATACCAGTGCAAGATGACAAGCCCCAAAGATTTATAAAAAAGTCCTCTCTAGTTTATGCCCTAGGAGTGGATGCCACCCTGATGCTGGTGATCTGTGGTCAGACTGTGTGTAAATCAGCATGGAATGAGGTCG
Organism: Cygnus atratus; assembly: GCF_013377495.2. Lineage (NCBI taxonomy): Eukaryota > Metazoa > Chordata > Aves > Anseriformes > Anatidae > Cygnus > Cygnus atratus. Next base: position 164,185,065 of record NC_066362.1, read on the forward strand.
TGCTGGGGCTAGCAGTCAGGACTGGAGGTGGCACTGGGAAAGAGGTGAGCCACCTTCTCTCCCTTGTCCCACAAGTCATCAGCCTCAATAATCTCCCTTAGGGTGAGTGCTTCAGATGGAAGACCTGGTGCTTCAGGGATGTTCGAGAAAAAAGGTGCAGGCGGGAGGGAGGAAATTGAGTTGGAGAATCTGCTTCTGGGCTGCGACAAAGATATGGTCAGACCCCAAGAACTCTCTGTAAGGATAAGGAAAGATGGGCTTTGAAAATTCACTACATTCATACACAAAGAGGTGAGCAGCATAGAGAGCTAAGTGGGGCTCCTTCCGCAGTGTCATCACATCACCAGGCAGCCTACAGTAGAGAGCCCACGCGTGAAGGTCCCTTTGCCCACATCTTCTCTGAGCCTAAAATCCAGGGCCTGCCCATAGGCCTCTGCTGTTTTGTACTCTGAGAGCCACGTGAGAGACTTCACAGGGAGGACAGGAAAGCCCAGCAACTCTTTCCTTCAGAAGTGGCATTTCTGAACTTCACTGTGCCTCTTGCAGCTGGCTGCTCTGTCAGCACTGACCTCATCTGGGCAGCACAAGGTTTTTGCCCAGTATGACTTGTTGAAACAGCTGATCCACCTGCGGTAAACTGTTTCCTCATGTTCACTGGAGCCGACCTGTGGGCTTCAGCTGGCCCCCCCTTATATGTTGCCAGAAGAGGATCCCACAGAGATGAAAAGACTGCTCTGCAGCCTGCTCCCTTAGCATTGCAACAGCAAGGCACCAAGGCTCTGCAAAGGTGGCATGGTACATGGAAAAGCGCAAGAGCGTGGTGGGGCTATGGGTTGCGATACACTGGGTTTCTGCTGGAGGACTGAAACAAGCTAGCTCAGCCCAGACAGAATCTGGTTACACAGGACAGAGTAACTCACAGGTTTCCCAGTCTACAGTGGCATATGAGTTCAGCTAAACAGACAAGGAAGGAGTCATTATGGGCAAAGACTTCTCTACTGTGTGGGCGTCACCCACAGCAGACAACCTAGCACAGACTCCCACCTCAAAATTGTTAAAACAAGCAGTGGGATTTAACAGACCAGATATATTTGGGACCCTTGTTGCCTTAACGTTGCTGTTTCTGTATCCTCAGGCTTCACATCTGCTGCATTTTTGCAGTGATAAGAGAGAGCAACTATTATAGCAAAAACTTCTCAGTTGACTATACGACTTCAGAAGGTGATGGCTTGAGAAGTAGAAACAAATTCTTCAAGGCTCCGGATTGTGTTGAGAGAATGAATATGAATCAGGAGCGAACCCATACTAGGAAAAATAAAGCATTTATAAATATCTAAAAGACAGAATACAGCAAATCTTAACATCTTATTCCAATAGATTGCCACAAAACAAAACAAACAAACAAAAAAAACAGCTTGCATGAAGCTATTAAACCCCAGAGTTTAGATTACATGGAAGACAGTGTGAGTCTGTCGTATACCTACTCTCAGGGTATCTCAGTGCATACACACGGCAAAACTGAAGGGATATTATGGGAAAAGATGTTCTCCACCTAGAGAAATACTTGACTGAGGTTGTGCTGGAATGTCCTGAGTTAGAGTTGAACATGATGAGATGGCCACATGAGCACTGACAGCATAGGGGAGTGTGCAGATCAGAATGACCTTCCTTAAACTGAAAAAGCATGGCACAGGATGATACACTTGTGTTTATCCATCTACCTTGTGAGTGCAATTATTATACAGGTAGGCAAAGTCACAGTAATGACACACACAAATTAGGTGTAGAAAAACAGGCAGAGGAGCATATGAGCAACCACAAATCTTGTTAACCTGATTAATTGTTCACTGATAACTGAATCATAAATTTTAAACATTCGTTGGAGCACACAATTGTTAAATGCACCATATGAAAAAAGATACACAGAGACAATACAGAATGGTAACAAGCTTAGAAAAAATGGCCTGTAAAGGAGGCATGAGGATGTTTATTTAGGCTAGAATAGAGAAGTAGCGTGGCTTCACATTACAGCTAAGCCAGTCCAACCACTTGCACTTGTATGATGCCTCTCCTGGGAAGTTAATTCAGTGAACTAAGTCAGCAGAAAATTTATTTTGCAAAAGAACCGAAAATTCTCCACTTTGTTCTCTGAACTGGTTCATCACAATCACACAAGGGCTAGCTGAGTGTGGAGAAATGTAGGGTGGTTCATTTTGGCAGCAGCTAACCTTCCGACTGATTTAGCTTTAATGCAAAAGTGCAACATATAAGGGTGCATGATGCAGAAACATAATCTGTATGTTTTACAAAGAAGAGGATGTTGAGCAACATTGCTGTATCCACTGAGAATACCGAAATATACAAAATATATATCAAAGATATGAAAAATGTGAAAAAAAACAACCAGCCAAAAAAAAGTAATAAAAAAAAAAGCTTTATAACAGGAAGAGCACCAGGTACTCAAACATTAAAATAGCTTACATAAGAATATCATTGAAGTTCCTTCACTGGAGCCCTTTCCAGTGCATTACACTGGTGTCTGCCAGGATTAGTTCAAGGTTTCTTATCTTGCCTGTGTGCAGAGGTGGATTGGAAGACGACCTCTTGAGATTCGTGATTTACCAAGTTCACCCATCCTGCCTAAACCGACCTCTAACTCAACTTAATACTACTTGGAAAAATGTTTTTAACAAGTACAGGGGCAGATTCTAATAGTGCCATTTGATTAATATTTTGGTAAAGACCAGAGAAACATCTGTGTATACACTGTTTACAGACACACTACTTACAGTCTGCTTTGAATTCTGAAAATCTTCCTGGATTAGCATAGCTAGTCTCCAAATAGACCATGAAAATAAGTCATACTTCAGAGATGATTCCCAGGCTTATGGTTATGACTGCAAGGGGATTGCAACACTCACAAGTCGTTGCTCAAGCATGATGGAAATTCAGTTCCAAATACTGGAAATAGGGTCACTCACTGGGAAAGTTGTACACTGAGATATACAATTTAATTAACACATCAGAAGAAAAGTATACTGAGCAGCGCTTTTTTGTTGAAATATAAGAGATATTCGTATTTAAATTGCAGAAGTATAAAGCTGGAGTTAAAAATGAAGCAAAGAAACATGCAATACTATTTTTTTTCCTTTTTGCAAAAACAAAATTCTAGAAATGACAGGTCACAGAAAAAATGGATCAGCTTTGGCAAAATACTGAAAATCACTTAACCTTCTGTTTCCCCATAGTCAATAAATGCCATTATTAATAATGCTGTCTAGCGAGGTGGACAAACTTAAACACCATCTCTCTCCTACACAAAAGTCTCTAATCCCTTTAATGTAGGGAAGTTCTGGGAAAAGCCTTGTAGGAATAATATAATAACAACAATTTACAGGCATTTAATAAGAAAAGATGACAATTACTTTCATTTGTATATATATGTAGCTAAAGAACTAGAGAAAACAGTTCAAATGGAGCAAGTCTGTGGACTCATCTAGACTTTACAGGTGAGGGATCAAGCTAAGAAGTATGCTCTACTGAGCATCTTTTCAAGTCTTTGAAAGTCTTGTCAAATGGACAGGATCAATAATAACTTAGGGAGTATGTGTAAGCCCTTCAAAGAAATCTGAGTGCAGAACTTGCTGTGTAATCATGCCCACCATGCCGATACTGTGCAGCCTTATGTGGGAAATCCCACCCTGGGACGTGAAGCTGCCATCCACGGTTTGAGGAGCAGGCAGCTTTCTTCTTTGACAAGCCCTACTACCTTTGAAGCTCAGATCTACTTGTTCTAATGGGACTGATTAGAGAGAGAGAGGAAACTTCAAAAGACTTCACTGCCTCTGTGAACTAACTAGTCATAAGGCTGTGCTGACAACCTCTTGTGACATGTACCATCATTTATTTTTTCCCTTGGCCCCCATTCTGCCCCTTAATATTAGCATCTTCTTTCTGTTTGCACATGAGAACACTGCAGTTTGCACATACATCATACCATAGTCTGTTCCTCTACCTGATAAGGGACTCTCCCACATTTCTCCCTGCTGGGCTTCCATTTTTCTTTTCCCTCTGAGGTTTTGTTGTGAGTCACACATTTTAAAATCATGATCCTGATTCAGCAGCAATACACGGACGTGATTGTCTGACTGACAAGAGGCATATTTCTATCACAGGGCTAATTCAATGAGGACAGGAACAACTGTTACATGGAACAGGAAAGGATAAAATGCTAACAGAAAACCCTGTAGAGGGGTCTGCAACTCCTCCAGGCCTATGTGCATGGTGGTGTGATGGGCGTTCATTTAATTTGTTGTCATTCATTCAGCGCTGATCTGTGCTGATGCTCTCTCTTACTCCACTGCCAGATATGGTCCATCTACTTTGTGCGTTCGAAGCAGGATCATGCCTGAGTACTCTCCCCTCCCTGTCTTGACACTGACCCTCAGGTCAGTACAAGCTCTTCATTTTCTTCTCCCACTTCTGCCTGCCCTTATTGAAGGAACCACTTCCTCAGCTGATTTACCAAAATACCACTTCTCATCCAAACTTCCAAAAAAATTTACTTCAACACACGCCCTTACTTACAGGAATAAATTTGAAAATGAATCTTAGGTGGAATTTCCAAGAGTCTCCAATTTGACAGGTGTGTCTTTTCAGGGTGTAATGTTAAAAGGCCAGGGATTCTCTTTATTTTGGTGATACTAGTGTTATTGCATTCATAGTCTCTGCTCCTGTCCATGACACTGCTGCTGTATTTGCTGCTGAGAAAAGAGCTGAAATAAAGGTGATTGCTAATTAGCCAAGTGATTCTGGAACAATTTCCAGTATAAGTTTACACCTGCACAAAAGTGGTAACATTTTTTTTAAGCTCTAGAAATAAATGTCAACTGATCAACCATAAGGGCTAAGCCAGAGATGAATGCCAATAGCATCACTAAGGATATACAGTTCATCAGTTAGATAAATCTTGGGTTAAAAATACAAGTTATGAAGAGTCACTTTTGCTCCTTGCTACATACCTACACACCTATACTCCTCACTGCATATGCTGAAGCAAACACCAGATGTCTAACTGGGAGGAATTTCACACAAGAGAATGATGCTATTCAGAATTTGGAAGATAAGTTCCCAGCACCCTGATGAGTTGGCACTGTCTGTATGCAAAAGTGCCTCTGCTTGCAGGAACCTGAGCTATTAAACCTGCTTCATGAAATGGCTTCTTTCAGTTATGATACTGCAGAACCTTAAAAACTGAGAGCAGACAGCACTGCCACCTACTGCTCCCAGGGACATGGGTCTCACTTTCATCAGAGGAACCACATTTTGTGTGGTAAAAGTTGGTATTTACCATTAAAATTACATTTTCTGCAAAAGTAAATTGAATACAATAACAGTAATAATAATAAATTACTGTCATAGTTAACTGTACACTTCTCAAAACATCAGGGAATAAAATAAGTCAGAATTACTTTGCTGTCACAGTTTCAAAAAGAAAATAAGCCATCTTGCCATCTCTGTTTTGCAGCTTAGTCACGTGCTTTGATGCTGTTATCTTTGGCTAGATCAATGGAAGGAGTTTTGTTAGCAATGCAGTGAAACTGTAGGCAGTCAGCATCTCACCTGATTAAGGCTTTAGATTAACAATACTGTCCTTAAGGTATGATGGACAATTGCCAGAAAGAGTGATAATAGAATAACACAAAGGAAAATCAAGATGAAAAATGTTAAAACACATGACTTAGGAGTGAGAATGCTTGCATTTATATTTTTTTCTACATCACCTGTCCTCTACAACTGAAATGATCAGCTTGAATCTTAGAAGTCTTGCCTTTGATAAACACTACCAGAAATGTGCCTACACAGTTATTATTTTAAGGTGATACTAGAAACTATCACAGAATTCCTTGTGCTACAACAGTACATCCTTGGCACATACTAATAACAACTATTGATATTCTAAAGTTTCATGGAGATGGAGCTAGCAAAATACACGGTTCATCAAGATTAACAAGGTCAAGACAGACATGACTAGCAAAGGGGAGCTCTAGGATTACTACAAAGACAGTGCTAAAGAAACCACACTGGGGTTTTATGAGATAGATAAGATGAACTGGAGCTCTAGATGAGACTTTATTAAATAAATTTGATTAGAGTTTATACTTTAACAAGTTAATTGCAGAGGTTGCCAGAAACCATAAAAGTGATGGTGATTTTCTCTAACAACTGCGCAAGTTTTGAAGAAAAAACACTGTAGTGTTTGGAAAACTTGAATTTTCACATCTTCCCCACAGAAATGTTTAGATGAAATAAATAAATGTATATGAAAAGGCACGCATACAATGCATGCAGTCTTGCATGCTGGGTGAAATCCTGGCCGAAACCACAGGGAACTGAGCTGAGAGAGGCCAAAATGTCAACTTCTGTATTTACATTTGCATGTGGATTTCACGAGGACAGATTTGCTTTCTGGCTTTTGGAACAACTCTTCCTTGTGCTAGATTCTAAAGAAAACTGATTTTTCCCATTAGTCAGAGCACTTGGCACGCAGCATGGCATTACAACCTGCTCATACTTTGTCTTCTGATACTTTGAATCAGGATCATCCTCGCATGGCAAGTCAAGCTGCCTACTGCTTCTCCACCCGTGGTGTATTAACACTGCATTGTGAGCCCATTCATCTGTCCCTGTTATAGTCCTTGCTCATAAATCATTCACATACATGAGCCTGAGCCCTGCCTGTAGCCTGGGAACTCTTCAGGGTGTCAGCAAAAATGCTGACCGAGACAAGTGCCTACAGCGTGCTCCTTTCCTTCTTTGGTGCAAATTCAAACAGTGCCGTTTATATACTATATACCACCCTGCTGGTGGTTCGAACAAGAGTGGAACAGAGGAGTATTTCAGCAGACAGACACAATTCTCAGCCGTGAGACAGTGACTCAACAGCATTGCCACCTGGGCAGCCTGGTGCCTGGTATGTCCTGCCAGAAACATCTCTGACCGCATCCTGGTCTGGACGCATCGAGCCAGGAGGCTTGCCGTGCCAAAGCATTGTGAATATACTCAGTCCCTTCTAAAGAAAATTACTGTGAATCTTAATGCAAATTAGAACATTAAACACTTGATGCTCTCAGACTATGTAAAACATGACAGAAAAATCAAGAAATCTAAATGTAAGATGGGTAATAGGCTGCTATGAAATTCTAACTTTACAAGCATAGAAAGTTTATGTTAAGAGAAAATTATATGGGGTAAATTTGTACATATTTGTCTATTCATGCAGTGTTAGCAGACAAAACATATCTAGACTTCACTTACCAATATATTGTCAGTTTTTCAAACACAGCAGCAAGAGCACAAAACTAACAGCTGCCTAACCAGCTCAGGTGATAGATGTTTGTGCTTTAAGGGTGGGGATTAACAAATTAAATTAGCTGTGCTTCCTCTGCACCAATTTGCCAGAAGACATATGGATGGATTTATGATTTGCATAATAACAAAGGTTGAGTTAGTCAAAAGTATGGGAAAGTTTTGGCCTAACAGCTCCAATTAAAGTAAGTGGAAATTGTGTGACTAAGACCTCCAATTAGCTTTGCCTCTTGAACCAAGAATTTCTACACAGTGGCAAAGCTTCTTACAGAACCTAGTGTTTGTGCCCCAGGTAGTCTGAATGTTATATAGAAGAGAAGATGTTTAAATCCTACAAGAAAACCCAAAATAAGATACAGAACAAGTGAATGGAACAAGCCGGTTGTTAACTCAAGGTGACGTGATCTGTGATCTGTAAGGTCTAAGTGCTCGGTAAGCTTACTGATGATATCTGGCTGAGATTAGTAAACCAATTTTTTCTTCATGAAGAAAGCACAGTATCAAAACAATTTTTGATCAGTGACAAAACAACAACAACAACAACAACCAAACCCAACCAACCAACCAAACAAAAAACACACACAAAACCAAACAAACAGGTGCATGGAATATATTCACTCTAGCTGATGGAAAAAACCTGCACCATCATAGTGAAAGCAAGAAGGTACAATACTTGGACTACGTACACAGAACATACCTTACTAGTAAATCTACTGTTGTCAAAAGGCAGTGACCCAAACGCCATCTCTTTCCATTAGAAGTCAAGGGGACAGCCACATCAGCCTTGACCTGAGGACAGAGACTGAGAGATCAGGAAGAGAAATCACATGCATACATTACTGATGAATATTTTACTCTTTAAAATAACGCCATTATCGAACAGGTCTGAATAACCACATTTATCACCTACACACAATTCTAAAGACATGGCTATCTAACTACCTTAACTCTATATACTATACAACTACTATAACATTCAAAATATGCAACTGAAGGCTCGTAAAATCCAGAAAGAATTGCTATCACTCCCCTTCGTACATATTTTGCTTTTTCTTAGCTATATATTCAATTTTTTTCCCTTCTCTTTTTCCCCCATGCTTATGCTTGGCAATTTATTCTTTTTTTTTTTTTTTTTGGACTGCCAGTCACAGACAGTCTTGACTTACAAAGAGATCTTTTCTTATTCCAGAAGCTTTTTTGCCACTTGGACTGCAGGTTTTATGCTTATCTTCTGCCTCTCAGATAAGCTTCCCCTTCACCAAGATCCAACCTATAATCACAATCTCTTTCTATGTGATTTAACCTCCCTGAGATAAACAGATTGTTTTTGCTTGTTTTATTTGAAAGGGAATTATTTAGGGGAATTGGTTCTAACACAACATAGATTTGTGGCATATGGTTAAAAACAAACAACAAAGAAAGCATTACATTTTTTGAGGATGGCACTTTGGCAAAAGACACGCATACACAACACACATGAACAATTACAAAGTGAAAACAAACAGGTCCCTTTGCATGGGTATAGATCTTTACAAGACAGCAAAAGTTTATGGCATATACTCCTGCAGTTGTCTTGCTGCAGAGATGGGAAAGATAATTCCTCTGTTTAGCTACCTGATCCCCCTGATTTGTATTCATAAGCCAGAGCAATCTTTATTTTGTCAACAGCTTGCAGGTATACAAAGAGAGGAGCACTTCTTAAAAATCTAATTCCTATATTCTTGAGGGCTTAAAGAGTCTGCAGACCACTGCAGTTAAGTGGCTGTGATTTGTTTGAGAATTCAGATGCTTGCTTCATTAAAACTTCATTAAATCTGAACACTTTCACTCTTCGTTCCATATATTTCTGAACATCCTGAGCACCTCTCAGACATTTACTCTATTGGTATGTTCATTTTAAGAAATAATGTATTACTTTTATTTACATACACGACTGAAAATCCCAGATATTGTACACAGATAATATCTTACAGGAAATAGTAAGCAGAGTGCTAATTCCTTCATGTAAACTTGGAACAGGAAAGCACGTTCAGAATTTTCTAGACACAGTAATTTAATCCCATTTTGGCCTCTCCAACTACAGAGCAAAATACATGCAGTAAACTTCCTTGGGAAGGAAGACAGCCATGTCAATCTTACTTCCAGATGAACGGCAGCAACTCTCAGTTTTAATTTACAGGTAGGAAACAGCTGCTTTTCATTACTTTGTGCAATAACACCTCATTAGCACGGCACATCGGGAAGCTGGGGAACCATCAGCTATGCCTAACGAAGTTGATTCCAAGTTTCTTCGAGCTTGGCTTGAAAAAACAGAACTCAGTCCAAGCCAAAACTCAAGTTGGGTTCTGCAGTGGATAAGGAGGTAGGAATGCAAGTTGAGAAACACTGCAGAGGATGAGGGCTGGCACTTCGTGAATGAAATGCTCTGCCAAACTCAGCTTTGGTGCTAGCAGAGGCTGACCTGCTATTTCACTTGCTAGGCAGAGATTTTCAGCAGTTAGGCAGCACATCATTTTCCCTGCCAAGCGCGCAAAAAGAAATGTATTTGCTACGATGTGTTAGTTTATGTGGTGGGTCAGGGAGGGTGTCAGCAAGCAGGAGGTCTAGCACCTCCTTTGGGCATGGCTGTGCAGCTGAGATGCACTGCCTGCAGGAGCTAAGCACATCTACTGACAGCCTTCACTCACAGATGTCCCCACTGGCATGAACCATGGTTATGGCCATGAGTGATGGGTACTTCAGTGAGATCCTGACCAAATGGATGTCTTCCAGGATGTTTGGAGCAGCCAAAAACTGGTGGAGCTGCATACCATGCAGCGGGGCCTACACTCTGAGGCCAAAGTATCAGAAACTAGTTTGGGCATCCTAACAGTACAGTGTCTTTTTTGTGTGCAAATAAATTCTGTTTTTCATCTCCCAGGTGGGAAGGTGAACACTGAGGCTTTAATGAGACCTCATTAACTGCATGTCGGTCTGTGTCAGAGGAGATGAAGTCTGGTGGACAGATACTCATGAAGCCCAGGAGAAAGCTGGGCCCACCTCTGCCATACCCAAAGCATCCTTCAGGACTGATAACCTGAGGGTACATTAGCAAGCAGGGAACTGTGAGATACTAAATAATCTTTGTCAAACCATTCACTCCTTCCCAGTTTAATATTGCTCGTTAGTTTAGGTGGGCTGTAAAACAAGCAGGGTTTGACATCAGTACACTCAATTCTGCAATCAAAAGTTAGGTAAAAAAAAAAATAAATAATGCAAACATTTTTTTAGGTAGTCCTGTCAAAAATCAGTTGCCAACTTATTTATACTAAAGTGACTGCTGTGGGCTCACACCTAAGGGCTTTCTTCTCATCTGTATTTGAATGGATACTGTAAGCATCCCTGGTAAGGACCGTGGTATTTCTTCTATTAAACATAATAGGAATTTTACATCAATTTCAATTGAAAAAGATGCAAAGAGAACAAAGCAAATGTCAACTGCTGAGTCTGTTAAAGCGAACTATATCATTTAATTTATTTTAATCTAAATTAAACAGTTAATAATGGTTAAGCACAGCTTACATTGGTACAGTGACAGAAAGCCAAAGCAAACAAATTATCATTCACTGACCAGAAATATGACTTTGAAAAGTGCTATGTTACTGAATAGTATAACCCACAGCTAACTCAGAGCTAAAATCACAGCTAGAGTGAACAGATCGAATTTGAAACACATTGTCACCAACGTCTTTATTATTAACTACTTTATCTTTGAAGAATCACTCTGTAGGAAAGATTAATCAATACATTTTGAAATTTTCTGTTAAAAAAAAAGTTTCAGAACTAAGGAAAGGATTTAAGCAAGACCTGTAACCTTTGAAAATTACATTAAAAAGTATTTTCTCTTGGATAGACTTCATGCCCCCGAGTGACACCACCCTTGTGACTAGCTTCTCAAAGGAACAGACTTAGGGGCAATTCTTAACTTGCTCCTTTGCAAACCAATGCTCTTATCTTTTGTTTTGAGCTTCCTTCCAAGGTTTGACTTCTGGCTTTGGACCACTCTCAGCCTTTCCTGATCCTTGATACTTGCCTTCACTTCTTACCCCGTGGCCTTCAGTACTGAGAAGCACTGCCAGTACCCTTACATCTCATACACTTACCTCTCACAATGAGAGAAAGTGGTACTCATAACAAAAAAATTTGCTTTTTCACACTAAAAACTAGTCTGAAGCCTGACAGACTCTAGAGGAATGCAGGCTGATAATAAGTGGGAGTAGAGGTTGCTTTTGATATCCTAATTAGCTGTGTTAAAAATAGATAATGTTACATTTTCCATATTAGGAGAAACTCCTTTATTGAATCCTCATACAGTCAAAATCTAGGACACAGCGTAAGGCTGTTGACCCACGCTGATGGTTGATGTAGAAGATCGATGTAGCTTCTACTCGTGTTTGCAAAGGTCTGATCGTCTTTCTGTCATTACTGAGGTAGAAGCTGGGTCAGAATGCTATTTATTCACAGAAAGAAAAATTGCCAAGGGAAGATTTGAACATGTGAATGAAACATTTCACAGTGATATGGAAAATTAACCTCTTAGAGCCAAGGCTCACAGAAAGAACACCGGCTTAAAACCACTCCATAGGGATGATGAATAATTTAGCACAGGAGAAAAACCGCATGCTGTGCATGTAAAATATTACACCACTACATACTATAAAATGACATAACTGTCCTCTGCTTTTTTTGGTATCTGACAGAGCTGTAACTTTCTGATAACTAAAGCAGGGAAACAGGAACTCAATCATCACATTTTCCTTGATATCATCTGGAAAGAGGAAGTTGGGGATACTTCCCCATTTGGTGAAAGGTCCACAGACTCGTTTCTTGTGTCCTACAAATTCAGTGATGCTCAAGATTTGTGCAGAAGATGTCTTCTTTGATGCTCTTCTTTACTGAGGCAGAAACAACCTGCATGTCATCATTACATTGAAAATTCAAATTTTGGAAAGGGTGCTTGAAGAAAATTAGTATGGCTTTGAACTTCACTAATTGCTGACTTGATTATGTTTCTCAGCTACAGTTGGTAGTAGCTCTGTATCAGCCAAGGGCACAGAATATGGACTTGATGGCTGTCTGTCCTCCCTCCCTCCCTCCCTCCCTCTCCCCCAGGTTCTGAAGAGGATTGCCCTCACAAAATTCTTCAGAGCAATGGCTGTATCACACTGGCAGGAGCTCATTGCTTCAGCACTGAAATTCTCTTCCAACCCGCATTATTTTATGATTCTTGCTTCAGTTTCATTCGTGCCTGAACACGTGTATTTTCATAGCAGCTGGACCTCCTAGAACATGCAGTTCCAGCTAAACATATTCAATCATATATGCAAACACACAGGCACAGTAATCTTTATTAACAGATATTATCAGATAAAACTTCATAGATAGCTTTCATTACAATTACCAAGAAATATGTAAATCTATGGATTTGTGTATTTGTGCTGTCCAGCTATAAATAGCGCATGAGACTGAGTTTGCACAGAACACTCTGTTTTGAAGGAGAATTCTTCTGTCTTTGCGTGGAATAACACACAATTCAAGTTTTTTTGGCAACATTACTTGGTATCACTGGAATATAACGCAGAGCCTGACAATTCAACCCTGAGCAACGATTCAGAAACAGGAAAGGACTCACCTCACAGCCATCCGTTGACTGTCAATGAACTGCATGCACTGAGAGAGCATCTAAGTCCCAAATATGTGAAGTGTTCCCATCTCTTAGACAATAAACTCTGCTGTGGAACTAACACATTATTTTTCTTGCATCCTCTAAGCAAGATTATGAAGCTTTAATGAGCATAGTTGAGCATCTAGTTCAGCTTAAGTCAATAAGCTCTTTTGCTGTTTTTATGCAGGACGCTGAATAATTTACTAAATGCAGTATTAAACTGTAAAACAATTTAATCTCGTCTAAACAGACATTTTCTAAACGAAGTAATACCATTTCACATAACACAGACTTGGAGAAATAATAAATACTAACCACCACTTATAGTTCAGAATAGGGATGTGTTCTTGCTTTGCAAAGATTCATAGGAAAAAGCTGAATATAGTAATATCATAGTTTACTTCTACTTTTTGTGACTAAAAAGGCATTTCTTTAATACGTATTTTGGGTCGTGCTGGCAATACTTTGGAGCCTTTTACATTTGTTAATTGCAATGTGGGTTTACTCCCACTAGGTGTTACCCTTCCTCTACTGTTTGTGAAGGAAATTGTCCTGCTTGAGTAAATCTGCACCAGATTACCCCCCATGGATGCACTACCCAAAATGCAAAGAAAAAACAGACTCGTTCTTCATCCCACGCTAGCGTTACTGGGAATCGTGATGGAAACATCCTTCTAAACATTGACACAACAAATGCACCTACCCCCCACCCCAAAAACTCACAACACAGTGAAAACTCAAAATACTAAAGGAAGAAAAGTTGCTGGATCCTATCAGATTAAAACAGCATGCATCCAACACAGCTAGTCCCAGTAGACAGCTAACAGCAAACACTGAAATATGACCGTCTTACCTGAAGCAGCTAATGCTCAGAAATGCCTCGGTACCGCACAGTTAAAGAAATTCAACAGCACATTTATCGTCATAAAGCCTAGCCTGTCTACTAGATCATATTTAACTCTCTTTACGGGGGATGTATGCCTACCACGTCATTCGTGGCATCCTTGAATGTTACACATACTAATATTTCACTGCGTATCCCACACAAAATAAGAATAAAACATTGAGATTATGGCTGTGTTATGCAACCGGTGACTGACACATACATGAAAATAGTTGCATTTATCCATTTAGTACCCCTGGATGAAATCCAATTATCCTCATTGGCGATAAATGTAGCCAAATACAAAGAGATGGGAAATGGAGGAAAAAAATAGTTGAGTATTTAATGAAACTTCTGAAAAAAATGTTAAAGACATAAATTTCAATAACCACATCCACGCAGCCAGGCATAATCTTGCTTGCATAAAGCTGCAGCAAGATGCCCAGAGAAGATATTTTTTGTGAAGAGAGGTTGCTTCAAACCAAATATTTCAGTGCTGTGCATATTTTTAAGCCCAGAAAATGATAGCTATCTCAGTGACAAACTGCAGGTTGGGTCTTTGCCCAGGACTGGTGAACAAGATTCATGAACAGTACCTTTCTCTGGGAAGGCGAGTCAGTGGGCAGCTTGCACTTCGGAGCACAGCACGCTGCAGTGGGGTGGATCAGCTTGTGTCCCTATAGGAAGACCTGGGACGGTGGCCCAGGCAAGGTGCTTGTTGCAGCTGTGTCCCATGACCCCTACAATGTGCATGGCTTTGGAAATCATAAGGTGCCACACGGGAGCACCATGGGTCCTCTCTTCTGGCCTCCCACCAGCCGACAGGCAAGTGGAGATAAAGCTCTGGAGAACTGATGTCAGAAGGAATAGCGTATCTTTTTTCATTTGTAAAACTTCTGAAAACATGAGCGGGAAGATTCATTAAGCTCAGGTCTTAAAGTCTGCTCTCAGATCTAACAAATAGCTCGGGTCAAATAAAAAGTTCAAGTTTAATGCATATGTTACTGCTGTGTTTTTGTTAGCCTACGTTAACACTCACTTGGTAACAGGGAAATTAAGTTTAATTAACAGATGAATTAAACATCCCATTTATACAGAAGCATCTGTAAGACTTGCCTGCTGGTACATACAAAATCTTCCACTGCAAATTCTGCTCTGAATAATTGCCCTCACGAGTATTATATGATCTCATCTTCTGGGTGCACAGTTTAATCACAGTGCTCTCAATAGAGAGCCCACACGAGGGAAGCTGAGTTTAAAATACAAACCTGTGGGAGGCTCTTGAAGTGGCTTCTTGCTAAGTATGGCCGGGAGCAGGGTGATGTGGGGGGGAACACACCAGATTAAGAAACCGAGAGGCAAAAGTAACTCCATGAAGCTGTTACCAGCAAAACACAATGTGCAGTTTTCAAGTGCTTTTAGTCTGGTGAATTGTCCCTAAAATAAGGAAACAAAACAAAGATCCCCTGTGTGCTAGCAGTTAAGTCATGTTATTTTCCCTTTTTATCTAGTGACAAATGTGTATCTTTAAACGGGTAGCAAATCAAGTGCATTCAGCCTTTTTATTTTTTTTCTGATCTTCCAAAACTATGATTCTAACCTCTCTCCTACTCCTCTCAAAATAAGGAAGAGAGAGATGGAAACAAGTCGCTTGTTATAAAATGTCAGCAAAATATCAGATTAACTTAATTTGCCATTTTGCTCCCACAGATGAAAATACATGATGGTCAAAGTCCTGGCAGCCTGCTTTTCCACATGGAAAAAGCAATATTCCACATCTCTGGTACCTTATTCTTAGGTTTATTCAGATTAATCTCCTGTAACTTCCGAGTGTCCGGTGCCCCAAGTGCACATCCTTCCTTAGACCACAATACCTCTGTCAGCTCTCTCGCAACACATTGTTCTTTTTTTGTCATCTATTCCCTTTTCAAAACTTTTATTTCTCAACTCCCTCTCTTCTTCCTCTTCTTCTCTTGGGCAAATTTAGCTTGCTTCTTGAGAACTATTTTGCCTTTCCTTCCGCACATATTTCTCAGTATTTGAAGCACTTTTAACCCTGTCTCTGCATCTCCTGATTTCTAGTTCGTGGACCAATGCATTACGGTATTTACAGTAGGACAGGGCAGAGACGGCTTCTTTCTCACCTGTGAAAGGAAAGGAAAGCACTGCCTGCTGCCTTCACACTCCTCAGACCTCCTTGTCCTTTCAGCTGTTCTCTTGAGGAAGAAAGCACTTTTAAACTCCCAAAGGAGAGCAACTGAGTGCACCAAAGCAGCAGCTCTTTGCAGTTGCTTGTAGAGAAACACGGAAAGGTAGATGAAATTCGTGCAAAAGCCCGAACCATAAGTTAAATGCTCTCTGCCAACGCATTTTAAATAGGTGCTTATGTTTCACGCAGATCCTGAGGTACCTAGTTAATCCATATTAAATCCCAGCTGTAAGGGCACCCAGCTACATACATAACCACACACACACGAGGAGCCATGCTCTCACGACAAACCGCTGCTCGACATGTGGCCGGCGGACACCCCATCCTCTCGGGGGTCTCTCCCACCACCGGTGCCTTGCCTCGCTCCGCCGGAGCCGAGCCCCGATGCCGGTGCCACCTAACGGGAGATGCTGCAGCAGCTCCCACGGCTCCTACACTTCGGCATAAACGACTGAGGACGGCAAGACCGGGGCTGTTTTCCCTCCTGCGTGAAGTAAAAGGGTCCGCGGGGCAGCCGCTGCCCCACGCCGGGCAGGGAGGCAGGACGGGGCGGGGGGACGGCGCTGACGCAGGGTCCCCCGTCCGTCCCCGTCGCCGTCTCCGTCCCCTCCCCGCGCTCGGCTCTGCCCCCCGCCAGCCTCCCCCGCCTCCCGCTACATAAACGCGGCCCCGCCGCCGGGGCTCGCCGCTCGCAGCCCGACGGAGGCGCTTCCTCGGCCCCTGAGCGGAGCGCGGCGGCCGCCCGGCTCCAGGCACCGACGGGGCGGGAGGCTCCGGCGGCGGCAGGAGGAGGAGGAGGAAGAGGAGGAGGAGGAGCGGCGGCGGCGGCTCCCCGCCGGCGGCGGGCTCCCTCCGGCATGGCCCTGGCGGACAGCGCCCGCGGGCTGCCCAACGGCGGCGGCGTCTCGCCGGCGGCGGGGAGCGGGGCGGCGGCGGCGGCGGGCGGTCCGGGCGGCTGGTCGTCCTTCCCAGAGATCGTGGAGCTGAACGTGGGCGGGCAGGTGTACGTGACGCGGCGCTGCACCGTGGTGTCGGTGCGCGACTCGCTGCTCTGGCGCATGTTCTCGCAGCAGCAGCCCAGCGAGCTGCCCCGGGACAGCAAGGGCCGCTTCTTCCTCGACCGCGACGGCTTCCTCTTCCGCTACATCCTGGACTACCTGCGGGACCTGCAGCTGGTGCTGCCCGAGCACTTCCCCGAGCGCAGCCGCCTGCAGCGGGAGGCCGAGTACTTCCAGCTGCCCGACCTGGCGCGCCGCCTGGCGCAGGCACGGGCCGCCGCCGCCGCCCGCCCCGCCGCCCTGCACCGCGACGGCTCGCTGTGCGCCGACGAGCCGCCGCCGGCGCTGCTCGGCTACCTGGAGGCCGAGCCGGCCGACGGAGGGGGCGGCGGCGGCACCGCCGTCGGGGCGTCCGCGCCGTCGCCCACCGCCAGCCGCAGCCCCTCGGGCGGGCCGCTGCTGACGCC
The DNA here is from genome assembly GCF_013377495.2 of Cygnus atratus. NCBI lineage: Eukaryota > Metazoa > Chordata > Aves > Anseriformes > Anatidae > Cygnus > Cygnus atratus. Next base: position 164,202,694 of record NC_066362.1, read on the forward strand.
CTCGCAGTCGCTGGACGGGGCGGCCGGGCGGCGCTCCGGGTACATCACCATCGGCTACCGCGGCTCCTACACCATCGGCAGGGAGGCGCAGGCCGACGCCAAGTTCCGCCGGGTGGCGCGGATCACTGTGTGCGGCAAGACGGCGCTGGCCAAGGAGGTCTTCGGCGAGACGCTCAACGAGAGCCGCGACCCCGACCGCCCCCCCGAGCGCTACACCGCCCGCTACTACCTCAAGTTCAACTTCCTCGAGCAAGCCTTCGACCGCCTCTCCGAGGCGGGCTTCCGCATGGCCGCCTGCTCCTCCACCGGCACCTGCGCCTTCGCCCCCGAGCAGGGCGGCCCCGCCGACGACAAGATCTGGACCAGCTACACCGAGTACGTCTTCTGCCGGGACTGAGCCCCGCCCGGCACAAGGAGGACCTGCAGGCGGGATGCGGCCCCTCGCCCTCCTCGCCCCCAGCCCCTGCAGCCCTCTGCTCCTGCACGCACCTCCTGAGAGCCCCGGGGGTGGGGTGCCACCATGTTGTGTCCCGTCGGGGCTGCCATGTCACGTCCCGCTTTGGCCGCCATCTCGTGTCCCGCCTGGGCCGCCATGTTGTGGCGTCTTTGCCGTCATGTCGCAGCCCGGTAGCCCTCTCCCTTCTCGCCCCGCTGTTTCCCCCCTCACAGCCCCCAGTAGCTGTGGTGGTAGCAAGGAGGGAGAGCAATGGTAGACAAACACCCATCCCAGGAAGGTGTGTGTGTGTGTGTGCACAGCTCCTGCCTCTCCTTGCACGAGGGAGGTGGTGGATAGTAGCCTTGCCAGGGTGGGATATTTAAAAAAAAACAAGAGTCGTTTAGGGGCCAAGGAACTTATTTTTTTCCAGTTGCTTTTCAGTGACTTCTGTTGAAGGTGGCACAACAAATAGTTGTCTTTTCTCATCCCCATCCTCCCACTGAGGTTCTGCCTTGTTGGGCAGATTTGCAGTGGTGCATATTATTTCCCCTCCCAAAAGCGATGCCAACCTGTGAATGACTGAAAGTGATACCTGTTTGTGAAGGCTTGGTCCAGCAGCTCACATTTAACCTGTAGAGATGAATAATTTTGCAGGAAGTGTGTGTGTGACCCTTTGTGACCAGTTGCATCCATATCCATACCCTCTCTTCTGCCTAAACCTTTGAACTTTCCAGGCTGTTAAACTGGGCCATGGCCTGCATAGCACGTGCGTGAGGCTGATATGAAAGGACTGATTCCCTGGATAATGAACCACTTGAACTGTAAAGTGTCCTCAGAGACACGTTTGTGCCCACTAAAGGTCAAGTGACAACTCTTTGAAAACCTAAAATGCTTGTACATTTTAACTTTCATGGGTGGTGTGAAGTCCTTATGATTCTCTTGAAGTCACTGTCTGCAATATGCATCGAAAATTCAATGCATATTTCCTTAAACACCCTCAAAGTGACGGGTGAGGTAACAGCCAGGCTTGCTATTGTGAAAGTAGGGCCTTCGTCCCGTGAAGGTGAAATCACGTATATTGAATTGAAGCAGATGTACATTATAATTGTAGTCAAGAACACCCTGCTTATTACTTTGTTTTGTCATTTTAGTGCTGTAAAACTTTGAAGCCAACAGAATTGATGCTGAAGCAACTTTTTTTAAGAAACAATTTCTTGTTTTTCATGGCAGTATTATTGGGAAAGTGACACTGCTGAGAGTTCAGTACCTCTTCCTAGACACAGTCATTCTTAGAAAGCATTAAGCCCCATCCTTATGAAAACAAGAACAATGCCAGCTTTCTTCAGGGGAAATTACCCCTTTAAAGCTGTGTTCATGTTATCTAACAGTCTTTCTTTCTTGGAGAAGGCAGCTGTAGCTTGCTTTGGAACATATAATCTGAGTAGTGGTTTTTACAGTATGGAAAATGAAGCAGTTCTTTCCAATAAATTCCTGAAGATTTGAGTACAAAAGCACTTTAAAACCCGAACTTGATTTTGAAACCTGTGTTGTCCATTTGAGATAGTAACAGAAAAGTACCGTAAATATATCCTGAGTATTGAAGAATTTAGCATATTAATGGTTGAAGTTGCATTTTTAAAACTATTGAATAGCAGATTGTTCTAACCCCAAATTTAGAAATACTGCTAGCATTTGTATCTAACCAAAGAATTTCATTGTAGATTTTTATTTTTAAAAGCTTAATTCCTCTGAAAAGAGCTGTAGCTACGTATGCATTGAGTTTCAGTGCTTAGTGTTTGTGTTCACCACTTGGTCTTTCACTAAGTACATGTACAATTGCGTAAAACTGAAAATAATTTGCATAGCCATGTTTTTTTTATGTTAGCAAGATTGTTTATCAGTGTGATTAAAGTGATGATGCACATATGAAAGCTCTGAATGTTGTCCAGTTGTAGATAGATGTATAATGGGGTATTTTTAAAAGGACAGAGATGTGTAACCTGTCATGTTAGATGAGCAATAAGATAGAGTGAGAGGCCAATACACCTGAAGACAGAATGAAACCTGTTTGTCCTATGCCTTACTCTGAGATGATTTCTTTGTGCATAACTTATTTATACCACAAGTGAAAGGATATTGATCACAGCTACTAGGTCTTTAAAATGTCATTCTCAAGAATAATGACTGTCTTTTTCTAGTTTCTGTTAAGTACTTCCGAAGTATGTTTTTTAATATTTTGTATAAAATCAGTTTTCAGTAAAGTGTTCAAATTCACTCTAGATGGCTTTCTTTTTTTAAGAATCTTGTAGCTTACTAAATCCATCATAGAAGCTATGAATAGGGGCAGTTTTGAATTGAACTTGTGATTTAGTGTATATATATATACAGTATATAAACATTTTACACGAATCATTTAGTTTTTTAATCATTTTAGTGCTACAAAATTTCATAATATATCTCGCTGAACATTTGCATATTACGCTATGTACATAATATGGTAATGTTTTATTGGATTCCTATTCCTGTTTCTAAGGATAAAACTGAAAATGAATATCAGCATAATTGTAGAACTGAAATTGATGGCATATTTGCTTGAATGTGAATCATAACTAAACTTCTAGGTGGCTGAATGCATCTCTAAAACAAAGATTGCCTGTATTTTGATCAGTGAATGCCTACCCATTTGCTGGCAGATGACCCAGAAACTCTCATATTTTTAAGCAAAAGTGGGTATAATAAAACCATGAACTGATTTTTTTTTAATATTTGTGTTTGTGCTCAAAACTCTTAAGCATGATTAGTATTAGGCAACGGGCCCCCTGATTTACTTATGAGTTACCAAGATCTTGGTTTAAAATGATAGTGCCATAAATACAGTAGTCTTTTTATGACATGCCACAGAAGACTATAGATATTTTCTTAAATGTTAATCGGTAATTTCAGTCAAATTTTTAAGAGGTAAAATGCCCCACGTGAGGTCACTGAGTTTGGATAGTTCCCTCTAGTGAGAGCTCAAAGAATGGATCAACAAGATGACTCTGCTAATCTGTTAATCTGCGGAAGGACAAAATCCAGAGGCACACTGCTGGGGTCCTGTATATGGTATGTAGCAGTTGTTCACAGTTCGTATACTTACAGATAAATGCAGTAGCATTTGTAAGTGCTATTAAAAACAAAGGCAGTCATTCTTTAATTGGAAGTTAAGGCATAGGTCTTTTTCACTGATGCATATCATGAAGGATGACTTCGCAGATGTTTGATAGGATGTTTATATTTTTATACATGTAGATAACAAACCACTTACTCATTCTTACTTTCTCATGTATAGCATTGAAAATAAAGATCCTCCTAGGAAACTGATGCATACCAAATTAAATTGTTGTTCTTTAAATATTAACTCAGTTGTGATTTATGCTGTCCTTTTTACTCTTGTTAAAGATGTCATTAGCTTTGCATTGTGTTCCACAGTCTCATATTCATAACTTCAGCAAAGGCTCCTAGCTGATAAATAAAACAGAAACACTGAATAAAGAATAGGGATTTCTAGTAACACCCGTAGCATGACAAACAGAAAGGTATAATGCTCAGACTGCATATTTCCTTTAGAGTGTCACAGAATTTTTGTGATACTACTCAGCATAAATCAGTCCTCAGTAAACCATAGTGACTAAATAGCTTAATCTGAAAAGCACAAAATATTTTTATTATTTTTTTAATGAAGCCAGAAAATAATGAAATTGGATACAATATTCGTATAATGAAAGAACCATTAATACCCAAAGAAAGATCTGAGAGAAATACATGTAGAAACTGTTAAGGAACAGAATGGTGATTGTATTGGCTGACCTATGAACTATTATAAACCTAGTGGGATGTGCTGTGGTCGGATTCATAGGAGATTAATAATGAAATGCTTGTAAAATCCACTTGTGTAAAGCATCTGTATATGTAATAGATCTTTTTTGGGTAGAATGGTTATAATGCAAAGACATGTTGATCAAATCATTTTGTTTGATGGCTTGATCGTATTTGAGAGTTTTGTTATCCCATAATACAAGAAGGGAGGTTGTTCCATAAGCAGCAAAACTTTGACTGTCTTTTCTGCAGATGTAAGTCTCATTTCCTTTATTTTACCACTTCAATTACTCTGATCAGCTGAGTCCCCTTTATTTTACTTCTACTAGGCAAAAGATGGCATGCTCTGGCAGAGCCATCTTCTCCTACACCGAAGGTTTTTTGTTGTTTTTCTCCTCTACCCAACCAGCAATATTCATGGCATTTGTAAGAGTATAACATCTGTGAGTTTTCTTCCAATTTTGTTTGAAATTGCCCATGAGCTCAGAAGTTACTAAGGAGGACAGATGTCCATCCAAACAGCAATGCAAGTGCATGAGCCTTATTTCCTTAGGAAACAAGGCTAACAACAAATTACTATAATTAACGCTTGGCACTGTTTATATAAAATCTTTTGTCAAAGGAGGATGCAGTAGTCCAAGTGCAGTAAGTCCCTGTAGATTGAGGAGGCAAGCGGCCACGCTCACTTTTGCAACACTGGCCAGTCAACCAAATGAATGGGTGTGCTAGAATGGCTTAAAACTCTTTTTTTTTTTTTTTTTTTTTTCCCAGCCTGCAAATTTCTGCATTGCTTCCAAGAGCAACTCTGACAGCTGTGAGTCTTGTTACAACAGCCCGCCTTGGCTGTCTGTCTTAAACCCATCTGTTGGTACCTTTGCTGGAGAGGATTTCTGTTATGAACGTGGAGCTTTCAGGACTCCTGCCCTTTTGGCGAGCAGAAAATGATCGTGATGCACAAGAAAATATTTTCCAAAGGCCACATTTGACTCAGTTTTTTATTATAGGATATCTTCAGTGTATTTGTTAATAAAAAATAGCGGAAACGCTTTATTTATTTAGAAAGCACTAGCATGAGCTTTATGAAACTGATTGCTAATTTTGTTTTTCATAAAGCTGAGCTGTGTGTGCTGTCTCTTCACAGTGAACTGTACTTGCTGTAAGGCTCTGCTGCTAAACAAAATTGTTGTTCATGATTGCTGAAGTACCAATGCCACCATCGCAAGTCTGTTGGAAAAAAGGCAGCATGACAGCAACCACTGTCAGTCATATTATCACATTTCTTCCCTGTTCCTCTCTCCACTGTGTTCAAGCTGGAATAAAATGGAGCTCTGTTATACATTTCTTGCTCTAAGAGTTATTTAGCACATAGTATGGAATATTCTATACCTCCATCAAAGCTGTTAGCAACAGTGAGTCAGGTTCCTAACAGATCTATTTCCTTGCAAGGAAGTAAGAGCTAGAAGAAATCCTTACACATAGTGGTAGCAGCCTCATGAAGTTTTCAGGAAATTTCTTGATACCACAAGGAGTTCAAGGCGTTTTTGTTTAGTCCAAACAATAAATTCACACTTCGCACTTATCTTGCAAACATGAAAAACAAAAACAAAACACTATAGACCTGCTTGTCATTTGTTTGTTCACACAGGGAAGTTCACACAGGAGTACATAAGAAAGCCAACGTGTCTTGTGGTGTCAGCATGCAGATGTTGCACAGTTCCAGATAACCTTCTGCAGTTTATTAATTTGTTCAGAAGAGTTTTTAAAGTAAGTGTTAACTCACTGAAGTTCAACTAGGGAAAAGGAGACCAGGCTGTCTAGACTGGGATAAACAAACAGTGCCATTAATAAGGAGCATTTGATCTATTATTTTCCTTTGTCATTTTGAGATAAAGTCACAACCTTGGTTAGTTCATTGAGGAGCAGGCTGTGGCTTGAAATGAAAAAATAAAGGAAAAGCCCCTTGCTCCAGTCCTCTCCCTGCGCACACTCACTGTTCTAGAGGGAACGCAGTGCTGGTATGATGATGGGAGTGATTTTTTTTTTTGGTTTCTGAGCTAACTGCAATAACGCACAATGCTGCCACCTTAGTTTCAACTCTTTCTGTTAGTGGTTGAACTTTAGGGTCACAATAACATTTAATAGTCAGTCCTTCGGCAGAGCATATCACCATAACTACGCAGATTTCCGTAGATTTGGATGTAGTTTGGTTTTGACTCAGATTTTCCGAATAGCGTGGTGACAATCTCCCCCCTCATAATACAGCAATGTTTGGGATTATTAGAAGAGTAGTTTTTTCCTTTAAAAGGGCAGCGACTCTTCCAGGAATGTAACTTGTAACTTTTTTTTTTTTTTAAAAAGAAAGGGATCCCAATTACAGATTTTTTTTTTCCCCAAATCTGTAGTCTTTCACAAGCATTCCTAACTTTCATCACCTTGTAAAATTCTCTTCAACATCTTCCTACAGCTGAGAGCTCAAGATGTCACTGTTTCAGAAAGCTGCAAGGGACAAGGAGGTCTTGCAGTGACTCACAAGTGCTACATGGCAATACCTTCCTTTCCTTTCCCTTCCTGCTGTCATAGCCGAGCTGGGAGGGCAGCTGGGAGCCAGATCCCAAGCCCTGACTGCAGCAGCTCCTTCTGCCTTGCTCCATTCCCAGCACGGACTGAGATGGATGAGCAGTCCCTGAGCCAGCTCAGCCCCGCTGCTGGCACCTGGCCTGAGTGAAGAAGGGCAGCATTTGTATGCTGCTAAGCTCCGTGCAGCCTGGCGGCCACACGTCGGCACTTCTCCGTTAGGGTTCTCAACCACATATTTCTAGGATTTGCTTCCAAGGTCTGCACGTTATCTGCTGTTTCAGGGGATGTTTGGAATATGGGAAAGATTTAGCTGCTTAGAGTAGGCTGCCTAATAGTTTATCTGCTGTGATGCTAAAGAGATGATAAAGACACTCAGTTAAAAATAGCTTTATAGTTGCTTAAAGTGTTGTGGTCTGAATAACCCAAGTTTACAGGTCGCTTGCAGATTAAAAGATTGGAGGAATTTCAACACATCATCTCCTAGGGTTTGAGGACAGAAGGAAACATCCAGATCATCCAGTCTGCTTTTCTACATAGCACACATTGCAGGACTTCCCTGAATAAAGCCTAGAGTCTTTAAATCAAACAGTGAAGTCGTTTGGACTGCCATCTAATCTCATGCAAGGTACTGCTAGTGAAAAAGAAGAGATCTTAGCGCTTGATAAATTGTCCCACTCTGAATGTCACTAGCTTTGGCTCCCAGCCAGAAGGATCTGTAACATCTCCTTCACTGGTGCCATGGGACTGGAGAGAATTGTTGTAGATATGCTTGGAGACAGTTCCACAGCAGCTTCATTTGAACTAGATCTGTTTTTTTTTTTTTTTTTTTTTTTACTGTCCTGTCTTTTCCTTCAATTCCCAGACACACTTCCCTTTAAGTGGTTTTGTGTTGGCACTGTTTGTGTGGCCATGTGGTGATCCTGTCTGGGGACCTGGTGCAGCTGAAAACCTTAAACAAGCAAACAAAACAAGGCAGATTAGTTTTCAACCAGAGCAGCTCCCTGGATTGGCTCACATAATAATAGTGCCAGGAGAAGTGGTCTGATGGCTAAACAGAGTGCACACTATGCATTTCATGCTTCTTCTCTAAATCCTCAATTTATCAACATCTTTATCAAACCACACCAATGCAAAGTAAAACTTCTCTATTCTATCTGTTTTTTTCCTGTTCGTCTGTCCATGATTTGCACTGACACTCCTAGGGGTTAAGGTGTCACTCGGGTTTATTCTCAGTATACCACCACTGTGGGTGTGTGCTCCATCCTTCAAATGCTGTCCCAATTATCAGTCCAAACACATGGTAGCCTAGAAAGTGTTTTCTTATTAAACTTCATGCTGCAATGTGACTTCTAAATAACCTTAAAAAACAAAGTAAAACTAATATGAGAGGATGTATTTTCCATGCATCAATGTTGATGAACATTACTGTGTCACTCAACTTTTCAGTATCATCTCCTACTTGCTATTACACGGACAGGTAGTTTTTACACTGGATAGGTGGATAACACAGGATAAGTGAGAGGTTGGCTGGTCTGAAGTTCCTAAATTACCCAATTTCATTCTCTTCAAATACCATCAGATGATGGGTTTTTTCCAGTTCTTTGGAGCTATCTGAGGGCTCTGAGACTTTCTGAGAAGTCTGTGTTAGTAATTACACAGGCTTATAAAGGCACCAGATATAAATTGGCCAGACCTAACTAAAAAACTACCTGTTGCTCATCTTTTTTGATTAGTCTCGGAAGGAAAATTGTTCATTTTTCTCAACTGACAGGTGGAACAAAATGTTTATATTTTTCATGAACTAACAAGCCTCTAATTTCCATGAATCAATACAATTATTCACATTGTTCCTAATAAATTTAAATAACGTTGTTCTTACATATGCTGACTACTACTTTCTTCTTGTTCTTTTTTCTTACCTTATTGAATTTATACAATACAATTAGTACAGCATTTGGAATTTATAGCTTTTGATTCATACAGATTGTGATAGCTTTCTCCATTACAGTTTATATTTATGATTTTTTAATAGCAGTCTGGATCCTGTCCCGGGTTGTACAGGATATCTGTAACTTCTGTTGATCTCAATAAAAGATTCTGTCTTGAAAATTTAGCAAAAACAGTGTTATCTGTTTTCTATTCAGGACTTTCCATTTACATTTAATTGCTGAAACTGTACCCTGGGATTTAGAAATGCAGATATGTACCACTTTTAAAGGTTTGTTTCTTGATTTACAGTTAGTGGGAATTTATACTTCATTCACTAGTCTTCAATATAACAATTAATCGGCACAATCCCTCATATAATTATATAACTAGAGAGAAAACATCTGAAAATGTTTTTCATTTTCCTGAAGGAAGAAAAATTGGCTTACAAGCCAAATTACAGACCATCCATTGAGATTTCTATCACTTCTTAGTATTAATATTTTATTCAAGGAATCTTGCAGGAAAATTTAGAGAACAGAAAAGAATGGCAAACTTAAATATCTGCTCATCTTTTAAAAGGGAAAAAATGTTCACATTTGCCCTGCTTTACAAATGTAAGATCACAAGGCTTTGTAGATGTGTTGTCCTTGAGGTAGTGTTTGAAGTTTTGCTGGACTTAATAACTGAGAGAAAATGTCTTTTCTACATTCCTAGTCAGCATTTCTTTTTCAAAACCAAAATTATGCGGGTCGGTGACTCTGCAGCAGCAATCTTCTGTTCTGGTGTGCATCTCAAGTATCTGAAAACACCATGCTTAACTTTTCCTGAAGCCGTTTCCAGCTGTGTATTTTTAACTCATATCAACCCGCCATTGCTGTATAGTATTTCCCCAAAGCTAGAAAATATCTGATTTATAAATGTTACGAGTTATGTATGTATGAAAGATAATTTTCATAATTATATTCATAGCCAAAGCCTTTCTGATCTATCCAAGACACAAGAATGCAGGCTTGCAAAAGGCAGCATGTAAATGTTGCTATTGAGGTTGTTACCTTTAAAACTTAAATGTTTTTATTTTAAGTTTTACAAAACATACAATTAGGAAACCTGCCACCATGGGGTGTGACTTCAAAACTCTGTACCATAATGTCACTTACTGTTTTGACTGTTTGATCTCAATTTATATACTGTGGTGAACATCCAAGTAATATCTAGGGGATATACCAGAGGAACATTTTCTCAAGTCTTTCCTAGCACTGCTTTGACACATCTAGAAGTTGCTGCTTTGTTATATTCACTTATTTGTGTTTTTTCCTAAACCTCATGTGCATAGTCACCTATGATAATTAACAATGTGCTAATGTATGGCACACAGCTCATTCCTTCGCTCTTACCTGCCTTTGTGTTCCCTGGAACTGGTATTTTCTGTTTTGAGGCCCTGCTTCTGATACACACATAGTTTGTAATAGCGGCTCCCTTGCTTTATGGTCTTTGTGTTACTCCTCAAAAGAAGGCCCTGTTGTTGCTTTAAAAACAATTTTGGCTGCAGTTTTCTCTCAGTATAACCCGTACAGTTGTCCTCACAATTCTCATGATAGTTTCTTAAATACCTTGATATTCTTCCCACATTTTCATTTGCAAGATTAGATTAGAGAAAATGAGTGGAAGGAATGCTGCTCTAAATTAGCATTCTCAGACAATGTGAGATTACTTTTAATCTTAATGTTACAGCAGCAAATGGGAATTGAAGAGTCCCTGACTGAAATCAGCAAGTCATTCCCTTTATAACATGATATGGAGTTCTGGATGACTTCATTTAAATCAAGTAAGGAAGTCTTCCCGAGGTCAGAGTGGCTCTCTCCTGTTGTTGCCGTGTACTGTGGTTGCTCCCATTTGCTAATTCCTTTAAGTTTTAAAGGTAACAACAGCAATAGCAATATTTGCATGCTGGCCTTTGCACTTGCATAATACTGGAGGTTTTCCCTGAGTTGAAGTATCTATCATACAGATTTCTCACAAACAGAAACAAGCAGAACACAGGACGGGCAGTTATTCCAGATTTATAAATTCCTCAACCCTTCCCATCCTTTTCCAAAGACATTGTGTCCCCATGAGACTTCTGTGTTTTACTTGTGACACATATTTCACCATTCCTCTTTACACTGAAGCTATTCTACAGCAATTTTCGTCTTTCCTAAGGCGATATATTGGCCTGCAGTCTTTCCCTTCCAACTATCATCTTCCTTAACTGTATTTTTACCTTTTCTAAATCAGCAACAGCTGGTGCATGTGTACTTAGAACAAGTCTGATATTGGATTCAGTGATTTACCTACTGTGTTAACTTTTCTAGCTCTTATGTTTTTACCATCTTTTGTGTTAAAAGCCTTTTGTCTGAGGCACATGGTTCTGGCTGTGTACCCCAAAGACCTTTCTGAATCTATGGCATAGCTATAGGAGTTGCCAGACTATCTCAGCTAACTGGTTTGTCTACTCATTTATCCTCTCTCTGACCAAGGCTGACACTGGATAGATCACGGGAAATTGTAAGAATCTCTGTGCAGACCACAAAGCATCTCAGAGTATTCCGCTATAAACCCATTATCTAAGTATGTGCGACTCATTTTGCTTATCTCTTTCATAAGGAATTGTGTGATATAAATGTAAAAGAATTATGCTTTGCTAGTTTCCTTTTCCTAAGGAAAGGTCACTAGAAGAAATGTATTCTGAATGTTCTTTTGGCTTACATGTATGGAGAAACCTGCTGTAGTACCAGGGCCCTATAAATAAAATTGCAAAATCATAGAATATCCCGAGTTGGATGAGACCCACAAGGATCATTGGTTCCTACTCTAAAGGATCAAACTCAGACCACTATTCATTCCATTTAGCCCTTCCACCTCCACACTGTGCAGTTACTGCTAATGATCCCCATCAGACTGAACCACCAGAAAAATTAGTAAATTTTCTACTTGTTTGTTTTGGCCATGTCACTGCTGCAACATTACTCTAATCCTCACAGAGTTTCCCTGGCTGCAGAAACACATTGCTTCAGATCCACTGAGCAATATTTGTTAAATCCCATGGCTCAGTATAGAATTACATTGGGGAACTACTATTGTTCTGATAGTTTTGTTTTTTTTTTTCCCCATCAGACGTACATACACTGTATGTACGTACAAACTGTATAGACTGCTGGTAAATATTCTGAAAATGTTGTTTAGAAACTTAGTTTATACTTTCATATAGTCCTTAGGTGATTTTTAGAGAATGTTTTTATTACTTTGATAAGAAAACGTTATATTTTGAGATTTTTAATTTGCTTGTTATCTGCTATCTTGCCTTGGATCTCAATCACATTTCCTGAATTTAATAGAGTAATCTTGAGGCTTTTGCTGGTCCAACTAAAACCTGCAGTCTACATTGGCTTTATGGGACCAGGCAATGGTCAATGTAATGCATACATAGGTGTATCTGTTTCATTCCCCTTTTGTTAAAATTCTCTTCCTCATCATTTTTCTAGTTTTGCTTCCTGAATTTTTCTCAGGCTTTAAAGTGATTGATAGTTAAACTAGGTATTAGCTCTGGGAGGAGGTGGGCAAATTTTGGCACACTGCACAGATATCTGTAATCTTAACTATCCACTTGGAAGAATTAGCAGGACAAGTTTAGCTGCTTTTTTGGTCAAAACTCTAACCAGTGTCACTGTACCTCCATGCAGAGCATGGGTCCTGCATGGCCACAAGATGCTTTCCAGCCCAATGCAGTAAGGGAATTCTAGTGTCTGGGAACTGCTGGAACATATATATATTTATATATATATGTCCCCTGAGGACAAGGGACAGTCTCTCCCATAATTGCCAGGCGATAGAGATTAATTTTTAATTCATCAGCTACTTTTTAGATGAGGTAGATTTCAAGTGGCTGTCCCCTGTAGCTTACTGCATCCTTCTATCTTTTCGAGGTGACAAAAAATTATCTCCTTTCCATAAAGGGAAGCTCCCTACCTAACAGAGTCTGTAGTATGGCAACGTGGACAAGAGTTTTGGGGCTATGACACTGACCATGAGGAAGGATGGAATAAAAGAAGTTAAGAGAACTATTGACCAGTGGCCTTCTGTGATGGAGAAAAAAAGAAGTGATTTTCTTTCCCAGATCAGAAGAGGTAGTCTGTTCTTTCCTTGTCAAAATCTTTTCTTGGATGCAGGTGTTCAGATTTCCTACTGGAAAAATCAGAGTTCCTCGGAGAAAGACAAGGCTTCTACAAGTTCAACCCTTGCATGACATTTTTGTCTTCTCAGACAGCTAAATACCAGAGAGAGAGACAAGTGAAACACAGAGAAGGAGAAAGGAAGAGAAAGAGAAGGGAAAGGGAAGGGAATGAGGGAGGAGAAGGGGATGGGAAAAGGGGAAGGGGAGAAGAAGAGGGGATTGAGCTGGGATGTGGGAGTAGGAGACGGCAAGAATCACCAATTACAAAGCTCAAGGTCCTGGTCCAGCACTATCAGAAGCAGTGAGGAGAATTCACAAATTTGACACCTTACCAAATACTCCACATCTCTGTGGAGGAACCCATCTTCATTGATTGGAAATCCTTTCATTGAAGGGACTCGGGGAGAGTAGCCTGAGCTATCTTGAATCTTCTCTGGTCAATATGGTCATTATTATGAGTTTTGACTCATCCAAATGCTGACAATGGCCAGATATACCTTTCTCACTTTATTTCTGCAAAGAAATAGTAAGAAATTTTAGAAAGAAAGACATATTAAGCAATATTAGGAACTGCAGATGTGCCATTAAACGTATTCCACTGAAGGCAAGAAGAATAGGCACATGTCTGTCATTCAGTCCTGTCACAAACAAATCACTGTCAGTAGTTACTCAGCTTTGAGACAGTTTTTTTTGTTGGCAAGGATGCCTGCAATAATTTCCTAAATTTCTAATTTTCCTTTATTTATTAAGTGCTTTGGTTGTGCTATACATTGGGGCAGCAGTGCTATGGAAAAGAGGAAGGGGCACAACTTTATATTCAAATGTTTTAGCTAGGACTCTGTCCATATAAAGCACTAGCAAATAGTGTACAATAGCAACCTTGGCTATCATGTCCACATGGTTGAGTGATGTGAGTGGGCTCAGCATCCTTGATTTTCCTTCCTTGCATGGACTAAGCTGCAGAGCTGGCAGGTACACTTTCTGCACGCCTGTATTGGTGACAGAGAGCAGCAACATCTGGAGCACATGTTGTGGTTATTAACTCAGGACCAAACACTGATCTGCAACACTGATCTGCAGTTCTTACTTAACCACGGAGGTCAGTAAATGAGTAATAGGGAAATGGTAAGAAAAACGAACAAGGGAAACTGTGGTGTTTCTCTGTTTTAAGTACACAGGGATTTTTTTTTTTTTTTTAAGAACAAAAAGAAGAAAAAAGATTTGGGGATTTTTCCTTTAACCTCTCCTCCATTTTTTTACATAGCGCAGAGCTCCAAGCAGTAGAGAAGTTAGTTAGTCAGGGTAGCAATTATTGAGGGTATGACGTGAGCCTTTGCATGTGACAAAAAGATGGCTTTGCCCCTGAAACATTTCAGATGCCAGCTAGGCCAGTTGCACTTGTATTTCCATGTTCTGCTGACTCCTGCACAATCACTGCAAGAACTGCAGATCAGCTGTGTGATTTCTTTCCCCCGTTGTGGCTGCCACTTGCATTTTTCCTACTGAAAGGAGCTTGACCCCATTAGACATCATTCAGGGCTCAAATATCAAAATGGTAGAGGCTATTTAAGTATTTGGGTCTTTTGGAAAATCTGGCTTCAGAACTCCTCTTACAGCTGACAGAAAGGTGCATGTTTGCATCAGTCCAGAGAGAGCTGATGTGCAGGAGAATGCTTAGAAAGGAATCTGTAGTGTAGCTGATCTGGGGTTATTAAGCCTAATCAAAACTGCAAGCCAGTTATGCTTGAGCAAGAGGAAAAAGAAAGGGTACTCTGCTGTGTGCTGCACACAAGTCCTGGCACTGACCAAGAGAGGCACAGAGCACTGGGTGACAGAAAAAGACAAGCACTCTGTTCATGTCCTGAGCACGCTGGGTCAGCATCTGGCTGCCAAGAATGAATATTTGCAAATAAAAATGCGGTGGAGTAATTTGCTCGTCCTGTCTGCTGTCTGTATGTATTTTCTTCTAGAAATGATTGTCTCCTTACTTCCTGACCTTAAGATGCTTAAAAGATATGTAGCTGTATTCCAATAGAGGGACGTTGCTTTTCTGAGGTTTGTTTGAATTTTTAAAGGTGCAGTGTTTTGTTCCTGTACAAAAAAAAAGGCAATACAGCTCTGCTGGCATTATCCACCTTCTTGACACCCACTCAGAAGTGTCAAGTAAGATGTATGACAAGCTACCATTCTTCCTTTGCATTTATAATTAACTTTCTGTCATTTCTTTCCTAATCCACAGACTCAGTACACTTTCTTTTCCATTTTGCTCACTGTAGGATGCAGATGGCAAGCTAGTGGGATATGATTTTTGTCATCCTTTCTCCTTTTTTTTTTTAAATAATATAGCTGAAAACTCGCTCTAAGACTACTCTCATGGAATAAAACAAAATTACTAGAAGTGTGTGCTCAAGGAATGTGAAATGACTAATTTCTAAATTGCAAAACCACTAAACCAGAACTCCTAGCATTGTGTCTAATTGGCTTAAGGAGAGGGAAAGGAGTTAAGACACCACATTTGCGGGTTACACTTTAAAATATGTATCCCAAAAGTGTAAAGTATATCCAAAAAGTTGTCTTTAAAAGACAGTAATACATGATTGTTAGAACGGCATGAAATCCAAGGGTATGACCTTATCAATAGATGTGAAATACCCATGAAAAGCAAACTCTGCTCACTCATTTGTTCTAAAAAAAGTCATTTATTTATTTAATTTATAATACTGGCTTACTAGTCAAACGACACAGATTATTTTATAGGGCATATAAAGTATCTGCAGTCAAACCAAACTAGGCTTGAAAGATTTTTGTTTTGTTTTGTTTTTTGTCTTTTGAAAGAATTTTATGTTGTTGTAGTTCGGGAGTCATTCTCAGTTGCTATTGGAAGTGCTGGGGAATGTGGGTGCAGTTTTCTCTAGAGTAAACAGTTATTCAGCTGAGCTATGAAATGGCTGTCTTGGTTTATTATGATCTTTCCAGATTTTTGTTCTCTGATGAGGGGAAGCTTTGAGGCAGGCTGTTTGTTTAGAGTCAGTATTTAAAAAAATGATGGAAATCTAGATCTATAAATACAAAAAAAAAAAAAAAAGAAAAAAAAATCAAACCCAGCAAGTATTTGAGGAACTTGTAACTTCCAAAGAGGGCTTAAAATATTCAGATTTTGACCATCAGATTAGTTCCAGTGTACCTCAAGGCAGAATACAATCAGGAGCTCTTTTTTTTGTATTTTTCCTAACACTCAGCTCTGCATATGGGAATGCTGCTTCACCCCATGGATTATTGCTTTGAAATTGTTTGAGCACTTCAACTTCTGATCCAGTTCAGGGCTGCATAGCCTGGCAATTCTCAGAGGATCTATATACCATCATTGTAGTAATCCTACATAGGTGTATTTTTAGCTGTGATGTATCCTACCACACTTTGACTTAACCCGAAGGGTTTTATGCTATGGGGCACGCTGTTTATCATAAATGTCCCTTATACCCGTCACAGATGATATACAGGGTCATGCACAGCATGCTTCATATAATCTCAAATTCACATTCAGATACAATTCTTACTTGTAGCATTTTCATGTGTCCATGCCATGCTTAGGCGTCTATTTTTTTTTTTATTTTCTTTAGCTGGCATATTCCCAACATGCTGTAGCAAAGACTTTGAAAGGATCCTTGATGCAATTATAGACTTTTTTTTTTTCTCATACTGTCAACTTCTGAGCAGTTTTTCTTCTTTAATCTAAAATTATTAATTACTACATGAAATGCATTCATACAAAACAGTATTGTATGTGGTAGCCTATAGGGATAGATTAGGCAAGTCATACAAAGAAAACATTGTATGGCTATTGTAATAATTATACATTACATTTTTAAATGCCATATTTAAAAGTAGTCAGATGACAGTACACACGCAATCTCCATTTAGTTTATGGCTACTTTTACAAATCTGTGTAGCTACAAAGTTTCACATTAACAAGAAATTTTGTTAATAGGCACTAACAATTTGTTTGCAGCAGAAATCAGGGCTATTTGTCTAAATTAGGGAATTTGGATGCAAAGTAGGAATTAGGCCTTCTCAGTCTTATAATGTAAATTTACTTTAATAAGAAGCAGATATAATTTATTTATCTATCTTCAACAAAATGTTAAATTAAACATGTTACAAATACACATACACCAAAGTATTCAGAGGAAATAGCAAAAAAAAAAAAAAAGTAAACATTGACTAAATATAATCTATTAATCCAAGAAAAATTTCAAAGATCAAAACAATGAACAGAACAGTTTTATCCCTTCCTGGAAAATTCATCATTTTGTGGTCTCAGTGGTTCATGAACTTTTTGTTAGTCAGTTAGCTCTCTCCATCAAAAAAAGACTGGTAACAGAGTTCGTGTTTCATGCAACTTCCTGCATTCAATCAGCACTGCTATGCTCAAGCAAATGGAAAAATAAGCCATCTCCCAAACAGTGGAATTAAACAACGACTTCAGTTATGCTAGATGGTAGCTGGCAAATGAATGACAAGGCAATGTGATTTGTCTGTAAAACCTTTCTTTGCTTCGGAATATTACCTGGAAAATTTTATATGGGACACATCCAAAGATTTGGGTATCCTCGATGGATGAAGCCTTGAATGTGCTGTATCCATATCATTCCTTGGAAGTCAGGATGGGACAGAACTTTCTTCTTCTCTCTGCATGACATGGCTGGAAGATAAAATCCATTTCCCCCCATTCTGAGCAGAACTGAATATTTTACAACCTGACACACCTCCCACTAAAACTGGCTGTGTCTTAAGCTGGTTTCATGTCCAGTAGAGTTCATACTAACAGAGCATGCTATACAAAAGGAAACTGTAAGCAGCCACCTGTATTAACTGATGGAAACATTCCAGGTTTGGACACCAGGTTTTGCAGATTTTTAATTAGCAAAATGCAATCACTTGTTCAATAGTAGTAATTACCGGTGTTATTTACCTACAGTGAATCTGTATTATACAGAAACAGAGTATACATTTCCTTGTACGCTAGACAGCAACAGTAACGGGGCTCTGATCTTCTAAAGCCTATGTCATAGGCATGTGAATAAACATTAAATAAAAAATGCAGAAGATCCTGAATCACTCAAAAGTTGTTTTTTCCAAATACAGATTCTTGAGGCCAAAATATTGTTCTTGCTGTGTGAATACCATTTTTTTTTCCAATGATATGTTGACATTGTTTACTGACACTGTTTGTCTGGCTAAGATGAATTGACACAATTTTCTTTATTTTCTGTCAAGTTGGATTTCTGTATTCTTTTAAACAGGTGAATTTAGAAATGAACGTTTTCTAGCTAGGAAAAATTACTAATTGTAGATAATTGTAAAAAAAAAATAATATAAGCTACCTGGCTAGAAACAAAGTACCATTAAAAAAAATCTGAGTCCTTGCTTAAAATGTCATTATAAGAAGATACCTGGTTGAAAATGAGAACTGAAGTACTCAATATTTATTTGCATTTTAGCTAAACTCAGTGAGAAATAATAATTCCTTTTTTTTAGGGTGGGGGGAAGGGGCGGGGGGGTTGGGGGGGGGGGTCGACACTACTCTTCCATTGCTCCATAACTGCATTTCCTGTGTCCAGACATTTCTGTCTGTGGAAAGTTGTATGGTATTGTGAAATCTGCAGTATCATCGTATCTGTGTACAGTGGTTTGGACTGGAATCATTTGAGTGGCAGATGACTGAATCCCCATGACAAACTACAGCAGAGCTTGTGTGACATTGATATCTTGTTTATTAAGTCATATATCTCGGCCAATTTGTGCATTTGCTTCCTCATTTTCTTCTTTGTCAAAAATTCCAGATTATCAGAATATACGAATTCCTAGACACATTACATTATACTAATTTGATTAAACTGAAGTACATTAGATGCTTATTAACTGAAAAAAAAATCAGTGATGACTGATTATGTTTCTCCCTTACAAATAAAAAAAAAATCAAATGAAAAGCTTAATCGTGCTATTGTTCCTGGTGTGGTCTTGCTATGACTTGCCATTAAAGTTTCACAGTGACATTTAAAAATCATTTCCTTAAAAAAAAAAAAAAAAAAAAAAAGCACAGCTAAATGTATCAGATCTGGACCAAGAACTTTATGACTTTTTTTATTTTGAAGATTGTTTGTTATTTTTCAAACAAAAATAAATGTAATTGTGGAAATGGTAGAATGCAATAGAATAGGTGTCCCTATGTTTGTACAGTTTTGTAGTATAAAACTTCAGTTCAGGATAGCTTAATCCTAGGCTTGCATTCACCTCCAGTTGGGAAGTGGCCTATTAATAAAATGTGTTTACATATGTGAATGTGCTAACATATGTGAAGAAATGTGCAAACACGTTTACTCTGAAGCATAGGTTTAAAAGCAGCTTTGGCTTCAGAGGAAGTTATTGATGAGCTTAGATAAGGGTGCTTTTGAGAACAGTAGATTTCAGTGACTTCCCTGAGTCCTGTATGCTTATAAAGAACTAAAGTATCCAAGAGTATCCAAGAATGAGCACCACAGAGGTATGCTGGTGCTGCGATGTTCAGCATGGACTGAACCAACCTGAAAGTCAGGCAAGTTTTTATATTAGCTGTTAGTTCTGGCCTGTTCCTGTTGAAAATGTTGTACCAGGACATGGAATAGTTACTCTGGTAACTATTAGGTTACCATTAGGTTCACATTAACCAAAAAAAGAGTTAAAAGGTAGTCATGCCATGGTTAAATAACATGCAAAGCAAATGAAAAATGTTCTGGTAACTACCATCATGACTGGTGTCTGATGTCCCATATGACAGTAAATATGTGTATGGAGACTAAGAAACCTTAAATGCATTAAGAATATGAGAGCAGTGGTGCTGGGTCAGGCGAAAGGTCTGTGCTTTCGCTAGCATACTCTTGGCTACTGCCAAGTGCTTTGAGCTGGTATAGTCATGGGCATACCCACAAGGAGTCCAACCTCTGTTTTCCAAGGAGCTGATCACTACATACATGAGACAGGCAGTAGACAAGAAGTAGTCTCCCATATCCTTTCTATTGCCCTACTAGAGAATCTAAAGTTATATATTCCTTTTAGTGTTCATATATACACTGTTGCTTCATTGGGAAGTCCAGACTAAATAGAAAATCTCTACCTGAAAGTCGTGAGGGTGTCACATGAGAACCAAGTATCTTTGTTAGCTGAAGTTGTGGAGAATGTACTGGGTTTGTTGCTAAGTTAGACCGATAGCAGCTGCTGCTCTAGGCAAATGGCTTTTTAGAATTAGAAACCATTAGTGTCTGAAGTGACACATTTATAAAATGTCTCTACATGAATAATTAGCTCACGCAGCAAAGCTGCAGCTACCTGATAGCACAATACTTTTCCCACTTTTTATTTTTATTTTTTTTAATTATTATTATTTTGTCTAAGACATGCCAGGGGTTGTCATTGCTAATTTATTCCTCATATGACAAATAGATGGTAAATGAAGGTGTTTTCATATATTAGAACAACCCATTACATTTTTTTTACAGCTGTAATTGAAACCCCAAAGAGATTTTGGTCTTTATGCTACTGAAAGCCACGCTAAACAGCTTTTTGCAAATTTCCAGTTTGGAGAACAGCAACTATTCAAGTGTTTATGTGGAAGAAACAAAAATCTTCCTTTAGACACAATATTTTGCTGAAAATTTCAGTTGTCTCTTTTCTGTTTCAGCTGCCTTTTCTCTAGTTCAGAGATTTCTACTTCCTTAGAAACTGTTCTCATTTCTTTTGATAGAATATCTTTGTGCAGTAGCTGAAAATGAACTGGACCTGTCCCTTTCTAATTCAAATACCACGCAAGATTTTTATTTCCATAATGCACACAGTTTTCCTTTACTTATTAAAGAAAATTGCCAAACTTTCTGTATTGCTCTTTTACAACTGCTAGGGACCTTGTACCAATCTGAATGCACATGGCCCAGCATCACTTTTGGAAACTGAACTAAAATCTGTGTCAAATTGTATCATAACCCAGGAATGAAATTAATAGGGGTGTCTTACTTTAAGGATATTCTCTGCAGATTGCTAAGGCCAAATGCAAGTAAATGAGGAAAACAAAGCTAGTAGGTATTTCTAATTTAAATTTTTGACATCTCAATAAGTCATTTTAAGATTAAAATTATTCTTGCTATACTTAGTGCATGAAAGACCAAAAGATTCTATGTTTTTAATAGAGTTTATGCAGGAAAGCATCGACAAAAACACAAGAGTACTTTTAATGTTTGTTCCTACATCAAACATGCTGAGATGAGGCTTAACAGCCCACCAGAGAATTCACATTTGCCTCAGTGCTGTTAGTAAAAGCTGTAATTATCTGTATCTTTTGAAAATGCTGTAAAATGAAAGACAACCTGATTCTCAGTAATAGAACAATGTAGTACAGCAAAGACATTATCATCTATTTTTTCATTATAAGATGCAGGTGCATAACCAGGAAGAATACTAGTATGATTATTTCTTAGTAAGCCTTTGCAATGTATAACCACATAGTAGAGCAGTGAAATGAAAACTTTATCTGAGCAGAGCACTTCTGCTGTATAGCCTGAAAAAGAGCTCAACTTTCTGGGATGTTTTCACTCTCACAGTCCTGCTTCCTCTCCTTTAATTGTCAGTATCCTTACTAGCCAGTGATTCTGGGGGAGGATTAGGGTTAGCCTAATTGCTTTCCCCTTCGCTCTTGACAATATTACTGAGGCTAACGTCTCCAGCAAAGTCCCCAGGGCCTTACTGCTGCTGAATAATGCATATGAGAGCTCTGTACCCCAGAGCAACTTTTACCCACTCATACTGGAGGGCTTAGCGCGGTATGATCCCAACAGAGGCTGAGCACAGGCTGGGGTAGGAGTAAGCAAAGCTGGCAGTCACCTAATTAGGAGCCAGGGGACTAAGAGGAACCATAGAGTTTGTATGACCATGCCTAGCCCCTGGTCAAAGTTGTCCAAGATTTTTTGCTTGGATTTGCTTTATTGAAATATTAAAGCAGCCACAGACACCTTTGAATTTTTCATCTGTCCTCATTTTTTACAAGACTCTAGTTTGTCACAGTTGAAACCTACCAGTTGAGGAGAAACTTCCAAATGTGTTGTGACAGTGAAGGGCATACTGCCCTTTTTACCCCCTGAAATGTTAAATGCTCAACTGTTCAATTATATATGCAGTTCAGGGGAAAAGCAGTGGAGAGAAAAGTCAGTGGAGGGAGGGGATTCTAGGTAGGGACAATTATGCCAGGTCAGGTGAAAGGTTTGTCTAGGCCAATATTGACTTTTTCCCAGCAGTGTCTTTGTCTGTAATAACACTTGGTGGATTTCTAGTACATGACTTCATGTAATTGCTTTTTGAACACCTGTGAGCTTTTGACATCTCCAACATTGAGCAGCAGTGAATTCCAAGTTTAGCTGCATCCTACTGAAGAGGTTCATTCCCATTTTTTTTTCAACCTGTCACATAATGTCATTTGAAGAGTGCTAGTTCTTGTATAGGAAAAGAGTAACCTTTTATTATTCACCTTCTCCCTGCTGTGACTCTTTTAGCTCTTGTCATATTGTCCCCTTAGTCATCACTTTCCCAGGATAAAGAGCCCTTGTCTAGTTGGTCATTCCTTGTCATTCTCTGCCTCTAATCAGTCTTCTGCTATTTTCATCTTCTGTATGGTTCCTCCCATTCTCCTTGCGGAGCTCACAAATGTAGTTACACCGATTCCTTCATATATACTCCTGTAACTTAGGGCCTCGAAATGAGAAGCCGAACAGAAATCTATTTACTGTCCTGTCTCAGACTGTCCACTAGCACATGTCTGGGGAAGCATAGAAGACTAGACTGTTCTTCAAGAAGTTTTGCACTTCAAACCTCAGATTCACGCACTGCAAGTTGGCTTTCTCTCCTTTTTTAAATGGTGCATTACTTAGACTTGTCCAAAAAGCAGTTTTTAAACATCCCCCACCTCAGCTTTGTCTCTTATTGAACTCCAACAATGAAGTGAAAAGATGGCTCAGTCTGCTGATTGTATGTTGTATTTCTTAGGATGCTCAAAAACAGGAAGAGATTTCCCTGTCAGTAGAGATTGCCTGATATAAAAAGTGTTGAAAAGTATACAAGCCCAGAATAACCATTCAAAATGATTTATAGCAAGAATAAATTTTTGATATTCACCCTGAAAAGTTATTTCCTGGAAAAAACAACAACAACAACAACAACAAAAAAAAACAAAAAACAACAACTAACTTTGAAACCTGAAGCTAGCCCTGCCTCAAATTTGTTCTGCAGTAAAAAATAAATATAGAATGCAGCAAATTGCAGAAACTGTAATAGATCCTGGACTGATGACTGTGTTACATACGGACTGAAGCCTGTTTTGGGAGGATATAATGCTCTGGGCAAACTGACAGACATCTGTCCCTACAGGCCTTTTATTACATCCATAAACCTTCACTGAATAACATTTTAGTGACCTAAGAAACTGATCATATACATGTTTAAAGACTGTATAAAGGAATGAATTGCTTGATATGCAATTAAAAGCTGCTACTTCAGCATGGATCTTTTAAGTCAGTTGGAAATAATTAACTTCAGGATGATTTATTGCAGAGATTAATCTTTCAGTTAGATTCTGAAGAATATCACTTCCTACAATTTTAATGGATACCGTGTGAGTTAAGATAGTGTTATTTGCTTTTGCTACCACCCATACTAGACATACTGCCTCAGTACCTCTATGCATATAAAATTTATTTTCACTAGCACATATCTAATTAGGCACTACCATATTGTGAACACTATCTCTTCTTGATGAAAGCATTTATAAAAGGCAAGCCCTGAAAAGACCCACAGATGAGATCTTTCAATTTTTCACAGCACACGTCATCATAATACTGAACCATGAATTGTTTTTTGGTTGTCTACTTAGTAGCTGAAATTATAAAGCCACAGGACATTAAGCATATATGTAAGGTCCTATTGATTTTTGATTAACAAAGATATTGTCTACAGTCTGTGAATATTGTAGGCATAATATTCTCATTTCTCTGAGAAACAGCTATTTGTTGAGTGAATTGAATGCCATATAATCATGAATTGGAATGTAAGTAACATGAAGGATGCTTTTTATATCTGTTTTTGACTTCACAATTTTTGGTACACAAGTAGGTCTAACTTCTATACTTCTTTGGCAATCAGTAGAAAACTGTTTCTTTACACATCTGCCCTAAAACAAAACAAAACAAAACAAACAATCAAAAAACAACACCACCCAGAGAAATTCTGTATGCATGTTTCTACTGCCTTTCTGTGATTTATCCACAGCAGTTAACTCCCACCTTGGCCCAGAAAAGCAGACTGCTTTGTACACATCATGATCTCTGACTTTTTATGGGTTTCAGCCAGTCAGAGCATAATCCTTAGGCTGCTGAAAGCATATTCATCTCTTGTTCTTCCTGGAACCAGCTTTTAGTCTTATAAACAATAAGCTGTGCCACACCAGAAGAAACCAAGTACTACATTTCCTGCATAACTCTTTTGAGGATGTAAATTGTTTTGTATTTTTTTGATGTTGTGATCCCATTAACAGCTTTCTTACATTTCATTCCCAGTGTACAGGAAGGACATAAAACTAAAGCAGAGAAACTAGCTGAAGGATAATGCCTTCAATTACGCATGACAGTCCCTTCCTGAGAAAACACTTCAGGCTGAGGAAACCTCTGTTTTCATTCCATGTCATACATATGTCTCACATAATACATGTTAGAAAAATAACTTCACTATAGCTGGTATCTTTGCTCAAGCTAATAAAAGGGAAATTCTGGAACATCAGCTTGGATGATCCTTTCCTGAAGGGTCCATTTTATTTTCAGTATCTTCTGCCAGTGATGAAAAAACAAAAGTACCTTGAGCCTCTTTGTTATTAGGATTTGGCATGACAAATTAATAGCCAAATGACTGCATGAATTAACCAGAATAGCTTTCTGTTGGAATTAAGCTAAGATTTCTACACACTGCAGTGCATTTGTTTTTAAGCTTATTTTGCTTGCTCTACTACGCTAACTCTGCTACAGTTTTATCTGCATCACCCCACAACTTCCTTTTGCTCACAACACATTTCATCACCTACAAGGCTCTATCTGATCTGTTAGCCAAAAATCTGGGCAGTCAGCACATACAGAGCTGATGGCAGAGCAGCAGCTGAAGAACTTGCAGTGCATGTGCTAACTTGGGACTACCAGTCTGTGTAGAAATAATTTCAAGGTTAATAATCCTGCTTTTCATTAAAACTCGTCTTCTCTCTTTATCAACCAGTACGGCCTGGCTGCCACAGGAAGGAGCAATATTGTGGTAATGAGATTTCAAAAGACAAGTTAAATTTGTTCCTGTAGAAAAGGAAGGACATGAGATGTAGGAAGTGCTGAAAACAACGAATAGGATTATGAGAAATTTAACAACTTTTGACACCAGAAGGGCCCCCTTTGCACAACCTTCAAGTCTAGGCTAACACAGCCAAGCAGCATGTGACAGCGAGCAACCCCATGCGTGCCTGCATTTTTTTTCCCCAAGAAGCAGTTTTTCTCAGATGGTCTTAAAGCCTTCAAAGGAAACTTCCACCCTGCATGAAAATATTTTCAATGTACTCTCAGAGTTCATTATTAGTTTTCCTCATGGCAAATCCATCTATCTCAGTTTCTAGAGCTATTGGATTAATGAACAAAGATTTTATTGTCAGTACTACCAACAGCTTCTGTGTTAACAATGTCTCTGTAGCTTTTGCAATCTCCCATTGTTTCCTTGTTAACTCCAGAAACTGATTTTATTAGAATCACAGAAGGGCTGAGGTTGTCAGAGACCTCTGGAACCTATCTGGTCCAGCTCCCTGCTCAAGGAGGGCCACCCAGAGCAGGGTGCCCAGGACCACGTCCAGGTGGCTTTTGAAGATCTGCAAGGAGGAAGGCTTCACAAGCACTATGGGCATCCTGTTATATGATTTTAGCTTAAGGAAGTTAGTTTTCCAACATTTCCTCTGCTGTCAGTTCAGGAAAAGTCTATGTCATGAGTGATACCGAGCAGCTACTCTTAGACTCTTGTTCTTAGGTGCCCCTGTCTCTCCACAGGTCATCCTGAGGGGAGTCCCCAAATAAAAATTAGCTCTGAAAACACCCCACAAGCTTCAACTGACCTTTCTGAAGAACAAAGTTAGTATTTAACCCTGCTTATAAACAACTTACAGGGCTGCAAAAAAAAAAAAAAAAAAGCATGCTAGGCTGATAGACACAACAATCTGCCCAGAGTGGTAGGAACTCTCTCCCCTTATAGTTTCTGCCTTTGCATGGAAATGAGCACAGTAACGGTAGAGCTAACCCTCAATACAGCCATGTGATTTTGTATGCCTTTTATCCAAGACCTGTAACGTGACTTGCATTGCAGCAGCTGATCTAGCATGGAAATGCTGGTTAAGAGATTTGCAGAATCACGGAATGGCTGTGTCTGCTCCAGCACCCTGCTTAAGCAGAGCCCCCACAGCAGGCTGTCCAGGACCATGTCCATTTGGTATTGAATACCTACAAGGATAGAGACTCACCAGCCTTTCAGGGCAACCTGTTGCAGTGTTCAACCACCCTCACATTAAAAAAAAGTGTTTTCAGTTTTTGCCCATGTGTTTCAATAAATTTGTGCCCAGATTGGTGGGTCTGCTTATGATGTGGGATTCATTTCACCTACAGACGGATTCAGCCCACTTAAACTAAGTTTCTAAGGCGATGTCTATAGAGCTGAATAAAAAAAGGCCAGGTACAGACTGGGTTGCATCTACTCAGTGTGGGACTAGCCCCCTCTATGGCTGGTTTGTCAGAGAGCAACTTGGAGCAGTCCCAGGCAGAGCCAGGGAGTGAGATAAGAGGTAAGAAGTGTGGGTGACCAAGGGTCCAGAGCTTGGGCTTGCTCTCTTGCACTCACTCACCCATCATTAATTCACCTCTAGACATGCCTGAGATTAGTTACACCCTCACATAGGTTTTAACATCCTCATCATGCAGGGGACTTGGTGCCACTGATGCATCATTCCCTTGATATGTGAATACATAGAGTCTAAAGAGAACACAAGGAGAGATTTAGAATAGGCGCTGGCCATATAAAGAATAGGTACTGAGAATGTCATTTCCATCTCTTCACTTATAAAACAAACAGCATAATAATAACATCTAAAAATGACTTTATGTTGCCTAATTCCTCAGAGTTTCAAAGATGAATAAGCTACAATAGAAAGAGATCCACACCACTTAAAATCCAGAAGAAACATTTATTAGCTGGTCTGACATACTGTATGTCAGACATTTTCTGCATCAAATCCCTAATTTTAAGGTGTAGAATACATGTTTTAAACTCTCATAGAACATCTAGATATGTTTTTTATCAATGAATAGCCATTTATAAATAACATGGCTAAAATGTGTACTAACCTTTTAGGTCTAAATTTGATCAGAAGCTTCTGTTATTATTTTCTTCTTGTTAGGTACTTTCAAACAGAAATCAGTTTTTTATTATTTCATAGATGGTTCAAGAGGCTCAAAATCTTTTTATGGACTGGGAATCATTTATTTAATAATTTTATCAGCTGTCACTAATTTATGTGTATACATTTTGTATTACTTCGAGTTATGATTTTTCCTCTTTTAGCCTTAAAAGCAGTGCCATCTCTATCCTCCAGGCTAATATTCCAGTGTTGGTATCTATGCACTCAAAGAAAACATTTTATGTTTTACAGTATTGTACTATGACTGATCCAGTCTTATAGGTAATCTGTGTCAGGAACAGGAAACCAAATCCATTTCCTAAATGTCAGTTCAGCGATTTACTCTTTACAGAATCACTGGAAAATAAATTACAATGTAAGCCAAAGCCTGTGGAAGTTTTCTAGTGAGCCTCAGTGGCTTTAGAACCAGGAGTTACTTCATTTTTGGCATTACCTCCATATAGTTGAGTTCAGACCAAGCATTTATTTTCCACTACAGAAACTGCCTCAAGGAACAGTGGTTGTTTGTCAGCTCTTCCTTTGATTGTGTAAGATAGCACTACTGCATGAGAGTAATCTTTCTTTTTGTATATAAAACTTAGCTGAAGCTTTGGGAGCTTATTAGGAAAAGCTTTAGGGAGCTCTTTTACATGGAGATGGAGGAAGAGATGAGATGTTTTGCAACCCTCAAATAAAGAATATGCAAATGTCATTGTCTTTAATAGGGACCCTATTCATCAGTCTTCAGCATTGGAGAGGTATTTATTCTACTTTAATTTTTGCTTTCCTGCAGATATCATGAGTGATATGAAATTTTAGAAGTAATGTAATGAAACATTATTGTGTACTACTGTGTTTCTAGCTTCTTGTTTTCATTTTCTCTTAAAAATTCTTCTTTAATTCTGCTTTCCCAAAAGAAGGACAGTGGGTGGAGACTGATTTACCATCCATGGTACTTGTGCCTTTATTCTAAGTGCCTAATGATCCCCATAATCTATTTCTATATTCTATATACATATATATAACATTTTCAAATATAACATTTTTATAATAAATAAATTCTCTACCTAGTTACAGGAGACGGGTTAGGTGCTTTTGAAAGCCTCCAAGGTGAGATCCAGACCACCTGAGTTGGATTTTAAAATTCATTAGTGTCGTTAATTAAGTGCTTACATTTGGTGAATTGGAGCTCTTTTTGGACATCTTCAAAAACACCTACTTCCTTCTGTTGCTGGTTTATTTACTTAAGGATGACAGATCCAACAGATCCTTATCCATTAGATACAACCAAATCTCACAAAATAAAAAGACAGAACTCTTTTTATACTCCTTTATCTTTATATGTGGCATGGCATATCATATTTATCACATACTTTTGACTATCTCCATGCAGCTTGTCTGTCTGTACTAAAATCTCCTTTGGCATTTCAAACCTCTCTTATAATTATTTCTGTGTATGTAAAATTTCATTTTTTCTCAGCCTATAAGATCAGATCAGGCACCATGAAGTCCTGGAACTCTGAAAGGTTCTGCTTTTTAATAACAGACAGCAAGATTTTCCAACAATACATTACCTGAGGGCAACCATCCCTGGACAGTGCCAAAATATTCCTTCATTCTGTACTGCAAGCATCACCTGTGTACAAAATACTTTTGTTATCTGTGATATTAGGAATGTCAATATATTTAGTGGACAATTAATCTCTTTTTAAATATTTTTTAAGAGACAAAAAATACTGTTTCTTAGACACCACCTTCCCCTGCTAACTTCTGGGCCTGTTGACTTATCTTTAGCCAAATTGGAAGATAGGCGGGAGTTTCAAAGGCAATGATATTGCTACCCTTGTAATGAACACTGATGTCTGAATGAAAAGGAGGCCGAGACTAATGCCCCAGCTAGCAGAAAGCTGAAGGCTGGAGGAGAGCATGGCAGACTCTTGTTTCATTGGGGTGCAGTAGGGATGTGGAGAAATGCTGGGGTGTGGGACAGGCTAGGGGGAAGACATCCCTCTATAATTCACCAGGGCTTCATTTGGTTTCCTGCTTATCAAGTCACTTTTAAGCACTTGTCAAATGTGTGTGGTTCTGGATACAGAAGGCTCAATTTGGTCTATGTTCCTTGATAGGAAAGTATTTTGACATAATATCTAATCAAGGGACAGTTTACACCTGCACTCTACCTGCTCACCTGTACTCTTTGTTTCTTGTGTTTAGCTGGTTTACCTGTGGATTATTGCTTTTTGCTATGCATCTTATGGCCTTTTCAGCCAAAGCTGCTTGCTATTTCTCCAATTAGATGGTCATATATTGCTCTTTTCTTTCTACTCTTGCCATAAACCATATGTAGTTTATTGTGCTTAAGGCATAAATCTAAAAAAGAAAGTTTACTGAGGTGCTTAGGACTCTCAGTGGAGATGAGAAGTTTTCTTATCAGTGCAGAAGAAGTATAGCAACTGAGCAAATCTAATCTTGGGAACTAAGGTGTGATTCTGGTAGTTTTACAAAAACAGTAAGAAGCTGGATCTGCTACAGGTTTCTCAAATTATAAACTGTACTGATAACACCACTTTTCAGCACTTTTGGAGACCTTTAGAAATGGTTCACAATATAGGAGTGCTCCGTGCTCATGATTCAAATTGGTTCCAAGAGGCTAAAATGTCTAACCAGTAGCTATTCTGTGTCACAGAGGGAAAAGAAGAGGCCTCATAAACCAGAACGAGGGACATCTTAGCTATTTGAGGTAAGGACGACAATTTTACTTCAATTTCTTCCCCTGACAATAACACCAGGGGATATCTGTAAGGACAGGAAATCCTCCATCACCCCAATAACATTTAACTAGTTAAGTAAGTTCCATTGCATTCTCATCTCACATAAAGATAGTCTTTATAAATCTTTCATCCCCCAGTAGTTGTTTTGATACACCCTAATCCTGTGCAGAGACCTTTAAAGTACCAGAAATCCATGTCAGAGACACCAAGTGTCTATGAATGCTGGCACTTCAGAATTTAGTCTGAGCCCCATGATGAAACACGTAACTGAATTCCTTACACCATGTAAGGAATTAGTGCAACTAGAGGAAGGAGAATCCTACTGATGGAAATCATCTTTAGCTGACTTAGTTAAGTCTAAGCTAACGACTAAAGTTATAAATTCCTTGTGGCACCTCCAAGAAGACATTTCCCTGTGTTCAGTACAGAATGGAGCCATTTTATTCTGGAGGTTATTTTAGCACTAAGCTAATACTTCCATCATTAAGGTATGTGCATATACTTAGTATTTACTATTGAGCTGCTTTAAGTAACTTCTGGAAAATATTAGCTCACCTCTTGCATCTTTATCATTGTTCTGTTCCTGCTAGGTTCATTTACTCTGAAGAGGATGGGCGAGGCTTCTATGCTTTATGGTGCAGCTAGTTATATTCTCTTAAGAATGTATTCCCCTGAAGGTAGCTATGATTTAAAAATCTTTACATAATTTATCTAAAATGTAGAAGAGGAAGGTCAAAAAGATTGATTTGGCATTATTGGAAGGAAGACCTAATCATGATATGTGGGTCTACTTGGTTTTTTTATATCTAAGAATTTCAGATCTTTATAGATGTAGACAGAAATCAAGATAATGTTTACATTCAAGTTACATTTGAAAGCAGTTTTCACATCAGCATACCTAAACATTTATTTTATGAATGAAAATTGAAATTCTAAGACACTAGTATGAGCTTTAGGTATTATCTGATAGGGTTATTCTTGCCCCTGTTTTAAGATCCACTTTTGCCACCTATATAGTAACAAAAAGAAGACACTTCATCATTGTGTATACTTGACAGATATTACTGCCTTCCATTGAAATACCTTATCTGGTTCTTTATCTGTGGCTTTTTGGTAAGCCTGTGATGGGATTATTTCAAATTCATGTTATTAAAACCCTTACACCCATCAAAATCCAGTGTTACATCATATACTGTGTTTATGTCACTTCATACAAGGAGTCTGCTCAGGATCCAACTTCAGCTTGCAAGCTTTACATTCTACCATCTGTATTATGTTTGATCAGAATTTATTTGACTTGAAATGAGAACTTCCACATCTGCTTCTACTATGGACATTTCTCTTGTTGCTGGTACATGACAGATCTAATCTCACGAGATTGCTGTTATATTCCTATGCTCTGTTTTTATGGACTATAAAATTAATCTTGTTTAAATAAAAATCTTGTTTAAATAAAAATCTTGTTTAAATAAAATGCAGAAATTTATGTTTAGTGTCTTAGAATTACTCTATTTTTATATTGTTTATCTTTCTGCTTATAGCACTCAAAATAGCATAATTACCTAGATTTATATTTTGGGATTTTGATATTAAGAACTGTATTTTGCTTCCTGGGTAACTTCCAGCTGTGTTCAGTAAAGCTTGCTTTTACTTGAGCAGTCTCCCCAGTATTCCCCATTATGTGTCACTCAGTGAGATTATTGTTAGTTTAAACAGGACCTATAAGAGCAGCCAGCAGCCTGGCATAGTCCCAGATCCACTGATTTCCAGCATTCAGGCGTTGTAGGCAAACCACAGGCTGACTGTGAGCAAGCAAATGGACCATCTAGACTTGCTGACTGACATATTCGCCTCCTAGTGCTGTATGCCCTAATAGCAGCATATAAAATGCCCTGACTCACAGGATCTCATATGCTCTGGGTTGCATTGTCAATGACTGAAGCTATCTTGAAGCTGACCTTTGTATGCCTGTCAAACCATCAGCTAGACATAATCAATTGTTCTCCAAAATGGTCTCTGAATGCAAGATATAACTTTAAGTTACATCCTATTTCCAAGGTTTGTTGCTTAAGAAAAGGAAGGAGGGAAAAAATGATAAATGATATTTCATAAGGATTTTTATATTCAGCATAACATAACTGCGGATAAAGAAGAATGTCTTCTGGGAAAGAAATGCAGCAGATTGCTCAGAAGACTTTTGGATTGCTTCAGGGAAAATATTTCTGATTCAAGAAGTAAAGAAAGCAAATGATGGGGATATTATACTATATGCCTTGGCAGTTGTGAGGAATGGATGAAAATTTGAGGCTGGAAGGTCCATTAAGAGTGTCCATGAAAAAAAAGGATTCATGATCGTTCAGGACAAGAAGGAGGAACAACAACTGAGTCATAGAAGGTAGATTTCAACAAATTCTCAGAATCAGTAAGCAAGATCTTATGTAAACAAAAATACTATTGAAGCGTTAGATCCTAAAAAGTAATACACACAACTACATAATATGCATTCACAAGTACATACTATCCTACTGTGGAGAAAAGAGAGAAAATGTGGTAAGAGATCAGCTTGAGTAAAGCATGAACTGTGCATGAACCTTAAACACAAGAAAAAATCACACTGGAAGTAGAAACTAGGTCAGGCTACTGAGGATGAGTATATAACATGAACATGTAGGAACAAAATTTTGAAAAGCCAATGCTCAAAACAAGATGCATCTGCCAAGGGATATCAATCAATTTAGAAATACAATTGTAACAGAGAGAAGGTGAAGGAAAGGGTGAGTTGGTAAGCTGTTCAGTAGAGACGAAAAGCTATTGTTGATGATATATTGGATGATATTCAGAAGGCCAGATTTTGTAGTAACATTTTTGCCTTGGTCTGTACAAGACTGATCAATTGCAGTTGTGGAGTATTATACTTAATAGCAGTGACAAAAAGAAAGACCTCCTCAGCTATGGGAAAGGAACAATTTAAATATTAGTTTTTCAAGTCAGCAAGGGCCTGTGAGTTCTGTAATGGGGAAATTTAAGAACTGCATGATGAAATATTAGGTATTAATGTTGTACTTGAGAGCAAGAGATGGGCAGGAAACATCCTGAAATGCTCTTGAAGAACAAGCCAGGAGAAAGGAAGACTGGGCTTATGATTCAGTCACTAACTTAATTTATTCTGTCAGAAAATGTTTGGACAACTGATGAAACAAGTTGTTTCTTAGCACCTAGAAGACAACAACGATGTGATGTGAGTAGCAGCCAACACAAAATTATCCAATTCACGTGATTTACTTCTGCAGAAGTACAATAAGATTTGAGGACGTAAATACCATTTATCTTGACTTTAGTAGGTTTTTTGATACAGTATCATATAAAAAATTGGGAATGTATATAAAGCACTGACAGTTTGGATACAGAAGGGTTGGATAGATTTCATAAACCATGAAATAATGATCAGTGATTTGTGTCAAAAAGCAAATGTGTCTAGTATGGTTCCACATGTTTCTCCACATGAGATGTTTCTTCAGTCTTGCTGGGTTCAGTTTTGTTCTCAACTGTCTGAAGAATACACCTGTTCAATTTTTGAATGACATAGAGCTGGGAGGCATGATAAGAACATAGAATTCAAAATAACCTTGAAAAAATGAATAAGTAGCTTGAGAATAGGAAGGTGAAATTGAACAGGGACAACTATAATGTATTATTCATGGGCAGGAGAAATCAACTGGACACATATAGGTAAGAAAAAGTCTAGTTAAATAGCAACACTTTAGGAAAGGAGCTTGGGTCTGCACTGGATCAAAAGGTGAAACTAAGACACAAAGGGAGAAAGGCAAATGTCATTCTTGTCTGTTCAGTCAATACAGTGTGTAAGGCATAAAATATTTTCTCTCTGCTTGTTATTGGTAAAGTTACAGAGTAGTATCCAGTACTGGGCATTGCATTTAAATAAAGGCAACTAACCAGTGCAGGTAAAAGGAGTTAGAGTGATCACAGACACTCAAAACATTGCCTACATGGAAAGACTGAAGAATTTATTTAATCATGAAGAGAGGAGGGCTATGAAGACAACAGTCAAATATGTGAAAGTGTTGGAGAGAATAAGGCATTTTATCCCTTATTTCCATGGGGGATATAAAAAGGAATAGAGAGAAGATTCCATTTAATATCTGGAAAAATTGCTTATGTATAAAGATAGGAAGTGTTGGTAGGCTACTGGTTGTGCCACTAAAAGTGGAGGCCTTGCTGAATAGTTTAGACCAACATACACAAAGAAAACTTAGATATACTTGATCTAAGTGTAAGGCCAGGCATGGCCAAATGACTACCTGTAGTCCCTTCTAGCTCTGTGATGTTTAAAATTAGAGGTCAAATTGAACAGGTTCAAATTTGACAGATTATGATATGAGAACCCATCAATCAGTCTGTCTCTAGGAGATACAACAGGAAAATATTTGAGACAAAATGGGGAGACAAGTAAGCCTGTTGTCTAAAATAAAACCACTGCAAAAGGGATTAAGAGTTCTTTTGGCACTTGCATATGTGAAAATGAGATATAACGTGTATGAAAAAATGTGGCATTTTGTTTTTTACTTTCTTGTTTAAGAAAATATATTTTTTTTTAATTATAACTAGAGAGGCCACAAACTTGTATTAGACAGGTCTTTACTAAAACAATATAAATGTGCTTCCTGAAATAAAGTGTGTCCTATATTTGCAGTATAACATTATATTCAAATGATATCATTTGAATAAAGGTTTAAAATGAAGACTGTATTAATGCATTAGGTAATGTTCTCCTGAAAATATTTGTAACCTGCAGCAATTCAGTCTTTTCTAGAGGCAAAGACTTTGTTCTGCAAAACTAATTTATAAATCATTTTCAGTTAGATGATTTAGCAGTATTCAAATAAGAAATCTTTCACAGGGAAGAAAAATACCCAAGCCTTCACAAAGCTGATTAGCAGATTTCTAGGAGGGGACCCTTGGGTTGTGAATACCTCTATTATAATATCAGAATTGCTCATAAGAGAAAAAAAAATAAAACCTCAACTGTGAGAATGCAGTTATAGACAAAGTAAAGCTCTTTCACCACTAAGTTTTAACATAGAAGTGAATTGATATAAGATTAGATGAAGCAAGGAAAAAGGCAAAGATGTAGAAAGTTCAGTTTTTATCTTGACTGTCAAAATTTGTGAGGAACCTCTTAAAATGCTTTATTGTTAACAGAAATTCTTTATATGGCTGTGATGAGAAAAGTGAGGCATGTTCCTGCAGGTACATTTGAATGTAGAATATAATGAGCTGTTCTGGCTGTACTTGGCTTGGTGTAGAACTATAGAACTTGTGAAGTGGCTACCCCATCATGACTGCGGTAATTTTTATAATATTTTGAAGTCAGCGCATGTTCCATTCCTTTCAAACTGTCCATCTGGGGAAGAAGTTCGGGTATTAGAGAAGGCAGTTTAATTTTCCATTCACTAGCTATAGCCCAGTGATGCCTGAAATGTAGGCAAACAAATTACATGAAATCCAATTAAAATCAAAGATGCTGTGGAAATTCAGCTGGTTAGAGATGTTAATGTTTTGTTAAAACCTACCTTTTAATATCATATTCTTTTGCATGCTTCAGAATAGTGGAATTTTGGTTAATTGATACTACAATAATAATGAAATAGTTTGGCTTGTGAAGTTTCTGGTGGATTTAAAGCTTCATATTGAAGGATTAAAGAGTGAGTCAACACCAAGAGTAGCAAGTAACACATGTTGGGCCTCTAGTCCTGATTCTCTTCTCATACCTTTAAAATATTATCTTCCAGTTGGCTGCAACAGAATTATTCTTTATGTGTACTAGAGTTAAAAAGGTAAGATCCTTTAGATTCTCTCTACATATATTCTATGAGAAATTCCAAGGTTAGTGGTTTTCTAAGAGAAAGCATGTAAGGTAGTGAAATGCTTTTTGATGGCCTTAGATGAAAATTACAAGAGATAGAGCTCAAAACATCCTAGCTGTGAGCCTGACAACAAATGCCCTCATTGTGAGGTCTGTGTGGAACCCATATAGAATCATAGAATCATTAAGGTGGGAAAGGACCTTCAAGATCATCTGGTCCAACCATCCCCCTACAGAATGCCTTCTGTCCTTCCCTGTTGGACTGACTTTGTAGGTGACTACAGGAATCTTCAGCTGCGTGGCTGAAGAGGGCATGGACAGGAGGGTGCCTTGGTCTCTTTGTGCCCCTTTCTAGGCCTGCCACCGTAACAGGAGATTGCAGGAGAACAAAGGGAGTCACTTTCCATTTCCATGGGCAACCCCTGCCTCAGACCAACGCTGTCAATCTTTTGTCTTCATGGCAGCCAGGAGACACTTTTCCTGGGCTGGCCATGTCGCTGACCCTGCAGTGACACTGACCACTGCCAACGGGCTGCCACCTGTTGCACAAGCACTACATCACTGGGGTTGGTGCCAGGAGCACAGCCTGCTGTAATTCTGATTACTGATCTTTATGTTGATGTCCTCGTGGAAGGCTGCAAATCCCTCTGGCTGAGTGGCTGAGGACATGGGGGGTTCCATACGTCCTCCTCTGGGCCTTAGGCCCTAGAAGGCAAAGGAGAAGTAGCCACTACGTTTCATCACAGGCAGCCCCTGCAGGCCTGATATAAACGCTGCCCTGCACTTGTCTGCTCTGTCTAAAGGTCTTAAATACTCCATGAACTCCCAAATGAGACTACAGAGATGGTGTTTGCCCTTGAAGGGAGAAAGTTCTTATAGTCAAAACTCAACTGGAGTTCGAGATGGCCAGTACAGTGGTGGATAACAAAAAAAGGCTTTTTAAAAGTATGTTAACAGCAAAAGAAAGACTAAAGAAAACATTGATTCTTTACTTGATGAGGTTGGTCACATCACAAACAGGGATGAAGATAAAGCAGAGACATTTAATGCCTTCTTCACCTTGGCCTTTAACACCAATTATAGGTTCTGTGACCCGTAGAGCCCTGAGTTGGAGGACAGCAACTAAGGCAGTGAGAAACTCCCAGATGACATTGAAATTGTATGGGATTTGCTGCTGCAACTCAATGCAGATAAATCTATCAGGCCCAATAGGATTAATCCCAGGATATTAAACGAGTTGGCCAATATTATTGCAAGACCACTCTTTGTTATTTATCAATGGTCTTGGGAATCTGGAGAGGTCCCAAGAAGCTTGCTAACATTATTCCAGTTCCTAGGAAAGTCAAGAAAGAGGATCCTTTTAATTACAGGTCTGTCAATCTCACTTAAGTGCCTGGTAAAATCATGGAGATGATTATTCTTGGAGTTATTGAAAAACACTTGAAAGACAATACAGTCATTGGTCAAAACCAACATGGATTCATGAAGGGAAAGTCATGCCTTACTACCTTAACATCCTTTTATGACAAGGGAAGACAGTGGATTTTTTTTTTTTTGGGGGTGGGGGAGAGAGAAGGGGAAGGGAGAGGTGTGTGTGTGGCGAAGCTTTTGATACTGTCTCTCACAGTATGGAGAAAAATGTCCAGTATAGAGCTGGACATGTACACACTACATAGGGTGAAGGGTTGAGCTCTAAATAGTTGTAGTAAATAGGGTAACATCAGGCTGGTGGCCATTCACTAGTGGTTTTCCCTGTGGATCAATATTAGGGCCAGTTCTCTTCAATGTATTTATCAGTGACCCAGATACAAGAGTTGGCTGCACACTAAGTAAGTTTGTGGATGATACTAAAATAGAAGGAGCTGTTGATTCCCTTGAGGGTGGAAAAGCCTTGCAGAGATATCTTGACTAATCTAGAGAGTTGGGCAATCACCAGCCATCTGAAATTTAACGAGGGCAAGTGCTGGATTCTGCACCTAGGACAGTGTAACCATGGATGTACATATAGACTGAGGGATATGTGACTGGATTACAGCCCTGCAGAGAGTGATCTGTGAGCTTGATTGATCAATATGAATCAACAATAAGTCCTGGAGGCCAAAAGGACAAATCATATCCTGGGATACATTAAGCACAGTATAGCTAACCAGTCAAAAGAACTCCTACTATATTCAGCATTGGTGTGGCCTCATCTTGAGTACTGTGTTCAGTCTCAACAATGTAAGATATAAAAAGATCAGAATGTGTCCAAAGGAGGGCAACAAAGATGGTGAAAGGACTAGAGGGTTGGTTTGTTCAGCTTAGAGAAGAGAAGACTGAGGGGTGACCTCACTGCTGTCTACAGCTTCCTCATGGAGGGACTGGAAAGCAAGGCTCTGCTCTCGTCTATGGTAACTGATGATAGGATGTGAGGGAATGGCTTAAAGTTGCATCAGGGGAAATTCAGGTTGGATATCAGAAAAAAATCTTCACTGAGAGAGTGGTCAAGCACTGGAACAGGCTCCCCAAGGAAGTAAGTGGTCATGGCCCCAGTCCTGCTGGTGTTCAAGAAGCATTTGGACAATCCTCTTAGATACATGGTTTAAGTCTTAGGTTGCCGTGTGGAGCTAGGAGTTGGACTTGATGATCATCATAGGTCTCTTCCAGCTGAGAATATTCTGTGATTCTGTGATTCTCTAAAACAGTGGTAGACACATATATGAATAGAAAAATAGACAAATAGAAATAGAGAAATGGAGAATTCACCTGTCTAGTGCAGGGCTACATCCATACTGACAAATGCAATTGCTCCAGACAGTGAGTCTGAGTTTGCAGGCCAAGTGGGATGTGGATAGGGCTACTACTGTGCACTGCAGTAACATGACCACATCCACACTGCTAAACACTCAGCCCTGGGGCCCATTGTGTGCCCTTGCAGATTTCATTACTATTTTGTATGTATTATTTCTGGTTCAAAGTGCCTAGAAATAATCTTAGAAGAACATTGCAGCCTGCCAGATTACAGTGATTAAAAGGAATGACATTTGTCTAGCAGAGGAGTAAGAGGGATACATCTTTTCCTCCCACCTGTACTGGCAATTGGAGAGGCTTTTGATGAGTGCTGTGATGTTTCTCCTAAGCCAGTATGTCTTCTTCACTAAAATGGGAGATTCCCAAGACCACCTTCAGCGTTGTCTGAAGCAGGCACTCATTCCCAGAAGACCATACAGGAGCAAGAACTCCTATCCTTTTGTATGGACATAAAAGGAACATAAAAGGAACAGACCCAAAGGTCCATAGGAACATCTGCGTATTTATGGATTTTAGATTAGGATTTGTGGCAGGGAAGTCAGCCTTTTCTTAGCTCTTGAGGAGTAATTTGGACAGCCTTCACTGATGAGGTTTTGCATAGCTTAGGGCCAAAAACTATATGATGTGTTTTATCCTGTGGCCTGAAAAAGTTCATGTGTGTGTTGTCTATCTTTCACTTGATCCTTATCTGTGCACCTGCCAGGACTGTCCAATCTGAGGGTGAATTGTCCAGTTCCCTTGGTAAGGAAAATGTTAAGATTCTTGTATGGCTTCCAGTTTAGATGCAAATAACAGGCATGGACACCAAGAAGCTCTTCCTGTAGAACAGCTACAGGAACCTATTTTCTGCTGGTCTGTGTTTTGTATGGGAATATTGTAAGGACCTTGGCCCTTGCTGGGATAAAGAGTGTGACCCTGGTGACATGTCTTGTCTTTCAGCTCATGGCATCACAGCAACTGAAGGCCATGGGGGAGTACCAGGGTGCCCTTCTCCACTATGCCAATGTAGAGGATGGTACAGAGAGGATGCAAAGATGGCATCTGTGGAGGCTCCTGCTTTGGAGGAGTGCTTGGATCTAGACCACATGCAGAGAGACCACAGCTTCCAACACTGTGCCCTGTCTCACAGTTTTGGGGCAAGCTGAGTGTGTGGGGCTGTTTTACCTTATGTCACTTGCTACACCCAGGTGCAATGGGTAAAGCATGGACCCAGGTGCCTGTGGCCAGGCATGGTTTCCCCATCCCATGCTAACATGCAGAAACATATGCAAGCTGAAGGAACACAGTGGGTTAATTGGGTGTGAACAGTGCAGAAGAGCAGTCCTGGGTACAACGATGGAAAGAGAGTTGCCTGGCCTGTGGCGAGTGACTTGTGGCATCTGTGGTGGTATGTGGCACAGCTGAGGCCCTTACCAGAATACTGCCAAAAATGAGGGCACTTCAGGCAGGGAAGTCTCTGGGCAAGAGAATTTTCAGCAGAGGCTTTTACTTAGAAATCCACTGCAGTTGCAGAAAATATTCTCTGAGTTATACTAAAATGATGGTTTTAGAAATATTTTTATTTAAATACATGGTATATCTCATAGCTTTTCAATCTTCAGGCTTCATTTGGGTTGAAGCTTAGTTTCCTCCATATGTTTACCATCAGCTGAAGAGCTAGAGCTGATGAGCTGCTTGGAAATGTTTTGTCATGCTGTATGTGAGTTTTTCTGCTTTGCAACTAAATGTTTTTACATTTAACTTGCACTGTTTCTGAGAAGAGATGAGTATTCGCTGTTAATGCTGTTATTTCACACTTACATAATAGCTATTCATTTGTTTCATGAGTGAATTTTTCCACTAAGGATTTCCAAACTTCACATCACAGTAGTCTGCAGTTGCATTGCAATTTGATGCAACTGTGGCTTGCACATAATTACTACAGAAGGGTTCGTGATGCCACCATCTTCCCTGTCATGGAAGCTCTGGCTTAGATGATGCAGAGCACTCCTATTTGATCTAAACAAAACTGATTCAATTTAGCAAGTCAATCCCACTAAAGAGCATTTTGGGACTTAAAAATATGCATGCGGTATGATAAAATGTATGGTAAGTGCAAAGATAAACAGGAATATTTTTCCAGAAGGCTATTAGATAAATTTGCAAATATATTTGTTCATCTGTATTTTTAAAAATCCTATGCAATTCTATAATCGAATGGTCTACAGATATTTTTGTCATTACGTATATTTTACTTTCAGATAGCATTTGGGATTCTACTGTGTAAGAATTTCATCAATGAAATATAGAGAGATCAAAGCAAAAAGAAATCAAATTTGGTTGCATTAAGCACATTTTGGGATAGGCTGAGCAGTCAGTCAATTCCTTTTGAATACTTTAAAGTCAGCAGACAATGTATATGTCCTGTACTTTGGAAAATGTATGTGAGTAAGAGAAGAAGAAAAGTGAAAACCTTACCTTTACTATTCAAGACTATTCTGATGTATACATAGCAGTTTTAGGGTCTATTTTCTGGCATTATTTTTGTATTTTCGAATCATTCAGACAGTTTGTACTCCATTGGAAATGCTATTTTATTAAAGGCATGGCTGTTTGGAAAATAGCGATTGAGAAGGTCTTCCAGAAGCCTTCATTTCCCTCTTGATCCTGGAGTTAACCAGGTTTCTTTATTATTTTCTAACCACAATGTTGTATCTATGATTTTTTACTGTGAAGGTAAGGTTAATTTAGATTCATTGTTTGGTCATTCATGTTTGAAATCCTACAGAATTTAGACCATGTGAATGGGAGGAGCCCTCACTAAATAGGTCCAGGACTGCCATTTTATTGCTAAAGACATTTATTGCTAAAGACTTAAGACATTGATAAAGCATGCAGGAAGATGGCTTTACCCTGGCCAGAGGTGGAGGTACCTGAATGCAACATGAGGAACTACAAAAGAAGACATGAGATCTTACTCAGAATAACAAGGAACTGGCTGTGAAGCTGCCAAAAGTGACCAACAGTGTCATAAGGGATGGATGGGTCTCACCAGCAATTGGAGTGAGGTTGCATTAGAAATGGATGAATGTCATAGACAGATGAAGAAGAGCATCAGAGATCTTCTGGAGAGCAGTCCTGCAAGGTCAGCAATGCCCTGGTAACCCCATCTTTACACCATGTAAAGCAGAGATGACCTAAGTAACAGCACCAGAAATACCAAATCTGGGTACAGCTGTAGTGGGGAAAAGTATTTAGCAGAAACCTGTTTAATTGTGAGGGAAAATAGAAGGAGAAAAAGGGAGGAAGGGAAGAAAAAAAGGGGAATAAAAACAGGAGTATGGAGAGAAGAATAAAGAAGGTTTTTCTGGGGCAGCCTTGTATCTGATCACTGTCTGAGTTCCATCTGATTGTTGTCTGATTTTCTAATATTTTTCCTTGCAACAGTGTTCTCTGCTCTGTGTGAGATCCTGGTGAGCTTGAAGCCAAACCAGCTGGTGAGTAGGACGGGAGGTCTAGGTCTAGATACTGAAGGGGCCATAAATCTAGAGGCCAGTTACCAGAGAGACTGGAGGTCAGAGACCATATACTGGACGGACTATAGGTCTGTGCCAGCTAGCAGAGAGTCCCTGTGTATGTTTCTGCACATGTGCTCCTTTTGGGAATACATGTTTAGCTTTGCTCCTGGGCTGGACCTGGGAACAGGGACCAGCAGCAGCCTCACGTCCAGACAACAGGA
Organism: Cygnus atratus; assembly: GCF_013377495.2. NCBI lineage: Eukaryota > Metazoa > Chordata > Aves > Anseriformes > Anatidae > Cygnus > Cygnus atratus. The sequence continues at coordinate 164,245,400 of NC_066362.1, forward strand.
AAGGAAAGATTTGTGTCCCAAAGCCTTTGGCTTTGCCTCCTCTTGGCTGACATTGCATGCACAACAACCGTTGTGCTCATTCCCACAGTCTTTCCTTTCCTCGTTCCTTAATCTCTTCTAAACTTATTATGATAATTCACAATAAATTCTGGAACTTCACATAGGATTTTAGTCTCTGTGGTATTCAGGGAGTGTCTACAATCTGAAATCCATTATAATTATGTCTATTTTGCTGCTAGGATGACAGGCCAGGGGACATATTAAAGCATGCTATATACATTGACCCATGTACTTATATCTGCCTTCATTTGTAGGAAATGTGGAAAGTTTTAGAGATCATGCCAAACTATTTTAATGTCAATATGTTTTATGAGATATGTTAAATAATGTACACGGACATTCAATACTTTAGAAGTTCCTTACACTCAAAAATTCCCAAGAGCATACAGAACTTTTATTGCTTTTCATTTTTGAAAGATTTGGTAGTGTTTTTTGTATTGAATGTGTTGTATAGATATCTTATATTCAGCAGCACAGAACTCATTAATAGATGATTTTAAACACTAGCTAATTTTGTTTTCTGCAGAATCCTATCATATACTTAAAAATATATTGTTTTATATTGTTGAGATCTTTCCTGCAGAGACGGTATCAGCTGCTATTTCAGATGTTACAATTACTACCGTAATTGTTTATTATTATTATTATTATTATTATTATTATTTATTTATTATTTTTTTTAAAGGAATGAAAACTATCTATGAAAAAACAGCAATCCATTTTCACAACTGAAAGTGATGACGACATCATCTAAGTTAGAGGCACAACAAACCATGGGTCTAATCTCAGCTACTTTGAAAACAAAGTAAACGGTTGAAAGCCATTATCTGATGGAAAAATATGTCTAAACTATTTTTTTTTTTTTAAAGAGCAAGATGTAAAAATGTTGGTGATTAATACAGTATCTTTCTTGAATGGTAATGTAAAGACCTGAATCGCCTGCCCTGACTGAAAGGGCTCCCCTCTACACGTTGACCAGCAGACCTGGATGACCAGAGTGGATAAAGAAAATACTGCATCTTACAAAGTAACTTTACATCTGGTTCTCCCTGCAGTGGAACCAAGGCACTTTGCAACAGGAGGTTTCTCTGCTTTTCACCAGGGAACAGTAACAGTGAAACCCATTGCTTCCAGATGTGACTTGTTGTCATGATATGGTCCAGTTTTGTAATCATCATTACCCTCATCTGCTGTTGATCAAGCTGGAGCTGCACACTGTGACAGCTCTCCAATTTGTGACAGTATCGATGGCCTCCTGAACCTGACCACCCATTTACTGTCATGACATCTATTGCCACATTTTATGCTCTTGAACTTTCTAGTTTCTAGTAAACACTAGTTTCTAGTATTTGAAATACCTTACAAATACAAATTAACCTTTGATATTAAATATAGGTTTTTAACTTCTTCTTCATTTTTGTAATTATTACTTGCTGGCCCTTCAGGTTTTCCCATGTAATGTCCGTAAGCCATTCAGAACATTTAAGTTTCCTTTGAACATCTGCATTTGATTTTTACTTACATTTCCTGCTTCTTCTAACATCTGTTCTGACAGACTGTTCGACCTTTGCTGTTGTTAATTTGTTTTGTTAAAATTTTTCTTCCTTGGCTCAGTCTCATAGTGACATGACCAAACTCCTATATGCATTAAACTGCATCGTTTATCCCCAGCTAGGAGTTCCCATCAGCTGCTTCTCTGTGGAGGTCAGTGGCCCTCACAGCACTGCAATTCAATTGCATGCCCTGGATCCAGCCATGCATCCATCAGCTGGATGCTGGATCTCATGTCTACTGTGAAATACCATAAAGCATAATGCTTCTTTGAAGTGAGATTTGGGGAAAACCCAAATTTAGTGAGAAGTATGCTCAGTGTCACAAATTTTGCTGGCTGTCTGAATTCAAATAAGTTTAACATAAAGATCTCTGCAGAAACTTAACAGTGGACACCTAGTAACAGTGAACAGTTAGCTACATAAATATTATTATTGAACTAAATTGATAATCCATTGGGGGATTAGATTTTCCTTGGAATCTGGTAAACTGAAGAAACTGGAGAGTCTTTTCCACCTAAAAACTGTTGTCGCATATCTTCATATTCCTGGATCCCTCACAGAAATCAGTATTTCTTAGTTTCAAAGTTTGTTGCTATTGGATGATAGAAAAAAAAGTTTCATGAAAATCATGTTGTAATAGCCTAAAGTTTGGAAATCCAAATGGGAAATTTCATTATCAGTATTTTTTTCAGCTGCAGTGTCAGACTAGACACAGTACTGTGAAAGTTTTATTTTTTCTTCCTGGACTAATAAAAAGAGGAACCTCTATAAACGCAGAACATCTATCAGAACCCACCAACCAGCTGTGCTTCTTCTTTTGCACCAGGGCCAGAGGACCTTTTGCATAGCCACTTCCTAATACTTTCCCTGAAGAACTGCCTTCAAAAGCAACACCACAGTTTTTAAAGTTTGCTTAACAATTTTGAAAGGAGAGGTCTCACTGTGTGTTTTGACTGTTGCAATCATTTAACGGTAGTTACCAAAAGATGTTTATAAAAAGTGCATTTTGCATGTGAACGGTGCTCTATAATCAATAACATATACATTTGTAGGCATTAGGTTATCTTCCTGACTAAAACTGTAACCAAATCCTTGTATTTTGTGTCCAGATCATGTCTGGGGTAACTTGACCTGCTTAGTGAAAAAGCTTTGGAGAATCTCAACTGTTTTGCTTCCAGTGAACATCATAGTCTGATGTTTCACATCATTCTGTGGAACATGACTGTCAAACATCTTTGTTGAGCTGGTCATGCATGAAAGAGTGAAATCTTTTGCATCAGCAAGAACAGTCTCTTCAAGATGTTCATGTCATGGTGCTTCCTTTTCCTGGCATAGATGTAGCCTCTCCTCACCAGGTGAGTCCCTTGAACAAGTGAGAAACAAATGCCTTAAAATTTCCTGTCTTGATGTGCTGTTTAAGTACACCTTATTTTTCTGATCACCAATAATAATAAAAATGCTGTAACAGACAGTAGTTCCTCTTCCCTATATTTAATGAAGATTTTCACAACTAATCTTCCCTGCATTTCTGATACAACCTGACAACTTCAGTATATTAAATCATTAAATTTCTTTATAATATGTAGCAAAACAGCATAGGAGGGCAATGACAATCATTTCCATTTTAGTACAGAAACTCAAAATTGTCTGGCGAGCTCTGGCGAGCCCTTGGATAGTCCACGGAAGAAAAGGTAAAAGAATTAATCTAATTTACACTACAGTCTAAGAAGCTCCTAAATCTTTCAAGTATACTTGTTTTGGCTCTGATTACACTTGGAAAAAATGTAATCCAATTTTATATTGCTGCTGTATATAATTGCTTGTTCTTTAACTAAACATTCTTTCCCATCCAAAAATCCCCATGTGATTTTTGGACACTGCCCACATCACTGCTATATATGAATGTGTTGCTACTGGCAGAGAAAAGACTATGAGTTTTTCTGAAAAGTTTTTATCAATTATCATTTGCCTATGAAAGTATATCATATAATTAATTACATTATCCTAGGAATACCATAACTGTGGTCATTAGCAGGAGGGCAGGAAGAAGAGTAAGGCATTCTTTTTCTTCTGAATCTCTTTAATGTAAGCTTACACAGAATTCCCAGGACAGATCACATTTGACACAGGAAAAAAATATTCTTGCAAACCTGCATAAAGTCTGTTCTGAATTCAGATGGAATAAAGTCAGCATAATGAAAGGCAATATTGGGCTCCTCCAGAGTCTCTGACAAAGGCACAAATATTGGCTTTTTATTCTTTGCTGCTCTACTATTCAAATAGAATAAAATATCAGCCATGCATTTTTTCTTTACTGTGTCTGAATGAGCTCTCTTGGCATTTCAGACTTGGTGCACGGTGGGCTGGATACTTGAGTTTTAATTTTCTTGTTCAGCTTAATAATGTAACTTTTCATGTTCCCCCCTCCTCCTGGAGACCTCCTAACAATCTTTGCAAGATCTTTGTACTTTATGTTTCAATATTTGTTCTACAAATAGTTTATATGTAGAATAACCCAGAAACCCCCAAAAGCACTGGCAGCAAGTGCCAGTGGGCCAATAGGCCAGAGGAGCACCAGCTATGCTGCCGGGAAGGGTAATTCTGAAGAAACAAAGTTATCAATTTCTGTTTGAAACAGCTCTAAGAGCCTGGGGCAGGTTTCTTTCTCTGAAACCTCGGGCAGCTGAACTCAGGTCTCAGCCTGAAGGAGGCCCCAGGGGCCAGCCTTGATGAATAGTTGGTAATCTAAGGGTATTGCTTTTCACTAGCTGCAACACGATGAATTTTGTCTTCAGTGGAGTTAGAAAATATTTTATTGAAGCATTTCCGCCTGCCTCCTACACGTGACAAGTGTTCTTGAAGAACTGCATATTGGTGGTTACACCACGGCAGGTATTAGCAAGTCACCTGTTGATTGGTGGCTCAGAGGGAAATTATCTTTCTCCTCCACCCAGATGATTTGCCCAGACTTGCTCACAAAAAGCTTCTTTGTTTTTAACCCCAAATGTTTGGTCCATGCTGCAGCAGTGGCATCCAGGGAAGAGTGCTGCTGATGAGGACCAAAAGTGAGCCAGACATACCTGCACACAGCATAAGAAGGATACAGGAGATAAAGCATGTAAAAATGAGAAGGTGGGTGTACAGTTAAAGGAAATGGCAGCAGGTGGAGAGCATCGGAATAGAAAGTGCAGTATAGAAGTTGTAGAGGTAAGGGAGGGTCAGGATAACATTTTAAAGTCAAAGCCTGTGCATTCAGAGTCATACGCTGCATGCAGGCTGCGTGCCACTGCTCTAAAGGACAAGGCAAGGCAGCAAAGAATGTCAGGCATAAGACCTTCTGTCTCACGCTGAGGAGTGCAGGAGCCTTGCTTTCATGCAGGGTATTTGGCTGCAGCTGTGAGTCCCTCTTCCTTATGAGATACTGCTGATCTTCCTGGGCATCACGGACTCCCTGCTCACATGGAGGGAGCATTGTAGCAGCTGCATGTCTGTCTTTCCCCTTCAAGACCTGGATATACGTCAAGAGAAATGCATGCGCCTGACAGTTAAAAACCCGTGCAGAGCCAAGCCAGGTGTAAACTGGTTTAGGGTCTGGAAGCAGCAGAATAACATTCAGCGTGGGTTAAACACTACCCTTGCATTCACTCAAGGTCCGGGGCAGATTTTGCAAACTGTGCTAACTTTCATGTTGCCATGGCTACTGTGCCTGTGCTAGCTGGCTCAGACACACTTGAGGGTTTTTGTGTGAGCGGTGGGACTGTCTCTGACCGCATTTAGGTGCATCTCGTGCACTGTCATCTGGACTGAGAATACTGAGAATACATGGACTGGATTTGTAAGCTTAGTCTTCCACTACTCCAAAAGCTGCTCTGCTGAAGGAGGTTGTGCATTATTGAATCTACTTATGAATAAAACAATAAAGATGAAGCAGAGATTTCAGTGCTAATCTTAAAATTGTTCTCATTGATTTTAGGGAAATGTAGTACTCAAATTGTTGTTCGCACTACACAAAGCTGAGGCTAAACTTGCTTGCATCATATTTCCACATGAAAAATTTAGTTCTGAATTACTATTGCTTTTAGTTTGGTATTCACAGAAGACACCTCAAAAGTGGATTTATACCTAGCTCTTTGTATGCTTCTACAAGAATAAAGTCTACTGAAGCCAAATATATTTTCATCACAAGTGCATTCAGTGGTTCATGAGCCATGTTCTCTTCCAATTTTGGCCTCAGCCTAGCTTCCCCCTCCTGATAAAGACTGAAAGTTTTCAGTCAGATTGCTGTAACATTATATATACAAAACAGCGCAAAATAACTAGGAAACGAACCTTAGGTTTTTGTGCAAGATCATCTACACAGAGACACTGGAATCTGGAAAACTCCCAGAAAAGAAGAGTGGCTGAAGATTTATATACTTTCTTGGAAGATGGATAACATGTTCTGCTTGGCCAGGAAGCTAGAATGCTGTTACAAAGCCCAGAAGCCCTTTCTAAATGCTAGCAGTGTGTCTCTGTTTGTGGAAAGAAAGCATTTCTGTTCTGCCTCCTCTCTTCTGAGCTGCCTGTGAGCACATTTTTCTTCTTGGATGTCTTTGTGTTGTAAATGACAGCAGAGCAGTTTTCCTTTGCCCTTGTAGGTAAAGGCCGGGATCACTGATGCATGCTGTGCTCCAGCCTCACTTCTTACCCTGCACCCAGGACAGGACTAGCAGCATCAGCTGAGGATTTTCCCAGTGTAAGGGAATAATATGTAGTTACCACTTACAGGAATAAACCAAAGAGTAGAGAAGGAAGCCTAAGCATTGGTCCCCGCTTTTCATAGCTGCTGTCTGTTCTGCAGCTTGAAATAAGAGAAAGGATGAGTTCTCCTCTCTGTTTTGATGTAGTCATTTTTTACAGTGACTTTCAAAATCAACTCTTTCCACAATAAGGTTTCCAGCACTGGAAAGCCAAAAAAGTCAAGTTAAATTATGTAGACTTACGACAACAAACCCAAGACTGAAAAGCTGTGCTGGTATGCAAGAACATATAACAATTCTTATATATACGGGGCTGAATTCAAAGCAGCTGATGCGACTCTTTGGAGACTGGTGAGCCTTGGGCAGTGGGGATGTAATATTATGGGAGATTTATCAGACAGATTATATCACATTCACTCCATTTACACCTTGTTTTGCTTTCACTTCCATAAAGTGAAACTTCACCAGTCACGTTGGAAGCACACGAATGAGGTTAAAGAAATTGCATACGTAAGAATAGGATGAGGAAATCAAACCACTGCAAGGTTCCCAGTAAGTGGAAGATAAAGTGCTATGGCATGCAACAGGCAATTTTCTCAGCATGTACATGGATAGACAATAGTTATCCACTTGATCTCACCTTTATTTTCTTCTTCTTCAGTGCAATCACACACATTTATTTATGCAGCTGGTATTAGAATTTTTTGCTGTTACATCTGTATACACAGCATGTGTGTATTTAACCACAGATATACAACATACAGAAAGCTATCACTACATCAGAAAACTCTGTGGTATCTTCTAGTGGGTCCAAACATACTGTTAAAAGCTTTAATTCTTGACCTATCAAATTACCTCACAGCTCTCCATCTTTCAGAAAACTAGAGGTCTTTCTTGTTTTGACTGCGGAGGAGAATGGGAAATGGAACAGCAGTTATCTAACCTTTTGTTTTTCTATCCTCTTAAGCCATTTATTTTTCACTCCTGATCACTGTTGTTGGTCAGGAAAAATAATTTCACATGACTTGGAAAAACTCAGAAAAGGATACTTTTGATTTTTCTATTCTTTTCTCCTCCCCTTTGTTTGTTTACCAGATAAATATTTCTACACAGACACAGCTACGTAGGCATTCAAGCACCACCAAAAACATTATAGTCCAACCACTCCCATTTCAGAAAAAAGATAACAAGCAGAAAATGGCAGCTTTGGCTCCTTTTTGAAATGCAGCTGCTGGCCTCCTAACTCTCATGTCTTACAGGGACAGATCTTATGTTAGGTTCAAGAAACAAGGAAAGAGTGAGTGTTCAAGCAGAGTGAGTAGAGACAGTAGCTAGCTTTTCCCTTCTACTGAATGTAGACATGCTATGTGTCCACATGTGGGTATAAATTGCTGCTTGAAGTTATACCCATTTCAAGGTCGCAGATGGAAACATTTGGAGTTGGCAGGGTGATCCATCTCTCTTGACCATACGTTTGAACAAAGGGTTTAACCACCAACAGAGGGCCACTGCTCATCCATCAGCATGACATGGGGCCCCCGTGCTGCTCTGCTTTACTACAGGGTAGTGAAATGCTCAGTTCCTGGGTTAAACACAGGTCCCGAGCTTGAGCAAGCCACAATTGTTAAGCTCTCCTACAAGTTTCCAGGTGGGTAACAGCAGGGATATATCACCATAGATAAAGTAGAAAGTCTTCAATAAAATCATGACACAGGGGTGAAAAGGCCTAAACAGGTGCTTAAATTAGGAAATGTTTCACAGATGGCTAAAAAGTGGAGTGCTGGACTTTGGGCCAGTGTTTCAAGCTCTTGTTTCATTCCACTTACCCAGGACGGAAATAGAAACAGCTCGAAGCAAAGAGGAAAAGCTAAAGTTCAAAATTCAGAGATTAGCAATGTGTAGCCTGCAGCTCAGCTCGTAGGCAACTGTTCTCTGAAGCATGGCCAAAGAACGTAGCTGAGAGAACTGAAGAAAAAGATTATTTTTTTGGTAAAAGTTAGTCATCTAGTGACAAATAATTACTTCTTTTTGTGTATGATTTAAAAGCAACACTCATCTGAGATGTTATAAGAGGAGATGCCCAATAATGCAAATGTTAGTAGCTAGAAGAACACAGAAAGCAAAGTCAGACACAACAAAAGGGAATATTTTTAAATATTCCATCTTCAAGGACAAATAATTACCTTTTGAAGACTTTTTAAAACAAAAGTTTGAAAAGTTCAATTTTTCTGATTTTTTTTTTCTCCCACAATTTTGTGATTAAATTCATTCATGGAATTACAAATAAAGTTTTAATTCATGCTTTGAATATACATCTCTCTGTAAAATTAATTCTGGTGCTATGAGAGTGTTAGCTCAGCTTGCAAACATATTCTATTTCTTTCATCACACTTACATTATTTCCCATTTTTACACTATTATTATGCTTCATAACTAGTTTTCTGTACTTTTTATGTGCAGAACACTGAGATAGCAAAGGATGCCATAGATTCCTTAGACAGAAACTACAGGTAAAATTTATGTATTTACATTAATAAAAAAGATAGGACTTGAGTGATACATTTGCAGTTTTATGTACAGCATAAATCATTTACTTCTTCTCTGTTTGTGACAGTCTGCAGTTTAAGCAAATTATTTGCTCACACAAAATGTAACTGGAACTGTAGGTTCAGAAGCTTTGCTGTGCTCTTTTATCTGCTCTTCTTCCTCCCAGTGCGTCTATATCTCCCCTGAAGAAATACTTTGAAACTCAAAGCTGGTATTTTTATGAGCTGCATGCTGGGTAATAATATGAAGACCATATTCTAATTGTGCAAAAATGGCTTCTCTTTAAAAACAAGTATTTTCATAGTTCTTCCATCAGCAGCTAGCTTTTATTTTAAGCCGTGTGCATAGAGTCATTTCCCAGCGCCTGCTTCACACTCTTCCATCCCACAGCTTGATCTCCTTGCTCCCTAGTATCATGCTGTTTTCTACATGGGAAGCTTTTAGAAAGAGCTGCAAAAGGCACCTTTTAATTTATCCCTTTCCAGTAAACCAAATGATTAATTCCAAAGCCAGTAGCTGACTGGTTTGATTAGAGTTGTCCTGGCACAGAGGCACTCTGCCTTATGTAGAGCATCAATTATTTCACTACATGTGATGTGATTTTGGCTCCTGCTGAAACCAGTTTTCACATGACAGAGAAACTCTGTTCTTCAAAGAGTGGGAAGGGACGTCTCAGCATGACTGCCTCCTGCAGTTTCTTACCTTCTGGAGAAGGAAAATCAGTCAGGGCTGTTGCCAGAGGCATAGATGCCTCCCTACCCTCCTTGCTCAGTGCTGATCTTACACATAGGTGGGATGAGATGAAGGTCTTTGGACAATGGGCATGGCTTTTTTCTCTCCTTCCACCTGCAACTTTGAGCCTGGGAAAGAGCAGAAGCAAGCTCATCTGAGCATTATTGGAATACATTGGCATACAGTGGTCAGATCTGATATCTAGGGGTGAGATTACAGAATTACAAGACAGGATTTGCTCAAATCCAAAATGATTCACTCCCCAGAAATAAGTGGAGACATGACTCAGAAGCTTGCCTGCTCAGTGGGAATTTATATCCCATGACCAGTGTACTCGGCTCCAGGGTTAGGATGTTCCTGGAATATGTATATCTCTAGGACCGGCTGCCAAGGTCAGCTCAGTGAGACTTCACTAATCCTTGTTTTCCTCTCTCTGTCTATCCTGGCTTCTGGTGTTGAGCCACTTCCTTCCATCCCAAATGGATGGAATAAAACTTCAGACAATCCTCAAAGCCTCCAATACTCCTTAGCAACTGACATGTGCAAGTGGTAGAAAAAGCTCCAGTGTATGTGACAGTTATTGTTCTTAGTCCTCATCTACTGAAACGAAAGTTCAGGGAAGAAGTCTCTTTTCAGTACTTCCCCCTTCTGCCTCCTTCTTTCTCTGCCTAATGTTGATGTTTACCAATGTCTTCTGGCAGAATTAGAGAAGTGTTAACATCAGAAGTACTTTCAGGCAGCTTCACTTCTGTTCTGTTCTCACCACTGTTGGAGAAGGCAGAGGTCTGGCTAGTAGGAAAACAACTGCGCTGTCATGTCTGCACACTTTTGCCTTTGATCCTCCACTGCAGTTCAACCTTCCTCTCACTGCATCCAGCAGCAATAGCACTTTTCCACCTCTGTCTTGTAGCTGCCCATAGTACTCCTTGTACATCTGTTTTTAGGCTGTAGCTTTGAAGTGGACCCTGCTTTCAGTGGGATATGGACCAGGTGGACCCCAGTGGTCTCTTGAAATATTGTTGTTCCCTGTTGGTATGACTCTGATTTTGCATGTGTCTGGATAGGTAAGTGGAGTCACTCCAGTCTGGGAACAATTTTGAGAAAAACTACATGATTTCCCACTGACAATTATTTAAGATTGAAAGCTAATCATACTGGACCCAGTGTGTAGCCTATTGTGTCTTCAGGAACCATAATGAAGGACACTTGGCAAATTAGATATCTGTGTTTTAACTGGATGTTACTTTCACGCAACTGTGCCAGATCATGAAGTTGTCTTATTGCACATTTGAGTGGAGGAACAAAGTGCTAGATCAGTTTGCAAGTTAACCTAAAATACAGAGCTGGTGCTGTAAACAGATGCACCAAACACACGCATCTGTTCGCCTGTGTGTCAGAACTGAAATATAGTTGCCCAAATATAGGATGTAGGCAACTGACTGAAAATTTGACTTAAAATGTGTATGCCTTAAAAGGAAAACATCAGCTAATATCTCTGCCATGTTAAAGACAATCTTGAAGACATACATGCAACTCAACTAAAAGTTGCTAAATTTTGTCCCACTGGTACAAAGTCTGTAGGTTTTGCAGTTAGCAAGAAAAGGAGCTTGTGGTGTGACAGAAGCGGAGGAAGAATCTAACATCCCAGAAAAGAGTTCAATGAATTGTTTTATTTTTTGTCTTTCATTTTTCAAATGTTTCTTTTCTATAAAAATAAGAACTATCATAAAGAAAGTCATTTTGTCAGGGAGTTTATCATCTGCTCTCTCTAACACTGTTTATATTGCAAATGTGTCAAACCTGGGTCATATCATGATGATAAATGTCTCACTGTTCCCTTCCACTGCCCTTTTCTATCTGTTATCATTGAGTATCTTGTCTCCTACTTCAATTAATTCAGATTATAAATGCCTTGTGACAGGTGCTGTCTTGTTCCATGTTTTTGAGATACTTAGTGTGATTAGGTGAACATTTACTGGATCACTGTTTTTCAACCTTATTTGGTGATAAAATGAAGTGCAGACATGCACTTGTGCCATGACATCTGCATTTGGGAATTGTACTCATTCTGAAACTTGTCTTCAGTCAACCAGGAAGCAGCTGTCCTACTTTAAGTGAGAGAGGAGGAAACAGGAGAGCATCAAGACATCTAAGGGAGCAGAAATCTCTGTGGTCTGCGGAAAAAGACCCATCTTCTGATGGGTGAAAATACAGTGACTGGCTGCTCTTGCAGTATTTGCAATGAATATCATGAGAACAAGCTGTTCCTGTGACATTCTTGGCTTGCCCATCTGGTAGGAAAAACAGGAATGAGCAGGAAGAAAGGGAAATGGCAAGAGGACTCTGAGTGTGCAGGCATGTGCGTGTGTGTATACATGTCAGGTAGGAGGAGGGAGCAGAAAAATTAAGAGGGTATAAAAAGTGGGAGGGAAATGAGCACGGAAAAATACCCTAAAGAGGAAGCATATTGGATCTCTGTAAAGAGAAACAAAGAACAAAACACCTGCCAGGCAAAGATACAGAAGGACAAACACAGATAAAGGAAGGAAGGAAGGAAGGAAGGAAGGAAGGAAGGAAGGAAGGGTTAAGAAAGAAAAAAAGGAAAGAAAGAAAGATTAAGAAAGAAAACTAGGAATTGTTGTGTTATTCCATCAGTTTTGCCAGAAATTGAATTAAGCTCTTTGCCAACCATTTGTGTTATCATCTGAATTCAGTGGTGTATGTATTACTAAACTACCACAAAGAGTCTTTTCAGTAAAGCATCTCTGTGCTGTATGAAACAGTACTCAGGAGCCTGAGGGAGACACAATGTGAATTTAGATTTTCTTATACATTCATGTAGGGTTTCTGATTATTTTTTGATTTTCATAAGTAGTGTAGCTACTACTACTTTTATTATAATGACTAACTATAGAGGCTATCTTAGATAGCAGCCAAAGAAAAACGCAACCTGTTTATAGCTATTGCTTTCTCTCTTCCACTTTCTGTCCCATTTCACTACAGGGAAGGTTTTAAAACTCTGGCCTGACATCTCACTACCTGTCTTTGGATGATGGTGTTTCAGACAACTGCACTGATTCAACACTGACGTCAGAGCTGCTGGGAAGGCTCTGGGTGAGCTCTGGCTTCTCTGAGGCTCTGTTCATGTGTGCAAGGAACAGGTTGCTGAGGGACATTTGGCTTGTATGAAGAACAAGTCTCCAGCAACGCCATGCTCAGGTATGTCCAGGGGTGAGTATCTCTTCCCCCTACCACATCTAATAGGGGAGAGGAGATACTAACATCACCTGGGGTTGAAATAGGGGGGAGGAGGAAATAACATCACCTGGGGTTGGAAATGGAGTCACAGAGAGGATGTAGGAATTGCTGCACTATTTGAGCAAGTCTTAGGGAGACTGTGGGGACATAGATAACCCTGAGACTCATCAACATCCTGGAGTAGATGGGATTATTGTTTCTACATACAGTTTTGCATTCCCCTTTTTATTACCAATTCTATTTCTCATTTTAATCATTTGATTATTTTCTTTGTCATCTGTGTAATTTTAATTAAATAAATTGGCTTTTAATTTTGACTCAGTGCCTTGGGACAAATCTATCTCTTTCCTGTTGCCATTTCTGTCCATGGCATGCAGCTCTGGCTGACATATGTAGTCTGTCTAAATATCAAAGGTTTTTAAAAAATGTGAGAAAATGAGGAAAATGGCAGGAAAAAAAAACACAGCATAACACATTCTTGCTGTGATTTACATGGAAAAACATTTGCAATCTCAAAGCTGATTACAGAGATAAGTTCAAATGCTGAACTCAGGCCAGAAGTCCTCATTGCTATCAAAAGTGGACACTGCTCTTTGAGTAAAGCCACCTACACCTGACAAAGAAGTTCTACCTTAAGGGCAGATCACAGCCGTGCGAGTCTCAAAACCTGGGTTGTTACCACAGTTCATCCACTGAATTGTGAGGTGACACATTTCCTGTTTTAGTGGTGGAGCAGATGCTACAAGATGTAATGTGGGTAATACAAAGCTTACCCATATTTTGTGTTGATCTAACAGGTGAAATCTGTTCTATTTGCAGTTATCTTCTTGCATCTTGTTTGTAAAATGGGCAAAGACATTAATTACTTTGACTAAAGTTTAATGTAAGATCTAGAGTCTTTCTTTCCTCATTCAGGCTAACCCATTGGTTAAACAGGTAGTTATGAAGCCCAAGCCAAAAGTCTTACAAGATTCTTAATGAAAATCAATATCTCCACCTTTTTTTTTTTTTTTTCCTGTGGAAAAATCTTTATGTGACTGGAAATAGCTCCAGTGAGAAATAACTTAGCATCACTGATTAAGGATTATTACTGTTGAGAATTATTCACTGTGTTATTATGCTGTTGCTCATCAAAGGTATAGGCAGGAAAAAGGCAAGAGTAGTTTGCAAAGAGTTTGGGAAGAGGCATTCAAGGTAGAGAAGACTGTGGAGGAGGCACCAAGAAGACAGCCTGCGTTGTATTCAGGTGCTGTGCTCCCTGTGCCTGCAGCATCTCTGAAAAGAGGATAGATTTCCTTTAGAAGTAACTAGGCCTATTGTGTTATAATCCAGCATGTGGTATATGAAACATATGGACAGGGGAGCTAGTGAGACTCAGCAAGGAAGAAAATGTAATTAAACAGTAAAGCTGAGTCAATCGCATATGTGCCAACTGGGCAGGAGCATCCAGTGGTGCAGTGTGGATGTGCAAGGACATAAGTGGTGTCTGACCTGAGAAATGCAATTACTAGTGATATGCTGTGCAATTACAATGGTGCCAACAGGCAAACATAAGGTGTTGAGGAGTACACAGGGAAACGTTTCTGGAAATCATAGTAGATCTTCCATTCATTGCTTGGCATCACATATTTGACTGAAAAACAAAACTGAGAAGGGAAAGTGTATAACCATTTTGGGCCCTGTTAGGAATTCTAACAGATTTTTAGGAATTCTAACAGATTGTAAAGATACATTTCATGGTGCTGGCATGCAGATGCTGATGGGGAAATCATGAGATTACTGGCAAACCAGAAAAAAAAATACACTACCAAGTAGATCAGCAGCCCTTTAAACTATCAAGAAAAGTTACAGGAAAGCTGAAGTTTTGTATCAGAAGCTCATATTTTCATAAAATAACTTGACAAAGATTGGAAGGAAGCACATTACCCCTACTAAACACCGAATATGAATTTGCAGTATGGTTTATGATGAGAAAATACTACATGGTAATGCCATGGTACTCCAGACTATGACACTACCAAACCAATCTGAAGCTGAGGAAAACTCAAAATCTTCTATTCAGGCATCTTATTGCTTCTGAGGAAATCTGGACAGCCCCAGGGAAACTAAAATTCCTAGGGAATGTCTAGACCAAAATATATGAAAGACCCAGGGATACTGTGAAACAAAAGTTAGGTTTTCTTGGACCCTCTTAGACTCTGCTATGTTCTGCCCTTGAAACATTACATGATGGCACCATAGAGACTCAGAATACCAGTTTCAAGAAGAAACAAAACCAAATGAAAGTCTAAAACATCACAAAGCTGTGAAGCAGCTGGAGCAACCAAGTAATGCCTCTGGAGGAAACTTGGGTGCAACACTCTGGTAAACCTAACTTTGTTATTATGGTCCTGACTGGCACAGAAAAGAGTAAGTTTGGATAAAAAGGACCTGCCAGCTGCTGACGTTCCAGCATGGAACAGATCTGTCATTGGATCTTAGCTTTTTGCAAAGGTACATACATGTCACAAGAAACTAGAAAGCATCATGTAGAGGTATCCTGGTTTTGGCTGAGATAAAGTTAATTTTCTTCATAGTGGTTGGTATGTTGCTGTGTTTTGGATTTAGGAGAAAAATAATGTTGACAACACAATGATGTTTTAGCTGTTTCTGAGCAGTGCTTATATTAAGTCAAGCACTTTTCAGCTTCTTACACTGTCCTGCCAGCAAGGAGGCTGGGAGTGCACCAGGAGCTGGGAGGGAGCACAACCAGGACAGATGACCCAAACTGTCCAGAGGGATATTCATAGAACCATAGAATCACAGAATGGTTTGGGTTGGAAGAGACCTTATAGATCACCTAGTGCCAACTCCCCTGCTATGGGCAGGGACACCTCCCACCACACCAGGTTGCTCAAAGCCCCATCCAGCTTGGCCTTGAACACTTCCAGGGATGGGGCATGCACAGCTTCTCTGGGCAACCTGTGCCAGTGCCTCACCACCCTCTGAGTAAAGAATTTCCTCCTTATATCTAATCTAAATCTCCCCTCTTTTTGTTTGAAACCATTCCCCCTTGTCCTATCACTATCTGCCCATGTAAAAAGCTGCTTTCCATCTGTTTTATAAGTCCCTTTTAAGTACTGAGAGGCCACAATGAGGTATCCCAGAGCCTTCTCTTCTCCAGGTGGAGAGCCCCAGCTACCTCAGCCTTTCATTGTAGGAGAGGTGCTCCAGCCCTCTGATCAACTTCATACTCCTCCTCTGGACCTGCTTTAACAGCCCCACATCCTTCTTTTGCTAAGACCCCCAGACCTGGATGCAGCACTCCATGTGGGGCCTCACAAGGTCAGAGTAGAGGGGGACAATCCCCTCCCTCCACCTGCTGGCCACCCCTCTGTGGATGCAGCCCAGGATGCAGCTGGCTTTCTGGGCTGCAAGCAGACACTTCTGGCTCATGTCAAGCTTTTCGTCCACTGGAACCCCCAAGTTCTTCTCTGCAGGGCTACTCTCAGTGAGTTCTTCTCCCTTATAGTGTTCCAAAACATATGGCATCACGATCATCAAAAAAAGTGTGGGGAGTTGGCTGTGGGGGCGGCTGCTGTTCAGGGGGTTGGGCATTGGTTGGCAGCTGGTGAGCAATTGTATTGTGCATCACTTGCCTTGCATATATATACATATTATTATTATTTTACTTTCCTTTTCTGTCCTGTTAAACTGTCTTTATCTCAACTCATGGGTTTTACCTTTCTCTGATTCCCTCCTCCACCCTTCTGAAGGGGAATGAGTGAAGAGCAGCATGGTGCTTAGCTGCCTGGCGGGTTAAACCACAAGAGGCCACTGAGGAAATGTACTCCTTGTGACAGATTAATTGAAGAGGGCATATTTCTCTGATGCATCTTAAGTTTTTCTATATCTCAGGAAATTGAATGACATCGTACTTGAATTTTCCTACTTAGAGTGACAGGATCTATGTTGAGCAGCATCACCTTGTGTGAATGTTAGGAAGAGAGAATTATTTATGCCCTCAAACTGTCCAAACCATAAAGAGATAACATCAAAGGAACACATTTCTATCACAGGGTTGAGAATAATCTGTGCATTAATGACCAGGTAGTAAACCCAGAAAGTTTATAAACTGTCACTGTACAATGAACATGCATGTCATAGCTAGGGGTACTAAAATTGTAAAATATGCATTCTGTTGAGAAATGAACATCCAATGAACCTTATGAGGTGTGTGAAGACTATAATATTCAGAACAATAGAATAATACTATACTGTTTGGAAATCCCAGCCTACTCATGGGAAAGATCAGATTGTTTTACTGACTGAAAATAAAGTCAAAGATTATTTCTCCATTCTTTGGAATAAGGGCTATCCCAAAGATACTAAAACCAGTAGAGTGATTCAGGAAACAGAAGATATATGGCAACTGAAAAGCATGTTGGGATGTGTAATTCTCATGCCATGATTCAATACACTGCAGCAGAATCCAAACAGGAGCCTTTGCTGTGGTGTTGCCATGCCCAGAAATGTCGAAGAACAACAGTAATAACTTCCTTAAGAAATAAAACTAAAATAAGTGTTTACTTGGAATCTAGAGGAGTAATTTCCTATACCTGTGAGATTAAAGTGCTTTCACACAAAATAATTGAGCCCATCTTTTTGCATAAAACTTAGTAATGCTTTAAATGAAAACTGTGACCCTAATCACACACTTCCTTTTACTCTGAAATAAGGAATCATGAAAGACCATTATACGAAAACTACTAGCATTGTTTTTCTCAATGCATCATTTCTTCCCAAGGTTCCCACAAAACTGTGGAAGAGTCAAAAGACGATGCTGGTAAAGGCCAGAAGAAGGAGCAGGGGTTACCAATCTGCAGCACTGCTGCTCAGTGCAGAGCAGAGATCAACAGAAATGTGTCAGAAGATCAAGGCTCTGCTTCCTGCACCCTGTCATAACAAATAGTATATACAAATAGTTAAGACAACAGCTAGAATAGATGAGACAAGCAACAGGCTGCTGGGCAAAATGTTAGCCATCAAATACCCATGTAAAATAATAGCAAAAGAGGGACCTGTGATAAATGTCAAATGAATTGTTTATAAACTCATGATAGCAGTGAGGCTGTAACTGAAGATAACTTCAAAATAAAGACAGGCTATAAAAAATGAAATACTTTTTTTTTTTTTTAATTAAAGAACTCTCTTGAAATTGAAAAATAAAAAGTAACAAGATCGTTTTTCCTTCCAGCAGCTAGAGGGGAGTGGAGTTTCAATTTTATAAATTGCTAACTAATCTGCAGCTAAAATAAATTTCTAATCTCTTACTTATGGCCCAGGTCTAACATCCTCCTCATTTCTGCATTTAAAAAATGTCATTCAAAATGCTTAGAAAGTTAAAGTTTCAACTTTTCTGGGGAAATGAAGAAATAACTGTGGTTTCTGAAGAATATTTTAAAATTATTTTCTACTTCATGAGCTGTTTCCAGAGCTAAATTAAAAACAAAAACATTCCAGAGTTAAGATGAACCTAAAATAACAAAATTATGATTGACATGATGGTATGTCATCAGTGTTGCAGTCATCCCAAATAACAGAAAATCCCCTGATGTATATAATCAGGCCACTAAACCAACCTTAACTCTGCCCCATATTTCCATGGTGCAATAGCCATATGATTATGATTAAAGCTTCTCAGTGTCTGCAGTCCCAAAGCAGAATTACTTTTTCATTTCTTTTTGTTTTGTTTTCAATTCTCTTATGCTAACCTCTGTTACCTTTGCTGCAAAGAGTAGAATTTTGAAAGGAAATGTTTAAGATTACATATCATTTGATGCCAAGATTTGCATAGCTGAAAGTTCATTTGCATATTGCTATTTCCCTCAGTAAAGCTATCAAAAATCTCGTCTCTTTTGAAAGAGGTTTGCAGTCCCATTGTTCTTTATTGGACTGAGGGCAGATGTCCCCTGTTCTGTGACAGTCGGCCCCTCACTTTTTTTCCAGCACATACAAAGTCAACAACATAATGCTGTTGGTGAGTTAAGCGGCCCCTGTAGGTACGTTTAATCTGCAGGGTGAATTTGCCTGTGCTGAGCTCCCTAACTGTTCTGCTACCAGTATTGATGACAGCTAATCTAAATCTTGGCTTTTTGATACTGCATTGTTGTTGTTTAATAGATGATTTTTTTGTCTACACTGTCAGAAGCCTGGAGTCCTTGGAGGACAATGTCCTATTCTGTGAAGAACACAAACAGATATTTTCTTCTAGCCCAGGCAACAGGCTTCCTGTTCTTGGAACAGAAATATTTGAGTTCAATTTTCCCTTTGAAGTTCCAAGTATAATGGCAAGGTGACCATGCATTTGTTTTATCTACTGTTTTGGTTCATCGTGGTGATGATGAAAGCTGAAGGAAGTGATTACAGATAGCCATTCCAGTAGAGCTCTTTGCCATTTTTCTGAAAGACAAGCTCCATCCGGCCTTTGTTTCCAAGTTTCTGAACTACTCATTCTTGCTCCCTCGCACTCCCCACTTTTGAGGCTTTTCATATTGTGAATTTTCTTTCTCTTTGTTTCTCTTTCCTGGCAAATGTTCTTTTTGCAGCTAAGTCCTTCCTTTCTGTTGCCAGGCACATTTTTTTTTCCTTAGGTTGCTAGGCAATATTAGTTTTTTTTTTTTTCTTACTTTACTGCTCATGTGACTTATGCTCACCAGCTCCTTCCAGCATTACCCCCATACCTTTTATTCATTACCACCTCTGCTCATACATACACAGCTGAACAAAATTAAATGAGTGAACACCAAAAGGAGCCTAAATGAAGTGTCTTAGTAGTTTGCCTTAAAAAGTCAAATTTTATTGCAAAATTCATATTTTAAGGAATGAGATTGCATATTTCCCCTAAAGAATGAATGCTTTTTAATAAAACCCGAATTTAATGTGAACATTTCTAGTTGAGTGAGGAAGGTCTTGGCTGTAATTATCTGTTCTATTGTCATGCCTAATAAACACAGCACAAGAGGCCACTGAGGTTAAGCTATACTTCACTATGTTTGTTTAAAAAAATCATAGCGTCCCTCTGGGATCTAATTTATTAAACCCACTTCAGCAAACAGTGGCATGAATAAAAAATAAATTCTTTTTCTTTCATCAGAAAAGGAGGGGCTAAACGACTGGTGTTTTATATCAGAAAAGTCAAGTAATACATCCCAGACATGCTGTCCCAGGTGACAGTACGGAAATTATCTAACAGTTGTGAAATATCTGATTTTTCTGTCTTCAAAATTTTCTCCTAACTTTTTCTTCCACTGATGCTTCAGCAGAGACATGATTGTGCTCCCCACCTAAATTGCTTCTGACATACAACTTTATCATTGACTTGTGTTCAAAATGGCACACATCAGCCTAGAACAAATGACTCGTCACTGCAGCTGATAAACTCAAGATAAGAGTTTCACCTCAATCTCTCCTTCAAAAAACTAAGTCTCCTTAAAGGCGGCCTACAAGAAAGAGACTTTACTGGAGTATGTAGCGATAGGACAAGGGGTAAAGGTTTTAAAGTAAAGGGCAGTAGATTTTGATTAGATATAAGGAAGAAATTCATTCCTATGAAGGTGGCGAGGCACTGGAACAGGTTGCCCAGAGAAGCTGTGGATGCCCCGTCCCTGGAGGCCAGTTTGGATGGGACTTTGAGCAACCTGGTCTACTGGGTGGCATCCCTGCCCATGGCAGGGGGGTTGGAACTGAATGATTTTTAAGGTCCCTTTCAACCCAAACCATTCATGGAGCTTCTCAAGTTGCCCTTCCAGCTATCTGTTCTCTCCTATCCAAAGCTCCTGTTCTACAAGTTTATTTCTGATTTCTCATCTTCTGTTACAAGAGGCCCAAAGACCATGCTGGCCAGATTGAATTTTCCCCATTCATGGCAAAGACTCAGGCTAAGAGGAGCTGCCCTGATACATGTTACATGCCTGTCCTCCTCTCCACCCTATCATTAACACAGATCAGACCTTCCTCTTTTTGCTTCTCTAGGGGCAAAGAGCAACCTTTGGCCATAGCTGGCTTTTATGAACTGTGATTCCACCTTTCTGCCTTTTGCATATCTTTTATAAAGATTATACTTTATTAGCTGCAACAGAATCACTGCTAATATAATGTTGGTATAAGAAGAAAATAGAGGCTGACATTCTGTTTTTGTTGAACAGATTCCTTTTCACCAGTTTCACAGATAACACAGCCAGAAAGTCTCAGTTCCTCTCACAATCCAGATCTATAGTAAGGATAAGGGGAGAAGGGGGATGGGGGAAAAGGGAAGGGAAGGGAAGGGAAGGGAAGGGAAGGGAAGGGAAGGGAAGGGAAGGGAAGGGAAGGGAAGGGAAGGGAAGGGAAGGGAAGGGAAGGGAAGGGAAGGGAAGGGAAGGGAAGGGAAGGGAAGGGAAGGGAAGGGAAGGGAAGGAAAGGAAAGGAAAGGAAAGGAAAGGAAAGGAAAGGAAAGGAAAGGAAAGGAAAGGAAAGGAAAGGAAAGGAAAGGAAAGGAAAGGAAAGGAAAGGAAAGGAAAGGAAAGGAAAGGAAAGGAAAGGACTTTACCTGTCATTAAAAAGCAAACAATATTCACATATCAAAACCAAACAAAGTTATTTGAAAAAACAAACTACAATTGCTAGGTATGGGATTTAGTGGTAGAAAAGAAATCTATCCAATTTGACTTTTAAGGTTTTTATACATTTCATCTGTCATAAATTTGCACTGCTGTCAGTGGGACCACTTGTTCTATATTGATTGAGAATTTACATTGGTGATTTTATGTAATATATCTTCAAGGAATATCCAGAAACATGTTCCCTTTCCTTTCCTAAGCTTTTCTTAGTAACCTCTGTATCAGGAAATACTATCAAACTCCTTGTTCAAGCCTTGTAAAATCTTTTTTCTCTTACAAGCCACTCAAGGGCCAAACTGCAATCATCTGCTTCCTTATAGAACTGTCTTTAGTGAGGAGTGAGGAGTTGGCCTAAGGCTCATCCTTATGCCAGTTCACAGGTATGGATCCAATATCAGATATGCTTCTCAGAATTAACTTTTATTATGATTATTGTAATTCTATTTGATAATAATGAGGGCCTTTTTCTTGGTCTGTCAATATGTGACTATGTTCAAATAGTCTCTCTCAGCCCTGAGGTTAAAGATTCTTCTCTGTGTGTGAGTCTATCCATTTTACTAAGTTTGCAGGCTGAAATTTTGCTGAATTGCAACTGCTGCTTTATTCTGCTGATGAATGGGAAAACAAAACAAGCCAGCCCAAAACAAAAGAGAACATTTTTTTTAATTATTATTATTTTTATTTTTTTATTTTTTTCATAGTAAACCTGTACCGGAAATCCATACAAGAGAAGCCTTGGAAATATATGGATCAAATTTGTATGAACTGTGAAACTCATCACGGTTTTAGATTTGTCTGAGCTGGGAGGATATGAGCACTGCTATAGATACATTGAGTTTGCAATAGATTACAGTAGACTTGCTTTGATCTTAAGAATCTGTGTGGGCTGGTGTGTGATGACATGCCTTTTTTCCTTTTCATGTATTTCATACAGCACTACAGGGGTTCTTTCCCAGGTATACTTACTTTCCAAAGAGCAGTAGATGGAAGAAACCATTCAGAGTAGCAGCTCACTGGCTCTGCATATGACAGAGACTCCTGTTGAGTTCCTGAAGGTGAAGCAGAGCCCTCTGATTTGTCAGACCATGTCTCCCATATTCCAGGCTGTAGAGTTCCCCCAGGGAAATACATAAACTCAGTTTCTGATTGGAAAGGCAAAGTTAAGCCGAAATCTCTAAAGGTGATACAAAGGATACGTAGGGTCATACAAGCATATACATATAGCAAATTCAGAGGAGGCAGAAATAGTTCAGTGATTCAGGAAAGGTTAAAGAATCATTGAATGGTTTGGGTTGGAAAGGACCTTAAAGATCACCTAGTTCCAACCCCCCCTGCAGGGGCAGGGACACCTCCCACCACACCGGGTTGCTCAAAGCCCCATCCAGCCTGACCTTGAACACCTCCAGGGATGGGGCATCCCAACTTCTCTTGGCAACCTGTTCCAGTGCTTCACCACCCTCTGAGTAAACATTTTCTTCCATATATATGACATAAATCTCCCCTCTTTTAAGTTAAAGCCATTCCCCCTTGTTCTATCACTAAACACCCTGATAAAGAGTCCTTCCCCAGCTTTCCTGTAGGCCAGCTTTAGGTATTGGAAGGCAACCAAGAGGTACCCCAGAACATTCTCTTCTCCAGGCTGAACAACCCCAGCTCTCTCAGCCTTTCTTTGTAGGAGAGGTACTCCAGCCCTCTGAGCATCCTTGTGGCCCTCCGAGCATCCTTGTGGCCCTCCTCTGGACCCGCTGTAACATGTCCATGTCCTTCTTGTGCTGGGGGCCCCCGACCAGTACTCCAGGTGGGGTCTCATGATAGCAGAGTAGAGGGGGAGAATCACCTCCCTTGCCCTGCTGGCCATGCTGCTTTTGATGCAGCCCAGGATATGGTTGGCTTTCTGGGATGCAAGTGCACATTGCCAGCTCATGTTGAGCTTCATGTTGAACCAACACCCCGAAGTCCTTCTCTGCAGGCCTGCTCTCAATCCATTCTGCCTCCAGCCTGTATTTGTGCTTGGGATTGCCCCGACCCAGGTGGGGTTGATCTTCATGAGATTCACGTAGGCCCACCTCTCAAGCCTGTCCAGGTCCCTCTGGATGGCATCCCTTCCCTCTAGTGCGTCGACCACACCACACAGTTTGGTGTCATCAGCAAACTTGCTGAGGGTGCACTTAATCCCACTGTCCATGTCACCAACAAAGATGTTAAACGGTGCCGATCCCACCACTGATACTCGAGGAACACCACTCGTTACTGATCTCCACTTGGACATTGAGCTGTTGACCGTATCTCTTCGAGTGCGACCATCCAGCCAATTCCTTACTCACCCAGTGGTCCATCTGTTAAATCCATGTCTCTCCAATTTACAGACAAGGATATCATGGGGGACAGTGTCGAATGCTTTGCACAAGTCCAGGTAGATGATGTCAATTGCTCTTCCCCTATTCAATAATGCTATAACCCCATCATAGAAGGCCACCAGATTTGTCAGGCATAGTCTGCCCTTAGTGAATCCATGCTGGCTGTCACCAATCACCTCCTTATCTCCATGTTGCCTTAGCATAGTTTCCAGGAGGATCTGCTCCATGATCTTGCTGGGCACAGAGGTGAGACTGACTGGCCTGTAGTTCCTTGGGTCTTGTTACTTGTAGAATAAAAACTTCAGCTCCATGGTTATTTTTAGGAACCTTCTAGTTCCCATGGTAAAATGCTGCATCTGTGTGACTAAAACTGTAAGCAGGGCTCACTTGCTGAGTTGGATTTGCACCAGGCTAGGTCACATTCAAAGCTGAATTGTTTCATGTCTAGTCAGCTCTGGTGCCTTGCTTCCTTGAGCTTACAGATCCAGAGCTAACAAGGTCAGAGAAAGCTCTAGACTGCTTTCAGCTGTCAGCAGAGATACAGCACCATAACTATATGTGACAGATATGCAATCTCCCAGATGGCTTGTTTTGGGGACACAAAGAGGCCATGCTGAAAAGCTTTTACCAATGCAAAGCAAAAGGAAATGCTCCAGCAGAAATTCTTGTCCTTCATTTCCTAATGTCATGTAACCTCAGTGCCATGCTGGACTTGGCTACTCCTGAACTGAAGTTCAGCTAATGCCAGGTAATGAACTTTGTCAAGGGCTAAAGAGAGCAGGCAGCATGAAGGAGAACATAATTTCCATTTTTATTGTGATGCTTAAAACTAGAACATAGATTGACAGAGATAAAAAGTGGTTTCAGACTGGTACAATATTGCCCTGTCACTACATTTTGCATGGAAAGGATGTTAGAGACACTAGAAAGGGCAGCACGGAAGGAATCACAGAATCACAGAATTGAAGGGGTTGGAAAGGACCTTGAAAGATCATTGGGTCCAACCCCCTCTGCCAGAGCAGGTTCCTTAGAGCAGGCTGCCCAGGTAGGCGTCCAGACAGGCCTTGAACATCTCCAGAGAAGGAGACTCCACAACCTCCCTGGGCAGCCTGTTCCAGTGCTTTGGAAGGAAGGTTACTTGAGAAAGATCGTGTGCTTCCCTCCTCCAGATGAATTTATTCTTTCCATCTCCAAAAGACCTTTCTGTTAAATAGTACCTTTGTGCTTAATTTTGTCAGTGGATCATGGGTTGTTCCCAGAACAGATATTCTCATAGAAGAACAGCCAGTTTACTGATAGAGAGAAAAGCAGTTAATCCTAGAAGGAGAAAGCAGATTGTACTGTCCAAGCTCTAGGCCATGAAATGGAGTAGTTGGATCAGTCTCCAAAGACGTGATTGTGAAGTAGAGCTTCACCATCCCACCATCCCACATCTCTATGCCAGTCATTGTCTGTGTTTTTAATTTTTCTTTTTCAGTGTAAATCACTGACTTGTGGCATTGTACTCCCCAGTTCCTGCTCTGTTGTTTTCTAGACACTGAATTTACAGCCCAGAATTGATTTTCATGTAACTTGATATCTTTTGGATAAGGACTATAAATGCCTGAACCTCCCCACTTGTCTGTTTCTGCAAAACTAACCTTGACTTATTCAGTGTACAACTGATCTGAAGCATCAGGCCTTGACAGCTCTTCATTGATGGGATGAGGAGTTGAGTTTATGGTGCCTGGCTTCGTTGGATATTTTTCTGCCTTCAGTGATCTGCGTTACAGGCTTTAACAGAGTTTGCATAAGCACATTGCTTGCCCCCATCTCACTTTTCCAAAACAGAACTTTAAAAGTAAAGATCATTGAAGAAATAAATACAGGTTGACAACCAGTAAGTCATAACAATATGCTTAAGGCAGGTGGCATTGTTTACACAGCTCTTATGCCTTCCACTTTACTGGGTCATTTATGTGGGACGTGTTAATAGCCCTCTACCATCAAGAGTATTTCCAGCTCTGAAAACGGAAATATCATGCCCACAGCTTTGCTCTAGAGATCCAGGGCATTCACCAGACCCTTCCAACTGTCAGAACTCTGTGTCCAAAGGCGAAAGGAAAAACTGACTGGCTGTTATGGTCATACCAGGAATACTTGCCAGAACAGTGTCTCTGTTTACTTTACGGTAGGCCTAGAAAAGGATGCAGCACTATGGTTTTAACACTTAGCCCATTTTGTCAATTTTGGATGTAAGTGGAGTGCTAAAATGAATGGAGAAAAACAGGGTGCGTTTGCATGACTTTTTGCAGGACGATGCAGAGATACTGTGGTAGGGACAGAAAGGAGCAACTACCCATGTTAGGTGATTTCACCAGAGCTATCTCATTTGGTATTGCTCTGAAATGTCTCTGCATTGCCTCCAGAAAGAGATAGCTCGCTGATGGCCTGCAGAGTGCAGAATTGCTTTCGCTACTTGCAGGAAATTTAAAGGTGGAGGACTGACTCCTAAGAAGGCCTGATGAGAACTGTCACATCCCAACAGAATAGCACAGGGTAACGAAGAAAGAGAGGCCTGGGACTCAAAAGCAATACACCTATTTAATTGTGATGATACTTCTGGACTAATAAGTGCCATTTTTCAACCACGTCCCTGTTTCAAATGAGGCAAAACAAGCAGCAACCGCAGGCTCTGCATGGACGGGGGGTTGCAGTAATCTTGGAGTCCAGCTCTGTAGTGATGACCTTGCTGGGAAGGGAGAGCACACCCTGCCCCTGTCAGCTCTTTCAGGCTGTATGGGTGATCTCACCCATTTCTTGAAGTTTATGTGCTTTGCAGCAAAAGTCTCTTCTGAAGGGAATTATTGGCAAGAAACAGGCCTCCAGAAGTTTGGAGTTAGCCTTAAATCTAGCATAGCTTAAAGTCTGTAAATAAAACATCTCAATGATCATTTGCTTTCTGTCAATCTCTGCTGCTAAGACACCTGAGTTCCAAAACCTAATGTGTTAGAAGCCAGATTTGATGGAATTTCCTTAACAAGACAGCTCTTGCTGTGTGTGGTTGTGAGATCAGACCTGGGTCTGAAGGGTGGTGGCTGCTGAAGAGAAGAGATGCCCTCTGAGTTGCAGGGCAAGGAACTCAGCAGAGAACAGCACTGCCACTAAACAGAGATAAGAAGGCTGGGCACAATCCAGACCTTGATATAAAATATGAGATGCTCCCTTGAGCTAAAGGCTTTCAAGATAACTTTCAAGCTGGAGGGAGGTTTGTTTCATACTGGAATACATAGGTGTAATTGAAAATAGAAATCTGTTTGTGGGACACACTCTCTTTTGCTCCTGTTCATCTGAGTCTCATATTTCTGCAAGGAGTTTTGCAGAAGTGGAACTCACCATAAAATGCCATGATTGCTTAGAAACTTGCCACTGCCCCAGTGGTTTCTGCCTGAAATACAGGAATAGATTACATGTGGCCATAAGCATGGGTTTACAAAAGGGGAAAGGAGCCTTTTCACAGGCTATACCCCTGTACATATGTTTAGCCATAAACTACTCTGAGAAGACAGGCAGACCCTATGTTGGCAGTGACACTTGCTTTGCCTAATGATGTCTTATGTTATCTACACTTCTCTGGCAGCTCTGCCTAAGTGTGGGATGAAGCAAAGCTTGGAAGGAGTGAATGGCTTAAAAAGGAGGGACTTAACATTGTATTTGAGAAGAATTTAGGATGCAACTGAAAGAAGGGGAAAATTTAATCTCTTTAGGAGTTTTATCAGTTCAGATGCCACATCCTCTGGCAGTGGCTACCTCAGCCACAGGTAGGGTGAGAGAAATGGCAGGCAGCATATTCACAGTATAACCTGTGAGTTAGGTGCTATGATGACAGCCATATTTACATCTGCTGCACCAAAATGACTTCACAAAAAGCAGTCTCTTTGCATAAGTGTCTCAAATGCATCTTGGTGAAAAATATACACTAAAAACAACTATCACAGCTTCTCTCAAGCCTTTCTGAAATCTAAACACTCAACAACAGACAGAGTCAAGTCATTTCTTTACAGTGTTAGCATACTTAGGGTAAGAAGTATTTTTTTTTTTTTCTGTTCTGAGCCATCCCCAACATATTGCTATCCAGACAAACTGTATTAGTGAGCCAACAGGAGAATTTAGAGTACACAAGCTGCCTTGCATTAAGCATAATTGCACCAAGAACTTTGTTAGAAGCAACTCTTGTTGAAAGAGTCGATGAAGTATGTGCATCATTGTACAAAAAAACCCTCTCACTGAACAGAAGGGAACTTTAAAACACCTTCAAAGCAAGAGGCACTAGGCTGTAAGCCAGAGCACCTGGAAGATAGGTTTATATGGTGTATTTCTGAGCAGCTTCTAGAGTCTGGAATGTAAAGAAACCATCTTCTAGAAGAATAATGTTTTGCTGATACTCTTCCTGGAATGAAACTACTAGTGCATTTAAACCAAAGTAGCAAAAGTGCTGCTCTCACTACTTGATGTCTTCTGGGATAGATTAAAGCTATTGCACTCATATTAAGTAAGGTACAAGTTGCAGTGTGTGTTAGATGAACTTCACTCATTAAAGATATTAGTCTAAATTTACAGCTCTCTTAAGGAAGTACAACTCAGCTGGGCTCAACAGTCTTGCACTCTTTTACATCAGCAGTGAAATTCAGCCAATGCTTCTCTGAGATATTTTTGTACTCTGTTCCCAAGCACTCATTTCATTTCCTGGACTTCTTGATACCATTGCCATTCTAGATAAACAAAGTACCACAAAGTACCATCAAGCTAGCTTGTTAGTCATTTAGAGAATTTTTGGCCAAAAGATGATACATTCAGTTCCATTTATTTTTCATAAAATTCCTTCCCCATTTTATTTTATTTTATTTTATTTTATTTTATTTTATTTTATTTTATTATTTTATTATTTTATTATTTTATTATTTTATTTTATTAATTTTTTTCTAGTGGAAAAATCTGCAAGGTAAAGTTTTTGTTCCTTTCAGTCACAAGAATTGAACATTGGCAACTCTTACTGCATGTAACACAATGTTCCTGTTTACTTTACAAACATAAGGTCCCATTCTGAACTCACTAAGTGCTTGGAGGCCACACAGCTCCATAGATATGGATCCAGAGTTTTGTGTTGACACACTCGCTTAATTTAAATTGTGGTACCTCAGACACCATGCAGCAGAATAGCTGGGGTGTCAATCTCCATGTAAGCACTCTGGGTCTCCTGTAGGTTGGGCAGCCCACGATGATGCTCAAAATGTGATGGTGATGGGTGCCTGGGTACAGCTGGTGTGGATCTGGCTCCATGCTGCTGTCAGACCTCCTTCTGCAGTGGCATAACCTAATTCTGGGTGCAGAGTCACCCAGCAGTGGCCAACAACTTTTTAAAATGGGGTTCTGATCTACTAAAAGTTTCCTAAATTTTATTACTGCTTTTCGTTTCCTGTACTATTACAATAATGATGGCTTTATTTTATTCTTGCATGCTGTCGTTCAGTACTTCACCTTTCCACATAAAGTACTTCTTTTAGGTCCTTTTTTTTCTTTGTTATCCCTTCTTTCCCCTCCTACCCTCACTTTTTGTGTTTGTTTGTTTGTTTGTTTTGTTTCTGTTCATGCTTTTGTAGATTCATTTTCAGTGGGCAACTTACAACAGAGTCTCTTCTTTTTCACCAGGTCTAATATTGAAACTAAATCAGGAAAAAGGAAGGATGAACTGCTGCTGTAAGAAAAAGGAAGGACACATTCCTGTTGTGCAGAAAAAGTGATGTCCACAAGCAGTAGTACAAGGTAGCTACAGAAAGGGCAAACAACCCCAAAATGTAGTCTCTTCTTCATGCTTGTACTGCCTCACTGTTTTCCTCAGTCTTCATGCTGCTTTCTCCCAGCAGGGTCTGAGAACTCCTTTCTCTCTTCCAGCACTCTTGGTTTGCAGTCTCTCAGAGCGATATCAAGGGGACAGAGGTGGGTGGAAGGCTTAGTATGCTCTGTGTGTGTATGCGTGTAGGAAACCCACCCCAAAGCCTAAATCGGAAGCTGTTCCTCATAGCAGCCTCAGTACACGAATGTCATCTACAGCATCTCTGCAACCTCAGGAGCGCCCTCCTAGGACTGCTGCAGGGTGGAAGTTGTCCTTTCTTGCAGCTTCCCACCCCCAGCCCACACAGCTGGCGAAAACCCATATGACATCTTGTGTTGGAGTTTCCAGCAAATCATGCAGGAGGACTTAATCTGTTTTGTGCTACCTGGGAGACCCTTGGAACCCCCTGAAGAGGCACGTGCCTAATTGGATAACCACTGGTGCATACCCCTGACTACACAGCTGACAGCTCATGTGTAGCAAAACCGTGTGAATGCTACCACTTTTCATTACAGCCTTTACAGCTCGCCACAGAACAATGCTTCAGCATCAGAGCTTTTACCATTGTTGTGGTTTAACCTGGCCGGCAGCTAAACACCACACAGCCGTTCGCTTACCCTCCCCCCTCCCTCTCCGGGATGGGGGGAGAGAAACGGGAAAGTGAAGCCTGTGAGTTGAGATAAAGACAGTTTATTAAGACAGGAGAATAATAATAATAATAATAATAATAGTACTACTACTAATAATGTGTACGAAACAAGTGATGCACAATGCAATTGCTCACCACCCGCTGACCGACACCCAGCCTATCCCCGAGCAGCCGGCCCCCCCACCCCAGCTAGCCACCCCTATATATTGTTCAGCATGACGTCAGATGGTATGGAATACCCCTTTGGCCAGGTTGGGTCAGCTGTCCTGAGTCTGTCCCCTCCCAGCTCCTGCTGCACCCCCAGCCTGCTCGCTAGCAGGACAGAGCGAGAAGCTGAAAAGTCCTTGGCTTGGTGTAAGCACTGCTCTGCAACAATTAAAACATCAGCATGTTATCAGCGCTCTTCTCATCCTAATCCAAAACATAGCACCCTACCAGCTACTAGGAGGAAAATTAACTCTGTCCTAACTGAAACCAGGACAACCATCCACAGTTTTAAACTTTCACGTTGAAAAAAAAATTACTACATTTGTATTCTCATTTCACAAAGTTTCTGAAAAATGTAGCTCATTTAATCCAAATATGGACATACTTTATACTAACTTAGAGCTGTTTATCCAAACCCACTGTACTTTGCACAGACTGTCACATTGATTTTAAATGATTTACTGGTGCCCAAAACTTGAGATCAATAGCACCATTGTGAAAAATCTACAGATAGCCTGAAACTATATGCCTAATGTTGACAATTTAATTCCCAACATCACCGACTATTTCATGAAGACCATTTCAGCAAAAGTGTTCACTTACTCCCACTGCACAAAGCCTTACTGGCATTTCACATAGTTACAAATATTTGCTACGGGACCAGAGTCAAGCAGTTCACAGATGTGATTCTGAAATGAAAAAATGAGAGTCCATCTCCTCATCACTAGTCACAATTTTTGGTGGCATGGTGTATTATCAGTGAAGGGTAAATAAGGGCATGCATTGCATAATTTTGCTGGCATTTTCAGCACAATTCTGTAAAGAGAAGCCTGAGGAGAATTGACTCCATATGACCTGAATAAACCAATTACTTCACTGATGATCAATGTATATGCATTTAGACAAGTTCCTACTCTTACAAGTTTTTTTTTTTTTTTCAGTTCTTGGTATTTCACCTAAAGCACCTGTTTACTTGATGAATCTCTCATGCAACTTAGGAGTGGTGAGAAAAGAAGAAAAAGAAATCAGCAGAAGAAGGAAACAGTTGATGATGGAGGCAACACAGGTGATGCCTGCTATGGTAGCTGGCCATCAGTTATCCAGTGTGGACTGACAGAGCTGTCTTCTACTGAAGAAAAAAAGTGTTGATCAAAGTTACCAAGCTCATAGCTTGCTCTTTTTCCTGATGGGAAAACCTTTGACCTTCAGCTTAGCAGCAATGAAATGCCAGCCTCAATTTTTGGTCTTTTATGGAGCAGGGTGCTCATCACTAAGATGTTCCTATGATCTCCACAGGAAATTGTGTGCTGCTACTGGTTGCAGGTGTTCAGTAACTTTTGGGGAAAAAAAAAATC
Source organism: Cygnus atratus (assembly GCF_013377495.2). Taxonomy (NCBI): domain Eukaryota; kingdom Metazoa; phylum Chordata; class Aves; order Anseriformes; family Anatidae; genus Cygnus; species Cygnus atratus. Next base: position 164,277,368 of record NC_066362.1, read on the forward strand.
CCATTTTGCTAATACAAAGAGCATTTCAAATTCTATCTGCAGGCAGCTGTGGTGAGATGTGAGACAAAAGATATCATTGGAAAATCCTGTTTTCAAATCTGTGATTCAAATAATTTCTTTCATACAGCAGATTATACCTATATAATGTAGTAAAACCACAGTGGTTTGGTATTAATATAAAGATATCCTACAAATCTTATTGCATAATATGAGTGCAAGACCCCAGGAATGTTCTCTGATCAATAGGCCTACATGGATCACTTATGATTTTATGATTAAATTTTGCAGAAGAAATGAGAAACAAAACTATCAGATAAAGGTAAAGACAAAGCAAAATGCAAACAGTTTTTGCATTCTAATACCAGATCTATGAGAATTGTATCATTTCTTCCGTTAAGATGACTCAATCAGTAATTTGCAGCCTAACAAATACTACTATCCATATGGAGTATAATAATAGTACAGCTTTAGGTTAGAGTTCGTCCCTCTGCACTCTCAAACTCATTGGAGATAGTAAGAGAGATTTTAACTGCAGGGTTTTGCTCTCCATACCTTTTCTGCAGCTGGTTATGCACTCAGACCTACTAGTGTCAGCTCCACTCAGTCTCACTCTCCCATTGTTTTGGCTTCAGTCTACTTATAGGTAATGAATTATATTTACTTACAGTCTGCCCGTGTTTATGCATTGATTCCTGAGGTTTGTTGAAATGAGTTAAACTGAGGATTTGTAAAGGAGAAATAATCTAGTGAATAGCTTTCTGGCGAGTGAATCAAACACCTTGAGTTGGATATTTTCTTCTAGCTGCTGATATCTCATGTCACACACAGCAGCTGACTTACCTTACCATAAGCTCTTGCCTTCCAGGAGTACTTAGCTGTCTCAACCACAAAATAATGGACAGTGCATGAACCCCTTATTTGGGATTTCCTTATGATTAAAGATGAGGCTGTACACATCTGAGTGCACTTAATAACACTGCCCTTTGAAAGATGAAGCCATGGAATGATGAATGTGGTCTCTTCATAATTCTCTGATTTTGAGGTGGAAAACACAAGTAGTGCATTTTAAGCCCTCTCTCCAAAACCAAGAGCAACAGCAAAAAAAGCTAACAAAGTGATGAGCTGGATGGCCTACAGGGCAAAGACACCTGGAAAAAAACAAAACTAGCGGGGTGTCTAATTTTAGTAGATTGTTTTGAACAGCTCTAGCCTAAGTAAAAGCCCAAACCAAGATAAAAATGTCAAGACATTGCTTGTCTACATTTTCATTTCTATTTCTTTATTCTGGATTGTTTTCCAACTAAGACATTCTGGCTTTCATAGCCGTCTCTGAAGGCAGTGTAGGTAACAGACATCTTAGAGCTATTCTCTGCATACTTCTGCTTATTTTTTCTTCACAGCTAAAAAGTTATAATTTTCTGCTCACCAACTCACTGGTCTTTGAAAACTTTCCAGAAAAAAAAAATATTTTGCAACTATTGTCATACAAATGAGAGCTGACTTGAGTGTGACTGTTGGGTTAGCAGGTCCCAAATTATTTGTATATTTTAACAATCAAACATGCCAGAAATGTAATGAACAGGTGGTAGAAGGCAGCTGCCAGGTAACTGCATTTTAGAAACTGAATGCAGAAGAGCAGTTTGCAGATGGTTAGAAGGAAAGCAACAATTCTAGACTAGCCCACCTGGACAATGAATTCACTCTATGCTTACTGCTTGTTTTCATAAAATGTTGTGTTCCTGTTTGTGCTGTTACAATATCCAGAGGCTCAAACCAAAATCAGGGCTATCCAGTGTTATGTGCAAACAAGGAACAGGTAGGCATGGTGCTTACTACTTGGCCCAATGTAAAATAATTTTAAACACCTATGAGAGGATTCTGTACATGCAATTTTAAAATGACCTTTGAGCAAGCCACTTACCAGGTCTGTTTACCCATGGAGATGATTAGAAAAGGACAAGAACTTTCAAATACTGGAATAAAGCATTTCTACAACTTTCTCACTGAAAATTTTAAATGAAGATGTATTCTGTGGTGAGCAGGAAGTATTCCTAGCACAAACTGAGGATCCCACTTTAGTCCACTGTTTTTGTGAGGTTCCAGTAGATAGAGATTCCTGAAGTACAAAACATATAAAAAATGCTCCAAATATCTCTGGAAGAGCTTATTTGTCTCCATCAACTGTAGGAGAAATCCTGGAAGACCAGTTAGTAAGCCTTAGAGTAGTCAATGTGAATATTGTCTACTACTTTGGATTTTAGCTTTTAGATAGTACCATTACATTGACATGAGGTCTACATCTTAACTCTTTCCTTCACTTTTTTCCTGTGTTACTTGAAACCCAGATACACTGAGGCCAAGACTGTCAAGTATATTGTTTGCATGACATCTAGCAGAATGCTGTCCCTTCCAACTCACTTCTTGGTCTTTCCTGAGTTTTTTCATTTACAGCAACCCAATACTGAGGACATGCAAGGAAAACCCTTTGCAGTGCTAAGAAGATAGGCAGAATGGTCATAGGGAAGATAATCGGGTAGTGTGGGAAAATCAGAGCAGCAGTTTGCAAATAGACAACACATGTATGCTTTGTATGTAGGATTTCTCCTAGTCAGGATCAAAATTTTTGCTGGACAAAAGCCATTCTGCAGTACTAAATCCCAGGAAATAACTATGTGTACTGTTATACCTTATGGCTGTGCTGTTCCTTTGAATCAGGATTCATTTTTTTTTTTTTTTTTTTTTTCCTCCAGAGGACCACAGGCTCCAGTGCTCAATTTGCTGGCTCCAACCTGCTGCTATTACCTGTCCTCCCCTCCCTTCCCAACATCAGCCATTCGAAGAGCCTGGGAGTGTTGTCCTTGAATGTTGTCTGACATGATTAGCACCTTCCCCCTCTTCCCACTTTGCCAGCATGCCTGGTAGACTTCCAGCTATTCTGTAAGTTCCACGACATGTCTGTCCTTCAGCACATTTCCTGGCTTGCTTCATCACTCTCCAGCTGGTTTAGTTTCTTGCTTGTCAGAGACTGTCGGTGAAAGATTTCTCTGATCGGGGGAAAAAACCTCTAACTAATGCCTCTGAATCTGGGTTTCACAGAACAGGCTCACCTATGGATTTTAATCTCTTTAATACTATTGCTTTCAGCTGAAATACTGCTAGCTTCTTTAAGAAAAAGTCTTAAACTTGGATTTATAGCACTGGAATCCACAATTTTACACTTTGTACCTGTGCACTGTTTCTACCTTTTTGTCTGTCCATATAGCCATCTGGAGAGATCTATTTTATAAGCAGAGAGCACTCTGGAATATTTAAATAAACTTTTGGGAGTACTTAGGAAGAAATAAACTGATTTGTGTGGAAAAGAAAAAGATGAGGCCACCAGCATAGCCTGAATAATTAAGCTGTGTAGGCTTATTTTGTTTAGCTAAATCACAACACATCTAGAATGCTTTAAGTACCTTTTATAAAGAAATAAATATATATATTATTAGCTAAGCATTCGGGAGGAAGAAAACCTGCTATCAGCAGAAAGGATGCCGTTGGACACAATTTTTTCAAGCAGGAGGGCAAACAGGCAAACATTTTAGTGCCCAGTTCTGTCAAGCTTCTGGAACCAAGGAGAACTAATCCTGAAACAATTACACAAGACCTACGAGAAAGCAGAACAGAGAAGTTAAAAAGAGAGGGCTAGAGCTGAAGCAGAAAGTGCTTTTGTGATTGAGCATAGTGCAATCCATAGCCATAACAAATGTTTTACCACCACCAAAGATTTGTGCACCTGGATTCAGAAAGCGCTGAAAACCTCCTGGTGAAACCTCGGATGACATCAGGTCCTTTTTCTTGAGTATACTCAGATTTTACTGACAGAGGTAATATACATGCCTGTCCAGGAGCTGATAGAGAAATTATAACAGCCAGTGGACAGCTACTGATTTAGAGAAACTCAGTAACAGTCTGTTCAGAAAGCAGATGAGGTACAGGAATGGTATTGACATCATTTCAATGTTCTGACCTCACTTGTTTTAGCCTTTTTTTTTTTTTTTAAATCATCTGCGCTGGCTGTACCATGTCATACTTGCAGGAGGAAATTCAATAAGCACTACCAGTATTAGTGCATATTTGTCCTTCCCTTATGAGAAAACAGGCTCTTATTTAATCACAGCCCATGTTTTATGATAAAAGTCTGAAAAAGTGCATCAGCCATTTTCAGTTACTTACTAACATGACTAACGTTATGCAGACTGTTCTGTAGTGTTTTGCCCAGTTTTGTTCAAATGCTTCAATGAGCATTTAAATGAGCTTCCAGTATTTCCACTGACTCTTCCAGAGACTAATTATATGAAAATATTTATTAATAACTTGTGTTTTCAGTTCCTTGTAAAAAACATCCCAAAAAAGCTCAACCCTCAAGCAAACAAGGATCACTTCATTATAAACACAACTTGGTTCAAATACAATTCACGTAATTCTGTACCATTTCCTCACTTTCTCAGCCAGTCTGTTCTTTCATATATAGATATATTGGTATGAAATTTGATTTATCATGTTGGAAAATAATTGGGTAGTAGATTTACAGGAGTTTGTATTGGGTTGTATCTTTTTTCATTGCTCCACTCTGACACAAATGTGATTTGCTGCCATATATAACAAGATTAAGTGATCTTTGTTCAGTTTCTGTGCCTCAGTTCTTTTTGTGCAATTTAGAAGTTAGAATTTGAAGGAAAAACAGCTGACAACAAGAGAATAACACTAGTGTATTTGTGACCATTTTTGAGCAGCAGTATCAGGGAGAATATGAATATAGTGATGATAAGCTCATAAGGGTGGCATCACCATGGTAAATTGTCAGAGTAACTCCTCAATAGGGCACGGGACTAAATTTAGAAGACTACACTGCTGGTGAGTCATTGATCATTGCACAAGACGCATGGTCTTCTGTTATGAACATATATATACTGTATTTTGCGTACATGGATATGCAGTTTGGTGGCGATCTAATTATACTGTTGTGCAAATTACGATATTTTACATTGCCACAGGTGAAATAGAGTAAACAACAACCTGCAGTGGATCCAGATATAACCTTTTATCCTCCTTGAATTCCTCCCTCCCTCCCTTCCTCCCTCTCCACTAGCACTACATCCCCCAGGTCTCAATGTCCCTGCCCACAGGGAGGTGGTTGCTGGCCAGGGAAGGACAGAGCAGAGAGCCCTGTTGGGTCATGCTGTGGTGCTGCTCACAAGTACCAATCTCAGGTGTCAGTGACCAAGGTCCCTGGTCGTCCCCCAGGACTTGTGGCCATGCAGCTTTCTGATCTCCAGGGTCTTCCCCCACTTCAAGGATTTTTTCTCCAGCTGGGATCTTCACTGCTTTTTTTCTACATTCTCCAGCCCCCAGTTCTCCTAATCTAAACAGTTAATGTGAGAAAGCAAATGTAGGATCAGCCTCCTAATTGGTGGTTCTGTCTCACATTTTTTATTAATTGGAGGAATCAGGACATGCTGCATTTCTTTAGACCCAGTGTTATCAAAATTTACAGCAGCCCATACCAGTTGCAGCTAGCAACCATCAGGCTCATGCTTGCTTATGAGTTCAAAAGTTCAGTTTCAGATAATCACCCACTCACCCCCACACACACTACGATCTACTGCTTGCCAGTGTTTACAGCCTGAATTATCTTCACCTACTACATGTATTAGTAAAAAAATGCTAAATCTTGATAGAAAACAGAATTTCTTTTCTCTCCCTTCCCTTCCCTTCCCTTCCCTTCCCTTCCCTTCCCTTCCCTTCCCTTCCCTTCCCTTCCCTTCCCTTCCCTTCCCTTCCCTTCCCTTCCCTTCCCTTCCCTTCCCTTCCCTTCCCTTCCCTTCCCTTCCCTTCCCTTCCCTTCCCTTCCCTTCCCTTCCCTTCCCTTCCCTTCCCTTCCCTTCCCTTCCCTTCCCTTCCCTTCCCTTCCCTTCCCTTCCCTTTTTTCTTTTTTCCTGGAGATAAAGAATCTCGATGTCTCTTGTGCATCTATGCAAGTGATAACTATTAGAATGAACATTGCTTTAGGGATATATCATGTAATAAGTCATGCACTACAGTTACCTGGTTACTGTTGCAGTACAATAACTCTGAAGTAGAAAACAGCTTATTTTATTTATTTATTTACTTATTTATTTCAAATACACTATAAGTTATCCTGAAACAAATTTCAAATTTTTGTTCTTCACTTTAGATAAAATCAATAGTAATTTTGGGTCATATTTAAAATTTGTGCCTTCCTCTGAAATTTATCATATTTGAACTCTGATCAAATTTGTCAAATAATAGATTTACAGTATATGAGAAGCATGGCTTACTTGTTCACTTGTTCATTGGGAGAGACCTATGTAGTGCATTGGCTCTCCAGAAAAGCCAGAACTGAGCTCATGCTGGAGTAAGGAAGAACTGGAGAGTGTCATGCTTTTTATTGGGACTTTTTTTGTGTGTGTGTGTGTGCGCGCGTGTGCTTACTCTTCCTGTAGGTGCTTCAGGGGGAAAAGAATGGAAGAGGCTATGCCAATCCCTGAAGATGAACAGGCACTGTGGCAGGGTAGTTATGGGCAGGGAGACCACTGGTGACACTGCATGCTAAATGGATGAAGAAAGTGCACATATTTCTTATACCCCGTCAGCAAAGAACTGAAATGTGGTTAGTGTATTCTCACTACCGCATTGTATTTTACCTTTGGTTGTCAAAACTATTGCCAAAGTAAATGTGCTTTGACAGCAGATATTTATTCAGAAACTCTTGCCCTAAGTCACTATTTCAGTAGCTGATTTTGTAAAATGATAACATGAGACTAAAAGAGCTAGATTCTGCTTTTAATTCTGCTAACATAAATCTGGAATAGATCTACAGAGGTTTATGAAGTTATTTCTGATTTACTGTAGTGTGGCTGTGAGACAAATTGGTCCAAGGAGCATATCTGTCTAATATTTCCTTCTGTATACTATTTTATTATTTTGTATACAGAGAAGTAGACAGCCTCCTGTTACAGGGTGATTCAGCAGCTCCCCAAAACACTATGGTACCATTATAACCACACAGACATCCAGGTGCATCAAGCTGACAGCTAACAGACTGTTCATTCAATTTCCTGGTGACAGTTGCCACCCAGATTTACCTCTGGAAATGAGCATACAAGAGAAATACTTTGTGACAGCCCAGCATTTGGATGATGCCTTGTTTCAGATGATCATGATACCTCCATGTTTTGGAGCAGAAATTTGAAATTTGTCAGGAATGTAGTCTTGTGTTCAAGATGTCGTCTGCTATTCCAACAGAATTGACTCAAATTTGTTATTGTCTTGAGAAAGGAAGAAAATATAAAGAATTGGAGATCACCAGGCACATCAGACGTAAGAGAGCTTTGCAGATAAAAAAATGTCCAACCTCAGTGAAGAACTGGGACAAAGAGTGTTTGCTGCAGACTAAAGCCAAGATCTCTAGAGCTGAAATCATCATCCTTAATAAAGGACACAGCATCTTTTATCTTAGTATTGCTGTGACTCTCATCGTCTATGGTCTGGCACAAGCAGAAGGAGGATCAGGAATGAAAACAGAGCTTTGAGATTCCCTTTTCCTGGTATTGTAGAGATCTGGCAGGCTTGAATCCTATAAGAACAAGGATTCAGCTTGTAAAAGTTGGGTAGTACAGTTAAAGTTTGTAGGAGTAAGAGTTTCAGAGAGGTTAGAAAGATTAAATTTGGACCAGGCAGTTGGAATAGGTGAGTGCATAGTATTTGCTGAGGGGAAGAATCTAGGTGAAGCCAGAGGGGATGAAACCGGAATTATCTGGGTTTGGAAAACAATGCTGAAAGCCAAGCTTAGAAGATCTCACACTGACTTTACAACTGTAAAAATTGTCTTGTAATATAGTCTTGTGTTTTAAAGTTTTGAATTCTTGTGCAAACTCAGATCAGTTCCCCTCTGGCTTGTTTTGAGATCTAGTTGCATCTAAACTTGATAACACAGCATGCTACATCTATATGCTGCATTTATTTTATTACTGATATTTATAACCTTTCCTTTGTAAAATTACTGGTTGATTAGCATTGATATCAGTGTTGCTAATGCAGTAGTGAAAATCAAAACAGTCTCATTGACGTAAGAGACTTGACTGTTAGGACTACTGGATCTCTTAGGCAAATCCACTGAAGTTAAAAAAGAAAGTCTGAATAATGAGTGCACACTTAGGACAGGATCTATGCACCCTCTTTCACAATTTGCTGTTGATTTTCTGATTTTACCAACATTTTATAAAACAAAGTTGGGAAGTACTGCCTACTCGATGCTAACAAGAGCCTGACATGAAAGCATCTTGCTCACTGTGCACACATTAGCGTATATGGTTCTTTCCACTGAAATGGAGAAAAATGGTTGATCTGAGATTTCTTAAGAAGAATACATGTAGCCATATAGTGAATCACATCAGGTTGTAATATTGCCTATAAATCTTATCTTTTTTTTAAAATTGCCTATAAATCTTATCTTTTAAAAGCAAAAAGCAGCCAAGTACTGTGTAATTGCAAGTCTGTGTGAAAAAAAGAGTGTTTCAAAAGAGAAGGAAGAATTGCTTGGCCCCAAACCATGGTTCAATGGAATATCACCTGTTTGGGTAGATGTGCTCCTGTGTGAATGACACAGTTTGTTGGGAGAGGTAGTGTCTTTTAAAACAGGAAAAACAGACAACCCAAGAATTATAGACTATCCTGAGTTACAAGGATCATCAAGTCCAATTCCTGGCTCCACATAGGACCACCCAAAAATCAGACCATATGTCTGAGTGTTATCCAAATGCTTCTTGAACTCCAGCAGGCTTGGTGCTGTGACCACCTCCTTGGGGAGCCTGTCCCAGTGCCTGACCACCCTCTTGTTGAAAAACCTTTCCCTAACACCTAGCCTGACCCTCCCCTGTCCCAGCTCCATGCTGTAGCCTCAGGTCCTGTCGCTGTCCCCAGAGAGCAGAGCTCAGCACCTGCCCCTCCGCTCCCCTCGTGAGGGAGCTGCAGGCCGTCATGAGGCCTTCCCTCAGCCTGCTCTGCTCTGGGCTGAACAAACCTGGGGGCCTCAGCTGCTCCCACATAACTTGCCCTCTAGGCCCTTCACCATCTTTTTAGTCCTTCTTTGTACACTCTCTAATAGTTTTATGTCCTTCTTATACTGTGGGACCCAAAACTGCACACAGTGCTCAAGGTGAGGCCGCACCAGCACCAAGTAGAGCGGGAGCCTTGCAGTCACGTAAGGCCTTCTTTAAATATGAAGTAGAAAGATAAAACTTTAAACCTAAATACAAACTGAGAACAATTATTCTGAACTAAATTATGATATTTAAAAGAAGGACATGGTAAAGTTGTTGTAGCCTATGGTGGGAAGAGCTTTTAAGAGCTTTTAATTTGCCACTCATCAAAAGTGGCGTTATTGTGGGGGAATGTAAGAAAAAGGGATTGTATTTCTATTGGAGCTATGATTTTTAATATTGAGTATAGCTGGTAATTTGTAAACAGGAGCAATGTCTCCCATGATGATGAGAACAGGGAGGTTAGTGCTGTAGAAGCCATACAGTGAAAAATGTCTCCCTCCTGGTTAATTCTGTATTTTGATCCTTGATCAATTGCCTGTGTGCTCCTTTTCATGTGTAGCAGTGCTTAATTTCAGCTGTGTGGTTTACATGCAGACATATGGTGCACTGGAACAGTATATTACACTGTGGGAAGTGCAAATGCAAGATGCAGTGATTTTTGTGGTACTATTATGGGACCATTAAATCTGAGCTGTGATGGTATGGTGGCAAGTTTTAGATTTGTTTACTCATGCTGGTCATAAAGAGAAACTGGTCCTGATGACAGTCCTGATTAAGTAAGTAGGAGGGATGTTTGAAGACTTGTTTTCTATTAAAAATCATAGAAGATATTATCCATCTCTAGCAGGCCTACATTCCTCATCCCATTAAAGGTGCCATGTCTGGACTAGTATTTCCCACAACGCTTTTCTTCCTTTCCTTTTCTTTCAGGCCCAGAGTCAGAGAGAGAAACTGAATGTTGGGTAGAGCCTTGCCCAGTTGTCCATCAGGTTATGAGTCACCCCAAAACTACTATTTGAAATTCAGGGTCAAGGTATACTAATGCAGATATACTAATACACAATGCCTGTGGAAATCATCAGGCAAATACACATTTCTCTCAGGGCAAAAACTGGCCTTAAATTTAGACAGACTTATTTTTCCTGCAGCTTAACTACCTACTACTTTGAACTCCTATATAAATTCCAGATCTGCCCTGCTGCTATTTGCTACTACAGCAGTACAAGACATTGGGAAGACTATTTATTTGTTCAACTGAAGAGTTTTTCTTTTCAGGAAAATCCTCCAGGGGTATCAGGCAAGGGCTGCACTAGGTTAGCTCTTGTGTAGCAGTTCAGAAAAGGGAAACAGAGAAGAAAAAAGTTGACTGGAGAACTCTCTTGTCTGACAGGTAGTGGCTATAACTAATTTATAAGGATATTAAGTAAAATGTCAAAGACCTTAGGCCATTTACAGCTCAAGTCCCATTTTCATAATTGACTTCTGAGTCTGAACATCAGTAGTATGAAACCATTTAAGTGTTTCCCCTGCATCTGTTGGTACATTTTGGAACTAGCCTACAGCTACAAGAGCAGCACCAGAGACTACCTGGGACACATCCTTCTTGACCTCTTTCCTAACATATTCTTGCCCAGTAATGATGTTGTTGAACTAGCACTGTGGAAAGTATGTGTGACAGTAGGAAGAAAAAGGAGGGAATCCCTTTTAAAAATCATGGACATTCATAAACATCAGGAATAGACAGAGGATATGTGGGAATCAACTCAGCAAGAATTTCATTTTCATGTGTAGGTGGTTTTGGACTGTAGGAGGACTATGTGATAATGGTTTTATAATCATAGGAAATTTGGCTGTAGGATGACATGCTTATTGGGCAATTCATTTCTGTTTTTACTCAGATTATTCATTAGCGTAATCAATATGTTTACATGCACAATTAAAACAGAAAGCACATTTTTCCTAGTTTTGGCCTGGTTTGATTTAATGTACACAATGTGCAATGTTAATTATAGCTTCACAGTGTGCATCACACTTAAAATAACTACCATTCCTGTTTGATTAGCACAATAATCATTCATATACAAGACCTTAATTGATGTAAAACTAGCAGAAACATTCTTACAGGATATTTGAAATCTGTAAAGCATTTGGAAAAGAGATATTACTGAAAAGATTAATGTATATTGAAAAACAACATAACTACCCTTTCCATGAATAAATTCTTTCTAATATCCAGTCTAAACCTCCTGTGGTGCAATTTGAGACCATTTCTTCACATCCTATCACTTGTCACCTGAGAAAAGAGACTGACATCCTCCTTGCTCCAGAATAAACAACCCCAGTTCCCTCAGTTACTCTTCATATGTCTTGTTTTCTAGTCCCTTCACCAGATTCATTGCTCTTCTCTTCACACACTCGAGCAATTCAATAATTCTTCTTGTAATGAGGGGCCCAAAACTGAACACAGTATTTGAGGTGCAGCCTTACTAGTGCTGAATACAGAGGGACAACCAATTCCTTAGTCCTGCTGGTCACACTTTTTCTGATGCAGGCCAGGATGCCATTGTTTTCTTGTTCACCAGGGCACACTGCTGGTTCATGTTCAGCCTGCTGTTGACAAGCAGCCCCAGGTTCTTTACTGCCAGATAACTTTCCAGCCATTCTTCCCAAGGCCTATACTGCTGCATGAATGGTTATGATGCAAATGTAGCCCTCAGCATTTAGCCTTGCTGAATGCCATACGGTTGGAAATGGCCCTTGATCTAGCCTATCCAGATCCCTCCGCATAGCCTTTCTACCCTCAAGCAGCTCAACAGTCCTGCCCAACTTGGTGTAATTTCCAAACTTACCAAGGGTGCACTAAATTCCCTCATCAAGATCATGAATACAAATATTAAACAAAACTGGCCCCAGTATCCCTGGGGGACAGCACTTGTGACCAGCTGCCAAACAGATTTAACTCCATTCACAACAACCCTTTGGGCCTGGCTACCTGACAGTTTTTTACCTGGTGAACTGTACATCTGTCCGAGCCATGCTCTGTACCTGCCATGTGATGGCACTCAAAATGATCTGTTCAATGATCTTCCCCAGCACCAAGGTCAGACTGACAGGCCTGTACTAAGGTTCTTTCTTTCTCTTGCTTGTCAGCCTGGTATTTTGCTGGGAAACTCAGAGAGAGTGGACCCTTGGGTTGTGTGAAGGTGAGGAATGACTTGGATAGCAGAGATGCTGCTTCCAGAGTAAAGAGACAGCTTTTCTGTGGAGCTCTGTTGCTCTACAGGAAAGATTTTGGATATGTGGTGCTCACCAATGTGCTTTCTAGAGATACAGGGACTGGGACATGAAATCCAGTGGTTAGATCCACTTTCAATGAGTCTCAATCAAACACTGAATGGAACTGATACAGGATGGGAAGTCATATTAAGTATTCCCTACATGCCCTGAATCAATTACCCTTCTGGAAGAATTGCTGCCCTTTGTGCCCCGACCCCGAAAGAGTAAGTCTTCTTTAGAAATGATGAGCTCCTTCCATCTTAAGTCATCGTTGCTCGGCCAATGGACAATAGCATCCATAATGAGGAAGAATATCAGACACCATGAACAGTATAAGAGATATTGCAAGTAAAACTATGTTACACAGAGATCTCACCAGTATCACTAAGTCTTAGAATGTAGCCTAAGAGGATTCTACATAGATGAAAGAGAGGTATGGGCAAAAGTCGAGCTTGTTTAAGTGAGAGGACTTAACATCTAGGTCACCCTCTATACATGTCTCCCTACTGACTCATAAAGATTCTAGGTTGACTAGACTCCTAAGTGGGGGCCTTGAACTGCCTAACTATCTAATAGGTAAATCGGACCATCCCTACAGTTTAGATTTCCTTTTCATCTGTTTCTGTACAGAGTTGTCTAACTTTACACATGTAAGAATTGCTTATACAGGAGCTTGCTAAGAAAAAATGTAGAAGCTCTTGTTGAGAATTCATTTTCTCCTTACATCCTCTGGACAGGTCAGAAAACTTGGAGATAGTTTTCTTCAGTCTTTTTTCACTCAGAGAAATTATATTAACTTTTGATTAATTCAAAACAACTCTAGTAGCTTCTATCAATCTCCATAGGTTTCCTCATTAAGAGATTGTTTTCATTGTTAAGGCAGCTGGACACAGACTGGCAGAATCATTTAGAAGACATTTCAGAGAATTCTGATTAACTGCCTGAAGTGACACTGTATTCTGATGACCCCTTATTTTATCCTGATCTCTTCTTCTTCACTTTCTGGTGCTTGAAAGTTATTTTGTATTTCTGCAACTTGCAGGACACTAATCTCATTGCCCTTCTGCTGAAGTCCATCAGGAGCATATTATGGTTCTGCAGAATAATATAAATAACACAATCCACCCACAAGCATTTCTTTATGCAAAGTATGTCCATTCTTACCTAGTGACTTGACAGCTAATAAAAATTATAATAGTTAGTTATGACATATTGGATAGGACTCAGCTACAGAAGGCAGCAAAGGTCAAGCAAAAGTGCATTTAAAAAAAAGTATAATTATGAACCAAAACTCTTGAAATTCTGATTGCAATTTTATTATATCATTTTCTTGCTTTGATTGGCAATGGTCACTATATTTATATTTTTCCACAGTCAGAATACTTATGATTTGGTAATTATTTGGGGGCATGTTTTTTGTACATCTTGTACATTCCTTAATATTATGTAAAGCCTTAGCTTTTAAAACTGTTATGGCAACCCACAGTTTTTCAAAAAAGTGTGGTATCATATAGTCACTGTATTTAATGTTCTTCTGTTTCTAACTCGGCTATAGTTACTATTTTTAATTTGAAGTGATATGGCAACAATATTAAATACTGTAATTATTTGTTTTTTTGGGGGGAGATGAAGGACTATGATTCTTTGTTTGCTGTAAACAATTATATTGCAAAACCATATTCTTCAGTTTCAGGTAAGAGTAATTTACAGAATAGTGTAATCTAGTAGCATGAGTAATCATGCCTGTCTTTCATGTGACCAGCTGAAGTGACACCGATTGCAGTGGCATTCTGTCTCCCATAACCTTACATAGAGAAGATGAGATGAGTTACATTTCATTGAGATTCATAGAGTCTGGGAGCTTGGATAACTAGCTCTACCTCACACAACATTACCAAGGTTGTGTTATTGTCAACAATGTGCAAAATAGTTTGCTTAAGAGAGTGATTCTGTTCTTAAGTGGAGTCAGTCAATCTCTCCAAAGTTCCTCTCTCTGTCTATTGACCATAAAAAAGCATAGCATGACTACACTCCTAAGTGGGAATCTCAGCTAAGCACCTAACTTGGAATGACTAAAACATGAAGACAATACCTTTTTCTTTTAATGTATTTTGCTGTTGTACAAAGGAAAACTCCTACATTAAAATGCTACTGTGAGGATACAGACAAAGATGCATTTCTAGTAGAAACCCTAGGCTTATCAGAAGAAATATTAACTGTAAGAAAAGTAAGAGAAATACTTCAAATAAACCTAGAATAATATGGAGACTCTCCTTGCCATCCACTTCTGAATTTGTAGATCAAATAATGGAATAATGTTTTTATAAGGAGGATCTAGCTTCTCTATCTTAGTTCAGGAATAACCTTTATTCAAAACCATTAGTATATCAGGTTCTACTGTATTAAAGATCTCTTAGGGCATCTTTCCATGAATCACAAAGAAAGCTGGATCTTCATAAAGCCCAAATGGGAGCCATTCATAAGAAGTTTTTGACAAAGGGATTCTGGCTTTCAGCAGACCTAAAAAAAGTGAGTTTATCTCATTTTCTGATTGATGAAGATTTTCCATGAATATGACATTTACTGCCGTTATTTCCAACTATTCTAACATCCTTGCCTGCCCTGTTTCCAGAAAATGATTTTCTAGGCACTTTGAAAGGAGGAAAGCATGTTGTAGGCAGCGCTATACACAACACAATCTCACCAGCTGCTTTCATTAAAAACATTGATTTTGCCAAGGATGCTTTGTTATGTGATAGAGCAACCCCTAGGCTTTGGGAAAATCAGTTTTCAGACTATTTTCCTCACTGTACAGGAAAGTACCCTAGCCACTAAGATGCAGGCTACCTTAGAATGAGGGTGAGTTTGATGGCATCAATCCCACTCTTCCCTGTCAAGGCAGAGCTACTGTGTAGAAAAAAGAAGGAATCAAGATTTATTGTTTCAGAGGTGAAAAAGACTGACAAGAATACATCTGATTCCAAGTTGTGTTGAGGCTTTTTTATAAGGGGTCACTAGAGTCTTGTGCTTTTTTTCAGGAAGGATTGAGTCTATTTGAGCTTAATAGGGTTGAGTGTTTATGGGTAAGAATCAGCAGAATGTAACCCCTCCCCATAATCCAAGAGGAAATGGTAAGAGACCTGCTATACCACTTAGACGGACACAAGTCTATGGGGGCAGATGGGATCCAGTCAAGGGTATTGAGGAAGCTGATGGAAGTGCTCAGCAACCCACTTTCCATCATTTATCAGAGGTTCTGGCTATCTGAGGAGGTGCCAGTTGACTGGAGGCTAGCAAATGTGACACCCATTTACAAGAAGGGCCAAAAGGAGGACCCAGTCAGCATGGGTTTATGAAAGGCAGCTCCTGCCTAACCTGATCTCCTTCTATGACCAGGTGACCTGCTTAGCAGATGAGGGAAAGGCTGTGGATGTTGTCTACCTAGAGTTTAGTAGGGCTTTTGACACTATTTCCCACAGCATTCTCCTTTAGAAACTGGCTGCTTGTGGCTTGGATGGGCGTATGCTTCACTGGGTAAAAATCTGGCTGGGTGGCCAGGCCCGAAGAGATGTGGTGAATGGAGTTAAAGCCAGTTGGAGGCCAGTCACAAGTGGTGTCCTGCAGGGCTCAGTATTGGGGCCAGTTGTCTTTAATGTCTTTCTCAGTGATCTGGAAGAGGTGATTGAGGGCACCCTAAGTAAGTTTGCAGATGACACCAAGTTAGGTGGGAGTGTTGACCCGCTTGAGAGTAGGAAGGCTCTGCAGAGGGATCTGGATAGGTTGGCTCAATGGGCTAAGGCCAACTGTATGAGGTTCAACAAGGCTAATTGCTGGGTCCTGCACTTGGGGCACAACAACCCCATGCAGTGCTACAGAATGGGGGAAGAGTGGCTGGAAAGCTGCCCAGTGGAAAGCAACCTGGGAGTATTGTTTGATAACCGGCTTCTCAGGTGGCTGAGAAGGCCAACAGCATCCCGGCTTGTATCAGAAACAGTGTGGCCAGCAGGACTAGGGAAGTGATTGTCCCCCTGTACTTGGCTATGGTGAGGCTGCACCTCAAATACTTTGTTCAGTTTGGGGCCCTCACTACTGAGTCTGAGTTCTACTGCAGGTATATCACTGCTTTCCCATGTCAAGCCTCACTGAAGTCAATAGGAAACCTATATGCAGTAAGGCTTATAGCTGTGATTCAGACCTCTTAAGTGAGCATCAATCAGATTGACTTCTGGTAAGTGACAGGCAATAGGAAGATCATTACTAGAGTAATGAGAAAAGGGGGAAAATCCAGAAAAGGAGACTTATTAGAAACCTGCCCTCTCTAATGGTAAAATTGAAAGTAGAACAACTCAGTGGGATCACTTGTTTGAGAGGAGCTGCCTGGATAAAAATAGATTCTTCACTGATAGTCAGATCATTGAGACTCTGAAAAAGGAGACGCTGTTGAAAAAGTGCCTGCAAACTGACTTTGTTTGGCATCTGACTGAGTTGTGGGAGCCCTGAAGCTACCAGCAGCTTCCTGCCTGCCACTCCTGGAAATGCTTTATATAGTGCAAGCAATAAACACCACCCAGTGGGAAACTCCAGACTAATGTTTTATATTGATTAAATGCTAACAGCAGGGAGAAGCTTGATGTGGACTTTCAGAAAATTGAATGTTTGAGCTGAATACCCTTTGCTAATAACAAATAAGATACCAAATCTAGGACACTATACCATCCTGTCAGATGAAGGGGTCTTAAAATTACACTCACATTCCCTGTAAGCAAGTAGCAGTGGCATGGTTCTTAAAAAAAATGAAACTATTCCTGATTCTCCTGTAAAACAAATTAATTCCATTACCGTCAACTGCAAATCAGGTCAATGGGATATGTACTTGAAATTTCATATATTTGCCAGATGGTAAAAATGATTCATTTTTTATTATTATTTTTAGTGGTGAACATATAGTTTTCATATATATATTTTAGATTATGTATTTTATATAATTATTAAAAAAAAAAGAAGCAAGCTAAGGTGAACTTATAAAACTTATAATATTCTTGACAAGACTATAGTAAAGTGAGTTGAATTCTGACTGACAGGTGTGGTTCAATGACATTCTCCTAAACCTCCCAGTAGCTGCGGGTATCATCACAAGGGGCAAAGTTCTTGCTGCACAGAGAATAGAAAGATTCAGAAGGAATTCATAGTGTTATGAACATTTGCATAAATGCAGAGTTTGAGTTCTGGTAACTAATAATGCTTAGTGTTACTAAGTGTGCTTAAACTTGGTATTAAGGTAGGTGACTAAATATTTATATACATACAGCATGAGATTTTTTTTTCTGAATTAGTTATTCCCTTTTATTGCTTTGTAGTGGTATCTTGGCTGCATTTCTGTTTGAGTCTCCTAGCAGACCTTTTTGTGACTTTTTTAAAAGTTCCTGGTGTGCTTTTCATTGGTGCTCTTTTATGAGCCTTTTTTGAGCTTTCTCCCTGCTCTGGACACAGTGTGCTTGGTGCTTTTCCATTTTGTAGCTCCAGTCACTGTTCTTCTGCCAAGTCTGTTAGAAGGAAAGGGGCTGGGTTTAATTTTCCCTCTGAAGAAATCATCTTGAGCCCTGGCAAAACCCTTGGAAACTAAATGATGGGGGAGGCTGCAGTGGGAATACCCTTGATGGATGGGTTCCAGGGTTGGGCTTACAAACTTTTCTTACTCACAAACATCAAGTACAAGAGGCTAAGAAAATATTTGAAAGAATAAACTATGGAAAACCACTATAATAATACTTCATAAGACTATCACCTGAGTAGTCACTTGAGTCCTCACTTAGTGCTGTTAGGCTAACAAAATTATGTATTAAATCAGCCACTCCCCTCCTCCACATCATCTCACAGAGGGCTGCTGAACCGAGTAATTTGGCAGCTCCATCCTCTGGATGTGTAAAGCTTTGGTGACACTACTTGACGTGAGCACACTTCCGATGCCAAGAGCAGAGGCTATCAGCTTCCTGCTGCTTTGTGTAACCTCAGCTGAAGCAGTTTTAGCTCTTTGCTCCACCTGATTACTTTGAAGCAGTCTCTACACCCTTTCCGCTCTGTGTGCTGCTTCTGCAATTTCATCATCTATAGCACAATTAAATCACTGCCCCAGAGTGCATGCTCTTTAGGAATGATTCAATGCCATGTAGAGCCCTTAACTAACACCTTGGCACTAGGTAGTACCCTGTCCTGAGCATCAGCTTACTTCCTCAGACTTATCCACTCACCCCATTCAGCAACTCCTTACCGTGTTTCCTTGCCAGACTAGATGACTCCTAATTCCTAGTGTCACATGTATCCAATCCTTTCATTTTCTGGCATCACTTGAGTACTTTGTCTATTAATCAAAAATTAACTGCATTTGAACCCAGTTTTAATCCAGCAAAAACTTAATCTCCATGAGTAACTCTAGTGTTATTCTCCATGGTGGTTCTCCTCTATAACCACCTGATATTGCCAAGAAATGCCAGTCTGGAGACTTCAGATGCTATACAGGGGTAACTACTTTTTTTTTCTCTTTTTTTTTTTCCTTTTGATGGATCAGATTCTCTCACATATATTGCTACCTTTGAAGAAATTCTTTATCATCTGAATTTCAAGTATCATCATAGTACTTAATTATACCAGAACACTCAACAAGTTTGTTTTCTATACACAATTGTGTTAGCACACAGTAGTTTGCAAATGTTTTGAATTTATTTAAAATATTTTTTTTCATAGTTCTAGAGTCAGAAGTAGTAGAGTGCTATTTTCTCAAGCTTTCTAAAATATTGATTTCTGGGCAATAAGCAGGGTAACAAGTGAAACTTCCAAAAGGGTGCAAATGATCAAAACAAGGAGCCTTTCAGTGAGGTTCTTTGATATTCTTAATTATAAGAATTATTATCATTTGATATTGTGAAACAGATCATCTCTAACATGAGATCTGAAAGCTATTTACCTAAAAGTAAGTGAACAAAAAAAGTAAAGTATGCCAAAGACAGACGTAAAGTTTCTTTTTTCTGGGTGTCATTGATGAGAATTCATAGCCTATGGGGAAATCAATCCTATCCCTGTCTCCAGCAAATATTTAAGTAGGAAGCAACCTTTGAGTTCTTCACAGTTGTCTTTTCCCTCAGCACAGAGTGTGGAATAAGACCCTGCTTTGGGACCATCACCTGCAGTGAAGCTTGAAATTTTGGCGCAAAAGCCTCACCTGGAGTGATTGGGAATAAAGATTCTGCTTAGAAGGGAGGTGACCTCAGTATGAAGCACAAAGCAAAGGGAAGAAAGGGCTCAGACGGGACCTGAGTTCTAGAAGTAATAATGAGGAGAAAAAAAAATCTCAAGGAATCTTTACATAAGTAAAAAGCAAGAACTATTGTATTCTTTTTGAATGAAAAAGGGCTTTGCCGCTTACCTTTATGTATAGCAAATGCCAAGAATTCTCATTATTCCATTTCTTTTGGAGCCAAGGGCAGCAGAATCAAAATGTTCTTTTCATTGTAATACCCAGGGGGTAATTGAAATATAATTGCATTTTTTATGAGGTGTTTGGATTTTCACTTAACTTTATTTTGTTTTAAGGTTCTTGCACTCTTTTTAAGAAAGGGAAGCCTTAGCAAAGTCACTGAAGTTTATCCTTTGAAATGAATGTTACAGATGTTGGTGTAGAAAGCCTTTTTATGCTTCGCCCCTAATCTACTGCAATAATAATAATCACTCTTCTTCCTTTATTTTCTAATTCTTATTTGTTGCAAACTACTCAGTCAGTGTCACTTCTGATTATGGATAATTAAGAAGTTGACACAGAGAGTCAAGGATAGTTCAATTATGGCTTGAGCAAAATATAAGCAGAATAGTCCTGGTACAAAATACTGATACGTATCCTGCACTTGCTGGGGACATTTTTGCATCACAGCGTGATCTTACACAATTCATTTTTGTTGGCTACTGGAGAGGATTTTGGAAAGGAAAAATAAAAAATAATCATCCCTTCTTTCCAAGCCAGCTTCTACACAAGAATATTAACTGTCTAAAATTTTGGGTGTTCTGTGTAGTCAGTGAAGCATTTGAGCAGTTTAGTCAGGAGACATTGGCACAGACACTTCAGGCAGGATGGATAACTTGCTCCCTATTGCCCTTGAGTCCCTGGAGAGGGAGAGCCTAAGCACTCAGCTCAGATAAGAGGGTTGAAGTTAAGCAGGGTGAAATCCACCTTCAGTCTTTCAGTGCAACCAGGTTTTTCAACCTGCAAAGCTATTTGTTGCTTTGTATCACATAAGTTGAATACATGCCAAGGATTTGTTTATGTTTCTTCATTTTGGAAAATTACATTGGCATCCATTACCGGCTCTACAGTAAGTTAGTTATTACATAAATAAACAAACAAACAAGCCCTCCAGCTTTCCTTCTTTTGTCTGACAACATGTTGAATAACTCTAGTGGACCAACTTTTGTCGTCCTCTTTATAAAGCATCACACTGGCACAGGACATTGACATTCCATAAGACTGAAGGTCCTTATCAGCTATGTAAAAGGGAGAGTAAGGTGTTTTTCCTTTTCATCTTAGAAAGTTTAAATTAAACTATGCCTCTGGCTTTCTCACAGGCAAGGTTCATTTAAGACAGTAGATAAGGTTCAGTATTTGAAGAATATTAATTATAGTTGGATGATGCAAGTTCAGATGATAAAACCTGTCTGCAGTAGGCTATTTTTTACCAAAGACATTATCCTGTCATGCTCTTGGAAAACAAAAAAAATGGGCAATGATTTTTTTTTTTTTCTCCTTCTGGGAGAATCCACACAGTCCCAGGCATCTGGTAATAAATGTCCCACTCAAAATCTTTTAATGAGAGAGCACATCATATACTTAAGGATGATACAGCTTTAATTTATTGTAAGAGATATACACTGTTACAAAAATACAGTTAGTTACCTCAGAACTGCCTAACCTGTAGGTGAGTTTCAAGGGGGGAACTTTCATTCACACAGTAAATAATAACAGATTATTTCCACACAGCGGAAGTACTCTGCATGTAGTTTTTATGCAATAACAAGAATTCAAAGCAAATCTGCCAACAAACACCAGTACTAGACATGATGTCTTAAGTCAGGTCTGATCAGTTTTTAAGCTAGACTATGCTCAGGATGAAGCATGAGCTCAGCCCATAATTACCAGAGAAGTCATTTGAGGGGCACATGGCTGTGGGGAAATAAAGGGTGAGAACATTCTGCTGGACTAACGTAACTTCCTTTAAAACTAAACTTAACATACATACCCCTGGGAAAATTAGGGCCCCACCAAATTTCAGTGCCCCCCTGTTTTCTCTAAAACCAAGTGGCATGGTGTGGCGGTTTTATGCAGTTAGGCAGCTGAGCTCCACCACTATCACTCTTTCCTCCTCAAAGGTAGAGGGGGAGAAAACATGATGAAAAGGGCTCAAGGGTTGAGATAAGGACAGGGGAATCTCTCAACAATTATCGTCATGGGCCAAACAGACTCAGTATAGGGAGAAAATGAAATTTATTGCCTATTACTAATAAGCTAGAGCAGTGAGAAACTAAAAGCAAACTAAAAACACTTTCCCCTCATCCACCTTTTTCTATGTCCTCCACCCGAGCAGCACAGGGGAACGGGGTATGGGGGCTGCGGTCACTCCCTAACACTTCGTCTCCACTGCTCCTTCATGGTCACTCTCTGCCCCTGCTCCACGTGGGGTCCCTCCCACGGGATGCCGTCCTTCCTGAACTGAGCCTGCGGGGGCTCTCCATGGGCCGCAGCCTCCTCCAGACCACATCCACCTGCTCCACCGGGGGCTCCTCCACGGGCTGCAGTGTGGAGATCTGCTCCATGTGGGACCCATGGGCTGCAGGGGGACAGCCTGCTCCACCAGGGGCCTCTCCACAGGCCACAGGGGAACTTCTGCTGCATGCCTGGAGCACCTCCTGCCCTCCTTCTGCACTGACCTTGGGGTCTTCAGGGTTGTCTCTCACACCTCACTCTCCCAGCTGCTGTTGCACAGCAGTTGTTGTTGGTGGTGGTGTATTTTTCTCTTAAATCTGCTCTCCCAGAGGCCCAACCAGCATTGCTCAGTGGCTTGGCTCTGGCCAGCAGTGGGTCCCTTTTGGAGCCGGCTGGAGCTGGCTCTAATCTGCCACGGGGCAGCTGCTGGGCTGAACTCATGGAGGCCACCCCTGCAGCCCCCTGCAACCCAAACCTTGCCACATAAGCCCAATATACATGGTAACGATCCACAGACTGACATAGAGACAGATATATGCACATAATCACAGAATGGTTGAGGCTAGCAGGGACCTCTGGAGCTCATCTGGTCCATCCCCCTGCTCAAGCTGGGCCAACCAGAGCAGGTTGCCCAGCACCACGTCCAGATGGCTTTTGAAGATCTCCAAGGAGGAGCCTTTGCAACCTCTCTGGGCATCCTGTGCTTGTGCTCAGTCACCTGAACTGTCAAGAAGTGCTTCCGCATACCATGTCTGCCTACTCTTTGTATTATCAGGAACTCATGCTTAGAAAAACAATGGCAGTTACCAGCTAGCTTAAGGTCTGAATATGCCACAGATTAAAAGAAGAAAGTGAAAAAAATATATATATATAAAATAAAAGAACAGAGAAAAAACAAAACAAAACAAAACAAAAATTTAGTAGATACTTCCTGAGCAGAAGGAACACTAAATAATCAGATTCATTATTTATGGTACATTATCCTCTTACCTTTGTTCAAAATTCACTTTATTGGCAAATTTGAAGTGACAAAAAATAACCCAACTCCTGTTTAGAGAAACATCTAATTTTTTGCTGTATAATAAGACTTGCAGTGACATTTAATTCCTCTGCATATTGTCACAGAACATGGATAAGAACAAACAAAACTGCAAGAAAGCCTCTCTCCTGGCTTTTTGTTTTTCATTTGCAGTTTGTGGTCAAATAGCTCATGCCATATAAATTCTTTGTTAATGCAATGCTGTATAACTTTGTCCATATATCCTTGCCTACAGATGTTCCTGCTGTATAATAGAGTGTCAGGTATGATAAACTTCAAGGTGTTTCTTTCACGTGAGAAGAACATTGTGAGCCACATAATTTCCCTCTGTGGTGCTCTGCACAGCAATGTTTTGGTGTAGACCTGTTTAAAACATTCATGCAAATATTGCAGAAATAAATGGCGATTTGGGAATGAACAACAAAAATGATTAAAAGCATGGATAACCTCTACATGAAGCCAAGCTGAAGAGTATCATTACAGTAACACAGAAATCAATAAGCTTTATAAAAAAAAGAATTGTACAGAAAAGTGCTGCAATTACTCTTCCCTGGTATATAAAGGACTAGGGAATTCCAGCAGAGCTGGAAAGCAAGACATTTACAGCTGCCTTTTTTTTTTTTTCTTTTCCCACATAACAATCAATAAGAGAAATTCATCTCCCCTGTCTCTGATATAATTGGGTTAGTAATACTTTGCTGCTGATCTGACCTAGCATGGCAATTTTTATGCATAAGGTCAAATGTTGCAGCATAAAAAGAGACACACTGGGGACAAGGAGACGGAGGTATACCAGAATTGATGGTAGCTCGTTCAGAGACATAGGAAAGGCCTCAGCAAGCCTTATTTTTGCACAGATTTTGTAAAACTTAGCTCTTGCACACCTTGATCTTCTTGTAGAAGCCCAGAGCCTCTTTCAAAAGGCATGTTAAACTCTGCAGGGTTTCCCTCTTATTCACAGTGATACAAGCAAAATACAAACAGACCAAGGGCCGTGATCAGATGTTTTTTTGCACAAATGGCTCTGGCAGTTTTTAGGGGTTACCTCAGGTTCCCACAGTTGTTCATTGCTTTTGGCTATACGTACCTACTCAACAGCTCAGCAAGCACAGAAGAGTATCAGAGCATCTCAACCTTGGATGAAATGAACTTTCCAGTCTTATTTCATAGGGTCTACTATTCTCATTCTGAATACAAGCTAAAAAAAGCAAGAAAGAATAAGTATGTACAAAAGAAGTGCTATTTAACCTAGTTTCTACAAGAAGATATTCTATGTTAGTAAAGTTTATACCTAGAAAGTACTTTAATTTACTGAAATAAACCATTTTAGTAAAATTCACACAAATTTATTTGTGGATATTCACACTTTTATTTGAGATCAAATATTTAGTTTCCCTGTATAATATACAATGGATAGGTATACTATTTGGATTACACCTCATTTCTACCTACCTTCAAGTAGATTTCAGGGAACTTAGGAGTACCCATGCACTAACTCGCTGTGGTCATGCAAGAGATATAAGCACTCAGGTATCTTCTGATTATAACCCATAAACAATTAAAATAGCAAATTTTCCTCAAAGCAAGTGTTGTCATTCTGGAGACAAAGGGGAATTTGGAGAATGTTGTGTGAGAATGCTGAGAATGTGATATGAAGGTATTAATTTTGTCACTATATTTTTTTCTTTAAAGAGTAAGTACTCAGAGGCAGAGCAGTGGATGTGCTGATATCAGTATTACATATATATAATATATTAATATATATTATATTAATATATAATACATATATATATTATATGTATATATAATACTGATATCAGTATTAGGTGTTTGATTTATACCAATTTATGTTTGTGAGGTTTATTTATGTATTTATTTATTTATTTATGTATTTCCTCCTTAACAAGAAGAAGCCTCAAATTAACACCTCTGACTTTTATTTACCATGTAGTCAAGCTGGCACAACACATGGTTTTCAGTATGGTGGTTTAGCAGGTTCCTAAATACTTTTCTTCTCCTTAAGATATCTGTGTATTTTTGAGAAAAGGAGAAAACTTTGGTTCTTTCTTCCTCTGTTCATACACTGCAGTATTTGTGAAAGGAGAGAAGGCTAATAAGGACTGCAATGTGAAAATGTTCGCTGGAGTGTAGTATGCTCAGGCACACGTTTCTGCTCTTCGAGACCAAAAAAAAAAAAAAAAGGCTGTAACAAAGAAAAGTACTAGAGTACCAGCAAAATTAACATTTCACATTTCCATTGTAACAGTAAATTGATAATAGTCACTCGTTCAACATGGGCAATGATCACAGTGAAAATATCTAAGTTGTTCCTTGATCAGATTAGTCTGAAATTACCATGAACACTTTTAAAATAAGTTTTCATTATCACCCTAGAGTATTACATACAACAACATTGTTTGACTGAATTATGGATTATAAATATTTTTATTTTTTTTTCCTGGAAAGTACTTTAATGGGGCTAAAAAGAGATGGAACTTGAAAATTTATTATGGAGCTATTTTTGAAAATGTGAATTGGTGAATGTTGTTCATGCCAAGATTTTATTGTACTTGCTGACTTCTGCATTCTGTATTGCCATGGAATACAGTGACATTTCACAAATGAGGAAAAATAAAAAATGATTGGTTGCATCAGGCAGAAACATTTGACAATATGTAAGTCATATTTCAGAACATTGAAACTAAAAACACTAGAGAAATTTACATCATCTGAAGATTTAACGTTTGTATATGCATATTTTATATCAAGATTAACCTTCATGTTGAAAAAACAAATTCAAGTGCAATGTCTCTTGCCCAGAATATTCATGCAAGTGGAAATTCTTGAAATTGGACTCATTCTTTATTTTCATATTTTTAGCTTTCATTGGTATTAACTTTTGTCATTCTGAACAAATGCTTTTCCAACTGGAACATTTATACATAGCTTCTTGACAGTTTTTCAAGCCAAATCTTGGCTACAAATGCTGTAATTTGATATACTGTAAGTGTAAACACTTGTGTTTCCATAATACTTTGAGTAATCCTGTATTTTAAAAACTATCTGGGCAGAAAAAAACAATCCTCTCTATTTTTTTTTTCGAAAAATATATTAGCCATCGAACAGACATCTTTATGAACATTTATTTAGTTTAACAGGTTTCTGTGATGTTTTTTTGTCTGAATCTGCAGTCCTTAATCTGAATGAGCCTTTAGAATAGACTGTGTTTTCGGTCCTTTAGGTATCTTCATGTAATGGATTTAGATGACCCAATCCTATTGAATTTTGTTAGTCTTCAAGAATTACAGCTAGTTTTTCTCCTTCCTTAAAATGGAATAAGTCTTTTAAGTGAACATAACTGCATCTGCATAAATTCAGCATATATGTTATTCATGTGAATATATAACTTATATTATACTATTTTACATCTTAGAAAACTATTTTAACAAATCTTTGCCAAAATTTGACCATTTGCATAATAAGTTAGGTATAGATTTGGCATTATGATCACAAGTTTGATTAATATCTGGTGGGCTGACCCCAACCACCTGCCAAGCCCCTACCCCACAGCCTGCCAAGCAGGGTGAGGGAGAGAATTGGAAAGGCAAAAGTGAGAAAAAAACTCATGAGAGTTTTTGAGATACTTTAGTGAAGTAAGTAAAGGAGAGAACACCACCCCAACCCCTCACCTCCCAGTTTTATTACTGAGTGTGAAATGGCATGGAATAACCCTTTGGTCACTTTGGTCAGCTGCGGTCAGTTGTCCCAGCTGTGTCCCCCCTGTCCTCTAGCTTTACTCACTGTGGGTGCAAAGTGAGAATCAGAGAAGGCCTTGATGCCATGCAAGCACTTCTCAGACATAGCTAAAACATAATACATAGTTAAGATACCCTTTTTCAAAATGTTCACTTCCCTGTGTTGTTTCTAAGCGGGAATCAGAACATGCCTGACATTCACCAACTTGGCTGAGTCCATCACAAAACATGAGCAGCTAAGAGTTTTCATTTAAAAAATGGGTGGAAGGAGAAGCCAAGGACCAGCTCTGGACTAATTTGATCTCCTCTTCTGTGTGACAGGAAGAAGCAGTGACAAGTGTCATCTAAGTACCCTATCCAGCTGGAGAAGGTGGGTCAAATTCCTCTTTTCCCATTAAAACAGAATTATTTTGAAGCCCAGAACTGAAAACAACAGGGTAGCCTTGCACTTAGGGTGCTCACCTGGAAAGGAAAGCTAGTGGGCTTGCATTTACATAACTCACTGTTAGCTGTCTATGTATTAGATAATAGATCTTAGTACTAATTATTGTGTTCACATTTTTCATATCATTTCATTTTTTTAAAGCTTTTTTTTTCTACTTTGTTTCCAGCCCTTCAGCTTCCTTCTAGCCTTTAGCAGAATTTAAAATCAGTTGTTGTGACTTCGTTCTTTGAATAAAATAATTTATGTGAATTACATAAGGTGAATTAGTAGATTAATTGATTGTAATAGGACATTTGAAATTATGTAATCTGATTCACATAACACAGTCCATGTGACTTTGAATTAATTCCTGCTTAAGCATATCTTTTGATAAACTTGTGGTCTCAATTTAAAAAGCAGTCAGTGATGAAAATTTTACCATAGCCCTTGATATATAGTTACAGTGGCAAGTTGTTTCCCTTAGGTAAAAATTCACATTTTGTTTGTAATCACCATGCTATTTGTAAGATTAATAATTATATTGTAACAGTCTATACCAGTCAATCTTATTTATTTATTTATTTAATGATGCTCAGTGGAAGATTGTATTTGTAAGTCTGCGAAGCCTATTTCTGTAATGCAAATAGGCTAGAGACTGAATTCCAAATTCTGTTCTGATCCTCTCCTCACTTGTGCCTCTTGAAATGTCACTAGCTCATAACTTGATCAAATCAATTACTTCAGGAATGGAATTTTCCATGCTTAGGGCTGAGCTCCATTAGAGGAGTCCTCGCCAAGTCATATCTGCGTCATGGAGCATCACTGTAGGCTGATAGGAGCTCTTTTCTGCTGGCAGATTGACATCACCCTCCTGAAGGATCGAGGCTAAGCCAATGAGAGCTCCATGGAGCTTTTGTTGGAATAGAAATACCAGTGGCTAGAGATCTGCTAGTATAAGCCATGAAGGCTGAGAGAGCTGGGGCTGTTCAGCCCAAAGAAGAGAAGGCTCCAATGTGACCTATTTATGGCTTTTCAGTACTTAAAGAGGGCTTATAAATAAGATGGAGAGCAACTCTTTGCTCCATCAGACAATGACAGGACAAGGGGGAATGGTTTTAAAAACAAAGAGGGG
Organism: Cygnus atratus; assembly: GCF_013377495.2. NCBI lineage: Eukaryota > Metazoa > Chordata > Aves > Anseriformes > Anatidae > Cygnus > Cygnus atratus. The sequence goes on from NC_066362.1 coordinate 164,305,849, forward strand.
AAATTTAGATTAGAGATTAGGAGGAAATTCTTCAGTCAGAGGGTGGAGAGGCACAGGAACAGGTTGCCCAGAGAGGCTGTGGATGCCCCATCTCTGGAGGTGTTCAAGGCCATGTTGGATGAGGCCCTGGGCAACCTCATCTGGTGTGTGGCATCCCTGCCCATGGCAGGGGGGTTGGAACTAGAAGAGCTTTAAGGTCACTTCCAACCCAGGCCATTCTATGATAAGAAAACTGGTTTTTTGGGGGTATATATCCTCCATGTTCTGGCTGACAAAATTGCAATTGAAATACTGTAATGTGAATTGGTCTCAGTCTTTCACTCCAGAGAAGAACCATTTGTTCCCAAAATATATTCATATGCTATTTTGGTAGCATATGGTCTTGTTTTATGATGTATGTTGCATCTTTTGAGATGGAAAACAGAATGCAATAGACTGATGAGGAAAATGATTATCAAAGTATGGAACCAGAGGAAATAAAACTTGAGGTACTTATATCTGTGTATGAGCTTTTCAGATACTTTCTGAAGAACATAGTTCCTCACTTAGCACAGGTGTCCAACGTCAAACTCTCAGGTTTTCAATATTCTATATTGTTCCTCAAACACTTCTCTGAAGATTGTTTCCTTAGTTTTTATCTAGTTTTGGAAAGGAAAAAAAAAACTCTAATGATGGTTTCTCAGCTCCCTCTTTTTCTCTTGCATGTAGGGGAGATTGAAGTGGCAAGGAAATAATATTCCAAGACTGCTTCAAGATTTCATAAGAATCTTTGAAAGGAAGAGAAACTTTTTGTTACCATTGGGATCTTGTATTAAAATAAAATAAAATAAAATAAAGTTTGGTAAGTTTTGAATTTCCCTTTAAAATTGTAACCTATGTTTGTAGTTGGTTGGGAAATTGTCAGGCTTTGTCTGTCAATGGTAGATAGACAGCTGTTTCATATGGAACAGCTAAAATTGTGCTCCTTGGGACACGTCAGTCACCAGTCATTCAGATCATATAATGCATCTTTTCAGCAAGTCTTATGATGGAAAATTCCGTAGAGCTGATGAAACCTAAACAAAAAATCTGCTTCAAGGAAGTGCTTCATGTGCCAGGCATTTTATATTTCTAAATTATTTGTAAAAATGAAATGATCCGTTAGCACTTAATCAAAGAAGTTATTAATGCCTTTTAAATTTGAAATTCAACCTTATCAAAAATATTTTATAGGTATATTCTGTTCATTACTGAATGTGTCAAGCAAATGCTGGTTGTGATCACTCAGTTCCAGACACTCTTGGAACAGACAGTGGAATTTTTTTTCATGCAGAACGGCATGAATTGCTTATTTCTTCCAACTATAATAACAGTACTGAAATGAAGAAAATTTTCTTAGCTCTTTCCTTCTGTTTTTGAAGACAAAATTGTCTGATTAACATGTTAAAGTTGATGCTAGGGAGATGAACTTCAAAAAACTACCATATTTTTCCTCTCTCCATGTGCTCTTTGATTCCCAGCAGTGTGAAATAATTTTTGTATGTCTTTAGGAAACACTGGTTTTGATGTTTGAAAAGCCTCTGGAAATTTGGGACATTTGTGATCAAAATGTTACTGGTTGGATGCTTTTTAGTAATTCTCTAAAGGTCATATTCAAACAGTTCCACCTGAGGTATTATCTCCCATTAACTGACTATCCAGTTTCCCTCTAAGAGCCATATATGAGCTTTTCAAAAGCCTTTCAAGTTACCCCCTCTCTTACTAACTTACTACATGAAATTAAGTGAGATTTAAGGTAAGTGAATATTGACCAGCATGAAAAAACAAAAAAGAAGGTATTTTAATGTGGCCTTTGAATTTAAAGTACATCTGGTATATATTTTTCTCTGTATGGATTCCCACTCCCCATATCTTCTCTGTATATTGTGGAGCTACAAATTTGAAGAACATTTTCAAACACAAGGATTTTAAAATAGATAGATTTAAGTGTGCTTCAATGCAAAGTATATTTGCAAAACCACATTTGTGAAGGTACTCTTTGTGAAGAGCAGTGCAGAACACTGCTCTTCTGTTAAGCACAATTCTAGTAATGATAACAACCTATAGAAAGTTCACATTTTAAAGAAATGTTGTGATCCTTACTTTTACATGTATCTTAAAAGCTGAATAGAAATTTTACCAAGGTGATTAAAATAATTATTGTTGATTCTTCCACTTTTACTGTTTGAGAGGATGTACTCTATGGTTTAGTAACTACACTCCACCTCCATCTAATATTAAGTGCTCAAGCAATAGTAATGAGTAAGCAATACGTTGCAGGCAATACCATACTTGCATTTGGATCTGTCTATGTTGTGCAGTTCAGCATTGGGCAGAGAGCTGTGCTGCTTCTGTCTACACAGCACGATTGGTGACACACAGAGATGCTACGCTGAGTTACAAAAAGAGCAGCTGAAAAATAGCCCAGGAGGAACTACTCACCCCTGCTTCAAACTAGTGCCAGAAATACCAGTTCCAGATATCTCTGCATGGTGTAGTGTTGTATGGAATGGATAAATCCTGAATAAAAATCCACTGGAGAATGTAGCACATGCAACAGAAGAGAGCCCTAAGTCATCATGGCATCAGCACAGCTCCATTGCTGGCATTTCTTATTGGTTTGAACTGTGCTAGAGAATGTCACAGTCAGATTAGTTTACTGCTTGGGACCACAGTTTACTTCTTTTCTGAAGGGCAAAGTATCTTTTCTGACAGTGAAGACAGTGATAAATAATGACCATAATTACTTTTCATTAAATGTTAGAGGTGTGTGCTTATTTGCCTGGAATGCAGTAGCACCTATTTTGGCTTAGGTAATGCACTCAGATACAACACATCTGTCTCCTTTCCCCCCCGATTTATGGGCCTTTTTTTAATGGTCCTGAACCTTTGTATTCTTCTGAAATGTCAGAAATGAACATATTTTGTGTGTCTTCACTGCAGGACTCTTTATGAACACATGTAAAATGGTGAGCGAGGGTCAGGGTGAGAATTCATTATTCTGAGAGAAGCCAAAGGAGCATATGTGTTAGAGAATAATTCAAGCCATGAGGAAGACACCACCTGTGGGCATCCAGTTCCTCTTCTTTACCTTGCTGTCCAAAAGGCATAAGGCCCATGCAATCACTGGTTCTGTAGGAGAGCAGACCAGGTGAAATAAATTCACCACCTAATAAGACAAAGATTTTGATCATTTTGGCCAAGTGAAAGTTCATTCTCCAAGTGAATGAGGGGAGGGTGGATAACTCCCCCTTGAACGAAGAGTTGGAAAGTAGTTGTGCTAGAATCAAAACTCTTGACTGACATTGTATGTTAGGGGAGACAGGATGTCTTGTTAGGATGGAGATAGCAGGAAACTGGATGATTGCCTGCATTTAAATATAGCTACTTGACTTTTATCAGACAGGGGGAAATGATTACTTGGCACTTACATTAATTGCTGAAGAGACATAGGAGACTTTAATTTTGAGCGTAAGTGTGATGGGATACCTCATTAAGAATGCAGAAACAATTTCACTTGGTCTAAAAAAATTAAATATGAGAAAGAACACATTTTTCTTTGAGAATCTTAGATTGGAGCAGAACTGCACTGGAAGAAATTTGGTGTATTTTGCTCACACTGTCTGTAAAGACCAAAGTTACTTCCAAAACTGGCCTTATCCAGCAAAACATTCTCTGTATAGTTGCTGACATTTGTCCCAAGAAATACATCTCTGTTAACAAGCAGTAAAGAAGTTACAGACATGTAAGCAATAAAAATATATTGCTTTATCCTACTTTTCTTCAAAATGTCTGAGAAGCAGCATGTAACTCAGGACTTGACATAAATATATGACATCAGTTGCAACATCTATGTAACAAAAACAGATTAAGAATTTGAAAATATAGCCATGCTTTCTGGACGTAAACCCAGTGGCTCAAAGTGAGAGATGAATTAGAAGCAGACTTCTTCAGCAGATGACAGAAAAAAAAAGATGATCACTGCTGACTAGTGTCATGGTTTGACTTAGATGTTTCTTGTGAAAGAAAAGGCAAATAGTTAAAAATTGAGTAACCTGAATTAAGAATAATGCATTTCCCTAGACTACTTCTTACTTCTTCTTCTTTTTATTTATTTATTTTTTTTTCCAGAGAAATAAAAAATTTAGCAAGCAGTAAATGAGATTTTACTACAATTTCCCAGTGGACACCCATGAAAAGAACTGGGAGGAAAATGTTTTCTCATCACAGGAAACTCCCATTCTCAATAAGGATTAAATATTCAAAATGCCAAAAATGTTCATGAATCAGCAGTCTAAAAATTTTCATTAAATATAACTCAAGAATTCTTTTGTTTTGATTTTAATTATTTCTTTTCATTATTTTGTGAAATAATTCATGCATTTTTTCCCAATATTTTCCGATATAAGCTTAAAGAGAAAATACTTTTAAAACAAACAAAACAAATACTGTTTGGAAAAAAGGAGGAGGGTTAAATGTCAAAACATCTTTTCAAAAAAAGCTTTCTCTTTTTAAACATGTTTTACCTTGCTAATTTGGCATTTTATAGCAAAATACATCTACGGTGTAAAATTTCCTATCTGATTTAACCACAGGTCTATCAAGTGCCACTGTCTTGTATGATTAAAGTTATTTGTTGAAGAATTGCATTAAATCTGCTTTTATGCCAGTGATGGTTCTTGTAAATATATGTATGTAGACCATATATATTCATTGAATTGAATATATATTGAATATATTCAATGTAGACCACTGAATTCTCAGGATTTTGGCCTGACGTGGAAAATTTCATCAAAAAGCAATGATATTAAAATACAAAGAGGCTACAGCCCTGCAGGAAACTGCTTCATTTTCCATCTAAAATAAATGCTTAATTAGTTTTCCTTAATTTTAATCTTTGAACCACATCTGGTCATTGCAAAATTCTAATTATTTCTGAAGCCCCCTGTGTAATGAAAAATCCCTTTTCAACCTACAGATTCTAATACTTTGGTATATGAAAGTAACTGTTGTGTTTTGAAAAAAAAAAAAGTACACAGTATTTTATTTCCAACAAACTATGCATATTGTAAAGCACCAGTTTGTCATTAGTTCTATGAAATCTTTATTTTAATTACAGTCTTGAATCAGTTCACCACATTACTGTGACAGGGGCTATGATGCTTTGGCATCTTTATATAGTCAGTCAAATTTTTGAAGGGTTGCCTGAAAAAAGCTGCATCTGAAGTGATTCATGAACTCCATGTGACATGACATGGTTGTGGTCACACAGTTACATGGACCTCTCCTTTTCTTGAAGAGACTAGACCAATTCCTATATTCTGTTTTACATACTCTTTTTAGTGTTGATTTGCTGTATTGTTCCCCGTTTTCCTTTGTTTTAGCAAAGTAAATGTGATTTTTGCCATTGACAGTAAAAGGCCACAGGCTTTGTATTCACCTGACAGTGCAGGATTGTTTGCATTTTCCTTGGCCTGAGCTGGCCTTAGCTTGCTTTGATAACTGTCTAGTGCTCAAGTGGCTTTTGCCTGACCAACTGTTAGCCTCATGTCTGGGAATACTACATGTGGCAAAGGTTTGACAAACCTAGGTAGCAGTCATTGTGGGACAACTAAGCCCTTTGTGTTAGACTGGGCTAAGGGACACTACTGTCCCTTTGATGCTACAACTTTCAAATTTTACCTGGAAGCAGACCTTGTTAAGAAAACATACAAAAATAACCCCTAGTGGAGTCCAAGACTGAGGAGGAAGGGATCCTGCTAACATGGACATCATACAGCTCACAATGAAGGCCTTGGGAAGGTGATGATTTTATGTAAAAGGTACTTCCCTCTGCTGGAGGAAGGAGACTGGCTTTGTCAACCCAACCCAAAGGAACATTGAGAGGATGAGCATAGCTCCAGGGGAAAGCAGTAAATAAAAGTAACTTGTATAACAATTAGAAGGTTATAATGCATGAGGACTTTTATTTAATTACCTGGTTTAAACATATAGCATAAAAACTGGACTAGTAGTTTGGACTAGTACACTGCTAAAATGTTGATGGGACAACAAGGAATTCTTATGTCCATGTGTACATTATGTTCCTTTTTGCCCACAACAAAATTTGGGTGCGTGTTGCCATTTGTTTGATCCAGATACTGTTTGTTTCCATTTGTTGGAATCACCATCATTACTTCCTGGAGTCACTGTTTTCTCTAACTTTTAGCTTGGCCTAAAAGATTGGGAACACAAAATTAAAGATATTTCCTTCCATTTTATGTTCAGTAAGTGCAGTTTTCTTTATAAAAATCTAGGTAATAGATGACCAACATAATTCCCTCTCTATAAATTTAGAAAGGGAATCATTTTGTAGTCATTTTAAATTTTCTAATGAAATAAAATACTTTAGCTATTTCTTACATAGCTGTTCAACATCTAGAACTACATTGTACCTTTGAATGTAAAGTTACATGCCCAGATATACATGAAAAAATTTCAATGCCCTAGGCTGTCCCCTTAAGAACTTGGATTTGTATGAGAAAATATGTCTCCCCAAACCCAATCAGTCTTTTAATTTCTATGTAGTAACTTCAACTGAACAAGATTAAAAGCAAGCCAAAGGAAATAACAACAAGGACAATCAAGTTAGCATGGATAGGGAGTCTTGTTTACAAACTATAACCAGCATCAGTTCATTTCTGGCTTCATTTTCTGACCTTCACATCAAAAGCAATTACTCACAAACGACAAATCTTAGGAACTCTGAGGACCTGACATGTTATGGATCTTGTAAGTATAATAACCATATATTAACTAGTTCTAAATGCTTCATTTGGCACCTCCAGAGGAGAAGGCAGATTTAGCAGCCAGATGTCTGTTTATTGAACTGATAGCTGAAAATAATATTTAGTAAGCAATAAGTTGGGATTCGAAAATGATACTTATAGTAAAAAAGGGAAAAATATAAGCCTGACTTGCATATACTGTTGTTCAGTATACATCAGAATCAAGACTATTGTCTTTAGACAAAAGTATTTTTTTTCCTTTTTGCTTCCACCAATAGATTGATGATCCATAAATTGCCTTCTAAGCTGGAAATTCAAAAGGCTTTTAGACTGCAATAGTAAGACATGACTTCCTTGATTATCCTGTTATTCTTTTCAAATACACTAATTTTTCTTTTCCAAAGCAATCAAATGTTTTCAGCTTTCTGAACATTTGCAGTCTTTATTGTTTTCTGTGGTTTATTCCTCAGGAGGTTTAACTCCACCCCTAATTATTAAAAGCAACCCTTATTATGAAAAGTACTTTACTCTGTGCACTGTGCCAATAAATACTGAAAAAATGTGGAGAATGAGATATATATTAATCTATATAAAAACAGAGGATGCTGTCAGTTTACCAGCAAACTGCAAATGTGTGGTGTAGCTTCTCCAGAGTAATCCGACTTGCAGTAAAGATAAGTTAAAATAAGTCTCCCATGATCCAAATTACTATTATTTTTGAAGTAACCGAAGTCAGACATTGTCACTCATTCCCTTTGCTATAGAAAAGCTCCTTCTCTGTGAGCTATTGTTTATCTACTTATTTAAATTCTAGTTAGCATTTATCAGAAACAAACCTCATGGAGCTTCTGTGTAATGCTGACAATGTTTGGTAGCAAAAACAAAAAGCCTGGAGTTTATTGCACACATTTTGATTTTTAAGTAAAGTCTCATTTGCTTAACAGCTTTATTTGTCTTATAGTTCCCAAGGAAATCAATGCCTGACAAGAGTTTGAAATGAAAATGCAGCCAAACTAAAGTGCCTTCAGAACGAATAAGCCTACCTATTCATTGAAATACTTAAATAATCTCTTTGCTGAACATGTTTGAAATACTTAAACACAGAATTAACAACAACTCTATATTACAGAGGACCTGTGTAACATTCATCAGTGTCATGCCTAAGAGCCTTTTGAAAGCAATTTAATACTGTGAGGCATGGTTCACTGTCATTGAGTTGGACTTGATTATCCTTTGTGGGTCCCTTCCAACTCAGGATATTCTATGATTCTATGATTTTATTCTATGATTCACTCTCTGTTTTAATGGTATCTTGAAAAGGAGTCAAAGACATTTGACTGCTCTTTGTGACTGTGGTTATTGCATCCTGTTTCTGTTGTATTAGCTTTTGTTTCTGTGTTTAAAAGGCCAAGGGAGGTTCCTCCCTTCATTCCCCTCTTCTTTGATGAGTGTTTTATCTTTTCATCTTCCTCTGAGGCAATAGCGACAGGCTATGGCCAGAGACGGAAAGGTGGTCAGATGTGCTCGTCTTCCATATGGTATTGAAAGTCTAAGAAACATGCCTCGTGTTTCATTTATATGGTCAGGATTAAAGTGATCATCAGATTTGGAGACAAAAAGACTTTCATCCACCGCCAGCAGTGAGAACTGCCTTCTTGGCTTTGGTTGTCCAACTTTGAGGCAGGGGCCCTGGTTCATTTCATGGAATCAATCGGGTATCTTTTTTTAACCAGATGCCTCTTCAGGGACTTAGGACATTGGTGATGCCTTCACACTCTTCTGTTCTTACATTGTTCCTTCCGAGTCTTTGACCTCTGTGGTGGGTTTGCCTTGGCTAGCAGCCAAACACTCACCCAGCCGCTTACTCCTCCTCTCCCGCAGTGAAATAGAGAAACAAAATAGGAGTAACAGGAATGAGAAAGCTCATGGGTTGAGACAAAGGCAGGGATTTTGCTTAATAATTATCATTGTAGGCAACAAAGACTCAGCTTGGGGAAAATTGATTTACTGCCAATTAAAATAAACATTTAACTCTAATTTGGAAACAAGGAGAAAAACATTAAAATTACACCTTTCCTCCTCCCTTTCCTAGCCTCCACTAACCCCTTTGAACAGTGCTGGGAGGATGGGGGTGGTGGGTCATGGTCAGTACACAGTGGTTTCTTCCTGCTGCTCCTTCGTCCTCACACTTTTCCTGTGCTCCGGTGTGGGTTCAATATGGGCTGCAAACCTTTGGAAAAAAAATCTGTTCAGGCATGGGTTCTCCATGGGCTGCAAGATGCTCTGCCATGGAGCACCTCCTTCTTCTCTGATCTTGGTGTTTGCACAGCTGTTTGTCACATTTTGTTATCTACTCCTCTCAGCCTGTCTCTGCTGTTTTTTTCTTCTATTAAATATGTTTTCCTGGAGGTGCCACCACCTTGGCTGCAGTGGCCCCCCTGCAGTGGGGCCATTGAAGCTGTCTTGAATCGGCTGTGTCCGGCATGGGGCAGCCCCGGCCTCTCCTCACAGAGGAGCCCCCCACTGCCAGCACCTTGCTGTGGACACCCAATACATGGCTAGAGGGTATATGGAAACATATATGGCTTTATTTGCTTTAGGAGGTTATGGAACATTTAATAGTACATCAGCAGATGAAGTGGAAATTGAAACTTCTGGACTGAACATCTATAAAGCTTGTAATAGAGGGAGATGATGTAATGTATTGGTCAGTCTCTGTTTTTATCCACAATGATAAAACTCCATAGTAAAATAGTGACTTTGCTCTTGCGTTGAAGCCAAATGACACACAGAACAGCCATCTGCACATGACGTAGCTCTTGGCTATGGATATTCTCTGGTGATGCTATGTCAACTGAAATGCTGGTGAATGTATTTTTAGTTCACTTCAATGTGTCTGAAATAATGTGATAACTGTATTGCAGCCCACTGTAGAGGTGTTTTCATGGCATGAAACCTAGAGTGAATTGTTTATTTCCTCAGGTGTGGCTTGAGAGTGTATGGAGTCCTATAAGGCTTCAGAGCTGGCAGGGATAGTACTGGGAGACTGGAGACAGACAAATTTTATGAATTCTCATCTATGCTGCCATTTTGAGGAATCCTTGGAGTCAGCTATGCTGAGAATGCCTAGTCTTTCTCTTGAGGTGACTTTACTTGTCATCCAAGACAGAGACAGGGAACCACTAAGCAGTTAAGCAGCATGGACGGACAATCAGGGGTCTAGTGTATAAAATCTTCCCTGACCTCCTGTTATATAGAAGTGTAGATGTATCCTGAATGCCTTGAAAAAGAGGGTAAGGGCAGAGATACACAAAAGCATTTAGATCTTTTCAGATGCCCAGTCATTATCAGCACGTACATAAAGAACTCACCTAACCTATAGATTTTCATAGAAAGTATTCTTCCCAATAGTAATAGAGTAATAGTAATAGAGTACTGTAAAGTACATAGTACTGTAGTCCTCTTGTTTGTAGGAATTACTCCATAATGTAGATCAGATGTTCATGTTCAAGAAAAAAATGTGTTGTTAAGCAGATGGACTGATGGATGTTAAACTGGCTATAGTTTTTACAGAGTTAATTCTCAGAAATAAGTAATCATATTATGAATCAGTATAATCCTGTTTACCTCCAACAAAGTAAAATAGATTTAATCAGTCATAAACAGCCAGAAGTGCCATGGTTCACGAAGCTTCCACAGAAATGTGTTTGAACTGCAATTTCCTTTTCCAGAACATTCTCAGGAACTGGTATTTTCACTGTCCAAATCCCTTTTACTATAAAAGGAAGAACTTTGGACAACCTTGAAGGATGCACAAACCAGGAAAAACAGCTCTAAATTGGGAGAGAACACAGGACTTTTGGCAGATTTTGACGCTGTACAGATCTTGTTGAAGAGACTTGAAGAAAGGTTATCTGTTCAGATGAACGTAGGATTTGTGAATATCAAAATGGGAGCAAAGGTGACATTGCAGTGAAGATAATGGATTAAAATTAAGGAGATATGGTTGTAAGTCATAGCTCTGCTTTCTTGCCAATTTTATGGAAGTTATTTCATCCTTCTTTGTTTCGATCTACACACATGGATGATACATTGCATTCCCCGTACCTTTTGTCTGTCTTCTGTTTAGAATATGACTTTTACCATGAATAACTTTAATGAACCATGCATACGTACACAAGCCCACTGTGAAATCTCTAGACAAACTCTTTAGTGACTGTTGTCCATATTTCTTCAGTCCAAGAGCATTCGTGACCAGTCACAATGAAAACTGTATATTCAATGTAAAGATGAAAAAAAGGGTATTGAAAATGAGTGATAATCAGAATCCTTTCAAATGACATTTCAGGCCAGACAGGCAAAAAACATAATATTTTCAGTTGTTTTAATAGTAGCTTAACAGTCAATCAGTGGTAAATTTATTTATTAATGCTATCAGACCTACTGGAGCACCTAAGTTTGTAGACCATATTAAAGCAGATACTGGATATCTTTTTAATTGCCAGGTCTCAACATCGTCTAATATATTTAGATCCTGAAGTTGTTAAACACTGTGGACATGAAATGATTTTCCCTCCCTTTCAATCAGCATTCAAATGTTATATTACTCAAAGTATTAACCTCCCCCCAAAACTTATGTGTATTGATGAGCACTGATACCAGCTATGTGCGTTGTTGAAAACCTTAAATCTTCCCATCATCTACTACCACTGTGTTACTTCTAGTAGTGACATACCAGTGTAAAGTTCATTTAGTCCATTCCTTCATCATTCAAATTCAGCTTAGTATTTTGTTTATCTTCTCCACTTAGTATGTCAGCTGGATATAGATGTAAAGCTAGACAACCAATTTGCTATTGATAATAGAAAACATCTATAAAGGGAATACAATGTTTTGCAAGGAAAAGAAAGGACAGTTATCTATCTACCCAGGAGCCCAACACCCTAAGATGTTAAATAGAGACTTTTCTTTGTCTTCAATGGTCAGGCTGCAAGGAATCCATATCTGTAAAATTAGTAAGCCTGTTGCTCAATTGTCCTGTCAAAAGGAAAAAAAGAACTGATGTATTTGAGCTCACTTATTTTTAGCTTGATGCAAAGCTCTATTAGGTATAATCCCATTTTTCAGAGTGAGTGAAATTCTGTGTTATCTGAAAAGCTAGAGCTGCTGTCTCAGATTTATGGGGCTTAACTTGTTTAGCTTGACAGATGCTGTTCAGGATCAAAAGACATTGATGTAAACAATGCTGTATCTTCAAGGTCAGGAAAACTCTAGGGAAGAAGCTGTCTTGGTGTAATGCAGGACAGAAGGCAGAAGCATATTCAAGCTATAGTTGACTATAACCATCTGAAACAGTATGATAATTTTTATAATATGAAAATTTTCATAATCATAAGTCCATGGACATCAGATAAGTCCAGGCAAGTGATATCCTGCTTCAGGCAGTGATATCCTGCTGCTCACTCATAAGATCACTCATAAGAGCTCTATACGGTGCTCTTCTATTTTTAGTGAATCCATAGCTTAAATCCTGTTCTTACATCTCACTGCTTCTTTAGGAAGTCACAAGACAGATTCTTTCTGTATTTTCAAGGCTTTCTTATTTTGCAATACAAACATAGAATCAGAGAATCATTAAGGTTGGAAAAGACAACAATCTGGCACAGTCTTTAAACAATTCATTTCACTATTTTGTTACAAACTGAAAAAAAAATAAAATTCTGGACAGAGGCCTTAGTATCAGATAGTTTATGTAGAAATGCAGACAGATTTTCTATTGCAATAGCACTATTTTGTGAGTCTGCTAGTCTTTGCAAACATAATTCCAAGGGAGAAACATCAGAGAGCACTTTGCGGCAAGCCTGTGCTCCATTGTTCAGCTTTAAATGATGATTGAGCAAAGCATCTAATAAGGGTTGTAGTGATCTCAAGATCTGAACAATGCTTACATGCTGGTTATTATTTAGGCATTTTAGCCACACATTCAAGTTCAAGCATTCTTGGTAGTATTTGTTTTCTAAACAATATCTCTTCAAGCCCTTCTCCATGGTTATTTTGCTGATGGCTATCCAGCTATCCCTCCCACATCCAACTTTCTCACCCATATAAGAAAAACACCAAATTAGCATGAATGCTCATATTAAACCAAATGGAAATACCACCATTAGAACAGAAAACACTGAATGCGCTCAGTCCAGCTCTGTTACACCCAAGAAATATTTTCAATCTCAATTTCAAGCAAATAGTTGTGAAGGCATTTAACAAATTATCAGACAGTTGCTTCTAGTGATGGTTTTTTTCACATGTGATAGAAAGGGTAGTTTCTCTCATCTCTAGCATTGCTAATTTGTTTGATACAATATGCTGCAGAAGCAGGCAATTTGGTATATCCAGAAGACTGGTGGCTGCAATTTATAATAAATTCCAGAATTGTGAAGTCACAGAAAACGTGTCTCTAATCACTTCCTGTCTGGTCGTCCTTACCTCATTGTTAACAGTAAACTCATTGACCATTTTAACTGGATATCAGTCAAAAGCAGAGGAACCTAGTTATTTATAAAACCTACAAGCATCTTCTGGGAAAAGAAAGCAGATCCTTTACCTGCCCTCAGGAGAGAAAGACTGCTGAATGAGTATGTGCACTACTAGACACGTGTGAATCCATGCAAGAAAACACTGTGAATGCTTTAAAAAAGGGGAAAAAAAAGTATCAGAACTCCCAATCAACCCTAAGACTCAAATGCACAGGGAAAAAAAATAGTTTGTTAAATTTTGGTGCTCCATTTACTACATTTTAGTGTATTCTTCTTGATACTGTTAGAATGAAAGCTGAGACTGGGGCTTAATACTGCAGCAGATGGTGGGCTCTTTGAGGAATTTCACAGATGTCCCAGGTTCCAAAGGACACTAGTAATGATCTCATGTAATTTCTCCCCAAGTATCAGATTTATTTAATCATCTGTTGAGTTTCCTTTATTTCCATGGCTTATGTAAGGGGGAGAACAAGATTCAGAGAGGATGCCAAGCCTCATTGTCCAAGAGTTCAATAGATGACATAATGATAAATAAGTGATAGGACAGAGAAAGTGGCTTCCAGAGATTTTTCCTCCTACTACATATGGAAAGGGTTACTTGAGGGTCCATGAAACATATTTCAACTACTGCATGGCTGTGCAGATCTCCTGCAGGTCAGGAAATTGATTTTTCTGCCCTTCCTCTGTGAACATACTAAAGCACTGCATAGAGAATTTACACATAAGTGATTCTTCAAGGAGATATTTCTTTATTATTTATTATCTCAGTTTGTTTTCTAGTGGATAATAATGAAAAATTCCATTACAAGCACAACATTTTCTGGAATGAAACTAATACTGCAGGTAAAGTAACATTTTTCATGGGCTTAGGGTCATTGAGAAAATCTAAAAAATGAATTCATATAATTACTTATCCACAACTTGTAAACACCACTTATAGACTGCGTAATATTTATATGAACCATCTTTTTTTTCTTTTTTTTTTTCCCCTAGTAATACAGAATGTATCTGAAGTTCATGCCAGCAATCTCATGTTGCTAAGGGTTTTATTACCTGAAATGCAGAACTCTAGGCTATTCATTTCCTTAAAGATATTGCAGCAAATGTCAGCGTTAGCTGGAACCTTAAGTGTCAGGGATTAATACCAAAACCATCGCTCTGTTAAACAAGAACAGCAGCAGTACAAGAGATTAAGAATGATTGGGAATAAAAACAGTAAGAAATCTTCTTATTCTGTGCACTTGTAATAATTCTTGGTTATTAAGAAATAACAGTGTGCTAGTTCTTTACAACCAAAGAAGAAACACTGTTTTGGATTCAAGTTTGTTATTATATTCATATGACATAGGAAGCTCTAAATTCTCTTTGCTAGCCACATACAAGCTGAAGATAGTATTGCAGTTTAGCTGAAATTGTATGAAATGTCTTCATAGAAACAGTAGAGTGTCACATTAATTTAGTACTTCAGAGCTTCAAAGTACTCTTTGAACATTAACTAAATGTTAGTTATAATTCCTTGAATCTGTAAGACAAAAATAAGATCTCTCTATCCTTGTAGATGCACTAGATTTACAACTTTACTTGTCAGATATGAGACACTGAAGAGAACAAGTGCTTTGTGTATTAGTCATTCAGATTACATGTGGAAATGCTGCATCCATCTTCCATGCTGTGTGAGATATCATTTTGATAGGACAGAGCATGTGCTATATGAGAGCAGGTTTAAAATAATAATAAAAAGGGGTCATATGAACTAATTTGTACAAGCAGAAAAACTATTCTAATATTTATTATTTACATATGTTGATTCTTTTTACATCTGTCATCTGCTTCAGTTATACTGTCCTCAGATACCTGTTGATATGAATCCATACAGAGAGAGTTGGGGGTCTTATAACTACTGAAAAAGGCTTGAAAGTACACATGGGACCCAATCTATTTACCTGGGAACTTGATGCAAAGCAAATTGAAGCACTGTTTGACCTAAAAGCTTCCTAAAGCTGGTACCCTACCTAGTCAATAGAATGAGAAGGATGTCTCTGACATGTGCAGAGGGAAAATACTGCTTACCTATTTTAGGCATCTGTTTTCCTCAGGTAGCCCGTATGGAACAATATTTGTGTAGTGACGGTGAGCATCTTTGGCATAATAGCCTAAGCACTCATTCAGAAGGTGAAAGACACAGAGCTCTTGTTTCAGTTCCAACTTTTTTCTTCATCCACTGGAAGTCTAATTAAAAAATATGAATCTTAGAGGGAATTGCTCTTGGAGTTTAGTTTCCTCCCAAGTCTGTAGCCTAAAGTTTCCTCTTATCTCTCCTATTCTGGCACCTCAGTTTTTTTCTTCCTCACTGCAATACTACAGGCTCACCAGGAAGCTGGGAATGTCCTCCCTTCCCAGGATATCCCCTATGAATATCCCTTCATTGCTCAGAGGCTATTCTGAGATGTGCTGGTGGCATCAGCAGCTCTCAGACTGGGAAAGGACATGAATTTGGGTCTTATGAGATTCACTGTGCATGTGCAAAGCATCTCCATAGCACAGTCTGTAGATGCAGCAATGCAGATGGACTGCACAAAGTGCAAAGCAGGGCCAGCGTGTCCTAGATATATCGAATCCACTGCATGTCTGCTGTAGACTGTGACTATGGCTATTTGTTTGGGCATCCTGTCTGGAGCTCCCTGGCAGCTACTGCTCCTCCACTGAGGTTGGGATTGCCTGGAAGTCACAGGCAAATGTACCACACTGTGTAATGTTAACAATGAGAAGTTAAGGTCCATAGGAAACTTGGAAAATCTGGACCCGAGGATATTTTTCTAGTTCTTGGTCTAGTTTGTACTTCTCTCCTCTAGTTATGGTGATCTCAATTAAGTGTCAAATCTCTTTGCTTTCACTGAGAAATAAACTGTGACCTAAATTCATCGCTGTTTGTTATCTATAAGGCAATGATATCAACACCTAAGTTCATGCTTCCTTATATGCCAAGTTACACTGAAGTCACTGAGGTTACCTACTCATCACACATATTCCAAGTCTCTGTTGATTGTTTGAAATTGACTCAAAACTTCTTGTGATGAGATGAGAGCAGTGAGGATTTATTCAGTGCAATGTGGAAGCACTCTTGCTCCTAGTCTCTTGAGCCAATTCAAAGATTCAGAGCCTCTCTCAAATGTAGCAATAGCCTAGAAAATCTAAGAGATTAATATACTCAGAAACTGCAGAATTTCTGTGTGCTAAGAACAGTGTAAGAATTTCATAACTTTCTAGTGAAAAAGGGGATTCCCATGTGATTTCTGCCTTCTGTGTTAATGTAAATTTCTGTCCTTTCACTTCTGCTTTCATCCCTCATAAGAATACAGCTTTGGGGTAATAAAAAGTGTAAGAGTAATACAACAGCAAAATAGGTCTTTCACTGCATCAAAGAACCCCTGTGAAATCCCTTGCCCTTTCTAAGATGCATTTCCAATTTGTCATAGTTAGGTCTAGCAAATTAAATTAATCTGTGCCAGCTATAATTTTTTTTTCTTAATAACATAACAAATAAGATGCCATATGTTTTTAGTTTGTACAAATGACTTACCTTGTCAGTAGATAAACAAAACCTAACTTCTGTTTTATTACCAAGAATCCAGATCGTTCAGGAGTGCATAGCACACCCAGAATGTTGTCTGGTGAGATACAGCACAGAACAAGCTACATGATACAAGGTCTTTGTTTCAGAAAAGAAAAGGACCAAAACCCCCTCATTTATTCAGGTAAAAGGGTGGAACCAGCTGTGTGATGTGAAAAGAGATGAAGGCACATCAAAAATCAGGAAAAAAGAAAAAAAAAGTAAAATCTCTAAAGCCCAAGCAATGTCTTCTGCATGCATTGTCAAACTTAGAGCTATCAATCCAGTTCTAGTCTAGTTATCTTTAACTCTTATCTCAAACCATGCAATAAAGCAGGTAAAGAGGTTGTTAAAACAGTAGCTGTAACAGCAGGGTCTGGTTTTGCATTCATGCATTCACGCATGAGCTACATTCATGCATTGCATAAGGAGATGCATCTGAAAATACAATTATCTGCTTTTGTCCTTTTGACTTTTGATATTTACAGTTTTCCTTCTATAAATGTAGGAAGAGGAAGGAAACTCATCTTCATCAACAAGTAGACATCTAATCAAAGTCTTCAATGAAAAATTTTATGTGCTTTCTTCGTGAATTTGGAAACACTGAAATGTACAGATTACTGTACATTTCCATCCTGGCTGTTCAAGATCAGTGGTCACATAAGCCAGACTTTTTCCCAGCTCATTTCAGTCCTATCAAAGGATCAAGAGCAGAATACAGCTGTTCCAGGAATCTTAATAGGTGATTAAATGAACATTCATCTTGTTCTCTTATATTAGCGTGATATGCAACGATTTGCTGTCAGCCAGCAGGATGGTCTGAGCAGAGAGAGATTTCCTATATACTGAGGGATAGAGATGAAAAACAATCATTGACAGTTACAGTTACATATTACAGGGAGAGGGAGTCCACATGGTCGCACAGATTTCCAGAAAGAAGTACTTTGGCAGAAATTGCAGATACATCTACTCGGAGGATCTTATCAATGGGGAATAAGGGTGGGTTACAAGGAAACAGGAGGGGAGGGTGGAGGAAGATGGGGAAGTGCAAGAAAGGAGGTATGTGAAAGCTGAGCATCTGTCTAGAGGTTGGGATTGACAACATAACAGTTTAACAAAAAATGGAGCATTTTGGAGGCTAGCTTTTTGGTATTTGATGGTGAACTTCATAAAATTTCTGTTACAAAGGTTCGAATGTTTTGCAACTCTCATATTTGTTTATGATATAGTTAAAGTAGCAGAGAAATCGTCTCACTACACATTTAAACTGAGTGTATTTTCTGTTTAATAGTCAGCCAATAGGTACAAGACAGTTTGAGCTACAGCTACATCATTTTGGTTATTGTTTTAGAAACAGGAAAATCTGAAGCTGAAACTCATATTCTTGGTAGATCCTCTAACTTTAAATAATATTCCAACATGATTTTAAGGCCTTGGGGATTGTCCCAAATTGGTTTTTCAGCTTTATTAATTACATGGGCATGTGGATTAAAGATCTTGGTATAAAAGAGATGCAAAGAGATGTGAAAGAGCAGAAGTACTGTTTCTACACAGCACTGATCATTTACTTTATGTTAACATCAACAGCTGTGAAAGGGCAGTCCTTAGATCTGCTGAATTATATGCTTCTGGACTGCAATCTGCTGCTATTCAGAGAAGTTCACTCTCTTTTAATTTAAAGTCTCACATTCTCTTTAGTTTAAGGCCTCACATATATCACTGGATTTGGTGATTTGACTTTCACAGTGGGTCTTGCAATGGCTTTCACAAAGGTTCTTGCATGGATTTCTAGAGATTCCCCCATGGTTCCTTTAGGGTGAAGGATAAGATACCAGGCAAACCTTAAGTCTTTAATGCTCCACTCTGAGGACCAGACTTTTCAAGTGTCCTGAATGCACCTATTGACACTGCACAGGCAGTTGCTATCTTTAATCACAGTATGCAGAACAAGGAAAGCATTAACTTTTTATATTTTAGGGGGATTTTCTGAGTCAGTGGTGTCTGGATGACATTGCTTCATGCTCTGTCTCCCATTCCCCTTCTTTTTTTTGGAAACCTTCCACTAATAAGTTCATCTCATCAATATGCTCATCTCATTAAAGATGAGTAATGCAGCATTTCTCTGAAGCCATACATATTTCTTTAGGTGACTTTGGGTATTTAATTACAAGGGGATTAAAGAGAAAAGAGTAGGATTCAAACCCCTTCATTTAGACCTTTAATAT
Organism: Cygnus atratus; assembly: GCF_013377495.2. Taxonomy (NCBI): domain Eukaryota; kingdom Metazoa; phylum Chordata; class Aves; order Anseriformes; family Anatidae; genus Cygnus; species Cygnus atratus. The sequence goes on from NC_066362.1 coordinate 164,325,002, forward strand.
TTCTTTCACCTATTTCTTAACTGCTTAATTTCTGACTCATGCTGTTATCATTTTTTAGTTAATTCACTATATTGCTTAATTCTGCAAGGTGAGTTAGGGTGGCATTCTGTATAAAGATGTTATATATAAATAAAATACTAAAGCGTTGTGCCATAACTTGATAGAACTTTAAAATTAAATGCCTCAGAAAATACAGTTGGATAGTTAGCTAGTTAAGTGTTCTAGCTTGTTTACAAGGAAACACAGCATGTCTGAAAGGAACTTCTCATTTAAAAAATTAACAACCTGGTTTTCCTCAAGGGTGAAGTATCTTCAAGAGCATAAATCTACCATGAAATCCAATAACTCTCTTCTCTGATGCAACGTAGACAGCATTTTTAATGCAGACTTTTAATGATTGATGTGAGAACCTTTAGCACTAGAAAATGCAACATGATTTCAATAGTACGAAGGAAACTTGGACAATCCTTACCTTACTAATCCTTAGCAAACAGAGGTGGTTATTTATGAAGCTATCACAGCCACTTAATTTAACAGTGGTACCAATATTTTGTCTGAGCCCCACAGAATATATTGTCAATGGCAGAATCTTCCCATCATAGAATTATAGAATCATAGGATGGTTTGGGTTGGAAGGGACCTTCATGATCATCTAGTTACAACACCCTGCCATGGGCAGGGACACCTCCCACTAGATCAAGTTGCTCAAAGACGCATCCAGCCTGGTCTTGAACACTTCCAGGAATGGGGCATCCACAACTTCTCTGGGCAACCCATTCCAGTGTCTCACTACCCTTTGAGTGAAGAATTTCTTCCTCATATCTAATGTAAATCTACCCTCTTTTAGTTTAAAGCCATTCCCTCTTGTTCTATCACTACACACCCTGACAAAGAGTCCCTCCCCTGTTTTTCTGTAGGCCGTCTTTAGGTACTGGAAGGCTGCTGTAAGATGTCCCCAGAGCCTTTTCTTTTCCAGGCCGAACAACCCCAACTCCCTCAGCCTTTCTTTGTAGGAGAGGTGCTCCTGCCCCTTGATTATCTTTGTGGCCCTCCTTTGGACTTGTTCCAATGCATCCATGTCCTTCTTGTGCTGAGGGCCCCAGAGCTGAATGCAGTGCTCCAGCTGGGGAGGGAGCAGAGGGTGAGAATCACCTCCCTTGACCTACTGGCTACACTTCTTTTGGTGCAGCCCAGGATACAGTTGGCTTTCTGGGCTGCAAGTGCACATTGCCAGCTCATGTAGAGCTTCTTGTCAACCAACACCCCCAAGTCCTTCTTCTCATCAGGGCTGCTTTCAATCCATTCTCCACCCATTTGTGCCAGAATAGCATGTTCCTCTGGTGAGTTAAATATCTTGACAGGATGTAGAAGTAATTTATTCTGTGTATAATCCTGTTCTCCAAACCTCGTTCCTGCTTTCAAAATGCAAGGGCCCATTCTTTTTGGGAGTTATGTATTTTTATTAAAGATTCTATGGGATAATAAATATACACTCCCACTTGACAGTGTCTTTACACAAATCTGTGTGGATATGCTTTATACCAACTTGATTTTGTACATTTGCTTTATGGTGCTTTTCTCCTCAACAGAGTATTTACACAAACTATTCTTATTTATCCCATAGGATTACTTTCAACCTTGAAAGACTTTACCTATATATGTCATTATTGACTTCATTCCTGCCACCTGAAAATTGTGGTGCCCTTTCAAATCATTTGTTTGGTAAAACTGACATTATGACTGGCAGTTTTGAGGGCTTTTAGAAATATGAGTTAAGTAATTGAAGGGATTGAAGTAACGAAGTCAATTAATCAGGAAAAGAAACGTATAAATATAAAATTAAGGGCCTGGGAACTAGCACTGTAGGACCAGGACAGAGCTCACTGTTTCGATTACTGTTCCTGTATTGCCAGCAGCCAGGGATCTCAGTAATAAAATGTGGCAGTATATGAAGTGAATAACATGATATTGCCAGGGTACTGAGCCTGCTACACAAGACACAGTGCATCTGCTGTGACTGTTGTAAGCTTAGGGCAACAGGGACCTGTTCTCATTTATCCCAGGAGTTAATTTAGCTCCCCCAGCAGCAACTCTCTGTGTGCGTCTGAATGAAGGGAGATGGTATGTGTAAAAGACATACAGTGTTGATTTTAGCCCACTATCTTCCCTTCACTCTGAGCTGTACTCACAGCTTAGCCGAAACTGTCTGTCTTCAGCTTTTTTATAACCTGTTAATAATTTCCTTTTAAAAATCTATTTTATTAGCATGACATCTCAAGCTGCAAGGATTTCACTTGAAACAGGGTTGTAATGGTTTGGATATGCTTCAATAAAGCAGTGAGATGAAGCAATTTTCTGAAATGCTGGTTTCTGTATATACCATTACTATCTACCTTACAGAGATGGAATAATTTCTTTTATGCAAGCTCTAGCTTTATTCTTCCTCTATACTCAGGCCAATCTATTTTTTCCTATTCTTGAAGTTCTCAAAACAGTGAAGAGCTTTGTATCTTCAGCTCACAAAGAAGTCAAGACTAGAGGAAGGGCTGGATGCTCCTATAGTTGATATTGTAGCAGATACAGAGCCAAGAAAAAATGTTCCTGTGACAATGGCTTCCTCCACCCCTTCTTCTACTTTGCCTTCCTTATTGTGTGGAGAGCCAAGCAGAAGGCTGAGATAGAAGCTAGCATATTTATCTGTGCTACAGGAATATCCTTCCTCACAGGAAATTCTCAGCTGGAGATAATGTGTTGTATAAATAAAGTACCAATACTTTACTACCAATGAAAAAGACACGAACCAGAACCTTTGTTGATTTAATGAGAGACTCTGTAAAGTTGTGTGTGAGAAGTATTTGGACTATCACAGATTTGAAGCAAAAGAGGTCATTAGGTGGGTTTATGTGACCTTCACAACAGCATAGAGTTTCATCTAACTACATTGGTAGTAAGCCCACAAGCAGTAAAAAAAAAGACCAAAGTGATGCAAATGTGCACATTGTCAAGATAAACTCTTGCATAAACTGCACCAATAAAACTCTTATCTATTTTGCAATGAATGTGAACAAATAAAAATGTTATTGGACAAGTCCAGTCAAGAACTCTGCTTTTAGGTATTAAATTTAAAATTTTCTCCATTTGGTCTCTGAATTCCACATGAAGTTTTTAAAAATCAGTATTGTTATCCTATTTTAGATGACTGAAATGCAGATATTGAAAAAGATGTAAGATGTGGAGAAACACTCTTTTTTTACCACTGCTGTGTTTTCAAAAATAATGGGAGACAGTTTGGAAAGGGAAATAAACAAATTCATCACTATTATTAGATTAAAGGAAATAGAAGATACTCCATAAAAAAATGACAACCTACAAACAAAAAAAATCCCATGAGTTTTCTAGTCACTCTCTCTCTGGCACTGGAGCCAGTAAATCTCCCTCAAAGATGGCCAGCTGAATGAAGCTGTTCTAAATCTCAGCTTCTGGGGTTTGCAGTTTCCAAGTAGCTAATTCTGTTATCAGCTGTTGGTAGTAATTTTGGACCACGTTCAAGGTGAGAAGAACAGCATGAAAGCCAGTGCTTACAGAGACAAAGGTGGGCCTGTGAATTTCCATTTCAATTTTAAGTACCTAGTGAAGGTGTCTTCCTTAAGCGCTTACTCAGCGGCGAGAAAGAGATCCACTTGAAGGCCTCCTTTGGGGGATTCAATCCACCTCAGCCATTAAGCTGATTAGTTACAAAGTGTTTCCCCACCTGCCTGTTTGAGCATATGAGAAGGGTTTTATGGAGAGGAGAGCACAGGAATAAATTTCAGGCAAACTGCTGCCACCTGTCTGGGCAGCAGTGGCTGGAGTGGGTTCTCTCCCAGAACAGCACCTGGGCAGTGCCATGCTTGCACTCTCACCAGTCCTGGAATTGTTACGATATTCTCATAGGCGATCTCAGTACTTAAAAAATCCCATTCCTTCTGCATAAAGACTCAGATTACTCATGTTGACAGATGATTCAGCGCCGGGAAGCAGTACGTGGCAGGGGAGATACTTGCTCTCTTCCAAGGAAAAAATGCTCTGTTACATGAGAAGCTCAGGGTGGGAATGAAAATGTTTCAGCTGATGCTAGATTCAAGGATCCTGTTGCTCTCAGGCTTAGGGAAAAAAACTCTGGTAAGTATCCCTTGTATTGGAATGTAGCTAATGTATTAATAAATACTATTGCCTTTTTGACAGACAACCTACAGACTCTGCACGAAAATATGTTTTCTATTGCAATATCATGACTAGAGCCTCACATAGACATTTCTTTCAGAAACAGAATAGGGATATCGCCTTATTATCCATGGTTTAGTATCATTACTTTTGCTGGACAGAACCCAAAGATAAAGAAATGCTATCAATTTTATCAATGCACCAATGTTATCAACATTGTCAGTGAGTCATGTACGTGGGATGTGTCCCCTTGATCCTATCAGATCATTCCCATTTGATTCTTAGGGTTAGAATATTTAAAGGCAAGTCTCTTCCTGGCTGGATGGAAGGGAGGGGAGAGGATGTTTCTCCTCAACCTTACTTTCTGTGGCCAGTGTATTCTAAGTATCTGTAACGTGTGACTAAAATATTGAGGATTTTGGTCACTAGCATGACATGCAAGTCAAGAGAAAACCCACAGAAAGAAGGGTGAAACCTTCTGAAAGATGTTCACAATGTTCTGGTGCTTCTAATGGTGGTCGTAACCTGCCCATGTGGAGCTCCAGTCAGGTCTCCACCCAGCAGAAAGCCATGTCCTTTGTGTCCCCTGTGGCCTCTCCAGCCACAAGAACTGATGCAGCTACCCGGACAGAGCTCCCAAGGGGACGTGCGTCCATCCAGGTCTCAGGCTGCAGGGTGTGTCTGAGTTTTCTGTCAGTGTCTGAGGGTGGAAGTTAGTACAGCTGTGGGAGGTGTGCCCAGGTAGAAGAACTGCTCACCCTGGTGACAGAGCATCAGGGAGTCAGAGAAGGAGATCAGCTGGTGGAATCAATCAGACTCTGCCATTCCTGAGACAGATGCATCTGAGGGGAACAGAGAGGGCCCGATATGCCAAACTGACTCAACCTGTAGGGAAGTCTGCTGCCTTCCTGGGACCTGGGCATGAGATGTTACTAGAAAACTCAACTAGGTGGGTACAGCCCTCTGATTACTATCCATTATTGTTTTCATGTCAGCAGTGATGAAGTAGCGAACAGAAGTCCAAGTGCAACCAAAAGAGACTTAATGTTTTGGGACTATTCTTTAAAGGATCAGGTGCATGGGTAGCGTTATCTGTCTTTCCAGTAGCAGGGAACAATGTTGAACAGGCAGACCCAGCTGATCAATATGTGGCCGCAAGGCTGGCATCACTGGCAGAATTTTGGGCTCCTTGATCATGGGATAGTCTACAGGTCTACCAGGCCTGCTGGCACCTGACAGGATGCACTTTTCACAGAAGGGGGAAAGGATTTTTTTGCAGGAGTTAGCAGGTCTGATTGATAGGGTTTTAAACTAGATTTAAAGTAGGAAAGGGATAAAAACAGGCCTGCCAGTGATAAGCTGGCATGGCAAAATTTGAGAGACAGTGTGCTAGTGAGATCCTTTAGTCTGCTCCACAAGGTGCTGGGTACAATGAAGTGCATTTGAAATGTTCCTACACCTATGCACGCAGCATGAGGAATAAGCAAGAGGAGCTAGAAGTCGTAGCTCAGTCATGTGGCTACACCTTTGGCATAAGCAAAACCAGGAGTGAAGAGTCCTGTGACCGGTGTTTTATGATGGATGGTTATAGGCTCTTCAGAAGGGATAGGCAGAGCAGGCAAAGTGGAGGGGTGGCTCTGTATGTAATGAAGGGGCTGGACTGTATGGAGCTTGCAGATGGCAGTAAGGATTAAAGGACAAGCAAATAAAGCTGATGTCATTGTGGGAATCTACTATAGACCCATTGGTGACAACACTGATGAATTATTATTTAAGAAACTAAGAGATACCTCTGGATTAGCCATCCTTGTACTTAAGGGTGACTTTAACTCACCATATGTTAACTGGGAATACTACACATCTGATACAAACAGGTCCAGGAGATTCCTAAAACATCTTGATGATAACTTCTTGGTACAGGTACCCAGGGAGCTGACTAGCAAAGTTGACCTCCTAGATTTGTTGCTTCTAAACAGAGAGAGTCTCATGGGTGAAATGGTGATTGATGGATGTGTTGGCCACAGTGACCACGAAGTAGATGAGTTTAAAATCTTTGGTGATGGGAAGAAAACTGCCACTAAAACTTCAGCCCTTCAGGCTGCTCAGGGAACTAGTTAGCAAGGCCCCCTGGGAAACTGCTTTTGAAGGCACTGGAGTCCATCAGTACTGGTAACTTTAAGTACCACCTCTTAAGAACACAGGACCAGGCAATTCCAAAATGTCGGAAGTCAAGCAGGTAGGGCAGAAGGCTGGCCTGACTGAGCAGGGTTCTTCTTCTTCTAGAGATTAGGTGGAAGAAGAAAGCATGGACACTGGAAGTGAGGTTGGGCGACATGGGAGGGTTATAGAGTTGCTGTTTACCATTTTAAGGAAAAAATTGTGTGGCCAAAATTCAATTAGAGTTGAAGCTGGCCAGTACTGTGGGTGACAACAGAAAGGTCTTTTAAAAATTTATTAACAGCAAAAGGAGAGATAATATTGGTCCATTACTTGATGGGGATGGTCACCTCACAAACAGGGATGTAGACAAAGCAGAAACATTTAATGCCTTCTTCGCCTCTGTCTTCAACACCAATGCTGGGTTTTGGGACTGCGGAGCCCTGAGTTGGAGGACCATGACTGCAGTAACGATATACTCCCAGCCAACTCTGAACTTGTGCAGGATTTGCTGCTCCTGCTGGATGCATATAAGTCTATGGGGCCTGATGGGCTTCATCCCAGATTACTGAAAGAGCTGGCTGATGTCATTGCAAGACCTCTCTCAATTATTTTTCAGCATTCTTGGGAATCTGGAGAGGTCCCGGTTAACTGGAAGCCAGCAAATATTGTTCCAGTTTTCAAGAAGGGCAAGAAAGAAGACCCTGGTGATTGCAGGCCTGTCAATTTCACTTCAGTGCCTGGTAAAATTATGGAGAAGATTGTTCAGGGATTTATTAGAAAACGTCTGAAGGACAACACAGTCATTGGACACAGCCAGCACAGGTTTGCAAGAGGAAAGTCCCATTTAACAAGCTCAATTTCCTTTTATGATAAGGTACCCACTTAGTTGACCAAGGGAATCCAATTGATGTAATCTTTCTCAATTTCAGAAAAGCTTTGGGATACTGTTTCTCACAGTATCCTTCTGGACAAAATGTCCAGCATACAGCTAGATAAGTACATAATGTGATAGGTGAACAATTAATTGGCTGACGGGCTGCGCTCAAAGTGTTATAGTAAATGGAGTTATATCAGGCTGGCAGACAGTCGCTAGTGGGGTTCCACAGGAGTCCATTTTAGGGCCAGTTCTCTTCCATGTTTTCAGAAATTACTTGAATGCAGGACTCAAGTACATATTAAGGAAGTTTGCAGATAACACTAATTTGTGAGGAGATGTTGTCTCCCTCTAGGGTGGAGAGGCCTTGCAGAGAGATCTGGACAAATCAGAGGGCTGGGCAATCACCAACAACATGAAGTTTGATGAGAGTGCCAGATTCTGTACCTGGGATGGTGCAACCCTGGCTATATGTACAGAATGGAGGATGCAAGGCTGGAGAGCAGCCCTGCAAAAAGTAATCTGGGGCTTATAGTTGACAGCAAGTTGAATATAAGTCAACAGCATGCTCTGGCAGCCAGAAGGGCCAGCCATGTCCTGGGTTGCATCAAGCACAGCATTGCTGGCTGGTTGAGGGAAATGATTGTCCTGCTCTGCTCTGTGCTGGTGTAGCCTCACCTTGAGCATTGTGTTCAGTTTTGGGCGCCACAATATAAGAAAGCCATAAAACTATTAAAGGGTGTCCAAAGGAGGGCTACAAAGATGGTGAAGAGCAAGACATGTAAGGAGCAGCTGACGTCTGCTCAGCCCAGAGCAGAGCAGACTGAGGGGAGGCCTCATGGCGGCCTGCAGCACCCTCACGAAGGGAGGAGAGGGGCAGGCGCTGAGCTCTGCTCTCTGGGGACAGTGACAGGACCTGAGGGAACGGCATGGAACTGGCACAGGGGAGGGTCAGGATGGGTGTTAGGAAAAGGTTCTTCACTGAGAGGATGGTCGGGCACTGCAACAGGTTCCCCAGGGCAGTGGTCATGGCACAGAGCCTGCTGTAGTTCAAGAAGAGTTTTCACAACGCTGTCAGAAATATAATCTGATTTTTGGGTGGTCGTGTGTGGAGCCAGGAGATGGACTCTATGATCCTTGCAGGTCTCTTCCAACCCAGGATATTCTGTGATTCTATGAATGTTGATCTTACCTCAAATGACTATGTGGAAGGTCACCCTTCCTATTTTCATGTTATCAAAGTTTGCCAAGTGAAAAAGATGAGAACAAGAAAGCTGTACTGAAAAAACATACAGTGTTGCTAAGTGTCTAGAGGTAATTTACATATACGTGGGTATTAGGACTAACCCACAAATACGCAATTGGGTCTGAAAGCTCTCTCATCCTTTACCTTTTCATACTGTTTAAATCATTTTTTTTTCTTCCATACCAGAGGCTAGTGATTCTGGAATTCTCAATTATGAGACAGGAAATTACTGCTATGCCTTGCCTCCCAGAGCAAGCTCATACTGCAAATTGTCTTTAAAGTCACTTGGTCCCTTAACAAATTAAATTAATTTAATTCATTTCAGGCCGTCATGATGGCCATGCATAGACAAGGTGTATATGCTCCGCTTGGAACTGCCCTTTTACTTTCAGAAAAACAGATGTGAAATTTAGATGATCGTGTCTACACAGGAAGGTCAAACATGGGTCTTCTTCATGTGACACCTAATTTCGAATGGAAAATGTTATGCTATTTTATATGCTGACATCAGAGGTATTATTTTAGTTAATTCCCTTGAGCTGCAAAATTTGATTTCGGTACCTCTTACTGGCAGCAGAAATCAATTAAAAAGAAAATCTTGTACAATCATAACTGTGGGTTTTCTACACTGGAAATTTTTGCAGTAATTTAGCTGTTTCACATTCTTAGTGTGGAAAGGATAGAGGGAAAGGGATGCATATCAATTTAACTTAGCCAGGACTAAAATCAGGATTGCTAACTGTGCCAAGTGAGTGTATCTAGATGATACATTCACTTGGCATCACTGCAGTAATGTCAGAGGAGGATAGAGCCATTATTGTTCATTTAGGAACACAGGTACACATATTCTTTATCATTTTATTCAGCCAACTGCTGCAAAGTATCTTATTTAGAGAGCAAGAAGTAGTTTGGCTACTACCAGACAATGTTGGAAAGGAATCATGGTCATACAAGGCAAACATCTCTGTTGGGATTCATTTCATAGTATCACAGAATGTTTTAAGTTGGAAGGGACCTTAAAGATCATCTAGTTGCAAGCCCTCTGCCATGGCAGGGTTGCAGAATGCTGCATGTATGTATTTTAGGATGTCATGTGTGGCCTCTGGATACTTCTCCAGAAGAGTGCAGGTCTGCTGTAAGCCTTGTGTTCTATCTACAAGTCCTGCATAGACATCATGGATATGCTTCACAAATCGTGCTAGTTGCCCACATGTAGGTAAATGAGTCCTTCTCCTAAGATGGGACTGATGTCCATATTGCAGAGACACTGAAATGCCTGCCTTTGGGGTGGGCTCCGTGTCATCTAAACGTCTTTTAAAGACCTCCAGGGATGATGACTCAACCACTTCCCTGGGCAGCCCCAGGAGAACAAATAGTCTGCATTTTTGTAATGGAATAAAAACACATGGCATAAAATACAGTCAAGATACATTTTAAAGAGTGTTGGAGGAAAAAAAAAAAGATTTTTTTTTTTTTAAAAAAAGATCTGTGAATTTAATAAAACTAGAGTTGGCTGTTTTCCACTTATAACAATATCACTGTTTCAAGTGTTTTTTCCCTTCAAGGTCACTAACTTGAAGGCTACATTCAAGATCACTAACTTGAAGGTTACGTCCAACAGTGTACGTGGCTGTGTAGCTAACTACTGCATATGTAGCTGCTCAGGGGTGTACCTGTAAGTGGTTCCTTAAATTTTCAGGAACTGAAACAGCATGGCAGACATGAGCTGACTGCCTTTCTTTGTTAGAATTACCAGTTGATGGGAGCAGTTACAGAGGTAGCCTGACTGTAATTAGAAAGTTCTGACATAAAGTGGCTGCAAGAGAGTAATAGGAAAAATGTCTGCCAGTGATTTTATGACTATATACGTTTGTAAGTATATAAGTACAAACATAATACGTACGATTGTGTTAAGTATATTCTTATTCTTGTTAAATATAGTTATAACTATAGTCTTAATAGTCTGATAAGTATATTTGCTGTTATATTGCTGTTTGTTAGTCATAATTGTGAATAGTCTTATTCATAAGTCTGTTCACTGTCTTAGTACATTTGATAAGTTTGTTGAACATATAATTATCCACAAACTCTATCTGCTGTTATATTACCTATTTTCCTCCCTGAAATTGCCTTTCTGCTACCTTTAATTGCTGCTGCTATTAACTGGTGCTATACCCTTAATATGTGTTACATATATAGTTGTTCCCTGGTAGTATCTGTAATAGCTTATTTCTGTTTGTGTATGTAGAAGGAGAGTGTCTGCTTCTTTAAGGGTATCTGGTCAAGGGCCTTTTTCCAAGGCAACAAGGGATAATAAGAAAGGGAGGCAGTGGTGGGGAGTAAATCTGGTTGGTCACACTGACTTTTGAGCATGTGAGAATGTAGGAATGTATATTTAGATAGAGGCCTTCTAAGCTGGGAGACGATCACAAGGAACAGACCTCCCAGTCACACTAATTGGCAGGCTAACAAGCTTACAGGCGCCACTTCCAGGAAGGATGAACCTCGTGCCTCACATTGTGGAGCAGGGGCCCAGACTGGGAGGGTGCTGAATGACAGAGCTCTGCAGACCCATGGGGGGTGTGCAGGGGGAAGACAGAGCTGGAGGAACAAAGAGTGGGGATAGGTAGAAAAGGGTACAAAAGAGCTGGTTGTATGTAAAACAGAGCCAGTCAGCATGCTTGTTTGGCCAAGCTCTGTGGCTGAACACCGCAGTCTGTCCTATCTTCAGATTTTTTTCTCATTAAAACTCTCTCTCTCTATTTGCACACTCTCTCCCATGTATTTGTGCTGCAGAGCAGGCCTGGGATCCAGGCAGGGTTGGTGGGCAGGCAGAGGGGCCGTGCTGGTACTGGAAGGATCCGTGTATGTGTGTGTGCTTGTGGACCTGGAGACTGCTCTGTGTGTGTGACTGCACTAGTGAGCAGCTATCCCTGCCAGCCACAGAGGAGGAAGGGGTCTCAGTTGTATATGTCTGTTTCGTGTGAGGCATGTTGAAGGCAGCCCTTGGCTGGGGCAGCCTGTGTGACCGATCATATCTGTGTCCTGTCTCTGTCTGTGTGTGTCTGTGTGTCTCTAGGATACGTGCTCAACTTTGCTACCAGCTGAACCTGCACAAAGGAAAGCGGCAGCCCGGGCTGGGCCCCAGCAGCCAGACAGGAGCAGTCCTGGGTTGGAGCGGGTGGAGGAGGCAGCCGCGCTCATTGCTCTTCACCTCCCTTAACATTATCTGTATATATATTTGCCATATTAATCATAGTATTTTAGTTAGTGGTGATTTGTGTTGATCTCTAATAAATAGACAGAGCAAAGAGAGGCTTTAGCAAACCCTCTGGTCCTTGTGTATTACAGAATCCTAGGCACTCACTGTTGTGATCTCTATATATGTGCAGACTGTGTAGCCCCCTCCACTTTTTCTGGATGGTGATGCCAGGATAAATGAAAACCAAGGGGATTGTAATGAATTTCAAGCACTGTGTCTTTGATGAGAAAATAGCCCTTTGGGGTGTCATGAGACATGCAGGCCCATTTGTCAAAAAGTGCAGGAAAGTCACTACTTCTTACTGCCAAGAAGTAGCGATTTCCACAAAAGGCGAATTCCCATGGGTCGGTCAGAGAGAGGTCTAGTTGCGGGAAAAATATCAGCCTGTGGATTCAAACTGCCTAGCATGAAGAGAGATAAATACATCAAGTAGGTTTTTCTCCCTAAATATTGTGACAAGCTTTATCATTTAGATGCCTTGGTCCTGACTTAGACACGTAGCTCTGAACAACAAGCTTAGAAAAAACGATCCTGTAATATCAAAGAGAGAGTTTGGGGTCAAATCCTGCCCAAATACGCATTTCCAGAAGAGGCTTCATGGAGCCTGCCTTGATTTAGTGCAGTCTACAGAGGCATCAAATAAAACTTGCACGCCAGTGTTTGGGGCAACAAGCCAATATTTGGCCCAGTTTTCTGAGGAACGTTTAGTTTCTTCCTGTTATGAGCAATGTCACTATAGTCACAATTTTTCAGTGTGCCCAAAGCATGGGAACATGTGACTGGGTTGGGCAGTATCTGTTAAAAAGATGCACTTGAAACCAGCTCCTTCCTGTTGCCATGTTTTGACTTCTCCTGTGCTTTCCACAAACTTCTTTGACAATGTTAAGCCAAGTCTCACCCTCACCGTCTTGCAATTTCTTCTATTCTTGTTTTTCAGCTTTGACCTTGCGTTGCAAAAGTGACCTACTTCCTGATTTATCCTCAGGTAAAATGGACTGGCTGAAAGCCTTTGTCTGAATATGCCCAAAGAAGTGAAGATATGCTCAGATACAATCATCCTTTTGCCAGAGCTGAGAAGTATTAACACGAACAGTATGGGTAACTGTTTAAATTCTGAAGAGTTGGGTCTGCTTATCACATGTTGTACTGCTTAACCATGGATCTCACACCTTTCTAGTGTCATAGAAGTGCAAACAGAGGAATGTGCCCCAAGAAAAACAGCAGAGCCAAATTTGATTATCGGCTATACACTATTAACAGCTCTCAACTCTCACTGCTTGAGATCTTCTTTAGTTTAATTAATTGCATGATCCGAGACAAAGCTTTTGGATAAATACACACTTACGAATATTGCAGATAAGCAAGGAATTCTAAATGACATTCATCATTTCATCATTCCTTTCCTTTTGGAGTGTCATTAATTTGCATTTGCCTTTCTATTTTCTCTTCCTTTTTTTTTTGGAAAAGTTTTTTTTCTTTTTTTTTCTTTTCTTTTTTTTCTTTTTTTCTTTAACTGCAGAAAAGTGGGCATGGTTAGAATAATAGAAAGACAAACTTATTGCATTGATTTTCTTTTTTCTTTTCTTTTTTTTTTTAGAATTGACATAATGACATTTCACTAGTAGAAGACTTTGAATTACTCTACAACTTTTTTGAGCTTTTATTTCTATTTATGTGTATGTTAAACCAATTCACTGCAAAGCTGTAACTGCTGCAGCTTTGCAGAGTAAGAGTCCCCATGAACATTCAGAGGAAGGGCATGGAAGGAATGAAGGTTAAAAAGAACCCAATCTCATACTCAGTCATGTAAGTTTAATTTAGTGAACTCATGTTCAACTTATAATTCAATCACAGAAAGATCTTAACGCAAAGTTGTTCAATACACAAATACATTTTGTCACATAGCTTCTATTGTTAGGTGCTAGGAGCGTTAGGAACTCTGGTTGTGTATGTGTCTACATATCTCGAGGAGAAAGAACAAAGGAGGGTCCCCTCAATGTGCCCTCCGCTCAGAGCAGGGCACAGGTGACCCAAGGGGCCAGTCACTCCAGCCAGAAATTGACACTGTTTTCTCGTGAGCATGTCCCTCTCCCGCAAGTCAACACAGGCATCGACCTATACCTCATGCAGGAGCACAGGAGGACCCAGAGAACTACAGACTGGTGAGCCTCACCTCTGTGCCTGGAAAAATCATGGAACAGATCTTCCTGAAAGCAACATCAAAGCACATGCAGGACAAGGAGGTGATTTGTGACAGCCAGAACGGCTTCACCAAGGACAAATTGTGCCTGACCAACCTGGTGGCCTTCTATGATGAAGTGAGCGCATCAGTTGACAAGGGAAGACTGACTGATGTCATCTGCTTGGACTTCTGTAAGGCCTTTGACACATTCCCACATGACATCCTGATCTCCGAATTGGAAATGCATGGATTTGAAGGATGGACCATTGAGATGATAAGGAGTTGGCTTGAAGGCCACACACAGATAGTGGTGGTCAATGGCTCTATGTCCATGTGGAGGCCAGTAATGAGTGGTGTCCCTCAGAAGTCTGTCTTGAGATTGGTACTGTGTAATATATATCTGCAAGTCTGCAGATAACATCAAGCCAAGTGTGCAGTAGATACAATAGAAGGAAGGGATGCCATCCAAAGAGGCCTGGACAAGATAGGTAAGTGGGCTGATGGGAACCTAATGAGGTTCAACAGTCTAAGTGGAAGGTGCTGCACCTGGGTCAGGCAACCCCTCTCAGAGGGTGGCGAGGCACTGGAACATGTTGCCCAGAGTTGTGGATCCCTGTATGGGGTTTACATGGCAAGGTTTTAGTAGTGGGAGGCCACAGGTGTGGCCTCTGAGTACAGCCCAGCAGCTGCCCCTTGTCAGGTCAGGGCCAGCTCCAGCCAGCTCCAAAAGGGACCCATTGCTGGCCAGAGCTGAGCCAGTGAGCAACTCTGGTTGGGTCTCTGGGAAAGCAGATTTAAGGAAGGGAAACAAACAAACAAACAAACAACTGCTGGGCCATTCTATGATTCATAGCCCTGCTCAGACCCAGTGCTGGCACCTTCTTTCCTGATTGACAGGATGGGCAGCAGCTGGATGTGGCAAAGGGTCTCCAAGGCAGTGAGGACTGTCCAGGATACAGTATGTCCCTAGGGCCTGACATGGGGATAACCCTGGCCTAGCCTATCCTATCCAGCAGGCAAACCCCCACAAGGATCTGTAAGCAGGGCCAGCAGCATGAGAGCAAATAAAGCTTGAAATCTTTTGATGCTTCCAGCAGCCCCATGACTTGTATCAGAAAATCTGCTTCCAAGATCACACACTTCATGGGCAGCCAGGACAACAAAGACATCCAGGTGTCCTGTGCTCCCACCACCCCTGGGAAGGCAACGGCACTCAGCAATTTGGCAGCACAGAGTGAGACACCTGTATATGGAGGTCTAGTCCTACTCATAGCAGCAGAGGTGAAGGTGGTATGGCATGAGAGAAAAGCCTGTACTGGGCTGCTCTTCTTTCTTCAGCTTTCCTCTTACTGATTCGTCTTTTCATGCTTCTCTCTCCTGCTGATACTCTCCTGATTTAGGCTTTGCAAATCTCCAGCTCAATGTAGTCAGGAGGACATCCTGCCTCTTTGCAGTTCTTGGTGCTTCTCAGCTTTTGTCTGACAACTTTTGATCGCTGGCTACCTCCCATATGCCTCCCACACACCCCTTTGCCCCAGTGGAGGTCGCACTGCTCCCATCCTCAAGCAAAAGACTTCTAAAATTGTGCCTGGCTATGCCATCCCATTACACTACATGTCCATGCCAGGATCAGTCCCATCACTGGGGCATGCTCATTTTTGGGTTGGAGGCCAACACACAGGAATTTGGTGGAGATTAGTGTGTGGGCAATGACGAGGTGTGCCAGGTTCCTCTGCCTGCTTGCCTGCTGCACCATCTAGGGCTCTGCTAACCCTTGGTCCCAATGAGGCATATTCAAAGCCCTCTGACAGTCCCACATGCGGATGTGCTGCCAGGCTGTGTTGAAGAGAAAGGAGGTCCCTGTGTCCTGTGGAGGTTTCACCTGGAGTTTGAGCTATATAGAAGAGGGAAAGGGGTGGTAGTCAATGGCTTCTGCTGGCTCAGTGACTGCAGTGTTTTATGCAGGACGGTGGGAGCGTTTCCTTGGAAGGGAAGGGAAGGGAAGGGAAGGGAAGGGGAAGGGGAAGGGAAGGGAAGGGAAGGGAAGGGAAGGGAAGGGAAGGGAAGGGAAGGGAAGGGAAGGGAAGGGAAGGGAAGGGAAGGGAAGGGAAGGGAAGGGAAGGGAAGGGAAGGGAAGGGAAGGGAAGGGAAGGGAAGGGAAGGGAAGGGAAGGGAAGGGGAGGGGAGGGGAGGGGAGGGGAGGGGAGGGATGGGGAGGGAAGGGGAGGGAAGGGGAGGGAAGGGAAGGGAAGGAAGGGAAAGATGAATTATTCCTTACATTATTATTATTATTATTATTATTATTATTATTAAAGAAACAAAAGAATTTGTTATTATCCTATAAAGATATGTTAGTGTGAAGAAGCCATTCAGCGTTAAATGTGCCTAGAGCATTTAAGGAAACTGATGATTTCTGTACCTCTACAGTATTTGCTTCTCTAGGAAAGGAGATTGTCTTTGTTTCTATAATTTTGCTAATGGTAGGCAGTGTCATATAGCCATGGCACCTTCTATGGCTGTCTTTGATTTTCTTTTATGGTCCACTAACTGCTTCGTTTCCCGTAGTTCATACTTTTTTGTTACATAGAAGGTTAACTACTGAAAAACAAGATCTTCAAATGTAAAATTGTACTGTCAACAGTAGATTCATTTCAGGAACTATGGTATAAGACAGTATTGTGAGAAACTCTGGCATCTGTAAAGGCAAAGCTGAATGTTTACATCACTTAGGTGCCTTTTCTTCTAGGTGCTACTCTTTCTCTAATCTCAGGAGCAGCAGAAGTACATCCCTGCTTCTCTGAATGTAGACTGCAATATAGTAGAAAAAAACCATGTACTTACTGAGGTAATTGTGAAAAGAGACAAAGAAGATCTTTCCAGTATTTTCAAATAAGCCAGAATGCTCCAAATGACTCCGTGCCTGCAAGGATAAATTTGATGTTATACTTTGTTATCTAACATTGGCCACAGACTTAAACAATGAAATGAGATGGCACTGTAATGAAATTTGACTAGTCTCCTTGAAGCCACAGAAGAACTGCGACTATTAAAAGAATTGCAAGGGAGAAAGAAAAATTATCTCTGGACAGACATTTGTATATTAGGTGGTGATTTTTCTACAGATGCAGTAATTACAATTTTAATTCATGCATGAAGAAAAGGAGGGAGCGCAGATTACTTCTGTCAAAATAGTTCTGAATACTGTGAATACTGTGAAGCTGTTAATGAGTTATGTTCCCTTGGAGGAAATGTTAACATGTCTTTTTCTTTAGAGTTATTTTGCTCTACTCCCTTGTTATCTTGTAGAAAATGTTGATTGTCATTCAAGTTTCAAAATAAGAATATAATGAGTATGTAGGATTTCAGAAAGAAAACACAAAACGAAAGACAAGCAAAGCCTTTTAGCTGAAAGTATTTTTTTTTCATTCTTCAAAAGTACTTCGGTTGTTCCGAAAAGTATCTGTAAAACTGCGCTTATCTTGCCACATACCTTAATCACAAGATAATGAACTGTGCTGAGTGGTGACATGCATCAGTAGCTCCATTATAACATTATAATGCAATGCTGTTAATGCATTTTGCTGCAGTGCAGAACATTACTCCTAATGGAAATAATGTCATGATTTGTTGTGTTGTCTATCCCAGGTTTTGCTAGAGCACTTGAGCACTTAATAGACTGACAGAATACTTGGGTGTGTGATGGAATCAAGAGTTCACAACCAAACAAAGGATAGGAGAACTAGGGGAAATGCTCACTATTTTGTGACAATTTACTCCAAATAGAATGACATTAAAAATCTGAACAACTTTCCTGGAGAATTATGAGAAAGTCATTTGTTAGAAATGGAAAAACATCTGGTATTTTAATAAGAATCAAAAAGAACTGAAGAGCATGAAATTACTTTCTTATCTAATAAGACATTTATGTATTTTCTTCCTTCTTTTATTAAATATGTTCTACAGAATCATACATCAACATATTTTGGGAGCGAAAGAAAAAGGCTCTTAGGTTGGGATTTTGCTACACTGATTGAGAAAGTGATGTTAGTAACTTCTATAACAGGGTCTGTTCCCAATAAGAAGACACCCAGTGCATGAAAACCCTGCCCTAGTCCTTTCCAGTGACAGTGCCATATTGATCCAGCATCAACATGTAAGATATGTAATGCAAGATTAACTCATTCTTGGTGCTACAGGATGATCAAAATGAGAATATCTGTATTGATTGCTGTTTCCTGTTAATACATAGGATGTTCAACAGTGGTTATGACTAAACAGTACCAATGCAGATACAATGCATGAGCTTCCCCGTTACTTTGAGGTATCAGATATTCATCAGTCTGGGTTAGAAAAAATAATATTTTCAATCTTGCATTATTGCAAACTTAGGTTTAATGCAATTCATATTTATTTAATTTTTTTTTGCAAATGGAAATGGAACACTGGGTGAGCTGTCCTGTTATGTATTAATTTCTGTATTATTGTGTTAGAAGAGGAAAAGTTGATTTTTTTACTCCTGTATTTTCTCTATTGCAATCATAATGTCTATTTTTATTTTTATTTTTAGTTGATCCAACATGATTACAAATGTAGGGAATTACTTGGTCCTTGTTTCCCAGCAGTACTCAGAGCTAGCATTATACTATAGACTCTAAAGTGAGCCTATATTGAGGATTATTTGAAGTTCTCTATGAGAATGAGCTATAGATGTCTTCAGCTTATTTATTTTTCAGAATTAAACCAGTGTTTTACTGGCATTTTTCAGATCTATGCCTTCGAATTTTTCCCCTAAGGAAATTAATACTTCAAATGAAAGTAAACAACATTTTACTGTGTTCCAGTTTCACTTAGTAACAAAAGTGCTGATTCCACTTGAATCAACAAGCAACTAATGAAAATAAACTGATTATCAGAAAACACCATCTTTAAAAGACATCAGAATATAATGGCTAAAGATTTGAAGTAACAATGATTGTAAATTGGAATTCCCTGGACTGCTACTATAGAAATTATGTTAATTTTTAAAATAAGGGTAGAATATGAATTGACCTAGAAAAGACTGAATATAGATTACATTTTGCTTTTGATCATTTATTCAAGAAAAAGCAGCTATTCAGATAAGAATGAAGAATCATTTAGAAATCCAAGCAGAATTTCTTGTTTTGTGGTTGCTAAATAAAGAAGGGGAAATATACATTAAAGAATGCTATAATTATACATTTTGCATAGCTCTTCTAAAACCATTTGCACCATCTTTAAGGCAATGTGTAACATAAAGCTGATTCCTTTGCAGTTCCAGCTTCCAATTTACTTGCATGTTACTAAAATTGCTTTCATTTCTTTCACACGAATTTCTTTTTATAAACAGACATGGGACTCTGCAGATTGAATTACTCTCACTAACTACAAAGTTGGCACAATGTACACTTCAACATTGCTTATCTGAAAGACTTCTCATCCAAAGACATTCAGCCTGAAGAAATCTTCTCTGCGTGAATGTACTGCAGATACTGAAAACTACCCTCCACCAAGCTCCAAAGATTGTTAATTGCAATAAAATTAATCAGTATTAGTTATTGAAACAGTATTTTTCACTGTTCACTATTGTCACAAATATTTGTGTGTAATCCAGAAGTATATCATCAATGACAGATAAAGGAAGGCCAGAAACATTTCCATAAGTAAAAATGGGTCTAGAAAAGAGTATTTTAAAGCAATGAGATAGAACGAAGTAAGGTCCTATTTGCTTATCATGGAAAATGACAGTGCAACTCTTTGAAATACCAGTATATCATACAATAAAGCTATCACAGGCATTGCAGTTGTTTGGCTTAATTCAGGTCCCTAAACACAGCAAAATGGGGGTATCTGAGCTGCTCTGGGTACCCTGCCTGGCCTTGGTTGCTTGCCACAGGCAGGTGAAGGTCTCCAGTATATCCTGCAGTACCCCTGGGGGACCCCATGTGTATGTCTAAGGACACTGTAACCTTGTGTTCAGGCAGCTCAGCTAAGCTTCCATGTCTTAACTCCCAAGCCGACATCAAATAATCACAGGAACTAAGTAAGGAGAACAGTGAGAAGAGAACAGTAACATTGAAAACTGAAGAAGGAACACCGTATTGGGTTGCACATACCTTACAGTTCTCTTACAATTATTGTCTGCCTTCTTTGTCAGTGAGATGCCAACGTTTTACTTATTTGCTCACTCTCTCATTTCTCTGCCTCTGAAAACCTTGCTTTATTTAGTTACTCTTTGAAATATTAAAAATAACTATATCTTCTGGAAAATAAGAAACAACAGATTTTTCAGCTTACAGAGAATACATATCTGTCCCAGTAACATCCTTATCACTGTCTCTGTAATGTTTCCTTAATTTCTATTGCAATTTATATTCTCTTGTTATATATATGTGTGACCCTTCTGTACCAGCAATAAAGCACATGAGTTTTAACAACATTAAGGTGTTTGAATGCTTTGCTAATACCAAACAGAGTAAATGATGCAGTCAGAATAGTTTTCTTTTATTCTACAAAAGGTGTAAGAAGGTTTCTGTCAAAAAAAATCATATTACCGTGAGACCATGAAACTGGGAACTAACATAATTGTATTTTTTAATACATCTGAATGTACGAAACTTTTGGAAAGATTCTCTCTGTGAAGCACAATAGGATGAACATTGTCACATCATTGTAAGCTGATAGAGACTCTGCCAGGATTTCAAAAGCTAAATTGGAAACAGATGTCTGCCCACACAAAGAAAATGATCTTATTAGTAAATGTTTCTTCTCATGATGACAAAAGTGAGACTTCATCCAAAGAAAAGAGAAATTGTGCATAGCAGAAGATGGACTATAGATTTCATTAGCAGAAGTGAAGGGAGCAGTTTTAGTCATTTAATTAAGAATTGTTGTATTATGGATGTTTTGAACAATTTGATGGAAGTATGGCAATCCACTCCCTCTTAGAATTACAATGTAAATCCTCTATATTTTCTTGCTAATTTGGGGGCATATTTGTTTTTCTTTTTAGGAGATTGATGGAAACTATTTTAAGATTACATGGTGATTGGAAATTCTGGAAGTAATGTAAATTCTTTTCTTTATACAATGTTCTTAAAGTAATGTTCTTAAGCAGAAATAATGTGCTCCCACAGTTAACAGTCTCAGCTGTTGATATCTTGCTTGGATGTGGTTAGAAAAGCTTTGGGGGATAATACAAATTCACTTTTATTTAGCCACAGCTTTGCTTCAAAAATGGTGTCCCCCATCGAAATCAAATTCAGTTTTAATAACAGTAATTATCACAATGGGAAATTCTGTAGCACTTTTCACAAGTGGACCCCAAAGTGCTTGGTAAGGATGAGTAGAGGATCGTTTACTGCATGTTACTGTCTTAGGTTGGGGCATATTGTTATGAATTTGAAACAGAAAAGTCTGTTCACAGCTGGTGCATATAAAATATTTCTTTTCAAGTAACAATAATGATCTTAAAGAATTTCAAGTGTTCACTCCCTAATGTAAAACCTTAAAAGCCTTTATGTAAGTGTGAATCCTCAGATGAACTAAATGGAAAGTTGTCCTTGACTCATGTCATGTAGAACATAGGAGCCCTAGCAAGGGGCTGTCAGGATAGATATTGAGGTCAAGGGGACTTTCAACATCAGCATGGAGAGTCTTGACAAAGAGTCCCAGCACTCCCAAACCCTTGATGTGATTCTCCTTCTTTCAACATCCTGTGTTTTTAATGTCTTACAGAGTGGTTTAGCTAAATCCAGATATTCTTCCCCATTAACTGAAAAGGAACTAGCTGCTGAAGTGCCTGAAACTCTAACTCAAATGGTACCTTTTTTCTTTTTGGCCCTGTTGCTGCCCTTTGTGTTGACCAGTAAAAGCAAGCTGTCTTGGGGGATCGAGTACCACCCCTTGCAGAGGCTGTAGGAGTGGCTGCTGCTGCTGCCGCCTCTTACTCCCTTCTCCTGGGATCTGGTGCACAGCTATGAATTCCTACTGTGACCCCACAAGCCATAATTAAAAAGACAATATCTAAAACTTTTCAGTGTGGAACAGCAGTATCAGAACGACAAAATATCAGCACCAAAAAATTCTAGACTTAGAGGTCTCCCAAGTGTCTTGACTTCCTGGTGAAGATTTGCATTTCAATGTATATTTTAGGCAAATGAATGTTGATTAAATATTTTAATGTATTGAATTTCAGGACATCTGGGATAAACAATGGAGCATCTTGAGGAAGGAGTTGGACAGAAAAAGGAAGAAAGGGAAGATTAATTAGAAAAGTTAAAGCAGCAGGAGGTCTTTGCAATCTGGCAGGTTCCATTTTTATGATATGTCCCCCATTTTTGTAGAGTATAGCTGATGTATTGTTGGAGAGAAGGACAGAAGAATTGAAGACAGCGTTCATTTCCACGTACTAAGTCTAGTGGCATAGATTAGCAATGTAATACATTCACTGCATTGAATTCAATTACATACACAAGAAACAATATTGTTGCTAGAAACATTACTACCTTGTTCTAAAACTTACAAAATGAACTGCAGCACCACTACATGCTTGTTACTCGTCTGACAAAAAAAAAAAAAAAAAGACGTAATTTTGACTGAGACATTATTCAAAATGTAGCTAAATGTGCCTCAGGAGAACACGCTTTAACAGCAGGAATATAATCACTCTCACTGGGTATTTTCACATCCAGTTTCTTTCTAAAACCAGCCAGCAGTATTGCACAATGTGTCAGGAACGAAGGGTTGTCAAATAAACAGCCAAGAACACAAAACCAAATGTGCACATGGGCACCCTGGAACATGGAGTTAAATTTTATTAATTGGCTGTCTAGTAGCTGGAAAAAGCTTCAGGTCAGTAAATGTGTAGCCAAAATTCTGTGTTCTGCCTTTTTTTTGTTTGTTTGTTTAATGTTTGAACATCAGTGAAAGCATCACTACAGTTTATCTTTTGGCAGATTTTTTGTTTGTTTTGTTTTGTTTTGTTTATTTGTTTGTTTTGAAATGAGTTGTTTAAGGTGAGGTAAAACGATACTGACGTTAATTGCCTGGTTATCTGCAACTGCTTCATGTGCACAGGAGGATAAGCAGAAACAAGGCTGCCTTTTCTCAGGTCAAGAGGGGAGAAAAGGTGAGGACAAACCACTTGCAACAACCTGCAGAAAGCAAGCGAGGAGACTGGTAGGAAGCATGACTGCTGCAGGGGTTGGTGCTTTAGGCTGACTGCAAGTCTCTGCTCCCTCAGTACAGCAGCATTCCCCTAGAAAACAACTAATCTCACATGAACAGCCCCAAACCAATATCTAGAGGAGAGCTAAGAAACAAAATCTATGTGGAAGAGCTGATACTCTGTTAGTAAAGGAATAATTTTCACCCAGGTGATCCAGCAATAGGCTGCTTACTATACTGACTTCATTCCCTCCTACCCCTGGCATGTTCTTCCCACTTAGCACAGTATCTAAAGCAGTTCTGGAGGTTTTTTGATGAGTTCTGCAGGTTTTTGATGAGCTTAAGAGCTTGTCATATCTCCAAGATTCCTTTCTACCCTCCCTGTTTTAGTCATCTTGTCTACTGTTCCCTTCATGAAAATCTGATCCAAAATGATATGAGAAGGGAGTTTCCAACCCAGATAAAATTACTTTTTATTGAGCAATAACTTTCACCCATCCATTATGTCATACGTACCACTAGCACAAATGATTCTCTTGATTCTACTTTCTACATCTTGGAGAAATGAATTTCTCCAGATTGAATGAAACTTTGACAGGCCATCCATTTTTATAGATGGCATTTTTAAAGTGAAAATAGAAGCTGCAAGCAATCATTTAACTCATGTATATATTTGTGCACCATGAAGAGGAGGGTGGTTTAGCCATCATAGCATCTCACATCTTGTAAACTGAAAGATGAAAAAGTCAGCTAATATAACATTTTATTGCACAAGCAAGCATCTTCATCTCCTTAGTTTAGAATAAAAATAATTTTAGATTTTAGAATCCCTTTCTGCTTCCAGCACAGGCTGTCACGGAATGTCAGAATTGGCATAGCAGAATGAAATACTCTGAATGGAAACAAATATATTCTTCCATTCTCATAAGATCAAATATTTGTAGTCAATACAATATTTTTCATAAACATATAAGATATGACCATTATAGGCTGTGTGGACAGCTTCTTATGCCATGCCTAACTCTTACTGTGCTCTAAATCTGTATTGACCTTAATTTTGCAGTGTAAGAGTCTACACATCAGCTGTGGGCTCAGTTTGGTTGTAGGATATTCAAAGACATCTCAAATAGCACTAGAAATCCATATTTAGAGAGCTGCACGGAGCCAAGTGGAGTCTTCAGAGTTATTTATCTGACTAAACCTATCTACTTTAGGATGAGCTGAATAACTCTCTAGACCCACTGACTGAATTAGCTGGATTTCCATTGACTATGAGGAGCTTAGACACCCTCTTCTCTTGTGAAGACATACATTACAGGCAACTAAATCAGGTATCTGGACCTGGTATTAAACCTAGAGCTGAATTCCGTTTTTCTCCTGAGCTGAATTAGTTCTGAGAAGGATTTGGATTCTTTAAAATCAATCAATCAATCAATGAAAATGGTGGTTTAGTAGACAAGGCTCGTGAGGAAAGACTTGATGGAATTGTTCAGTCTGGAAAAGTCCAAAGGGCACAATAATGGTCTTCAAATAGTTTTTTTTTTTTTTTTTTTTTTTGCAGAAATGGCAGTTGTAAATTATTTCTCATGTACACTAAGAGTAAAGGGAAGAATTTCAGTAAAGGAAAATGTAGTTTGGGTCTTAAAAGAGGAATTTCTAATCATAAGGATGGTGAAGTGCTGATGTACACAGCCTGGGGCAGTTGTAGAATTGCAGTCTCTTGTGTTTTTAAAGAATAGGCTAGACAAACATTTCCAGGAATTATATTGGTGTAATTGAATGTGCCTGGGGGCCACAAGCTCTGCCAGGTGAGCTTTACATCTCTTCAAGCACTGTTTTCTCCAGTTAATTTCTTCTAGTTTTTAATCTCAAACTGCTCACTACTGAACAGGATACATCAATAAAATATCTGCTTTAATTTTAACTATACTTCTTTTAAGGTGAAGAAGCAGTACATATGCAAGACCAGGCAGCAATGACTAAAATACCAAGCCACTGAAGAGGTACTGAAAGAAATACCTTGAAGAATACTTATCTTAATGGAAAGGGAAATACAGCTGTAAGCAATAAGTAACTAAAAGCTGCCAGTCACATGCTTTATTTATTTATTTAAAATAATACTTTTTTTTTTTTTCCCTAACAAGGAGAAACACTTGTAGCAGAGTGGAGTGTGATTCAAAGTAGAGGAGCACACTACTGGTCTTATTGTACATTCACTTCTATCTCAGTGATTCTTCTCCTTCCCAAGTATCAACAGCACTTGTCTTTGCTCTGTTGTTGCAGGGCATTATTGCTGAAAGCTCCTATGGATGGCAGTGAGGTAATTAACTGGAGCAAGGATGTAATAGTCTCTTGTACCAAACCACTGGAAAACTGAAGCAAAGAGCTAGTCTTTGACAGGCACAAAGTCACATTATCACTGCCTGTAGCTGTCTAAGGAGGGAGGGATGTTGTCACAGATGCTTGCTCTACTTTCAAAGCAAGGATTGATATAAAATTTTAAATACAAAGTTTCCTGCTATGTCTTCTTTCACCATAACTGTAAAGACATTTAGAGTTGAGATTGGGCTCTGGATTGTATTTTGCCTTTGGTGGAAATTAGCACAAAATTCAAATGGTTGAAATGTTAAATACACTATCTTTGCTGGAATGTCTGCTCTGGTCTCTTCACAGCTCCAGTGAGCCTAGAGATGGGAACACTAAACTGAAGTGACTTTGGAAAGTGGTTTTTCTGGAAAAGATGTCAAGTGCCAAAATAGACAAGAGAACAGGAGCTCTTGACTGACCTCCCTCTTTAGGGCACAAATTCCCTTTCAAAACCACTACAGTTTTAGTTACTTAAAATAAATTTAAAAACAAACAAACAAACAAAACAATGCATCTTTATGACCAATATTTTAAGTCAAGGTGGTTTGTGCTCTCATTGCAGCTCATGGTGACAGAATTAATTGCTTTGTTTAACACAGGCTTCTTTTAGGAGCTGGTAAGAGAAAATGGAACATTTCCAGCTCTGAACATAAGCTATTGCTGTGTTATGGGAAGGAGGAGTGGGCAGAGCTGAAAGAAGAGACATTGATATTAGCTGGGAGAAAAAGGGAGAGGGCAGCAGAGGAGAAAGTTATTAAGACCACAAACAGTAAGTGATTGGAAAGTGAGAGAGCAGTGCCGGGAGCTAATAGGCAATTACCTATCAGCCTCTGGGTGAGGGTTTACACCTTCGGTTTCTTGGGATAATCTCATGTGCAGCCAGTGAGAGGATATTGAACCCCATGATCTCAGGGGAGAGCTGTGTCATGAGGAGCCAGGGACCTTCCTGGCTCACAAACAGCATGAAGGGACTGGAGCAGGGGGCTGCATTGCTGACTCAGGCATGAACATTTGCACTGCCTTGGGGGGGGGGGGGGGGGGGGGAAGGCAACTGCAGTCTAATTGTTAGTGCAGAGTCAGTGCCCCAAACTGTAAGAAAGACAGCAATGTCAGTGATTAGTATCTGCACCTCCTGTGCTCTGTGCTTCTAAGGAGTGTCACCAGGAGGATAAATCTAAACTCTCCTTTAGAAGCAAGTGTGGCTGGGCTCTCTGGGTCCTCCAGCCCACCATGCTCCGGCTGAGGGAGCTCCATCACACGGAGCAAACATCTGCAGTAAGGACGTAGCACTGGATCTCCAAATCATTTCGGCAGCTGGGCATCAGTGCCAAGCTAGAGGAGAGTTCCAGTTTCCAAGCCAGGTTTCTATTATTTGGCTGGCAGCTGGATCCTTGAGTCAAAGCGGACTGTTAGCACTGCTGGCGGCAGAGAGAAAACCACGGCAGGGCTGAACCGTTTAGGCTAGTGAATGGTAAGAAAGGAGTCTATAGTGGTTTCAGTTCATTATAAACAAAATTAGCACATATTTCTTTGCTCATATTAGTACATTATCTACTTATAAAAAATAATCATCTAAAAGTAATTATTCATGATTCTATATTCCTTACTTGAAAATATAGATGATACTAGAGTTAAGCAGAAGTAGTAAAATAATACAGATGTATAGATACAGCTAACTACAAATAAGGCAGAATATATATATATATATTATTATTTCTTCTCTCCAAATCTTGAATCTGGAGCTGCTATCTCTTGTTGGGAAATGGTCTGTGTGAATCCACAAGAGGAAATAAAACGCATCAGTAATGTAACTGTCTCAGCTGTCATTTCATTCAAACACTCTGCAGGAGAGGGTGGTATCCAGTAAGCAGAAATCACTTCAAGTTCACAGCAGAGACATAAATGTGACACAGCTAGTGAATTTACTAGCTTTATTAGGGACATTCCCAGAAGTCCACACATCCATGTAACACTGGGCTATTTCAAAGATGTGAGTGTTACTAAGTAATGGGTTGTTTATAGGCGTTTAAACTCTCCAGTTCATTGACAGCCCTTCTGCAGAAAACATCTGTAACTACAAATATCAAGGAAAATATGGGAATTTGTTCTTTTATGAGCCTGTCACAAGAACTGGCTGTGTTTTGCAGAGGAGCTCATACAACAATGTGCTTATTAGTTACTGCTGGCTATTATATTACACAAAAGCCAACATTACGTAAGGTTTGGTCAGAGCGCAGGTGCTGGCAGGAGCAGGCTCTGGCAGGCTCCCTTCCTGTGCAAACACTGCACAACAGGGAGCCCAGCTGCATCTGCTATTTAAGTTTGACTGATCAGTACCATGTAACACTAGTCCCCTGGTATGTGGCTTGCTTTGGCTTGCTCTTTCTGGGGAGCCTTTAAGTCTTTCTTTCCCAAGCTGGGCCACTTCCAATGTGGGCAGTAGTTGCAAGGGATTATCTGTAGCACTGGTTTAGGGTAGGGGCTACCGTGCTGGCCAACACTTGCCTCCATGGCCATAGGACCATTGTGCTCCTTGTGCTCCTGTACTTCCCTGACATAGTATTGGCTGATCTGGAGCCAGTCTCTGGATTTGTACAACATTGATGACTGCTCTCAACAGCAATAGCAACACCTCTGAAATATGCCTGTTTTGTCCTCAGTCTCCCCATGATGGTCTCTCCATCCCGAACATAGCACCCATAGATGGTCTCCAGTGGCATACACCAGACAGTCTGCTGACCATGCTTGGATGGGATTCAAAACTGATTTGGAGAGATATTCTTCCCTTCTGTGAAGGGAAGGTCACAACTAACATTCTTTTGGTCAGGAAAAAGAGGGAAAGTATGGAATTTCAATTTTTTTCACCTACACAACTGGGGCCTGGAGCCGCCACACAAGACCTTTCCTTTTATGAGAGCAGCTAACTCAGGAGAGTGACTCCTTCATAGACGATTGCCATGCAAAGACTGTCAAACTGTGGGAGAAGGTCTGGATGCAAAAATTCCTTCTTATTCCTCACCTTTTTCTGCACTCATGAGTAATGATTCATCTCGCCTAACTTAAGCCATCTAGGATTTAGTCATCTAGGTGTAAACTAGATATCTAGGCTCCTTCTACAGTCAGTGGACAGACACAGGCACTTTGCAGTGGTGATTCATCCCACCCAAGGTAGATGTCTAAAGTAGGTGTAACTGAGTCATCATCTGGAAATGCCTCTTATTTCATTAACCATAGACAGAGACTAAGTAATTAGCAGGAGAATGCCTATATGGGGATGGAGTGGGGGAAGAAATCATATAACAACCCTTAAATCCACCAGTAACAGCAGTTAAAAATTCACCTAAACTTCAGAGATCCTATTCAGTCTTTCAAAACTCGTAATGATGCTGAAGTCCTACGTTCACTTTTGGGTACCAAAGTTTAAGTAACATGAACCTCAATCCAAGATAATACCAGAAAAGGCCAACAAAAAGGGTCAGTCTTCAAACGTGACCTACGGGGAAATTGAAAGCTGTGTATGTCTGCATGTGCTTGTTTTACCAGGCAAACACACCATATTAATAAAAAGATTAAGAGTTTTCAGAATACTTCCAGTCATGTCAGGGCTTCATCATCAGAAAACTGAAAAGCATTGTTATTTAGTTTATTTTTTTACTATTTTATTTCAGATTAGGTAATTTAGAGAGATTAATAATTCCCTTTAGGTCTCATTGAGCTCCTGCTGAGTGTCTATTCCGGCATTTATTTATGAGTCATAAGAAACCTGGCAAGACAACTAACCAAGCAATTGTGCAGGAATGTGACTGTGTTTTGGATGTTATTTGAATGCATATATAGTATACAAACAAACTAGTACTTACTTGCCCTGTTCTTATGCTATTCCCTCTCCTGTTCCTGATTCTTGCCTCAATTGGGTAAATTAGTCAGGGCTATTTGAGCCTAGTTTTGCAGATATAAGGATTTTGCAGAAAGGACATAATGATAGTCAGGAAAGCTTAATCTAGTAAGAACTTTGCACTCCATAGCATTTTGTGACTTATTGCAATGAATTTATTATTCTCAGGGTGAAAGATTATTGTTAAGTAGGTAAAAGATCTATGATTCACCCAAAGTGTGGATTACCAAGTCCATTTTGATTTACTCACAGAATGAACCCATGAATGAATTGGCTGGACAGTACTTCATTTACTTCCAGAATTTATTTCTGGAGAGTATAAAATTAAAATTATTGCATCTGCCTCACTATAATTGATGTAATTTATTTGATTTTCTTGGAGTTTGCTGAACTATTTTTCACCAGCTTAAGAAGTCACAACCAGAAACTAGTCTGTTATAAGAAATTAAATCATGAGCTTTGGGAAATAACTTTGATATCAGTTAGCAAAAGTGACAAGTTCCAAGGAATTGTATAGTTGCAGGTGATATCAGTTTCTCTGGTATTGTTGTCATTGCTGCAATGGGCTAAGGGCATCAGCAAGACAAGGTTTCTAGGTAAAGGTAATATTTGATTTATTTTTTGCTGATTTGCCACTTTGAAATGTTGCATGGTTTATTGGGACCAGTGTTATAAGCTCTTTCCATGCTCACGGAATATATCTAGTGAGACAAAAACAGCCAGTTTTTAAAGACTCAAAACTAGACTTCTAAAAATTCTTGGATTTAAAACGTTGAATCCCTGAGCTAATTAAAAAAAAAAAAAGTGGAGGCAAAAGACAGATAAATTATCAGTTGTATATTCTGGTGTTTACAGAAGTCAAGCTGGATGTGAACTCATTTTGTTAAATTCCTGCATCTGATGAATACTCAGTATTTCAATTACATTGAATATTTAGTATTTATGATTAATAGCTATAGGTTATAGGAATCAATCCACCCAACTCTGCAAGATACTACAGAATATGGTCCCATTTGGACCAAATCTGCCTTAATTAAAATATCCCATCCTGACCTGAGGGGAGAGAGAATCCACTGTAGCCCTTGGCAAACAGCTTGGTTAATCAGATGAATGAATCAAATGAATCAATGAATCAAATGATTCACTCAATGAATCAAATTCACTCTATTTTAAATTTGAATTTGTCTGAATTCAAATTCCAAATGTTGGATTTTATTATACATTTACCTTATATTTATATTAACCAAAAATCCTTCTGCAAAAATATTATTCATCATATTGATTCAAACTTAAATGAAGTTACAGGCTTATTTTCAAAACATCAAACAGATAGAGTACCTGGAATTTTTCACTTAAAAAGTATAGAAAACACTTTTTTTTTTCTAGCTCTTCTTTGAACACAGATTCAAATGGCCTTCTTCCACCATACTTATCAGAACCAAATCCATTATTCTGAGCATGTTTTCCCCATAAAAGACCCAGAGGTAAGGTAATAAATCTTCTGTGTTCTGACTTGAGGTTTTTTTTTTTTTCTTTTAAGCTTTCATAGATTATGTTAGTCCCTTCTCTAAAAAACATGAACCCATAATTCCTAGCTCCCAGGAAAACACCCTAAACATCTTCAATGCTATACAGTTTCTTCTAAGGCTACTGGAAGGTAAAGTAGAGAGTATGAGGTACACTTACCTTGTATTTGTTTCACTTTGCCTGCACAGTTTAACTGGTAAAAGGGACGGTAGTAGGGCCGTGGCCCTATGATCTATGTGTACAAAACATTTTATGATAGTTGTAAAGTGAATTAGTGACCAGAGTTCAAATCTCATCCCTTCCAGGTATGGCACTCTGAACACTGCACTTACAGATTCATAGTTCTTAGTTATTGGGAATTGGATGTATTTCACTCTATGCCGCTACTGTATCAATCACTCAAATCACTTTGGTGTGACTTATACACCAAATCTTTCAAAAGAAAGATTGTCTATTTATATCGATTTTTTGTGCGTGTGTCTGTGCAAATACCAAAGCAAGTGAAGTGGAAAACAAAGGTGGATATATGTCTGGTAAATTACACCAAGAGCAAGAAAATGAAATAACCCACTATGATTAGCTTTGGTAGCTGACAGCACTTGAAAATAGCTGCAACACATAGGCAACTGAACTTTGCTTATCATTTATTGAAGCAAAAGAATGGTACTTAGAGAGTAAAATTAAGAGATTTTGATATACTCTCCAGTAAATTTTAGAAGCAAAAACTCCACCCCTTCCATGTGGTTAAGGGTTAGAGAAAAATGATCTCCTCCTTCTGAAGGAAGTGTAAATGTGAAGTACTGTAATTTCAAAAGAGTTCTGCACAAATCCTCATGCAGCTCTGGACTGGCAGATACTGAACTCTCCCAAACACAGGAGGAAACAGGAGCGTCTCATGGGGTGACAGTTTCTTGCCTGCTTAGCCTAGTCCTCGCCTGCAGTTTGCAGCAAGTACCTCAGGTGCACTAGCAGGGATTTCAGCTGGGTTTGACCTTTGCATCTGCTTTCTTTCCGCTTTCTGTGATCTGCCCAAGAGGCAAGTCTCCTACCACAGCATGTACACAATATAAGGCAAAACACTGTGGAAATGACACTGTTCATCTTTTTCTCCATCCCAGAGCACAGGCACCACTACTTTTTCCATTTCCCAGATGCTATCTGGCTTTTATATTTATTTAAAAATGGATTTTAGATCATTTTGGGTAGTCCTTCTCTAAAACAAAGATTTTGCTGCACCTTGTCTCTGTCAGAGCTCTAGCCCCAGATGGACAAATGAGCGTTCAGAGTAATAACTCTGAAGCACAGACCTCTAAGAAAGCTGTTTTAATAATAACCATACTGACTCCAGAGACTGTAAGAAAGTCTCAATAACAAAATTCCAAGGAGAGTGTATAAAAACAGTATATTTTACTACAGGTATTCTGTGTGGCAAGTATACCAAGGTTTTGATCAGGTTTAATTATGAAGATCAATTCATTTCTGGCTTTGCTATAGTGATAATGCAGTCATCTGAAATTCCTGATAAAAAAGTTTTTATACCATTTTATACCAGCAGATGTATTCCAGAGTCACTAAAAGCAAATTAAGGGATTTTTAAAAACACACACACACACCACCACCACCACCAACAACAACAACAAACAAAACCATTATTAGGACTGGTTAATCTTTACATCTGCTGACAATAAGACGTGTCACCAATATGTTCAAAGGAAAATATGAATATCTCAAAAAATGACATTAAGCTGCTTTGTTGAACTAAATGTGAAGATGCCAAGAGCTTTTCTCAGGGCTAAAAGTGAGTGCTTTGCGTCTTATCCTAATAACCCAGTCCCATGGGGAAAAAGATCCTTTTCCTAGTCTAAGGAAAATATCAAACCCTCAATGAATGCTGACTCACTTCAGGACGGTGATTTTATAAAAGAAAAAAAAAAGTTATGAAAGGGAGACTAACCAAAAAAATTCATACATGAGATTAGAAAATCATAACCTATAAAGAGTAATACTTTAGACTAGCTATTTGAATGGCCAAAATAAGTTTGGCTTGTGATGGATTACAGGAGAGATTTTAGTGCACAGACTGGGTAGGATAAGACAAAAGATAACAGTTTTAAACTGAAAGAGGGCAGATTTAGATGAGATGTTAGGAGGAAATTCTTCACTCAGAGGATGGTGAGGCACTGGAACAGGTTCCCCAAAGAAGCTGTGGATGCCCCATCCCTGGAAGTGTTCAAGGCCGGGCTGGATGGGGTTTTGAGCAACCTGGTCTGGTGGGAGGTGTCCCTGGCAAGGGATTTGGAATTAGATGATCTTTAAGGTCCCTTCCAACCCAAACCATTCGATGATTCTATGACTGGTTTCTTATATGTCTTTTCAATTAATAACAGTAATATCCTTTACATGACACTTGTGCTAAAATACTGTTGTCCCTCTGACAAGCATCACCTGATTTCTAGGCCTTAAAATCAGCTTCTCTTTAGAGAGGAAATGTGTGGCAGTCTCCTTATATAAACCCTCAAATTACACATGCAATTGTGTAAAACACTTCTCCAGATTATTTGCCATGTGGCAGGTGGGCATGACCAAGTCACATCAGCGTTTCAGGAGCTCAGCTTACAGCAGCCTCTGTCTTGAAGCAGTGACTCTGCTTCCATTAATAGCCCCGTTGTAAAAAGTGTAAAAAAACAAATTCCTTTGCCATTTGAGCCCGTACTTTCCTACCCACTCACTCCAACCACCAAAACAGGCAGAGCACAACACGCCGAGGTGCACAGCGATTGCTGGCTGCCAGCCCGCAAGACCCCCTGAAAGAGCTTGTAACAGTGCCATCTAGTGACACCTGCCTCAAAAATACACCCACAGGCCGTCCAAATCCGCCCCCAAATCCCAGAGCGTGCTCCTTGCTGCATCACATCAGGCACACCTCGATGACGATTTGTACCCGTTGAGCACTGAGGTAAATGAACACCAACATCAACAGGTTGTACAGATGGCCCCCAAAGATGACCTCCTCCCAGTCCTAGACCTCCTTCCCTTTCATCTGTCCTCAGGTCTCAGTGCTTGGGTATCATCCACCCAGAAGGGGATGTTTACAAAGTACATGAAATTTTCAGATGTAAGTGCTGTATAGCTTTTAATGTTTATATATAGTGTATGTATTAGACCAGTTTCTTTCATGCCACCACCAAGAAAATGTCTTCATTACTTCAAGCACTGGATAATCATACTCATTGGGGGATTGCAGTCACCGAATAACCCCAAACAGTTGCCTCAGCCCTGCAAATGAAGCAGCATAAACTGTGGCACAGATGGACCAGGTGCTGAAGATGAAGTAGTACATTCGATTTGAAACATTTTCAGCTTCTCTATGTCTATGAAAATAAGATGATCCTATAAGAATTGATTGCTTAGAGAAATCATTAGCACTTAAATAAAGAAAAAAGGAAATGTGTTGCAAAGATTCAATGGCTAATATCTAATGCTTCCCTACAAACAGCTACAAAGCTGTTACCCAGCTTTGATTTCTTTGACCACAAGGTGCTGACATGCCTATGGATAAGTGTATCAGATGGGTTAATTACTCAGTCTTTGAAAGGCTCACCACGGTTTTTGGAATATCATCTTCTGATTGGAGGGCTCCTTTATTTGGTACCTCTAAAGACCTTATGTTACCTGTCATGTTAGATCTGTCTTCAAAGCCAGATGTGGAGAAAACAGATGGCACCATTACTTTTTTTCTGGATTCCTTATCTTATGTGTCCTTTTCAGCAAACCCAGAGAGAATAGATACTTCCCTTATGTAAGAGCTTACATTAAAATTGTGCATCTGAACCTTTCTTCCATGTCTGCAGACACACAATACTGCAAGAAATTTGTAAGGTTAAAGTTCTCCAACACTTTTTAACCTTAAGAATTTCTTCTGGTTGCTTATAACTATTTAATTATTTCCACATGAGACGTTTGCCTAGTGTATTGGGCTTATGTGGCAAGGTTTTGGCAGCAGGGGGCCTCAGGGGTGGCCTCTGAGCAGAGTCCAGCAGCTGCCCTGTGTCAGATCAGAGCCAGCTCCAGCCAGCTCCAAAAGGGACCCACTGCTGTCCAGAGCTGATTTTATCATATGCATTCTTATAAATCATCCTGGAAAACCGAATTTTCTCCCTGCCTCTGTTATAGTATTCCTCTGTGATTCTAGGCAAGGAGTTGAGTTAATTTTGCCTTTAATTTTAAGATATTTTTTTTTTGCCCTTTTTCTTCCCTAACTGAAAATTAGAAGTAATTTTCCTCTCAAGCTCAACATAAAAATGAAGTCATTTATTTTGGTTGTTATGAACATGATGGGGTTAGAGTGAGCACCACAGAAATGCCTTTGCTAGGCACATTACACAGCGACTATGGCAATCCACTGAAGGACTGAGACACATAAAAGAATAGAACAAATATCCCTTAATCAGCATTGTCTATTCAATGTATAGAATGGAGCAGGCATCCTATGGAAAATAATGAATTTATAATCATGCATAAAAAACTTATAATCCATATACGTATGAGAGAAATGAAACCTATATGAGTTCTGCCAGAAGCAGAACTTAATAAAAGAGTTACTTTATAGCAATGATTGCAATTTTCAAAACTATGTCTCAGTTACATTGGCTCAGTATACAAAGCACAATGTCCCGATAGATCTTGTAAAGTAAATTGGTTCTCTGTGCCCCATTATGGTTGTAGTGTACAGGGGCTGTATCTGCAGGATCTGCTTGTTTCCCAGATAAGAGTTTCTGTGCTGAGAGAATTCCAGACTAATTAAATATTTTCCTGGAAAGTGGTGGGACCCATTTAAATGAGTGAAAGAGAAAGTGTTTAATAAACATTCAATGAGCAAGCATTGTCTGGTGTCTTTTTGAAAAGAGATGTCACTGGGGAATCAAGAATACAAGATATTTATATTTAAACAAAACTGTTTTGAAGCTCTGTAATCATGCTGGAAGTTTCTCAAAGACATTAAAAAGAGTATCATAAGGTGTCAGCATAACTGTACATGTTCTCCCAGCGTAGTCTCAGGGAAGCTTTCAGAGCCGCTAAGCAAAGGGAAACTGGGAGTAGCTTTCACAACTTGAAAAGAACAAAAATGTCATTAGGAAATTATGAATCTCTTAAATAAAAGTGATGACATGAAGAGGTAGCTTCAGCAGTTACCTCTTGAATTCCTGAAGTGAAATAGATCTAGTTATCAGGCTAATCCTTTCTTACCAATACCAATTGCTGTAGTAGGCCGTGACAGAAATGTTTTTTTGCAGTTGTGTTTTTTTCTGTTGTGAAGTTGGGTTATGTACAGTATTGGAAATTTGTCCTGCTTGAGAAGTGAAATGCTAATATTTGGGCCAACTATTTTTATTTCTATATCAGACAAGGAGGATTTCACAAAGAAAGTTCTCAGAAATGGCAAGACAAGAATCACAGAATGATTTAGGTTAGGGGGGATCTCTTGAGATCATTCAATCCAACTCACCCTGATCAAGTACAGCCACCTAAAGCAAGTTGTCGAGGACTGTGTCCAGATGGCTTTTGAATATTTCCAAAGATAGAGACTCCCCAGCCTCTTTGAGCAACCTGGTCCAGTGTTTGACCACACTCACAATAGCAAAGGGTTTTCTAGTGTGTTCAGATGAGAGTTCACGTGTTTTAATTTGTGTCTACTGCCTTTTTTCCTGTTACTGGGGACAACTGAGAAAAATCCCCTTCATTCCCTCCCTTCATATATTTATACACAGTGATAAGATCTGCCTTAGCTTTCTTTTCTTCAGGTTGAAGTCCCAGCTCTCTCAGCCTTTCCTTATAGGAGAGATATTCCAGTCCCTCAGTCATGTGTGTGACCCTTCACTGGATTTGCTCCAGTAAGTCCATATCTTTCTTGTACCGGAGAGCCCAGACTTGGAGACAGTACTCCAGGTGTGACCTCACCAGTGCTGAATAGAGGGGAAGGATCTCCTCCCCCAATTTGAAGGTAACACATTGCCTAATACATCCCAGAATACTGCTGGCCTTTTTTGCCATGAGGGCGCATTGCTGGGTTATGTTCAGCTCAGGTCCACCAGGGCCCCAAAGTCCTTCTCAGTAAAGTTGCATTGCAGCTGGTCAGCCCTCAGTCTGTACTGGTGCCTGGGGTTGTTCCTGCCCAGCTGTAGGACTTCCCCTTGTTGACTCTATGTCAGTCCCT
Organism: Cygnus atratus; assembly: GCF_013377495.2. Lineage (NCBI taxonomy): Eukaryota > Metazoa > Chordata > Aves > Anseriformes > Anatidae > Cygnus > Cygnus atratus. Next base: position 164,362,118 of record NC_066362.1, read on the forward strand.
TTCTCCAGCCTGTTGAGGTCCCTCTGTATGGTAACATGACCCTCTGGTGTAACAGCCTCTCCACCAAATCAGGATATTTGGACATTAGAAAATATTACTCTTCTTCTGGTGTAAATAAGAAGGAACCTGACAGCCTGAAAGCTTCCAGTCACCCACAGAAAAAGGCTTGAAACACCAGTTAATTGTTTCTCTGCCAAAGGCACCATCTCTTCATCAGCTTCTTTAACTTTGCTTTGAAGCACCTGCAGTACAATACCTTGGATGGTCTCTACCACATTTCTTAGCCACTTCTGATTTTAGAAGTCAAGGAAACAAGAACCGTAGCCCAGAAAAAAATGTATATATATTAATTTGCAAAAATATATTTTTATTCTTCACTGAAACAGAAACAGGATAATTCCAAATACTTCACCAGGGAAAGCAAGTCAGAAAAGAAATAAAAGAAACACAGAGAGATAGCCCACCATGACACTGAGGATAAAATATTATCTGATCCATAGGCGATCATAGGTCAATTCCCAGCTCTAACTGACTCAGGGCTGGCAGTCCACATCCCCAGTGAGTGCCCTCACACAAAGATTACAGCTTTAGTTTCTTTATGGAGAGCAATAAATAATGAAGAAGAGCTTCAAAAGGAGGGACGGAGAAGGATTAACTACACTTCATCGATCCAAAACAGTAGGGGATTTGCATATAATTCTTCAACGCCTTCAGGATAATTCTTTAGCATTTTCCTGTTAGTAAATCTGTGAGGCTGTTTTTTCATCCTCTCCTCATCTTTTGTCCTGCAGCTGCACAGACTTTGCAGTGTGGGTTTGTTTAAAATGACAGATTTACACAAAAAGTTTAAGTTTTAGCAAACTGCCATGTTCCAATATAAACTGTTCTCACCAAAGAAAACTCTTATCAGCACTCCCTTTGACCTTCCATGTTATCATTTTCTTCTGTTGGGTCTATGTTTTTTTTGTCTGTTTTGCCGGGAGCAAAAACTATATATTCACAAAGAGGTTAAATTTAAAGAAAATATATTAAGTGGAACCAAATGAAAAGATTTGTTTTCAATTCTGAAGAAAAAACTACACAACAGATTACATGGTGAGTGTTATTTTATCAAATTTATCCTTAGGAGCTCTATCTTGATCAGGATGATGTGAACACAATTGTACCTATGGAGTCCTGGGCAATGCCAGACAGTCCAATATCATTGCCACACGATGTTGTTGTGTGTCTTCTGTTCTTTTGGATCTGTACTTTTCTGATAACTATCTATGTCTGGGAAATAGTAAGGTCAAAATCATGACATGATGTTATTTTAAGAAAATCAGCACCATTAAAGCATGTTGTCTGCACTGGGCAATTCTAACATTAGCACCTTCTAGCTCTTATTTTGCCACCATGGTTACATGTTAAAAGTGTTGTAATGTGCTACTTACAGAATGGAAAAGCAAAACAAGAAGCAGTGACTTTAGAAAATTTGTTAAATATATTTTCATTAATGATCTACAAGCAAATTCTTCTTGCCAGAGCTATGAAGCATCTAAGCCTTTACACTATTTTGCCAGGGCACTGTACTGTATTTATCATCTCTCCCACCTCTGGTTTCATTTTCAGGCTTTCACAAGATTCCATAGAGCGACCAGGATTCAGAAATGACTGTCAAGTCTTCTTTTATAGATTTCTCAGTTTTACCCGTAGAATTTCACTGCAATTGCAGGAAAAAGGAAAAGAGGCAGACAATGAAAGACACAAGACTGTGTAGTATTTCACAAAAGGATCTCACTTTTCGTCACTATAAACTATTTTTGGAAGAAAAATATCTCCTGCAGAGTTAGACATTCACCGCAAGAGACAGCTACATTTATATGTCTCATTGACAAACCTAAAAAAGAGACTCTTGCATTCATTATAATTTCAGAATAAATAAATAAATAAGGATGCGAGAAAAGGGCAATGTCAATTTGCAGAAGGAATTCCCAAGACAGAATGGAGTTCATTAGAATCAGAAAGGTTCTAGGGGCACAATAACAGACTTTCCATAATACACTGAAATATAGCTCAATATAATAAAACAATAGTAAAGTAATAATAGAAATGTATTATTCTATTTAGAGGAAGAGATTCTTTGGGGCAGAGAAAAGGGTATATAACCCTTAACTACTTTGTTTAATCTTTTTATAAGTGAAGTGCTTATGGTTTTCTTCGCTTGTAATTTTCACAATGATCTGGAGTGTTCCCTATACCTGGTTTTGTATTATGTACAGACAAGTTGTTACTGTGAAAATTGCATTACACATTACTTTCTAAAATTTAGTGAAATGTAAAGATATTGCTAAGCAGTTGTGATTTTACACAGGGCTCAATTCTGTGTTGGAAATCTGAGTTCAGAACTGAATAGTCACAGAGACTTGAAGTCCTTATGAGAAAAGTACATACTATGACAGGGTGGACACACAAAGGATTGGTGAAAGCATGATAAGATGGCACTTGGGGCCAGGTCTATTGGTACAAGTTTCAGTGGACTCTTAAATGGATCTTGGAGTGGTGACTAAAGCAGTTAAATACATTTTTGTTATTGTGTATATCGGTTTGCTTTTGTGATATTATCCTAAATGCAAGGATCAGAGCAGACTGATGGAGGAAACAAAGAGAAAATAAATCAGTGAGGACAACGCTGTTTGGTTCCAACTAAAAGGATAAGATTTATTTTTCTGTGGGTTTATCAGCAGCAGCTGGAATAAGCCTTCCAAAGAAAGACACACAAATTGCAGCTAGCCCCTATCTCTCCCAAGCTGGAGACTGTGGAAATTGAAAGGCCAGAGGGGATATTATAAATTACAATGTAGATAAGACACATGTAGATGGTAGCTTTTTTTTTTTTTTTCCAAAAAGTTGTCAACCATTGTTACAACCCCAACAATCTCTGCAATATCATTCCATATACCTGTTGACAGATGATTGTGACATATAAAGCAAGTGGCTGTGATTTTTTTATTTTTTTTTTTTAGTCTGTCACCTTGAAGATTAGAGCCCTTATTTTTTTCCTGGTGCTTTGTTTCTGAAAAAGTGTGATTTATTTACAAACCTAAATGATGAACGTCACTTAAAATAGAAAAAGTGTTAATCAGATGTAAATTGGTAGTTTGGATTTAATTACAATTCACTTTAAATTAAGTAGGAATTTTGCCATGGCATTTTGTCTGTAAACTCTTCCCTAAAAGGCAATTTTGACTTACATACTACTGAGGCTCTTAGGAACCACTGTCATATTATTGATATTTTATGTAATTTATGTGTGAAATTATGGAACAAGGACAGCCACAAGATGGCAAAGTATGTCAGAATTCAAAGTGACTCATTTATATGTTCTTCGATAAATTAAATTGTTATTTTTTGTTTGTTTGAATTTGTAGAAATGAAGTTGACAAAAAAATCAACAGCAGGAAATAGCTTCAGCTATGCAACAAAAACACCTGGTTTAGACTTTGTGATGGATGTAAGCGAAGTTAAAACAAGTTTTAAAGTTTTCTATTGACTTTCAGTTATAGACAAGTCAAATATTGGTACTTGCCTGTTTCAGTTCAGTCTTTCATGTAAAATGAAGACTTTCTTTTCCTGCCTCATGAAAGCAAACCCAGTCTTTCTGAAAATGGTAAAGTTGAAAATCTTCATCATTTTACGAAGTTCATTCAAGACAAAATAGTGAAAAGATGGAAATGTGTTATCATGGTACAAAATAGTCAATGTTTTAATTAGAAAATACTCAATATTTGTCTTTAATAGCAAATGTGTTAACATTTAAAATCTCAGAATGAGCTGAGAAAAAGTGTAAAGTGTATGGTCAAGTGTTTGTGATTATATTATCTATAGATATCTTCTGTATCAAAATGACAAGGAAGTGCTTAAACTAGTTCTTGCAAAGCAGCTTAGGATCTAGAACAGACACATACAACCTTGCTTTTAAATTGAGGGGAATGTTCTGTTGAATAGTCTGATGATAGCTATTGCATTCAGCCTGACTTTGTAGAAATTGCTTCTGGTGGAAATAGTAACTCATACAATTTATCTAGAGGGAAAAACAGCTCTGAGCTTATTGCACAAAAACCGATCTGCAGTGAAACAAATAGTTGGAGTAGTTTGAAGAACTGGAGGAATTTTGTTGTTGTTGTTGTTGTTTTTATTTAAACTTTTTAATCTTCTAGGATATAAATAAAAAAAAAGACCCTCTTTCTTCACAAATCAATTAAGTTTTCATTAAAAGTTGTGATCATATCAATTCAGAAATGAAATAAAGGTATCTCAAAGTAAAAGTCTTTATGATTAGTCTTTATAAACCTTTATGAAAACAGCTGGTTTAGTTGACTGCAAGTTAAAGATTCCTAACCTTTATGCCAGAAGCAACTTGAGTCCTTTGGTACACAGTGTCCTCTCCTGCTTCAGGCATACCTCCATGTCTTTGCTGTTGCTGTAAATGCCACTGGCATGTGGCCTGGATTGTGTGTGTAGCAAGAGGGAGTCCCCCAGTGCAAGGAAAGAGGGGTTCAGGGTGGGCTGGTATGAGCCAAGTCCTATCACCCACCAAGAAACATGGGGATGCACAGGCATGGAGATCATGTATGGGTGTCAGAGAAGCAAAGCCTGGATGAAATCTGGATCCTCCTGGTTGTTGGGGAATGCCCTACGTGAAAGAGTTTCCAGTCCTGGCAGGTCCTCACCACCTCACCTTGTTGTCATTAGTCAGAAGATTTTGGTTTCAGCTTCACTGGATTTCTGTCATAGGCACATGAGAAAATGAAATGCCAGCTTGCATTGGAGCTGGCAGGGATTATGCTTTTCTGTGTACCTAGAATCTGAATGGGCATCATCAAAGGACTGGCAATCACACCTCCTTCAAGTTTCTCTATTCGGTATATTGTATTTTAATAAAACACAGCCTTCACTAGTCTCATGCCTTAGGAATAGACACAGAGCTTCCTGATAGATGAAGAAAGTGGTTATTACACAATGCAAATATCTGCCACTGGGATAAATCTATAATTAGGATATCCACTTCTGGACATTTTCCAAATACGTCTAAACAGTTATGCCAATTACTGGTATAATTGTAAATGAATCAGAATATGCATCATCAAATGAATCAAACTGGAAGTTGTACAGTTTGCCTTGCTAATTATACTGCTCACAAAATAGCTGACATGAGATATCTGCTACCTGCTGACTGGGGAATGCAGGGGGTTCTTTATGCTAATACTGAACACTCTTAATAAGTAGGTTATTTAAATAGAAAAATATAAATAACTTCAGAGAGTGATCAAGAGTGGTTATTTTAACATCTAGGACATTCCCATTCTATTGGATTTGGAAAGCATGCATTGGTGAGGACACCTTTGCAGTGTGTTAACAGAAAATACAGATGCTTTTTTTTTTCCTTTTTTTTTTTTTCTCCTCAGTTTGAAGTCTGAGTCCGGCTCCACACAGCTTTTTCTTTTAGGGTTTCATCTACCAGTACCAGCAAAACTTTCTGTGACAGACCAAAGTGTATGTCCAGGTGTTTGCTGGCAATCACTTTATGCCCAGTTAAAGTAAGGATATTCCTGAGATCTCTATAATTCCATACCCCTCCCCTCCTTAGAGAATTTGACCCTTTTTATTGATTCTGGAATGATAGAAATAAAATGTGTTTTATTTTATTTTATTTTATTTTATTTTATTTTATTTTATTTTATTTTATTATTTTGTTTATTAAGGGAACTTTTAAGTAGTTATTTGTCATGGATTTTTGCCATGGTTATTTACAAAGAAACACATGGGGAACTCACAGGATTGACAGTTAATAATATCAGATTGATGTCATACTCATTGGAATAACCTTCATTTTGCAATTGACCCCTCTCAGTGGCGCGAATACTTGACTAATATAACGAGCTGTGCCTGCTCCCCCACCACCAGCTGGTTCAGTCCCACACAAGATGACAGCGAAAGCTGGTGAGGGGGAAGCAGCAGAGAGGAAGGGGAGACTAAAGCTCTTGCTGCCTCATCTTTGGCGTTGCTTGCTTCGCTGTGCAGCTCAGCAGTGGCAGAAGTGCCTCACAGGTGCCTCTTCAAACAATGATGCAAGTGTTCATGCGTCCTCACCACTTGCAGGAGTCAGGGGAATCAGCTCATCTGCAACCCCTAGCAGCAGTCTTACAAATCAAAGAAGAAGCTTGTTAGCAACGATAGCGAGTGCCAGGCTCATGATGATCTCTTTTGCCTCTTGCGTTTTGCTTCCCTTCAAAAGATCTGAGATTACAGCACACATGGAATAAGGGTGGTTGTAGAAGCAGCCACATCTCTATGAATGGCTGTAAAATTTTTCTTGTTCAAAGCAGGGAAGAACTGACTCTGCAAAAACATGGGGTGAAAGGGAGTTCACAGTCCTGTTTAATTGCTGTAATTATCCAGAAATAAATCCAGACAATGGCTTTTTCCACCTTATACCTTTTAAAATATAGAGAGGAGAGAGAGAAGAAAGAGGCTCAAAAGCTTAAAGAAGAATAAGTGTTCAAATAATTATATATGCAAAAGTGAACAGAATTATGTTTGGTTCTTACCTTCTATGGTCTATCTCAGATGGCTCACAAACACTGAATATAGGGAGACTATAATTATCATTAGGTACCTGATTAGAGTTAAGTGTGAATAATAGCACTTTTCATCCACAGGCTGTACTCACACATTGGTATGTAATAGTGCCCTACTCCTTCCTGAACTTTACCGTATAATGTGATAATTTAGGGGAAAAAAGGAGTACCTGAGAATTCTTCTCTTTGATCTCCCAGGTATCCTTATCCACAATAACTATCCAATAAACCAAGTACATCTCTCTAATTTTTATATTTTTATACATCTCTTTTTTTCCTCATATTGAAAACTGTCTTTAGCCTTCTAACAGAATTTTAGAGACACCCACATTCTGCAATATCATGCTTCAGAGAGTAAAGTATCTCTAATATAGGTTCTTGCTTATTTTCTTATGCTGCTAAGAAAGCCAACCTCTGCTCAGAGAAAACTGCTTGTAAAACAACTTGAGCAAAAACATGACATATCTTAAACTCCCTCACCCTTTTTGGCATATCTGTTATGTTCACTTTTAAACAGTAGCCCCATCAGCTTAGGTGCAGTGGTGTCTTTTGATATGGCCGTAATATCTATGCTTTTGCAGAGCTTGTCCCTGCTCTGTGATGCCTACTGCCTCTGATGTCTGCATACTGGAGAGCTGTGCTTTGAAAGAAAGAAAAAAGCCTGAATCTACTTAGAGATTAGGAGTTTAAAGAAAAGAAGAAGAGGAAGAAGGAGAAAAGAAGAAGAAGGAGGAGGAAGAGGAGGAGGAGGAGGAGAGGGAAAACAGAACTCAAAATTGGATAAAAGAGGCTGTGAAATACTTAATTTTGGACAGTGTCTTGGACCACTGAATCAGTAACAAAACTCTTGCCCTGGTTACAGTGGATCCTGGGTTTCACTGTTTTTGTATTCCTGAGCAGAGGGTAGATGTTGTCCAGGAATAAAATAATGACTGTATGAATATTATGCAGCACTTTGTCATATAAACTATGACCTTCCACTGCTTAAAAGTTTTCACTCATCATTCTGAAAAAAATTGAGGTTAAATGCTATGGACAAGCTCTTCTGCTACTGATGATTTGAAAGATGAGGAAAGTGCATAACCTAGATGATATTTACAAAATACAATCTGCCTTTTGATAATGAAGATGATGACGATGTGTGAGAGTGACTATCCGTTACAATGTGATACCTGTTGTATATTAGGTATTACGTTACTGGGACAAAAGTATTTGAAATCCCCAGGAAAGAGTTTGCAATTTATGTTGATGGCTATTAAAATATAAGGAAACTTCACCTTTCTCTGCTGAAAACAAACAAACAAACAAACAAAAAAAAAAACAAACAGAAGAAATCAAAATATATAGAAAAAAATGAAATAATAGGTTAAAGACAAAATTCTTGAGTAAATCATAACAAAGGTAATGAAGGAGTTTCCAGGACATAAATTTGAGATAGTAGAGAAATTTATAAAGGAATATAAGAATAGATGAGAAAATTTTGAGTGCAAAGAGTGAAAAAAAAAAAAGAACAAAATAAAAAACTGGGGAATACTGAAGAAGTACATTATCTTGAGCTGTTCCTTGCACTTTTCATCCACTCAGCATCATTTCCAGTGAAATATCCTCTCACAAAAGTCTCACCTATGCTTCCCTTCTTCCTTGCCAGCCACCAACAATCTTGCCTCCTCCTGCCAGCCCTCTCCTTCAGCTCCTCTCAGCTGAGGGGGACAGAGTCTGTCCAGCCCTTACAGGTTGTCCTGTGCTGAGAGGTGGTGCTTTACATCACCTGATTGTATTGTCTCATGAAAAGGGACAACACATCCTGCCAGGCCATATGCTCTGCCATGCAGACTGCCTCACACGGTGCAGGAAGGAGGCAACTCATTACTATCTTCCTCCTCTACTAGCTGCCCAGAAAAGGAGCTCTAGGGTTTCCAGTTCTTTTCTCTCCAAAGGAATATGAGCTTTTACTTGAGACAAGGAAGATAGAGGCCAAAAAACTGTTTCCATATCAGTTTTGGGGATGCAGAGTAGTTGTCTCCTTCCCTAGGCAAGCTTACAGTGGGATTTGAGGGGGAGTGAGGAAAAAGCCTGTACAAATCCCAGTTCCCAGAACCAAAGACCACACAAGGAAGAGGAGAAACACAAACACAAGAAAACAAAATTGCTATGCAGGATGACAAAGCAGTGTGTGGAACAAAGATGACAACAATGGTAATTGATGGGGAGGGAATAAGGGAGGAAAGCTTGGGCAAATGGAAAAGACAAAAATAAACGACCAGCCTTCTCAGTGCCTGTCATACAGAAGCCTCCTGCTTCCAACCACTGCTGGTGCCACCAGCTGCTTCTCCTCCATGCTGCCCTCCCACCAGATCTCTCTGCTTCCTGTTACTCACAGTAAATGGTGATAATAATCATCAAGAGTGATCAGCACAGCAACTTGCAGTACTACTCCCATCAGGAGCTTTCTCCATAACACTCTAAATCCCAGAGAGACAAGAGAGCAAAGCAATGATCAGATTATAATAAGCATCATTCACTTTAGACTGCACATAGTCAAAGTGCAGAAAGCTGAGCCTTGACAGTGGAAGAGCCTTTGCTCTCACACTGTGTTCCTGCTGGAGAAAAAAACAACAACCCTGTTTCATCCCTCCTAGTTCCTACCATTTTTCCCTGTGATTTTAGAGCCTTCACAACATTGAAAACATGAACTGCAATGGATTTCTTATCTCACCCCACTTGCCATTTCAATTTATTGGCATCTCCTGCTTAAGTCATGGTAGTGACAAATCTTCTCCGTCACATTTATGGTTAAGATATGCTGCAAAAAATAAGAATATCAAACATATGCTGGTTGTAAAGAAACAAAGATTGCAGATTTTTTACTGTGTATATACAAAAAGAGAGAGCATTTTGCTCAATACATTTTTTATATAGTAGTTCCAGATTCAGGAAGGTAGAAACAATATCATACATAACTGAAATCCATAGACTTTTAATTTTGACTTTTCATTATGAGTCCTTGGAAATAAACTACTTACAGCTCAATTGGACAATTCGTGCAACGTTTTTGACAGTTGTGGAAGAAAATAGAAGCCTGAAACAAACTAACCAACAGAGCTAGGTAGAAACGGAGCATGCAGACAATTGTCAGTATTTTTAAACTCCTTGCCGCAGCCTAAATTCCATTAACATGAGGCTTGGAAGGACACATCTGTTATTCTTTAAGGAACTAAAGCACTTGGCTGGTCTCCTAGCTCTTGAACAAAGTGTTCAGGGCTCACATGGCAACATTTTGCTGCATATAACGAATCTGTTTAATTTAAATTATTTTTCTAAAGGAAGAAAGAAAGGAATGAGTAATGATTGAGAAGCATCTGTGAAGGATCTGCTATACTTTGCATTTTTTTTTGCAAAATCTGTCTTCATATGTTGGTTCATCCATCATCTACAGTACTAGAAGCAGCACAAACATGTGGAAGTACTCTAGATAAAAAGTGAAATGTCTAGAGATTAGTTTAGCTTCCTGATATACAATCTTATATGTTAATGGAGAGTTCACAGAATAGGTGTGAAGAAAGCTCAGTTTAAGTTGCAGCTATTCCCACCAAACTGATTCAAAATACTGGCAAAGCTTTTCTTCTCTGAGCCACTTTTGTGTTGGAGTAAACATGCATATTGTAAAAGGAGAATTCAGGTTTCCTTGAATTGGATTTTGGTGTAAGAATCTGATTCTTAAGATTTCGTAAAATTCAGATTTAGGAGTGTAGGGAAGAAATAGCCAAGTGTGAAAAACAAGCCAAGAGAATAACATTATCCAAGGAGACAAAACAAGGGTTAAGTGAAACCAGATGTGTTTGAAGCTGTCCATGAAATAATGTACCAAGAAAACCACAAAAATAAATTACAGAAAGAGAAAAGTTCCTATTCAGTCTTCAGGTGAAGAGATTCATCTTGACATATTTGAGTGGCTGCATATCTCATACTAGGATAAGTGTGTCTGTGTGTATGTATGCTATATAGACATTCACAGTGGGTTAGTAAAGAAAGAAAAATTACAAGGAGCAGTTACAATAAATATGCAGAGGAAAGGTTTTGTGATTTGGTTAGTAGGCTTTAACTACTGCACTCAAAGCCTTTCAGTAGTCAGGTTTTTCAGTATCCTCATAGCTAATACAACCTGTAAATGTTGCATAGGGTGGATAGCTTTATGGGTATTTTGGGGTTTTGATTCCTTCATTCAAAGGACTTAAAAAAACACAAGTGTTTTTTCTCTGTCCATCCAAGTTCCAGATGCCTCACAACTCATTCTGGTCACATAAGTATTTCAAATACTACTTCAAGTAAACCCCTCCAATTATAAAAAAACCACTCTAATCATGCATTTAGGAACATATGTTTAACTTAGCTTCATCTATTTTAAGCAGAACAAAAGCCAACTGAAAAGTTTCAAAGGAGATTACACCACTTTGAATGGAGACACTAATAGTTGGTGTATTTCTTTTTATTATTATTTTTTTATTTTTTAAAGAAACACAAGATATAAAGCTGAAAGATAATATAAATAAATTATGGGAGAATGAAATTTCAGCATGTATGGACTTAAGGATGATTGCCAGGAAATCCCCACCTCTCATGCCAGCTCTGTCAGTGATTTGCTGTATAATATAAAATTAAGAGGGATGAAGTTTCTAAGAACAAGTAATTTGCATTAGGCTAAATGATGTCAAAGAAAATGGACAAATTTGCAAGCCTTTCAAGACTTTAAGTCATGGAATATCTCTGTCCCACTTTTGTCTGTCTGTAGCAACATTCAACCTGATCTACTTAAGGTACTGGCTGATCCATCTGAGCTCTGCTGCTGAGATACACAATCATGCATGTGTGCTCCTGGGAAACACTTTGGCATCAGTTCAGCAGAGGCACTGAAATGTGCCAGGCTTCATGCTCACAACTAATTTTGGTCCAAGGACTTGTGGTATCTTACTTGGAGTACTCCCATGTATCAGAGCTTGTAAACTATAATTTCAGTGTGCAGCTTTAACATGGCACAGATACAAGTCTGCCTTCATGCCCACAGCTCTGCCCAAGCAGTTATAGTCAGCACCATGTCACTTTTAAAACCATTTCTCTGCACCCCTGCACAAGATATCCACTGCTATGTCAGGGGTAAAAGTTAATAAGTAGTGTGGATTTCAGTTCACCTCCCACTTTTACAGGTGGAAGAATGTGAAGCAGCATGTAGGAAAACTCGAGAATCTTTGAGTCATTTTGCTCCACTGTACTACAAAGGGAATTTTACTGTTTAGAGGGAGACAGATGATGAAACACTTGCTCAAAATACAAGAATGATTGACCTTCAAGGCCAGCAGACCCGGTGTCAGTAGACAGCATAACTTCTTGCTGAGTAGTAGAGGCTGAATGAAATGAATGCCTTCAGTGCGTTCTTCATCCTCAAACTCATTTTCTGAGACTCATGAAGGAATGAAAATTGTGCCACAAAATAGCACCAAGCTAATAACATTTCCTCTCTTGCATTTCTTTCCTCCATCTGCTCATTCTTCCTGCACATCAGATTGATCCAAAGAATGTTTGGCTGAAGGTCTGTCTGGCCTATAAGCCTCTTGCAACTTCCGTAATCTGCAGTAGAGAGAAATACTGAGTGGTTCTCAATGATTTTCCTGTGTAAATGTTGACCTCAGAAGGAGCAAAAATACCTGCTCTGTTAGCATTGCATGAATTGTGCCTTGTCCTTTTCACTCAAAAGCAGAGAGGGAAGGAGAGGTTCAAAGAGCCTAGAATTCAAAGTTCCTTAGACAAAGAGCTTTCCTTCAAGCCTGTAGACTCTCAAATCTTTTAAGTGTGTTTTCTTGACATCATGTTAGTGTGTGATCATGAAAATGGAGGCTTGCTTGTTTGACTTCTTCTTAGAAAGAAAGAATTCTCCCATTCTTCAAAAGACATTTTCACAACAAAAATTTTAAGATTTTCCATTTCTGACTTTAAACAAAGACATTTAGCAGCAGTATTTCCTGAAGGCCATATTCTATCCTAACATATATATTCATAGATGTAGACCAGAGAATTTGCCTTGAACCTGAGAAATGCTTGAAAGAGCAGAAAGAGGTGGAGAATGCAACACATAAAGATACAGAAGAGTGACCTAGAGATAATTAGGCAATCATGTAATGATTTAGCATTTTCTAGCAAGCCTGTGGAGATGACTGCATCAAAATAACTTTCACTAATCTATGTTTATATGTTTAAATAAAATGGAAGGGCACAAATGGAGAGGTGGACCCTGCAACTCAGGCCCTCATTTGAGCTGCGAGAGGCTGGGTAGGAATTTGAAATTCTCTTCCACAGGCCAATTATATACATTGATCATTAGTCTACTGGCTATTTTTACACAATTTTGACTGCTTTAGCCAAAAATTCTGTGCTGAAAAATCTCTGTCATTCATTCTCATTGACATCATTTTATTTGTATCAGGTTTCAGAAACTGGCATTTTCCCACTGCAGAGCTCTTGGCTAGCAGAATTAGCATGCACTCTCGGTGACAGTTTCATTACTGCTTTCGTTCATTTGCACCCTGGTGGATGAAACATAGCTCTGGAGTTGAGGAGAGCTTTACTCTGCCAGTTTTCTGCATAGTAACCTTGGGAAAGCTGTCTGTTTTGGAGGCTTCCTTTCCCTTTCCCCAAGAGAAATACAAAGACTTCCCTCCTTTACAAAGTGCCTTGAGACCCATTGTTGGCAATCACTCCATGAAGATTACCTATTTTATATAATCTCTACAGCCACCTTCCTTTCTCCCCATTTGACTGATTCATGTTGATGTTTGCACAAAGAGAGAATTTCTGTGTGCTACCAACCATTCATTCAAGGCCTCTTAATTCAATCAAGCCACTTAATTCCTATATTATATTATCAAAGAACTATGTCTCACACTGTCAAAGAAATGTGATTACATTTCTAAAATTGTTTTTTCAGAAACTAACCTCTGTTTATAGCAAATCAAAACAGAATGTAATCAACTCAGTTTGCTTTTGACAGATGTTTAAAGCAATTTTCTGCTATATAGTTTCCTTGTGTCTGGTTTCTTCAGTGCTAGGACACATTAGTTACGAAGCAGGTTCACTGAATATGAGGAGGATTGTTTGCCATTAGATAATCCTCCTCTATACACTACTATTCCTTTACTTCCAACATGTCTGCTGTGAGTTCAATGCTTGCAAAATGTATTGCTCTGACAGCAAGGAAAGTCATCTTCTGCTTATAAACTGGGAAAAACACACCGACTTCCTCTACTGCGTTACTGAAGTGCCTTAACACTAACATGACTCCAGATGCAAAATCAACATAGCCTTGAGGATATGCTTAGCTTTGAACATTATCTGTCTTGAAATCAATTATACTAATTCTTCTCTAAATTGAATCGTTGAACTGCTCTTTCAAATTAATGCTCTACTGCCCACTCCTGGACATAGGAAAGTAGTTCATTCTCAAAACCTGTCTGATTCATGACTTCCCTCCTGAGCATTTGAAGTTGAGTCTGAGGCAGACAGTTATTCCATCAAGAGCAGGAGTCCACTGAATAATCTTGTCTTGGCGTTCAAAACCATTCTGGACTGGATTTAAGCAAGTTGTCTGAACTTCCCAGTATTTCCCCACTGACTTGTGTATTCTTCTGTATTTCCCTTTTCCCTCCTCACCACTGGCAATAAAATAAATTTCAACATTATTTATCTTTATTAGACTGCAAGTAAAATGAAAGGAATGTATTTGATATGCATCACATCTAGTAACCACCTTAGGAAAATTGTTTTTCTTCTCAGTATTAAATGGCAAACAAGCAATTATAAGCTGAACATCACATGGAGAAGGAAAATCTAAGAAATGCAACTTTGATTATTATATGAAAAAAAAATCTTATTAAAAAAATATAGTATCTTGAAAAGGAATGAGAACATGATTAGTGCACTGAACATAGTACTTAAATAATTTATATCCCTAGGCAAGAATAAAGGTTATTTGAAACAGATGTCATAATCTACAAAGTAAGCTCCTTTATCCCCAACACTGATTTTGGAGATATGTCTTGCAAGATGGTGGTGTTTGTCTTCAGGACCTAAAGCAGTTCTTGACATTATTTCTCCCTCTTCCCCTTAAGGCTTCAAATGGAGGCTGCCAATTGCTGTTTTAGTAGTAATGTCCATAGACTGATAAATTTACAAAATAGTTATTAAAAGATAAAGTATAAAAAGTAAAATTGCAACTATATCAGAGCAAAAGTTCTCAGGAGAAGAGACTCAAATGCAAGGTGAGACCTGTAGATGCCTGCTCCTGTGATGCAGGGGAAGAAGAAAGGTCATGAGTTCAGGGAAAGCAAGAACAATCATAAACAGCCTTGGTCCTACCTTTCTTGCTCTTACAGCTAGTTACAGTCTTTATAAATGCTGAGCATTAGGTCTTCCCTGAAGAAGTCTTGTCATTCTGGGGACAACATATCTATCCCATGGATACAACAGTTAATTTTTAGATCACTATCTGTCTCTGTTTGGGACCTTCTCAATAATATTTTTCCAGGACAATCTTGCAGTGGGAAAATCTTCCTCAAAGCAGTGCAGATGAAAACTAGTAGTTGATTTATTTCCCATTGTAGACACTGCCTTGTAATTCTGTAGTGTCAACTCTTCTCTCTCTTTTCCTGGTCCCTTTTCCCCACTTCAGAAATATCTACAAAATATTCTTTCTTTAGTGCCCAAGGATTTAACAGAGATATTGACAGTAGCTGGTAGTCTTATTGCTTCTGATAGTATCAACAACAAATATTCACATTTGGGAGAAGTGCTCAACTGATTTGTATAGGACTTGTTTCCCTAGAAAAACTCTACAGTCCTAGTACTGTACTGTACTTGCGTATGCCACAAGCATGAATATGAATATGCAGCAGCAGTATTATTCAAGGCAGAGTTAATGGTAATAGTTTTTCCCCCAAAATTAATGAGAAAATATATGTCAGCATATTTAAATAATACATTGAAATCAGAGCACAGCATGAATAATATTTAAATTAAATCTGACAACACAATAAATATAAAAAAGAGTATTCACAGTAGTGGAAAAAATAAATTTTGAAAACTACATTTTCTAAAGGAGGAAATAATTAAAAGACCTACTTCAGTAAGATAATTTATGGAATCACCTTATCAGCAAATAAAAAGTACAGTTAGACTAAAAGAAGCCTCCATGAAATGAAAATGAGAATAACTGAAAGCAAGATGGATATGTATATTGCTTTGCAGGAATGCACAGAAAACAAAACAGGGAGATTGTTCTCCTGAAAGAAGTCTCATTTCTTGCAGCTGAAACCTTTATGCCATTAAAAGAACTTTCAGACAAAAAGTCTTTAAAAATGATGCTTAAGCACATCTCAAACCAAGCAGCTGAACAATAAGGATCTCCAGTTCACATTTTTGAATGGTGGAGCTCACAATGGGAGGTTACATAAAAACAAATGCCTGAAAAATAATGAAAGTCACTGTGACAGTACCTTGTTTTGGGCTAGAGATAAGGAATGCACTTAGGTGTAGGTATTGTTTGTTCTATATTTCACTGGTGCAGTGGAAATAGGACAAAGGTAACCTTGATTTTGCACCTTGCGTGACCAATTCTAGACACCAAGTGAAGTACAGTGGGCTAGAGCCTCAGCTGACTCAGGTCTGACTTTACTACCGTTTAATGTCTTTAAAACTCCAGATGCTAGTGCCCTTCCTTCCTCTCTTCTGATGTGATATAGCCAGCCATGCCTTGTATTTAACTGAATGGCATGGACTTTGGGCAAGGGTGATTTACTTTGCTGAATAAAAAGAATACTTTACCTTGCTGCCCACTGGTCAAGAGTATCTCCCACTAATTTAGCTGTGTTTTGGTGGTGTTCCTCAGAAATGCTCCTTGGTGGTTTAGTGTGCTTCCTGTCTTCTGGACTTTTAAAAAGTCCTTTCTTATATACAACTTCATACTCAAATTGTCCATCAATCATATACTGTGATTGAGCTATGTCTTTTGGGGAATTAGCAACTGATATGAATAGTGACTGATTCATTCCATCCTACTGCTCAGGCTTAGATAAATATCAAGATGTAATGGTAGGAATGAAGATGTCACCTGAACCTTGTTCTGGCACATGGGAGGGTGGTGGGGAAGTAATAGCTCTTCCACTCCATTGTACGTTGCTCAATTAAGCCAAAAACTGATCTCAGACAAAGGTACTCCAAACTTGCAGATGGGAGCAATGCCTTCTTCACATATGGGTGTGAGTGTCCAGCACCAAGGAACATAACACTGTCACTGAAAGTGTGTTGATGCCTGACCAGATATGTAAAAAAATGGCACTATTGCCCACAATACAAGGCAATGCACCACTAGTCATTTGCAGAACTCCCTGGGGAGAAGCAAGGAGAATTTAATGAGTAGGTTTAAAACAAGCTGAGTGTTGTGAAGAAATACTGAGTGGTTCTCAATGATTTTCCTATGTAAATGTTGACCTCAGAAGGCGCAAAAATACCTGCTCTGTTAGCATTGCATGAACTGTGCCTTGTCCTTTCTGCTCAAAAGCAGAGAAAGAGCAATAAGACTATGATCATAAAGCCACTAGTCTAGAGGAAACCACTTTCTCTCATTCTCAAGCCTGTGGGCACTTGCATAGCCTGAGTGTACTTTCTTGACATGCTTGCTTGATTAGCTTTCTGTTAGAAGACTGTACTGCCATTCCTCAAAAGATACTTTGCTCTGGGGAAGAGAGAAGTGGTTATCCAGCTAATGTGAAAGTTAATCATCAAGAAAGGGAAAAGGACAAATATGGGAAAGCAGTTGAAGGGGTGAGGGTGAGGAAGGAATGGCTTTTACCCTCAGTCCAGTCTTTTAAGTTGTGCATCATGTCACTCACCATGAAGTTTACTTTCCTCTTCCTAGATGTTACCGTTACTCAATTCTGCAGAGGACATAGTATAAATTAGCTGGCTGTATTAGTTCTGTGTTTCTGAGCTGACAATGAGCTTATGTAATTTGTTTCACAGTTCAGAGATATACAACTTTTTTGACAGGTATCTCAGCCTTCATGGGATTATATGCAGATTGATTTTCTTTTACTCTGAACAGATATTTCTAAACTATCCAGTTCTAATGAAATATATTGTCTGTTTTTACAACTTTCTTTCTTCCACCGTATCTATCATCCAGGGCCCAGCACTTGTATTGGGGTTTTGGCTTTTCACTTAGGAAATTAGTTTTCCCTGTGGCAACTTAACATCATGAGATGTTTCAAAAGCTTCACAGTACCTAAAATTAGTTATGTTGGTTTAAGCAGATTTCTTACAACTTTTCATGCATCTAAAGCAGAAGGAAATGCATACTTTTGACATTGTGGAAAGTCTTAGCCATTGAAACTGTTAATTCTTTACAGAATTCAGATAAATACAGGAATTACAGTTCATATCCTTCCACGCATAAACAAGGTATAGGGTATAAACTGTCAGTTCTTGTAAGGAAATATAAATAATCTCCTGACAGTCTCTTTGAACAGAAGTTCAACATTTGCTTTCTGTTAGTAAATACTGTCTTGTTGACCAGTTTTCACAACAGTGAAAATTCCCCTAAGGCAGACAAACTTTTTGACAAAGCGCCTAAGGATTTGGATCCACTACTTAATATAACAAATGTCTTTGATTTGGACATCGGATAAGACATTAACTGCTTTAGTAGAAAAATGAGATACTGTGACATTTACCAACTGTTCTCTGAAAAGGTTTATTTTCCTCTACAATTTTTGGTTAATTCACAGAAAAATGCCATTTGGATATGGCTTGGGGAGATGATGTTTGTTTCAAAGTGGAAATTCCCCATGCTGTTGTGTAGAAAGGGAGAAAATGGTCAATTTGTTTTTGTCTAAAAGCTGTCAATTTTGAAAGCAACATTTTTGTTGTTGTTGTTAAAACTATAAACAAAGAAGTTTCTGATAAAAGAAAAGCTGTAAGAATCACAGTGCTTAGAAAAAAAAATCATAATCCATGCACAAATAAGTTATAAAAAGACAAGGTTTGATAAGGAAATTGCATCAACAGTGATACAGTAACTTTGGAAAACCATTGTCATTTGAAGGACAGCAGAACATACAGTTACCTTCCTCATGAGTGCTGTTTTCTTTGTGTCAGCAACTAGAAGTTTTCACTTGTATTTTGAAAAAAAAAATCTGTTAGGTTAGATAACCAGCTTTTATGACATGTTCATTTGTTTTTATTTCCTTTTTTTTTTTTGTGAAAGTAGATATTATTATTAAACTACACTTACTATTGTAAAACAAGTTTTCTGTGATATGTTTTACATAAGAATAGTTTTTTCATCTTTTTTCATAATTTTATCCCTACCCACCCAACTTCCAACTCTGTAATTACTATTGCCAAGTGATAAAAAATAATGTCATTTCTGCATCGAAAGAGATTATTACATTTCTGTGGGTGTGATTCTTTTCAGATAACTCTGACTAAATCAGTTTAAGGCTGGCATAAGCCAAATATCTATGCTTTTCATAGAAACTATGGTTTTCTCTGTAGTCAGAAAAGAGATATGGACATTCCTGAAAGAAATTTGTCACTTCTGCTTTCTTGCATGCTTATTTTGGGCCACCTTTGAAAAGATTTTTGTTTGTTTGTTTGTTTTTCCTTCTCTTGCTACTAACTGTAAAGGAGCCTACATCAACTAGGTTCTGCATGGTCCAGTTTTTAGATGGCTCAGGTCAGGTATGATCAGTTCAACTGCAAGCGTGTGACAGCTTGCACACTAAAAGATTTTAAGTAACTACATGCAAATGTTCCTACTCAAAAAGGAACTGCACACAAATAAAATGCTAGCTCCAATTGGAATTAGTTTTGATTCAATCAAATAAATGTTATCAGTTTGAAAACTTGATAGAATAGGCTGACCAGCTTGAACCAGGAAAGGATAATTAGAGACTTGTAGATCTGGACAGTCCTCTTTGTGAACTATAGAGGGGTTTTGATGAGCTCCTCTTCTGAGTTCACAAATAGGCATGCTACACAAATTTTCCTTTCACTTAAACATTATTTTCAGCAAGAAATCACCTGCTGGATTTACCTTCACCCCTTATACTGTTACAACAACCACTCCAAGGAGCAAGTGTGAGGTACAAATCCAACTGGGAAGGTTGTTCATACAGAATTTGGGTTGATAATCCATATATGTTTAACTAAGAGATTAATGTTATTTTTCTTAAAACTAGTTTTAAATGCCCGGTATAGGCTGTACTATACACAGACACGATAGGAAGAGCTAGGGAGAACATTTCAGCAGTAACTATTTTCTGACTGTTTATTTGAAGCAGTTTTGCTGTTTGATAATTAAAAGCAGTTAGTCAATTTTAGGACCCCCTGCAAATCACTTTCTGGACCCATGAATAGGTATAATCCCTTTCAGTTTTGTCAGGAGAGACCTGCCTAATCTAACCTGCTGTATTTCTAATGTTTGCATTCCCAGAGTGTTTAATTGCTTCACTGAGAATCATTTCCATGGAACGGGAAGGAAAATCCTCAATAAAATTACAGAAGGCTGAAAGTGTAGTGAGCAAAGTATGGTACTGTGATTCATGGGTAGCTTTCTACACTTAACCAGATGCACTGGGGATGTACTTAATTGTGCATCATCCCAGGGAATCAGTTTGGCCCAAGCTGGTGAATGGCATTGACTGCTGAGTAATGAGGGTAGTTCTGACAAACATTTCTGTTTAATGGATATCATTTGGTAAGGGCCAACAGCTTAGGTTGTGTTTAAGCACAGGAGAAAAGAGAAGGATATTTCATGCTTACAATTTTATAGTACAGAAGCAGCCAAATAAAGAAGTTAAAATAAGTAATTAAGATGGAAGAAAATATTTTTTTCTGTCTGTGTTTATACATTACTGTATCTTATTTTGAATAATTCACAGCATTAAATTGCTTCCAAGTCTGTAAGAGACCATTGAAATATTATTTACTGCTGAATGCCAGCTATATCTGTCAGCACTCCAAAAATGTACAGTTGACAATGAGTCATAAATAAGAGATTAATTAGTGCAGTAGTTGGAAGTTATGTTGCTGATTCAGATATTTAGTATCCACTTCTCTAAGATAATTTGCATGTGCTCTGCCCTCTTATCTTCTGTTGAAAGATCTGTTTAGAAAAAGGAATCTAAAACCGCTGATGGCTGAAAGGAAGAGAGGGACATACAAGAAGGGTGCATGGGGGTACCTCAGTGCTGGCATGAAACAGTCTGGGAGTCAGTGAGGGTGACAGGATTGATGCCTTTGGAAACAGGATAATAGGCATTACATTTAGAAGCTCAAAGGCCAACCACGAAAATACCTAATCAGTTTACACTCTTGATTTAAGCCCTGTTCCCTTATTCTGCATTTTATTTATTTATTTATTTATTTTTCTCCAGTCACTGGGAATTTTGCCAGTGCTCCTAGTGGGAGAATTAGGTCTACTGGAAAAACATTTTCAGATATTAAAAGAATTTATAGCAGTATAAAAAAATGCACACATATTACAAATGAAACAGACATCACATATTGGAGATGACACGTGTTAAACTGCAGAGCTGTAGAAAAAAAATAATTGATGGCAAATCTTAGTTACTTCACCTAGCTCTGTCCCCTAGTTCACCCTTGGACTTACTTTAATGTCCTGAAGTAATGTCCTATCTTTTGGTATTCCGATGTCTTACTGCAATATCCTAATAAATGCTTGTACAGCTTCTGGAGGTTAACCATTTTTTTATTGGCAAATATGAAATTCCTACAGAAACAGTTGCCTATTTCTCCTTGACCACACATAGGACATCAGCAAATTATGCCCTAACCTGTTTTCTTCTGAACCTTTGATGTTATGAGTTTCTATTACTGACTAGTAGGCAACTGCACTCTGAGTTAGTTAGTTAGCTCTGAGATCCCTATACACTTAAAGGAAATAGGTGCTTTGGAGCCTGTTTCCTCATGAGCATTTAGAAAAAATGTAGACATCTCCTTTTGCATGACCTCAATTGCATTTTGGAACTGGCTGTTTCTCTTACCTGGATGAGCTTGGGTGACCAGATCAGATTTAGGTATCTGCATTTGGTCAGATAAACTTCATGACTCCAAATCTTTAGTGAACCTATTGATATTTATGCTGATGGGGTCATAAGTTGAGTGAAATAGAGAAGTCCTTCCATACCATTCATCACTGTTGGATGAGTAGTCTGCAGAGTCAGGAAAGATGTGGGTCAATTTTAACGTGTTATAATGGTGAGCCTCATAAATGACTGAATGTCTAGAAAACAAGATCTTCATGAAAAGATGAGAGAAATGGAGATCAATTTAGTTTAGCATAGAGAAGAATGAGGGAAAACATGAAATCATGTTCAGTGTATTTCTTTCATCTGCAAAGAGGCAAACAAATTTGTCTTCATGACCTCTGGGAATGGGACAAGAAATAAAATGCTAAAAGTGCAGTGAGAGAAATCTAGGTTAGATAATAGAGAAATTTCTAAGAGAAAGGTTGCTCAAGCAGAGGAACCTTAATCACTTAAGTGGTTATAGAACGTTATAAGATTTTGTAAAAGGGTTGAAGCAATGTCTCTTGGGTATATTTTGAAGTTGGGATGTGAAATGGAGGTCCTCAGGGTCCGTTTTTTCTATCACTCCTTTTATGTCATTCTTTCTTTCATTCACTGATCTCTCTATTTCTCTCTCTTTTTGCATGTTGTATTTGAGAGGAGAAACTCTCAGCCTCCAACAGTAGTCCTGGTTTTATTTCTAGGTCTGGATCTCAAATAAGTAACTGTTTTTTTTAAGTCAGCTGGAGTGTTTTAGGTCACTCAGAGTTTTATGACTTTGTGGCTGGCCTACAGAAAAAAATGGTAAGTGAAGAAATATTTCTATTTATTCTAGCCTTCAAAAATAAAACACAACTTGCATCAACCAATTAGAGAATAGCCACTCTCACCCCAAACTCTGCTGAACAAAGGGGACAGCCCCAGAAGGGCACGCAAAGGAAAGGAATTCCTGCAGAAAACCTGCTGTGCCTTTCCTGCTACCTGGTGACTTAGCCTTCAAAAACATCGTGCCTAACAATCCATAAAAGAACAAGCTGGTGATTTATACCCATCTATAAATGTTTATTATATTTCTATTTCTAAAGAAGAATTTTGTTTCCCTCAGTCTGGGACTTGTTCATTGCATTTACGGAGCTTTTTTTTCAAAAATAGTGACTGCTAAGTGTTCTGTATACAGCTGTACTATCCTGTAATTAAATGCTCTTTAGATAAAATCAACACTATTAAATTTTCAAATAAGTTTATAAATGAGAATGAAAAAAAAATCATGAAGTCTTTATTTTACCGTATCACATGAAAATAAAGAAGGAATTAGGATGGTGGCAGAACAGAAGGAAAAATCATTTATCACAGTATCCTATTATTTTTCAGAATATCATAGAATTGGTGTTATTTGATTGATTTTGCTTTCTGTGTCTACTAATAAATGAAAAATACATAAAATAATATCTATTGCTTTTGTACTGAAGACACAGACACAAGCATCTCTCCCCCACCCTGTGCCGCCCCCCTCCCAAAAAAAACAAAACAAAACAACAAAAAAAAACCACCAGTTTCTTTTCCTCTGAAGTGCTGGCAGTTAAAAGCACGTTTAGTTGGCTGTTATACAGAATATACATTTGGTCTCTTCACCAGTAGTAGACAGTAATTTCCTATACATTAGACTTTGGACAGTGGGAAAAAGCCCATTTTAATATCCCATGTTCTTTCTAAAGCTTACTTCTTTTTTTTTTTTTATCCCCTAAGAGAATGAACACTTTTAAAAACAAACCCAGGGTTGATAAACTATTCCAGAGGTTAAAAAAACATATTTCTTGGAGACTTGTAGCAAAGGAAATCCCACTATATTTTAAGAGCAGTTCTAATAGAAAAACTTAGAGTTTCATCTGTTTTATAATAGCCATATGTGCTCATTTTTAATTATAGCCACATGTAGCAAGAATGTGTCTTTGGGCTATTTATGAAGCTGGAGCTAAGTTTGTTGTGCAGCTAAAACTTCCCTCGGACACGAGGAATGCAATGTCAGGTCTAGAATGTGACGTGCACGCAACATTATAAATATACAGCCCAAAGTATCCCTTTGGTCATATGAAGAAGCCCAAAAGGCTACTTTAGACATTGCAAACTTCAATGCTAAATACAAACTGAGCTACAACTGTATGACCACTAAAACATGGGAGCTGCCTGCAGGGGCAGGTAGCTTGATTTATGTACTTAAACCCTTTGGAGAGTCTACTTAGGCTTTAAATCTGTTCCTGTTGCCTTTCCCTTGCCAAGCAATGCCAGTGTTAATATTTGTTTTTCCAGAAACATCTCCAGACTCATTCTCTCATGTCCCGTTCTGTATTAAAACATCTCCTCCAAAATCTTCCCTACTAGTAACCAAAGCTAGAAACATTATTACTCTGCACATCAGATGAGATCCAATCACAAGTGAAGTACAGCTGCCAAGGCTCAACAAAGTTCAGGTAGGAGGTGGTGGTAGTGGGCAATCGTGAAGGTTTAGAGGAGTTTGTCACCTCCTTCTGGCTCCAGGTCCACCATCAGGATGTCTGCATTTATTCTTCCAAGTCAGAGATATTACTAGACTGGCCAGAATCTCTGATGTAGCAGAGGTGTTGGAGGTAACTCAATAAATGTTCAATGCGCACTGCTTAAAAGACTGTGTGACAGGAATCAGAATACAGGGTAGTTCCCTCTTCTTACTCAGTGTTGTCACCTTTGGGTAGAATTGTGATGCTTCTTCCATTGCTTTCTTTTGGTCTGCATTTCAATCCTCAAAGTAACACACCTACAACAAGAGAGAAGACATGTTTAGCCTGTTTCACAGCTTTGAGTTGCTCTCCTGCGAGCTGGAAATTGAAGATCCATACCCCAACAAAGTGAAAAGAGCCAAGACATGAAGCTTTCCTCCATCTCCCACTTCAGTCGTCTAATTGCTCTGTGGGTTTGGCCTCACTAACACATTTCCTACACCTCAAACTGTGACTTGGGGTGCTCTCAGAGATACATTTTCACATGCCTAGGCTAAAAGTAGAACCATATGGTTGTAGGCATAAACAGAATTAGGCAGAATTTGAGGAGGATTTGAGGAGGATTTTGAGGATTTAAGTTTTGAATGTAGCTATTTACAGGTTTGTAGGAAGATAAAATCTATTCAGCTGAAAAGCTCTGGGGCACAAAAGTTCTTCCTCAGGTCTGAGACAGAAGACTACAAAGCCAAACAACAGTTTTTGAGCTGCAAAGAGCCTACCACTAAAACATGGATGTTATTTATCAAGACAGCTAGCTTGGCTTATATGCCTTTGTTTACAGAACTAGCAAGTGCTGGCTTCAGAGGCAGCCAAGCATCTAAATACCTTTAAGATTTTATTTTTTTTTCCCATTGTGAAACCATGGGAGAAAAAAAGAAAAAAAGAAGGAAAAAAAAAAAAGAGGAAAATCACAAGTGTTTCAATATATTTTAACAGCAAGTTAAATCAATGTTCTTTTCTCACATATATAGCTTTTAAACATAATTTTCTTTGTTGCCAAATACTCTTGTAACAGTAATGTTTGTTTCTTGTAAGTGCATTTTAGCTGTGTCTTCAAAATGCTTTCCAAAGAATGAAAAGTGTTTAGGGTATGGGGAATACTGACATTCAAGATAAAGTTATTGCCAAAAGGGCTTTTGAGAAGTAAAATAAACCTTTTCCCAATTGATAAAAATATATTAAGTAAAGATCCCTCAGTAGAATAAACACATTTTATTTATTTATTTTTTTTTTACTTTTCACCAAAATCACAATAATATGAAGTTACTAGCAGAACAGATTTAACACAATTCTGTTATGTCACTGTAAAGAAACTACAGTGCTACATTAGATAAAGATAATGGACTAATTACACACCACATGCCATTAGAGTTCAATGGCTACTAGAGTCCGCAGGAAAAAATCCAGCCCATTCTCTGAGAAATACAAAGGTATGAGTGTGAACAGAGGCAAGAAAGTACTTGACTATCCCACTGACAAGATTTTGTTGTTAACCAATGGACTCTTTGTGCCCAAATTCCCACATGGAATGGAACACATTATTTATTTATTTATTTGTAATTTTTGTAATATGTACAGTATTATGAGCATAGATTCCTCTAATCTGTGTCAATATGATAGCCTTCAAGAGTCTGGAATAGAAAAGTGAAGTTTGCTGCTTCCACCTACAGTTTCTTTCAGGAATACCATCAGAAGTGGTCAAAATGCCATTGACTTCACTGTTCCATCGTCCACTTGTTTGAGGTCGGAGTGACAGACACAGCACTAAAAAAGTGGAGGCGTCATAGATCTGCTGAAAGACAAGTCACTGAATGGGCTGAGCTGAGGACAGAAGGTATTAGCAGCACATGACAGCCTGATTCAAATGTTGTGATTTAAACTAAAAATAAAGTCTGGCCCATACACATCTTTTCTGAAAAGTATTCACATTGTGATATGATCAGTTATGTGCAGTAGGGAAAGAAGAGCTAATCTCCTGTTTGCTAATTTATTTACTCAGAAATTATTGGTTAGTTACACAAAATTTTTTGCTATTCAGTTGTTTCAGGTTCTCCTGGCCTAACTCTAATGAATGAACAAACTTCCATTTCAGTAAAAGGAAATAACTTTGGACTAAGATCAACTATTGAAAATTCTAGGCTAAAAAGAGATCATATGAGCATATAAGTGAAAACTATATGATTGTAGAAGCGGAATTACCAATTTAGCTGTATTATGAATTAATGAAAATTATGATCAGTGAAATTAGGCTTGAGGAAAATGCAAAGGACTTCTATTTAAATCAGAAGAAACAAATGAGGGAAATGCAAATTAAAAAAGAAAATCCTAAAAAGAAATGTAGCCTTGGGCTAGAATAGCCAGATATATGACCTTCAGTGACCTTCAAATTATGTTTTATTGAGAGAGATGGTTCCTGGCTCCATCTTTTCATCTTCACAAAATAAATGAATTATCACTGTATTTCACAGATAAAGGAGTATCTAAAATGCTGTCAATACCCTTTCAAGCAAAATCTCACAGAAAAAATAGGACATACCACTGACAGAAGAAAAAAAATAATATTTAAGAATATTTCTGCAGACAAAACTGTAAGATAAACCTCTTGACACAGACTAGTGCCTTTTTACAAAGACTGCTGAACTAAAACATGAAAAAGAGAGAAGAATGGTACTGGCAAGTGCAAAACATGCCAGGTTAAAAACAGAGAGGTTACCACCTTAAAATATGCTTAAAATATGCAATGGAAATCTGATTCTAGAACAGTGAGGTGCTTCTGGATTCTTGATTATTATTTGATATCCTTGTTTGGTAATTCCTTCCAGAAACCATGGGAAAATTCAACGACATTTTGTTTTCCATACAAGAAATGTTTAACAGTTTTATTTTTTTGTGTGTGTTTTAATTTAAAAATGAATGTGAGCTAATAGCTGATAGGTAAGTAAGAGGCCAATATGTATATAAAGATGAGAAAAGGTAAGACTCTGAGAGAAGTATTCATTCATCTCTTGGCAGCTGACCATGATGACAACGATGATATCCCATCAAACATGCTCTTTTGTTCAAAATGAGCACCATACTTTATTGATTCCCAGTGAAATTGCTCTGAGATGAATCAAAATACCAGCTGCCCCATTTATTGAGCTGTGAAATATTTCTATTCGTTGTGCAGCTGTGTGAACCTGAACTAATCTAAAGGGCAGATCATCTATAAAAGAGCTCAAAATAGTTTTAGGGAAGGCATTTTGCCTAAGTATTAAATACTCCCTGCTCATGAAGGATTCTAAGACAGGGCTTCCTCCGAAGGAAAAGCAATGCTACTTGGTGAATAGAATGCAGATTGCTGCCAGTTTGTCATAGATGCATGGAAATTACAGAACCTATTATACATACACAATTTTAAAAAGTGCTAAGAAATCTCATGCCTAAATGGTATGTCAAGGAGCGTACTGCCTTGCATGTGGTATTTGTGTTTTGCAGAACAAGACCCATAGTTCCACTGTGTGGGTGACAATTCAAGTTATCCTTGTACAACCATGTGTTTCTCTAGTGAGTGTTATCCATATGAGGGGTCGGAAGAGAACAGTATAGCATACTAGTTTATGTTTTGACAGATGGTAAATAATAAAGCAGCAATGAAATCAGCCAACCAGCTTAAAGTTTTCATTTTTAGTGCCAGTGCATATGTATACTGCTTTGGGAATTATGCTCTAATTAACCTAAAGCATGTAATATTGCTCTTTTACAGATAATGGGAGGATTAAGGGAGAGCAACAGATTTTAGGGTCATTATCAAAATACCACTGGTAATCAAAATTCTAGATAACATATAGGAATACTCTAAGACATGAACTGAAGTTTCTCTTCTTGGCAACAATTCTTTTTGACTTTTTTTTGACTTTTTGACAAGTATACTTTTTCCTCAGAGGGTATATGGTTCAGGAAGATCCTGAACCACTTATCTGTGGTGAACAGTTGAACACTTCTCAGTCACAAATCTTGGGCCATTTAGCTCAAAAGAGTGGAAGAGACAGTGGGAAAGAAAGGAATTCATGTATACATTTAAATATGTGTGATGAAAAATGTGGAATTCAGAAAGGCTGAAAATACTTTTTGGACAGATCTACTAGCACCAATTTGGGAATTTTGAGTAATTAAAAAAATATCTATCAGTTTGCCTACTTCTTTAGCTGTGAAACAGTAGATTCAAAGACTATTCTATTCAATCACAACCAGAATTTCAGGGACTAAACTAGTAATTTATGGGCAGAAAAATCTCAACTGGGGGCATTTATAAAGAAAGATGGAAAAGGAGACGTGGGCTTTTTTGTCATCTGCTTAGCACAACCCCAGGTTCAGGAACTTCTTTGACCATTTATACATCATTTTGCACTTGATAAAGCTATCCTGAACTACAAAGTACCTCCTGGCACCCTCTTGTTAGAACAAAATGAAAAGATAATATATATTTGCAGACAGGTGATAATGTTATGAAATAGGAATAGGAAATATGTAGGGGAGGGAACGACTACAGTGGGCCCTGGCATAGAAAAGAGAAGACTGGATGAATGCACAATAAGAGGAACAAGGAATGGTACAAGGCAATGTACAGGGTCCCTGGCCTCAGATGAGAGTAAGGAATGTGGCTTCTGGGGAGTACAGAACTGGGGCAAGATGACCCCGCAAATGAGACAAATGGTACTGTGAGACTGAGTTGACAAACTGGTCCAGTCTTAATGAAACAATGAGAATGAAAGAATCTATGACAGATGTTCATACCACTGAGGAGAAGGAGTTGAGGGACCAGAGCAGGATTTCAGTCCAGGTAAAAAAGAATCATACAATCAGAGAATTATTTGGGTTGGAAAGGACCTTAAAGATCACCTGGTTTCAACCCCCCTGCCATGGGCAGGGACACCTCCCACTAGACCAGGTTGCTCAAAGCCCCATCCAAAATGGCCTTGAACATTTCCAGGAATGGGGCACCCACAGCTTCTCTGATTAACCAGGTCCGGTGCCTCACCACCCTCTGAGTAAAGAATTTCTTTCATATACCTAATCTAAATCTACCCTCTTTTAGTTTAAAACCATTCCCCCTTGTTCTATTACTACACACCCTGATAAAGAGTCCCTTCCCAACTTTCCTGTAGGCCATCTTTAGGTATTGGAAGGCCTCTATAAGGTCTCCCTGGAGCCTTCTCTTCTCCAGGCTGAACAGCACCAACTCCCTCAGCCTGTCTTTGTAGGAGAGGTGCTCCAGCCCTTTGAGCACCCTTGTGGCCCTCCTCTGGACTTGCTCTAACAGGTCCATGTCCTTCTTGTGCTGGGGGCCCCCGACCAGTACTCCAGTTGGGGTCTCATGATAGCAGAGTAGAGGGGGAGAATCACCTCCCTTGACCTGCTGGCCATGCTTCTTTTGATGCAGCCCAGGATATGGTTGACTTTCTGGGATGCAAGTGCACATTGCTGGCTCATGTTGAGCTTCTCACCAGCCAACACCCCTAGGTCCTTCTCTTCAGGGCTGCCCTCAATCTATTCCCCACTCCTCCCCCCAGCCTGGATTTATGCTTGGGATTTCCCTGGCCCAGATGCAGTATCTTGCACTTGGCCTGGTTGAACCTCATGACATTTGCACACCTCTCAAGCCTGTCCAGATACCTGTGGATGGAATCTCTTCCCCCCAGCGTGTTGAGCACACCACACAGCTTGATGTCATCAACAAACTTACAGAAGGTGCACTTGACCCCACTGTCCATGTCACCGACAAAGATGTTAAACAGCGCCAGTCCCTATACAGACCTCTGAGGAACACCACTTGTTACCATACTCCACTTGGACATCGAGCCATTGACTGCAATTCTTTGAGTGCAACCATCCAGCCAACAAAAAGAATATATGAGGGAAGGGGTGATGAGATAGCATACAGAGTTACTCATAAGAGGAACATTGGCACAGAGAGAAAACAGCTAATCAGAAATAGGCACCTGCCTGGCCAGGAGGAAAATGCAGAGGGACAGGAGTATGGCAGATAGGACCACAGTGATGAAATACAGTCAGACACAGTATTTGTTCACAATAAGCTTAAATGACAATAGCTGATGAAATATGTAGTCTCCTTGCTGCTGCTGCTGCTTCCCCATGCTTTTTAACTACCTTGCATTCACTGCTGCCCAAATGTAACAACACTTTCAGTTGGGTGAGCAGAGAGGATTAGGAACAGCATGATGATTTACTATCCACATAAATCCTGGCAAAATTTTTTTGCAGCTTCGCTTAGTGCAGGAATATTTTCATGTCTTTTGGTACGATTGGAAGGTCTTGATAATGCTGAAAATCCCACAGGTAAGCAAGGTCCTAATGCACTTAGTTAAAGAGTTTATTTGTGCAATGCACTTCAAAAAGAAGGATCAATGTGATCTGTAATTTTGTAAAGACTGGGCAGACACAAAAAACAAGACATGGGTATATATAAAAAAAAAACAAACATATATATGGGTGTTTGCTGTTATGGTGGTTTACTCAGGGGGGAAGCTGAGCTCCACCTCAGCCACTCTCTCACTCCCACTCCTCAAAGGGGAAGGGGAAGAAAGTCCGATGGAAAGGGCTCAAGGGTTGAGATAAGGACAGGGAGATCACTCAACAATTATCGTGATGGGCAAGACTGACTCATAGTAGGGAGATAACAAAATTTATTGCCTATTACTAACAGTAAGAAACAAAGAAAGGAAACCTTCTCCCCATCCACCCTCTTCCACCTCCTCCCCTGAGCAGTGCAGGGGAACAGAGGAATGGAGGCTGCGGTCAGTCTAAGACACTTCTTCTCCGCCACTCCTTCACAGTCACTCTCTGCCCCTGCTCCACGTGGGGTCCCTCCCACGGGATGCCGTCCTTCCCAAACTGATCCTGCGGGGACTGCCCACAGGCAGCAGCTCTTCAAGAACTGCTCCCACATGGCTCCGCACCACGGGGTCCATCCCCCAGGAGCAAACTGCTCCAGCATGGGTCCCACACAGGCGGCAGCTCCCCCCAGACCCCCTGCTCCTGCGTGGGCTCCTCTCCACGGGCTGCAGCTCCGGCCTGGGGCCTGCTCCTGCGGGGGCTCTCCATGGGCCGCAGCCTCCTCCAGGCCACATCCACCTGCTCCACCGGGGGCTCCTCCACGAGCTGCAGCGTGGAGATCTGCTCTGCCATGGGACCCATGGGCTGCAGAGGGACAGCCTGCTCCACCAGGGACCTCTCCACAGGCCGCAGGGGAACTTCTGCTCCATGCCTGGAGCACCTCCTGTCCTCCTTCTGCACCGACCTTGGTATCTGCAAGGCTGTTTCTCACTCCCCTCTCTCTCCTAGCTGCTGTTCCCCAGCAGTTTTTTGTCCCTTTCTTAAATATGCTCTCACAGAGGCGCAAACAATGTCACTTATTGACTTGGCTCTGGCCAGCGGTGGGGCCCTTATCTAACATGGGGCAGCTTCTCCACTGCTACCAAAACCTTGCCATGTAAACCCACTATACTTCTGGGAGGAAAAAAAAATACAAGGAAAAAATGCCTAGAAGCATTTACACAAAATTTTTTGCAAGTGGGCCTGAATTCGTGATTGGGTGATAACAGGAAATCTGAGGAAGTATTCAGAGATTGATTATGCCGTGTTAAGTTACAGAGAAATGATTTCCCTTTGCCAATAAAATTAAGTTGGCTATATCTTGTTTCTATCTCTGCAAATGGAGATTAGATCCAAATATTTCTCAAGCCAGTGCTAAGACTGCCATATATATAGAACAAATATATATAGAGAGAGAGAATTATATATATAGAAAATGTCTGTAGCATTTTTCTGCCTTTGTTTGCAACAATATGAAACATCCCTTATTCATATTATCAAACACATCTACATTCTGAAGTGGGTCACATTCAAAATGGCTATTGAAAATAGTCATCAATACTATCAATCCTGTCTTCCAAGTTATGCCCAAGAGTAGTTTGCGAAAATGGTGTTTGTCCCAGGTCTAAACCATAGCAATTTACTACTATATGTAACACAATCCAGTGAGTGGTAGTGCACCCTCATATCATCTAATTTGCCCGTGGATGTAATACCTTCATCTTCAGTGACCAACTAAAGATAACAGAAACACCTTTCAGATTCTTTAAAACAATACAAATAAGAGACGTTCTATAGAAACCTCTTCTCAGTGCATCTTAACCCTTATTGCAGTCTGACTGTAAAAAGCTTTTGTGGTGTTAACATTTGGCTTTGAAAAAATTTAAATGGACAATCATATACTCTCTTGGATCTAGGCATTCATCTGTCGAAAACTTCATGGCATAACATTTGTAGGCAACAACACTGTGGCAGTACAATAGGAAAAAACAAACCTCTCCTAAATGGATATTCATTTGCAAGTTTCCCTATAAAAAAATATATTTGGAAAAAAAAAAAAAAAGAAAGGTATCATTTAAGTTACGATATTTTAAATAAACTTTTTAAAAAAAGTTTTAGATTTTCTGCCTGCTAGGGATAATGAAACAAAGTGAATTCCAATAAAAATTTCCATTTTCAATACAGACTTCCCAGAAAAAAAAATGCTATGGAGGGACAGAAAGTAAAAAATTATAACAGAAAAAAACATGATTTACATATCCCCAGAGTGTTAATTTTCTTGTTTATTTTCTGAGTATATATAACACTAAGTATCAGGAACAAAGAGAAACAGAGACAGAACAGAAAGCGGCTGAAAAGAAAAACTAATTACATGAGGGAATATGAGTGAAACAAACAGCTTTTCTGCTAGTTTGGTAAATGGCAGAAAGTATTTAGAGAAGGTTCACAACTATACAGACATCCAAATTGTTACAAACAGCCACGTGAGGAGTCTCAAACCCTCAGACAATGGAGAGGATCTTATAGCATAGGAATGCCCAGACTGCATCCAGGAACCATGTAAATGCAGCCCATAGATCAACTGTCCAAGTAGCATTAACAACGCCTGGGATTCAGGGACAGTGCATTCCAGGCAACAATGTCCCAGTCATAAGAATCAGGGAGCTGCTCCATCATCATTGTGGCAAATTTGTGAGAATAAACTGATCTAAGGCAAAAGCTCCCAGCCCCACCTCTTGTACCCTATCCCCCTTAAATCCTTCAGGAACAGAGAAACTAAACTGGTGACAACATTTGCATTTCCAGGTTCAAAGCCAACCACGGTATGGGAGGTGGGATGTGAAATGGGAGGGTGAGAGAGGAGATCTTCCTTTGTGGAAAGTGCAAGAGGGGCAAAGAGTTTGGTATCTTGGTTTGTTCAAGTTGAGAAAGTGGGGAATGGATGTAGAAAACAGGGTCTCAGGAAGGTAAGCTATCAGGAGTGTAGTATCAGGAGAGAAAAGATGATGCTTACGTTTGCTGGGACAAATGTAGCTGGCAGTGGTGAGATGATGGGTTAGTGTGAACAATGATGGGCATGACCAATGTGAAAATCTCTATCTCAATTTTGCCATGTCAACATGAGTCTATTCTAATAAGGAGAAATAGCACTAGGAATGTGCCCCTGCATATCAGAAATGGCATTTAAACACTTTTCCCGTCTTACATGTTTATGTACTCTCCAGCCATTTTGCACTATCATGTTTTTATCAAGCAAGACTTGGTGTTTTCCTTTGAAATGTGCAGCCATCACGTTTGTTGTACACATAGGTTTCTATTTTGCTACAGTGTTAAGCCTTATGTTCATTTAAGAATTATGTATGTCAAAAAATAAGAAAAAAAAAGGTACTTTTGGCTTCAGATGCATCTGTTCTTTTGAAGCCCAAAGATTACTTCAGTATGAACAGCTATTTTATGCTTATATATAGAAGCATATAAAATATGTTTTAAAAGGAAAATCGTAATTGACCTACTATTTGGTGCTTTTGATCTTTTAATTAATTGATCCCCTAATTATTGAAAACTGTAGCAGAACAAATGGTAAGCAGGTTGGTTTGGAGCATTTTTGTAAGGATTTAAGCACGCAGACATGCAGCAATATGTGCATGCAGGAAAGCACTACAGGATTATACAAAATATTGCTTTTTAAATACAATGCAGCTCTACGGATTAAAGTTTTCTGAATAGCCAAGTACACATTTTGGAGCTGTGATTCTATTGTTGCAGTAATATCTGGATTAAAGTCTTTAGCAGTGTACATTTTGACACAATAAAGTATAATGACACCAAACGAATATCTCATAATAGACAAAGTTATAGACAAAGGGAAAGCTTGAGGTATGAACTTTGATATAAGGCTCTAGCTCACATTACATGTTAAACATCGTAGCTGTGTCATTATTTTCAAATATATTTTCAGTGATCCGTTTAAATGTATTGCATGGAATTTCATTTTATCTATTCTTTCCTAAGGCAAAACATATCCTTCTATAGATGAAACTAGTTTTAATTTAGTAAAATAACATTAATCCTTCCTAATCCTTCCTAACAGCAACTTTCTGCTAGATTATCCTTCCTTCTCCTTTAGCAAATGCATAAATCAGGGACATTTACAGTATGGGAGATGATCAGCACAGGAGACACACTCAGACTTCTACTTGTGCCCATTGTATGTGGTAGTAATTTCCTATGTTTACAGCTTTGCAATGTGAGAAAATATGCTAGTGGAAAAAACAAACAAACAAACAAAAAACCACCAACAACCAACCAACCAAAAAAAAAACAAAACCAATAACAAAAAAAACAAGAACATAAGGGAAACCTGGGGAAGTCCCCACTAGATTTAGTAATACCTTAATAGAGTCCATAAAGAACAATGTGATTTAGTCACCAGAAGAGGCTCTTTCCAGTGGGCGATGAGCTATGCATTTTGCCAAGAATGCAGATAACCAGTTTCTGTCGTGAGTTTTCTAGTGCCATCTTCAGTGAAAACCTGCTCCAGAAGCCAAGTTCTAGGAAAGATTTTTTGGAGCCTGTCATTCTTTGTAGAATGACATCTTGTTCAAGGAGTTTTGCCCATTATGAAAAACCACTCAAAGGCATTGAAATTTGGAACAAATTAAGACAGGCTCTTTTGTTTGAAAATGATTTATATCCACAAACTCTATTTTGCTGTTGCAAATAAATTGACATTTTGACATTCATTATAAAATCCATCTCATTTCTAGTCTCATCTTGGTTCTATACTGAAGCAAATGCACAAGTATCCATCTAAAGACATTTAAATGAGAGGCTCTACTATGACTCACTCCATCACTGCAGAAAGAAAATATTTCTCTAAGCTGATAATGAAAAATCAAGATGACTAAAAAAGAAAATATCTGAGAGAACTCATGGGGTCTGCTGTGTATGTTATGAGTTGGACTGTATATTTGCAGCAGATCCTATACTGTTTTAATAAATGCCATTGGCAATACTTCTGGTAGTTTTAAAGGAGACATCCTGAAATCCAGGACATTGTCAGCTAGAACACAACAGAGTCCAAGACAATTTAAAGCTCTTCTCCACCCCCACCATCACATCTGGAAGTAATACAGAGATGCTGAAAGATGCATTTCTCCCTCCACCAATGGGCTTAAGAAGGTACAAGCAGTCCTAGCTAAAGGTCTGAGTTCATCATTCCAGTCCCTGCCAACCGACTGCCTCAGCACAGCTGTGTAGTCCTCACACCCTCTTGCTATATCTGCTGCTCATCCCATGCACAGCAACATCACTTTTACTAAGCTGTTTGCCTGCATGCAGACCAGCACTTGGAGAACTAGCTGAGCCCCCTTGGCACACAGCAGATGTCGATTCAACTCCCCCCCACCCACCCACCACACACACACACTTCATGTGAGCTGGGAGGTGAAGGTGCATATCTGCTTCTTGAATGGGTGCCTACCCATGAAAGAGCTACAGAAAGAGGGTGTAAGTCTTCTTCCCTTAGAAAGAGAGTGAAAGAGGGAAATAAGAAAAAGAAAAAGAAAAAGAAAAAGAAAAAGAAAAAGAAAAAGAAAAAGAAAAAGAAAAAGAAAAAGAAAAAGAAAAAAAAAAGAAAAAGAAAAAGAAAGAAAAAGAGAAAAAGAAAAAGAGAAAAAGAAAATGAGAAAAAGAAAAAGAAAAAGAAAAAGAAAAAGAAAAAGAAAAAGAAAAAGAAAAAGAAAAAGAAAAAGAAAGAAAAAAGGAGAGAAAGAGACAGAAAGACAGAAAGAAAAAGAGAAAGAGAGAAAAAGAGAGAGAGAGAAAGAGAAAGAGAGAGAGAGAGAGAAAGAGAAAGAGAAAGAGAAAGAGAAAGAAAGAGAAAGAGAGAAAGAGAGAGAGAGAGAGAAAAAGAGAGAGAGAAAGAAAGCAAGAAAGCAAGAAAAAGAAAGCAAGGAAGGAAGGAAGGAAAGGAAGGAAGGAAGAACAAAAGAAAGAAAGAAAGAAAGAAAGAAAGAAAGAGAAAAAAGAAAGGAAGGAAGGAAGGAAGGAAGGAAGAAAGAGAAAGAAAAAAGAAAGAAAGGAAGAAAGAAAGAAAGAAAGAAAGAAAGAGAAAGAAAGAAAGAAAGAGAGAAAAAGAAAGAAAGAAAAAGAAAGAAAGAAAAAGGGAAAGAAAAAGAGAAAGAAAAAGAAAGGAAGGAAGGAAAAGGAAGCTATGGCTGTATATGTATAATGTGCTTCTGTTATTTCAGCCACACTAAGCCCCATTTAACATTATATTTTCTCCATGATTGCTTGGTATGTATACCTCAGGACTGATCCAAGGCCCTAAATCACTAGTAACCAAGTGTTGCTTTCCCACCTTGATTGGTGATATCCACACTACAAACCTCCTAATCATGCTGTACTATTTTTTCCTGCTGGATGTGATAAGATGTAAAACTTTTCTTAATGAACACGCCATCCTGCAATATCTGCACATCATTATGTCAAAGTGTACCCCACTTCCTAAAGAAGCATTAGCAAAATATGGTTATCCATTAGGATCTCTTTGTGTTCAAACCAGAGCTTTACACCTGCAGCTATGGGAATTCATTGCTTTCCCATTGCCATTTAGGATTCACTGTTCCTTCTAACTCAGGTACCAAAGCAAGTAAACATCTTCAGTTTTTCATCTCCAGTCATTATCTTTACAAACTTGAAATGGACTTATTCAATAAATGTTCTTTCTAGCACTGAACTTCAACTAGTAAATCACAAATATTTTTAAAGAAACTATAGTGCATATTTCCCAGCAGTCCTTCAGTTTCACTGTCCCTATGAAAAGAAAATCAATAAATTACTGATACATTTTCCCTTGATAGCAGTAACTGTCACCCTGATAAAGCATCAAGAAATTAATATCTACTAAGGATAGGCAAAAAACAGGAACTATGTTACCCAAATAGGTACTTGTAGTGAGCCATCACTAATGCTAAACAGAGTCCCAGACTTGTGCTACAATAAAATGCGTTCGGTGGTTGTTATACTGAGATTAATCTTTTGGGTACAAAATCCATAAAAGTACTTTTTTTCCCCATGAATATACCAAAATGGTGAATTATGATATTATGCAACCCTTGCTGCCTATCTTTGGTTCAAAACCATTTCTGGTAATATCTTTCAGTAGACTTTACCCTGAGTTCTTCCCCTTTCATTGCTTACCACAAGACAGCTTATAGTGACCAAAGACCTCTTTTGCCTGTATAGCTTAAAGCATTTCTTTGGACAAACAGCAAAACACAATCACCATGAACAGGACTTTTCTTTTGTCTGTCCATAATGCAGCTATATTATATACAAAGATTTCTGTCAGAATTACAGTATTGAAAAATTCCATATATATTTTTTTTTCATAGATACTAAGAGAATGATGAGCTGTAAATGCAGGTAAGTCATATATTTCTGTAAGATTACATATTTCATTTATTTCAAGATTATTCTGTTCTGTTTGTTAAGGTTTTAGATGTAATGACATCTCTATTAACATGTTCAGAAAGTGCTTTGCCATTTTATTTGTTTGACCAGAGTTATAGCTTCGGATGATTGATGGAAGGCATGCCCTGATTTCATAGAGATTTAGTGTACTCTTTTCTAGAAAGCTGGATGTGTTTCATGAATGAAAATAAAATAAGTTAAATGCTCACAAAAAAAAACTAAAAAGTTTAAAAAAATCAATGGCTTGTGTACAAAGTAGCATTCAGTAATAATAGCTGTTAATTAAGATTTTGGTCGGTAGGTGACAGCTCCAGCAGACAGCATATGAAGTTCAGAACCCTTGTCTACCTTACAGCGGGTAGGTTGAGAAGAACAAATCAGAAGAACAAAATTTTGTTACTTGAATGACTTCAGACTAAATCCACAAAGGAACTCTCACGGAGGGATTTATTTCAACTAGATTAGGACACATTTCAATTATTAGCCTTGACTTGATGCACATAAGTAGGTAGAAACAAGATCATCAAGGATGCTATTTGTGTGGCATTTTTTCTGCTAGCTGCCTTAACATGTGATGACTTGGACCCTAATAAAGTCCTGCTCCTTGCTTGGCTCTGTCACCATGGAGCTGCTTGGATCTCTAGCTTATATTTATGAAGGTAGCTTAGGATTTTCAAACTAGGCCTTTAAAACCAGCACTGTGAACCAGGTTCTGATCTCACAATATTTGTGTGACTCCAAAGGATTACTTACAACCTCAGTGGATTTATTGAGAATTATGTAAACAAGGACAGAATCAGGAATGTCTAACAATCCTTCCTAAACAGAAAGAGGAGAGACAGAAATCCTGGCATGCAGTTCTCTTCATTGTTTAATGTTAACCATACTCAGAATGGTTTTGGTCTGTGGCAACTGGACAATGCTCTCTGAACAGTTGGAAGTATAAAATATGCCCAGGAATTATTCCAATAAGAAGTATGAAGAAAAATCATTTTGAGGAGTGGAGAAAGTTTATGTGGTGGTTGTGCTGTGCCATTTGTCCCGAGTGTCAGAAAAGTCATTTTATTTGGTAGCAAAAAGGCAGTATTGACAGAAGTCCAGGGCTCACGATCTTGACAAGAAGATTGTTGGTGCTACTATATAGAGCTCAAGGTAAATGGCAGTTAATGGTGGTAGTGGTCTGAGGTACTTTGACTACACTGTTCCCAGTTAATCTTGCAAACGGAAATGTATGCCTCTGAAAATACTTTCATCTTCCCAATTAATAGCAATTAATCCTGAACTCACTTATCTCCTTATGCTTTGGAATACTAGTAAGGGGTTTATTAAAATTGCTGTAATTGAAATCTCTTTCTTCTAGCATATGCTAAGAAGTTAATTGTCCACTAGACGTATTTGTCCCCTTTGGGAATAGATAGCTACATATTAATCCATTCTCATGAGTAATTGTTTAATCAGTTTCTATAGATTTTATGCATCCTTAGTTTTTACTTTTATTCCTTTTCTGTCTTTGACTGCAAGCTACTGAATAATGGTGTGCAGGATGTAGATAGGCATTAGGTTGAAATGGGTTGTAGTTTATATATAAGCTTCACACTGACAGAATTTGCAGCTCTGAAAATAGCTGATGGAAATATTTTTCTAAACTGGGCTACAATTATTTAAAAATACTTCCTGTGAATATATTTTATTAGTTATTGAAACATCACCAAAGGACAAAATGTAGAGGATACCTTTTTATTTATCTCAGTGGTAAACTAAAATGGTGTTAAACATATGCTTACAGATAAATTTGAAGATTTCCCCCAGAAAGTTATAATCAATCACACTCTTAATCTATTACAACTGACTTTGATGGTAAGATTTTAATTGGATTAGCTTTCCCTGTACACTACAATCTTCCTTCAATATCAGTAGCCCCTTATAAAGGTCCTGCCTCATTGCTCAGTGGTAGAGTTCCACGGGCTTATAAGTGAATTTTCCAGTGGGGGAGAAATCAAGGACATAGTGTGAACAGACTTTAAATGTAGCTTATTATGTCAGCACACACACATGCATCATAGCAGCTGTAAAATGAACGCAACCACACACAGCATGAAGTCAATCTCCCTTCCAGGAATAATGTCATTACACAACACCTGGTATGCAGAGAAACTCTCACTTTTGAGAATTTATTCAAATTCTAAAAAAGAGTGGAAACTGTCCTGCTGCTTACTTAGCACCTTTCCAAAGGCTATGGTCTCAGCTGGAGCATAACTTAATGTAAAACTCACAGAAAAACATCTATCAACATTGTGGATTTACTTGCAAGCTAGGAAAAGAACTTGGCAGACAATGTGTAATAATGCCACCTACTGCCACCTGCCAAATGTAATTTGCTTAGCTGCAAAGCAATGTCATGATTCTGTTTTTACAAAGTCCTTGTATTTATAGATTAATGGCCTTAACGTTGAGATGAATGAGAATTTTACCTGAGTAGTTTTGAAGTAAACTCTATTCATTGTCCAAATGTTTCAAGACCACTCCTGATTAAATTGACACACATGTATTCACAAAGCATAAATTCATGGTTTCATTCTACTAACATTAAAAGAGATTCTTCACCAAAACTAAATACAGTATTAAATCTCAGTAATCAAACCAGAATTTTGCAAATATATTATACTTCAGATGTTATATTTTCAGACTAAGAAAAGGAAAACGTGAGTTGCCTATGGTCAATGTCATTATTTTTCAGCAGTATTTTTATCATAGTTTGAATGAAGTGATCTGTTTAGAGCAAACATGCAAGAAAATAGCAACAAAGTAATATTAATAGATTTATAAAAGCCTAAATGTGTTAATAATTCTTCCCTTATTCTTTATTAATTACACAGAAATGTAACTCCATATTTAATAATTCAGATTTATATTTATTACGCCATTTTACATTCCTTTCATACTGAATCTATAAGCAAGAAGATTTTAAAGTTAGTTTTGGGAATTTATGATCATATTTTTAAATTTGGTACATACAATTCTGGTGTTGAGTCCACATTCAGCAAAGCAGAGGACTTACATGTTCACTATGCCTTTTTTTTTTTTTTTAACCTGTTCCATTGTGTTTAAAATACTTCAACAGCCCCTGAGGTGAGCAAAAATATGATTTCGGTACCCTTGTCTGGATGTAGAAATGGGGCTTCAGTATCTTAGAAAGCTGAATCTTGCTAATTTTTGCTCTCTGAGTGTAGTTGGAGTTTGAGAACTGCTTTGACTGACATGTCATGATCTGTCAGTTTTTTTTTCTAAAATACATGTCATCCAGCTCATGATGACATGAGCTTCCTCCCTCTGAGTCAAGAAATAACATCTTCACTAAATAATTCATAGAAACAGACCCTTATCGCTTAACTAGCTTATTCAGCACAAAGATCTTGAACAGCATTTCACTACACCAGAGAATGGAATATCTACCCTATTGAATTAAAAGTAGCATTGTTAATTCCAGGAGAAATCACAAAAGGATCCAGAGGCTGACTGAACATACTCAAAAGTTTTGTCCTTTCAGTGGGTTTAGTGCAAGATTATCATTCTTGAAGACAACAGGGAGCAAGAGGAAGGCCTCCAGGTTTTGCTCCACTGGTATTCCTGAGCCCATGTCTCTGATGAGATGTTGATAAAGAACTCTACAGATTCTTGCTTGCTAATACTAGCTGTGACATTGCCTTTCAGTAAAAGCATTTACTGAAAATTGGGGATACATTTTTGCCTTGATTTAGAGTGCTACCTGGCACTCCAGTATAGCCCCAATGTCCTGGATGCAAAAAGTGCAGTATTGCAGCCACTTCCTTCACCTGGCAAAGGGCCATGAGGGATGCATACTGTCCAGCATCTCTTTCACGATGGTGGCTGAAATGCATCTTTTACAATATGGGCCAACTTTTGCTTTCCTTTGCTATTCAGGAAAACCTGGGTAACTGATCAGTAAACTGAAGCAGTCGTGGCAATATGACACTGAACAGAGCTATGGCATGTGAAGCTTAGAGTTCAAACAAAGTTGAGATTAGAAGAATCCATTAGCTGAAGACACTGAACTACAGGATTTTTTATTTTTTTTTTACAGTACAGCATGCTGCATTCAGGCAGAATAAACCACTAATGACTTTACAGAAAACGAGCAGATTCTCAGTCATACTTCAAAAAAATCTTTTCAGTGACCTTCTTAAAAAGCTTATAACTGAATGCAAATCATCTTTGCACATTGTTTAATATGTGCCTTTTTTTCCTGGGAATGGCTGCTTTGCAAGACACATCCACATTACTCAGACACACCCATATCAATCATACAAATTATTTTGGAGGTCAAATTATGACACTTTTATAGTTACTTAAATAGTAGACAAATGAAAAGAGCTACAGCTCAGAGAAAAATATATTTCAGATTTTATTTAATTTTAAGCAACAAGTAGATTACTGCAAGCCACATATAAGATCAGATGGCCAAAATAATATCAAAAGACTTTCACCACCAATGTATCATATTTACAAAAATTCCAAATATTTTTTCAACTGATTAGATAATTTTAAAAAAGGATGTCTTCACACAAATAAAAACAAACCTTTTATTCTGAATACCATTTTTATAAAACGTAGTCAGTTTTGTTGATAAAAATCCAACATGGAATAAGTGGAAAAAGTAGAACAGAGAAGTCTTTTCTGCAAGAAAATATTTCAGCATTATTATTTTTAAACCAATTTTCAAACATCTGAAATACAATGTACACTAAGTGAAAAATTAGTATTATAACACTTTGTAGACTTTTTCCCAGTTTCACAGGATTCTGGTTTTCCTTGGGGAAAGTTGCAGATGAACTTGATGGCAACTTCTATTTTGTCCAAACTGGCAATATCTATACCTGGAACGTGATAGGAAATAGTTGGAAAGCAAAGAGCGAAAAAAATATCAAAATTAAACATTAAATAGATGTACTTAATTGAGTAATTAATCACTGGATTAACCACTGTCAAGTTGTATGTTAAATTAATTCCCACTTAAGGGTTTTGAAACAAGATTAAAAGTATTTTGGAGTGTTACAGACCAGTGCAGCCACAAGTAAGTGAGCTCAATATTGTTTAATTGACAACAGGGAGAAACAGCTTCCTCCTCTGCAGAATTTTTTTAACAGCATTCTGTTCCTAAGATATCAAGATCCTTATAGTACCCTTGGGAGTGAAAGTATAGGAAATTAAATAAGTAGAATCACCAGACTTATTTTTGAACTAACTCCAGTTTTAATTCCCATGAAACAACAGCCTCGTGTTCCTAACTCACTCACTTGTGAGGTTTTCGTCTCATTTGGATTCCAGTGCAAATGGTCACTCCTAGGTCTGAGGGAGCTCTGTTTAGCAATTACTAATGCAAAACTGTACACATACAAGTGATCTAAGGACTAATGAGATATAAGATGTGATGTTTCTGGAGAAGCGAAGGTGAATATCTCAAGGGAACGGGCCTGTATAACCTTATGTACATATATACTTTCCATTTAATATCATTGGTAGATCAGGTGGATGGTTGGACTTGTTAATCTTGAAGGTATTTTCCAATCTAAATGATTCTATGATTCTATCTTTTGAGTCTAACTTGAAAACCAAGCATAAGAATTATAGCACATCTTTACAATTTTTTTTCTCTGATTCTTCTCTTTATTCTCTAGTCCTTCTTCCTGTCATCCTCATTATTTAGCGATACAAATTAGTGGAAGAGTGTTCCTTTAACGCATTGAAAAATCTTAACTTAGAAAAAAATAGCAGAGGTTGTTTAGGGCCCACTGCCTTAAAAGTTCAGGCTAGTTAAACAGAAAACTGTGGAACCCTTCATATCTTAAGACATAGTGGAATCAGAAAGAGAAACAGTGAGGACACCTAAAATGAGTAGGAAGATGAAACAGATGCTTTGTGAGGACAAGTAAAAAAGGCTGAGACTTCAATATGAAGGGGAGAAGTCTAAGGAGATGTGACTGGGATTTTTGAAAAATTGTTAAAGGATAAACTGATAACAGAACCTTATTTGTTAAATTTTGCAATACTGAAAGTACAGGTGATTGCTAAAAGTAGAAATATCAGTTCAGTATAGATGTGAATGCAAAATGCTTCTTTATAAAGAAAATGGTGACCTGAATTTTGTTTTCATGGGAAGCCATGGAGGCAGATGATAACAGCAGATTAAAAAAAGGGGGGGGATTAGACATATTCATGGAAAATATATCCATAGACAAATACTAAAGGGAATAGGCGTGGATATACCTTCTAACATCCTTAACCCAACAATTGTAGATACTGGCAAAGCATAAAGGAAGAGACTGCAGAAAACAGGCAGGCCCTTGTGCTCCCATTAAAAAGCCTGTCCAATCTGTGTACTCTTT
This sequence comes from Cygnus atratus, assembly GCF_013377495.2. Lineage (NCBI taxonomy): Eukaryota > Metazoa > Chordata > Aves > Anseriformes > Anatidae > Cygnus > Cygnus atratus. Next base: position 164,406,661 of record NC_066362.1, read on the forward strand.
TGATCCTATGAGGCTTAAGCAAAGCTGTCCTCCTAATTAGCCTCCTAGGCTAATTTTTTAAAGCTTATTTTTGCTGTAGTTTTAGCTTATTTGAGCCAATAATGTATTTTTGGGAGGATGAAAGCCACGAGGAGAACTACTGAATTAGGTTGTTCATATATACATATATGAAGCATATATATGAAGTGGGGTATGTGCTGAATTAAAAGGCTTCATGGAATAACTATAGAACTTCAGACAACTGAAACAAAAAATTGTAATGAAAACCTTAAATGTCCTCTTAAATAACCTGACAGAATTCTACCTGACAGAATTCTTCCTCAAAGTTCAACATTATTGATAAACATTTATAATAAGCTTGCTCAAGAACATCATAAATATGTAACTCATTTTCAGTTCTTCTTCGAAGAACTTAATGAATGCAGAAAGTACAACTAAACCCTATTATTAGTATTATCCACTATCAAATAAGAATGCCACAAAACAGCTTAATCTCAGCAGCCTTACAATTGCACTATCTTAAATAGAAAATCTTCTGTGTTCCCTTATTCCAACCACAAAGAAAAACCACCAGAGACTATTGGTTGATCAGTAGGTGGCATAAATTATTCCTGACTCCCCACTACAATCAGAGGGCTTTATACAGTTCCTGTTTAAACCAATAAGAGCCTTTCTAGCAGCCACAATGGGAGAAGGATTGGGGTGGTATTTTGTAATAGTGGGCCTTATGTTTAGTGTGACAGTAATTTATAAGTCATTACTATTGAACAAAATGAACACAAAATGTCATCCCACAGCACTAATGGTTTTCCAGTAGTTGGCCAAGGCTCTGCTTCATGGAGAAAAGGGCTGAGCAAATCAGTCCACACCTGCAGTAGCTTTAATAACAAGCCTTATCCAATGATGCCATTTAAAGTATTCTAACTATTTTTGTTTCCCCTCTCAATTACAACCATACAAAGATGATGCGTAATTGCCAGGCACATTGCAAACAGCTGCATTCGCTCCTTTATGTTAGCTGCCACCTGATAAAGGAGGCAAAATAATACAGCAACATCCTTCTATAGGGAGCAAGCTGCCATCTTTTGCCACCTAGTTACATCCTTTTCTTGCCTGAGGAACTCTCTCTCACTTCCTTGCTTCACAGTAGTCAAATACTAATGAAGAGTGCAAAACTCAGAGTACTCACTGCACTACATGTCCTGGTTGAATTTCATCTCTGCCTTTAGCACTTCAACTTGCACATGACATACCTAACTATCTATCTATATATTATTGGGACTAAACAAGCATTCAAGAAAAATAACAGCATGAAAGTCCTAGAGATATCTGATTCCCCTTTCATGTTCAGGTTCTTGCTTGTAGCCCTTATAATCCTCAGTTCTGTTCATTTTCCTGTTTGAGTAGCACAAGGTTCCCTAGCACCCATGATCTGGTGAAGGAAAATAAGCATAATGCTAGTAGACTTCTATTCTTATGGGCATGAATGATATTTTGGAATATTGTGCTTCTCAGCAAGGAAAGAAAACACTGTCTGATTACTAGGCTAGAACCTATTAGCCCCCTTTTTCCCAGAAAAGTGCTAGTATTGCAAATTTCATGCAAAAAGAAGAGAGAGAATAAAGTATCCTCCCAACGCCCCTGCATTAACTGAGAGACCTCCTTTAACACTTCTCTTTTACAAAGCTATTTAGGTTAATATACCTCTGAGAACTCATTAGTGGAGGCAGCACAAACAGCAAGAACTGCAGGTGTGTCTTTGTTCAGGCAAATCAGGTAGCAGCACAAAATTGCTGAAGATTTACAGGAAACAAAACTGTTGTTAAAGTCATGTATTCAGGAAGGTATTGTAAGATGAAACGACATGTTCATCTTTGTCATCCATTAGGGAAGAGAATAGGAAAAAGGTTATCTGTCTTCATTTTTCTTTGCCATCTCTTACAAGTCTTTAAAATAGAGTTTACAAGATTTGTAGAGGCTCAGAATTCACTCTTTTTGAGCTCTGCACCTCATACAAATCAATGAAGACTAAAATGAAAGTCCATAGCTTCTTCCTTGCCTTGGCTACTCAGGGTAGCACTGGGGCTTTCTGTGGGAATTTGTTCAAGACAGCCATTTGTTCATTTTCTCCAGCTAAATCACTTGATCCAAGAAAGACTATTAAGTCCCTAGAAACATTACCTCCTAGGCAAAGAACAAAGTAGGTGTAAACTTGATTCTTACCCTTTCATTTTCGTCCTTCAACAGAATATACTTCCCTTATATTAACATTAGAAGACCTTACTGGACATGCTTTTTTTCATCTCTTCATACTGTCTCAATGCCTTTAATCTTGCTGCCCATAACAGATTTAATAATTATATTATTGTCTCTTAAAGGTAGAATTGTCTCATGTCAGCAGCCTACCATGTAAGATAATGTATTGGTAGTATGTGGCTAGGTGGGAAGCAATTTGATGGTGGGAAGGGAGGCTGGGGCAGCCTCTGTGAACAGAGCCCAGCAGCTGCCTCATGTCAGATCAGAGCCAGCTCCAGCCAGTTCCAAAAGGGACCCGCTGCTGGCCAGAGCTGAGCCAGTGAGCGATGCTTGTTGGGCCTCTGGGAGAGCAGGTTTCAAAAAAGAAAGGGAAAAAACAAACAAAAAAAAACCACAAACACACAAAAAAACACTGCTGTGCAACAGCAGCTGGGAGAGAGGCTTGAGAAAATGTGAGAGAAACAACCTTGCAGACACCAAAGTTAGTGAAGAATGAGGGGGAGAAGGTGCTCCAGGTTCCATGGTAAACTACGGCGGAGCAGATCTCCATGCTGCAGCCCATGGAGGAGCCCCCGGTGGAGCAGGTGGATGGGGCCTGGAGGAGGCTGCGGCCCATGGAGAGCCCCCACAGGAATACTCCATTCCTGAAGTATGGACCCCGTGGTACAGACCCATGTTGGAGCAGTTCTTGAAGAGCTGCTGCCTGTGGGAAGCCCTCGCAGGATCAGTGCGGGAAGGACGGCATCCCGTGGGAGGGACCCCATACGGAGCAGGGGCAGAGAGTGACCGTGAAGGAGCAGCAGAGACGAAGCGTCAGGGACTGACCACAGCCCCCATTCCCCGTTCCCCTGTGCCATTCGGGGCGGGGAGGTGGAAGAAGGTGGATGAGGGGAAGATGTTTTTAGTTTGATTTTAGTTTCTCATTGCTCTAGTTTGTTATTAGTAGGCAATAAATTACACTAATTTCCCTTATGCTGAATCTGATTTGCCTGTGATGGCAATGAATGAGTAGTCTCCCTGTCCTTATTTCAACCTACAAGCTTTTTTTTTTTTTTTTTTTTTTAATATCATATTTTCTCCCCCTGTTCTGTTGGGGTTGGGCAGTGAGAGAGTGGTGTGGTGGAACTTAGCTACCTATTGATATTAAACCACCATGGAGAAGCAGAAAACAAGGTGTGGGGTAATGAATTTATACCTATCCTTTCTTCATCACCAACACTTTATTAAGGGCAAGAAAACTCTGGTTTAGTGACGTTATACATATATATATATATACAAGCAGATCATTAGGGAGTTTCTTTTGCATGATTCCTCCTGAATTAATTGAAAACCTCATGCTGAGTTTCCTGTGTTCATTTGAACCAGGTAAGTGTAACTGCTTCAAGTAGATTCAAAGTATAAGTACATCCCCACCACGTGTGTGTCATTCTGACTCAGAGCCCAAGCAAAACAAGCACTGAAGACAGTGAGAACTTTTTCAGTGACACAAGTGGGTTTTACATTTGCCCACCTAAGCTAAAAGAAGAGCAGATAGTCTTCATGATCCCCCAACCTACACATCATCATATCCACATGGGCAAAATCAGCAGAACACATAGCACACCTCCCAGAGATCCAAGATTACAGGGAGTGTTGCAAATATAGATGTCAGACTCCGAAAGACTCCCACTGTTGTCTTGCGACACTGGTCTCAGCATTCCCACATGTTGCTGGATAATTTGGCAGTACCGGTCTAAGCAGTTCCCACTGGCTGTTTTCCTCCTATAGCAGGCACTCAGTTTGTTCCTCTGACAGTTAGCAAGGAAAGAGTATGTTTACAAATATAGTAGCTGTGCTTGACCTGCTAATGACCATACGTGGTTTGAAAGCCACAGGTAGCCCATACCTGAGCTCAAAAGCTCCTGTTATTTAGGTTCTCTTCAATCTGCTGCTACTCAATAGTGAAAATTTGGAGACTGTGAGATTATACGGCATTACTCAGCTCTTGAGTAATTTGTCTTGGATCCAATGAAACTAGTAAAATTTCACTTGTTTACATCTTCACAGAATATGCCCACCAACTATTAAATCAAGATTCCCTACTTGGCCATAACAAATACTGATAGTGGTACTGTGTCTGCATAGAGTGGACTAAAATCCTGGTATTATGCTGAATTAAACTACTCAGGCTGATGCTATTGCTAATCCTCTGTGTGTAATGAAGAAAGAGAGAACACAGAACTACTGCTCTCAACGCCATTTTAGTTAAATTTGCACAAATTGTGTTCTGTATATGATTAGTCAGGAAACCTGTAAATAAAATTATATTGTGATGTTTCCACATTTTGAAGGTGCAATGTAAAGCAGAGTAAATATGAGCTTTACATTCATGAAAGTTCAAGACTCCTAAACAAAACCAAGACTCAGTTTTATTTTTCAAAAATTCAGTTACATGGTAGATTTTAGTTTTTCTCTATCACTTAAAAATTATAGGGGTTTGATAAAGCTTAATGAAATCAACAGAAAAAAATCCATGAGTTACTATGGGCTCTGAATCCCACCTGTGATATTCAGGTCTCACAAAGACATCTCATGGCAAGTGTCAGATATGAAAAAAGAGTTCTTTTCTTTCCTGTTACTCACACTTCATTTGGAAATCCAGTCACTTCTAATTCAATTAGGAGATCATCCCTGACATATAGCAGTTTTTCATCTTTACTGTGTTCCTTCTGCGGTTTTCAAAGTAATTTCTTCTTACTAGTCCAGTGATGGTTAGTCCTACAAAAACTGTTAGTGCTACTTCTTTATTTTGTGTATGCATAATCATTCCGTTATTTAATATTAATATCAAACGTGAACATGACTTTGAAGATTATTTTTATGACAACTGATATATTTTTGGAATTAATCTAGAAATAAATTTGTTGTTGGAATATAAGGAATATCATGAACTGTGTGCACAAAAATGAGATGGTAAGATCACAGCAATAATGAACTCAGAAAAGGTACCTGAGCTCAGTACTTCATACATGCAAAATAAGGATCCATCCAACTTCTCACACCTCAGAGCTCTCCTGCATAAGTACAATCCATTCAAAACCTTTACACACATTGTTATATAAAAGACATATATGCCAAATATCTAACTTAGAAAGCTGGCAGGGGAAAAATTGCCTAGAAACTAGAAAACTAAAATTTTCTTAACCATGTAACACTTGAGCTGAATCAAAGAGATTTGGTCCATCAAATCTAATAAAGCTCTCAGATGTTACAGCCTACTTTTCCTCCCCTGACTTCCCTGGAGTTACCCTAATAAAGAGTCTGTGCTCCTGCATCCACTTTTCAGAGTTAACATGATAGGTACTGTAACACCCAGTGTGCTTTTTCAGTGGCTAAGCCATCCACAGAGAAAACACTATGTAGGCAGCTAAAAGGGCCATGATCCATGATATTAATTCTCTGAAGCACAATTCTTACTACTGTGGGAAATTCTATAAGAGTGCCTAAATTATCCATGTATATGGATGGGAGCTCCAAAAATGTGCATTTCAGCCAGGAATTTTTCACTTACAAAACTGGCATTCACTACAGCTATCATATCATAGTAAACATACAGTGCATGACAAGGATATTAATCATAGCTATAGGTATTCTTGTAGGTAACCAAAATGGCAGAGAACCAACCTGGCCTGAAAAAGGATGCTGAAAATGATTTTCACATCCTGGCTTCTATTTTATAGATGTTCTTGACACGTTTTAATTTTTCATAAAAGCTGCACAAAAAAATACATAGATGAGTTGTTTATGCCACTGCAGTTAAAGGAACAAAATGCATTTTACAGAGAGATGTTACACAACACAACCATACTCATTATCTGCTGCGAAAGGAGACCCCAATACCTGGAACAAGGTGGACCCAGGCTCTAAATTCCCTCTTGGATACTGTGGCAGCTTGGGCTGAAGTCCAGCCAGGGCAGAATTTTGAATTGGTTGTGGCATGATTTAAATAATTTTCCCTATATCCTGCAACTCTGATAGCCAAAAATCAGAAAGAGGAGCATGAATTCTGTCCTGCTCTCTCCTTTTGAACTTTTCTTCCCACAGGTGTACCTGGAAAATAGGAGGCAGAGCCAATTAATAGGCCTTGTGGCTATTGAAGACTCCCCTTAATAAGAAAATCCACATCTTTCTGACTGCTTTGCACTGCTTCAACCAAGCGAAACAATTTTCCTTCCTCTTCCATTGTGCCTTTTCTCATTTGTTTTTATGGCATTTCCTTTCTTCAAAGCTCAGTCCCCTGCTGTGTTTGTTCCTCTCTACTTTTCCCCCTTGCTTGTCTCCCTGATGTTTCTCCATTCTTGTCTATTCACTTGCCTTTCATTTTCCCAGTACTGTGCCCTTATGTACCTCCTGCTGTCTCTGATATCTCAGTGCCATCCTTTTATTTCTCCCTGCTTCCTCAATAGGCAGGAAATTACACAACAGGTTTGCAAGAAAATGTTCATACAGACAAGAGTTCTAAAAGATGTAGCATTCCTAAAATACTAAAAGTTCACTGGCTTACAGGAATAGAAGGACTAATTTCTAATACTGGGTTTGGTGCCATGGGCTAAAGTGCTTTTCTTCCATTAAAAAAAAAAAAAAAAAAAGGTTTTCCCTTGCAAAAAAATCCAGAAGTACCCTTAGAATTATGTATGCTCTAAAATTATGATGCCATACGTGAATTGTTCAAATGTCATTAATTATTTAAGAGACTTTCAAAGTTCTAAAAGAAATTAATTCATGGGTTTCTGTCATCTCAATACTTCCCAAGTTCTGATTTAAATATGGCTGATCTCTTTTTGTACTCATTTGCCTCTAAGGCAATCACTAGATTGCAATCTGTTTCTGACTTTAATCTCTAACTCTTTGGCACTGCTATCAGAGAGTTGTTTCTTTTTTTCTTTTTTTCTTCTTTTGATAATGTATTCAATTTATAATTAATATTTTGTGTTTATTAGATCTGAGTCCTTTCCTTTCCTTTCCTTTCCTTTCCTTTCCTTTCCTTTCCTTTCCTTTCCTTTCCTTTCCTTTCCTTTCCTTTCCTTTCCTTTCCTTTCCTTTCCTTTCCTTTCCTTTCCTTTCCTTTCCAACACTAGCAGGGATATTTTTCTCAGACTGTGATATTGTATTGATTTTTATTTCTCTGCCTTTCATTCATTTCTTGGTATAGGTAAAATGGGAATATTTTCATGCAAATTATTCATTAAAATGTTCATTTTTAACCGTACCTAGTGCCATCCTCTTACAAACTGGCAAAAAATTGTTATGGGCTTACTGTGTGACTTTGGAAGAGATCACGAAAAGCTTTCTCTGCAGGGCTTGGCAGAAGCCTCGTGGGGCTGCAGCTCATGTGAAAGGAGAATGGCTTGCTTTTTACAAAGTTCCTCCATTTTATGCTGTAAATAATCAATTGTTGCCTTGTGAAGGTAAAAAGAAGGGCATGAGTTTGGAACTGGCTCATTCCTGAGCTGGTGGAGGATGCAACTGAAATATAGCCCATTACTCTGTAATTCCCAGTTGTATGTAAAATGCCAGAAATAACAGGTAAGCAAGGAAACATTTTCAGTATGCTCTCTATACACTTGCATCAGCTGAGTCTGAGCAGCAGGAGACCACCCCAGGAGACTGTTACTCTGGCTTCTTGCTGCTTTGCATTGCCATAGCTGCAGGAAACGTTTTGCAGCATTTAAGCATGGATCAAACCTTGGAGATCTGATTTTCTGCACCCACTCTTGCCCATCTATGTTTTCAGCTCGGGCTCGACTGCTGTTAACTGGGTAACAAGTATTAATTAAAAGACTCTCTCCATTCAGTGCTTGGACTGAGAGCATGCAGCTCAGTGCTGTATGAGACATGAGTCTACAGCCTGCAGGTACAAGTTTATGCCATATGCCATGTGGATAGCTATAATCCAGGCCTAAAATATTCTTTCTGCTAAGAAAAGGGCAGGATACCACTGAAAACAAAAAGCAACAATTAACTTATAACTTCTATTATATTGTCTTCAGAAGGTGCCAAGTTACATTTTTTTTGGTCCTTCCATCAGGGAACATCATCAGTTGGAGAAGACCTCTGTAGATATATGAAGAAAACTATTGACTGGTAATTCTGCACAAGCATAGTATAAAGTGGTGAAGATGAGAGCAGCTGTAGCACATGTATCTAGTTGGACTGGTCATGAACCCAGAAAAACTTGAAGCACAAAAACGTACACCAAAATATTTCAGGAAATGGCTACAAGGCCATTTAAAAAAAAAAAAAAGTTCCTTTATTCACCACTTTCCTTTCAATCTAATAAGCTTTCAGTTAATTCTATCTACAACTACCTATGACTATCAGAAACAGTCAAGTATTTCACCTTCCTCACTTCCCTTTAAAACCACCTCATTTTTCGCAGCATGAATGAAAACCCCATCCCAGAAACAGATCTGGCTCTCAGTATTATGTTTGCCCTGTTAGTGTGAGCACAGCAAACCTGGGAGTCAGCCTGGCAGAGCTTCAGTGCCCTTGGGGGGCCCTGAGATAACACCTTACCCTGCTCCCTGATCTTCAGCATCCACACAGTGACTTCCACCCAGTGTGCCACAAGCTGTGACATGTGGCCCTCCCAAACCCCTAAGGTCAGTACAACCTTAAACACATCATCTCCTGAGTGTAAAGAAATCCTGCAGTCTGACACTGCTGCACACAGTGGGGATTGGCAGAAGCAGAGAGAACAGAGGGGCAGCGGGGAAAAAACGCTGGTGAGAAAAGAGAAACAGAGCAAGAAACTCAAGAGAGCAGACTAGGTGCAGAGAGATAAAGGAAGAGGGACAAGGGGAAATGCAGGATGAGGAGAGGAAAGCTCTTTGTTTAGACCTGGGCTGCATGAAATGGGTGCCAGTCCTGCATCAGGCAGACAGATCCCATACCTCACTTGTTTCTTAATTTCAGCACCAATGCTTAAAGAGTAAGTTCCCTACTTTGGCCATGGAAGCGAGAGTTGTCTTTGAAAGCCTCAGAGGAAAGTTTTTCTTGACCGAGTTTAGACACCTAGACTATTGGTTTCATGTGGCAGACAGGAATTCCCATGTGACTTCTCTCCATTGACACACTGTATGGGGAAAACAGGCACTTCATGAAGCACCTAAAATTTCACCACAAGTTTAGCCTGTAAGGTAAGCAGACATTGTCACATGATGGCATTCTAGGTTGAACGTACTGAGCAGATTTGACCTCCCTTGTTCACCATTGAGATAATCTCATTTTTTGAAGACACACAGAAGAAGATAATAAATATTGCTAAACTTCTCTAGAAACAGCAACTTGTTGAGTCCCAGATGTCAGCTTTTATCTCAACTGCTGCCCGTTATGAGCACACATCATTCTGGGATGAAGTGTTAGGATTATAACATCAAACGTGTCAAGGGTATGGGGGGATGGCATCATGTAGTTTCTTTCTTGTTAAATGAAAATTACTCCCACTACTAATTGAGAAGAATACCTGCAGAGATTAACAAAGAAGAAAAGGATGCACTATCCTGTGATAGAGAAACCAGAGTCCCAGCTTTTCGAGTCCTAGACTTCACTAACCTCATTTCCTATTTTCCACGATTCAAGTATCAAAAAACTATTCCTCCTGCCAAGGTTATACAGTCTGAGGCTATACACTTTGTATAGGTTAGCCAAAGGGGAGAAAGTAAAAAAGATGATGGCACCAAATCTGGGAAAAGACAGTGAAAAAGCATAGTTTTTTGGTTTTTTGTTTGTTTTTCCTGTTTTCTTCATAGCTTTCTGTCCGCCAAATGGAAAGATATTCTAATTTTTATGTTCTCACCAGCCTTACTGCACTTCTCTTCACACATATTTAGAGGGTGGAAAGTCCCTTCACTGCCATTAAAAAACACAGTGAAGAAAGGAAATTGTGATCAGAGGCACTTCTCTTCCTTAGTCCCCTTTCTCATGTGTGTTTCAGAGTCACAGTATCACAGAAGGGCTATGGCTAGAAGGGACCTTGGCGCCCATATGGTCCAACCCCCTGCTCAAGCAAGGACACCCAGAGAAGGTTGTCCAGGTGGCTTTTGAAGATCTTCAAGGAGGGAGACTCCACCACCTCCCTGGGCAGCCTGTGCCAGTGCTCCGTCACCACCACAGTGCTTCCTGGTGTTCAGAAGGAACCTCCCGTGTTCCATTTTGTGCACATTGCCTCTTGTCTTGCACTGGGCACAACTAATAAGAGCCTGGTTCCATCCTCTATGCACCCTCCCTTCAGGTACATATATGATTGATAATATGCTGTCTGATGCCCAGTCCTGTATCTGCTGTGAAGGCAATGTCTTTCCTGTTTGTAGGAAGTGTTCACTTTTCACTGAATCAGGAATAAATGTCCCATGAGGGGTCTTTCTTTTTTCAAATTTTTGCATTAATGTTTCTAATCAGTCACACCAATACCAATGATTGTGAAAAGGAGCCAAGCTTCTTACATGTATCAAAAAGCCACTGTAAGAATTTCCAAGTACTGAAAGAATAATAACTAAGCAAATCAACATTAATTCTGGAGTTTACTACATGATCAAATTTGATTAGTCTAAGTAAGTTCAGTTCCTTATTGTTCTGAAAGCTGAAGGTGGCTGTTGTGTAAATCTGCACTAAACTTCTGTGACACAATACTATGTAAACAGATAAACCAAAGCCAGATTAGGCAGATCTAACAAATTCCTCCTTCAATTAAAATAAATCTCAGTACTTCTAAATTAACTTGTTTCCCAGGATGATATTTAGAAAACTGCTAGCAGCTCTGTTCTTGGAAGATTCACTCTTAAAGCTGTGTCTGCCTGCAGGCTCTCACTGACAATGAAGAAGTGCAAATAAAACAGGAGATGGTTCCAAAGACATACTTTTTGCAGGTAAGAGAGTATGCTACCATGCAAAATCATGAAAGAATGCCACTTTTTTGGTTATTTTTTGAAAGAAAGTTCTCATCATATTCTAAGTTCATCCTGGCTGTATCATTTTCCTCCATGATGAATGCTGTGTGAAAAACAAGTTTATAAAACTGAAAGAGTAGATGATATAAGCTGAGAGTGCACTAAGCAGTTTGGCTGATAGGAATGATAGCATCCTTATTTGTCCTACTACACTCTCATAGAAACCACAATGTCTACATGCAGTCTGACAACATAATAAAGTCAAAAAGGATAAATTAATGAAAGTTTCTGATGGTGTTATTTAAATGTGGTCATGTCACAGAGATGAGCCTCTAGATAACACCAACTAAAGAATTCTGAGTTTTCCTGCTGTGCTTTTATTAACTTATACTTGATTTTAAGTTTGATTTTTGATCTCAGTAAACAAAAACATTAGCAGCAATACTAATATTGAAAGAGCCTGTTTTCTCAAAATCTCCAGTGTGTAAAGAAAAAGTTCACATGTAGATGAAAAACAGAGAGATTTAAATAATTTAGATAAAAACAGGGCATAGATAATGAAGCATGGAAGAGACCTACAAAGCTATTTGAAGTTATGTGACAGAATACAGGATTTTTACAGAGAAGAATGTACGTTTGAAACCTGTTAGGGATTTGGAAAAAAAAAAAAAGTGAGATTATTTTGCAGTAGAGTTTCTAGACCTTATCTTGATATGCCTATGAAAACATGTTGGAAAAAGAAAACTGTATATCCATTCAGTCAGTTTAGCCTTATCCTTTTGAACTGTCTCAATGCAACTCGAAGAGAAATGTGGCAAAAACTAGTAAAAGAAAAAATAAAAGTAGCATCTAGAAAAAAATGTTGTGCAGTAATAAAGGTAGCTGGTGGGTTTTGTTTGTTTGCTTGTTTCATGTGAATATGTGGAAAGTAATTCCTTGGATCAATTAATACAGAGTCCATGCAGGTAAGGTGGCCTTGGACAAAGTCAGAAAGACCAACTGATACAGAAAGAGACACGATCATTTTACATAAATTCATTTCTTGACCCACAAGTGAATGAGGGAGACTTGTCACACCATCCTGATACCTATCATTTCAGTTTGTGTGGTGAAAGAAAAACAAATTTTGTTGTTCTTGTGCCTGCCAATGTTGTAAGTTGTTATTTTATGTCAGAGTATTTTGCTACTATGTGCCTGACACTGGACTGGTTATTCCCAGTGATGAAAGACCTGTTTCACATTTGACATCCAGCATCACTCTACCAGTCCTTTGAAGAACGATTCACATCAATCCTTTATGAGATTAGTCAGCTTGACAAATACAGCCCATCAACTTAGTGAGTGTCAGAGACTCAGTCCTCTAAAACTCTGGACTTAAGAGCTGTAGTCAAGTTTAGAGTGAAGGTCATAAATCTTCTAGGGTGGTGGTAGCTGCAATTTATTTGATAGCTGCAAGTCACTGAGGACTACATCAAACTCTCAGTGAAAGACTTATATTCTTTCAGGATAGGACTTGGACTGGATTCAAAATCATACTGTGTGGTTTAATTGAATGAATGAAACACAGTGTTGAATTGCCAGCTGTTATATTAGAACCCAGACTTTTAATTCCTTGCTCACAAATGACTCTCTGCATGTAGGAGGAACTAAAGGATTGTTCCATTTAACACCCAGTAAATTCAGAGCCTGTAGGGAACTCTGCTGCATGCAATGCAAATACTGGGGATAAATACCTAAACATTCCCAAGTATGAAAAATAAACACCCTCAGAAGTTTTAAAAATTAACATAGTCTTAAACCCAGAAATTGCATTTTGCAAGGAAATGCATACATCTATATATAAATGTGTATGTTATGCGTAAATATGTATGTTACAGTGAAATATTTCAAAGTCTGTTCTTAGTTTACTAAGGCTTTGCTTCTATTTGTCTATTCCAATTTGGAATTGAAAAAAAGTATTAACAAAAAATTCTCTTCCCTTTACCCTATCCAGTATCATGAATTATAACTGCCTGTGCCAAGTCTGGCATCTTTCAAAATGAGCACTCTGAATTGCTGAAAATGTGACAGAATCTAGAACAAAGATGTGGGTAGGCAGAGGAACACAGCTTGAAGGCAAATAATGGCGTAGAAATGTAGCTGTCATTTCCAAATGCAAAGATTTGATTTTTTTTTTTTCACATACCTGCCAGGATAATTTGGGTGAAAGGAGGGAAGAACTGTTGCTTCTTCAATAACTGAAGGCCTGAGATAAAGGTCTGAGCTCTCTGCTTTTTAGTCTCTTCCTAAAAATGTAGGATTACAGAGCAAAAATGAACTCCAGGTATTAGATGCTTTAGCCACATGGGCACTCATTTTCAATTGTGAATAACAGATTGAATCATAATAGTCAGGTCCTGAAGGCCAACCATTGCTATTACATTTGATTCAGTCAGCAATGCCACATTATACAGACCGCAAGTGATAATCAAAATCCCCTTTCACAACTGAATATGGTTAGATACAGCACTAAGTAACATCTGAATTTAGAGAGAAGGAAATTGATTACTTAATATGTATATTTGATGTCTCCACAGTTCTTAAATTATTAAAATAGTCACCTTTAAAAACAAGTAGATATTATTTTCTCAATAAAAATATAATAAGGAGGAGTACTGGAGTTCATTTGCATGAGTTAGGCTGATTAGCCTTTCAAAACCTCTTGTGATATCTAATTTCCTAAAGGAACCAATCCCAAGAATTATCATCTTCTCTTCCTTTGGTGCTTTCTTCACATATAATTAGTGCAGGCAACCTAGTACTTTCATTCCTGATCTTAGGAATTGCTTTTTCATTGAATACAAAAACATAAGTAGAAATATGCTGACAGCAAAAAGAATAGGGAGTTCAGCAATCACAACCTGCTGAAAAATTACTTCTAAATCATTTGAAAATTTGAAGAGCTAGGGAAATTTCAATTTTGTCTCTTTAATGAAATACAGCATAGTACTTGGGCTCTTTCTGTTACTTGTATTATAGTTATCATCCCATGTGTGAACTTCCAAGCCAACTAAACTCAGTGGCAATTATTTTTTTCTGACCAGATGTCTAAGATTTCATTTCCAACTTATTGTGATTGCTCTTTCCCTATCACAACTACTGTTTCTCAGACAATAAAGTGAGTTTAAAGTTTCCTTAACAGCAGATGTATGATAAGTAAACAAGGTCCAAAATGCACCTCATTTGCTGTTGCATGTTTCCGAGACCCTGTCAGCAAAATGTGCCTGTGGACAAGTATTTGAAGTTTATTAGGCCTATTGTATTAACAACAAAGACTTAATTGCAAAGCTTTAAAGCCAACTTGCAGACATAAAAATACAAAGTTAAATGGAAAGAATATTAAGACTTCAATAGAGAGAAAATCCAGGATGAAAATTTTATGCCATTCAGTGCAACATATTTCTGTATATGCATTACGATGTAGTACTGAACCTCTTACAATTAAAAAAAAAAAAAAAACCTCTTCCTCAATCAGTGTATGAAATAGTCAACACATCTGTTCAGTAGTTTCTGTTCTTGATTAACATGTGTGCCTGTTGCATGCCATGCATCATACACTGCTGCATGACAATGGAAAGTGATTTTTTTCTCTGGTATGCAAATTATTGGAGGTCTTCAAAAATATCAGCAGATTTATTTTTGGAACTGTTATTAGCTCTGTCATATAGAAAACATAAGCAGAGTAACATAGTTATAAGTATGAATGTCATGGTTGCCCTTGGGAATATGGCATACAGTATTAAATACTTTTTTTGTGTAACAATCCAGTTCTAGATCTCTGTTGACTATAGTGGGAATTTAGACAGTATGCATACAGCCATGTACTTACAGACACTTTCATATAGTGAATCTGAAATCTATTGAAGATACATACTGCTGCCTCCAGACATTGAGCAATTCTCTCATTTATCCAACACTAGACAGGTAGACTTGACGCTCTTTAATCTCATCTGAAGTCTAGACCGAAAGTCAGCAAAATCTTCTTTCAGAAAAGGGACAGGATTTATGGTTTCCATCAGTCTTTGAAGACCCTTCTTGAAAATTCATTTGAAGTAACGGTACCACTTTCTGGAAGCAGCAATTGCTTTTAACAGTTATTCTGGGTGTCTATAAACCTTTGCGGCATCCTCGCATACCCAGGCTTATATCTATCTGAGATAGAAAGACATATTTCTATCTCAAATAAAAATATTTCAAATGCTGTGATGAAGACTGCCAAAATCAAGTCAAAAATAAATTAGGAAACTTCGAAATTATATCTGCTTTTTCAAGGCTAAGAGAGGACAGAGATTACATCATAGGCAACTAAAAGATTTATTTTGCTTTCACATTTGCTTAAATTCTCTTGGGCAAGTCACATAGGAAAAAACAACAGTTTCTCTTTCTCTAAAACAGAGATAAGATCATCTTCTGCAAAATACTTCTCGCAGAAACACAATCACCTTCCTGCAAGGAAATTGAGAAGCAGGACTCTAATAAGAAGGATTTTTTCTCCATGTATACATAGGTCAGTATGTTCTTTCTTGTGATTGTGGTGGTTTAACACCAATAGGTAACTAAGCACAACCATGCCGCTCTCTCACACTCTTCTGAGAAGGACAGGGGAAGAAAATATGATGAAAAGAAAAGTTCATGGGTTGAGATAGGGACAGGGAGATCACTCAACAATTACTGTCACAGGTAAAACAGACAGTTTACAGGAGATTAATGTAATTTATTGCCTCCTAATAACTAATTAGAGCAGTGAGAACTAAAAGCAAATTAAAAACACCTTCCTCCCCATCCTCCCTCTTCTACTTCCTGCCCCCAGTCAGCACAATGGAATGGGGAATGAGGGTCCCCCACGGGCGGCAGCTCCCCCCCCAGACCCCCTGCTCCTGCGTGGGCTCTTCTCCACGGGCTGCAGCTCCGGCCTGGGGCCTGCTCCTACAGGGGCTCTTCATGGGCCACAGCCTCCTCCAGGCCACATCCACCTGCTCCACCGGGGGCTCCTCCATGAGCTGCAGTGTGGAGATCTGCTCCATGTGGGACCCATAGGCTGTAGGGGGACAGCCTGCTCCACCAGGGCCCTCTCCACAGGCCGCAGGGGAACTTCTGCTCCATGCCTGGAGCACCTCCTGCCCTCCTTCTGCACCGACCTTGGGGGCTGCAGGGCTGGTTCTCACTCCGCTCTCCTAGCTGCTGTTGCACAGCAGTTTTTACCCCTTTCTGAAATCTGCTCTCCCAGAGGCCTAACCAGCCTCGCTCACTGGCTCAGCTCTGGCCAACAGCAGGTCCCTGGAGCTGGCTTTCATCTGACATGAGGCAGCTGCTGGGCTCTGCACACATAGGCCACTCCTGCTGCATGAGCAATCTTCTAATATATACATAAATACTGCAATTTTGAGGCTCTGAAGGGCAATACGGGATGCTAAGTATTATTAATTAAGATGTATCACAGCTTATGTTGACAATACAGACACTTAGATATTGAAGTCAGAATGGAACTACAAAAGCGGTGGGCAAAAACGTTCTTGTGCCCATGGACTCAGACATTGCTGGGTACCAACAGGAATAACAATGAGGAACACCATCTGCTGAGCTCTGAAATGAGCTCTTTATTCATGCCTGGCAGACCTGGAAAAAAAAAAAAAAAGGAGAGGAAAGGAAGGGGTATGTGGAGTTTGTAGCCAAAATTTGCAAGTAGATAAAGGTAAGCACAGCAGATGCTGTTAGCACATCCCTCATGGGGTTTTGTTTGCCATCCTCTATTTTTCTTTAGAGACTGGAGCCATCATCACAGGCACCCACTGAAATTGCCAGTGATACTTTCCTAAGCCTGGTACTTTCAGCAATCAGGTGTTAACAATGCATAAATACATGCTGCTGTGAAGTAAATTTAGATCTTAACAGAACCCAGCTGCAATAACTGAGATGGAACTAATGCCATTTGTGATTTTTGCAGGATAGGCTAAACTCAATGCTTCACAGAGGAGAGAAGGTACATTAGGGATATTTACTCATATAACAGCATATAGGTTTAGACCTCCACCTTTTTAACCATCAGTAACTAGAATCCAAGTGGCTCAGTCCACAAGTATAAAGCACAGCTGATTTGTCAGCTGAAAAGCAAAAGGAAGCTTCTATAGAGTGTGTTTTCAATTACCAATACTATAAGCAAATTTACAGTGCATCTTACAGCTTTAAAAAGGGCTTCCATTGAATGTACAACCCTGAGGCTGTACCCCAGTAAATATGACTTTTGCTATTATTAGTAAAAGTCTGAAGGTTTTGTGCTGACCTGACAGCTCAGGGTCTCTGGATTTTTTGCACTCGTCTTGGCCCTTGTCTGATGTTAGCTAGCTTTAATAAGCATGTCCTAGTGCCCTATTGTAACTTCATCTCTGAGAATTTCACATGTAGCAAAGGTCTGACAAATGCAGGTAGTCATCATGGGTCAAGCAACAGCCCTTTGTGTGAAGTGTGGCAGGGGAAGGCTGCTGTGCAGCTTTCACACTTCACCAGGGAACCAAGGAGGTGCAGGCAGGTCTTGTTAGCAAAACATGTGCATTTACATCAAGCAAATAACCCAAGGAAGAAAGCCTCAGCATCAATGCCTTGTTCCCCCCGGCAAAGTAGGGGAAGACAATCCCACCCAGAACAACATACTTCTCTTGGTAAATCCTAGCAATTTCTATCATCTTAGCCCTCCTCACTGCTGGAGGAAGATGATGTTGTTCAAAGTTAGGGTGCAGGTGATATTGTAAGGATAAGCATTACTCCAGGCAAAGTAGTAGGTAGTATGAAGGGCTTTTCCTGTATAACAATTTTGAGAGTTTTATTGATGAGGCACCTCTATTAATTTGAACAAGGAGTATATATACTTTTGTAACTGGGTAGATAGTTTTGGCTTTTAAAATATTAATTGGACTAGAAGTAAATACTTTTTCTAGGTATATGGTATGTTTCTTTCTGCTCTGCAACATTTGCAAGTATATCAAGACCATTTACTACCAAATCTGTGCCCTCCTGGACCAGTCCTATAAATCTGATTATGAAGATATGAACACATTTCCAGTGAATTAGCTAGAGGATGCAACACAAACTTTATGTTAGCTGTGGGAGGACCAATGACACATGGTAAAGCCTGTTAATGATATCAAGTTAACATACCAGAAGTTTTGCACTAATTTGAACCAGCAAAGCAAGCTTACAGGGGATCAGCACCTGGCTCCTTGCATCTGCAACAGTCTGATCTGGCACTGGGAAAAGGAGACAGACTTTCCTGCATCATAAAATCATGGCCTCGGAAACTTCACTGTGGTGGATCTGATTGGTGTCCTATCCTATTCCCTTTACAATTCATGTGGGCCCTAGAGTGTTCATATGACAGAGAATGCTCTTTGGGATTCAATAAGTAAGGCATATTATGATGAATATGTCGATTATTTTTCTCCTTTGTGCTATATAAGTATATAAGTATCAGTCACCTTATCTTCCCTTTCTCTCTTCTCTCTTCTATCTCTATTTATCATTCTTCTTGATTTTCTCTTTCCTGGCTTTGTTCTGTCTGGGTCTTTACTAGTTATCTCTTGGTTATTCCACCCCCCCCCTCTGTTTTCTTGCCTCCCTTGCTTTTTGATGGCTTAACAAGATCATCTTTCCTACAACTCACTCCACCCCTCCTCCTTGTTGATCTCTTTCTGTATGCTAAGCCCTGCAGATGCTCATCAGCACAGCTTCACTAAGGAGCAGGGGCAGAGCAGGGTAATGGTTTAGCATGCTGATTCCTGTTTTGAATAAGATGCTCGTGTTTATGGAAATAATTGCTGTGTGGATGGCTTTGCTTTGACTACAAAGCTGAAAGTGGTGCTAGAAGTTTAACATTTTCCATTTCTACTAAATGAGTAAATGGGAGGTGATAAATGAAATTTAATGTACTGTAATTTGATTGTGTTCCATAAATAGTTGAGAAAAAGTTATAAGAAGGTAGTAATTATTTGAGACAGATTAGACTGGAAATATAAAAATGTGGTCATTTGAAATAATAAAAAAGTAGAATAACAACAAAAGGAAAGAAAATAAATACGATATTATAAAGGAAGGGAGAAACTTTCAGTTTGCATATGCTTATAATCAAACAGATCAATCTCACTCATCCAGGGATGGACTTTACACCCGGAAAAAATGGTTAAAAACAAACATATATACAAATAAGCAAACAAAACCAAACAGGAATCAAATTAAATCTGTACTCGATCAGAGTGGGATACTGACCTTGTAAAAGCTGTAGTTACCCTTTTCAAGGTACCACTGACTGTACTGTTGTATTACAGGATGGCTTTTTGTTCCCTATATGAAGTGAGTTGATGACTTTGATCCAGGCAGTAAGGCAAAGTCACCCAAAACATATGGAAAGTTTACACAAATGACAAGAAGATATATACATTTTGGTCAGTTTACCGAGAGTTAAAAGGAGCTATTTTCTCTTGGCAATTTTCTCACAAGAGGGAAATGGTATTTTAGGGCTGCTAATATATCCAGAAGGCTAACAGGGTGACATTGCCACATCAGCAGCAGAGAACAATAAAATAATGCAATGCTTGCTGAAAATGTAAAATAAAAAGATCTTTATAGAAGGCAAACCTTCATTAATATAGGAAAAAAAAGATGACATATCCACAGGGGATAATTTCATATTTTGTCTGTGGCCGTCAAGGGACAGAAACCACTGAGGGACTCTAATTTCATCTATCCCTTTTCAATGGGATGTTGAAATGAGTTCAATGGGATGTTTTCAATGAGTTTTCAAATCACCGTTCCACTTTCTTGAGCTATGTAGTTCAGATGTTCAGATGCTAACCAGAGAATTTCATTGCTGCCTCAGTCTCTCAAGATTCAGTATGATATGTGTATTGACTCACTAAACTCTTTTGAGCCCCCTGTTTCACCAGGCACCAGAGATTCAACTAAAATGCCTAAATGAAGAACCAAATGAGGGTCAGGTTGCCCTCACTTTCTGTTACAGCTCAGGAGAAATATAGACGTTAACAAAGTTGACTCAGCCTTAAATAGGCTAAGTGTCTTTTAAGATGTCTACATGAGAAGCTACAGGGGAGTTATGTTCCTAATTTAAGTTCCTAATTGCTTAAAATTAGGATGAATTAGGCATGAAAGAGGACTCAAAGTATAAATGATGCTGCAGAAAGACACAGAAAATATGCTACAGGATCACACAACACAGACCCAGAGAGGCATGTTGTCTTAAGACCCCATTCAAAGCACGTGGAAGTGAACAAGCCTTGATTGATCTCAACGAGCTTTAGGTAAGGCCTTCAGAGCCCCGCCTCTGCTTCCCTGCATGAGTTTCACAGAGGTGAGCCAGCACTTCTCACTTCACAAGTGTAGTGAGGTGTGACTGCCTGTCCAACTCGGAGATGTTGTCAGTTACGGCTGACATCACTTGTCATAGGTAAAAAGTGTTTCTCTCCATGCGTTTTGTGCCTGCATGTTCCATTCTTCTCTGTTTTGTACTTATGTTCCTGCCTAAGCAGCCTGTAATCCCCAGCTAGGTCTACATGCTGTGGGAGCTGTCTGCATATTTCCCTGACCTTTCTCAATGGCAAGAGCAGCTGCATTACTGCTTCCATGCTGACAGCTTCAATCTGGGTTTTACATATGCTGTCATCTTGCCAACTACTTTTCACGACTCATCAAAAACAAGCAAAAAAATAAAAAAGCCAACCCACCAACACACCACGCTTTATTCAAAACCAAATTATCAGTTTGGACCACAACTGGCTTTTGAGCTTGTACAAAGCCTTGTGCTTGTAGAGTGTGGAGTAGAGGAAGAATAGTTGGATAGAAAAATAAGTGCTTCGACAGATTTCTCCTGTCTTTTAATTTAGAGTCACAGCACTGTTTAAATGCCAGATCTGATCAACCACTGAACAATAGTGATGCAGAGAGATCTTAATTAATCTGTAAATCATTTTTTTTTGCTGAGGGAAAGTTGGTAGCATTGATCATAATTGCTCTTTTTATGATCACATTTCTAGTTAGACTGAAACCCTGCTCTTCCACAGATCAAAGAACTATTGGTGTATTTCAGCAAAAAATCATTCAACTACTTCAGAATAAAGGTAAATGATAAAAGCAGGTTGTTTGCTCACTTTAGCACAGACAGGCTTTGCTCTAGTACTTAACTTTTTCAGGCACAGTGATTTTTCAATCTTGAAAAATGTTCTTTCAATGTATTTGTGCGCAGAGTTTATTTTTTGTTTTGTTTTGTTTTTGTATAGAAATCTCTAGGTTTTTAAGAAAGTAAACTGTAACAATCAGAACTTTACCAATCCTATCACTCAAGGTAACAAGCACTTAGCAACAGCAGTGATTCATGTAGGTTTGACAACAGAAAATAAGTGGAACTCAATAAAAATGGATTATACTGAGCACTGTGTAATGCTAAATGGGAATATTTGAGCTTGCAAAGGTACTGGGAAACTGAATCATGATTCCATTACTGTGGTACTCTTCCTGTGCTAATTTCTCCTGATGACAAGTGCTAAAGAAATGAAGTAAATTTGCCCAGGCAGATCTTTGTTTTCACAGTTATATTGATGCGCGTATGGAATATCAACATGGCCATGAATTGTGCATTTGGGATCAACCTTTCTATCAAATTCAGTGTCTGGCAGGAACTTTCTGCTTCCATGCAGGCTGTTCTTCCCATTCTCTTTAAGCTTAATTTTATCTTGCCCACTGCAAAAGAGTGATCCCAATGGCAGTCCTTTCCCTGCTCTGACACTGGAGCCTCATCACAGTCCCACATAGTCAGTCCCATTGCTCGAGTCTTAACTGATTTTTAATAAAAGTGAAAGTGTCCTTTTCTGAACAGCTCTTTTTGCTCCATTTAAACATCCAGAACCACCTCCTGAACCCACAGCTATGCTATAACTTTTGACTGGATGCGACATTTCCCTTTTAGGAACACTGAGTCTTGAGTGCACAGAGTTTTTGCTAAAACAGCAAAACTTTCTGCAAACTGGCCTTTCATTCAAGGCTTTTCTGAAGTTCACAACCTTTGATCCTCCTCCACTTTCACCATCAAACTCTTGCCTGGGAAGACACGACATCCCTCTCCCTAATTCCAGTCCCACTTTCTCAAGTGTGCAATACAGTTTTCTACAACCTACATCTTCGAATACCATCCCATGCCCTAGGCCATGTTCCTTGTGTGTTGCTCCGTAGTCACACTCATTTCCCCTTGTTATCCAGCCCAGAATTTAACCCATTGGTGTGTAACCAATTCTTCTTCCAGATCTCCTGGGCCCAACAAGAAAGTTGTTAACAAGCACACAGTAGAGAAAAGAACCTTAAGATCTGGACTTGGCACAGTTAGAATAGGCTGCAACCATAATTTTAAGCATAGTCCCGTTCAGCCCCCGCAACCACATTCTGGAACTGTCACAGATGGGATCTTTGGAGATTTTAGCCTGGAAAGCTACAGCAAGAGGGTGTCTGTACGACATAAGCCTATTGTGGCTTTCCAAAGGCCAAATCTGAGCAGATTTTTCCAGAGAGAGAAAAGGCACGTGTCTGCCAAAGCACACAAATGGATACATACATAAAGGGTTTTCTAAAAAAAAACTATTTTTTTTAAATGAGCAAAACAAATGTATTTTTTCCATTCCATTACTTCTACCAAACCACTTACAAGTTAATGTTAAAATAAATAAATCTATTGGGCAGAAACAGGCATTTGGCATGGAAAATTTCAGTTCAAAACAGCTAAATCATAGAAAGCTTGTAAGCAGATGAAAAAAAGTCTTCTAATAGGAAGCAGAAGGCGTATTGATTGCTAACAACCCCACATCTACTACTTTTCTGTTGCTTTTTTTTATATTATCTGACACTAAATGTAGACAACAATCTGAAATGATAACAAGAGGGTGTGTGAGGCACACTTAATAAATATCATAACTGCTAGGCTTTCAGAAATGACAGAGGGGGACTGGCTGAAGCAGAAGATAACCTTTTCTCTGTAAAAGTATTGATGAAATAGATAAACCACATACTGAGTCTAATCTGGGAATCTGGAGATGCTCAAATAACTGTCAAAATAAAATGAGAAATAGAGGACGAAACACTGTTCCAAAGCCTGCTCATTGATTTAAGCATTTATTAGTGCCAATAGGAATAATAACAATGAAAACCATCTGCTGATCTCTGCAATGAATTCTTTATCTATGCTTGAAAGACTTGTGTAGAAATGGAAGCTGTGTGAGGCTGTAGACAAAACAAGGTGTGCGTGGCAGATGTTCAGAGGGCTACAGTCACAGGAATCCACCTGCTACGTTGTTTAGACCTCTCCAAAAACTGGAGGTCAGCTTCTTGTGGAGACACTGTCATCAGAGCTAACAATGCACTTCTAAATCTTGGGGTTTAATTAATCACCCATTGACCAAATATAAAAGAGATTCTGAAATGAATGCAAGTTCAGACAAGCATATTGCCATAATAATTAAATATCTAGTGACCTAAATATAGATTGATGAATAAATAGAAAATTGATAGAAGATATACTGGTGGTTTTTACCTCCTGTGGAAAATTCCATAAATCCCTGACCTCAACTGGTAGTTTTTTATTGTATGCACTGTTTCAGTCCAAACTGGTCTGCTGCATGCTCGCTGCAGTTGTGATTCCTAGATACTTTTGATGATATTTTGAAGCTACATTATACTGTAAGATAATTTGGAATGTCTGTTTGCATTCTCATGCAAGGAGACTTGACCATTCAGGCAGACCTGACAGAAGGCTGTTGCATAAATCAAAGGGAAAAGAAAATTGAAGATTTAATTATGGTGGCAAAATTTTCCTCTCCTAAAGCAGAGATAGTCTTTATACCACTCCCACATATATATTCACATGTTGAATAATCACTGGTTAACAGCTTCTGTTCACCACCACACAGCCACAGTGTATGTTAGTAAATACAATTTTTGCCATTATTCATACAAGACCGCAGGCTTGGCATGGATCTGAGAGTGGAGGGACTCAGAAATTCTCTGGGGTTGAGCTGTTTTTTGTAATAGTAAAGGGACTACAGCCTGATCCTGTTGTTCTGGCTCATGTGGTAAAGGTCCATCGGACATAGGTCATCAGTGTCAGAAGTACAATAGGCCTTTGTGTTCACAGAGGCTGGAGAAGGCTCTTGGGTGATGCTCAATGAGAAGAAGCAGATCTTATTAAGACATGTAAAAGTAGCTTCAGGTCAATCCTGGGATCAAGAAGGAAGGGACCCTCACCACTGTGTCATTCTCTTCCTCAGGACTGCAGGATGCCCAGGACTCATCATAGACCTTGCCTCTTCCATGAGCTTCCCTTTGCATGAAGAAGGCCAAAGCTATTGGCTATAGGGTCCATAGGGATGCTGGAAGGGTGAGCATAGCTCAAACAATTTTTAAATTATTAGTGGTGATGTA
Source organism: Cygnus atratus (assembly GCF_013377495.2). NCBI lineage: Eukaryota > Metazoa > Chordata > Aves > Anseriformes > Anatidae > Cygnus > Cygnus atratus. The sequence goes on from NC_066362.1 coordinate 164,431,347, forward strand.
CTACCTTGGATGTTGGTATCAGTAAATGTTTGCTGCATTTCGGTTAGATTGTCATGATTTTCATAGAATCATAGAATCATAGAATTAGCCTAAAAATAAATTATTTTCTTCATATTATTTGCTGCACTTATATATAAAGTGTTCCCTCATGCCCTGAGCAAGCTTTCAATTGCAACAGTAGCTGGGATGCAACATGCTTTTTTCCATGTCCTTTGAAGAAGAAATAACAGTGAAAGATAGATACAGATCTTGCAATGGCACACATGGTATTTTATATAACTGCAATCAAAACCACAATTGGCTTCATACTGGGACATATCAGTGCTTCTGTATTGTAGCTACCCTATCCCAAAATATTTCTCTTCATTGGTAGCTGTCTGTTAGATGTAAGATCTGAGTTGAAGTTATTTTAGTAATTAGGATCAAATCACAGGTAAGAGTTAGCCTACCTGGCTATTTCTATAATTCTGTACCTCTCTCTATGTGCATATGTAGATATCATAGGTACATAGAGTATATATCTGTATGTGCATTCGTCTACCTATCATGTCTACAGTGCTGGCTTCTGGCAGAAAACAAGGACAGGTATGTGAAGGGTTACGTATCTGTCACACAGCCCAGGAGGCAAGTGGAGAGGGAAAGGAGTCTGATGTCTTTGTAGTGTAGAAGATGGAGAAGGCAGCTAAAGTCTGGGCTACTCACAGAAGCCGAATGGCCAGACCCAGGGTGTGGTGGTACAAAGTCTGGTTGAGGCCAGTAACGAGCAGAGTACCCCAGGGGTCACTACTGGGTCCAGTCCTGTTTAACACCTTCATGGGGTCCCTTCCAGCCTTAGCCATTCTGTGATTCTGTGAAACTTTTTTGGATGGTGAAAGTTATATTTTTAACCACTGGGGCAGATCATGGCAAGTCTTTTGTGCAAGGGAGGAAGATGACCATTTCTCTGTATCATTCAAATCCATTCCAGCTGCTATAGCCAAAAGGTTCAGAAATAATTTTTCAGTAACTAAAGTTAGAATGCGCACTCCAAAATGCTCTGATGTTGCTCTACATGCTGACCAACAAAATACATGAGGATGAAAGCTGTCAATGAAAAATCAGCACAAGAAGAAGCCCTGAGAACTGCAAGGACAGACCTTGCAACTTTTTACCTTCTGCATCCTTGCTGATTTGCCCTTCCCACTTTCTCCAAGTGTGGTTCCTAGGGATATCCTGCGGTGATGACTGGGCCTTTTGTTTGGACCTTGTAGGTCAGACTTGGCCTGGAGCCTGCTGTTTGAAGAGCCCGGCACTAAAACTGAAACAACTATTTAGTACTTCAGTGTGGCACAGTAATACACTTAACTCTCTAGATCACAGTCCCCTGCTTGGTGACTCATAGCAAGTCCTCTAGGTGTCTAAATTGGTTTTGTTGGCAGTTTTCAGTTGCAAGTTTTTTCTTGCCAGTAAGATCTTTGAAGATGAGCTGGAGAGGAAACTAGCAGGGATGCTCTTGTGTTATTGCCAGCTGCAAAATTGTGCTCAAGAAATGTCTTCTTTTGAGAGCTAATGGTTCCCCTCAGAGATTAAAGGGTCAATCTGTACCATATGGTTGCTGTCCTAGTTCAGGCTCTGATGGCAGAAGAGCTTTTCATGGCAGAAAGCAGCAGAATGAAGAGATAAGAGGAGCACTCATCAGCTAGCAGAAGTTTGGGATTCTTTTGAGCAGAGATGAGGGGTTCTGAAGCCTGCTAAGTAAAATAACGACAACCCTGTCACCCATCCCAACCCTGCCAAACAGAGCTGTATATATATCAGCATTCTTCCTCTACAAATTCCTTTCAAGTGTACTCAGTATTCAGTAAGAGACTATGCACATCTGCTGTTACAAGAAGCAAGTTTAATTGCTGATGGGATTTTTTCCCACTAGCATTTCAACCCATCTGCATGTTGCGATTACTGAAGCCTAATTTTGTTTTTGTCTACTTCAACCTTTTCAAGTGATATTCATTAATCCCATCTATGGCATCTCTAACATGTGGGAAATCTGCCTAGAGTAATTACAAAGTATTTCCTCTGCACTTAGTTCTCATATAAGAGCATGGGAAGATAATGAAGGCTGATTGTAGTGTCATCATTCCATTGAGGAAATGAATGATGCTGTTCAAATAACAGCTGGCTTGTTATATAAAAGAAATGACAGATCAGAATAATAAAGGCAAACTCCCCTTTAACAGATCATTCTGAATTGAAAGTCTCAAATAATTGCCTGGAATCCTGGAAATACAGAAAATAGTACAAAGAGGTCCTATAGCTTGCTCTCTGAATGATTGCGTGTATACATATATAAATATGTATGCATGCTTGAACATATATGCCTAAAAATGTATAGCATTTTTCTTTCTATTATTTTTAATATGATATATATGTTAATGTATGTATCACAGTAAGCAAAAAAAGGATCACTAAGAATTGTATTTTTATATCTGGAATATCCATTCTGGAAAATAGAACACAGTTTCTTTTTATTGTTAATTGACTTGATCTGGGCATTTACGAATGTGAATGATATGTATTAACATTGAATTTAAGGGGCAATAGGAGTCTCACTGTATAATAATAGTTTACAGCAAAGTATCTTTATCAAAATCTTGTGAGAGCTTTAATCATATATGTATTATATATATTATATGTATAAAATAGAATACCTCAGTTTTAAAATATTCTATTTAGAAGGTCTCACTTCTCCACAGATAAAATTTGCAGTGCTCAGCTCATATCTTGAGAAGCTGAAGGGCTCACTTCACTGTTTCTTTTTGTCTGAGGGTGCATTCCTAGACAGTCTTTCAGATGAGCTAAACCCTAGAGCTTGGCACCTTTAATAAAGAAAGGTTAACAAAATGTGGAATTATCCGTGTGCAACACCTGCTTGCTAAATGGAGTTTGGAATGAAGACAGGCTAATAACAAGTGATATTTTTCATGTCTACCAATTTCCTTGAATGATGCAAGGAAAATATCATTCAGCAAAAGGCATGATTTTAAATGATACAGAAGATAAAATTAAAGCCAGCAACTTCATTAGGGTAAAATGAGGCACTGGGATGAAATCTTTGAGAACAGACTCTCTCAGCAGCACCAACTACATTCCTAAACTAGACGCAGGAGATTTTGGAAGAATTCTTCACATGCGCCCATTTTAAAATGTAAAGCTCCAGTAACTGACATAAACTGGGCATGCAGGATCCATAAATAAGATGGACCCCAATAAAAGAATCACAGACTAATACCAGTCTCTAGTTCAACCTCCTGCTCCAGGCAAAGTCTGCTATGAAATCAGACCACATTGCTTAAGGTTTTGTTGAGCTGAACTAACCTTCAAGGATGGAGACTGCACAACCTGTCTGGGCAACGTGTTCCACTGTTTGACTTTCCTAATAAAGAAATACACATATTGTTTTTATTCAGTAATGTTTGCCAGTGGGGTAGCATAAGCTAAAATCCGTGTGTAGAGCTTTAGCAAAGAAATCCATATAGAACATAAAATCCTGTAAGAGAGGGCAATAAAGTAGTTTAAATTGAGAGTATATAAAGTCTTCACGAAAGGCTAGCTTCAGGAAATGGTGGAACAAAAATATAACTTAATTCAATTAGATTTTTATTATTATTCATAAATGAAGAAATAGGGATCTATATTGCCATAGCAACAAAATACCGTATGTTATTTCTATATAAATTTGAAAATGTAGTGTTCTCACATGAAATTAAAACCAGAGCCCGGGAGCACAAAGAACATTGAAGTAATGCATTTATAATAGGAAACTAGTAATTTTCTGACCAACTGGTTTTGTATCCAAATTAAAAATTGTTGAAAGGGATATTTAACACTGAAGTTGATTTTTGGGAAGTATCTCTTCACTCCAGAGCTAGAAATTATTTAAGACCCACATTTTTCTTAAAGAACCATATATGCAGTTTTGCAGAAGTAATGCTTTGTTTGATAACTCAGTGCATAACCCCTTTAAAATAATATATATATATATTGTGTAGAAAGAGGTATAATCTATGCTGCACATGTGAACTGATTCTACCTCTTGAAAACATAATTTATAGAGAGGTTATTAATCTCAGATTTACTGAATACATTTACTGAAAGGCTTTTTCTGAAAGCAATTTTATACAGCAGAGATATCTGCGTGCATTTAGAATGGCATTCTGCAATCCTAAGTTGCTAACCTTTGCATATGTTGTAAACCCTTCAACCTGAATGCCTCTTAACACCAAACTAAGCCCAACTGCAAATTTAAGGTAGTAGTGGTTAGAGCCAAAGTCAGAGTGAAAGTAGTTTGCAATCTTTTAGCTGGTGGACAGCATTCACATTTAGCATTTCAGTATCTCATTGGAATTCAGACATCAGATGAAATTGAGATCTAAATGGGAGCTCAGAATGTCTTTTTGTTAGCAGCAGTATTCTTGCAGCTCTCACAAGAGGGTCAAAGAAGGGAGGCTGAATAAGAATCTCTTCTGCTGCTTATTCTTTTAAAGCCTGGATCTAGACTCTGCTGCCTCTGTTAGAAATCACATCAGCCTTTAAGAATTTGGGGGCTTTCAGGAAGGGATAAAAGAAGGCAATTTTAATCCAAAAATTTGCACCTGACCTGCTCTTATTGATGTCACTGGAAGCTTTCCAGGCTCAAGTATGGCATAATGTGTATGAAGGTGCTGTGCTGACTCTGAATTTTCCCAGATGATTGAGGCTCTCATCTGTTCTACATTTTTAATTTTCAGTAACGGGGATAGACCAGTTGTTCCTTTCTCAACTGATTTGGCAATGGTAGAAATTTTATATTTTATATTGAGTGTCATATTAAAAATTCAGACCTTAGTTCTGTTAGTGAATAATTACATCAAGATCAAGGGGATAGATGTGATGGGTTTTATTCCTTAATAAATTTTTAAGTCATTAACAATAAAAAGACATTTAATTGCTATTTCTGCTCTAGCAAAGTTCTCTGAAATTTTATGTGTTCAGTCTCATCACATTTTTCCAGTTCACATTTTCTCCTCTTTCCAGAACGTTGTGGTGAACTCAGTATATAAATGCAAAATATTTAGATAGTAATCAATGTCAAGTGGCCTTAAATTGAATGACACTGTCAGTTTTAACTGATTAAATTGCCAGCAGCCATTGTGTCAGCAGAATATCCCTGTCAGTTACAAAGCAGCCACTGACCAGCTGACCAAGGAGATAAGTCTGTTAAAACATCTAGTGTTTTAGCAGCTGGCAAAACACTGAGGAATGCCTGACAGTCAGGAAAAAAGAAGTTCATGCTGCATGCATTGCTAAATTGGTAATTGCTACCATTTCAGCAGTGGACTCAATAAGCATCGAAAAGATCAGGTAGGGAGAGAGAAGAAAAGAGGATAAGCTCTTCTTTGAATTCCTTTCATTTAAATTAGAGTCAGCCCATAGCTGTCTGTATTTGAGGGTTACAGTTGTGATATAATTCTGTCATTGGACAAAGACTTTTGAAACTTCTATTAAATTTTTCAAAAAACCTGGAAGGAATTAAGCACATAAATACCGCTAAAAAGAAGCAGAAATTAGGTGTTTAATTCTTTTCAGGTCAAAGAAATGTATGGACTAAACTGAAAACATATAATTGTGTTTGGTTTAGGTAGACAAAACAATGCAAAACTGATAAACCAAATCCAATGTTGTTTTCACTTCCTTCAAAAGACAAAATGATTTTCTACTTCGAATTTCCCTAGGCATGTGTAGTCCTGTCTTTGGGTATTTCCATCTCTGTATGCTCTAGTCTGAGCACCTTTTCACATCTACATCCTTCGTTAGAGATTACAGACACGATCTTACATGGAAGCAAAAGGCAGGACTGTCCCTGTCTGCATGAGTATTGCAAGCAAAATGGCCATTGTTCAGCTTGAGCAATCTGGCTTCTGGGATCCTGGGTCCATTTCAGCAGAAGAGATTTTACAAGGGGATGACAAACTCAGGGCAGTCAGCAGCCTGTCACAGCACTCTGCCTGCAGCAACAGAAATAAATCACTTCAAATCACAGCAGAAGGGAATTCCACCTTGCATAGAAGATATTCCTTCACCCTTGCACTTTTTCTCATGAAAACAAGCAGTATGTGCTGCTAAAGTATCTGTGTGACTCACTGTGGGCACCTGGACACCTACCCTAAGGAGACAAGCTCTATTCATGGACAGAGGCCAAGATTATAGCTCTTGAGAAGGCAACGAGATACCCCTGTGATAACTTTTTTATATTAGCTTGTTTAAGTTGTACCTACTCAGATCCTGTTCTGTGTTGGACATCTCTTCGCTGAGGACACTGCTGGAAAGGTCTCCAAATGGAGATTCTCTAATCCTAAATTTTAGCCCCTGATCTAGATGGTCAGATCTTCTTCTATATCATTTCTCTACTCATCAGGGAGCAACCTCATATCAGATGCCTAACACAGGAACACTAGATTCTTGCTGGGTTTAAGGAGGGGCTTAAGAATATCTGCCATGTGACAAGAAGGGACTTTTCTGCAATAATTATAATAATAATTATAATTAATAATTATAATTTCCTGCAGTTGATTATAAGCAATCACATTACATAAATCTCTTTTAAAATGTCAGCTCCACCTTCCAGCTAGTCAGATTTGGAACTACCTATATATACCAGATCCATTGCAGAACCTGCTCCTCTCTTATTTTTCTTCTAAAAAAGAAAGAGCATGGAGACAGGTAAGGATATTACAGACCAAAGTGTGGGAAGCAGTAGCAGTAGAAATTAAGGAAGAACAACTTTCAAAGCTTGTCCTTTAGTCCTACTGAAGATTATTCATTATAGTTTCTATTTGATTTGGCACTAAAGTTGTAGAGTTCACAACATGGGAGTTCGAAACCAAGTGGCAACACAGCTACTTAGTGTGAGATAACTAAAAGAAGGATCTGGACAGATTTAACAGTACGTCTGAAATGCCTATGAGAGAGACGCCCAGATGGAAAAGCTGTGCAGTGGTATGGCAACTCTCCATGCATATGCATGTAGTAAATGTGAGGTGCTGGGATGTATTAATGGGGGAACTACATTAAGACAGTAGAGTTTAAACCTTCAAAATCGAAATGGACAGTTTGGGTGTTGTATAAATGAAACTGACAAAGAATTCTGTTTTCCATCCTCAGACAAAGATCAGTAACATATTTTGAATTGGTAAGGAACCAGGCTGATCTTTTGCTCAGCCCTACTCTCTCAACCCTAAGCAGAAATACTAGATGATTCCACGCCTCCCCATCCCCCCCTCCCCCCCCCAAAAAAAAAGGATTGTAAATGCCAAATATGCCAAATGAAGGTTGACTGTGTGCAATTAAGATGAATGGATTCAGCCAAATTGTGGAATCCAACAGTTAAACCCTTTTCAGGATCCAAACATGACAGTAACAACTACTCGGGCCACTTTCACTATGTACACACAGTACAATAGTGAATACAAAAATCCCATCCAAATGCACAGCTTCACCTCAGACTCTGTCTTGCTTATGATGTGCTACACTGGTCTGCATGCCCAGGAATCTTGATTTGTGAAGGGGGACCAGTGGCTCTGCAACCCTCCCTGTGCATGTATTCCTGTTTACAAGGTATGCAAATGTATGCAAACTCTGCAGTTACCCATTTCCCTCTTCAGCCTGGTGGTGAGAAGCGCAGAAGGTGTTCGTTGAACTTTGAACAACATACACTTGCCTCTGAATTAAGTAAGTACATCCATATCGGAAGCTACATGGTGGAATAATGGAGGTTGGGAGCAGGAATAACTTAGTGGTCCGCTGATGAAGCCCTGAATAATGTGATGGTTTATTTCTGTTGCAATTTCAAAGCCGGAATATGTTCTACTAAAAGCTCCATGCATTTTTTTAGCTTGGGATTTTTGAGAATCCTACACATCTGTGTACCCACGTTTTACATGCATGCACTCAGAAACACCTACCAAGTATATACTTAGATCTTTGAGTGGATTATGCTATTTTAACATCTGCAGTCTATATAAAAACATGGGTTGAAACAGAATGCTAACTTAAATAGAAAAGAAGGAATTAGGAAGCACAATTCTAGAGAGTTAGCAGACTGTTAGTAGCAGTTCTTTTCTTTTTTACTAATTTCAAAATTTTAAAAAGAAGACCAAATTAAATTTTAAAGTAAGATGTCCTTCCAAGCAAATAATGAGTAAGCTTTTTGGACGGTGCTTGACAATGATTCTCTATTTTCTCCACTTGCTCTTTTTAGCATTTGAAATTTGCTAGTCAAAGGAGTATTTTGAGGAATTTCTCACAAAAAGAAATAGAAATTAAAAAATGAGAATGTAATTAAGGGGTACATGAATATCAAGTAAAAAGAGGGAAAGAGCCACAATTATTATATTTTCCTTCACCCATTGATTATGTCATCAAAGATAATTTCTGTTTACTTTCTTCCCTTCTGTGAAACATTAGAAAATGAGGCTTCTTGCTCGTGTCTAAGATATTTCACATGAGCCATTATTGTGATATTTCTATCACACTTTGGCATAATTTGGAAGAAGCTAATTTATTTTCTGGATGCATAACAATTCCCCCGGACAGGTGCCATTAGGTTGCTGAGGGTCAGTTGCTCCCTTTATCCATGTATTTGAAAGTTTAAATGATTCAAAGGGCAGACATACTTACACATAATCAGTCAGGCAGAGAATTACTAAAACAGATATGAAACAACTTTCCATCCTGATCTGTATTTAACAGAGTTAAATGTGCTAACACCATAAAACAGAGGTATCAGATTTGTGTGTGTAAAACCCTGAGTAAGTCAAGCCTCTTTGACTTAGATCCTATGTTCAAAGTGAATTTTAAAAAATCATTTTGTTCAAACTATTGCCTGACAATACAGTCTAATGCTTGCATTGAAAAGCTAAATTAGATACCAACTCCAAAAATCTGGCAGAGCTGTAGCCATGAAAGTTCAATAGGAGGAAAGGTGTCTCAGTAGTAGGAGATGCATTAAAATCCTACCCTTGTGGAATGAGACACTAATGTATTTTGATGACTTAAGCATGTCAGGTCTAAAATAAAGCATAGCAACTAAAGAACTCTGTGATGGGAGAACTGCTGGAGAAGTACTGGACATGGATTCCTATTTGGCTCTTTTTTTTCCTTTCTTTTTTTTTTCTTTGTAGTTACTGTTTCATTTGAGAAAAAAACTAATTTGATTTCAAAATGGTGGAACACTTTCTTGAAAGCATATATGCAGTTGTTAAAGAGACTGTTTTGTATCACTGTAATACCAGCTATACAAGTACTGTAATGAACCTACCACATTGTTATAATCGGAGACATTGAAAAACAACTGCAAGTTTCAGCAGAAACTGGATTAAAATCACACTTTGATTATTTTCTATATTTCATTCCATATTAGTAGCAAACCAAAAGAAATAAAAGTATTTTTGATGCAAAGATACAGATAGAAAGTTAATGTGCTGAATCAATCAAAAATGAAAGAAAACAAGTCAGTGTGTACTTGAAATTTTACTTTGCTACAGTAGCTGACAACATAATCACACTGACAACAGTTCTAACAGTCTGCACATTTCTGGGCATTAAGCATATATTCATTTTTCACTTCAAAATAATTAATAATCTGATCTTATCTGTGCTTTGGTTTAAGCCATGCAGCTCCTCTGAACACTCCAAAACAGCAAAATAAATTCTTCTTTCTCTTCACTATCTCAGCAAATTTAATAGGGTTTCATATTAAAGTTACTGCCTTAAGGGTATCAGATTGCTCATTCACCAAAAAAGCATCTCATGTCCTCAGCTGAAAATCTTATTAAACATAATGAAGTAGCAATCAATCCCTTTATGATGTACAGAGCTATTTTTCACCAAAGAAAAAAAAAAGAAAAAAAAAAAAAACTACCCTTCAGTGTCGTGCCAAATAATACATATGACTGTTACTTCACAATTTCCTTTTTCACACAATCAGAAGAATTTATGTCAGAAGAAACCTCTCAAAGCCATCTTGTCCAAACTCCTTCTCAAAGTAGGTTTGACTTCGAAGTTAGATCAAGTTGCTCAGGACTTTGTCCAATGAGTTTCCAAAATCTCCAAGGACAGAGGATCCACAACCTCTTTGACCAATTCCCTTCTGTACTTGGCCACCTTCACTATGAAAAATTATTTGCTGTGACCATTGCTTCTTGTCCTCTCATTGTGCCTCCTTGAGAAGTCTGGCTCCATCTGTACTATAACTCCCCTAGAGACAGCGAAGACTGCAGAGATACCCCGAACTTAGACTTCCTCCTGAGAGTCATAGACTTTGCAGACACTTCAGGTGATTTAGCTCCCTAACCACTGTAGTGGCCTTCCACTGGACTGTCTTCAGATTATCCTTTCCTATATAGGACGGGGGGTAGCAAAAGTAGACACAGCTCCAGACACGGCCTCACAACTGCCATGAAGAGGGGAATAATCACTTTCTTTGACCTACTGTTTATGCTTTTGCCAGCATAGCCCAGCATGGTTATTGTCATGGTTATTGCGTGGTTATTGAATGGTTTATTGTCATAAAGGCATGGTACTGACTCGTGCTCCTCTTGCTGTCCTCCAGGATCTTGGGTTCCTCTGTAGTATGAGACATTGCTGCATGAGATTGTTCTGCTCCACATTCAGGGCTCTACATCCATCTTTACTGAACATCATAAGGTTCTTCTCAGCCCATTCCTTCAGCTTTTCAAGGTTCCTACAAATGGCAGATGTTCTCACCAGCCCTTCATCACAATTTTGTGTAATCCATGAACTTGTTGAGTGTACGTTCGCTCCTATAGTCCAGATTGTTGATGAAAACACTAAACAGTTTTGGGACCTAAATTAACCCCCCAAAGAATACCATATTTCATATGCTACCACTTAGATTTTTAACCACTGTCTGGTAATGCTTTGAGCCCAATGGTCTAATTAGTTTTTCACACAGGTACTCCATCTACCCCTCCAGTCTGTAATTTGGCTACAAGGTTACTATGGGACACTATTTCAAGGGGCTTGGAAAGCCAAGAGGAATGACATGCTCTACTCTCCCTTTGTCTACACAGCTACTCTTTTATCACAGGAAGCAACCAGGCCAGTCAGACATTATTTGTACTAGGAAAATCTATGTTAACTGCTTCCTGAACAATTTTTTGTTCTTTTGCTTGGAAATAGCTTCCATGAAGACAGTCCCCGTAATTGTCACAGGCACTGAATTGAGGCTGACCCTCCTGTCATTACTGTCCTGTTTCTTACTTTTTTCCTGAAGGTGGACAGTCTTCGGAAAGCTCCCCCGATTGCCAAATACTTTGAAGAACATTAGAAATGGGCCTCACAGTAATATCGACAAAAGCTGAGTTTAAACCTGTCCATCTCCAGGGAGTTGTCTGTGTTCAGTTTGCTGTAGCTCAGTCCTCCACCATGGCTACCAATACAGACTAACTAAGAATTAATTGCCAGAACAAAGGCAAATAAAACACTGAGTATCTCTACCTTTTTCATGTAGTTCATGAAACTAACTAAACTAACTAACTAAAGCCATATATCCCATTCAGTACTAGACCTCAATTTCCGTGTTTTTCCTCTGTTGCCAAAGTATCAATAGGACCTTTCTAGTTGTGCATCACATCCTCAGCTGTAGCTGAGATTTGACTTTCCTTGTATCATCCTTGTCTGCCTGGTCAGTTTAGCCAGGAGGTACCCTTTCAGTTTGGCTGGTCTTCTGCTCAACTGCCTGCACATCAGGATGGACTGCTCTTGTGCTTTGAGAAGATTGTTCTCAAATCCTTGGCCCCTTTAAGCCCCATGGCAGCCTCCCATGACTATCAGTTTCCTGAACAAACCAAAGTTCCCTCTTGTAGTCTATGGTCATTATTTTGATAGCTGTTTTCCTCATATTCTTCAGCTCTATTATCTCATGGTCACTGCAACCAAGGCTACCATTGCTTTTCACATCCCCAGCAAGCTTATTCCTATTCATGAGCGTTGGTGGTTTAACCCGGTCGGCAGCTAAACACCACACAGCCGTTCACTCACCCTTTCCCCTCCCTCTCTAGGATGGGGGAGAGAAACGAGAAAGTGAAGCCTGTGAGTTGAGATAAAGAGTTTATTAAGACAGTAGAATAATAATAATAATAATAATAAGTATGAAACAAATGATGCACAATTGCAATTGCTCACCACCCGCTGACCGATGCCCCACCTATCCCCGAGCAGCCGGTCCCCGCACCCTGGCTAGCCACCCCTATATATTGTTTAGCATGACGTCAGATGGTATGGAATACCCCTTTGGCCAGGTTGGGTCAGCTGTCCTGGGTCTGTCCCCTCCCAGCTCCTGCTGCACCCCCAGCCTGCCCACTGGCAGGACAGGGCGAGAAGCTGAAAAGTCCTTCTTTGCCTTAGTGTAAACACTGCTCTGCGACAATCAAAACATCAGCATGTTATCAGCGCTCTTCTCATCCTAATCCAAAACATAGCACCCTACCAGCTACTAGGAGGAAAATTAACTCTATCCTAACTGAAACCGGGACAATGAGTAACTGATCTTGCAGAGCACCTCTCTCAGCCAGTGTATCCAGCAACTCTGTCACAAAATTATCTGTAGAACTTTCTTGACTTGTTTCTGACACTTATCTCTCCTCCCAACAGCAAAGATCTAGAGAACCCTAAAGTCATAGGGTCACACTAATTTGTTCACCTCTACTTTGTCTAATTCAATCAAATCTGAAATTGTCTTTAGCCACTTTTATGCAACAGAATCGGATACAGAGCATCAGCTTTCCACATATGAATTCTTTAGGTTGTATGTTTACTTGTAATGTCAGTTTGGGAGGTATGTTTCAGCTCAATCAAAAATTGTGTTTGATGCAATAATTCCTGGAACTGAAAGTCTGCATTATATGGTGTTAATGGGAAATCAAATGAGGTGAATAGAATGATCCCTTGAAGTCTTAGAAATCAATTACTTAGAGGACATGGAGAAATTATTTAGTTAAAATAAGAATCATATTAGCCTTCCAACAGTATTCAAGCCAAAACTCAAGTGACATAGAAAAACATTATTTCTTCTCTTTAATATCAGAACTGCTTTATCCTTGCCAAAATCTAAAGAAAGGCCATCAATCTTTTAAGAAAAATATTGCTCTTGTTTCACATATTTCTGGTGCAAATGAAAGCAGTCAGTAGAAACCTCACAAAAAGATTCACAATTGTTCTCAGACAACCCTCTACACTGTTGAGTGCTTGTCCTAACTCTGTTATAGATTTAAAGAAAGCAGAAATTAAGCAAATATAGTTTTCCTACTTGCATTATCCAATATGACACATTCCCAGTTAAGCTAGGTGGCTAGAGCAGTGTGGTCATACAGACCCCACTACAACACACCCACTTACCTGTACTGCTAATTTGCATCTAAAGGCATTTTATTGTTTCAGGATTTGGCATTTTGACTAATATCATTAAGCTATGGAATTTTGCAGATGTAGCTTTGATTAAAGTATAAATGCCACCCCCATTTCCATTTCTTCTTCACTGTGTGCTTTCGTAATGGCTATTTTTTTCTCCTTTCAGAAAAAAAAAAAAGAAAGTTGTTAGACACTAGTTTATTCCCTTGCTAAATTTAATGGGCTTCAGCAATAGCCTGTTTGAAACTGAAATTTCAACTCAACTGCAGCATCCTTCATCTAACAACATAATCAGAGATGTGCTGCTTTAATGTTCTGTTGATACTGGAAAAATGAGAATAATGACCTTTGTGCTAATTAGTTAACTCATGCTCATTAGTTAACTCAATTAACTATGTTAATTTGGGGCTCAAATAAATATTGTTGCTGTACATGTTAGTAGCCTTCTAATTCCTTCATTTTAGTTGGGGCAAGCATATATTTCCTCTCAATCACTTTTTTTTTTTTTTTTTCTTAAATTCAGGTGAACTAGAGCACTAGAAATCGATCAATTGTACATGGTGCTGTGCGATTCTCTATGCTATTTTCTGCTGAGACTTATGTCCTCTTTCTGTCTAATCTTCTTCTTTCTGAAGATACTCTTGTGACACATTCCCGTTTTATTTCTGATAATATAAAGAATTAAGATGTTATCCATGTCATTACAATAAAAAACCTCCTCATAAACATGCAAATTGTATCTTTTCGATATGCAAATTGCGTCTTTTCAGGTACCTCCACAGTTTATCTGCCTGAACTATAACAATAAAATTGCAGCACACAGCACAGTAAATATGATTGTCAGATCCTCTACTCTCAGACCCTATCCTTATAATGAAAACACCCAGAATCTAAATTTTGTTCTTGGACAAGTCACTGGTTCTTTAAGCCCCTTCAGAGGTGACCATTTCACTCAGAGAGCATATTATCTTCAAGTTATTACTTGAAAAGTTATTTGGCAGTGAAGTTAACAGAGAGATTGTCAGGTAAGACTGATGCTGTCAGCCTGAAAGCACAGTCATGCAGCTGGTACTGTGCAGAACTGCGTGAGCTTCCATTGCAACAGGACCTGTCAATCTGTCACGTTATTAAAGATCTTAGGGGCTGGTGACTGCAAATGTACCAAAGGTTTCCTAGAAGGTAATGGTGCAAAGACAAAAACCTGTCTGATGTTTCCATCACTGAGCAGCCAAGGGCAACAAAGTTAGTTTTAAAGCTTACTTATCCTCATATTTTCATTACTTTTTTTCAGATTACTTCTTGATGGAAGTTGCCCAAAAGTGCTCATTGACCCCTTGTTGCCTCAGAAAATGCGTATATTACATAATCAATAATCAGGTCCTTCGTCTGCCACTTTATTTAAGAAAAGGCTGGAAAACGGAAGAAACTTGCCACTTTATTAAAAAGTGGGAAAACATTTTTTTTTTTTTGTCTTTCTCAGTTCACAGAACTGTATCTGCAACAGAGTTGCATTCTGTCTCATTTCTGAAAGAGGTTTTCTACCCATAGCCTTGGAGAGGGCCCTTCACTGAAAATAAGCCCTAGAAACTTTGTAAATCGCAGAGCTCTGAGGATGACTTGCAATAAATAGTGGGAAGATCAAAGGAGGATTAGAGGCTAGCTGTGAAGAATATGGGCAAGAATGACAAAAGGAAAGGCTCTGTTAACTCAGTTATGTTCCCACAATGAGAAAAAATAAAGGAAGAAAACCCTTAACTTTTATTTATTTATTTTTTGATTCATTGCTGAATAGAAGAGTTCCTTGTATACCTGTGTTGCTTTTGTCCTGTTGACCTACATACCAGACAGGAAGAGACTCCCACAGAGTATTTCATGCTAGTGGATGAGTTGGTTATATGTCCTAAACTTGGAGGATAGGCTGCAGGAATTTTAGTCTGTTAAATATAGCAACATCTTAAGATTTAGGAAAACATGTAAAAACAAAGTAGAAAACGAGACCTTCTCCATGATTATTATTTCTTTCCTTGACTTTTCCTCTTTTTGTCTTACACGGCTTGGTCTGTTCTAGCTTCCTCTCAGGCACAATTTGCCAAGGTGAAATAATGAGCAGCAACTTTGTTCTTCAGAATAATGAGCACTGACCAGCATTCTCCCCTCTTTTCTTGTCATCACAATTAGATAAATGCCCACTTTAAGATCATCTTTACCTTTTAATCTACACTTTCATAGCTGTGTGTTTCAGGAGTCGATTCACAGTAAAATGGGTTTGAACTTAGACCTGAGTACTATGAGATGTGCTGTCATGCATTGCTATTCAATTTAGATGACTAACACATTGTATTTCGTCCACTGTGTTATCAATGCATGGTGACAGTCCTCTGCTATGTGCGGACAGATTATGTGCTATGACCCTTTCTGCTCGAACCAGGGTACCAAAGTCTGATAAATCATGATTGTAGGCAGTCCAGGAATAGCAATTAGGGTAAGCACCAACTATTAATAATCTGTGTCCCCTTATCAGCTGTACTAGGGAAAGTACTGGAGCACACTGAAGCTCCCACATGGCCCCCTTAACCAGGTTTCCTTTCTGTGGAAAAAGGGGGACAGAGAAGAGAAAGAGGGAGAGAAAAAGGGCACAGATCTGTGATCAGGACAGACACCTACAGCTGGGAACAGGAATTTCTCACAGGCCAACTAATATAAACAGAATTCTTATGAGGCCTGAGGTAAGCATATATTATACCTGACTGAGCACTCCTCCATGAGATTGTGTTGTACTTCCTGCATAACGAATATCAACTTTCACTCACAAATGTGTTAACAAGGCAGCATTTGTAACCATCCTTAGCAAAAAGGGAAGCTTAAACACAGTGAAGTTAAGTGACTCCTAGACACTGAACCCCTTGTTGCCAAGATTAAATATAATAGACCAGTGGGATAACTGGGACTTGAAAGCAGTCATGAAATGATGAGTTTGCAGAAATTAATCATCATTTTCCCTTTGACTTCAGCAACTGAGCAGTCAGGATTTCAGCTCAAACCTTTGACTGCCAGACTGCTGCTTTGAATCAAAATGGAGCCTCTTTCATCTGGTGGCGGTGGAGAAATCTCTAAAACATTTTTTTTCGTGGTGATGGCAACTAAGAGAGGAAACTAGAAACTCAGAAACAAAAACATGATCAAATGCCGTGTTTGAAATATATTGATGTATGCCAAGAAATCCCACTGAAGCTCATACAAGCTTTAATCCTTTTCACTACACATAGGTCTTGCAACCCATAAAATGCAATTGCTAAGAAATGTAAACTCCACCTGATGTCAGTAAGACTATTTAGGGGTATCCTAGGACTGTCAAATGCAGTTAAGCTTGATTCTACAATAATAAGAACATAAAATTGGCCAAACTGACTAGTCCATTCAGCTCAACAGCCTGTCTTGAAAAGTGGCTTGTAACTGATTCTTAGGAAAACAGGCATGCATAGGGTAAAGGTTCCCCTGATACTTCCCATACAGCTCTGACAGTGTACTTTCTACATCAGAGATTGCATCCAAATGATTGTCTTTAACAGATGCTGAAGGATGTGAACCCATTTTGGCCTCCACAATACCCTGTGACAACGAATTACACAGTTTAATTATTTATAATGTGAAAATAATCCCTCTGGAGAGAAAGCAATCATTTAAGTGAACTGTGAGGCAACTTGCTCAGTCAGACATTCTGCGGATCGAGTTGCAATGCCAGGGCCACAGCAAATACCCCAGGCAGTGCTACCCAGAGCAAAAGGCACACATTAGCAACGATCTATTTCCACTTGCTATTCTGAGCTCACTGAAGTGTGATGGGTATCACGTCTTGCATATACCAATAGGACCTGCTCCAGGGGGAGGAGTACAGAGAGGCATCTCAGGGAGAGATCTCAGCCCACAACTGTGATTATGCCACTAAAATTTACAGCAACTTCAAGCACGCTGCTCAGCAAATTGTTCCACCAGGCATCTCAAGAAAATTATGTGAGGATCTCTTCAGTTTGGCAAACAGGAATATCACCACAAAAACTGACCTGGAAGAGTAACAGAAAATGCTGCCCACTTTCTTTATTACAGGTTTGAGTGAAATTATTATAGCTTAAAGTAGATGCATTTCCTCATAGATGGTCCAGAAAATAAGAAGTGATAGAGTATTTGGGCTTCTTTGTATCCTGGCAGCCTTATAAAAGCTTTATAAAAGAGCAAAAGTTATTTTGATCTCCTTATTGCCCGTCACAGAATAGGAGGGGCAATCTTAGGAGACAGTAGTCTTAGGAAGCTATCAAATAGAGAAAAAACAAAACAACAACAACAAAAAAAAAACACTTAAAAACACCCTATGTCAGATGGTAAATGTTTCTTTAACTCACCTTTCAATTCTTGCTACAGATACATGACTCATATTCAGAATCCTACAGATGTTTTCCCTGTGACATCAATGTAAGGTGCCTAACAACTCTATATACTCTTGCTGTGAAAAAAGAAAAACAAAATCACACAAAAACAAAACTGCAACTTTGGAGAGGGCAGGGAAGCAGATTAGTGACTATTAACTGAATTAGGATCACACTAGGAACTTATAAAGAATCATCTTGATCTTTCCACAGTACCGGGAGTTGATGCTTGCTAATTTGTCAGGCAACAAGAATTTAATTTAGTCAGTCAAGTTGATTGGGATGACAAACTCTGCAGGTTGACTGTACATATTATTCACTTGTGTTTGTCATCCGTCTTTTAAAAGTTTTCTTTGCAAAGAACTCCATTCTTTGACACAGGCCAGAAATAACATCTCTTTTCCCAATGACAGATATTTCTGAAGTCTGGACCTGTCAGTGAAGAAAATAACAGTTTTTGGGCTAAGAATTAGTGTGCTTCAAACCATCTCCCCAGGTTGTTCCACTGCCATGTGCCATTCAGTGAACATCTACAAACATTACTATAAAGAAATCCATTGTTCTCTTGCTTCCTCTTCAGCTGCAGTTTCCAGAATACTAAGCTTGAAAATTAATTAATTAAAAAAAAAAAAAGAAGAAAAAGAGATCAGAGATGCAAACTATGCATGTAATTTGAAAAAGAAGCAATGAAGACAAAAAAAAAAAAGTAACTCCCTTTTTCTTGCAAGGCATTTTGAAACCTGAAGGATCTAACTCTCACCCAGGAGCACATACATTAGTATACAGAAGCTGCTGCAGACAGAATATATATATTGGCAGATGTCATCTCAGAAACCAAAAAGAAAGGCATGGGAATCAGGGACTGCAAAGAATAAATTGTTTTAGAGGCTCTTACAAAGAGGTGCTACAGAAGGGATATTTGTTGGGATGTGTTTCTGAGCTGGCTGTATAAAATCCCAGGGTTTCTGGCTGATATTGCATGAGACGGCTGGTCTAATCTATCAGCTTGCTACTGACAAGTGGGCTGCCCCCATAAAAAGGGGGTTGAGGGAGACAGAGCAGGGCTCAACTTTCTCTCCTGCTGCTGTCTTGCCCGTCAGACTGATTGTCAAGCACAGATCATCCCTTTTACGCTTGGGCTATGTTGTATAGCATGGCTGTGATCATCTGGGCAGAACCTGAAGCAAAGCTTTGCAGTTGCAACCCCAATGATTTAGGCAAAGGGGAGAAAGGAAAAGGGAAACAAGAGGGGCAAGGCAAGCAGAAGATAGCACTAACAATGAAGCTCTGCTCGCAATGTAGTTTAAATTCGCTACTTTGGTACCGGGTATTACTTTGCTTCTAAATGGCTTGCTTTGCCGCCTGCAGGTCTGACTGCTCTGCTCTGAAGTCTCCACTTGTATGTATATCTGAAACAGTTCAGAGTTTGTTTAATCATTTGTAGCTCCCTAGTTGTTTGTAAGAAGGCCACAGCAATGCCAAAAGTATTGAAATACATTGAGCAAACAATCTACCCAAACCAATTAAATGTGACCATATGACCCCCAACTAGCAAGCACAGAGATTTACATTTTAAATTCATACTTACTTCTGTAACAACAATAAATATCAACTCTTACCAGCTGCAGCCCCAAACATTCATCAGGGACAAAATAATCCATGGAGACAAAGAGCTTCTCTCACATTCTGTAGAAGTTTAACACACAAACACAGCAATCTTCTAAATGCTTGTGGCAAAGCTGCACAATTTACTCAACCCCCGGAAAAGTACTGGATTCCAGAAGCCACAGCAATGTCTCATGTACTTTAATGTATCTTAGCAATTGGGTATCTTTACACATAACGTGTGTCTCTCTGTGAGAGCAAGGTACTTTTGCAAATCAACAAAACTTCTTGTGCAAGTTCTAGAGCCAGCTATTAGTCAATCTGTATCCTTAAAAAATTCTGCCCTCATGTCACCTCACCTTTTTTCTTTCATCCAGAAAAGGTGAGGTGCACACACAGCAGGGAATATAAGATGGAAAGGTTTACTCAGAGCTGTATGGGTATTCCTTCAATTCCTCTCTCTCACTCAGGGCCACTCCACAGTTCTGCAAATTCTGCACATTATTCTGATCAAAAATTCCTAACAATTCCTACGTTGCAATCACAAGGAGTTCCCAAAAGACACTAGTTTCTTTTTGTTTTACATCAACAGTAGAAGTTTAAATAAATTTATCAGCCTAACTCCCCTGGGAATCATAAGAAAAGAAGAGATGTTCTGAGTGCATCCCATGACAATTCTTGGAGTGTCTGAGCTCTGCACGGCACTGTAAAACCAGGAGAAATCCCTATTTATATAACAAATATACCTAGAATAGACTGAATATACCTTATATAATGTATACCCAACTCCACCAGCTAGTACGGGAAAAAATACCAATATACAGCAAGTACACACAGATAACTGGAGCTCAGTGCATGAGTAGGCGTAGTTTGCATTCTTGATTTCCCATGCCCCTAAGCAAAGATATGTATCAAAGTAACCATAATAAGTAGCTGCAACACATTTTTACCATCTCCTCAATACCACTAACAGCATGTTTTCAGACTGTCTTTTTTTTTTAAAAGACAACATAAGAATTTAATTCCTTTGCCATTTTTTTAAATTATTTTATGACGTTGTTTGTGAAAAAGAAAACTAATTGCTAGTATTCTTCTTGGGGTATGTATAACTGTAAGTTGCTGGGTTTGCTTATTTTATATTACCAGGATCTGTATTTCTGGGAAGACTTCAGTGAGATTCACCAGCAGGCAACAATGGTATCTCTATTTCAACCCCAAAGCAGAGGAGTTGGTAATTCCGAAAAATTATACCTTTAAGATGTCTTGCTTTTTTCCATTAAATATATATATATATATATATATTATATTTTCTTCTTGTTTTCATCCTATCAGAGCCATTGCAATTTAAAAAGGCACAGTGGGCTTAATCAGATCAGAAAAAAATCTATCATCCATCCTGCTGTACTGTTTAGGAAAATGGCACTTGCAATAACATTTAAAATGATGGTTTAGGCTTTTTCTCCAAGGGAAACAAAGCTAGCTCTTGTCTGGCTAAATAAGACAATGTGTTCCTTTTTTTTTTTTTTTCTCCTGAAAAAATATATGCAAAAAACGTTGTCGTGCTGTAAAAATTTCTAGAAAGCTGCTCTGATTGCCTTAGTGTGCCACACAGCAGGCAGCGAGGAGAAATATCAAATTCATAGAGCCCATAACAAGTGTGCCCAGACACACTGGCTGAACTATTAAATCCCTGTGAGTAGCTGAGGGTAGTGGTGGATCACTGCACAGCTGTATCCAGTACACAGTCTGCAATAAGGAGCCATGCTGGGTGACATGTTAAAACAGCCTCTGCCTGCTTCAACATCTAATGAAACATTTGGGACAAATGACATCAGTTTTTACGAGTTAAGAGCTCAGCTTCTGTGATCATTACATTTGGGCAGGGAATAAGACACTCTAAAACTTAGAAGATTTAATCAAGCTGGGCTTGAAGCTATCACTCAAGTCTAGCTCTAAAACTTAGAGCAGGCTTCTCATTTTGCATTGCAGAGCTCTCCTTCTGCACCAAATCCTTCTTGCCTTTAATTTCTGCATATAGCCAGGCACATTTTCTTTCATACTGAGAATAGTGTGCACCTCTGGCTCATGCACATTGAGATAGTCATATGAGATAGTTCATGTCCTTGCTGGCATGCTGACTGCAGCTGTAATGCCAAAAGGAAGACCCTGATGACAGGCGTCATTCTTGCAAGGGGCAGGAAGTTTATGTTGGGGAGTAGAAGTCATATCTCTGTAAAAAATAAAACTAAAGAATAGCCAACAGCAAAACACAAGTAGTCCCACTCTAAATAATATCGGGCATTTTCAGAACCTACTGGAAAAAAAAGAAGGGAACTGGAAAATCTTTTGGTTAAAGGAGCTATCTAGAGCAGTAAACCTGGCCTCTGTGATGGTTTACCCTGCTGGGCAGCTGGACTCCATCATAGCTACTCTCTCACTCCTGCACCTCAAAGGAAGAAGCAGAGAAAATACAATGAAAAGGGCTCAAGAGTTGAGATAAGGACAGGGAGATCACTTAACAATTATCATCACAGTCAAAACAGACTCAGCATAGGGAGATTAATGAATTTTTTTTACCAATTACTAACAAGCTAGAGCAGTGAGAAACTAAAAGCAAACTAAAAACACCTTATCCGCATCCAGGTTCTTCCACCTCTTCCCTCCGAGCAGCGCAGGGGAACAGGGAATAGGGACTGTGGTCAGTCCCTACCGCTTTGTCTCCACCGCTCCTTCACGGTCACTCTCTGCCCCTGCGCTCCACGTGGGGTCCCTCCCACGGGATGCCGTCCTTCCCAAACTGATGCTGCAGGGGCTGCCCACAGGCAGCAGCTCTTCAAGAACTGCTCCCACATGGCTCCATACCACGGGGTCCATCCCCCAGGAGCAAACTGCTCCAACACAGGTCCCCCAAAGGCAGCAGCTCCCCCCAGACCCCCTGCTCCTGCGTGGGCTCCTCTCCACGGGCTGCAGCTCCGGCCCGAGGCCTGCTCCTGTGGGGGCTCTTCATGGGCTGCAGCCTCCTCCAGGCCACATCCACCTGCTCCACCGGGGGCTCCTCCACGAGCTGCAGCATGGAGATCTGCTCCATGTGGGACCCATGGGCTGCAGGGGGACAGCCTGCTCCACCGGGGGCCTCTCCACAGGCCGCAGGGGAACTTCTGCTCCATGCCTGGAGCACCTCCTGCCCTCCTGCTGCACTGGCCTTGGGGGCTGCAGGGCTGGTTCTCACTCTGCTCTCCTAGCTGCTGTTGCACAGCAGGTTTGTTTGTTTGTTTTTCCCTTCCTTAAATCTGCTCTCCCAGCGGCCCAACCAACATTGCTCCCTGGCTCAGCTCTGGCCAGCAGCAGGTCCCTTTAGAGCTGGCCAGAGCTGGCTCTGATCTGGCAAGGGGCAGCTGCTGGGCTCTGCTCACAGAGGCCACCCACGCAACCTGCCCCACTACCAAAACCTTGCCAAGTAAATCCAATACCACTTCACTTCAGATTGTCAGTCTCTGAGGAGAACATCATGTCCAGTAACATTGTTTTCAATAATTCACAAATGGGGTAGAGCATTTCTACCAATGATCAACTGCTTTGCGAACCTGAACAAAATGAGCTGAGAGCCAAATTTCTTTGGAATAGCCAGTCCTAAAAGCACTTTACAAGCACTTTTCTTCCTACTTTTTAAAAACTACTAATTCTACCTGAAGTTTTTTAGCATCCAATTCTCCAGTGCTAACAGGAAATCTATGAAAGTCAATCTGCAAGGACGGATTGTGGCCTCTTACGCTAATGCTTTTAATTCCTTCCTGCAGCTCCAGATTTATTTATTTATTTATTTTTATCCCGTTTGTGTCATAAAGCAAATTATTTCCTCCTCCAGAAAAGAAGAGAAAGAATAAATCAGAAGTACCACAGCATGCAGGAAGCCCTACTCTCTTCTTTGTAGTGCTGGCCTGAAGTCTTGGGGAGGTTGGTTGAGGGAGATCAAAGCATTTGAATACTACTTGTACTTCCCAAAGGGAAAACCAGACAGGTGAGTCAGCTGCCTTTGGAAAAGGATATGCCAGCCTGGGCAGGGTCATCCCCCTGTTTCTACAAGAAGAAATAAAAACATATCAGCAGAGTGGAAATAATGATTCTGCCAGGAAACCACCCTGGTAAGCCACTAAACAGAGACATCCATTTAAACATCTAATATTTGTTACTGGCTATAAGGTCTGTCCCTAATGTAGGATATCCAAGAATCAGGATACCTCCTGATTCTTAGTATATTTTCACTCGGGTGAAAATATGTTTTTCTCTCAGGGCAAATAAATATCCCTGAGTTTCTTCTCAGGTGCAAATACACTATCTTACACTAACACAACATCTGTTTCATTCTTTATATTGCTGTAAAGTAGTTGAAGATTTATTTAAAGACATATCTACAGTATTTGACAGTAATTGTTTCTAAGGCTTTTACAGAGGTCACCAAAAATTCACCGTTTTTAAGGACAGCAGGCTAGCCCAGTTTGAAGATACTATCAAAAGGTACTGAGGTACTATTGCTTGGGATATAGGAGGTGCTTAATCTGTATGTTCTGCTCACACTTCCTGTGTGACCTGGAGCAAATTTTAAACGTACAGTATCAAGAATCTTTACAACTGAAATGGTAATTAAAGCCCTTCTGTCTTCCACAGGAACATGATGATGACAAAAATAGAGGCTATAATACCTTGGATACTATCACGCCTCATATAAATTTAATGTTACATGACATAATGGGCATTTGGAACTGGTCCCTGTTCGCTGAACCAAGTGAATGCTTGATTTTAATTTGGCCACCAAAAAGATATAGTTTTGCCAAAGGCAGAACATGGTACAGACCTCTTCACACAGCAGTATAACAGCATCCCATCCTAATATTTTTCTAAAAAAAAATAAATCCAAAAGGTCATTCTCTGAGCAGCTTAGCTATAACTAGTTGAAGACCTAAAGACTACAAAGATGTTTTGCTACAACTGCATTATGTAACATTATGTAAGATTGAAACTACCATTCATTAATACAGGGGATGTATTTTTAGGCAGGATGATTCACTGCATAACTGTGACAACACACTTCAAATGTCTGAAAATAAACCAATATTCCTGTAAACGACTTCAAAGCATAGGGGGCAGAATTCAGGCTTTTCAGAGTAGACATCACAACTCAGCAGGCCGCGGGCTGGCTTGCTGAATGCAGTACAACCGTCCCTGCTTTCAAATACCCCTGTGGGTGTCTGTATCTACTCTCTGTTCCCACCTGCTGTGGTCCAGACAGCCTGGTCTCAAAAGCAGTACTAAACATCCCTAACCTATTTGTGATCTGTAGATAAAAAACAGGCAGAAATGCAATTTACAGCATTCATTGTTCTTCTAAAGTATAATAATTTCTACTTATTAGTATGGAACATATTTTAATCTATTTTCATGAAAACAAAATAATATAATATCGTCTAGTTTTGCTGACTCTAGCTGACAAGCCAAGGGACTAAACCAAGTTCTGTTGTCTCAATAAATACATGAAACCACAGAGGAGAAAGATTAAGAAAATCTGGTTTTCATCAGTGAAAAAGAGTACTTATTCCACCAGAATTTCATATCTCCCACCTTCATTTAAGGAAATGGGTCCTATCGTTTGTTACGCTGAGTGTCTGGGCACAGCAGCATGTGCTCCTGGGCTTCATGTTCCTGCATACAGACTGCCTGTCTCACCAGAAATGTTACAGAAGTGTGAGAACAGCTATGTGGACAGGAAATGTTATTTAGTACTGCAAACTCCCCGTGCATTCCAGCAGGAGTATGAAGCCAAGTAGCTCTGGGCTAGGATTCTTGACTAAGCCATCACTCTATGGAGGAGGACAGCCATTTCCATGCCTTTGAAAATGGGATGCCTTGTTCCTTTTTGTTTTCTCCTGATACTGCTCAAGATAAAAACCCCTTAGATATGGTCATTTATCAATGTGAAGCCATACTGTAAAATTCCCAGACCTTGCATCTGTGTTATAGCGGTTTGTCACTTTTGCTTGAGTAAATGATAAAAATATCATTATCATTATTTTATATAAATAAAAATAGATTCTTTTAGGAAAACTTTGAAGGATATCCAATAAGCACTGCTTATAGTCAGCTAAAAACTTAATCTTTCCAAATTTAATAATTCAGGTGACTTAAAATTACATACCTGAATCTGAGCTTGTAACTCTAGATTCACTTTGTAGTCAACGAGGGATTGCTACATTTCAAAGGTGATTCAGCTCATCATAAAATAATAGATTAAAGCAACTATTTCTCTGGAGGTGTCTATTTTTCTCAAATGACAATATGGCATAGGATGAATAACTTAGAATTGTATGTCTAATTTTTAGACTCTTAAATTTTGGCAGATGGATCCCACCATGAATATTCTAATGTAAGGCATCTATGACAAGCACTATTAAGACAGCAACTTGGATAAAAAGAATTTGAAAGAAGTTAAATGCAGTTCCCATTACAGCTATGTTTTTCTCCCGCAATCATTTCACTACCCATCATAAATATTTCTTAGTGATATCTCCTGAAATGAAGTGCATATGCACCTGGTGCCACCAGCTGAGCTGTACAGCCCATAATCTTTTATGTGAGATGTCATAAGCATCAGATACGACATCTTTACAGTACTTTTTAGCACGCTATTAAGGCATAAAAAGTCTATGATACAATGTGGAAAAGATTGTGTGGAAATGTTGATGACACCGGCTTTTATCTCCCTCTACACTCCAGCATCTTGATTTCAGACATTCATAAATAAATATCAAAGAATTCACTAAAGAAAAGAGAAAAAGAAAGCAAGCAATATATTAAATTGTCTGTAAAACATTTCAAAACAATATATTGAAACATACCGGAGTTGTAGTGCAGCCCCTAGCTCAAAAATGCAGGATGATTCTGCTGTATTCTGTCTAAATCTAAATCTAAATCATCTAAAACTTTCAAAGTTCAAACAAAAAAAAAAATGTTTTCATATTTTCTAGTATTAATCATAACAATCTCACTACTATTATTTTGAACGGAACTGTGTAGAAGAAGTAGAATGTAATTTTGCCCTATTTAATAAGACCACAAAGGCTGAAGATTATGACAACTTTTGGTAGAGAAAAAAGGATTTAATTTCTGTGTTATGTACCAATGCTAGTGGCCTAGGATATAAACACAAGGAACTGGAATTGTTCATTTTGGAGAAAGAAAATGATAATGCTGGCATTACTGAAGCTCAGAGTCACGTGTCTGGAATGTTAAAACACCCAAGGCACATTATTTATACAGCATACTGTGTGCAAGTGAAATCCCAGCAATGCCCTTACACCAGACAGCACTGACACAACTGCCAACAAAGATCTGAAGCCAGACGTGTTCAATAGATGTCCGTGGTCTTTATCCAGGCAGAAATCTGAAAAATGCACTTAAATTCTCCGGCCTTCACTGAATAGCTCCTATTTCCTTGACAAGTTTGTAGCATTTAAACTTTGTAACTTTTAAAGCTAAAAGTTCTCAAGCCTGGAGTACTACAGATCTTTCACCTCAGGGTACCAAAACTGTTGGAGTCTCTTTCCCTGCACAGGGTACCGTCACGCTGTCCTAAAAGCAATTTGAAAAAAAAGAGGGTAAGCTGACCCGAGATTAAAGAAATGGTAAACATCTGTTTTCAGGCAAATAAACTGAGCCTTTGGGTCCAAATCAATTTTAGATTAGGAAACTTAAAATGTCTCCATGTAGATGTCTATAGATGTCAAAAATCCTGTTACTTGTAATGGAGCCTAGGAAGCATTTCAACTCATGATAAAACAGACATCTAGAAGATGACTCAGTTACCTACACATTGGTTTCCAGTGGCATCTGAAATGTCTTGAGGTATGCATGATGTCAAATGGACCTATGGGAGACTCTTGCCTTTCAGGAGCAGCAGCTGGAAGCCAGAAAAGATTACCGAGGCCATGGGAAATGACATTAATGTCTCTGTGGGGTGAATGAATCACACCCCTCATGGTGGTCAGCTGACTCATTCCCCAAATCTCCACCAACTAAGAAGTCACCCCCTCAAACACCACTGGGTGCCAAACTGATCAGCCTAAACTGATCCGCCCTAATTCTTGAAATGAATCCCACCTGTCAGAACCATTCAATGAAAACAGATGCCACAGTTACACGATGCCAGCTTTCTTCTTCAATGTAGAAACATTGAACTGAAAAAACCATTTGGCATCACAACAACGCAACAGTGCAATGTGATATCTTGTAGGGCAAATGCCATCAACCAGGAGGAGGAAGGTCACCACCTCCCTGCATCCCACCTGCAATATCTTTTGTAGCTCTGTTGTCAATATTTTAAGGATGATGATGAAAGACAATAAAGCATTTCATAGGGAGCTACAAGACCTGGCCATGGGCTAGAAAAAAACACTTAATAAGAGGCATGGGAAATAATATTATGCAGTATTGTCAATATTCACCCCTGTTTACATGGAAATAAATTTCTGGCAGTGAAATTCTTTAAAGTATCAGGAAAATAATGAGAGAGATGCTGTGTTCAAAAACCAAGAACTGATAAATTCAAATGTCTTTTCCCTAAATAAAAAAATGCTAACATGCAGAGATGTGGAATTTTTAATCCAGATTTGCATAGATTTTTTGCAGTGATGCTCTAGGATAGGTCATTCTGGTGCTGAACCAGCAGTGTTCTACAGGAGGTCAGAGGAGAAGAGCACATAGGCCCCCTGCAGCTGTGAGACTTATGGCACTACTTAGTGGTAACAATATGTCAAGGAGCAATCCCCAGAAATGTCCCCAGGCTCTTCCTGAGACCCCACAAACCTTAGGGAATGTACTGATAGGGGTGAGAAGGGGCAAAGGCTCCCTTTTAGAGTAGGGCACACTGTTCCAATTAGCAGAAAGATACCACTTAGGGACACTGCTTGCTTCTCCTTTGATCTCCCGCAGAATATCCGATCCCTCCCCAAAGCGACGTAAGAAGTATGACTAGTAGCACTTTTCAGTGGTTATCACATGAAATTTTTAAATAAGAGCAAGTCTGAAGATTTTCTAGAAGAAACCTCAGGAAACATTTCATGGCTAAGGAATTAAAAACAAACATTTAAGAGAGATGTGGAGCTTTAAAAGCAAGGTGTTTCTTAATGAAGCCCAGCAATGAATTGTCTCTGATTAAATAGCATCATCTAGAGAAAGAGGACTTCCTCACAAGCTGAGGAATTATTTCCCTTTTGTGTAGCAAAAGAAAAGTAACAAAGAGCTGCTGGGATCTCCTCTGTTTCCTACAAATGTGACTGCAAAATTGCTGCAGAATTCATGGACATTTATGAGGGAATCAGAGGGGATTTGGATGGAAAAACATTGTACATATAAAGTAATGTAATAATTACTAGTTTCAACTCAACATAATTACAAATGAGCTTCCACCAGCTACTAATTATCTTCTTGGTTACAAAGGCCATATTTTATTTAAATGAAGTGGAATGAAATGCTGTTAAAAGCTACATACATAGCACTAATGAGAGAATGCATTGGAGGAGACCATTTGTCCCTTTAGGCCATCAAATTAAGGGTCTTGTTTTTAAAGGCGTAAGAAGAAAAAGCACACAGAAATTGACCATCCTCCTGAGCATCTGATAGACCCCAAATCTAGCTGCTTTGAATGTGGTAACAAATGGTATTTGCAAAGAGACAGTTAATTTGTGATGGATCTAGTTGATTTTGAGTCCTTTCCAAAAAGGGTCTATCCCAAATCAACTTTCTGGACTGGGGAATTGGATCACATTCCTTACACCTTCCTCCAGGCACCACAGTAAAAGCATCTTCAACGCTTTCTGTAGCCATACAGGTAAGCACATCCAAGCACATCCTCATTGGGCCCTGTACTGGGTCTGGCTGGGATGGAGTTAACTTTACCTGCAGTGGCCCATACCCTGCTGGGCTCTGCACTTGTAGCTAGAACAACATTTGTATCACACCAATGTTTCATCTGTTGCTGAGCAGTGCTGGCACAGCACCAAGACACTCTACAACATCCCCCAATAGGCTTGGGGTGGGCAAGAGGTGGGGAGGGGATGTTGCTAAACAGACAAAAAGAGGAATCCCATACCATATCATGTCATACTCAGCAATAAAAGCCAGGAAAGGGGATGGAGAAGGAGGGACTCTCAGTAGGAAAGCATCTGTCATCCTGAGCAACTGAGACCCTGGTTTCCAAGAAATAGCCAAACATCACTTGCTGATGGAAAGTAGAGAATATTTTTTTTTCCTCCTTTTGCTTCCACACAGCTTTTGCTTTTTTTGCCTTTTTTTTTTTTTTCATTAAACTGCTCCTTATCTCAATGAGCTGTGTGATAGAGCTTAGCTGCCCATTGATTCTTAAACCACCACAGATCTCAAGATGCCTAAGTAACATATGTATCACCTAAGGAACTTATGAAATAGCGAGTGAATTGAAGTCAGACCTTCTCCTGTACATAGGAGAGCCTAAGCCCAAAGCCTCTCTCAAGACAATGTTATACATGAAAATTAATTAGCATTCATAATCATGGTTATTTCAATAAAGTCTGAGGCCTAAACAGAGCAAGGCAAGGTAACCTGCAGTCCTTGCCTAAAAATAAACTCTAAATAAACAAGGCAGAAAAAAGGTGAAGGAAATAATACAATATGAGAGCAGAAGGCTGTGATGACAGCAGTCATCTGAGATGGTCAACAATTCTCATTTTTTACTCGGAAGAGAAAGCTTATGGAAATATAGGGGAAGGAAAAAGATGTGTTGGGAGACAAGATGGGGAAAGAAGAAGGAAGCAAATATGTGTATGCCAGGAAAGAATTTGTGTTTTCCCAACACATTGTGAAGTCTATAGGGTTAATGACAGACATAATACACCACTCGGACATAAATCCACAGTGAAATTAAAACATTGAGAGACAAAATAGTGGGAATGGAAATACCAGAGTGATCAAAGACAATGTAAATCTTGTAAGAATAGCATATCTGTATAAATAATTTTGACATTTAAATGTCAAACTCATTTTATGACAACAGTAGCTGTCAAGTGCAAATGCACTGAGCTTTCCATTCACCTTTAAAATAGCAATTTAATATGTAATTTTAATATTTTTCTCTTCATATGCAAGGGATCTGTGTTGTGCTTTCAGGATTTGTCATTTATAGTAAAAAATGTCATACTTATCATTAAACATTATTAATTTAATAAGTACCACAATCCTTTAAACTATGTTTATTATTTATTCCTACATGCTGGCCTTTCTTAGGACTAGGGCCACAGGGTCAAAGGCTTGCAGTCTTGTAGTCTTGCAGTGGGTAAGATACCCACTATTCCAAACAGACTTACAGCTGAAAACACAAATCTCTGCCATAAAACCCCCAAGCATGCAGCTCTCTAGTCACATGGACTAACAGAAGTGGCAGTGGCAACTTTCACAAGCATAAAACCTTGGCAAGTGTCTCACAATGCAGCCATGAGAGGTAAAAAAACTGACACAACCTCAGTATACAAACCTTTACATACACCGAGTCTTCTTATTATAGTGTAATGAATGTACATTATCTGTATTTGCAGCTGGTTCAGCTTACTTATAATTATCTGGCTCATTTCTTGTACATCACACTGAATACATAAATGTAATATCCAGAGATGTAGCAGAATGATAAAAACACAAACATAATTCATACAACTAGAAAAAATGAGAAGACAATATTACTGTGCTGATTAAGATTCCAAGTGAAAAGCACTTTTTTTTTTTTTAAGGACATTTATTTTTTTCATTTTGTCTGAAAGAGAAATGAAGGTTTGGCTTTAACCCTCCAATTTTACAGCCTGTTTTAGAACATGAAATTATTTTGCAGTATTTAGTTATTTATACATTAACCACCAGATGCTCAGAACTCTATATTATATATGATTATTATTTTTTTGGATCTCTATTCAAACTCAGTAAAAATGGGATTGGTTTTGCAGTTTTTCTAGATAGCGACCTATGCCTCTTGTGTGTGGACTACATTTCCATGTGTGATTAAAGTGATAGGTGTCTTGCGGTTTATAAAACCCAATCCTATTTACTTAGCTGTGTTTTTAATTAAGTGTGCTTTGCAGTCGAACTCTCTGTGGCACTTGCATGGAGAATGCTATAAAAATAAAATGAGTGACTGAATGTAATATTGGATAGGGATTGCTGAAATGCATTTTAATGTATTTAAAGTGTGCTCATAAAACTTTTGTTGGACAGGCTAAAAATTCAAATTTCCTGGAGCAGAAGAAACTTTTTTTTTTCATTATTTAACCAGAGTGACATATGACCAGATGTTACAGTCTACCCAGGAAAAAAAAAAAATCTTTTTATGCCTCTATTTCTCTTCTGAGTTCCAGGTTTTTCTGTCTTACAGCTGTTTTCATCAACCATAGCAGAGCAGGTGATAAACAAGGTTCCTCTTCCTGCTTGCAGATTTGTAATTCTGGTTGCTGTGTCACAAGAATGAAGGACTCAGAGCACCAGCTTTTTGAATTCTGAATCTTTCAAAATTGTGAGTACATCTTATATCTGGAAATTCAATCATCCTTATGTTACCTAATGACATCCTGTAAGAAATAAATAATAATCTGGGAGTATATTCAGTACTTTGTGCTTTTATTTTTCTTATGGAATACGTAAAACTTCAGTTTTGATCTCATTCAGCTGATGCCTGTACCCATGCAAAACAAAAGGTGGTCCCTGCCCACAGGAGTATATGGTCTCAACTACAGTTTGCAGATACAGGGAAACACATAAATTGTGCCAGATGGAACAATGGAGAAAAAAACAGGCACTCTAAAAATATACACCCACTTTAGAGTAAAGTAGACCAAGCCTCCAAAGTGTCTCTTTCTCTGGAGAGATTGCAAAAGGAATATGGAGATTTCAGATCCAGACATCCACTTTACAGGTGTCTAAAATTAAAGGAATTGAATCTCAAAGAGTCAGAATAGCTATTTACTGCCGATTTTCTCAGGGAAT
Source organism: Cygnus atratus (assembly GCF_013377495.2). NCBI lineage: Eukaryota > Metazoa > Chordata > Aves > Anseriformes > Anatidae > Cygnus > Cygnus atratus. The sequence goes on from NC_066362.1 coordinate 164,463,869, forward strand.
CACAAACTTGAGACTGTTTATAAAAGGACAAGGAAAGAACTGGTTTTGTGCAAATTTATATGGAGATGATCTCAGTCATCTGGCAGAAAGAACCGCTGTGTGTTTTTGAGATTTTACCGCATGGCTAATGGAAAATGATATTGTGGATGGATCAAAAACAAGAGGTAAGAAATTATAGATCTTCATCATCAGGTAAAGTCAGCCCTGAATGTGTAGAGATTTTAGAAAAGTTGTTACAAATATATTGGGTGATGTCAAATGAAAGCCACCAAGTTTTGATGCAGAAAATCTAGGCATTTGGAATTATACAGTACTTTTCACAAAAATATTGCTTGCCTCTAGTGAAAAAATACAAAAAAAAAAAAAAAAAGCATTCTTTCTATATGAACAGGAATTTTCTTCACAAGAAATACAAAAATAGTAATGTCTTGCTGCTTACTTCTCTGTTCTTTTTCATAGCCAAGTTTTTCTATTTTCTTCTCTACAGACATTTTTCCAAGGTCTTCTGAGATCTTCCACTATGCCCACTTGAACAGCTTCTTGTTATAAAAATGTCTTTTAGCTGAAACAGCCACCCTAACCCTCCTTCTGGAATCATAACTAAATCAGATTGACACCCACCATGATACCAGGAACTTCCCAGTAATGCAATGATGCAATGAATGATTTTTCAATGTATTTTTTTATACATAATTCTATTTCCTCATTATCTTCTGCAGTAATATGACAATACTGTATATGTGGGAGAAACTTTATTAAGTTGCAGGGGCAAAATGTTCAGCTACTGCTGTACCACTGGGTACTCCTTAATTTTGTGAGTCAACTTGCATGACTCATTGAATACCCTGCATTATATTCCAGCTGGGAACAGCTAAAGAAAAACTAATGCTCTTTCTGGTGACCACTTTCCCCTCTAAACTGGAGCACGGGAGCTCTTGCCTCAGATCCCAACTCAGCCACAGACTTTCTGTGTGATCCTATATGTGTTTGCATCACATCTGCTACACAATGGTCCGAGCCTGTTCTTGACTCATACCACTTGCCCTCCTGCATATTTACTGGTAAACAAAGTTCAGTCAAAGACTTCCATTATGTTCTGGGATATTTCTGTGGAAAAAGCCAAAGTTCTTGCTCATACAGTGTAAAATGATTAGGCATGGTGGGACTGAACAAGCTGCAGCTAAATCTACCATCATCTTAAATTTGCTTACTCTAAGCTTTTCGGGTGCTGGGAGCCTGAGCTGCAGCTGTGACAAAAGCTCACAAGGCAAACAGAAAGTATGTGGATTAGGCAGCAGCATGCTTATGCCTGTTTTTGACTTCTACAGTGTGGCTGAATCAACAGCCTTTCAGTATATCCCTGGATATTTGCTTTTACCACAGATCTTCACTTGCAGAATAGGAAGCATCCCAGCTTCTTTCACTCCTATGTCTATCCTGGATTGCAAAAAGAGAAACAACAGCACAAATTCTCTGGTGAGTGATGAGAAACATGTATAGCAGCTTTTTTAGTGCTTTTAGTAGGTATACCTCCTCCTATTAGTTTCTGTATTAAAGCAGCTAAACACTTACATAGATGAAGAAGGGAACTGTATTCTGTGGCATGATCCTGAAGGTAATCTCCACACTCTTATACTTGTGATGAGCATACTACTCTAATGATTGAAATTAGCCACTTGCTGCACTTTAAATTTCTACAATACAACCTGATACTGCATAAGAAAGACATAAAGTCATGGAGAAAATGTGATAGCTGTTGCAAAGCCGTATTTTAAATAAAGCAGACTGCATGCTGCTAACTACAGGAGGGGTGAGTATTTCTTTACACCCATTTTTCACATGTCCATATCAGTAAGTGAGCACATCCTGAGTTGCCTACATGTTCTTTGGCTGTGTACAAACCTCTGGATTTTAAAACTAAACATATTTTTACTTGTTGTTTCACTTTTGTAAACAAAGCAGTGGACATTGACAATATTAAACTTTGAGGCTTAAAGAGGTCTGGGGCACAAACTCAAGATGGATGCTAAGCCTGAAGGGTGAGACAAGGAGTGCTCCTCCTGTTTACCCTTGAAGAACAAGGGGATGTTGTACAAAAGGAAGCAGGGTTTTCAAAGAAACGAATAAGATTCTGTTATACTAACAACATTCCCTCAATAAATAGTTAGAAATGACATTTTCGAGGATCACAAAGAATATAAATTTCAAGTTAATGTATTAAATTGTTCTGCACATCCTAGAGAATTGTGGCACTTGAATTTGAACAGAATTCAAGGAATTGTGAATGAGTGAATTTTCTGCAATTTTCCTTTGTAATACTGCATTACCAGTGGTGTTTCCAGTACAAAGCAAACTTGCCATCCAGACACAAGAAACGCTGAAAGCAAGCATAGCAATGTTCTATTTTGGAAAAGTACTGTTATAGAAGGTAGGAAAGGGCACAGTCCCGATGCACTATGTAAACACTCTAGACTAGATTCTCAGCTGATAGAAATTGTTACTGTTCCACTGAGCAAAGCTGGACAGAACAAGGTTTATAGGAACTCAAAATATGATCCATGATGACATTCTTTAACTATTGATCACAAAAAAAAAAAAGCCTCTTTTCTGAGCACCTGCTAGTAAGCAGTTGAGCATTCCTGACTCCAAAAATTTACAGACACCATAGAGATAAAGTCCACCTTCTATGATCAACATTACACAACTGTTTCTAACTCCTTGGTTTCTGTCACTGCTGAACTTTGAAGAAAAGCTAGCTACAGCGTGTGACATCTGGTATCCCTTTGCTATAAGATTGTTATTTCATTACTGATTATAACATACAAAAAATCTTGGTACCACTCTTTGGCATGTATAAAAACAATAATGGGATATAAAGCTTTTCTGGTTTACCTTTTCTGTATCCTTATCAATTCTCTATAAATTAATACACTTGTAGTATAATCTAATAAATTTTTTTTTCTCCTTTTTTTTTTCCTTTTTTTTTCCTGTTCAGCCTTGAGAAAAGAAGACTGAGAGGGGATCCTATTAATATTTATAAATACCTGAAATGTGGGAGACAGAGGGATATGGCCAACCTCTTTTCAGTGGTTCGTGGGGACAGGACAAGGGGCAATGGCCACAAAATGGAGCAGAGGAAGTTCCTCACCAACATGGAAAAGAATTTCTTCACAGTGAGGGTGATGGAGCACTGGAACAGGCTGCCCAGGGAGGTTGTGGAGTCTCCTTCTCTGGAGATATTCAAGGCATGTCTGGATGCCTACCTGGGCAACCTTCTTTAGGGAACCTGCTTTGGCAGGGGGGTTGGACATGATGATCTCTTGAGGTCCCTTCCAACCCCTACAATTCTGTGCTTCTGTGATAAGTAAGGGGCATTTGAGGCAAACATTTTTATCAGTTCAGCTCTTTCTGATGTACAAATAATGCAGGAATGATGAGTGCTTTGCTTTCTGAAGCCTTACCAGGTACTGACTGGTGGTTGGGCATGCTTGCTGAGGGTTGATGTCACTGCTGTGAAGATCTCACTGCTGCTAATAGTGTCGCCATTGCTACAAAAGAGCATCTCTGCAACCTTTTGGAGTGATGGCTGGACAATGATGTTAGAAGTAGTGCCTTTTTAATGAGCTCAGCCATCCCAGGGGGCAGGAGAGCAAGGAAGTGATGACAAAAAGGGCATTTTGGACAGAGTGGTGGAAAGTTGGGTTGTGCTTTTTAGGCACTTGATCTAAAACCTCCTTCCTGCCGCAGAAAGCATGTGCAGAAAGCTTCCTCCTCCCCTTCCTCTCTAGAAAAACCCAGCCACCATTAGTCTCTGTTTGTCTGTACTCAGCTGCCAGCCAGGCCAAAGGCTCCAGCTGGGCATTGCATAGCCTGCAGCATTAGTGAGGCTGGGTAACTCCACACATGCTGTCTGGCTGCTTCTCACCAGCAAGGGATGCTGACTGTCCTTGTGCCACACTCTGCTTGTGTGACAGGGTCACTGCCATCATGGCACATGCACTTACAGTCCATAATGTGTGACAGTAGTGCAAAGTTACAGCATTGAGTATGTTGTATATATTCGCCCAGTTTATTTCATCTTTTAGTGACACAACACTGAAATGACTCTTGCAACTATTAGTTCATATCGGTGCAGAAGTTTTCCAGTCAGAGAGACTCCCAGAGGAAATCAGGAGGAATACTGAGCAGCTATGGTGGGAAAAAGAGCAGTATCATTTACTGATACTGAGGCACCTTGCTGAAATACTAGCTACTTCTTTTTGCACTAGAGGGAACTGTGCTGAGAAATACCTTTGCATAACCATTGCTATACTCACTGATAAAATAATAAGAAGAATAAAAATGCATTGGGTTTTTGATTCTTCAAACTCTTCTGCAGCTGCTTAATTTCAGGTGTTTGCAAGAACCCCGCTGGCTTGAGCTCAAATGTGTGTTAAGTGTTTGCAGTGTTAGGCTGCAGGCATGTAATGCTGTCTTCTTAAAATGTGCTGCCAGAAGTGGGGGTCAGTCCCTCCGTACCATATCTGTGATCAAAGTGCTGAAATCAATCTTACAGTATTTAATCAATAAGTATAAAAAACAGTATTTTTGAACCATGAGTGCCCATACACTAGAAAGATCTTGAACATATTTTTTTTTTGTATAGAAAATATATCAAAAATGCAAATAATGAAAAACAAGGACACAAGAATCAAAGCAGGACTTTGCTGTTTTTTTTTTCAAAGCAAAAATCAACTGTAGCATACAGCTGTAAGGGCCACAAGATCACAAAATAGATTGAATTTAGCTGCCAGGCAGCTATAAAAGCTTTTTTGAATGCATGGACATCCCAGGGCTTCTTATTCACAACAATCTTTTTAGTGTCTATTTTTTTCTTTTCTCGACAACAAAATAAGCCTCCAAAAAGCCAAAATGCTATAACATCATCCCTGCTAGTACTGCAGTATAAAGACCCAAAATCAAATAGATTAGCTTAAATTGAAACATTTTTGGCATCGTAACAGAACCATTATGGGATATTTGGTTACCATAGAAACACAGGTAATGAATGAGGCGCTGTTGCTAAATCATGAAACCTGAAATAAATTAATACAGACATTGGAAACATAACCTCATGTATTACATTAAAGGACCAATCTCACTGACACACCACTGTCTCTAGAATATAAACTCTAACTTTACTGATTGCACAAATCTAAAAGGCTATGCCTGGATGTCATTCACATGCAAAATTAGTATTTGCTCAATACTTGGAAGGGAAAAGAGGATGTGAATTTTAAGAACTTGCTGCTATATATTTGCCATTCCCCCCTGTTACACAAACTGTTTTAAACAAGCAAATAATACTGCCTAAAGGGCAACATTTAACAAAGAGGGCAGAACCACTGCAGCTACTACAGCACCAATACAGAATCTGTAACTACTATAATGCTGTTTTTCTGGCATTTCTATTTTCCAAGTTTTAAGGTTAAATACCATTCTGATGTTATTGGTTTTTCTCCAAGGTAAATAAGGAGTTCACCTTTGCCTTCTCCATCAAGCAACTTTGACAACAGCTATGAAAACAAGTCTCCACTCTGCTTTACCACATCGAAAAACCTCAGCCTCTACTGCCACTGCCCAAAGGTGAAAATCATAGGTAGCCTGTATGAAGGTCTGTGCAGGGAGGCAGAGGTATGTGTACTTGTGTTTTCTCTTTCACACACACACATGCAATTTTAATGTCAGCACCCACAGGAGCAAATTCAAAGTCTGAATCTTCACCAAATTTATGAACGCACAAAGCTGCCCCTTTCAACTCTAATCCCATGCCTGCGATTCTCAGCTTGCTCATCTCAGCCCTCATTCTTCCTTCTCTTCTCCTTTTTTCTACCTGTATCTCTCACACACAGCTTCTCCTACACAGAAAAAGAAGAGGTGTGCCAGTGTGAATTTAAAACTCTATTGTAAATATTTCCAGTCCAGTATTTCTGAACGTATAGGGTTTTGAGGCACAGAACATTTATTACACACAGTACAAGTCTCTGAAGCTGACTGACAGATATGTCAGGATATTTGAGAAGGGGGGTTGAATTTGAGCTGCTGCATTTGCAGGACTGGAGAATCAGTATGTACTGTAGAATTTAGGATATATTTGTTTTTGTCTTGCAGTCATACTTCAGCTACCTTCCACTAGCAGGAGTTAACAGTAATATTTTAATATTCCTTGTTTCTGATTCTATTATTACAGTGTTATGAGAGCAATTAAAGGAAAATTGCTCTCCGGTAATGCTGATAGTTATAATCTCATCTTCCATTCTATCACTGAAATATGACAACTAGTGTTGTCTCCACCTTCCAGGTGAAAAGGAAACAAAATAAATCTGTCGGAGACAGCCTAATTCTTTTATTCCTGATGAAAGTGTTACAGAACAGGAGATACCAGCAAGTAGCTGAAATAAGAGATGTTGAAAGTGGCACCCAATACATAGGAAACAATGATGCAATAAGAGAAGGTGAATTTCTGGATTGTACCCTTTGTTTGTCATATTTATCTTTTCTCCCACAAAGATGAGTAGAGAAAACTGTTGGTTATTTTCAACAGGGTTGTATAAAACCTTCCATAAGTCTTCAAACAGAAGGTCCTCACCAGAGGATAGGTTCCCCAGACCAGCTGGCAGGTCTATTCAGTACCTGCATTTCAATTTATAGCTGGGTTTTCTAGCATGCATAAGCTCCTACTTTCCAGGGAACCACAGTGCCTCTCCCATGGAAGCAGCTGGCACGGTTCACACCACACTTACCACCCCAGAGGAGGTGGTTCCTACATGTTAGCAATGGGTTTCATGGCAGGTATCTTTCCCTCAGACATGTCAGGAAACAAAAAGCTCTTAATTTTCCAGTACTCTTCGGACTTGATAGTTGCAAATTCATAAGGCATTTAACATGTAAACAAAGCAGTGCTCTAAATGCAGTACCAACACAAAGGGGTATTGCTTTAATTCTGTTCCAAAATAATTCCCAGTAAGTCCTCTTAGCAGAAGACTCTCATGAAGAAAGTCTTACACCTTTACTATCACTCATTTTGATTACACTGAATAAGTCCAAAAAGTCTGCATGGCTACAAAGACCAGGAAGGTTGAATTTCTTTCCTTGTCCTTCTTGGGCTTGTCCACTTGAGAAAAAGAGGAAGAAAAAGTTTGATGAAGAGTTTTACCAGTTCTGGCTGGGATGGTGTTAATTTTCTTCATGGCAGCTGATATGGTGCTATATTTTGGATTTATAATTAAAACAGTGTTGATATCACACCAGTGTTTGGGCTATTGCTGAGCAGTGCTTGTATAGCACTGAGGTTTCCTTGTTCCCACTCTGTCCTGACAGCAAGTAGGCTAGGGCTGTGCAAGAAGTGGGGAGGGGATGTAGCCAGGATACCCCAAGTGACTGAAGGGGTATTTCATGCCGTATAACTTCATGGTCAGAGGTAAAAGCTTGGGAAGAGGAGGATGCAGGAGTGTTCATTGTTGTGGTACTTGTCTTCCTAAGCAACCATTATGCGTGCTGAGGCCCAGCTTTCCAGGAGATGGCTGAATATCTGCCTGCAGACAGGAAGCAGTGGATGAATTCCTTATTTTGCTTTGCTTGCACTTGCAGCTTTTGCTTTAAAAGGATTTTACCTAAAATCCTCTTTTATCTTGAGCTGTGAGTATTCTCAGTTTTGCTCTTCCAATTCCTTTCCCCATCCCATGGTGGGGCAATGAGTGCCTGGGTGGGGGGCTTAGAATACAAGAGGGAGATAAAACTGAGGCTCTGAGATGACCTTTTTTTTTGTATTTCATGATCAAAGGTGGCAAATCCCAAGGCTGGAAAGGGTAGGTGATAGCTCACCAAAAGATCAGGCCCTGTTCCAGGAATAGCATCAAAAGTGACTTCCCACAATCTTTCCTATGGTGGCTTAGAAACTGAGATGAGACAGGCCTTCTCCAGTGAAACAGCATTTAGAAATGTTGTGATTTTCCATTTCAAATGTCCTAAAAATATTTCTAGATTTTGTAAAAGATATCCTGAATTATTGATCTAATATCCTTTTGGTAATATTCTTAATGGTTTTGTGGTGTGTTTTTTTTTCCTTTCTTTTCTTTCTTTCTTTTTTTTTTTTTTAATACTGTAAAAAACTCTCTGTAGTCAGATTTTACTTCAGCACATTAAAGAAAGAAATAGGCTCATAGTTCACCTAATGAATATACATCTCTATAAAATTAAATAGTGCTGAAAGACCACATTTTAAAACTTTTTTTTTTCTCATGATTGATCCAAAGAAAATCCTTTGCAAATTGACTGCCATCCAACTGTGCGGTACTTAGGTGGTAACATGTAGGTAATTGTAGTCATTTTAATATTAAAAGAACAACTACTGTATTATCTGCTTGTGTAAATTATTTTGCACAAAAGACGTTTCTAACCTCCAGTGATAACTTTCTAAAAACCTTGCCTAAAATGTGAAAGTAAAATCCTGATTGTGTTGAAATAAGAAGCAAATCTTCCACTAATTTCACCAGGGCCCCTTTTGCCTTGTATTTGTTAGGGCATGTGTGCATCAAAATGGTAAGTCTATTGTCAAACCAATAATTTAGCATTTAGATAAGGCTTCCCTCTGGATAGTGCGCTTTGTTTTGTTGATCAGTTATAAATGCAATACCATGTGGAAAGCTCTGTCTTCTCAAGTTATGAATGCACTCACAGAGCTCTGGAAAATTGGTTGGGTGTTCTTTACTACTCCTGGCTTGATGCAGATCATCCTTCACACAGCACAGTGCAAAGAAATACAGACATAACCCAGTTGTTATTTTCAGGCTCTGAGGACTGCAGGGCCAGGAGGCACTGCTAAGTAATACAGGGAAAGAGTGTCATGGGTCTCCAGCAGGAAAGGCAGCCCTGTAAGGGTATTTACATGAGGTCCCTCCACTGCTGCTTGGAGACTGGGGAAGGCAAGGAGGATCAGAACAGGGGAAGAGAAGGGATCAGATGTTTGAAACAGAAGCCATTGGAAGACTGAAAAGAGCAAATTCAAGATCCAGGATCAGATTTTCTAGATACAGAAACTGGGGTTTTATTCGGTGGGCCACATCTTCATGATGGGCCCATGAAGAAGCCCTTTGATCACCCTATCACTTACTCCAACACATGACCAGCATACAAAGTGCTCTGTGGCCAGTACACAATTTTTTCAGAGCTTTTGTCATTTGGAATATGTGTCCTAATGTAGCTTCATTTACAAAAATGCAGGATGGAGATCTTGAAATTGTCACGACGAGAGTGCACGCCAATTTGTTGGTCTTTCAGAGCACCGTGTACTTGCACTGCAGCAGCCAGCCAGGGGAGTGGAGATACTGCTTGTGTAACTTCAGTTATTTCTTTTAAAGCAGGCTAATGAAAGCTCAATAGAAAGTGAAAAATGTTATGAAGTCCTTGTTGGCTTCACCAAACACTATAGTCAGGAACATTCAGCAGCCTAAAGCTTCCTTGCCTGCTGTTCCCAGATCAACTGGTTCTGCCCAGTTTCTTTGAGGATCTGACTACATTGCAGCAATAAATTTCACCAGCTGGGTGGGGAAAAAATGGAGAACCTCTCCCTCCCAAAATACAAACAAGTGCAGTTGTGCCACAGAGGCAAGGCAGAAACACACACACATTCTGCATATTTCTATGCACCTAAATATATCATAGATTTCCTACAAAAATCACTTTTAGAGACATTCAGTATATTAATTACTATAACAAACAGCACAGCAAAAAATATTGGCTGTAGGCTGCCATCTGCTGTTTTATGTAATGAAAGGTCACTCGTGAGAAGATTTTATTCACAATACATTGGCACTGCAAACAGCATGACAAATCCTTTCCCATGGCAGGCTGTGGGCATCGTATTCCCTTTGGTGGCAGTTGATGAAGTTTCTGGAAGTTGGTGGGTTTTCTGATCCTAGCTTATAGTTTCCCCAAACTCTTTAAAAAGTCACTGCTTTGCACAGGTATACGTATTGCTTATTAATTATAATTTAAAAGGAATATGATTTGAGGCTTGCTGTCAGGTTATGAATCTCCCAACTGTACAAACGCAAACACATGTGCAATCCCCACAGAAGCTAAACTAATAGGGAAAGTCTAATTTTTGTGGAGTTTTATGTCATTTGTATATAACTGCACATTGTTTTTTTTTGCAGTAGCATTAAAGTTTTATATTCATCAGATGGCATGCCCCGAAGGTTCTCCATCTGTTTTCCTGGGCTCTTAAAATCATGTAATGACTTATTACAGCTCAGAACACTAACATTTTACTGGGTTCAAGTGCAGCATGTAGATTAAATGAACACGTGCTAATGAGGAAATATTAGTTCTCTTATTTAGCTGACATGTACATTAAGATGTACAAGATGTGCTCACAAAAAAAGCTCTAGAGATAAAAAACAGGCTTGGCTGAATCAGTAGGGTTTTTGCCACTGACTTCAGTGAGTTAAGGATTTCTTCTGATATATCTGATATATCTTGGTCTTAATATATAAATCCCAAGCCTGCAATAAGCTCCAAATCTACAGACTCTCAGACTGCAAATAGTGCTGTTAGCTTTGCAAGGGGAAGGGACATGAAACTCTCTCCATATTGACCATATTCTCAGCAAAAGTTTCTAGAGATCACTTCAGCATGCAGTGTGCACCTCCATCTTGTGGTCGTTATTGTTTCAGAAATAGTACTATCAATACTTCAGTTCTTAATCTGAATCATTCACCAGTTTAAAAAAAGTCTTGAGTCCCTATTAAAAGTAATGTAACTGACTACCTAATGGGCCAACAAAACAGCTGAATTTTGCAATATTTGGGCATCATATTCATAACAATGTAATCAAAACTATGTTGTAGTAACAGACCTTACTACTAACTTACTTTTATGTTCTTTAAAGACATTTGCAGAATGGATATAATTCTTTATAATGTGAAAAGATCTTTGCTTGTGTGTTTTAATGGATCTCAGTGGAAAGTACAGAAATACATGGTGATGTATACGTATATGCATTCAGAAGTATATGGTTCAGAATGTACATACTTTGCAGTTTCTCGGAGAAAGATAAGAGGGGTTTCAAATAAAGTTTTTGGAAGATAAGAGCATTATTAAATTTCCTGAGGCTTGCTGTTTACACCCATAAAAGTCTTCAACAACATAAGTAAAGTTTGCTGGAGCTGCCTTCTGAATTTTATTGTCTCTTCTCGAAAACAATGAACCTCTTAAAATATTTAACATGACACTTCTCAATTGCTTGAGCTGACAGGAACATCAACATGTTTACCAAAGGCAAATGCAGCATCCTACATTTGGGATGGGATACCCCATGTAGCAGGGGAAGCTGGGGCCCTGCTGGCCAGAGAGCACTTTGCAGGAGAGGACCCAGGGTTTCTGATGGACAGCTTGAACATGAACCACCAATGCACTTTTGCAGCACAGATGAAAACATCCCACACTATGTTAGCCAAAGTTAAACCGACAGGTCAAGGGAAGTGATTATATTCAGAGTTCATTAGACCACATCTAGAGTGTTGTGTCCAGATTTGGGCTCCGCAGCAGAAGATGGACAGACACTGACTTTCTAGAACAAGCACAGCAGAAGCCACTAAGCTGGTTGGGGGGGTGCAAAATGTGATGTACAAGGAGATGATATGAGGTCTGCACTTCCAGAAGAAGAGAAGGCTGTTGGTGGGGTGACCTTACTGCTGTAAACAACTAACAGATGGGAAGCTGTAAAGAAAGTGAAGTCGTACTTCTCTTGAAGGTGCATAGTTACAGAGCAAGAGGCAACAAGCACAAACTGGAGCACAGGAAAATCTAAATTGCTACAAAGAAAAAGCATTTTACTATGAGGGTGGCCAAACACTGGAAAAGCTTGTACGAAGAGGCTGTGGGATCTCTATACTTAGAACTACTCAGAAGCCAATGGGACACAGCCCTAAGCAACTTACTCTAGCAGACTCTGCTTTGATTAGGGGAACTGGATGACAGACCTCCAGAGGTACTTTCTGGCTTACCTAACTCCCTCCTTTACTTTCTGAAGACTTTTGTTGTTCACACAGCAATAACAACATGATACAGAAATTTTTCACTGGCTTTCACTTAGGCACTTCGGCAGTCAATGAAGAAACAGCACGAGACACTGGAACAAAATATCTGCTTGGTGCTGTCAAATCTATCTGTCGTGCGTGCATGGAGTGAGACAATTCCTACCAATGTACCCTATAAAATGTTTGCTTCTTGTCTGTGTATTGGGGAAACAGCTACCTTTCTGTTATTTAAATGATGTTCTTGGACACCATCTGTAAATATCTTTGCCAGCCTAAAAGCACAACAACAATATGAGCTGTCACATTAGCAGGCAACATGAACAGTTAGTATTTTCCAGTTAGTGGAAAGCAATTAAGAAACATCAGAGTCACTCCAGTAGTCATCACAATTGGATGATTGTTGTTAATCAGTTACAAATGTCACCTTAAGTAAATCGATAGACAGGTTTTTTTGTAAGTAGGACACACCCGTTAACAACTCTGGGGATATGCTTTATGAAAAGCAGTAGTTGTCACCAAGTCTGGTCTGTGCTGCAACAGCCATCCTCTGCAGTCAGGTTGGCCAAAATGTCTTCTCCTTTTCCTGAAGGGAATTTTTGGTGGCCTGCTGAGTTATTTACTGCCAGTCTGTGGGAGAGGAGAGTTTGAGGTGCAGCATGAGGATTTTTATTTGTTAAACATAAGGTTGCCAACGACAGATTTCAGCATCCAATTTCCTCCCTCAAATCTTTTATTTATGCTGCCATCAGGGTAAACAAAAAGCAATCCCCAACTACATAGCAGCTTTATATACAAACATGTATTAATATAAGACCAAATATTATTATAAAGTAATTCCTATATGCAAATATATAGATTTGTATTTATTTTTATTAATGAAAGTATTATAACAGATAAGAAAATGTTAAATAAAATACTAAATAAAATATCTCATATCTGAATTCATGATAAAACAAATCCTAGTGCTATTTTGAATGACCTAGGCACCTTTAGACTGATAAACCAAGCATCTCAACTGACAGTCAGTGGATTTGTCTGTTTAGTCCTCGGATATATGACATAATTTGTATTTGTTTTGGAAACTCCATTGATGCTGTTCTCAATAGTCTAAAGCAGATTGTACGGTGACCTCTTTTGGAAAGATTCATATCATATAGATAATCTGTTTCCAACAGAAGCATTAAATTCTTAGTGACAGAGATTTTTTCAAGTATCACCTCCTAGAATACAAAATTAAGGGTTATAATTTAAAATCAGTTTCTGATTCAGAAGAACATATGAAGCTGTAACAATGCCTGTAATTGGCATATGTAACGGCAGTGCCATAAATAATGTATGAATAACAATGATTGCTAATCATATTTGGAATCTTGTAAATGTGGCTCTGACTTCATTTGGTTTGAAATTGGAGGAAAACAGTAAAGTTTATGGGGCATGAAGAGCTGCAGTTTCCTGTTACATATACAGGTTTCAAAGGGGTATTAAGAGTGCTTTCAAGCCAGTTGTTTTCTATAAAAGAAATGTTAACTCCTTCAGTAAAAAATACAGGGCTTGGGATTTACACTTGGAGCATTTCTTGTCGAAGAAATAGTATGGTAATGACAGATACTTATTTCTTGCAGATCTTAATATGAAGTTTTCTTCTAATCAGTTCTGTCTTCACTGTTCATGATTTTCTTAACTACATCTAAGAAATATGTAGTTTCTGTGCATATGTAGAGAGGAAACAGATGACATCCAGGACAATTATGTTTAATTTATTGTAAGCCTTTCCAATTTCATTAGCTTTCAGTCCTGTAAAAATGTCTCCAGGGTTCAACAGACTACTGATTTCTCATCTTTTAAAGTCACCAACTGTTAGTCCTGAAGGAAAATATAAATTAATAAACCCAGGAAGGAAAGCATCTAGGCAGCACATGAAAAAAATGGTGATTTTCCAAGCTCTCCCATTGCCGCCTTCTCTGTGAGCAAGGTGTCTGGTAGCAAACATTACTTTGATCTCTGGAGAGAGACAGCCTTTTCTATAAATCATGCTGGCAAGAACAAAAGGAAAGCAACACTTTCCTTTGATGCTTTGCCATGCACAGCTGCTGGTCTGGGTACACATAAAAGTAGCCTGCTCCAAACACATCGAGTTGCAGCGCCTCAGCTTTTGGATTAGGAGTGCTGTTGAGCATCGCTGTGTTAAGATGCTGTTCTCATCCCCATGCCATGGTAACTTGCCTGCTGTAAGGGTTGGGAGCATGTTTGATTTGAACAGTTTGAATGGCTGTATGTTTATCCTCTGTCTTATTTCCCTGATGTCCTTTGTCATGGGTGCAGATCTTGTTCTCATCCTCAGTTTACTCTTGTTCTGTGCAGCATCTCCTCACCCTGCAGTTCCCTTGGCTGGAAGAAAACAAGCTGTCAGCATCGCCTCAGCAAGTCTGTTGCCAGGGCAGAGGCACATCTGCTCCTCCTAATCATGAGGAGCCAAGACAACGTTTTACGTATGTTCGTTTTATTGAGCACAAGGTGAGACAGTTACTTCAGAAAGAGAAAGTACAGATCAGGAGGTGTAAAGCAGATATCTGGCCCAGGATTAACATGGTGCCTAAAGGCCACAGCCCTGGGCTGCATCTGGTAAAAAATAAAAGTGATCTGATTCTAAGACAAATACAAATAACTTGACATTTAATTGGGGGGTGGGGGATGAGGAAGGAGAAAAAAGGAAGAGGCAAAATACAAGGAGAACTGGAGCTTCAGCTTTGTTACCATGATATTTTGTCAAATACAGAGTGGCAAATAAGAGAACTGGTAGTTTCTCAAGGGTTTCTGATACCAAGATTTCTTGGTGCTAATCCTGTCTAAGAGAAGCACAAATGTTTTGGTACTTCAGAGGTAAGGTAAATGCACAAGAACAAGGCATGGCTATTAATGTAAGGCGAACAGACACACGATTTCAAAAAAGAAAGTCGGACAGTTCATTTAAAGGCAGGAAGGAAAAAAATCAAGCAGTGCTTTTACGTAAATTGGCTTTCACAGCTGACCTTTTCTTTCTGTCCCTATAGTAAATGTTTGGTCAAGCACTTTATTTCTGCCATTTTAATGACTACTACCTACTACTCTTTGGCCTCTTTTAACATTCACACTTCCCACGGTTCATGCAAAGCATTATCTATCTATCTATCTATCTGCATGTTCATTCAGACACACAAGGATGTTTAGAACATCCTTGCCCTTTGGTCTGATCTTTTCTTACTCCCCACAGAATTCTGCTGCTGTGATCTACCATTCACAGTTCAAATTGTTTGCCTTTCCTTTTGCTCTCATGTACAATGCTTAGATTTTCCTGTTCCTCTACCCCTTCTCCATCATGGATGACCACTCAGAAATGATCTGTCAGACAAATAAATTTTTAAAACTAGGATCCTCTACATGATATCTCTTGAGGACATCAACCAAGCATAATCCTATTTCATCTAGGTAAAAAACCTTTTTTGACTAGGGAGGTAACAAACTTCTTATTTTGTATGGCAGCTATCACTTTGAGAGTAGCATTGTAACCAAATGGTAATGGAGACAATACACTGCTTGCTCCAGAAAGCTGCTGAACTCTATACAGGAATGTGAAGATGTGGATTCCCCCACAGCATTAAAGGTGATAAAAGGGATGGACTCTCAGTAAGAGAAAAGAAAGTCAGGCTGCCCTGCAGCAACTTATTAAAGGGCGTCAGGAGAGAATCTGAGATCAATAGATGTTTAAAGGGTAACTACTGTATGAAGTACATGTTTTTGGAGCAGAAGAAAGTATTGAGAAAGAATGTAGGTGCCTGTGAAAAGCTGATTGTTGCTTAAACAAAAAATAAGTAAAATAATAAATAAAAGAAACATAAACTTTCAGGGTCCATGCACTTTGGGCACCTTGAAAATACTTGCCCAATTCAGTGGGAGTTTTGGTTGTGTTTTTTTTTTTGTGTGTGTGTTTTTTTTTTTTTTGCTATTAACCGTACAGCTGAAAACCATTTACCTGACTTATTTACAGAACCATAATTGGAAAAAAAAAGAATTTTCTTTTCGAGCTTGCTCTGTAACAGTATCAGTAGTCAAACAAACAATGACATGAAGAGCATGCAGCAATGCAAGTTGAGCAACATCATTTAACCTTTTCATTACTAACAAAATATGCTTATTTTTTCTCTACATGCACCAGTTCATTAAAACTGTTTTTTTTTTTCCCTTTTCATTTTAGAAACATTTAGAACATTGTTAGAATGTCGAATAAATCCACTTGTGGACAATAACAGGAGAGGTAAACTATGGCATAGATAAGATAAGCTATGGGTAAGCATATATCACAGGCTTCTGATATCAGGTATACAGAGCTTGCAGGTCAGTGGAAGTTCAGACCAGAAAGTTAAAAGCAGTTGTGCTAATTTTCAAGATTTTTGGTTCAACTCACTGGTGTTGCCCAGGACTGAAACCATCTCATAGTGGGACTTTGAACATGCAAATACCTATAATTTGACATGAACTTCCTTTGAAAATAAAAGAAGCCAGAATTTATGCAGAATTTAGGCTCCTTAAATTCAAAATTGCAGTTCTCAAGTCTCTGTTCAACTGCTACCTAGTCTTGGAAACCTCGTTGCCTTCAAAGTGAGATTTACTTAGCAGTTAGCTTTTCCCTGCCCATGCTTCACTCTTTGTAAGGTTTGTCAGATTATGCCCAGGGTCTAGAAATTAATTGTTCCCCCAGGTATCTAATAATCATTTCAATTCAGTAAATGTACAGTGAAACAACCATCATAAATCCATGGATGTGTCACACAGTGGCAATAATCTTCTAAAGTGGCAATTTTCTTTAAAGCGCTGCTGTTACCTTCTCCCCTCAGCCTCTACTCCACGTTTCTATAGAGAACTTAGTAGTTAAGTCACATATCCAAGAAAAGGGAGATTGAAGATTCACATTTTGTCTTGAGATTACCTGAATCAGTAGACTTTTCTAGCTTACAGTGGGCACACAGAGGGAAAGACCTTGCAGAAGCATGTTTGTATTTGTTCCCATTCTTAAATCAGGCAATGCTACCTTTAGCTTTGTGCACAATTTCAAGTTTCATTGCATTGGAGCAGAAGCACAAAGAGGGTGAGGGTTATGCTATGTCCCTTGTCCCATGGGCTGTTTAATGAGTGACTTCAACATTGATTTTGAAAGAATGAGGTTTGTGTGAGTGAAAACATCTCAGCTTGTCAGGAGGACAAGCCATCTCCCAACTTGTCTCTTGCTTTGTTTTCCTCATCTGGCCCTTTAGTGGGTCAGATGACCTATCTCCACGATAGTCTACATTTGGATTCCTATTCTTATATTTGATTCTGAACCACCTGACTCTTCCCATGTAATACAGTGGCATAAGAAAGGACTCCTGGACATAAACACACATTTTGGAACCAGAATATAACTCACTGATGAACCAAATGTCTTACTTTCCATCTATGTTCAGTGCATATAGGAGGACACTTTGTAAAGGATGTTCACAGATCTTCTGCTGAGAATTTGTCTGAAGACTCAAGGTTGCTTAAGTTCAGTTTGATTCATTTCACATGCAAAACATTAACTTTTTGGTAATATATTTATGTGTCTCGGAAATGTGATTAAGTAGTAGCCTGGAGATGTGCTGCAGGACTTTCTCCAGATCAGAAGCAATACCATCACACTATCTTCCTTTCAATCTGGTAGAACAATTTTAACAAGCCTCTAAAAAGTCCTCTTTGGCACACCATTGGCATTGAACGTCATCAAAATGCGGTCTCATGAAAACTTATAAATACCAAAGCCGAAATCAAATTGCTTAAAGACTACAGTACATGTAATTTCTCTGTGCTCGCCAAAAAATTCCAAACTCATTGAATGTAGGCCTTTCAGAGTCATTTGTCACCACTGATAAGTAATTCTGAATGTTTTGCTCACAGCTGAGATGCTGCTTGATATATCATGAGATTCCTGAAGTATTTTGCTCAAATAAAGAACTGTGTGTATTTGGGAAATCTTGGGTTGGAGCTGCTGCTCTGAATAGCATCATTCAGACTTAGCCACTGTTTAAAGACTTGTACAAGTATCCATCTTTTCTAAAGAAATTCCAAAAGTTTTGTGGGTTTGTTTTTTTCTGTGATACTTCTCGCCAGTCCTTTATTAATCTTGGGACACATCAGCTGAGATAATAAGTGTGTGACTAATATCTCCCAGTATTTCAAACATCTGATGAGTCAACATGGAGCTTTGGACAGTCGGTGTATATTGCACAGGAATTTTCAGCATAGGAGAAAAATTGAACTCAGGAAAAATGATACTCAGGAAAACATTCATACTTATTAAAAATGCAGAAAATAAAGTGAAGTTTACAACATCTTGAATGCTCTATTTGAACAGAATTCATATCTGCCTGTGTGACCTAGATGCACACTAGGAAGAAAGGTGAGGGTGATTCTTCAAACAGTTCAGTAGGACCATTTAAGTGGTTCGAGATGCAGAAAACAGCTGTTTTGGACTGCTGTTTCAGCACATATTCATCTGGAAGGCCTGCAGACTACTGCTGTCTTCAGAGCAAAACTTCTCTCAGGCTCTTGTTATTTAAATATTGGCCATCTTATAGAATCAGCTGTAGTTACCTTTTCAGACCCAATGTCAGTGAGCTATCAAACTCACTTAGCCAGGAAGATCCATTAGCTTAAAGAAAGTCTAACAATTAGTGATAATTTATTTTGTGAGTTTGCAGTAGATAGCTTGTGCAGTTTTCCAAGAGAAAAAAAAATAATAATCCATGGAATTTGTAATACACTTGGCTGTTGAAAGCAAGGGCACTCTTGAAATTGCTTTACAGCTGCAATACCTATTTCATTTCAGCCTTTGCTCATTTTCTTACAGCTCAGCAAGAGGTTTATAGCTTACTGTCAAAGACAGAAATAGAAAGAAAGGAAAACAGAAAGGTGTCAGTTGTATCCCTGGAACCCTGGTAATCATAAGAGGGCTTCCCATTTAGCTGGTTCTGTTTTGGATCATTGGATCAAATCGACTTTTCATATTTTAAATTATTATAGTAGAGTTTTAAGCTTTTATGTAGGAGACTCATTACTGTTTCTGTAATATGTGAGAGGTAGCTATTTCAGTGCTGTTTCAGGGGGAGGAAAAGGGGTTGAAGCTCTGTTCTGGAAATGGCTCTCATTCACAGGAGCAAGCTGCTGGCATTGGAAGAGGCAGAGAGACACCCAACTCCACAAAACTCAAGAAACCACCCAGAAGCCACAGCCTTTCACCATGAGACGGTACGGCTGACCAGGGTTATCTTGCAGATGTGGGTGTGCTGGGACCTACAGGCACAGAGCTCAGCAGAGCTGTGTGATCCTATTCCATTGCCCAGGGATGCTGGTTGTCCTACACAGGAGGTATGTCACCTTCCTGAGGCACCCGATGGCTCCAGCTGGGCTCGCAGGTTTTTTCATGTAGCTTCTGCATGTGCTTTAGATAAGATCCTCTTCCCCTGTAAGTAGTGAGCATATCTTAGAAGAACAGGAAAAAAAAAAAAAGAGAAAAAGAAGGAAAAAAAAAAGGATGGCACAGGATACCTCTGTTCTCCCATGTTGAGGATTATTCTTATACTCATCTACAGATAGGTCAACTGTAAGCATAGCTAAGAGAGTAATTGAGTCATTTACCTGCCTCATCTCAGTGATTAAACTGTAAATAGAAGCCAGACATCCTGACCTCCTAAGTACACTCTAAAGTTGTCACATAGTTATGTACAACTCAGACAGACTTGAAAATACAAGTGAAGCAGGTGACATTTTAACATGAAAAACAAACATATATAGTATGAGCAAAGGTAAATTTCTTCATTGTAATTAAAAAGAAAAATAGAATAAGTAATCAATCATAAATGGGATTTAAGGTTTGCAAAATAAAGGATATGATCTAACAAAAACCAAATGGATTTGCAGTAATCTGGATAGTTACTGTAGGTATCCCAAAAGATGGCTGCATGCACCTTTATCTATGCAAAGGTTACCTGATGCACAGCCATGAAGGGTTGCATTCTCTGGCAAGGACTTTGACAGGTCTGGTACACATTTCATGAAGAACTGGCTCTTTATAGTTGTTCTGAATCTGGCTAATCTTCCATTTCATGGTGTATTATTCTCACTCTAGAAGAGATGGCAAACAGCCTTTCAACCTTCCTGAACTATTCTGAGGTCTGCAGACCTATAAC
This sequence comes from Cygnus atratus, assembly GCF_013377495.2. Taxonomy (NCBI): domain Eukaryota; kingdom Metazoa; phylum Chordata; class Aves; order Anseriformes; family Anatidae; genus Cygnus; species Cygnus atratus. The sequence continues at coordinate 164,484,186 of NC_066362.1, forward strand.
AAGCTGTACAGGTGCTCTTCATCCCTTTACTCATTCTTACTCTCCTTTCAACCTTTTCCAACTGCAACATATCTTTTAAAAGACTGAATGGCCAGAACTCCATTCAGTGTATCAGCTGTGGAAAAAAATTAAGTTTTCACAACAGCAAGATTATGTTTTCTCCTTGTTCTTTATTTCTTTTTTAGTAATTCCTAACACTTGGTCTGATTTTTGACTGCTATTAAGCTGATGTTTTCTATTATCATAACCCCACAGTTTTTCTCTGCAGCAGTAATGACCACTTCAGAGTCCATCCTTTTATGCAATTATAGGGTTGTTGTCATTTTATTTTATTTTTTAATGTATATTGCTTTACATTTGTCTACATTGAATTTTATTGCCATTTGTTGGCCAGTCAACCATTTGCATACATATTCAATGTTTTCCTGCCAAAAATAGAAGTTTCACACTCCATCTAACTATTCATTTTGGTTTTCACCCTCTATCAGATACTTTCTCATGAAAATCTTTGCAAAATTCATACATCTCCAATAACTATTTCTATTTTGCTGAAACAACAGCTCTAAAACAAAAAGTTTCATTCATCAAAAAATGTTGCATCCAACTTTCCTTGCTAATATAATAGACTCTTCATTTGCCTTGCAGTTCTGTGACTTTACGCCTTTCCAATGTTTTGCATATAAACTAAGCTGAAAAGGACAGACACAGCTGGTATAGCTCAATGTGGTTTCAATGAATGTTTCTAATTTTCTTCCTTTGTTTTCAGTTATTTGAATAATTTTATTGTGCAGTTGAGTGGAGCTACATATAGAACAGTTAGTGGGATGTGTGAAGTAGCAACACTAGCAATGATCTGAGTCCTTTAAGAATTTTAATTATTTGAGCTTCCCCTTCATCTTCATTGCTTTCATTTTGCTTTCATTTTATCCAAATAAATTTAGTACATTGAAATGACCCACAACTGACATGAACATAGAAGCAAGCCAATGTATACTGGCAGAGTGTTTTCCGGGATACATGAATAAATTGGTGAATTCAAAGCAAGAGTTTTCTGAGAATATTGACTTGGAATTTCTTTGCAGCACCCTAAGTGCAAATATAAACACAGAATACTGCACAATGCATGGGGCATTGTTTACATTATGGCCAATATAATAGTAGCTATTTGATACGACATATGATTATCACACCATGTGGTGATACAATCCCATAAAACAAGTCAAGTGTTCATGTCTAATGATCCAGAACAAGGGAGCCCCAGCAAGCATAATTATATGAGCACTGAATAAACAGCTTATATTGGACACACAAGAACACCTGCCAAAACAGTGATATTTTTGAAAAATATTGTTTTATTAAGCATCTTAAGACAATTTAAAGTAATTAATTATCCACTTGTTAATGTATTCTATTTGTCAATGTTTTTTATTAATTTGCCAAAAATATAATTGTTCTGGCAACCATCAATGTTATTTTCTGCCTCAACACTACACACCTATAACTGCTGGTGGTAACTGCTTTGAAATGATAAAGGCAGAACTATATGCTACTTTATCCATTAAATAAAAGAGATTACCCAATCTCTTGATGTTAAATCACATACATTCCAATATGTTTACCATATTTACTTGGGCTGAGAAGCTCAAAATAAGAGGAGTCAAAAATAACATAAGTACCAATGTCATTCCAATCTACAGATGGAACTCTTCAACACATGGTAGTTTGTTTTTTGTTTGTTTGTTTTTTGTTTTGTTTTGTTTTTATTATTATATTATGGTCATGACACCCTTTTTGTTTGCTATATTTTTTTCTATCAGTCATGTATTTTTATGTACTGTACTAGACTGAACGATTAAGTCTAAACAAATGGATTTCAGAGATTAATTTTTTATGAAGATGAACAGGAAATAATTTCATATAAAGACATCTAAGTCCAGGGACATAAATCTGTTCTGAGCCAAAAGACAGTGATAAATGTTTTGTAATCTTAACAGAGATATATAAGGTTTCCAGTACTTCAATGACAATCTACCAAAACTGCATTGCAGAACAGACTCTGAGATTACTCATAAATACTCTATTTTCATTTTAACTGGGACTGGGGTAAAAGTATGATTAGTAGTTTGAACTCTGCAATAATTTCTCAAAAAATGAGAAATCTTCACTAAAAATAAAGATTGCCTGAAGCCATGCATGTAGGTGAACACCTCGTTGAGCACCTGAGTTGACCTAAGAGTGATATAAACACTAGGGATAAAGTAAGGGTCATGGACAATGTCAGCAAAAATCTTTTAGAAAATGGGAACAGAGAAAAAAGAATACTGCAAAAGAAAAAAAAAAAAAAAAGGTAATGAAGGTCAGAACCAGAGAGAATAGTCCAAAGCATTCACTCACAGAAGTTTTAACAGAAATATTTACCGGTCTGAACAAAGAGCTGAATGAATGCACATATCTGCATATGAAAACACCAAAGAACTCAATATAGAACAAGTGTCAAAATAATAGCATGTATTAATAACCGAAGACACGACTGACAGCAATAGACTTGTTAAAACCCAGGCATCTGATGTTATTTTCATCAGGACCAGCAGATCTATGATCTGATAAAGTCTCAGCACAGACAACTTGCCAGAAGAAGACCTGCATGATGACAAGAGGAAGGTGGCAATAAGGTGGCACCACAGTGTGTGTGCTATTCCTCCTTCTCTTATCCCACCTGTAATATACAGAATATACCAAGTAGAGCGCTGAGGATACACAAGATGTGGAAAGTGACAAAACTTTGTTACATTTTACGCAGGATGAAGAAAGCAAGATTCGGATCACATTAGAGCTCATAAAAGGTGTAATTAAATAAATAAATAAATAAATTATATATATATAAAGAAGCTCTTCATTGCCAGATGAGAAGAGCAAGGTAACATGACTAGGACTCAACTGCTGTTTTCCCTTTTCCCTGTCACACACAAGTGACCCTGGGCAGGCCACTCAGACATGTGTCTTTGTGCTTATCATTGGATCTGCAAGTGAGTGAAATCTATGTGGGAATGACCATGAATGTCTGAATTAATTATTTAGAAAAAAAATTCTCCTTGTCCTTCTACAAGGTCTCACAATGAATTAATTTCCTGTTTGTATCAGATAAACCTAGTCTGTATATTTTGGCTACAATTACGGGCTTAAGAAATACTTAAGAATTTCCTTTTTAAACAAAATATTTCTGTCTATCTAATGAAAGCATATGCACTGTAAAGCCCATATTTAACCTTTTCAGGTTGCTATTATTTCCATAACATTGTTAGTAAAAAATAAGGGATACTGAACTGTAAATTTGTATAAATGGCAATGACCTCAGCATCAATGCTTCACATCTAGTGGTGAATATTTTAAAATCATTTTTAACACAATTAGGAATTAAATTTTGCTGATTAGTTTGAGTTTTACCCACAGATTCTCAAAAATGGACACATTTTTACAGAACATTTAAATATCTTGACACCCAAACACTAATAAAGGTTCATTAAGGTATGTAATTGTAATACACTAGCAAACGTTCATTAAAGTGTGTAATTGTAATCTTCCTACTAAAACCAAGAATATATTACTGGGAAGTGGGATGTATGAACAGCAGAGAGAGGAAGCAAGAAGGACAATAGTAAGCATAAGGCTTAACTTTGATATTTATGCTTCAGAGATTGCGGGGGAAGGGAATAAAGAATGTTATTAAAGTTAAGCTCAAAAGATCTTGCCTCAAAAATTGTAATCGTATTTTCTCTGTATGAATGAGAATACAGCCATCTACTTGTTAGCCTGGCAATACCATAAAATGCCAAGAAAATCCTTAGTATAAAAGTACATTGGAAATTCTGCAGTAGAAATGCTACTCATGATGCTTACCTGTACAAATGGTCATTATTCAAAATAGTGTCTAGATTTTACAGGCCATGTAAAAACTTCAGTTCTCTTTCATTTTGGTATCAGAAATGGTGGCCCAATTAGGCACCAAACTTAGGTGAGACAGATGAAGAAAGAAAGGAGGCACAAAGCAAGGACGTTTCCTGTGGCTGTGTGTGTGTGGAGATGATAAGAGAGAAGACTTTAGACGCTAAGGTCCCTCACAGTGCATCAAGTTAGGAGAGTAGACACAGATCATAAAGACGTTTTAGTCTGAACAAAAACCCCCAAAATTCACTTTATCTATAATAAAAAAAAAAAAAAAAAAAAAAAGAACATTCTTTGTTCTCATTCAGAAAACTGTGGGGAAATGATGGGGCTCCAAGGCAAATGTTCGGGGAATATCAATCCCAGAGCCTCAGTTATCATGGTCACTTAAAAGCCTTAGAAACAGCTAGACAGGTGGAACTCTGTCATCTGCATTGCATGAGGTTTGTCTGAAATGCAGCATCTAAGATTGAACCAGGTCAACATAGCTGAGAAAAGAAGATTGGCCACGAATAAGATCGGCCTCAGAAAATTATGAAGAAGTGTGTGACTCCTGCACCTGTGCTAATAATATGCGATCCAAAGTGACAAAGGACAAAACCAAAAAATGTAGACAGATACAGATACAAATACAGATACAGATACAGATCACTACTTGAAAACCTTTTTGTCCAGTAACTCAGACAACTAGCCAAAAGACAATAATCCAGGTAAAAGATAAACCTGAAAGACAATGAAAACAGAGCACTTTACTTCTCCTGAGGGCTTAGAGACCCACTTCACCCTGTTGACCTAGCAACTGTGAACACTTTGGCTTTCAGAATTGTCAGGTTCATGGTGCATCAGACAACCTAGACCAGTTGACTTTGATGAAGCCTCAGTGATACATCTGTGCAGAACTTTCCTGAGGTCTGTGACTGTGCTGAATACAGGAAACAATCGGTTCTGTAATTGTCAAAACTTCTGAACTCACCTAACTTCAGGTGAGACCCTGGAAGATCCAGAACCTTCTCACTGCAGTTTGGTGAAATTGCATTAGATTTGCATTCCTTAATAAAATTCATTATTTCTACACTATCTCAGCAGTCTCTACCCTTTTCAACTCTCCCTCATGTTCTCATGCCACATCCCATTTACTTGGCTGTGGGCTAGAAAAATGACACTTTGGTGAGATATACCACAGCCATCTGAAATTTCAGATGCTCTGACCTGGGAAAAAAAGCATGTAAAATGGTAAATATGATTTAGAGCTTATAAAAAGCACATAGTGTAGTAAATATTATAGAGAGATACAGGGCATTTAATGGGGTGTTAGAGAGACCAAAGGCCAGGTGCAATATAATGGGAGCATAACCAGTTGTGAATTGCATCTTCAAGAAAAAAGAGAAATAAAGGAAGAGCAGGATCCATCAACAGAAGAAAGAAAGAAGAAAAAAAAAAGGAAAAAAAAAAAAGAGGAAAAAAAAAAAAGAAGAAAAAAAGAACCTGGTTGGATCAGTAACTAACTAGGCATCTAATCATTATTATTGAACTCTCTCTATTGTGCCTCCTTCCCTGTCCCTTTCCCATTCCTCTGCTGCACAGCCTAGTGTGGTAAGGCTAAGAATGTCAAAATAGGTACAGCACTTTTCATGTGAGCTGAGGAGATACAGGAGGAAAGCAAAAAATGTACTATCCTCTGCATGAGGTCTCCCCATCCTCTGCCAGTTCTGCCTTTGACAAGAGCATTTCCAAAAGTTTTTGTACATACATCCTGACCTCTCCCATAATATTATGGATGGAGGCTGCTGATTAAGGATGTCGTTGCAGATACACCACTACGGAAGTAGTTCACAGGTTATGAGTGTTCCATATTGGTCACTACTCTGCTGTGTGGTTGCTGATGAAGTGAATAGTTTAGGATTATCATGATACAATTAGAAATAGAAGAGCTTGTCTCTTAGTCAGTTGCCTTTCAGGAGGACAAAACTCTTGGTCCCCAAGATGGTCTGAACAGCTGGAGCTATCAGAGCACAAGTGGTAGGAGCCAAATACACAGAGCACAACTGGGCAGGAGAGGTCCACGTGCCCTGTGCTGCCAATATTGAGCAACAATTCTACTGTCCCAGGACAGCTCAAATCCATCCTAACCTTAATGTCTGATAGAAACCAGGCTGTTGAGCGCTCAGTTTGGAGTGAGACAGCTCTGCTGTCATTATGGCCTTCTGCAGCAAGCCAGGGCAGCAGAAGAACCATTATCAGGGTCCAGACAAAACAATGCATACATTCTCAAATAATGACTGATCTGTCTATCTTTTTCTACTCTTTTTCATTTACTCATTCTAACTGCAGGCAGGAGTGGTGTTTGTTCAGAAATAACAGGCCTCAGCAAGCACCACCTGAAGGCAGGTACATGCAACACAAAGAAACAAAATAACAATGGCAAATTGGGTAGGATGACATCTTGCCTCCAACAGTAGAAAGACTAGAAGATAGCTCGTAGAATCTCTGGTGTATATGTTCTACTCTTCCCACCATTTCCAAAGTCATCTCTGATGACTTTATGTTTTCTTTTATTGTTTTCCGTACACATTTTCTTTATATATACACACATATACTCTTCATAAGAGTTACGAGGCTGCTTCTTGTCAGTCTTTCAAACTTTAATTGCATCTTTTCTTGTTCTGATACTTTGATACTTAATTTGGGGGTCAGCTTCAAGAAATCCGTGTTACAGAATGCCTATGTCTGGGTCAGACATCTGGAACAGTGCCAGAAAAGCTTTCTGGTTCCTCTTCTACCCACCCATATTTTGTTTCATAAATAGGTGATCTCATGGAAAGAGGCATAGTTCAAAACAGCAAAGGGTGGGAAATGCTTTTGTTTTCTTCATAAAGGAAGCTGCATTGCTCACATTTTTTCTCTTTATTTAATTCTTCACACACGAATAGTTTCCACAATGATGCATCTCACTAAAAAAAAAAGCCTTTAAATATGACTGAAAAAAAAATCTCCTTTTCAAATTTTCCAATTATTTGTTTTGCACATGCTGCAAAGAAAATTAAAGCAGGCTAAAACTCATTTGGCAATCTCATCTCTGACTTTAGACATTCTTTCAATCTCATTTTAATTCCTCAGCGTGCATTTTGTTTTGCATAGTATTCAACTGTATGCATCTAAATTTGAGTGATGCATATTTGTGTTCTTCCACAGAACCTACAGCTGTCAACATTTTTTTCGAGTTAATGTAGCACATTCATATAGTCACTCAGCAATGAAGGAAAATCCAGTACAGCTACATGGCTAATGAGAACGTATTAACAATATTTGATTGTGCAGTACAACTTCAATTATTATTTAAAGACAGAGCCATGATATAACAGTTAATGCATAAACAGTGAAAAGAATTGCTTTCTTTTGTGTACCCCTGTTGTTTCAGGCAAACGAATTTAGTACCAAAGAAAAGTTTTTCTTCAAAAGTAGTTTTATGAATCATGGTCAGACCATATCTAGCCTGAAAAAAAAAAAAAAAAGCAGTTTTACTATATCTAGCCTGAAAAAAAAAAAAAAAAAAAGCAGTTTTACCAGATGCAGAGAAATTAATTGCTTCAATCAATTAGAATAGTTTTAATGAAGGATTCCCAGGAGGTTGTGAGAGATTGCTCCAACACAACATTGGAAATACATACTTCAGCATTCACATCCATTTTGAACTTATTCTGTAGCAATATCCGGAGGAAAGCAAAACCAACCAACCAAACAAAAAACACTTTGGCAGGAGAATGACCATCATCCAGTTGTTCTTTTTTCTTTACTGCTAAAAAATGGGGCAACAAATGAATTCCTTGATTAAGCTGAAAGGCTTATGTTCACATTTGGCTTGCTGAGATTCATGTATGAATGTTCCTAGCTGAAGGTTCCTAGGCTTTTCACGTAAATTCATATTTTACACTGTCTTTATAGTGTTGGGTAAGTAAAATTTAGGTGTTCATACACACTAACACAGAGTTTTAACTTTCAAATACCTGAAGTGTGCACAAATAATAGATTGGGGGGTGGGGGGGTGGGGTGGGGGAGTAATTATTATTATTTTAATAGTTACCTTTTGTAGTTTATGGATAAAAACAAAAGCCCGTTCCAAAAGCCCTCTGATATATTTCTTAGGAAGACTTGGAATGTCTTCTGATAATGTTTAGCACAGGTGTTACAAACTGCCCTATGAAAAAATCTGTTTCTCTCCACAGAAAGTCAGAAGAGCCATCAGGATGTATAACTCAGGAGTCATGTGTTCACTTCTGAGACCCTCTGCTGGGAGATCTGTCCCAGCCACAAAAACAAGTATTTATCAGAGGGTGCAATACCAGCATGACCTACCTAGAGCCTACAAAATGAGGTGTCCTTTAAGATCAACAGAGCTCTTTAGATCTGTAACCTAAAAAGACCCCAACATGCAAAAGGCAAGGAAGTGCATTAAGTAGGAATTTACTGAGAAGATTTTTTTTTCTTTTTTTCCTGAAAATATCTTAAACATTGGCAGTATAGTCCAGACGCATTATCAGTTAAAAGGAGGAAAGGACACCAGCACACAGTCACTACAGCTATTACATAAAACATAAGCCACAATCCCCTTTATCTTCACTCAAGTTTAGTTCACACAACTCTCTCAGTAAGGCAAGTAGGATTTAATCTGTATGTGCACTGATTTCTTAACAGAAACTGGCACTCCAGAGGGGTACATCTATGTTATCAGAAAAGATAGCACTTCTGAGAGTGGACACAGAAACTAATGCTTGATCACAGACTTTGCTTATCATTAGCACACTCCTGCCTCTGTTTCAGATACAGCTGCTAGCTCCTTCCAAGACAAACCTAGAAGTAGCTACAATTAGTCATGTGTCGCATGCAGCACTGGGGCACTCCTTTTTGCAGCAATATCCCTGGACCAGAGTAATTTCTGGTATATTTTCTGTGCATTGTTCGCTTCTTTCTTGATTATATATAGCACCATTTCATAAAACAAGGACAATAAATCTGATTACAATCCTGCAAATAAAATACATGCGGGAACACGCCCATGTACAGTGTTTGGATTTGGAGTCATAACCACACAGTTTCTGGCCTCCTGGCAAAAACTATTTTTCACTGTGTACTTGCAAAGTATAACGTTAGAGACATGCTCAAAGGAAGAACTCATTTGCCTTGTTCATGAGGTAAAGCTCGTAAACTTGGGAACTTTCTACATTGACACCATGCAGGAGTTGAAGAAAATTATTTTATAGGTATAGGTATACACATACATATATTTCTTAGCTACCCTCCAATTGCCCAGGGCCATTCATACAAAGAGTTGCCATTCAATGATTTGGGGCAGGATCCTTCATGATGTTACTCTAGCTCAGTGATCTGTGTCTGGCTATTTGCTGTCTCCCATGATGCTCTGCATCAGAACAGGCCCTTTTAGTCTGCTCCAGCTGCTAATCCTGCCCTGGAGGCAATTCCAGAGCTGGCATGGAGGTCTGCAGAAGGCTGCTCAGCCAGTCTGGAGATTTGTTTCCTGAACCACTTGCTCACCCCTGACCGAACTGAAGAGATGGGTACGCCTGCTTCTTATCCTAAACATTATCAGCACCCCTGGCTGATAAATCATGTACTTATTTGTTCTCAGTGCCTTAGAACTAAAGCTACAACACCTTCCCACTGCAGGGATTTTAGCAGCTTGGCTCTAAATGTGTGTGAGTATGAACCAGGTTTTCACACTTCCTGGGATAGCACCTGGTAGAGTCAGGGTCAAATCCATCAAATCTCTCTTGCAAAACAAGCATAAAGCAACAGTGATAATTCTAATGGTAATATTCACTTGCAAAAATACATAGTTATATCTGAGTGGCAGAAAAACCTTCCCAGAGGACTGAACTCTTATTGTTCTTTCCATCTTAGTCTACACCACTCTTTTCCAGACATTAAAATTATCTATTTTTTTTTTTGAGAAAGAAGAATTTTTTTTCTTGAAGCCACTTAAAAACATTCTGCAATGAGTAATGCAATCTCGCTTTTGACACATTCTGTATTATGAAGCAATAGGTTTAATCTGATTTCAGATTCCATTGAATGAAAATATATGTCTACTATACATAAGAATAGTCATTTCAGAACTGCAATCACAGAGATCTTTCATTTGCTTGAAACAAAATACAGTAAGTCACATGGCAGTCACAGCAGTGGTATTAACATGGTGCTGGTGGCAACGACTTGGTTGCTAGGCTTGAAAAACTTGTATAAATTCTTCTGGGAAGAGCTACTACTGCATGAATCCCCTCCTTCTGTGTTTTTCTGTCTGGAATACCAATAAGCTCTGCTAGCTCCATAACATAAAATTCCTTTTGACAAAAACATAACATTGGGTTGAGCTTGTAAACCTTGAATATGCAAATCATTCAAGTTTACTTTTAGTAACAGTCAGATAATTGCACTTACACAGTGAATTAAAAACAAACAAAAAAACCACATTCTGTTTGCTTAGGGTTTTTTATTACTATTTATAGTCATTTAAGGTTCTTTCTGAATTGTGTGTTCCTGTCTTACAATGCTGAAATGCAATTTTAAGGTGCTCTCTGAAGTAGTCATTCATAAGCATACCATATGTGGATTGTATATTTATAGGAAAAAGCTACTGTAATGAAGGCCTGCCTGCATTCAATTTCTCAGGACTTGCATTTATTAAAATAACATCTGTGTTCATTAAAAAAGCTCAGGAAGCTCTTTTGTCTCTTTAACAACAATAAGAAAAACCTGGGCAGTTACAGAAACATTATATTGAGTTAATCTCTGGAAGATTTGGTTTTGCTTCATCACGGTAAATTGCAGTTCTGTCCTGAATTGGTTCACAGAAATAGGGACTTGGGGCCTGAATATGGTGTTGTTCACACAGGAACTCCACCCCCATTGGAGAAATACCCCTGTTTTAAGTTTCTGAAGGGAAACCTGAGTTACTGCACTGTAACTGAGAGGATAATCTGATCAATTAATCAAAAGAATGTAAAGGAATTCTTATACTTTGGGCTAAATTTTCACTCTAGTTTACATAATTGTACTTTTTTTTCAAAGGTATTTCCATAAAGCAAAGTATTTGGTTAATGTTTATGATCCATATCACCACCAAGCTACAACCCTAAATTACGATAATCTCAGTCCAATTAGTTGAAAATATCTCCTCTGGTTTAGTCCCTTAACATACAAAGAGTAACTGAGTCAAACCCTGCCTCAGTCCACTATTATTTAATGGAGTCCAGTTACATCTTGCAGCTCTCCCTGATAGTGAAACAGATAAATTGCCAGTAACATCCGTACTCCTAGATAGCCTTACCATATGGAAAAGTTAAAAGGCTGTCAGGCAACTACAAGGCCATCCAAAGCTAAAAGTGCACACTTTGTGATCTGTTCAATAGACCAGATCAATTTCTATTACTTGGACCATGAAGTCTCCTGCGGGTTTTTCTGTGGTTCTTATTAAACTGAGGATGCAATGAAGATCTGGATATCACTTATCACTGATGTGTGATGTGAAGGCCCTGATCATAATCTAGCCATTACTTTTTTATCATCCCCTCAGTGACAAAAAAAAAAAAAAATCTTGGGTCCTGACTTATCAAAGCTGCTGTTTTCTGCTGAGTGTGCCCAAGAAGATCACAATGGCAACAGCCAGAAGGTTCAGAAGCTAATCGGTGGCCTAAGCTCACAGTTTCAGGTGAACCTCGATTTCACACCACCTTCTTGTGTGTGTGCAGTGTAGGTTTATTTAGTGCTACAGCTTCCAGAGGTGAAATAAGAAATGCAGCTTTCCCCATTCAAAGTGCAATTGCTGTTCTTGTACTCATTCAACTCATAACTGAACCTGCGTAACATTTAAAACAACACATACAGTCAATGATTACAAAGAGCAAAGGGGGGAATGTTTTTAGTTAATGTTGTTGCTCTTTTTGCAATAATCTCCTACAACAACTGAGCAATAGTTGGCATGTTCTCCTGCCTATGACTGGCCAGTTTTTGACTCCCCTTCCTATCATATGTCCTTTTTCAAGCTTCCACTTTTTCATTCATTTTCAGATACTTTGTGTTCCATACTGAAAAACAATAACCATTAACTGTCCAATACATACAGAAATGCAGCAAATAAAATCTAGCAATGACAAAGTGAAAGTGCTAGGGATCAAAATGTTACCATTAGTGGTGTCTTAAATCCTCAGGGGAAAAGAGCACATGGAGGAGCTGAAAGATGTCAGGTGGGAGGGAGAGATGTTCTTGTCGAATGACAAAAAAAAAACAATAATAATTATTGCTCCTCGCTTGTGTGTTTGCACTTCATTTTGAAGAGTAGTATCCTACTATATTGATTCTTAGCTCAATTAGAAAAGAGCAAATTCCAGCATGGTATTAAGTTTTATTCAGAAGAATGGTTCAGGTAATTTAATAACTACCAGACCAGAAGCCAGAGCTAAGACTGTTTGCTGTGCGGACAAAAATAAGTCTAGCCTTCTGCTACAAAACTACTGCTGCAAGCTAAGAAAAAATCAGAACACCAAAACTTGCAGCTACAGAACTACATAGTCTCAGCTGTTATATGTATAGCTTGTACCCAATACAATCAAATATCACTGTTTGCACAATGTGTGGCATCAAAAAAAAACAGGTTAGGAATTCTGTCAGCAGAATCACTTTGCTGAAATCAAGTAACCTTTGCCAAGTCTCATCAGGTAAGAATCTGTCCTTGTGTCTTCTCTTGGGTCACAACACGACTTTACAGACAATACTGTCGTAGTGTGTTGACCCCGACCAGCTGCCAGACATCCACCTAGATGCTCCCTCGCTCCCTCACCTCAAAGGAACAGGAGAAGAAAATAAGATGAAAAAGCTCATGGGTAGAGATAAAGACAAGGAGATCACTTACCAATTACTGTAATGGGCAAAACAGTCTAAACTTGGGAAAAAAAAACTTTAATTTGTTACCAATTAAAATAGAGTTGGATGGTGAGAAACAGAGACAAAATCAAACCATCACCTTTCCCTGACCCCCCCTTTTTCCCAGGCTCAGCTTCACTTATTCATTCCGAACTCCTCTTCGTCATATACTCCCTAAGCAGTTCAGGGAGATGGGGAATGGGGGCTGTGGTCAGCCCATAACCGTTTGCCTCTGCAGTTCCTTCTTCCTCGGACTTTTCCCTGCTCCAGCATAGGGTCCTTCCCGTGAGATACAGTCCTACATGAACTGCTCCAGTGTGGGCCCTTCCATGGGGTTCAGTCCTTCAAGAACTGCTCCAGTGTTGGATCTTTCCGTGGGGTACAGTCCTTCACAAACCAATCGAGATTGTGTCTTGTGCTTTAAGAAGAGATGGTCCTACAAATAAGGAATAAACATATCTCATGCAAGATGGTAAATGTGGCAGGGATTTATCCCTTTTAATAATTTTAGTCATTCCACTTGTGTTCTACTCTATACCCTAAGCCAAACTGAGGGACCTTCGTTGTTGCTCATCCATAAACTAAACTGAACTTTAATGATCAAAGCACAATCTCACAATAGGAAGCACATTCATTTCTGCTTTAAAAACCACGCTCAAGACATACACATCTTTACTAAACTTTATTAAAATTATATTGAATTTGCTTAATTTTAGGTGTCGCAGATATCTTTTATGTCTTTTTTCACATCTGACATGACCTTGCAAAGGTGACTGAGCATTGACACAGGTTATTCTGGAGTCTCCTTCCTTGGAGATTTTCAAAAACCACTTGGACCTGACTCTTGACAATTGATTCTGGGTGTTCCTGTTTGAGCAGGGGGCTGGACCAGATGGGCTCCAGAGGTCCCTTTCAGCCCCTTCAATCCCTTCAACCATGGTGTGATTTGAAAAGTTAGAAGAGAAAGTAAAATCCTTTGTGTTTCCATAAGTAAGGTGGCACTTAACAATATTAAGTTATTTTACCTGTTGGGACAGCAGTAACAGAAAAACAAAAAAATGGACATGTTCAAAGCACAGAAACTGACAGACCAATTAGTGTTAGCATAGGAGTGCTGTAGGGATAATTTACATGGGAATTTTCAGAGGCAGTAAATTACTGCCGTGGTATTTCCCAAATGGAGTAACGGAAATTATTTTTCACCTCCATCATAACAGTTGCTTCAAAGATTAAAATAAGGAAAGGCAAAGCTTCTTATATATACATATATATATATTCAAATTTTGTTTTAAAATATACTTTCTGAAGATAAAAGTACATTTCTCTAGAATTTACCCAGAAATTACCTCCAGGATGAAAGAAGTGTGCTGCTGATACAATTGTTATACTTTGAGAAGTGAAAGTTAAAAAAAGAGGGGAAAAAAGCATACTGTTGTGGCCCCAATTCAGGAAAATAAACAACAGCCTTACTTGAAACTGGTATTTCAAGTACCAGTTTAAATGCCAAGTCATTTGAACTCCAAAGATAGTACACTTAGCTGAAGTTCAGTAAGATAAACCTTTTCTGAAAGACATCTCATTTAAGCCATTCACGTAGGCTCCTCTAATAGTGTAGAAGACAGGAGAGCCCCAAAGGTGATTCATGGCACAAGCCCTGTCACTTAACAGTGAGCTGAACTGTGCCTGAAGTGTTTATCTTTCTCCATGTGGCACCAGAGGGAGGCTAAATGATTAAGAAATAGTTTAGCTGAACCAAGATCTCTGTCCTGAACTCATCTCCTTGTGTCAAAATGCACATCAGAGCCCCGGAAATAACGAGGAGGTCAGTACCTTATCAACACAGAGACATGTGCGAGGCTTAGTTCTTGAGGTTGGATTCATCTCACCTAACTTTGGATACTTAAATCATCATAAACTCGCTGTGTATGTGATGTCGAAAGACTGGCATTTTTAGAAAAGGATCTATTTATCTGTTTTAGATATCTACACCAGAATGGGATTAAACTTACCTCTTCCTCTCCACTGGGTAAGAGGGAGGCATAAAACAGCCCACTCTGATGTTAATATCTGCACTGAAGATTGTTGGATATATCCTGTTTCAGGCATCACTCTGGTCTGGGGGATACAGCACTGTCATTCTTATAAATTATTTCCAGTCAGTGTGCTGTGATGGCAGACAGACACCTGACTCCAAGGCCATGTGCAGATGTCTTTTGAAAAAACTGATTAAACCAGTGAGTCAGTAAGCTGTCCATCTTTTCCATCCTTTGTCACTAACTACCCCAAGAGGGTTCATTCAGTTTCTAAATAACATATGCTCTCAGTCCTAGGCAGAAAGGAAGGAAGGAGCTGCACTGAAGGATAAGGTGTTCTCCCCAGTCTCTTACTGAAGTTTCTTTGCTTGTCTGTGCAATAGTTTGTCTTCACAAACATTTTACAAAAAATGTATGTATAATCTTAATTCTTGATTTGTGAAGCATACATCTCAGTCTGTTCAATGAATACAGAGAAAGAAGGAGATGTTTTATGAACGCTATTCCCTAAGATACTAAAGAGTATCAGAAATGACCTCTGGGTTGCCTCCAGTGCCTCAGCCTTTGAACTACACTTAGTCCTACATCCTCAAATGATTTTAACCACAATCCCATTTTATTCTGAGTAAACATTCAGCCCTCTGAAATCTTCTTTTTATTGCAAAGACCTCACAATCCTTTCTTCTCACTTTCCTTATTCCTCTGTCTGACAGAAGCCTGTTTGTTCTGTTCTCTCTTTCCAATCAAGTATTATCAAAACATTAATTTAATTTTTGTTGTTTTGTTTTTTTCCTATCGAAGAAAATACTGAAATCTCTGGCAGCTCCCCTTCCACTTTCATTTGGTCTGAACTGCTTTTCCCTCCAAACTTTCTTTATTCTAGATCATCTAGTGCCCTAGATTCTATGGGTTGTTGGCAGTTGCCTTCATTTATATCTTTTAATCTTCCCCTGTCACTCTTCTGAGCTGCTGTTCCAGGCTTATCTCAGTCACCTGTCATTCACTCCAATCCCCTGATTTCAATTGACTTCCTTTTTTTTTTTTTCTTTAGTGAGGCAACTTAGACACTCATCATGTTAGTTTTCTTTATTCTTTTTTTTTTTTTACATAGATACACAAAGGACTGAACTCTGTTCTGCAATGTCTATACATACTAAATGATTTAAATGGAGAAAAGTTTTTTTAAAACATGAGGAGAACTGAGATCCTAGTCTCAAGTGTGCCTACTGGAGCAGTTTGAAAACAGTAAAGGCAGATGAGATGAAAAGACTGAGTAGAGAAGAATACATAATTGGATACACATGTTCTTTTTTTTTTTTTTTTAATCTCAACAGACAGAGATGTTTTGCAATGTTGAAAGGAAAGAAGAATACTTTCTTAAGTAATAGTTTTGAAATCTCATTAAACTTTGCAACTTTTCCCTCCTAAAACACTAGGTTTGGGAAAACAAACAAATAACAACAACAAAAGAACCACAAACAATTTTTAGATGGATTGGTGTAAACATAAAATTAAAATGAATGAAGAAAATTTTTTAAGCATTCCAAATCTCTCCTCAACACTTTCCTTCCCACAGTTTAACGTAGGCTACTACATCAGGCATCATGGCAAGTACTATTAAACTGCTGTTCACATCAATAAATTCTCAAGCCTTAGCAAAGCATTAAATCTCCTGTGAAATGGTTTAAATGCCATGCTAATCGTAAATGAATTAATAAATGAAATATCTATATACTGAGCAAAATATATTAAAAACTGTATATATTGTATCAATCTACATTTTGCAATAGAAAAGTAGAAAATTATTCTTCTGGTAGCCTTATTTTCATTCAGAGAAGAGCTATTCTAAGTGCTATAGCTTATCCAGTAAATACATAAATAAATAAATAAGAAATAGAAAAATCATGAGATACTCAGCTTAGTGAAAATAAGTCATTTTATAAAATACCATTCAATCTTTTCTTGCTTGTCACCTCAAGGCCATAGCACTGATATTTGCAGTAGTTATGATGGCACTGAAGGAATCCAGACATTTAATAAATGAGTTTTCTCTACTCTGACAGCAGCTTTTCTAAGTGCTTCGGGTTCACCGTAAATAAAAGGTGTACAATGAGACTTTTGCTTTCCCAGTCTTCCTTGGACCTTTTGACCTTTGGACCATATGCAGGAATTCTGCCCTGCAGAGCCAAAGGAAAACATCACCACTGTGTTACATTAAGAAATGAAATAAAGCAATAGACAAGCCAACATGGCAGAATATCACATCTTTAACAGTAGACTATGTTGGCTGGCAGCCTGTGAAGACACTTTCTCACACACGTTCAGTTCCCCATGGATAGCAGTTCTGAGCTCACATCCTCCATACTATTTTTGGGGGACAAAAATGTACTTGTGGCAAGAATGGTCAATAACATGAATTACAACCCAGAAATTACGGTGTATCCATTACAAGAGCCGTTTAAAACACCCTATGTACACATTACAGTAATAGCCAGATTGGAAATCCAAACAATCCAAACTATTTGAAAGTTAAAATGCGAAACCTAAAAGTAACATGAATTTTATTACATACTGAAATGAAGAGGTTCTTGAATCGCAGGGTTAGTGCAATGGTGGTCAATTTATTATGTTGACTGCAAAGCAATCAAATGGAAATTTAGAAGACCCACTATGCATGGCATTTGTCTTGCAGCTGACATTCAGAAAAAGTGCCAGTACACACTGAATGTCCTAAAAACCACTGCTATAAGAAGGCATCAAATAATCTGCAAGATCTTGTGTGTCAGGATAGCTATTTTCTATGTGACACCCATTTTGTCCTGACTACAGATGCAGTCCTGCGTCAATCACTTGGAACAGAGGCTTGGCAGTTGTGAAACCCTTTAGGTTCATATAGGAGTGTAGGATCAGAGTCTATATTTACACAGAGAAATTCAGGACATGGGGGAGTTGCTTGTCAAGCTTTTTATGTCATCTCTGCCCATGTCATAAAACATAGATGTACGATGAGCATCACAGTGAGAAGAGGTTTGAAATTTTCTTCAGATCGTGAAAAGTTTCCAGAGGAGCCATGGACAGTCAGAGTTCATATTTAACTCACTGCATTGCTTAGTTTCCTTTTGCAGACTCCTTGGAACTCATTCTTGGATGTCCCCTGTCATCCATAAGCCAGAAATTAAAAACCACTGTCATAAATCAAGCAAAAAGACTGGGTAAAATAAAGAAACCATTACTAAGGCTGAATGAAACCAGGAGCAATAAACCAACTCAAGCCTGAAAGAGCAGGAGAGAGAAAGAGAGCCTGCTTTCCTACAAGCCTTCTTGAAAACAGCTCAGCACCAAAAAGCAGAGAGACATCCCACTACCCCCCTGCAGCACTCTGAAAGATCACACATAGACAGCCATTTTATAAACAAGAAGTCATTAAAAAACAGGTTTGTTGAAAAAGACACACAGCTGGGCTATGGCAGAGGTTTAAAGGAACAACTTCAAGTCAGATTTGCTCGCTCAGCATTCAGATTTTGTAAAAACAAGGTTTTACAGAACCGTACTGTTGGCTTGGCTTTAAAACATCTACAGAAATAGACTGGTTTTAAACAAATAACATATTCCCCAGTGGTGTTGGCAGCCTGAGGTTCCTCAGACACTGGACCTGAAAGCAAAAATGATGTTAAACAAAAATGTAGCTAACCTCAATGTCTAAACCGAGCAAAACAAAGGAAAGGAACAAAAGCTGTCCACAGCCTGGACAGTGAAAAGCTGTTTAATATCTGCATTCTTACTGAGGTAGGAGATTGATCTCAGTCTAACCTGAATCAATGAAAAGATTTACAGTGCATTTCCAGAGCTGTGCATTAAACCTTCCATTATTATAATGAATCATCTAATGTGTATTTAGCAATTAGTAGCTTATTCATTAATTATCAAATTCTCTGGAATATGTCAATATTTAAAAAAAAAAAAAAGAAAAAGTTAACTTATATCCTAAATATTTCACTGTAACCAGCTAAGCAGCTGGCTTTGCCATTTTTTTCTTTCTTTTCCTTTTTTTTCCTTTTTTTTTTTTTTTTTTTTCTGACAGTGCAACAGAGAATTTAAATATAAACCATATTTAATATCAATTTGAACTGCTTTTTCCAAACAGGAGGGTTTAAGAGACTGATCCTGAATAATACTACAAGATTACTAATGAGTCATCTGGATTTTGTCTAGCATATGTCACAATTAAAAGAAATTGTAAATTTCTTCAGTCCAAGCCCAAAGAGATTAGCTATTTCCTGGTTTAAAGCATAGTCAAAGTAATGTACACAGATCCTTTTGGTCTGCGATCTCCATGCATTTGGTGTGTTTCAGATGTTAGCACTTGAGCTCATGACGCTAGAAATAAGGAAAGAGATGGGGAGTGAGACAAGACAAGCAGGAGCTTACAGCCAAAGCAGCAATTAAGACTGTGGGGCTTAATACTGTGATGAGTACCTTCAAAAAGAAAATTGAAAGCACAGTACAGTTGTTTCAACCTACTTCTGTGAGCAATGTTCTCCACCTTTTCACATACACACACACACTCAGAAATAATCCTTTAATGTCCTTCATCCATTTTGAAATTTCCTAACATGAAAACACTAACTTTCACTGATGCCCCTCACTTTCCTGGTGAGCTCTGCTACCATCATGATTGCTAGAGGCTTTTTAAATGCTTTGTACAAGGGGGAGAAAGGAATCAAAGGCATAAAATGTGTTTCTTAAATTCTTTTCTCCTTCAAGTATTTATTAAAAGAAAACTCTCCAGAAGAAAAGTAATCTCTTCCCATGTTTGCTGTGAGATGGAGTTAGTTTATGAAAAGAATTCTGTGTTGTGGATTACTTGAAAATGTTAGGTCTCATGCTTTCCCTTCAGCCTAATATTTATATGGGATTGTTTCCATGCATAATATATATATACATATACAAAAAATAATTTGTAACTTAAAAGCTTTAAAATTTTGCTGTATTTGTATTTTCCCTTTGCTTTGTTTTGTTTTTATTTTCCAGAGGGAAAAGGAAGCAGTCTGCACCTCTAATTCATGAGTGCAACGATACCAAATCTAACAGGCTACTGTCCCTTAGAAATGGCTCCTGACTTTATACCGTCTACCTTTAAAGACCCAGGTGGAGAGTCTTGACTCCTCATGCAATCAGTGAAAAAAGAAAGGCATCTGGAAGGCAGCTGAATAGAAAAGCAATAACATATGTAATCTCACTGGTGCAAAGTACTCTCTAAAGTTAACTCTTCCCATGGCTGTATAGGAAACTTCAGCTCCTAATCTAAAATGAGTACCTACAGTGTTGTCACCATTAGTGTTGGGAATATTTTCACAAGATCCTTGACTGCAGCCCCCAACTCTTTCCTGCTTATGGAGAAGATCAGATATGACAGCTAAATGACTTCATATATTTCTTCAGGAAAAAAAAAAAATCATTTATCCTCATGAAATCAAACTGAAAGCTAATGTGTATAATCATTCAGTATGTGTCACATTCAGAGACTGATAAGACATACTGTAAAGGTAACTTGATAAACATTTTGGGGGTTAATAGATCTGTATTGGTTTTGTTTTGTTTTGTTTTGTTTTAAACTGATTTGTATAGTCAAGGCCAGGCAACATTATTACAGTTATTCATTCTATCCTCCTGTGTAACTGATGACACAGCTATTATTCAGTGGATCACACAGAAAATCTGTAATTTCTGAGAGGACTGGAAGGTTGGAAGCAAATCTGTAGCCTAAGCCCACTTCTATCTTAATCTATCTTGGAAGTTCTTATGTGTAGTGCTTAAATATCGAAGCAAATATGTATGTAGGGATTTTTTAAAACCTGGTTCATTTATACTTTTGAACTATTAACATCTACTCCAGACCGACATTCATGAAGTTGATAAAATGTTTATTAACCAGAATGAGGAGAAGCAGAGTTCTTTTTCCATGCTGTTTGGTTAAAATTTGATATTAAATATTGTTTTAGTATCAGATGGATGATAAAACACCCTTGAATTATTTTTATGTAGACAATATTAAAAGCACAGACTTCTGCCCAGAAAATCTCTGTTAAAAACAGACAGATGCTTATGTCCAGCAGCTGACTTAAAACTGCTGGGCTGGACCAGATATGAATTGGTTTTAGTACATCAGAGGAGGAAAGTATGAGACCACATTTAGGGAGTGACAGCTAGACAAAATGCTTGAGTTCAGTAAAAATACCGATCACCCTGTCTTAACAACCGAAGTCGTCGTCTCTTGAAATGGCTTACAAAAGTGTTTCCTAACACAGGCAAAATAACTGTATGCCACTGACCTTTAGAGCTCTGTGCAGTTTGATCAGAGCATTGCTTAACAAACCAGATTCCCTTATTACGGTGCTTTTTTTGGATACTCACGGACTCACTTTTCACAGAGGCTTCAGGCCTCACCTTCAGAAAATTCTGAATTCACATACAAAATATCTGTTTTTCTTCCCCCGCCATGTTTTTTCCTTCATGTATGTGCTAGTGCATATTTCATTGCTTTCTTACTCAGTCCTGAGGAGTGAATCCCTCCAACCTGTTTCCTGCAGAGGGAGCGTTTGTCCTGAGATTAGCATCAGCCCTGTCTCTCCTACAGAGACAGACAGAGGAGAGGCCTCCTGAAACAGCTGCTAAAGGAACAGAATAGCAGCAGGTCCCTTCTTTTCTTTGCTCTTTTATTGACCATGTCTGGTGCTGTAGGGATGGAGGCCCTATTGCCACCAAGTGGTAGGATCTTCACTCCTACAAGCTGTCTCTAGCCAATTTTTCAAAAACAAAGAGGTCTGCATTTTCAGAAGTAACTAGGTATATCAGGAACATTGTTCTTTGTCAAGCTTACTTACAAGGGTTTTGCTCTGAAAGTAATGTGCTCCCATCCTCAGACCATAAAGTCTGTTCTTTAAGATATCTCATGCACTGAGTACCAAAAAAAAATGTGTAGAGATAACCAGACACCAGCTCATTTCCAGAAGCCAGGTTAACAATTGCAATAATGGTTGTCAACTTCCCTTTGTTACCCATAAGGACTTAGGCCAGCTATTCTTTACCTTTGCCTTATGTAAGTGAGAAGAGTGTCAGATTTAAAAGGGAAAGGGTGAAAATACTGAACAAATCAATTTCTAGATGTGACACTTAAATGTCTCACCTGTTAAACCTGCTGAGGCTTGCCTGCTGACATTTGCTGATCATATTTGGTCCCAGGTGCTGGGAGACCCCCAGTACTTTGATTTCTTTGTAAATCAGTTCTCTGCTTTCTGGTGTCTATATTACAAGCAGTTCATGCCAGAATTGCATTATGAAAAATTAAAAAGCACAAAGCCTCCTAGGAAATACATAAAGGCCATGGCAGCAGGGAGCTATCACACTTTCTTCAAAAATCAATGGCAAGATGCCCACTGATTTTGCTGGTGACTGTATACATGTATACTAAGGCTAGGTCTGACTGCTGCTGAGATCTCAGTTTCATTCCTTGTGAGTCAGAATGATGGTAGAAATATTTAAAATACTAAAATCAGCTCTAATACTTCAGTGGTCTCTCATCTCCCTGCAAGGAAGTCTTGCATATTCTTGTAAGTTTTTTGGTTTTGGTTTTGATTTTCCAACAGTTGTCATTAAAAGTTCGTTCTTCTCACCTTCACTCTGATATAGTTTGCTGTACCATCTCTTCTTAATCTTTTCTGACAGGGCTTAGGGTGGTTATGTTATGCACTGCACCTCTGGGACAACAAAGAATGAGGCAAATTCTACGGTTGTAAGAAAAAAGAGAGAGAAAACAATCAGATAATGCCAGAAAAGGGACAAATCCAACAATGCCAGAGGCACAAAACTAACTGAGAAATGGCAATATATATTACAGTTGAATCAAGTGAGACCACAAAAGTAGAAACTAGTGCTTAAGTACAAACTAGTTTTTGTCCAGAACTGATCCAGCTAAACTCTGAAATTTGGCTCCTACCTGCATTGACACAGCCACAGTGCCCACATTGGCTGCTCAGTGGGACTCTTTACCATGACATTCGTACTCCTGCATTTCTACAAACATCTGACTACTACATAGGTATGGCTTAAAATGTTGGGTTTGAAATATGAAGCCTCAAAAATTCTGAGACCTGCTCCTTTGAGAAATTTTGCAGTCTGAAAACAGCTACTTAGGCTACAGAGCAACTGTGTCAAAGCCTAGGCTGGAGGCTGGGATTTAAATCTAGGATTGAAGTTCAGATTCAGGCATCTCAATGTAGATGCATACAGAAAAGTGCACACTTAGTATTAGAGGGGAAATAGTCAAAACAGCCATGGGGATCAGAAGAGCAGTTAATTGCACAAATGCAGAGACTCAAATCTGTTGACTCAGTCAGTTCACTCTCACATCTTCAAGGCCCGTGCAAGTGCCTCAGATATCCAGGAATATTTCGAATGTCATTAGAAAGCTATGTATCAGCAACTGAATTGAGCCCTAGTTATCTGGTACGGGATAAAATGCATAGCCATCCCTCTCGATCAATCCCATTGGACTGTATTTGTCCATAGTGGAAATATAGACTTTCAGCACACAGGTGGTCATGTAGACATATACACTAAGATGTGAATCTGGAGGTGAATCCCACTTTGGCATAGTGCTTGCATCTATCAAACCTCTGTGTTTGACAAAGAGGTTCACAAATTCACCACTGACTCATTTAAGTCCAAAGTGAACTAAACCTGTGTATGTCCAAGACCCTTTCCCAAATTTGTTTGCATTGATCACTGGTGTTTAAGATAATTACACACTCATTAACTTGGCGAAGATGAAAAGACAGTATTTACAGGTAGGATATTTTCTCAAAATAAATAAATAAATAATTCATGTCTTCATGTCTATTTTCCATTTTTCTCTGCTTTTGGACTCTGTTGGATTATACAGGGGTTTGCGCCTACTTTGTTAACAGAGACACAGAATTTATATACAAATACTTTTTTTTTTTTTTTAAGTGTAAAGGCACCTTAAAATTTGGAAAACTGTCATGAACACCACTGTAAACAAGTACTCCCATCTATGATTAAACATAGTTTCTGTCCTTTTTCCCCGTCATCAGCTGTGCTGTGACATTAGCCAGCTAGTCACTGATACTTTCCAGACATTCCCTCGCAGACTATTCGAAAAGGCTTTAATTTGCTTTTCACATCATCTCGTCTGGCTTCAAGATTGTTTAAGGTGAAGAATGCAGAAACAATGTTCTCAGCTTTGAACATGAACTCGGGTGAAAGGCAGGAGAGACCTGGAAAGAAGGAAGCCCAGTGGGCAGTAAAGCATAAACAATGTGACAAGACTTTTCAATACACCACAAAGCTATTTCAGTGCCTGTTCAAAAATGTTTACTTCCATGAGCAGCAGAATTGTCCTACTGCTATCTTCCTATGGATTTGTGGCCTCTGCCCCCTAAATCCCTTCACCACCAAAACTCCAACTCTCCATGTACCCGAGATATCTCCATAACAAGCCCAGGCATTTGACATGTCTGCCAGGGCATGCCATAGCTGAGTCTAGATCAGTTTGTATCTATCAACAGCCACCTTTCTTTTGATGCATGCACTGATGTGGGCTTTTTCCTACTCAGGATTTTCACAGAACTTCCAGGAAAAAAAAAAAATATATATATATATAATTTTATATATATTTATATATATATATTTATATATTTATATAAATATATATATATATATAATTATTTTGAGTTTTCCACATCTCTGTCGGGATAAGTGGATGTTAGCCAATAAAAACCTGACAGACAGTGCAATAATGGAAGCTTATTATTCTTAAAAAAACAGACAGACAGACACACACACACACACACAAAACCTCCACAGGTTTCAAAGGTATTTTCAAAGTCAATGGGGAACACCTTCTATTTCAATAATCCTGTAGGTTATGAAAAAAAGAAAGTAGCACACTTTTTTCCAGTGAAAATGCTTAGTTTGTACACAATTTGAGGCAGAAATTTTGTTTGATGATGCACTGAGCTCACAAAGGAACTGTAAGAGCCATGTTAAAATAAATTGCCACAGCAGAAATATTGAGTTTACTGGCTTTTCTCTCCCAGACACTGCACAGAAAAAGTAAACCATCACATTTTATCCAGGAATTTCTGGAATTTTCCATCAGGAAGGGCAAGTAGCACAGACTTACCATATCTGATCATGGATTCAAAAAGAAAAAGGGGTGCAAAGTCAGAAAGAAGACAGTAAAAGTCAGAGATGAACTAGGGAGAAACCATTGTTTTCCTTTTGAATGCAGACGGTTAAAATTCAATAATTGGAGTCAATTTAGAGAAGAATTCAGTGTTAACATCCAGCATTTCTGTACTGATTGTCTATTTATTAGCAAAGAAAAAGAGAAAACGCTGTTTTCCTGAACACAGCAGGAGTCAGACGGCAATGAGAAGCTCTTCAGAAAGCAATTCCAAATCATGGGAAAGTTTGTTTTCTCAGCAGTTTTTCCCTTCTAAGGGAGAATAATGCCATGACCTCTAAAAAATTTGCAAGATCCAGCTACTGCCATGAATATTCAGTGGCTCTGTGATTATAGTACTTGCTCTGGATGAAGAAAATTCAGAGGTTGCTAGTTCTCTGTGGATTCCCTCATACTGCACCACTGAGTCTATTAACTCTTCTGGGATGTGTCTTTCTGAATTTTTGTCCATTGATGTAGACCTAAAATTTTGCTATTTGAAGTCACGTTGAAAGCCCTTTGGAAATTTGCTATAAATAATTAGCACTTCTCTATTTTTTTTCTGTTATATACTTTTAAAAATGCAGATTTTCTCTAAATACAGCTCCAACCCTCTTTCTTCACCCAGAGGAACTCTCTCCCTAGGCTTTTCTGAAGACTACATGTCTGTGCCTGGGTCTGGTTTTATTTGTCCTGGTTTCAGACACATGCACAACTTCACTCAGCAATGCCAAACAGGACTTCTGTATATCACATGCCTGAACACCTAGATGGAAGAGGTGGCAGGAGGGAGAGGCTGGACAAACGGGGTGGAAATGGAGAAAAATCAGGGAGAAGTAGATGCATCGGTGGTGATGTGGTGGTTCACATATGGTGAGCTATGTTTACCAGTTAAGTAACTGCTTTGCAAGCAGTGAATTTACATTCATAAGTAGCCAACTGTTTAGGAGAATATAAACCAGTAGAAGATATGCATCCTTCAAGTTGTTATTGTAACTCACCTTTATAAGAAAAGAACCATTAAGCGGATATCACAGAAGTTACCTGAATTAAGTGGCTGCATGCTTGAAGAGCTTTTCTTTTTCACAGTTAACCATACTTTTCTTGAAGGTTGTTGTCAGTGCTGATTGTATCCAAGACTGTCTGGATTTGCACAAGAAAGAAAGAGGGTCTGTATTGCAGATAGATAAAATGTTATAAGAATATGCAATTGTACTTAGCAAATAGATTAGTTGAGTAAAGACAGATGGCAATGAAGAGACTAACAGTGGTTTGGGGTACTTTTTTTTTTTTTTTTTTTTTTTTCAGTAATGAAGAAATTATAGATTTCTCCAGTCCCCCTGAGAGGTTTCCTATTATATCTCCTAAGACACCGTGACTCTTCTCTGTCTCTTTTCAGCACAATGTACATGAATCTGCACACAACAGCTGCAACCCACTGATGTCTTATTGCTGGAATGTCTTCAGCAACAGATTTTCCAAACAGCTGGCAGAAGATTTCAGCTGGCAAAGAGGCTGAGCTGGAGATTTAGGCTAGAGATTCATTATAGTACTCTTTCATTATGCACTAAATATTTTACTGGTCAGATATTTCTCCCCCAGAAATACTGTCAAATGTTTTCAACCTCTACTACTCTATATAAAATAGCATCAAGCCATTTAAGCAGTTAGTATTTTGAGAAATCCACTTTACATAGCTCATGCACATCGGTGAAGTAGTCCCATTAACAAGTGGAGTCCATATCTAAGCATGACTGTCGTCTTTTCCTACATATAGCTGCAGGATAACACAAAGTTAGGTAACATCGTATGGTATTAACCCATATTTTATCTGTGGAGTAGTTTCACACCGTAAAGAAGTCAGCTGTTAAACCCCTCTGCAAGACTTAAGGACAAGCTATGTGATAAATTTGCGCACTACAGATGTTTACTTTCCCTGAAAAACTGGCCAGATAAACAATATTTAGGCTTGTCTCATTGCCCAGTAAATTTGTATTTATTTATGACTGTCTTCTCTACCTGGAGAGAGATTCCCAATATAATGTCAGGCTGTGTGAAGAATAAAATAGCAATGGAGACCCATTAAGACACAATGGCTTTAAATAGCCAAGAATTGTCATCACTTTATTTTCAATATAAACAAACAAACAAACAAACCAAAACAAAAACAAAACAAACAAACAAACAATCAAACAACCTATGTCAGTCAAGAAAAAAGTGCTGTTTAAAGGAAAGCAACAAATCTGCAAAATACCTCAGGGGAGATCCAAGGAATGAAGAGGAGTCCCTGGGACACAGTGATAAAACACTGTGCCTGTGTGATGAGAAATATGCAAAAAATCTCTTAGCTGAACTACCATGGTCCACTGAGATATTCATAGCAATACAAAGATACATTTGAATGAATGTTAACACTCTGATGATTTCAGAAAGATAAAAAAAAAAAAAAAAAAAAAAAAAGACTACCCTAGGGACTCTGCAAGAGAAACAGAAAGAGTCTGGCTCAGCTTTATCACTATGTCTGATTCATAGGGCACAAAACAGAAAGGTTTTAATAGGAATAACTAAATATGCTTGTTAAATATTGCAAGTAGCATAACTTCAACTGGACTAATTTCTAAAATATTTTAAACAACAGTGAATACTATAATATTCTATATTTATGGTATTAGAAACAGAGCCAGTACAATCATATGCATTGATTCTGATTTATAGTTCTGATTTATAGTTTCTAATCTTCATCTTGAGTTACAATACAGTACATTAGGCCATCACAATTCAGCAGTGTGATTTTTCTGCTTTTCTACAACGAGGTGGTCCAGCCCTGGACTACAAATCTGAATCTCTAAATGCTAAAATGTTATGAACATGTGTGAGGGGAAAACACCTCTACTACCTATTACCAGGAAATAATTTTCAACCCAGTATAATCTTGCCAAACCATTTTGAATGCATTTAGCCTTTTTTCTTGTAGACTCTGCACTTCAGAGAAATACTGTGAAAGATGTAAATTTATATACTGTGGAAATAATTACCACACATAGTTAATTCTAGGAATTAATAGGAACCTGCTTTGGCAGGGGGGTTGGACCCGATGATCTTTTGAGCTCCCTTCCAACCCCTACAATTCTGTGATTCTGTGATTAATTCAGATCACCATGTTGTGGTTCAACCCAGCAGGCAGCTAAGCACCACACAGCTGTTTGCTTACCCACCCCACCAGTGGAATGGAGAAGGGAATCAGAAAAAGGTAAAACCTGTGAGTTGAGAAAAATACAGTTGAATAGGATAAAAAAGAAAGGGAAAATAAAATTATTATTATTAATAATAATTGTTATTATTAATTTTTTGTTATTAAAATAATATACAAAGCAAGTGATACACAATGAAATTGCTCACCACCTGCTGACCAATGCCCAGCCAGTCCCTGAGGAGCAGTGGCTCCCTGGCCAACTCCCCACTAATTTTATTGCTGAGCTGTGTGTCTTGTGGAATGGAATATCCTCTTGGCCAGTTTGTGTCAGCCGTCCTGGTTCTGTACCCTCCCAGCTCCTGGTGCACCCCCATCCTCCTCACTGGCAGGGCAGTGTGAGAAGCTGCACAGGGTCCTTGGCTCTGCGTAAGCACTGCTCTGCAACAGCTAAAACATCAGTGTGTTAACAACATTATTCTCATCCTAAATCCAAAGTACAACACTATACCCACTACTAGGAAGAAAATTAACTCTATCTCAGCCAAAACCAGGACACCCACTGAAAATATATAGATCACTTGATCACTAAAACCACACTGAGCCGTAAGAATTTTACTGCAAATATCTCAGCAGAAGTAGTATGCAGCACGGAGAGGATGGATAGGGAAGAGTGGATCAACTTCTTCAGAGCCGAGTGAACACTGTCTATTGTAAAATTTAGCAGTTACTCACTTACTAAAACTAAAAGGAAAACCATTTTAGTAGCCAACCTACTCCATGAGTAACAGCTGGAAAATTAAAATGGAGAGGAAAATACCCTAGTTATTATTTCAGTTCATAACTCACTTTATGTTTAGAAATATGTAACAAGAAAGAGTTGGGGAAAAAAAAAAAAAAAAAGAAACTATTGCAATGAGGAATTTTCAGTTTTTCCAGGCTTTTTTAACTTTCAAAGGAAGGGACTGATTTTCTATTTCACCCCAAGCTGCTAAAGTTCAGAGCTCTTGGAAAATTGTCAAGTATTTCCTTACAGAGTTGCTCTGTGTTGATATTAATGAAAGATCGTATCCTTTATGGAGAATACACATTCATTAGTTTCTACCATAGATAATCTTATTTCAAAAGAAGAAAATAAAAGTAAGCTAATTTTTAGAAGTCACCACTGCCTGTTAACATGGGACAATAGGAAATAGAAAATCTCTTTGTTTTTAATAAGGAGCCCCCAAAGACCCTCTTTGTAATCTGCATGGAAAAATTCCACAGGAGTGACACTAAATTCTTGAAGAAATATCTGTCTTTCTTGCTCCTCATTAGCTTTTGATCTGTTAACATTTGCTTTAAAAGATCAAATTCTGAAAGTCAACACTAATCCTTAGTGTGTAACACCTCCAGTTTGAATAACACTTAAATAAATTAAAAGGACCAGCACGTTTCGTTAAAACTTCTTGAGAGCAGTAAGATGTTACTATAACATGAGCCGGCAGTGTGCCCAGGTGGCCAAGAAGGCTAACAGCATCCTGTCTGTTACCAGGATTAGTGTGGCCAGCAGGACCCGGGAGGTGATTGTCCCCCTGTACTCTGCTCTGGTGAGGCCGCACCTCCAGTACTGTGTTCAGTTTTGGGCCCCTCAGTACAAGAAGGACATCGAGGCCCTGGAGCATGTCCAGAGAAGGGCTACAAAGCTGGTGAAGGGCCTGAAGCACAAGTCCTGTGAGAAGCGGCTGAGGGAGCTCGGGTTGTTTAGTCTGGAGAAGAGGAGGCTCAGGGAAGACATTATTGCTCTCTACAAATACCTGGAAGGAAGTTGTGGGGAGCTGGGGGTTGGCCTCTTCTCACAGATAACCAGTGATAGGACTAGAGGGAATGGCCTCAAGTTTCCATGACACTCTACTTGAAGAATAATTCTCACAAATTGACTAGAAAATGTCTTCACTATTTTTTGCTGCCCAGTATGAAAAGAAAATAATAGAATCAGAGAACAAGTGTTCAATTTTGAATATTAAGGGTAACTGACCACAAATGCATATAGAAACCATAAATTTAAACTATTAGTTTCCTACAATGAAGTTATAAATTGTTGAGAAGCAGTTTTACTTTAATTTGCTTTGAAAGTTGCCAAAAGGAAGCTGAGGATTTGGCCCTGGCATTTCACTTCAGTAGTACAGGAAAAAGATAAACGTGAAAATTTATGCACATATTCAAATCTAAGTCACAACTTTGATATAATTTGCCATATGAACTGCATTGTGGAAAGAAAATGTAAAGTTAGGTGTACACAGACATAGAGGTGATCATTGGTGGGTAGGAGCAATATAGACCTCATGAAGTATTGTGCTTCAGTGAAATTCTAAATACTGCATCTCACCATCTCATGTGAAAAATTAATTTGTATTGTCTTACTGTGTTATGAACTGAAAGACTGGAATAATTTTAATAATAGTCGAATATCAAGGATGTCACAGAAATTCATTTCCAGACTATGCTGGGAAAAGGTCTTTAATGACCTGGAAAATGGAGTATATGCAATCTGAGCACAATGATATATATTTTGGAGAAGTATTCTTGTGACATGAGGTACTGATGGGGAATTACTGACCTTGGAAAACTCAGATTAGGATGGGACAAAACTGTGTTACAAAGAGGACAGCACATTGTGGTAGGGTGGGGGAGCTGTGAGAAAACTGAATAGATGATGTAGGTCTCCACTAAACAGGAATGTGATAAGCACCTAGCTGTACCTGTACAGGGCAAAACTGACCTAATGCATAAGTATCTAACATCCTAATTCAGCCAAAAATCACAGCTATAATATGCCACAGAAATAAATCAGGAATGATCAAGAACATTGCCAGCATCCTTAATCCTGCTAGCAACAGAGAATTTGCTTAGTAAATCTCCCCTTTCCTCCTGGCATGTCCCATGACAAAATCCCAGTCATGCCTGACAGTTTACCCTTCAGGAAAGACTCTGATTCCAGTCCCAAATATGGCAACCGAGTCACTCCTGTGAGTGATCAAAGCACACAGATCGGGGACCTGAAAAATATTCAAATGTCATTAGAAAGACCAACACACCCTATTTGTATTTGCAGCTTTAGAGAAACTACCATGTTTTAGAAACCATTAAGAGAAGGAAGAAATTAATTCCAGCCCTACCAAAGAGATAACCACTTTCACAAACCCCCTCCAAAATCAGATTAAAACAAAATAAATATTGTTCAAATCAACATTCCTTTCAAGCCCCCTGAAGGATGCCAACACATCAGACACAAAGGGATTTGGACCACAAAAATATTTTTTTCTTTTCCTGGACCTGCTCTGTCTTCTGTCATATATACTCCTCCATACAGCTTTAAAAGTCCATCCTGTCTCTTCAGCCATGTTTGCAAGACTAGTTCAGACCTCATTCTTCAAACTGGTCAGAAATCTTGTTCTGATTTCCAATATAAATTTATGACAAATGTACAACACTTTGGTTGTATGTCAGGCCTTCCTCTTAATTTAAACAGATCCTATCTTTCTTGATGTTTACTTCCCTCCCTAGCCTAAGAGCATTTACATGGGAATCAACTTTTTTAACCTTTTGCTAGGCCTCACAAATATAGAAGAAACAGAAAAAAGTCATGCACAGAGCATTTTGAATGTTCAAAAAAAATAATGTGAGAGTCATATTGGCTGCCCCATATGCCATCCCTATGTATTATAATGACCACATAAGATCTATAACAATTTGCATTTTGAATATAATTTAAAACACTTAGTTTGCTCCTGTTCAAATTATTCAGATTCTAAATGTATGCATAGGAAATATAGTTGATGTGTGTCTGAATTCAAGCTAAGCTCAAAACAAAACTTAGTCAACAAATAAAATAGAAAATAGCAAATAAAATAGAAATTGGTATGTTCACCTAATTGAATATTATACAGAACTATGTATAATACTGCAGTTACTCCAGTAAGTTCCTCAGCATAAAAAGGCAAAAAGTATAGCATCATTTTAAAGAAAAATCTTTAAATTCCTTCATCAAACCTATTTAAATGGCATTTATGGAAAAGAGCATGACCTTTTATTAAATAGTCTTAATGTGTTTAGCCTGAGTAGATAAGATTCATGTTGGCTGACAAGATTTTTAAGGGAGAGGAAAAGGTGAAAGAACGGTAATTATGGCGTAACTTGGCCAGTCCTTAACTAAACTAAAAAGACGGAATTAGCTGCAATTCTCAAACGTAACAAGAACTGAAGCCAACCCAAAGCAGAACAAAGATTTCAGCTTTTTAGGACTTATTCCTTTTCCTTTCTTCTCCACTCCCTCCATTTGAATTAAATATTGACTAAAAAAAGTATATAGTTTAATAGGTCTGCAGAGCCAAAGGCATTGCCTCAAATGGCACAAGAAAAGCAAGTTCAAGCCATCAAAGAGCTTAGATATGAAACCACAGAGAAAATCCATCATCTAGAAAAGAAAGCGTCAATTACAGACATTCTAAAGCCAACATCGTTTTTGAGAAGCATGGAAAAACTACCCAGCATTGTTCAGATAAATTCTCCAAAATTTAGCTCTATTATTGCTCTAGTGCCAGTGAATCAACTACTTCTGTTGCTGAGCAGCTGCTGAGTCCTAACTAAATTCTTCAGGGAGAGGCCACTAGAAATTGTCTCTTTGATTGAAATACAACATGAGGGTTTTATGCCAGACTAAAAAAACAATAATAATAAATTAATCCTATTATACCCTATTTTGATGCAAATAGTTTTTCAACCAGTAACCAATGAAGTTTGAGAAAGCCATATTTCCACCACATAGTCCTTCACCAGAGTGAGTTTTTCACTACGTTAGTTGTAACTTCTTAGAAAGAGGAATTAAAATAATCTGCCAAAGCATGCCAAAAAATCATCTTGTATCACATCGTTACCCTTTAAGTTCTAATTTTTTCTTTAACCATCAAATGCAGAGCTCAGTGTATGATAAGGGAAAACAGTTTTAGTAACTGTGACCAGTGATGTTGACAGCTGTCTTTCTATATCCTGGGTAGACTCTTTTACTGCTATGAGATGCCTTCATTTAAATTCCTGCAGTTAGATATAGTGCTTAACACATCCATCACAGTATCACTTAAAAATATGAGGCAACCCTTCCTTCATACAGCTCTCCATATCTGTGCTGTTCTTGGAGATGGGATACAAGGGATGAATATCTCCCCCGCACAACAGATCATGTTGTACTTCCATTACTTTAAACTTACATTGTTTCTGCAGTACCTGATTTAGACAGACAAGGGGTCAAACACACTGCTCCCGGGGAGTCTCCAACAGCAGATATGTCTTCTGCTGAAAATGCACAACTTCCATTTCATGGCAGCAGACATACATACCCACAGCTCTGATAGAAATCAGGAAACTCCAAAACTACCTCTAATTTATGAAACCTACAACTTGACTTAATTACAAGGTCAATGGAGAAGAGTTCCCTTTAACGAAAGAAGAAACCAGATCCCTAGGTAAATCTGTAAAGTGAAAGGCTGAAGAAAAGAAATAATTAATTAAGTTCCAACTCTCACATGGGTTAGCTGCCAAAAGGATGTTACACCTGCCAGCAACACAACTGTCAATAGATAATCACTGAGCCAGCCTGATGGTGTGGTAGGGAAGTGAGGAGACTGTCACATTTTGCTCTCCAACACGGCTGTGAGAACCCCAAGTCTTACTGCTTGCCAAACAAAATGCTACAGTTAATTACTGACTTCACAGAGAGGGACTGATAGAGGCCGAACATCAGGTTTCTTCTTGTTTCAGCTGTAAGGAATACAAAGTCCGACTTTAGTGTTGGAATGTGAGTATGGAGAAGATAAAAACAGCAGCTACAGTATGGGAATGCATCCAATCCTCTTGGCCAGAACCAACAGTGAATAAAGTGCACTGAAAAGTGTGGTTCTGCTCAGAAAAGTGACCATGTAAACACACCAAAAGCTGTTCACTACAACCCATAGGGCAAAACCCCTGCTGGCAGAAAAAGAGAGTCTGTGCTCCAATGGAGGAGGAAGCAAGACAGCAGAATTTGCTTGCCATCTATCTGTTCTGACTGTTATCTGCCCAGTCTTCTATCAAAAAGCTGGTAGGTGAAAGCCATTTCTGCCTATTGTGGCTTGTAAGTGTTGAATCACATGCTGGGGTTCAGGGTTTCAATTTCTGGGCAGAGAAAAGAACCAAAGAGTACTCCTCGTCTGGACCAAAACAATAGAGAGGGCAAGAGACTGGAGTCCCAAAACCTTCTTTCACTGCTGGAAATGTTATATTGCAGTGCAATTTCTCCATCCTCACAGCAAGTGTCCTCCTCACAGAGAATATCAAAGAGAAAAAACTTTAGATCTTTGCTGAACTTAGATCTAAGATTAAAAACATTTATCATTCTCCTAAGCATCCTCTTCACAGGATTTTTTATTTGAATACTAACGCTTACTAACAGCTAATGGGTGCTACAAATATGGCTAAAAATATTTAAACTTAAAGTTCTCATATGGAAAAGAATACTGAGTACAGCTACACAGATCTGTGTTACAAACATCTGATAAGAAACACTGGAAAATACTGCCCACAGTCTCCTTTCAAAAGTAGTGGGGGATCACAAACACATCGCTCAAAGTCCAGTACCAGCAAATTGTCTGAGATTCATTTTATTATTTAAGAGAGAATTCAACCTTGACATTTCTTTTAGTGACGCAATCATCTATCAAGAACTCTTGACACACACTATTAGCTGAAAAAATGCCATCAGAAGTTAATTTTTTATTGAAATATTCAGTTTGCTCTCTTTGTTTTCTTGCTTTAAGGAGAACAAAAAAAGGTCATTTTGTTGATAAAAAATACCATTTAATTAGCTTGAAATCAGTGGTTTCAAGACTATAACAAAGAACATTTATAATCTGACAAAACAGGTGTGAATTCAACATCTTCAAAGACTCACAGAGTATTTATTTTATCACTCTCAAATCTCTAGCTGCCCTCCCAGGCTTCCATAAAAGATAAAAAATAAAAAGTTAAAAAGTACACTTGTACAAGACCTCTACAACATCTATACAAATTTTGAAAGGAGAGATGAGACCTACAAGGTAGTTTTAATTTCGTCAGTACCAAGCATACGTGCCCAGCTGAGGAAAACCAACTCAGTTCTGCTCACGTCAATACAGCTGATTTTTCTAACACTGACCAGCAATATAGCCTTTAGTATTTAGGTCAGTCAAGGTTATCACTTCACAGTCTCACTAACGAGCCTTGCTGATCTGAGTCATATTCCTGTTCTAACTTGCCAGTAATTAAGCAAATCTTCAGTGATTCAGGCTCCCCTTTCATGCAAGTCACTTGAGTTTACCGAACAGCTGAACATATCTGGCACCAGTGAGCTGCATGGGTAAATCTTTTTCTCAGGCTAGAGAATGGCAGTGCTATTGCAATGAGACCATTCCATCATGGGAAGTAACAGATGGGGAGATGGCTCCCAGGCTTGCTTCTATTGAATGCTCTGCTTAAAACCAACCAGGCTCTGTGGGAAATGAAGAGTTGCAGTCGACCTGCATGCATGAGAACTGCATTACAAATGCATCTGTTTTGCATCTCAGCATGAAGTCTGATTGGAAGATAAATATATTTGTTGAGCAATATAAGCATTATTGTCACCCTGGGAGAAAAAAAAAAAAAAAAGACACCACCACCAAAAAAAAAAAAAAAAAACAGTAACGCAAGACTGATGAAAGAAAAAAATACACTCCTGATTCTCATAGTCAAAGTAAGTGTATATATATCTGCTCCTTGTGGGAAGAACTCAGGAAGAAATCTTCCCCTGTCTATTGACACTTTTATTTGTATATTTCAAAAGTACCTTTAGACACTGAAGGCAAGAAGAAGAGTGAAGGGATGCTTTGGTTTTACAAACTCAATGAAGTTAGTGACTTCAATTTGTATCTTATGAACAATACACAATCTGGTAAGGAGTGTGATTAAAAGCTTATGTCAACAGAGTTTCTGTATAGGCAGCTTTCTTAGCTTTGAGTCCAAGATGTTACAGGGAAATAGGATTTAACAGAATATAAGAGCACATGATACCAAGAACATGCTACACGATTACACTATACATCTTCAAAATGGTACAGGGAATAATCAAAGAGAACATTATCATAATAAAGATAAATGGATTGTGTAACCTGTACATCCCCTTGTTTAGCATCTACTCATCTTTCCAACACCGACATCACCAGTGGTGAAGAAACAGATGAAATTAAAAAGATGGGTGAAATTAAGGTGTCTGGTGTAATGCAGTGTCCTGAGTAGTCTAAATAGCTTTCTACATTGACAGGGATGACCTTTTACCCCAAATCACCTCTCCTTCAACATACAGTTGACATAGTACTGAGGGAGAGAAAACTTGAAATCCTGAGGTTTGCAAGTGTTATATGCAGTATGAACCATCATGGGCAACAGAAAACCCCAGAGAATACCAAGTCTGCCAGTCAAAAGCCAGAAACATCCAATTATCCCAATAGGAAAGGGCAAAGAAATGATTTGCCACTTTTTTTTCACTTGCTGACGTCCAAAACTACTAGTACGCATTCAAATTATTGATAGAAATGCATGCTTATTTGTAGCATGAATTCTGCATAAAATATTCTGAGTAGCATATCTTGTGACTGCCATTCTGCAACATGTTGTGTCAGATGGTTGTGGTTCATTAACAAGTGATAGCTGTGACTGGCTGAAGGCGGTTCATTTACCAACTTGCTCCATTGCAATTAGTGGGACTTTTCCTAACTGTTTTGGGATTCTCTTCTGATTTGTGCAGACAGGATTACACTGGTACTGGCATTAGTAATGAGGTGTGGCACGTAAACCGTATGTCTCATGGATGCAGTAGGTTACCTCAGTAGGAATGAAGGCTACTTAAAATGAAGGATCGTATGCAAGTAAAACTAATGTTTTTCTGCAAGTCTTGTTTACATGAGCATTAAAAGACAGTAATTGTTATCTTTCTAGAGCTAGATTTTCTTGAATGTCTGCAGGTTGGACCCCTCCTATTAATACCTGCCAAACATAGCAGGAACAAATTGTATTTTTGCAGCTGACACTTCATGCTGAGAAAAAGAAAAAAAAAAAGAAAAAAAAAGAATTTGATCTTGCCTCCTTTACAACTGAGACATAGCATGGGAATCTCTTCCCTAAAACAAGAAAATTAGCAGAACCACAAAGGAAATCTGGCATGAGCATTCTCACAAAGACAATTCAATGCCTTACTTATCACACCCGAAGGTTTATGCAGCATAATTCCCTTCTGGACATAAGCTCTTATTTCAAATCTATGCAGAAGGAATTATTTCAGAGCTTCAGAATTTGTAATGCTTTTAAATATTACTTCCCCTCTGTGTTACATATTTCCTGAGAGAGTTTTATGTTGCAATTCATTTAGTGAGGCTGAAAGTATCCATAGTATCATTCTACAGAAGTTATCTTGCATTTTCTGACTGATGTGAGCAAAAAATGTTTATGTGCAAGTATAAGAAATAAAACTGTGAAAAACAGGGATTATATTAAAGTCAAACATACAATCTAGGAGAGAAAGTGAAGGGAAAAAAGAGTTAACCCAGTGCTAGGACTAACCAAGTTAAATGAATGAAAATAAAATTATAACAAGCTAGAAAGCTCATTACAATCAAATAGCTAAAAAATAACATTTTTAACAGTGCTAATTAACCACTGGAACAATTTACTTTGACATGTGGAAGATTTTCCATCATTTGCATTCTTTAGATCTACACAGGGCTTCTGGCCAGCAAAGAACACTGCTGTTCAAACAGAAGCTGTGTTCAATACAGGAATTATTGGGTGATAGGTTTTGGTCTCTGTAGTGATACAGTCAGATAAAAAGACTGCAGTAGCCTCATCTGACCTTGAATTCTGTGAATTTCCATCCCAGAAGAGCCTCATGCAATTGATGCACCAACAAATGGCACATCTGGTTGACTGCCTGGGGGCAAAAGAAAATTCCAGTACAGGCAATCTTAAGCACTTGCTCTAGCACAGCTACTTGCAGAAGGCCATTTAAGACAGTGTGCTGTGCTGACCACAAGCCTCCCTCAGAAAATTGTTTTTATGTCATTGAGTAAGAGTATGAAACATCAACTCAACAGTCCTAGCTTTTTCTTTCTCCTTTCCCCCCTTCTATTAATAAGAGAATGTGTGTACACAAATCTTTGTACTTTTTATTAAGTGCTTCAGTTCTTGTACGTCGTTTTCTGTTAAAGCAAACCCATAAAAGTCAAGAAGCACAATGTATCTCCCTTGAGTGTTTGTCTTCAGCAGCTGCTTAATTGCCAAGTTTGTTTCCAGAAGGTTAAATGAATTATAAAAATTCTTCAGCTTTAATAAACTGATGCCCTACTGATCACCATAGAATATTCCTTTTGTGAGTGAACGCTCTACATTACCCTCCTATGTTGCTTCATGTAGATGTCACTAGCTCCTGAGAACCATGGAGTTAAAATGAAAACGTTGAAAAGCTTTCAGCATGGAGCTGTTTTTCATGTAATTATTCCTGCTGTTAATAGCCTTCCATTAAAGCCATGGCACAGGTTTTGCTAAACCACCGCAAATGATTGGTTGAAATTTAAAATACCACAACGAGCATACCAATTTTCACGCTGAGCTCAAATTGCCAGATTTCAAACCTTTTTTGCCTCTGTAAGTGACAGGGTGGGCAATATTACAACACCTATTACTTAAGGGAAGCACTGAACTTATCAATTTGAAACTATGAAAATCTTCCTCAGGGCTCACCTGGGAGGTGCTTTCCTGAAAATGACACAGTTCTGCCTGTTGCTGCTGGTGTCAGTGTGAGCTCCAAATTCAGACAACAGGATCTAATAAATGGCTAGCTGCATAAATCCAGACACTAACCAACATCCCCTGCAGTGCTCCAGCTTGCCTGAAGAGGTGAATGCATAGGTAATTGAGCTTGGACGTTTTTTAAAGAAGACTTCTGTCAGTAAAGGAAAAAAAAAGTCTTAAAGAAATCCCAGTAAAGTTAGCATATGCAATACCTTGAAATTCATTCAGGGATTCCTGATTTGTTTGTTCTTACATATTGAGAAATCCCACAGCAGCTTCACTCTGAAAGTTACAGAAAACATTTTCATTTTTTGAAGTGACATTTTATTAAACATTGTCCTGTGCCAGAACCACCATCAGCAAACCACTCACTTCCAAAGCCATATTCAAATGATTGCAATTAAATAGTTTGCAATCTGTGAGCCTAAAGGTAGGACAGATTAAGGATTAAGCTGAATCAGAGTTCCTCATGTTCTTCATTTTGCAGAGAATCCAGTCAACATTAAGACAGGCAAACACGGGCATGTAAAAATGCAAGTGTGTACATGTGAGCTAGGATCCAGACTGATGCTGAAGTCACTGAAGCAGAGCCAAGTAGGCCGCCCTGCGGTGGACACCTATTCACTGGTCCACAGAATCACACCTTTGCTTCACTGTCTGTATTCACTTGAGCTTGATTCAGGTGCTTGATCATAAATCCCTGCTGCCCTTTCAGATGCTCTAAAGCATCCCACGAGACCTTCAGCAGCAGCTGCACAAGTATCTCTTCAGTCTTGTATCACATCTCCAGCCCCTGGCTGATGTCTGAGTCAACTTGACAACATCCCAAGTAGCAATAGACAACTGAGAGCATAAAATTGATTTTAGACTTAACTCGTCTCTTCTCCCCCACCCCGATTTCAATGGGAGTACAGAAGCTTAGCTGACCTGTAGACACGTATACTCACATACGTGCACTTAAGGATTTTAACCTTAAACAGAACACCTGAACTGATGAAAGACAGAACAACTGGTTCTTCTTCCTCCCTTGAACAGCACCTAAAATAATAAGATTCCAACAAAATACATGGAAATGCTCCAATAGGAATCATCTAGGATTATTTTTCTCCATAGGAATTGTTCTCTTCTCACTTGGTACTGGTTAAGTAGCAGTTAATTCAACAACTAGCAGAAAAAATCAAATGAGACTGCTCAAATTCAGTTGTATATAACTCCTCCAAAGTGCAAAGCTTGTGTCTCTTTCCCAACCTCAGAGAAAGTTCTTTAAAACTCTCAATACATTGCAAATTTCATGTCATTTATTAAAAGGTGTCTTTATACAAAATCCAATTTTCTTGTTGCAACTGCAACATGTTCATATAGTGAAAGAATTCCATTATCCAAGAATTTTGAGCAACTGCCTTGAAATGATCTGATTTTGATCCCTCGGCTTTCTTGATCTTCTTGA
Source organism: Cygnus atratus (assembly GCF_013377495.2). Lineage (NCBI taxonomy): Eukaryota > Metazoa > Chordata > Aves > Anseriformes > Anatidae > Cygnus > Cygnus atratus. The sequence continues at coordinate 164,524,850 of NC_066362.1, forward strand.
TGACCTTTTGTACGACCATTTGTACGACCAAGAACTTCTCCATGTCAGATGCTAATATATACATAATGCCAGGTCTAGCATTTCAGAAAGGTGCCTGGACTGTCCACAAGATTAAAACCACAGACAGGGCTCTTTATTGCGCAAGCTGCATTTACACACTGCCATCTTGTGTTGCTAGTTCATAATTGTTTTTTTGCTGACCAGAGCACACTACACTCTAAATAATTTGAGTATCAAAAGACACAAATGACATTCATAACATGAGTTTTTATGCCTCCTCCCCTCCATGGGAAGGCAAGGGGGAAGGAGTTTTCTTTGCTCATATTTCCAGCTTAAATCAGCAAAAAGGAGGTTTGAAGGAGCCCTGTTAAATTAGGCCTTTAGCAAGGATGAGAAACAACTTCAAATCTGGAAGAGTTTCAACTTCAGCTTTTTGCCCCTCACTAAATCTGAAGTTCTACTTTTTTTTTCTTTTTTTTTTTGCTCATGACCAAAGAGAAAACAACTTGGAACAAGCTAATTAAATTTATTATTTTGCAAATATTTTGTAGAAAAGTGGAATTGCACAGAAATACTTGACATCATTTATGGAAACCTAGGCTGGCTCAGAGTGCATCACTCCAGGCTGCAGGCCAGCAGTTGGGCAGCTCTAGAGGCATCACAGAGTGCAGGTTTCTGAGTTTTCTTCTTTCCCTCCATTCTTCATCCTGTAGACATTTCTGTGCCCAAGTGATTCCCAGGGACAAGGCAACATGACAAGGCTCAAGATCTAAAAGGTGGTTTGGCCATCCCTGACTCTTCCCTACAGCTTTACTGCATAATACAATATTGGGAGGGGGGAAATTAAGGGTAAGTTAAGATAAATGCTTTGATGCATTGAAGGGTAGAGAAACTGGCCCATGACAAAAAGATTTTTCTTTCAGTTTCTTTCAGGGCTGATGGACAGTACTAGAAATGGATCCTGAACTTATGAGGGGGCAGGAAGCATTGTCTGATGTCACCATATAAAGGCGGCTGAAAAACAGACTGTAGAGGAGCATCTAGACCATCTCCATCAGGCATGTAATTGTATGTTTCCCACCCAACACTCAAATCTGCACAGCATCTATTTGGGGTTCCTACTCTGGGGTGCTCTGAGGCAACCCATCTTCCACCACCAGCAAAGAGGACCCAAGATCCTAGACAGCTGCAGGATCAAACTTCATAGGCTTCATTTGGGGTCTAGGTTCTTAGCGCAAGTTCTCACTTGCGCTTTACCATGTCATTACTTACCATGGTAGTGGAAAACAAAAAGTATCTTTACCAGTCTACTTCATAGGAGACACTAACTGAATACCAAAAGCCAAGGCCAAATGACAAAGGTGGTTGAACAAGTTCAGCAACTTTGGGTTGATGAGGTGTTTTAGATTTTTATTTATTTTTTAATTTAAATCAACATAGGAAAACAACATTTAGCACTCTGTAATTCAGCATTTACTGCAGGTAATTCCTTGGTAAAAGAACTCATCTGTTCAGAGAAAAACCTCAATATAGCAAAGCAAAACATGAGACACGTGGAGTTAAGCAGGAGTTACAGGAGACTCCCACAGATGAGCAAGGTGGTCCCACTACACTAAAAGAGCATGATTTTCCCTTGCTGCCCTCAGCTACTGCAGCCATGCCGCCTCCTCCTAGATCTGCTAGCTCTCCTATCCATCTCAGGGATCCCTGGAGAGGAAGACTTACTTCAAGTTGCTTTGGCAGCCTCCTTGGAGCTCTTTGTGGTGCCACATCCATTCTCAAACTCAGCTGGTATGTGTACGAGGGTGGTGGGGTCCTGTCCTCTTCATCAGTTTCATCCACAAAAACGCTCTCCCAGATTTCTCTGATTCACATCTCATGTTTTCTTTGCAGCTTCCACTGATGGACACAGAACACTACACAACCATGCATGAATGGATTTAGGAAACTGACTGACCAAAGCAATTTGGGAGCCACTGATGAAAACCTCATAGGGCACTTTCCAGCTGCATTTTCAGAAGCTGCAGTACCTAATCCAAAATACTTTAGGCACCTCATTTCTAGCCACAGCAGAGAAGTTTTGGGGAACTTGCACTTCACCTGCTTGTTCTGTTTCAGCAATGAGCATACAGGACAGAGCATCAGTCTCACCACTTATATTAAATGCTGAGGGAAAAAAAAAACACAAGGAATTTGACAGGAGAAATACATATAAAATTTGAAATCTTCTGTGAGTGAAGAGAAAAAAGCAAGAACTACTGTTCTGACACATTTTTATGGTGACATTTTAACCCTTTCATAGAAAAAGGTTTTCCCAGGACCAGAATTCAAGTTATATTTCAGCAAATCACCTTAACAACACATTTTGCTAGAGTGAAAGAAAAGAAACTTCTAATAAATGCAACATCAGAAATTTTATTTACAAATATACTGTAATTCAATAACCATTCTCCATCTAGTTTGTGCAGGAAAAAAAGATAGTTACATTTTTCAAATAGGAAAAGAGAACTCTTTCCATTAAATGGATTCCACAGAATATTATGCCATCACCACTGAGCAAACAGATTATTCTTTGTATTGAAGTTTCAAAAAGCACAATTTTAGAAACCAGCATATGGAAAGCGAACATATTTGTGTGCATTTAAACGCAGCTTCGTATTAACCTAGAGAATTCACTCTCAGTATATGTCAAAAATAAAGACAGCAACTGCAAATATATATTTATATTAACTATTTCTCTAATGCTCATTTTGAGAGCTTAGAAACAAAAAACCCTCTTCATATACCATTGGAAAGTCAACTAGTTGATTATAAGCCTCAAAAATATTTTGAAGTTATTATTGAAAATATTCTCCCTTGTGCTCTCAGTACTTGAAGCTGTAAAAGTAAAAGCATCTTCCCCAGATATTTCCTTACTGCAATTACTTTATCATAAATAAAAATACAGTTGTATGAGGAATATAATGCATTGCTATGAAGACTAGACAAGCAAAAGAGTTACTCTTAGAAAAAACACACATACACACAATATATATATTTATAGATCTACATCAGCAGCAATCACCTCTTCTTTTATCTGCAACTGTGGTTTCGTATCTAGGTTTGCTTCACATGGAGGTTGGTTGTCCAGCTGTTAAGAAAGAAAAAATTGTAATTAAATTCTAGCTATTGAAGAATCTTCCTGACAAAAAATTAAAATTTTCACTTAAAAATTGACAAGGGTGTTACCAGTATCTATGAAATTGGTAACAAAATGTAAGGCATACATTCTGAGTCTATAAAGCCAAATGTAATAAGCAATAAAAACTTGGATTTAATTCAATTACAGCACTGCAAATATTTCAGCCCAAGTAGTTTTCCACAGAACATGCATCTTACCGAGTTCTTAGGAATTGTTTTTAGTATCAGCACAAATAGAGGGTCACTGTTTTTCTGAATTTATCCTTCAATAAATCAAATTAGGATTTGCTAAATAACTGTAGCAATATATATTAAAAACAAAAAGGTTATCCTCTCTCTCTCTACATATATTTGAGGGAACCTGTCAATACACCAGTGTTTCACTACAATATTACAAGTTTAAAACAAAATCAACATAAAAATGTGCAGAAATATATGACTGTAAAATTACATTGTGAATATTAATAATCCTACAGTTCAAACATTTTAGCCAATATGTTCACATTCCAAACTACTGAATTATCAGAATGATGTGAAATGTTAACTGCGAACAAAAAGTTATCTGCAGTACAGACCACTGCTGCATTGTCAGTATATATTTTCATTGCAGTAATCACATAGCTAGTTTTTGTATTGTTCAAATCACTAGGTTCAATATTTCATTTCCTACCCACAAGTTTCTGTCAGCTATCCTACGTTATGAGGTGCCCACTGACCCAAGAAGATGCAGTCTGAAGGGAAGGGTATACAACCCCTGAAGGGTACACAGCCACTTCTCCAAGATTACTTTTGCTTCTGAAAGGCTACTCACTGTCATGACTTTATTAGCTATAATGTCAGAGAGATTAAATAGCGCTTTATCCATGATAAAGTTTTGAGTTAGTTCCATCCCTGAATACTGTCTTGTCAGGGAATAATAAACTTTTTGTTTCCAGTTCCAAACTCATACAGCAATTTTGCACCCAAAAGAAAAGATAGGTAAAGCTAAAATAACATGAGCAGACTCCAGGTTGAATTGCTCACACATTTTGGTGCTTTAATTAGGAACATGGTCACTTCAGCATAGTCTCATCCTCAACAAGGAGATATAATCTCCAAACATGCGTTTGCAGAGATCTGACCCAGTGCCCTGGATCACCTCCATAGGAAAGGGGGGGGGGGGGAAGGATTTTCTTCCTCCTTCCACTGATTGCAGAGGTGCTCCTGCACCTAACATTAGTCTCTGTGAATACACTGTTAGCATCAAGTAGAGATGTGGGGTTTTCTGCTTGCTTTTAGCTAGGGCATCACACAATCATTTCAACGGTGCAGTCAGCTTTTCCTCCCCATGGAAGCCAAAAAGAGCCTGAAAACAGCAAAAGCATCAGATGCAGAGCTTCTCTTTTTTTAAGCTGGGCTTCTCAGCCAGCAGATGCCAACGTCCTGCTTATGTGTAGTAGCGTAAGTATCCTGTTCCCTTCGCTGCCTTCTGGACCACAATGAGAAAAACGTGCTGGGCTCATGCAAAAACATGCATGCTTCCCAGGAAGTAATTCAGAAATCCCTTTCCCTTAGCTGAATTCTATCATTCTAGAGAATTCTGTATTTGCTATATAAAAATAAAGCTATATAAAACTCTTAAGATTTCTCAAAATTAGGAGGTTGTCTACTATCATGTTTGACAGCAGAAAAAAACAAAACTACTATTCAAATCCTTAACATCATGCTCCATAAATCAGAATTCTGCAAACTATAATAAAGGAAAAAAGTTATACTGCACCTTTTAATTAAGATCTGTAAGTAAATCAATTCCTGCTGAACTTGTACCTAAACGAATAACCAATCACAGACCTATAATTCAAATAATGATAGCATGCAAAAAGAAAGAAGCATTTCTGCCACCTGCACAAGATAAATTAATATCTTTCCACTTTTGGTTAGGACTGAACTAAACACATATTACTTTTTTTTTTTTTAAACATAAATGTAGACAGTTTCTCAAAAAGACTTCTCTGTGTTATCAGTAGAAGTTGTTTGCTGCCTTGGCAGCTTCTCAATACCACCTTCTCAGAGCTATGAAGAAAACAGGATGACTACACTGCATTGTCTGTTTGAAGCCATTTAATAACAAGGTGGTAAAACCATCTACCAGCAAGTTAAAAGTTAAGAATGACTACACCCTACAAAAGACAGGAACGGACAATCAGACCTTTCTGAACCTTTTCACTAACACAGCAACTTAAAGCAAAACATGAAAGCTATCAACTGTCTCAGTTGTACAAACAGTTGAGGTTTTACAGCACAAAGAAGAACTACAGTCATGCACACTGCAACTGGATTGCCTTACTTTTAAATCTGATATAGCAGTCGTTGCAGAAGAGTTTGTTGTTTCGGATCCTGACTTCAGCTCCAGAGCGGGATCCCCCAAGGTCACATCCACAGGCAACACACTGCATGACAGATCAGTAGTTAGCAACTCCTTACAAAATACTGAAAAAAGAAAACGTTGCTCAAAAGCAGCTTGAATTAAGCCCAAAGCTTGAACCACAAACCCATAACCACTAGAAGCAAATGTATAACGATTAGTAGATCAAAATGCAACCAACCCTGAGAAGGTATTTTTAAGGCGATGACTGGACAACGAATAGCAGATAGACACCAACTAAGCAAACATAGACCAGATGCTATTTAGAGATTAGTTCATTAAATCTAATTTGAACTTCAGTTTCTCTGAAAACTAAAGTTGGCTCAACAAGGAAGAATTTGTTGTCTACATTGCAACAGCAACTTTGGCACCGAACACCTGGGTGTGCTACTTGCAGATTTCCACGTGGCAATACATGTGCTGGGTTCCTCAACCCTTTGGCAGTCAAAGCAGCATACACTTGTGTACTACACAATTTACTAGCTTTCCATCATAGTAACAAAATCTGTATGTGGGAAGAAGGGGCCAATTTCACTTTTCTTGAACACATGAATAAAGGGCTTGATAACTTTCATACTAACAATAAACAATTTAGCTATGGTGGCTGAACACATCTTTGCTATGGATATGAACCACCTCTGGAAGGAATGGAACTCAAATCATAACACTATCCTTAACAAATTTATGAGGAGAAGTAACTGACTTTCTACACATAACTTGCCTGCTTAAATGAGAAATAACATCCATCTTCTGGATGGCAGGTTTTTCCAAAGTTTATGAAAGACTGAACAAACAAATCTTAACATTATGAAAGTTGAAGAAAAAAATTTCCAATTGCCTTAAGTAGGTTAGGGCCTACAGGTGGACTCCCTTGCACAGAAGACATGTTCTGCAGAAAGGGAGTAAAGATCAGCCTCTGTGGATTACTGTCTGGGTGGGCAGGACAGGGAAGAGCTTTGAGTCAATCCCTTGAAATACTCTGATAATTTGAGCTGGGCACAAAGGGAAACTGAATGAGACACAGAGGAGTCTTTACTAAAACCATGGAAGATGCAAGATATGATGGCACCTCCAAAGCTGAGTCTAATTCCTCATCTAGTCCTGTGTCAGGGAAAGTACGAGTGCTTTTACATCTTTTGCAGGAAGGTTTTTATTATTATTTTTTCCCCCGCTCTGCATTTACCCCAAGCTGACTGGAAATCACGTAACTATGTCTCAGTGCTGAAAATGAGCTTAATATACCTAGCTACTAACCAGGGCTGATTAGTTAAAAATTTCTGCTTTGGTGCTTGGTTGTATCTTGCCAGTTTGAACACTGACAACATACCTTTGCCTAGAAAGCACCGCATGAACACTGCTAGCATTAGTTTAGCAGTGATGGGTCACTTAGATCCTGCAATTGCCAGGGTCCAAGCTGAGATATTTTAAAAGGACCTGATTTCTCTAGGAAAGGAGGCTCAGCACCTTCTGATTCTTTTGCTGCCAATTCAAAGAAAAAACTGTGGTCTCACGGTCAGTGTGTCCATCTACTTGTCGAATTCCTACTTGTTAGCTCTAGCATTTATGAAATAGTCCTAGAGTTGAGTGCTAAATGCCCGCAGATAGGACTGCCTCATGGAAATATGCAAATACCACGCTGTTAGAGTAGAAGGCAAAGCAAATGATTTTAGTAGAGCCCCTGTGAGCATAACATTGAGTAGCCATGCGTGCTTCTGATTAGTTCCTGTTCCTTCACGATGATACTCCCAGCTCTCACCTTAAAGCAATGTAAATGATAACAAAGACCAAGAGACTCAATGATCATGGCTGCTCCTTTGCCCAGAACGTTATTACAGTATGAACAGATTTTCTTCCCACTGACTGACCTAGATACAGAATGAAAATCCTTAAAAACAGCTTGAAAAGGTTTAAAAAGGCAAAAAAAAGTTAAAGAATTTGAGATTAAAACCAAGAACGTACTGGTAAAAAGTGGACTACTAGGCTTGAGGAAAATAAACTGAAAAGGAGTATTATTTGCAGTAGATCTGAGATCTAGGAAAAGCTGAAGTGTTATAATTTAGATCAAAGTTACATAAGAACAAATGAAGAATTTTCTGTCACATTCTTGGGAGAGATTTCGTTGTGCACAATACTGACTACAAATAAACTTAGAAGTATATTGTTAGGACTGAAGAGTAAAAACACACAGGTTTTGTGCTCCTGCCTTATATGCAAGGAATTATCTTGAAAACTAAGTTTTAGCAAGCATCCCTGCCAAGTCCCACCATCTGCACCTTGTTAGGTAACAGAAGGTTAGTCCTGGACATATAATATTACATTAACTCTTTGAACATAAGCCATACAGAGTTCAATTTCCTTAGATCTACCAAGATGTTAACAAATCAGAAAATGGAAGTGGGAACAAGATAAGCAAACGTTTAAGAAGGTCATTTTCTTACATAAGGAATGTAAGAACCTTCAGAAAAAATGTTCAATTTATCAAAAAGTGTCTGAGAACGTAAGAGCTAGTGAAGCACTGTTTACAGTGCTGTTATATATAATGCATGTAATTGTGTGCGTGTGATCCTCTCCAGTCTTATCTAGAGGTATTTTTAAAATGTTTCAAGTACATAAAACAGCAGACTTATCTATCCTACCACAACTGAATTCCAGTTTGTTTCAAAACATGTTGCAATTCCTGCTTTCTCCTCCTACATTAAAAACAACATCCTACTATGTAATTCTCCAGGGTTATGAGCATTCCTGTGTGCTCCTTGAGATGATATTGACCACATGCCAGGAAAGCGGGAGGAGAGATGAAGGTGAGGGCCATAAAGTGTGGGTTTGTGGAATCTTTTGTTAAAACAAACCTACGGAAATAAATACCAGAAGTGCCAACTGGAGTAGGCTTTTACTAAGCATTTTGGGTAATCAACACAGCTTGGAGATGGAGAGATATATTATTCCAGTGTATTTTTTTTTTTTTTTTTAAACTTATGTCAAGCACTGATGACAAACCTGGGGAATTTTCTGAATGTCTGGAGCAGGGAGATAATACCAGCCCCCGTTTCAACGATCCTATCCAGCCAGAAAAACACAGGTACTTTTCAGACTTGTTCATTAACATTACAGGTGAGACCACTGCTGTAGACCACCACATCTACAGAGTCCACTCTTCAGTGCAGCCCAACGTCTCTATCTTCCCAACAGAAGGGCACCCACTCACCTGCTGCGTGTCTGCGACCCTGTCTGGGAAGCAGAGATGGGAGACTGAACCCGGGGGGCTGGCTGGGACACAGATGGGGCCCTCACAGAGGAGGCCACAGGAGGTGCTTTGGCAGAGGAAGGAGTGCACATGTAGGCTCGGTTTGAAGTGGACACTGGGCGACTGAGATCTTGACTAGAGGACAGAGATGAAGTGGAGGCAGACTGGTTTAACCACGAATGGTGTCTCCATGAACTTGTTCTTGGAGAATCAAGGTTGTCCAGAGACTCCCCTCTGTAACAGGTAACGGGTACATATACAAATGTAAATGGCAGCACAGCTGAACCAAAACAGCTACATTCTGAGTTCAAAAGACAAAAGAATTCTCCTAGCATATTATCCTAGCAGCTTATCCTCTAAGATTTTCTAGCATGAATATGCTTGTATGTTTAGGATATTGCTCAAGATGATCAGACCAATTTAATATATTTGAGCTGCAAATTATCCTTTGTGTCCAGTCCTGGTCTCATGGGAAAGAAAGCAGAAGAGGTGAAGGAGAGGCTGCACTTAATGACTGCAGAATAACAGCAAAACACCCTTCACTGCTGCCTTATCAGGCGGAACTATGTCAGAATTTGTTGTACAGCAACATACTTCAGATAAGCAGTGGGTTTTTTTTTGGTTTGTTTTTATTTTTTGTCTCTAAGGGATACCAGATCAGAAATAACAATCCACCCAGGCTGGACAGCAACATCATCTATGAACAAGGTGTTGGCCCAATAGCCAAACACTCTCCTGACTGATAATTCAGCTATTTCTTAAGTGACAAACCCAGTACTCATGCATTACTTAAACCAAGAAATGAACTCAACGCTTTCTGATACAATATTTCTATATTAAAGAGGTACACCCTTTAGCTATAGTCATTTCCACACTGAATTATCCTACTGAAATTCTTAAACACATCTGTCAGAGCTATTGATTTCCATTATGTTATTTGCAGGTCATGTCCACATTCTTTTCGGAGATTTAATCTCATCTAGAGCATTTAGAATACCACTACCACCTTCTACCTGTGTTGCTATTCAGTTTACCTTAAAGCCTTTTACATGATGGATTTGTTTCAGTGCTCCGTAATACAAGCTGAAGTTTAGAATAACCAAACAAACATCTGAGGAGAGACAAACTTAACTTTTAACATGGTTCCTACCTCCTCATACTATTGCCGTACAGACTAATAGGCTCCTTATGTACACTGGCACTGCGCTGCCTAATCCAACTGCTGTCCGTGTGTAGAGATGTTCTCTTTCTCATTTCCTGAAGGATTTGTTGTCTCTCTAACTCTGCCGCAGACAGACTGTGCTCCTTCTGAGATCCCTTCTGCAGGTCACCCGTGTTCCAAGACCTCTCCAAATGCTTGCCCTGAGTACCTGTTTGGACAACATTCAGGCACAAATGCAGTTAATGAGCATCTAGTACTCTTAAGTATAACTCCAGAAGCAGCCATTCATCTCCACATTCACAAGCTTTAGTTCCTTTTTATGGTTGGGTTTCATATGACTAGCATCAAACTTGTCAATACCTCACTATTATTGCAAGATGTTTTATTCATATTTCCATTAATAAGTTAAACATATAGAAGGAAATATTGAATTATCCAAAAATAATTATTTCCTTTTGCCTCTAGTAAAATATATACACATTTGTGTATGTATGTATTTAAATGGAATAATTTCTTCTAGTTCCACAAGACTTCCTCCAACACAAACTGAAGCACACAAAATATATAACTGAATGGTGGAATGCTTTCTTTCCCTTTCAGAATCCATATTCTCTAAGTTGTCTCAGTTTTCAGGAATTCTTTCTCTACTCACACTAAACACATTAACCTCACATTACAAAAAGATATACATCTACGCACATGTCCATATGTGTATATGTACATATAAAAGTTAACTAAATACATTTACAGAATGTTTCTCTAATACATAGACACTGTGGTAACTAACCAGTGGAAATTAGATTATGCTGTACAAGCTCTTTTGATCCTTGTTTGAATTTTTGAAAGGGGAAACCAATAAGCCTTCTTTCTCCAATCTTCATTGATTGATGACATTTTTTTCTTTATTTTCTAAACCCAGTAGCTATTCTTTATAGTAAAACTATTTAATCAAGAAAATGACTCAGCAATAAGTCACTTCAATTTAAATTTCAGTCCTTTTAAATACTGCTCTGATTACAGATATGCTCTTGATTTTACTGCTACAGATTGCCATTATAAAATATTGCGTGTATTCCTTCATTAGCTTCAATGACTGTGCTTTATGTGCGAAAGCAACATTGTCAATTTGCAATATTCTTTAATGCACCAGCCTGACAGAGTTCAAGAAGTGTTTGGACAACCCTCTCAGACATAGGATTTTTTTTTTTTGGGGTAGTCCTGGTCATCAAGCCAGGAGATGGACTTGATGATCCTTATGGATCCCTTCCAACTCAGGATATTATATGTTTCTACGATTACTTTTTCTAACTATGTTTTAGACACAGGAATAGCTTTCAGGAATTTTTAAGGGTAATATGTTTAAGAAAGTCTTCCTTCCCCTCCCATGTGCTTTCCTCTGAAAACAAAACAAGAAACCCATTAACATAACTGAAGGACAACTCAAGAAAGGTAGCAGTGAACTGCAGTCCAGGAAGCTGCAGGGCCACTGTGACAGTGTCAAGAGTTGACTTCCACCTGTGTTATTCCTGTGCTAACATAAGCTAAAACCAGCAAGCACTTGTGTTAAAAACATTATCAGCTTGGTATATGCAGCGTTTTTGTTTTTTTGTTTTTAATTGACTGAGTCAACACATCAAGAACGCAAACATTTTCAATAATATATCTATATGATGGGTTTCGTCTACAATTTCAGATGCCAAACTTTTAGATGACTAAGATCCCTTTGTAATCAGTGCTACTTCAAGACAGCAGTTAATCATATACAGTCAACAGATAAGCCTAGGACAAACAAATTTCCTCTTTATGTTGGAACTTCATTAAATTGTGCCATCATATAAATTTGAATTTACAGTGTAGCTATGAAAAAGCACCTTGACAATTATTTTTCATAGGATAACTACTCCTGATACACCTCTTTAAAAATGTATTTAAAAATAATGGAAATTAAAAAGTACTTGCCATTTCTGTTTGCAGTGAATTCATTCAATTCTGAAGTTGACTTGGATTTATTCCTAAAAACAGAAAACATTCATTTCACTACCTCAAGCAGGAGACCTCATCATGGACAAAGATCTTTGCAAAGTCATTGAAGACTACAAATACACAGCCACCTTTTCCAACATCCCTTTCACCAAAAACTTACAAACAAAAACACAACAGGGTATTACATTGTCAAAAATGTATTGCAAAACATAGGTAATCATACATTAAAAGCTGAAATTATATATCAAAAGTTCCCAGCGCTTCAGTTATAAGGGACTGATTATTGTACTTGCTTAACCAACCCCCACCCCTAGCAGCCCCCCCCCACCCCTCAGAAAAACAAAGTCCCTTCCCTGTGGAAGTTTTCAGAGAAGTACAATCAAGAACCAGTAACTTTCAAAGCAGGTTTATAAATGATTCAGATTCACAAGTAACTTGAAACATACTTCAGTAACACCACTAAGCTAAATACCTTCTCAAACACTGCATGCAGACTGTTCACAGGAAATTTATTATTCACTGATTACACCCAGCAGCATATTTTTTTTAATCAGTTTTGGCCAAGAAATGCCATTCACTATACAGGAAGGCAAACAGCAAAAACCTGGGTTACTGACACTACATAGCAGGAGCTTCAGCAATACCTCTGTGCTGTATTATTAGTCTCAAGTAATAAGAGCCAGTTTCCTATTTTAAAATGCTTCCGAAAGGGACAGAAGTCTTTTCCTGGGACACAACTCAAAGCTGCTACAACAGTATGTCTATGAGTGTAGCACTGGATGCATAAAAACGTGCTGAGGGAGTTTTGTCCTTTGTGTACAGATAAAGGATGCATAAACAAATTGCAAACTTCTTGCTCCCCCAAGTTCTGATTATCTGCCCTATATTGTGGACTTATTTTATTCCTTAAGAATATGCAACAATTGCACATTTGTTCATATTGAACAGGAGCTCCAAAAAGCAGGTCAACCTGGTCTGGGATGCTTTTAAGCACTTGAGAGTTCTCCTCATACATGTATGCAAGAGGTAACTACCTAGTGCAGGTACCTTCTGAAGTTAGATTTAGATCTTCCAGATAAGTCATTTATCAGTTGTTCCCTGTAAATGCTGGGGTTCCTCTTAATATACAAAGGCACGCTCACTCAATTATAAGACCTGACTAAATACACAGCAGAGATTATCTTTCATTACTGTGAGATGCTATCTAAGACAAAGGCTTATTACAAAGGCTCTGGATTTACATCTGGATACAAATGCTCAGATTGTTTTTGTTTGTTTGTTTTGTTTTTTAAACACAGCCCAATAACTAAAAGGGAGACTATTCAAAAAGTCCAGTGGATCTGTACCAGCTAGTACATTCTATTGAAAAAAGAAAAAACAACCCACATACAACAAAAAAAATCCCCCAAGCTAACCAACCAGCAAAACAAAATACAAAGTTGCTAAGGTAAGAGAGTATAACTTAACAGGTGGCACATTACTATCTTCCTGATAAATATGCTGCTGCTGTCACTTCCCTCCCTGTTTGCTATCTCTTAAATTTCACAATCTTCATTGAGATGACTGCACCTTAGTTTGTACAGCACACTGTGACACAACCACAGGATTGTTTTCCACCCAGATAAGTCTGGTACCACCCACATATTTACTTCCTTATAGTTCTGCTTCTCCTAGTAAAATCCTACTGACTGACTAACTGCTGTTTACAGCACGGCATATAATTTGCCAAAAGTTTGGCTGCTTGTTTTCTCAATACAAAAACAAGACAAAAACTGCAAAACAGCAGTGATGCATGGTATACGCTTAGCTGGCTGAAGTTTATTGGAAGTTTCAAGACTTTCTGACACAGAAACAGTAATATTACCATCTATACCAAAATCCAGTATCACATACCTGTCAGACAATGACTGACCAGGATGCTCCTCAATGGTTTTGGAAGTTTCATAACGTTCATAATGCCTATATAAAAAAAAGATACATTACCTTTATATACAGGGAAAAAAAATGAATAGAACTCTATTTCCTGCCAAAAATATTCAAAGCAGATCCTTGAGAAAAGAAAAAAAAACCTACAAACACAAAGATCTAAAGAGGTTTATTTTTATCAGCCCAAAACAATGTAAAAAAGAAGCCTGAAAAAGAAAGGTTGTTAGAAAAACAGCCTGAAATTACTTTTTTTGTAAGTGACAAGGATTCTAGACTTCAACATGCCTAAATAGTTAACATTTGTTGCTGAAGATGTTTCAGCCTATCTACTGATTCAATTTCTTCTTACCTCTCAATGAGAGGATGGCCAGGTCGGTCCTCTATTGTTTTAGATCCTTCATAATGCTCATAATGTCTAGAGGTAATATAAAGATAGAAGAAAACAGGTATTAAACACAAAAAACTTTTTCTAGAAATTGAACAAGCAGTAAATATGCATACAGAAAAAAATAATTTCAGAAGCTGGTCAAACAAATACACGAGAAGAAAAAAGACATTGTAAGACACTACAAAGATTACAAGGACCAATATACGACAGTGATTTTCTCATCCATTTCAAAGCCAGTAGGTAAGCTTTATCAAAGCACAGTAGTTCTCCAGAAGTTAGATGCATATTGTAGCAAATTTCATGGGTGCTGTCTGTAATCCATAGAGAGAAACACTCACTAACTTCTACAAACAAAGGTCTTCCAGTTGCCTGTCCCCAGCCTCAGCACTCTGCCATCAGATGAGCTAATCCAGCTCTTTTCAGTAAATGTTTTTATGGAGCATTTCAGATTTCAAGCCAAATCTTTGGATATCATTGTAAAACAAACATTTAACAATAGCTACTTTAAATTCCAGTTTGAACTTTACTAAACAACATCCTTGTTTAGCAAAACACATCCTTTTACAGCAACCTCAGAAGCAACTGCATCCCCTGAGACTAAAGCATATATCAGGTATTTAGATATGCAGATGTTACAGCAGCTTAATAAGTTACTGCACAAAGTCCTATTACCTTGCAACTGGGGAAAGCTAAAACTACAGATAAACCCTGGTTCAGTTGCCAAGAACCTGTTTAGCCATTGTAACAACTGTGCCTCTGCTTTGCTCAGCAGGGATCTGAAGCAGCAGTATTTCTCTGTGAGCTGAAGTAACTCCAGATCTCACAGCCTCCCCTGTAAATACATGCAATTTCATAATCATATTCTCTTAAGATTTAACTTGATACCATGTGTTATCTCCAGTAATTTCTTACTGCTTATACAAGAACAAAGAAAAAAACTAAAAGAAACAGCAAAGTTAGTTGCAACTCAAGGCAGTAAGCTAAGTGCACATGAAACAAGAAAAAGTTACTGTTCTAATCTTTTGAACAGATTAATCTCCCATGATGCCTGCAGCAGTAGTTGGAAAACTTCTGGACAAGAACACACACTTGTAAACTTTTTTTTTTAAGCAATCTGATGTAGAAATTAATGGAAGAAACTTTATCATGCTCAAGGATAGAAATATCCACTGAGGGTATTTCTAACAGGCTTTGATAACTAAGATAGTATTTGTTAACTCATATAGCACGATGCCCCTCATTGAGAAATTAGCACACTAGCACAATTAAATTTTATTATCACATTGTCGAGCTACAATGATAGACAAGTCTGAAAAATCAGTCACATTTGTTGGAAAATAATTAACCTGGTATTTCTTCTGAAAGACCTGTACTTTGAGCCAGTGGCTCTTACTTTACATTCTTACACAAGGGTTCTTACACAAAAGTTCATAGTAAGTGTTTTAGGTCATCTTTGATTTGGCTAAAATTACTGTATATGTACTTCCTATTTAAAAATGAGCAGAAGTAGGTTAATAGAGCACTTGATTCATGGAAGAAAATTTCATCTCACACCTGGTTCTTCTACATTCAAAAAGAAAGAAGAGCATTTTATTCAGCCTCAGCAGGATACTCTGTGTAATAAGATATTTATAGTGATTAGCACTGCCAGTCAGGCTGCAGAATTTTAAGTTATCACCCATCAGCTTCTAAATATCTTTCTTCAGCTGAAATGCAAAAATGAATATGCAATTATTTCTAGACTTTTAGAGCACACAAGACGACTGATCTGCACAAGATAAATAAGTGGTTTGCAACAAAATGGACTAAGAAGCAGTGGAGCTCAAATTATGACAACTCAGTCACAGGTACCTATAATCAGATGATTATGCTTACAAAACTTGTGAAGGATGGCAGAACCATGGATAGCTTTACTGTTTCCCTGCCAAACTACATATACAAGGGGTTAGCAGGCTGAGGCTATCATGCAACATCTTGCACTGATTAATCCACAATATGAATCCTACATGAATGCACTTATATATTCAGGATATACACTCCCTTTAGAAAGATATTTGAATTTTTATGAAGAAGAGAGTGTTCATCTCATCACAAGTACAGACCTTTGGTACTGAGATGTCTCCACCGACACTTCCTTCGGCCTTTCTGCCCGCCGCCTCTGCTCCTCCATCTCCGCCCGCCGCCTCTGCTCCTCCACATACTGCTGTTCCCTCTCTTTACGCTGTCTTTCAAGCTCTAGTTCTTCAAGTTCCCTTTCTTGCTCAAAACGCAGTGCTGCTTCTTCCTGGACACTCCATTCCTTCTGATGTCTCCTCTCTTCTTCCTTGCCCAGCAAGTGTGCTGCCAGCTCGTTTCCTACATCTTCTGGCTCCTCAGGAGTACTTGCTTCAGGGCTTGCCCCCCAGCTGGACACAGATGGAGCCCGTGCAGAGACAGAGAGCGTGTTTAAGGTTAGAACGGTCTGCTCCTGTAGCAGAGAAAAGAAGTGTGTTTAGGGGGGAGAGCTCTGGTTGTTTTGTTTGTTTGTTTGTTTTGTTTTTAAACAGGTAGCTGAATTAGGTTATTTATTCCATGAGGGAAGAGTGCTGTAAAAAGCATCCCTAACACTCCGAATGCAAAAAACAGGCAGCGTATACTTTTGGTTTGTTTTGTGTGCCTGCTAGCACATTCTCCTAATTCAAAAGCTTCATTCCACACAGCAGTCTTAGCAGCACAATGGGCAGCTTGTCGACAAGTATATGAAGCATTCAGCCTTCTAAAGCATCTCTTACATTTCATGCCACTCCATCTACACTTAAATCCCCACCAGAAACAAGCTCTTTGTGACATCCAACATTTCTCCGTATTATTTTGACTTCCAAGACCTACCTAAGAGAGCCATCATTAAGTGGCTATCAGATCAATGTATTTCACATGAATCATCATGTGGAGGAAATTTCATCCTCCTACATTCTTCTGCCATTTGAAAGTCAAGCCTCAGACTTACCACTCTATAACTTTTCTCTCAAACACAAAAAAAGAGATTTCAGTGGTCAAAAGAAGCTTTAATGGCAAAGAGTATTTGTTCTCTGCAAATTAAGGACTGGTCCATTCAAATTTCTTATAATTTAAAAAAATAAATGTTTTACATTCTCATACAGTAAAGTTCTTTAACAGCTCAAAGAATTTTCTTCAATTTGAAGTCCTAAGATTTTAGAGTCTTCATGTTCATGACCATATAAACACAACTGATCTAGCTGAGATGCCTGAAGTTGCACTCATGTAGCAATAGAGATCTCACACTTTCCACACTCAGCAAAAAACCTTTACATCTTCTCAAAAACAACAGACAAAAGTAGACAGCTATAGAAACTACACACACTCAGTTTTGAAACATATGATACTAAAATTGAAGCTGATTTGGTATGTAAATTTTCCAGAGATAGGACAAACTGGGTGCTAGTAACAGGCCAGAATATTACAAACATGCCTAATGATGAAGCATTGAAGCAGAATTTCAAAAGGTAAAATTAGGAGGTAAATATTATACAACAAATGTGACCATTTCATTCTCATCACAATAGTTCATACATGCAGTAACATTATGCCAACATCTCTCATGTTAGTTATCTAACTGATCCATGATGAAAAAGAGTCAAATTCAACAGGTCTCAGAACACCGCATTTCCTTTCTATCTTTGCAACCTCTTTCTACCAAGTTACAGACAATTTTATTTTAGGACCATTTCTTTTCCAAAACAAGATAAGTGACATAGCAAAATAACCACTTGCCTGGTTACATGTTTCTAATAGAAGCAAAAATAAACCTATGAAACTTATCAGTCAGAAGTGAAGCCATATTCATAGTTTACCTCATCCAAATATTTGGAGTTCTCTCTTTCGGCTTCTTGCTTAGCTCGCAGCCATTCTTCCCTCAGTTTTTCTTGTTCTCGTTTGTATTTCTCCTGTTAGGTTAGATTGAAGCGATACATATAAATAAGAAACTTGGTTTACTTGCATTAAAATGTACTACTCTAATGTATTTTGTAAAAGACCAGCATGGTAAAAACATGCTTGATCTCCACATCAGGTGTGCCATAAGTGAATGATATCCTGTCTCAAATACAATCAAAAGGAGTTCAGTCATTGATTTCAGAGAAGCCAGGCTTCTTGCATGCTAACATAACAACTGACCTCACATCCGTTATATTCCCTGTCTTTACAGTTCAGTTCCAAAGTGGAAAAAAAAAAAGATCAGCTATCTTAAGTATTTATTGGAAGACAGTATTTATATTTAACTTGGAACTGGACACAGTAATATGATAAAGTCATTACTAAGTGAAATATGAGGCAGCAATTTGGTTTCAGCAAGAACATTTAGTCTTTTGGAAGCTTATCCTAACAAAAGCCAATTTTTGGACCTCCAATTTTGTCCTATGACTAGATTTAGTATGAAATCAATGCAGTGTCTTAAGACATTACTCAAAGTACACAGTATATATTTTGGTGGTTTTGTCAGTCACTCCCTCAGTCTTGGGAAAAACAAAATGCGTAACATTAAAAGTTTTCCTTCTAAGGTTTTAGGAGTATTTTTTTTCTCCTCTCTCTCTCTCTCTCTCTCCTGGAAATAAACAAGGACTGACTTACCTTCCTTTCTGTTATTTAAAAAACAGTCATTATTGGGATCATCAGGAAGAGGAATAACATTATGACTCAGGCCAAATTTAGTTTTTCAGATGGCAAAAAAAGGAAAAAGGAAAAAGGAAAAGGAAAGCGAAGGCAGAGGGATCAGATTAGTCTCAAAAAAGGAAAGACAAGTTTTACATTTTTCAAAGCCATCTCTCCAGGTGTCAAATTGTACACCCAAGCCATAACAGAGACCACAAATATGTTTAGAAAGGCACAACTCTCCTGCCTTGTAGAGTTTGCAAGCTAAAAAGGAATAATAAAAGCCAAAACATGAAAAAAAACTACAGGGTAGTTAAGTTGTGCTTTGTCATTGAGATTTACTGCTGAATGCCTAAATTTTATTAACACAGCTTGTACAGAGTAAATGATGTTCATCGATACCTCTTGCTAGCCAACAGACATTAGATACTTAAATTAATTTCCAGAGATGTGTCTTAGAGCAACAACCTCAGCTTAGTGAAGCATAAGCCTACTCAACCAAGTGCTTGTTTTATCTTGTACCATCTTAAGGTGGCAAATATTGCCCCTTCCCTTTGCAACGCTTTTCTCCATCTCTGTCACCTGGTTATCGAGAAACTCATTCTAGAGACAGTTTTCTTACAAAAAAATAAAATTCATATTCAAAAGTGATGACTTAAGTGGTCTCTGCTTGTAACTTTTTTTTTTTTTTTTTTTTTTTTGCCAGTGAGAGCAAACCAGCCTTCTGATGACCGAGCACTTCTGGCTGTAGTGAATATACAAGTCTGGCTTTGATTTCATGAAGCTCACCAATGCATTTCCCTCTTTTTTGCTGAATAATTGCTAGTGTCTTCTATTGTGCAGCCCAGCAAATGTATCTAGAAGTCCTCTTAGGCAATCAGTAAGAAGAGTTGCAGAAATCAAGAAACGTTTTCTTCCCTAATAGTTAACACACACAAGGGATTGCCATCCTGTGATCATGAAAATTAACTATACCTGCAGTAAACGATCCTGCTCCTTTTGCCATTTTTCCTGTCGTTTTCGTTCTTCCTCTTGATCCCAAACCCGACGACTTGAAGCACTAATGGATGGGACTGGGAGCTAATACAGCATGGAAATGAATGAATGTTATCATCCTACACATAATTAATGCTACATTTTAAAAGAGAAATAAAAGCCATTACAAATGCTATAGCTTTAGAGTGACAAGAACCTAAATCAACTTCTTCAAAGGGACAGTAAGTAACCATTCTCTTAGACATTAAAAAAATCTTAGTGCTCTCTGATTTGATTGGAATTTTAAGGCAGTGTAAAAAGCAATAGAAAGCTGTGGGCTTCTTGAAAAGACAAGGATTATAGAGCTCATTAGTTATCTGTAAACAGTACCTACATCAGGCAGTGCAGGCTCCGGGCCTCCTGTGGAATTTGCAAATAGAAGGCAAAAACAAAACAAAAAAAGAAAATTATTAGAACCATACTAACTATAAGGCTTGTTCAATACATTAAGACTTGCTCGAGTGTGGGAAGTCTGAACTTCAGACTAAGTTTTGCTTCCTTAGTAAGCCATGCTTGTAGCATTTGACCCTACTTCACTTACTTGAGGTCAGAATTCATTAGGTGCTTTCAACTAGCGTGTGCAACTCTTTAAAAGCTTTACATGCTTACAGGTACTATCAGCAATTGTTTGAAATAGCAGTACCTCTCCCACTGTGGCAAAACAGAAGCTCCTTGCTGCAGTTTTCCTATTGTTATTGTGAAAACCAACTGTTCAGCATGCCAGATGCTCAGAATGCTGCTCTGGTGTACAGCAGCTACTCACCCAATAACCTTGGCATGAACTAAGAGCAATAGGCAACTTCTACATCACGCAACTGTGCTTTTTCCCTTTGCAACTGCTCTCCCTTTCCTACTCTCCAAAGCACACTTGAATTTGGTGAGCTTGTCACCATTTACCACAAACCTTATGCTCTTTGAGGCTATCATGCTTGATCACAGCTTTTGCCAAAACAATCATTAAAAAATAAACCCTACATATTCACAATTTTGTCTTCATTATCAGACCAGAACAGCCACAGTAACAACAGGACAAATAGAATTGATCTCCTGTGCAATTGCAGCAGGAGAGGTTAAAGCATAAGCAGCAGCTATCTTTGCTCCCCTCTTTTCTCACCCCTGTAAGCTTATACTGGCCTGCACAGATTTAAGAAAGAAAATTCTTCCATAACATTGTAACGTCAAAGTGCCAAAAGTTAAAAATGAACAAAAGTACCTAGAGCGTACACTCTAGAAATACACCCTTCTCTTCCCCCTCAAGCAAAAATTCATCAAAACAAAACCAAATTTCACAGCCAGCCTTAAAAAAAGGAAAGCGGAGGGGAAGCCATCAACAAAATACCAGATTGTAACAGATACAATACAGCAAACAGAACCACAAACACAGATATATGCTGTGGCACTTTACATATCACTTCTGAAAAAATAAAAGCCATCACAACCAAGGGCGTAAGTCTTGGCTCCTCTCAGATCACTGGCCAAATTCACACTGGACTTCCAGCAGGCCACAATTTCACTCTTTCAGGCTACAGCAAAACAGCAAGGCATATATAGTCTAAAGACAGCATTAGACATACATTAGTGGAAGTATGCAAGTTGTGACATGCAGAACACCAAAACGCAACCTACAAAACCAAAACTGAGAGCCTCATTTATTTATTTATTTTTGCCTTTAAAAGCTAGCAGATTCAATTCAAAATTTATATTGGTCTTCTCAGGATCTAGTGACTTTACCACATAGTGGAAGACCAGCCACTACTGTTTCCCATTGATTTAGAAAAATGTATAGAGAGCTGCAACTCCAAATAATAAAATGCTTAACTCTGAATTTGAGTTTAACAGCTGTTTGAACTCTGCAATAAGCTTCTGCTGGAATGTTCAACGTTATTTTGTTTTGTAGGTAGCAGTAAACCTGAACAGAGAGTGCTATCCCTCTTACTCCTAACCAGTGGAGAAAAAAAAAAAAGGAATATGAACAATATAAAAGATTTACATAGCTATAGATAGAACACACAAAGACCCATTACCACAAAGGTAGACCCATGAATTGTAAGAATAACCTGATGACCCTGGGGAAAGAAGGGAAATGAATTATGTTGCTTTGTCATAACTGCAGCAAACAATGCTGAAGAGGCAGAGTACCCAGCACCAGACTTGTTAAGAAGAGTGTGCAGCAGGAACAATTTCATGGAAGTACATGAAATGTTAGCTCTTTGGTTTACCTTGTTCAAAAAATTGTGACCGTCTTTTTAAGTTTTTCAAAGAAATTGGTTCGGATGCTATTTGAAAAATACAAAGAATACAAGTCAATGAGGTGCTGTTTTGTTTTTCTTTTAAATGACTGTCACCACTGGATAACAAACATTTGTTACACCTCCAGTCTACAGACATGTCACAAAAAAAGCCCCTGAAATAAAGGAAAACCTAATGTTTCATAGTAATAAATATAGTAGGTTACATCATATACTGATTAGTGTTTAATTTTATCACTGACACTGTTCAACTTTAACAACAGTACAAGCGTCAAACTTGGACTCAGATTCTTCCTGTCTAATTTCAGGCACCTTTACTGAGACGCCAAATTGGGCTAAGGAGTCTAATCACCATTTAACATCATCAGAAAGGCATCTCCAGAGGACAACTTATCTCTTGGGGGATACTTTTGTATATCACTAGGCACGTGCAAGATAAAATGAAATACAGAGTTCCCATTTAAGGCTTACTGTTCCATTTGGAAGCGTAAATACCTGGTTTCTCTCACTGTCATCTAGTAAGATAATTGTTCACAGCATCATAAGTAATTATGGTTCATACCAGAACAATCAATATCAATTCGCCAGGAACACAACTAAAAGTAGTAATAAAAAACAACCACAGCTTCCTCCCTAAACGTCACAACTAAAATAGAAAAAAAAAAAAATGGATACTCTACATTTTCTTCCTGGGCAGTGAAATAAATTGATACTCATACTGATCCAGTCTCCACACAATGCAGTAGCAATTATAACAAATTCTGCACCTCCTCTTTCTCTTTAATCCCTACTCTGCATTAAGTTCACAACCACTAATGCTGAGACAGGGGATTTGTCACTGCTTTGTTGTCAGTTCTCCAACTGTTTAGCACATCGAGGAAGCAAACTACACCCCGTTTGGATGCAATTAGATTTCTGTGATACCTGTCTAGCTTTTAGTTCATTAAGGTCTCACTTAGCCCACTGTATAAAGCTTGCAATAATTACAGGTTTAGTATCTGTGCTCGTTCCAAACCCATACAATTAGAAGACGAACAGTAATGGCAGTAATACCTCTTTGTTCATTAGATCCAAGGTCTCCTTGCATTCCATTTATCAACTTTGTTTCTGTACCCTAAAAAATAAAAGATACAGGACTCAAATTCATTAGACTTGTGAAAGTTGATCCAATTAAACTTCTCCCCTGATAGGAGCTGTGTATCATGAAACACTTGATTTCAAAATATTAGAAATTCCATAGGAGGATATAAAAACTAATTAAAATTTCCCGAGTATATTAAATGATAAGTTGACTGGAGGCATTTGTGGGGATCAGTAACAGGCTGTGAATTGGTAGCTGAATTAAAAACCATTAGTTTGCAAGAAAATGCCAGGAGACAAGATCTTCCTATTTCAGCTCCTGGGCAGGCAGGTTGGGAGTTATTTGCAAGTAATTTGAAAGAACGTAACTGCTGTTGCTTTGGACTGCAACATACATTTACACTAATGATGGAGGTTATATGCTTTTCTAAAGAATAAACAATGTACACACTTTAGCTAAAGCATGGTCTTTAAATATTTTAATATTTTTCAGTCTTTAGACCACTGTATCTACTTTAATACCTAGTTACATCTTCATGTTTGCAGTAACCTTTATGTTCCTAAAAATAAGCAATGCAAGTTCAGAAAAAGATGTCTAAGGTCTTTTCTTCCTCTCCATCCTTTCCCTTATCAAGGCAATCAATTTTCACTTCTCCCCAACATCCCGCAACTGTTCAAAAACATACTCACAGAACTTTGAAAGCTGCTGGAGAATTCTCTTTTTGATGATATGGTAGAAACGTTCGAAACACGTTCTCCGGAGGTTGCATCAATCCATTTATTTTCAGATGCACCTATAATGTTGGTACCCATACTGGTGAGATTGAGGATTTTATGCCTTACATGTGGCAGGGAAGGCTGGTCTTTGCCCCAGTCTTTTGGTATGTGGAGATCAAGAAATTAACGTAGACAGTAATGTCAAAGAACAGAACAACAGCGAAAACACATTAAAATAACACAAGAGACACAAAGAACAAGGATGGAGAGACACAAATCAGGTAGAATTTGTGGAGACAGGAAAAGGGGCTTTTATGAGCAGACCGCCTTCCCCAAAAATACAAGTGTTAGTCAGAAGCCACAAGTTTACCAGGTATTTTGCTAACATGGACTATAGCAGCTCAACATTAGAGAGTAATTAGTATTAATTGAAAACTATTTCATCAGCATTAGTAATGATCAAGAGAATTCTTTCAACTTTACTCACACAAGGTAATGTTTCAATCACACACTATTCAGGGAAGTGTCATTTTCACGTCCAAGCTACTCAGGAAACACATAGGGCAACAAAAAAAAGAGGAGGGGTAGTCTGAACTAGAAAAAAATGATGAGGGGAAGGAAAAATCAACATCCTCACTCAGCCTCCATGATTCTCCCCACCCCCCATTCCCTACAATTTATTCAATGACCTCTCCAATAGTTTTTCACTCTTCATTTTTGCTAGGTCCTGTAGAAATCATGATTTGTTTCATGTCTTTTCCCCACTCAACTATTTTCCTTTGTTTTTTCCCACTTGCTGTAAAGTTTTTCTACCCAGCACCCCGCTAAAATAATGTTTTGTCATTATACTCTCAAATAAGTCACTGATTACTCTCCCAATTCTGGAGAAGTTATTTAATGATTTTGGAAGGGTATCCTGATCAGACTCACAGCAAGCCCAGAGATTAAACAAGGCCTTCAGCTGGGATGGAAATCCTCGCTAGCTAGAATGGGTACTACCAGTCTGCTGAGATTACAGCATCACAATATTTGTGTAAGTTTTTAAAATCATATTACAGAGGAGTTATATCAACCACAAGCTCATATACCAGCAAAAGCCCTCCGTGAAGGTAAACAGGCAAGATTCTCCTTCACTGAAGAAAGGAGCTGCTGCAGTTTCATGGACAGAGGCTCCAAACATGACTATCTTCTAGAGACTAGCCCCTCTTTGTTTTTGTGGTATGGCAGGAAAAGAACATTTTATATTTCCTTGTGTGTTGGTTGTACATTTTATTTGTTCATTCAGCTGTGCACTCTCTTAAAAGCAGGCCAGAGCACCAGAGGTAAGTTCCAATGTTTAGTAGACTTGCTTGCCACAACATTTCTAATGCACGAGGAGTTAAAAAAGCCAAGCTGTGTTAAAATGCAACAGACATTAGCAAACTACTTAGCTCAGATACATGTTACTTCTGTAAGGGTAATAAGGACTCTCAGCTGTCAGGTACAGCAGAGACGAAGCTTATTTGCCTTACAGAGCATACTGTATCTGCCCTATGAAACAACTCACCATTCTTTCCATATCGTCTAACATCCATGACCAGGTTTCCAGTTTCTAGTGCTCTGTTGATGGCTTCTTCCCACTGACTATAGTCCATATGTGAAACCTTTGTGCCATTGATAGCAATGATCTCATCACCTACATGCAGCTGACAAAGTTCTGCAGGGCTACCTGCAGAAAACAGAAGGAAAAATATCTTTTTTAACAGTTATTTATTTTTAACCACAGTTGTTATTGGGGAAAAAAGGTAACAATCCATTCAGAGAAATGCTTATTAGTGGATATTCAGAAAGTCTTGAAAAAAAATTGACAGTACTGTGAATATAAGGTCAGCAAAAATCAGTTAATATCAGAGCAGCATTGAACTTTGAAACATAAAAATGACAAACATTAGTTTTTTGGGTTTGCAAGCATCCACATTTAATAAACAGACTCTGGTTAGCCCTCTCCTGGCTTTATAATTTGGGATAGTGAAAGAGAGAGGCAGCACCACAGTGTCTGTAGCCAACAATTAGCTGAAGTTCAGCCAATGTTTGGGTAATCCTCCTATTTGCCCAAAAATGTACTCCATTTTGTTAATTCCAGTATAAACTGACTTCCTCATTCTTATTTACATTTTCTGGGCTCTATTGACAAGAATATGCTGCTATGTTGCTTTGCTAACAGTATTTTATAGCTCTGAGTTGACTGGCAATTGGTCTCACTCAAGGTATTGCTAGGTGCTGTCCAGTTAAAGTTCTCTGAATTGTATTTATTTTGTCAGTGCCTACAAGTCAATTAAGAGTAAATTTTATTGCAGTTTGGACTTTGAATTTTAATGATATTTTGCAAGACAGGCTGCACTTTATACTCTTTCACTTATTACTATGTGCTGGCAGGTGATCTTAGCTGCCTAAGGACAGAGTGCATACAGGACCAGGACTAGTGAGTGACCCCTCCTTCTCCCCCTCCCCCCCCCCTTTTCCTAAATTCAGAAAATGGATGAGTTGAGTAGCTCAAACTTCCTTAAATATAATTTTATGAATTATATCTGAATTGTTCTTCCATTAAGAATAATTCCCTTAGCAGAATAACCATATTTTCACTTTTTTTTTCTAATGATTGCAAAATAAATCCGTATGTTAGTAACATTGAACAAATTTGAATTATACAACAGAAGCGTTTTCCAGATTAAGTTGAGAAACGCACACATCTTTTTAAAAATATACCAAGAACAATGCTATATTATCGTAAACAGATGTGGACAAACATGACAGAAGAATTTAGACATCATATGCTTCATTCTAACCTTCTGACTCACTAGAAAAACGCCATTAGAAGTCTGGATCTAAGGATTCAAATAGCTCTTAAATTTCCTGGAATGCCAGTAAATTAAGAAACAAAGAAGAGCTATGCTTCCTATATTATACCAAACAGTGATCCCTCATACTCACAAAAAATGACACTACTATGGTGGAAGAGCATAGATTCATATTGTGTTTTTCTGCATTCCTAAGGTATGGACTGATATTCCATTAGCAGTTACCAGCAAAACTTTTAAAACACGCTAAATACTTTTAAGTAACGTTAAAAAGAAGGAAAAAAACACACTTGAGTTTCATTTGGAGGAAGAAAGCATGGGCAATATTTAAACTGGAAAAAAAAATGCATCTCCTTAGAGCCAGGAAGATGTTAAAGAATTAATAGATTTGAAGGTCAAATTCCTTCCAAATACCATCAAAAATACTGTCAAAGATATTAATATTGAAGTCACTACTTGCAACATTTTATAAACATTTGTGTCTGATGTGACAATTTAAGATATTTTGTACCATATAGTTTGAACACATAGATGGAACTTTACACTCATTTTACAGAGAATGTTTCAGACTCAAAGACACTGGAACTGTTTTGTGTTGTGACAAGATGAGCACTAGGAACCAAGAGGTGGTGGTCATTTTACTCAAGTAATTCAGTTAGGATTACATTCAGCTCAAAGGTGAGAACAGTACCTCTGGGCTACCAATTCAGGTTTTAGGAAAGGAAGGAAGTTTAAGATGGCACAGTTCTTACCATAATATCACCAGAAAAATATATCCAGACCACACCACAACCATTCAGATTTGAACAAACAGCAGTGGTCTCCAAATTGCAAATGTACTTCACACGTTCAGGAAAAATTACACTGCACAATTTTTGTCACGTAACTTCGCTGGCTAGCCTTCCTATGCTGCCTTTGCAGTCTGTAAACGAAAGGGCTTCTCGGGAGTGCAAACTAAACCACCTATATTGATTAGGCTTTTGCTCCAATTCAACCTCCAGAGAAGCCTACAGAGATTAGCTGACTATTCAGGTTCCTAAAGCTGTATGGTGCCAAACACCTACCTTGAAGTCCTCCAAAAGCATAGAACTTAGTGGTAATTTCTTGCCATGGGTGCAGAGGATTTAGTTTAGATTACATTTAAAAAAAGAAAAGAAAAAAAAGAAAAAACACAGTATGGCTGTTTTACATAAATTTCCCTGAAGGTAGAAGATTTTTCTTTCTCACTAGCCCTCTCAAAAGCAGACCAAACAAAAGAAAACCGACAAATGCGAAATAATATTTTCTCACTCATTTTCCATCCACATTTATTTCTCTCTAACCTACCCCCACCTTTTGTTACTACAGCAGACAAATACCCGCTTGTACTCTTACAGAATAATTAAAAGATGTAGGAAGTGGAACTCATTTACTTGATCTTACATGTGTTCAATCACAAACCTGTACACTCCTACATCAGTGCAATCTCAAAAATCAATTACAAATGGGGCAACGTATGGCAGGTGAACACAATACAGTGCTTATAAATGGAATGTTCTGACAGGGATATATAGGAAGAAGTTTCTCCAAGAGGAGAAATGCATTAGAGTAGATGGCACAGAGAACCTGTGTAGTCTCCATCCTTGTAGGGTCTCAAAACCAACTAGGTAAGGCCCTGAGCTCTGGTACGAATTCAGTTCTGACATTTTTTTGAGCAGTGGATTGCTCTAGGTCCCAAGGTCCCCTTCCAATCTGAATTATCCTATATCTTATTTTTAAAAATAGGAAACACAACATTCAGTAGCCCTCAGCTGAAGGCATATCTTACTCTTCAATGAGCTGTCTACCTCCTTCATCCTTCATTCCTTTAAAGGAACCTACAGCTATCATATAAGGACACAACACAAGTCAATTATTGAAAAAAGATGTTAAACATGCTAGAAATGAGATTACCAAGAATATAAAAGCCACCAAAACCTCATCATTTTATCTTTATTCTTTGCATCCTTCCTTGTGAGAATAAAGCATAACCCAGGTAACAGCTACAAGGCAGCCATTTTCTTGCCTACAGATCCAAGGCACAGAGTTCATTTGGAACTTTGTGAATGACAAGCGGAAACACCTGGTACCCCCAGGTTTCTCATTTACAGCTGGCAGTGCAGACAGACAGTCCTTTGCCTCCCAGTAACAAAGTTAAACCAGAAGCCTAGCAACAGATGAAGTAAATGAAGTTATTCTTCACACAAACTAATTATTAACAGTCATAATCTAATTATGAGAAGTACGCAGCTACAATGAAGAGAGCTATAAATTGACTTTAAAATAAAAATCAAGACTGCCAAGTAAGTACAGTTAAATGGTATATTTTCCTCTCTGGAAAGAATAATGACTAATATATATAGCTAAATGAGGAATTTCCAGTTATTACTCTTTTCTCAAAATGAATTCATATTTGATGTAAGAAAGGGGACCATATATATTATATTAAATATAATCAAGTATTTCTGACAATGTGAGAGATCACTGTTCAGAGAATAGGCACTACATGTGAATTACTTGTTGATTTTGCATTTTTTGTTTGTTTTTTACTCAAGAAAACTGAGCTTGTTCTCTGCAGGAGACTATTAAAGCTTAGAAGTGATCTTTATATATGCTTTATTTCAACACAAACTTTTGCTTTTCCTCAATATTAACACATCTGAAAAAATTGCACCGGTAATCAATTTAGAAATTGCAGTTGCCTAAAAATATTAAATGTCTCCAAAATACAAGAGACTAAGAAAGGTAAAATCAAAACAAAAATATTAATGCCTAACAAAGTTTGAATTCGTGTTTTATAAACACATGAACTCCTTTAAAATAAGGCGAAAGGAACAACCTCAATGTTAAAAATCTGCATGTACCCCTTACTACTGTTCTGTACGAGACTTGATGAACCTTTGACTAATCACATTTATTCTTCTTCAGTAGTCATAGGAACATTCCTGATTAGGAAAATGCTTTTTAGTATTTCTGAATTAAATCCATTTAAAGAGATGATGATTCACAGAAATACAATAGTAAACAAAATATTAATTTTTCAGTTGTCTACCTGATTATTATTATTATTAATATTCTCAACATACTTTATGGTAAATATCTTAATTTAGAAGCCTCTGCAAACTAGGTACAAGAACAAAAGTTTGTACAGTTAAATGCACATTTACCTTCTTCAACTGTTTGTACAAAGGCCCCTGATGAAGTCCAATTTGTTGTAAACCCAAAGTTGCGACTGTGGCCAGGTCTCTGGTTTATATTGATTCTCAATTCACTGTACTGTTCCTGAAAAATAAAACATGACACTACAGTATCTGGTATCACGGGAATCTAAATGAGGGAAAGTTTATCCACTAAATAAGCAAGGCTACCACAATGTGCACTTTAATCATCTATTATTAGCATCACCAGCAAAGGAAACAGCATTGAACTTTGTTAACTAACTAGCTTGTTTTATATTCAAAGGTGTGTTTTCAGTGTACTTTTATATTTTGTCTATACATATAACATACTTAGCCATGCATTTCTTCTATTTTAAATATTTCATGAAGTGATGCTACAAAATGTAAGGTGTTTGAGGAAGCTAAAACCCGAAATGGGTCTTCAGGGACAGCCTTGTCAATTTGTAGAATCTACTGCCTCCTGACCAATCATCACTCAAAAAGGAATGTGAAGAAAAACAGCAACGACAAAAAACAGATAACTAATTCATCTTAATTTTTCTTGCACGTACTACAGAAGTCATCATCAGTTTCCTTTGCAGGCTCAGTGCTGCAACTAGATTTTCTGGGTGAAAAATCACCTTTTCAGTTTTGTGTGAAATACTACTAGTTTCCTATGTATTTTGTAATGGAGGCCTTAGATAATAAAAATAATCCCAGAATTAGCTAGAATCCAGTTTTTCCATTCTAGAAGACTTTCAAAATCAGAATGAAACCCAACATTTACATTTTAAACTACAGAAATATTTGACTTGGAATGCATTTTGGAAGACCTGCTTTCAATCTCACAATATATTATGAACATGTGGTACACACATTAACATTCTAATGTGAACTCCTTAAAAAACAATTAAAATACTCAAATGCATGTTATTCACTTCGTTATAATGGAACTGATACTGTTATAAAAGGAAAAAAAAATACTTCTGTCAAACACTTCAAATAGATATATTCCAGTAACGTGTTGCATAGAGGAAACCCCGCATGCTTATGTGTGCACTAAACATACATCTACATTTTAGCTCCCCAGCAAACCAATTTTCTGAAGGGTGGGATTCATTTTTCCCTAACTGCAAATATTTAGAAATTTAGGTACGTAAGCCAATTCCCCAGAACTCCTATGTTGGTCAAAGGACACAATGAGCTGCTTTACAAGTAGAAGTAGGTAGCTGGCTTCTCAGGGCAGGAAGCAGCCAGAGGAGTCTTTAGCAGTACCCAAGCATTGGGTCCAGATGACAACAGTAGCAAGGGAGCATCCCTTAGTTTCTCCTTGTGTTACAAGGAGATGTTCCTGACAAAACACTCCCAGTCACAGGCCATGGTAGAAACTATTGAATCCTTACTTCTAAACAGCTCCTTAGTTGAAATATCTTCCACACTGAAACAGACTTTTTTTTTCAATTCATCCCACCTCCTTAGGTGAGTAACAGTACTTCAAAAGTTATTCTACTAATAGGTTAGCACATACATAGACAGCTTCTGAATTTGATTGTGTTCCTGGAAATCGCAATCATCAGTATTTTTTATTTCCACCATCCCAAAACAGTTCTTTTTTAAACCTACCTTGTGGGAGGAGTAATGCAATTTTGTACACTGAACTTCGTAATTTAGACAGGTAGTCTCCAAAATATTTAGTACTCTACAAATCTGGTGTTATTACTGTGATGACTAGTGAACTATCAGCTGGTCAGCTCTGGCAATGATTTACAAACATATCAAATAGAACTTGCATTCTTTACATTATAGTTTGTTTGATGGACCACACAAGGAGTATTTTATTATTTTTATTATTTAAACACTTTCCTCATTTACAGGCAGGACAGTTTATAACTTGGTGACCAATTCGAGAAAAATAGAATCTAGTATGCTTTGCTCTCATTTAGCTCACCTGAAGGGAAACAAAGGACCCATATCTAATCTATGTTTTCACTGATTAGAATAGCAGCTTCTCTGCCTGTTTTTGCTACAATACAGAAAAAGGATCATAATTTCTTTGCTTATATAACGATCACAGTTTCAAAAAGTTATAATAATTTCATTGCAATAACTAAAGAGTTATCAGCAGTATTTAACTGAAACGTGTTCCTTTTTCACAGGTGATTAGGAAGAAGAATGAATCAAAATTACTGAATATGTAAAAAAAGATGGTGTGTGAAGTGATTTCATTAATCAGCATCCAAGCGTTTTTTTTTTTTATGATCTTCACTCAAACTACTGACAATTAACTTGTACAGCAGTGTCAGGAATGCAAAGCATTCACCTTTTAACTCATCAAGGGTATAAACTACATCATTACATATTGCAGAAAGGTGGTGACAGTTAAAGCTATTGCTATTCATTTTTTACGTGTGAAACATGAGATAAATTGAAAGAAATAGCACTGGATGTATTTTTCCAAGGTGCTGAAAGGACATTCAAAAAAAAGCTCCTGGATAAGCACATACACAAGAAGATGGTGATTTCTTTTTAAATTCATTAGTGTGAATACCAAGTAGAATAATTTCAAGTACATAATTACAGAACCCAAAAAGGCTTAAGCCACAACTAATGGAAAAAAAGGATATTGTGATATTAATGTATAAGGTTGACCTTTGAAAAGCTGATCTTTATTTTCCACCACCAGCTTAAAAGTGCAAATGAATACTACAGCAGCTCAGAGCATTCATCTAATTGACATTCCTGATTGTACGCACAAAGTGCTGATTGGGAGAACACCAGAAACCTCACAAACATCAAATTAAATATTTAGAGTATCTACTTTGAATTTTATTTCTAAATAAAAGCACGAGAGAAAGAGTAGGGAAAGAAAGCATCAAAAGGACCATTTATATGTTCTTTCCTAATGCTCTCTTTCCCCAGAATTAAATCAAACATAATAGTAGTTCTTCAAGTTGATTTCTTACCACCAAGGAATACTTCCATGAGATCTTGCATGGGATGTTTTCTTTTGTTGTTGGTGGTGTTTTTTTGTTTTTTTTTTTTTTTTGTTTTTTTTGTTTTTTTGTTTTTTTTTTGACTCTGCTGCAGCATTCAGTTACACTAAGCAGTTACATGACTTCCACACTTACCAGGGATTTTGAATCCTCATGCTCTGGCAGACTCACATTTTCTGCAGAAGATGCAAGTGAAACAGAATCAGGAGGAGAACAATATTCTGGTTTAAGAATACTGCTTCTGGCATCTTGGTCTTGGGGTTTTACAGGTAATGTCAAACTACAAGTAGGTGTTGTCTTAACACCTTTTTCCTCCTCCTCCTCACCTCTGCTTCCAAGTACACTGGTAGAGAGAGAGTATGAAGAGTCTGGTAGTGAAAATGAACTGCTAGTTAATAAAGTTTGAGTTCTTTTAGCTTTTTCCACTTCTCCATTGTATTTCTGGGTATCATCCATCTAGGACAAAAATAACAGTTTGGTAAATATGTGGTTTAAAAAAATCCTTTATCTTTCAGCAGCTTAAATATTTAACAAAGTACTCCTCCCTTTCATGCAGCTTCTAGTCACTGTACCCATTACTAATTACCCACTAAAACAAAAGCAGCAAGACACTTTTCCCTTGAAATATTTGCAGAATATATAGTATAGACTCATTAGGATAAACTCGTTAAAATGATCTGCTTAGAAAAATTTGCATGCTTCCCCTTTAAAAAATTGAGCCAGATAGGGATTTATGAAAAAGCTATGAAAATCTATGTAATCATGGAAAAATCAATTTGTGTTTCAGTGCTTTACTGAGCAGGCAAATTCTAGGCTGGAGTAAAGCTTTAATTTCAAGCTCAGCAAAGCAGAATAAATTTATACCACCTGAAAATTTGTCTTTAACAATTACATTAAAATCGCTTCAGACAGTTGCATCAAAGACAGGTTCTCTCTCTTTGGAGACAGATTCTTTTTTATTTTTTAATGTAAAATTTAATTTTAATTTAAAATTTTATTCTTCTCCTTTTGTAATAAGGAGACATTAAAAATAATAAAGATTATTCTACAAAAAAATATTAGACATATTTCTAAAAGTGCCTTTAAATATAGAAACACAAAAATCTTACATGACAGAATCACTTGCTGTATTAATGCAGCCTTCATCAAACAAAAAGAACATTTAAGCCCTACTGTTCACCCAGCTATACAAGACACCAAACATTTATAAACTTCAGGAACTAAAGAGAATTTTACCGTGAGCGACCGTGGAAGTGAGGAGATTCCTCTTGAGTGGACACCAAAAGGTCTTGGTGTAACCACAGATGTTAACCTGGAGGTATCGGTTTTCTGGTAACTTCTAGGGAGAGAAGCTGAAACCTGAGCTGACCCAGTTTGAGCATTCACTGAGTAGAGCGTAGACAAAAGAGATGAGCTCCGCTCTTCTGCCAGGCTCTTTGAGGGAGCAGGAGCTTCACGTGTGGCAGAACTCTCCTGCTTTGGCAGACGATCCTTGCTCCTTTGAGCAGCAGACAGGCTTTTGCTGTCTTTAGTGCTGTAGGAGGTTTCATCTTCCAAAAGGTAATCTTTCACCACTGACCGTGTAGAAGGTTCTTTTTCTTCAGTAAACACATCATCGTTCAGTGAATATGTCCATCTGTGTTCATATTTTCTCTGCCTGTAGGAGTCTTGATCTCTATCCTCCCTATGGGGACAGAGCTTATTAAAATCCCAAAGTGAACAGACAAACAGGTGCGCCCTAGGTGTTTTAACTACTGATTATTCAAGGCAGAGCATAAACTGAGAAGCACACCTCTGGTAAGTGAAAAAAATGAATGACATCACTTAAAATATATTAAAATATTAGTATTTTCAAGTCCACCTCCCCACCCACCCCTACTCCCTCTGAAAACACTCAGGCATACTACTGCCATGTTATCAGGTTGCCATCATGACAGAAATCTCTCTGCCAAGAAAATGATACAGCTATTCATGTTACATATCCTCAGAAATTCAGATTTCATTGAGGAAAGAATGTGAAGGTAGTCACACAACATTGCCTAAACTGTATAGCTCTCTTGACATTTCTACTCTCTGAAAGTACTATACTATACTTCAGATAACAAATGACAGGGTGCCTTGAAATTTAGATTTATTCCTTTATTTGGGGATTCATTCCCTTGTCAAAATAAACCACCACAGGGATAGATAATCCTTAATATAATTATTATTATTATTATTTTTTAAGATGTTGGCAATACTGGACATTCAATAAAATTTGAATCCATATTTGTCTTCAAGTTGTTGTCCTCAAAAATACGTCAAAAAATACTCAAAACATGTTTTAAGACCTACTTAAATTTCATTTATGAACATGCCATATGCATATTCCCTTCTTCACCTCAGCCATATACATTTTAATTTAAAAATAAACTTCAAAAAAACGACTGTCATCAGGAGACGTAGTACTGCACTACTCTATTGAAACTTGACCCTCCAGAGAGAAGCTTATTCTGTAAATACCCAGAGGAACAATAGGGGATACAAAGGAAATAAAGTAGAAGTTGACTGTTCTGTGATATACATAAAAATTCTGACTGTATTTATCCACTGTGTTCAAGAGAATAGCAAATTCAGTGTTAGAGGAAAGAAATAGTTAAGTTGATCCAAGAATAAAAGAGGCAGTTAACTGGCTTAATTCTCTGTTGTTTTAACCTCTTTAAATTGGATACAAATACTGACTTCACAGTACATTTATTCATGGTTTGAGTAAAACATCATTTATAGAGCCAAACTGTTTATCATTCTATGAAAACAATGTATTAGCAGATCATATTCTCCCCTTTAATTGCCTAGATTTCTACTCTATAATTTGGAACTAAAATTGTTGAGATTTCTGAAGAATCAATTGCAACTTGCCAGTAAAAACTGCTCCAGAATTAAAGGGACCTAAAATAATCAAATTTAAGTTCTACAATTTAATACTCCCATTAGGGTCATTACCTTTCCTGCTGCATTTCTTTCAGTGACTTGCTGCTCCTATCAGAAACCTCAGAGGCTCTCCTTTCTATTTCTTCTCTTTCTTCCTTTTTCTTTTGCAATTCTGAAGTGAAGCTCTTTCTACGATTCTTCCATTTTGCTAGATCCTACAAGAATCACATGAACAAACAGAATGAGATTTTGTCAAGACCTTGCACATCTACAGAGGCAACCCATCTCAAGCAATCTGATGCCTTGATTTTACTTGCATGTCTGCATCAAGGCCACATTTTCATGCACCTTCCCCCAAGTGCTTTTATTTTCGCCCCTTGACATTTTCAGTTTTTAATAATAGTTCACACAATGACAGATAGTTGAAAACAAATGCAAATGACATGTGAATTTCTTTGTTGTAGGCTTTGGATTTTTTTTTTTCCTTCCCTCAAATCACCAGTATGTTAGACTGATATACTAGCTTGAGAATAAACACGCCTTGAAGTCTAAATTGGAAACATAAGAGATCAACTTCTATGTTTTGTTTATTTCTGTAAAACCACAATGTGAACTGGCAATCTTCTCCATGAAATACCAGAGCTGGGTTCAGAGAACTATTGAATATTAGAACTGCTATGCACTGCTTGCTTGGCGTTCTGTTGTTAATTTCAGCCTCTTGTTGGTAATCATTGCCAATCACAGATTTTAATTAAAAAAAAGTCTTCACATAACCTTACAATGCTGTGCGAGGTTATCATATCACTTTACAAGCTGAATTTAAGACAGAATTATTGGGAGACAGGAGCCTCAAGAATTTGCACAAGGAAATATTATTTCCTTCTCTTCTCCCAAAGGATCAAATTCTCAGACATTCCAATCACTTCACAAACAATATCCACAAATCTCAGACATGTCAAATTGTGCCCCAACTTTTATGTCCACAGAACTCATGCCTAAAGGCTTTACTGTGACACCACAACAATACATACAAATCATATAAAAAATATTAAAAATAATTTCAGTTCTGCCTTAAACAGACATTCTCCAAAACACTAGTAGTTGCATGAAAAGCATAATTTTAAAGCGTGATCCTGTAAATTGCTGCACATATGCCAAAAGCCAGTTTTCTACGGGCACTGAACATTTGCAGCACCCCTCCCTTTAACTGGGCATGTCAGGAGGAGTGAAAAGGAGTATTTACTTCTTGCCACTTCAGATCTTGTTCTTGCAGCTGTTCTTTTATCCTTTGCAGTTCTTCATAACGGATTTTGCGCAACGACTGTAGCTCCTCTGCACTGACATCATTCAAAGATTTACTCCTAGAAAGAAAAAGACTACTCAGCTTCATCACATCTTAGCCATTTGTGCAAGTGAAACCTTCAACCGAGATTTATATTAGTACAACTGAACGCTCTGAAGTGTTATTTCAAACAGAGCAGGAAACATACGAGCAGCTGAATGAGCAAGCCTTGGATGGGACCTAGTGCCAGCACTGAAGTCAGTAGTTGCATATTTGGGCAAATAAAATCAGGTTAATTAAATAACCAGCTCCTCCTGCAGCAGCTCCATGCTGATGATTCACATTGAACTTATCATGTCTACTACTTCTGTTTAAATTTTTTACTCCATTTGTTGGCCTTGCCTGTTTCTTTTATCTAAAAGCCATCATGTCCCCCCCCTCAAATCCAAACTCCCATTATTTCACTTTTTCTCTTCCAGCAACAGCCTCAGAATCATCTCCTATTTTTTCCTTCCTTAGGCCAATTCTAAAACCAAGTTAGTTATCAATGCACATTTCTAAAAGACAAAAGTGATTTACTACTAAATACTCAGTTCAATCATGTTATGGACCTCACTAGTCTATATAACTCCTTTCCAAAACCTTCCTGAAACTTTCAGTTCAAGCTTGGATAGCTTGCATCCTCTTGCTAATTTCTTCTACATGTCAACAAGTTTTTCCATGAACTCCTACTCATTAGTTCACTGTAATCTCATTTCCTCATAACTCACTTTTCATGCCCCCCCCCCTCAAATTCTATTCCTGTTATTTTCTGCTTTTTTTCATCCGTTTTACAGTCTCTGCATTTAAGTGTAACAGAACTTTTAGCTTGAGTATAGGGCAAGACTCCTCCTCAGATTGATCCCAAGCCTGTTAGACATCAAGTAACACGCAGATGGTTGGTGTTGTAATAACATGCTTTGTAACGTTTGGTGCTATGATATAAAAGGAAAGCTAGGCTTCTGATTTATTATTATTATTATTTTTTCACAAAATGCTTCCATTTGTATTTATTTGTACAAAATTTAAGTGATGGAGGAATATTAGTGTAGCCAAGTTCTAACAGGACTTGAAACCATAATGCTTCTCTGGTATGACAGAAAATCAGGTTAAAAACAAAAGTGATTCAGCACAAGGCCTTGCTCTAATCTCTTACATACCAAGAGAGCTCTGAACTAACAAACCAGTCTCTTTCACTTCCTCTTAAGAGGCCCGACTTACTTACACTGGTAACATAAGACTTTGGACTTCGGCCTCTGGAAAAAAGGCCAGGGCATTAACTAATTATTCCTGTTTGCTTCTTTATTTTCTGAATGGGAAGAATGCCACATTAAACAAAAGTCTTATAGACACTATTGCAGAAACTCTTTTCTTGTGTAGTTCTCTCTCCTTTCTTCTTTTTTTTTTTAATGGTTAAGTTATATCACACGTAGAAAGGGTTTTGAGTTAGCATCAAAACCATTCCAGATTCACTAAATGAAACTTACATGATGATGGTTTCCTTTTCTTTCTCTCAAGTTTCTATATCTGCTTGGAACAAAATAGGAAAATCTAGACGTAAATACAATATACCCTAAGAAAGGGTATATTCACACATTCATACCAGCGAACAGTATCTTAGTTTTAATTCTAGTCTTAATTAAAAAAAAACAAAAACTAGTGACTCAAGCTTCCTGAGTTTCCCTCCACTAACACCCAGTCTCTTCAGACACATTTCTTGCTTCTCCTAGCAGCATTTGTTCATTTACCAGCTTTGGCTCAGGGTGAAAAAAAGATTATGTAAACACAAATATATGTTCATATACATGTTTACCTTCTTTTTCCCTCTTTGGAAAATGTAGAGCACCATGCATAACCAAATACTTAATATGCCATCACACAGTAAATGTGAAAATATTTCTGAGCCTGTAAGCTGTAAACAAGGCTACATAAGTTAACATGGCACTAACCAATCAGTTTACCACTGAGGATTCAATAACTGGAAGTCGAAAAACTAGACATAAAATGTTCAGAAAGCTCATCGATGTTAAGAGAAACTACAGGTGAATAGCCTCGAGAACACTCTTTTCATTTATTTATATATTTACTTCGGTTCAACTACCACCTTTTAAAATGTATGTGCCTCTTTAAAATAAAAAGAAAAGAAAGTTAAGTAAAATAATTCTTTAAGTCTACTACCATCAGAACCAAAATATAAGATATGAAGTAGAAAGTGCCAGGTCAAATGGTTCTGACATTCATTTAAACTGCCAGTGAAATGTATTAACTTGTATATTTTATTCTGGGATTCATTTGATACTGTATTACAACCCGCCCTATTTGAAAATAACAGATTTTCAATCATTCCCATGGTACATATGCATGTCATTAATTATTTTCAGAATTCTAGCTGTGCAGTCTTTAAAATGAAATATTTACTAATCCTTCTTTACATTTCTGAATGTTTCAGAGCCTGATTTAAATACAGAACTCCAAGTACTTCAGCTGGAATAAAATATCAGAGCTGATTTTCAAAATGCCTGATAACCATAACTGATATAATCCGAGATGCCAGAGAGGACTTTTGCCAGATGCATAGCTTTTAGTGTCTTACATTTGTTATGTAAATTACTCAAGCACAAAACAACAAAGCAGCATGCACAAGTTGCTTTGAGCACAAGTTTTTAGCTGCTGTGCATGCATGAAAATTTAAACGAGAGGCAAAAATAGTGTTATGATCTTTCAAGCTTTTACAAAACTTACCCTTGCTCATCAGAAAGCTTTTGAAACAGTCTGAGAAATTAGAAACCAAAAAAAAAAAAGGAGAAAGATTCAGTCTCATGCTTGATATTCATAACAACATTCATATGATCAGTACACCAGCACTCTCACTAAGTGAATGGAAAACTGTGAAAGCTTGAGGACCAGACAGCATGGAGTAGCACATCAGTGATCTGACACGAGTCAGAAGCACATCAGGACTTGCATGATGTGTAAGTCAGGAAGAAAACTGACAAAACAAGGCTGCCTGTAAGTTTCCAATGCTTCCAATTTAGAAATACTGCATGAATAGAGCCTTGTTTTAGTTCTGCATCACTTATTCCAGTGCTGCTAAACAGCATGACGCTTGGAAGATACTCATTTCAAGAAATAAAAATGAAGCCCAACTTGAATCCCAAAAAGAAGCCTGGCATACAAAGGCTATTTTCTTGTTAATTCAACCACCCCTGATGCTAAATGCAAGTAATACATGGAATGGATAAATCTAAAAGGTCCTAAGTACAACTTTACACATTAAGTGGAGAACCAAATACACTCAGTGTGATTCAAGAGGATTTTTAGTGTTCTTGAATATGAGTATTGTATTCTATTAATTCTGGAAATGTGAAATCTTTTCAAGCACTTCAGAAATATTCCTCAGTGAAGCTTGCACTTTGTTAACAGCATTAAGCTTAAAAATTAAATGTAATGACATCAAAGGTTCAACTGGAACATGGAAGTGTCTTAGTCACAAATTAAGGATGCATAGCCAGTAGAACTGCAAATTGCAATGCCGTATTTTCAGAGCCAAAAAAACATACAAAACTCCACTCTCCCACAGTAAGTACAAAACCTACAGGAGAGCTAGGGGGTAGTTAAAAAAAAAGTCTTCACTCACAGAAGAAAAACTTTGGGTACACCAGGAAATGATTAGGGAAGTATTAATTAGGACTGTATGAAATATGAAAGCAAGGAAAACTGCTGGTAGAATAAACATGTCACAGTAGAATTTAAAATTATATGGACACACACCTTGCATGCACCATGACTTTAGATGGGCAAAAAAGAGCACTAATATCTTTTCACCTCATGGAGTCATCTCATAAATGCGGCAAGACATTTTACAAACAAGCATTTTTAAATTTAGGTGCAAACAATAATCTCAGAATGCCCATCTCCAGAATTTGTTAAGGCATTCATGTCATGAAATTTATATAAAACTTAGTCTGAAGGAATTATTATATGTTTTCTCCAAAACTTCAGCCTAAAACTAAAAAAAGTCATAATTTTTGTTGAAAATATGGTATTGCAGTCATGAGCTTCTATTGAAAGCAAATAAAAAGCTTGTCCAGGACGACACAAACAAATTGCAGATTTGCACTCTACAAATGGTTCAGCACAAGATGATGCTTTTCTGAATGGAAACAGTTCAATTAGCTCAAGCACAATCCGTGCAGGACACAACCTGACCTCTCCACCATCTGACGCTTCTTGTGTCTAACTTTGCTGGCCTCTCTGATTGCTTCCCACTTCTTCCAGTCTTCTTCACTGCATGGACCTGGGATAAAATTTACTGGCTGTGCGTTGCTTCCCACTTTCCAAGATTCAATCTTGCGTGTCAGCATGTCGTCCTTCTTATGTCGGGAAGACGGTGACAACACTCTACCATTGCTCTTTCTGTCCTCTGGTGTTGCACTCTTTTCAAGTAAACATAGAAATTTGGACCGTATTTCCTCAGGAAGACTCCAAGGATCAGGAAAGAGTGCAGGGTGGTACTTGTCTGGAGCACCTGATAAAGGCACCTCTTTTTTCTGAGAGAGGATTTTACGAAAAATCATGTCATCCTTTTCCAAGTCTGGAATAACAGTTTGGCCTTCTCTAGGCTGCAGAATTATTTCACCCTCTATAAGAGGCTCTTGCTCAGAGAATTTTTTAAAATACTGGGGGTCTTGGAGAACAACTTGATTCATATGGAAAGCCCCAGTTTTGCGAACAAACAAGTCATCATTTTCTAAATCTGGATACAGATATAGATTTTCATTGTCTCCTTGGTCACATCCTGGTATAAAGGAAATATTCTTTCTACATTTTATGAGCCTAGGGCCAGAAGTAGGATCAATTTTGGTCTTCGTTTCAGAAGACAAGTAGTCAGAGTATTTTTGCAGGGCCTGAAGTAACGAAAACTGACTGAAGCATATAAAACAAAAGGAGGGAAGTAAAATATCATTAACTAGCAAAATACAAGCAGATCACAATGTATTCAGATATATGCTTGTTTTAGATTTGCAGTATTCCGAGCAGTACAGCTACACCATTTGGCATTCACCACCACTAACCAGAACACAGCACACATCAACCAATATAAAGGTAACATGACATACTGACCTGCTCAGAAACAGCACACTTGCATGCTCACACACAAAGCCTATGCAGCACGTTATGCTTTCGCATTTACATCTTTCAGAAGACCACCATCAACTTACGACTATATTAAAAAAAATAAAGTTGTAATAATAACAAAAAAGCGCGACATCACAGGATGCAGTTTAATTTCATTTAGCTGTTGCACGTCCAGCCATTTCTTTCTGATGCAGCAAGAGTACAGCTCATGCAGCAGTATCAACCTGGGCTGGTCAGAAGCCTCCAAGATTTTTCCTTCTGTAATCTGTGTCAACGAGCTTCCCACATACTCAGCAGTTGGCTTATAGCTTTGATCCCTTCTGCAACTGCTGGTCCATTCGAAACTTGGTCTTGGTTGATTAGCAACAATTGCAGAGCTTTGTTTATAAGCATATCTCTCATCCTCAGAATCTGATTTCTTTCTACTGTGCATGAGCACAAAGAATAAAGAGAGGGAAAGAAAAGTATATGCATTGAGTAAAATGTATAGCATCAAGAGTGGAACAACTAATGAAAAAGAGTACTTCAAATTTTTTTTTCCCTCAAAAAAAACATATCCTGCTGCTACGCAGGCAAAAATTAAAAATAATAATTTTAAAAAGTCACAAAACAACAATTTTAAGGTTTTGCACACAGGAGAGAAACAGGGGCATGCATAAAAACGCACCTGAACCCTTGAATCTCTTTATACCAGGGTTTGAAAGAGGATTTCCTGATTTTTTTCCATAGTAATTCTTCTTCTGGAGTCCAAAACTTAGGAAGAAATTTGT
This sequence comes from Cygnus atratus, assembly GCF_013377495.2. Lineage (NCBI taxonomy): Eukaryota > Metazoa > Chordata > Aves > Anseriformes > Anatidae > Cygnus > Cygnus atratus. The sequence continues at coordinate 164,568,011 of NC_066362.1, forward strand.
CAAAAGCAACCACTGTATTTGACGCTGAAGAATTTAGCTTGCGAAAATAGAGATCATCTTTTTCGATGTTTGGGATGCCTATTTCTTCTTCCTCGTCCTCATCAAAATACCCAGATAATTCTGAAGAAATGTTAACTCTTGGTTTGTTTTCCACTTTAGTATCCAACTGCCTCTGCCTCCCCTGGTTACTGTTCAAAATACCCAATCAGTTAAGATATTTTAGGAGCAACTTGACAAAGAATGCAAAAATACATGCTTTTTGGCTCAGGAGTTCAACCTCGTGAATGAAGCAAATTAGTTCTCAATTCCACCACTGCAGCACCAGAAATAATAACAAAAAAAGTTAAATTGTTATATAAGCATCCTATTGCCTCTGACAAAAAATACAAGATTTGACAGAAAAGGCATAGTAATTTATCATCTGTGTTAAAATGCTGATTAGAATGCTAACTTTATGGAGTTATTTATGGACTGCAATTTAGGTAATACAATAGTTACTCGATCTTGGATTAGTATCTCTAACCTCAGTGGTTCAAGCATTGCAGCTAGTGGACCAGCTGGATCATTTTCTTGTGAGCAAGATTTAGAAGAGTCATTGCGCAACATGAAATGATGTCCAGGTGCAGCAGAGCTTACAGGGCTCTTTTTGACTAGAAATCTACGTTTTGCTAAGTCATCCATAACCACGTCGGGCAGCCTTCTTTCATCTTCTGAATCAGAGCCACTGTCATACTCATAGACCATCTGGAGGGAAGCTGGATTTGTGAGCCCACACTCTGCTCTGCTATTTTGGCAGGAAGCTACGGGATTCCTTTCATGTCCACTGAGGTTGACCAAAACAGGAACAGAATGAAGACAGTGAAGTCACGAAGATTATGACGAAACACAAGAACTGCCCACTATTCTCAAGTGTGTAAACTAAGAAGTTGGACAACAGAAATTCATCACCATATTTTAGAAAGCTTTAACAAGAAACTAAAGCTGTACGTCTAACTCACTGAAGATTTCACTTAAGATCACTTAAATCCACTGTGTGAAGTTTGACAAGCCTCAACACATTACTCAAAAACCAGAGAACTAGTTATGTGGAACAAAGCCAAACAACTTAAAGAACAATAGGAAAAAATAAAAATTAAAGACCTGAACATCAACCACCCTCCCCTTAAAACACTGAATACTTTACTTTCAATTACAGCAACAGCAGCTTTTCTTAAGTCAGTGAAGAAAACATCTGTTAAAATGATAAATCAAAGTCTGCTTTACTAAGACTTCACACACCAGTACCTTGAAAATGTTCCATCTGACTCTGTGTAGACAGGACTTGCCCAGCTCCTCCTATTGTCCTCATTCTTCTCTGTCCTTTTCTTCCTTAAGGGCGCTGGCATATACGTTGGCTGCTTGTTTTTGTTGGGTAAGAAGCGATTGAAGTCAGTAGTAGGTTTTGGTTCAATCACAGAAATCCTTCGGTAAGACCTGTCATCTTTATGGGAGTCACGCATTTTGAAAGGCAATTCTGAGTCTGTGTCACTATCACAACCTTGGAAGAAAGGGGAGAAAACATTATTTTCTAGATACAAGTTTCCAGCTACAAGTTACACTGAAATATCCTAAAATCAGTTTAACTCCAAGTTTGGGATGTTTCTGCTGCAAACTTGCTGAGCTACTGATGGGGCAGTAGAAGATATATTTTTAGAAGTTTGTTGTGAAGCTGTGATAAGGTCCATTAAGCTGAATTTGGTTTGTATGCTCATGCTACATTCGTTCCACTCTATCACTGTTGCCTGCAGGAAACAGTGCTAACCTCTAGATTGAAGAAGTAAAACAGCAGAGAAGTTTTTTAATTAAAAACATATTTGCCACTCAGATTTACTAAGAAAGCCAAGTTATTAGCAAATAGTATAAAATATGCTCATCTCAGCAGATTAACACCCATTAGAAGCCCTGGGTATGTTGCATAGGTAGCATGACTAGACTTTGCTTTGCTCAGAACAGATATGCTCCATGCAGCTTTGGGCCCATTGGTTTTATGTTACCCACATGGTACAAAATACAAAAGCTCATTTTTTTTTTTTTAATATAACTTCTTTAAACTACAAGTTCATATTGCATTTTACAACTGGGAGAAAAATACAGATTACAGATGTCAGGATCTAATGTCACAGACTTTTTTCTTGTTACCTTTCTTCCCCTGACAAACAAATATCAAAAATAACAACTACCATTCTGATTTTAATGTAGGTGGGAAAAACCCTACTTACATTGAATATTCACAAATAGAATGAAAACAGAGGTTTGATATATCCATACTAGGAACTAGGCAAGAAACTTATGCAACTGCTGCAGTTTTAGGAGATCCCATCAGGATCTGAATTCTTGCATTCACCCTCCCTGAACTATAGAAAAATACCCCCCATGGACATGCATCCTAAAACAACAGCAAAGGGAAGAGTCCCAACAGCTCTTCCTAGGGAAATTCCTGCAGGCATTACTTTGTTTCTACCAACTGTTCAAGGTCAATATTTACTTAGGCAAAACACAACTGTGGCAGTTACAAAGCTAGATTACCTTTCAAGCCAAGTACTGGGCACCCAATGGACCAGGCCCATACATTGTCTTCACTCACATTGAGACATATGCTAACAGAAAATTTAAAAGAGGAAAACATACCTTCACTGCCACCTTTCAAGGTTATGTCTGATGAAAAGCTTGTGGAGGATCTTGAGCCAAGAGAGTCCAAGCTATCGAAGGAATCGTCTCTTTTATGGCTAGCTGAAGGTGGAAAGGGCTCTCCCCGGTCCACGTACCAAATATCACCGTACCCACTATCCCTGCCACTTCTGTTCAGGTGGCTAGACTCTTCAAGTGCCTATGGGAGTAAGTTTTGAAAGATGTTTTGTAATAGTTTAAGGCAGAATGCTACTAATGATTTTTCACTCAAAAATTTTAAAATGCGTTGTGACTGCAAAACAAACTTTAACAAAGACTATTGCAACACCTCTGAAAGAGACCTATACAACACAAGGTCTTAAGTTTCTCTCACTTCAGCCTAACAGGATCAAAACAGGGCTCTTCACAATCTATTAAGTTGATCACAGCAGACGACCTCTGAATTTCTTGATTATATTGTTAGCAGAAGAACCAGTGTAAGCTAAAACTTATTCCCTTTCACCACAGCCTTTGATAGCAAGCAAAACAAACAAAAAATCCACATGACTGTGTTCCCCAGATTAAAAATAAAATTAACCCCCCAACAGATTCTTTAGTGTTGACACTATAACATACAGAAAAGTATAAAATTTAGGCTATTTATTTAATACTCCTTGTGGATTTCTTACCTTGGTCAATGCTTGCCCTAATAACTTCTCAAATGCTTTAAGATTGAGGTATGGACCATTATAATGAGGGTTACTTCGTGCTTTTCTCCCAAGCCAGTATAATGTAATCAAAACCTACGGGTATAAAACAAACAAACTCAAAGTTCACTACTTGCTTTTATACTGGTGTATGGTTTGAGAGGCATTTAACTATGCTGTTACGAGATGTTTTCCAAAATGAAGTATTAAAATCTTGTCTACAGTATAAGCCAGAATCTCCATTAAAACCAAAGACTGTTACGATGCACATAATATAACTCAAGTAATCAGATATAACTGCTGTTTCTAATTATTACATTTATTTGGAAAGGAGGTTAGCTGCACAGAGATCACCATAACATGACACTAATTTGCATCAGATGGAAGAACAGCAGAAGAATAAGGTAAGCATGATAGTGCCATAAACAGAAATGTTTTTAAAAGACATTTAACCAAAATTAGTGTAAAATTATTTCAGAAAGCATTGAAGAAAGTATCTTACATTTTTCACTCTTCTGTTGGTCTCCTCTGGTCTGAAGCAGGGCATGGAATGAGAAAGAAACAAAACAAAACGAAGTTTTAAAATCACTTAAACTTTATTATTCAACATTTAAATGATTTGAAGTCCAATTAGAAACTAGTATAAAATATGAAACTATGACTCTTCCAAAAGAAATAAAAAGCAATGTGCTTTGAATTCTCAGGCATAACTCCATACTATTTCAATCATTACATATAAAGCAAGAAAACATTTTAGTTTCTGATTTGAGAGGAGTTCAGAAAGGCTCTAGGCTTTTTTAATTAGCCAAGGTTTTTAGTTACCAACAACTACAAAAAAGTGGAAAGCAAGCTAATGACTTTGGGCAATATAGTTTCTATTATCCAGGAAGAGCTTTGGTTCCATATGAAAGCAAATTCATTTGTTACAACTAGGGGGTGGTGGGAGGGTGGTGAAGTAGTATTATATTTTCCAAAATATTTGCCTCATAGTTGCGTAGGACACTTCAATCTAAAAAGAATTTTTCAGACAAAAAAAATATAAGTGAACATCTGAAACTGGGACATCTGGAGAGAGCTGCTGCAGGGTTGGAAGGAGGGTTTTGGTTTGCTTTCATGTGAGACATCTCTCTCCAAATAATAAAAAAAAGGATACAAGCACTAACATTAGTGTTTTGCTTTGTTTTTTAAATGACTGATTTGTGGCACATTTTGCAAGCATACCAATGCACACCCATAGTGATCCTGTTCGCCTGCTGCTCCTTTTAAGGACATGAAGAAACTTCTCTGATGGGAGCCTCCCAGACAAGAGGTACCACAGGTTCAGTCCTCAGGTGTAAATATCCACAGTTGGACTGCAGAGAGCAGCTGAGCCACACTCCCATCCTCACTGCCAGCGTGTAAGGAGGGGGAAACTGCTTCTCACCCATCTAAATAACATATCATGTGCCCAAGATGCTTTTGGTTTTGGGCTGGCTCAGCAGCAAAGCGACACATGGCAGAAGGGGGAGATTCCAACAAAAAAACAGGTGAGGAATCAATATATGGTGGCAGAAAGTCCTACACAGAGTCCCAGTTAAGACCCATGATGTATCAGGTCACATAGCCCGTTTCTGGCTGGCTGCCTAGGAACAAGTTAGTCAAAGGGTGCAAGGAAAAAGTAAAAAACTGTGCAGTAGTTAATGAGGTAGCAAAATGACTGGGCCTGGTCAGCATAGACAGCACTCATTAGGGAAACATGATACTCAGTGCAATGCGACAACCAGCCTGCCCGCAGATTTCCCTCCCGCTCTTTCCTCCTATCTTGAGGAGTTTGTTCCCACTCAGGCCAGCTGGGATCGCCATGCCCATCCACTACACCATGAAGAAGTCACACGGCCAAGAGCATGAAGTCATCGTGCACCCAACCTGCACAATGCCTGCCTGAGACTTCCTCAACATCACGCTGTGAGGGTGACACCGGTTTTGTAGCAAGCAACATATTGCTCATAGAAAGGAGAAATGCATCTCTTCTAATGTCAAATATTTGCAAATATGTTTTAAAACCCCTTCTGAAACACACTGCCGTTTGGTTTTGGTTTTTTAAAAGGGCATGAAATTGGAGAAATTTTTCTTCCTTTTCATCAGTACATGGATCTCTTTGCAGATGTAGATAGTACTGTACATGCTATGGCTGTTACCTAATGAACTGACTAGAGGCAGGTTGGTTACCAAGCAGTAAAAGGAAAATTGTTCTTGTGATGCTGTGTATCAGCATAACTTTTTCCACACCTGAAGGAGAATGTTTTAAAGGTCTCTTTAGCTTCAAGGTCTAAGAGACTTTCATTAGGGCAGTATTTCCTTCATTATTTGCAATTGTAAAAGCAGAGGCTGTGTATGCCCTTGCTAAGGATGCCTTAAAGCTTGCTTCCACACTTTAGCAGTCTAGTAAGCAGTGAAAAATTCTGCCTTTAGTCAGCTGTGGCCCATATCTAAGAGGTTGCTGGTCACACCAGCTTTCAGAAGGAAGCTCCATGATTGAACATGGTGTCCACTTCTCTTCATGAGTTCTCTGGGATCATTTAGGTCAGTCATTTGCAACAGGAGGAACACTTCACTGCTTTTGTTGTTTATATATTGCCTAAATTTGAATAATCATGTGCATAACGATGCCTATGTACCTGGGCTATAAATACTGCAAAACTTAAAAGTGTTCACATAAACTAGTGAGCATGGTTTGCCCGAAATGCAGGCAGAAAACCATTTCACACACACACAAATGGGAGACAATGCTCTATTCACACGTTCGCTAGGCTAACAACGGAAACAAACTGTCAAGTTGTTTACTCAGTACAACTTTTCCAGATTTGTGACTTTACTTACGTTACTGCTCTCTTTGAACTATGCCCGTTAGCTTCTGAACCTTTTAAGCAACTTGTCACAATAGATGTAGCCAAGCATAAGAACAAACAGAACAAGAAAACCCCTGCTAATCTAGAGCAATCAGTTCCTCATTTATATAGGTATATATTAATTCTTCGACGGCCCTTACATAAGGAAAAAAGGGGACTCTGGGTGATTAATGTATTGTCTGAGAATCTGTGTAAATTTAAGATTTTTTTTTGCCAAAAAAAATAAAAAGCCAATGCTGTCATCTTATTGGAATGTCATAAAAATCAGTTGTCACATACAGACTTCACAGCTGCTTCTCCTTTGTGAGGTATGCAACTTGCAAAAGACGCAGTTTGGATTCGTTTGCTATCTTCCTCTCAGTGACATAAGAGCCTCTTACATCTACATCTTGGCCAAGCTTAAACCATATCCAAACTATGTGTGCACAAGCCATTGCCTAGTTACTCCCCAGTATATTGCATTTAAAATAGCATATTGTTAGAATGTTGTGGAAATACAACATGAAATAGTTATAGCAACAGTTTCTCCTTCATAAAGAACTATCACCAAAACATAAATACTATGCAGTACTATGCAGGTTGGCTGGGGCTTTGAGCAACCTGGTCTAGTGGAAGGTGACCCTGCATTGTCCCCATGGCAGGGAGGCTGGAAATAGATATTTAAGATCCCTTCCAACCCAAATTGTTCTATGATTCTATGCAAAGAATGGTCTAATGGGTAGGTCTGAAAAACTATGGATCATAGCAGCAACACAAAGCTAGAAGTCATAACTGGCAACAGCCTTCTCTGAAGTATAGCAAATTCTTTGCTGCTGTGTGAGGAGGCAGGAACCTACCTTCTCTGACAATCCAAAAGCGAGCTGCTGCTCTCACCTCTGCTCTCTTCTCACACATGGCTATCTAGCTCTAAAAATGTGGCCAAAACCCTCACATTCTCACACTCTATTTGACTAAATAGGTTAGAAGATGAAATGCAAGAACTTCAGCAATGCAGCTTTTAATCTTTTTAAACACACCAGGACAATTATAACCTAATTTTGAACATAAGTCAAAGTGCACACACAGCACTGGTTATACAGACATTTATTGCATGAAAGCTGTTCTTGCACCAGATAGAGGCAACCAACTTGCTGAAGTATTTTCAGCAATGCAAACAAGCATCAATCCTACATTGAACAATTCTGAAAGAAAGTTGCTTTTTCATGTTTTTATTCAAAATGATGATAGTGCCCATCTTGTGCAAACTATAGCCTTTATGAAAATGTTATTCTGTGTAACCTAATTTCTGCCTTGAATAAATGAATGCCATTGTGCTGAAACTTATAAGCAGGCTGCTGCTTTACTCAGGAGGGTACAGCCAAAGCTGCATCTTAAAAACAATCTGCTGAAGAAGCGTGATCCAAATGACAATTCCACACCGCTTACTAAATCATTTCATGTCACTTCAAATATTATCCTCATTTTCCCAAAGGTTTTTATTTCTCATTTCACTAACAATGCAACTTCACTAAAGATGTCTGAACTAAGCAATGGAATCTGCTAAAGAGGGCAGCTAAGATTTTACAGAAATCTTATTGCGTATGTACGCTTTGTCTGCTCCTGCCACAGTCACAATGTTTTTAGTGTTATTCTGAAATCTAAAGAAACACAATTCTGATCCTCTGTGTTGCCTAATCTAATCTCAATGTCAAACCCCAACTAACATTGAGGTCTCAAATTCAAAAACTGCAGCTTCTAATTCACATAAGGATGAACCTTAAACTTTTATCGAAACCACTGCCGATAGTTTTGTACAACTTCGAGGTTAGCTATCTTGGAAAATATATATCAGATGCAGCATGGAAGTCTAAAGGCCATGACATGATGTGAGAGATATAATAATAATTATGAAGAAGAACTGCACAATTCCAGGCTGAACACTGCTACAAAAGATGTGAAATAACCACCCATGAAGAAGTAATGCCTTCTGTGTAAGTCATCTGATCTACGTCAATCATTTAGCAAACAGAAAAAAAAGACAAATGGGACAAAAATAGCTTTCACTTGTTAGTAGATGAGATACTTAGAGACCAAATACCTTAGTCACATTTGAACAAAATGCACATTCACACACATCGCTCACACCCAGTCACCACTAAGGGAGGAATGTTTCTCTAATGAGAACCACTCTACGAGAATAAGAGAAAGGGACATGGCAAATCAGCAGACTGAACTGCAGCTCAAGGAATTTATTCTCAGCTCCACTGTTTGCTCAAGGTTAAATAGCAAAATTAGTCACTAAGCCCTTGCCTGACAATACAAAGGCTTTGGCAGCAGCTCTACCTTCAGGATTTCCTGGTCTCCCTTCCCCTTCCAGCCGCCTCTGTTTGCTGCCCTGTGGTTATGCCAACACAGCTCTGAATCACACTGTGAGTCAGGACCACAGGGCTGAGCCAGTTTCTCTGTTTGGGTTTTTCTAATATACATTTTTTAATGCCCCAATTAGCTCACTCATCTGTTTTACGCCACACTCGTACAGCCTCATACTGCCTCAACATGACAGCGGAGACAGCACATGGCCACATGACAGCAGAGAGGTGCTTGGTTTTGAGGCGCAAGGAAAGCTTTCCGTTATTTTGATGTACTTTGAGGTATTTAAAAAAAAAATTGTACAGGACAGTCATACAACTTACAGTGGCAAGCAGATTGTAGTAGTTGAAGAAAAAATCAACTCAACTTTAACAAATCATAAAACATATCCACTGGAAATGCTAACACTTGCATACATCTATCTTCTGTGTCTCTGTACAATAGAGCAGTGTATTATAAGTAGCTATGTTTAGGTTGACTGATTTAAAACCTTTTATTAAATATACCCAGTGGTTTGGATTTTGTTTTCCTAACACATTATTTGGTTTGCTTCCCTGATATCCTAATATATATTAAATCCAGAAGCCATCAATTCATGGCAACAGCTCTACTTTGACACTTGACTTTGTTGCTTTCCAAGGAGAAAATCAACATGGAGCTTAAGACCAAAACCAAGTTATAAGATGTCATAGCAAAATCTTGGAAGATGATTTTCCAGCACCCCTTTCAGAAAACGTGTCTTTCTGAAGGTCTGTTTCTAGTATAGAAATGCACATGAAATGCAGATATCGATGCAGAATTAACAAAATCTAACTATATCAGAGAATCCTCTTCCCCTAAATGAGCTATCTGCTGAGTAGTAATGATGTGGTCATGAGAGATAACTCTGGTTCCATTTACAGAGAGGAAGAAGGGACGGAGACACTCCCACTGACAGAAAGGAATGTGCCAGTGACAAATGCACCGTGCCCAGTGCCAAACCCTTCCCTTGGTGACGAGTACCCCAAACAACCTGACAGCTGCCAAAGCTATCTGTTTCCCATCCCTTCCTCCATGCTACATTTCTTACTAACACAGGACTTAAACAGAAAAGAGACTTCAGTTTCAACAGAAGTATCGGTGCTCTCCTTCTCACTTTCTACCCACCCAGGTAGCGGTTCCACCACCCAGATGCCCTCTGAAGGGCTTGGGAAAGCCTTGTCCTGACCCAGGGACAGAACAAGCCTCCTTGCTGAGCTCCAGGCATTCCAGCCCGACAACAACCACCCTCACTTACGTGTCTGAGGAAGACGGAGGGTTCGAAGGGTTCTCCGCCCCCGCCGAGGTAAGCCACACAGGAGACAAACGCTGTCTGTCCAACTAGCAGCAGACTCGTGCTAAGTTTTAACCTCTTTGGACACCTACTCAACTGCTATTAATATTGCCGTTATCAGATTTCACTGAATTCCTGCATGCTGCTCAGAATAGAAAGGCTTCAATGGACGACAGGACTGTGGCATGGGTACGGAAACATGAGGACATTCCTCCAGCCAGCACTTGGATTCTTAGCGAACTGATACTCAGCCCTGAGAGCCACAGCTCGCCGCTGAGATTGCTGCAAACAGAATGGTCTAGTTATTGCAGAAGCGTTTGAGAACAGCTTTTGAGAACGCACCTTCCTACTCGACTGCTCTATAAATACAAAAAGCACATGTATTTTCCATAGCAACATATCCACCGCACCCCCATGCCACTTACATTGTAACCGTATACAGTGTCAGGTGTAAAATGACGGCAGAAAGCGTTTCTCCATGCCCCTACAAAACCACCGGCACGTAGCAAGGAGCTCCGTGAGCCCTGGTGGCCAAGCAGCCTGTCCCCACCCCACACCCTGCCCTGCTAATGAAGGGGCCAAGGGGTGGGGAAGAGAAGGATGCCCAAGAGGGGAAAGGCAGTGAGGGAATTCAGCCGGCCAACACCCTCCGTGGGAACACAGCCCTGTCCATCGCCTCAGAGCCCGTCCCTTCATACTGCCTCTCCGGCACGGTGCTTCCTTGCTGATCTCACCCATTATGCTCCCATGCTATTCTTAAATCTCTTATCAAAACAAAAACAGGCACTTCTAGAAACGCGCATCAACCCTGGCGAGTTACAGGACACTCATATCATCCATTTCCTCACACTCTTTTCCAGCCCCTCCCTGGGTGGCCCATTTCTGCCAGCTTCCTCATATCTCAGCATAAGCCATGGGCTCCCCCCAAGAGGAAACTAACGTTCAGGATGTTGCAGGGCAGGCAACATACCTGTCAAATAAATTACAGAAAAATAAAAAGCCACACCCCACACCAAATCCACAAAATACAGTGCCAGAAGAACAAGGCTGTGCAGAGGAGCCTGGCTGATAACCCGAGTGCCCCTCATGGGTCAGGACTTGGCAGAGGGAGAGGGAGGGATCATCGCTGCAGTAACAGCTGGCAGAGAAAGAGGGGACTGAGGGGTACCTGCATCCTTCTGCTCAAATTTTAATGTATTAGAAATACTTTAATGTTCTTTAATATCATTAGCATGGCTTTGTTGACTGCTCCTTTTCTGTATGGTTCATCTACATTAGCTTCTATTGCATTCAGTTTTGAAGAACCTTTCCCTACATTCAGTCACCCCTACCAAACTACACCAACTTGTGTAAATTTTGTAGATTAATCTGAATAGAAGTCCATACGTGGAACATACACAGCATGTTAGCTTTCTTTCCAAAAGGACTAGCTGGTATATCTGTGGGGTCGTTCTGAATAAGTATCAAAATAGGCAATTCGGTGCAGTCCTGTATGATTTTAGGAATGCATACAAGAATACATGAAGGTACAACTGTTAACTAGCACAGAAATAGTTCAACAGCAAGTCACAAAAAAAGTATTCTGTATAAAATATATTATTTGCTTTAGCTGAACTGCAGCAACCATGGCAACTCAGTTACCATTTTTTCAAGGCAATACCAATACTCACTTTCCTCTATTGCCTGATGCCTCTTTGCCATTATTAAATTAAATATTTCCGATACCGTTGTCCTTTTCACTCCCACTCCTCCATCTAATGACAGCATTTCAATATCCCCTCTTCCCACAGACAGATACTAGAGGTAATTTTGTAAAATAGCCCTCAACACTGACTCATTTATTCCCTCTGAGTATTGCTCAGACACCTCTGCACCAACTCAGGGTATAGATAAACAACTTACTGCAAGGTAAGCTAGGGTAAAAAATTTTCCATGTACCAACCATTCCCTAGCAACTGCCTGTGCGCACTCTTTTGCCCTCAACACCCAGGATTAATACAATTGTTCAATTAGGAAAAAGCATTCGGTGGTGGTCCCTGAGGAATAGGTAGGATTTGGCAGGTTATCCATCTTTGCTTACCCAGAGAGACAGATTTTTTTTTTTTTTTATAGACTATATAATCAGATAGGAGAATAAACTCTGACTTCAATCTCCTGCCTTGCCCCATGCTCTGAAAAAGATTCAGTAAACGTAATTTTTTTTTTGTCAAGCAAACAGGTGCTGATGTACAAACTCCTTGCATATAAGCAAAAGTTTATTACAGTTCATAATACTCAACAGTAACTTCAGGAGGTTTATTTAATTTTTAGGGGTACAAAAAAAGTCTAAAAATATCATGTCTATACAATATAAGTTATACCTCATATTTGGCAAATAACATACCGGCTGACAAAAAAAAAAGATGACTGGCAGTAACTTATACCAAGTATCACTATGCTCATGCCTGTGCTCATATTGAGTTTCAACAGTGCAAACAGGTATTTACTTGGTTGCTGTTGTTCTAATGCATACACAGAAAACAATTCAGTGCATAGAGGTGATTCACTAATAGTTTAGAGAAAAAATTACAGATGCCTTTGCTGTGATCCGTGATTGGGAGGTGGTCTAGACTTTAGTCCACTCCAGTCACCATCTCTGCCTGGGAGCCAGAGGAGGACAAAGTTTATTTACCATTCAAAACAAAATATTCCCTGGAGAATTTCTGGATTCTCTATCTAACCATAGTCTGGTTATCTTATTTTGGATGCCTGTATTACATTACACAGGAAAGGACATGCCTTTTGCCAGCTGCTAGGTGAAAAGAGGTAACCAACCCAGCTATAAAGGCTGGACTTTCCCATTCCTTTGCACCACAAAATAACTACGATTGCAAAAACTGAGGCTGATGGAACATCCACTAGCCTGAACTGTCTGAACATGGACGTGAATATTGCTGATCCCTCAATGCTGGATGAAGACAAAAATTTGAAACTGACAACCAGGGCAGCGTCAGCCCCAGCCCTTCTTTATATTTTCAACTTTTGCCTCAGCGTTGAAGAACAAATACTTTAACATTTTAAAGCAGGATTACTAAAAGCACAGCTTTTGGGGAAAATATCATAGAACTGGGATTTTTGAAGTAATTTAGATCGATTTATAGAGATGGACAGAGCAAAGATGACAAAATGGAGGTACAAGGTAAGTGCAACTTATCCCATGATAAATATTTTTGGAAAAAAGTTAAAGCTATGTTGGAATTTGTCCTTAAGTAAACATAAATCACTACTGCATGGCTGGATCATTTAGTTTCATGTCTACACTTGGAATAGAAACTTTAAAGGACTACTGGCTTTTGTAGGTAATATTTTGGCAAAATATCTCACAATCAAAAAGCACTGAAGGAGTTACAATGCTTCCTTTGTAAGATTTTGCCTTATTTCCTTTATATTTCTTTGAGTTATTCTAGCAACACAGATCACATCATCACTTACCACACAGAGCACAAAAACATGACACAGACGGAACCTGACTTTTCTCTATGAAAGCCAGTTCTCTATCAACTTGAGTTGAAGCACGTGTACCCAAGAAAGTGAGATAAGTAGATCACAGAAATACAATCAGACTAATATTTCCTACCTTTTTTTCCAACTGCCTTCATTGGGAAGACAGATTCAGAACTAGGAAAGAGCCCTTCAATGAACGCAGAATTAAATGTTTATTTATTCAGCCTTATCGGAAAAAATGCTGGAAGAGAACATACTTCCTGAAATTAGCTCTCCAAGAAGACATGGCAAACAGAAACAAAAATTAAAAAAAAAAACACTACCAAGTTATAAAAAAAAATAAACTTCACAAAGTGAAATTTTTAACTAACTCTTAGCAAAAACATGCCCTCTTTTTTTGGGGAGCAGACAAGATCTAAGATGAGCAGATACTATTTTCCATGTTTGCTAGAATTCTCACCTTCTGTCCTCAGTTCCTGCAACATGCCCATGTAGTGGAGCTACTTAAGAATGTAACTATTCTTATTCAGGTTCCTTATAGCTTCAGATCTATTTCTATAACATATGAAATGACTGAATTCAATTTGTTCCTATCAATATCACCGGATAAGTATTTGCTTTTTGGTGGAAAAAAATCTATCCACCCCAGTGGACAAAAGCACTTTAAAACTGCTTTAAGCAGCCAAGATAGAGGGTATTTTAAAACATTTGCTCAAAACATTAAGCATTTGAGGTCAAGTTTTCTGGCCAAGTTTTTAATGTTGGAAAAATGAATGCTTCTTTGCTGCAAAGTGAGAGAATGGGTAAAAGTCCAAATACTTGCTTTGCCAGAATGTTAGAAGGTCTGTGTGGGAGGCAAAAAGGGGGAGGCAAAAAAAAAAAAACACAAAATCACCTCCCCCAGCCCTCCCCCCCCAGTATGACCATATACCTCTGGAGTTAGAGAATTTACATCAAGCAATATTCCAAGCATCCCAGGCTACTGCAACCAAATGTGCTAGAGTTTCTGTTGTCAACTTAAAGGAGTCTGAAAGTAAAACCTCGAACAAAATTAATGATATGGAAAAACAATCCCAACCACAAAACTGTAGATGATCTCACACCATCTCTTTTCACGGGTACTCATGAAGTATGTAATTTGTACCACGAAACTGATGACTGAGGAAAAAAGCTTAATACACCAATTAAGACACCACCAAAATGCTCCAACAAGCCATTACAACTCAATCTGGTGGTAGGGAGGGAGTGGAACAAAAGGATCCAATTCTGCTCCAAGTGAGGCCATGGCAATATTCCCAACATTTTTAATGAGTGTATGAGTAAATGCTAAATTAGGAATCTTCCTTCTCATGAGAAAGTAGATACTATATGCACTAACTCCTGGAAACTGCAGTTAGCCATCTGCAGAATTTCCCCAACTGTCTGGCCAGAAGTAGGCTCCTTAAAACACACATGGTGGTTGTAAGCTATCATTCCCAGAAGCCACTCAAACTGCAAAGCCTGGATAATGAAACAACACTTAGGATCTGGAATAGGTTAATCTAGAGATCCTCTACCTAACAATCCTCTACAACTACCTGAAAGGAAGTTGTGGGCAGCTAGGGGTCAGCCTCTTCTCACAGGTAACTAGTGATAGGACTAGAAGGGATGGCCTCAAGTTGTGCCAGGGGAGGTTTAGGTTGGAAATGAGGAGACATTTCTTCTCAGAAAGAGCAGTCAGGCATCGGAATGGGTCGCCCAGGGAGGTGGTGGTGTCACCATCCCTGGGGGTGTTCAAGGAAAGGTTGGACCTGGTGCTTAGGGACATGGTTTAGCAGGTGACATTGGTAGTAGGGTGATGGTTGGACAGATGATCTTGGAGGACTTTTCCAACCCTAATGATTCTATGATTCTAATTTCCACACAACAACCGGGCAGAAATTTTGACCCTGATAAGGTAAATAGAAACCTAAAAACTTGTCTAGGAATCCATGGCTTAAACATATCTCTATAAAAGGATCTCTTATAAAGGCTGTGAATTGCAATCATTATTGCGTTTAATCATTGCAAAGATTATATCAAACTAATGATTAAACTTCAAAGTATGTCAATTGCAACAGTGAGCTACAAGGCTCAGCTTCCTAGGGAAGAGTCACATTGCATTAGCAAATACTAAATCCAGACTTTGGAGGTGTCTGTGGAAACAGCCCTTTTGATCTCAAGTTCTTAGTCCTCTTTGAATTTAGAAGTCCCAACAGCAACACTTCGGTGGCTGTATTCACTGTTTTCCAATTCAATTAAAAGACAAGGCCTTATCATCCCCCAGTGAAGACTTCTATTATAGACAGAATGAGAAATGCAAAGGTAATTCAATAAAACTAATCGGATGTTTCTCCTCTTGATTACATTTAATTATAGAGTTGCTAGCCTACCTGAAATGCAGTTAACCTGAAAATGCAGTTAGGGAAGGATCTCACAGGAAGCCATCTCACAGGTCTCATCTCCAGGGTGCACATCTCCAGGGTGCACGCTGCAACAGCAAGATTCGGGATAACTTCCAAGGTCTCCCTCTCTTTTCACCACCAAGCTAACAGAACTACAAGTAGTAGTTAACTCGGTGCAATAGAGGAGTAATCAGTATCATTCTCCAACAAGGAGAATAGATCAGTCTCTGCTGGAGGTTTAGGAGTAGGTTGTCAAAGTGCAGCAAAACTAAAGCACTTCTTGACTCAGACAACCACCATAAAGCACAGGGGAAACAAATGGGATGGGAACACCTTCATCCTTTGACCCAGAGAAAGCATACGTGAGAGATAAGCAAACACAATGATAATGCTCAAGGTTGCCAGGTGGCAAAATGTTGACCCATGTTATCCACACAACACTGCCTGGCAATAAAAACCTAAACTAACTTTTTTTTGCAGTATACTTTCCCTTTCTTGCTGCATAGCAATAGACAGGTGGAGAAGGCAGCCGTGAAAAACATAGCTGGAGTGCTCTTTACATGTTATCCTTCCTACATGTCAGTACAGGTGCAGTTCATGATCCAATTAATCTGCTGAAGTCTGTATCTTAAAGTTTAGTCAGTATTCTAGATGTCTTTTTCAGCAAGTGAAGGTAGAAAAATGCAACAGTCATCATCATCATCGAGGAAATACATTAATGGCATAATAGAGTGTACAAGTTCTTTGAATACTCAAAAATAGCTTATACTGCAGCGTAAGTTATGCAAGCCTCGTTTCTAATAACATAAATCAGTTCCATCAAAAACAGCTCATGCTATAACAAATCAGCCATCTGTTTGATGCTAACTTATTGGAAGACACTGATTCAGAACCACTTCAGTAGTCAGATATTTATTGCTCTGTGAAAAAGGATGATGAATCTCTACCACAGGCCTCTACCACACTGCATTTAAAGCTCCTCACCTGGAAAACAGCACATTGAGTAAATATAAAAGTATGTACCTCTTTTTTTTTTTCAGGCTGGAAAGAATCTGTAGAAGCTTTCACTAGGGAAAAAAATCCAGAACTGTTGCAGGAACTCTGGACAGAGCATCAAGCATATAATTATATGAACCATTATTAAAAATTACGCAGTTACTTAAGCCTCTGGGTGGGGGGGAAACGGCTAACAGACACAGGACATGTACACAGATGAATATATTTGAGCTTTTTTATATAATAAAGTTACCAACAAAAAACAGGCAATATTTCACAAAGAAAAGCTGTCAGGAAAAGAACAATGCATTAAAGACAGAGATATTCTATGCAAGGAAAAAAAAAGCATCCTGTCAAGCATCCCCTAATCCCTTCTCTTTTTAAGCAGCGACACTGGAATTTTAGCACTGATGAAGGCTGAAACAAGAACAGAAATCAGCAACTTATGAAGTAAACAGACCTTTTTTTTAACATACAAGACATTTAAATTCATTTTGTGCTCATTTACAACGTGTAAAATCTAAATACACTCATTCTGAGTGTCATACCAACTACCCCCCTCCCCAGTATGTTCACTAACATGCCCCTCATTTCAGAGCAACGTCTAAAGATGAAAACTGCTTTGAAATTATGCTTTCTTCAAGGAAAAAAAAAGCCTTTTCTTTTTGCTAATTTTTGTTAGCACAGCAGATTCTGCATTTCACACGTATAACTGAGCCTTACCAAAGTGTTTCCACAAGTAGAAGACCAGCCAGGGAGCACCACCAGGGGTAAGCCAGCTTTAGTGTAGTCATTATCAAAGTCAAACCAGAAAAGCAATCCTATTCCATGAACACAATATCATGTACTCTCTTAGTTATCAGATTTATTACAGGTACAGTTGTGTGGTTTTTGTTTGCTTTCAAAGTGAAGAAATATTAGAATAAACTGCAATTTGCTTTATTTAATGAATCTACTTTTTTTTCTGCCCTCTGTCTTCTACAGGGCTGCCCAGAGAAGCTGTGGATGCCCCATCCCTGGAGGAGTTTAAGGCCAGGTTGGATGAGGCCCTGGGCAACCTGATCTAGCGGGTGGCATCCCTGCCTACGGCAGTGGGGTTAGAACTAAATAAGCTTTAAGATGCCTTCCAACCCAAGCCGTTCTATGATTCTATGACTATCCCAGTTTCCTCACACTCTTTTCTTTATTCCTGTATCTCGCTGAGTTGACCATCACTGAAAAGCAATCTATTCAGTAAACCAGATACTTTCAAATCCTAGCTTAAAACAAATTACTGCAATATCCTCCACCACCAAGGAAAATAATTTTTTTTCCCCCCTAATAATTACCCACTATTTTTTTCTGTGTGTGGATCAGGGCATTACACAACTTATTAAGGAAATGGATGAAAAGCTCTACAGCTACATTTTGTAATACCATTAAAGAATAACCTTTTATAACTGTCACCTGTCTTCTACTTCAAAGCAGGCACTCTTTGATGCTCCCCAGTGTTGCTGTTTGTTTTGCAAGTTGTGTGGCAGAGAGGCCCAAGCAATGAAGAATGAGAAGAGAAAAAAGCATCTTCATCAAGTATCCTATCCTAAATTAGCTGGAGAGTTATCAGAAGGCTATTTCCAAACCACAGAAGCAGTGGCACATTGATCACCTACAGTAAAAGGACCTTAAACTGAGATTATGCTATGCCTTCTTCATTTACAGGAAAATGCTGATTCTAGAAAATTTTACAGGTAAACACTGACCTTAATACACTAGTTTTGAAATTGAAAGCAGCTTTCGTAATTAAATATGTAACATTGACAAACAGTTGCCACAGTACCAAGAGCTGAAGTAACCCGAAATAATTAGCTGGAGAATTCTCTCATGGACTAAGGTAGAAATTAAAAAAACACTGTTCAGTAATGTTCTTCCACCACTCTCACTGCTACTTATTTCAGCTCACAAGGAACCCAATCTCTCCTGTGTCTACAGATGCACAAATAACAGGAACATGTTCCATTAAACACTGTATGCCAAAACCTACATGCAATTAAGCCTGACCAAACAGTTTCTAGGAACATGAAGATATTTGCTTTCCTGACAAAAATTTCGCAAACAAAAGCTCCTTACATAACTACCTATGCCTTGGGTACATTTCCATCAAAAAGATTCCTTCCCCAGGAAGTAAAAGCGAGCTTCTCCCTCCTCTGACTGATCAGTAATATACCTTCATTTTTGCACAAAGGAAACCACACAAATACATTCCTGCATAACAGAAAAGAAGAAGCTCAGAGTGTTCACTGCTTCCCCACCTCCCCTGGACTGAAATTAAGCCCATGCAGAGTCTTTCAGTTCAGGTTCCTCTATGAAAATGAGAAAAACACCTGTGGGTATGCAAATGAAATCATTCTGCCCTAAGAGGTGCTGCATTTGAGAATGGGAAGATGGATTTTGGTGATGCTGACAATAGGTTGCTATGCTTCTGTGACCAGCTGAGATCCATTTCTCCACCACAGTTAATAATAAAAAACTGTATTCTTTAACGTTAGCTTTGCATCTGATTTTACTGTAATTCCTTTCTTTTGTTCTCGCTACGTTATCTTCTAACAAGATGTATAGAGCAACACAGCAATTTAAGTAAAGCTCAGGTTAGATAGCTACACCAAGCAGCACAGAAATACTAAAACTCTTGCGGACAGGGAAAGAGAAGTGAGGACAAAGCCATGGCACGATGCTACTCCAGTGGGATGCAGTCACACATAGCCATGACACACAATCTCTGGAGGCACCATGGTAGGACAAAGCTCTGGGCTGCAGCTCAGTGTTAGCAAACGTGCTGCTGCTCCCACAGTCCAGGAGCTAAGTCAACCCAGTACACTTCATTGCGCAGATCTACTCTGTTCATTTAAAACAAAGAGAAGCTGTGTACTGTCTAAACCAGTATACTCCTTTCTTCTTCAGAGCCTATGCTACTTAGGAAAGGGAAGTCTCTGCTTTTTGACCTACTTCTACTTCACCATTTTCATTTATGTGCTCGTATTTGAGCTGCTGGAGGGAACCAGGACTTGATTTTTTATTCTTCTCATATATCTTTATGTTCAGCGTGTATTTCTATTTAGACAGTTTTTCAAGCCACAGCACTTTTTCATTACAAAATTCATCTTTTGGGAAAAAAAGGCTAAAAAGTCCTAGGAAGAAAAGATATTTGATACGTTAAGTTTGTTTTCAAAAGTAAGATTTCCTTTATCTTCTCAGCCCTATTTCAGTTGGAGTAGTGAAGATTTCACAACTCACACTTGAACTGAGCTTCAGAAGTGTGAATCCAACCCTTGCCTTCAGATTCTTCTCAGTTTTTACCTTGTCCAGCTTTCTCCCACACACATTTCTCTGCCCTTTCACTGCAGCACCTTATTGTGCAAACACACTTCCTGACAAAACCGACAAGTGCCAGCACTTCACTCCAGCTTTTCTCTTGATAATACTCGCACTGTCCATTAAAAGAAGTAAATTTATCAAGCAACTTCGGCAGACACCCAACAGTACAAACATAGGCTACCTGCCTAGTTCATTCTGAGTACCTGAGGCAATACTGTATGCTCTTTCCACAACAGTACTGGGAAGGCATGTGATGAGCTGAATTTGTCCTCCTGCACACAGAGCCTGGTGCACAGCTGCGAGCAGCTACTGTGCAGCCACCATTCACATGGACCCCAGCAAACAAAGCTCAAGATTGTGGGCTTGTACACTGTCTGCCACCAGCCCATGGATTCATAGGCCCACAGTCCTACCCAAACAATGAAAAAGAGTACAGAATAGGAAAGTAAAAAGAAATTTACAAGCACAGTCACATTATTTTGGTGGCAATCACCACCCTAGACTGACTATACCACCCGAGTAACTGGAAGCTTCTGTATGGGTTATGCTATAATTAAACAAATTGACTTGTTGAATGCATTTGCGGGTTATTCAAATAGTATTAGAAAAGACTGAATTAAACTGAAGAATTTGGTCACAGCTAAAAGAGGAAAGTGTCTCAGAAGGACATACTGTTACTTATAAAAGTTATTCTTTTACAATGTAATTATTTTCCTCTTGAAGGAACAAAACATCATAATGAAATGTCGAATAACACTAATTAGTAACTACTGCTAAGTGGCTTCTGTATGATTTCTCAACAGCAATCAACATCAAATATAAGAGGAGTCCGTATTTCAAAGAATAAAGTGTTCTGCACAGCAAAAGCAAGTGTTTTGCAGGATGAGCACAGCAGAGGAATATCATTACTGATGCATCTTCTGTGGTTATTCAAGCTGGGTGGGTGTACCTTCTGCATAACCATCTGATGTGTGATCTTCCAGTTACATTACCCATGCCAAAACCAGTAACAAAACCTCTTAAATTAACTGATCTTTTTAGAGCAAAAGTAGGTTTTCAGTAACGATGCTGAATATAGCATATGCAAATATATGTGCCAGCTTATTGGCAGAGAACTTCAGCCATTCCAATTATTCTTATTAAGCTCTTACTAAAATACCAAATGGTTTGATGAAAGGAAAGTTAAAATTTCTAAGAATTCATAATATTTTTCCTTTCACAATAGCAAAACCTGGCTACGTGTAGAAGTAGCGAAATACTGGTCTAGATTAAAAGGTGTATAATCCCTCCCCACAACAGTTTTATTCACCTCTTCAATCTCTGTATACAACGTTCCACACTTGCTCAAGCTTAACAATAGTAGATTGTTTGACTGATTTGGAAAAATCAAATTATTTGCTTCCATAAAATTTGTGCCTGGTTTCTTTCATCAGCCATGCTTTCTTGAAGGCAGTCATCAAAAATTTACACAAGTTAAAACCAGCTTTCACTGGATGTGACCTTTGCCAAAACTCACTCAGGAGTGTCCATGTTGGGCCAGATCAAAACCCAGTCTAGCCAAGGTTACACAGGAGTATGGGATTCTGAATGGTTGCCTAAGGAAGAGTAAAAATAGAGCAAGCAAGATGCTTCTCCCTCAGGCACTTCCCAAGTTAGATATGGTTTCCCTGTGTTAAGTAACTCTTATGAAATTTCTCTTCCATTACCCTCTGAACTCAAGCAAACTTTTATCTTACACAGCTTCTTTTAACAAGGAAGCCTGCTACCCCTTCGTTTGGTTGATTATTCTTATAGCATGAGACACTGAGACTAGTTGAACTACTCTGCCATACCATTTCCTAGTGAGGTTTCTATGTTCATTTGTTGCTCATTGCTTTGTCCACCTCCCCTCTTCATCCATTGCCTCTCTTTCTGACCAAGGACACCTAGCATCTTTAAACCAGCAGCAGAAACTACTCCTACTTATGGTCAGAGAATTGTCACAAGAATGCAGATCTCCCAGTGCCATAGTTTTATTTTGGGGGTATTTAGGTGAGGTGGGAGAATGGCAAAAGGGAAAGTGATCAAAGTCCAAAGCTTCAGGTGGTATTTATGACACTGCCAAACTCCAGATTACCCACAGCAGCGCAATAATGTGCCATTGTTTTTCCTAGTCCTCATAAGTCTTAGCAATGATTGGGTTCTATTTCTCTGTAGGACTTTTTTGACTGCCACTGAACAGACACTTTTACAAAAACTCTTAACCCTGTTATTTCAGGCTTGGGCTGTATCCGCTGTTCCAGAGCTTATCATTTTCTACATGAAATTTGAATTGTCCTGATTTTTCTGTTCTAACTTAAGTAACCCACGTTTTCCTTCTATTTTGTACAAATAGAGAATAACATTTCTGAAAAATTAGTCTGCAAAAGATTATTAAAAAGCTGCTTACTAGACTTGTGAATACTGGTAAATTTGGACAGATTAGGATTAGTTTACAGAACTGAACAGTAATTCCGTAATTCCATAGCTCTGTGATGGAAATAGAATGCATCTTAAAGTCAAACCATACGTAAGTATATTGTGCCTTCTGTTAACTTGGGCATTTTTAGGTAGCGTTTTACCAAGCACATCTCTCACCCTAGAAAATTACTGCATCTTATAAACATCAGGTCACAGAGTTAAGAAGCGTACATTATTGCATCGTAAGTCTGACATGCATATTTGAGCACTAATTCACAGGGCACAAGTGGCTGTCTAATTTAATATCTTTTGCCAAAGCAAAAGTATTTTGAACTTAGCCTCCCTTTCCCCACCCCAGTTAAATAGTTTATCATATCATGCATTGGAATCCACGTCAATTGATGAGTATCTTTACGTACTGGGTTCAAAGGTGTGTACATGTTTACATTCACAGGATGCTTCTTCTAGAAGAGAAAGGAAATAGGAAATACAGATCACATTACTCAACCTCCTTACTCTAGTCTGAGTAACCTGCCACAGCAACTTTAACATCTTTTTTTTGAGTTGGTTTCTGATAACGCCTTGCTGCCAAGCCTACAGGAACACAGGGAGGGTGAAGTCGATACGCAGCAGGGCAGGGTTGCCAGTCGGAAACAGCAGGGCAGGCAGAAGGACTGGCTCTGCGGGAACCTCCAGACTTTCAGAGAGAACGAAGTCCAGGTCCTGCCCCTGGGACGGACTAACCCCTGCCACAGCACAGGAGGGTGGGGAGCTGTGCAAAAAGGGAGCATGGGCACAGGTTGATGGCCGTGATCATCCCCTCCTTCAAGACTTGTTACACTACAATATATATTGATGCTTAGAGATTGGTGTCTCCCAGGACAGGGGACAGGAGACAATGATAAAATGGAGCAAACTCACTGGAGGCTACTGGGCTACAAGTTCACTGGAGGTTGGGGCTTTGAGATCCTGAGCTTGATAATCCAGCTTTTTCAGCCTTTTTCTCTAGTTGTGTTTTGTGGTGGTGTCTTTTTATTTTTAAGACATAAAAGAATCATCATTTAAAGAAATGTAAAAAGATCATGCCTCATGTGGCCAAGCATGCCTGTTTAGTAGTCTTCCCCCCTGCCCCCCAGTGTCTTCTTTTAACCATGTGACAGGACAGGATTTGATTTAACTGATCTCAGTGACAAAACGGAAAAACCCTGCAACCTTCTCAACATGTGCTCCACAAAAAGTATTTGCATTTATTACTGTATTACCATTATGTTCTGTAGTAACACAGTAGAAAACCTGTTAATGTCACCTTGAAGGATACAATTTAAGTTCTCCAATTAAGTGATAATAAGAGTTGAAACCTCTGAAAGCACTGTAACAATAATATTCATCACAGCACAGGAATAAAAATGCCCCAAAGTAGGATTTTGTATCAAGTATGATCTAGAGCTGTCAATATACTGTTCAGCTTCATTTTCTCAATTTACAGACTACAGTTAACTGACAAATTCTTGTATTGGTGGAAAGCTTCAAGACATCAGTTTCCTCCAATATTTAAAAGTATGAGCTCTTCTATTGGTCCGTTCTGTCTACTGAAAAGCTAACTGAACTTCAGCAATTTAACAGTAAAATGCAATTAAAGGTAAGATTGTAAATTTGTGTAGTTTTCTGTCTAATTGACATGGAAGTAATACAACCTTTTTCTTTTTAGAAGTCCTTTAACAGCCAAACTCAGACAACCATATTTTTCCATGCAAAGAGGAAAAAAAGGAAAAAGAAAAAATCCAAAATCACCACTTCCTCTCCCCACTGCCTTGATTTATGAACTGTGTTTAATCCAGGGAAGTTATGGTATTGGTGTACATGCTTACAAATGAGTAATTGGTGTACAAGCTTAGAGGTGCATAAGATTTAGAAGGATTCTAAAGGGAACCCTAAGAAGTTAGAGACATTTCTTCGAACACAAAGCAAAAGAGCTTTGAAAAACACTGTAGAGGCATAGTAGTAACTTTTGTGGGGATACAAAACCCATTTTTTTTTTCCAGAGATGCTTTTAAAATGTATTAGGATCAAGAATAACAACTTTGAAGAAACCAAGATCTTTTAGCAAGAAGTTACTGTAACCTCCTTCACCAAATCATTCCGTTTTGTAGCACGGGTATTTAAATACCAATAAGACTATGGATACGTGTTACTAAAAATAACTGAATTACTCTCAGTATTACTACCATACACTTATGTCATTTTCTCCAAATTTGTTCAGACTCTGTATGCTTCTAGCTACAGATATACCTAGAAGTTTGTCATTCTTTCAGCAAAATCATCTCATAAAATAGATAAAAGGTAATCGAACACCATCAAGAATATAATCCCATAAAAATGTACATAACTCTTAAATTACTCAACAGAAAAAGTGAACAATCTCAAACACCTCTCTTCATGATCAGAAACTTCACAGAAAGTTGAAAGATTATATAGTACCGCACCCAACATTTTATAGAGTTTATACTGAAGAGTTGGAGGTTAGTTCCTGGAAGGTATGGTCCAAAGTCTGGAACATTTTGTTACCTACAATGGTTTTACTGGAATGATTTAAAAGTTATGCAAATTAATGACACGTGTGAGTATTGTACACCAAGCACAACAGCATGACATGACGGATGAAATACACTTATTTCAATTTTGTTTCTTTTTTAACCTCTGTGTGACAGTGATTGGTATAGATAAAAGTAAAATGTGAAATGCGTGATCTTGAAAGGAGTTATCACAAGCTATATGAACACACCAATTTTAATGTTTAAAATATGGATATGCCCAGGAAGATTAGCTGCTGTGAATATTACTCAATTCTATGAAAATGTCCATAGCAAAAAAATTTCCACACTTACAAAGTCATAGGAACATTTCTAAATTATTCTGTAGTGAGGGTGCTGCACTTTTCCATTTCAAGGGTAGTGTCACTAGGAAACTTAGTTACCACAATAAAACCCTATTACAACCACATGTGTAAGAAGTGTTATTTCCCTTGATGTCAGAAAATGATCTTAAAAAACAGCATTCATTATTCTAATAAAATTTTGGTTAAAAAAAGTTTTCATTCCACAAAACTCATTCTTTTAATCCTTTCCCCCTCAATGTGAATTCAAGGATAGTTTCTTAAAACTCTGTGCCTTTGGATTGATTGACTTTTCAGTCATACAGGTACCATCTGGACACCTTACACAGGTATAAGTTTGAGTTTAGGGCTAACTACCGTGATATTTCTTGCATTGAAGCTCTTGGCTTTCATCCAGTCCACAACTTTCTGTTCTACACAAAATAAAAAGGCAGGAAAGGGTGTTTCCGTTTTGTGTTTGGGGTGTGTTTTTTTTTTTTTGTTTTTTTTTAAGAAGCCAAATTAGAACTAGGTTTTTCAACTCATATTGTGTGTTTCTTCATAACATTAAATCACTACAGCAAACTCAGGCTCAGGTCCATCATGTACTCTCATTATAAGCCTGAGATTCTTGAGTAAAAAAGAATTCAAGAAGCTATACTAACTTTGTAAGCACATTAGATACGCAAGAAGACCCAAGTATGAATTCAATATTATCAACAACAGACACCAACTCTGAGCTACCTGACCACAAATTGACTCACATTCTCTTCTCTCTTTTTTTTTTTTTTTAAATCTCTACTTCCATGGTGTTAGACTGTGCCTCCTTTGATCAAAATTGGGCAGTTCTTTGTGAAGGACGAGATGGGATACTAGTCTCAGAAGTGTTTCTTATTACATCTCAAACCTTTAGCTAAGTCAATTGCCAGACAGTTCAAATTGCTGAGTGTTACTAGCAAAGCAAACCTAAAGAATTCCCCCAAAGGCTGAGACTAGCTGTCCAATGTTCATGATTGAATTATAAGCATTTGAAGAGTCAGAGACCCTCTATCTCTTCCTACTAAATCACTGTTTCTTTTAAAAAATGTTCTCTATTTTCTATGTAGTCTCACAGCACATTTTGGTAAAAACTTTCATTCCAACTGTACCATTAGGAAGAACACAGCTGGGCTTTCTAAATGACAGCTGAGATTCCCATGTAGGCATCAACACAAATACAGGCGCTACAGGTGTGCAAAACAAATTCCTAAGAGCACTGACAATAATTCTCCACTCAGAAAGACCACCTTTTCAGGACTTCCTACACAGATTGCTTTCTTCAATGATCTATTCAGCAGCTGTAACATGTATAATATATGAACTGAAATTTTACTTTGCCTTCATTAACCCTGAAGAAGAAAGCATCCTCAATGAGAAACAAGTGAAATCAGGAAACCCATCATTTTCCTCGAGACGAGACAGGAAAAACATTAAACTCATGAGAAACATCAGCATATATACATAAATTAAATCTATTAGAAGCTAAAATCTACTTTTGTGCAGTTCCTTTCCTAGCACATGAAGAACGTCGAACTCAAAGATGCTACATCTACATTCAAACTCTTTTTGCTACTGATTTAACAGTATTTTCAGCACCCTATATCTGCACATTTTTCAACTGCACCAGAAAAGATAAGTAAAGAAATTTCATCACTGAAAGGAGGCACTAGTTTTACAGTAATCTAACTTATGGGATAAAGAAGGTAGGTACCAGAGAATGTTTTGTGTTTGGCTTAACTCAGTGCTAAGGCGGCTTACTTTCTGACAGCCCCTAAAAGGAAAGGGTAGTTTAGTATGGTACAACACTTGTGATATGGCTTGTAGAAATTCTGTACATATGTTTAAAAGAGATTGTTTGTATAAATCAGTATAATTGTTCATTTTTAAAAGTTTAATCATTAGAAACCCCTATAAAATGTATACTGCCTCAGATGGAGGAAAAGCAACAGAATACAGGCTAAGTGATAGGGTCATAAGCAAATATTTCATTTTCTCAAGCTTTACTTTAAACACACATCTGATCTCCAAACAATGTTTTTGTGGAAAGAGAGCCTGTCTCAAAAATTTAGCTTCTGAAATGCATGAACACAATGATGAGCATGACAGATAACTGTCGTTACTTCTCTCTAGTTGGCTCTAGATATATAAAGCTTTGTGCTACAGAAAGCATTGCAATTTTTTTTCCAGGATTGTTTTTTGCTTTAGGAAGTTATGAAAAATAATTGTGCTAAAGGACCTCTAAATTGATAGTTAATACTATCCAAAAGTTAGAAATGTCGGGGCTCTCTTACTCCACCTGATTTATACACTTATTTATACTTCAGCAAGATTTCTCTGACAGGATTATCTGTTTACTTTATATGACTTCTACTTCATTTAGTATATAGATCTGAATATGAATAAACAAGAAGTACAGAGCAGCAAAAAGTTGAAGGCCTTATCCAAATATCATATTCTGAGATATGGCGGGTTCTGAGATACTTGCAGCCATCTTACAAGACAATATTTTTGTTTCACTCAAGACCTACTCTGAATATAAACCCATAGTAATAACATTAATAGGAGTCAAATATTTTTATATTTATTGAAGAATAAAATTATTACAATAAAACTAACATCAGGAGGTTTGTTTTATAAAAAAAGCTATTTAAGATAGCATAGTGAATTCTTACACAGAAGTTTGGCTTAGTACATTTAATAGTTTCATGTATTATCCCACACTAGGATGCCTCCTTTTAAAATGATAATTGGGATAGCAAATTCAATCAGAACCGAAGTCTGATATCTGTCTAAGCAAGTTCTCACTTCATGGCTTTGTTTTGCTAAGTACCCTTCCACAGCTGGGAACAACTGGGTGTGTCAATTCTGAAGAGCTGGGTAAGGAAGTGCTTAGCATTTTTAAATGGTAACTGTGCTGTCAACTCAAAGTTGCTAAGCTCATATTACTTTCTTGCTGTGATAAAACTAGAAAAGAATAAAATGAAATATTAAGACAACCTTGTATTACTAAAAAAAGCTGCTGTATTTTAAGATAACATCTCTGATTCAAAACAATAAAATCCCAAGCTAAAAAATAAAAAAAATCAAATATACTGAAAAAAAATCTAAGAGGAACACATGCATTTACACTAATACCTGAGACGATATACTTCTCACATACTGTGCTCGACAGTCATATGTAAGTCCATCTGGATAATTTTTATTGGAAAACATTACACATTGCTGCACTATACCATTGAGCAATAACTTCTGCAGACTTACAGAAATACTGAAATATAAGTCTCAGGCATTAATCTATAGTCATTTTCATTGGCAGAAAAGAAACCATCCATGCCAGTATATTTTTCCACATCACTCAACAACTAATCTCGTTGCTGATCTGGCAAAGCATAGTTTGAAATCCTTTGAACAACAACCAGTAATTTTAACCAGCCCTCTTCACACAAACTTCTAAACAATAAAATTTTAAGCAGCTTTTTCTTTGCAAAAAGGATAATCGCATAATCACTTGGAACTAAGAGTCTCCAACATACTGGAAATTTAAGAGGATTCTTGTCCTAGATATAAGTAGTAATTACAGAGAAGGGTTTCACATTATGCCTGTGCATCATCTCAGTCACCATAAAAATACTAATAATTAAAAACCAATTGAAAGTTGCAACCTTATTACCAGATAGGAAAGTTGTTTCTTACTAAGCTTCTGGCAAGACACAAGCAACAGAGGGTCTTACCTTAAGCTCAAGTGACACAAAACCACACTACATACAAAAGAGAATTGGTATCTCTAAATGGCTTGACATTGTCATATCTTGTTAATGATGCTGAAAGATATATTGGTATCAGTCAAGGTGGAGTGAAAGGCAGCAAACACACTCAGATACAATATGCAAGCAGAAAATAGCTCAGCTGATTGGGAAGGGAGCATGGCCAGGTGGGACAGGTCAAAGTCTGTTAAGATGCCCAACAGCCCAAAGGCACAATTTCCCACAATACAAGAGACACCAAATGTAACCGTCAGGCATCAGACACAGGAGGAGCAGAGGAAATACTTCACATAATGCATTGTTAGACTGAAGACTTTCCCAGTACAAGACACCCTGAGTGTCAGAGGCATTACAGGGTTCAAAAAGCAATTGGACAAACTCACGCAAGGCCAAGCACAGCTCAGACAGAAATGCAACCTCCCCAGTCAGTGTTAGAGGCTGGTTTTGCTCCAAGATATAAAGACAGCTCTGGTGGTCTCCTTAGTGCTGGAGGTGGACCCACTCTTTCAATGACATTCTCCTCTTTACACACTCTTTTCACATACCACACAAGTTGGCATTTTCTGTCTGGTAGTACATACGAGTTGCCTACCAGAGCACTAAGTACTGCTCTCAGCAATCTCAGCCTTAAAAATCTTCCTGTTTAAGTAACAGTTTGTTTATTCTACTTTGGGTAGACAAAAAGCACATACTAACAGTGGTGCAGCAGTAGAAAACAGGAATACTATCAAGGTGTCAAAATATATGCTGCTTCAGGCACACATTAATATTATCCTGTATAACCTATCACAGCTGATTCAAGATGTGGGCAATTAGCCTCAGGTGATGGCAGCAAAAAGAAATTTGCTTAGGAGTGCCAGATAGCCCAAAGTGAAATGCAATCTTTTATAAAAATCAGCATACAAGAAAAAGTTTTCCCTCCTCATGACAAGAAGTGATTTACTTTTAATGCTGAAACCGGGGTTAACAGAGGATAACACAAAAGCAATGCATGAAACAATATCCCTTTTCTGATGACTGACATCCAACAAATTTTGAAATGTCTAATTCCACTTGAATGTATGATATTACACACTTCTATTACATTAAAAAAATAAAAAAATATTGATCAGCAAGCTCCTGATCAGCATTTCTTTCCTGACACATATACGACTTTCTCCGGAAACTGTCTGAAGACTAGCTTGCCCCTCGGGTGATCAAATAATGCATAATTAACTCTCCACTGAAAAGTTATCTTTGTGTAACTTATTTCCTCCATTTCTTGGAATAAAATGTCCTTCCTGTCCCTCCACAAACTCCTAAACATGTCAAAATGTGTTAGCATAGCTCGGTTACCTCTTTACAGCGTAGTCAAATACAGAAGTTTTGAATTACTTTGTAAGCATTTTAAACATACTGTGGAACTGTTATATGATACATAATGTGCGGAAAATCAAACTTTTATTGAAACAAATTAAAAGAGCACAGCTATATAGCTGGCAGCTCTTTCAACTATAACCCAGACTCCCTGCATTGTTGTCCACAAGAAGCAATCAAATCTGCTCTTTTGAAAAACACTAATCTATTGCCAAGCAGGTATGATGCAATATGCCTGTTGCCTTATGACAAATTCACATTCCAACCTTACTTTGCTCCTGGAAGGAGAACTAGCAGTGCTGAAAGGATCCAAAGAAACGAAACAAAACATAAGAAACCCACATTTACAGACCCACTAGACTAATTTCATGGCTGACCTCACTTAGGCACTGCGGTTAACGTAGGGACAAGTTGGACAACATAGCTTGCACAACAGTTTGCTAACTCTACCTACCTGACCTCCCCTGACTTTCAGGCTGTCATTATTTACGTTGCTGAAGACCAGCTCCTGATAGTGTCCAACCAGCTCATCTCATCTATACCCGTAAAGTAAGCCTCAACCAAAATAACTTTACCAAGGTTTTCTGTGGATAATTAAGGCTTGGCAGAGGTTACCAAGCCTCCAGCTTTCAGTGTGATATACGAGCCAGGTAGAGGATACCAGTGTTCTGGAAGGGTGCCAAATCCCAAACACCACATTAGCAAGAAATTATGTTTCAGGTATGACTCAAAGCCTGGAAAAACACATTTCCATCTCAAGTATCAGACCTCAAAAATGCATGAGCTTTCATTCTGAAACCAGGCAAAGAGCATGTTAACATAGCACCATCCAGTCCACCTACAAGATATTTAATTAAAGCAGTTGGATGTCATTTCACCATATTTTCTCCTGGTATTTACAGAAGGATCACTGCCTGTTCCTCTTTTATAGAACTGATAGCTTAAGACAGGAATCAGTTCTTAACATTTAACTTGACAGGTTTTCAGCACAGCTCACTAAAGCTTTTCCTGTTTGGAGATGACAGTAAATTCATCCTTTGTACTAACACAATAAAAGCAACTAATACTGTAACAAAACAAGAAGTCCCATGAAGATATTTCTGTCACACGTTTAAAACACCTGTTAAATGCCTACATATGAAGTTCCACCTTAATCCCTCAGAAACT
Source organism: Cygnus atratus (assembly GCF_013377495.2). Classification (NCBI taxonomy): domain Eukaryota; kingdom Metazoa; phylum Chordata; class Aves; order Anseriformes; family Anatidae; genus Cygnus; species Cygnus atratus. Next base: position 164,599,803 of record NC_066362.1, read on the forward strand.
AGAAAAACTCTCAGAGATTCAGTAGCCTGAAATTAGAGAATTCAGTAACTACATTTCAGAAACACTATTTTGATTTCACAAGAAAACTCTGTAAACGTAACAACTACTCTATGCCATTCAGCACTTAGTCTCTACCCTTACACGCTTTGAGGGGAAGTGTGACACTCAGTGACAAACATCTGACTAATATTTGGAGTGGTGAAAACAGTGACCCTTTAGGAATACCATACCCAAGCACCACAGCAATTCAGATAATCATCAGAAATACCACGCCAGCCTTTCAGATTTTATGTCAGTAATATCAAAGCATAAAGAAAAGTGATGCTTGTTATATTAGTTAGTTTTGCTCTGATCTTAAAATAACCTGAACAGCTTCCATTTTATATATTAAACGTTGTAAATATTCATTAACAATTAGTTTGCTTGTGTGAGGTATAATAATTCATTTCTGAAATTCAATTTGTGCAAATCTTATCGACCAGGTTTAAGAATGCACAAACCCTCACCACAGTATTCAGAACTGCTTTTTACCAGGTTAAAATAATTTTCTATAGGCAAACATTTTTAAAAAAGGACTGAGAAACATATTCAGTTAAGATTAGAGGTAGAAGGGGAGGGAAAAAACAAAACCACAGAACTCACTTGACTGTAACTCGATTGGACAAATCCTGAAGATCTCCTGGATGAAAAAGCTGAGCTTCTTTCAGTCCAATATTTTCGCAAGCTTTCAGAAAAACATTTATATTATCCTGCAAAGAGAAGTAGAAAGCGGTTGCTTAGTTAAAAGCACTAAGCAGGTTTTGCAAGATGATTAGTGCGAGCCACTAAATGTCAAAGCCCAGCTCATGGAAATAATAATAAAAAAGCAAATCTTCTGGATCATAAATACAGGTCGTTTCTCATATACACATGCAGGTTGTGATCTTAGCGACTGACTGGTACGTTAAAGATTACCTGGCATAAAGCAGCGGCTAGCCAGTAGGCAGCAATCTCCACTTTGATGTCAGCTCTGTTCAGCAAACAAACGCCCCCTTTCTAGCTTTGCACGACAAGCCTCACCTCTTGCCTTTAAAAATAACTCCAGCTACTGACATTCACCACCCAGAAACTCTTGGCAGGGGAGGAAGAGGAGGAACATGCTGTTTCTATGATTACAGACCGATTATGGAATACTGCACCTGGAATCTGGGTTTGGTTGCTGAGCAAGCTCCTCAGAGACAGAAACCAAACTGTATTCAGCCCTGCTGCTTCCTCACTTGTGGGGTTTGCTCTCCTTCTCGATCCTCCCCTTTCTCTCCACCCCCCCTCCCTTGTAACACCAACATAGAACAAACTGTAGGTGCAGTGTATTGCAGCACCCATTTGCTGCACCTGTTACAGATCAACTGACCAGCAACAGCAGGTTACAGGGTGGGGTGGGGGGGGCAGAACAGACTCCAACAATATAGAGAGAGATTATACAACTTGTGAGCTCTTTCCACTTCAAAAACAATAGGCTATAAGCAAGAAATTCCTTCTCGTTAACATGGAATGCTATCAACAACAAAAGAATTTGCCCTCTTGCGCACTTCTCAGTTTGGTTGAACGCCACAGGAAAAGGTACATGGAGTTACTGAATTCATAAACTGCATACAGCCATGTCATTCAGAGTGTTTGTAAAGTCAAGGTGCTTCTGTGAGTTTCACAGTATGAAAGAGCTCCACATCAGCAATTTCATATACTTGAAATGCCCCCCAACCCTTTTTTCTTATTTATTTTTATGACATATCCTCACTGGATATAACAATATCTCATTTAAAATAGAAAAAAATCCACAGAGAAAGTAACAGCTGCTTCAAATACAGACTAAAAAAAAAAATATATGTTTTTACTTTAAGTAAAACAAACCCAAGAATCCCCACAGCTTTCTGTTTTGAAGCTCCTCAGGATTCCGGTATTTCCTTATCTGTCTGCAAACATGGTTTCATTCAAGGAAAATATTTGAACAAGGTATTCCCCATGCAGGCTGCAGGCTCTGTGTTACCACATCTGAACGATCCCAGCTGACTCTCAACCCCCCAGTGCTGTGCCCCAAGGTCTGACGTGCTCCAGTGGGGGCTGTTCTGCTGGAGACTGAGGGGGAGGAGAGAAGTGACTTGACAATGACAGCTGGGGACATGACATGGTGGCACATGAGCAGAAGCAACAGGGAACAGTACAGGACAGGTAACCTCACCTCTGTGCCAGCTCCTGCAGCACCCAAAAGGCTGCCTGCACATGTGGCCAAGATAGAGCTTTGTGCTGAGGGGTGTAACCTAATGGGGGACCCTTCCTTTTCCTTCCCATCTTCCTTGCACCTTCAAGGAAAGCTGGCTAGATGCACCATTTGTATTCAAGTGTCACCTTGGTACCAACACCTCAAAAACTTGAAAAGGCAGTTTCCTTCATATGCGAGAGGCCGCTAATTATGGTCTCGCTGCAAGTTCCAAAATAGCGTGCTCTGATTGGTCTACCAGTTGCCAAAACACAGAGCAGCCTCCCAAACTAGCTTATATCAACCAAACTGCAGAGAATGAGTGTATTGTGCATATCAACAAGGAAGAAGAGTCAGAGATTTATAAAAAAACAAACGCTGCCTACACCCCAAGTGTAATAAAGACAGAACTACTTGCTCATCAGTGGTGGCTCAGCTGTACAACAACCAAATTGTTGGCGTATGTGAGAATGAAGTTTGGAGGTGTTGTAGCAATTAAACCTATCAAACATGAACTTCCTAATAAATAACTCATATATGGCATTTAGAGTGTGTGACAAAAAGGAAGAGGGAAATTTAAAAATAATTAAGAAAAGAAAAACACAGCCATTTTTTGGCACTCACCTGTGTGCAGGCTAAAACACAGATGAAAATCTTCCTTTCCACAGTTCCCAAACCAGCAGTTTGATCATGCTTACCATCTCTCAGGTGACTGTCCCAGCTGCAAACCCTCTTATGGCTGGGGCCTGGGATTCATACTCAAGCGGAAAGATCACCCAAAAGTCAGACACAGACACAGACACAGATTTCTAGGTTGGAAGAGACCTCAAGATCATCGAGTCCAACCTCCGACCTAACACTAAGTACTCCACTAAACCATATCGCTAAGCTCTACATCTAAAAGTTGTTCAAGTCTATCAAGTCTGTTGCTTGAGTTTGGATATTGACAAAAAAAAGTGTACCTTCAACTAATCTGTGTTTGTAGTTATTCTTGACCATCCCTAATCATCATAGTAGATCACTGAAGCTACAAGTCTCAAAATAGCTAGCAGACATTTTAAAGTTTAACAGAATAATGAACCTGAAAATGAATTTTAAGTAGTACCACAGAAATAAGCAGAAAAAAAAATGACAAGCTGTCAACAATTAGATTCATCATTGGAAATGTGAACAGGAACATTGTTCTGTGATTAATGTGCTCAAATATAGCAACCACCACACTATTCCTTTTACCAAGTCATGGAATATAACCGTACTTTAATAAGACTAATGGTTGCTACCTCTTCAACTTCAAAGACTGTAGTGCAATCTTAATCTCATCATACTTGGTGCACACACACACAGAAAAATACTTTAAAAAATTCAGACATCAAACATCTGGAGAAACACAACATACCAGATCTATTTCTTGGTGACCACAACACACTCATACAGTATGCTTGAGAAAAATGGTTTTCATGCCTGTATCCCTACAACCCTTCTGCCAGCAAGATGCTCCTAATCTCTGTACATCTGGGCAGAGCATCTAATTTTAAGAAAGATTTAATCAGCAGAATTGCAAAGAAAGAGGACTAGGATAATAAGGAAAAAGGCAGGGACCCTATAGAATAAGCAGAGAACATGAGAATTTGGTTTGGGTATGACAATAAAATCAAAGAGTCATAGAATGGTTTGGGTTCGAAGGGACTTTGAGGATCACCTAGTTTCAATCCCCCTGTCATTGGCGGGGGGGGGGAGGGAACACGACACCTCTGACTAGATCAGCTTGCCCAAAGCCCCATCCAAATTTTTCCAGGGATGGGGCATCCACAGCTTCTCTGGACAACCTATCCCAGTGCATCACCACCCTCTGAGTCAAGAATTTCTTCCTAATGCCAGATCTAGATCTACCCTCTTTTAGTTTATAGCCATCCCTCCTTGTCCTATCACTACATGCCCTGACAAAGAGACCCTCCCCAGCTTTCCTGTAGGCCCCCTTTATGTATTGGAAGGCCACTATAAGGTCTATGCTAAGGATAGCATCAAATCATAGAATATCCTGAGTTGGAAGGGATCTACTAGGATCATCAAGCCCAACTCCTGCTTGTGCAAGTCCAAGTAGATGACATCAGTTGCTCCTTCCCTATCCACCAATGCTGTAACCCCATAGTAGAAGGCCACCAGATCTGTCAGACATGATCTACCCTTAGTGAAGCCGTGTTGGCTATAACCAATCGCCCCCTTATATTCCATGTGCCTCCATGTGCCTTTGCATAACTTTTTGCATAGTTTTCCAGGAAAATTTGCTCCATGGTCTCTCCAGGCACAGAAGTGAGACTGACTGGCCTGTAGGTCCTTGGGTCTATGAAGCATGAGAAACAATACTGTTGTTACCTACACGCACAAGGGGAGTAACAGCGAAGGGAACACAAGAGCTGACCAGTCCCAAAGCATTGTGTCACAAGGATACACAAACAGACCAAAAGACTAAATACATTCAGGGAGAGGGAAAAAAAGTTTCTGACCATTAAAACAAGAATGTTCTGAACTAATGGGAGGAAAGGAGACAAATCAACTAGATGCTTTCAGTATAGAGCTTTATCAATGCATATCCATAAGCATCTAAAGTTGGAATTAGCATCACACGATTACACTTCTTAAATCATAACAAAAATAAAGCCTGAAGTGTTAACCACAAAATTCAAGTGCAATTCATTTTGGGTATGTTATTACTTTTTCTAAGCATTTCAGTAGGAGGGGGTGGGGAGGTCAGAAGGAGATTGGGAGGACAGGTTGTGTGTTTTTTCCCTAGACTATCTATGTACATGAGGAAACAGTAAAGCATTTCAGATGCTCCAAGCACAACTTCCGTTTCCCACAAGCAGTAAAGACTTACATTAAAAGCACACCACAGAACGCTGACTAGGTATAGCTATTACCGTTTAGCATTTCATTTTTGCCACAAACTTCAAAGTAAACCACACCCAAAACCTCTGCAAAGTTGTAACACGAGAGGGACCCAGCCTGCAGTGGGAAGCAGGTCATCCACGAGCTGGCATTTAAACCCTGCAGTTCAGAGGAATGACAAACGATACCACACACTTTCAGGCATGCACCTGCCTCTCTGGTCCCCATGGGGAATCATAAGCCATAGAACCTGCCCTCTGCCTGTTGCCAAGGTATTCCCCTCTAACCAACATTGAAAACGAGAAAAGATGGCATGCCAGTATAATGAACAGCCTTTGTCTTCGCCATGCCTCACTTTCACATAGATAAAATGCTGGTGAGACTGTGGTCCATGCCCTCCCTCTGATGTCCTAGCAGAGCAGGGCTGCCTTCCTTGCTCCTGCACACTCACTGACAGAAGGCGAGGAAAGAGCTGGAGCTTTCCCACAGTGCTACTTCCCTGCTGTTTCTTGCTGGGCCTCAGCCCTGCTTCTTCTCCCAGGCAAAGGGCAGATGGGCTGTACCAGAGCCCTCTAGCTCCATCAGATGAATAGGGTTGGAAAGGCAAGGCTGGGCTGCTCATTCCCATCTCTTCCCTCCAGAATGCAAAGAACCCTCCAGAATGCAAAGAAGCCACTGTGTAAGAAAACATGAAAGCGTGGACAAATTCCTTTAAAAATAGTATTAAATCTAAAAGGGGGATCACAAATGACAGTGGTGCTGTGTTTTCACCTGTGGTCAGCTCCAGACATCAACATGGTAAGAGTTTGAGATAAAGATGATGCAGCACTATGAAGACAGACATACAGCACTGGTGGTAGTGGGGAAGTACACAGGCTCCTCAAGATCTTTAAAGAAAAAAAAAAAAAGGTTTACATTGAAAAAAAAACATGAGCAACAGGGAATTGAAGATAAAGAAAAGTAAAACTGGAAGAGGATCAAGGAAGAGGTGGCCTTAAGTAGAAAAAACTGAGAAGGGAGGCATAGTTGGTAAAATATTAAAAAAAATAAAAAATAAATCTATCACGTAACAATGCAAGAACACAAAGTGAAAGGGAATGAAGAGAGGTCTCCATATAAGGATTGGAAACCATCTTATTTTGGCTATACATGCAATGCAAGATCACACTAAATTCAGCTTGCATATATGAGTTGCAATTTAATTAAAAAATAAATCCCTCATTATCATGATTATCTGGGTGAGGCAGGAATATTAATTTAAAGAAGCGTGTAAATACATTTGCTTTCTTTAGGGTGCAGTCATGTTGTGTGGTAAGCCTGTCATCTCCTTAGTTAACTGTTTCTCTGAAGCTCTACACATGCACTAAAACACAGTGAGATCTTGCATGCATACAAGTTATGGCACATCTTTTGATTCAGTTGGCACCTGGGAGAAAAACACTTTAATTAACATGGTGTTTTTCTGTTTTTCCGGACTGGATAGGCCAATAAACAAAAGCAGTCCTCCATGTTGTCTCCTACTCTTGCGCGAAATACCTACCACTTCACTTATAGCTCTTACTTATTTTGCCATTCAAGTTTTTATTGTTGTTGGGGTTAGATCTTAGGTTTTTGTTTTGTATTTTTTTCTTTGCGGAGGGTGATGGGGAAGGAAGGGAACAGAATTTCATACCAGCACCCCATGCTCTCAGTACCATGGAACAGATTTGCACTGAAATGTTACAGCATCATCCAGACTGTGGTTTGGTGCCAGAAGTTGTTTTCAATTTCCAGGTTCCCAAATAGGAGAAAGACAAAAAGAGAAAAGAAATAAACACCACCCAGTACCTACAGAGCCTAGCAACAAAACTTTTGACATTTTAGGAGGAGACAGATATATTTTCTTTTGGCTAACAACTTCTGAAGAATCATCTGAATAGCCCATGTTTAGCAGATGTTTCTTAGTATTATGTTTATGGAAACATTTGGAGTAATCTTGAAACCTTATGCTATATCTCCTTCATGAGAAAGCCTTCTTGACATCTGCATTCCCTCAAGAAAGGGCATTTTTCTATGACAAAAAGAGGGTGGGTTTTGGTTTGTTTTGAAGGTATCAAACAATTTTCATATACACAGCATCATGCTAGCCACTGAAGCTGGCTCAAATCAGTACAATAAAGGATTTAGAGCTGTGTTTTGCAACAGCATCACAACACAGCTACATGTTGTTTATGCTCAAAGGTGGGGTAAAGGAAGAAACCTGCAAAAGGATCTCGTTCAACGAGTTAGGTGACCTGCTCTTCCTCGGAGCTATGTTTCGATTATTAGCACTTGTTGTGGGTGTGGGGGGTGGTAACATGGGTGAGGGGGGAAAGCAGAGAATGGGGTTGAACCTTGTGGTCTGACCACAGGCCTGGGAGCAAGGAACAGCAATTACCACCTTGGCCTTGCACGGCAGACTGCCGATTGCCTGCCACATGTTCATCCCATCTACAAAATGCAACGGCCCGAGCTCTTACAGCTCTTGCTATTTCTGCAGAACACTCATAATGGGTTCAGTCTTGAACTGGAAGTAGGAGGAGTGGGTGGAATAACTAAACTATTTCTTTTTCCCTTTTTGGTCCCAAAGTTAAAAAAAATCCTGCAAGCCTAATTAAACTTAAAATGACCTCAGGGCTTCTGTTCTGTAAATTATCCCACCTATAGCAGAATGCATGGAGCACTACATTGGCCAAAGATCTGAAACAGTGCTAATTGCTTTGCCACTCCCCTCTGTGTGCCCTCCGCTGTTTTTCCATATAATGTAGAATAATAAAATTGTGAATACTATTGTGATCCTTGACAGACAAGTCTTCCCTACTGCTTAGCTCTGTGCATGATTAGAGATATAAGGAACAAACTCTCCAAAGATTCAAAGACTCGTTTCCAGTTTTTCCCTCAAAACCCTTGTGCTCATGCTGCCAGAACGCTGGCATGAACTGTCTATTCCAAGCATCAATAATTTCAAATCATAATCAAGAAGTATAATATTCCTCTTTGCTGTTGCAGTTCACTCACCTACAGCTGTTGCAGTAGGTCTTAGCAGAGTTTAACTTTTATGGAAACCACCTTCTGAAACAGCCTTAGAAAATAAACACTTTGGTTTCAGACAAAAAGGCCCATCCATCCCAAAATCTCTGACTGTAAATGTGATGATAGCAGCTGGTTATGGACACACAAAATATGAGGTGTGCAATGAAAGACCTTCCCCCAGCTTCATTTCTCAGCCCCAGCACTCCCTATCACTGTGGGCAACAGCCAGCAGAAGACCTACTCTACCCAGTTCACCTCAATGTCTGCAACCTCTTGCAGCACTGAGCTCCACAAGTTATTTCCAACAGTAGCAATTCATGTTGTTGTTGTTGAACCTTAATCTTAACAACAAAAAAAACTCATTTTCTTTTTAGAGGTAGGACTTCCACATTCATAGTGTTCTACATGCTTGACACAGGAAGGGACCAACTGGCCTCAAGGACTTGAAGTCCCTTCCAGGCCTACCCCATCTCTATCATGTTGCAGTGTAAACTTCACTAAGGCAATATAGCAACAGTATATACTCAAAATGAATACTTCAGTGATAAGAGGAATTGACAAGTCATAAAGGGCAGGTGTGTTTCAGGGATGTCACTATTACCAAATAAGGTAAACTAGAGAGGCGAAGGGCAAAAGTACAACACTTGGACACCCTGGGCAGACAGACATTTCCAGTCAGGAGAGCTCCGTGCAGTTCTCGGCTTAATCCCATTTTGGGCAATACAAAGGGAATTTAACTCGCTCAGTAACAGGCACGTTGACTGTAAAGCAAATATAGGCTCAAAAAGTTGGTATGGGATAGCATCCCAGGCTATTTCCGTGTTTAGATGAGCCTTAACTTTCTCACCACTTACACACATTCCAATCAAAGTCAAATAAATAAATAAGTGATGTACTTTTCACTCTGAACAACTTACAAAAAGCAACAGACTTTACAAGCAAAGTGTGTAGAAACACTCTAATGCCAATTTATCCCACTATACAGAGTTGCGATGACAGTAATCCTCTTAAAGGTGAAACTCCCCTGAAGCCTAATGACTAATAAAATAAGAATTCTTGTTCTCGAAACATTGAAAGTTTTGGCAGAGCTTGCTTTTCCTTTTTGCCCCTCCCCCACATTTGTTTTTTTTAATATACATGTTTTTCTGTTTTTGTTCATACCGGTTAACTATTTGATATAGATGAAATTCAGCCCCACTGGTTGTCCAGAGGACTTGAAATAGAGCAAATTCCTCAGATCCTCAGTTCACATGGTTCCTGATTTTCAACTGTGATTTAGCACTCGGTCTTAAAAGAATTTGGAAGCTCCCTTTAACTTTTCCTTCTTCAGCAGCCGCAGACAGACATCTTTTGTTTCCCAAGAGGAGCAGCATCCTACCACCTTTTTTGTTTGTTTTGTTTATGAAACCAAACCTGCGCGTTAGGTGTTGGCACAGTGTTTACTAGCTTTTACGCACATTACCAGAGAGTGATTCAGCACAGGCACATGGGTGCAGAGGTGTTCAGACAGGCGTTGAGAGATGTGGTATGAAGTATGTGTACCAAACAGAACAGTGAGTAACATAGATATACAGCTCCAGCACTGATACCACAAAAAAAAAAAAAAAAAAAACAACTATCACTGCTGCAATTAACATCTAGTTTCTTTGGAAATTGACTTGTGGTGTTTAGAATTCAGAGCAACAAAAATCTGACAAGACAGAGAGAAAAGCACTGTAGCGTTTGCCCTATGAAGATTCAACACTGAAATACACTGTCTATCGCAAGAAGTCTCAAACCTGCATTTCTTTGGCAAAGGTAGAAGAATCAGATTATAAATGTCACCAGTTTAATTTAAGGTGTGTACCTTTTCTACATGGTTAACATTTCTTTCTAGTTTGGAAGGAATGTTTCTCTACAAGCACAGAAACAGTCATCAGATATTTGAGAAAATAAAAATAGCACGCAAGTGACAGAGTATACGGAGAGCATACCACAGACTACAGCTGATTGAGTTGAGATATGGAAATTTTTTGCAGTTTTTTTGACAACCATATTTATGTATTTTGTTAGGTGCTGGCAAGTTGAAGGAAGAATGGTCATACCTGTTTGGAGCTTTAGTTTAGAGCTGAAGGAGGGACGAAAATTTTCCCCATTAGAAAATTCCTGAAGCCAGTAATATTATTTTACTGTTTTAAAATTGTTAGCTAACTAATTAGCATTTTGACATCTCTTCCTAGTAACTCAATGGACACATCAGTTTGGAACATACAGTCTCATTTAAAACCTCCCAAAATACGATCTCGACTTCACAGAGGTGAACCAATATGCACAGCCCCTACCACCCCTTGATAAGATTTCAGGGCTAGCAGTTGAACTACCATTTCTTGGGGCGTGTGCTTTGGGGTCTTCAACCAAATAATTTCTCACCATTTACGTCTTTCTGGATACATTTCACTTCATCTTCACCTCCCAAAACTCTGCCAGTTTATTACAGCAGCGGGGTTTCGTTCTGCCTGATAGAAGTCTTGAACAGCTACTAAAAATGTCACAGTTTGCATCAACCTTCCCTTTTTCCACACCCTACATTTCAAAGTGTTTAGGCAGCAACAGAAAACAATTAAAGGAAATTCATAGCTAAGGCTGAAACATACCATATGTTTTCAAGCAGAAGGGCACAAAACATCAGTAAACCACTGCAGTGATTACATACTCCCACTATCAGCCATTGAAAAACTATAGAACAATATCATCCCCAACTATTAATAACCATACTTCCTTTCTAGTATACAGCCCTCTTTTCTTAATTGTCTAACAAGGGTATTTTCATACAAACCATATTTCTCTTTCCCATAAGACAGCAGAAAGAATACAAGAAAGGATTTATAGTTCTATGTACATTCCCGCATCGTTCCTGACATTTAATTTATAGTTTTAAGTTCTCTATACTCACTGCAAACATGTTTTGTTGTATAGTTTATGAGAGAATTGAAAAATCAAAAAATTTCATCCCTGTCCTGACCTTCCTGGTTGATTTCAGGAAGGCCATTGAAACTCCTCTGCCCATGCTCCGCATGCTTGAAGCGTAGAATTGAAACAATGGTAAGTACCCTCTCATGAAGTATTTTGAGACGTAACATTTCAAAAGCTTTTTAAATACAAAGGTAAAAATTTCCTTAAATACTTAAGCAATAGTGATCAGGTTTTAAAAAAAATCAGTTTATAAATTGTCAGCATTTTCATTCCAGTGTGTGTTTTCCATTATTCTCCAAATTTGAGGTAATCTGTTTATGAATTTGAAGTAAAAGTAACTGAAGTGTCTGATTTTTACATTGGAAATACACATGCTAATTTCCAATTGCATTTTATCATAGTGCTGAAAAAATTTCACTAAAATTCCTTAAGTAAAAAAATGCAACACACTGTTTGATGGTTATATTTGAAATACCATCCCTCTGTCACTTCACAGCTGACAAGATATTTTCTTAGACTAATATAAATTCTTTTACGTCCAGGAAACTTGTTTGAGCACTTCAGCTGGACCACTGATCAAAGAAAAATAAGTCTCCTCCCATGTAATTGTACTTGTCAGAACAAAACTAGATACTTAAGGTGTATCCTAGTCACCTATTTGGTAACAGTCATGTAGAAGCCCTCACCTAGTTCAAGCTTTTTAAAAGTCTGGAGATGTTATTGCACTTACTGGAAACAATGCCATAAACATACCACATTAAAACACTCTTCAATATTTGATGAACTGTGTAATTTGCCAGAGCAGACAGGTTTCACGCTAGGCATAAAGCTGAAATATACAAAGGAGAGAAGGGAAAAAAAAGGCCTCGAGAACTTTGCCTCAAATTTTTTAAGGCATAGTAAAATATGATTGCTTAGAATTACACTGTCCTTCCTTGCAATTAACATTTCTTTATTTAAAATATCTTGCCTCCCACAGGAAAAAGGAAAATAACAGTTTTGAGAAGTATTTTGTTACCTGCAGCATGAAAGGGATGTTGAGAGATAGATTACTACTATAAAGGGGAAACTGATAATTTCTGTCATCTGAAGTGTTACTAAGTCTGCCTAAAAATTTGCAGGGTGCCTTATGAAGGAAAGCAGATGTGATGGGAGGTGGATGAACAGCACAAGTTCCATCAAACCAAATTCACTTTCTCCCCATTCCTCTCAACTTTTAAACACATTGAAGTATGGACAGAAGTCACAAGAAACAAGAAATTGTTACTGTAAAACTCCATTCATGTAAGCAAAGATTGCACCAAGTAGATAGAAGTCTCTTAAACACTCATCTTTTGAATTCTCCAACAACTTGCTGTGCATATTCATCCGAAAAGTAGGTGGTTAAGCCTTCTGCCTTTTGTTTTCACATTAAAATTATTATTTTTTTCTGAAAAAGGTTTGTATCATCTTGTGCCTTGCCTTACAAAAAGGCAACATCGGACTAATCAGCTTGCAGGTGAAGCACATCATATAGTACTTGTGCAACTTCATTCTTTGCAAGAGTGCTGTGTACACACACAACCTCTACCTCCGAATTTACAGTCCAAAGAGGAATCGAACTCACAAGACAGATCAGCCATGAGGGAGAGGCAGTGCAATGGAGGCAGGACTTGAGGCAGAGCTTGTGGCCACATTAGCTACGACACACCCTGGTACTTGTCAGAAAGGTTTCTTAAACCTTCAGGAGAAAAAGCAACGTTCCGCATCACTCAGTATAATGTTCCCTCAGCACGTCCAGCCCTCTTGTCAGTGCAAAAAGAAACAGACGAGCAAGCAGAGCAAGTCAAATGCTTATTAACTCATTAGTCAGCTCCCAACCAAAATTTACGAGGCTAACTATTTCTTATGAGAGATTTGGGATACTGTTAGCTGCTGCACTACCAGCAATTCTATCCAGGTTTGAGCCTTTATTTTTTTTTGGTAGCAAGGCCAAATAAACAACAGTAGCTGTTATGCAGCTTATTCCATATATTTGTGCATTTGCCTCTCCACATTTTCCATAAGGAATAGAATGAAGAAGAGTTTCCCATATATTTATTCTCTCATACCACACAAGCTAGTATTAATATTACTAATGTAGTCCATACTATTAAACTTCTGATTTGCAAATTGACTAAGATACTAAAAAAGCTGAAATAACTTTTTTTTTTTAAGAAAAAGCAAAATACAAGGAGACAGAAACCACAGACCTGTGTAAAGGCTATACTAAAAAACAAGGAATTGAGAAGTAGGAGAAAATGAATACAGTCAAGATTTTCAGCATGAAGGAATGACTCCAAAATAATTGAAAAGTAGAGTTGCTTTTAAAATTCTCTGTAAGAACATACTGATATATTGCCATCATTTTTTAAATTTTTCTAAGTGGAAAACATAACTAATTTGAGTTTATGTAATCTAGAGTGCCAAATCCCAAAAAAAACACACAAAATGAAAATGAAGATTGTTTCAGTGTTGTATGGATTTTATCTCAAAAAAAATTGTTTTAAGATGTCCTACAGCAGAGTGAAAAATCTCTTCTTCTTGACATTCCCGTTTTCCTCCAACAAGGAAAAAAAACTGTGTCAAGAAAACATTCCCACAGAAAATTTTGGCCAGCTATACCTGATGACAACTGATAAGGAAGTACCAGGGCGTCTCCAAGGTTTGCAAAGCATTAGGCACAAAGGCTCAGAAAAATATTTTTTAGTGGCAGCATTTTTTATCTTCTCCACCCTTGTCTTTATCTCCCTTTTATTTTGGTATAATTTAATTTTCTTTCATATTTCTCCCTTCTTCCCTTTATTACTCCCTACTTTACTGGTTTAGGAGTTATATGTTGATGATCTCCATAACAAGGTGGCTCTCCCTCTCTTTTTCAGGTGGCTGTTTTGGTGCAAGTGGAATTAATTCCTTCTGATGTATAAAATAAATACACTAAATAACATAGTGCTGTTATATTAGATTGTATTAAAGGAGAGATGGAATGATGTTTGAGTAGCACTTGTCAGAAGGGCATGTTGGGCCTGGGTGAACTAGGAACTTAAGAGTTTGAAAAATACTACTTGGAAAACTAGCAAGACACTCTTCACCTTAAAGCAACCCCAGTTGCACAGTAGAACAACAAAAAAATCCCACTCTACAGTTTTTCAGATGCACATGTTTAAACCTGGGACTACCTGGTTCAAACCTGCCTACTGATGAGCAGTTTTCTTATATAAAAGGGAAACAAAATTCATGAAGATGATGTTCAGTGCTCATGTTCATCCAGCTCTCATCCAGAGAGTTAGTGAGCAACATCTCTGCTCATTTGAAATGAGGAGTGAGCTTTAAAAAAAAGTGCTGATGGCATTTCATCTACAATTCTGAAAAAAAAGTAGCTCTCTACTCTGCCCTGTGGTTTGACCACAGCCTCCATGCCTCTGATGTGATGATACTCTTCCTGACCACAGGGCAGAGCAAAGCATTGCACTTCCACCTTATTAATGCTAGTTGTGAGGAAAGACAGATGGTCTTAAGAGCCCAGGTCAGGACACTGCAAGGCAGGATTCCCATTAGCTACCTTTTTTTTTTCCAAAGGAGGTACTGACTTTTTCTTCACCACCAGGTCTCAGATGGAAGCTTACATTTATTAAAAACCTCGCATTGCTACAGACTATACAGCTGTTTCTCCTGAGCAATGAGCAAAACAAATTATTCTGACAGGTATGTCAAGGTTGCCTTATGCTACACAGAACTCATTCATCTTCTCACTGTCTCATGATTTCTGACTTCCACCCCAGTTCAGTCTCTTTGTGTTCAGCCAACTAAGCTGGAAATTTGAGGTTTCTCGGGAACAAAGGCACTACAACGAGAGATGTATCTCAAAACACTCAACAGAACCCTGTTGGAAAACGTGTTGTCAGGCCAAAGTCCTCTCCCTGGTGTGATTATATGCAAACCATCTCACATGTTGGGATTCAAGCTGAAAAGTAGGAAACACATACTTACTGAGAAACTTTTTTTTTTTGGGGGGGGGGGGGGGGGGGGGGGGGGGGGGGGGTTGGTGTTCCACAAAGCATTCATTATATTTTTCCCTGAGAACTCCAAACAAAATCAGCTTGCAACTTTTTATTTAGTAACATCCTGAAGCTGCAAGATTCAAGATTTCCCTCTCTTTTTCTTCCTGTCTATTTCAATACTAAAGGGGAGAATCATTAAAAAAGAAAGAAAGAAAGAAATACCATACATCAAGAAAAACAATGTTCTTGTTGTTAGGAGTAAAAAGTTGTGGGGTTTGTTTTGTTTTTAAGAAAAAACTTCACCTTGGATAAAAGGAAAGTGAAAAGGTCTTTGGGGATTACTTTTTCACCTTCATCAGAAACTTTGGAGTAACACTAGGCTAGGGAAACAGCAAAAGGAATGAAGCATCAACAAACCATGTTGAAATGGTCATTTAATGTACAACGTTTGAAAGAAAGGAGGGAACAGAGAAGCCAGGATTGCTCTTTAGTGCAAGGCAGTTTTTCAGAAGGTGAGGTGAATTGTCTGCTATCCACATTTCAAGTGCAGTTGCATCATGTTGATAGATAGAACAAGGCATAAAATTTATAGTTCTTTGTCTAGATATAAGTTGTGCTGTTCTAAAATCAATATAAGCAGTGTTTTCTCCATAACAGGAGCCAAGCAGGGGGAATAAGATCAACCCAGCAAGATCTTTCAATGTGAGAATTTTCTTTAAATCACATTTCCCTGATGTAAGCCTATTTGACACAAGTGTGGACCACAAAGAGTGTCTTTTTTTTTTTCTTAAAGGCTGACTGCACTTTCATTGCCTTGCAAAATGAAACCCCATCTTCCACAATTCTCTGACCTTTTCCTTACCCTTTCTCTGTCCCCTAGAAACACCAAAGAGCTTAAGAGCTTCATGAACTGCTACTCTGTACTGGTTTGCTGCTGTACTAGGGAAAAAATATGGATTGCTCTTTGCACTGTGTGTTTTATACAATTGGAAAGATAAGCAGAAACCAGTTCTTCATTCTCCAGAAGATATTTCAAGTGCAAAGTTTTCAATAAATAACATTCTCTCAGCATAGATTTAGTGGTGTTAACTGCCTTCACCGTCCCTTGAAAGGTAATTAAAGCAAGCAAACAGCCATGTCCAAGCAAACTCCCTTCAGGAATCCTGCAAGCACATCACCCTCTGTGTGCTGTTAAAAATCAACCTGCAGCAAGTCACAACCTCCTGCAGCTACCACTGGAATTAGTCCTTTGTACCCTGAAGGCTGCACGTGTCATTGCTCAGGAACCTCCTCGAGAGCTATGCTGACATTATGTTGGTCACTCATGGTTGATTTTTGTTGGTCACTCATTGTTGACCAGCAATGACAAGAGAGCCCAGGATGGCTGCAGCGGCATCTGTTACTGCCACTGCAGCTCTGCAGCAGCAATAAGGTTGCACATCAACTCAGCTGGGCAAGCTGACATTGATTGATATAGCACTAATCAAACGTGTACACTGCTCTGTGAGTCATAGAATATCCTGAGTTGGAAGGGACCCACAAGGATCTAGGATGTGCTGCTGCAGGAGCAGGTGTTCCCAGCAGTCATGTCCTGCTAATTGCCATTGGAATAAGAGTTTCACTTCAGGGCTGGGCTAGCCTGAGCACCTCTTGTCACCATCAAAAGATGGTTCCGTTCTGCCCTCTGCCTCCTACTCTCACCACTTGCCTGCAACTTGTTTAGTCTTGGCCTCTTCCCTCAGTGTATCAGTTCAGTTTTCCAAACAAAAATTAAAAAAAAAGAAGACAGCTAAGATGACTGATAGATCTCACCCAAGCAGCAGGAGACACATGCCTCTGAAATGGAGCAGCAGCACTTCAGTAACAGCTTAATGAAATTTTAAGTTTGCCCAGTACCAATTCAGCATTTTTGATAACTGAATGCTAAGTTTAATTTCAGCATTTAATCAAGACGCGTATTCATCCATTCCATCATGATTATACCCAAACCACTGAGATCCAAACCCAAAATTGCTAGGCAGCAGTGTACTCAAATTGGGCTTTAACTTTCATCTCTATTTTCAGTTGTCTAAAATGAACTTGAAATTTAGATGATTCTGCTAATATAAAGCTGCTATTATATTTTTTAAATATTAACGTATCACAAAAGCAAGTGACAATTTAATAACACATTCACTTCATTAAAAACAAAAACACCAAAAAACAGTTCAGTTTTCCACCTCAATACAAAAAGCATAGTGCACAATATTCCACAGAAACCAGACTCTTATTATTCATATAGGCTTTCACTTCCTATTTTACTCAATAAGTTTGTTTTCAAAATAACCATGAAGTCAAAGAAACAATATAATGAAATCCTTCTAGAGATTCAACCAAAGACGCCTGTTGAACATTGTATTTCAGCACTGCTCAGAACACTGCCAAGTATTTGAAGTGAACATAACTTTTCAGAGGGAAGAGGAGGAAAAATACCACACTAATATGGCAGTCAAATACATTAACTTGAAAATATATATACATCTTTTAAAGCTTTTGTTTTCTGCAGACTGCCATTCTGTCAAAAAATAAATAAATGGTATTTTTCTCCCTTTTAGCTAAAAAAAAGAGGACAGAAATGGATGCTAGATGCCCAAAGATTAATAAATATTTAGGAAATGGACTTGAGTCCTTAATCATGATGAGTCCAGAGGACCATGAAGAAGGTGTTGAAAGAACAGGATCAAAAGATCAAGAGACTCAAATTCAAGTTGGGGGATCTGTTTATCTGTTAGAAATAAATCCTCTCTCTTGAAGTTAAAGTTTACACCTGCTTAACAAAAAGAAAAAAGTCCCCCTACCAACTGTATTAGTAAATCTCAAAGGCTTGGTGGGGAGCAATTAACATAAGACCAAAAGACACTGAATGCAGCAGAAGTGAGAGCTGTAGAAGTGGATATGAAGCCATGGAAAACACAGCCTAGAAGCAGATTTGTGGGAGAAGCAAGTAACAACAATTAAAGTATTTCTAGAGCATGGCAAGCAAGCCTACCAGCTAATTCCTAGCAAGCACTGTAAACTTTATTTTTCTACTGACAAATTCTCTGCTTTTATTTCAAGTACAGAAGTATAGATGGAAAGCATCCCTGTTAACTAAATCTTGTGGTTCATCAGCCATGGTATCCTGAGCCTGTCAGGTACCAATGCTTGTGTTCCTGTAAGTGCAGGAAACAATATTTTTTTTTAGTGAGTTTTACATGCAGTGATGACAGTGGGACTCTCCTAAGCTTGAACACATTCCTCTCAAGTATGGAAAAATAAGTCTCCCCTCCTTCCCATTATTGCCACAATAAATCAATCTTCTGAAATTGAAGTATTTCTGTAAAACCTTTTCCACAGGTTAACATAAAACATGAGCTGTCTCAATGACTATCTTTAACCGGTATTTTAACACCACCACCACCAGTGGATGGTCCTGGTTTATGAGATTCATTCACCCTTCCTCTGCTTTTTTTTTTATTTTTGAAGACTTGTAGGAACTAGAAACAACTTGAAGGAACAATAATGCACCACAACTAAGACAAACTACACACCTAATGAATACTCCAAATTCTCGTATCTGAAAACAAAATAATAATAATACTTGTAAAAATGAAAACATTGCGTTTTATCATTCAAGACAATACTTAGTCACCACAAAAATGAAATCTATCCTACGTTTATCTGGTTTGGATTAAAGGCTACTTTAGGGACCCTTTAGGCAATCAAACTACTGATAGAATAACCTCACTGTCTTCCCCAGAATGATTTTGGTTTAATTTGAATTCTTTTTTTGGATGCCTCATAGGGGAAGAATGTGCAGCATTCATTATTCACAAACCTAATACCCAGAGCTTTTCTGGGACAAAGGCAGCTAACGCTTTGTACATTCATTTGATGTGGAAATACACTTTCTGAGCTTGTGCAATGATATATGGCAAGTTAACCCAATCTTATGACTTCCAGCCAAGTTAAATACACTTTAAAACTTTCTCCGAAGAGTTGCATAGCTGACCAACAAAAGCAGATGTATTAAAGGGATGAGCAAACAAAATAAGTTATAGAGAAATATTGTATTCTACTTCTATTAAGAATTCAGGTAACTTTCTCTAATGTCGAAATTGCACGTTTACCATGAGGTGGGATCTACTTTATCGTCCCTGTTCACCTTGGGTCTTTAAAAGAGTTTAAACAGTTCTGGTCACAGAACTGCCTAAGAGGCATAGATACTCTGGCAACAGGAATAACTAACAAGGCTCTTTCTTTAGGAAAAAAAAAAGGTGAAAACTCTGAATTTGTTTATTCTCAAAAGCTTTTCTGTTGTCAAAGGGCTAAAAAAATTAGCCTACAGTCTCTGACCAGAAAGTTTGCCAAATAGCAAATGGGAAGTCTAAGATTTCCCATGTAAGTGATTCCATCATTATTTTTCCCCTTCTTTAGATGACGTGATTTACAGCCAAAACATCGGCAAATCCCTCAGCTGAAGCATGAAGAGAGATTTCTGAATCAGAGTTATTTTAATGCAACATAGGCTTTACTCTGGGTGGGGAGAAGCAGCTTCTAAAAATACTCAGATTACAAAGAACATTTCTGCCCATTCCCTAATAGAGGAAATTAGGAAGCGGTTTGTGAAGAGAATATAGGATGGTGGCCTTTGAATAAAGAAAGGTAAAGTTGTATATATTTGCTCACAGGAGCCACCAGTGCTGATACGGGGATGATGCAGCTTCATGTGGTGACAAACTGATTAAAGATACAGATCCATATCACAGCACAGGTAATATTTGCATTCTACATCAAAGTATATATGGCAAAATCTTAGAAGTGGAAATAGAGCTAACCTTCTACACACTTGGAAGGTTTTTGTTATGAGGCTATGTAAGACCAATAGGCAAGAGCACACATCAAAAACAATGAAACAGAACTTGTAATCATACCACAGATACTAGAATTGCTGTCATTACTTACCAAGCCAGCTATTGGAGTTGACAGACGATTGATCTTCTTAACAATGCCAGGTTTGATCTTGTTAATCAAACTGAAAATAAATCATATGATTTTCTGTTACATAACTCTAAGCATAAATATCACTGCTTATTAAGAACTACTTTGCATATATTCCTCACTTATATTACATGAATCACATAAATTTGAACCCATTAACAACCTTCCCTGTCCAATTTTTTAAGTCATTTTTTTTCAGCTGATTTCCAAAAAGCAACAATAAGAGATCACAGAAGCAAGAATGGGACAAGTCACAAAAATAAAGATGCTGAGAATGGCAAAGTGAGAAAAAATAAATAAAAAATAAATGCCTAGATAGGTGCAAGGAAAAGATTTGTGTTTCTGCTATATCAGTGGTGATGTTAATCAGACTCAAATTTCCCATTTAAAGATTTTCTTCTGATAAGAGTTCAGACACAGAAGATATGAAAAAATGTACCAAAACACTAATTTTCAGTGATCAGTGTAAAAGCTCTGATATTCCTATATAGGAATAAATGCGTAGAAAGTCACAGTTTTCATATGCTACCAATACCAGTATGATGTGTGCAACAATCACTTTTGGTGCATATGATTTACACACACAATTTGTTTTCTTCCTAGTCTTGACCAGAGGAGATTGCATCTCATAATATCACTCATGCTTTATATAGAATTCATAATTAAACTGAGAAGATAGGACAGATTAAAGCATCCCTGTTGAATGCCCAAGCCCAAATGAGCATCTTGTCATGCAGTGAGGATTTGAACATCGTTTATTAGGAAATAATCCTGCAGAGGATTCCTTGCACCTTTATTCCCAGGTTATCAGTCATGGAGATACCATGGGAGTTTAAAACTATTTGTGGGAAAAGGGATTTTTTGCTCAAGTAGGAAATATATTTAGAAAATAAACAAAAAGAACAGTTTATGTATACATAAGCGTATACATAAATGAAACGGAAGAAAGATTTAAGTGACTGCAGAAGAAGAAACATAGGCAACAGGTCCTGAGATTTTTCAGCTGCATTATTTACTGAAAATACATTTGATGACTTTTCCACAAAAATAGTGATCTTTTGAGGTGAAATTCATATATATATATATATACACACACACACACACACACTACTTAAATCTTCCAAATGCATGTTTTTTATTTGCTTTATTTAAGGTAGCATGAAATACGGAGAACTTTCATGTCTTTCTTCCTCTAATGTATTTAGTAAAAGAGATTTATAAAGATATTTGTAAAAAGATATAGTATAGCAAAGGATTTATCAGTCAGCTACTGATCAGTCAGTTACCATTACACACACTTGGTCATCAAGTGGGTCAATCAAGCCAACTGGGCTACCCTTGGAGTATAAGGTGAAAGCATAGGTCTGGTCTGCTGTAGTTTGTCAAATATTCATCTCCAGAAATAATGTGTATGTGGACATTAAACTAGTCAGTGCATGCGGGAACCAAGGCAACAACAATGCTGCATCTAATTTGTCTCCACTATTTAAAATCCGGTGTTCTGTCTACTTCAGTGAAAACTGGACATAGGAAGATGTTTCACACTTTGCTGTTCTCTATTTCCACTGAATTTCTATGGTAATCATTTATCCCTTGACTTCAAGTATGTAAAATTTAAAAATTATGATATGGGAGGACAGCTATATGATTGAGTGCAGCATAATTAGATGTCTTTACCTTTAAAAAAAAGTTGCATGCCTCCTAAGGCAAGTTGCTCATCTGAAGAGATTATAGAATGTTTTTCTTGCATGTAACTATTAATTACAGATAAATTTAACTGATTTACATTTGGCAGATGGAAGCTTATATTCTTTTGCCAAAGATGTGTCAACAATGAAGATATCAGACAGTTAGAATATATCAGTTCATTACCAATTCTTGAAGACACTACTGAAAAGTTACAGCTGAATACTATACACACACACCCCAATAAGTACATACCTAAAGAAATAACTTAAAGTATAAGCTATTCTGTTACCAGATTCAGTCTACTACACATTTGATTACACAAGTAACAAAAATACGGTGTCCATCCCTAAAACATCATTTAATCTTAAAAATATATTGCCTCCTTCGCATCACAAAGTTAACTGCAGAAGCAACTAGCAAGATAGTCTGAAAGGTGATGTGCCCAAAGGAGAAAAAATAGAACAAACAGGAAATGCAATAACATTAACAGAAGGAAAGATACAGAAATGTTGCATTTTTTCATTTACTTTGGTTATTTGTGATATACGCTAAAAATAATAACTCAGAACTGTACCCTTATAAATATTTTCTGGAAGTTGGCTTGGTTGAACTGATCTAAGAGTCTCTGAGATTCAAAGTATTTTTTAAGCATCACATGCAGACCTCTAATAGGATTTCTCTATACTGACAGTCTAATTACATTTACACCTTCTTTTCCTTAAACCATAAGGAGTTAGCACTGCTTCCAGTCCTGGAAACCTATCCTAGTAAGTACAGATGAAAATTACAGACATGTTGAAGCGACCTGATGAGTGGATGTTTTATACCTCTGACTCAGTCTACCAACGAAACCAGACAAGTTCCATTACTGCTAAGTCTATGACATATAAATAGAAAGAAGCTATTTTTTTTTTTTTTTGAGAAAACACTCTAGAAAAAGTTGAGGTCAGAGTACTGTTTGTTGTTGAAAGCGATAACTAATTCAGTCTAGAAGATACTGAAACCTGGGCTGCACATGCACATACAAGAACACATATTTCAACCTGATCTGGTGTGAAGTGTCCATGCCCATGGCAGCGGGTTGGAACTGGATGGTCTTTAAAAGGTTCCTTCCAACCCAAACCACTCTTTTTTTTTGTTTGTTTGTTTGTTTTTTATGTATATGTATGTACATGACACTAATATCCAACCTATTTACTTTTATCATTCTAAAGTACTTTTTTTTTTTAATTAAAAACAAACAAAAACAACAGCTTATAAAATATGTCAAGTAACATCCAATAGATTTTATGGTATTGATGTACTTGGATATAATTATAAGACGGCAAAATAACCCCTCTCATATTTTATGCTGAAGAGCAATACTGGTAAGTAGTAGACACATGAAATCAGAGGCCTGCATGCTATTTTTAATTTACAATTTCATAACCTTCACTTCTGAAATTAAGTACTTTTTAAAAGAAATGTTCTATGGGTGTCAAGTTCTCTGTGAGGAATAACTCTCTTTCAGGATTTAGAGAACAGCTAGCACATGGAGTTTACAACAATTTCTTGTGGAGAAGCAGGGAAACCACCACCACCGGGCTGACAAGTAACTGAGTATCTTGATCACAGCCATGCATAAGCTGAAGAGCAAGTCCAGTGATGCCACAAGCATTACAGCCAAAATAATTAATCAACACGCCAGAGGATTAGCACAATGTTCCAGCTAAGACACAAGGAAGTGTGTTGGACAACACATGGAATGTTTAGATCTAGAAAGCAGATATTTGCCATGGGAAGGAAGAACAGCTTTCAAACAATATATATTTTTATATGCTTACTTCACAATATTTTTGTTACTTAAAAAATTCCAACAGGCCAAGAAGGGAAGAGGCCAGCTAACTGAAGCATTTTAGCATAGGTAAGTCAATACTCACTCGCACAACAGGACTCCATTTTCTAGAGCTGCTCGAAAGTCTTTGGTTTCAAAGCTTTTCCCAGTAACTGTCTATAAAAATAATAATTAAGAGTTAATTTGACACATGCATACAAAATCAGGACTAGCAAGAACATCTGAGAACAGTTCAACACGTAGTTCATATTCTTTTTTTTTTTTTTAAATATTAAACTTTTAAAAAGTCTTTTTAAAAACAGTTCTTTGTGCCTCAAAAGAAGTCAGATTCAACATCTTCAAACAGTTTCCTCTATTGCAACACAATCTTCAGCTAAGTTCTGTGGGAATACTTATTGTTGTATTCTAAAGCAATACCAGCTATACCGAAAAGCATAAATTAAATTTGAAACAGAAGTGCTAAGAAAGTCTTTTATCTCCTACTTCATTTTACAGCTTGTACACTCATGATATCTGGCATGAAATATTTTTTTTTCCCCTGGCACTTGCACCTAAGGCAGTGTGACTAAGGAACCACTCTGGCATGTCTTTGTTACCACATGCACATCAATTCCCATTAGCTGGCAAGTGGTAAGACTATACTAGTGGGGCTACTTTATATATACGGGGTGAAAAGCAGTGAACAAGAACACAAGAACAATGTCTTACAAAGGACTTAAGATACCTGATGCCAGAAACATTGCCTACAGGTTTACAGCAAAGCTCTTTTCCACAAAAGAAATTTGCTTCTGGCATTACCCCACTCCATCTCAAAAGAGACCATCAACGCAGTACCCTTCTCAAGCCTGAACTCATTGAGATTCTTCTTACTAGATTCCCCCTCTGCACAAGTCCGTTGAAGTGAACAAGCAACCGATTTCTTATCAACACTCAGATTAGTAACACACACACAAATCAGGAAGGACACAAAATTTCCAGAACGGCCCAAAAGCATTTTATCTCAGTTGAGTACAGAAATCAAATGCTAAGAAAGGCATTTATTTTTGCTAAGCTCAGAGGTCTCCAGGTCAGTCACAAGCTTATTACAAGCCTTCTTCTGAGGATCCTGACCATCTCCATCACTGAGCAGGACTTCAGGCACACAATTAAAAAGTGCTGTGGCATCCGTGTGCATCCAGACCAAAGTTACTGGTTACCACAGTAATTAAAGAAATTAGTGTTGGAACAAATGAACAGTGCTTGGTAAAAGAGCAAAGGAGAGGACACAGCTCTTTAAGGAGCTGCTAAATTATCACCATTTCATTTTTCCCTAAATTGCTAAAGGAATGCATGCTACCACTAGAAAACCTAGAATTAAGCAGTTAGTTTTTACATACGGTATTTTTTAATTTCAAAAACTTGAACTTCAATCCTTCTATTGAGAACAAAACTAGATGTTACAAAAATAATCTAATGGGTTTAAGTTCTTTTCTAGGACTCCAATCAATTCTTAGAGTCAAAAAGTTATTCTCGTTTTAGAGTTTTCTCAGACATCTGTGGAACTGCACAGTATTTTTTTTTTTTAAACACTCTTAAGTCACACAAGCAATAGACAGTGGGATGTTTCTTTCACCTAAGGTAGCTGACCAGAGTTTGGCCCATTCCAAAACTGCAATGACATATGTACCAGCAAATAACCATTATGCTGAAATACATGCAGTTGTAATTTTGCAAGGAAACTACGGAGGTCAGTCCTAAAAAATTATTCTCAAGAAGCCAAGGAAGATGTGTCACTGAAGACACATTAAACTTCAGCATAGCTCCTCCACAGGAGTGTCACACTGCAATGCATAATCACATTTTCATAGCACGTTTTCATTTCCTAAAGTTATTTCTAAGCAATTCAAAAAACAAAACAGAACAACAACAAAAACTTATCCAGAACAAGGTGTGGAATATTTTTGACTGTTACAAAGTTTTAAGATGGATCAACTCAGATAAGTCAAGGCCATCCTTGAACCACAGGAGTCCAACTTCAGCACAAGATTGTAGACGCTAGTGTTAGCCTTACAGACCTCTTAAAATTACATTAAGATTAGAGGATATCACACTGAAAGCCTTTTGACTAAGTTATTTGTGCAGCCACTGTGGCAATCAACATTGATTTGGTATACAGGATGGAGCTGTCAGACTGATCTTGCAACTAGCAGATTTTGGAGACTACCTGGTTTGTTGACGTTAAAATAAAAGCATCAATACTGCCAAGTTCAGCTTTATTAATATTGACTTTTAAAGATCAACTAATAATTAAGTAGTTAAGAGGTATTCTTAAGGAACAATTTAATACTGATGGCTTGAAACTGAAACATTTTCCAAGTTGCACAATACCTTGAATTTGTTGATGTCAGAAAAAAGTAGTACTCTGTTTTAAACTCAGGTTTCATAGAGAGAACATTTCTTGCAAGGGACTTTTATCCAGCTTATACCCACTGCAAGGCATCAAACACAACTGTAATATTGTAGTCTACATAGGAAAAAGATACCATTAAAAAATTGAAAACCATTGACCAGCTCAGATGTCCCCAAATTTTAACGGCTTAAGTAAGACAAAGTGAATCGCACCCGAGATACTACCTCTTCAAAGAATGTCTATAATTTGTGAGTCATTGTTTATTCATTAAAACTGCTTATACTGGGTGTGGTATTCTTATGTAATAGACATAATTGATTTTGAATAATTTTTCAACCACTTAGGCCATGTGATCCACCAAACAATAAAAGAAACATCTCCCAAAAGCGATTTTTATCCATGTCTGAACATAATCTCTTTGTCTTTTTTTCTCTCCTTCCTTCAGCTGAATGCATTTTGCTTCCTTCTGTTTTGAAGGAAAGAAGGCAATGACATAATTAAAGACTATATCATAAATCACATTTAATTGCTGCAGTAAAACAGTTTGATTTCAATTTTGTAGGAAAGCGTCCCCTAATACTTTGGTAACTTGCAATTGCTAGGTCTATGCAATTTACTTCAAACAGCATGTAAATCAAGACTTTACACACACACATGCAGAGGGCTAATTTAACTTCAGGTTTGCTATGATTTATTTAGGAAGCAAATCAAGAAGAAGTAAACAAAGAAACCATTCAAAAGATGTCATGACATCAAAATCATGAAGGAATGAACAAAAAACACATAGCACAAAAGAATACACTAATTATATGTCTCAGTACCAAAAGTAACACCGAGTACATTTCAACTTGTCCTACTAAACGCCAAATATAGCTGATCATAACGGGCCTTTTTTTGCCTTAAAAGCCATTAAGAATGGCAAGATCTTGCAGCGTTAAGAAATCATGCTAATGGAGTTCACATCAAATTGCTTCCATGATTTACACCTATTCGAATGGCTTCCCAGGACAGGCAGCCATCCTGTAGGACTATAGAAGTTTTCATGGGGATTGGCTTCCTATATATACGTATAGGCCACATGTACCTCACACAAATGCAAAGTACCAGCAGATTTCTTACCTTAATTTTGCTGTGGTGAAAATACTACAAGCTAGACTCTCCCCATCAAGTGCAAAACCAACACCACATACCTAGGCATGCTGGTTAATTGATTCTCCATCACAAACCTCTTAGCTGCTAAAACCCAAAAGAGAGGCATTCTTCATGCCCAAACCACAGCCTGAACAAAGCCTTACAGCAGAAGACCCCACCAGCCATCTAGTCTGCTCTGCAGTTCACGTTGCCAGTCCTACTCTCTTGGTCTCATGTTCAAAGGTCCTCTAATACAGCCCCATTTAGACCACACAACCCCAAGTCAAGCAAGGACCCCACAGACTGATCCGTGAGAAATGTTAATTGCATCAGTGTGAAGCATGCAACTCCCTGATGTAGATCTGTAGGTTAGGGATGGAAGATTCAAGATAAATACCAAACCATTTGTGAAAGAAATAGCCTTAATACTGGATTGCACACGGATCCCACTGGGCAAGAAGTTAATCAGACAGTGACCTCAAAGACACTAAATTGATTTATGAACTTCAGGTCCCAAGCTTAGCCTGCAGCAATAAAAGCCAAGTTTACCATCATGCTGTAGAGATGATTGCTAATGTTCTGTAAAGTGGGGCACTGATACAAAATCTGATATTGTGGTACAGTCCCTACTGCAACATTTCAGCTGTGTGTGCCAGTTTCCCTGGGTTCTGTCACAATGCCTGCCTCCACAGAGCTGGGTCTGTGCCAAAAACTAAAGAACGGAGAGATCACCTCACATATGCGTCAATGTCTGAATTATTACCTTGCTAATGGCCTTTTCTTCTTTTTTCAGTTACAAAAAAAAGTGGATCAGGTTCCAGGGTGAGTGGCTCCATCATTGCATAATCCTAGCATTACATATCTCAGTTTACAGCACTCATTTAGCTCTAACCACCCCTATCCAATATATCACTCCCAAACTGTATTGTTACTGTGTACAGTAAGATGCACAAGGAGATAAACAGACTACACCCACAGCCAACAAGCAAGGATTCAGAAAACTCCCAGTGCTCTGGCATCTGTATTTTTTGGCAGGACCTGGAAGTAAATTCATTGCACATTTTATAACACATCTTGAGTCCATTTCATTTTACCTACAGTTGTCAGTAACATGTTACACGTCAGCCTGACCGATTTTGCCTTTTAGGGTCTGTCAGGAAGGAAGAGGCCTATAGCACAAAACTAGTAGGTTTTTATTTATTTGTTCATTTGTTTTTTCCCCTCTCTTGCAGGAACTGGTGGTTCTTCTAGATGGTGACAATAAGCACCAGCTTTGTGGAGAACTTCAGATGCATTCACCCAAAGTACTGCAAAAAGGTCCTGCCCCACCTTTCACAACTATTTATAACCCTTCTTAAGTATGCAGGAGATGAACTTTTGTCCTTGATCAGTAGCTGTGAACAAAAATACTACCATAATCCCTTGAAGCAAGGAGCTTGTAGTGGTCATCCTTTGCAGACTTTCTGTCCAGTTTTCTCCTCCCCATTTCTTCTTCCTCTCTAATTTAAGTCTAACATCACCACAGTTCGCTGCAGTAGTCAATTTATTTTGTTCAAAACCTTCCAAAGGGAAGATGATAGGAACCATATTTGGGGGGTTGCATACACAACCTTGAACAGAGAAGTGGCTAAATTAGACTAATGACCATCTGGGTAGAAAGCCTCTGTCTTTGCAGCAAACAGCCAGACCAGAGAGGTTACTAGCTTTCTCAAGGCCAAGCACTGGAAAAGAGCAGCTTGTTTCTGAAGCAAGCAGGACCTACCTCCTTGAGATTTTAGGCCCTGGGAAGAGTAGGCATTTATATCTTCCACCCATAATAGAATTCTGCTGGCATTTCATTCCTGGTAGCAGGAGAGATGCCTGGTTCAAAGCAGCCCAGGAAACCATGCTGCTATCTTCCTTTCCTATCACAATTTAGTTGATGGCCCAAACTCCTGAGAGGCTAACAAGTGCTCAAGAATGTGGTACCCACAGAGGCTTTCCTTGTAACTGCCCAGCAATGAACTTATGACACTGCCAACCCTAACAACTTCATATGAGTGAAGAGCAATGTCTGGATTTCTACAAAAGGAAGCTCCTCCTCTTTAATTCTTCACAATTCATTACTAAAACCCATGATGGGTTTGACTGCACTGAAGAAAACAGACAGGATATCTGGAAATAACAGCAAGAGTAAGAAGGATGAAACCGATTAATATTTTTGCCATTGATCATTTACAGTGGTGCATGTGAATGCTCCCCTTTGTATCTGTAAGGCTTCTGTTTTTTTCAGCTGGAATAATTCCTGCTCTATTGCTTAATGCAGAGATGTATTGTCCTGCTTAACCCCATACCCCAAATCCCTAGACATAATTTTGGTTTAGAGGATGTGGAAATCTTTCAATCTTCAGCCAAAAATGCCTTTGATAACAAATCAAACGGACATTTATGAAAGGAAAAGACTGATTGTTGAAGAAGTCTTACTGCAATTTTCTATCATCATCATAATGATGGGGTCTTATTGTGGTATGCCTGCTGAAAGAGTCATGCCAAGACTCTTGAAATAACACGTAACTTTTTTTATCACATACAAAAGTTGAAGAAAAGCAATGGATAAGGGGAAAGCAAGGAGATGCGTGTTTACTGGTATTGTAGGTATGAGAAGTACAGATCTCTTCACATCAGCTGCTTACACTCTGGTTTCTTATATGCTTTTTCATTTCTTCTGCCAAAAATTCTGAGGAATGGAAATGAAGTCTTTATTCCAGTATTTAAGGGAATCCCTGACTTAGGGGAACAATACTGCAGAAAGAGCAAGGATATTTTCCATAAACATTTGAGATCAAGCAACTCAGTAAAGCTTCCCCACCCCCAACCCTCCCAAACAAGATCATCCCAGAAGTGACAGCAAGATGAATAAGCTTACTGTTGTTTATATTGGTGACTGTACTGACAGGTGTCAAACTATGAAAAACAACATACATTTTGTTTGTGTGATAAAAAATTCTCACTGTATAGGCAGATTGGCAGCATAAAGTAAATGGATGTAGGTGTTCCAGTAGGACATAAAGCTTGCAAATGTGAACTGAAACTAGAATGACTATCAATCTCTGGAAAAAAAATCCAGTCACTGAGATTAATATAACATCATAATATCCAAATAAATCAGATGTGCCTATAAATTCTGCAAACAGTTTAAATGTACACCATTTCTCAAGTCACCACCCTAATTTATGCATCTGGACTTCAACTTGAACCACAATTCTTTACAATTGCCTGTAGTGACAGGACTAGGGGCAATGGTTTTATATTGAAAGAGAGTGGATTTAGATTAGATATCAGGAAGAAATTCTTGACTCAGAGGGTGGTGAGTAAGGCAATGGAACAGGTTGCCCAGAGAGGCTGAATTATATACATACAAAAAAAAGTTTTTCTGAAAGTTCTCTTTTCAAAGTAATTCACATCATAATGCTGATGCCCTAGACTTCAGGGTTTTTTTTGTTTTTGTTTTTTTTTGTCATAGAAAAAAAAGAAAGGTGAACTTACCCAGGGAACAAAGTCTATGAAGGAATAGTTTCTAGAAAAGTCATCTACTGAGTTAACAAGAGAAGAAGGGAGCAAAAATTCCATTTTCACTGGTTAGATATCTTTTAATGATCATATTTCATAATGTACATGCTCTCATGCTAGCCAAATTTTGAGCTCACCTATTGTAAAAGTCATTTCATATGTCGCTTCTTAATCTTTTCTTGTGTTTTTTTTTTTTTTTTTCCCCCCTGTAACATCTACCTCTTCTTCACAGCATTCATTGTTACCTGACCTAAAGTTGTTCACTTCTCCAAGCTAGGGAATAAGTGATCAAAAGATAAATGAATCCATGAATAGCTGAGTCTCAGCTGGGCTTCTATATAGTGTCAACCTGGGTAACACAAGACAGAGACGTTGCCCTGGGTAGAAAAATCAATGTGTTCTGAACAACTCCTTAGGAGGCTGAAATAAAAAGGCTAGAAAAATATCAGCAACAAAACAGCTTAGAAAACAGTACAACAGCATGCACAACGTATGAACAGAAGGTTTTGTAGGGCTACTCAAGCAGCCCTGAAATTGCACCAAAGCCTCCTTTCCCCCTTCATGCCAAGTGAAAGGTTTGCGTTTAGAAAGCATCCCAAATAACTTTGTGCTTTAATATGGCACTAAAAATGAAAATGTACCCCCCACCATAACCCCCTTACACAGCAAACCGCCTCTCCCCAGCCCCCAAACTCCTATAGCTATTGACCTGTGGGTTCCCAGCATCCACAGATTCAAATCTGTCTATCCACAGAATACTGGAGATAAGATAAGGACAACATCTGGACTTCATTCAGATTCTTGAGGCTTAGCGTACCCAAAGATCCAGCGATTCAGCACCCTAATGAGACGGGCAGTACATGACTCATGAGATGGCTGGCCACATGCTATCACAAAGAACTTTGAGTTGGGACAATTAAAAAAAAAAAAGCAGCTGAAGAACTATGTGAAATCTCTCCATACCATTGTTTTGGCTATGGAAGGAAAACAGTTTATGACAACAGCAGCACTTGGGTTACAAATGAACAAGGAAAAAAACGTTTTCATGCATTTTCAGTTAAAATAGAAACATTACTTGAAATATCAACAGATAAAGGTATATCAACATATACTAAGATCACATTTGTCTAGGGAAAACGTAGAGAAAGCATTAAAAGAATACATTTTTGCTGTAGAGGTACTAAAATCACATTTGTCTAGAATGTTATTATCTTAGTATTTTTAACTAATGTATCCACTTTGTTGTAATTGAATCTTTAAATACCTTATTCTTGTTCATGTAAAAGAAAAGATAAATGCAAGCTTGATGGTTGTATTTCCCAAGTTTATAGCCCAATTTTATTATTATTGTAATTCCAGGCCAGGGAGTATATGCTGCAAGTTTCAGTGCAAGCTTTTAGTTCATTAGCACTTGTTTTGTAGGAAGGACTTTAAACAGTGCAGTATCTTTGCTTACAGCAATTAAGAAAAATGTAACAACTCCTCTTCTATTTGCAAGCTAGTCTCTGTTGCAATTATTTATGTAGGTGGCAGAGAGAGACAGAGATACCAAATGAAACGTCCCAAACCAAAGCACATTTCAGTCCTAGATTACACATAGACTGCTTTACTAGTAATTCTGGGTGCATTTAATACTTTGAGTTTTCATATAGTTTAAATCGTTAACAGTGTAAATACACACGGTTCTCCAAAGTGGATGGTCAGAACCACGAGCAAGCCAGAGATCTAACGACAAGGTTTTGTAACCACATTCGGCACAAGGAAAAAGGCACCGGATAGAAAGAATAAGCACACAACAGGGAAATGCTTCAGATATAATTGCTTTCACATGTTTAGAGAGGTTATTCATGCGTGGAAGTCATTTCTTGTTATTAATGGAGATTTTTCAATCTTTTGAATTTTTCAGTCTTTACTGGAAGCTGTACTTTCAGCAACATACCAAGACATGGTTTGAGCAAGCTGCAGTCAAAAACACTCACCAACTCCCCTCCTCCCCCCCCCCCCCCCCTTTTGCACATACACCCACACTCACACATACGCGGTTTGGGGAACCAACAGCCTTCTGACTGCATCTTCTCTCCTGTCTCCACATTCCCTAGCTTTTATATCTCCTCCTTTCACATCCACGTTTTCCCAAGCCATTTCACCAGGTTTACGTAGCTTGTTAACAAGTAAACAGATTGGCAATGAGCAAAAGAAATTGTGCAGAAACTAGCATTTAACAGGGTCAAAAGACACCATCGAGGCAATTAGTGTCACATACAGAGTCTGGAAAAAAAGAAGTCATGGCACCGGTTCCCAATAAGCTATGGCACTTAACATGAATTGCAGCATTTCAAAATTCTAATGTTATCTAGTGACAGTTATGTAAGAAATAAACCATTAGGTGGAAGTTGCAGAAAGTAAAGCTGAGTTCACTGACTTCAGCTGTAGAAATATGTTATTCTCTCAATTTGGAATAATTTTCAAGGGGAAAGATTAGTTTAAGGGAACTCAATTGGTTTTACATGTTCAAAGACTGTAAAGCTCCTGAATACTATTATGTTTAGTTTTCTAAAAAAAATATTTAAATCTACAAAGGCATTTTAAGAAGTGAGAGTGAGTAAGCAGTAGAAGCAGCCCTAAAGAACTGCCACATCAGGCTAAAAATATTTTTAAAGGATTTTTTTTTCCTTAAGTCTCAACATTTAAAGGAATATAAACACACATAAATAATTATATTAGGATACTTGAAATACACTGTACGTGCACCAAGTCACTAAACTGGAAGTAAGACTTACAAAGGCTCCATTTCCCACCACTCATAGCAATATGTTGCATTACAGGTAATGAGCTCCTAATATTACAGCATTTGATGGCAGAGACCATTGCCACTGCCGTGCAGCACCACCTAATGAGAGACGCCAGGTACAACAAAGGACCAGAGACTGTGCTTACATGGAGTCCCTCTCTTTGGGAGGAGATGAAAGAAATTGCCTCTGGCAAAGGAATGAAGTAATTGCAGACAGAGGAGGAAGGATGGCTACATAGGAAATTGAAGTTCAAGGGAGCTACAGAAGGATGTTGTTCATCTGAAAAGACGACAGAAGCAGAACTGGAAGAGGCAGAATATTGGTCTGGGGAAAGGAAGAAAGAAATTAGAAGTTCAGTAAGTTTTCCTGACTAATTTTTCTCTCTGATTATGTTTTTGATGAGTTCTAAAATATGAATGCTTCCCTTTTAAAGGATTTAAGGATAAAGAAATATCTGGTGAACATGCAGCAAGTTACTGAAGTGCCTTTATGATACTTTGAGAACTTAGAAATGAACATGCTCTCATACCTGACCAAGCAGCTTTCAGCTTTTCAAGGGATCCTGTTTCAGCTATGCAGTGTTCAAGACCATCCTGTCATCTCATGGAAGATGTAGTCCCAGCCTGGACAGTAGCCTATGCTATTCACCCATT
This sequence comes from Cygnus atratus, assembly GCF_013377495.2. Lineage (NCBI taxonomy): Eukaryota > Metazoa > Chordata > Aves > Anseriformes > Anatidae > Cygnus > Cygnus atratus. The sequence goes on from NC_066362.1 coordinate 164,634,000, forward strand.
ATTGCCCATGTTATCTTCCCCCACCCCAGATGCCATTCCTTTGCAATTTGAAATGCATTTGCCTTCAAAAATTAAGAAGTCATTACTAAGAGAAATCAGGGATCAGGCTTCAATCGACCATAAGAATCAGGACCTCACTCTTAAAGACTGAAGATGTTTTTTATAAGGTCCCTCTTTATGCATGACACTGCCCTTTCCTATCAAAAAGCTTCAGTCCAGTCAGCATTTGAGCATCTCAGACAATTACACCACTAGCAAACTCTGGTTTTGCAGGGGTCCCTTCTGCCTAATATTTCCCTTTGCAACACCACAGAAATGTCTGCAACTGTCAGAATTGTAGGTGGCCCAGCGTCGGGCCACCAAGATGATCAAGAGACTGGAGCACCTCTCCTCTGAGGAGAGGCTGAGGAAGCCGGGTGGCCCCAAAAGGAAGCGGCAAGTGGCAATTACTGCTGCGGCCACTGCAGGGGAACCACCTTCCCATCTTTCCTCTTAGCCTTTGCCACTCCCCACTCAACCTTTCTTTCAGGCTGAGAACTGACAGAACCCAAGTGTTAGTTAACCACCTCCAGCGTGACACTTCCTTCAGCCATTTTATTGCTTCACTGCAGATGAAGCTTTTTTCTTTTTTTAAAGGAACCAAACTGGTTTGACAGAGTGCTTCCCTCCTCACCAGGGTGTGTTTAGAGGAACCGAAGATAAGTCTGACTGTCATAGCAGCTACACATGGTTGCTATGTGCACTGCCCAGAGGTAGGATTTAATAGCTAGTCAAAAGCAGCCAACCTCGCCCCCTTGTTTCAGAATACAATTATAATTTGCTTATATTATGACCTCCTTGCAGAAATCATAGAATCATTTAGGCTGAAAAAGACCTGTAAGATCATCTAGCCAGACTTTTTGCTAAGGTCTCCTTGCAAACAATTCCATGCCCTGCAAGGGCGAGGCAGATATTTTCTAGAGTTTTCACTTGACCCCATTAAACATTTAAAGTGGGGATCCTCAATATCACTGAAATTAAATGCAATATTTTTTATATTATTAGAAAATTCCATGTTGCTGAAAAATGTATTCTTCTCAAGGGACTATCGACAAATAGGATATCAGGCAGATGCAGATAAATTTTTCCTCAAAGAGAGGCACGGACCTAGACTCGTATGTAGAGAAAATAGAGGGGTTCCAACCTGTGGTGTGCTGGTTCATGTATACTCACATAATCTCCTCCAATTATACAGCCACAGCGATTAGAAAAAATAAAAGCCCCACAAAATGTGCACACAAAAAAAACACCAACATGCAAGCAGGCAAATCATATTAGAAAATCTAATATCCAGAGTGATAAAAAAAATTCTTGGAAGACTACTTGGTTCCATTCATCTGTAGCATTAAGCTTGTGTATTTTAACCACAGAAGAGACACAGCTTTCGGATTATAAACAGATGCATGCACTTGGGGCATTTTTCACCAATAACTTGACTTCCTTTTGTCTTTAAAGTAATAACGCGTTAAATGGAGAAATATTATCAATAATCCATGCAGTTTCTCAAAGTTGAAGAATATCCTTGTCACGAATGACAGATTTTCTTCCACTCCAGGCAAGATGCCTCAAGCATTTCATCTTTGAACTCCAGTGGTTTCCTATGATCTGCTGCCTTCCAGAGCACGCAGATTTCAAGAACGTCTGAAGTTCTGCCTAGCAACAGAGACAAAGCACAGACTGCTGCGATTTAAACATTTTCCTCTATATATACTTCATGAAGTTATGCCGATTTCTGGTGCTTGATCTGGTAAGTGATTAACATTTCTAAATGAAATTTCCAACATTTTGTTTGCAGTTCAGTAAAGTAGCTGAAGACACTTCTACCATAACAAAAACAAAACTGGGAAATGTTTTTAACGTTAGGTCACTGCTTTATCAAAGCAGAGTGATGTTTTTGCTTTTTTCATTTGAAACTCCAGACAGAAAGGAATGGCACTTTGTATCATCAATGTTATTTCCTGTGCAAGATTTAATTTTGTTTGGGGGCATCACAAAATTATGCACTTTATTGGACACATATCCTCTTAAATATTTTCTGCCTGAACAAAAGGTTGGATTCAGCTTTGGCTTGAAGCATCCAGACGCTACTTGCACAACACGCACAGACTAAAACAGGAATTATCCCATTGAATTAAACTAGTTGTCCATCCTGCCCAGCATTCTGCAGTGACCTGCACCAGGTATGAAAGCATGTTCCCGGGGTGGGGAGGGATGATACCAGTACTTTCATATTTAGACTACAGGAGTTCTGGCCTTCTCTATAATTAAGTGGTAAAAGACATGGATTAAGAGAGCACCAAATCTCTTCACAAACAGTTCTCTTGCATCAGAAATCATTGCAGTATGGGAAAATATCACCCACAACTTTTCCAACCCATCCTACTTCCACATATAGCAAAGAAGTCTCTAAGCAAGTAAACCTCAAAAAATGATAATAGAAAAAAAAAAATGTGATATAGAGTAGGGCAGAGGAACTTGTGTTCAGGGAAGGCTGGAAATAGCTGGAATATTAATTAGATCCATGCAATGCCTTTTTATTTTATTTTTTATTTTTTTTTTAAACTATGGCATGTAACCATGAATACGTCACAAAAAACTCACATATTTTAGGCTGGCCAACATTCTCCGACTGGTATGTCAATTTGAGGGCCTGCATTTATTTGGGGTATAAATTCACGCAGAATCTGGGTATAGCTTGAAAACTGATCTCATGTATCTTCTGACATATTCTGACCTCTGCTGTCATAAAGTGGAATTTATTTTGACAATCATTTTTTCTTTAAAGTACTGCCTTCAGCTGAATAAGTTTTTCAATACCTGCAATTATCCAGAATAAAGAAATGATGGGAAAGGATGGGAAAGCTGCTTTTATTTTACACTCTGAAGCACAAAAATTAAGTGCCCAAGCTTGTCTTTTCCCCTCATATTTCTATTATCCTGTCAACTACTATAAATTGCCTATTTGATTATTACATAAATGCACATAGGCTATTATTTTAGCATCTGGACTTGACACACGCTACTAAGCTGTCCTAGCAACTTCTTTCTCTGGGAACACATTGCTTTAGGCTTGTGCACTACGGCACTGTATTTTACCAGCATTATGACAGATACTAGCAAAGTCACCTAGCACACCAATATACAGACTCTACTGCTAACACGAGCCTATGCAAACAAATGGTTTTAGGCATATGCCTTTTTTTTTTTCAGTTTAGTCTCATTTTCACTGCAAAACTATTCTACAATAGACCAGCAAGCTCTTTTTTTTTTTGTACAAGTCTAGGAAGTTTATGGTGAATTTTGACAGTACTGTTTGGAAAGAAACTATATTCCTAATACCCCGTACATTAACATCACTGAACACATAAATCTGGATGAAGGGCATCCATCATGATGTGCTACTTTTAACCTGCTCTTTCCATCACAGTTAAGACTCCTTCCAGACCTTAGTCTTGAATATTAAGGCATGGACATTTACTGTATTCATCACAGATGCTCAAAGAACATTTGCTCTTCCTCTCCCATCATACCACCTGACACTTCAAAAATCAAACCACATGATTTCTATCAGACTTCCTGATCTCCCTCAGCTGTAAGATGATCAAGGTCAGATTATAAATACTTGATCAAATACAAACCACAGACTGTATCTCCCATTAGGTAACATTTTTGACTAAAAAACAGAAAGACAGGGGCACAATGCTCAAGTGTTTTGCCAGCGAATGCACTTTTTAGTCCATGTTTAACTAGGAAAGAGACACTAATCTCAAATCAATAAGCTTACCCCAATGCCAAAAACCCACCTACACACACCATTCCAATAATTACCCTCACATGGTTTTATGGTTTCTTCTGCCTTCAGTTGCAGCCACCATCTGCTGGAAACTACAACAGCAAGTGCCTCAAAAATGTTACTGCAGCTCCAGTAACAAATGCCTGGTTATCACTGTCAGCAATGGGTTGTATCAAATACCACAGATGTCCTGTATGTTTTAACTATACAATTAATATTTTAAAAATATGGAACAACTTTAAATAAGACATGTCAAGACATCTCAGTTTCCCACTCGAGGATTTTTACTAATAAAGACAACAGGTTTTCATAAGCTAAGACAAAAGCCTGAATTCTGCTGTCAGTGTATAAAGACAGAAGCATATAAATTGAACACTGCCCTGCAATTCAGCTCAAAACATTATTTACTCTTTTAAAAGCTGTTAAAGAATCTGTTAAGTGTTCAATCAAAACAACAAGATGTTATGGTTAGTTTAGTTTTGTGTACCAGAGTATTCCAGCAAAACTGTGAGAAAATGAATCATACCACTGTTTGTTTTCGGCTATTAAGTGAGAAGTCTTTAAGAAACAAAAATGAAAGAAGTGAACAAGAATCCCATAATTAGTGTAATAAAGAGTCCGGAAAAAAACAGCAAAGACAAAAACGTGGAAGAATTTCTGTAGCCATGCTAGAAGAAAAAGAAGGAAAGAATGGGTCAGGTATGTGAAGCTGAATAAATAATTCATGACAAGATGGCTGTGATGTTCAGTTAAAGAGCTACCTGTCAGATTCTTCAGAGGAGAATAGAACTGGGAAAACAACAAGAGAGTATAAGAAAAGCATACAAGACAGCAAAGCCTGGGGAAATTTCCTTAATTAGGTTCTTGCATGTTCTAGAGCATGCTCTATGTCATTAGCAATTCTTTTTAACTCGAAGGGCTGGAAAGGTCTCATTGACTGAAAAAAAAACAAAAAACTAGAAGATACTTCAGGCATGTGAGGATACAAGAAGAAACCAGAATCAGAAAAATACTTAAGTCTGATAACCTCAACTTCAGTTTCTAGAAAGCTATTAAAAATTGTTCTCTCTCCCCACCTGCTGCCAAACTGTAGATGTTCTCAGGGAGACAACACTCTGGGGTTTGACATGTCATGTAAATCTGTTTTTATCCTGCTTTGGTAAAGTAAGTGGTCTGGTACACAAGAAGGAAAACAATAGACAGGCTATAGATGGAATTAAGTTATGCACTGGCAAAAAAGATGCATAACTAGTTAGAGACAGACGGACTGTGGAAATCCAGTCTAGATAAAAAGATTCCAAGGCTGCGATGTGGCAGTAGGAGAAGACAACACACATTTAAGGAGCATTTTTCTGAGGTGCGACATCAAATTGGGATACAGTACTAAACTGGATCCAAAAGGAAGTTGTTTCAAATTCCGTGACTTTTTAGCATGTTCTTCACAGAACTGTGTGATGGACTATAACCATACTGTTTCTAAACCCAAACCAAAAAGCTGTGCAAGCATTGTGGGGGAAGAGAATTTGTCATTCTAATCATAAATTGGAGCATCAGTCTAAAAATCAGCAAGAAAGCATTCAGCAGAGCTTAGTTACAAAATCTTAAAATAGGACAACTGGACACAAAAATAGGATAATCCTGTACATCTCAAAATGATAAAAATATTTTTAATAATAGGTTTCAACTCAGTTCATAGTCAGTTTTTATGCAGCGCTGCTTCCTTAAGTGGGTGTTCACCAATTCACATGCAGTTCTTACTCATAGTTTGGTCCCAGCTAGAGAACACACTATTGCTGGCATTGCACTTGAAGACAAGACAAAGAGGCTTAGGAGGAAAAAAAAAAATATTATAAAGAGTTGAGATGTAGAAGGAACACTACTTTGCCAAGTTTATCAAAGCACAAAGAATTAGCTTAGTTTGCAGCAAAGATCATCATCACATATTAGGAAAGAAAAATTAACCATACAAGTTACATAGACTAGTTTGCCTGTTTTTAAAAGGTTAAAAAAAGTTATATGCCAGGAATGGTCTAGGCATAAAAATATCTGGTCTTACAAGACAGTAGTCATGAACTACGTGACCTCTGAGCCCTGTATGCAATTTCGACATGAAAGACCTTATTACTCATTCAGTCTCAACATCTGAATACCAAACCAAGAGAAAACTTTTAGTTAAGCGTGTATGCATTTGCAGGATTTAGGGCATAAGACAGAACAAAGAGTTTTTTTTTTTGTGTGTGTGTGTTTGTGTGTGTGTGTGTGTGTGTGTGTGTGTGTGTGTTGTTTTGGAATTAGGTACATCACAGCAACTGCTCAAAAAAAACATGATAAGCTGAAAGCAAAAAACATCTACAATCAAAAGTTAATTTATAGGATTTACAGTCTAAAAGAGAACTCAGAAGTTCAAACATGTTTCTTATGACTTGATGTTGTGAAAAAAAAAGGAAGAAATCGTATATCCATGAAGGGGGTGATCAGGTACTCCTCCTCTCCCCAAAACACAAGTACCTATAATTATACAGAGTAGGATAATTACCATGTCTGAAAACACAGTTTTTAAGTGGCACTTACGCTATCATATATCACCCAAACACCAGACCTTTTATAACTAATGTAATGTTAAAAATTGCATAGGGAAATAAGATTTATTAGAACTTAGAAACTAAGCTACTGGCTGAATCTGATTTATGCACCGTAATAAATTCTCCTCAAAGTCCCTCTACTTAATTCCCATCACTTGCTGGGAATTGGGGGGGAAGAAACTGACCACTCCTAATGCACAAGATTGTTAATAACGCATAGTTTAGGGATGGTGTTGGCAGTCCCCATGCTCCTCCAACTGTCTGCTGCCCTGGAACTACTGGAGATGCCTGCAGAAGGGTAGGAGAGCACATGCTGGTGGTGCTGAGGATGCCTACGCACAGCTCACTTTCTGCATCGCCACAGAGATCACATAACGGCGTCAGACAACACCAAAAAAAACATTCCTTTTCCTTTCCACAGCGTAAGGTTGTCTTGATCTGGGAAAAAATAAGTGACTGGCCTCCAAGCTCTGGTGGACAAAGTACTGTTCCTGGGCACCTCCAGTTACAGTTGTACAGGAGTAGGGCAGCTACCAGTGGAAAGGGTTGCTAGAGCTACTCCACTGTTTTCTTTGAAGAACCACATAAGAAAAATAACAAACATTTTTGGAAGGGAACATTCAAAGTAAGTTCAGGTTTGGACTTCATTACTTGCTTTTGGTCACATGTGCTATATGAATCCACCTGCTCAAAGCCTGTCAATTAGACGCACACAAAAAATGCTAAGTTTTTGCCACCTCAAGGCAGACAATGCAGAAACACCCACATTATCTTGCTACCAGAGGAAGGAATGGAAGAAACAAAATGGGACAAAAAATGGAGATCTACTGCTCATGTTTACAGTAGAGAAACGGGGTCAGAAAGATGAGATGAGACGCTTCTGTTGCCTGTTCCACCTCTTCAGCGTGCGCTGCCAGCGAGGCCAGCACAGCACCCACATAACCCTGCCGCAATCAGCAGTGAGGACATCCTTTGCTACCCTTTTGTCTTATACCTTGCCTTCATTTAGTGTGGGACGAGGCTCAAGTCTCTGTATAAGTCCAGTTCCACTGCTGTATCAGTCCAGTACAACTTCAACACCGATTTTAGGGACACCTCACAGGACCCCAGTCAACTGAGAGAACCCTAAGGCTCGATGAGCAAATGTTTCACAGTAACAGCAGCTGGCACACAAACCTCAAAAAAATCCCAGTTATGCAAGTCAAAAGCTGGTAGATCAGAGGCAGTCCTCCAAGATTTTGTCTGGATAAAACTTTTAAAGACACACTAGCCAGACCCCTATCCTCCCCAAGAGGAACAACAACAACAACAAAAAAATAACAACAACAGCAACAAACACAGAGAGAAGGATATAGTAAACACTACATATACAGATGCCAAATTCAGACCAGTATGTGTCTCTGTCAAAAGATGACAAGGTACTGTCAGTCCTTGCATCAAATTTGTCAATGGAGACTACAGGATAGACTTGGGGTCAATAAAGCAAGCCTAACGGCATGGCTCATCTTTCATTCAATAGTTTTCAATTGATTCAATGGCTTTCATTCAAAGCCAATTAAAATTAAGTAACATCCAAGAAAAACCAACAAGGAAGTCATTCTTACCTACATGGAGGGAAAAAATATTAAGTCTACAATATAGCTACCCAAAACAAAAAAAATAAAAAGGTACAATATAGCAATTCTGAAACTTGCATTCAACATTATTTTAATATGACTTATTCTAGAATGAAAAATGACTCTTATAAACACTGATGGAAAGTTGAGAAACCCTGCAAAATACCTTTTGAATCCTTGGGTGACAGCAAGTCGCAGTACACTGCAATGGAAGACATTGTTCACAAAACCTTTTATTAGCCAGCAGAGTGCTTATTGCTTATTCTAGTTTCTCTTTGTGCAAAGTTCTCAGATTTGATGAAAATCTGAATTTTCCATAACATTTCTGCTAAAACACACAAAAATACTTAATATGAAAAATATTATGGCTGAAAACTGTTTGTAGCTCTTTATAGTAATTATGCAAACATTGCAAAGAATGTTGTACTACTTGAACATACGTTACATTGTTCAGCTTAACAGAAAATAACTGACAAAATATCAACTCAGCTTCTTGATCCTATTTTTCTCCCCCACATAAATGAAACATTTGTTCAATTCACAGCATCTGAACTCCAAATACACATTTTTTCAGAATGACATAGTGAGGGTTATTTTAAGATCCAGGAATGTCATTAATTTGTGCCCCTTAGCTCAGCAATTTGTAAATGATTAGCTCTAAATCACTGACACAAAGTAAAATCTGTCTAAGCCCATTTCATCCAACTACTAGCATTTAATTTAAACATGATTTCAAGACCTAATGCCAAAAAGACAGAACATGCTATTTATTATAATATTGAAAAGAAAGCCTGCTGTGTGATAGTGATCTATCTACAGGAAGACATAAGCAATTAAAAAAAAAAAGCTTAAAACTCAGCCTTTTTGGATTCCTGAGATTTCAAACAAGTACTACATTTTTGCTGGAAAGAAAGTCCCTGAGGAGCAAGTCTAGCATGAGATGTCACTGTCAAGCTTTTTATATGATGTGGGGAGGGAAATAAGAGTTGGATTGAGCACAATGCTTTTTAAACAGCTATTTTTCTGGTTACAAGAGACTCATGTACAGGAGGTTACAAGCGTCCGCAAACAAAGTTAGAAATGAAGTTACGCAGAAAAGAAGTGGGGAACTCCAGAAAGTTGATGAAAGTTTGGCTTTAAGAGGGAGGCTCTCACAACAGCAGCTTTGAATGTGGCAGCAGACACTAGTTTGTGTTTGTTTGTTTTAAATCCATGAAACAGACACGCCTACAGCTTCTTTTTTTTTCATCCCCAACAATTCATTAAAAGTCAAAACTTTGGTCTGAAGTTTTAATGCCTTCTATTTTTTGCTTTGTTTTGGGCTAGCCTTAAAGGAACGGTGAAAGGTTTTAAACTGGCAACATCATTCACCAGGAAATGCAAGTTACCTGCTCTTGGGCACCTGGGAAATGCATTTGTTTCAAGTTCCTCAACTTTGAGGGGGGGGAAAAAAATCTGGACTTGAAAAATTTCCTGCTATAATTAATGACTTGCTCTAACTTAAATTTGAGTTAATCGCTATGAAGGAACACTAACAAAGTTCTGCATCACTAGATATTTTAAAGTAACAGCTTTAAAATGGAGCATCAGTGGTTACCCAGCCCCCACTTCAAGCCACAAGACATAGGATCCCATTAAGCTTAAAGGAGGAAAAAATAAAAAGCAGTAACCGGAGTGACATCACTCTGAGCCGTAAGTAACAGATGTCTAAGGACACACAAGCAGCTGTTCAAGGCCCCTGTAAGGTCCTGCTCCTGGACCAGCCAGGATAGCGGGGCTGGAGAAGAAGAGAGGAGAGAGAGCACCCGTGGCTCCCTCTGCCCTAACCCATTTTCAAAGAGCAACAAGGATTTTCACCAGATATTTTCAGTTCACAACCATATGATGGTTGGCTCTTTAATGATTCTACAGGTCTTGCTTATTCAAATAGATGTGGAAGTCAAAGGAATACACAGAAGGGAAATTTGGAAAAGATGATCTAGAATTCCCTTCACTTAAGCAAAGAGAAATGAACTTTAGTAGTCCAATTCCTAATTAAAAATAAAAAAAATAAAAGTTCACTTTTATTTATTTAGGACAGTTATCAGGAAGTTTTATAAGTTCTTATCCACCTGAATGGAATCGTAATACAGAAGGTATCACACTGAAGCACAGAAACCCAATGCAGATCACTTCCATAATCTCAGAACAGTGATTTCAAATTTTCAATCTCTTCCACAGTAAGTGTTTTTATCTCCAGTTGGCAATATTTTCTCTCTTTTCTTAAAGAAAAAAAAAAATCAAATATGCAGGCAGCCTGCTCCAACAGCTCCTAGCCAAGACGTTCAGCTGGGCACTATCCCAATTCTGATGGACAACACCAAAGCAATCAGGTTGTTTAACATCCTATGCAAGTTACTAGTGATGAATTCTCAAATCCACCGGAACACATACAAATGGAAGTTAGCACAAAGCAGCAATATGTTAATTCAGCATGATGCTGAATTTAATGCTAACTTTGCTAAAGGAAATCACCAGGAGGTAGGAAACAAAACTGATTTCAGGACTGTAGCATGAGGTAGAGCAGAAGGTCCAACTGAGAATACTCAGAACAGAGAAAACCCCACTCCACAGATGGCTTTTGATCTGGAACATAAATAATATTTATTTGCTCTTAAAAACCACACACACACACACACCCTCCTCCAGCCATGGGTACATCTAAAAGCTGCTGTGGCAGACATTCGGCACCATTGAACCATCTTCAACTTTCTCCCCCGCAAACTTAATCTCTGCATAGCTAAACATATATTAACAATTGAAAACCACAAAAAAATTATTCTATTAAGGGGGTAATTAATGACTTCATTTCAGTTTAGCAGCTGATTTTTGGTTGGCCTTAAACCAACCGGAGCTTGAAAAGAAACTATTACTTGAGAATAAGATTCAGAATAATCTTGTGAGTTATTAGTTGGCAGTTTGATGTGGCCTTCAGACTTCAAAGGACCCTTTTACAAGAAAAGAGGACAAAGGCAATGAGGCCTTTAACATCTTTTATGGTAAATAAGGTAGAAAAATTGACTACGTATTAGAAAGCTGATGCTTTCTGATGAAAGCAAACTAGAAAGCTGATGAAAGCATATTAGAAGAGACTGAACTTTGCATGAGTTTCATCAACATTTTAGGAACCTTGAATTATCCATCAGGTTTTAGATTAGAAGATCACAGTAATCTGGAAAGTAAACAGCAAATAGTCCAGTAACAGAAGAATCCAGATAGAGTTTCTGCTACTTTGCTATCAACAGATGCTTGGGGGAACGCACCAGATTCCAGCAGAGCTTTCACCCAAACATTTGCTGCCAACTTAAGGGAAAATATCAGGTCCTTCCATTCTGGGCACACACCACTCAGTAGTTTTCCTACTACTTACCCTTAAAGGCTCACTTTTCCCCAGTTATGAATGTATAGACACACACTGACATTTTCTGGCATTAGAGAAATTGCATGTTAAGGTCTACTACTAAATAAATACACTGCTGATAATTAGACCATGGAGAAACAAAAGGATCTTCCCCTTACCAGAATTCACTGATGAAAAAACAGCAACAGCATATGGCTTAAAATTAACGTAGTGTGAAATGAGAAGCACAAACCTTTAAGTGGAAAGCTGCCTAATGTAATTTTCACAATTACCATTTAATTTAAGAAGCAGATCAAAGAAGTGCATCATTTACATTCTTCAAACATTAAGTTTTCAAGATCAAAGACCTCAAGTATTTCCAGACTGCATATATGGGAATAACATGGTTAGAGTAATGAATCTATGCAGAGGGAGAACATGAGCTGCCAGTTTGCTCTGTGCAGCAGTTTCCCCATCATCTGAGACTGTAACAAGTAGTATCTGCAACAAGCATCATCAACAAGCACTATTTAACACTATGCATATAAATAGAAGCAAGGAACTTTGGGCTCAAAAATAACATTATACTGATTTTCTGACTGCTGGAAACTTCTTTCCCTGAAACTATCCACTGCTTCAGAGATTTTTCACAACTTCAGGCTGACAGCTATGTTTTAATAGCTCTTATACAATGTCCTAGAGGTCATTAAAGACTTTACTGCCAGTCATTGTAGGCTTTAACCAAAGCTGTGTTTTCATGACAGTGCTCTAGCCTAATTATACCAGAAGTTTAATACCAAGAAGTGCACCATATAAGTACGCCAAGATATGTCAGTTTAATTTTAGGTTAAAAAAAAAAAAACATCACCAGCAAAACTGATGTTTTAATGACCACTGGGAGTTGCTATAAGACACAGTGATCCAATTCAGTGTAAAATAGAAAGTGTCCTGGCACTTATATCCAGGAAACAATCACAACTTTAGTTCACACTGAAGATCCATGCTTACTTCTGAGGGCCTCCCAAAAAAACGCAGCTCAGAATTCAAGATTAAAACCAGATTTTCTTGGCAGAAAGCCAGACAGTATTACAGATGTAAGACCTACAGTAAAACAAGAGATGATCATTTAGGCTGGACCAGTAAACAGGAGCTCCTCGTGCAAGTTGAGAAGATTGCTAAAACTTCTTACTAAGTTAAAGGACATGACAACAACAGGCAGGTAACATAACATCAACCATCAGGTACAGAATATTGCCATATGATAACATTCAATCCCCAGAGTTTTTCTTATACAATAATTTCTTATACAATAAGAAAATCCTCAATACATCATACTGGTCCAACCAGAGGATGGATTTTTATCTGCATCTTCTTCATGCTCCCTACTTTCCTTCTTAATCACACGATTAAAGCCATATTAAAAGTAGACAGGATGGGTTATATAACGCTAACATTTACACAGAGATTTAATGTCTTTTATCATGGTACTACACATCCAATACAGCAAAGGAAGGGACATATGAAGTCCACATCCATACTTCTATGTACAAGAGGATTTAAGACAGCTTGCTCAGAAGAAATTTCTGATACACACTTCTCATGGTAAGAATATTGCATTCCATAACTAAGACTAACGAGCTCTTAAGAAAGATGAACAGTCATTGTGCTTTTACAGTAGCTGAGAAACCTGTGCATTATCAGTACTCTGGGAAACAAACTTGCTGACAGACAAAAGAAATTACATAGAAGCAAGCTCTGTTTTGTGGGAAAAGATTTAAAGTACAGAAAGGTGAAACAGAAGGTGTAACAGTCTTCAACTTGTCAGATGAAGAAAATGATTAGCCGTGTCCAGCTGAAATCAACTCATAGCATCCTAAGCTCAAAGCATATTTATGGTGCACAAGGCTGTGGAATACACATGTGCTCGTGCTAGATCTGAATTAGCTCACACAGTTCTGTGTAGCTAAGCTACTTCACATACACAGCCTGGATCGGGCAGATAGATGCAGCCAGAACTCATGAAGGTCATAAATCTGCATCTCTGACAAAAATTAAAACCCCTATGCACAATCTAAGTAATGTTATACGTATCTGTAGATCACAATATTGACCAATTGGCTAAAAGTTGGTACGTCACATCTACCTCAACAAGCAACCTACATAAAAGTGTCCCTTTCTAAAACAGGAATAAATGAAGACATACATTTCTTTACTTGAGTGGAGAAGCATGTGCTGAGATTGGTATTAGAAGGATCTCAAGATCAGGCTCTCTTCTCCAAATCCTCTCCTGTAATAACATCTGTTAAGCTGAGCCTGCATCAGGTTCTTGGTCCCCCAGGCTCCACACAACAGGGTAAGAATAAAAATAACACGTGGCCATAGTGCAGCCACAGCATAGCTGGGTTAGAAACAGTGCTCTAAGGAAATTTAGAAATAAAGACCGAAGTGGGAAAGGCTGGCATACCTTTAAAGACAGCTGACAGACGCCTACATCCTTTCATATTTCACTCCCCCCATCTGAAAGGTAGGGGATCTCTTTGTCACATTATCACGAGACACACCCTCTGCTCTGCCTCCTAGGCTGGCTGCAGAGGAAGGAGAATGCAATCCTATGAGTCACCGCTGGAAACCTGCATGCATCAAACATCTCCTCACCAGACACAGGGAACGAAATTAAAGTCAGCTTCCCTACCAACTCTGCACAGGCACTGGAAAAATGCTGCTTAGATCTCACACTTTGTTACCACGACAGAGATAGGGTTCTTTCAAGAGACTCACTCACATGCAAAGACCAAATCTTGTTGCTGAAACATGCACGTTAAGTATTTCAGTCTGAAAAAATAAGTTGTTGTACTGAGAACCAGACAACTGATAGCATTGTTCTTAAGCACAGTATATCCACACAAGTTCAGAAAAAAAACTTCACTGCAATTTTCAAGGAAAGTCAGTTTACATATGGAAAGACCAAAAAATCCATCTCCACAAGATTTTATTTGCTGGGTTAAATAATATTTTATTTTTATATATATATCATTTATATTATTTTTATTATTTCTTAGTTGGGAAGGCAAGAAAGAAAGGGAAGAATGAACCACACATACACATATGCACACGTCTTTTTCAGACAGGTCTTACAATAGGCTTCCATGCCCAATGGCAGATAAAATAGATGAGTACTGATTTTTACAAATACAAAATGAGAATTGTAATAAATACATTCATATACTTAGAATACTCTGAGATGGTATTCCTCCCCCCTTCTCTTTTAAATGGAAAAAATGCAAAACAATGCATTTGAGAAGCCAGTCCTTAATACAAAAATTCATAACTGAAATACTCACAAGGCAAGAAATTCACTCCTCTAGGAAGAAAAAGTTGCTGTGTACAAATAACCTTAGGAGCACATTTCTCATCTTCACTTCACCAACCTCTCTTCTTTGTCATTTCTCCACAGCAGAGCTCCCAAATGCATCCACTGACACTTGACGTGCAGAACTTCCTGGAGTCTTTAACAATGCTCCCAAATGAGAATACAGCCCATGTCTGCAAGACCTATCCCAAAGTCACAGACAACTTTTGGATTTTATCAGATGTATGAAAGCTAGGCCATTAGTGAGCAAACTAGTGTCTGCATTTTAATGGAGATTGTCTTTGAAAAATTCGTTGACACGTAAGGCTCGTAGCTGTGAAGCAATACTTTCCTGAATAATCATTAAGACAATGTTTATTACATCAGGTTTTTTTTCTCCCCCCTCTCTCTCTACAGCATCAGGCAAATGTCTGCGAGAGATATCTATCTGTACCTGGAACTCACACCTTCTTCCTCATCCCATTTTCATTCAGTCCAAATAAGAGCAGCTCCACACAACCTTTTTATTGGATGCAGAGAACTCACTAAGAAGATGCCCACTGGACATTTCAAAAATTATACAAAGGCACTGTAGTTAGCTCAGACAATCAATATTACTTTATTACAACCCTTCTGTATTTTCAGACAAATCTACAATCAGACGTCTAGGTCATTTTTCCTCAGGTTTACATTTTAAGGTGAATCAAAAAGACGCATTTTGTCAGTGAAGTTATTAATGCCAAAAGAAAAGGACAAAAGGAGGAACAGATTTCTTTCCCAGACTGGAAATGCAGCTTCACCTACTCTGAAACAGTACCCAGAGAAGCATTTCAGGGCAGTCCCACAGCTGTTAGTAAAAGAAAAAAATAAATAAATAAAAATAAAAACACGTGCACACAAGTGTAGTATCAAACCTTGATCTTAGTTTTTCTTCATCTTCTCCACAGTTACTTTGACATCTGGCTTTGTTTGCTTGCATCCTTTATCGCATCATGAATTACTAACTGACATAGTCATTTGACCATGTAGAAAGTCTCAGAACAATCTCTACAAGCTGGATTTTTCAAATTCCTTCCTGAAGGAAATAAAAGAGAAATAGCGGGGCCAATAAAGTACTTCCAGGAAAAAATTTGCAAGTAGCACCAGAGATTAGATCTGGGATTAGATTGCACCCATGAACAGCAGGCAATCACTGAAGAACAGCTGGGTGAGACAGCCCAATACCATCTAAAGGATTTTCTCCAAACAACGAAACTCCAACAAGATGTAAGGGCTGCTTCTGCCATAACAGAAGATGCTTGATAAGCATATCAAATACTTTCAAATGCTTGGACCCCAAAACTCCTGGCAGAGTTTCTATTTAAAACAGTTTCAATTGTATTTATAAGCCTTATGAAATTCATCCTGAAGACGTTATTTATGGATGGAAGCCAGCCTCCCTAATTCAGGTGTCTAGCTTATACCTCGACCCCAGGCGCTTGGTGAATGACTCCCAAGTCACATAAGGAAGAGATACAGGCAATGAACAGAAGCAGGTGATTTTAGAGGCCTCCAGGGAAGGAGAAGGTTTGTCTCAATTCAGGTGTCTGCCTCTTCATTGCCTACATGGACAAGTTGCACCAGCTGGGTTGCAACCAAACAGCTGCCACCAAAACATGAGCTCTGCCACTGCCACCACTATGAACACTCGTGGCCCTCACCTCCCGGGAGGCAAATGCTGCAAAACTAAAACAGAATCAGTTATTACTTTATTTTTTTTTTCCTTTTTAAATTATTCTCTTCTATTTTACACATGCAACTACCCTAAGCCACAATTCAAAGCTCCAGGGGTCAGCAACACCCTAAATACAGCTTCTGTGTAGCATCAAGCAGATACCTTTCACAGATTGCTTCTGTGCATCCTTATGTGCAGACTGATAAAGCTGATCAGGTAAAATAAGCACAGTACCTTAAACAGTTGAACACAAACAAATGCTACAGAGCAGGACAGGTCTCCATCATCAGAAGGACCCACTGAACCAAATCACTGGAGGCTCAGAAACCCCACTGCCACCACAAGAGGAGGCAGGAGAAGCACATGCCAAGGGCTGGAGTTTCACCAACATCTCATTGCGATAACACAAAACCACATCATTGTGGAACTTACTCTTGGAAGACAGGCTGGCCCAACACTTCACATTTTCTCTATGTTAATTGAACTGATCTCAAGCCAGATATTCCTTTAGAGACATTATAGGACTGCGATTTTGAATTTTTTTGTGGCTAACATACTAATAACTCTTTCCCAAAGCTAGTATATTGCGTTTATTTTCTAAAAATAGCGATTCAGAGCTGAATCTGATTCTTACATTAACTGATGGAAAAAAAAAAAAAAAAAGACCTGCCAACACACCCTGCACTGGAAAACCATAAGGCAAGTCTATAAACCTCAGGCCAGTCTAAGATAATCCCAGATGTTTTGTACCACAAATGCAAAACACTGTTGAAATCAAGTTTCTTTTCTCAGTGTAACACAAATGAAGGTTTTACTACTAAACATTCAACTGGAAGCTAGCATACTGTAAGTCATATCCATACACCTTGCTTTTCATATGAAAAAAATATTGTACTACTCATAAAGAGCTAGATTTACAACTGCTTACAGCATAAGGAACCAAAGAACCTATTTTAAAATAGCTTATCCACTGCATTCCTTTAAAGTTAGATTTTTCTGCTGGATTGACAGCATTCAGCTATGTGAAGAACAGCAAAAACAAGACACTCCTTCCAAGGTAATTCACAATAATATGTAAGGTGTGTCAAGCACACCGTAAATTACCAGAAGCACTTGTAGCACACTGAGTCTGAGAACACATGCAGACTTATTAAACTGATGAAGATGGAAAGTCCATTTCATAACTTTATCATTTATGTCAGTCTCAAAAAAAAAAAAAGTATTTTGTTGTTGTTCCTAATTATAAAAAAAAATCCCTCCTCCAAGAGTGAAAGGAACTTTAAAGACAGGGAGTGGTAGGTACAAGGAACAGCTGGAATGTATCTATTTCTTAAAACACCATAAAACCCAAGTGTTTTCCAAAGCTCAGCAAGATCACAGCCTAATGTAATATACCGAAGTGCTCTTTAAAAACGTAAAGAATTTGGACCAGAAAAAAAAAAAAGTGTTTGACAAAGAAAAGGTGCTAAAAGCAAGCCCACTAATGTAGGAAAAAAATATTCCTGAATACAGGAATCATCATCTCACCTCCTCCCCCAGACTACAGGAGGTAAACACACATGACCTCACAAAAACTCAAGGAAGGATCAGGTCACAGTTCAAAAACAGAGCAAAACAAAAAAGACAAGAGGAAAAGAACAACAGTGACTCCACAACTGACTCTAGTTGGTAACCACATAATACAAAAGAAAAAAGTTCAGTCAATGTTTTCAGTAGATGCCCTTAAACAGCACTACAGTTCCCAAATCTACAAGACTTTTATGTCTCTAAATTCCACAAGTTAATTATTCCCCTTAAAGTGCCTGCAGATGCTGATTTCATGCAAAATATTTAAACACTGAAAACTAGAAAGAGGCAGCTGTCCACAAAGAAAGCAGCCACACTGGGAGCTCAGCTAAAAGCTACGCATGCCCATCACACACTGGTGTGAAGACCGACCTCAAGCATCTCAGAGAAATGCAAATATAGAGTTAACTTGACAATATATAAAACCCACCTTGTAGGACCTTGGATATAGATTTTTTTCCTCCAGCAAATAAATCAGTCCTGCTTTTCTCTCAGACATACCTCTGTGAATACCATAGATATCTTTCCCAAGCTCTGGGAAGCTCCTCGTCCCATGGATAAGGTAACAGAGTGAGCAGTGTCCACCCAGCTAAAACAATACTACTGTCACTCTCTCCCTTGAGATCATCATTGACAAAATATCATAAAACAGGCATAGCAAAGTGCTTTTAGAGCCTGCAGCCAATGAGAACACTATTTCCAGGATTTAAATTCCTACAATATTTACTAACAGGTATGCTTCTGTAACAACCCATGTCTACATATTAATTGGATACACTTAGATTTACTCCATGCAAGAGTTCACTGCCAAGAACGTACACACAATAATGAAATATTGATGCACCTACCTAATGGGGGCTTAAATACATCCCTTATGCAGAAGTGAGCCAGAACTTTGGTGGTATTGCTGTAACACGTTCTCCAGAAACCAGCCCACCCAGGTTTTATGACTTGACAGAATTAGCCAGTATTAGACACAGGTTAGGCAACACAACATATAGAATTTGCCTTTTCTTGCAAACATTTTTCACTCTGACACCACTGAGTACAGTGACTGGCTCTCTGAACACCATCTGAAAATACCTCATTCAGAAACAAGAAAAAAGCTTTTCATAATGATTAGTGCCACTGAAATAAATGCCTCTACGAGAATGGGATTTGAACAGTAAGATGAGTCTGGGCCAGCTTCTCTCTCTACAGTTATTCCTCCCATCTGCCATACCAGACTGTATGCATTAGATTCATGCTTGGGGGAAAAACAAAACCAAATAATCACTGAGGTAAGATCTTTATGCAAATACAGGAAAAATTGCTGCTAGACCTCTTGCTACATTTGCAGAAGCCATAAAAATATACAGTAGAAATGCGGAGTCTGGATGGTTTCAGCAAATAGAAACATTTGGTGACCACATGTCAGAGACCATTCATTGGATTTGATTGCTTTACTGCTTGTCCAAACCAAAAGATTTCAGTAAGCAGTACTGGCTCTCAAGTTTTGTCCTGAAGCTGATTCTTTCTACCAAGCAACTCCTCAAGTCTGCTTTTCAACTTTTGCAGGCAGAGGTGCATGTGCATGCAATTCTCTTTCCCAGAAGAGAAGTCAAAAAAAAATTTAATTTTGCCAACAACCAAAGTGTAAGAGATGCTTCCAAATCACAAAGGGAGATAGCTTTCAACTCTGAAAAGCCTACTGTAGTGGAATAATGAATGAAGCTGTTAGCACACACAGCAGCATTCAGATAAATCAGACTATTCTGCTGCCTGTTTAATGGCCATGGCAAGACTGGAGCTGCAGAGCTGTCTTCAGTTGCCCTCCAGATAGGCTGGGGTCCGTTCCTCTAATGCTGCCTAGTGAAAATGATAAAAGCCTTCTCTTTAGAAATCCCACCCGTGCAATACCTCCCTCCATCAACACTGGGCAGTGCTGGCGATGGAAAGGCCTCCTCCTGTTGCACTGCAACATCCCTGCGTGAGAAACAGCCCAGGACTATGGGATCTTCCTTGGCACTCCAAGGCTGGTGTTCCTGATGACAGCATCAAGCGAAGTGAGCAGCTTTCAGAACATCTGACTTCAATAACGCCAGATCAGTCACTGGGGGAAGAGGGTCAGATGGCGAGAGGCCCTGTAGCAGTTTGCAATACTAAAAGTGACTTGGCCCAACACCTAGTTTTCACTTGGGTGATTCGTCAGAGTTACTCCGTTTGCTTTTCTTTTCCTGGAGCTCCGCTGCTTCACTCCAACAATTCATTCAGGCACACGCTCACTTCCCACTCTCCCCCAGCCAGGATTTGTACATGGTGTACATTTGACTACTCTGAGGTGAGGGGAAGAAAAAAAATAGAAATCAAGCATTATTTGCCTCAGGGCACTCTAACTAAAGATTTACAGACTTCGTGGGTCAGGTTTCAAGTTGCTTTAGCAAACAATTTCAAACCATAGGCATTTACCTGAAGATTAGGGTTCATTTAAGAGACAGAAAACACAAACGTAAAGCTGAGAGGTTTTACAAGAGAACAGCCCCTCTTGAACTCTGAAACAATCCAGGGTGTCTGTGGGTAGAGGGCCCACATTTCACCTTTCTTTACACACATGGACTTGGTGGTGGACTGCGGAGAGGAAGGGGTAGGACTGCCCTCCCACCTCCTGAAACAAGAGTGCAGGAAACACAGACCGGGCAATTCGGGATAGTTAATAGCCGGGTAGGAATGCTGGGTTTTGAGGAATAGCTCTGGCTTTCTGAAGCTATAATATGGAACAGAATGTAGTAAAATCGTTGTAAAAGCCCAGCTATTTCTAGCTCTGGCAAACACTGCTCTACCTTAGAGAAGCTATTTCTAAGCTGTGTTATTTCAGTATTTTATTCCTGTCTCAGCACACACCATATGCCCAGTTAAGGTGCTAAATAAAGGCCGAGATGGATGTGATTTTGAGCAGCAGCAGTTGCTACACACAGCTCAGAATACTCCAAAAGCCCCAGATGCACAAACCCAACACCACTGAGCAGTGCTGGGCTCTGGACAAGCCATCAGCACAGGGCACCCGAGAAGATTTGGTGTTTTGCAAGAAAATCACTACTCTTTCTCCAAAATGAGCCTGTGTGCTAGACATTCAATTTTCCAAGAGGGACTAATCATCCCCAATTAGAGTTTGGGATATCAAGATGAGCAACAACATCCCCCCCCCCCACCCCCACCCCCGCCAGTTCTCCACAGCACACAAAACCTCTTTTACAAGAGACTGGGGGACTTTGCATTGTAAAGGCTACAGACCTGCCTTGTCTACATCATCATAAAATATGCCTGAACATGAACTTGAACTAAAAAAAACAAACAAAACCAAACCACAAAGTCTCTCCTTAACAAATACCAGACATCAAATGCAATTTTTATTGTTATTGCTTTTAATCAGTTTTATTTTAATAGCATGGAGGTTTCAGCTGGGAGCAGACAGAACATGGACCCGAGCAGGGCACAAGTTGGTTTCTCTTAACAAAAGCTTCATGAACAGATGGGGAAAAACTTTTGGGGTGTTCTTCACCCCCCCCCCCCCCCCCCCAGCTTTGTTTTGTTTCCTCTCCCACTCCCTGAGACCTGACAAATACAGCTACCCATTCCTGGAAGGAATAAAAAAACAAAACAAAAAAAAAAAAAACACACACACAGTCTTTGAGCTCAAATTTTCTGTTTTTTTTTTTTTTTTTTTTTTTTTTTTTTTTTTTTTTTTTTTAAATCTCAAAATCTAAAAAGCTCTTTATTGAAATACAGCAATAGGCTAACGTTGATTTCATTATCAAAGGGAAATGTCAATGGTTCACAAAGAAATTTTTGCTCGCTATTTTAAATACCTATTAGCTAGTGGTTGTATGCTTTCATCTTCCTCTAACTTTAGAGGAAACTGGCACAAAAAAAAAAAAAGAACTTACCAAATGGTAAGAACTTGAAGTTCATAAATATTTGGGAATCTGCCTCACCCTCGGAACCAATGGCTTAATCATTAGGAGTAGGTATTGTTACAAGTTTCACTCTCACTCACATGCATACCACTGCTTTGCACCAAGGTTCACAAAACCTTGGGATGTCTCATTACTCTAAAAATGTCTTCTCTTATACAACATAAATGGTTGGCCTTGTGTATTTAGTTTATCTAGATTTAAAGAGTAGAGCAACACAACAGACCCTCTGAAAAGAGGACCTCATTTTATTTGAAAATAAATATTTACATTTTCCTTCAACACTACAAAACTTTTAACATCCTGTTTATCAACACCTTCAGGTTTTTAAGTTACTTTGTTTAAAATAAAAGTTTATTCAAGGCATGAGTTTAAAACATTACTTCAAAACGAGAAAAGCTTTCACTTTCTTTCCAAGATGTATAACCAGATAACCTAGAAGGGGGGACAGAGGAATCTGAACATTTCCACTATAGAACAAATAGCATCGACCTCACACTTACACAGCTTTGCTATTGCTCCCACGTGCTACTGGCAGGCAGGGAGATGCTTTTGTTGCATGGTAGAGCCAGACAACATCATACAGAAAGAGAAAAATCCCCAAACTCTTAAAGTTTTCAAAGATGGTATAACATCATCTTCATGAAACTCTCTAAAACAAGCTTTGCCAATTTAAAAGAAAAAAAAAGTAAGAAATATATATACAAGAGAAAAGTGCTTTAACAGCCTAAACTCATGGATATCTCTTAAAATTGACACCTGGGGATATCAGGGCTGCTTTAATTACCCAAATTCATAGATAGCAACTACACTTGAGAAAATCATTTGTGATACCCTTACCTACAGTGCTGTCAGTTCAAAACTCTCTGCCTTCCCTCAGTAGGATTTAAGCACTAGATGTCATTGTTTTACAGAGGAAAAAAAGAAGCATGAACTCAGATCTCCACAAGCTTGTAAAGAAGAGGGTAAAAAGTACCATACCCCCTCCTTTGAATATTTACTGTTTTGAAAGTTACTACAATCGTGTTTGTGACCACCGAGGTTTCATCTCAGGCAGATGGGTGGAAGGGTACGCAGAAATAAGATGAAGTTATTTAGACATTCAAACACACACAGAGGGATTGCTCAAGTTCACCTTTAGAAGCACAGCCTGTCCCAAAAGGATGGACAGGGTCTAACACCTCTTCAAGCAGCATCCCCACTGCTGTCCTAGCTTACCCGCTCCCACCACGACTTGACTCACAGCGAGCACTCAGGTGCCTGTTTCCAACCTTTTCCCGTGCATTACTGTATTGAGTGTGGTGACTGCAGAAATAAAGATATTTAAGACAAGCTATGTACAGTCAGACACTAATGTTTAAAAGAAAAAAAAAGAAAGAAAGAAAAGAGGAGAGAAGTAAATGACTTTAATTTCAGGTTACTATTTCCTACACTCTTCACAGACAGGAAGAAGAGCGCCTTTAATTCAAACCGTCTCGGAGTAAGAGCGCTAAAGAAGTAATTTAGGAGACGGTAGGAAATTGCGAGCCCTAATTACAGGAGCGGAGCCGTGCCAGCCTTTAATCGAGCCGTGGGGAGGGGGGAGCCGAGGGTACCGAAAGCACAGAACGACCCCTAAAAAACCAGCAGCCACAGCAGCCCACAAAGAAACGAAGTTGGGGAGCGGGACTCCCGGGGCACCCCACAGGGACCCCGCCCCCCCGGGAGCGGAGCAGGGGGACCCCAAGGGGGTTTCAGCGCCTCACCTCCAGCCACCTCCGCGCCTCGGCGAACGCCGCCTCGCACTCGGCGTCCTCTCGGCTCTCCATAGCCGGGCAGTGCTCGGTCCTCGGCCGGCAGCGGCCGCTGTCATTCAGCTGCCTCCTTTTAACGCTCCCGTCCCCGTCTCCTCCCTCCTTTTCTCCCTCCTCCTCTTCCTCCTCCCCCTGGCCCTCGGCGACCGCAGGAATCCGAGGAAGCCGCTCAGTGAGAAACCGCACCGCGGCCCCCGCCGCCTGCCGGGCACGGCTGGGGACCGCCAGCCTTCGGGGGCGACACCTTGTTCCCCGGCTGCCCCTTCAGGGACGACACCTTGTCCGCCCCACCGCCCCTTCAGGGCCGCCACCACCTTGTCCTGCTACCCCTTTCACCTTGCGAGAGACCCAGGCCTGCTCCTGCCACCTTCCCTATGGGGAACCAGTGCCACCAGTAGCTCCGTGGCAGCCACTGCTGCTTTCCCTGGCCCCCATATCCCCAACGGCTTTGGGACTTCTCGACACCTGGCATCGACCCGCGTTCAGGCCTGGAGCTGAACACCTTCCATGGGGAGGTCTTCCTTAGATGCCTTCCTTGGGGAGGCCTTGCTTGGTGAGACCTTCCTCGATGAACCTTTTCTCCTCCCCAGGGAGCCCTTTCTCCTCCCTGGGCCCGTGGTAGCCGCAGGCCAGCTGGGGTGGCACCACACATTGCTGAAGTTTCTTCCAGGCTGCCCTAGCCCCGGAGTTGTGGCAGAGCTGGTGTGCTGACTGAACAGCATATGGGAGGGCATTAGCCACCCAGCAGAGCAGCTGAAGGAGGATCAGGACAAAAAGCCCTTTGCCGGCATGTTCAGGGGTACCTAATATCATTGTCACTTTCTACTGAAGGTGAACTTTTTCTACTTGAATTTCTAATAGCGTTTTTCTTACGTTTCTGCAGTGCATCTCATTTCTGCTTTGTAGACCTTTTTAGGATGGGAGTGAAGACTTTAAGAGATCATCTCAACATACCAACCAAGAAGCTGTTAGCCATCAGTGTCTGCCGTACACAGAGATGTGGATTTAGTGGTACACAAAGGCATGAAATGATAGTGGCTGAAATAAGTTCCACAGCAGACAGAAATGATGTCGTTAGCTCCTCTCAGTGGTATGATTTAAGACATCTCTGATAAAAAGGCAGCGATGAGTGAAATTATAATGAAAGTTATAATTTTGAAGACTTTTGCTACTCCTCTTTCCTGCCTGAAGCCAGATCAGCCAGTCACAAGACTGAATGCAAGCCAAGAATCTGTGTTTCTCTCGAGTGGGAAGCCCGAGCATCAGAAACCAACCCTCCCACTCTCACTCGTTAGCGCTCATGACTGCAAAGATTAAAAAAAAAAAAAAAGTCAAAGCAAGTATGCGCTGCTGTAGGCTGACGTCAGTTTTCATTAGTTGTCATTGCTAATTTCTTTCTGGAGAACTCATGCAGTGTTTCCAAGCCTTTTTACTTTACATAAAAATAAGATGCTCACCCTTCAATAGAAGAAACCAACTATCAATACTATCAGCAATTTAATTTGAGAATAAATTCCATGGAACATGTTTGAAAAGGTCACACTTTAAAAAGTTTCAATTATTTCTGGTTGTTTTATTGCACTTAATGACTAATGAAATAATTTTTCCTATGATTGTTTGACATCTTAGATCAAAAATCTCAAGTAAATTTGACAAGGGCCTCCTTTTAGTAAGCTGCAAAGACCACAGCAGCTTTCAAGCAGCAGTTACTCACTGAGAAACAAAAGCTCCAAATGCACCATTTTTTTCTCAAAGTGAATTTTAAATTGTCACATATAAATTTTCTCTGTACGCACAAACAGCTGAAGTAGTTTAATACACCTTTGAGCTAACAAGCCACCAGACTCTTAGATCAGAAAAAAATTACATATACCAGGCACGATTGCTAATTATTGGTGTCGAAAGTAGCAAACATAATATCACTCTACTCGGCAAAAACAAAGCCTTGCCGTGTCTGTGCTCCTAGGGATAAGTGAAGCAACAGTTTGTCACTTCCTTTTCGTAGAGTGTTCTACAAGTATTTGGTACAATAATATTTTCCATCAAGGCACATTTCATCCCCTCTCAAGGAAACTCCATTTAAATGTGGGATGTGGGCTTGCTTTCTTTGTTTGTTTGTTTTTCTTCTGTATCTTGCATTTCAATGACAGAAAAGTTTTTTTCCTTCTCACGTAGTTTAAAAACTTGATGATGCAGCCATGACTGAAGGGAAAAACGCATTGCTCTGGTTCTTGCATTCTTAGTTTCTCAACAGAATGCTTGCGGTATCATGGGAAACCACACACCAATATACTTAAAAGAGCTTGAACAATCCCGAGTGCTTAATAGCAGCCCAGCTCCACTCAGGTAAAATTACAGAAGCGCTGAGTGTGCATCATCCCTTCACTCCTACACGTACCATTTCCATACGGTGATGTGCGTGGCCAGCCTGGGCTGCCACAGCCCAAGAGGGATTTCCTGGCAGTCACTAGCGCTGAACGCCTGCAGCCAAACCGTGCTATACGTGAAGGTGGCGAGGCTCTGGCAGGGCTGCACAAGTCTGGAAACAGAGCAGCATTTTCCCACGGAGCCTTAGCTAATGAGCAGAGGTTGTACAGATGAGGCAACGCCTGCACGGGCAGCGCAGAACCAAAAACAAGTGGCTCTGCGGTGCTTTTGTGCCCTTGGTGAGAAGCTGGCTGGACGACACATGACAGCTCCGTGTTGGCACCTCACTCCTGGTATCCAACCTATCCAGGTTCTTCCAGTGCCAGAGATACTCCAACATCTTGCAGGTCACAACACCTCCTGCCTCGGTGCACTGTTCTTCCCTTGTCAACACACTTTTAAGAACCCTTCCAAAAGGAATGTTCATGAGAAAGTACCGTCTTACATATTAATAAACCCCAAATTAACACTGAAATTAAAGCAAAATAGAAGGGAAGCTTATTCTGCAGGACAACTGATTTGAAGATTACATAGAGAAAAAAAAAGAGCAAATCTGTACTGCTAATATACCCAGAGTTCTTATTTATAAGCTCTTCCTTGATATTTGAGATTTATTTTTCCAGTGTGCCCATGAAAAATCCCACCTCAATTCTACTACTCTAAACCTGTTATTTGACATTTCCTTTGTCAGAAGTTCACTTAATCAGTCCTAATACTCAATTAAAATTCCAGTTATGAAGTTATTTTGCAGTAATTGCACATCCCTATTTATTACTTAAAAATACCAACATCTGAACATTGAAGAGCATATGGTGTAAATGTTTTCGAAGATAACTGATGTATCTTTCAACTGCACTTCCTCTTCTTTCCCCACTCTGAAAGTGCCTTATCTATATTAACTATAGCTTAGTTGCTTAACTGCAATCCTCTGAGTGACATTTAACATAAAATATGCTCTATCCCAATTATCTTGTGACAATCTTTATTAGATTAGGTATTAGTAGGAAAATAATGCAGTTTTTCTGCTTAACTTTGAGTTAAGCCCCTTTGACTGTTATTTAAAAACAAGTTTCAGGGCTTCAGTAATGTCCCTAGCAACATAAATACAAGTCTTAATGACACTGCATTTTGTTGGGGTGAAAACAATACTCCAAATGGAAGCTCATTAGTATTGTTCTTCCTTCTCACTTTTCCGGCCAGCTGACTTATAGAAAACAGACTCTTGTTGTTAGTGGATTCTCCAGCTGACATTTGTAGACAAACACTCTGACTTCTACTTTAGAGTGCAAAAGATGCTCTTAAGTGATAAAGCAGACTCACAGGCCTCTTTGTTTTCAATAAAGAAGGAAAATTCTACCAGATTACTTCTGGCATAATCCCATTCCTTTTTCCTGCAATGACAATTAATAAAGAATTAAAGCACCCTCTGGGACACTGAGGGTTCAATTTCCTTTGGCAGCAGTCTTAATTAGAAGCAAACCTGAAACATTTCACTTCAAAGCAATAAATAAATGCTTTTCTGAAATGTCAAAAACATGCACATTACACAAAACCCACCTTCATGAGAATCCTAAAGCACAAGATTGCTCAGCCAAAGAAAAAAAGTTGCTACTAATTCAAGTGGAAAAACTGATCATCAGTACCTTAAGATCCCGTGGGTGGCATGGGAGAGATGGCACAGGGAAAGGATATCAAATAGCATTCAGTAGCGCCACCTGACAAATTTATAAGATATTCCTATAGGAAAAAACAAGTGTATGACCATCATGGCTATCTTAAAATCTATAGACTATTTGTGTTCTCCTTATAAAAAACTTAATTGAAACAGTCAGTATGTTTTCTATCATTTATTTCAGTTAGCTGAGATGCTTCATATGGCTGTATTCACCTGGGTGTTCCCTCTGCAGTCCTAGCAGTTGAACTACCATTAGTTACTGTTGTGGCTTTTTTGGGGTGAAAAAAAAATCTTGTTTTTCCACATATACAAATAGCATACACTGGTTTAACTACATCTTTTTGATAATTTATTAACATTATTAGGCTTGAAAAACAAAATTAGTTTTTATTCAAAATGTAAAGATAAGAAATGCAAAATATTAGTAAGAAGAAACAGTCATTCTTCTGGCTTTTTTTCTTCCATATATTTATTTATAAATAATTCAGTGAAAATTGTCTTGAGTCACCTGCAAAAGTTCTTATAATATTCTTGTATCATTTCATTAAAAGATGCAGATAACCTTGTATTTCAAGTTTTTGCCCATTATCACCAACTCCACTCAAAATGTTATAAGCAAATGATATGAATGACAGTCCTGCTTTGAGCTAGCTCATCGTTATTACAATGAAGTATCACAGGTAGTAATTCCCAAAACTTTTAAGGGGGTGGAAGGAGAAAATCCCACCACACACTAGTCTTGCACAAAATGCATGCGTGTATATACATACACGAAGTTGCTTCAGGAACAAACACTAAGATATAGCAAGGACAAATGCAAAGTTTATTCCACGATTACTACAATTAATCAAGATGTTAGGGAAGTATCAAAATTTGTACTATTAACATATGGCAACAGTTTTATTGTTACAATACATTGCAGTAGATTAGCCCAACTGGAAAAGTTTTAAGCTGCAGACAGTGCGATTGCATTAAATCTTAATTCTTCTGGGTCACGTTCCATGAATTTCTTGCAAACCTCTATTGCATCCTAGGGAAAAACAAACAAACAAGACCACCACAATTATAAATCATACTTATTCAGAAAAAGCAACTGAAATATGAATAAATGGACTTTTCCAAACAGGATTACTAAATAGTCTAACAAGTCTATATTTCTGATCTGAGTTACCACTATTCAGGATTATTTACGGCAGTCATATGGGCAGCATAAGAGACCAAAGGTTTTGTGCAGAACCAGAACAACAGTGATTTTTTGTGACTGAATATTAGTTTGTGCAACAGATGTGTTACTTGTCTGGCTTTCCAAACACATCTCCGAAGCTTGCCTTTACTAGTATTGCTCTACTCTGATTTTTTTCCTTTGTCTCAAGATGAACATAAGATGTGTGGGGTAAGTGAAAGATTATTTATAATTCCTTTAACTGGCTTTGGGGTGCAATATGGAGACCACATGTTATCAGAAAAAAAAAAGACATTAAAATAAAAAGAAAATGCTTTATCCAACTTCTTCCCCTGCCCAAACAAGCACAAATTGTATGCACACTTTACAGAGATTAGTCAACACTACTAAACCATAGAAGGTTTTGTTTGTTTGTTTTTCAGTTTCTCTGGTTTCTTTCTTTTGTAAAGCTAATCCGGTCTGGATACCATACGTACACATTGCCTTCTCTCAGCTTCAACTTATTATCCTTCTTTGGGGATGGCAGTTTATCCCGCCAGTTAAGTGTATTCCTTTCAGATTCACTTCTCAGCTAAGGAGCTCCCAACACAAAGATGCATCCAAAAGAAACCGTGAATCCAGACAAGAATGATTATTAGCAAGGAAGAAAGGGCAGAAATTGTAAGTGTTGGAAAGCAGATCAACTTCTGTCTAACTTGGTACCTATCAAACTAACTAAACCGAATGAAAGAAAATGAGAAATTTTCAATTTAATCATTTCATTTCACGTACAATTTCAAAAAAGCACTGGCATATGAAAATCCCAGCAGAGAAAAAAGTCAGTCTGATCTGTTACAGTCAGCCCTTCTGACATTCCCCATTTTCACATTATATTCTCTCAACACCCATCACAACATGAGCATTCTGAAATACTTACTTTAAAACTGAATAAACACAATTTTGTCTCTCAAACCCGCTCGCTCATCCAGCCATAATTACAGCAAGATTGAATTTTGTATGATACCATTTAAGAATATTTTCTATTACTACCTCTAGGAAAGAATCATCACTAGTTTCCCCATGGTTTATTGGAAATGGCTTGCGTCCATCTGTGGAAACAGAAAGCAGGATTGATCAATGCATTTATAAAATTAAAATAGAAAAGCTTCATTTTTTTGCTAGAAGAAACAATTCAATAGCTTCATTTTTTTACCTCTATTTACAAAAATGCTACTTTCTTTTTGATAGAAGTATCACACGAACTATAATATGCAGCTAGCTATTCCCTAGTTTCTTCTCTACTGTTGACTGCTTCAACAGGCATCATTAGGTACATCCTTCTGCAGTAAAAATATCCAATCCAAGTGATGAATTATCTTTTATTTGAAAAAATAAGGCTATAAGGCTGAGTTGCAACTTTTCAACTTTTTAGTGCTGGTACAGTACTTCCGTTTTTCAAGGGGAGAAGAACAATTTCAACTACACTTACTGGATTTACCCAGACATCTGTGGTGTTTGACAACTGTCATCAGGGACTCCATGACAGACCAAACCCACTGGTTGGGAGAGCGTAACTGAAATATTATTCTCATTTAAACAACAAACAAACCCAATAGCTTATGTACTAGGTATTTTCACAACACTTAAAAAAAAAAAAAAAAAAGGGTTGCTATAACTACATTTTTTCCCCATTTGCAATATAATAATGCTGTAACTCCCAGTATTTTTAAATAATTCTATTTATAGAAATAAGTTTGATGTTATTTATACGAGATGTATAACAATATGAGAACATATGTCAGCATATTTTAAGTATTTGCTAGACCAAATTCCCTTTTGGTTCTGTCCTTCTTTTTAAAGGCTTCCCTCCCCACAGATTCCACTGAAATCAACACTACTTCCAATATACATTTTCCATAACTGAAAATAGATTCTATGTTAAAATGCTTTTGTATTTACAACCATGAACAGCCTCTTGTTCATATTAGAACACTGACTGAAGATATAATAACACAAATTTGTCAGAACATGCCAGGAAACAATACTGAGCATTCAGTTCTGTTGCAAGATAGGTTTGATTAGATTTTTTTTTTATTTTTTTTTTTACATACAACTTGGCAGAACTGTATTTTAAATTCATCTGCCTATAAATAATGTCTTCAGTGCTTATGTTTTTACCACAGAATATTCACGTGACTCCCCAGCATTTTCTGCCTGCCAAAGCCCACATGCAGGCCACAGTGACTAAAGCCAGTGAATGAACCAAAAACTTTCTCCCATTTTCCTACTTTTAAGTATTTTTTGCTTTCTTCCACTAGTCCAGAGAGAAGTTATTTTAAGAACAAAGGAAATAGTATTAGCATTCCACTATACAGTTGAGCTAGATGCTTTTTTTTTTTTTTAATTGAAGCAAGAAATTAAAGTGGGCTTTAAAATGATAATCATAATTTGTAGCGTGCTCTTTAAGTAGAACAAATTAATGAACAATGAATAGGTAGCATGGAAATAGTTGCACACAACTGAAAAAAACAGGAAGCCATTCATCATGCTTTGAAATTTAGAGTCAGAAAATATTTAGACTACATCCTACAGTATTTGGATGCTATTTTCATGCTATTTGATCTAATTCACTGACAATCCTACAGCATCATGAAAATACAGAATTTCATGCCTACTGTTTGTGGATGGCTGCTGATATTAACCCTTAGATTCACTTTAATATAAACATCTAACATACTGCTTATGTCTCAGGTTATGATTAGTTGTCACCTGTTAAGGGCATTGCTTAATTACATGCCGATTTTCAAAAGTAGCAGCAGATGTTCCCACCATAAAATACTGGAAAAAATAGTTTAGGAAAGACCGTTGACTTCCAATTTTTAAATCCATAACTACTTGATAGTTTTTTAAAAGGCCTGCAGCAAAATATAGTTGCCCAGCAACATGCTTCAGATTTGAGTCATTAGAGAATATTTGAGCAGAACTTGCTGCTACACAGTCTGAAGAGGGGAGGAAAATAGCTGTAAGTAATTCAGAAAACAGAGATACTGTTTGGAAGTTAACTGTCTAGTGAGCACTAAATTAAGACAGATTAAAAACTAACCAGCCTCTAACAAATGAGTTGCAGAGCGTTAGTATCTGCTAGTATTCTGAATATGTAATTTCTACTTTAACTGTATCATGTTATTTAATAATATAACTAACCCTTGCAAAGTTGCATACAGTTCATTTATTAAGCAAGTCAGGGACACAAATATAAGTGCTTTCCTTTCTGAAAGTATAAGTGTTCATCACTTCTTTCATGCTTCCTGTCTCTGCAAATAATAGAGGAAATTCAGAGACAGTCAAGTATTATGTTCAATTTTATCTTAGTAGAAGAGAGTTGAGGAGAGTTGAGGAAAGGTCAATCCAAAAAAGCAATGGGAAAATTGCTGCAATTGTTTGACAGAAACCCTGCCACCCCTTAAACCCGACGATGCATTTGAAAAGAACTTAAATCTTACATTAAATCAAATCATCTAGTCTCAAACTCTGATAGTTAATGAGATTACTAGTTGTATTTCTTTTGAACAAATGGAGAGAAGAGATAAAAAGCGTCCTTACCCAATTCATAGAGATGACCACCTACGTTAACTAATGCAATAAAGTGAAGATCTACTTTTTCATCTATACTTGGTGCCTGCAAAACAAACAAAAACCATATTGCATTCATTAAGACTCATCACAGTACGATTAACGAGAATATATCACAATACGCAAGATACCTGGCCAAGAGATAGCAAGTGAGAAGCACATTCTGGATCTATGCAGAATGGCAGAAGTCACACTGCAAAACATTTTTAAACATAAAGAAGCTTCCTGAAAATTCATACACATCAGTAAGAATCATCTCACTCAAGCTCCTGGAAGCATTTTCAGTTTTAGTTCTATATAACAACTTTGTTTTTCATTACTGAATTAGAAGTAGTATCAACTCAAATACACCAGCATTAAAAATTAAGATATTGATATAAATAGCAACTCCTTCACTAACCCACCTCCCGTCACAAAGTAATGTAGGACTGAAATGTGAACCTACAGTATTTTAAAACCAAAAATATTCACTTGGTCAAAGTAATTTTTCTGGTACGTCATTTATAGTACAGTTAACCTGTTTTCTCCTCACAGGCAGAGGAAAGAAACAACTCCCAGGATATAGTTCACACATCTCCTAATTGGCAAGGAAGGAAAACTGCGAGGTGCATAGAGCTCCATTCGTCTCAGAGACTTCTGTCTCAGAGACTTCTGCAATTTTGAGGTAGCATCACAGGCATCACCACTGCATATCAAGAAAGGACTGAAGTGCAGTGACAGCATCAAGTGACGTGACATAAAAAAATGGTTAGTCAGTAAAGATCTATCTAGCACAGTACCATGTTGCCAACTGCAGCCAGCAAAAGCTTTTTAAGGAGAAGAAAACAGGGCATGCACATTGTTCTACTCTGCCAACATGCACTCCCAGTACCATGTCCACTAAGAAACATTTTTTGAATTTCCGTGCCAAAAGCTGCATCATCACTGTTATGTTCAGTAGCAACTGATGCTCCTCTTTCCTCATGAATCTGTCCAGTCTGCATCTGAGCCCTGATTCACAAGTAATAAAATACTGCTTGATGGAATGGGAAAAAGAACCTCAGTTTGTCTTAAAGAGACTATCAAGAATCTGACTTAGGTGAAAATATATTTAATATATTTCTCCTCCATCCTTGCTCCTAGCCTTATGTAAATTTCTTAAAGCATTTAAAAATCTAACAATTTCACAGAAACAGATTACAGCATAAAATGAATTGTGTAGAACCTTACATTTACATCATGTTATCAAGACTGGGTTAAAATTTTCCTTCTTTCTGATGATCATGAGGAAAAGACTTTAAAAGATGAAAAAAACAAATCAAACCAACAGAGTGAAGGGGAAGGAACCATAAGTCCTTCAACAGATCAAGAACACCAAAAACCACAACATTACAGAGGAACTGCCAACAGCTTATGGAAATTCTATATATTAAGTTCAAAAAGAAAACAACAACAAAAAAAACAACCACACAACCTCCCCCAGTCCTCATTTGATTCCTCTCTGTGACAGTTAAAGCCTGAAAGACACCAATACCCTGTTTCACCTTTGTTTCGAAAGGCCTCGAATGCAAAAAGGGCATTCCTGCAGCTGCAGATGAGGATGATATAAAAGGGACAATAGGATCTTTCCACCAGAACTCCAAGAGTCTTTTTTCCTTATGGTGTATGTGAATTATCTTTGAGAATTTTGTTTTAATGAACGCCAAACAGTGCCGGGGCTTAGAAAAAGAAGCACCCTCAGAATTTGGCAACCCCAGTTGTAAACTTCCCAAGATCACAAGTTTCAGTAACTTCCCCAAAACCACACAGGACAGTGACTGACAACCAATAGGAATAGGTGCCATCGATCAATCAACTGTTCAGAGGCATGTAAACCATGGTGCTACATTGCCACCTAATCCCAGTGCAGCAGTATGGCTTCACAGCTGTTGACTTTCCAATGAAAGCTACCAACTGGGAAATCTGAACTCAAGGAATTTCAGGGTAAGGGGAAAGACTACTATCAGTTAGTCTCACTTTATGAAGGAAATGGGTTGGCATTTAAAAGCTTTCATCAAACTAAAGCTACTTGGGCTCAAATCGACATTAACTAGAAGAGCTCACAGTATCACAATTCTATTTCTATTTTCAGATTTTCAAGATTTGGTTTTGCTCATATTTAGAACAAAATACATTTGCCCCTTTGACCACTTTGAGGCTTTATTTATTTATTTTCTTAAACCAGCTTCTAGTAAGGACCTGTTCTATAGAGAGACACTTGACATGCTTGGAATGCTAAGTCTACGTACAGGTACAAGATGGATAGGGAGGCCATCAAAGCAGCATGATTAACTTTTCTTAGAATTTATTTGAAGACAGTTATAGAATGCTGCTAGGATTTTGTATGTGCCTAAGCTAATTATCATACTTTCATTAAGTGCTATTGCCACAATCCTCAAGAAATCTTGTGTCTACATTTGAAATTCTGAGCTGTCACAGAAAAAAATTAAGCAACCTCATAGAGAGGATGAAAGTTCTACGCCACTACCGAAGCTTCTACCATCAGCTCTAATGTAGACCATTTCCTTCCCTTGTGATTTCTTTTCATCTAGTCTATGATAGTAATAAATTTACTATGAAATAGATCTATCCCATTTCTTGAAACGTTAAGATTTCAAGCATTTCTTTTATACTTTTGTATAAACACAGAGAAACAATAGCATCTGAAGAGTCAAGACAACCTTAAACTTTATGTTGCTTATGACTTCGGCAAACAAGTAACTGGATTAAAGTTTCCCCATATGATGAATCTAATTCAGAATATTCCCACACATGCTGGGAAGAAGACAACAATTTGCATGTGTGCATGCATGCGTGTGCACGCACACGCAAAAAGCTGCCTTTTCAGGCCAATTTCTATTTCATTGGGAAGCTCCAGCAATTCTAACACTTGAACCAGATGATTTTAAATATCAAAGGTAGGGAAAGAAGAGGAAATATCAGCTTCAGGGAGATGTCTTTCATGGTTTCTACAAAAAGCTACACCTTTGGCCAAGTTTTCAGCTTTTAATAAACAGTCTGCGGGAATGCTTAATAGAAAATGAGAACATAGCTCTAAGAAGTCCGTTTACATGTTCATTACTAGGTAGTGTTTTAATGGCAATTACAGAATTTTCTCTTTATTACTCTTCTTCTCAAAGACAACTGTAACATCAACATCAGTCAAGTGCTAGGAACATCTGTTCCTTTGGTTTTCCACTTAGGAAGCCCTCTCAGTGTGCAGAAGGAGACAGCAGATTTGAACGATCATTCTGAAGAACGACAAAGGAAGGAGAAAGACCTAAAAATCCAAACAAGATCATTGTCTAGCTAGAATTCAGAACTGACCTCTGGGATTCAAGATTCATTTTTCAAGTCTTCAGAACAGCTGTAGCACTCAGTGAATAAAAAAATTTATTTCTTTCCCCTCCAGAAGAGGCAGAAAGAATACAAATATCAGTATCTTGGGTAGCTTACAGAAGCTTATGTTATCGCTTCAGCCTTACTATAAGAAAGAAGTTTTGGTGGTATGCATCAGTGGACATGACTTTTCCAATTTCTCTTTAAAAGAAAATCTGGAAAATAATGACCAGCAGATTTGAAATGGATTTGAATAGAAAAAGAAATACAAAAAGTTTAGCACTCAAAGTGATGATTATAAGAACATACCATAATTTGTTCTGAAGGTACAGAGGTAACTCAATGATAATAATATAGTGTAACTTCGTGGACACCCACTGTCATAGAGTTCACAAACTTTAGTACACATGCTCAATGGGCAACTTTCCAACCTTTCAGCACCCTTTATTCTCATCATTTCACATTTAGCAGTTATTTTCTCTGGTGTCTTCCAACCACTCTCATCCCCTATATAACAAAACAGCTTTTTGCTATTAAAGGTGTTCCAAGGTTCACGGAAGTGACAGCCAGCCAAAAGAGCACTTCCCAAGGTTTTTACCGTGCAAATGGTGACACCTTCCTATTCCCTCTTGTACTAAGAAGTTCTTTGATTTCATCTTTCACAATTGCAGGCTGCCCTTTGCTCACAAACTACAACATTCTTCTTTCTTCTTGTTGCAGTAACCTTCAGAAACTCAAAGGTACAATCCTAAGTCACTATTAGCCCAACCATATCAGCTGGTCTAATAAACTTCATCTCCTACACAGTCTATCTTGCTAACGCACTTAAACCATTATCACCATCTAGGAGGCAGCATTCAATTTCCATCCATTTGAAATCTTTTGATCTTCGTATGTTGGTAATTTAGTACAAAACTTCATCAAATCCACTAGTTTCTTTTCCCTAAAGCTGCGCTTCAGGAGCGAACACAACATTGGGAAAAAAGATATGTATCTCTATCTTGCTCTTATGGCCATATTGAGTAACTCCTCATCTCATTCTGCTTAAAATTTGTTTATATATAAAAAAACAATATAAAAACAGATTCAGTGATACATGACAGATTTCAGGCAGCTTCTTCTAACTGAATCTTGTATTTTGTTATTTCTTTACACTGGCTCTTGAGAAAATGCAGTGAGGCAAGAAGCCCCACAAACCAGGTCAGCAGGCCTGTGTTACAGGCAGTGACTAGAAAAAAAAAAAAAACACAAACAAACAAAAGTAACAAACCAAAAATAAAAAACACCACTTGTGTTAAGTCAAGAAAATGATATCAAAAATCTGTCAAGTTATAGAAGTAGGTAAAGACTGATATGGAAAAGACAATTTTGCATAACCTTAAGAAACAAAGTTGCAGATGCATGAAACGAAGATTATTACGAGAGTAACCAGTAATTCTAAGAAAAGAAAGTCTGTTAGGGGTTTAAATGTACAATTGCACTCACAAGAAGTTATGAGAAGACAAAGGAAAAACTATTTGAAGTGATGTTTGCACAAAAGAACAATAGGTATGGCTTGGATTCAATAAGTTTTGAAGTAAAAGGGAAAAAGTAATGCCTCTGCTATTGGGTAGATCAGGCGTCTACAATTTCCATTTTGAAGCATGGAACATACCTACACTACCCTTAGGCAAACTTACTCTGTATGCCTGTGACAGGCATTTGAATCCTGTTAAAATACTGTAATTAAAACAATGACCACTGGAATGATGATCACGAGTTTCAGCAAGATTATTTCTGACTCATTCTCAGAGACCAGTCACATCTCTACTAATGCTCAATATACTGCAGTAAGTTTACTGAATTTGAGATGCTCTGAAGCTTCATGGCTGGACATGCACAGCTTACTTCAGATCAAGGTATCCCTTGTCCAGATGAAAAGAAAAATGCAAAGCGACTGTGTCAAGTGTTGACCCAAAAATGGACAAAAAGTTGCCTTGCTAAGCACTGTCTGATGTATTTTTCTACCATGCTGTCCGTCTAAAGCTTATTAATTTTATGTCCTAAACTGTAGCTAAAACATGCAAGTATCAGGTTATGTAAAATTCCACGCTGCATGACAGCAGCATCTGTAGGTCAGCAGCAACTGATTTTGAACAAGAGGATGTCAAGCAAGAATGAAATTCAGAGATGGGCTCCATCAATGATGGAGTATCTGGATACAGAATGCTTATACAAACACAAATCTACCCGTAAATAGGTAAGCGAGAGGGATTATTCAGCAGTACGCAGTTCTCGAGAGGTACTTTTTATTTTTAAGAAAAAGGAACTTTAGTCTGACACAGAAATCAAAGGTTGAGTAACCGAGGAGAAAAAACAAAGCAAGTTTTCTTATTTGAGAAGTGCAAGAAAGAAAAAAGAACTAAAAGATTAAAGTGACATAAAAAGCTGCAAAATGATCTCAAAGCAAGCAGAGGCAAAAAAACTACAAGAATGGATTAACTGAAAGAGCAAGAGATCATTACAAAGGTTGAGAAAAGTCAACATTACTAATAAGGCACGTTATTAATTATAGCTTAAAAATTCATGACATCTACTGTAATTTATTGTGTTTGCACAGAACACTTCAGGATTGTGTTTTCAATTTTTTTTTTCTATAATATGGGTTCCTCAGTCATCTGGAGACTTTACCTAAAAAGTCAAAGAAATATTTCAAGTATGGAGAGTTGTTTTATTTAAGGAGGAGAAAGACAGTCTCTCACCATCGACCTTCGCTCTTTATTTTGAAACAATCTATTTCCTGTCTGTTAGTGTTTAGTACTAGAAATGTTCTTAAAATACAAGGAAGTTCAGCTTTATTTTAAACACAATATACAGGAACACCCCCCATGTGTGTCATTTTTTAATAAAACTAGTATTAGAACAGTTGCATACAATGCTGTACTAATGCCCAACATGCTGTCTGCTTTTTACAAATTATAATAATTTACATATGGTTTATATGCTTTTGAATCTTCTTGGAAAGGTATGTCACACAGAAGTGAAAAGACGGGTGTAGTTACCAATATATATCACACTGTATACTGTATTCAGTGATAAATCTTCGCATGTAGGACTTACAATTTTAATCTGCCAGATGGACAGAGTCAGGATCTAAGTAGAGTTAATGAGTGATAACTTCAAACTAGTAGCTTCTGTTTTGCCAGATACAGCGTTGTCAAAGGGCACTGATTTTTCTGAATGAAATTACAGTTTGTGCATTATCAAAACAAATGCTCACTGCTAATGGATGAGGAGTTGCTTTTAGAAATCTTTTGAAGTAATTAAGATTCTCAACTAGCCAAATAGTGGTTTTCTTATCTAGCATAACCACAACAGACTACACTTTAACTTCCATCCTTGGATATGTCATGGCTTATTTAGTGCAGAAAGGAACTCACAGTCAATAAATGCTTTTATTCTAGGCAGGCTTGAGTCTTCTTCACTCAGTCTTTTGTTAATATCAAGTTTATATATACACATGAAGTTCACGTAAGAGCACATTTTCTAATTACAGGAATTGGACAGAATTTTCAGAGTTTTGCTAAGCAAACAAAAAAAATCCCCAGGTAAAATATCAGGCTTGCCACTGTTACTGGGAGAAATACTATGTGGTATTAAGCATGAGCTAGGAAGAACTTAACTCTGTGCTTCTTCAAATCCTAAGGTATTTAACTAGCTCTAAATGATAATAACATCAAGAAAGTTCTGTGGTTATTGGATTGCAAGAGAGCTAGATACTTAATAACAGCAATTCATAAGACGAGACCCTTTCCTTGACTCCTTACTCCTTTTGACATATTTATCAGCATAAAAATATAAGAGCTGTGAGGAAATAGAAGCTTTTCAACACTAGTTTTTAATAGTAATAATATATTAAGAATGATTTCAACATCTGGAAAGACAGATCTGTATGAAATAGGAAATTTGGTCGACAGTCAGAATACTTGATTCACATTAGTTAAAAAAAGCGACAAACACAACATATACCTCGATTAAGAACTTCTAGTAACAGAGAAAACGTGACTGTTACCAAAAAATGCTTAAAGCAAAGCCACTCCCTGTTATGCTTTTAAGGCCATTCACTTCTACACGTCAAGATTTGTGTGTGTACAGGCGCACGTGCACAAACGGAAAACATCACTCCTTAAAAACAGGATGAAAAATTACTACATCACTCTTTCAGCTTAGTGTTTCTGGTAGTGGTCACAGCACAGTTTAGAAATACTGGCTATTCTGTGCATGTAACATTTTCTACATTTTGAAGATGTATTTGTGCCCTGTAGGTGAGTAAGGAAAAAAAAAGTGAGCGAAAAAAGGGTTTAAGTATATTTGATGACAAGCTTTTATGCAGTAGAATGTCTTCACCTTCAACCAGAAGATTTGTCTAGAAAATGGATAAAGAAACAGATGTCAAGTGAGAAAGTACACGAGCACCTTGGAATTACAAGGAACACTTCATCTTATTGAAACACTCAGGGACCATTAGGCGAGACTTAGAATGAAAGAAAAGGAGACTAGGTTTAGGATATGAGAACATAAACCAGGTCTCAAACAGAAGAAATAATACCATTTGACAAGAAATTAGAAGCCCCTTGGTTTAGCACATCCAAATGAAAGATCATGAAAGATGAGGTGAAAAGAAGAGGCTGGATGTGGAGCCTATGACCAAAAAAAAAAGAAAAAGAAAAAGAAAACATGTCAATTCATGAAGGGCAAGCTTCGTCTATGCTTTGAAAATGATTTGGCACGTGTACTGAATCAAAAATACCTGGACAGCAAAGCATGGAGTGATGTACTTTTGCTGTCTGATATGGGGGAAAGAAAAAAAAAAAAAAAAAGGAAGAACGAAATCCTAAGAATGGTTGAGAACGGATCCCAACAACAACCAAAAAAAATGATGCCTTGAAGACTGAAGTTACATGGCAAAAAGCCATTTGTGTCAGAGTAAGAAAAGACTGAAGATGGACTACACTTACAACAGAATGAAGCCCAACAGATGGAAGGCGTATCAAGGGCCGCCAACGACGAAGACGAATTGACGGACTGGTAGCTTTTGCAGGACCTACATGATTACGTTTAGCCCAGGAGAGGGA
Organism: Cygnus atratus; assembly: GCF_013377495.2. Taxonomy (NCBI): domain Eukaryota; kingdom Metazoa; phylum Chordata; class Aves; order Anseriformes; family Anatidae; genus Cygnus; species Cygnus atratus. The sequence goes on from NC_066362.1 coordinate 164,675,149, forward strand.
TGCAGAGTGACACAATGGTGAAGCCTTCGTTCTGCTGTGGCTAACCTGAGGCTGCGATGAGGATGGTGGTGAAGACAGCGAGGACGATGACGACTACATAAACATTAAAAAAGAACATACTTAGCCCACTTAAACTTGAAGTAACATACCTAGAAAGGCAACTGCAAAGATGTCCACTATTTATTATACTGTCCTTTAACTGATCAAATCTACAGAGGCAATAATCAAGAATGTGTTGAATTTGAATGAGATGACAAAAGAACATTGAAAATAAGCAAAGACATGGTCCAAATCTGAAGTTTATCACCAGATAAACTAGAGGTTATTCACACCCACTGAACTTTGTAATAAGAACATAAAGTAACTGACTCCTTCAATAGACAGACTGTTGGAAAGTGAGGCAGGAGGGGACTGAAGTAACATCTCATGGAAGGAATAGTTGAGAATAGCAAGAGTTATCAATCTTGTCTACAGCTACAAAAACTGTAACACACTTCTTTGGTGATTTGGGAAAGCTATATTGTGCTACTCAGGATTTAAAATGAATCAAGTAACCACTGTAGCAGAACCCAGGGTTTCTTTACTGTTCCATGCCTAACATAAAAGGAAAGCAAAGGAAAAGGGAAGCTTACCGTGGTGAGGTATGCAACTTCCTAAGTTTTTCACCTATTCTTCTAAAATAGCAGGCCAGTGGCAGTATTGCCATTAACACTCAGGATCCCTTTAGTATCCGTGGAAGCAGTAGGACTATGTTAAACCATTCAAATTGTTACTATTAGAAGAAAGACCACAGAAGTATTAAAAATGACTCTCAGCAGCAGCTGACAAAGTTACAGTAAATATATTAAGACCATAAAGGACCATTGTGATGATTTAGTTTTTGATCTTTTGTCCCACACAGGCCACAGTACCGATAAAGTTTTGTTTGGATTAGAACATATTCACAAAACAAAAACAAACACTCAAGCTTAACAATTTATTGACTACCAAAATACATCAGAACAAGTCAAAATTTCAATCTGGGCTACAGCTACAGAAGCAGTAAGCAATATTTTCATATAGGTTAGGCTACATTAGTGCTAAATGAAAAAGGTTGCTTTTCTAGTCCTGCTTAAGGATGATATGAACATGGAGCAATGGTTTACATTAGTCCTTTGGGCAATGATGTCCTGTCAGGGGCTTACCTGATGATAAACTTCCATCCAACTTATCATCTACCTTTAGTTTCTCCTCATGTAAAAATCCTCAACATCATCTTCAGTTTGTCAGAGAATCCCTGACCTTCTCTCAGGAAATAAACTTAATCTTTGGTGATAATTGCATAGCCTCAGAAGAATACCCTTTGGTTTGAAGGTAACCTGAAGGGCAACCCAGACCATTCCTATGAGGTCTCTGACTCACCATTAACCTAGTATCTCTTGATCTTTACCGTCTTTAGATTTTAACTTGTATTTTTATGTTGCCTTCCATGTAACCAATAGAAATTGTTTAACATTACAGGTCTTAAAAGCAAACCCTGCAGAGCCCCACAAGAAAACATACTTACACATTGATGATATCCCACTTAGCTGCACTGAGACATGCCAGCTGCTCACGAATGCATTAAGGTTATGCAAGCAGAAAAGCAACTGCAGTTCCCTAAGACAAGTCCCACATCATGCACTCAACAGAACAATTCTAGTAGACTTCAGAAACTGAGCATTAGGTAACTTTCCCTGAAAAACAGATTTTCACTGTTTAATCAAAGCATAAGCACCAGTCAAAACCATTTACTTTCTTTGTACCATTTTTTGATGCATTTCACCTTCTTTCCTGTTCAATTTTCATTTTTTTCCTTTTCCTACCAAGAGTAGGACAATGAATTGCTTCCTTCTGCTCCCATATTGCTGACCTTAAAACACAAGGACAGGGATAAGAATTCTTCATGAAGAACAAGAAACAAGAACAGCAGCAACTTTAGAGCTCAGAGATAAGCATGAAGGATTATCAAGTCTCATAGCCTGTCCAGAGAACAGTTTTCCACAGGTTTGACAAACTTATTCCCCCCAATTAGATTCTGATTTTCAAGCATTCTGATACACCCCTAAATCTCAGCAGGTCCGCATAAAAGAGGACAAGACTATAAAATCTCCAACCCAAAATATAACTGTATGAAGAAAGAAGAATTTAGCTATAATACTTTTAAGAGTCAGAGAAGTTTACAAGAGTTTAATGGCTATTATACTTCACCTGTACTGCGTTTGTTTTTTCAAGTTCTTTACATGAAATGATTTTAAATGAGACCTTTTTACATTTAGATAACATTTCAGATAGCTTTAAAACAATTTACGCTCAGCTTGCCTAACAAAATTTCAAAAGATGACTGATAAAACACTGCTACTAGAAGACCTCACAGTCCACAGACACCTCCCTATGTACAGAGGATCCACTAAGATTAAAACATGCAGTGGGGCAGAAATTTAAGAATTAGGCTGAGAAGTTCATGATAAAGGACATCACGCACCACATTACGTTTTACCATTTTGTAAGCTTCTGCTATGAAAACAGACAAGATCACCAGTCTTCCTGAAATCTGCAATATAGTAACTGAAGAAGTTTATCCTAGCTTTGATGCATTCTGTTGCTGATGTTTTCTCTGAAAAAAATATCTTTTAGTATTCCTACTGTAATTACTATGAAACCCATTAATAAAAGTTTAAACAAATATTTAAATTTGGTATTGCTTAATTGTCCAGGGATGACCAAATTTTTGAAAAATGTTTTAATGAAGCCTTTTGACAGTCATTTACCATAATTTCTCACTTTTACCACTCTTCTTGATTTTGCTAATTTGTTTTCTAGCTAATGCCAAAATAACGATAACACATTAAAAATACCCCTTGCCTAATGAGGCCAGAAAAGTCTCAAGGCTTTCAAAGACCAATTTATAACTTAGAATGCAGTTTAAGGCAACTATTATTCAGTTCACTACTTCTAGGTCAGTATTTTACCTCATTTTAAAATTCCGTCCCTTGAATCTTTTTAACCTCTATTTCTTGTAGTAACGAGTACCCTTGTGAGATCAACCACTATGAAGAGAAACTTTCTCTCCACTGAAAATGTACTTTTGTATTACAAGAGTGAAATTTCAACAGACAGTAAACAGGAGTTCTGGCAAAGCTAAATTAATACTGGATTCTACCTAATTAACAGCACTGTAATAGCCATGAAATTCCATGCACTGCTTTAATAATAAGCACAAGTTAAGCTGCTGTCAACTGAAGTTGTTTTCAACTGAATATTAGAAATACAAGTATTACAACAGAATTACATGTCAGTATTAGTAAGAAATTAATGCTAAATATACATTGCCAAATAAAGGATGCAAAGTAGTACATTCTACATTTAATTTAAAATGCAGAAGACAAATCATAACTTTAAACACTCCATTCATACAGGACTCATTAACAACTAGCAACCTGCAGAGAAAAGAATTAATTACTTCACAAGAAGAAAACATCACAGGAGCATACTTCAGTGCTGCAAATTGTAACAGGTCAAATATCTGAAGTGGTAAAAGAGAAACCCTAAAATAAAATTGAATATTATTGTCAGATAAACCAGTAAGCACATTAAGTTAATTGTTTTAATAATGTATTTTAGCATTACAGAAGTTAAGTTTTCATGGAATAGGTACAAAAAAAAAAAAGCGGCAGCTCAGGCAATCAATTTCTGCCCCAAGCAAAACCTTATCCCTATGTATAGCGGCTATTAAAGCCTATAGACATTTAAATTCAAGATCTCAAGGAAATACATACTATAATGTTTCACAGGCACCAAGATCTGTGCCTCTGTGCATGCCTAAAAGTGCACGAGTTTGATAATGCTGAGTAGCTCAGGACCCAGCTCAAGTCCAAACCTGTCAGGCTCCAGAAAGAGGGCGTCCATCTGCTCATCTTGTTTGGGGAACTTGATGCAGCAAAGTATCTCGGTCCACGTGCAACACATTGAAGACCTGACAGGACCAAGTGGCATTTGGGGTTGCACAACCATTTCTTTCCAAGTGGAAGTATTTATTAGTGATGAATTTTCTAGGGGTTACAAAAATTCATCTACCTGGAAGTTTAAGTTCATCACTGGAAAGCCTCTGCCACCTTCCTCTCTAAGCCTCTAAGGAGGCTTCCTTGTCCATCATTTGATAAGCTATGCTGGGACTGGGCCTTTCTTTCCTCCATTTTGAGGTTTTACTAGTGGGTAGAAACAAACGCTAGTTCTGCTGGGACAGAAATCAAAGGAGGTTTGACTGCATATCATCATCACTGGAAGCTTTGGAAATCCAAGGAGATAAAATACTGTTAGTCCTGGTCTTTGTTTCCAGAACTAATCAGATGCACAGCCCCTGGGATCAGAGGCCTTGCCACATGTTCTGCATACGCTCAATTGAGTTGATCTGCAAGCGTGCAACAACTCCTCCCAAACTGTTTGTAGCCTCATTACACAAGTACAGTAAGCCCTGTAGTTGAGACAGAGGAATGTTGAGATGACACTAAAAAAATGTAACCTTTCCAGCCAAATGAGCAACATAAGACTTATCCTAGCTTTAAGCTTATATTCAGGAGGGATACACTTAGTATTTTTCCGTCACCTTTTGATGCCTGTCCTTATGACTGGATTAAGCACAATGTTTTGAAGAGTCTGTATTGCAGCATGAAGTGTAATACATGTTTTTCTTTCTTAGAAGCCATTGTTCTTAGTATTTTTTCACATAAAAATTAAACCTATGCATTACACAGTCTGAAAAGATCCTCCTCCTCTTCCTTCCTTCACCTTTTTAACAGCATTTTAAGCCTCTTTTGGTGGCAGTGGTAGAGCTTTGAAGGATATTAATTTTCTTCCAGCTTTTTTAGGAAGATGGAAGCAGTCAGAACACAGAACAGAAGCCTGACAAAGGAAGTATGCCAGAAGTAAACACTGCTTCATGAGTTCATCTCCAACAGCACACCACAGAAATCACCCAAACAAGGGGCATTACAAATATTTCTAATGCAGGAAAAGCCTTTTTCCTAACTAAAATTCCATTACATACAACAGTCTCACACAACATGCAAATTTTCAGGAAACCAAGGTTCATTAAGTCCACTGCTAACAGAACTACTAGCTTTCTCAACACTGCAATTATCAGCACTAGTACATATTGAAACTGACTAGTTTTTAAACTGAATCGGGCTACACCTGTTAGCTGAACAACTTCTGCACCAGTACGTTTAATTAGTGCTTCTGCAGCTGATAAAAATCTCTACAGTATTCCCTACATCAATTCAATCCAGGATTAAGAACGGATAGTATCCTGAGAGTAATACTGAGCTAGAGGTATGGGTAAAAACATAGCTTAAAGACGACAAAAATGCTGAGATCAGAGCACCCAAGAAGCTTTTCCACAGTTAGCTATAACTTATCTCTCTCAACACCTAAATTTAAGTTCTATGGCCTATGTTAGGCAAAAGTCAAGCTAGATTATCACAATGGTGACTTCTGTGATCAAAAATTAATGGAATTACAAAAAAAAAGGTCCAAATGTTGGGGAGCTCTGAAAAAGCTAGTTAACTTGAATTTTGAAAACAGTTTTTCCTCTTTAAGATTCTTCTTACAACAAATTGAACATCACTGTTGCACACCCAACTACATATGCTTGGTGTCCTTTGAGGAAAGTAGGTTGATGCAACATCAGTTCTTTATTTTAGCCTACTGACTAGCTCCAGCTGTATGAGTAAAGTGGTAACTGTCTTAAAGATGGCATGTTCTTTTAGTTTTTCCCCCAAATTTGGAGTGTCTGGAAAAAAGGGAGTCAAACCAGTTTCTCTCCTGCCTGAGGAAAAAAATCTTGAATGTGAACTTAACCACAACCTGACATGATCAGCCTGCTAAAACGCTAGTGAGCAAATACATGCCAAGAACCTGCTACTTACTGTCTCTTACATATGTAGTGCAAGAACAGCACCATACTGTTATGGATTGGAGACGTGTGATGCACAACTGTAAAAATATTTTGTTACTTTCACTTATTTACTTGTTATTTGAATTCATTGGCTGCCTTATGGGTGCGAATATCCTCCGTAGTTCTGTTTCATCCTAGGAGCAGAGTTCCTTTGTACAGATTTTACAGTTAAGCATAAGATCCAAAATAACAGGTCAGAGCAATACTGTATTAATACCTTCTTAGTTATTTGCTCAGTAGAGTACAGAAATCAGATTGATGAACGTCTCACACACTGACACAAAAGGCACAGGACAATGCAAGGAGTCAAAGACTAACCAAATGTAAGTTTCAAAACATTTCACACAATTCTAGTAATTTTTTTTTGTTTGTTTTGTTCTTTTAAAACACACTTTTTACAGAGTAGGCTATAACAAAAGGAAATACTATAGCTAAACATCACCACCTTTAGTGGAGGGATTACGTACTTGTTTTGTAAGGCTAAGCTAGTCAAAAGTCATCTTAGAAGCAGATGTATAATTGGTTTCATATTCTCCCTAGATGTAAATGTTTCTTTACAACAGTGCAAGGATTATTCAGAAGAAACACTGAGGAATATGGGCTATTAAAAAGAAAATCCCACATGTTCTTGGCAGGAGTGAAAGGGAAGCTCCTTTATATTTCTGTTCTAACAATAAATTGCGATCCCCCAGGGAGTCAAAGATCTTTGAAAGTTCAAGTTTTACAGCAGCTGAGAACAGAGTGCATTGACTCTCCTTAGTTCTTGCCAACGTTAACGACTGTTACTGTGATCAAAGTCTAACTTAGTGAATTCCAAGCAAGATTATAGTTCTCAGGGCATGCTAAACAAGTTTACAGACTAGAGTTTGCAGTTACAGTTTGAGTTAAGGAAGAAATCAAGCCGTATAGGGGCTGCCAATTTCAATTAATGTGGAAAGTATTTCTAACCATACTTGTGAACAGTAGACATATGTAAGTATACTGATGTGCACAAGTATTTCAATTCTTGGAAAACATCTGAGTCCAGTTCTTACTTAGGACTCTGACAGAGTCAGATACCAATCTTGATTTTCAAAGGCTAGTTTTTCCATCATCGCTATTTTTGAGAGAGGCTCAATGAGGTACAAGAATGCTGTTTTCATTTGAAGTGGCAGCTCAGATACAGCATCTAAGCCTGCTCATTGTGAAGCCTCATGCAGCCAAACACGTAGCTCTAATAGCCAGAGCTATCAGTTGGTAAATACACGTATGAAGCATACTAAAAAGAATAAACAGGAACAGTTACGGAATCAATGGCAGTATCTACTCTGCTCCCAGAGATAACTGATATATTTTATATTCCAGTTCTGCTCTCACTTCCATAATAACTGGTTACTGAAACACTAGGTTAACAGTAGGTTAAACTTAATTTAGTTAGATGTTCTCAATAGCCTCTAAGGAAGAAGGAAAAACCATAGTCTTAGAGCTCCTAATTTTCTCCTAAGAATTTAGACCACCAAAATCAGAAGCTCTTAACTACTCTCTAACCAGTATCAAGTGCACATGCATTTCACTTTTTGCTCGATTGAAACATTATTCTGAGTTACTCTGTAATAAAATTTCAAGAAGTAAATTTCCTAAACACTACAAATCACATTCTTCTCGTATTAACGCATAAACCATGCTAAAAACTCCCGTCCAAAAACTTTCAACCTCAAACACGGAAGTTTCCATATGCCACAAGTACCACACATAGTAAAAACTTCTATCATTTAAACTTCATAGCAGAAAGTGATATGGAAAGTCATGTGTCAGCAGCTGGTGACACCTTGATGTCACACAAACAGCTCATCAATTACTTAATACCACAACCATTTGAATATTTGCAGTCCACAGTGGCAAAACTTGATTGAAGTCTAGTCTGTTAAGTCTCTTCCCCTCTTTTCCCATGAGTTTGCTTCTAACACTTCTGTGCCAGAAGTGGCTCCTACAAGACCAGAGGATGAGCTGCTTCAGGAAGCCAGATTTTTTTTTTTTTTTGGTAGCCTGACAATCCAGAATGATTTCAACTGCCACAGACACACAGCGTACAAGAGCTTCAAATACTGTTACCCAAATAGTATTTGAACAAGTGAAGCATGTCAAAGCCCTCAGAAATGCAGAGGTTGGATACAGACCATTCTCTAGACCTAATCCTTGACTAAAGGCCAATTAGTCTTTTAAAAAAGTACTTCATACGGGACAGCTTGACATTTTCTGCACTGTAGAATTGAGCTGCAATGAAGCACAGTTGCAAAGTAGTTGACATGGATGTCAGTAATACAGGAGCAAAACAGAAGTACCTTGCTACTCACATTATTATAGTTAAATATTAAAAAGGTAATTTACTTCAAGTATCAGCACTGATAATATTTCCTACCTGGAACGACTTTCTGAAAGCTATCATAGCAAGTGATCCTGATCAGTGCTATTAATTGTTTTTTTTTTTTTCTTGGATTTGGTCAGAACTTCATTAATGAACACTGTAGATTAGATGGCTTATGTGGATGTTCTAGCATCCACAGGCTGCATTGTCTTTTTATTATTTTAAAATTATTTTTGTAAGACAGTATCAGAAATGTTAAGATTTATGGTAGTACAGGGTTTTGGCCATTTCTGAACTGCTGAAGAGGGCACCAGAACAACAACAACAACAAAAACATGGTTTAGCAAGACGTGACAATACAAGAAGCAGCTTAAAAGCGTGTGTGGCTCTGCGAAGATGCAGGTTATATTTTCCATTATCTTCAGACATCCTAGGTATTATAAACAAAAGCACATGCCCAACAGAACAATAAAGATAACATCTTAGTTAAAAGATCTTGAGTAGCTGGCAACTATACCAGTTTCACTATTAGCTGCCTTTTCAGGAGAGGGAAGGGTTTAAGAAAGGTAGCAATCTGGGAAAAAACAGAAAGGTTTCCTTTTTGTTCCAAAGTACATGGTTGTTGCATCTGTAAAACAATCAAAGAAATAGATAAAAAGAGCTTAAACTCTGCTGAAAGCTGAAACCAGAAAACCTGGCCTTAAGCCACTGGATCCATCCAGCTTTTATCATAAAGATACAGCTCCTTTTTTGGCACTTTCAGACAGGAAATAAATGGCATTTGAGAAAGTGTAAGTTTCAGGAGCATACATTTTAGAAGAAAGACTGTTACAATCTTACATTAATTGCTCTCATTCCAAATGGCAATGGAGCATGGGACAAGAATCAAATCACCCTTGAAACCTCTAAAATCCAACACTATGTTTCTCCAATAGAATTATTCATGGATTTTCCTGTAAGCAATTTTAAACAGGCATATATTTCTTAAACACAGAAATACTCGTAGCACTGTTTTATCTATTTATTTGCTTTAATGCAGCAAAAAAGCAAACCATGGATCCAAAGAATCCACGAGTCTTAAGACCAAACTTAAATCAAACCTGGTCCAAAAATCTGGCCTAAAGGATAAACTCAACTTCACAATCTTTTCAAGCTGCAAATATGAAATTATTTAGTGAAATAAAAAATACTTAACTGTTTTTAAAAATGAAGTCTCTTTTTAAAAAAACAGAAAATATATCAATTTTAAGAAAATATGGAAACGTTTTGACAAAAAAAAAAAACAACACAAAACCATCACTAAAATTCATTAAAAAACTCACATATTTTAATACTAAAAAAAGGCTACCACAAATACTCAATTCTAACCCTGTCTATAGTTGGCCTGAAAGGCTTTGAATGAATTACCAGAAAATTACACAAAATGGCTAGGAACACGGGTTTATTCTTGTCCTTGTTGCTTTTTAAACAAAGTAAATGAACCACAGCTACGAAACCTGGGAAACCTGGCAAAGCACCCCTCAAGACAGAACACTAAGCAAATGGACTGAAACTGACAGCTACAGCGATTCATCTTAATACTTCACCTAAATAGACTGCACATTAATGATAAATTCCAGAAGCTAACTGGCCACCTAACTCCTCTCTCTTCCAGAGATCACAAACTGGAGTGTAGAATCTAGCAGTCCACTAATATTAGACTTATAAAAGTAATATCCTATCTAATACCTTCCCCCTACCCACCCACAACAGAACTTTTCTTTAAAACTTAAGAAGTTATAACATAGGTCTGATTACAGACTATTTTAAACCAGAAACAAAGCCTACCCACCCCAACAAGACAAATGAATAGATGGAGCATGTAGATATTGGAAAAATAGTTCTGCTTCACTGCTATTACTTTTAACTGTTTATTTCTAGGTAGACTCACTTCATTTCCAGGTTTGAAATACACACACACAGAACAGAAACAAAAGCAGAAAATCCGGGGCAGACTGTAAAAAAAAAAAATCAAGAAGCCACTGAGATGATAAAAATAGTTATCCCGATTTAGTAAGATCGTCAAGCTTTATTTACCCTTATAAAAGGCTGAATCCTTAAACATCTGAGAAATGAGAGCCCGGAACAAATATTTTCAGAGGAGAACCTGTCTGTAATTCTTTGCTATTTCTAAACCTTCCACATCCCAAGACTCCAGAAAATTTTACTTTACCTCATGACACCATGTAATGGCGTGTTTTGCTTGGGGAAGGGAAAGAACAGCATCTTGAAAGCAGCTGCAGTTGCATAGTCTCTTAACCAAGTTAGCAAATCTGACTGCCATACTTCCCACTTCTGGAAGTTATTCTATTCACTGTTGAGCTTAAGCAACGTTTTCAGAAGAATTTGAGCCAACAGTAGTATGCAACACCTATCTGAGGGACAGACAGAACCACCCACAGAGCAACCTGTTCTTTTAGGAACTACACAAGCCAAGTTAATCATGCTAAAAGAGTAGGCCTGCATACTTTCTTAAATCTTTAGTTCTGTGGGAGACCTGGAAAAGACCTTTTGCTTGTAAAGTTGCAGCACTTACCATCATTAAGCAACTACATAAGCCACTTTATTCGAAGTAGAGATTTTTATGAAAAATGTCCTTGCTGTTCTAGGGATGGAGGGAACGGGGGGAGCAACAAAATCAAGAGAAATAAAGGAAGACAAACATATTCCTTCCCAGTGTTCTGAAAAGAAGTTTAAACTCCCAGGAAAGCAACCCTAGCAATTACAAATATGCAGGAGGAGTAAGATTCTCTTCTTTCTTGATCCAAAAGCACTAGAAACTTTCCCTGCAGGACAAGGCAACATCCTGCATATGCTAACATCAGAATCTTCAAGGGCATGCTGTTCATCAGTCCCTTTATTGTTACATGAAGGGATACACAGCAACAGCCAAAGTGTACCACTGCAAGATGTAAGACTGGGAGATGAACTCACTCCAACCTCACATTAAAATACGTGAAATGAGAATGTGCTGAGAAGTGTATTTTGCTTAAAAAGAATTGTACTTTACAGGATGAATTGCTGTGCTTTAGAGATGAAATGGGAAGCCTCACTTGCTACTTAACCACACAATCGTAGGACAGGATCTTCAGGCAATTACATCTTCCAGTATAATAAGTTATTTGTTTCTTACTTGTTTGATTGATGGATCAAAGGATATTCTGAAAAATGCTCCCAGGACATGTATTCAGCCATTGTACTATTTCAGCTTTGGAAACAGAAGGACAGGAAAAAGTTGTTTTACCATTCTAAGGAACATCCACATTGAATTACTTCCAGACTTAGTTACATAAAATGGAATAACAAAAATTTGGAAAGGCCACTACCTATTCAACATTTTTGTTTAGACATGGTTGCCGAGACAATCTTGTAATTTTTTATTATGAAAAAATGTCTGCATCTTTCCACACAATTTCTTAATATTTTGTATTGTAATATCTTTGTCAGGAAACCAATTAATTTGTGGAAGTTCAAGAAGCTAAGTGTCCCTTATTAAGAAAATCCGTAATCACTTAGAACCTTCCTGAATCCTTATAAAGAGACCCTCAGGAAATATGTAACCCTTCATCTTCTTCCCAGTTATTCCATAATTTCTGCCAGGAGAATGCACAGATGAACTATTCCCTGGATGAATGCCACCGTACATCAAAACAACTATATGTTATTCTGTTTCGCAAGTATCTGAGGAAGAGATTCACAGTCTTCAGCAATTTGCAGAACAACCTCCACAACCTCTCTCTTACTGAGAATCCCTAGAAAAGGACCATCTCATTTTTAAAAGAACAGAGACAGGAATTTTTGGAGTCTCCCATTTAGAAGAGGAAGAGAAATCTGCAGCTGCATCGATGATTGTTCTTGAAACACAGAACCTTCCTTGATTGATTTAGAGAAAGAAATAAGAACTTGAAAGAAAATAAGACACATGAATGAAGGTCAATATTAATACTAGAAATGATTTAAACAATTCTCTTAAGTTTCATCCATCTTTGACTTAGAATGAGTAAGTATAGGTTTCCAGACGGCTGGATGAGGGGGAAGCAGAAAGGCCTGCTTTGCTTTCTTCTGCCATGCATAGAAGACATAGCACAAGCCTTACGAAAGAAAAACTCACTCGCAGTACTGGAAAAATAAAGAAGGAAAGCAGATGAGCCACTGAAGTCATGGCAAAACAAAGTGGTGCTGGCAACAACCTAATCAATTTTTCTTCTGTGGAACAGATACTGAAATCTCAACCAGAAAGATGGAAAACTGCCTTAATAATACGGAGGCGAAAAACGTTGAGTGGCTTGCTTATGCCTTCTCAGTGACTGACACAGCTGTTCTGCTTCCAAATCCGTAAGACTGAAGATACACTGACTGGCACGGAACTTCAATAAGCACTTGCTCCTCTCCTGAAAAAGGATTCAAAGCAACAAAACAAAAAAACACCACATACACTCCTCAAAACTTCACAAAGCCACTTATTCACCTGGCATTTACCTTCTATTTCACTCAGTGAAACTAAATGTGTAATACAGATCATTCCAAAATTGATTTCATTTTTGAGGTTCTGTTCCCATATTTGATGAAGTACAACAAAGTACAACATCGAGTGCACAGAGACTTTAAGCTCACTCCTATTTTACTTGTAAACACAGATAAAGGAGCATTCTCTAGTACTGATTAAATAACCATGTTTAGGATCAAAGAAATTTGCTGTGCTGCTTATTTATTTTATGTCACTCAATCTCTGGTGATAAAAGCTTATGTGTATATTTCACAAATGGTGCAAATTTATCTGAAGTGATATTTGTACACAAGCAACACAAGTACTGAAGTATTTCTTTCCCTGAGATAAAACTTTTCAGACTCTTACACAATGTTTGTTCCACTTGTATGGTTACTATGGATCCTACATCTCAGCAATGAATTTGCAACATCCTGATCTCAACTTTCACTAAAACATTATTTCTAGCTCTTCTACTGTGAAATAAAGCTTGGAAAGATCATCTGTGTTATACAAAAGCTTGAAAAAATAATACAAAAAACTGTAAAGCTTCAAGTTTCTTCCCCTGCCCCCCAACGTCACTTCACTTTGTGCCCTGATTGTTGACTGACACAATACTGCAAATTAAGCAAAAATTTCCATTTCTGTGTAAACCTTTACTATGATTGTTTTAAGCTCCATTATATTCAACTCAAAGTAGTTATTAACAAACATATTTGGCTTTGTTTAAAAAAAAAAAAAAGAATACCTCGGTCTGACCTTCATGGGCACTGGATTCATGAGTGACACGAATAGCCTAAAATTAAAGCATATTTCAATCAGACATTAAATGATATGTATGACTGTATGCTCTTCTTTTTAATCGAATGCCATAGCTGTAACTTCTTTTGCTCAATGCTTGTAATAGTTAAATAAATGAATCAACAAATCTCCGCTTTCAAGGATCTCAAGAGACAAGTGTTTCAGCCTCATCAGACTCAATTCAAATATGCAGCAGTTTGTTACTGCAGTTTAACACACAGAAAACAGTACTGGCAAATTTTTTTGATATTTCAGTTCCTGGGTTCAGTAAACAAAACACTTTAGGTAGAAACTGTGATCAGACAGCTTGTATCCAACATTTCTGCAGATAACATCCTCAAACCTCTACTGTTCCTGTTTGTTATTAGTTCCTTGCGGCACATGTTAACAACCTTATTCCTGAGGGCTTCACAGTAAGTTTAATTTGAACTCAGGCTTGGAACTCATCAATATTTTCATTTTGACAGAGGATCATTGTTATCATCACGAGCAACAGCACTGTTCTCCCCTTCCATCAGCGGCCAGATCTTTCCATCACATCCTTTGAATCAGCACTAATAACGATCCAACTAAGCACTCGATCAGCTAACTCATCTGTTTGTCATGGGGGAATGGAAGGAGAGGGGGGACTATAATTTTGTCAGATCAGCTCCTTGTGTGCCCTGAAGAGCTACAGCCAAAGAAAGGTGACTTTAAGGCATAAATGGAAGGAGACTGCAGGACTGTCCTTTCAGCAATAGCCTCAGATCAGCCTAAATTGACCATTAAACCGGATCTTGAATTAACCAAAACGATTGTGCATACATTACTCATCCACTTCAAAATCATTTTAAACTAAGCCAGGGAATTAATATGGATGAAGAACATTGACAAAATCCATTCTGCTGACTGAGCTATGGGCGGGCAGGAATACTTTAAAATAAAATAAAATGGATTTGGTGGTTTATTTTTTTTGCAGCAGCTGTCTGATCACAAGCTCACACGTAAACTCAGATTGTTTAAGTGATTCACTGGACCAAGTCCAAAGGACTTGCTCATGCAAATAATTCTTATACCATTTTCAAAAAGAGTAGAAAGTACAATACTAACTTCGTAAGTTTCTAGATATTTGGCCCTTTCTTCTGGAGTCATAGATAATGAATCTTCTAGGAACTTTTTCAGTGATGAATTAGTTTCTTAAAAAAAAAAGACATAACATTAACATATTTGGAACCATGCTTTAAATTCTACATTGTTCAAAGCTAACAGAATGCTTATAGCCAACAAAAGATTTAAAGATAATAATTACATTGCATCTTGAAGACAATGAAGGCTGACTGCACAAGGACTTGCTACCTGCTGCAGTTTGAAGTGTTTTCAGTGTTTTAGTTTTAGGATTAGTGTGAAATATGGTGGTTTTTTTTTTTTTTATATATAATTATAGGCAGAAATGCTCTTTCAGTAGAGCAGTTATATTCAGAGAAAATAGTACATATCCCATCCTTCCCTCCGTACTTTCCACAGTGGTGAGGGAAAAAAAGGGGGGGAAAGTACAACAAAAACAAGCAAGCAAACATAAAACACTTACCAAAGTTCATTTTATCTCTGTTGTTTGCAATAGCATGAATTAACCCAATTGTTCCACAAGCATTGTTGATAGTCTGCTTCATGAAATACACTGATGATTTGACATCTTGCCCCTTAGCTTTTATTCTCTCTTCTTCTTCTGTTCTGAAGGTTTCATACTAGAAGGGAAGTTATACAAGTTTCACAGGTAGTACAAATAGATACTTGTTATATTATCCAAGCAAAAACAATTTACCTAAGTACCGCCTTCCTAATAAAACCAAAACACATCTTGCAACTTGAAACGTTTAACACAAGCGGTCCAGCAGTATATGCAGACTTCCCCAACTGGAAAGCTCTATGACTGGATTTTGACTAGTGATAAGACCTGATATGTTTAAATTATCATTTTGAAATGTGTTACCTAACAGCATTTCAGGAATATTCAATATTAGCACCTGTCACCATCTCTTTAATCCAACAAAAAGTGTTTAAGGACAGAGGTCTCAAAAGCTTTATCAAGCAACTTCAGGTGTTTAATCAGCACGAACCATTCTTGTAAGTTCCATCTTCTTACACTGCATTTTTTCCAGGAATATAAAGTAAAGTTCATATAATATTTAAAACAGGTCCTTTAAAAGCCATAATCATAAGGTAAAGGTTTGTTTTCTGTAGTAATAATTTACAAAATACTGAAGTAGATGGAGTTTTTACTTCAGTGTGACAAACACGAAGTTTGAATGTAAAACAGAGTAACTCTTTCCGAGAAATTTCTTGGATTCCATGCACTGTCAGTGACAAACAGAACTAAGAAACTTCTCCAGCATCGTGATTCCACACTTGCAGCTTGTCTCAATGGTCCGAACATTCTACGTAAATAGCAGGTGCCTTTACAAAGAATTTTAAATTGACAGCACTTGTACAAGATAACATGAATAGTCTTAATTGAGGGAAAAAAGGCCTTAAACGTATTAGACAAAAGTTCAGACTAGAGAAGGTAAACAATATAGCTGCCATTCATTCCCTGTCCCCCCCCCCAAAAAAATGTTGTGAATACCGAGAGTATCATTTTGAGCAAGGGTTGGACCAGATCACTTCAAAATGTCCTTTCTAACTTGACTTATCCCTTGATAAGCATTCACTGGATCAAGCTATTCTATCTGTCTACAGCCTATGATGTTGATTTAGTAAGTCATTAACCTTTAAACTGGATAATAACCCTAAGATTATCTGTATGCTAACAAGGGTATTCAGCCCTAAAACCAAGTTCAAGCAAATTGATGCATACTGGGGGGAACGGGGGTGAAGGAGAATGGAGGGAAGAGGCAAAAAGAAATACATACACTCTTCCATCTTAGAAATATGCTGTCTGTCCCAGAAATGAAAGCCATACTGGTACTGATGACTGAACTGAAAATGGATTGATGTTTAGTCAGTATAGCAGTACCAAAAAAATAAATAAATAAATCAAAAAGTAGTTGCATTTGATAGTCTCACACACAACCTTAGTTTGCTCATGCTATTGTGGCTTTCTGCTAAAAGTAGCAGAATTCTGCCATTTCACAGCCAGCCTTTTAAAACTAAAGTACTGAATTATCTGCAAGATAAAAATGCAAAGTATATTTCTTTTTACTTCTACGTTAGCTTTTCCCACTCCAATTAAAACACTTAACAATAAATTGGAAATATACACATAACATTATCATTTATTTATTTATAATTAAGAAGTCTCTGAATAAGGTTTAAGTCTCATTTTGATTCTGACACCAAAGCACAAGATTTACAGATTCACACAATGGTTTGGGTTGGAAGGAGCCTTTGAAGATCGTCTAGTTCCAATCCCCCTGCCATGGGCAGGGATGTCTTCCAGTAGATCAGGTTGCTCAAAGCCCCAACCAAGCATTCATTTACAACAGAAGGGATATACTGGTTACTAAATAAACTTTTACCTTTTCTGTTATCGGAAAGAGAAGTAGCACTGCACATACAGGTCTTGGCACCATGCTAAGCAGTTCTGGTTCCATACCATAGACATCTACAAATTGCCAGTCAGGATGTATACCTAATTGTTTGAGAAACTGGAAAATACAGAATAATATTAAATGAGTGTGCTGGTATATTTTTTTTAAAAAAAAAAAAAGCTTAACTGTGTATTTACAACCAGACAACTTTTGAAGATCTCCAAGGAAGAGACTCTACCACCTCTCTGGGCAGTCTTTGCCAGTGCTCAGTCACCCACACAGCACAGAAGTGTTTCTTGATGTTCAGAGGGAGCCTCCTGTGCTCCAGTTTGTGCCCATTGCCTCTGGTCCTGGCAATGGGCACCACTGAAAAGAGCCTGGCCCTGGCCTCTTTGCACCCTCCCTTCAGGTGTTCATACACACTGATAAGATCCCCCGAGCCTCCTTTTCTCCAGGCTGACAGCCCCAGCTCTCTCAGCCTCTCCTCATATGACAGGTGCTCCGTTCCGTTCATCATCTTGGTGGCCCACCACTGGACTCCCTCCAGTACGTCCACATCTCTCCTGTACTCTGGGGCCTAGAACCAGACCCAGTACTTCAGGTGCAGCCTCATCAATACTGAGCGGAGGGGAGTTGAACTGACTATCTCAGCAACAAGCAGGGGAATTAAGAACTCTATACCATTTGAAACAACTTGAAATATCTATGTTATCAGAGTCAAACAGAGTTTCTGAATTCAATTAGGTTCTTGTCATTATATACACACTGACAATTTGTAAGAAAAAGTTAATTGTGTGTTACAGCACGCTCAAATCCTATTTTGAAATACCACATTTTAGACAAAAAAAATTAAAGATGTGGGAAAACTATGTATTTTAGAAAAAGTAAACATTGCACAACTCCTTTACTTCCGCTAGAAAAATCACATTCTGTAGGAAGATCTCCAGTCACCTGGGGTTATCAAATCTAAAATACGGAGTGTCCTGATAAACAGCTAGAAGTTTAAAATGCCTGGAAAAAAACAACTTGCAGCAAGTAATATTCCTCTGCTCTCTCTAATGAGAAAAAAAAAAGTTAACTCCTAAGGCATTTCTTTAGCCAGCTCTCAACAAATTGCAACTCTGCAGTTTCCAATACTGTTCCCAAAAGCAATACAGTAAACCAGAGTATTTTGTCTATTCTTTCTCAGAAAGGAAAGATTTGTTCAAAGCTTCATCATACTTCCTGTCCAATGCTATTTGAGGAAACCTCTCTATTGACACATTTGCAGTTGTTTAAGAAGAACAAGATGGTAAAATGAATCTATGCCTTTTTCTTCCTTCCAAAATTCACCCAGTGAGCAGATTTACACATACACGCAATAGTTCAGTAATAGTTATACCATGTTTGAGTAGATTCATACCTATAGATATGCCTGTAAGAAATACAAAAATTAATCTTATTACAAAAATTCTTCTTTTTCATTTTAATAAAATACTAAATGTCTACTTCTAACACAAGATCCCTTCAAATACCAATTTCAATTCATACTAAGCAAGAAGCAAGGTCACTGTCTTTCAGAAGACACAGCCAGTGATTAACTCCCAATATTTAGAGATACAAAGGACACTTTTTAAAAAGGGTGAATGCATGGCCTCATGTGTTTATGAGTACAGAAGATTATCATTACTTTTGCTTTAAGCAGCAAAGTTTAGGAATATCTTCTAAAAAAGGGGGAAAGAATAGAAAATATGCACACCATTAAGTTTATTAAGAGAACCAAGGTGCAGTTTGCAGGCAGTATTTCGAGGGTAAAAAAAAAAAAAATACACTTTACCATTTTAAATGTATTCCTCTCTCTCCCCTTTATACTTTAAGGCAAGAAATCAAAACCAAGAGCAAGTAAAGGCAATAAGTTTGAAAACAAAAAGTTAAAAAGAGAATCTTGAAAAAATTACATATGGGTTTTCTCTGTATCTACTGAACTGACCTAAACCATTCACTGAGCTAGTTCAGTATTTGATTGTCTGCACTGCAAAACATGGAGCCTTTCTGTTCATAATGTCACAAAGTTTTTTTCCCTTTTCATTTTTCCTATGTTTCCACTAAAAATGAACAACGTGAATTGACCATAAAATCAAAGAGGAAAATGGGAGGTGAAAGGAAAATAAAGTGTCTTTTATCAAGATATAGGGAAGATTTGGTCTCTTATGTATGGGTTTGTGGGACTGGGCACAAGTCCATGATCGAGGCTTTGCACAACTTTCTAACTAATGTTAAAACAAGGTTGCTCTTATGTATGACAAGAAAATTAACTCAGGAGATCGCTTATGTAATACACCAAGATCTTTTGGTTCTATACCACCTTTAAGTCTTGCCAAGGTTAGGAATAAAGCCAAATCATTATCTTTTAATGAAATTATATGCAGGGAACATGTGAGTTTTTATTAGCTGATGAAACAGAAGACATTTTTAGTGTCTATTTTAACCCTCCAAGTTATGAGGACAATTACCATTTTGTGAATGACAGAAGAAAAGTTCAGAAGGAGAGGGGAGTACACGTAGATGTGTTAAAATATTATTTGTACTTTAAGTGCTTCTATGATTCTAAGTTTTCTAGGATTTTCCCTGTTGTTATTCAGAACTGTGGGAAATGTAATACAACTACGAAAACACCGGTTATTATTTTGCAAGATTACATGAAAGAAGGGTACAAAAACCCAACAAAATAAAAAGACACCTACGGAGAAAGCGACCCCACAAGCAGACGAGGCAACAATAGAAGTATCACATGAAGCTACTGAATAAATAAATGATGCACGTACTCTTGTCTTGTTGCCTTTCACAAGCCGGGGAAAAACACACCCCCTAGACCCAAATACAGATACTCAAACTTCTGAACGATATATTCATCGTAGCAAAAACTTCACAGGAAGAATACTTTTCAGTACTCACATTAGCATAACACCTAGAAATTTTAAAATCTAAAAAGTTAAGAGTTTCAGTATACAATGACAGACACAGCTAGAAGTGGTGGTCAACACCACAGAGAAACACCAAGAACATCGCCTTAGTACGGCAGGCAGCAAACTTTACACACAAACAGCCTAACAACTTCTTTTAGAATCATCAAGAAAAGATTAAGGGAGATACAAAATAGGCTAATAAGACCACTCTGCTACCAGAGGGCTTCAATCAAGCCTGGAAAAAAATGACAGAGATGTCTTTCTGAAAATTACATGACTAAAAGGTAAAAACTGGCAGCAAGTGCCCACGTGCAAGAAAGACTGCCAGATGGGTTTACACGTGAAAAATAGATGGCAGGGTGCAAAGATCCCTTAAAACAAACAGACATAGCTTCTACTTAGCATGGAGAAATGCAAAAGAAAAAAAAGAATTCAGTCAATCACACAACCAGACAAGTAATCTTTTGCAACTGTGTTCTGAACGGATAACAGCAATGGAACGCTATTTAGCAAGGTCTGGGAAGAGAAATTTTAAAGGAGTCAAAACAAGTTCTTAGGAACCAGGGAAAGTTATTTAGAGGGACAAAAATCCATAGAAGATGTGACACAGGAAGCTCAGGAGAGTCTATTCACAAGCAGTAGCTTCAATTTTGGCAAATTACCTGAACACCAAAGTAATAACTAAATGAACCCTCCTTTTTCTTCCTTTGTCTTTTCCTAGCTCTTTCTTAGGCCAGTCATGCTGGTACAAAGATCACTCAGTTACCTACCAGCAGGTGAACTTCCACACCTGCCAAAACACTCCTGTTTTAGAACAGTAGGCAGTTTTGTATGCTTTTTAGACACAGTCTCGTTCAGAGGTGAGGACTTCTGCTGCTTTGCAGCAATTACCCAAGCTACTCTATCTAAAGATACTTACTGGACAGAGCAGTTAAGGTATTTTTCACTATATCTGAGGGCTCATCCACTCTCCATTGTTTATTTTCCTCTTATTTTTATGTTCAACTGAGCATATAGCATCAATAAGCTAGCAGCCTTATATTACTCTACAACTGCAAAAGAGAATATTAGATGTTTTTCTGTCACTTATCATATTGCTGACTATTCTTCATTTATCTTTGAGCACTTACCTTAGAAAAGAAAAAAAGAAAACATACTCGCTTACATTACAGAAGTCTTCCAGCAGCTCAGAAGGAAACACAGACAACACTCGTCCATATCTAGTTGACCAACTTTTTCAGAGCTTTACTTTTAAAAGTACTTTTTAAAATTATTATTATTTTAATTTTGTTGTTGTATTTGAAGTTGTCTCTTTCTCTGTTGCATTAAAATGTCATCCTGACTGAAAGATTCCTCCTTGGTTTTTCATTAGTTCAGCTAACCATGAGAAAAAAGTCACTTTTGAAATTAGTTGTCTTTTCCATACATGTTAGCTGCACTTTGCATGATTTCCTCCTTTTTGCTCAAGTATTCCAGAAGGCCTTTCCTTCTTACCTGACACCTATAGTTCACTAGAAAATTCCAAACAATTTGTCTTCAAGTGCAATTGTTCAGACTTGTTTCAATATCTGCAACAGTCAAACTGAAAATATTAACACATCAAATTTGCTAAAAAAACTACCCAACCTTTCGTTGCATTGTAGAACTCCATAGTTCAGGAAATTTACATAGGCCTTATTTTCAAGGGCGCAAATGTGGAACTCCAATTTTCATTTCTTTAAAATTGCCTGCTGAGAGCAAGGGTTTCCTCAAAATTGGCAGATAATAGTTTAAACAAGGAAGAACTCGTCCAAGCTGTGAATGTGGAGAGCCACGACTACTGTGATCACAAGATAATACAGAATGCAGAAACTCAAAAAAGTATGACCAAAAGCCACCACGGATGAATATGTAACTCCTGACTGAGGTCAAACTGAAAGGAAATACATGGAAAGAAACCAGAGGAACAGGCTATCCAAAAGGGATAGAGGTGCATTGCTTAAACACAGAGGCATGTAGTTATAAAAGCTGAAGTTCAACTAATGCTGAAATTACAAGGGATGTGAAGGACACAAGAAGGGCTCCTGTAAATACACTGGCAACAACTGGAAGGTTAAGGAAAACATAGGCCTACTGCACGACGGGACCGGGAACCTAGCGATGAAGGACATAGAAAAGGTTTAGGTTCTCAATGTTGATTTTTTGCCTTAATCTTTGCTGCCTTCTGTCCTCCCATTTCCTAGTAGCAGCATCTGTGAGAATGCATTTCACACTGTAGAGAAGGACATGAGCAGGGAACGCTTGAGCCATAGGGCATGTACAAGTCCATGGGACAACATCGATCCAACACTGCTACAGGTATCAGCTGACACCTTTGTGAGCCTGTTCCTTAACATGTCTGAAGGGTCATGGTGATCTTGGAAGGTTCCTGTTGACTAGAAAAAGGAAAATATCACATCTATTTTCAAGACGGACAAGAAGGAAGATTCAGATAACTACAGGCCACTCATCTTCAGCTCACTCTCTGGGAAGGTTATGAAGCAAATCTTCCTGGAAGCTACTCCCAAGCACAAGAACAAGTAGGTGATGGAGAACAGACAGCACCAACTTACCAAGGGCAAACGATGCCCAATTAACCTGGAAGCTTTCAACAGAGTGATCACTGCCTGCGTGGGTAAGGTGCAGGGGAGGGAAAGCAGTGCAGAGTCTTTATGAAGCAAGGCCTTTGGCAGTCACCCATACCATCCCTAGAGCCAAAACAGTGAGAAGTATGAGCTGGATACGGGGCAAGCTGGTGGAAAACTGGCCAGACTGCCAGGTTCAAAGGACAGCGATCGGCAACACAAAGTCCAACGGGCAGTGACATCTCTCGGGTGTCACTGCAAATACTGTTTAACATCTTCCTTAATGACCAGGACGGGTGCATACCGCACACTCAACAAATTTGGATATTACACCAAATTGGGAAGAGCACTGGAGGGCAGGGCTGCAATTCAGAGGCAATTTCAGCAGGCTAGAAAAATAAGCTGACAGGAACTTCAAGAAGTTCAAAGACAAAATGCAAAATCCTCCATCTGGTATGGAATAGCCTCATGCAGTCACAGAGGCTCAAGGCTAATTGGCTAGAAAATAACTCTGCTGAAAAGGATCAGGCCATCCTGATCAATAACAATTGAACACGAGTCAACGTGCCCTTGCAGTAAAAGCCAACCCCTATCACTGGTTGCCATACTAGCAAGGGAAAGTAGCCAGTAGGCAAAAGAGAGACCTCCCCTCTGCTGGAGGACTGTGCCAATGCTCTGAGCTCCCCGTTACGACTGAAGCATCGACATACTGAAGCAAACCCAGTGGAGAGCCACCAATACGGACAGGAGCCTGGAGCCTTGTTGTATGAGGAAAGGTTGAAAGATGGGTTAAAACCATCTTTAGAAAAGGCATGGGAAATGGAGGACAGGACACTTGATATTGGTGTTTTCTACTAGCTAAGGGAAGCTGCAGAGAAGATGAAGACTGACTCATCTCAGCAGTACACAGCAGAACAATGAAAAACAATGGACACAGGCTGGAATGCAGAAAATATGGAATTGGTAAGGAAAGCATTTTAAAATAATACAAAAAATAATAAGCATGGTCAAGCACTAGCACAGGCTGTCCAGGAGCCTGTGGAGTCTCCATCCTTGGAGGAATTCAGAACTTGGCAAGTCCCTGAGCAACCTGCTTGGAGCAGAACGTGGTTGGACCACAGAACTCTACAGAGTCCCTTCCAACCTACCTGATTCTGTTCTAAATCACCACAAACTGTCAATCTGCATGTCTAAATGTTAGTTAACAGAATAAAAAGAGTCACTGTAACATGCCTAAATGTGTTTATTTTAAGTTAATTTAGACATTTCTGTGGTATAACCTACGTTGCTTTCACTGTTGGTACCACTACCTTAATCTATCAACTGCTAAGCATCAAAGACAGCACAGAACAGTGATCTTTAATACATGATTTTGCTCCAACTCACGGTGGCTACCTTTAAAATTAATTAAATTTCATGAACCTTAAAAATATAGTTTGGGCTAATTTAAAGAGCCTCAAAAGTCAGATGGACAATGGCAACCTAGCAACCTCTTGACCCAGGTGACCTGACTTCAGCAGATTAAAGCAGCGCTTCTGCCAACACAGCCACAGAACCACTAGGAGGATACAATTTATGGGGCTGACAGAGATGTGGGAAGGGAAACTGGGGTAAGAAAACTTAAGAGTTCGATTTACTTTGAACAGCAGACTTCTGAAGCAGTCAAAGAACATTTTAAATACTGTCTGAAATAGCGATGCTCTTTTCTACTTTGTCAGTTGCAAATAAAAACATGAAGACTAACATTGAAGTAAAACGGACTTTGAAATCTAGGTGCCAGTGAAGTTGGACAGCATTTGTAAATGTTTCAAGAATGCCACATTCTAAATACTAAGGCATTATACTCAAAACTAGGACTTTTCCATTTTTCTGGGGTGTTTGTATAAAAGTTGGAACCACAAGAACAAAAATGGGAAAAAACAGAGACATTTCCAGACACTCAGACAAAAGTCAAAGATTTTGTGGGAAGAACCAACTGTTGTAATCCTCTTCCAAGTACAAACCAAGATACCAACAGAATCTATATCACATTGTACGTCTACTCAATGGACTATAGCATCACTATATCACAGCAAAACCAGTTAAGACTTTCTTCCACTAAACTAATTGTTCCTATGGTCTTAGGAAACTGGAAGTACTAAGTCTTAATTAGTTTATTTAGATGTAATCAGTATTTCATAACTTTATCATCAGCAATCAATATTTTGTTATTTTATCATTAAAGCATAAGAATTTTTGGCACCCTGGTGAATTGAAGCTGATCTTTTTCCCTAAACAGTAGTAAGACACTGCGCAGAATGTCTGATGGAACTATCACCAATAAAAATAAATAACACCAACAAAAAACCTTATATGACAATTTATATGAGCCTACAAATAGCTTGTATTTAAGCTCTCTAAGTAACCTGCTCTTACTGACCTAACCCTTACTAAACTGATCCACACTACAAATACAAACGCATAATAGTTTGTTTTCAATTCTTTATATATATTATTTCTGGAGGCATGCTACAAAAAAACGTTTCAGAAATCAGTATTTTGTTTGGGCCTTGTAAGAATGTACTTCTTAGTTCTTTCACTATGAATTTAGGAAATTTAAAGGAAGGAATCATTTTTCAATAAGGTTTAGACAAAGTGTCTTTCCAGTCAGCCATTAATCCAAGTGACTTGACGTGAAAATACAGAAATACCTGACAGAAACTTTAGTTCTACACTGCAGGTCAAAAGTTGTATTGCTCAGGAGCAAATGCATGGGCATAACTTACACAAAGTGTTTTATTCTTCTTTACCAACCAGTCCCCACTTAGAGTGGTCACAGCATGGTCTTACTGGAACAAAAGATGTTCCATTACAATAAACTTATCCATGAAGTTCAATATTTATTACGAATTCTTTAATATCCTCAAGCACCGTATTTCAGGACCTCACAATGAAGTTCATGGAATACAGCCCATTTATCATTACATTTTTTTTCAAGTTTATTTATTTTAATTTGCAGTAAAGGAGAAAAAAGAACACAACTTCACCAAAAATGTGATAGATCTTACACCCACAAGATTTTTATCCTTCCAACTGTGTTGGTTTCTTCAGCGTGTCTAGAAGAACAGCTCTGACTCACAGGTAGAGCTCCTGGTCTTCATGCTGATAGGTACATGTTTTAAATATAACCCATCAAGCAGCTTTGAAACTTCATACTCGCTATGCACAGGTACTACCATAAGTATTGAACCGGTGTCTGATCATCACCCATACAGCAATGCAACGTACCACACAGAAAGCTGGACTAAGCAGCTAGCTCAGGTTCTCTCCGAAACTGCTCTTAGCAAGCGAAAGCTTTGGAGTGCTCTGAGGACAAGTCCTGAGGTGGAGCTGTCAAGCGCCAGTGATTCACAACAAACTTGTTCCTGTGATCTAAATAATTGTTCATAACCAGCATGAGCCTGAACAATCCATGCTTACGAATAAGCTGTTGCATGTGTTATTTTTACAGTGTAATGAAATAACAAGCGAATTATACTGATTCTGCTGGTCCTTTAAGCTAAGGAAAATAGAGAAGTAGGGAATAGCATCTTCAGAACTACCAGCTAACCTACCTGGTGAACCAATAGCACTTTTTTCTACTTTGTAGCATGCTGTTCACTAAACAAACATATCCTTACCAGCACTGGTAATGGTAAGGATTACGGTTGTTAAAATGTTCAGCTTATTTCATCTGAAAATAAATATCTAAGCCAAAAAAGAGCAGAAAATGCTAAAAGCGACAAATACAAACAGAAGAATGAAATGCATGGTTTTCTCAGCTTTTGATTACTGAATGACCTACAAAGACAGATCTAAGTTCATTTTTCAACTATTCATATAAGTAAGGCTCTAAGCTCCACAACAAGTCATAATTTTCCCCCTTGCAACATATCTTTTGCAACATAAGAACAACCTGTTTAAACTTAATAACAGGGCTCTATAGCTTGAGGTATTTTAAACCAGAAGAAAACATCCAACAACTGGTCTCACAACAATCCTCCTTCGCATCTGCCTCCTGCTTACTCTTCGCTGTGGCACAGCCTTGCCACTTCCCCTTTGTTGGCTCTGTGGAAGGGATTCTGGGGCATTCTCTTCACAGAAAGATCCAAAGACCCAGTCCTGGTCTTCCCCTTTCTGAGGCTACGCCCATAGCACGAATTCTTGGAAAACAGCCTATCTCCACTATTGCCACTTTGCTTACAACAGAAGAGTTGCTGTTAAGCTTAACTGCTTAACTATGCATCTTCAGAAGGATATTTATGTCATTTCACATCACACGCGCCTTCACTCCGCACAGCAGCTCGTCTCTGAGGACCACAACCACCAATGTACATCAGGAACTGCAGGCACTGCCCTTCCAGTGACTTTGGTCAGCAGGGTTTTCTTTTGGGGAAGCTTGTGGACAGTGCTGCAAACAGTTCATAAAACGGGAAGACCTTCTAGGAAGAATAAAGTTCATTTCCTCAAGATAACTAACCCGTATATTTGCCCGACACCTAAATGGATGAAGACTGGGTGTATCCAGTTTCTGCCATCTGTCCCGTGATTTTTATTGCCCCCAGAAAGTCACAGCTGCCAAGAGGGTCCATACACTGAAATTAATTCCTTTACGTGGCTGACTCTCATTGCATTAATGGCTTTAAAAAAAAAAAAAAGGTAGGATCAAAGGCCTGAAAATAATGCTGGAAGGTAGCTGGCAAATAAGCCCTATGTCGTAAGACAAACCCGAATCACAGACAACTTTGCACAGTTTAACTCTGGGCTACCTCAAGCCCGTGCTTGAGCTTCATACCAGATGCAGTCAATTACTGGAGCCTTACCTGGACAGAGCAAAGGCATGAGTTGACATTGTACCTTATCTAGGAAGTAAGGATATTTCTTAGAACAGGGGAGATCAAGAAAGACAAAATCATCTACCAATACTACTTTTTTATCTACACTTCCTGGGGAATTGATCACAGATTGCAAGCCAGACTGCAGTGACATCACAATGAGGAGCAATTAGCTTGCATCTGATCTTTTCACTCCCAATGTTCATAAGCAGTCTGACTTTTTTTGGTGATAGAAGAAACTGCGAACAAGATACACAGCCAGACATCATCTGGTGAACAGTGGGCAGATAAACCCACTTTCTCTCATTCTCTCTCCCATTAGTAGAGGGGCTTCAGAAGCTTCAAGAAGAGGGGTAGCACCTGAGATCCCACAGCTGAAGGTCAAAGAGAAGAAAATTAGCTGTCATCACTATACAAACTGGAGCTTTGTAAACGCTGAATCATCAACTCTTTCTATACTGGAGGTGGACTGACAATACTTTATAATCCGTTCCATCAGACTGCAGAAGTGGAGAGAAAAGGGCATATCGTGACAGTTAAATTAGCACTGTATGGTACATTTAACTACGCTGACTTCTCTCTTAAGATCACTACAGATACATGGCAGCAGTATCCTGAGTGAGTCACTGCCATTGGAAATCTTTAAAGCTGAGAAAGATTATTCATATTTATCCTTTCCAGCCAATTTCTAAACCTTTTACATAATTCCAATCCATATGCGCAAAGAAAGATCCTATATACTAACAAATTAAAAAATTCCTAGACTTGCATTAATACAAATGCTTTCACCAAGGAAAAAAAAAAAATCAAGATATTTTGGAAAGATTTTACACACCCTGCAACTACGAAATACCAGCTCTTTTCCGTTATCTCCCAGATTTCTGCCACAAAGTTTGAAATAGTCAACATACATTACAACACACATCTTGACAATGCGTTCATTACCACACCTAACAATAGCATCAATACTAACATAAGTAGTATGTTCCAAGGACAGTCTTAACATCCAAGTAAAATAAAAAAAATCCAAAACAAAAATAAAACCAAGAAGCATATAGCTAAAGGTCTGTGTAAGAAGATGCATGTATTAACTTCCTTCTAGACATACGTGCTGCAGCTATAAGAGGTATACCTTTTTTCATCCTGAAGAATCCTGTATTTTAGAGTACAGTGACGTACAGTACCACAAAAAAAAAAAAAAGACTAACGACTGTCCTTGCAATTAACTCCCTAGGATTTTTTTAAAATGTGTTTGCAACTTCATTTGGATGTCAAATTATTATTACTATTGTTAAACAGAGGTATGAATAACTAGTGACTGACACTCCTGTTGTTATACAGAACAATGACTAATAATGCAAGGTGTACTCCTATTCAACAGAGACCTTTGTTGTTGTTTTTTTCTATTTTGGAAAAAAAAAAAAAACGAAGACACACCTCAGTCTAAATAATAACTACAACTACTGCTCAGTTAAGTCTGGCAAAATACAGTGAAAGAGAAAGTCGACCTTATCTAAAGTGGCCCTTACCATAAAGATTAAGAAGAAAATCCCTGTGAAGTGAAAGTTCACATAAACCACGATCATCCATAACAAAGACATACCATACATCACCAATGCAAAGCCAACAGGCTAAGGAGGCTTTGAATACACTTAGAACAGCTCATTTAACGCTCTTCTAGGATTTTCTCCATATTGCATAAACTTAACAATACAGTATTTGGAAAAAGTCACTAGTTTTTCCTCCTTGGTTTCTACTTTACAGCTGATAACACTTCATTTCATGTGAACACAATGAACTCACCCCAACACCTGATTGCACCACAGCAATAATAATGATAAAATTACTTGTGTCAGGAAATTATAAAGCCAAGTACAAAATGACCCAGCAATGAATAACTCTTCATTCACCTGCATACTCAATTAATTAATTACAGCAAAAATAATTAAAAAATAATAATTCTCCACAAACAGAAATTCCCAATTTTCAAAATATTTCAACAAGGTAGTAGTTTCAAGAATGTCATCTTACTGCTGGAAGCTTTTGGCTCAAGCACCATCTGTAGCAAAATCAATATGCCTTTCTCTAGTGTAGATTCTGCTATGCTGACAAGAACAACAGCAAGAAATTATGCCAACATCGTCACAAATAATCATCAAGGTACAAATACGGTAAAAATACATTAGTTCTTCTCGTCATCCAAAGGAGAAAAGGACTGAGACATGGTGAGGTAAGCAGATCCATATGATCATACAAACCCATCATGTTTAGATCCATAAAATATATAACAACGTTTTAATCAATAATTAATAAAATGAAGCCCTCCCTGAAACATAACAGAAATTATGTTACGTTAATAGGCTGTTTCACAACTGCAGAACACATTTATTCTATTTTCCTTTACCATTTGTGTTTTACACAGGTTTTTTACATTACACCCTGTACTCAGAGGCTCCAGAGGAGATTCCAGTAAGGTCCAAGAGCAGAAGGCACAGCACAAGCACCCGTGGGGTGGCAAGAACTTACTCTCGTTGGGGCAGCGGGAGCCTCTACTGCAGGAAATAAAAGGCAATGGGCCTGTAGCTGCAGAGGGCCTAAAGGTTACCTCAAATAAACGCTGCTTACCTGATTCGTGACCTGAAAAGAGAGCAGAAAACGGAGGGGGGGGTTAAGAACGCGGTCAGGCCTAAGGGGTAACACCCCCCATGCGCGCACACACACGCTCCCCACCAGCCCACCACGCACCGCACCACCGCCGGGCCCTGCTGAGCGCCTTCCCCTTCTCCCCACCGCTCCCCCGGCCCGCAGGCAGCCCCCCACGCACCCCCCCGGGTCACTCACGTCGGGGTTGGCCTCGAGGGGCAGCCAACGGTGCGGCTCCATGGCGGCGGGCACAGCCCCTGGCGGCTGACAGCGCCTCACGCCGCCGCGCTCAGCCCGTACCCGGGACCGCGCCACCGGGAGAGGCGGCTCCGGGGGGACCCACAGGGGGGAACCGACCCTTTGCTTGTCCTCGCACACGCTCCTCCCGCCTCAGCAGCAGCGGAACAGAGCAGAAAATACCATAACGATCGCCTATTTATGTCCGGTTGCTCCCGGCCGAGGATGAGCGGAGGATTTTCCCCTCGGTCTTTGCTCGGCTCCCCCACGGCAGTGGGCTCTCCCGGAGAGGCGACGGTCGGTGCCTCGGCCGCCCCGCCCGCCCGTCGGGGCCGGCATGGCGAGTGGTAGTCGCCGGGGGGCGCCGCGGGGCTGCCAAGTTTCAACGGCCCCTTCTTCAACGGCTCCTCACAGCAGCACCTGCAGTAATCGCCCTGAATAAAAATCCGTCATCGCACTGAATAAAAATGGTTTTATTGGAGAAAAGAGGTGTGGAGTTGTTGTTTCTTTAATGATTAAGGTGTAGTGTTTAAATGTTCGCAGAAGCACAGTGATCACGGAATAATAAAGATTACCAAAATAAAGATTAACTCGTAATAAAGAGTAATAAAGATTAATGAAAAGGTTCAAAGGGAATTGGTTCTATGATGCGCTTATTATAGCAGCAAGTTTCCTCAGAAGACTTCAGTCCTCCTCAGCCTTCAGACTATCAGCAAGGACTCGGGTGGTAAAGTCCCTAAGGGATCCACTAAGAAGTAACAAAACAAATGTTTTCCATTTTCTCTTCTAAAGCTGTGAATCCCCTCATACCTTCCCATCTCAGGATCTCAGGAGCATATACATATCCTGTCTTGACCTTTCAGCTAGGATCAAGCACAGTGTAATATATATATAATACATATATGTATATCTAATTTAGTGTTATACTTCCTTTCAAATTATCTCAGAAAAGAGCAAAAAGGAAGGAAAGCGTAAAAACAGATTCCCCTGCCCTGCTAGGGCTGCCTGTCCCCTTGCTCTGCATGCACCACATCTCACCCCGTACTCAATACAGGCTTCAGCTGGTGTATATATGTGGCTCCTCGCAGCTCTGCCCCCAGGCCTTCTCCTAGGGTCTTTGGGCAGCTGCGTAAAGCCACTCTGAGAGGGACAGTCAAAACTGATTTAATTTTCTCTCTCTCTCTTTTTTTTTTTTTTGGTCCAGAAGTTGTGGGAATGTTGTTTTCTTCAGAGCTGTGGGGTCACTAAAGGGACAAGAGATTTGTTTGCATCATGAGAAGCCTTGCTTTTCTGACAAGCAGGTGAAAAACGAGGAACCAGAGGTTTTATAGGCTTGTGGGTTTTTTTTGTTTGTTTGTTGTTGTTTTTTTTTTTCTTTTTTCATTAGCAGCCTTAAAATTTACTAAATGTCTAACTTTGTACTGACAACTGACAAGAAAAGTGTGGTAATTCTTTACTTCTGTAAAAGAATAGGTTACCTGGTTTGTTACAGGGTGCTTTTACCTGCCTCACGAGCATGCAGCAAACTGTTTTCCATGCATGAATTGCTTTGTTCAGACTGGTTGCCATCTCCCAGCTGCATATATATTTCTGCTCTTAGCCAGGGTACTCACCTCCTGAACCCCTGCCTTCAAGAGAATTCAAGCCCTGTCCATGGGCAGCCTGTGGGAGGCAAGAGGCATATGATGCAAAGGGCTGTAAGAAACAGAAACGACCACATGAACATTGTCCCTTCACCACACCACATGGGAACTGCTACCTGTTTGTCAGTCACAGGATTTTAGTGCTTGTGAAGATTTGGGTGTTTGCAAGAGCAGCTGTACATTTATTTTCTGAAATGGACGTTTGGGGAAGGTTTTTGTGAAGTGTGGGAGCTGGTCCCACAGACCTGTCCAGCCTTCACACAAATGAACAGATGGACTTGGAGCAGTGGTAAGCTGGTGTTGGAGCCACATTTATGCCTGGAGTGAGCAGGCAGTGGGCAGGAAAGGAAGAAACTGCCAGTATACAGGCAAGTCAAGAAGTCCTGTGAGAGATGTTTCTAGCTGCTGTAGAGACAGGAGTACCAAGCTGACAGGAGGCCAAGAAAGGTAGGGACATCACAAAACTGGAGGCCTAAGCACTGGAGAAACACAGCTGTTAACAGAAAGACTTTCTCCCTTCTACCTAAAGAGCTCCTTGAAAAACTTGGTGTAGTTCTTTAGTGAGTGTTGATGTTAATAACAACACCCCATTCTGTAAATGTTACATTTGTGAAATGGAGTAAATTACCTAAAGTAGTTTTTATTTTACCCCCTGTTACTACTAAGCAGGATTACTGTTATTACACGTCTGCATTTGAAGATTCTGTATTGACCTGTAAAGAATACCACAGCATCTCTCCTTAACAATCCAATCTTCTGCTAGCTAATGAGATATGTCTTTGTTTCCATACAAAGTGTATCCTCATATTAGGTTTTCAGTCCTTAGCTAGCTAAAAGATGAGCTGCTACTGTCAGATCACAATCACAGCCTGCATCTGAATTCCTCTGCCACAAAAACCTTCAAAGAACATACTTACAGGAGGCAACAGTTTCTAGAGACACAATTTAATACTAGGGATGGGCAGACTAACTGAAATCATTACATTCTTCACCATCCTGCTGTTCCAAATTCAAAGAACTTGTTAAGATATGTTTGTGGACGATACTGAATTAGGGGACCAACTGCACCCTGGGGTGCATCAAGCACGGCACTGCTAGCTGGTTGAGGGAGGGGATTGTCCTGCTCTGCTCTGTGCTGGTGCAGCCTCACCTTGAGCACTGTGTACAGGTTTGGTCAATATAAAAAGGACATAAAAAACTTAGAGAGTGTCCAAAAGGTGGGCTACAAAGCTGGTGAAGGGTCTGGAGGGCAAGACATGTGAGTAGCGGCTGAGGTCCCTTGGTTTGTTCAGCCCAGAGCAGAGCAGGCTGAGGGGAGGCCTCATGGCGGCCTGCAGCTCCCTCACGAGGGGAGCGGAGGGGCAGGCGCTGAGCTCTGCTCTCTGGGGACAGTGAGAGGACCCGAGGGAACGGCATGGAGCTGGGACAGGGGAGGGTCAGGCTGGGTGTTAGGGAAAGGTTCTGCACCCAGAGGGTGGTCAGGCACTGGGACACTACCCCAAGACAGGGGTCACAGCACTGAGCCTGCTGGAGTTCCAGAAGCATTTGGACAGTGCTCTCAGACATAGGGTCTGATTTTTGGGTGGTCCTGTGTGGAGCCAGGACCCAATTGATGGCCTTTGTGGGTTCCCTCCGATCCAGTACATTCTATGATTCTATCAAAATAACTCCAAAACAACTCAAAATTTCAGCAAATGGTTCAGAATTACTCTATAATTACCAAACCACCAAAACATTCAACTTCACATCTATCTCCACATCTTGGAAAATGAATGAAAGGTAACATAACAAGTATTAGTCATATTGCTAAAGGCACTAGTAAAAGACTTGATGAAAATGTAATATAAAATAATATACAAAGTTCTGTAGATAACATACAAAAGTATGCAGTAGTTACCTAAGTTAAGAACAAAAAGACTGTTGAGTCATGTCCCTCCTATCACAGGCAGATCTTACCTCTATGTACATTGTGTTTTGACAATCATGAGGTCATAGAAACACATATTACTCAAAAACATTTGCACACTTAATTAGATACTTTAAAAGGGAGAGGCCAAGTACCATAAATGTATAAAGTTCATAAACACACATACCATGTTCCACAAGAATTTCCCTTTGCATGAAATATATTCTAAATACTTCTTCTAAAATTCATTTTACTAAAAAAAAAAATAATAAAAAAAATCCAACACATAATTTAAGAGTAGCCAGCACCACTATGTGACTGGTTGCATTTCACTACTTGGTCAGTCTTACTATAGGTGTACTAAAATTGTAGCATTACAATATAGAGGGAAGCCAGAAGTAAAAGTGATTGCTAGAAAAGTCTAAGAATATTTTTTGTTGTTGTTGTTTTTAAAACATGAGACTGGTAAAGGATCAGTGTCATTTCAAGGTTTCAGCTACACCCCAAACTTACTGCATTCAGTATGGAAATTTTATTGAAGAGAGTGGCCTTCCAGTCCCTAAAGGGAGCCTACAGGAAAGCTGAGAAGGGACTCTGTCAGGGGGTGCAGTGATAGGACAAGGGGGAATGGCTTTAAACTAAAATAAGGTAAGTTTAGATTAGATATAAGGAAGAAATTCTTTATTCTGAGGGTGGTGAGGCACTGGAACAGGTTGCCCAGAGAAGCTGTGAATGCCCCATTCCTAGAAGTGTTCAAGGCCAGGCTGGATGGGGCTTTGGGCAACCTGGTCTGGTGGGAGGTGTCCCTGCCCACGGCAGGGGGGTTGGAACTGGGTGGTCTTTAGGGTCCCTTCTAACCCAAGCCGTCCTGTGATTGTATGATTCTCACTGCAGTTTTTCAATAAATGGCTATTCTCCCATTGAACCGAAGGCACAACTGACCTCCGCACATCATTCACAACCTGCGGTTTCCTTGCAGGTGCACGACCCGCAGCCCACCCGCCCAAAGCACGGGACGCGCACACACCTAACAATGCCCCGCACCCAGCCCTACACCACCAGCCTACAACACCCCCCGGCGGCACCCAGCCCCGCCCCGCGCCGCCCCGCGCCGCTCGGAGAGCGCATGCGCGCTTCCCGCCGGCCAGTAAACGCCGGGCCGCCAAGCAGCCCTGCCCCTTCCCTCCCGGAGCCAGTCAGGACGGCGCGCGGCGTGTGGTGGAAGCGAGGCCTCGTCGGGAGCGCGGCGCTATGGCCGCCGGCTCTGCCGTGGTGCTGGCGCGGGCCTTGGAGGCGCTCGGTGAGAGGGGGCGCGGGGCTGAGGGAGGCTTGGGGAGCAGGCCGGGGGGCGCCTTCCCGGCTCGTCGGGGCCAGCCGGAGCCTCCCCGGGGCGGCCGAGACCGCCGCCGGCAGCGGGAGCCCAGCGCTGGGAGAGCAGCAGGCCTGCCTGCTGGGTGAATAAATCCGTGACGACCTGTGGTATCTTCAGGGAGATGGGCGACTTGTTATGATGGTGTTCTAAGGGTTTGCTTCTGATCTCAGCTACTTGTGTCTTTCAGATGTTGGCGGTGCGGCAGATAAGATTAGTTTAATACCTCAAGACTTCTTTGCAGAACTAGTAAGTACAGCAGTGAGAGGGATACAGAGGGCTTCTGGTATTCTACAGATCTTGGAAACCTTTTTATTTAAGCTCTTCTACTTTCTTTTGTGTGTGTTGCAAAGCAAAGGTTACATATGTGTAGCATAGATTTATGTGGCTCATGAAATAAACTATTCCTGCCAAGAGCAGTGAGATTGCTTAAAATTTGTGTTTATCACAGAAGACTTTTAAGGATATATTGTTCTTTCTCATCTTAATCAGATGCTAGCCTAGCTAGCTTTACATTCAGCTCCTGTGTGTCATAAAGCTCTGTACTTGGACAGGATGGCCATTGAACTAAATGGTGCATTAAAGAACAGCAAATGAGGTAGTATCTAAAAACTTTGAGCTTATTTGCTTTTCTTGGTTTGATATAATTTCAATATCCGTCACTTGCATCGCTGTTTTTCCCTTTGTATATAAAGCCTCATCTTATTGTCCATTTTTGCATTAACCAATTTTCATTTTTGTTGCAATCTCCAAATATTGAAACTTGCTTTGTCTTGTATATTGAAATACATATTTAAAATGTTTTCAAATTTATTTTCTTCTCAGTGTGAGCAAATAATTCAACATCTGAACCATAAGATCCCAGGTGTAAATACAGTTGAACTGTGTCGGGTAAGTTTGGATATTAGCACTTAGAAGCAATTATAATTGCTCTGTACGTTGTACAGGATACATTTCACAATTCAACTTATTTGTGTATGTATTTATGTGTAGAGTCTTTTGTTCCTGTGTAAATTATTGTTACATGTAATGATTTGATCATCCTGTTTTAGAGGCTGCGGACATCTGGAATTGAGATCAGTGTTGGTGAGCTGGCAAAAATAACTAATGTTGTTTCCTTTTTGTTTAGGTAAGCACAAAATAACATCAAAGGTGGGTATAAAATGAACTGATTTGTGGAAAGGGCTTAGTTTGTGTTCTTAAGGTTAAAAAAAGTGTATTAACTGCATACATGGACTCAGTAGTGGAAAAACAGATGAAATTGTTCTTCTTAGAAGCTGTCTGCAAGCTTTGGAACTACTGGCAAAATAAAAGAGAAAGTTAATGGCAGTTCTAAAGCTGTCAGCTAGGCCTTTTTTTCTGTTTTATTGATGCCCCTGGGATTAGAAGGAGGGGTTCTGCGTGAGCAAACCTAGGGTGGTTTTTTACTTGCTCTTTTTTGACCTATTTCCATGGGGAGAATTGAGTGGCACTTTTTGTTGCTCTTCCTCTGGACTTGCTGCTGTTTCAGTTGGGGGTTTATTGCATCATTTGACTCCTGTTATGATGAATTATAACACTGCTTAGAGGTCCTTACATGGCCCTTGGTGGTGCTTAAATTGCCTCTCCTAAATGTTTAATTAAACTGCCTCATTTCTAAAGTAATAATACTGTTTAATAGTCTTAACTGCACTATACACACATCTGTCACTGAATTGTGCTCTTTTTTCACTTTCAACAGCACTCAGAGGCTGTGATTATTTTTGTTTGTTGCATGTTGCGTAAGCCCAGCAAAGCTTGGTTTCTGCATATTAAGACATGTTAAAAGTCAAGTGGTGTTGTTTTTCACGTGGGTACAGAAGTCATCTTCCCAGAGGAGTAAAATATTCTGCATTTAAAAAAAAAAGAGAAAAAAACACAACACAATATGTCCAATTATTTTGAAGTGCATAGACACATAAAGCTGAAAAAAATGCCTATATGGGGTGAAGTGAGGAACTTTATTGAATTCTTGGAGGATGAAACTGATGTGATGTTCTTTGGATATACCTGTAGCACAGCAGCCAGAAACAATATCTCTACAGAGGACCTTGTCACTACAGTGGGCAATGCAGTCAGCACACTGCCTAAACATGCTGTGCAAGTTATTCGTCATGTATGGAATGAGCACAGCAAATCTGTCAGCGTGTCAGAAGACGTAGGAAACATGGCCACAGTGGGGCAGGTAACTAACAAAACACAATTGAACAAACCATTTCCAGAAATGTCAGTGCTTCATTGTGTGCATTGTAGTGTCAAGAATGTGATGGTATCTTAGCTGCCGAAAGGTCTTCTGGGTTTGTGTTGCTGGAAGTCTAGCCAGACAGAAAAAGCATGTACAAAGGTCATCTAAAGCCTAAACTTTCTAATATTACTGCTTGGATGGTAGATAAGGATTTCACAGCTTTTTAAAAATTGTTTCATAGTATTATTAGGGAAGGTAAGTCAGTATGACAGACAATTTAACTGTTTTCAGTGTTATTTGAATTGTTCTTTAGAGTCAGTAGCACCAGCACATCAATATGTTATTCTTTGTCTCCCTTAAATTTACACTATCGTGAAACTTTGCCAGTTTCCAACATCTCTTAAACTTCTTGAAAAAATAAGAGTGCATCTGCATTTCTAGTTTTTGTTCCTAACACCAACAGTTAAAGAGTACAGAATAAGATGATGGAAAAAAAGTCTGAAGCTGGATCATAAGCTTCTAAAGGCTCATTTCACTTCTTTGTTCCAGTTCTGCCTAGCATAAAGGGGTAAAAATACCTAACTTGTATTTATGATGAGCTTTATCTAAAACAGTTATAAATACCTTTTTTCCCCGTTATTGCTACTGTAAACTTTTTGTATACTGACTAGTTTTTTCATATTCATTTGATTTAGATAAAGAGAACATAACAAAACCATGAATGATAAACAAGCCAGTTGAACTCTGGGACTTAAGCTATTACCAGAACTTCTTGAATATTAACAGTACTTTAATAAGCAAAACAGATTAAGTGAAATAAGTTATTGGGTATTTTTCAGTCCCCTTCTGCTTTTAATAGAAATGGCAGAAGACTGTTTTCAGAGTAATATTTGGCATGTATGTTTGTTTCCCATATAGATATGGGCTCTGAATGTCCTATATTATCTGTAAAAACATCTGTCCAACAGTATAGCAATGGTAGGGTAGATCTCTTCCTTTAATACTGTTTCCAATAATTTTCTTCTCTACAGTTTGTAGATATTAAATGGAAGCTTGGAGTTGCAATGAGCTCTGACACCTGCAGGTCTCTGAAGTATCCTTATGTTACAGTGACACTAAAAGTGGCAGACCCTTCAGGACAAATAACGGACAAAACTTTTGAAATGACAATCCCACAGTTCAAGGTCTGTAATCCTGTGTCATTTGATTCAGTCTCTTCAGAGCAACAGTGACATTGTTGTGAAGAAGCAAATGTGTACTTTGTCTACATGTAAATAAGCATTACGCTAGTATGATAACTTAAAAATGAATTACTAAATAATTGTTTAAAAGACTGAAAATAAATATTTAGTTCTACAACTCTTATTCTAAAATGTTAATTTAGCAGCAATTACTCTGTCACGATTTATCTTAGCTGAAATGACAAATCTAAAAGTTTTTTTGTCTTATCGCTCTGCCTTACTAGAAACTGGGAATATTCTGAATCTATGAAACTGTTCACTAGCCTCAAAATCTAAAACTTGGGTTATGCCTGGCCTTTGCTAATGATAAAGAATGGAGGTCAATCTCCCTTGTCACTGTTGGCTCTTAATTGTTGTGCCTTCATCTATGAACTTGTGTAACTTGGTTTAATTTAATTATTTAACAAATACGGCACTTCTGGTGTCATTCTCTGTTTAGAGGGCCAATGCATCATGTAGAATATTTTTCAGGTTTACGGGTGAAAAAAATGCTGGGAGTTGAATAGGAAGGAATTTGAGAAGGATATTCTGAATCCTTGAGTGTTCTGCAATCTTGTATTACATCTGGCTGAAACCTATTTTTAATTAGCTGTTAACTAATGTAAGGGATGCTGTATGTGACAAGTATGGGTTATTTCAGCTGGGATTAGAAGCATTTGCACGAGAGATTTTTAGTTTTTCATCTGTGGTGTGACAGCGACTTTGGTGTGTTTTTTGTCTTTCCCCATGTCATCCTTTCCTGTTAATAAGCAAAGGCATGCAAATAAGTCACCAACTGTGTAGATTTAATAGTGAATGTGCCCAAATTCCAACCAACCCCCAAAAAGAAATGTAGAAACTTCCAGTTCAACATGCAAATTCTATCGGGAGGAAAGAAGCAAACAATGGATTGTGACTTTTGTCTGTTGTGCTAGTTTGAACAACAGTTCAAATTTTTCTTTGTGCAACTGAAATTTATCTTAATTCTTCCTTTCCAGAACTTCTTCAGACAGTTCAAGGAAATGGCAGCTGTTCTTGAAACAGTTTGAACAGAATTCTTTTATTTGCACTACAGTTTCTGGCAGACTTGTATCAAGTAAGCTTTCTGTTCTGCAAAAGGAACAAGTGCCATTGTTCAGCAAGGTATGCATGCTTGTCCTTTCGGCAGGTATCAGCAGCATCATACACTTTTTGGCAGCATTATCCGTGCATTGCTGTGAAGATTTCTTTGCTTTTGAATACTTGAAGCCAGCTCTACAGCATTTGTAAAACTGGTCAGCTTTCTTAATCATCTTAAACAAAAGATCAGGATGTGTACAGAGAGAAGAGTCACTATAGACTTTCTACTATCCAAAAGAAAGAAAGTACATTTAAGAAACAAGATGTCTAGCTCTGGAGTGCAGGAAGACATGAAAATCTTAATTTGACTAAGGAGATACTGAAAGAAGTGTAAATACCATGATAAGTTTTCTCTGTAGAACTGAGATGTGCTTGGAATCAATGAGATCATTAACTAAAAGTATAGAGTATATAAAATCACAACATAAGTGTACTTATTCCTGAAAAGTAGCAATGTCATATAGTTAGTTGCAGGTATTTGCAGACCAGGCTTCCAGTTGTCTTTTAACTGGAACATGTCTTTGTATTAACAGCTTGGTTATTTTTAAATATTTCTCACCACCCAGACTTCTGAAAACTGAGTTAACGCATAAAACCTCTCTGGAGATCTAAACTTCATCTTCTGAAATGAAGACTGGTGCTAGTTTTAAATGTAGAAAGAAAGGCTAACTTAATTCAAAAGCATTTTAATATATTTTTGCCTTTCTATTTAATCCAACTCTAATCTGTGTCACTCTGTTTTGATTAGCAATTTCCCTTCTAATTAAATTAGAATATTGATGTAGTTGTCTCACTCTGTGCTCTGAACTAAAAAAGATCGAGAGGAAACTCGAAAGCTCAGGCTGGTGTGTTAGCCAAGAAGATCAGAAAAATTAGTGTACTGAAAGTCAGCAAGATTTCTGTGCTTGCTGTATTGTGTGGCAGGAATCTTCTGGAAGGTGTTGCTCTCTTGCTCTCACAGTGTCCTAACCGGTCAAATTTTGACTTGGATTCTGAAGGAGAATGGGGACGTTTTCAAAGGGGAGTGTCAACTCTGGTGTGCTATAATGCTCTCATTTCATTTTTTTGTTGAGCTTTACTAAACAAAACCCAAACTACAAATGGGATGAAATAAGAACACTACTGTTGCATTGCAGGACCTGATGATGATGTAGTAGAGCAGAAAGTCTGAAGAGAGAATTTGTAATAAGCAGGCTGAAATTTATGTTTTAACTTCAGGATGGTAGAGACCAAGAACCAGTTCTGTTGGGGCAGATCCTCAAGTGATTTCAGGCCCCCTTAAGTGAGAATACCTACCTTTCTGATCCATATAAAATTTTTATTAACTTTTTTTAGAAGCTGGCTGGAAGTCATAGATGCAAGTTTTGCCTGCCTTTGTCTCATGAAAAATAAGACTGCAATGCATTGTGCTCAAAGCATGCTGCACTCCTTTGAATATAGTAGGAGTTTTTCTCTTTATAAGTATTATAGTACATAAAAACAGTAATTGGTGTTTCTTAGAACCCGATTAAGTGAAACAGTCATCTTTAAAAAATAAATAAAAACAGTAAAAAGTCTTGGCTGTTGATCTGGACAATACTTCCTCTGTGCTGCTGTAGTCAGAGGTGTTTCCTTTAAGGCTGGGGGGAGCAGAATGCTGTTTTCTGGGCCCCTCTCAATGGGTTGTCACAAAAGGGTCTGAAGAAAACATTTCCCATTTGCCTTTTCCCTTGTCTTTCCCCAAGGGCCTGGGGATGAATGTGGTGCAAAAAAAAGTCTGTGTGGACAAGTGAGCAGCTGATATTTTTACTACTATTATATTTTTCTTGATTTGTAGAAGTTGGAGTGTAAGACTGATATGACTGGAAAACTGTCGTGCTTTGGCCTAGTGAGTTAATTGGTTTTCATCATTGTAAGAATTCCAGAAAAAATACTTTTTTTTGGTAAAGCTGGAGCATACAAGTACTTCGGTTCTTCGTATAGCTGGAAATATTTGTGCCTTTGTTGGAACTGGATGGAAAAGATTTAGTTAATCATGTCTTAAGTTCTAAAACCAGCAAATTAGTAAACCCTGGAAGGTAACGAGGAAATGTTTTGTTACCATATTTGTTTGGACCATATCCAGGAGGAAAAAGTTAGCAGCCTCAGAAGGGTGTAACTGTTACATTTTGTCAAGTTGAATATTCTAGAAATACTAAGGAATGTTTTTTGTGGTGTCACTGAACTCTAGCAGGTGGTAAAGCTGGCTGGAAGTTGCCTAGGTATGTGTGCAGCACAACACTCTGAGACTTCTTAGAGGTGTTTATGGACATCTAGGAGATGTGATTAAAAGTTGGCTGTGTACGCAAGCTGTGAGGCTTGTCCTGATCACTATCACTAGGAAGTCCTGTACTGTATAATGGAAGAACTACATACTTTATGTAAAAAAAAAATCAAACCAAAACAGTTTGCAGGGTAGCAATATTAATGTTTCAACAAGCTGTTGAATTGTTTGGTATGTGCAGAATCCAGATCTTTTCGAAGAGAATCGGGAGTTCCTTGTGTGTTCCTAATTGCCCTCGTTGATTGATACAAAGTTGTATAACATGATATTTTTGTAAGTTCACAAGCAG
Organism: Cygnus atratus; assembly: GCF_013377495.2. Lineage (NCBI taxonomy): Eukaryota > Metazoa > Chordata > Aves > Anseriformes > Anatidae > Cygnus > Cygnus atratus. The sequence goes on from NC_066362.1 coordinate 164,717,631, forward strand.
TCATTAAACATACAGGTAACAAAGATGAAGATGGTCTGTGTTTTGTTTTAAGCCTACTGCGTGGAAGTCTCTCGTAAATACTGTAATGGGTAAAGCTCAGAATTAGACTATGCCTAAACTTCTTTCCTTACTAGAATGGGATGAGGTTCAGACAAATGCAGTCCTTCTCTGAGATAGGGTAACAAAGGGATAATGGCAGGCTGCTAGGAATATTTATATTGATTACAGCTAGACAGAATGCTGTATCGAGTCTGGAAAAGAGGACATACGATATTAATGAATCTTTGTAAGAAATTGCAAGTAGTTTTCTTAAGCTTATTTAGGACACAACTATACCATTTCTACCTTCAACATTTGCATGGAACAGGCCAAGAGAAAGGAAAAGGGAAGAAAAGGTATTACACAGTAAACAAGGCCAAGGGAATGAATAATGAAGGAATCTCCTGGCAACATCTGTATGTCTTCATTGCATGGCTTTTATTTTTTTTGAATTAGCTTCAAACACACCAGTCCCCTTGCAGAATGGTACTTCGTATAAAAATGAAAAAAAGGCTCACAAAGAATGCATAAATGGTTCCTGTGCACTAATGGTGTATATATATTTAGCTGCATGTTTTGGCCTGGTCGTGGCCAAAGGAAAAAACCATGTCCCTGTTACTTTGTTCTTGCTTCCACAGAATTGTTCTGCCTTTCTAACTATTTTTAGAAGTATGTAACTTTTCTTGTTCACTGTGAACCTGTCCCCTTCCCTGTTTAAAAAACTTTTGTTTCCAAGCTTTTTCACTTTGTTTGAACACCTGAAGTTGTTAGCTTTGAACCACTAAAACTGAAAATATGGAGAGGAGTTTGGTGGAGAGGAGGAACTGTGCTTCTTCCTGCTTGCTATCTTCTCTATTGTATTTGAATGTTTTATTCCTCTCTTAGCCTGAGTATGGTGAGGGCAGTTTCCAGTCCTTTGCAGAGGCACACAGGGTTATTCTGCTTAGCCCTTGTGGGTACCAGAATAATGTTAAAAGGTGCCTGAGTCATTTAACCTACCTGCAGAGAAAAACACCTTGTCTTCCAAGAATTTTTGCAGCAGGGTGAGGGATTTAAAATTCAACAGCCTCTATCCAATACCCTGGGGTTGATTTGCCCTGTTTTTTTTTTCTTTTCATAGTGGCACTCATTTCACAAATATCTTATGACTCTAGGTGGGGCTGCTAGCTCAATGGCCATTCACTTGGTTTAGGAAGCTGGGTCTGTGTGTGTCAGCACATGATACAGTAAATGCCTAGAGCTGGGTTTAGCGTGCATGGTGTGCTGCCATAGTGCTCCCTTCCTGATGCCTGTAGGAGGCTCAGTCACCTCAGAAACCACTGAATTTGTTTGTCACCATGCTCTTTGGGCTGCATGTTTACTTCTGGTTCTACCACATAGCACTGTCAATGCATATTCTTCCAGTTTTTCTTTTAGCACTGGAGTTGCCCATAGGAAGCAACTAGAGGGACGATGCTTGGCACTTGGTGTGCCCAATCCTGGCTGCTTAGACTGTTTTAAAGACTTTCCTGGGCGAATGTGGAGAAGTGACCTGCCATTTGAACCGAGTTACTGTACTCCATCCCAGCCAGTCCCAGTGCACTGGGATATGCCTCATAATTATTTGACTTTGTGTTATTGAGAAAGTAATGAAGATGGGGTGGTTGATCTTCTTGGAGATGGCTGATATTAGTGGTTCTAGGCTTTCTCTTCCCTGAGCTATCTTTTTCTCCTATGACTGATTATGTTCCTCCTGGCTTACAAGTGAGAATCTTTTCTGCTGGCTAGGTGTAAGGTACTGTAGTTTCCAAATACTCTTAGTGTTTACATTGCAAAGTATCCTTATATTTATAAATTGGAATTTTCAGTTTCAATTTTATACCTCACACACTTAACTTTGAAACAGTAAACTTTAATATTCATGTTTAAAAAAGGAAAATTCTATTACTTGATGTAATGTTCGTGCTAAAGTTTTTAAGAGGAATGTGGCATAGCATTGGTCACCAGGTGGCACTGCTACAGGCAGTCTTGCTACACAGTAATCCTCTGAGAGCATATCTGATAATGGGATAGCAAGTCCAGGTTTTCTTCTGTGCCTAGCCTGTACCTGCTCTGTATGTGTTTATAATTTCCATGCTACTTTTTACATTGTAGGGAAATAGTGTAGCTTTTTTGTTAATTCTTAGAAAGATGAATGTAAAGATTTCCAGTGACACAAACAAAATTCAGCTTCTGAAGTGTAATGTTATATACCATACATTATATATTTGCAGTAGCTTAAAACAGTAATTTTCAAATATTGTCACTTCTGCATTATGAGTTGCTCTTTAAATAGTATCATGTTATCTTTCTACTAGGGTCTATTATAGGTTTATATGTTTTTCCCTATATACATATATCTTATGTTTTTCTAGTTCAATATCTTGTTCATAGTGTTCATAGAACAAGCACTGGCATTTCCCTGTCCTAGATTTTCATGCATTTTAACCACTCTTACATTCTCCTTTTGATATTTGGTTTTGCAGCCTGCTCTTAAGTGTCTTTATGCTATATTGATTACACTCACTATATTCCTCAGCTACTCTAAGTGACCCCATTGCTTAATTCCCCTTTGAATTACCTCTGAATCTGAAAGACAATGTTCTGATGTTCTCGGTACTACTGAAGGTGCTAGAACTGTTTGTTTACCATTAAATGGGCCAGAATTTCATCACTTCTGTGACTTAGGCAGGTTACAGGAATTTTTTCCTATTTAAAAAAAAAGACTTCATTTAAGAACTAAGCCAAATCAAAGCAATACAGGCTTCCTACCCCCATGATGCTTCTGAACTGGCAAGTACTGAATGCTGCAGCCACACATGAAGCTTGAAGAAGGGTGTTAAAGTTTACATTTAAAATGAGGGATGGAAACATGTGCCTCACGTGAATCACTGGTGTGCAGCACGGTCCTGCTTCTCACAGTTGGGAATGTTAGAAGAATGGAGATGCTCAGCAGTTGACAGAGTCAAGACAACAGATGTCAATTTACCTATGCGAGAGTCAAGGAAGATGAAAAAGAGGATTAAGGGGCTCCCATCTGTTCTTTTTTTTTTTTTCCTTTTGGCATCTGTACTGCACTATTCTTGGTATTGTGTCAGGACTACAAGTGCCCTGTAGTTCATGGTACTTTCTCTCACCAGACATACAGCTGAATTGTGAAGTTGCAGTAAGGAAGTACAGTGCAGAAATGGCGGTACAGTGTTGAAGTCTTAAGTGTATTTGCATTTGCCTCTTGAACAAATAAAATTTGTGACCTTTGAAACTGAAGTACTCTTGCCTTCCAAAGCGTCTTTTCTTTATTGTTTCTGTACTCTACTACACATCTGTTGGCCTTTGTAGCCTGTAGTGTATCCTTCATTGTAATATATCTGTGGAATACTGTCAAGGAGTTCCTTTTAGCTTTGACACAAAAATGACAAGAAATCCTGTCTTTCCATCTCTGGAGAGCTGAAGGTAACCAGGATCCCTTCCAAATTACAAAAAAGTAGTAGAGTTAGTGGGCACATTCTGGGAGAGAAGTCAGCTCCACCAGCAGCTGCGGTAGTTCGTCATTTTTTTCCTCTATGTATATTACTGCAGTGGTCAGGGAGTAGTAGGGAAGTAAATATATCCTTTATGTAAAAGAAATAAGTGGGAATATGGAAGTTATTGTTGCAGAAGTTGTTCTGTCTTCTGCAATAACTAGCTTTGTGACTGGCCTGAGCTGCTAACAGCCACTGAATCAGCTCAACAACAGGGATTTCAGAAAGCTGATCTGATGCTGATTTTTTGAGGGGGGTGTAAACCTTAAAAAAAAAAAAGGGAAAAAAAAGCAAACAACTGCTAGTGGTTCCACTTGGAAAGCTGCTGTGGTTACATGTAAGTACACACATGAGGTTAGCGGGAAGTCAGAGGAATAACTAGAATGCACTTGGTCTGTATTACATAAAGAAACTCTGCAGAGAAACCTCACTGTAATAAGCATGTTATGCTTTAAATATTGCAAAAAATCTTTTTTAAAGATAAAGTAAACCAGGTTCCACACCAGATTCCAAGTCTGCTCTGTCAGCAAGATAACTCTGTTGGGATAACTATTAAATGGAAAAAAGACAAATAAGAATTGAGAAAATAAGAAACACTGCTTTGTAGAGGGCAAATAAAATAATTGAAGGCATTGTCTCTTTCAGTCAGTGTAATGTTAAATGGTGTATTGATACACTGAACACAGACATAAACATGGTAGGTTGCTTAAAGTTCTAGAGATGTTTTTGAAATTTTCAGCTAGGGATTATTCTCTTATGAACTTTGCTCATTCCAGTTCTCCTAAATATATTTTGGAGTGGTTCCTATTGGCAGAACAAATTATAATCTGTCATTACAATCAAAAAAGATTCTTCTTATTTGAGTAAGAGGAAAAAAAAACACCTCTCAGGTTAATTTTTCATCATTTTTATTGTGAACAAATTATAATGTGCCTCCTGCTGTTGGCTTGTCTCTATGTGACTGTCTTACTCAAGCCTTTGGCAATCCATTTTAATCTATAACAATATCTATATATCCTGCAAAATATATAGTTTTTGTTATTTCTAGTTACATTTTTCACACTGAATAGAGGAGGCACCAGAGTTTTCTGTAGCAGCTAAAGCCTTGGTATTATGTCCAGACTTCTGAACTTTCTAATACTAGAATTTTATTTCCAAAGTTATTTCATTAGTGTCTTCAAATAAGACTGGGTGATTTAAATTAATAAAATGTTTTTTAAAATCTAAATGTCATTATCTTAGATCTTAGCGGTAGTGAAATTAAATTTGATTAGTTAGAAGTAATGCAAATACAGTCATGGACCTTGAAATGCCAGACTTAAGTGCCAGCATTCTTAGAAAAGCAATAGGACAAGAACCAGTTCCTGTTACAGGGCATGTTGCTGAAATGTTCTAGTCCAAGGTGGCTGAAGTTATGCATAAATTATAGGATTGTAAAATAAAGTCTACAGCTCCTCTAATAACTTAATATTTTTCTGCAATTAAAATGGTTGCTGAAAGCTTAAGAAGATAGGTAATTATGGCAATTAACAGTCTGATCATGTGAGATGCTGAGGTCTCTCCACTCCCAAAGAAATTACTGAAAACTGTGGTTGCTTGCCACTTTTCCAGGTTTAAATCCTTTAAAACTAAAGATGAAGTGTGATGATCCCAATAGGATAAATGAAATGGCTGTGTTGGTGGTGTCATGTATAGAAACAGTGCACATTATTAAGGTATTGTCTTAATGAACAAAACATACTTGCTTTAATGAACAGAGGGAAAATATACTTATCTAAAATATCTAAAATTCAAGTTTCCTAAGTAGGATAGGATAAAAATATTTTTGTGTACTGATTTCACTGATATTCTCCTGTTTTGTAACATCCTCCTCCCCCACCTGTTTTTTCAATAAAATCTCAAATCTTTATTTTTTAGTACTCCATTGGCAAGCATACCAATTTCAAAATGTTCAGAGGCACTTAAGTTTAGCTAACTGTATCCATGTTTGGTCACTTCAGTAATATACATTATTTTGTGAGACTGCGCATCTAATTTCTATTTAATCAACAGAATTCAGTGGCAGGTAATCTACAACTCAAAAAGGCTGATTGGCTACTTGGTCAGACTGACCAAACAAACATGTATTTGCAGCACATCAGTTGGTAAATATTGAGCACAATACTTAATCTACTTTGTATCTGCCAACAAAATTTTTACCTTGAATTTTACAATTTGGTTTAAGAAGTTTGGCCAATAATTAAAAAAAAAAAAAGGAATTGAAAACATTTGTGGCATCTCATCAGGGCCTTTATATGTCATGTCTCTACACGGATGCTGCATTTATGCTTTTTTTCCTTTTGGGATGACATGGAGAGAAGCTGCCTTTTCATCAAGAATAAACACATTTTCAAAGCTCTGCAGATAAAGACTATGGGTAGTTGCATTCTTCTGGGTCTCAACATTTCTGATTCCCATTGACAAAGCTATAAAGATTATGTAGTTTAGGCTAATTCCTGACAATATTGTTCAAAGAGCTGGAGAATGGTGCTTTTGTTATCATTATAATTTTCAACAACAACGCTAGGGCAGAAATTAGATGAGGAGCGTAAAAGGTGAAAGGCCTTGGGCATGGGCAAAGGAACACTATGTTCAATGTAAGATTAATTAGGAAGCTTAATTTCAAGGTGCGTGAAGTCTTACAACTGGAATGAGAAAAAGGAAATAACTTCAAGAAGCAGTTATGTAAATAAAGAAATACTATTAAGTAGATGATGGGGATAAAAAGAGATGGCCAGATTAAAGGATAAGAAAGAAATGGTGAAGTAAATGGATAAAGATGATGGGCAGCTAAAGGGATTACTATGAAGAACTGATTCAGGGAGACACATAAAAACCTGAAGCAAGAAGAAAGTATGAAAACTGTTTGGAATAACATCTGAGAATTTTATTTTGAAGGCAGTTAAAATATTAGTGGTAGGGTTTATATAGATCAATTTAGTCTTAGAGGAATTTGTATAAAGAGTTTGATAATAAAAAAATAAATTAGGTAGATCAAAATAACCAAATCTTATATCATCCAAGTGAAGGAAAATACAAAGAGCTTTCCATAAATGCCATAATAGTGATAATTTAACAATTTCAGATTCATTTCCCACATTTTGTTCCTCACAGTTCTACTTCACAAAATAGAAGTGGTATAAAATAATGCAGTCTTTTATAAATTGTAAAATCCAAAGAAAAAACATGTAAAATCATTGCAACTGTGTGTGTGTGTGTGGGGGGGGTGTTTCTCTGCTGCTGTAGTGCAAATCTAGTGTGCAGTTCACCTCCCTGGAGGTTTAAATTTGTCTTTGAGCTCAAGTGACTAAGTTGCAGCTTCACGCTCTGGATGACTCACATAAGCTAGCGTTCCCCAAAGGAGTGAGTAGTCTTCCTGCCCTCTTCACCTCCGGGCATCTATTTCTGCTTCCTTTGTGCCAACAGCAGTACCTCTGTGAGCGCTGTCACTTAGCCTTGAGGCAGCTCACAGACCTGAGCTGGCAGAAGATGAGCAGCTCGTCATGGCATTAACCGAGTGGGTTAATGGGTCTTCTTCGAGTGCCCTATTAGAGGGTCTAGGTGACTCCCAAACCCATCCCACAAGGCTGGAGTTGTGGAACTTGTCTGCAGCTGGTTGATAGTCGGCTGAATATGAGCCAGCAGTGTGCTCAGGTGGCCAAGAAGGCCAACAGCATCCTGGTTTGTATAAGAAGCAGCGTGGCCAGCAGGGCTAGGGAGGTGATTGTCCCCCTGTACTCGGCTCTGGTGAGGCCGCACCTCGAGTACTGTGTTCAGTTTTGGGCCCCTCGCTACAAGAAGGACATGGACGTGCTTGAGCGAGTCCAGAGAAGGGCAACGAAGCTGGTGAGGGGTCTGAGGAGCAAGTCTTACGAGGAGCGCCTGAGGGAGCTGGGCTTGTTCAGCCTGGAGGAGGCTCAGGGGCGACCTTATCGCTCTCTACAGTTACCTTAAAGGAGGCTGTAGCGAGGTGGGGGTTGGTCTGTTCTCCCATGTGCCTGGTGACAGGACGAGGGGGAATGGGCTAGAGTTGCGCCAGGGGAGGTTTAGGTTGGATATTAGGAAGAACTTCTTTACTGAAAGGGTTGTTGGGCATTGGAATGGACTGCCCAGGGAGGTGGTTGAGTCACCATCCCTGGAGGTCTTTAAAAGACATTTAGATTTAGAGCTCAGTGATATGGTTTAGTGGAGGACTTGTTGGCGTTAGGTCAGAGGTTGGACTCGGTGATCATGGAGGTCTCTTCCAACCTAGATGATTCTGTGATTCTGTTTCATGGAAGCAGAAAATCTTGTTAAATTTCTCAGCTAATGGGTTAATGAGAACTGTGCAGATGTGGACATGGACAGATGGACATGTGCAGATGGACATCAAACTTTTAGGACTGATAGGTTTGTGATTAAAAAAAAAAAAAAAGATTTGTTATTCTGACTACCCCAGTTATAAAATCTACTGCAGAACAAAAAATGTGCTTCAGTTGCTAATGTTTGTGAAAACAGTCAACTTGGGAAAGCAATCCCATCCTTGCTTTCGTTTGTACCATTCTAGCAGATATTAAAGCCAATGTCCAGTTTCCAGAGGTCTTTTTGCTGCCCTGTTCTAAGAAAAGCTCATGTTAGTGTGGTGATGGGAAGGGCAATGTCTGAGGTCTTTCCAAGTCCCGGTGTTAAAGCTGAAAACTGCAGCTGATTACCCATAAGCCAAAATGCATTCAACCAGAGAAACTAGCAAAAAAAAAAAAAAAAAAAAGCAAAGCACTTTGTGCAGTAGATGAGCACAGTTGCTTGTCACACTATTAAATAAAATACCGCTAGCACAACAGTTTTGGTGTCAGTTCTGTTTGTTGTGGGTGATGTGGCTGGTTGTTACACAACCTCTCTGCCCAAATTATGTAGTGTGGGGTCTCCAAGAGCACGGTGTAGCTCTTCAGCCCAAGCTACTGACTTTTTTAGAGAGCAGTAGGGCTAAAAGATTTGCCGTAACTGCATTACGGGGAGTTATCACTGCTGTTCCTACCGACGTGAACACAAGGGCAGTCACTACATTTGATAATTACAAGATGGATACGGATGCTGTATGATTGGAAAAGCCTCTTTCTTGGAGACCAGTTTCTCCCACTTACAGTAGGTGGCAGATTTTACACTGTCAGATGTTATCGCGATAGCGAGGGAAAAAAACAACCTGGAAGCTCAGAGCAGGAAAAAAAAACCTAAAAGAAAAATATTTAGAAAACAGTTTTAATTTAAAGTGTGACTTGAAGGTGGCTCGGTAGCGAAGCTTGGCCGGGGGGCACCCGGCGAGGTCCCGCGGAAGGGAGAAGCCCCTGGCCTGAGGGAGCCACCGGAGAGGAAATGGGAGTAAAATAAAATGAAAACAAGCATAAAATGGGATTTAAAAAAGAACTAACACGAAATTGAAGTAGGAAAAACCCCGGCGGCCTCCCCACCTCCTTCACACACACCCCTCCCCCGGGTGACCTTCCTCCCCTTGCGGACCTCCTCATCCTCGTCCCCTCCCGCTCGGGGCGTAGCTCCCGCGCTCCTCCCCGGGGCGGTGGGCGGAGGAGGAGGAGGAGGAGCGGAGGGGAAGGACAGGACGGCGGAGATCCCCCCCGTCCCCGCGGGCTGACCCTAGTCGAGCCGTGCCGAGCCGTGCCGGGATGCGCGCTTAGCGCTCGCCCCGCGCTGAGCTCAGGCCCCGGCGGCCGCACCCGGAGCCCTCCGGCCGCGGCCATGGAGAAGCCCCCGGGGGTCCAGCCTCTCTCCCACCCCCTGCAGCCCTCGGCCGAGCCGCAGCCGGCGGCGGAGAAGCGCTTCAGGCTGTGGTACGTGGGCTGGTCGTGCCTGGACCGGCGCACCACGCTGCCCATGCTGCCCTGGCTGATGGCCGAGATCCGGCGCCGCGGGCAGCGGCAGGAACCCGGCGGCTCCCTGGGCAGCGGCGTGCCGGCCCGAGAGGTGCTGCTGCAGCTGGGGTCCCCCACGCTGCGCTGCGTCCCCGCCGGGCCCCCCAGCCCCGGCCCCGGGCGCCCCGGCAGCCCCGCGCCCGCCGTCTTCATCTTCGAGCACAAGGCGCAGCACATCGCCCGCTTCGTCCACAACAGCCACGACCTCACCTACTTCGCCTACCTGATCAAGGCACAGCCCGACAACCCCGACTCCCCCATGGCCTGCCACGTCTTCCGAGCCACCGACCCCAACCAGGCGAGTGGGGGCAGATGGGGTTGAAGGTGGTGGTGTTGGGGATGGTAGTGTTGGTCGTGGTGGTGCGTTGGTCATGGTGGTGTTGGGGATGGTAGTGGTGGTCGTGGTGGTGCGTTGGTCATGGTGGTGTTGGGGATGGTACTAGTGGCCGTGGTGGTGTTGGGGATGGTTGCGGTGGTCGTGCTGTCAACCACCGCGCAGCAGCCGTCACCTGGGACCAGCGGGCAGGACGCCCGGCTATGCCCAGGCATGCTCCCCGGTGCTCCAAACAGCCCAAGGTTTGGGTGGAGGCATTGTTGATAAAGTGCCAGATGGGGGGAAAACAACAAAAAACTGAACGGCAAGACCGTGTTTTTCTGACTCCTCAACAGGCTTTGGCTCGCGCGTCAAATGTGGAGTGGCAGGCTTCTTTCTCCTCTCTGTTTGGAGTGCGGTTTGGCAGTTGGGTTTGGTTGTTGGTTTAGCGTGGTGGCGGCAAGAAAAGGGCCTTTGGTTGAGAATACCTTGGGTGAATAAGTCAAGACACCTTCCCCCGGTTTTTCAGAGGCACATATAGAGGAAAAATGCATGTAGCTGGAAATACTGGAATTTACCAAAACCACTCCGCTTACTGAAAATTTTTCCTTTATTAATTTTGATTTGAGCAAACGTGCTGCCAGAGATTGTTACGTTGGAAGGGTTTAGATTACGTACTTAGCTAAGGCTTGAGCCATCATCAAAGACGGGACGAGAGGTATCCCGAACAGAGGTAACTGCGCTTAACTTGTTGGCAGCTGCTGCCGCTGTTGTGTCCTGCCAAGGAAAAGGGAATTTGGGGTCAGGAGAGCACGCAGCAAGAGCGTGAAACCGAGGGGATGGCGTCTGGCGAGGGTGCAGCCACGATGTCCTTTTATGAGTCTGGCCATATGGACTGAAGGCTCCTGCTGTTGGCAGAAGGCGTAGAGACGAATGTTATTTCTTGGGTAGCTCTGGTCTGATGCTATGGCTTTGTAAGGCAACCTCATGCTATGAGATACAGGGCGCATATTACTCTTGCACTTGGTATTTCTCACGTTCACATTTACGTTTGGGATGCTGTTTCTGATTAAACTGATTATCCATATGTCTTCCCTTCATTCCTCATGGAGGAGAATGTCTTTATGTGCATGGACTTAGATTTATACTACAGGTAAAGTCTTCCTTTGGAAGGAAGTTATTAGTATGAACAAGTTCTCTTTTATAAACTCCTATTTTATTCTGACAGTATAGTCTACATTTTATCTGGCAAGATGTTTTTTTAACCTTTTTATCATTAATAAAAGGCCATTACAGGAGGGTTACTTGGCACAGGCTTCCAGACAAAGAGCTACAATAAGGGTAGTAGATGCACAGCCAGCTATGTGATTCACGAGTATCTGACTAACAGGTAATTTATTTTTTTTCAGGTATCAAAAAGGAAAGAAATTTCTACCTTCTTTCCCTCCTAAGTTACTTTACCAGCTGGAGAGGCTTGATTGGCTAAGTCTGTGCCGGTCTCTGGCTCTTGATCAGTGCTTAACCCTAGTTTTGATTGGATGAGACCAGGCTGCAAGTCGCTAGCTCTGAAAATCTTCTTTTGATACTCTTGTTTGTTATAAAACAGATGCCATTCTTGCACACTTTCACGATCTTTAAGTGCATGCATCTGATTCATCTTGGTTATGTGAGCTTCATGGTGCATATTAGTTTAGAAAGTATTTTTCACAGTTGTTATTTTAAGGTGACCTCATTTTTGCTGTTGGGCCACGGTTCCTTCCAGCCAACATAAGTTGGCACTGCAGCTGCAAGACACGATCCTGCCCTCTTCAAGCCTCAACCCCTCGTTCCTTCCTCTTGGCTTTGTCCTCATGTCAGCACAACTGTTGTTTGTGCAGCCGCATGACAAATGGGATCAGGGAATTGACTCAAGTTAAATTTGCTTTTCACCCACTTCTGCCGGATTGGTCCCAAATGACTTCCCTTGGTTTTGCAATGCAATACTGTATATATCAACACAGGTAGGCTGGAGGCACAAGGTAGCAAGGAGTGGCTGAGAAAAGGAAGGGTGGGATGGCCTCTTCGGCACTTGAGCTGACTTCAGGCTAGCCTAAGTTGACCACAAAGTTGTGGTGTTACTGCTGTTGGTGGTATGAAGTTCAGCAGCACGCCACGGTGGCTCAGGAAGGCTGCGGGAGCTGGCCTGTAGTCTTTGACTTGGAAGACAGATAGTCATAATTTTCAATGGTGGATGAAAATTATGAAAGTGAGATGGTAACATGCAACTACCAGGATATTGGTGCTAGTGCTGTAATTCAGGATACAGAGTAGCTGAAGGAAAGTTTTGGCTTTGAGCCTATTGCTTAGTCCACCAGAGATATTGCAGTGTCTAGGATGCACGTGCATTCACTGTTACAGCAAAACTAGCTGTTGTTTGCAAAAGAAAGCAATACTTCTTGCAAATTTCTATAGCAGATGACCAATAAAAAGCCAACACAATATATATGCCCTGACAACATAAGGCAGGGAGACAACATCTTTTAGTGTTACTTACCATGACTGAAGAAAAACATTTGAGCGAGGTGGTACATCCTAAAATTTTATTTGAAAACCTGCAAACTGTAGGCAAAGCTGAAAAGTAGGAGTCAGTGGATCGGTTGCTGTCTTGGAGTAGTACCTTGGCACAGTGTCAAACCCAGAGCTCAGCTGTCAGTATGGGGGTGGATGCAAAGATGCTTTTCTCGGGGGGAGTCTCTTTCTTTTGCTCTTCAGTTACAAAAGGGAGAGAAAACTCCTGGAACTCTCTGTCTAGTCAGGGTGGGAATGAAAGTTTTTGACTTTTTTTCATTCAGAATTATTGCAGTATTGGCTGCTCCTAATAACTTTTTAAAGTGGCAGCAGCCAGCTGAACTGGATGAGGGTAGTTGTCTGGTTTAGTGCTGGCTAGTAGCTTCACAATAACAGCCAGAGATGTGTTAGTTTTGCACTGCTGTCATTTGAGAATTATGTAGGATGCACAGAGTCTGTCTGTAGACATCAGATGACAGCATTGTCTCATTTTATATTTGGCAGATTTTCTTCACAACCGCAGGAACAGATTTTCTTTTAGTAAACCAAAAGTTAGTTTCTAAATATAGCAGGCATACCCTCCTCCCAGCCACCAAGAAAAGCCCTTTTGAGTAGTGTTTGCAACCTCAATCTCAATGATTTTTTTACTGTGAAATACTGAATTTATTCTATAAAACAGATTTTGATTGAAACAGATGGTTTGACAATTTATGACGATGGTATGACGATTTATGGTTTGACGATTGCCTGGAGTTACTTAGTTACTTGTTTTCTGGAAAAAAGGCTATGGTCTGATCTGTTTTTACACTTTCTTTTTCCTTGTGCTTATCTAGACTGTATGCTTTCTTAATAAATGAGTAAGTCTGTCTTATGAGATTTTTTTTTTTTTTTTAACCTGAACTGGAATCTTATATCTAATTATACTGTAATTGCTTCTTATTAGTGAAGATAGTTACATAATCATAACCTCCCCCAGTTAGGCAAAAACTTACTTGATGCGTTTTGTATTTCTTGTAGAAACCTTATTAGCAGTGATCCAAGTATATTGTTATGGCTTTCAAAACTAATCCAAGCTGGCCCTGAGAGAAAACTGCTCCAATGCACAGACCTCAGTATGGTTTAGCCTTTGTTTGTCTCAAACGTAGCTGCGACCGCAAGTTAGTGGGACTAGGTTGTCTCAGGCCAATGCTGGAGCATTTTGCTGACCAAGTGAAGCTGTGATAAGAACTAGAGAGGTGTAGAGGGCTAGAGATGAGAGCTGGAGGCAAGCTCTTTGTAACTCAGATCCTTGCTCTGTAATCACTGTAAAGGCTAAAAGTCAAAATTGTTTGTCTATCCCAAGTGAGTATTAATTGTCTGTTAGATAATACATTTCAGTAAAGCAAGGCCATAGGACAGCTTGTTCTGGAAAACAAGGCATCAGTACAAAATCTCCAGTTTTAGCTATTTGAAGGAAACTTTTATATTATAAGATCACACTCTGTAAGGCTTCTTATTAGAGAATGTAAGTTGGAAACATTTGAAGAAGGAAGTCAGATAGTGAACTTCGCATTCAGATTTTGTGCTTTGGTTTTTATGTAGAGTAGGAGCATGTGCTGAATCCATGCAAATTCTCGGCATATTACATACGTATGTACAGCATTTTTTCAATTCATATGAGAAATGTTGCACAGGTTGAGTCATCGGGTAAGCTGTGTTTTAAATAGGAATAACCAACATGATGGAAAAAAGATGGGCTCTGGGTTTTGAGGGAAATGAGAGAGATGCATGGCTTGGTTGTTAGGTAGACTTGAGCACGCTTTGACTACAGAGGAAAGAGGTACCTCTTTCCCATGAAAAAGATCTGTTTTCCCAGTTTTATCAAGAAAACAAGTCTTGGAGAGAACAAAGGAAAATTGTGTGGGTTAGAATTTCATTCATTGAATGAGAAATTGAAAAGCAATGACTCAAAACAAAGTGGATGCTTAAGGCTTGCAATGAACACAGAATTGTTCTGCTAGCAGCCTCATTATCTCCAGCCTGTATGGGCTACAGAGACTCAAATGAAGTCTTGGATTTTCATTTAAATAATGTCTGACCTAAGGTTTGGGAAATGGAACTGAATGTTGAGAGCTTGAGGTTTCATTTTTGTTTTGTTTTTCTTAATGACAGGTTCAGCACTTTTTTATTTATTTATTTTTTGGTGTGGTTTTCATTTTAGGCTTTTACAGCTATCTTTAGTTTCCAGTTTTGAAAAGAAAAAGTTAGCCATGATGATTTCCTGCCAAGTCCCAAATTTAAGGAATAGTAAAAATAATGAAATTGTTAACTGTTTCTAAGTGTTGCTATGTAGCCTTTTATCTCTGATTAATGTTTAGGAAAGAGGGAACAGTTTTGAGTGCTCTCTTATCTGCTGTATACATATGTTTAATTCTTGCATTTTTCATTTTGCAGTTCCTGAAACCCAACCCATTATTTGGGAATAGAAGGGATGTTACTGAGGATTGCCTTTTCTGAAGTGTAAAATTAAATATAGGATGGTAAATATGTGAAATAATACAGCCTCAGTGAGAATGGCTGCAGGTAACACAGTGACTAGAAAATAAGACTATTTGGTTTAAGGAAAAGAGCTGATGTGCATCTCTGCACACCAAATCAAGCCTTCTCTTCTGAGGATGTTTCTATGTTTTTCTGTCCTGTTTCTCAAATGTCGAGGCAGATCCTTTCAAAAATGATTAAACAGAAAACTAACTTCCAGAAAGCTTGGCTAGCTTATGTATATGTTGGCAATAGGTAGAGCCTGATTTCTAGGGGTGGTGAAAATCTCAGACCAAAGTTAGTGTTTATAAAAGTGAATGCTAAAAAAAGGTTAGAGTTCTAAACAGTCATTGCAGAATAGTAGCATGACTGACTTCTTCCCATACCTCCTGTTTCCTAGAGGCTGGTATAGCATTGGATGTGCACAGATCACCCTTCTTTGCATCTTTTCCTTCTGTTTTCCCAGTTTGCCTTGGTCTCTTTGACCATCCTGTGTTTCTCTGAGGTAACGAGGTGAACTCTGCGATGAATTTCAGAGGCCGATTGTGGGGGCTGCTGTCTAGGCTGTGGGTCATGCAAAACTTATAGCAGTGTTGGCATGGTCCTCTCATGGTGCCAGCTGTCCTCTGCCACCTGGTGTTGTTTTCTCTGTGGTTTCACATACTCTTTCTAGTGCAGAGACAAGAAAAAAAGAGAAGAATTTATTTCAGTGTTATGACTTTTGTCATTTGTCCCATATGTGAATTATGGCACCATCTACCTTCACCTGCCGCAGTGCTCTGAAGCAGCTTTAGAGACTATAGGGAGATCACTGAATAAAAAGGCCAGACCTACTGGAAGTCTTGTAGAGGTCAGAAATAATGCAGTGACTGAGGGCAGCTGGACAACATAATTTAGGCAGAAAAGTGAAGTGACTTAATTCTTAAACAGAATCTGTGCTTTTCTGTTCTTTATAGACTGCAATACCATGTCTATCACCTTGTTTTTTCTGACACAAATAGGTGCATGAGGACCATATGCAATAGCAATAATAAACCATATGCAATGGGTTTCCAAGTAAATCATAGCATCACAAATGCAAGATACTATATGATCATGTCAGAAACAACTGCACCTGCTCTGAAGATATCTTCAAAGTATAAAAAGACGATAGAGAATGTTGGAAATGTTAGAGGGGTGCTGAAATCATGAAATGTGGAGGTGGCTGCACCAAGGTTGCACAAAGTATGTTACCTGTTTTGTGATCACTTTTGGCAGAGAACACACATCACTTTTATGTATGAGTGTGTTCATTCATGAACATTTTTTCCCCTTTCCAGGTGTTTTATTCTCCTTTCCAGGTGTTTTAACTAGGTAACAACTGGTGGATCAGTGAGTTGGGTAAATAGACATATGTGATTGTTCTGCAGATCTGAGAGTAGTCTGGTAACTCAATCTTCCTCT
The DNA here is from genome assembly GCF_013377495.2 of Cygnus atratus. Classification (NCBI taxonomy): domain Eukaryota; kingdom Metazoa; phylum Chordata; class Aves; order Anseriformes; family Anatidae; genus Cygnus; species Cygnus atratus. Next base: position 164,733,971 of record NC_066362.1, read on the forward strand.
CAGCATTTGTCAGAAGCAAGCCTGTTTGTACCATAGGGGATTAGTTCTAGTAGTATATTTAGACACTACAGGGAAAACAACACTGAAAATAATCACCACACAGAAAATAAATAAACAAAAGAAAGCACCAAGCAAACAAAAACACATGCAAACACCCCCAAGGGCTCACTGAAACCCAAACTGCAGTATATTATTCTGTGTTTTTTTGTATCTTTGCATGTTTTTAAGGACTTGAAAAATCCAGTCAGTCTTCATTTTGAACACAATTTTCCTTTACCATCACAAAATCTACTCGTTTGTAGCTATGTTAATTCCCCTCTACTTCTCAACATCTGAGATCCTACTTGCAGTAAAGTGTTATGGCCTGCTGTTTGACGTGAAGGCTGCTTAAAGGCATCCTCCTTACAAGAAACCAAGGACTTGGTCCTGCCTCTCCCTGATGCAGGGAATTAGGGGCTCCCAATCAGAAGTTAATTGCTTGGTTCTCCTCTGGAGTGGATGGTGCTGCTGGGGCTTCCCCTGTTCTCTGAGCAGGTTCTCTTTGGGCAGAAAAAGGAGAACCATGTCAGCAGCGGGGCCCCTGGGTGTTGTTTCACCCTCCTGAAATGCAGTGTTGTATGCCTTCAGCTGCAGAACTTAAATATGGCTCTTCATGTTCTTCCACTTGGGTTTTAGTTCCTAAAGTCAGCTCAACAAAACCCTGAGACATACTTCAAAAGCCATCATGCCATGAAGGCTGTTCAGCCAGGGTAGATGGCATATAGTAAATACATGTAAAACATGCCTTAAATTTAAATTTTCACCTTCTGAAAGTTGTCACAAATTAATGACTAGTTACCTAGATATAGTACAGTTCTCTTCAGTTTGAATAAGAGAGGCAAAATATTTCAGTTGATTAACTGCAAAAAGAAAAATGATTTTTTTTAATGGACTCAATTAAATTTAGAAATTCTGCTAGTGCTTTGGAGGAATTGTATCTACCAAACCACATTTCCTGACATATTAGTTACTTGTAATAGCGAGTTATCTTCATCTCTGTTCAAATCTGATTGTTTTCTCACAGAATCTGTAATTTCCTTTTTTTATCATTCTCTCTCTTTGTACTTAGAATTTGAAACATTCTTTCTTCTGGAAATTTGGAAGGGTAATATGGTAAAGTTTTTCTTGTTCTCTGGAACAACTGAAGGTGAGAAGGATTTTACAGTACTGGGCACGTGGCATTTTCTGAGGGATTAATTTAAAATGCAAATATGACAGAAGATCCTTGTTTAGAGTTCAAACGGTGTACGAAAAGACTTGCAGAAGCCACTAGATGATGAGATAAAACAAATCCCATACAAGTGCAGCATTTTTCCTACTCCACCATCCCTGTCACTGTGGTTTTCCCCCTCCCATTGTAGCTTACTTTAATTAAAGTGGTTTTCGGTCACGCGGTTCATTTTTGCACATTGATAAACCTTAACAAGCAGCCTGCTCAGTTATAATGACTAGGGTTATGTTTTATTTCATTACACGTCTTAGCAAGAACGTGTAGATCTGCACAGTGCTGTTTAGAGATCTGCGATGCATCTAAAAACATGTTGTGGGAAGTAGGAATATTATCCTCTGGGGCATAGCAATGACTGCCTTCCAGACTGTTCACAGTTTTGTTTTTCCTAGCATGACCAATAAATATTTAATTTTTTAGGATGCTGATGTTAAATATATTTCATGTACTCTGTGACACCAGTGTGGGTTTCCTGTTGTGTTCTTTTAGACTTTTTTTTGTTTGTTTGTTCTTAAAAAAAAAAGCAATGTCCCAGGAACTTTGGGAGTAGCAGTGGTCTGTGGGTTCTTTAGTATTTCTAAACTAGGGTAAATATTCAGAAAGAGAGCAATGAAAGACTAGGACATGCAATGCTATAACTTGAAACATTTTTATATGCCTTCTCATAGTTTGTTTCTTGCTTTGGCTTGATTATTCTTACAACTGGAGATCAAATTGTGGTAGAACTTCCAAATAAAAATAGAAGTAAGGTAGTACAAATTTAACAGATCCTTGTTTGCCAGAGAGGAACAAGTTGCTCTCTTTAGGAGCACCCAGCTGGAAGTGTAGAAACAAAGAAGTGCACCAATTCTGGCTTAGCTCTGTACTGAAAGTTGGTGTGTGACCTTCACATTGATGTGCATGGGTGGGCTGCTGTACACACACAAAGCTCGGTGATTCCTGCCTGCCCCGGCTCTGTCACAGCATGCAAAATTATGGATTTGGTAGTCTGAGGCATAGAAATTCACTCTTGCTATTATGCAGATTAGAAAGAGACAGTATTGTGTATACAAGTTGCTTCCATGCTTGGCAGTGGAAATAAATACCAAATGGCAGCCACCGTCATGGTACTTTTGTGGCAATAGCAGCTGTTTCAGACACAAATTCCCACACAAGCCATTGTAGTTGTCCTTAGGAAAACTAACAAACAACAAAAAAACTGAATCCAGCAAGAAAAGGTAATTTAAGAAACTCATGTGTTGCTCTAGTGTGCAAATCCTATAGGATCTGATAGCTTTCTGTGGAAAATACTTTTTTTTCTAACATTTTGTTTAGGCTTGTGTACAAGACTTTGCTTTGAATAGAGAAATATTTTAAAGAAGTGTGCCTTCTGTAGAAAATACTTCTGGCCTGACTTTGTGATCACACTTGATGAGAGCTGCTTAATTTTCTGTGCAGCGGGACTGCAAGCTTGAGCTCTACACAAGAGTTTGTGAAGAGGATCCGCTTTTTTTGTAAACCAACCACATTATAAATAGAGGCAATATTTTGGCTGCTCTTCAGTAGCACTTTCTTGGGCAAGCCTTGCCAAAATAGAAAATCAAGTGGGCCTTTCAGTTGGAGCAGCACATCCTACTTTATCTGAATTATTCATGATAAAACACATCCAGATTGTCCGCGACATATGTGTATGCATGTGTTCAGATTTAGCATTGACAAAATTTAGTGTTGAGGAAATTTGCTGACCTAAACACAGGAACAGAGTGGGAGCAAGACAACATGATTAAAGCCAGCTCAGAAGGAGTGGGTTTACATCCTGGCACGATGCCTCCCCATGCCTCAGATTCACTCTCTGTTTAGTGCAGGGGAGAACTAAAAATAATATCTGCAGTTCAGTGTGGTGGCATGAAGTTTGCAAAATGAATGCATTTCCTCCACAGTGACCTTTACTCTGCAAAATCACCACAGAAGAAGGAGTTGTAAAAAAAAAAAAAAAAATATATATATATATTATATATAATGAACATGTCAATCCATCTGTATGAATGTTGTTTTTCTTCTTGCATTTTCTTTTCCTTTTGCTCAATATGTAGGTTGTCCTTAAATTATACAGTATCACAGTTGGGAGTGTGAGAAATGTAGAGAGGAGCCCAGAAGGCTAGATTAATGTATCTGTTGTTTCTTTATGTAACCAAGTATTTTGTTTCTATGTATTCACCCACTGTTCTGCACTTCAGTTGTGCTATTTAATATAATACGCTTGCTAATTTTTGTTGTGGCTGTATGGGAATTTGAAAGGTAACTTTCTGCATCCAGTGAAAATTACAGGTTAAAACTTCAGCAATTCTTTTTAATGACAGTATCAATAATAAGTATTTGGATTTGTAAATTTTCTCTTAAACTTTTTAATTATTTGAAATTTTCTCTTAAACTTTTAATGGAAACTCAGCCTTAGTACCATTTTATTTCTTATCTGAGTCTTAATTTTTCAGATTTGACGATCTGTTTGGTATGCTTCTGTTTTGAGTTCTCATGTCTGCCACAAAAAAGGTCAGATTTTGAGAAGGGGATTTCTAATTTCTGATTTCGTGATTTCTGTGGCCTTACAGAATGGATACTTCAGCTGACATTTGTGACTTCTGGGAGTGCCAACCTAAGGCAGACTGGGATGTATATTTATGGGCTGCTGTTTATTGTCTGTCAGGTACCTGAAGATGCACCTTCAAGAATCATGTTATAAACTGAAACTTCATAAACTTTCTTACTATGCTAAGTGTAAAGTTGGAGGAAAGTAAGAGAATGAAACATGGCAGTGCTAATGCATTGTTTGCCAACCCAGGCTAAAATGTTAGAGGCCTTTTAGATATTTAGTCCTGCTGTTATATTTTGCAATTGTACCATTAGATTTTATAAGCCTAGTATACCCTCACCTGAAAAACTCCCACATTGCTCTACAGGCTTTGATGCTTATTTTGCTGATTTTAAAATTCTTGCTGTAGCTCTGTGGGAAGCTCAGAATACTCTGCTGAATCCCACAGGTTGTTGCCACCCTTGTACAAATAGCCAGCTCATATCTGCCTACACAGCCAAGTACGTAGTAGTTTCTACCTAATATGGTAGAAATACATTGGTAAAATTCTTATTACTATGCTACATATTTCAGTCTTTTAGGTAATGGTTTAAAGCTTGCTTGCATCTATGTAATGCCTTTGAGTTGGATTACTGATTACAAGCAACACTATATCAAGTGTAAGGTTTAAACTCAGGATCCCCTGATTTTCTTCACCAAAAGTTTAAGCATTATGTATGCATGATATTCTTCTTTCCATCAGTTGTAAAGTATTTAAGTGTTTTACCTATGCAATATATAGAAAATACTTTGTTTCAACCCTATGCTGGCCAGTAAAATCCTATAGTGGCTGGAATAAATGTAGGCTTCATGGCATAATTTAAAGAAGTAAATTAATTCCCTTGAGCGTTGTGTTGCCATGTTGGCTCTCCAGCCATGCTATGGGGAGCAGCCTATATAAATTGCACTGGATCATTTCTCCTTGAGGGCTGCTGCTGTGTACCAACAAAAATCTGCATGGAGCTGTGCAGTATCTGCCTAGGGCTTCCATCCCAGGTTTGATTGCATCGGGTCAGTTTCAGAGGACTGTTCGGTCAACAACTTGAGACTCTGTCTAGAGAGCCCTGCTCTTCAATAAGGAGCAGTTTCCAAACGCTGCCAGAATTGTGCAGTGTTTTCCAATAGGACTGCCAGCTGCTGGAAGGTCGTACTGTTTTACTGCTCTGGAGCACGTTTCAGGCTTTTATACTGTCTCATGTATTATCCTACCATCAAGTACAGCAGTCTTTTGCTATTACTCTGTCATAAAAATAATAGTCTTGAAGTTTCTTGTTTCTGCTGGTACTGTTCCTATTAAAATGTCAAAATATCTTTCAGCTTGATTTAATAAGCAGGTGGATAAGGATGTGACATGTTTCTAATTCAGATTCAGTACATGGTGCTACTGTCATTTGCAGCCCTGCAGAGACCTAAGGAAACATAACAATTTTTGTTGGCACATGGATTTGCTGGCCTTGTTTGTTGTTCACACCAGGAGCATTCCTCAAGAGGAACACGTCTGTTAAAGGCTTGTTTTCTCTGCTTGGTGCCCATGAATGGCCACAGTGAAGTCAGGGTTAGGAACTGCAGCATAAAGATAAGGGGAACCTGCTACAGAAATCAGAGCCACCCATAGAACAGTAGGGGACACAGAGCGCTGCAAGATCCCTTACTTGTCAACAGATGCATTAGTTCTCAGATTTGCAGTCTTTTTCAATCTTGTTACCATATGGGCATACAAGGCTACTGTTTATTATTTTCTCATGTCGTGTCTCTTGCTCTTCCGCTTTTCTCAGCTCCTTGAAGTAGTCCCAATCCACCATTATAATCTGTTTGTTGCAGGAGTTTTCATTACTGCATACAATATCGTTGGCTGTGAAGACGTGATTCTGGCCATGGTGTGGCCTTTTGCCCACAACCCTGCTGGCTTCAAATTAAAAATTTAAAGAAAGAAAAAGCCCAGCTTTAAAAAAAAATGTAAAACAGTCTAGCTCTTATACATTTGTGTGCATTTGGTTATTTTTTTTTCTCTTGGCATTAACCTACTTTTTTAATGTATTTTTGAATAACAGCTGTTTATTGCACAAAAATTTGAACAGAAAACGTTCTGGAAAAATAAGCATGCATGAAGGTACTTTCAGTTTTAATAGGGCTATTCTAATGTTTTTACTGGCTTTGTGTTTGAGATTTATTATTTTCACCTTCACACCTTTTCTGAAAAGACACTACCTGGCACGCACTTGTTTTTAAGTCAACACCACGTGGCTGATAAGAAGTGAAAGTTAGCTTCCTTTGTGATCAGGTCAGTTGGATCACGTTTTAGAAAGAGGATATGGGAAATAATAAAAAAATAAATAAAACAGCAACCTGCGGTGGAGGAAAAAAGATGTTGTGCTGTATGCTAAAAGGCTGTAATGTTAGCAGGGCGACTCTTGGAGCATGACATGGGCAGCTGAGTCACTTATTGCTGGTACTGAGACAAATTGCTGCTGGAGGATGCCTGTTACTGCATGGCTGCTGCTGCAGCTGGTAGATTGCCTGGGTGAGAGCAAAGCAAACTTGAGCCTGGTAGGAACTGCTGCGAAAAAGTAAACTCTAGATAAGTGTGCTCTAATCTCTGGAACATTTAATTGGTTCAGCAGCATTTTCTAATGGCTGAGCTTTTAAAATGTGCAAATATTCATGACATTGAGATAATCACGGATTTCTAATTTATTCTTCTGTATGAATCCACAAATAGTGGTAGAAGAGGATTTTTTTTTTTTTACTGTTAATACAGTTATGGTTCATATATCAACTTGTAAAATTAATATCTGACCTTGAAAGTGTCCTAAAAATTACTTCTGTGAATCTTAATGTAGTACAAGGCTGTCATTGTAGGTCACTATCCTGATATTTTATATATCAAATAAGGTTTGAATGTGTTTAATATGAACCACAATGTATCCTTTCCCTGCAACTGAGTAAAATTAATTCTTTCAAAAATTTATATTTAATTTGTGGTCTTTGAACATTATCTCTGTTGAAAGATTTTTTTGACAGATTAGTTGTCGATTATTTTTTTAAAGCAGGCCTGACGCCTTATGATAACTATCTTTGTAGTTCTGCTAACTATCAATCATTTTCATATCATTTCATAGGATACTGTTTGAAATTTTATTTGAAGATGAAGAGGATTTGTACTTTGATTAATAATGCCTTTGCCCCTCAGCTCCCAAATGTTTTTTTTCCAAGCAAACAGGCTCAAAACTGACCGTGAAGAGTATCTCCCAAGCTTTTGCCCCAGTGCATTGTGGCAACACGAAGAGTTTTTAATGAGCCCTCTGTTTTTTCTCTGGTCTTTAAGAAACTGGCAAATTCATCAGGAGTTGAAACAGTATTTCACGGAATTTCAGGGTATCATTTCTGTTCCATTTCTGAGATGCTTTGGCAGCATAGTTTAAAGTTTTGGGGTGAGAAGGAGCAATTCCCCTTCTCTATTAGGGAATCGCAGTCCTTCCGTGGAGGTGTTTTTGCTCTGCTGGATGGGTCAGCTTGGAGGAAAGGGAAGGTGGTAGTGTCCTGCTTGATGATCAGACTCCTGCGTAATTAACCGGTGACTCTGACAAATGCATTTCTTCCAGTTCTTAAATCATGCTGTTTCTAAAAAAACAATCAGAGCTAGTTGCCAGTTTGCTCACAGATGTAGCATTGCAACTTTACAGACAAAATAAAAGCTATCTGTGACTTCTTAGGAGTCATACCTCCCAGTAGCTATGTAACCTTCTGTCTCTTATCCTTGTGGCACTATTTTTCCTCTTGGCCCATTTTTTTTTAATCTATCTCAGACAGGAGCTAATCGTGAGGTTTTAATGTCATAGTTATTCATTTGTTGCTTTGCTTTGCTGAAATCTGCACAGGTATAGTGACACGGGGAAGCAGTAGTACAGGAGTAATTTATTCAAGTAAATTGCTTCTGGACCCTGACAGATTGAAGTACCCTAGGGAGCCAAACCTTTGCCAATGTCTTCTGACCAGTGAGCTCAGGGTGCTACAAGAAGTCTTCATCACACATTTCATCCAGTCATTTCTTTCTGTCGAGTCAGACGGTCTCGATCTGTAGTAGTCAAGTATATGATAGTATACATCAGTGCATAGGTCTTACTCCAATCCAGGTAGTATGAACAAAGAAATGGTGTCAGCTGTGGAAAGAGAAGATATTAACTACATCCAGAAAGCACCTATTTTCTAAGGGTGCTATTGCATGAAAATGTACTTGAATGCCTCAGGTATGGATATTCAGTTTATAAAAGTATTATTTCTCTGTGACATTGCAGATTTTGTAGGTTGGAAATAAAATTATCTAATTAGAGTAGATAAAATCTTTTAGAGATTAGAAAATTTAGAGGCAAGTAATGATTGTGTGCAGGTTTTTTTTTTTTTTTTTTGGCCTTTATGTGCAGAATGATTATTAGGACTATAAAAAAGATTAGATATTTGCAGGAATAGACTGAGTCACCAGTAGTGGTTAATAGCCCAGATTGGCAAAAATGTCTCTCTAGAACCTTTGGGGAGATCTAATACCTGTGCATTTCTCTAGCGTTTTTTGTGAAGGACGATTTTGTCTCTGTAAAATTTCTCTGCAGCGTCCACCATCACTATGTTTTCTTCACTATAAGTGACTTTCACTTTCCTCTTTTGGATTCTGAATATCTGACTTTTTATGTAAAGTATTACACCTTTCCCTGTGCACCACAGCACAACAGTGTAAAACATAAACTTCCATGCCTTGCAAAAACAAACACACGGGAACATCTAGACCTTGTAAAGCAATTTGGATTCTATCAAGCGTAACTTAGTGCACTGGATTTTTCTAGCTGGTTTTGTAGTTTCACATAAAGGAATCTACAAATGCAATACTTAACGGCTGCTTTGAACAAAATGAGTCCTGTTTCAACGAATGTAGACCTCCTGTTTGTGGGACAGATCCTAAAATGTCCAGCTCTCTATGCATCATGTAAATATTTCCTTTCCTATAAGCCAGAGATCTAGATCCCTTGCTGAGAACATGCAGCAGGGATCATACCTGTAATTTCTAATAAAGTATTTTACTTTGGGTTATTTCCCAGTTTAAAAACAACCTTCCCTATGACCTTGCAGTCATGCTGCCTTGTTCTGAGCTGCAGTTCCTGGTTTGACTCAGGACACAATTACCCTGTGTTGCAGCTGGGTTGACTCTAAACGTACCAGCTATTGTGCAGAACTCTGCTATTTTGGTAATACTGAATACGCTTATACTTAGAAGTGATGATTCTTTCAAATCTTATTTCTAAAGGTACAACCCTTCAGGTGTTCTTATAAAAGTCTAATTTAGAGTTCAAGGAGTTTGCTCATGTGCATAAATTTTCCAGAAACTGGCTGTAAGCCTGAAATTTGACTCAGGGTTAATCTGAAGTTCAACATAGGACTCGTTTCTTCATGAAGGCTATTAGATTTGTAAAAGATTACTGTAAATTTTAATTTTTATAGAGACTTTTAAAATATATATATATATTTGTTAGCTGTTTTGAAATGTGCTTAAATAAGAATGTATCTAGAAAATCACCTATCTTCTTCCAGCAGTCATAGTTTTCTTTACTAAGAATTATCAACTTCAAGTAAATACAAAAATATTCTAAAAAGAAACTGTTACTTGATTTACCACAAACTCAGGTACTTGAGGGCTTGCTACTGGATCTTTCTTACAAATACTTTTTTTAATAGATTGCAGTCTTCTGTGACATTCCCATAATGTCTGTTGAAAAAGTTCTTTTACCAGAGGTATGCCATAGGCATTGATGATGAGGGTCTCTTTCACAAAGTCCCTTTTTTTATTGCAGAAGTCCCTGAGGATGGCAGAAGGTACAAATAAATAAATAAATAAATCTGTAGAAAACAACCAGAACACATTTTTTGTCTTTATTATTTTTACCAAATACTAAAAATGTATTACGCATTGATGTACGTATTAACTGCTTCAAAGAATTTTGTGAGCTACTTATTACCATAGAATCTGGATGTTTTACAGAAGCATTATTAAAGTGTTACATTTGTGAGAAAAGGGAGGAGGTGTCTCAATTTAAGAAAAAAAAAATCCCAGTAAGGAATAGAAATAGAAAATATTTGAATGCTTGATTTCAGGTGTTTAGGAACTGCCTTGTCAAAACAGCTTATATATCCAGACTTTATACCAAGTTCTGTCCCAGCAGTAATCCCACAGCCTTCCAGCTAATCAGACTCAGCACCTTATATCCATCACTCAGAACCTGAGAAGCACTCAAAGTGTTGGACTCATTGGTTGGAGCACTTTGCCTAGCACCACAGAAGACAACAACAGTAGAAGAAGAGTGACAGTCTCCTTCACTACAGTTTATCTTCTGTAACTACAAATTCATCCTCTACTTCTACTTTCTGTTCCTCAGACCATGTGCAACTAGCTTGCGTATTCATGGAGCAAGTGTATCCTCCACTGTGGTTTTGCTTCATTCTCAGATCTTGCCCATTTTTGACGGGAATGAGCCAGGGGTTTTGTGGAGAGAAAAGCATCACTTAAGCTACCGATCACCATTGCAATATGCACACACAAATTCCAGAGCAGTTGCACAATCAGTGCTCTGTCTTGATGTTGACTTTGTAAGCTGGGTAGTTATAGATATGTTTTTGTATGCACAACTAACCTTTTAGAAAAAGCAATTTAGAGAGGAAAAACAAGCAAAAAGAAACCAAACATCAAACAAACAAAACAAAAAATAACCAAACCACCAGATCTTCATGAAAGAAAAAGCTGATACTTATAAAAATTGTAAATAACCTCCCTATATCCACTGTAAATCCTTTTTGAACTAGTTAGATAATGGATGGCAATTGACTACTTTCATCCTCCAGTGCTTATGGGGGTGGGGAAAACATGTTTTTAATTTTACCCAGACATTCGCTGAGGGAAAAAAACATTTCAGATGCTGGGATGAGAATCACTAAATTCTCTTTGTTCTCATGTAAAATGTTCTGCTTCCAGCTCATCTTTGCCTAATCCTGTTGCTTTGCCATCGTACCTCCTTCCCAGTTTGCAGGCTGCTGCTGCTCTGCTTGTTTGCACTCGGTATGACTCAAACTTCTTAGATCTTTTTCTGATCTCTGTGTTTTTGTCAGTGTTTTCTTATTGGCAGTCCTTGGTCTGTCATGGGTCTTCATCATTTTTTTGTGCACGTTTGTACCATATTCCTTCTGTGAAGTGTCTGATATTTCTCAGCTCCCCCTGCAATTCCTTTTCTTTTCTCAGTCCCTTTTCCCTTCCTACTCCCAAATTTATGGACTTTCCGTATTGCAATGTAATTAATTTCAGTCTCCCTTGTCCCTCTGTCCCTCTCTCACAATTCCTCTTTCTTTCCTCTTCTAAACCATAGCCTCTTTTTATCCTGGTTTCTGCCTGTTTGGTTCAAATTCTGTCCCTGTAGCACTCAAATCAGAGGCATTCTTATAGAGCCGGTTTTCCTGAAGGTTGGATGAAAGTACTTAAAGGGTCTGCTGAGCATCCACGGGTTCTGACCACTTATATATGTATTTATTATCAAACCTCTGTTAGCCAATGTCTTGCAGAGACCAAACTGAAGAGTTTGAGTATCCAAATGCCTTGGAGGAGTTCCTTGCAGTGAGTTTTTAACAGGAGCCAAAATCCAGAGGAAAAAAAAATATTTCTTTCTTAGCAGTGACTGAACTATTCTGAAGATATCAGTCCAGAAAGCTGGACAAAATGGCGATCGAAAACCAGAACCTTGCAGCATGAGCTATTGGCTAACCTATTTAGAGAATTTATTATTTTAATTTGCTGAACATGTCATTTAGTTCTTCCTGCAGATTACCTGGGTGAAGATACTGTCTCTTTTTCTTTTTTGAAGATATTTTCACCTCAGAAGTGATAAGAATTTTACCAAAAATATGAGTGGGGGGCGGGATATGTGTTATGAATTAATTTAGTCTCAGACATAAGTATTTGGAAATGAGCAATTATGTATGTTCAAAAAAAATTCAGATTAACACAGTGAATGTTTCCATTTTGTGATTGAGGTTATAGCAGAAGAGACAGCATTGTGAAAGGGAGTAGGAGAAATTAAAGACCTACTGTTTCCCATTATTACTTTGAACATTAGACAAATATTTCCATCTCTAATACCAAAATGCGCATTAGTAAAAAGCCCCATATTTCCCTGGGTGGTGCTTACAAGTCCATAATATAGAATGATAAACCAATATTTGAAATTCTGCTGACCAGTAAAATCAATTGAAAGCTCTGCTCTTTCAGAGAAGACTGTCCATCCTACGGACACAGGCTAAATAGGTAGGGTTACAGTTCCAGCTCATTCCAAAATCTGGATGCTAAACATCTGGTGAATCTACAGAAAGAGTTAAACAGATCAAAAGATAAGTAACTTACTGGCCTCTTGTCAGAGCACAGGTTTCTCATAAGAGAAAGGCAGAGCAGTAGTTTACCCTAGTTCAAGCCAATATTAGGTGCATTTTCTCCGATGTGGGAAAGAGGTGTATGCTCACACTTTATTGACCCTTGTTAGATATGGCAGGGTTACTCCCTAAGTGTGAGTTTGTCTGGGGACAAATTTCCCACATTTTTCACTTAAAAGACAGCTTAATACTGAAATCTACAAATGCGTTTTGTGTTTTGAGACTAGCAGGTGGAAAACAGAAATTGTTCTTAAAAATAGTGGAGTTCCTTTGAACTTACCAGGGCATTGCACTTTCACGGCCACAGATTTGGTGGATGACTGGTTTTGTTATGTGGGTATTAGTGCCTGGCTTCTCAAACGCTGAGATTTCTAGTGCTACAGATATTCATCTATTTAGAACTACTGTTTCAGTTCATATTTTACAAGAAGAAAGCTGTGCTTTCCGATGTATTTTAAACAAAAAAGGAAGCATGGTGTTTTAAGCACTGGAGTGCCATAGGTTCTCTCCGGGTGGATTGACAGACCAGCAAGAGCAACTAGGGAGGAACTCAAATCTTTGGTGGTACAAGAGCCTCTAAAACCAGAGATTTCTTTGTGAGATCACCTTCAGAAAGGACAGAAGATAGTGATGCAGTTAGCTGATCCTTTCACCTGCTGTCTTCTAATCTTGTTTCTGAACTAATGCCAGGTGAAAGAGCATCTTCCTGGTGTGGCAGTATGAGGGCTACAAAGAGGTGAACATCAGCAGAGCTGATGTCATCCCTTTTGCCTTAAGAGTAGACAATAAAGGCAGAATGATGGAGTTATATATTGTATGCAGTCTGGTGAGCTGGCAAAGCCCGTATATGTGTTGTCCATCGCTGAGCCTGCTACTGAAACAAGAGAGTTCTCAGGAGCTGCTTTTCAGGTCAGAGTAAAACTGGGAGGTAATAGCATGGCTTAGCCACAAGCATTTCAATCCAGGAGCATTATATAAATTCCCTTGATTTTATGGAAAGGATGAAAATCTAGTCTATTTCCATAATATTTCAAAACAGCAGATCTGCTATGTTACTAGGAGGTACTAGAGTTAATGAATCGTGCATTTGGTCCAGTAAAAGCAATTTCATTTTCAAGAAATAAGTCTTCCAATAGTATTAAAAATAATTTCACAGCTTAAATGACTTCAGTCATGCTTCTTCACTAAAGATTGTATTACCCTTTCTGTTATAGTCTGTAAAAACTTCTCTTGGCTACGTTTGAATTTGAGACACTGGTTACACTGGTCCATTCCTCATTGAAAGTAACTGGTCTAATTTTTGAAACTATAGTTCCTAATAAATGCATGTTTATCAAATACAACTTCAAAAAGGAAATGATTACTCATTTACTGAATTTAATTATAGAGGACACCTTTTAATAGCCTACCACTTAGTAACCGGTCTAAATATACAGTAGTTACTTTCTAGGCTGTTAATGTATATCAAGGGCAAATATGGTTCTCTGTCAGAGAAATTAATAGAAGCTTTTATAGAAGAACTCCATTTATCTGAAACTAAATGTAAAATTCCCCAATATCCTTTTGAGACAGATATTGACTATTTTGAGACAGATTTCTATGATTTCTTCACACCTAGATTGTAACGCCTATATTACATGTAAATACAGATATAATCTGGGCACATTCTTCATTTTCCCTTTGGTGTTTCCTGCTGTATTTATTGGTAGTGACTGCTCAGTCTCCTTTGGTTCTCAGATTATAATAGAAAAACTGCAACAATTTTTTAATCACTAATGGGTATTTCTGAATTTGAAACAGTTTATAGAGGATGAATTTGGGACATTATGGACACATAAATAAAGTTCAGTATAATGGCCCATATACTTTATTTTAGAATTAAGCAGAACCAGCTCATTTTACTTGAAATCTGTTGTTAATGCTTTTTTTTTTTTCTTTTTTTTTTTTTTTTTACATCCAACCAACATCCTACTGCAAAGCACCATATCTTCACTCTTTCACAAAGATTTTTCCACTGACTGGGAACAACAATTGCAATGAGTCTCATTTCTGAATTTTTCTATGTTCATATACGCACCAAAACTGTTGCATATGAAGAGAGGAGACATTTCATTCATTAAGATTCCTCCAGAGTGATTTTCTTTAAAGACAGTTAATGACACAAAGAGGTTTAGAAACCTTTGGAATAGACTATGTGATAGGAACAGTTGAATGTTCAACAGTTACTTACTAGCATAGTGTTTTAATCAGACCACAACAGGAAGGAAATTTCCATGGGAGGTTGCCTTACATATCCAGAAGAACATCAGTCTATTTTTGTTGCTCAGTGCAAGTTTTGTATAGCTTTAGTGTAAGCTAAGCAAAATTGCTCTGTCTTGCACAAATAAACTGCACAAATTAGTCTATTCTGATTTTCAAATAAAATATGGATGACAGAGATTTGTCTATATGAGGAAAAATCCATAGTTGTTGCTTTTTGGTGTCAGAAAATAAACTGGGTTCTTAGTTGGTATTTGTAATATGGGAAAGCCAGGAATGTTTTTCAGCTCATGAATCTGGTTTCCTGTGTCCATGGCATAAGGTCATAGAATGAACCCACATTGTAGGTTTATTATTGCCATATCTTAGCCATTTGTTGTGTATTACAGAAAAGGGAATCTGTCTTTGGAAACGAGGCATAACAAAATAAATCCCTTTTCCTTGGAAATTGGACTTGCTTTCTTACCAGAAGATTTTTCATCTACTTTCTGCCTGGTTTTGGAAGCAGCTGTTTGGCAGGCAGGCGCTCCCTGCCGATTCCCAGTGTGGAAGGATCCAAGTCACGTCCCAGATCTGTGACGCTGGTCCCCCAAGCACCAGTCCCCAGTCCTGTCTTCAGAGTAATGAGTCAGAGTATGAGAATTCCTGACATGCATTTCCTTCACTCACATGTTACAGCTGAATAAAAAATAAATAAAAAATGTTGCACATATTATAAATTCACATTGTTTCAAGGTTGGCTTCATGGCACCTCAGGTCTTTGGTAGGAACACCAAAACACTTCTGTGGAACATAACCTCCAGGCACCATGGACAAGTAGTGTGTTATGCAAGAACTGTTTCTAGTGTATTAAAGATTAATGCCTGTGTAGAAAGTTAATCAGGAATAAACACCGTGTGGTGCTAAGGTAAAATCTGTTTTCCAGTAAACACCTGTATTTTTAAAAGTTCCCCAATTAACTCTAAAACATGTTATTTAGCTAGACAGTGGCCTATGGAGTAGTTAGAGAGGAATATCGTATTTTTTAAGAATTGTGTTTTTTACAGTGACTGACTTTTTTTCTTTGAGTTTTCATCTTTGATATTAAATAAAAAAGTAAATGTGTGCATTTACTTTTCTGCTCTTTCAGTGGTAAGGACAGGTAATCATCCATACTGATGAGCATACTGTTTAATCTCAAAAATATCAAGCTAATTGAACTTGCAAATACTTATTAGAGAAAGCATAAATTTGCCCCAGAGCTACTTAAAAAAAAAAGCAAACAAAAAAACCTACCCACCATTAGTGATGCTTTTCATTTGGAAGTTGATGCCTTAAGATATGAAATGTGCACTCCTGTTTTTCAGTGCATGTAGCATACTTCATTTTAGACTATTTTAAGCTAAAGCATAGAAATAATGAGTTTCAGTACAGATGTAGGTTACTCACTGTGAAGTAGTAACTGTAGTACAAGTGGTCTAGGATAAAAAAAACAAAACACTATGAGATTATGTAGACATTATAGCTTGTTCTACCAGTACTGTCTCAAGAAGGGATGATCTTGCCGCTTAGACTCTGAAAATTTCAAGAATGTCTTCATAAATATTAAAAAGATTGAACAGGAAAAATACAGTAAGACAAAAAGATGTAGTATATTCATGTAGGTGAATTCAGACACCCACTTTTTAAGGAAAAAAAAAAACAACAACACTGAAATTTAAGGGAACACTGACTGTAATGAGCTTTCTTTGACATCTGTAGCATGTGTGTAGGCTGAGAAATAAAATTGTTTTTCACTTTGGAACGTTAATTTGCATTTTGCAGTTCGCATGAATTAGGGTTACCAATCAAAGTTTATACGTGACATAAAATATAATAATAGAATGTAAACCAATAAGAAAACAGTGAGGAGGTAAATAAAAGTGTGAGTGATGCATTCTGAAGGGTTTTCTGTAAATACAACTTTGAATGTCTGATCATAAGATTTCCAAATACTTTTCAATATTTTTGTAGGTGCCAAATGTCTGAGAATCCACTAAATTTGTAGCCAAAATGAAAAGATCAAATATAATAAGGGAAAACACGGTGCAGGAGAGCTTAAGTCTGCTGAACCTTTCTTTGGCCAATTGTACTATAGGACAATTCAGAAATGGCACGTATGCTAACTTCTCAAATTTGCTCAAGCTCTCAATATCTTTGCTCATGCTTAGCTATTACAGGTTGCAGGTTCTTTCACAGTAAAAATAAGCTGCTAACTCTTAGAAGGGGAATCAAAGCTTGTCAGTTGTACTGTTCCTTTGAACTTATTGAAAGTCACCCTGCTCATTCACATATGTTAGAGGGGTTTTAGTGTTAGTCCAGAATTGTAAGATTTGCTTTTTCTTGCATACAACAGTCATTTAAATTGTGAAGTTTTGATTATTTTGGTGATTTTTTCATCCTCCTGGACAAATGATACCAGTTCTTCCAAGGCCACCTTTCCTCTCATGATTTAGATGATAGCAGCACAACAAAAAATTAGTTTGCAGAAGCAAATGGGAGTAGGAGGTACTTGGTAACAGTGGTCCTTGGAGCATTTTCCCTGTCCAAGATGAGCACGAGAAGAGAAAACCACAGTGAGCATGTATTACATTGCATGCTATTTCTACCTTTATTTAAATCTTTTGCTATCACAACCCATATGTTGCTTCTCCATAGGAGGATTTGGAAGTATTGATCAGGATTTTGCAAGAGAAATGTCTTTGGAGACATGGTGTCTTCACCTTGGGAAGGGAAGAAAAGGTTTAATTAGCATCACTGGACTCCCTTCCCTTCCAGTGCAAGGCAGGTGCAAGGTTGTCCTTCTGCGTTCCTAATATTTCTAACAGTGTGCAGGCTGTTGGTTGTGGTCTTTCAGTTTGTGTGTAATTTAAGCTATCATGTTTTTATTGAAGGGGAAGGGTGTCAGTTATTTAAGACTTCCTCCAAAGTTTTTCAGAAATTAAAACTGCTTTAACGGTGACGTTAATTACACCGCTGAAACATTTGTATTAAGGCAAAAGCCCTAGCTAGTGATTTTATATATATTTGTTGGACTGCTGCTCTCAGTTGCTTAACTTTCATTTTATTTGTTCAAGGCCTCTCAGAAAGATTCCCAAACTCGCTAAGGACAACACATCAGCTAAATACATTGGAAAGTGGCTTGAAATTTTTAAAACTGAGGTCATATGAAATAGAGATAAACTGTGAAGATGCTTCTGCTATAGTCATTGAGTTGAAGTTATTTATACTTCATCTGTGTCTATATTTAATTATATTGCAATTTAAGTTCCAGTTGGAATACAGTTACAAGATGACATATGATGCTTTTAAGCAATAACATAGTGCTGTGCTTTCATGGAAAAAAAATAGTATATCAGATAAATTATGCCATAGCTGACAGTTAGGCAGGATTCATTTCGACAGTAAGTTTTATGGTCATGTGGTTAGGAAAAACTCTAGCAGATATGCACGTTTACTGAAGAGCCTGGATTTGGAGATTATTATGTGTTATGAGTTGCAAATTAAGTCTACTCGAAAGCTTCTCCCCTTTTTATGCCTGCAACTGTGTTCTTAGTCTCCACGATCTGAAAAGCTTTTCTCCTATTAGATTAGTAAGTGCTGAGAAGAATTCACAGATTAGTTAACTAGTTTTGTAATGCAGTTCCTTAGCCATAACTGAGTAATGGCACACTACAAAAGTGTGCATTTTGCTAGTTACCATGCAAAACAACCCCAAAAATGCAAGAAAATGTTTCTTTGAGAAGGAGAGAAAATAAGATTGTATGATGTCCATTATAATGTTTTTATTTTAAAATAAATTTGAGTGTTTCTCAAGGAGAGACTGAATTGAAGGGAGAAAAGGGCGGTGCTGCAGGACGGCTGGAGGAATGGCAGCAGCAAATGCCAGCAAACTCTGGAACAGTTCAAGAGGGGAGAACAGCTCCTGAGCTGTTCTCATGTCTTGAGTTTATATATCCGTCGATGTATTCGCGGTGAGGCCACAAAAAAGCAGCAGAATAAGAGAAATCCAGACACCTATTTACAAGCAATGCTGACGTAAAGCTTTTAGAGCGGTTTATATAGTGGTTTATTTTACTGCATTAGTTCATGTTCTCATATGTGTGTAGGATATATACAATACATAGTTAAAAAAAAAAAGCTAAATGCTTAAGCATCTCTGGTGTGGCTTTCTGGTATCCTTGCCATTTGATGCAGGTGCAGCAGCAGAGCACTGCAAGGGGCAGGGCACGGATACTCTCTTTCCTGTTCTAATTCCCCCAGTGCCTTTTCTCACTGTAAGTTAAAGATCCTATTAGGCACGTCTTGGATAGCAGCACAAAATGAAAATAATTGGTGTACTTTGAATTAACTTAGGGCTTCAACTCAGTTGATGAATATTCAAAGCAGCTGATTAACAATTAGCTGGCCGTGATGGAAACTTTGCCATGGGTTTTGCTTTGGGAGGCAATGACTGAGAAAATTAACACCCTCATCAGCTGACTTGTTCCTCGTGCGCAGTCAAACCCTTGTGTGTTTTGCCATTAATGAGGCATGTTCCCATGTTTCTAATTCAGGTGTCAGTGCAGCGCAAGCAGGGCTGGGGCTGTTCTGCCTCAGTGCAGCAAGGCTGCCGGCATTCAGCCTGCGGGTTCTGCCCTTGGTTGTCCTGATGAAACTCCAGGCACAACTTGCAATTAATTATAGGAAAACACAATGCAGCTGAAGGCAGAAGTTTATTGCTAGATTTTATTTGTTAATAAAAAAAAGTACTCCCTCCCTCCCTCCCCCCAAAAAATCCATCTTGATTTTTGAATTTTAGGTTGAGTTAGCAGAACTACCAACTGAGGGGGGGGGGGGAAGAGTTGTATTAAAAAGACATTAAAAGGCATTAAAGAGTCATTGATGTACCCAAAAGGTAACTGCAATTTTTACCCAAGCATTATTGGGATTATTGGGGTGTTTTCTTATTGCCAAGAAAGTATACATTTTAAGGAAAATCAGCTGACACTTGAGATATACAGTCTGGCTGTACAGACAGCTACTGACATGAATGTGGGACGGTGGTGAGAAATGTATGCTATACACAGATCCTACACATGGTTGCTTCCGTGGCTGAAAAGCAGTTAAGTCCTTGCAAAGGACTTGCAAAAAAATACCTGTAAGCTGAATGTTCTAACTTGATCATTAGAAGTGCAGAGTGTATTTGAGATAGCAGTTAAAACTGTTCAAAACAAGGAATCTCATGATTGAAAAGGGGATTAATATTTTTTTTTTTAGGCTTGAGTTTTCAAAGCCTCAGTAGAACAATATACAGAAGGAGATGTAGAAATAAGTGCAGGGCAAGAGCCTAAAATGCTAAATCATTTGCAGTTGGATACTTCTTGATATAGTGAAGCAATCAAACGCTACTCCTCTTGCCTAGATGCAGGAGAGACAAATTTGAAACTGATCATATTAGAAAGTAATTAATAACCAATCCCAGTATTTTTGAGTGTCCAAATGTGAGGTTTGCTCTCTAGAAAAATAGAATAGAAAGAAAGTTACTTTTTAAAAGCGTTATTATAAGATAACAACATCTGACCTGTTTCTGAGCTGTTTGACCTTACATCCCGGTGGTATAGAAAGTTATTTTTCTTCATGTAAGGTTTCCTTCCCCCAGCTCTCCCAGTTTCTGGTCATGCTAATTCATCCTCAATTTTAAGGCCTTTCACACAAAGCTCCAGATAGCCAGACTTCGATCGTCCTTAATCTCTTAACAGCATTAGAACTAGCTTAAGAAATAATGTTTATTTTCATAGGATTGTGGTATATTCTGTTGTAACCCATAAATTTGTCACACTTTATAATTTTTGACACTTAGTTGACACTAATCTTTTTCCTGCAGAAACTGATCTTGTCAAGCCGTCATTTGTTAATTCATACCTACCATCTAGCAAGTAAAAATATACTACTTGTGTTTTAAAATTCATGATCTTTTCTAAGCTAAAGTTTTCTGCACAGTGTATCTGTCAATTATGATGGTTTATGATGGATTGTGTAGTTACTCCATCTTAAATGTTTCTCTGGGTCTGGCATACCTATATGTGGATAATATGGCATATATCCTTTAGTAGTACAGATCAGTGGTCACTAAGTGGGGAAAAAAAAGAATGGGACAAGAGTCTATTGATACAAGATATCAATAAGATATACTACTTAAGGGCAAAATGTTATTCACCCATGAAAGAGTTTAGAAGAGCTTGATTTTGAGGAGTTGAGAAGTTAAACAAGTTTCTCTAACAGATGTAGCACAGCAACTTTGGGGAGTAATTAAGTAGAAGTATTCTAGCTTGATTGGCAGAGTTTTAGAAGGCATTGAAATTTGGTCATTTTAATTCATGAGTTTTTGTAGCATATTGACTACATGTCAAACACGGCTGAAGGACTAGTAGTAAGGTGTTTTTTCTTTCAGTGAATGAACACTACCATTGCTTCTAGGAAGAAGTTCTTCAGACTTGTGTCAGATACAAGTAAACTCATATCTGATAATTTAGAAGTACTTAGAAGCTTAAAATACCAACTCAAGTAAAAGAGAATTTAGTAAAACACGCATACAGAATATAATTTAAGAATATAAGAAGACCAGTTAAGCAAACTTACTAACCTGGAAAAAAATGAGGTTTATTATCAATTGCTCTGAACAACTGAGGCACAACAGTTTTTACATTACTGTTGTACTAGCAAGACACGGTTGGAAATTATAGCACAGAATAAGTCAAGAAAACCCATGATATGGCAATGTATTGCAATTATATATTTTTATATGTATACATTATATATACTTATATACATTGCAATATCGCAATGTATATAAGCCAGTGTTTAAAAACATACAAAGTATTTTTCAGACTTAAACTTTCATTCTCAAACTAGAAAGTGGTAGTATATTTTATTTTATGATTATCTGAACCAGATTCTGGTTATTATGTTAAAGTTACTCCTACTTCTATTTGGGAACATAGCAGTAGGTCTTGTATAAATAAATTTTCAGACAAACTTAAGCAGCATCATTTTCAGGTTAGTTCATAACCACCAAATATTGAAAGTAATACCACTTACAAAAATAGTTATATATTTTATAGTTTCTAGATTAGAGAAGTAAAATCACGTGTTTTCAGAATTAATTTTGCTCTCTAAGAAAGCTAAATAAAAATCCTTCATTCAAGAGGGAAAACCGGTGAACTAAATCCTCAAAATACTACCTTAAGCAAATATCACCTGTGGTAAATACTATATCTAAGCCTTTGAATGTGGTATCAGGTGTTTTCTGTGTAAAATCTTGGCCCCACCTCCATCTTGGCTCCACCTCCACCAGTTGCCAGCATTTCTGAAGAAAATTAGAGTATGTGTTAGACTAAGTTAATATGACTATACTTCTAGGAAAGGGAATTCAGCTGTTTACTGTTAACATGTTATTCAAATGGAAATTCATAGTGCTTTTTGATATATTAATAGATACAAAAGAACAGCTTTTGTAGACAAGGTTTTTTTGTGTTTAATTTTCTTTTATGTTATAGTTTAGTATATGTTGTATAAAGTTGTGAAAGACAATGAAGGAAATCAAAGAAATTGCTTGATTTTTAGTAGCTGTTTTATTTATATAAATATCCTACTTTAAGATTTCTCATAGTTTATTAGAATGCCTCCAGAGCTGACTTGTACAATGCCTTATTTCTTTCTCCTGCCCTCCAAGTTATTTACTGTTGATAATGCTTCAGTGCAATACATCTCTTAGGGCTATCTGTGCAGTCTTTTGCTTTATGACATCTGATTTTTTCCTTTATGAATAGGTAGCAAAATTATTTTTATTTATTTATTGTTAATTACAAAAGCTATTGTGAAAAATAAATTATAAATATTAGTACTTTTATACTTATGGTTTTCTATCTAGATCATTACTGTTGCAGCAAGGGACTGAAGCTTCAATAAATAAATAAATAAATAAAATCCCTTTCCTAAAGTCATGGAGATGGTCTGTAGCAGGTGGTCTGCTGCATTAGAGCTCCTGTTTTCCTGTGCAAATTCTACTCTACTCATAAGATTATTATTTCTTGTTTTTCTCTATTTGTCTTTGTTTTTCTATTCATGCTTGTTACCAGACTTCCATGGTATTGCCTACATAGTAAAACTGTTTAGGATATGATGGCAGAAATGGTTCTTCAGAACAGCTTGCTCTGTGGTTTGTGCTTGCAATGTATTCTGGAATAGTTTCCTTGGAAAACAATTCAAAAAAAATATCCTTCAGTAGAAAACTTTGACTAGAATAGCTATGTTGGTGAGACATGCTTTATTCTTGGGTGCATTTTGTATTTCATAAAAGCTTTGGTGAGGTGAGGAAAAACAAAAAAGAGCAGAAGTCATAGCATGCATATCTCTTTATACATTCAGATTTACAAGTTACCTAAATATGGAGATTACTAGGTGCTTGGTGTGGAGTGTAGCATTGATGTATCTGGCAGAACTGAGACACCGGTGCTGTGGAGCTAGTACTGCAGAGGTTTATGAAGATGGAGGAGATAAAGACAAGGAGGATATCTTTTTGCAGTGGGTTGCATATCCCAAGTATATTTGGGTTAAGGAGGTGTCTAAACTCATATTTTAAGATTGCCTGTGCTTTTAAAGAGAAAATATAGAATAGAAATCTTTCTCTCAATTCAGAGGTCCACAAAAACTTGTACCTTGTCCAAAAGGCCTAATACTGCAATAACTGTTGATGTTGTAATGCTCTGTAAATCTAACAGAGTTGTTAAAAGTTATTGCTGACCACCAACCCAGTCAGCAGGCTGGGGAATAGAAATGGGGTCCTTTAGTTTCGATGTTCTTCTAGTCTGGGAGAGGACAAAAGCTGAAGCCAAGAAAAAACACTGTAGTGCAGAGACATAGGCTTAGTGCCCTGAATTGTATCAATCAGTCTGTTACCTTCCTGGATCCAAAGAGCTGGTACTCTCAGTCATTATTGCTGGGATTTCAAATTGAGGCATGCATAGGAGATTAACCTGGAAAGTCTTATCACTGTGCCCTGTATTTCACAAAGTGCTGCCTTCATGAAATAATATATCTCTATCAGTGGTATGGGATGCATTAGTTCATCATTTGGTCTCTTCCAACCTAGAAATCTGTGTCTGTGTCTATCAAAACAGCATTTCAGAGTTCAGATAGGAGCAGAGCTTAGATATGTCATGAACTCCCGTTGAACTCTGTGTGTTACTGTGGGGTCCTGCTGATCCTGGAAAACAAAACTGCCTAAGAAGTAAGCATTAAATGTATTGATACTGAAAAGCATGTGAATCTGTCACTGGTTTTAACATTCTTAGAGGATAATGACATTGTGAACAGCATGTGCCTGGCTGGATGTGGTAGTGTTTCATGTGAAGTACAGCCTTGAGTGACAGGTTTAATCTAATTACAGGGAAGCTGATAGCATTAACAGTTGAGGTCTCTCTTGCACAGCTGAACAGCTAGACTCAATGCTGCATTGCAGTGGGTGTTGTGCAAGCATAAATAAAGACACGATACTGTCCTTGAAGAGCTTCTTTGATTTGCCATACATCCTGCTAAAGCCACGTGCTCTGGGAAGTGGTTCTTGACTCCAGCACCAAACAGATCGGAGCCCTCTGTTTGAGCCTGCCTGGCCAGCTCCATCTGGAGGGTAAGGGTAGTGTCCACACTGCCCAGCATCTGCCTGGGCTTTGGTCTGGGTTTCTTGTAGAGCAGGCACAGGACCTCCAAGAGTAGGTAGGTGCTTTACGTGGTTCAGAGCCCTTCAAACATGAAGGGAGGATAAGGGGTGATATAGGGTGAACCACAGCAGTTGAGGATTATTGTTCTGATACTAGGGCAAATAGGGTCAAATCTGATGCAGTCTTACTGTTGTCCCTTATTGTAAAGGGGACGTGCAGCAGATTATCCTTTGCTTAATGCCTCGTGTTTGAGGAAAACAAATGGGTAAGACTATGAGAGTCAACAGGACACCTGGGAGTGAGTTTGTATGCACAGCATGGGTGAGCAGGGTTGAGGTTTTGGACTGGAATTGTAAGAAAGTGTCAGATTGAAAGGCATCAAACAGTATTTTCAAACAATTTTATTTTGGTGCCTTTACCTCAAGTACTCTGTATGGCTTTAGGTGCCACAATATGAGAAGGACATAAAACTATTACAGTGTCCAAAGTAGGGCCACAAAGCTGAAGTGCTTAGAGGGCAAGATGTGCGAGGAGCAGCTGAGGTCCCTCGGTTTGTTCAGCCCAGAGCAGAGCAGGCTGAGGGGAGGCCTCATGGCGGCCTGCAGCTCCCTCACGAGGGGAGCGGAGGGGCAGGTGCTGAGCTCTGCTCCCTGGGGACAGTGAGAGGACCCGAGGGAATGGCATGGAGCTGGGACAGGGGAGGTCAGGCTGGGTGTTAGGAAGAGGTTCTGCACCCAGAGGGTGGTCGGGCACTGGGACAGGCTCTCCAGGGCAGTGGTCACAGCCCTGAGCCTGCTGCAGTTCAATAAGCATTTGGATGATGGTCTCAGACATGGTTTGATTTTTTTGAGTGGTACTTTGCGGAGCCAGGAGTCGAACTTGATGATCTTTGTGGGTCTCTTCCAGCTCAGGATATTCAATGATTCTAAAAGTATCAGCAAAACACTTGGCCAGGTATTTACCCACAATGATGCACCATGAAAAACATGCACAGCCTTCTCTTCAGTGTCTTTCATGGTTGTCAAAAACGTGTTTTACCACATTAAACTCATCAACAGCCTGTTCAGGGAAAGAGATGGTGATGCTGACAGTCAAGAAATGTGTGTCCAGAGGGTGCTTTCAGTCAGCTGGTATTTGTACTACAGGTGCAGGAGATTAGTGACCAAAAGATAGCGAACGGTGTCTTCAAAGGCATTAACACTGTTTTGGAGGAGCTAGTTTACCTAGATCACGCTGGTTGTCTTGACTTTGACAGTTTTTGCTTAGAATGAAACTACGAAAAAAAAAGTTGTCTTCTCAAGAGGTAGAATTGGTAGAAATTTATTATTGCATTTGGAGAGGGAAGACTGAAAACACTTTATAAAAAAACTCACAGTATTCATAGTGTTTTCCCAGTCATGCCTGATTTAAAAAATGAAATAAAAGTGTTAGGATTCAGATGGAGTTATTGCAGCTGTACAATGCTCTGCCTCATGGGCATCTAAACTTCTGTACCTGCCACATCCTCTTTCTGTGTTTTAGAGAGCAGCGGAACAATGACAAAAGTCTTCTGTACAAGAGTTTTCCTCTAAAGATTGTCTCTGTTCCCGAAGCTTAGGTCAAGTTACTGAATGAACTTCTGTAGAGGTACTTAAAGGCAATTGTAGCCACTTGACTGGTAGTATGAGGAGCACGTGTTTGAATTAATCACAGCACAGCAAAGTTTCAGAGTGCTTGTACAGAACTTCACGTGGAGTTGACTGTTGGGAACTAATAAAGCTGGTCACATCTAACAGCAACTGAGTCTATACAACTGTGTAAATGAAATAATCTTACTGATGAAGAACTAGTTCCTTGATAAAGGGGGAGCTCCTCCAGTGATTGAATAGATAATGCTGGACCATCTTGGTCTGTGATGTATGTGGGTGTTTCAGCATTCGTTTCTATGACTCATTTCTTTTTGTTTTGTGCATGAATTAGGACATTAAGAAAATGTTCTTTTATTAACGCAAAATAGAATATTTGTGAATCAATGTTTGCTTAGCGAAACACATCTTCAGGAACAGTTAATCCATTTTACTTGAAGGAAGTGTTTGTACCCATTTATACAAGTTGTACCTTATTTCCTGTATTATGCAGGAATATGACAAAAGTTCTGTGCTGTAAATTACTTGGGTGATTTTTTCGTCTCAGATAAGGAGTTTGCCAATGCTTCTTTTGATTAATGATTGAGAGCTTATTTGAGTCTTGGGTTTCACTGCCTTTGTAGTTAATTAATGAGAAAAACCTAGACTCTGAATTTCAGAGCCAGAATTATTTTACTAATTGTATCAGGAAATGTTTCCACAATAGGGCTGTCAAATTGCCTGCTGATTTAAAAGTGTCATGATTAAAAACATGGTAATCTTTTTCTGCCAGAATGTGTGAAATATCACACTGCAGTTTAATATTATTAATGAAATCACTTCTTTGCCAGACTAAAAAGAAGTCTCAAAATATAGAGTCACAAAATATGCTTGGGTACATCTGTGGGATTCGGTTGCTGCCTGTGCTGATGCTCTCCTGTTCAGTGTTGGTTCCCTGATGCATGTTTTTCATAGCCTGCAAATGGGAATGTGTGCATCACAAATCATGAAATTACAGCAAATGCAAATTATTCATGAGATCTCCAGAGTTTTTTCAACTAAATTGCTCTCTAATAATTTTGGTACGCAGCTGGTATTTATGATGTTTTTAAGGGAATTTCTGCAGTGGTGTCTTGGTACTATGGCTTCTCTGGTTTATCAAAGCATGTAGAGAAGTGAGGCTCAGTGTGCTGCGGGAGTAACAAGGTCAAATATTGAATTCAAGCTGAGGCTTATGAGTCTGTTATGCAAATATTGATGTAAGCTACAATTGGTTATGAGCTGCAGATGTGGATAGGGAAAATGGAGTTGTAATGGAGACTGAGGAGAATTCCATAAAATATGTAGCATATCACTTACAAGATAGACATATTTGCCTCCTTTTCTTTGCTACACTTATAAATGACGTGACTTTTCCTGTTGCTTGTTTCTCGAATTGATCTCTCTGAACAGCAAAAGTGGCTCATGCCACTCCACGCAACGTCTGCACAGACACAGACACACCTGACATGTGCTTCTGCTATGTGCAATTGGATACACCACAATTACAGTCACCACATTTCTAAGGAGTGGGTATTTTAACCTAAGCTCTGTCTGTTCCATTGACCTTGCTGATGAACAACTTACATTCTTCCAGCAATTTCCACTTAAAGAAATGTGAATTTCCTCTTAATTCCATTCACAGGCATAAGGTTTAAGAGGTTCTGCAGCAAAATTTGCTGTAAGGTACTTGTACTATGTGCATTAGAACAATGCTGGAGTTGCTAAGGGATAGAGAAGGATTATTAATGCAGGAAGGGTTGAACTAGTCTGGAAAAAAGTCTCTTATGTCTCAGCAGCAATGCGTTTAAAGGGTAATCTTTTCATGTCACTTCTATGTCACTTCTACAGACTTGAAGTTATAATATAAGACTTTACGAAGAACAAGTCCTATTTCCTCCTTTTTTGTAATCCTGAATCAGCTCATGGTGTCTTTCAATTGACTCACAAGGACTGTATGTCTAGTAAGGCAGGAGATAATTTTTTTTTTCAAGTGCTTCCATTTCAAACAATTTTGTCTGTTCCTTTGTATTGTTCAGAGTGCCTTAAGCAATGTGCATATTGTGCCAAACTTCCGCATGTTCTCTTTTTATTGCTAAAGTTTACCAAAGCACTGGATTTGCATGTAGTCACATACAAGTAAATGCTTTAGATGTAATTTGGCTCTTGTAATACTTAAGTTTTACAGAATGGTTTAAAGTGAAGAGTTTCAACCTCTGATTATGCTACTTCATTTATCAAAAATGATAAACCTTTGGTTACCTTAGTTGAAACACATTCTGCACTTGTGCACCTCATGCTTTGCATCAGCTTTTGAGAAGCTGCTTGTATTTATTACTAAATATCACTCCTCAGACATTTGCCTTTATCATTAATGCGACAGTTACATATATATACCTATATATCACTTATGTAGAACAATGGTAATTCGTTCCTGCCATCCTCATCTCACACCTTACCATTGAACATCCTCCTAAAACACAGCTCCAATCCTGCATCCTCTTCTGCTGCAACATCCTGATGCCACTGTTGCTCTAAGGTGCATCCTGTCCGTCTCACCCATCTGAGTCTGGGAGTGCAGAGCTCACGAGACACTTCCAGCACTGTATGAAAGAGGTGCCTGAAGCTGCATCTTATGGGGGTAAGCTGCAGCTGGGTATCTGCTTAGCAGTTGCTTTTAAAAAGCAAAGCTTTGAAGTGCTTCAAATAACAGTGGTATGTGTACCTTTTGATATAAAGGATGTTCGGTACAAATAGGAGAAAATACTGAAATACTAAGATAAGCAAATTATGCCGTCATGAACAATGATTCCCAGGGGAGAGCTGACAGTGATCGAAGTTTACCAAAGCAAAACCCTACTTTCACCCAGTTTGTAATGGCTGAATAAACAAACATCCTTGATTAAAAGAAAGTGGGCCAAGGCGCACTAGTGACTGTCGGTGTAACAGCTCTGTCCTGGAAGAGACACGTTATGTGCAAAGCCAAAGTCTTTATGGTTCTCCATTCTGAACAGCAGATCAAACATGCCTGGGCTTAGCTGCATAGATTTTACTGTCAACGCCTAAGAAATAGTGGGACTAGCTGTACCTTTTAAAGTGGATAACTTTCCTAACAGTGTTTTTACTTGCACAGAGGTTTGGTTTTGTTTTTTTTCCCCTATGGAAAATGAGGTTAGGGTTTTGGCAGAGGGGTCCATCATGTAGCAGAACTTAGTTTATCTCATGCCAAACACCAGCACTTGATATCAATAATCTTGGACTCAAATATTGCTCTTGGGTACATTTATCTTCCCCATTGTTCCATAACACAGTAGGAAAAACAGTCTTTAACAATTGTTAGCAGAGAAAATCTGCAAACAGTGGGAGCTGAAATGGTTCTTGCAGTTGTGTAACAAAACCCCAAGATGTTGGCAGTGTTCTGGACCTGGAAGGGAATTTTTGTTGGTGAAACGGTGGTTTCAGGCTGTTGTGCATCATTCTGTTCACTCTGTGTGTGGCATTGAGTTACACTGCACATGCAAAATGTAATCTTTAAAAGATGTGTTTTTCCTCTCCCCACCCCAAAGGGAGTTACATGTAGGAAACATCTGACTGATAAATCCCAACACTATGAATTTGAATTCCCCTATTGAATGACTGGCAGTAAAAATGGGTGATATATTTCTCTTCTGTAGTAAGATCTGGCTTTTCTAGTTTTCAGTGACACTAGCTTCTGATATGGAGCATGTGTGGGTTTTAAGGAAAAGAAAGATACAGGATATATCCCTTCTGTTTCTTCCTAGTAAGGGGAACTAAAGCACAGAATAATTTCTTCCGTCTTGTAGCCCTCCCCAGGTTGTTTGACTACAAATCATGTTTTACAAACAGCAAAACAACTTCCTAAGGCAAATAGTTTTAATTAAACTTCAGGCAAAGATCCTTTTGACTTTATAAGACAAAAATCAGTTGAGAAGCTAAGATATTTAAGGAAAGAACAGGACAATGTCTACTCTGTTTTTAGTTAGAGCAACCTAGTTCATTACATTGAAGGAAGTAAAACTTTCTTAGGTACATTGCTGTTGTCATTTTGATGCTATATGAAATTGAAAGATGGATGAGACTTCCAGATCTTCTTAAAGATAGGAGAGTGTACTTCCCTTATTTCCTACTCTGTGCATAATAGTTTTCTCTGGAAGAGACCTGGTGAATGGCAGCCCTGTTGTTGAATGTGCATGGTTGGGTACCTAGGATCCTCAGACCTAGTAAACTAATTCAATGCCACCTTTCAGCACATCTCCGCTAAACCCATGCTCTCTTTCATTAGACTGCACCAGTGGTGTGGAAAGCCTTCAGACCAGCCCTGAGACAGGCAGAGGTCAGAGCACAAGACACATTCCAGCTCTTGTTCGAACCTGTCTGCTTTGCAGGAAAGATGCAGGGAGAAGTGTTCAAATGCTGGCAGCTATATAGTAACTTTGCAATATCTGTTCTTTACTCGAAGTAGTAATATAGCAGCCATTCAGCATCTCCCTCCCACCCTCAGCTAGAATTAAAGCATGTCGGCATAACCAGCCATGGGATGTGTTGCGCAGAAACAGCATGTGCAAGAACATTGTGGGGCTTTACTTTGGTAGGCTAACCTGGCTGATCATCAGCTGCAAAGATGTCAGTTGCCTGATAACTGCACTGAAGATGTATGCTCTGATTTCTGTTTGATCATCGAGGCACTCAAAAAAATGTAAGCCTCCCATCCATTAAGATTATGAGCCTCTTTGGTAATATATTTTGATTCAGAGGCAGGGTTAGAGAGGGAGTTCTTTGTTAGGAATTTATATACAACAAAACTTCTCATCCAATATACTTTCTAATAAAACTTTTTGATGGGGTCTCTTGAGAGGCTCAAAAATTTCCTTCATCACTTATTCCATAAACTACTTACCTTTAAATGGTTGCATGCTTCGTTTCTGGTACTTAGGTGCATCTGTGGTTCATACCAATGGATTTTGAAAGGATCCGCTGAATGGTGACGCATTGCTCTGACTTTATTGTTCCAAATGTTAAGATTTAGGTAAATTGTTAGCCTGAGTCCTATCAATGAGAACAGATGCTACGTCTGCAAGAATAAACTTGTCTTGTCTCTGAAAACCCCTTTTCGTTTGGGGTGCATTCAGCTAGTTTGTATTTTTGTAATTGAAGACACTGTTAAATACCTTTATCATCATGTCTACCTGGTGCACAAGACCTCTTCTTTTTATGCTGATGGTTTTGGAGAGACAGCCAGACCAAATCACTGATGTAGCAATAATAATTTATAGTGCTGCAAGATAGTTTTTCCCTTACTCGTTATCATGTTCAAGAACAAAGTCCAGGTAGGTGGTTATGTGCTGCCAGGTAGTGTCATAGCTGCTGCTGTATCAGTAGCAGCAATGCTGTTGTAGCAGAGCTGTTGGTTGGGAACAAGTCATGACATCTTTTGAAATAGTTAAAGGTATAATAGTTGGCTTTTGAGACTACAGTAAAGGAATTTTCTGTTGTAGGAGGTATGGTTGATTGGGTGTATTCTTAGCCTGTTTTACTGGTCATTTTAAGTAGAAGTTGTAAAAAACAACTTTGGCCTGCTGAGCAGCAGAGTGGGCTCTTGTTAGAGACCAGCTCTTACTGCTGCTTGTACAATTTTCCCCAAAGAACTAGAAAAATTCTAGCTACTATTCTTACTTCTGTCACTGAGAACAAAATCTCTTATTAATTTTTGCAGAATTTCCTAAAAGTGTCTTTTGACTAATGCCATAATATTTATAGAAATCCTGACATGTGAAAGGTCTAAATCTTATATTTAACTCCAAAATAATTTTCCATATTTAAAACTAAGGTTTTTCATTGCTATACAACCATATCTCCTTTTCAGCTGAGCTGTCTTCATAGCTGTAGTAATTGAATTGATAATATCTTTCAGTTATGTAAGTGTGGGACAGGAAAAAAAGGGGGCAAAAATCTGTTGAAGTTAGTACAGGTGATGTTACATTTAATGAAATACTTCAGCAATGGCATTTGGGGGCAAAGAATCAACAGGTATATTGTAGCTGAGTTTCATGGGACTTGAAGCAGTACCTTGTTTGCCAGGTGATGGCACTGGAAGATGTTCAGGTGTTGTTTTCACAATGCCATGCAATTTCCACCAAATGGGTTCTCTTCTACAGGTTACTTCAATATCATCACTTGCAGATGACCCTCTCTAACCTCATATGGATCACCTCCATAGATTTTTCTGCTGTCAGAAGTCAAGTTTCCAAAGATGATCTTTCCAACAAGTGAACATAAACTAAGTCTCACGTACAATTTTAACCTAATATTTTTTTTTTACCCCCCCCCAAGTCTGTTTAGGTAAAAGCAAAACCAAGAGAAAAAAAAAACTGGCTGACAGAATCAGTTGGAGGAGACCTACGTGTATTTGACAAGGGTTTGTCTTTTGCTGAACTCTTGAGTATTTGATGGTATTATCACTTTTCAGGTCTTGCCTCTGCCTTTCCCCCAGCTTGCAAGCTGATTACTTATGTAGAAACCTATAGTATTTTCTGAAAGTTCATATGCTTTCTAGACCACTGTCAGTGCACGGCATGGTTTTGGTGAAGCTGGTCATTCGTTAGAAGGAAACTTTAGCAGACCCCTTAAATGTCATTTTTTTTTTTCCCTCATAATCAGTGCTATTGCCCAAAGTTAACCACTTGGAGCTAGCAGAACCACCATTTGCACAAGAGGGAGTATATATCTCAGACTGAGATTTTGAAATACGTTTATTTGCTTTCTGTAAGCAAGGGTCATCAAGCATGCATTGATTAATGTCTAAAACTTGTGCAAGGATTTCTTGGAAGCTGTAAACTCCCAGATATAAGGGAGGGTCTGGAAGAGTTTTTTCCCAGACCTGTCCAAGTGTGGTAAGCTGTTCTCTAAATGTGCGTGAGGTGATCCTGTAGCAACTTGGTAGAGCTTTGTGGTGGGATTCCCTGAAGTTCCCAGGCTTGCTAGATGCAACTTAGCTCGAGCCTCCCTAGGGTTTATCTTGCTAAACATAAACTCTGATTGAAAGGGAACCAGAGGTGGTAACAGGGAGACTGATCCCTCTCATATTGCTTCCTTTTTCTCAGGCCTACTCATTAAGAAGGAAACTCTCTCTTAATGAGTACATCAGGGGATGGTGGAGGCTGTAGGGCAGAAGGTTGTTGTACCTGCTGTAGTATAGATATGTGGCCTTCTTCCTGTTAGAGTGTGCTTACTACCAGGGACTGAAGTTGGAAACCTTTGAAATGCCGCTGTCAGGTGTGCAGCATGCAGTAGGAAAAGCCCTGCCTTCTCTGATGTTTATCATTTAGCTGATAACAAATAGTACCATTGGTTCGTTAACAGCTCAAATGGCAGTCGATCATTTAGCCACACTACAGGGTTAAGAACCTTCTGGATAATAGTGTAGTGTAAGGGGAAGATGGGAAAGCTTTTAAACATATATATATATATATGTTAAATATATATGCAAACTATCATCTGTCCTGGAGAAGAAGGCTAAATTCTGGCTACAAAACAAAATTGAAGTACATAAATTCTCATAATTAGATAGGTGGATATTAGGAAATACCTCTGTTGCCTTAACCCAATTTTTTAATTGTGTAACTTTGAGCAGGGGGGAGGTTGTTGGTGGGGTATGAAGAATTTGCTTTAAAAGGAATGAAGTTTTTACAAATAGGAATTAATTCCTAACCTATATGAAGCAGAGATGCAATGGTAATAGGAAATAACTGGGAAAAGAATTGTAAGTAAATAACCAGGATGAAGGGAAAAAAAAAAAAGCTTTCACCTGTTCAGTATTACTCAAGATAACAGATCAGATTCAGTAACTTTGGTTCTGGTGTGGTGCTCATTTGAAAATGAGTCTTCCCAATAACTTCAGTGGAAACCAGATTGGGATTTTATTTATTTATTTAATTAATAAACTGAAAAATGCCAGACAACAGAAGAAGATAAGCTGAGTGTCTTTATCTTCAAAGGGACTCTTGCCTGGTTTGGGGCCTTACCTTAGGGATGGTTTATGCAAAGGTGATAAAAAATTGAGCTCAGTGTTAGTGGATTATTGCTGTTTCACAGTCCTGAATTTATTCACCCAAAGGCACGCAAACCTGTGCTTAACTGAGATGTTCAAGTTACCATTATATTTCAGTGGCAGCGTAGTAAATCAAGTCTACGGAGTCTGGGGTGCCCATGCTTGACAAAATGTTGGCATCTACCTCAAGGCTTGGTGAAAGGTGTTTTGTTATCTAACTCTGTTTCAGCTGCCTGTAGTGTGAATTCAGATTCTTCAGTCAGAAAGACTTAGTTTGGGAGAAAAATGGGAAGATACTAGGGGGCAAGAGGACAGCATGACAGAGTGGGATTCAGCTAAAGACTCAAGTTCCATCTTCATCAGATTACTACACATGAATAAGGTATGGTAATAATATTCCTCACCATCTTTTATTTACTTTCCACTAAATTATTAATCCAGTCTCATATATAACTTAACATAACTCATAATAAATAGTCTTGTCTAAAGCATGATAAGTTGTGTTTTGATCAACAGTCTCAGAACTACTTCATGAGTTCTTTAGCTTACTTTCATAAAAATATGAGTCCCAGACAGTTTTAAAGTATTATATGGCTATTCTGCATTTGAAGACATCTGATTAGCCAAACATGGTACTACATCAGTGTCTTATGTGCTATTTGGAGTCCATCTTTTTATTGAATATGATAGAAAATCAGTTTTACTTTTTTTTTTTTTGTAATATTGAACTTGGCTATAGCTTAAGTAGCTTTTGTTTTGTCTTACAAAATAGCAAAATATTAGCTGCCTATACTCAGAATTAAGAATGGTTTGAGTGCATAAAGGTTGAGTAACACTGGAAGGACATGAGGGGTAGTTCTTGTGTATCTGTAAAACATGAAGTCTTCACTTGTAGAAGCCATGGACAAGCACTGTGAGACAAGCTAACAGGGTTGTGTTGGACTCACCACTGTCCTGCTGAGGATGTGGCTCTATCTTGTTGCTCTTCAGTGTAAGCCTTTAGTGGAGGGGAAGCTCCAGATGTTAAGTCTCTAATTTGGCTTCAGAGGCAGCATTGAAGGCAGGAAAATGCAGTCAAATTCTTAAGCAGCAGATGGTGTTGAATGACATATTGCTAAGTGTAAGTACGGACAGGTCAATATTAAATGCAGCAAATTGGTATGGCATTGGTGATGATCAATAGTGTAGTGTCTATGTGGTTTATCAGCATTTTGAGTCATTTGGGTTAATAGTGTAGAGAACTACGAATGTAACCAATGAAATACTGCAACGTGTGTGGGGCTAAGAAGGAGTAGGAAAGGAGGCCTTGTACTTGTGAAGCAAAGGGATCTTCACCATGCCTGAAGTGACTAACACTGTGTTAGTGTTGGTGTGAAATTGTAAAACATTGGGTAGTAAGAAAAGTCTAGATTGCTGCAAAACGAATACTCAGGCCATTTTGTGAGTTAGGGACTACGTCGTTTTGATCCACTTCCTTCTGCTTTTAAGAGATAAGAAAGTTGTATTGTAATCTGCTGGATACCTCAGAAGATTCTGTTAGGCCTCCAGTATTTCCTAGAAAACAAATGTGAAATCACCTGGTGAGATGAAGCAGAAATAAGAGTGAAATGAAAACATGCAAATAAAATCCACAGTAAGAATTTATTTCATGTAAAGTGATTCAGTAATTTTTTTTTTTCTTTGGTATCTTTAGTCTTGTAGTTTTCCATATTATCCTATGTCCTCAGCTACTTGCTGGACAAGAAAAGATGTGTTATGCCAGCTGCAGCTGATGTTTGATTAGAGCACACTTCTATGTGCATTGGCCAGCTGAGCAGAGCAGATGCCTTCAGTACATGCTTGACAGTTCTCTGTGTGGGTGTCTCTGCCTTACCCAGCCACTCTCTCACTTTCTCTTCCTCCCCTTCCTTCCTCCCCCTCAAAAAACCAAGCAAACAAAAAATCTAAAAAGCCCCACCTCATGGCAAACATATGGTCGATCTTACGGCAGTGAGAAGACAAATTTAGTGGGAGACTTGGGCTCTGGATGCTTATTAGGATGGAGAAGGCGAGATGGAACTGATGATGTAACTTCATTTAAAAACAAAACAATGAAACAAAGAAACGTAAATTAGATTGCACTCTTCACGCTACTTATCTGCTATGCAATATGAGTCGACTTTACTAGGGAATGGAATATCTGGAATATCACTTTCTGAAGTAAGAAGAAACAGAACTTGATGCCTAAAAATAAACTTGAATACGAATTGTGTGTGACTTGGAGCTTTTATATCACTTTTACACAATTCTTACCAAATCCTTGAAAGTGCTTTGCCGTTGCTTTGAAGTGTTTCCAGGCAGAATTCAGTGCAAAGCACTTAGCTTTCCTCTTAGTTCTCCAAGTTCATGTAGAAGTTGCATGGTTGTAATATTTTCAGTTGCTTGGTACATAAAGACTCAATCCTGTATTTCAAGGAGAGGAAAAAAAAAAAGTTTGATGGAGGCCTTTCCGTATTGCTGAAATCTGTGGGGTGCATCTTCTAAACCATATCCAGCTCCTTGAATGCATAGGAAAATGGTGTCAGTATGAGTGACTTCAGAGAGACTAGGAAAGATACAAAGTGGATGCTGTTGGTCCACCTTGTTTGAACTACTGTAGGCTGTCTTGAATTTGGCTGCTTCAGGAGATGTCAGCAAGCAGTTAAGTATATGAATGATGGGTGAAATAGAGGGGAAATCTTTATCTTCTGTCTTCTCCTCTTGGGAAAGATGGACTTTGTTCTTTGGTTCAAGTTCTGGGAGCAAAGAGGAGGAACAAAGGAGGAAAAATATTAGACTTAATTTGTTCTTTGTAGTCTGGAAGAAATGGTAAAGGCTTGGGCTTTATTTAAAGGGGAAAAAAAGTCAGATGAAAGTAGAGAAGCTTTTAAACTTAAAGTATAAAAAACTTCAAATCAGTTGCACTCCATTTTTATGTAACATTATAGCAAACAAGTTTCTTTGCTCCTCCCCTCCACTGCTAGCAAGTAAAATGAAGAGCATTTCCTCTCTAGCTTCCTAGTCAAACAGGTAGGACTGAAGTACACATAGACCCCTCATTCTTCTAAAGAACAAACAAGCTCCTTCAGCTGTCAGGGATTAGGTGAGAAAAGGTGACTTAATTAGAAACAACAAAAAAAAACACGCGCACACACCCAAAATGTTTTGACATTATGGTTAGGCTGCTTCTGGTTAACAACAACAACAAAAAGATAAATAAAATGTTTTAACAGAAGTTATAATAATTCTCATGTAAGAAAAATATTTTCTTTCTTTTTCTATTGCATAGGCTTTGCGATTACATAATAGAGATCTTACAACGTACATCAGACCTGATGAACCTATGCAGGCATTTAAAACTCTGATCCCGCAGTTGAATTTTAGAGGAAGACCCCCTTTTCTTTCAGACACCTGCTTATTAGAAATGTTTCTAGGAAGCAGTCTATCAGTAGTCTTCTGGACATGGAAGGAGACACCTTAGAGCCTGCATCTTTACAATAATGCAGAAACACTGGTGGGACAGGGTGAGACAGTAATTACTGCTAGAAAGAGCAGAGGTTTCCACTTTTCAACTCCTTCTTGAATGCCTCGGAAAAGTGAGTTCTTCTTTTTCCTCCAAGCAGATAGACTAGCAAGCTCAGTATTCTAACCGTAACCTTTTAGTGGTGAACTTGTTTGGCAGGTCTGCCAAAGAAATGAACTTGCACATGAATATAACAAATGCTGTACTAAACAAGTTCACTTTCTGCCATTCGTAGTATAATGAGGACTACTTTCTCAGTTTCTGCTTTTAAAACTAAAAGCACTTGCAGAGGGTCCTCAGTGAGCCCTCAGAACAGAGCAGAACAACAGGAACAAGGCTGGGCATTGTAGCCTCTCGGCCACACTTCTGTTCCCTTGCCAAGTGCTCTGAAGCCCACTGTGCATGCCGCAAGGTTGATTTACTGCACCTTTGCGTGTAGTGGGTGTCTCTTGCTCCCTTCCTTGCTGACCTCATATTAAAATAAAATCCTGCTGTCCAGTTCCTGGCTGTCTCTCAGCTGAATGTGTCTATTGATGTAAAACCACAAAGATTAGGGTGCAAAAGTCTCCTGTAAGAATAAAGCACTGGTGTGCTCCCTGAGCAGAGCTCTAGGATTAAGTTGCAGGTGTAGAGACAGCATTTGGTGGTTGCCACAAGATAATTTTCTGCTTAAAGTTTGAAGTGTCCCCCATTGGTGATACGCCTGTCAGCTGGTCACTAGCAGCAAAGGCACACAGTAGGACCTGCAGTGTCTGTTCAGTTCAGAGATTGTTACTGTGTTGGTCATCCATGCTGTGCTGTGTAACAGTGTGATTAAATCCATGTGTAAAAGTAGGCTGTGTTTGAAGAAAAAATAAGAATATTTAGCAGTATATTGGTAGTAATGAAATGGTAAGTGTCTGTGGTGGGTTAACCTTGCCCAGCACAGCAGCTGGACACCCACTCACCTACCCCGCAACTGGAAATGGGGAGCAAATAGGATGGAAAAATGCTTAGGTTGAGCTAAAGACAGGGAGATCGCTTACCAGTTACCATCACAGGCAAAACAGACTTGGAGAAAATTCATTTTTTTGTCCAATTGAAATCGATTTGGATGTTGAGAAACAGAGGAAAAAAAAGAACTAAAACACTTCCCCCCTCCCTGACCTCACTTCTTCATTCCTGGCCTTCCCCTCCGCTCCCAGCAGTGCAGGGGGATGGGGAATGGGGGTTGTGGTCGGCAGTCCATAACGGCTCCTCTCTGCCACTCCTTCCTCCTCATGTTTTGCCCCTGCACCGCTGTGGGGCCTGTCCATGGCTGCAGCCCTTCAGGACGGGCTGGGAGCCCTTGAGCTCCTGTCAGGGGAGCCTGCCTCGCCACGCTCTCCCTCTCCGCAGTCCGAAGGGGAATCTCCACTCCAGCACCTGGAGCACCTCATCCCCTCCTTTTTCTTTCACCTGGGTGTTCACAGGGCTGCTTCTTGCCCCTTTTTTCCTCACTCATGTCTTGTACAGCGTTTTTTGCCCCTTCTCACATAGGCTGTGTCCTCCATTGGGTAGCCCTGGCCTCTCCTCACAGAGGAGCCCTGCAGCCACCTTGCCATGGACGCTCCATCCAACATTCAGTTTTTAATTAGCTGAGAGGGGCGTATAGGCTCCTAAATTGCAGTGTGGCTTTTTGGAAAGGGAAGAACAACAAAAAGTGTCTACTTGGAAAGGTAAACTTGAGCCCTTTTGTGTTTTTTAGACTTCTCCCTTTTCCCTGTATGCAGAATGAAGGATTTCTTTCAGTCCTGCCTACTAACTTTGCAGATCCTCTTATATGGCTCTGATTGCTGCCGGCACTGGGTTGCAGTGGTGGAAAGTGGGAAAGCTGAGAAAAATTCTCTCTTCAGGGGAAAACAAGAAGGCTTTGCATTCAGACTGCAATTTTTATTCAGGACAGGGGAAATGCAAACTTCAACCAAGCATTGGATCCATCATTTCTTTTAGGGCTGTCCCTGTTATCATCACATTTGTTTTGTCCTCCCATGTCATCTTGACTATCCTCCCTTGGCTATCAAAGTAAATACAGTATTTAAACACAACACATAATTTGATTAGCTTTGTATTAATACACTATGCAAGCAGCATCCATCTAAAAGCATTTAGCTCCTCAGTGATTGCTCTTCTCAGATCTGTGGGCACGCAGAGGCTTTGTTAAGTGGCTGATTAAATCCAGGTTGAGGACATAAACCTGAAATCTGCTGTTTCTGTGCTACCTGTGGTGCCTGTAATTGGCTTCAGTAAACGTGTTCAAGGCTTGGTGGAAATGTAAGGTTAACTCAGTGCGGGGTGTTTTATCACAAAAGAACAGTGTGTTTTGCTAGATAACATAGGGTGGTGTTCAGATAAGCAGTCAAATAATATAAATACAGCTTTGTTCTTAAAGTGATGAAGGGACATCTTGTATTAGAGCAGCTTCCTCCCCTATTCGGTCTAGTAGACACTAGATACTTTAAATTACCTATGGACTTTATAGCTCTGAAACTCCGTTTTTGCCAGTTGTTGAACAGTAGCTGCTGGGTAGAGTTTCACAGCGCATGTTTTTTCATCTGTGATCAGAGAAATCCTGCTCACGAAACCTGTGAAGGTGCTGGGTAGAGTTGGGTTGGCAAAACTTTGATTTTTTGTAAATGACCAAGTGGAATTATTTTCGTACATAATATGGGTGTGAGCATCTAAGTAAACCCTGTAAAAAAACACAGTAATGTCTGCAGTCTAATTTGTATGCAGCTATAATGATGAACATTTTTGGCGTGATATCTTGAGAAATTACTGGGGGAGCTCTTCAGTATCTCACCTCGAGGTAAATCTCCTCCTTGTTGGCTGCATGTTTAGGACCAACAGCTGAGGCAGGTTCCCACCTGGCAGGGGTTTCATCTGTCCTCTTGTCACTACCCATGTCATTCTTTCTGTCAATTGGAGGCTTTCTGATTGTGCTACCTGGAATCACGGTGTAAGACATGCACACAGTTTTTGTCCACTGAGGTTTTGATAGATGCCTGGAAGTTCCAAGAGTAACAGCAAGGGTGTGTGTGTGTGCGCATGCACGCTTTCAGCAGCTGGTGTTCCTGGCTCTTTCATCTCTTCCCCAACACTAATTTCAAGCTTTGAAATAGAAGGTCTTGCTCTGAAGGCAAAACTCTGCTTGTTTTGAGAGGTCCAGTACTTTGTCAGTAATTACGTCTTTCTACTGCTTATGCCAATACTACCGAGCTGTTAGCTGCATGAATCATGATTTCAGCTTCCAGTTAGGTTCCTTTGAGAACTGCAGAATCCAAAATGATGTATTCTTGTACATTTTAATGTAACAAGTGATTTGTAAAAGTTTAACTACCATTTACTTTGTTCTTATGAGAATATCAGGTCTTGGGATTTGACAGCTCCTATAGGTGCAGGTCTTTTTTATTCCCCCTGGAAAGCATGGTAAATCAAAACCCTGAAAAAACAAATCTCAAGGAATATAATTAAAAAGCAGTGGATGATTACTTCCTCCATTAAGTATTTTCCTCTCTTGCCCAAAGCTTTCTTTTCCCATATAAAGAATCTTCTACGTTCTGAAGCTGGCGCATAGAGAAAATAAGGCTGTAAAGAAAACAAACAAACAAAAAATATTTTTTAAATCCTTGTGTAGTACATAAGTATTCTCCCAAATATCCGAATGGCTTTTTGCTTGCTGGATTAAACAGTAGAATATTTCATAAAATGGGTAAAATTATACAAATATCTTTTTCTTGGAGTGACAATTCCTTTACTGTAAACTTCCTGATTATGAAAGAAGATGTAATTTAAAGGCTGGGGGGAATCCTGATTTCTGTGTGGCAAGTGTGCATCCCTTAGGTTTTATCAAGGTGAGGCTATTAGTGAAGCTTGCGTATCATAAGCAATTTTTAACCGCTTGGGAATCCACAGCAGACAATTGGTGTAGCTATATGTTTACAACACAGGACTCTTGGGGGAAAAAAATCTTTCCTGCAAGATGACCCTTTGTTTCTAGTAAAATACTTGTTACAGTCAACATTTATTACAGCTGCATCACCTCACTTTGATCTTCATTTCCTACCTATATTGATTAGGTACAAGAAAACAAACAAACAAACAAAATGCTAGTGCTGCCTATCGTTCTTTACCAGTATCTGACTCTTCCAGTAATCAGATATTTGCTATTGGAAATAAGCCTTGTATCTCTTACATCCTGTATTGCACCTTCATGCCACTTAAAAACACTCAGTATTACACCAGGATATTATTACATGACATATGTCTGTTATTACCTAATGTGTCTCTTTGAAGTTCTGCCTTAAAATTAGCCTCCTACTTACCTATTTATCCACTTAAACCAGCAACTGATTTCTAGAACTGAAAAGCACTCAGCCTTGATGTTTTTGAGAATTTTTTACTTGAAAGACTATAATTCTTTGGTCTGCAGTTATACCTAAAAACTTCAGACCTGTCAATCCAGCAACTTTTAACAGACTTTGTTCTGCATTCCTGTAATTAGCTGAATTGGTAGGTAATGCTTTTTTGTAAGCTCTTACTTCAGTATATCCTTAACATGGACTAATTTCTAATGGGTGCTCGAAGTACCTTCTTCGTGTCATCTTAGTACAAAAAAAAAGGCACAAGTTTTAAATCTGCTGTGTGGTAGTATTTTTTACCATATATTTGAAAATGCTACTGAGCCTCCCAATTTCCTTGCAGCAATGCTGTGTTCTTCTGGAACCCCTATCCACTATAGCCAGCCTCAGTGCAGGCATCATCTAAACAAATTAGCCTAACAGTATGAAGCAGCTACCAAGGGAAAGTGATATTTTCTCAAATATTACATGCTGGTGAGTGATTTTGAATAGCTGTTTATATGCAGTGCATCTTTGAAGCAGTCACGTAGGCCAAACAAGGACTGTGATAAGCATAAGACTCTTGGAGTAAAATAGGTCCTCTTATATGTATTCACTGGGGAAAGAAAGCATGTTTAAGATTATAGATTAAACAAAGAAAAATGAACTCTCTGCTCTGTACAGCGTGAAATACAGATTATCTGTCTAAGGTAGTAGGGGTATAGAAGCTCCTTTTACATCACCTCATATACTCTTCACAAGGGCTGCAGTAGTTTTAGGATGATATAAAGTTGAGCATCCGAGTCTGAGCTAGTCATTCCCAGTGTTGCCACAAAGGGAAATACGCTATAAAAAATCTCTTTACAAGGAATTAGGTTGAACTGTCTATGTAGAGAAGCTTCAGCTTGGCAGGTTGCAACTCTGCAGAAGGCTGCTCTCACATACCACTTTGAAATGACTTACATACCAAGTACTGGATTTGGAAGCAAATATCTGTTCTTATGTTTTTCTGTTTTTTTTCTTTTTTTTTTCCTTATTTTTTTTTTCATTACATTAATATACACCATAAACCTTTTATAGTGGACTCCTCATTTAGAAGAAAAAAAAAATCCTACTTGGGTCAGCTTGATTTCTCTTCATCTGAAGATACAAAGATGTTAGTATATTCAGCTTTAGTTACTTCTGTTTATATAACATATGCAAATTCCTATGAACTAAACTCCATCTTGGTCTGTGAATTTAATTGAGCTTCTGAAACAAATTCTACTTTTTTTTTTCATATTTTTGCTGGCTGACTCTCCATGTGCATTTCTGAACTTTTTTCATTCTAATAAAACCCTCTTGATACGCTGTGAATCTGTTACTCCTGCTTCATTGTAAAACTCTTTTGAAGTTACCTAGTTTATGCAAGATGTTAATTTTTCTGAGAGCAAAACCACAGAAACATGTCAACTTGTATACTAGTCTAACTTTGGCTCCCTGAGAATTCACAAACAGTACAGCACCTGTGACTATGCCAAATGTGATTTCAAAACTCCTTAGGGAATAATAAATCTAACTAGTGTTGCCTACTTCTTTCATATTTGGTATAAGCTTTGTAGTGGAGATTTCTCTTGTTCCTCTCTGAAGTACATCTGTGTCTACTGTATAGAAATGTATGGAATTGTTTTGGAAGCCCTTACAGATGTCCCAGCTGGAATGCTAGGAAGGCATGCATGTAGATCCCACTACACAAGAGACTGAAGCTTGATGAGTAAGATGCAGCTCGTCTTCCTAGATATGCTGGTGGGTAGCACAGAACAGATATGTTATGAGATGTTCTCACTCTTGCTGAGACAACTGTCATGTCTCCTTGCTGGCTTAGCAAAACAATTTTCAGCCTTGGCTTCAGTGAGAACAGGACGTCCAGACGTGAGCAAGAATAAATTCCAATGTAGATAATTCCCAGATAGGGGAAGCTCCCCTGGGGGAGGGAGGGGAGATGAGGGGAAGGGGGAGGAATGAAGTTCACTTCTCAGGGGAGCAATAAGCTATTCCTATTCCTGTTAATAGTCTCATGTTCACTGCTAACTCTCATCAGCAAAATGACTTTCAGTTGCAGAAAGAAGTATTTCATAATCTAGACCATCTTAAGAAAAAAATTAGTTTCAGCTGCTGAACGATGAAACTGAATAAAAGGGGTTTTAAATGCATCCATCCAGAGAAAAATGTCTTTTTAGAAGAACTCACACACCTAGTTCTTAAAGTTACTTGAAGCCTGGTCTTGCTTTGATTACAGCGGAGCATGAGCAGTAATATCCTAGCTGAAATGATTTAAGAAACTCCTGTGGTATTCTGAAGCAAATGGTTTCATATTATCCTTTAAAATAACTTATTTAATGTCCTGAGAGTGCTGTTGGGTCAGTGGCAACAGCACTCTTCCCTTCTCATTCCTCCCCATGCCAGTCCAGAAATGGGTGTTTAGATTTTAGGCTAGAAACAGCCACGGTACAGAAATTGCCACGTTATATCTAAGTATGCTTTTGCCAAGCCCTAGACATTGGGGCTCTGCTGCCC
This sequence comes from Cygnus atratus, assembly GCF_013377495.2. Lineage (NCBI taxonomy): Eukaryota > Metazoa > Chordata > Aves > Anseriformes > Anatidae > Cygnus > Cygnus atratus. The sequence continues at coordinate 164,778,444 of NC_066362.1, forward strand.
TTCTCCTGTACATGCAGGGAATATACCATAATATATAGGTATCAAAGTAAGATGTGCTAGTAACACTAGGAAGATGAAGATGCTGTCACAGGAGGTAAAGCAGCATGGGCTTTGGTGTGCTTTAATTATCAGCAGCAATTAGTGAAGCACTACAAATGCTACTTTATCTGTGGTATATGCAAATATTTTCCTACAGACAGAACCCCCCGCCCTGCCACAGCTCCTTTCCATCTGTCTTTATTCTCTGTATTGATCACCTGTTGTGTTTTCCTCCTTACCCAGGGACTGCCTTTATGCTGTCTCTTTCCTGATAGTTTTACTGAACACGGTTTATAAACCAAAGCAAAACACTTTCTCACAAGCTTTTTGGGTATATATGCAAACGGTCTCCTGGGTCTTTACCCCCTTAGATGTGTATCACTATTGGAGCGAGAGTCTCGCCTTACTGTCTCTTCACTTCATCGACTTGTCTCAGAGCTTTCTGGGAAAGCATCTTCTTTTCTCTTACCCCCGAGCCTGGTGAACTGGGCTTTTTTTTATTATTAATGGTAACTCCATAGCTATTTTGGAATTCCTCCATGTGGAAAATATAAAACAAGCGCTTGCAGCTATTAAATCTGAGCTACTTATCCATTTGACTGGATGGATGGATTTAATTTTGAACGCCTTATCTAACTGCGTTGAACTCTTTTCACAGCTAATATAAGCAGCTGATGAAATTGTAGCATTGTAACAGCTAGAGATGGACAAGATTACACCCGTGACTCCCGGTGAGAGCAGCACTTGGTGTTTTGTGGTGTTAGCTGAGCCTTCAGGCCCAGTGCTCCCTGTGTCTCTGCCTCCCCCAGGCAAAGCAGTGATCCAAGACAGTGGTACTGGAGGAAGCCATGTTGGGTGAAAGCTTTCTGCTCTGCCAGGCACCTGGTCTCCAAGCAATTGGGAATTTGGCCTCCGGGTCAGCAGGGCTTCTGAAGCCCCTTTTGCTGTGTTTAAGCTATGGACGTTTGCTGTTTTCTTATCTGGGAAAAGTTAATTGTGCTACTGGTTGCTTAGGCGGTTGATACTGAGGTGAGATAATGTAGTTGCTCTTGTAAACTGTGAGATTACCAGGCAAGCTGGGACTTGCACAGGTGGGCATTTTTAAACTACTAGAAACTAATGAACTTTTCTTGGCAAGAATAGAGAAACTGTTGAAAGGCTGTTAGGTTTCAGTCCATGTGTTTTTTTTTTTTTTTTTTTTTCTACCAGGTGCACACTGGCTGATAAACAGTGTGCATCTGTCTTTCATGGTTTCTGAGTGAATGATCTTTCTAGCAAAGGAGCCTTGAATCAACAGTAACTTCTTATTCTGTATCTGTGCTGCAGTGTCACCTGCTGCTTGACACTGTTTTCTATGTACACCTTTCCTAAGGAGAGTCCTTTTCAAGAAAGGTTTGTAGTCTGAAACCTCCTAGGACTGCAGTCAAGACTAGCTGGGAAAACATCAAGTGGGGGAAAAAAACTAATTCGTTGGTTTTGTGTCATTAAGGAATTTTTAACATCAGTAAGGGGATTTGTTCCTGTTATTGCAGTACCTGACTATGTCCTTGACTAGATATTTAGGCACCTGCCAGCTCTCCTAATTTTTCCCAGAGTCAAGATGAGTTACTAAACACTTGCCTTTTTTTCTTTCAGTGACACAAGGTGTCATCTATCAGAAAATAAGTTACAAAGGTCATGTCGAATCCCTGGAAGTCAGATGCAGGTGGTCTTCAACCAAATGTGGGCTCATACTCACTCTAGGAGTCATTGTAGTCTGCCATGCAGGAAGGAGTCTGTAAACTTTGATCTCTTGTTAGCTTCATAGTCAATCAATATGTTAGTTCATCTCTTTAAATAAAAGTCTTGACAGTTTCTGTCTAAAATTATTGAACGAAAAAATTCTGCTGCTTCCTTAAACATGGAGCACATGGTTGTCTTAGTACTTGCACCATAAATCTGCTAAAATGAATTTCCCTAGCTTCTGATCTGCATTTGAAGAGTGGCCATAAATGGGCAAAATGCTTCAGTGGGCTGTCCAACTGTAGCTTTTTATTTTTATTTATTTTTATTTTTTAAGGAAATGAATGCAAAGAATGCATTAATTGTTTGGGAGGTCCACGTGACCATCTTATCTTCTCTGACAAGCTCTTTTAAAAATAGGCTATGCATTAAAAACAATAGAGATCTTAAAAAAAAAAAAAAAAAAAAAAGCAAAACATCATCATCTAATAAATCTCTAGAAAATGAAGTGCCAAATTAAATTCAAAGTGCAGTTTCAGGAGTAAATCTGCTATTCATATCTTAATTTCTACTTTTATACTTTTGAAAAACTTGGGATAAAACAGTTGGAAAGTTTTAAGTTGAATTACTACCGCAAGCAAGCTGTAATTTGCTAAATCTTTCACTTGGAACTACCTCCTGAACTTGAAAACAAACCCAAGAATACTTGTGTATGCTCAAAGTACATTGCTGCTAGGTGAATTGAGACTTACTATTCTACATATTCAGAGAACATAAGGATCCTTGTCACAATTGTGCTTTTCTGTCCTGACACTTCTTCAGGCTGTGAAATTATTCAAGCAGGGTGTATGTGAGCTGTATCTGAAAGGTGGAAATGCATAAGTTTGACTGGCCTAAGTGCAGGAACAAAATACTGAATGCAAGAGCCTTGCACTGTGCTGTTACTGCCATCTATTAAGGTCTTTGATATACCATGGTGGAGTGCTATCATGCAAGTATAAAAAAAGGCATCTGTTGTCTGCTCAGGCATCCAGACAATCTTGTACCTCTTACACATTCTTCCCTGTTAAGCAACTAGATCCCCCTTCTATCGGTATCCTGCCTCTATCAGTATCCTGCCTATTTAAATTTGGATACTTGGCAAAGAGCATCCTGTGTGCGTGTAGCATGCAGAATGTGTTAGGTGATCCACAAGTTTCCAGAATCAAATTAGGTAACATGGTGGGTTCTCTAAGCATAAGCCTTGCAACTGGTGTAGACTTTTCTGCCCAGCGACTGCCCCGAGACTAAATAGTGCAAGTAATTCCTGGGTTGACCTCAAGTAAGATTTTAAAAAATAAAAATATTTTTTTATCTTGCCTATCTAAAAATCTCTTTGCATTTAGGCTGGTATAGCAGTGGTCTTCAGCTCTGTCTTCATCAGGAATATACAATGTCCCCAAAATATGGCATGAGGTTGAATATCGGAGTAAAATAAGTACATTGCTCTGTAGTTGTTCTTTAGAAGGAAACCTATTTTGGTCCTGAACAGTCACCTGGAAAAAAAGTATAGGCCAGAGAAGTAGGGGATGGACTGTGTTTCTTGAAAACAGAACTTTATTATGTGCAATCCATAAAGGTTTTTTTGGCTTATTCCTACGCCTTGCTGTAGGTCTCGGCTACACTCATGAACCTGTAGAGAAGAGCAGACACGTGAAAGCAGAGGCTGCCAGGGGTGACTGTCGGCTTGAAGTTCCAAAAGCAGCCTCCACCAGGTCTGTCTTTGCCAGCCCTTCCAGTTCTAGCTTCCTTGCTACTGGGTTTGTTTCATGTTAGCACAGACTTGCAGCGGAGTGTATCAGAGTTGATGGCAGATGCTTATTACTGCCTGCTGAGAACTTGACTTAGTGTTTTATAAACTGTATTTTAAGAAGTACACTAAGTGCAGGTGGGTTAGAGACATACTAAGCAATTCATCTGTTATTCTTTTCATTTATGATAGTATTTCTCTTGGCTGCGAATCCTTGTTTCAGTAAAACTGAAGATAGTTGGTATTCCCTCAGCACAAAGTCAGCTGATGGAGACAAATTCTTCTGTTCCAGTTTCTAAATATCTCTAGTGTAAACAAAGTCAACAAATCGATTGTGTGACTGCGTAAATTGAATCTCTCTGAGTTGGTCTTTTCTCTTTTTATGAGAGATGCATTTTTAATAGTGAATACTTCTGGCGTGTTGCCATCAGTGTGTGATGCAGCAGACTGCTATAGATTTAGATGTACAGAAGGTCTGGATGATCAGTGCTTGTACTAACTGGATGGGGCTAAAAACACTTACATCAGTGAAACTAGCAGTAAAGAGGTTTTCTTCCCTCTCCCACTCCTCTTTCTGGTTGTGACAGGTTATGGATATATGAAATTTGGCTGGTATTTGGATGTGCTTTTACAGAAGATAAAAACTTTGCCTCAGTGTTGAATGCTTCATATGTAGCAGGATATGATATGTGGCTTATTTTGTCTCTGTGTTTCACTGCAGTGGCTCAGTTCTCTTCTCCTGTCTTGTGGATGTGCATCTTAACGCTGGCTGGAAGGGGAGGGATGTCTGTATGGCTGCTGTACAAAAACTCCTGTTATTTTCTCGTACAGCACTGTTTTCTGATCAGTAGATGTCGAACTTCCAATGAAAAGCAAAACATGGAGTATGGATTTGTAGATAGGGTCTTGTCTCTCTTTATATTCCTCTCTTTCATTTCTATTTGTTTTCAAATACACGGAGACAGAGCATTAGTGGGCCTGTAGCTATTCAAACCCGAGCTTCCCGCCCCAAGTCAGGAAATGCCTGGCTTTGGAAGCACAACGGCTCTGCGCTGAGCCCTGCCTGTGCTGCTGCCTTCCCACGAACAGAGCCTGAGGAAATACCTTGAATTCACCACCAGCAGATCTTTCTGCTCGCACTTTCACAGGAATCTGTTCTCGAGCGCTCGTGCTTGCTGCTCCACGCTTCAGTGGCGGTTTTGCTTGAACATGCCTCTGCTTCTGAGCTGGAACCCGCGCCAGAAGGTACCGATGGCTCAGCGCACGCGGGGTGTTCACCCTTCTCCTTTCTCGTGGCGTGTCAGAAACGGTCTGGCACGAGGGCGAGCTGGGTGGTTGGTGCCGAGCTGCTTCACTGCTTTGAAAATAATCGTCTTACTAGAACTGCTGTCATTAAGGAGCTGGAGCTATTAGGCATGTTTGTTAGATTAGGCCTTCACAGCCATGCTGATGGTTTTCAGCCTCGCACTAAGAAGAGGGGCTCTGCTTTGTTGATAAACTCCAGGCAGAAATTTGCCATATAGAAACTAGAAACAAACTAAAAAGAGTTGCAGCATAATGAAATTCTCTCTAGCTGTGGATATGAAAATATCCAGCAAGTGAATTTTGTTTTTCTTTGCAATATTCACAGAGCAAAAGTTTTAAGTTTCACTTTAAATTGAAAGCACTGCTGGGCAGCTATTGCTGGGTGTGTTTGTACATTAGTCCTCCAGCAAAAACAGGGAGCTCCACCTTTGTTCGGTGAAGGCTGTTGTAAATTCAAAGGAAGTATGTTTTTTAAAGCTTTAACTTCTGTCACTGCTATTCAAGACAGCGTGCAGTATCACCATGGAGATACTCTGCCTAGAGTTATGACAAAGAAAAAGCACAGAAGAAAGCTGCTAAATGCTGCAGCATGCATGATTTAGTAGGCTTGATAGACTCTCTATTTTACAACTTCAAGGTATGGATGACAAACACCTAAGTTTCTTGTTCTTTTTAAAGGAGGTTTGATAAAGTTGGAATTTATTTTAGCAAAAATCTAGTTGCATGACATGAGAAGACTTGATAAGAAAGTTTCAATTTGGTGTTAAATATTTTCCTGTGGTCTTTTACTGACTTTTTCATCTGACTTTATAGAACCAAAGCTTGCATTAGTTCTGTCAATTTAACTGATGTTTCCAACAGAAAAAAAGAATACATTTCTGTGTTGAACATAGTTATGCTTCTTGATATACAGTGGAATGTTTTTTGGCTGTACTGTACTCATATGCACTTTGAACAGTGTACTGTTTATGCTTGAGGAAGATATTTGTTCTCCTTCCATGACCCACTTGTAGGCCTAGTCACAAGGGACAGGGTAGGGTGGAGCTCATGAACTGCAGAGGTGGAATTATAGGAGGATAATATTAATATAGGACATATTAATGTGTATTTTTTCCAGGGTTAAGTGTTGCAGCGTTATTCCAATCTAGCTGGCCAAATAGCTGATGCACTGCAGTAGCTCTAAGGTCTATAACCAATGTTGTGGGTACAAGGTACAAATGGAATAGGTTGGAGGACCATTTGGATAAAATTGATGCAGTTACTAGTTTCAGCTTACCAAAACTCTACAGCCTAGTAAACAGAGTTAGAGAGAGTTTAACTCCTATCACTCTTTAATTCTTATGTTCAGAGCTGAATCTTACTGTAGGTGATGCAGAACTCGACTAGTGACATCCATTCTGATTTGAACACAGCTGACATCCCTTATTGAATCACCACATCTTGATTCAGATCTAACTAGGTAAAGAATGATTTATACAATTTTAGGCTACTCAAATATGCCTGATAACTGATTTAATTTGGATTCCAAAGCGGCTTTTTCCCTAATTAGACTTATTAGATCTATTGTGTTTCCCTAGAGTGAAATGTTGCCTCCTTAATGTCATTATGGAGCTCTTCTTACCTGCTTCTCACCTTTGTTTTTGCTGAACCAGGTTTTGGAGGCAGTGCTGCTCACACTGAAAACCTTTGCGGGGCTTCTGGTACAGGCCCTGAAGAAGGACTTCTGCTCTTCTGTGTCCTCTTGGCTCTAAAACATAGCTAAAGAGTCACTCTCAACTGTTAGCCTTGGAAAACATCTCAGTGCCTCAGATATAATCTCAATAATTCCACTAAATTACTGAGATTTAAGATATTAATAACTATGAGCACTCTTTCAAGACGGTTAGAGTTCAAGTGCCACTGCTGTCTCCTGATAGATATGTACATCTCTCAGCATCCTGGAAGGGAGGAAAGCTCATCTGATACATGTCCATTTTGCCTGGTATCAGTTTATTAGTACCTGATAAGAGTTTAGTGTGCCTTCAGCTATTTAAGCATGAGGTCACTGCTGTGGCAGAGAAAGCTCTGTCTGTGTGCTGTTACAATGTAAACAAAAAGTAAATGTTTTGTCTAGTTCCTTCATCTAGATAATACACCATATCTACCTAGCTCTTTATGAAGCTTGTCAGGACTTCTGTTTGTTTTCTGACAAATTTTCTCTTTTTTAATTGCCTGGTGATGCGTGTGCTCCATGGTTTCTTCCTCTTTCTAAGGACCTTGTATCTTCTGTTTCAGGAGCTCCTCCTCTTCTTCTGTTAACCTTTTAAAGTGAAAAGCTAATGAACTTTTTACATTATGTGGTCAATAAATACCGTGTATTGTACAATTAATATTTAGAATGTCCGTTTAAGATGCTTATAATGTTAATTTGTATAGACGGGAATACGTCTGTCTCTAACAAGCTTTCATTGTCATCTTACTGTACTTTTTTTTTTTTTTTTTTATTGCCTCCTACTTCATGTAATAGTCTGCTACTCCTCATCAGTATAGGGAAATTTCCTGAATGATAAACACAGGCATGTTGCTTCTGGTTCCTCCTCCTGTCTTGAGAACCACTGTCCCAGCAAGGCCTATCAAGCCATTAGCTCCTACCTTTCAGCCTGAGAAGCCCTCGGCGACTCCCTCTGGGATGTAGTCATCTTCTCCTTCTCTGCCTAGCAATATTTGGAAAAAGGTGATAGGCCCTGAGACTGTGGGACTTGTAGAGAATCAACTCTTGCATTTTTCCAGGACTAGCTCCACTGGGTTTGTTGGGGCTGGAAGTATGCCTTTCACCCTGCAAATACACTGCCTATCCACTTCTACGCCAGTCTCCCAGCTTGAAGCAACTTTCCTCAAGGTTTAATGACAAAAATTCTGAGTGTGTTAGATTAGTTGTTTAAGTATTTTAAACATTTATTTTGTTTGTATATTGGTAAATGCCAAAAAACTATTTATGTGATAACTTGTTTAAACTTTTTGCTCTGCTATAATTGCTGGTAGTTTATATCCAGGAAGATCTGCAATGACCCCATGGGCTTAAGAAATAAGAATCCCATTTTTCCCCTTTGCCTGCCTAATTTCATGGGTCTGTTGCAGGGAATTACTAGAAATTCGAAACACGTTAATAAGTTTTGAACATTTTAGTAATTTATCTTCTAAATGTTACTAAACTGATTTCTAAAAATATTTAAAAGGTTTCATCCTGTTAATTCACTATTTTTAATGTCCATTCTGCTTACTCTCTCATCTAACTTTGCCCTGCAATTTCAACATTAATAGCTAATAAGCTAATATCTAAATCCAAAAAAGTTACACAACTTTGATGGTGAAACTCTTGTGACTGAGGCTTCTTGATATGTAGAGGAGCAAAATGCAAAAAAACAAACAAAAAAAAACCTCTATACTGAATAAATATTTAAAAAGCCGTGTTGGAGTGGTTGCCACCCTTGATAATTTTGTAACTTTTCCTGTATTTTGCATTTCAGGAAAACACAGATGCAAACTCTTGTTTAGATTCCACTTGACTGCAGTTACGGTGTTTTCCCAAAGTCAAAACATTAAATGAAAATATTTTAATCTGATAAGGTGCAAGTCTCAGCAAATGGCAGTGACACTTGGTTCTTGACAGGTAACATGGTCCTGGAAGGGAAGAAGGTCAGATCTAACAATATAAGTTGGCACATCAGCATTGGGATACTGTTATTCTTTTACTTTGAAGACATTAAAATCCGCATGTATAACTACAGTATGAGCTGAAAACTCTGCACTAATGCTAGGATCCCTCTATGTTGAAATGAAAATACTGTAGCTGTTCATGTGGTAGGTAGAAGTAAAAGCAATAGAGGGAGCAGGTATCATGAAATAATAATTATGGCTCACATACTAATGATTCGTAGGAGTGTTGCCAGCAGATCAAGAGAGGTGATCCTGCCCCTCTACTCAGCCCTGGTGAGGCCAAACCTGGAGTATTGTGTCCAGTTCTGGGCTTCCCAGTACAAGAGGGACATGGAGCTATTGGAGCGAGCCCAGAGGAGGGCTACGAAGATGATTAGAGAACTGTCGTACGAGGACAGGCTGAGAGAGCTGGGCCTGTTTAGCCTGGAAAAGAGAAGACTGAGGGGGGACCTCATCAATGTGTATAAATATCTGAGGGGAGGGTGTTGAGAGGATGGAGCCGGTCTCTTTTCAGTTGTGTCCAGCGACAGGACGAGAGGCAAAGTGCACAAACTGAAGCACAGGAGATTCTGGCTGAATATGAGGGGGCACTTCTTTATTGTGAGGGTGACAGAGCACTGGAACAGGTTGCCCAGAGAGGTTGTGTGGTCTCCTTCTCTGGAGATACTCAAAACCCACCTGGATGCCATCCTGTGCAATGTGCTGTAGGTGATCCTGCTTGGTAGAGGGGTTGGACCAGATGAGGTCCTTTCCAACCTTGTCCATTCTGTGATTCTGTGATTGAAGAGTATTGATGATGTAGAAAAGACAAATAAAACCAAGTGGTACACAGCAGAATGGTAGTTCTTTTTTTTTTTTTTTTTTTTAAAGTAGGATTATAACTACATAAAATTCCATGTTTGTATCTGTGTGGGAGATTCCAGGAAAAGAGGGAAAAGAGGGGATAGGGAATCCTGCTGTGGTATAGGTGCAAGTCTCTTGTCCCCAGCCTTTTTGGATGTTTGTTGGCAAATGAGGTAGGGATAGGATGCATAAGGAGGCTCTCAGGTATTATTTGTAAGACTTCAGAATTTCTTCTCTGGTCTCTATTGTGGAATTTACGAGCAAGTGACAAAACCCAGTTATTGGAGTGGTAGTCATGGCATGCTTTTTAAAAATCCAAATAGCTGAATGAAGAGCTGGCATTGCTTAATCCAATTAATCCTGCTTAAACTGCAGGGAAGATTTGTTTTTGAATAGAATTATTATTTGTCACTGTACTTTGAATAAAATATAAGTAAATTGTACTGTATCACATTTTGGATTTAAAAAAGGGAAATTTAATTAAAATTCAGCTAGCTTGTGAACTTTGCTAAAATCAAGAGCTAAGGGATTTAAACTTTAGAGTGTCTTTAAGCACAAACCATTGAAAGAATGAGAAGAAAAATGATCAGTGAAAAAGATGTATCTCAGAAGATGAATCAGCATGAGATTTGTCTATGTCCAGCTGAGCTGGACAATGGTAAATGGTAATGCTGGACAGTGGGCAATGGTAAAGCAGCCATCAGTGAGAACGAGTAAAAAGATTAAGTACAGTCTACTGCCTGCACCGTATCAAGCCTAACTTTTGGCGTCGTTGAAAACTGAGATGATGATGTCTATAGGGACGAAAGCCAAATGGTCAGTAGAACATAGAGTAATTGAACTTTATTTTGAAGCAAATGAAGTGGAAGCAGGTTTGAGTTGAGGAGAAGTGTGTAATGGGATATAGGGGTTAAGACAAGGTAATTTTCTACTATGACTTGCAAAAGTATTGGCTTATAAGATCACTGCCTTATTAGCAAGTTCCAGATGGTATTGTGACTGGAAGAAAAAGATACTGTAGGAAACATGGTTTATTTACTAAGGTGTGACTTCAGAGTTATCTTCTCTTTTTTTTCTTTTTTTCCAAAACTTTGAAAGACATTTTCAAATATTATACAAGTGAGGGAAGGCTGTATGGTATACAACATACACTATTTATTGATTGTTGGATTAGGTGAGCGTGGAGAACTGACTTGTTTTGTGGTGAAACTAGGGTAGATATCATCCCTTGATCTTATTGTAACTAGCAGCCTTCCAAATGTGTGTGCCATGACGCCATTCATTATTTTGTCTGCCAGAGGTGAGACCTGGGTTAAGCAGAGGTGTGTACTGTTGAAAGAGGAACTAGAATCACTCTGGTCACCTGTCAGTAGCGTTGGATGAGTCTTGGCTTTTTTCAGCGAAGGCAAAATGAAAAAGGAACTTGTATATTAAATATGCCGATACTGAAGGCAGACATCCTTCAAAGTGATTGGGATAAAATGGAGGAAGAGCCTCGTGGCCTTAAAAGACTGGGTGATACAGGTCTGAAATGGAGAGTTTCTGCCACAGTGATGTGCAGTTTGGCCTTACAGAGCATAGCAGGAAGCTGTAGGCAAGAACAATGGTGGAGAAGAGAGATCTGGGTGTTCTTAATTGTGTGATGACTGAGAAAGCAGGGAAATGAGACCCTAAAGTAAGCTCTGTCATAGGATGGACTAGGTAAAGCTTTTGTAGTAGATAATAAACGAGAGCTAATGCTGTCATGTACATGCTCTCTCAGATGTACGTGGTACTTCTGTAACATTTCCATATGCTTGCTGTCTGTATCACAGAATTGCCAGTTGAAACTGATGGGCATTACTGGTCTCTCTCCGTGCACAAAATGTGGTTTCCACAGCTGTCCTAAGAACAGAATGTCTGGCTCTGCAAAATGAAAGTAAAGAAACAATGACGGCCCTCTGCAAAACACATCAGCAAGAGACACTGATGTAGGAAGAGGGCTGCAAAAGAGAGAAGGCAGTATAAGTAAAAGGAAAAAATATGTAAACATTTGTCAGTAGACTCTAAGCTCATTGCTCTGGTAATTTAAAACCTTAGATTCTAAAACAATTTATAGTATTTTTACTGAAACTTTTTTGCTTTGTTCCCACTTCATTCTAAATTTTGCACAGGCAATTTCTGTACTATGTTTATGTTGTCAGCCAAGAAGCTAGTGCACTGTACTGAAGAAATAACCTGTGAGGATATTTACAGTAACATTTTTTTGGGGGGGATACCACTGTCTATTATCTCATTCGTGTCTGCTAAAGGGATCTTTTAATCTATCCCTTAGGTTCCTGATGTCATCAGCAGCATAAGACAAGTCTCCAAAGCAGCACTGAAAGAAGATGCCAAACCAAGTAAAGATAGTGAAGATGCCTTCTATAACTCTCAAAAATTTGAGGTCTTGTACTGTGGAAAGGTGACGGTGGCTCACAAGAAGGCTCCCTCGTCATTAATTGATGATTGCATTGAGAAATTCAGCCTTCATGAGCGTCAGCGCCTGAAACTATTAAATGAACAGCGGAATAATGAGTCAAGTTTGGACTTACCCCTGTGTGAAGGAAATGTGCCATCTTCTCCATTGGATAGCCCATTTGAGGAGCTGGAGAGCCCAAATAACACCACAGAACATGCCGCGATGTTTACAATTGGCAGCCAGACCAACTTGACCAACCTGGCCAGCACACGTAGCTCATTTCCAGAGCGAATTTTAGAGGACTCTGGCTTTGATGAGCAGCAGGAGTTTCGTTCCCGGTGCAGCAGTGTCACTGCAGTTATGCAAAGAAGGGTTCACGATGCAAACCTGAAAATACAGCCACGCAGAAGACATGCAAGTGCACCCAGTCATGTTCAGCCCTCCGATTCTGAGAAGAACAGGACAATGTTGTTTCAGGTGTGTCCTAGGATGAGCGATTTCATGTTGGTTTTGTACATCATCTTCACCTGTGCAGTTTGAAGCTGAGACAAGTCTTGTAAGACTTATCTTCCATGTATTATTTTACATCTTATTTTAGCATGGATTCGGTATAGTTTCATGATTTGTCAGAAATATTTATGCATATGTTCATAAATGATTGAAACACAATTAGGAACAACACTTTAAGGAAACCAGCATGACTCATGAGTGCAGGTAAATTTTAAGAAAAAGGAATTGCTCATGGACAAGAACAGAATTTCAAGGGGCAGAGCTGACTTTCATATGTGATCCTGGTTCATCTGTGCTGGTGAGATCTAGGACTTAGCTGAAAAAAGTATTTTATTCGAAAAGATAATCCATGAAGATTTTCTTATGAACAAATCATCTTTTCTGTATGACTAAAAAGAAGCCCCAAAGTTCACAGCCTTATGTTTGAGCCAGCTCTTTATAATTTGCACTGATGTCAAACTGTTCTCATCTGTCTTTCCCACATGAGTAGTCAAATGTCTCTGCTTGCACTGAAGGTTTCTTGCTTCAGACCTCGGAGTTCTTTCTTCTCTTGCCTGAATTGTATTTGACATCTTCAGAGCTTGTACTGAGAAAACAAAAGGACACTTAGAGGAGGTGACCCATAAAAGGAAAGATCTTTGGAACTTAAAATAACAGAGAGCTAAATGCTTGAGTTTTGTCATTCGATTTGCATTAAAGATCATTCTTGCCTTTCATTCTCTTGGGGAAATGCTAACTGAAGTGAGAATGCATTGCCCTTTGGAAAGCCGCAGCTATCCCTGGTAATGAAAAGATTTAGCTGTAAAACTCCTGAAGCTCTGTGGAGTAAGTTCCATACACTTGCAAAGCAGTTTGGGAAAGCTGAAGGATTTGTAGCAGAACCTCCACTTTCTCAGTCAGAATTGTTACAAAAACTTAAAGTATCACCTTAAGATCAGCATAGTTTCTCAGTTGATCTATGGAATAGCTGTTATGGTGTTGGGTTTGTTTTAAATCAAAACCACCCACAAATTCTATAGTTTTGCTGATTTCTATATTGGACCTTATAATTTAGCCACACTGTTTGCTAAAGGTTTTGGTATTATCTGCCAAGCATGTGATCTTTTGACAAAAATAATTCAAAATTATAAAAAACAAAACAAACAAAAAAAAACAAAAAACAAGAAACCCAAAGCCTCTTTCCAAATCTTTTTTCCTATTGAATTGAGTGTATTGTTCTGAAATACTCTTGCTCAATCGAGGCTAAATTATGGCACCCTTATTCCTGCTGAGTGAGCTGGTATGCTGAAGGTACTTTATGTGAACAAGAAAGGGCTAGATTTTGACATTTTTATTGCTGCTGACACTGTGCCCTGTGCCTCCAAAACAGTCATAAACTAGACTTTCTTATTTTTCTCTTTTTTTTTTTTTTTTCAAGGTTGGAAGATTTGAAGTTAACCTCATCAGTCCAGACACCAAATCTGTTGTGCTTGAAAAGAATTTTAAAGATATCTCCTCATGTTCTCAGGTAAGCATTAATAAGAAGCAGAGTATAGATTATCAGAAGAAAAGGAATCGATTTGTTCTTCAGCTTGGTTGCCTTGCTAACATACAGGAAGCAGAAAAAAGAAATGTGGAGGTTTTTTTTAGCATTCTGTCCTGCTCTCCTTTATTCAGTCTCAAAGGCCACTTTTAAATATTTTATCCTCTTTGTCTAAATCACAACAAATGAAAATAGATTGCTGCTTTGCCCCATTTGCTCCTTAATTTAAAAATAGGGTGGATTTGGGGAGATTGTGCAGGTTTGTGATGCAAGCCCCGCATCATGTTTGACAGCAAAATGTTACTGACTTCTTTGGGGAGTACAACAGAAGAAATTGGATATTAAATTATGATTGCATAATTTTTGTGCAATATCTACTTGAAACTGCTACCAGATGAGCGCAATCCTGATTTGAATAACAGCTCTCACTATTATAATTTTTTGCCATCACTACTTCAAGTCTGCTGCAGCTGCTTATGAAGCAATGTCATTCCGAAAGAGCTTAAATACAGAAAAGATGAACACAGAATAATCAATGTGAGATGCAGTAGTGGTAACTTTGATCGTTGGTCAGAAAGCTAAGTATAAACTGTTCTGCTTTGTGAGAGCATTGGATTTACTTTGGTAGTAGCTTAATCTCCATTTAGGATGTTCTGGGAGTGCTGTCTCTGAATTGCTGATCTGAAAGCCTCGGGAGTGAAGGGAGGAGAGCATCAGATCAGTCCTCCAGAAAAACAGCAGTTTACCTACATCATTTCTTCTGGAATATATGGTAATAGATGAACCTAGGTTTCTCCAGTATACATGTGTCTCATAAAAAGTGAAACATCAGGGCTGAGGGATTTTTCTTTCTGTCTTGTTCATCAGCTGTTACTTCTGGTACTTTCTGTTTTAAGGTCTTTTTTTTTTTTTTTTTTAACCTTCTGCCATTCCCTATGCAGGTGCATCACTTCAGGCCACCTTAAACGTTATTATTGTAGTTTAAAGTATGCTTTCAGGCATACTCTAAACCTTCCTTTCACCCCCAAGTGCTTTCATTTTAATGCTAATAACAAATTTGCTCTTGCATAACTGTGCTACAAATGCTAATACAAATTAAGAACTGGTCAGTACTTCTGAATCAAGTGGAGCCTTAAACTATCAACTTATAGGCCCAGGTCCTTATGTAGAGTCTAACTACAACTCATGTTGCTGCTGAGAGTGGAGAAAGGCATATGCAAATACAGAATGGAACAATGATCAAACAATTGCCTACTAATAACTTTATAATAAATACAGATCAGAAAGATTCTCAAAGCAGTGGTATGGAGAGCAAAACTTGCAGATGGTTGAGTCTTCCTTCCACCTGCCCGCCCTTTGTGGGTGTATTGAGCGCAGTAAAAGTGACACTTCAATTTTACATGCTTGTAACAGGGAAACAAAATTCCTAAGTGCAGAAAACATTTTTCAGCTAACTTTAAAGTGTGATGGAGACCAGCAAGATCATTGTAGACCTTTGACACCTAGCTTTTCCTTCAGTAAAATAACTGTGTGCAGCCAGTAGTGTCAGGTAATGCTGCATGTTGGGTTTTGGAGGTGGAAGATTAGATTTCACTTTCATTTGGAGCAAAGCTTTTGTTATTTTGCATGCTTGAATAACTCAAACAGGCACTGACAATACTGTGGGTTCTTCATTTAATGCAAGAGATACTTTAGAGAAGTCTTTTTTTTTTTTTTCTTTTTCTTTCTATGTTCAATAGAAATGAAACATTTAATTTGTTCAAGGCTAAGGATTTGGTTGCTCATCAGTCTTTCTTTTAAGCATTCAGTGCTAGCCACAGGGCTTCTCTGTTGTGGATTTATGGGGAAGCTATTTACTGCATATTGTGAGACTGCAGCTTAGCAATGTTTGTTCTTCTGAGCTTCAAGAATGATGAAAAAGAGATGTTCTCTTCAGCTTGCATTCTGGATTCTTTTAGTCTGGCCTAATAAATTTATTTTATTCTATAACTTAAGTATGGTTGATTGGCTGCATTCAGTTCATTATCCACATTTTTGCATAATTGTCAAAGCAGCAGAATGGATGATAAATCCCTGTGTGTGCTGGTGAAGCTCAGCTATCAGACATCTGTAGAAATATTCTTGTTTCAGCCTTGCTGACCTTGAGAGAACTGAGAAAAATGAGAAAGGTATGTGTTCTTTTGGCATGACAAGCCAGGCCACCCCCCTCTTAAAGAAAAAGTGGTGGAGTTACTGTTAATGCTACTTACAGCTTCAGTGGTGCAAATGTCAAGTCCTTCTCCCCACCACATGTTCTCCCATGCAGCCTGACAAATCTGACAGCAGGAAATATGCTCAGGCACTGTCAGCAATGAGGGAACCAGCATCTCTCCCATCCGCCTTAAGTAAATACAGTTTTCTTGCAAAACAAGGCAACAGTTCGCCCTTATAGAGATGAACATATGCGTATACATCTGTTCTTTTTCATTTTCTGCCTTTGAAGGCTTTGCATGTTAGAGGAAAATGGGTTCAGTTAAATCAGAATTGATGTGGACTACAGTAAAATAATGGCATTTGTGCCATCATAGGTGGTCTCTGTACTTAAGTTTCGCCTAAGCAGCACAAATGTAACCTCTGGAATTTTGTTTTTAGTTTTAAAATCTACTGGGATTAGTGACAATATGTTCAGTCTGTCACGTAGTATGTTACCAATTTTGTCTAGAGTGTTTTCTGTACACACAGGCAAGTTGTTTTGCCTCCTCCCCTCTTTTGCTATATAGGTGTTTTCTTTGGAGATAGATCCAAGCAGCTGAGTTCTGCTTTCTGTCGTATTTGAACTTGAGGAATTAGGCTTTCTTTTGGAGAGAATCTGCTATTACCATACTTAGACGATAAAAACATTGGCAAGAGCTTTAACAATAGTGAGTCATGTTCCATGAATCGAGACTGGGAATATAGTGCTTCTTAGGAAGCAGCTCTCTTTGATCTTCTCAGTGCTGTTTTTAGCAAGGCAACATTCCTTCTCAAACAGTTAGACTAGCAGTTAGATCTTGAAATAAAACATCGGTAGTAACGAGTAGTAATTCTTGAAACTTCTGGTATGTAACTCAGTCTCGAAACAAAGAATTTAAGAATCCACTTGTAATTCTACATGCCACCGCTCATTCTGTGCTCCTTTTGGTGTAGTCCAGGTTTGCATTGCAGGAAAGAGAAGATCCGTCACTACTTTGATGCTCCTCCGGTCCCATGTTTTAGTGTGGGCTCACTGCATCCAACTTTCACTGCAGCGGCAATTCCAAATACAGCCTAGGACTGTTTCATTGGCTGCCCATTCAGTTTCCTCTATTAGAGGACATTCAGATCCAGATTTATTGCTGTATGACTTTTGTTTATCTCATGTTAGGAGCTCTATTACCTTCTTAATGCAAAAAAACAATTAATGAAAAATTAACTGTTGTAGTTGTGTAATAGATCATTAGGAGGATGTATTTATAGTTTCTCAATTTTTTGTGTTGGCAAGTGTTGGAGTCTGGTCACTTTTTTTTTTTCATTTTGGAAACCAAGGTGTTTGTAAAGTAGTTCATTAGTGCTGTTTTTAAACTCTTTTAAACTCCTTTTTAAACTTTTTGTTTGTTTGTTTTGTTTAGGGTATAAAACATGTTGATCACTTTGGCTTCATTTGCCGGGAATCTGTTGAACCTGGGTTAAGCCAGTATGTTTGCTACGTGTTCCAGTGTGCAAGTGAGTCTCTGGTGAGTATAAAAGTTAGCTATCCTAACTTTTCCATTGGAGCATGTCTAAAGCATTTCCTAAGCCATGGGAATCTCTGCTCTGCTATATCAGCTGAGACTCAGTGATCACATGTTCTAAGGTGTGAGATCTCAACTATGAATTTGAAAATAAGAAAAAGAAAACACATACATTCTGTTCATATATAGCCTTATCCTGGTACTCTACCATGTGGTTATTAGTAACAAATGGAAAGAGTCCAGATGGATGAGTTCACACGCAGGCTGCAAGCATATTTGGACTTTGTATTTGATTTTAACTCTTGCATTTCTGATTGTTGAGACACTTGGTTGCCTGTTAAATACACAATTACATGTATTGAATCAGTAACAAAGCTGATGATTAAACCCAAACAGACTTTTCCGGGTAGGGTTTCAACTACTGGCCTGATCCTGCATGTGGCTTCTGTGTTTTTGCTGTAGTCTCTCTTGTTCCTCAGGAGAGGAAAATAACAGCATCTGATCAAAGAAGCAGAAAACCTAAGTTCACACATGTTATGTGTGGATGTATCCAAATGAAAAGTCCAATGGGCATTTGATGAAGTATGTATCAATGAGTTGAGGATTTCAGTGACAGCGATTTAACTGATAGAGATAGTTTAATAATGTGAGACTTACAGGAAATTATTCTGGCTACTGCATTTTTATTTTGAACTCTGACACTTAAAAAGAAATTGGTTTCTGTTCCGAAACATATTTGCTACTTATGGCTGTGCTAACAGCTGTTAACTCTTTCAACTAAACTTAAAAATCACCTTTCTACCTAGCTGAAAATGTGATTTCTAAATCCGGTAGCCAACTTGAGAGTTGATAGATTTATGTCAGTAAAGCTTCTAACAAGTAATGTCCCTAGGTGTACGATGGTAGCTGAGGCTGTGCTTTTATCAGGATAAGAGTTTGTTATGAGATCAGCTGACTCTTTGTACTAACATGAGATGTTACACCTGACTTATTGATAAATCTGACCATGAATAATTTAGTTCAAAGATGCTTAAAATGTGGTGTATAAAGAAAACACATATCTATGAATCCTTTTACATAGTCAGCTACTGCTGTATGTGGGTACGTCCACATTGCAATACGAAATGAACAAATTCTTTGACACTAGCAGCAGCGCAGAGCTGTAAAAAACAAGAGCTGTCTGGATTCTACACTGCCAGACTATGTTAGTAGTCTTGTGCATATTGGCTCTAAACCTAGCTACATCCTGTGCTACAGTTCTCATGATTTCAGTGTGGTCAGAATCTATGCGCTTAGCGCTGTCCTGTGTATCTTCCATTCAAGATATCTTTGCTAACTTACATTTAAGAATTACATATCAGCATTACAAGATGGACATTCATATTTCAACGGCCTGCCTTATTGCTAAGAAGGGAGAGCATTGAGGAAATACTTGTAGTGCTTAAAACTCTTTTAAAAAATCATAAATCAGGCCACAATTAATTCAAGTTTCCACATTCAGGTGCATTTATTATATTTTATTTTTGCAACTGACAGACCTTCAAAAGAGCTTGTATATTTTCAATGTTAAACTGCATGATTTTTGTCTCACGTTTCAGCTTTCTTCAACCTTTTTATACAGTGCAACAGGTAAGATCAAGGACATGATTCTGAAGTAGAATACTTATTTCTTTTCAAAGGTTGTCTTCAATCTTGCCTCCTTCTTTCCATGCTAATGCAAAGACATGGGTAAACAGCTTTTAATAAGGATTGTGTTGCCCTAAAATACAAACACGGAAACTCCAAGTGCTTTGTAGTATATTTGAATGGGTGAGGAGAAATCCTGTCAACTTTTGACCTTTCTATGTGTGGGAACATAGCACTACTATATTTATGGTAGTGGAAGAGAAAAGATCAGGGCAGACTGCAAGGTAAGTCAGCAGTAATTATAGATGAGTTATTGGTTGCAGTGAAGCTGGTGGCCAGTCTGGTAGTCTTTTGGTCTGGAGAAAAGTGAACTGCTGTGGGAAGCTCCTGGCTGCCAGCAGGAGAGGTCTGTGGGGTTTTGTGCTAAAATAATTGAGAAGGAGTAAGTGCAGGAGAAACTCGAAGCTAAAGAAAAGAAATGAAAGTTTTTTTTCTATTTAGTCAGTAACCTTGAGTTGCTGCAGTATGATTTACAAAATCACAGTTTCTAAACGAACTTTAAGATGGTGAGCATCCATACAACTCATATTTCAGTGCAGACTATGGAAATGTAGCTTGCCAGAGAAGATTTTTTTCACGCCAAAGAGGTGGTGCAGTTCAACAGCAGAATCTTGGTAACATAGTCTGAGATCCTTGCACAATGAGTACATGATAAACTGCTTTCCAAAATTGTGGTTTTATTATCATTTTTGCTATTAATGGAAATTTACTGTACAGCTCTAAAGCTCTTTTCAAGTATACTGACGGATGAGTTTCTAGGTACCTTTTTTCTTTAGGAAATGCAGATTTTGGACATATCCCAGATGCAATGGGAGCTAGATGTGGAGGCCTTTCTAAATACATATTTCTGTCGTCTATTCTTATATGTCCTTTTACCTTTTGAAGTTCTTTACATTGCTAAGGCCTCTATAAGCACAGTAGTTGGAAGTTTCAGAAAACACATGAAAAACATCCAGTTAACACCTCGTTGCCTTCGTCTTCAGAGAATAGGCTGGGGATACAACCTTGAAATCTTTAGAAAACAACAAACAGGTTTCTTTGATTGCAAAACGCCTGTCTTCGATGTGATTTATAAACCTTATTTGATGTATATAGTGTGGATTTTTGTTTATATGCTATCTTTTTGCTCCTTCCCCTTTAGGTTGATGAGGTAATGCTTACCCTGAAACAAGCCTTTAGCACCGCTGCAGCTCTTCAAAATGCCAAGACACAGGTTAAACTGTGTGAGGCCTGCCCAATGCATTCATTGCACAAACTTTGTGAAAGAATCGAAGGTAACAGCTGAGTTTATTTTCATTTTTTTATTCTGTTTATTCTAGAATTGTTATACTATTATCATAGAATCATCATTATCATGTTCAATTTAATTATGTCAATTGTGCACTTTCAACTTATGTGATGTAAGAACAGAGGGAAAAGTACCCCAATAAGGAGGTCTTACCATCACTTTCCAGTCTGTACAGTTAAATGGAGGTGACTGTAGTAATGCTATTGCAACTGAGTGTAATACAGCTTGTATTATATATATGTACTCTTTCATTGTCATACTTCTCTTAAACTTTGAGAGCCAAAAAAACCAACAGCTCTTCCTTTTGTTATCCTGAAGATGCATTCTTTCAAAATGGATCATAAAAAGAGAGCAGTGATCAAGAAATGGTCTTTCTTTCTCATGTGTTCCTTCCTTCCTCTGTGTTGATATTTTTTGCCGTTTTTTTTTAACTTAAAAAAAAACTTTTTTGTTTTCATTCTCTTATATACTTCAAAGCGTGGTTTCCTTTCTATTATAGGAAATAAATTAAGATAGAAGATTAATATCTAATAAAGTCAAGGCAAACTACCTGACTTCAAATATGAATCCACAACCCTTTTTGATTTCTTGCAAAATACATTACAAGATAGAATTCCAAAAATATTAATTGCAGGATCCTATTTTTTGTAGTCCGATATGTCTCCATGGAAAGTGTTGTATGCAAAAAAAAAAAAAAAAAAAAAAGGGAGGGGGGGCAAGTATGTTACAATATTCTTGTATCTTCTGGTCTGGTTGCAATGATGATGACAATTACCAGCTCTCTCATTCATCAAAAGTCAATATTGCTAATTATCTCCCTCTGGTGGATGAAAAACAAACTATAAAATTCTAGTGGAGAGGCATTTTTTTAAGCTTGTGACTGATGTTTTCTGTGTTCAGCAACAGGCATTCAGAAGTGATAGACATTAACTGGGAAAGTCTTCTGTAAATGGAAAACTACAGGGGCTGCTGTATAAGGCAACATAAGTATCTTGAATATGAGCACTTGCAAGGGTTAAGTATCTGGCATCAAAATAAAATCTTTTTTGGGGTAACAAGTTGAATAACATAACAGAAATTTCTTACTTTGTACTTAGTGACTGAAAGACTTTAGTCTCCTTTTCATTTTATTTTTCTTCTTGGTTTAGAATCTAGAAATTTATCATAATGAAACCCAGGACTTCATGACTTTTGAAAATCTTTATCTGCTGTGATTGCAATTGTGTATGAATGATATCTACCCTGGGTGGAAAAACATATTTTCATCTGATTTGCTGGGGTTGTTTTCCCCTGTTTTTTTTATTTATTTATTTATTTAATATTCCTAGAATAAGGTCTGTAAGCAAATGTAGACTTTATCAAAGATAAGAATTTTTTTTTTAATTTTATTTTTTAACGTATTGCTTTTATTCAGCTCTTGCTTTTAAAGGTAATGTCTTCTGTTCTCTGGTATGACCTGCACCCTGTTCTTTCCTTGTCTAGAAATTCATATAAACTTTCAATTAAAAGCCTCTGAAAACTTCTTAGTATCTTGTGCAATGAGTATCTTTCAAGTTATATCCCTGATCTGTTTCTCTCTTCCTCCCGTCCCATACAGATGTCAGGCTTCCGTCATAGTGATCTCTCGGTACTAGGATGGCAGATGTCAGTGGGGTAGGGACTGTAACCTTATACTCAGGAGCCAGCTGCTTAGCTGCTGTTAGTTCTATTTTTACTGCTAATGAAATAAGAAAACATATGGTTTAGCAAAACCTGAATTATCTTGTATCAAGTACACCACAGGTATCCAAATATCATACATCAAACTTTTTTGAACTTAAATGCAAGTTTATACCTGTAAATTAACATATTTTTTTTTTCAAAAGTGTTTTGAGAGATCATTTGGGAGTCTAGAAGCTTTACTTTTCTTTTCTCTTCTCAGGGCTTTATCCACCAAGAGCCAAGCTAGTAATCCAGAGACATCTGTCATCACTAACTGATAATGAGCAAGCAGACATTTTTGAACGTGTTCAGGTAATAAGTTGGAAGTTATTGTCTCAAATTTGAAGAAGACAATGACAAAGTGAACTAAACATTTTTTTTGTTTTGTTTTGTTATGATGTTGATCTAGAATTCACTACTGTTCCACCAAACACCATACTGAAATAGCATGATCCAACCTAATCTAATGTATGGTACACTGCTTTCAGAACAGTTTTGGTTTCCAAATCTGCTGAAACTTTCTGTGTTCATACCCAGAGATTTTTTTTATTTTCTTTTACTGATCTTAATTCTTCATCTGTAAATATTTTTTTCCTACCTGAAAGTGATGTGGAAATGAGTTGAGTGAGATATGAAGGTATCAGGCAGGTGGTGGGCATTTTCAGAAGCTCTCATTTGACTTAAATTCTGAGGCAAAATGGTGTATACAAATGTACTCAAGTGGATCAACTACACAATAATTTAGGTTTCTAACAGCTACACTGTTTTCTAGTGGTCTCTAGAAGGGAATGCCTGTTTGATTTATGTGGGTTCTTTATTCCATTTATAAGCTTAGACAGTGACAGACAACCTTTGAAAACAAAATGTGTATTCATAAGGCCTCCTTCCCTCTTTGTCCTGCAACCTTCTCCATATGGAAAGTTTTTGGTCTGTTTTGCTTGGGAGTATGAAGCCACACAAATTATGGTGTAATACAACACGTTAATTGTGCACTCTGGCATCTGGACTGTCAATATATTAACTTCAAAGAATACATACATATGGAAATGAAAATAAGCAAATCATGACTTGAAAGACAACTTTTTTGTTTTCTTTGCTGTTCTTGACAGAAAATGAAGCCTGACAATGACCAGGAAGAAAATGAACTTGTGATCCTACATCTACGCCAACTCTGTGAAACTAAGCAGAAAACACACATTCACATTGGTGAAGCACCGTCGGTAAAGCTGAATTTTGTATTATTCCTCTCCCTCTTCCACATCCTATTCAAATGCAACCTTGAATACCAGAGGGGACTCTGCTAGAGTTCATCAGGGACAGCTGAAGCTGGGTATTATAATTGAGAGAGAACTGTGAAAGTGACATGATTTGGTTTGATTTACTGTGGCATTTCCCCCCCCCTTTCCCCCCCCCCCCCTTTTTTTTTTTTTAAAGTTTGGGGGCAGAAATGGAGGGAAAAAGACAAGCAATTATTTTTAGATCTCAGTTTCTTTACAGTGTGAGGATACCACTTCTTCTCTCCTTTTCCTTCCTCCCTGACCCCTATTCTCAAACAGCCATTCCTACGGAGAATAAAGTAAGAATGAAGAGGGCAATGGCTTCAGTTTAAACTACAAGCTTATCTAGCAAAGGAAATGGATAACAATGTTGTTAAATTGATATGCTTTTTCACGATAGTCTTAAGGGATTAAATGTTCCTTTAACTACTTCTTTTTTTAATAAAGGCCAAGGATGTGTTGTTTATTATGTAACTTGGTGCGGCTCTAGTCTTTGGAGGTCTGCAATTGCAAAAAGAATTGTCAAAGCTGAATAGTGTCCTTGTTCATTTCAACAGATTACTTCTAACAGTGCAATTCCAGAAAACACCACCAGTGGTGGCAGGTTTAAGCTTGACATTCTGAAAAACAAGGCCAAGAAATCCTTGACTAGCTCCCTGGAAAATATCTTCTCAAGGGTAAGATTAACAATTCATTGTCAGCAGTTCTCCCTGATATCCTTGACAGTAAAATCCTATCAGATTTTTTTCTTCCTCAGTCTAAATACTTTATGAAGCTAGATCACTGTTTTGAAATCTGAGGGTTATAGCTGGACTGATGGTGCCTTAACGATGCTAGAAAGCTTATGGTAGGGTCACACACACACACAGAGGAAAAATGCAACTTTCTGAAAAATGAGCATTCATTGTATGTGGCAAGTGAATTAGCTGAGCATTATCAGATGTTTTGCTTCAGAAAAAAAAAAATTACTCAGGATGGTTTTATGATCCCATAAAGGGATATATTAACTATTTTTGAAAGCGAATAAATGTCTTTACATAAACTGGAGATTTTTGTTGTTCTGAGAATTAACATTGCCTCTTATATCTAAAAGCTCATGTTGGTCATTAACAATTTTTGTACAGTAGTAGCAAAGTAGTCCTTCTGCAGGAAAAAAAACACAGTATCTTTAAAAAAAAAAAAGTGAGTTGCTCCTCTTATCAGTGCTGCTAACTAGGTGCGGTGTGGATAATTGCTGGGAATATCTCATATTAATTAGCCTTTTAAAGAAGAAATCTGAATTTCAGATTTTGCTTATTGTCCCTTGCTTAGGAGGGAGAAACCTAAAAACAGAGAAGAGGCTTATAGAGGAGTAACTAAAGAAGGCTGGGTGCCTGGGATCCTGTATGGTGTTACAGAGAAGGTGCAATGAGCTGTGATATTAAATGACAATGTTCAACTATAGTTCAAGCAGTGAAGTTAAGCTTCCGCTAGTAATTTTAAAAATACCGTGTTAAATCAAGGCTTAAGTTGCACTTTTCCTGCAGCTTGTATGGGCATGTCATAAAGTAACCTGCAATCTCGAGATGCCACAGATGTTCCCTGTAAAAGAGGCAAAACACTATTTGCCAGGGACAATCCTTAGAACAGCTTGTACTTAAGGTTAAGGGTGAATTTCACCTAGGGCTAAAGCTCACCTGGTCAAACCTGGCTTACTTTTGGTGGCAAATTTTGCACACTGGGAACTTGATTTGAGTATGGAGAGGGAGCAAATAAGAGATGTTGGTCAGAAGATACGGATAATTTCAGCAGTCTGAAATATCATCGAATGGTGACAGCTAAAGTCATGCTTCTACTGAGTCTGATTTCCTTTCCATGTCTAAAGGACATGTGACTGGAAGGTGATCTAGCTCTGATGGTGGGGCACTAACCCTGCAGTCATTGTGGAAAAGTTGAACGTCACTGGGAGCATCCCAGTAAAGCAGCCCTGCTGTATATGGACACAGTTCTGTGATTATGTGAAGGAAAAATCATTTAGAAGAAATTCACTGCTTAAGTTGAAGTCTCTCTAAAGGGAGACAGCTTATCTGTTGTTTTTGGTATAGTTTGTTCCTTTCTCACTCACAGGATCTCTGAGCCATGCTACATGTTACAGTACAAGGTTCTACTTAGTCTGTGATCTAGTTTAAGGGGACACCCAAATCTGCACTAGGGCTGTTTTAAGTTTGCCCGTTTATGAAGCAAACTTGCTGCAGTGAGAAAGATTGTCTCATCTTTTGCTAGAGATCAGGAACAGCAGTATATTGCAGTGAATCATGATGCACACAGGGATCATCACTGCAGATTTATTTAAAGGTTACACAATAGAAGAACTAGAAAAATAATTTACAGTGCAGATCAGACACTATTAATTTGGTTAGATCAGGTATATATGATTGTTTCTATACAGCGTTACTGTACATGCACTGTGTGCATTCTGAGTGATATGTGCATGCATGTGTTGTACAATGACTGTTTTGATAATTCTTACTCTTCAACAGACTACTATAACAAGCCTAATAGATCATGGTTAATTTCTAAAGGTATTTAGGCACCAAATACCCTGTGGTGTAGTGGTCCTTGCCCTTAAGTCAGCTGCAAATTGCATGGCATTAATGTAAGGGAATGCAAATTGTGCGTGACTTAACACCTTTATTTTTAAAGTATAAATAGTAACAAAGATTCTAGGAAAGAAATATATTTTATAAAATTGGCATACAGCATCTTACTGCATATAAAAAAAATAAAGATTTAAATAAAAGTCAGCAAATGTGGGGGGAGACTTAAACAGCCTCAATCTTAGCAATGTAAGTATGCAGTAACCAGGTATCTAGGAGCACTTTAAATGGGGATGGCTTTCTAGCTAGATAAATAACATCAAGTGACATTTTAAGCTACTTGAACAAGTAGCTGCTCACTGCTGACCATAGGGAAACATGCTGGGTTTTGTGCTCTGGCTTCTTACTCCCACAGGAATGTCACTTTTTCACTTGTTTGTTTTTGCTGGAATGGTCTTATTTTTGTCAGGTTTGAACTGGAAACAGGCTGTGGTTTTCTAACGAGATACCTCAGAAAAAAACAAACATTACCTCTGTTTGACCTCCTGAACACGTTTCTACTAGCCCATGTTGCACTAACCTTTGTGTTTTTCTGAATCAAAAAGCCTTTCTTACGTTGCCAAAAGCATGTGTTTTTAAAGCTAGTAAGAAACTTCTGGGTTACCCTTTGTTTTATTGTGAGAGCGTCAGTGAAGAGATTCTTCAGGCAGAGTATTCATTGGTAATGAGCTTAAATGGGATAATGTACTTAAGGGGCACTGCAAGTCTTGAAAATGAAAATAAACCTCACCAGGAAAAAGTAGGCTACATAAATGTTGCTGATGTTGATAAAACTCTGCCCTCTAGTTGCAAGTATACCAAGAAGAGCCCTTGGTCTATCTATAGTTTTCCTAAAACCCCTATTTTTTTCTCCCTGTTAAAGTATTGAAAACAACTTACTTCAGCAGTTGGTAATGCCCAGCAGCATATGTCACCCGTGTTTTGTGGGAGTTAAAGACAGAGGCTGAAGGTATTAAAAAGCATTGCTAATCTATCACCTCTTTCTGTGAAACCAGATGACTCTGAACAGGTTTGGCAAAGATCTACTAGCACTATCAATTTTGGCTCAGCATTGTCATTGAAAAGGTTTGCTTGGATCCAACCTTATTTAGTTGGACTTGCAGCAAAAGAGCACTTGTCTCAGTTTCAGTGCTTTCTTTACTTTTGCCCCGGTGGACTTAATTTGTCTGAAATCTCTGGATATGTAGTGAGATCTCTGCAATTGTAGCATATCAAGTGCATCTGATAGCTGCAGTGCAGGCACAGTATGGAAGTCTGGAGATTTTCTGACTTGACTGTTTAAGCCAACTCAGCTATTTTGCCTCAAATGGATGAAGAAATACTCGGTTGCTTAAGACAAGAGCTGTAGGGTTAAAACTCCTGGGAGTGGGGGGAGAAGATACAGTTCTGCCAGCTAAAGATTACTGCTTGCAAAATCGAGTGCTTGCCCTATTACGTGTGGTCTTCTGTCAAATGTATTGCATGCCTGAACTGTCCTGTGTTCACCTGCACAGCTGTTGTCATCTTTGTTTAACCTTTGGAAAAAGGAGAAAAAGCTTGGATTAAATTATTCACTTTTTTTTCATGTAGGGAGCCAACAGAATGAGAGGCCGCCTGGGAAGTGTGGACAGCTTTGAGCGCTGCAACAGCCTTGCTTCTGACAAAGTACGTAAGGAACTTAGTTAAAATTGGCACGCGTTCATGCATGGGTGGTAATGAAGCATAAATATGCCTCTTTTCAGTTTGAAGGAAGTAGCACAAAGCACATCAATTTACAAAACTCAAATAAGAGTTTCCACTGAGAGGCGGAGGTTGTAGAAAAGCTGGAATATATGTTGACTTGGAGCTTCAGCTTCAATCTATTGTTTGATTGCCAGTCCATTGGCTTTTTTTTTCTTTGTTTTATTTTGTTTTGTTTTCTTGTACATTTCCCTTGCTTTTACAAAAAGCAAAGTGCTTCTGGTCAGCTTCTACCTTGTTTTGCTGAAGCAATTGAAAATGGTCCTATCTCAATAAAAGGAAATGCTCTGAAGGTGAAGAATCCTTTCTGTAAGTAATAGTTGCTTTAGGGAAGTTAAAATATTGACCTAAAACCAGCTGTTGGGCATGCTTTACAGTGGCAAGGGGGCGGAATCCTGTTCACTTTCATTTTATTTCCTGTTTTCAATGTTTTTCCTCTTACATCATGTGAGGATTGGTTGCTGTTTTTCCCAGGAGATGGAGATTCTGTTATGGTTTTCCTGCCACAGTTACTCACAAACTGGCTGTGTAATAACAGCCTCTTTTCCAGGATATCGCTTTGACGGTACAGGAAGCATGCTCGTGATATGTCGAGGAAACTAGCTAAAAGCAGTTTCCCTAGTCTTTTCAGTCCCTGTGTTCTCCCGAAAGAGCCAGAAGTCTGGTAGCTGGAATGCTGATCTTTGTAAGAGGATGCCAGAGTAATTAGTATGTTTTTGTATTGTATAGAAATTTTTATTCCTCCTTTCCGTTATTTTTTTTTCCCAAGAAGGATGCTGCTGTCTTAGCGTAAGTTATCAGAGGATGTCTGCTTTGGGTGATAATTAGCATACAATAGGCCGTGACCAAGAGGGAGGAGAGGCTTTGGTGCCCCGATGCGGCGCAGGGCTGGCGGGGTTAGGCGAGCTCTTTCAGGCCTCACTCGTCCAGGACTTCCTTCCAGGACGCTTCACCGAGTGATTCTCCACCGGCCACTCCTCCGGCATCACCCGTGTCCTCGGCCTGGCAGCCGTTTCCTGAAGAGGACTCAGACTCCCCCCAGTTCAGGAGGCGCGCACACACCTTCAGCCACCCGCCCTCCAGCGCCCGGCGGAGGATAACCTTCCAGAACGGGAGGTCCCAGAGTGCCCGGTCCCCGCTCCTGCGGCAGAGCTGCGTCGAGCCGCCGAGGTGAGTCGGGGCTTGACATGCCACGGGCCTCTTCCCACCTGACATTTCAGTACACTAACTTACTATGTATTCTGTTTCTGCACTGCTCTGCGTTTATTTTTTTTTTCAACCTGTCTTCTCCACCTCCGAGTAGTTTGGTGCTTTGCAGTAACTCGCTAATCCCCAAATTAGTGGTAGAGGGGAAGCAACAATCCATCGAATTGATCAGCAGGCTGGATGCCAAGTTGGTTGGTTGTTTATTGGCCAACTTTGAGATGAGTCTTTTTGGCTGTGCCTTTTGGAGGCTGTCAGGCCTTTCAGAGAAGAGATCCCTACCACTTCTAACTGCAGAGACAGTAGCCTGAGGGTTTGCACTGGGATGAAAAAAAGCACTATCAGCTTCCAATGTCAGCTGCTGTGTTCGCCAGGCTCCTGGAGAGTATGCCCAGAATTAAAACTACTGAAGAGTCTCAAAAAACGACTTAAGGATTAAACTCCTACTGTGAACTGTGAGGCATGTGATTTCACTGTTTGCTTTTCTCAGGAGTTTCCCTCTGTAACTCCTTTTCCCTTCCCATTTGGAGGCTCTCCAACTAAATGTCATGTGGGATACGACTACGTCAGGAGCGTGGCATAGCTTGGTCAGGAGAGGTCCCCATAGTTCACTGTGGACCTGCTTGGATGTGCTTAACTTTGTCTGCATCCTGCCTGTCTGTAGTAAGTCACCGAGCAAACTGCAAAACCTTTACAAGTCTCAGGATGAATTTTCTGTGCTGGAGAAGCACTTTCTCCAAACTAATCATCTGGTGCAGTTCATGGCTGCAACTTATGCTTCTTGATGACTCTTTCTAAATATGGCTTTAAATAATGTATCACGTGCTTGGTGTCTACATTAAAATATGAGTATGAATGCCATGCTGGCTTGTAGAGAAAGACAAAGAATTTTATTCTTATGGGGGGTGAAGGGTAAGAAACCAGCTTTGAAGTAACTTTGTTACATTGTGTTTCTGAAGAGAGAACTATTTTTTTTTTTTTTTTTTTTTTTTTTTTACTGAGATAAACTTTGGTTATTTTTTTTTCCACTTTCCATGTTGTATGCAAACAGGAAGCCCTGGCAGTTCAAACTGAAGGACTTGCTGACTTCACTTCTTTGTAATAACTTTAAAGAAGTCGTTGATTAATTCACATCATCAGCAGATTTTCAGTCAAAACAGCTTTGTAACAACTTGGTTCTTGGCTGGGATTTGCAGTCTCCCCTTTCCTATTGGGGATTATCAAAAATGTTAAGTAGAGGAAACTGAATTGACTTTAATGTCCCCCCAGCACAGATTTTCTCTAAGTAATGTTTAAACATATAGTAGGACTGTCTTCCTTGATTAAAATACTCAACAAATAAAATCAGAAAATAATTCCAAAATAGTGCATTTAAATAATCTCTACTTTGTATAATGTGTTCTAGGAATCCACTTTAATTATTTTTAAAAGCAAGAAACAAGGGGAAAAAAAGCAACAAGGTGGTCTATGTTATTGGAAGCAAGTTTCTAAGGATTTTTTTTTTTATCATTTCAGAAAGTCTTTCTGAATTTGCTTTGAGAATAAATAAGGCCAAAAATTATGGTCATCTGTCTGTTCTTAAATGTCATCAAAATAATTCTTAAGAGAAATCAACCATAACAATAAAATCAATGTTTATCAGGGAAACTGTCCAGTAGTGCATTTGGTATACTCTATCTTCTGGAAAATTGAGTTACTGTAAGCCAAAATGAGCTGCTTCGTCAGTATGTTTAATTGGGATATTTTGTTGTATCTGATTCCGTGCTGACACATCTATGTTCTCTTATTGCCTGCACAGCCCAATTGTTGGGGTTCGACGCTTTTTCAGTGAGAGTGAATCTACATCACCTGGTCTCCCTTCCTCTGTCTCTGCCCCTTCTTTCTTGAAAACCCTTTACCAGGGCTCAGGAAGGTTACTCCAGCACTCTGAAAATGACCTCTCCAAGAGGTGAGAGCATTGTCTCCTGACTAGTTCTTCAATGCCACCAACTTAACAACACGTTTCCCAGTGCAATGCCACACATGGGATCTCTCCCATCCTGCCTTGAGCTCCTGCATTTCTAACAGACTTTCTAAATACTTGATGCAAATCACCGAACAGGCTTTTGGCCAAAAAAGCCTGTTAAAAATAGAGGCTTGTCTGCTGACATCTAGTAACTGCGTCCTATTTCTGTTGCAGTGTTTCATATCTGCTGCATTGGTTTGTTGCTTGAAATGCAGAGTTTTTCAAGAGTGTTATGCCACTGTGATGCTTTCTGTGCTGAATGCATGTTGTTGCTGTGATTGTTGGCATATGAAAATGAGAGAAGAGCAAAGTGAGAAGACTACAGTACTAATGTGGCATGTCTGTACACAGGGAAGGGGAAATGCCAAGTTAGCTGAGTGATACTAGCTATGAGATGTTCAGAGGGAATTGCCAAGTGACTTCCAATTAAAGATGAGTGGGGAAGAAGCCAAGATGCAAGAAGGGCTTTTCTGACATCAGCATTAAAGACTGAGTATCTGGATGGAAGTTATACTTTTTAATATAAGAATAAGCTCTTCTTCAGGAGAGTGCTTGAGGAAACCGCTTATGGGTTATTCATCTGAAGTATGGCTCCTCCTTATTCACGATGGACCTTGTTTTGAACTTCATGATTTTTTATTTTTTTTTTTTTACCAGTTGCAAGCCTCTCTGTTTCTCTTCTGTCAATGACAACTTCAGTCTGGCCTTGTACACAGAACTATTCTGAGGTTTCTGCTACTCTTCATCTCTGAAGAAAAGTAACAATAGTTTGCATTTGTAACGCAAACAGATGATAACGAAATCTTGTTTTCAGGTGTGTCAGGACTCTACTACATGGGGATTTCAGTTCTCAGATGTGTGTGGAACTTCTTTAGGGGTGCCTAAAGACTTTTTAATTTTTTTTTTTTACCTTGTGGAATGCAGTTTCATTAAACTTGCTCACGTCATTATGTCATCTCCATTTTAGGATAGACCATAAGAAATTAAGTAAATGCACAAATTAATGTGACAGGCAGTTGATTTAAAGGTGGCTTTAAGGTACAGTTTGGGTTAGTCGTCTCTAATAGTATATAGGTTAGAGTAACTAAATACAAGGTATGTCATCCCTAAAAGCACACCATATCCTGCCTTGATTTTACTGACATTTAAAGTGTCTCTTCCCAGCCTCTAAGCTCTAACTAATGTACAACATGCACACAAAAACTCTAATGTGGAAATGACTATGAAACACATAGTCAGAAAATTCTACAGTAAAAGTCTTTCCAGCAGAATAAGCTGGCGTGCAAGTGCAATAAGGTGAGACGTCCTTACAGGAAGGTGACCATGTAGCCTTTGTGTCAGGACCCTTGCCCACTTCCCTCATGCCCCGAATTCCACAGCTTTTAAAAAGTAAATGGTAAATTACCTAGATTCCCCTTCTAATATTGAGGTAATATAAATCAATCATTCCTTATTTTTGAGAGGAATTTCAAGATCAACCTTAGAAATGTTTCACAGCTTTGAAGATGCAATAACTTTCTAACTGACCCTACCCAAGCACAAATGAATAAGCAGTAAGCAGTGTATATATTTGAAATTTGAGAGGAGAAATTGTCATCTCATCCACTAAAAGTAGGCCATTAATATCACCTATTCTAAACCTTGTATCCAGTAATAGTCACTATGTAAGTGAATCAGATGCCTAGATTTTCCTTTCCTTACTAGACTGAAGTAATACTAGACCAAGCAGCAAGTAAGTGAGTCGTTATATTAGAAATAAAGACAACTAATGGTTGCACACTGGGGTGTGCAGAGATACGGGTGGAAATATAACCTCTTACAGACTACCTTAACCACTTTTTTGTGTTCTAGTCCAACTTTGTTTCTGTGGTCCTTTCAGTTAGCAGTCTTGGTTCAAGCTGAACCAACTCCTGGATCACTTTTCATGGGCAGCTGAACCCATTAAACATAGTGTTCTGAATTTGGGGAATGTAGGTATTGACTAAGACTGTACTTAATGCCAGGTAGTTCCAAGATGAAGTGTCTGAGGTACTACTTTTCCTGGTTTTGGCTATGCGTGCTAGTGAAGGTATTAAGTTTTATTATAAGTGTTTTGAACAGCAAGATGGGGAGATCTTCAAGTTAGAAGTAATTTCCACAGGAAATTCTGCCTAAGTTTTGTAGTATGCAGGTTTCTGAAAACATTTAATCTTGAATTTGTGTAAAAACTGTGAAAATGGCATCTCATCAGTTATGGATCTTGCTGGGAGCAACTGGGCCTCTAAACTGTTGTGATAAGGAAATTGCAGTAGCCAAGGGCAAAGCCCTGGCAACTAGTTGGGTTTATTTTAGTGAAGTGTATGTGAAAAATACATCCAAAAAAACATGGTGAACAAATAATCCCCATATGGTGTGACTCAGGTAATCCAATTGTTATTTTAATTGGCTGATGGAAAATGACATATTTTCCAACTCATGTTTGTTCATCTCTTTAAATTTTCCCCGATTTAGCTTGCAAATGTGTTGATGAAAGTACCTTGTCATTCCATCAGGTCTGTGCATGAGAGGAAGTTCAAATCTTTCATGGCGTTCTTTTTCTCCTTTGGCTCTGTTCTGCTGAGAGGGCTGTCTGCTATCCTGACAGAGTATCAGGCTCAACATGAGGTGTTCCTACTGTTCTTGTGTGACTGTAAGTTGGAATAGAGTGTGGCAGCCACTACAAGATGAAGAACGGTAAGGTGTTAGGAGCCCTAATTAAAACTTTAATGCATTTTCCTCTCAAAGAATAATCACAGTGACTATACGTTCATGAAGTGTATCCTATCCATGTTGCACTGGAGGAAAATTCTTGACAATCTGATTTCCCATATTGCGTAGCTTTGAGGTAACACATACTACAGCAGGCAGCTTTTCTTGGTGTTCTGGTGAACTTCAATGTGCAGGAGCAGAGCCAGTTTCAGTCAGAATTCATTTTAAAAAGATGTTTGATTTGTAGCGGTCAGATGGGTTTATGCAAATAGCATCAAGTCAGGGTAAGCTGGGGAGTAGGGTGTTAAAAAGCATCTCTGCTTATTATATTTTTGTCTCTATGTATTGGCTGCTCTAGAGAAGATAATTCCAATGCACATTAGCATCACATTAAGCATATGGTCACAAACTCAGAAACTGATAGTAGGGGAAACTGCTACTAGGGTATTGGAGATATGGGGCACAGTGGCTCTTGCCTGACTGTAGAGATCTCCATCTCAGCTAAGCAACTGAGAGAAGTAAACATTTCTGTGGCACAATTGCTTTCATCCTAATTTGATCATCTTGTATTATTCTGACGTTTACAGAGCTGACCCTGCCTATATATCTACCTTTCTTTCTGAGTACTAATACAGTCACTTGTGCCAGTCACTGGGAAATTCTCCATTTAGAAAGGATGAATCACAGTCTAAGTGTCTCTTGACCTTCATTAAAGAACAAGCCCCAGTTGGCTAAGATTTAAATGGTTATTGTTTAAATGTCTCTCTAATGGGAGACACCTAAAGACAGGAGGAAAAAAAAACACATTCTCCAGAGAATTTCACGGTGGGAAAAGACATATCTTTTTTGTTGTGTTTGTGAGCATGGTGAGATTTTTGTTCTTAATTCTAATAATCACTGCTATAATGCTTTATGTACAAGAGAGATGTTTCCTGCTGTAAGGAATGAACACTATAGTAAAGTTGGGTGCTAACACAATATTAATAGGTGCCTTCAGAATGTCTTTACTGCAGTGTCGATTCAT
Source organism: Cygnus atratus (assembly GCF_013377495.2). Lineage (NCBI taxonomy): Eukaryota > Metazoa > Chordata > Aves > Anseriformes > Anatidae > Cygnus > Cygnus atratus. The sequence continues at coordinate 164,813,304 of NC_066362.1, forward strand.
TTGTCTAGAGAGAAGTCTAGAATGGAAATGGTGCACACATTTTTTTTTAATTTTGACAAATGTGCAGTATTTAAGATTGAACATAAGCAAGCTCAGGGATCTTTTTTAAAAAATCTTGTCTACATGGAGGTAAACAAATATGAATTTGTGAGCATAATCTGCTTTTAAACTTATATTTCTGTAATTTCTGGCTTTTGTCCTCCTTCTGGCTTTTGTTACTCTTGAAAGACAGGCCATTGGAAGAATCTTTTTGTTGTTTGCTTGTTTGTTTTTAATAGAAAAATAAAAGCACCATTTTTTAAGAATGGGACAACCTTCCAGCATAGGCTTGACTTGCACTCAGTTTCTCTATTCTTTGCATTGTTATACAATGGTAATTTAAGTTGACTTATTGACACTTAAATTTGAGCAGATTGCCTTTTCAAAACAGCTTCTTTCCTCATGCAGAAAGCAAAATACTTCAGAATAAGCAAAATAGCAAAAAGTAATTATTCAGAGTTAAGATAAATGACGGGAGCGAGAACCAATAGAGAGGTGTAAACTGATTGGAATTAGTTTTTCTTCTTCTCTGAAGGGAGGAATACTCTGTGTTTTCGGCTTACATATAGGCTTTTGTCATCTGAAGTCTAGGAACTGAAATATTACTTGCCTTTTTGTACTTGATCTGGGGGATTTTGTACCATGTTAGCCTCCAAGTTGCAGATTTGGTTGAGTTGAATCAGTCGTTACCTAGGGCAATCAAAATCAGAATTTGAAATGAAAGCAAATAGGGAAAACTTTGGCAAGAGCAGCAACAGTATTTTATTCTTGAGATAGTTGGCTTACATGGATTCAAATGCAAAATAATTCAGGTAAGTTTTGCGTAATGAATTCATGTGTATTGGGGTATCTTTTTATTTTTTTGATTTACCAGTCCGTGGGAGCACTTCAAAGAAAAGTTTTGGGAAGAGATTTGGGTAATTGAAACCAAGCAGTAAGCATGTTTGCAATAAGAATAACTTTTTTTTTGTTTTTCAAATTTTTTTTTCAACCTAGCTGTCTCATCTTTATACAGTGCATTATCTGATAGAATAGTGAATGGGAGGATGCATTGGTGAAATTGCATTTTTATCTCAGATAACTGCAACTCATAGATGATCTATACTCTCAGTCCTGAGTATTTGGGTTATCACCTGTGGCTGCTTAAGGATGAAAGTAAAAACTAAAATGTTTGAGACATTATGTTGAATTTATAGCTTTTCAATTTTTATAAGATACAAGCCAACTTATGCATTTTGGTTTCTGTGTTTGGTCAGTAGATAGGCTAAGTAATCTTATGGAGGGAGAACTACTGTTCTTCAGACTGAACTGTGATGCATTTGTCTTAAATGTAGAGTACTACCGTGTTGTCATTTTCCAAAACTCCATGTCAGAGGTATGTCAAGTGATTTAAACATAAACAGTATGTAAAGTAAAGTAAAGTTACTTATGTAAGTAAATATTTTTTTTTCTGGGAATTTTCTTGAATTATTTGGCTTGGCCTTTCATATGTCTGTTTTATCAAGCTGAAATATTTTATGTAGAAGCTGTACCATAATCTACTTGTCATTTACTTCAAAAAAAAAAATCCACTCTTGCAAATCATGTCCTAGTTTGCAGTTCAGTTCTTAAACATCTCTTCTGTAGTTCATTAAAATTTTATATACTGTCATCTCTTCATTTGTGGTAATTCAACTCTGATGCATTTAAACTTGGTCAGTTGTGGGTAGCTTGCAGTAGGACAGTAACTATTTGTAGAATGTAGTTGAGTTTTTTTTCTTTCCCTTCTTGTTGGTGCCTATATCAGTGCATAACCAAAGAAATATCCATCCTCTGCCTTGCCCTGGTGTCTAGGCTCTATGATCCATAGTTTACACAGCAGTTATACAATTTCTTGAGTCTGAGGTTGAGGAAAATGTCATTAAAAACTGGAATTAATGGTTGGATTATTTCTGCTAGATAACCCTGTGAAATGTGTCCCATGTAGATATTTAACCCTGTATGTTGTCAGAACAGGGACTTTATGGCCTTTTCTTAAGAGTTTTCCCTGTGAGTATTTGAGGTTGAGTATCACTGCCCTGACAGGAAGGTTGTGAAAGTGTCTCTCTTTCCCCGCACTGCGAGGCAGTGAAAACTCTGCTCTGCTTTCTGGTAGCAATGATTGAACTCCATTTAAGATTTTGTTGTTGATGTCATTGTTTTGGAGCTGCCCTTGCTTTTAGTCTCTCTGCTCGCATTAATAAACCTCTACATTTTGCAGGGAGCTGGTAATGAATGCTCAGATAGATATACCCTCCCACCCCCATTTCGAAGTACTCACAGAGCTGTTGCTGGCCTGTCTGAGCAGAGCACTTACCTGCCTGTGTTTTAAAATCCACAGCTACCTTAAAACCTGAAGTAACCTAATTTCTTGCAAATTTGATCAAGAGTGAAGCCAGCCAATTAAATTTAAGTATGGGAGATAGGAAAATCTAGGGATAAGTATTATGCAACTCCTGTTTTCAAGTTGGGAAATGTGTAACCAAGTTAACTCACAAGGTTTTTGCACCACCTTTCTGAACCACTTCATCACAGGATAGGTGATATTACCATTTTATTCTGACTTCATCCTGATTTTATTCTTTATTGTTTCATACCTTCAGATCTTATATTAAGCTATGACTTTTCTTTTTCTTTCTTACTTTCAAAATATCACTAAGGAAACTTTGCTCTCTTTTTATCTTCTGTTTCTTAAATTTTGGTGTTTTCACTGGTGCTCCTTGCCCTTTGTTGAATATGGCAAAGGGTGTGCATGAGACTTTCAAAAAATTTCCTCTAATCACTCATCAGACAGCTCTTTGAAAGAGGAGACGATTTAATGGTACTTGCTCAAAATGCCAGGGGAATTTTGGTAGGGATGGTGTAACAATAGAAATATAAGGCCTAAGAGTGGTATGATTTGCACACTTTGTGAGGTAGCACATAATGACTAATCCATTCCACTGTAAATTCTGGAACTTGAATGACTTAAACAGCTTAGTTCTGTAGCCTAAAATAGCTAACCTCTTATTCAGACTTTCCTGTAAATTTTACTACTGTAAGTTAAATGCTATTCCCAAAACTGTCTGTTTAGGGGGTACACTAGCCATGTGTAGATTTCTGTACATGGCAGCAGAAATCAAGTTTTCATTCCCTTGTTGCATAACTTCTGTTTTAAGCCCTGGAATGACTTAGTTTTTGTGTTCTAACAGATAATCTGTAGGACTTGAAATAGCGAGTAGTAGTTTCATTAGTTATTTATAAATAACATGAGTTGTTCTGGTTAATATATCCAAACAAATACATTTCCAGGAATTGTTGGACTGAAATACCTTTTGAAAACAGCAGCTCTAGATTCAAACTTGGTTTAGTAGTCACTACTTTGACAGCACAAACAGGGGTTCCTTCCTCCCGCCTTCACCCTCCCAGACTCTGTAAAAGTTAGCTCAGGAAGATTCCCACTAGGTTTTCTGTTGCTCTTTTGGTTGGTACAACATGGGGCTCAACTGAGACCACCCACCAATAGGATCAAGGGTAGGGAACTGAAGCATTACAGAAACTGTATCAGGAATAGCAAATAATTTGGACTATCTGTTATGTTACCTCTATGGGCTGTCAGCCCTGGATGTTTTTAGGGGAAAGCGGGGACGCTTGCTTCAGTCTGGGCACGTGAGCTTGAGGACACAATTATTTCTCTGCTAAGACGTGGAAATGGGGTCTAGTACCTGTGTGTAATAGTGAGTTCAGTTTGCTCGCTGAGGCTTATGGACATCCAGGAGCTGTTGTAGATCACTAGCATAGGGACAGCTTTGATCCACCAGGAAGGCCTGTCCTAGCTACGTAAGTTATCATTCAGCACAGAGTATTCAATGTGAAACGTGCTGCTTGGGATGGTTTAGCTGAAATTTCAAGAAGACATGGTCACGCCTCCATTGCAGGTCTCTCCTTTTGTGTAAGCCCAATGTGGAGAGACTGGCTGCAGCTGGAAAACTCTGGTCATGTGCGACTGACATACCACTAAAAGCATAGCAAACACCCAACTTACCGGGCTTCCTTTCATCTAACTGTTTTTAGGGACATTGTTCTGTAACATGGAAGTTCTTCACAGGCTGAAGGTTTGACTGCAGCTGCTGTTGGATACAGCAGTTATACCAGCGATGAAGATGAAGTTGCAGACAAATCTCCCAATATTTGATGGTGTCTTCCCAAAAAGCTCGTGGTTGTGTGTAATATGTAAAGCCAGCAAGGAAGGTGTGCTACAAGAAAACAGTTGGATACTTCTGTATTCAAGGTGAAACTGCCACACAGCACTCTACCTTGTAAAGCTTTCCAGCAAATGCTTCTGCAGGTTTTGTTGTACATTAGACAGTTTTAATAAAGACCTTTTGTTTGTTTGTTTCTTTTCTCTTTTTTTTTTTTTTTCCTCCAAAGATGACTTGCTTTGATCACCCAATCTGCTTCCTTTTTCCTTCAGTGATGGTGAGGGAAAGAAAAGAACATCAACTGTCTGCAGCAGCGAATCTCTAAATGCTGTGGGGGCCACGCTCACACCTCGCCGCATCTCCTGGCGGCAGAGAATATTCTTGCGGGTAGCTTCACCTATGAACAAATCTCCTTCGAAAATGCAGCGTCCAGGTTTGTGTGGTCTTTTAAATAAACAAACAGTTTTTACTGAATAGTTTGTACTGCAATATGTGAAGATATAAAAGGAAAAAGGGGGTCAGTTTGATGCAATGCTTTTGGTAGAGCCTCAGTAGGAAGAAGTTGAGCTCAGATGAATTTTGATTTTGGTTGCTTTGAACAGAGGATTCTGTCATCAGAAATGAAACAGATTGCAGCCTGCCCTGTCTGCCCTGGTAGCAAGGAACTAAGAACTGCCTCTTGCAGACAAAGATATCCTCTTTAACAGCTAGCAAATTTTTGCTCTAGCCTGCTTACATAATAGCAGCGTTGGCAGAAAATGGTAATTTTTCTGCTTTGTCCTTGTACTGCACATAGCACCTGTTGAGTGTGCTAATAATTCATATAGTTTTAGGTCATTTAATGTAGAAACCTGAAATCTGTGATGTAGTCCTGTTGGCAGAATTTACAGACTCTTTATATTTAGTGACCATACAGTACAGTAAATCTATACTGCAGCTTAGCAGATAGAGTAAATTGCTTCTATTACAGAGCCTGTGCTAAATCACAGCAGTAAACAAGTTCAGCAGTAAAGGAGACTTTATGGATAAATGTCTCTTTGTAACTTTAAAAGAAACTAGCAGGGGAAGGTGTTGAAATACTGGGTAACCCTAACACTTTATTTGAAAAAAGAAAAAAAAATCTCTACCGTTGAAATGCCTCTTTTTCTGTCTTTGGAATCAATGTCTTACTGGTGAACATGAAAGACAGCTATTTTCGTTCTGCCCTGACATAAATTTTCATGGTATGTCAAACAATCTGATTTTCCTGTAATAGCCTTCTGATTCTTTGCAGATGGTCACGACGGAAGTGAATTGTTACCATTATCCCCTCTTGCTCCACCCTTGGAGGAGGACCCTCTTATTTTAGCATTGCAAAATGAGGATGGTACAGATAAAATTGGAGAGAAGAAAAACTCAGAAGAGCTACAAAGTCTGTGGAGAAAAGCCATCCATCAACAAATTCTATTGCTTCGAATGGAGAAAGAAAACCAGAAGCTGGAAGGTTAGCTATTTAGAAAATGCCCTTAAAACTGCTACAGATTCTGCTACCTCACACTGAAAATTGTACTGGAATTGGGTGCCTCAAATATTGTTGTATTTCTGTATCTTCTGGGTTAACAGTACTATCATGAAATGTGTTTGCCCAGTCCTGTGTCAATTTAATGGGTTTTCTGTCCACCTGCCAACTCACTAAGTCTTCAGTTAAAGAAGAAAATGATTTATTTTTTTCCACGCTTTCTAGTGCATGTTAGACAAAAATTGCTACAGTCTGTGTTCTAGCTGACCTAAGTCCAAGAATTTTAATGTGAAGTGGCGTCAGAAGAATGGATGCTGTGAGAACTTTAAGTCTGGTAAACCTTGCCATCTATATCTCACTTCAGTCTTTTGCAGTTTTCTGACCAGGCTTTCTGTCTCTCATTAACCATATCATGATGGTAATGTAAACATTTGAACCCAAGTAGGATTTTTGAGCAACTGACTATTGAGGTAGGTCAGAAAGTTCTTTTTTCACACGATGAGCACCATACACTGAAAATTTAGCCTGCTTACATTAGGATCTGAAGTTGGCCATACTGATGTGTCAGTGGTCAGAGCTCCTGGCTAAAATATTTTATTATGAGTGGTCAGGACTTGCACAAATAAACAGTAGGATGTACTGTCTATCCTAGAATATAAAAGTTCTTGAGTATAATAGACTGAATAGCTTTCAATGCAAGTTAAAATTTTAAAATGTCCTCTCTGCAATTGCTGCCCTCATCTTCTCCTGTATGATGCTTAACCTCATTATATGGTAGTTGGATTCTTCAGACAAAACATCATGGTCTTATAAAGGTCAGTTAATTCTTTTTTCTTCTCTAGTGTTCCTTACTGAGAAGACAAGGAACGGAAAGAAAAACAGCAGGGCAGAAATCTTTCCATGTCCCTACAAGCATACATACTTGAATATATTTCTTACACATGTAGCATATTATTCTGTGTGCTTTCTCTATGCCTTTTCTCCCTGTTGGCACACACTTCTCTGGAAGCTCCTAGATTCATAGGGATCATGTAGAGAGGTGTCTGTTTTAACTTAAGCCAAAATCTTTGTTTGTTATTTTGTCAAATGGGCATTTTAATGTTGTGGGGTGGGAAAGCTGGATGTCTGCTGTAGTGACGGATCTCACGTTATTCCTTGTGGCAGTATGAGCTGCAGAGGGACAAACTCTTTTTCCATACCATCCCTACGTGGCAAGAGGTACTAAAAACAGCTGAGTCAGTCCAGTTCTGCCTGCCTGATTGCTCATAGTAAAAAACAATTGACCTACAATTAAAGGTACATCTTGGGGATGAAAAATGTAGTAAAAAAAAAACACCCATTTTTCTACTTGCTGCCAGGTTCCTAGCTGTGAATTTATTCACTGTATATGACTGGTTTAAGATTGGAATTGCTGTGGAATGGTTTTCAGTGATTTTCTGTTACATTTTGGTTGGTTTTATTTACAACATGTTAATAGAACCTTTTTTCCCTGTTCCTTTTGCTGTCGAGGAGACTTGAATACTATTAGCTCTTTGCTTTGCAGAAGGTAAGTTCTGTGAATTGCACAAACTTGGTTGTTTTTGTTGTTGTTTTCTTCTCTGAGCAGCTAAAAGCTTCTTTTCCTAGTCGAATACCTATAAATGAAAGTGCTACAAGAAGTAGCAGGCCACCTTGCAATGTGTAGAGCATTAACGGGGTTTGTTGCAAGTAACCAAGGTTGGCATAGTGGGTAACATGGATAATTACATTCAACAGGCAAGCTTGCTAATTTGCGGCAGGGTTAACTGCAGAGCCGAAGTACAGTGAACTTAATTACCAGTGCACTTAAGTGCACTTAAGTGCACTGGAACTTAAGTACCAGTGCACTTAATTCTGGAATTCCTTGTTGCCCAGAGATATGTTACTTTTGTCTTGAACCTGCCACAGACTTCCATACTGCTTGTAAGAATGAGCCTTCTCAAATGAAATAACAGAGCAATAGGGCAGAATTTAAAATAATTGGACTGCAAGTTCTTTTGGTGAGACTGCATTCCTGTTTTTACAGAAGAGTATTGCACCTTGCAGAATAGTTGCCTCCTCAAGGTCCCCTATAGTCTTCAGTAGATAGGGTCTCACTTGTGTAACATATGGCTTTTGAAAATATTTTATCACCTACCACTTTTGAATGGGCTAGGCAATGAGTTTACAGATTCATCAATATTGGCTGTATCCAAAGGTGATTAGGTGAAGGAACTGACTGTGTTGCTTTGCAGGTTGTATAATGATGTGAGAGTTTGCTTTAACGTAGAAATGATGTTGGGGACAGTGGTTCATCTGTAGGGGAAGCAGACTTCTGCAAGGAGTGAGTACTGCACACAAATCAAGGCAAATTTGGGGGGATAAATTAAATTGCAGGTTCCAGAGAGTATATTTTGAAATGCACAGTTCAGTCCAATTATAAATGAACATAACTTTGTAAATTAAGAGAGATTCAGAAATAGACTACAGTTCTGGATAGCAGTGGTGTGTAGAAATAGTGTGTTTTACTGCATGCGTGTCATGTATAATAAAATAACTACAGTTAATTTCTTAGTAATGGAAATGGAAGCTACTGCTCCATGAAATTTCAGAGTAATCTCATGGTTTTATGTTAGAAATAGTCCTCTGGAGAAAATATCTTGCCGCAGGTAGTCATGCAGCAAATCTGTTAAGTGTACAGTAATACATGTTCTGTGCTGAGGCACAGATGTTCCTTTTTGAATATGGTTCACATTGGATACCTCATTTTATTTACTTCTAATTAGCCTGATGGTGCCAGGTAGCAGTGCCAGCAGCTCTTATGACTCTCTTAAGGGACATGTAAAAATTGGGCCCACTGTGACAGACTTCACTTTAGAAGATTTGCCTAGCTTCTCTCCCTAAATCTCTAATATAAACATTAATATGTTTGAGATTTTCTATACTAAAACCATTCTGATCTTAAGTATAAATGAGAACAATCATCAAAGGTGTTTTTGCAGTTGAAAGCAGGAGCAGATGTGGTGAAGTTCAATGTGTTGAGTGGGTTTTTGTTCTTGCCCCAAGCCTTAAAAAATGTTTTGATGTACTTCATGAATTACTAATGTTCATGGCCCAGTAATAGAAGTCAAATTGCTACCTGCAGCATCTTAGGACAGAGGAGTGGGCCCATCTCAACTATTAACTAATGAATTGTAGATTTTTTTTTAAATCCCTAGTCAGATTGTCAGATAGGTTTATCTAACTCAAAGGCTTTTTGCATATTTGATGTTTTGTGTAGTTTCCTGATGTTATAATTTTTTTGTGTTCTCTTCCTTTGTTTTGTGCTGTAGCAAGCAGAGATGAGCTCCAATCAAGAAAAGTCAAACTGGACTACGATGAAGTTGGTACATGTCAGAAAGATGTCATAAATGTTTGGGATAAGAAGTTAATTAACTGCAGAGCCAAAATTCGATGTGACATGGAAGATATTCATGGCACTTTGAAAGAAGGTATTTACATAGGGTGACTTTTAACTATGAAGTCTCTTTTTTGTTGTTTTTGCCGTTGCCTTCTTACACCAAAGGAAATCCACCACCAGTACCCTCTTTCCAGTAGCAGAAAATCATGAAAAAATTGCCTTCTTTTTGCACATACTGTCACCTCCTACTGCCAAACTGAAAATACCTGCTGTTGTGTCTGTAACTTGCATTGTCAGCAATGTAGAAACATGTATATACTTCTAAAGTAGCATACTTCTAAAAGTAGCATCTTATCCTATTCTGCATGTAATTGTGCATTTCTTCCTGCTGGAGGCTAACAGCTCAGAGGTGGCAAACCAAGTGATGTCTGTGTCTTGGTTGCCTAATGTAATTGCTTGTTTTAATTACTATGAAATTGTAGTTAATGTTTAGTTAGTGGGACTGAGCTGAGTGAATACATAGTGGACAGCTTCTGAAGCTGTCTGTTGTAAGGGATGCTCCAGCCTGGTTAAGCCAAGACTTCACAAAGAAAATTCTTGCATGTTATAGCACTAAAAATATGCCCCTGCTTAGGCCTCTTGTATTGTGACTGAACTGCAGGTGTACCAAAAAGTCGTCGGGGAGAAATTTGGCAATTTTTGGCTGTGCAACATCGAGTCAGACACAGATTGCCAAACAAGCAGCAGCCTCCTGATGTCTCTTACAAAGAACTTCTGAAACAACTGACGGCACAGCAGCACGCCATCCTTGTGGATCTAGGTATGTCCATTTGTAGCTGGGAGATTTTTCTGAGGTGTTCCAAGTGTGTGAGTGGAAACACACCAGTCTTAATGGAACCTCTTGCTGGAGATGGATGCTGCTGTATAAACACCATTTTCTGTATTGTGAGGATACATTCTACCTATGCCACTTTGTGTCATAGGAGAAGAGAATATGAAATAAGTTCAATGGATACAATCTGAAGTCAGTGGTAAAATGTAGATTGATCTAAAATCAACCTGCATATGAAAGCAAAGGGAAAAGGCCTATGGGAAGAGAGATGGGCTGTTTATCTGAAGGATCTGTTTTTTTTTTTTAGAGGAACTGAATATCTACTATTCCTCTCTTTACATCAGGACGAACATTCCCTACACATCCTTACTTTTCTACCCAGCTGGGAGCAGGACAGCTATCGCTCTTTAATCTCCTGAAAGCATACTCTTTGCTGGACAAGGAAGTGGGTTATTGTCAAGGTATAAGCTTTGTAGCTGGAGTGCTGCTTCTACACATGAGTGAGGAGCAGGCCTTTGAAATGCTGAAGTTCCTCATGTATGACCTTGGCTTCCGTAAACAATACAGGCCAGACATGATGTCACTACAGGTAAGTCGGTCCCTCTGTTAGAGCAAAACAGAGTTTTGAATGAGTTGAGATCAATCAGAGGTTGCTGAATTTCTCCAGGGGTTTATGAAACTTCTTACGCTGTTTTGGAGATTGTAAGGTGCAAAAAAATATAACTGTTAAACCCCTTTCCAACTCTGAATTTGCAAACAAAGAAGTTTAGAACTTGCAGACTCTTCCTGTCACACATCCCCATGATCTCCTGTTTGCAAACTCTGCTTTCTCTGCTGTTTTGCTCTTCCTTTTCTCTTCCTCACTGTTCTCCTCTCTTCCTTATTCAAAAAAAAAAACAAAAAACAAAAAACAAAAAACACTATCTGCTTGCATCGGTACATACAGTTTAAAAATAAAATTTTGCTTTTCTTCTGTTCATACTTAGATTTTTCTCTTTGTAACTTAAAGTCAAACCAATAGTGACACCCAGTGGCCAGTCAGTGTACTCTGCAGGCCTCTCTTATATGATCTCTCATCTTTTGCCCCTCTTTTCTCACATTCTCGTCTTCTCCCACTGCCAACCCCAGCACAGAGGAAAAACAGACAAATTATTAATCATTTATTTTAGTTATGAAATGAGGCTTGTTCTTCAATATTGGTCTTTAATAGCTATCTACAAATACTTACGGCTGGTTAAGGAGGAGACAGGAACTCTTTCAGCATAGGTTTTTTTTTTTTTTTCCCCCCCATGGGAGATGCCCTGTTAAAGCTTGTATGTTCTGTTGCAGTTGTAGACTTTAAATAACATATGATGCTTTACGAGTATTCAGATGTTTAGGATTTCACCTTCTGATTTAAATGAGTCTGAAACTTTCCTCATCAGAAGCAATTAGGAAGAATTTCTTCCTACATTTGGGAAGGTTTACCACATGTAGCCCTGTTTGCCTTTAATTTACATGAGCTCTCTTCCCCCAAAATTTGCTCCTATTCTAGACAAAAGTAGAAGTTTTGTCTGCTGAAGACAAACTAGACTATTGAAGATGACATAGAGGATCTCTCTGAAGCCTAATCTTTTTTTTTTTTAAACAGGATTAGAGCACTTGCAAATTCTTTTTTGCATTTGCCATACTAAAACACAAGCAATCTTCATGCAGAATTAGATGCTGTTCTGTAGAAGAAAAATGTTGGATATTTCTTTAGGATAATGAAAACTTCTTACTTGACTTGCCCTTTTAATTGTTGTCAGGAAAAAGTAGTTTTCTAGATTCTTATTTCATAATGACCCCATCCAATAATTGGTTTATTGCCTCTGACATTTTTCTAATTTCCCATATAAATGTGTTTTGTATCAACACTATTCAAACTCTGCTTAATTAGCATCTTTGATAATTAAAGCAAAGACTCAAATGCATGCACGAATTTAACTATCTGGCTTGAATGAGAAGTGATCTGACTGTGGACAATACTGACTGACAGGTAGTTTCAAGTGCAGTCAGTTTGTGGTAGGGAAAAATGACCACTAAAAGTAGGATAGAACTAGATCCAGTAAGTAATTTTCTTATTGAGCAATAGATTCATATTAAAGATAAGGCACTGTTGACAGCAAAATTGTACCTGACAGGTAATCGATATATTCCTGCTTCTCACTTTCTGCTTTTTATGAACAACTTACCGTGGAATGTAAAATCAATATAAAATCAAAATCGCAAGGAAATAATTTGCTACAGAATGGTATTTTTAGTAACGAATAGCAACTTTTAACCAATGTGCTTTGCAGCCTTTGAGAGATTGTATAGCAGCACTTCTAGTATCAGTCTTAAATTTCTCTAGACTGCTGGCGTGCAGGAGGTGTGCTGGAAAATATGTACATGGTACATCTCTATTGACCCATCATATCTAATGTAGTGTGTACAGAAGCTGTAAAAAGTGATGACTGTGTCATAAGAGTCTTAAATGCAGCAAAAATATGGCCAAGATTCAAAGGATGAAAGCTGAAATACCTAAGTTTAGCCAGAAATAGTTCAACTCTGTAGTTAAGAGTTTTGACATGTCAATGACTTTACATTACTTGGAAAATGTGCCTTAACTTTCCTTGTTACAAGACTGGAAGTTCTGGTTTGTTGATCAAGTTAGATCAACATGTTCTCTTGCCAGAAACTCGTGAATCTGAACTGAAATGAGACTTCATTAATTAATAATCAGGTTCAAACTGTTCGTTGTTATCGACTACTGTCTTGGTTTTAATTCATTAGGGCTGGGTTGTTTATATGGCGGCAGATATCACCTGAGGCTCTAGGCAGCAATTAAGCTTCATTTTACAGTGCCATCTGTACTGAAGTTAATTTCTCTTGAGTGAAATGTGAATGGTTTGGAAAACTGAGTAAAGCTGAAATTTTCTTTCTCCATTTCCCTTCCCCCTTCCCCCTGTGCACTATAGATTCAGATGTATCAGCTGTCAAGGCTTCTTCATGATTATCACAGAGACCTCTATAATCATCTTGAAGAAAATGAAATCAGCCCCAGTCTTTATGCTGCACCATGGTTTCTTACACTGTTTGCATCCCAGTTTCCATTAGGATTTGTAGCCAGAGTATTTGGTAAGAAAGATTATTCTATTGCAATAATAAATAGAACAACATTGTCCATAATGTTTTCAAACTAAAAGGGAATAGTTTTCTGCATACTAATGATGTTTGGGATTACTGTTGTGGGTGGCAAGTAGCAATGGTCTTCATGCTGGGATGTCAGCTCCTTTTCAAAGAGGAATACCAAATGTATTTTTTGAAACATCAGACTTGGACAATTAATTATGTGTGCTGTTATTAACCAAGATTTGACTTGTGAAGTGAGAACGGCGGAAAATTTGTTGCAAATGTATTTTATGCATCAAGTGTTCAGTCTGATCTACAGAAAAGTTTATCTTGTTGAACTTGCAAACGGAAATTTAGCACAGTGTGTGTGGGAGAGAATGTGGTTTTAAAGAAAATATTTCTGAAAAACTGATTTGAAGTGCCTTCTAGTAAAAATTGAAGTAAATTTAGACTTAAAGGTTGTTATAAGTATTCGTGTATGTTGAAGTGTGTCAGTATGCATTCTGTTCCATGATACTCTTCAGATGTCTAGTACAGAAGCTTAATTACTGACTGTGTCTTGTACTGTTCACAGTATTAGCAAAACAAGTACTCGGTTTTGTATTCTTTTATTGTCAATAAAAACTGCCAGCTTAATCAAATCACTAGTAATGCAACATTTTATTTTATTTATTATTTTTATTACGTAAGACTTGCTATATTCAAATATATGCTTGTTGTTCTGTGGTGCATATTATATGCTTCCTCTTAAAAGACTTTTTTTTTTCCATTTGATTTTCTGTTTTCATAAAAGACCTTTTATACTTTCTTAAGAAATATACATTTTTGTCTCCTGTTTTATTACTGAAATGCATTTTTTCCACTTTTTTAGTTGTTTGTGAGGGTTTTCATATTTGTTTGCTTGTTTTTGACCTAGTAATTTCTCCATTCCAGAGGTGTTTTTACAGCAAACATTTTTTGACCACTTTTTGAGTGAACAAATGATTGCTGTATCTGTTTTTCAGTGGTATTCATGTGATTGATGCATGTCTTTGCTAGTAGGATTATTAGATTCCTGGACACTCAAGACTTTGGTTTTGTGTGTTTGTGTTTTTGGAACAATTGTCAAATACCAATAACAGGTGGTTAATGTCTACCAATCACAAATTATATGCTTATAGACTGTACTTATGCTGCTTGAATGTGCATCATAGAGAAGGGAAAGATTTGGGAACTGTGTATGAGAAACATGATTGCCTCACTGGTGTCCTGGTGCTACCCTGTGATACCAGATTAGGACCAGGGATGATCTTGCTGTATCAGTATCAGAAGCTGAGGATGTGGAGAAGCATAGCCCTGCTTTTGGTGGTGTGACAGAGCCTAACAGCACAGGAGGCTTATTTGAATTGCTCATGTGCTGGGTTCGTCTGTTGTTACAAGTCCTCTGCTGCTGCCAAGACTGTGTTTTTAGTTACAGTGATCAAGTTTCTAGTTTCTGTCCAGCAGACTGTCTCTACTGGCTTCTCTAGAGCCTGGACTTTCCTCTCACATCCGTGTAATTATAATTTAAGCCTCAAATCTTTACTTTGAGGTAATTAAATTATAGCCATTGTGATCACTGTGATGGATTTTGAAAAAAGTGTGGTTGGTATTGGAAGCTTCATGATCGTTTTTAAGGACTAGCTTCTGCATGTAGAAAACAGTAAAACATCAGTACATAGTGATGTGATCCACTTCCAAATTGTTTTTCAGTCATAGGTGCATTTAAAAACAGTTAGTAGTTAGTTAACAGTCTATAGCCTACAGTAGACCGTAATGAAATGTTTATTGCAAACAACCACTACAGACATAAAAAGCATGCAGTACTTTCTTTAATGCACTCTTACATCTGTAAGATGACAGGAGATGCTTTTATGTTTCAGCCTCATGCTGAAATAAGACAGATTGCACTTCTCCTGAACTGAATAAATTTGCAGTATGTTTGCTTAAAAAGAAAAAAAAATCTCAGCAAATAATATATTTATGCAATTGGAAAGCTCTCATTTTCAAGGTATTTTAATTATTTTCTTTTTTAGACGTTATTTTTCTTCAAGGAACAGAAGTCATATTTAAAGTAGCACTGAGCCTACTTAGCAGTCAAGAGACGTCTATAATGGGATGTGAGAGTTTTGAGAATATTGTTGATTTTCTTAAGACCACTATTCCAGACATGACTCAGCCTCAAATGGAAAAAATTATTACCCAGGTACAGTTGTTTTTCTCTTTTTTTTTTTCATTTAGTTTACTTTTAAAAGACCATGCCTAAGGTGTATGTAAAAGTCTTCTCAGTATGTTTCTTTTGGTATGAAATGCAAAGAAATCATCTTCCCGTAACTGGTGTAGGAAAAGAACATCAGGAAACACAACTGTGCGGGTGATGGAGAACTGGCACAGGTTGCCCAGAGAGGCTGTGGAGTCTCACTGCTTGGAGGTCTTCAAAAGCTGCCTGGGTCTGGTCCTGGACAACCTGCTCTGGGTGGCCCTGCTTGAGTGCAGGGGCTTAGACCAGATGACCCCCAAAGGTCCTTTCCAACCTAAAGCATTCTGTGACTGTGTGATGATCTGTTTTCAATGGCATTTGAACTACAGTTTTAGCAAGACTTTGTTTGCTACCTCAGCATAAATATAAAGGATATCTAGAGGGTTTTTTTGTTTGTTTTTGTGCCCCAGCTGTTAGGAAAACATGTCTTTGCTTACACATTTCACATCATCATCAGAGTGGTAAAAGCAGCCTATCTTCCAAACCTAAACCCAGCTGTCACTCCCTGCTAGTGGGTGAGCAGTCCAATAATTTATGATGGGAAGCAGAATTTGCCACGATAGGAAGAGGCAGCGTTACACTAATGTTTCCTCTTGATCCTTTGATCTCCTGGCTGCACAGGACTAGTTCCCACTGTAGAGACTCATCTAACACCTTCAACTTAAAATATCATGAATTAGGAGGTTTGTGAAGCCCTGCTTTTGTGGTCTGTATTAAAAATAAGGTCAAGTAAACTTTTACTGTTTTGTTGCACAGGCAGCTTCTGTCCTCCTGGGGATTGCTTTCAGAGTGCCTTGGTATAACTTCCCCTTCTCACCCTAACTCTATTCTTGTAGGTGTCACACCTGTCAGGTGCTTGGTGATAGAAGTAAAAGCTCCTCAGGAGTGACCCCTGCCTTTCTCGGGTAAGAGAAAGGAGGACTGGAGTATTTCATCCATGTCATTGAAACTTCATGGCAAAGGGTGAGAATGGAAGATAAACAAAGAATTGTTGATGTAAGGAAAGCACATGTTGAAGTTCCTTGTGAAGTAGTCAATGATTGGGATTTTCATCTTTTCACCTCCTCTTCCTCTGCAATGAAGCTGCAAATTAAACATGAATCTCAGTCTAGTAGCTTAACTGTGAACCCATGAGCAGCTTTCCCTGTTCAGGTGGCAAATCAAAGATAAGAGTTCTAGAAAACCATCTGCATATGCGAGAGCTCAGTTAATACTTAAACATACCTATGGCTTTGTTAACGCTTGAATGTTTCAGGTGCTGTCAGTTAATTCACTTGTAGACATCATGTAAATCTTCAGTTCCTCATTGCATTGACTGTGATCACAATGCTAAGCCTGTGTCAGGCACTTTAGTGTCTATCTTCACAATTCAGTAATTCTGGCAGCGATGGAGATGGTAGTTCAATATTTTTGATACTGTTGGAAATTAAATATCTGTCCCACATTCTGTGTGGGTTGCAGAGTATCCATGCTGTGATGAGGATGGTACAAGTGGCTTTGTGCAGAGCCATATCTGATTGAGTAAGGAACAGTTTATGTTGCCTGAGCAGAGGTGGGTGTTTTTATATGTGGGTTAGCATAGCTCTTAGATGAAGGTCACCTGCTTGCCTGTTGTATGGTGCCATGCTGATCAACCTTCTGGATCTGCATTCACATGCCCACTGCTTACATCATATTGCTCCTAGCTAAGTGGGCTGCAGGTGGAATTTGGCTGTCTCAGCGTTGTCATTCCCAGAACCTTTGTGATGGCAAATAATGAAAGAAAAATGCAGGTATGCAGGACTGTAATATTCAGATAAAGAGTCAACTGGGTTGGTACTTCAGAGGAAAATGGCAATTGCCTAGCTTGAACACCATATGTACTTTAAAGTTCTGTCTCATTTGAATAACCTGAAGAATGATGAACATAAAGCAGAACCTGTTTTGTTGGGGGATTCTGTGTGTGTCTTTTGATGGTGAAATGTTTGTGACTCCTAAAATAAGGAGTAGAATTGATGTTGCTGTAAACATCCTTCCCAGTCTAAACTATCTGGTAACTTTCAGAAGCTGAGAGGCTGTGACTAGGTATATAAATGATGAAGGGTCATATGGGCCCATCAGTGTGAGATGCTAAGTCCCATAGTCTTTATTCACAATGTTTAGGTGTTTATTGCCATAATATCCCAATAGGAAAGTAGTATGTCTAGAGACAGCACAGAAACCGTAACTATGAAGAGTATTTTATAAAAGTCTACATGGGCACTTGGAGTAAAGAGACCCAATTTTGAGAGAGGTGATCTGGTGATTCCTGGATTATTTTAGCTCATTTTGAGATCCTGCTCCCATCAAGAAAAGATGATAGTTCAAAAATTAAAAATTAAAAACTTCTTCTTCAACTTCTTAATATTTCCATGCAAGAGATGATAAGACTTGGCTCTGTTATAAAGTTCTTGGATTAAATACAACTTTGCTGATATATCTGATAGCAAGAGGTAGTATTTGGCAGCCATTCAAGTGGTGATCTAATTTATTCTAAAGTCTATGATGCATTGTGGCTACAATGAGAACTCTATATGACAGAACGCTCTTGCTTTAAAATACTTTTTTTTTTTATTTTATGAAAGGAACAGGAAAAAATGTTAATCATACAGATTTGCCGCTTCGCAAACTTTCAAATGGAACAAGTGCTTTCTCTCTCTGTAGTCAAAAATTCTTTTTTCTCTCATGACAGGTGTTTGAGATGGATATTTCAAAACAGCTCCATGCCTATGAAGTAGAGTACCATGTTCTGCAGGATGAACTCCAGGAAAATGTGAATCCCTGTGATGAAGGTGAACCTCTGGAGAAGCTGGAGAGGGCAAACAGCCATCTGAAAAGGCAAAACATGGATTTGTTGGAGAAGCTACAGGTAAATGACTTATGACCTCTCCACAAGTTTGTGATCTTTCCTATGATTCAGCCAATAGGGAATTGTTTTTTCTAAACAACACAGAAGTAGTAAGTACAGAAGTCTCTTAATTGTAAAATCTTATGCAGCTAAGCATTTCTCTCTAATACAGTTATTTGCTTCTGTTAGGCATATTTTTAACTCCTTTGGGATTCCTTCTACTCTTCCTTCTTGTTTTGAATTTCTTTTTTCTTGAAATATTTCTACACTTACTTCCCTTGAAAACTGTTGGCTAATTTTTACGTATCTTGTTCTAAAAATCAGTTGTCTATCCCTTCATCACCTTGCTTCCGTGCTGAAAAATTTCAAGAAATAATCCATAGTTCAGTAGCCTTGCTTTCTCCAGACCCTTGTAGGTGGTATTGTTCTGTTTCTATCTACTGAAGCAGATAGTCATACTTTTGTTTTGAAAGGTGGTCTCTCCAAGCAGACTTTAATATAGCTGAGTGCTCCTGAGACCTTGCTTGATTCAGTCGTGCTTTAAAAAGCCTTCTCTTTCTCTGTCATTCTTTACCCTTTCTCCAATTGCCTGGCCAAGATTTGTTTCAGGTTTCCCTAAATGTATTGTCTTGCATTTTCCTGGAAGATAAGTTGTTGTTCTTGCATCACCAGGCCATTCTTGATATAATTGTTATTTGAACAAGCATCGTGAAGTTCTTAGAGAGTACCTTCAGCTTCAGAAACCTGAAAATAGAAGCAGAAGAAGAAAAAAAAAAAAAAAACAAAAAGTAAAGATCAAGTTGGCAATCACCAACAATATGAAGTTTAACAAGAGCAAGTGCTGGATTCTGCACCTGGGAAGGGGCAACCCTAACCCTGGCTGTACATATAGAGACTGGGGGATGAGAGGCTGGAGAGCAAGCAGCCCAGAGGAAAGGGATCGGGGCGGGGAGGAGTGGGGCAGTGGTTAACAGCAAGTTGAATAGGAGCCAGCAGCGTGCCCTGGCAGCCAAAAGGGCCAATTGTGTCTTGGGGTGCATCAAGCACAGCACTGCTAGCTGGTTGAGGGAAGTGAGTATCCAGCTCTGCTCTGTGCTGGTGCAGCCTCACCTCTAGTACTGTGTGCAGTTTGGGGCACCACAATATGAGAAGGACATAAAACTACCCGAGAACGTCCAAAGTAGGGCTACGAAGATGGCGAAGGGCCTAGAGGCCAAGATGTGTGAGTAGCAGCTGAGGTCCCTCGGTTTGTTCAGCCCAGAGCAGAGCAGGCTGAGGGGAGGCCTCATGGTGGCCTGCAGCTCCCTCACAAGGGGAGCGGTGGGGCAAGTGCTGGGCTCTGCTCTCTGGGGACAGAGACAGGACCTGAGGGAATGGCATGGAGCTGGGACAGGGGAGGGTCAGGCTGGGTGTTAGGAAAAGGTTCTGCACCCAGAGGGTTCAAGAAGTGTTTGGACAATGCTTTCAGACTTGTGGTCTGATTTTTAGGTGGTCCTGTGTGAAGGCAGGAGTTGGACCCAATGATTCTTGTGGATCCCTTCCAGCTCAGGATTTTCTGTGATTCTAAGTCATTGTTATTTTTCTGTTTATGGGCTGAGGGTGCTGTGCTCTGTTCTTTGAGTATTATTGAAAACAGGAGTCGCTTTTTAATTACCATTGGTAATTAAATTATTATTACTATTTTTCATTGCTACCTGAGCCTTTATCTCTGTTCTGAAAATGGACATAGACACACCAAGGGCATTGAATAATTATGAGTGAATAATGTTAAGTGTCTCCATTCCTCTTTTTCTCTTCATTCTTCTGTTATTCTAGACTATCATGTTATCTTCATCAGTTCCTTAAACTCTTTGTCTTTTTGTTTGTATGGCTTCTTCACTGCTGTTCTTTGCTTTGGCCTTTATCTAGGAATGATCAGCATTCCCCCACTTCTTGCAGAGATGCATTCAACACTCATGAGGTCCAGGGTTTCTGATATCTAGTCAACATTCTTTTCACAGAGGAAGCTGTATGTTTTTTTGTTGGAGGGTAGGGAACATTGTCTGCTAAGCAACCAAACTTTTAGGTTCTCTTTCCCTCTCACCTCTCCATTCTGATAATTTTATTCCATGGGGTTACCATTGCTCCCTCGCTGTCAGACAATTTTTTCCAGTGTTACTCCAGCTGCTGATTTCCTTATTTCCCCTGCAATTTCAGTTCGTTGTTGCTCCCAAATGTTTCTTGCTTGCTGCAGCATATCTCCTTCCCTCTGCAAAGCTTTCAGAAATCCTTCATATTAATCTAGCACCTCTAAGGAGATCCTGTGTATGATGCACAGTAGGTGTTCCTCATATCATCTGCCTACACAGATGTTTTTTAGAGACATTTATGTAGCTATGCTTGTGTTGTTACCAAATAACATGCCGTAAGACAAAAAAAAAAGTTGTTCAGAGTGTCTTGATTTATTAAAAAGATAATGTTATTGTTTATAGGTTGCTCATGCTAAAATTCAGAGTCTGGAATCCAGCCTGGAGACTATTTTGACTCGAGAGAGCAAAATGAAGACTGTAATTCAGTCCCTGGAACAGGAGAAGATAACATATCAAAAGACTCTTGAGCAGATAATGAAATATTTGCCAGCAGAAGCATTGTCTGACTGTGAGCTACTCCTGAAGGAAGTAAACTACAATCCAAATAATAAAACAAAATGAGGAATAAGCCATAAACCAGGGTTTTCTAGGCAGCATTTTGTCAAATATTAAGGGAAAGAAAAATGAGTTTGCTGCTTTCAAAGGACTTAGCAATAGGCAATTATTATCCAAAACTAGTGCTGGGACACTCATAGCTACAGATGGGCCTTCAAATCCCAGCATGCAAATTCAGGCTATTATTTTTTTTAATGATTATGTAAATAAATCACAAGGGGGAAATAAAGGATTCTCACATGTAATTATGATGAATAGATGTATATTTAGAGTTGACCTAAAGGAAAAGATAAATTTTAGTAGTCAGAGCCAAGGTAATGGTAAACTACAATTTCACTCTGGATGTGCTTGTCTTGTAGTGAAATGAAAATAGCGTGTCTTTATATATAAATACATATATATATACATACATATATATATATATATATATATATGTTGAATAATACTTGAAGAAGAAAAAAAGAATGTAATTGCCCTCCAAAGAGCAGCATGTTTCACATCTTCTGTGGAAAATCTGTGTGAACTCTGCGTGCCTCTCTTTTAATTCTACTGACGTGTGCGTAGACCAGTAATGCAGAATAAGTATCATGACCTGGTTCATACAGGAAGAACTCTAGTGCCATACACTGCCTGGGCTGTACCAGTCAGCAATGTAATTCCACATGCATGTTGGACCTGAAAAAAAGCATCACATCATCGCCAAGCCTCCATAACTCTGACTTAAGAAATAGGTATCTATACACACGCAGAACTTTTAAAAGTAAGAGCTAAGAGTGATACCTTCTTCCTGGCTTGCTTGTTTCTGCCTGTACTGGCATTGGTCAGTGATTATGGGTGGAAGGAAGTAAAGCTGTGGAGTGGTATTTATTCTGATGTTAATTTTCTGCAGGATACTTGCTGTCATAAGATTTAGGCATATAAAAGGTTCTCATTTAACCAAAGAAATATTGCAAGAAGCCTTGTCTTATCATAATGGGAGCCAGAAAGCTAATATGAAATTTTGTTTGAAGAGAAAATTGAGGTAGGTTGCAGAAAGAAGAGTGTAAGTGCACTGAGAGAGGACCAAGCAAGTTGCAAATATTATGTACACCTCTCAGTGGATATAAATTTCAAAGGGGATTCTGAAGTACAGGTGCAGTTTAATAATATTTAAGGTTATTCCTGTTTTAATCCTGCTTTGTGGTCTTTTTTTTTTTTTTAAAGAAAAAAAGTCATGAATTTGTGTGTTCTGAGCAGAAGGTGAGGTAAGCTCTGGTCATTTTGTGGGAGAAAATATCTTTATAACAGTATAAAAAGTCGCATTTGGATTTGAAAATGTTTTGAAGTGGAATTTTGGAGAAGTCTTAGACAAATTTGTAATAGACACGTATTTTGGAGTGCATGTCTGAACTGTTAATCGAGTGTTACCGTGGCTCATGTTATCTCTTACCATTTATACTGTATTTCAGGAAACACTTTTTTTTTTTTAAAGAAAAGCAATTAAGCAAAGTGCCAAATCCAGCTGTGTCTTTATGCATAAGATTGTCCAATTTAGAAAGCAAGTACTGAAAGAATATTACGTTTTATTTTAACATAAATAAAAGTGAGGAACAACAATGCTGATTTGCTGCACACTGCTGCGGAACTTAGGGGCTTGGGGTCTCTTGGGTTCTTTTGTTGTTGTTTTTTTTACTTCCATGGTGTTTTACTTGATTAAAAATATTGATTTACTTAATGGTCTTTCTTTTTACAGTTGGGGTGCAAGGTCTTAACACTGTGTATAAAATTATGTGGAATTTGTCTAGATATTTCTAGAGTATTGTATTGTACCAAGTGGGAAAATGCCAAGTGAAAAGGCAGTTCTTTGCTGTTTTGTTCAAAGTAAGTTTTAGCTGATGTGTATATACAAAAACCAATCCCAGGAACTGCAGTAGTGTGTATTACAAAGAATCAAGGTTATTCAGATGCATCTTTTTTTAAGATGCACTGAATGTGCTTTATCTTCTGTTTCACTTATCAAATTTTTCATGTAATGCCTGGAGAAATTCCAATAAATGTCATTGCTGCATTTCCCATGGCCTCAGGCTACTTCTGTTTTTTCAGACTTCAGATACCAATCTCATTGGTAGTAGTACTGTTTATGTGAAAGATGAAAAGGATTTGCTTAGTTTCTAGTTGTGATAAAATGGGATTTATAGAAGGACATAGGGAATATAGAAATTCTTAGCAGGAAAATATTTTTCATTGTTCTTAATGAATTACAAGGTATTTTTCTTCTGTAGAAGTACATTTAGTGTATAAGTATGTTGAGAATGGTATTTTGAACTCTACACTGTACATCTAGCTTGGAAGGAGGAGGGACCATATCAACAAGTAGGAATAAACTACAGAAGTGAAAATACACTGAGGTAAGTGTCTCATGACATTAGGATATTTTTGGTAGCCTTTGGGTTCTGGACACAAGTGTGGCTTGTAACTGGCTATCTCTAGGGTGTCTAGCTTGAAACCTACAATCATGCAGATATGCTGCAGACCTTCTTAAGATAAATAGCTAACAAATAACAAAATGATCTGGAAGGCTGTGCATAGGATGTCTGTTTGTCTCCATCTGTTCCATTTTTCACCCTCTATCTTAGAGGCTATTTTATGGGGTTTAGTTGCAGCTGTGTTAAAGTGGAGAGGGAAGTCTAAGGTGCAATATGCCAGAGACAGAGCAACAAAAGTGTGTGCTTGGGAGAAAGGATGCTTCCTGGGTTTGGTCTTTTTTTTTTTTCTTTTTTCCTTGTATCTTGTTTTTCTGTTAGGGGAAAAATGTTTTCACAATAAAGCTATTGTTCTGCCTCAGCTAAACACAATAGCACTCTTGATTTTGACAGTCAATGTGCTGAGAACTAACTTAGGAGGAAAAAGTATCCACTGTTTTCAGGAGCAGCTAATTTAAATTGGTTTCTGCTGGCAGAGGGCTTTCTTGAAAGGTCTGGGAAGAGATCCATCTTTGTAGCTAGCAAACTAGCGTGTAAATGAAGAACACTACACTGCCAGGAGTACAGTTGAAATAGGTCAGTCTGGTAAGAAGGGCTAACATAGGGAACTCTCTGGTATTCACTTCTTCTATGGATGGAAATCTTGGCTGGAAAGCTATCCCCCACCTAACCCCAAGAGGAATATTTATGTAGAATGGAATAGAATAGAATAGAATAAAATAAAACAGCTTGGGTTGGAAGGAACCTTAAAGCTCATCTAGTTCCAACTCCCCCTGCCATGGGCAGGGATGCCACCCACTAGATCCCATTGCCTAGGGCCCCATCCAACCTGGCTTTTGACACCTCCAGGGATGGGGCATCCACAGCTTCTCCGGGCAACCTGTTCCAGTGCCTCACCACCCTCTGAGTGAAGAATTTCTTCTTTACATCTAATCTAACTCTACCGTTTTAGTTAAAAAGTATTCCCCCTTGTCCTATCATTATCTGCCCAAGCAAAAAGTCACTCTCCATCTTTTTATAAGCCCCCTTTTAAGTATCGAAATGCTGCAATGAGGTCACCCCAGAGCCTTCTCTTCTTTAGGCTGAACAGACCCAGTTCTCTCAGCCTTTCTTCATAGCAGTGATGCTCCAGCCCCTTGATCATCTTTGTGGCTCTCCTCTGGACCTTGCTCTAACAGCTCCACATCCTTCTTGTGCTGGGGGACCCAGACCTGGACACAGCACTCCAAGTGAGGCCTCACAAGCGCGGAGCAGAGGGGGACAATCACCTCCCTCAACCTGCTGGCCACTCCTCTGTTGATGCAGCCCAGAATGCTGTTGGACTTCAGGGCTACAAGCACACACTGCTTGCTTGTGTTGAACATTTTGTCCACCAGAACCCCCCAAGCCCTTCTCTGCAGGGTAAGGTAAGGCAAGGCGCCTTTAAGTTGCCTTTTTTTTTTCCCTGTTCTGTAAAAGGCTATTAGATTTTACTGAAAAAATATTCTAACAAATGGCATATTCCAGTTGAGGGTCTGACTTGAAAGCACAGTCTGATATGTCTAACTAATCTTAAGTGGGATGATTATCTCCTGTTCAGCATGACCCTGCTTTGCTTAATATCATTACTGCAAGAAAGCAAAGCAATTTGCAATTAGAGCAATTAGAGCAGTTTGTTCTAAGAATTTGATATCATTAGTATGGTCCAGAGGGTCTAAATCTGGACACTTAATCAAAACCTAAAACTACATAGGTATTAGTGTAAATAGTCTTTTGTGCTTTGAGGTGACTAACCCAGGGCACTGTTAATAGTGAATAACCACTCAATCTACATAGTTGTTATAGATGGTTGTTGACAGGCAGTTCAGTCTGTAACATTTTAAGCTTTTTGCCAGGCTATACAATCGTTTTGAAGGATTATAATTGATTCTGTATTTCCATATTTCAGCTTCTATGGTCATTGTTAGCTATTAAATGCCTTCAATATATGCTTTGTTTTCATCAGTCTTTCTAGTGACTAGAACAAAATTTAACTTTATTTTCAAAAAAAAAAGAAGAATACTTAATGTTTAGCTATATCTTTCCCCCAGATATCTTGCATGCAAGGGATAGAGTTTACATGCCTAAAGTTTAATACATCCGCTCATTCAAAATTTAGGGATTAAAGCAGAGATTACCATGTGCCTTGAGCAGTTTATGGTTTGTGAGCTGACTGGCTTGCAATGAAGTAGAATCTGAATGGATTGGTACTTGGTGTTTTTAATTTCAATATTAACCTTAATC
Organism: Cygnus atratus; assembly: GCF_013377495.2. Classification (NCBI taxonomy): domain Eukaryota; kingdom Metazoa; phylum Chordata; class Aves; order Anseriformes; family Anatidae; genus Cygnus; species Cygnus atratus. The sequence goes on from NC_066362.1 coordinate 164,838,953, forward strand.
CTGGACCAAAGGAAGGAGCTGGTAATGCTCCACTACCAAAATGTTGTGTTGGAGGGGGGGTTTTGGGTGTTTTCCGCTGCTTATTGTTCTCCTCAGCAGTCTTGCGCAGCAACTGCTCTTTAATAAGGGAACTGGGACTTGTTGGTGCTCCTAGTCTCATGATCAGAAAAACTTCTCTTTGAGCTTAGCCAAGCTATTTCGATACTCAAATTACGACTTATTCAAGTCTCCGCTCTCTTAAAAGAAAGCTAGATGTTTTGAATACATTGGTTCTAATGTTTTATTTCTGGTTAGAGTGCGTGGAGTGCATACTCAGTGCAGGGAGTGCATGCTAAGGGAAGACAGAAACGTATTGCATTGTGTTCTGTTGGAACATTCACTGGGAGACGTATCGAGTGAGCTTGTGCTTGTAAAATGCTGCACAAAGCGAGGCCATCCCTTAATGCAGGAAATTAGGTCTACGTCTAACTTAAACAGAGACCTAGTTGCACTGGCTGTGTGTACTCAGTGCTGCTACCTGCCCGAATGATTGGTTCGATCACCTGCACACCCTTAACATTTAGAGTTGCAGATATTTAAGAAGCATACAGCCATTTTTGTCTAAAAAGTCTAAGCTGCTTGTACCACCCAATTTTGAGCATGAATGAAGCGTTCTGTATAGCATAAGTATTCCCTTCATTCCCAAGATAACCATCTGGCTGAAAGCCTTGTTTCAGAACAGAATTAATGCACAGTGAAGAAAGAGTTGGTTTGAGCCTGTAGGAGCTTTTCCCCTGGCTGGGCAAGTGGGCTACCTGAAATAATGGAAGTCCTGGAGAATGCAGGTAATCAGGGGCACAGCATGAAGTGAAGAGTAGGTCCGGGCTGGCCAGAGCCTGGCAGCAGCTGCTCCAACACCATGTGAAGACTGGCTTACTGAACATCCAGAAAGGGATCTGGGGCTCTGGATGGCTCTGGCAGGGCTGCACATCACCGCTGTGCCGCATTTTGGGGCTCTGTGCTTCAGACAAGGGCAAGTCCACTCTTGTGGACTGGGCTCCTGCTTGCCCCTTGCGATCTGTGTGCTCCTGAAAGATGTCTTCCAGTTCAATTTTAGGTGCTGAGACTGCACTATGATGCTGAGTGGGGTTGAGTGGGAGGTTTCCATCAAAGAGAGTGCCTGATGCTGACTAAAACCGTGCTGTAGGTGACTACGCATTGATGGCCTCGTGCTATGTTTCCAAAACTAGTCTCAGCACTCAGCAAAGGGTGGTTTTCCAACGTGACAAAACATTTTTTCCATAAACTTTTCAGTGATCAATCTACCAAAGTTAATGCTTCAGAAGAAATCTGTTGCTAAATTTGTACCAGTGCAGTGTCCACAAGATGTCACTGTTGCTTTTGTACGTGCATCTCTCAAGCCTGTGTACAGTTTCCTGGTTGCACTGCTCCTGTGCAATGCACAGAGTGCAAGCAGCACACTGTGGCTCTTATTAAAGAGGAGAATTAAACGATTGTGAGAATTAAATCATTCTCCTGCCTGGTGAAGCATGATGCTTTATTTGCACACTTGTAATAAAATTTGACCTTCTTGGTCAAAGAATTTATTGTAATTTATTGTACTTATAAGAGGACTTACTAAATGACAGATGCAGCCTTCTTGGAAATAGCTGCCTCAGTTGCAGTCTTTAGCCTCTTTTGTTGTGCAAGAGAACTATGCAACCACTTTCAAACCTTACAATAGGCATATTGTGACCCTGCAATTGGATCCTGGGTGTCTCCTTTTGTGCTGGTCGGGTTGAGTAGCGTTTTTTTTTTTTTCTCTTGAAACCAGCACTGAGCTGATCTACCTGCATCATAATTCTACACTTGCTATTATTTTTTTCTTTCCTTTTTTTTTTTTTTAATACAGTTTCCTTGCAATAAGCTTCCTTAATTAATCTTACTGTGATCTTACTTTTCAGTGATTGGAACAAAAATGAAACATTTCCTCCCTTTCTTTTTTTTTTTTTTTCCTCAGAGGTTCAGAGAAAACGTTACTTGCTAATTCCATTTTACAGTTAATTTTTTTTCCCTCCAACACCACCAAAATGCAGAGGACATGGTCAGGGTAATGCACTTTCCAACCACCAAGACACAGCTATTCTCCAACAAGCCTGGACAACACACGCAAGGCGTGTTTACCTACTGACCAGAGCCTAGTGTTCAAGCCATATTTAGGTAATTATGGCATCAGCGTCTCCCTGGGGACCTCTGGGCATAAACAGAGACCACATCTCTTCTACAATGTGTTTGCCTTCCTAAAAGCACCAAATTATAGATGGGCCTAATGGGTCGGAGGTGCTTAAAGCAGGGCCGGTACACTTCATGTGCAATATACCATCATTTGAAAAGCTATCACGTTGTGGAAACATCATTCAAGAGCTAATTTAAATAATACTAACATCTAAAATGAAGGCATGCTCTGACATTTATAGGTTTAATGTCTATTTCTGCACTCTACCAAAATAGATGGGCTGTGGGTGGATCTATGATTATTACCGTGCATTAGCAAGACAAAAATTGTGTAGGCAGCTGGTATTATGCCTGGGTAAATATAGATGAGGGAGAATCTACAGAGTAATTTTTTGATGTCACATCTTTATTTAAGAAACGATTGGGAACAATGTTGTATTCAGCAGCCCTTAAGGCTCTAGAGAGTGGGAGAGGGCCTTAAAAGCTTGATTGCTGGACATATCTCCTTCCAGCATAGCCTGCGGTCCCCGTGGCAGTGATTCACTGCTGTCCTTTGGCTGCTGAGCAGTTGTGGGGCTGTTGGGGCTGGATGCATTGCCAAGTCACTGCCCTGACCGAGATTTGTGGTGTTCGTGTCTTCTGCCATTGCGGTAATCCTGAAAACTTGAGTGGCCTTTGATGGGCTGAAATGGGTATTCATTGCTGGCTCCTGCTATTGCACAATGTAGAAGGAACAAAGATAACAGTTTTTTCTGCTTCTTCTTTTTTTTCTTTTTTTTTTTGGAAGAACATCCATCAGTTTGTCACTTTCTAGCTAAAACAGTTTAAAACTGCATGATCGTTCCTACTCCAAATGGACCAGTAAAGGGAAGAGAGGTGTGCCAAACCACTGAATTGCTCACAGGGGCTTAACTGCTTTTATAATAATGTGTGCTTTTGTGTAATAAGTCAATTAGGGGGTACTTCTAACAGTTTTCTAATGGAGACTCATAAGTAAAGCTCTTGACTTAAAAGAATAATAATAAATCTCTCCTTCTTTAGCTCTTTTTGGCTAAGAAACTAAGCTAGGTAAGATGACTTAAACACCTACGAGGCCCTTTGTACAAAACCTTAAATGTAAAAAACCTGCCAATATCTTTGGGGGGAGGGGAGGGAGAAAAACATTTTTGTGTTTACAAGAGGTGAGGTGGGGCAGTGGCAAAAGAACAGCCCCTGACTTGTGCTGTTCTCTCTACCCTCCTTTCTCCTGGCTTTGAGCTGACTCCCTCCACAAATATTTTGGTTCCTATTTTTTGTGCAGGAATAAACTTGACATGGTGGTACACTGAACTTAGCTTTGTGGTGAAGGGTTGGGTTGTTTGGTTATGTCAGTGGGTGGGGGAAACTGATAGAGCAGCTAAACCTGAAAGCCAGTAACTGGCGGTGTAGCCCAGGGGTCAATACTGGCTACAATCCTGTACAAACATCTTCATTAGTGATCTCAAAGGATGGTGGTGGTGTGGGGCAGAGTGCAACTCTGCAACCTCAGCAACTCTACCGGTGACAGAAAGCTGGGAGGAGGGGTTGATATGCCAGAGGGTCATGCTGTTATCTAGAGGGACCTCAATAGGGGGATAGTGACTGACAGAAACCTCATGAGGTTCAACAGGGAGAATTGCAAAGTCCTGCACCAGGATACACGCAAACCCAGGCAGCAGGACAGGCTGGGGACTGCCCAGCTGGAAAGCAGCTCTGAAGCAAAGGACCTGGTGGGCACCAAGTTGAACATGGGCCAGCAGTGCGCCCTTGCTGCTAAGAAGGCTAATGGTATTCTGGGCGGCATTAGGCAAAGTATCATCAGCAGGTTGAGAGAGGTGGTCCTTCCCCGCAGCTCAGCTCTGGTGAGGCCGCACCTGGAGTGCTGGGTCTGGTTCTGGGCTCCTCAGGGCAGTAGAAACATGGATATACTGGAGACAGTCCAGCCAAGGGCCACCAAGATGATGAAGGAACTGGAGCAGCTCTCACATGAGAAGAGGCTGAGAGAGCTGGGGCTGTCAGCCTGAAGAAGAGGAGGCTCAGGGGGGAACCTCATCAAAGTATACCAAAACCTGAAGGGAGGGTGCAAAGAGGCTGGAGCCGGGCTCTTTTCGGTGGTGCCCAGTGCCAGGACCAGAGACAATGGCACACACTGGAGCACAGGAGGCTCCCTCTGAACACCAGGAGTGCTTCTGTGCTGTGTGGGTGACTGAGCACTGGCACAGGCTGCCCAGAGGGAGGGGTTGTGGAGTCTCCTCCTTGGGGATCTTCAAAAGCCACCTGGGACACGGTCCTGGGCACCCTGCTCTGGGTGACCTTGTTTGAGCAGGGGTTGGACCAGATGGGCTCCAGAGGTCCCTGCCAGCCTCAGCCATGCTGTGATTCTGTGAAATGTGAAGGTGCAATGGATGATAGCCCAGCACTCTTACTTTGTACCAACTCTTTCTACAGCATGATCATGACTGAAGGTCCTCATTGACTTTCCTCAGAACAAAAAGTACAAACTAATATTAAAATTGGGCAAGTATGCATGTGTCTTTTCCCCTATTTTCCCACTTTTTTCATATTTTTCTCCTTCTATACTTTTTCTTTTTGCCTTCTTGAACATCATCCCCCCCACCTCCTTTTTACTCAGAGGTTTGTTTCCAAATGTCACTGCCTCTATCCATGTTGCTTTTTGTTTTTTTCCAAATATCTTGCCTCCCAGACAACTCCTGCTCTCCTGAACATTTGTTCTTAAATGCTCTTTTATTTTGCTGCCTCTGCAGGAAGATGGGATCCTGCTGTGTAACTTGTTTTCCTTTCAGGCCAGCTGGCTCCCACGTGTGCAGCCTTTCCGCTGCTGCTTGCATTCCTCACAATGGGTGGGACCATTGGCCATTTCCTTGGTTTGTGTGTGGTGTTCTTCTCACCTACCCAGGCCTGCTGGAGAAATGTGGCACCAAAGTTCCGTGTTTTTCGAAGAGGTGCATTTCCACCAGCCAGGTGGGCAGTAGCATTGCTGTCCATCATGTGAAAAGGCAGATAGCCTCGCCTGCCAGTTCCTTGGGGTAAGCTCATGTGCTCTTGCAGAGGTTACACACAAGCAATGCAACAGGATGCTTTATATGCCTGCTAGCTCCTTGTTAATGGTCCAGAATTTGGATGACTGTAACACCCCTAGCACACAAAGGGGTTACTTTTAACAGTGTAAGCCAGCCTGACGCAGTTAAACAACCCTGGAGTAAACTTTTGTTTAGCTGGGGAGGGCTGGGGATGTGTAGAGTGGTTTTGTGTGGGAAGGCAGGAAGAAATTGAATTATTACAGGAAATCATAAAGTGGATGTGACAGACACTTCTGCCTTTTGGTAGCTTATTTATGCCAAAGCACATGATAACATGCCAATTTTTGAGGATTTCTGGCTTCTTGACATTTGTCCCACTTACCCGTTACAGAAAATGTGTATATTTTCTTGTATTGCCTGAAATGATCATGGCATCCTAGAGAAAAGCTACAAAAAAAGCCAAAGCACTAAAATGATGTGAAGTTGCTAAGTGGTGAACCTGCATTTTGGAAACAGTATCTAGTATTTGTTTTATAACAAAGCCTAGAGAGAGACGCAGCAATATAAATCTGGTAAGACAGCAAAAGATGTACAGTGTCCCAAGAAATATACCACTAAATCAAAGAGGTGGGAAGGAGGATGAGAGTAAGTTGCTAAAAAGAGCAGCGTGTCTCCAACAATTCTTGGATCTGTTTGGGCAGACGTGCAACTACGTCATGGGTTCCTGCTTTCAGAAGTGGGGAGGCATGATTTAGTCTCCCTCAAGCTCCCCACTGACTTTATAGAGACACCTCCAAAGAGGAAATCTAATTCATCTAATTTTGATATCCACCTCTGTCTGGCTGTGTTTTGTCATAAAACGTTTGCCCCTTCCTCTCTTGTTTCTCCAGTAAAGGCACCTTGGAAAAAATGTAAGTAAAGTGAAAATATGTAATGCTGATAGCACACACAGTCTGTTTCTTTATTATTATACATGGAGATTCAAATAGAGTGTGATTAGACCCTCAAAGGTTCTCAATTATTGACTTTCTCCCCATTTATGGCATGTTCTGAAGGAAATTGTAATGAACATGCTATTAAATAAAACACGAACCCTCAGGCTATCTAGGATATGGCAGATCTTCTGCTCCTTGGAGTGTGCATAAATCTCTCTCCCCACTCTTCTGAACCAGGATCCTGGTAGGACTTTCTGGCCCTTCTTTCCTCCTAGACCCCCAGAGCTGGGGTCTCCAGCCCCACCAGGTCAAGGTGGGACGGACAGGAAAGAGAAGAGGGGAGTGCAATGCTCTCACTCTCCATGCTGACACTTGAGGCACTGCTGTTCTGCAGCTGTGGTGTCATCCGAGCTACTCATCTTTTCTCTTTCTTCTCTTTTCTTTCACCTCATCCCATGGGACGCAAATTCTGAAGAGATTCTCAGTCAAAACAGAAATAAACTGTATTCCATCCTGTGTGTGATAGGAAAATAAATAGTAAAGAAACTTTGCTTGGAGCTGCAGAGGATGGTGGAGGAGAAGGATGAGCTGCTTCTGCAGGTGTCTCAAGTAGATGGAGAGGGTGTTGGAGCTTGGGGCCTTGTTCAATACATCTATCATGAAATAAATGTGCACTCTACCACCATCTGTAATGTGTGTACAGCCATAGCCAATTCCAGACAGAGCTAAAACTGTAATTCATCCAAAGGCTGGGAAGGAAAAGGAGAAACAACAGGAAAAGAAGGATCCTGTATTGCAGGAGGGAAGTGGGATTGCATTGGGCCTGCAAGGAGAACTAGATGCCAGTTTTCATTTGTCTGCTGGTAGTGCCTGTCACCATGAGGTCTAGAGTTCCAAATCAGGTCCATGATCTATCTTCTAGGCTCTGCCAGCAAGCTGAAAACATGTCAAGGTGTAACTGTCACCTCCCTTTCCCTATAGCAAAATAGGGAGGTGGGAGCATGTACAACCAAATCCTCTAGTACTGTGAGTAAAGCTCTGCCCCCCTCCAAAATACCAAGTTCGGCATCATTTAAACTTTTGAAATTTGGGAAAGGAAGAGGTTTTGGGTAAACATCTACTACATCAAAAAAAAACAAAAACAAAAACAAAAAAAAATCCATTGACTTTGTCTATGAACTGCAGGTGAATAGAAACCATTCTTTTCAGAAAACAATCCAAGTACTAAGCCAGGCAGTAAGAGTATGCACCTTCCTTGGGGTTAGCTTTTTTGTAACCCTACAAGTACAGCAGCATCCATCTGGTTTGTTTGCTGCTTCTCTCTCTCTGTTAAATTAAACATTCATCTGTCCATGTAAGTGATAAATAAAACTTCAGTACAGAGGGCACAAGAGTGTATAGCATATTTCTGTGATTTTGCAGGGCCAATAAAACTTGTGTACTGAGATACTTTGGGTACCTTTTTACAGAAGCTCTTCTTGGTTCCCTTCTTTCCACATGAAAAAGCAACACAGATTCATGGCTATTATACCATGTAGGATTAACTTAAAGTGTAGCACTGAGCTTGCAAAGGTTTGTGGTGTTGTGCTTTCTGCCAAGTCTGCTACCTAAGTATTTAAGCACTCTTCTCATTTACATAATCTAATTGTTTCAGGCATTAACAATTATTCTCTCTTCTAAATCCTATATCTGATCTCCACTAGGCAAATTTTGTCAGAGCAATTAAATAGAAGCACATTAGATGTAGACAGGAGGGAAAGAAAAAAAGCAAAAAACCATCAGTTTCTCAGCAGAGTTGGTGGCTCTTGAACCATTGTGCAAAGCTGATTTAGTTGCTGTTTCTACCTCCTTCTTCAATTTTGTCCCTAATAGCCACAGAAACAAAGAATTGTCAGCAAAAGCAAATGTTCTACTCAGTTCTTTTCAGACCACAGTCTGCACTGAAAGCTTTGCTATTTGCTTTCTGCTGTGTGTGCTGGAAGGAAAGGAAGGAGATAGCAAGATAGCTCAAAGAGGACAAGGATCACTGCAGATGGAGCAGCAGGGTGCCAAGCTGAGATGGTGATGACCAAGGCAATTGAGAAGTGATGTAATCTTCAGAAAAAAACAAGACTGTCTCAATTCTTCCTACACCTGCTCCTTACACTTCAGCCTGGAGACCTCAAATGAAGGGGCATGGTCAAGTGATGGTGGAGCAAATCAGAAGCAAAAAAGAGAGCTTCACAGAGGAGTGTGGACAGCAAAAGAAATGCTGTCTCTTTGAGGCTGAGGAGCAGTCCAGGCTTTCCTCTTCTCTTTCACCAGCCTCTTTGCAATTCCCCAGTGAAGGCTTAGAGAGGGCTGGGAAGGGGAAGAGACAGCTCTAAGCAAAAGGAGCCTAGGGACTAGGAGGGGTGAGTGGGGAGGAGGCTTGGGGAAGGCATTTGTCACCAGTGAAGGCAGGGAGGCAGTTGGGGACATCAAGCTGTGAGAAAGTAGAATGACTTTTTTATAAAAAAAAAAAAAAAAAAAAAAAAGAGTGAAGGAGGCAAAAAGCAGAACTGGGGAAGCATACATGTGGGTTGCAGGGGAGGTGTCAAACAGGACAACATCAGGGCTTCCTAGATGAAGCCTTGTCAATACCCTGACTCGAGTGAGTTTTAGCAGGCTGTGCTAATTATATATATGTATATATACGTATATAAAAGAGGATGGTCATTATCTGATAGCCATCAGTAGTGTCAGGCTATTAATAGGAATACTTGAAGGTGGTAATAAAAATGTTTTCTGCTCTTTTTGCAAAAACTCTTTAACTTTGAGTGAACTTGCTAAAAACAGTGAAGCTGTCAGTCATTCTCTGTTTTTTTATTACCCAAATAAAAAAAATGGTACCAAAAATTTAAATTTCCTTCACCCCTTTAACAAAGAGAGTTATGGATGCTTGCAGCTAGGTTTTTGGAGACTGAAAAGAATAATGAATCTGAAATTTAGGCTTTGTGTAAATTTTCAAAAATACATGTAATGCTAAACTTTTAATTTATTTATTTTTTTAAGGTTCTATGAAGATGATGCTACTTAGTTTAACCACAGTGCTGTTGGCTTCAGTGTTGCATTGTTTTCCTCCTGATTTCCAGAGAAATGCTTTCCAGAGACGCCCACTGTATGGAGATACTGAGGTGAGCCTGGATTTGCCCTGCATAGGCAAGAGCTGTCACCTCAAACGTACCGCTGAAGTTATTCACTGCAAACTGGTGACTGGGAGCTACCATTAATGAGGATTATTTTAGAATGTTAAGCCATGAAACAACTTTTTTAAATCCAAGGCAGATTGGATGTAGGTGAAAAATGATTGCTGTTAGAAACAGGATTGAAAGGGAAGTTTTAATATATCTGCACTAAATATATACTTAAGTCTCTAACAAAATACTGATTAGAATACATACTTATGCTTATGGAAAAAGATAGTTTCACCTGGAAGAGTAAGGCATGGCTAAAAACCTTGTCTGTGTCTTGGATGTCCTTCAAACCACCATGAAAGACAAAGTCTCGTCTCCAAGCTAAGGGAAGGCAGTGGGTCGGAGGAGAGCTATCGTCTAGATTTATCCCAAAACATGAGGCACTAATTTGTGTGTTTCTATGCGCTCTCTGCAGGAGGAGATGAGTGAGAGACCTCCAGAGGAAAATCCAGATCTTATGCTAATTTTGAAGTAATTTAGTCCAAAACTGGAATTGCTCTCTGGAGGGACCTCTCTTGTTTCACTGACTTCTGAGGAAGTGTTAAATTAATTGGGTGCGCCTAACTTAGTTGAGTAAGTCTAGGCCTAAATGATGGGACTTTCCTTCTGTTGAAATGTTGAAATTCTGTTGAAATCCTTCTGATCTGACTGTCGCTGTTCGATGGTGCACTGAGAAAGATTTTGTGCATGTGTGTATGACATTGGATTGAATTTGGTGGGGGTTTTACAAGTCTCTCTCATAACCCTGGGTACAGGTGATGCTTCCCTTTTGAAAGCCTTCTGGACTGCTTGGCTGTCCTCAGTTTTCCTTGCTGATGGTGGGTTTGCGGTTTAAGTAGTTTTATCAAGCCTCTAACATTCTACAAGCTTCTAACATTAGAACATTTAGGTTTCTAAATGAAAGGATATGAAAGAGAGAAGGAACAAGTCTTAGCAAAACCCCACTCATCACAATTAAATCTCTGCTGCTGTCACAGGATTTCTGTTCTGCTGCATGGCTCTAAATAGTGGCAATTACCTGTATTGTTCAACAAAGATGGAGACAACAGAGTAAATATTGCTGTAAGGATGAACGCCGATATGTTTCACATATGTTTTTAAGGGTATCTGCTGTATTACTATAGGTTATTTAAACAAGATTTTTCTTGTTTTGGAGCCTGAAAACAAAAGAGAAAAATGTTAATGTGTTTATTATTATTATTATTTTGTAAGTTTAATCATCTTTCTGTATTTCAGGGATGGAAAGTAATCATAAAAGTTAACATGGCTCTTAAGATTGTTCTTCTTTCTGTAAGCATGGCTTCATAATGGAGATTTAGTGGGCTGTAAACGGGATGTCGTATGGTGCTCTCTGTCAAAAATTAATGATGGCAATGAAGATTAAATTATTCTTCCATGAAAAAGCAGCACATATACAGAGAGATGTTTGCAAGCAGGCTTAAAATAGGCCATTCCCTGGGGACAGCCTGCAGAGTTTATTGCCTGCCCCCTAGTCCTGGTGAGAGCCTTGGTCTGCCACCAAGGGGAGCTGTGTTTAATCCCTGCAAAACCGGGTGGCAGCAAGGGAGGCTTTTGTTTCCCTTCCTGCCAGGTGAAAGCTGTGTGCATCCCTCGTCTGCATGATCTGATACTCAGCTACCTGCGGCATACTCCCTTTGCTCCAATTTGCACTGCTGGCCTCCTTTAGCTGCCCTTCCTTGTCAGTGCTCAGAGCATCTCGGTCTGTGGGGATTCATTGTGAATTCAGCTGTGCATATTTGAGGGGGGAGGAGGGAGAGGGAGAAGGGATTTTCCACAAATGGAAACTGAAAACCTGCAGCCTATCTATAGGAAAAAGGCTTCCACTTCATCATCTGCTTCTGATTTTTTTTCCCTGGATGCAGCACGAACATGTCATTGGGAGAGAAAAAAATTATGTTTTCTGAGACAGGTTTGTTCTGATGCTGGCTAGTATGGATTGCATGGTGTGCCAAGCAAAGCTGTTTCATGTGAGGCATGGATTTCTGTAATGCAGCTCTCAGGAAGCCTGTGTGGCTGTTTTCTGTTTCATTTTTTTGGCAGTAGGTGGCTGTCTGCCTCTGCAGAGGCTCAGCGCAGGCTAGAGTATTCCCCAGGCTGCTTGCTTCTACATTCCCCAAACCTGTTTTCCATATTACCGCTCAGTAAAGATGTAAATATTAAGCAGAGGATTTCACGCCTTCCACAAGGGCACAGCTTTCTCAGTGAATCATTCCTGGTACCGAGAGAGAAAATGAGGAAACTACATCTTGGAGGGAAAACATCATCGTGACCTTTTATTCCCTTGTGGAGGAACTACTACCAGTATGCCACCTCAATAATCTTTGTCTTCTCATGGCTTCATCAATTAAAGGTTAGGATCCTGAAAAGCATCAGGTCTGAGGATTTTAAATTTTTGAAAATTCTTTTTAGTCTAGTGAGCTGGCTTGATTTGTTTTTTTCATCATATCCTGTGTGTTTTCTCATGTGAATTCCCTTCTGGATTGATCTTTGTAGCTGTATAATCCTTTGAGCAGTCTAGACCTGGGAAAGTACATCTTTCCCCCTTGTTTTTGAAGCTCAATATCTAAGAAGATAACATGTTTGTGTACACTTAGAATCTATGAGCTCATTGAAGTGAAAGGCAGAAAAGGGTGACTACAGGTATGGTGCTGGACCTTTGACACGTGGTTTTATAAACTGATGCACATCTGACATTTTAAGTCTCCTTTCAAGAATCTGAAGCTCCATCTCTAGATGAAGTTACAGAGTATTCATCATTTTAAAACCAACTATTCCCATCTCTTCACAAAGATCCCTTTTCCTTCAATTACTTGCATATTTCGTGGGGAAAATTGCTACCCTGATACATTAACTCTCTCAGTGAACAATGAATATTGTTGTTGTTGGTTGTCTCAGAAATGAGCTACATTGGCTAAGTTAATCAAACCAATACAGTGTGTAAGCATATCTCTCTTTTTGCCCCGTCTGTAGGACATTACCAGCGCTGGCTTTGGGGCAGGGATGACCTTTCCTGCTGTAGGCTAGGGAATGTGGCAGGGCTTCCCAGGTTTGCCTTTCAAATATGCACTCCAACTCTATACCTGTGCAGGCACATGGCGTTTTTGATGTTTCAAATTATTTGACATGGGGAAAGGTGTGTTTAATGAGTTCTTTTTTATTATTTTATTATTATTATTATTTTATTTCCCAGAAAAGTAGATTTATACTTTACAGGCTCAGATATGATCCCTGCTCTTCCCTTTGTACTGGGGAGAGCTGGTAACTGGGTATAAGCTACATAACATGCACTCACTAGAAGACAGAGTGAGCCTCTGTATGTTGCTTTGGTCTGGTGTGGGAGAGGAGAAGAGCTGATCACACCTATTGTCCAGGCCCTCTGTCTCTAGCTGTGACATATCTTCTTTCAAAAACACCTTCTGTACGCAGATGGCTGTGGTAGGACCTTCTTGTTTAAATCCCACCCACAGGTAAGTGCCTGTCCAAGTTCCTGTCCTCTTTTACCAGAGCTGCTTACTTCTGAGTAAAATTCCAAGGTGAATGGACTGTTTGGGTAATGTATTGGCAATTTTTGTAATATCTGTCGGTTGTTTTCAGTACAGATGGTGATAGCAATAGATAGGGAACACGTCTGCATTTTCAGATAAACTCATCAGTATTTCTTGCCCATTTGCTGAATTTAATCGAGCTGGGGATTCTTGTCACTGAGTTCCTGAGAAAGAACTTTAGGCCTCAAAGTGCAGGTACACCTGAAGTTTTATAAATGCTTCCTAGGTTTCATCCACTGGCAAACTGTTCAGGAAGCACAGTTTAAGTGGTAGCACATCTACCACTCACACTGGCTACAGGATGTGGATGTTTGTGTTTCCTTCTGGATTTTCTAGGTCATCAATGGATAAGTCAGTTCTGAAACATGATTAGATCAAATAACGTTTTATTTAGTAAGCCATCATCTCTCTGGAATAGGTCATTTAAGTGGTCATGTCTAGACTTGTAATGAAATGCCTTTGGAGTTAGGCTAAAGAAAGGTATTAACTATACTAAAAGGCAGAGACTGCACATCTAAGCATTGTGCAACCCAGCTGAACCTACAAACACAGATTTGTAGACTCCTTATTGCTTTCAAATAAACTGTGTTCTTTTCATTTCTTGGACATGGTTATCAGTGAAAATGAATCCTAACTACTGGTTCAAACCTGACCTACCATGAAGGGAGCGTAGCAGAAAATATGAGATTAGCTGCCAGTAATTTAACACTTGAGACTGCAACGGAGCAGTTCTGGAGAGACTGCTCTCCTTTACCTGCCACATGGTAAATCAGAGGTGAAAACAGCCAATAATGGATGGCCTTCATTAAATTTCCGTAAATAAACAAACAAATAAATAAGTAATTGCTCTGTAATGGTAACTATGTGTATAAATAAGGAATAAGGACTTCTCATTGCAGAGTCTGCCCAGACATGAGTGAATTTGGAGATGTGAAGTAAGACAAGAATGCATCTTCAAGTTATTGGGATTTTTGTGTATGTTTCAGTCATTTTTCAGATATCTTATATGTTTCAGATAAGCAAGAAAAAATATGGGTAGTTATCTAAATAAAGCATCCAACCTTTATCTCCTATGCTTTTTTTTTTTTTTCTAGCCATGTGATGCTGAACTTCAAGTAACTTAGTCAACATCAGAAGCTATCTCAAGCCTAGGAGAAAATGGTTGAGAGATTACATTTTCTTTCTCTATTGATCATTATCTCAAAGGAAAATACCATGAATAATTTCACAAGCTTCTAAGTGGACTGCAAAAACACATACAGTGGAAAACGTCTTGTTTTTGCGTTGTATTTCCATTTTTTGGGGGAAAAAAATCTTTGAAGTTGAACAAAAGCCATAAACTCTGTTGCCTTAACCCAATTCCTTTCCCCAGTCCAGTGAAGGACTCTTTTTTTTTTTTTTTTTTTTTCCTGTGTTCAGGTGTTAAATAGTGTAAGCCTAATGAATAAACTCAGCTGCACTACTGAAATACTAAAACAGCTGGGACATCACTCATAATAACCTCCACTATTTGTATCTGTGGTGGTCTTAGAGAAGTCGAAAGGGAGATAAATATAACTCTTCTCATCAGTACAGGTTATATTTGGAAAGTCTCATGTGATGTAAATTTCCATTGTTAAATCATTGCAGGGGAAAAAAATACACCAAAAAAACCTCTCAGGCTCTCAACCCCTGCAACACTGATGGAAAATCTTGGTATCCCACAGTAGTTTGGGGGTCAATGTGTCCTTCAGAAAATTACAGATACCTTTGTACAACACTACTGTGAAACCAAATGAGGGTTCTCTTTCACATTTGGGTTGCTCTTGAACCTCAGTGAGCCTGATATAATAAGCAAGTCTACATATAGGGCAGCACAGGCTGTCAAATGAACTAGCAAATACATGCTGTGTTAAAGCAAATTTGTAACAGAAAATGTCAAAAGGAAACAGACCATAAGAGTCATGTCTCAAACATAGCTGACTTTTGCTTGCTCCAGATATCAAATTTTACCGCAAATATGAAAGCTGTGAGCTATTTTAATAAAGCTTGCTCACAAAAGGGGCATCTCCTTGTAGTGGAGACTCTCTAAAATTTCATTCTCTTTATTCTGGAGCTGACAGACAGCACGGCTTGTTCTTTGTTCTTTCTTTTAAATGCTGCAGTTTCATTCACCATCTCTTCTACTGGAAAGACCTAGATCAAGTATGATTTGTACCTGTTTGTATCTGCAGCAAATTATCTCATTTAAAATGTTAATTTTGACCCATTCATGCTCAGGTGAGAGAGTACAGTTTAAAAGACTGTTTGCTTGAGATGTGACATCATCAAGCCTCTTCTAGCTCTGAAGCTCATTATGAGCATTGAGGATCTTTACTGAACATGAGGTTTGCCCCCAAGGCACATACTGTCCTACCTACCCTGTCAGGTCCCTGTGTGGCTGTGACAAAGACAGTATTAAGAAAGACACATTCATACTTGTGTGAGGCCCAGTGTGGACATGGCGCTATGGTTCACCACAGTCCTGATCCAAAGTCCACAGAAGGCCACTTTGCTATTGGTCTTGAAATTGATTTTTTGTTGAAGTTCACTTCAGAGAAGAGCAAGGCCACAAAAAAAAACATCTCACAGGAGAAACAGTCATCACAGTAATAACTGTATGATTGGCCCTGCTTTGCTAGGGGTCACAAGTAAGGCTTCTATTTATTGCTAAGTCATCAGTATATGCAAAATGGACCTCAACAGGCTCCGTTCTCTATTTCTTTTAGGCACCAGAGTGTTTCATATCATAGTTTAGGTTATCAATTCCCGATAATTCAATGTTTCCTTAAAAAGATGATTCTAAATGTAGTTCAAATTGAGGATTGCATTTACATTTAGTGATCTCTGTACACAAACACAACAGAGAATGCTAACTAAAAAAAAAAAAAAAAGGAAAATGACAAAGAGGGAGGTGACTAATGTGGAAAAGGGGAGCAGTGGGTTGGGAAGGGCTAGGAGTTGTCCAGAATAATAACCGTAACTGTCTTTTAAGTACAAAAGCTTAGGCTAAACACTAAGTATCAGGAACCCATTAAAACTGAGTTGGATCCAACCCAGAATGAGTTGAATTGCCCACCGGAGGTGTCCATCTTCTCTCCATTGACTATGAAAACAATCTTAGGGCTGGTATGAAAGAGTTAAAAATATTTTAAACATCTGAATTTCAACAAATTAATCCCACCCTAGTGTTGTGATTGCCAATCATTATAATAATATCCAGATTGTTTTGGACTGGGAAGCCTTTGTAGAGGAGGTCGGTATTGTTAGCTATTCAAGCTGGGGTATAGCAAAGTAACTGGCCCAACATTACTCAGCCAATGATGGAAGTGGCAAGAACAAAGACCAGATCTCCTTCATCCCAACCCAGTGAACTTCACGTAGGTCACTAAATGTCACTGTCTTAATTTTCTGAAGGGCAAAACTGACCCTAAGCAGAATGGAAAGGCACAGGACCAGTGTCCTACCTGGAGCCCCAAACCTGGGGTTCACACTTGGGTCATCACTGCCCTAGTTCAGAGTCTCTGGGGACACCTCCATTCCTCTCATTGTTCTTCCTCCAGATTTCTGCATAGTCTATTCTGTCATTTATGGAAAACAAACAAATAAACAAACAAAAACACTTGTTTTTCTTTTCTGAATTTCAACCAGACCATTATGCTGAGCTGAGCATTTCTAAGTTGAAGCAAATCCAACTGCAGTGGCCTTGCCATAGGCACACCCTAATTAAATGCAAAAAATTCCATATGTTCCACCCTCTATGCAAGCATGGCTTTTCTGTGACCTAAATGCTCTGGTTTGTCTCATGTGGGAGAGTTTTCACACTGCAACTTTGACTTGCGTCACTGCCTACATCTGCTTACCTTTCAGGTGTTTTATCTTCTTTCCTCCCCAAGACTTTGTGGCTAATTTTCAAAGGCATTTGTTTGCTTCACTGAGTATTTTTAACCCCACAGTCTGTTTTCTTTTTCTCCATCTCACAGTAAAGTTATAATGCTGAATTTATGACATGGCAATTATTTTCATAGCAACAGACTGTGGCATCATAAAACAGGATTATGATGACTTCACTGCAGGATCAAGCAGAAGAAACAGCCAGGTTCTGGACAGTGAAAGGTCTTTTTTCACAAAATTGTAGTATCTTCAAAAACAATACAAGGAAAATTGTTGTTAAAGTCAAATTGCTAGTTTCATGCACAAGTTTTATTACCTTTCACCCAGTGAGTTATGCCTTCCAGTGATGCAAGGTAGATCTTTGAGAAACTCAAAAATCTTGGAAACTCTCTTAGTACTTATCTGCTGTTTATTCAGAGATTTCCATTGCTTCTATTGACTATTAACATTCTACTATATATATGGAGCAAGAGGTATATACTATATACATGGAACAAACTTTACAAATAAATGAAATGACAAGTTGTTGCCTCCAGCTGCCCTGAGCCATCTAAATAAAGGAGATAGTGAAGCTTGAGCTAGGCTGGAAATAAACTCTCCTGTGGTAGCTCTGTAGTTTGAACTTATAAATGTGGGCGGTTAGCCAGTTTCTCAAAACACTCATGCTCTTTTTTAAGGCTTGTCAAGCTTCTGGCAACTCATGATGTGAATTCTTCTCTTACCAGAACTGATTATTTCATCTTTTCCTTGCAAGTCATCTCAGCAGCTATTGCGGCTCCATTTTGTATCAAATTTTGGTTCAGTAGGAACATTCTCTAACCTAAGCACCACATGCCTCACTCTAGACTGGAGCAGGCTGGGGCAGGCGTGGCAGGAGCTTGGTGTAGTCACAGAATCACAGAATTGTAGGGGTTGGAAGGAACCTCAAGAGATCATCAGGTCCAACCCCACTGCCAAAGCAGGTTCCCTAGAGCAGGTTGCCCAGGTAGGCGTCCAGATGGGACAGTTCCTCACAGGTAGGCATCCAGACAGGAAGTTCCTCCTTCCCTTTTTTTTCCACATCGGAATTGTGCATTAGGGCTGCCTGTGAAGTGCCCAGACTTTTGACAGGATGTGACACATACAGCAACTCCAAAGAAAAAATAAGGCCTGATAATGTTGCTTTTGTAAACATACTAACACACAGTGAGCACTCTCAGAATACAAATTACATCACAGTGGAGGACTCCTATAACTAGGCTTCTAGCGCAGAAATTTATCACTTCTATAGCTCTTGTATTCCTGACCAATATCGGCTGTCCCTGTGTAGGAGAAAATTGCAATGATACCGCTATCTATCTCTATCGCCCCTTCCAGGTGCTAGTGATAGCTGCATCTGATGTACTTCATTGTGCTTGAGGATAGCATTAGTGTATGCTGACACTGCGTTATATCTTTTTGGAGTCGGTGGGAAATGCTGTGGACATCCAAGCCAGACTGTTCTTTTTTAATGGAAGTATTTTTTTCCTGTGCAAAGGATCTACCCTGGCTGGTGCTGTGGAGTGCACAAGCTGTGAGGGTTTAATGGGGTGTTTCATGAGACTCAAGCTACCCCCCTGCACAGGGCTGAATTTCACTCTGCTCATGTTTTTGTTAAACACTATGCAAATACAATATTCAACATTTCCTTCCTCCCAGCTCCAAACCACCTATCTTTATTTTTGGCTAACTCCCCAAAGCCCTAATTTGCTGCGCTAGTATGAAAAATCTGACAGGAACATATGACAGCTCTGGCCAATCTCTCCCCTTAGATGTAAGTAAGACAGTTAATAACCTTTTTAGAAGGATGAGGCAGAAAGCCTGTATATATCATCTCTCTGTATTAATAGGCTGCATATGTGGCCCATCCGCCACATCTGTCTGGGGAAAACACAGGTTTCTGGTTTTGCTATTTTCACAATGTGGCTGAAGAAGATGGTGGTGCCATCTCAGCTGGTTACGTCAATCAGTCACCTGCAGCACCTCTGTGATCCACACCGTTCAGCCATCCCATCTCTCAGTAACTCACTGACTGCAAGCCTTGGGATTTGGATTTAAAGCAGGGGGGGCATAAAGAGGTTCTCCAGATTACAGATGTTCCAAATTTTTTGTGTATTTGGGGGAAAATAATCACCTTAATATTTAAAATAGTTACAAATGTGTGGCTTTTTAAAATCAAAACTTAGATTTAGCACAGATGTTTCATAGGTATATTCTAATGCATTTAATGGCATATGTATTCAGTGACTAATACTGAAAAGCCTTTACAAGAAAGTAGGGCTGCACAGTGTTCTGTGTAAGCTGGCCAGAAGAAAGGCAGATTTTTGGGAATGTAAATCCAGAGGCATTTGACACTGGTCTCTCCCTGGAAAAAATAAGGTAAGATGCTTGAATTTGAGCATCCCTTTAGGGTAATACAGCAGTCGGAGGCAACCTGTACGCTGAACAGAGGTTTAGCATTAGCCGCTGAGCTGCTGCAGCCTCAGTAAGGACTAAGTGCCAGTGCTGTATTCCCATCAAACTGCTGTCTTTCTTCCTTCCAAGGATCTGGCAAGAAGTGCCAGGGAATGAAAGAAAAAAGTGTTTCATTCAAGCAATACAAATCCAAAAACTCACATTTAGCTGGAAATCCAAAAACAGCTCACAAGTGAGGATGGAAACACTGCCTGAACAGAGTTCAAATATCTTTGGCAGCCCAGCTTGGTCCAGGGCTGCTGATACCGCAAATTAACCAAAATTAGTGTGAAAGCTTGTATGCCTGTATGCTCATCATCCACAGACCATGGTCCATGGCTGACAGGTTTGCTGCAAGTCTTTCAGGGTCTCAGGTGCCTTTCCACAGGGCTGTGGTGTGCAAAGCAGCTGCTCTGGCTCCACCGGTGAGCAGAGCAGCAGCAACGTGCAACCTGTTATCCTGCCTGCATATCTGTGGCATAAACAATCGCTCCATAATGATTACATTTATTTGATGCTGCAATCTGTGTTATAAAAAATCTATTCGTTATGTGGCTGCTTGGTTTGTGAGGGCAAATGGCTTGGCACAGCCAGAGCCTGCATGTTTGTCAGAGGTTTGCCTACCAAGTGCTAATTTTGGAAGGATGCGGGAGGACCGCCGGGGGAAAGTTTTTGTTTTTTTTTTTAATGCATGAGCTAAGCCAGCAACATCAGCAGTGCGAGGGCATCCTCAGGAAGCGAGGAACAAAGGGAGGCAGAAACAAACATCCCCATCTCAGGCAGACGGGGAAACCGCTCGCCTGCCAATTTGCAGCGTGGCGGAGGCAGGAGGAGGAGGATGGAGGCTTCCAGGCCAGCTGTAGGCCGGTTGCCATGGATATCCCCGATTCCCACCGCTGATGGCAGGCCGCCAGCAGCGCTGGAGCTGGGGGGGCTGGCTGGGGTGAAGGATGAAGCGGAGCCCCACGCGGCATGGGGTTTTGGGCCTGGAGAAGGCCTTCCTGAGAGCAGGGAGTCCCTCCCGCAGCAGATGTGGGGTGACTGTCACATTACTGAGCTTTGGGCTGAATTAGCTGTTCCCTCGGAGTGCAGAGGTTTATTGCTGAGCTGCGCCTCCGATATTTTTCTGTCTGTGTGCAAAATTTGGTGGGGATGGGCTTTGGACTCCTGGCTCTGGACCACTCCTGGCACTGGACCACTGGCTCTGCCCTCCAGCCATGAGGCAGATGCAGAGCTGGCACTCGCAATAAAATCAGAGTGGCAGGAGTGCAAGTCTGTGTGCGTGTGTGCAGTGCCATGCTGGAGGTTTTGGTGTGTGCATGTATTTTCTTTTGTTGCTTGTTTTTTCTCTCTTAAACAAAGAACCTGGTTGTAAAACTTTATTTTTGAGATGTTCCTACTGATTTCAGCAGTGCGTATTTGGGCAGATACAATGATTTCTCATACGAGTGGAAGCATTGTGTTTGCCTGTACCGGTGTACTTCTTGCTCTGCTGCTCACACACTGCAGTTCTGATCCTCTTCTGCTCCACTGTCTCCCTGAAATGGTGAATGCCTGTGTGAAGAATAATAAACTGAAATTATTCTCCTGTTTTGCTGAACTAGCAGGAGTGAACTCTAAGCATGCTCTTCTGCAATGATATTTAATAAACATTTGTGACTAATATTTTTCACAGCCTTGATCCTTTCAAGTCCTGTACTCATTTGGTCATCTGCTGCTGTAGCAGTCAGGTTCAGTGCTCCCTGTTTGATTTCCATCCCAATATGGCCCTATAAAAATAGGATAGAATTCACCTCAACTCACCAACTGACTTGAAACACAGAAAATATGTAGGTTTGAATTTGTCATCATGTCCTCTGTTGCATAAATCCTGATGAGGTGCTGTTAAAGACTGTGTTTCTGTGGGTAGAAACCAGCATGGCACATGGAGGTGAGGTCTAAGCAGGCAGGGCTGGCCTTAGCTGACTTGTGACTCATTTGGCTGTGATGTACTGGTGATAAACCAGTCTTGCTGAGGACATAGGATGGATTTATTTTCATTAAAGGAAAGGAAATACATACATCATTGACTCTTTATTCACTGTGCATGGAAGCACATCAATGAAAATTTATTCCCAGAGGTATACTCATCTCTAGGCAATGTTCCTGCTTCAAGATGCTTAGGACCTAATGCGTGATCCAGTGGACATGAATATGCTTAACCTTAGGCATGTGAGTAATAGCCACATTCAAGTGTCATCAAAGACAAGCATTTGCAGGATCAGGGCTTTAGAGGATGCAGTCTTGTAGAAACACTTACACATTCTGTTTGTGATGAATAGAAGCATTTGTGAAAGGCAATATTTTATAGCTAAGGACATTTTATGATATAAAACACTAGTGCAGCTACTGTGTAAAGTACTGAGGGGAGCAACTGTCCAGGGTATATTTTTTGATTGTTTTCTAAAGAGATGGTTATGGGTTCTGGTGGATTTTCTCTGAAAGACTCTGAGCTAATCAGAAATATGATTGTCAGGTTATATTAGTGGGTACCCTTCGTGAGTGCAACATGTGTCATAAATGTCAGTAGGCAAATTAATCCCTGGTGTAATATTGTTAATTGGTAGGGTTGTGTGAACAATTAGTCCATTATAATCCACTATAAATGCATTCTAGCAATTGGACAGATTTTTTTTTGTTTATAGGAATAAAAAGAAGAATCATGTTTCCAATCATGTTTCATGTCTAAGTAATAAGGTTAGTATTGAATCACGATTTTCCATATTTAATAGGAAAGACTTCTAATGCAAAGGCCAAGAAAAAGGAAGATAATCCATCTAATATGCTAATTTCCATAAACTAAAGACACCAAAGTTATCATTAAAGCAATTAAAACCCAGAAGTAGCTACAAGCAGACTCAGTTGAATGTTAAACATGGGAAACTACATATTTTGGAATCTGATGTATTTAGATTGATGTAACTGAATGTCCTGGTTTCAGGTAGGACAGAGTTAATTTTCCTCCTAGTAGCTGGCAGGGTGTTATGTTTTGGATTAGGATGAGAAGAGCGCTGATAACATGCTGATGTTTTAATTGTTGTAGAACAATGCTTACACCAAGCCAAGGACTTTTCAGCTTCTCGCTCTGTCCTGCTA
This sequence comes from Cygnus atratus, assembly GCF_013377495.2. Classification (NCBI taxonomy): domain Eukaryota; kingdom Metazoa; phylum Chordata; class Aves; order Anseriformes; family Anatidae; genus Cygnus; species Cygnus atratus. The sequence continues at coordinate 164,861,461 of NC_066362.1, forward strand.
GCGAGCAGGCTGGGGGTGCAGCAGGAGCTGGGAGGGGACAGACCCAGGACAGCTGACCCAAACTGGCCAAAGGGGTATTCCATACCATCTGACGTCATGCTGAACAATATATAGGGGTGGCTAGCCGGGGTGGGGGGGCCGGCTGCTCGGGGATAGGCTGGGCATCGGTCAGCGGGTGGTGAGCAATTGCATTGTGCATCACTTATTTTGTACACATTATTACTATTATTATTATTGTTATTATTATTATTGTTATTAATTTTCCTGTCTTAATAAACTGTCTTTATCTCAACTCACAGGCTTCACTTTCCCGTTTCTCTCCCCCATCCCGGAGAGGGAGGGGGGAGGGTGAGCGAACGGCTGTGTGGTGTTTGGCTGCCAGCCGGGCTAAACCACAACACTGAACATAGTTGGGGCTATTAAATGTAATGTCCCTACTGAGAGAAAATTCTGGAAAAAGGGGAATAAATAAAAAAACAGCTATTCAAACTACTTTTAAAAAGGGAGAAAATTATGTTACGTCTATTAGAAAGCAAGGAACTCTGGGTAAAATAAAAAAATAAAGGGTTTTAAGAAGTAAATGTGAGTTTTCAACAGGCACCATCCCCATACAACACATAAGGATGAGAAGGGTCCTGGCTTTGAGAAGAAGGGGAGGTCTGCAGCTAAGATCAGAAGACCACTGGAAATGACCTAATATCTGAAGTCCCTTCTGTGCATTATTGTACTACCTGTCACCATACGTGGAAAAGCAGATATTGGTCATGGGAAAACTGATTATTTTACAGCAAAGTTCACTAAAATAAACATATCATTGTTTTGGAAATGGTTCTTACTTTGGTCCTTAGGTAATGTCTGGCCTGGAGGAAAATGACATATTCATAATGACTGTTTGCAGTACGATTACCTCCCTGTAATTTACACCCCAAATTGGTCCACAGCCTTCTGTCCTGTTCCTGTGCTGATCACTATGTCCCTATCCTGCCTATCTTTGCCATGTTACAGCTCTTTGTTCTGCCTATCTACTCTTTGCAGTATTATATCTTATTATCCACAGGCCAGCATGCACAAAACATTTTTGCAATGATTTAAGCATTTTACATTATTCTTAATCTGCGAGGAGATCCAATATGAAGTGTGGACAAAAGGGAGATGAAGCTATGCTAATCTCTTTGGCATTCTTCATCAGCTGAAGTGGACGTTTGACTCATAAGCAGTATTGTCCTTTCTCAACAGCAAGGACAAGCTAATGATCCAAAGAAGCAAATCATTTAGGTCTTCACTGCAGAAGCATGGTTTAAGAAGCATAACATTCCTTGTCCAAGAGAATAGACTTATCTAATACAGAAATCAAGGGAGACAGTGACAGCTGACAAGTAATCATCCAATCTACAAAGCATATAGGACAATCAAAACAGTGAAATCAAGTAGGTGTTTCTCTGTATATATTTTGACCAAATAGTGTTGAAAGATCGAGTCATCTCTCCTCACAGAGACATACCAGAGTACTTACAGAACAGATTCTGGCAGTTTTAGCTCCCATGCATGGCCCTGCACTATCCGTAGACCCATTTTTTTTGAGTAAAGGGAGTATTCATCATTAGCTATTTACTGAAAACACCAGGAGTGTCACCCACATTTTTAATGTGGGGGCCAGTCCACTTTGGTCTGGACTGAGACTTTTGTGTCATTGCACTGGAGATTTAATTCTTCTTGAGTTTGTTAAAGGTGAGAATTTTCCCTCTATCCCAGTGTCATTGTGTAGGTGTAACACTGAAGGACAACAAAGCTGCAGACAAACAGCAGTAACTGAGTAATGGCTGGAAGTACACCCAAGGGCTCTTTCCTCGATTCTGTTCTTCACAGAGAGAATGGTTTTGAGAAGGCAAGTCCTGTGCTTTTTTAGCAAAATGTGGCTACTATGCATTTCACACTACACAATGTCAGCATGACATAACAGCAGCATTTTCCTATTTTTTTGATTGCATTACATTACAGCATGCTGTTGTGAATGTTGTGACATTGATGTAGGTATCTGCGAAGTCATGTAGGGATGTCTCACAAGACAACTACAAAGGAGTCACTGCCTTACGAGACTTGCACATGAAAGGTATAGTTTTGATAAACTGAACACTCACATGCATAATTAAGCAGCTACATGGTGTTGTGTATCGTACCAATCTGATGATCAAGATGAAATGTAATAATTTTAAAAACTAATAAGGAAAATATAGAGCAGCAATAATATAACTCTGTGCAGCAGGAACAAGACAGAACTGGCATTAGTCTTTGTTAGAACAAGGGAATGCCTTTGTAGATCCACAAACAATATGATCTCAATAATTTCTGAACTTGGAAACAGATGTACGGTATATTCCCTCCAGCAGTAAGATTTTGATTTTCAGCTCATCTGCCAGAGAAATTGCAAACAATGAGAAAGTAGGTGGGAGGGGAAGGAAACAAAGAAAACCCCATATCTCCAAGTGTCTAGCTGTGTCAGTACATTTTCAGAAGTCACATTAGCTGAGTCACTCAGTATTCTGAGACATTCTCCATTAAAAACAAAACAAAACAAGAATCTTCCTATGTATCATAACTGCTTTAATACCACAGATTGCACAGAACACACTAAGAAATTTAAGCAGGAGGAGGAATTGGGAATCTATTATAATATATTCAGCTATAGGGAATACTTTGTCATAAGCAATGAAACGGCCATCTACTTGCCAAGACAAACTTGCAGTTCATTATGGGGTAGCTTTTCAGGACTTCCTATCGCTGCTGAGCACTCTTGAATATCTGGCCCATGGTTGAAATAGCCTGTGGTAGACTATAAGCTGGTGAATCATAGAATCATAGAATGGCTTGGGTTGGAAGGGACCTCAAAGATCATCTAGTCCCAACCCCCCTGCCACAGGCAGGGATGCCACCCACTAGAAAAGGTTGCTAAGGGCCTCATCCAGCCTGGCCTTGAACATCTCCAGGGATGGGGCATCCACAGCTTCTCTGGGCAACCTGTTCCAGTGCCTCACCACCCTCTGAGTGAAGACTGAGATGCTGAGTGCACAGGGAGCGTAGTGCAATGTGTTACTTGTGTCACTGAAGTGACAGAATAAAGACAAGGAGGGAGAGAGATGGAGAGAGAGAAAGAGCGGCTGTCGGGATGTGCTCCTGCATCTCCTGAAACATGAAGGATGGAAAGCTGCGGGAAAATGGTCTGGAAATTCCTGATGTGCATACAGGTGCAGATGGTGCATCTCAAAGGCAAAACCATCCTCTTTTGAGAAAGACAGAATCCTTCTTTATAAGAACCATTCACTACCATGAGGAGTGAGGGAGAGTCCCTGAGGCAGGGAATCTATACTTCTCTTGTCTTTAGGCTTAATCCTCATATCAGACATGCATTTGCTGCTGCAAAGTGCAGCTACCCATGATGAATAGGTCTGTTGAACACAGCAGGGTCTATAGAAAAGCAATCAGATTGCATGTGTTGCCCTGCATTGCAAACCCTGTTCCTGCTACCTTCAGCCAGCCTGTCCTCTGCTTTGACTTGGCCCTTTTGTCCCCCCTCCCTGACATGATGGCATCTGGCACAAGCCAATCCAGACCTTTCAGACAGAGATGATACACATGAGGATGACGACTATGCTGTTAAGGATTTCAGATTAATTTCTGCTGTGTGCCTGCAGTGTGTCTTGCTTCAGGTGAAGCTGTTCCCCACATGGTAACCAAGAGAGTTTTCCTCCAGGTGAGACTGGCAGGGACCACTGGAGGGTATTTTTGACCACAGTATAAGGGCTTGGACAACTTTTTAAGAACTTATGTCAATTCTCTTTTTAACACACCTACTTTTATTGGAGGGATCTAGACCACTGACGAATTTTTGATCTCTCCTGCTTTTTTCTTTGCCCAACTATGTCTGTGCTTTTAGTCTTTTGCTGTAGACTTCAAGCTTGTTACTAGATTTTAAAGATATTCTGTGATCTGGAGAGGAGGTGGGTGGTGGTGGTGGGAGGGGAGCACGGACTTGGAGAAAACTTCCTATGAACTGCTGTGGATTCACCTGACCTAAGCTGAGTATCTAACACAGAGACAAAAGCCCAAGCTAGTCCCCCCACAGCTCCTTTAGAAAATGGGAGTAGGAATCCTCAGAGGATGATTCATCTCACTCTGATGTAGCTGTCTAGATAGGTTAGATGTAATGCCTGTGCTCTCCACTATATATAAAATGACCTTATGGCACAGAAATGGCCAGTGAACCTTATCCTGAATGCCTGTGACCTGATTTTCTATAAGTGGTGTGAATTTTACTAATTCTATGAGTTCTAAGAAAATTTTCTCTGAATTCTATGATTTTTTTTTCTATTTCCAGCTATATGTTCCAATTTTAAGCACTTACCATATGAAGAGATTTCAGTGGAGTTTTGGCTGCAGCCATTTGGTGCACTAGTTGCAGCACAAACAGCAGGGGAAGGAGAAGAGGGCAGTTTCCAAGGGCTTGCTGCTTTGCCTTTGTTCTCAAGGTTTTGCACTGCCAAGAAAGAAAAAGGAAATTAATTTTAGTGAATTAGAAAGAGTATTTTATTGAGGTTATCCAGATACTGGAGATACTGTTTCTGATCCACAGTACTAACAGGAATGAATGAAATGAGAAAAAATTGCCCACTCACAAGTCCTTGTTTTTAATTACTTGGAAGTTTGTGGGAAGAGGCAAGCAATGGTGTACCTTAGTTTGCAAGGAGAATGTTAACAAATAGCACAGGTGTTTACTCTTATGTATTTAAAAATTCATTTCCTGTGGGTTAGTGTCAGCTTTCTTGTGGTTCAAAATGTTGCTGGATCCCTGATTGTCTTCTTTACCCACAGATGCAGCACATCAAGTGCTGACAGTGAGCTGATATTCAGTGGATAAACCCTGAAGGCTAGCCAGGAGTGTTTCAACCGTGCGTGCCTCCCTTTTCATGGTTTCTTTCTGAACAATATGCCAAAGCAGTTATGGGTCTGACTGGGAGAGACACAAACACATCTACATGACTTAGTCTGTTAGTGTTTATTAGTTCTCTAACATAAGTCTAGCCTATCATACCTTCCTTTCCTATTAAAAATATATTTTCTATGGCCTGCCAATAATAATAACAATGATAATCCAGTCTAAGGCTATATTTCATGTTCATCAACCTTTTCTTTCCTTTTTTTTTCTTTTTTCTTTTACTGTCTGCTTGTTTTGTTGTGTATTTTTTTTTCCTTTTAATATCAGTCAGGGAATGCGAGGCAATTGAAAAGCACTTGGAGCTTTACGATATAGTCCAGCACTTGTCTTTAAATAATGCAGCCCCGTGTCCGAGGAATGGATAGATGTGCAGGGTTATAAACGTGAAAAACCTGATTACCTAGCATTTATAGCCATTCTCTCCTTTATATAATAGCATGTTAAGCTTTGTTCCATTGTGTGTATTTGTGCCCCTGACAAGCACTCTGGCACATCTTTGTTGTACCACAGCTTACTTGTCTTCAGTTACTACAAAGAAGAACATGTTCTCTCACTACATCATCCTGAAGGAAATTATTTCATATGGTGTGTGGAAAGATCCTTCCCATTAGGGGCAAAGCCTGCGTAAAGAATTGTAAAATTATTTAAGGAAGAGAGAAGAAAAATGCCTCTTAGCTCATCCAGCTTGTCATAATATCTAAGTATTTTTCCAATGAATCTCCAGTCTAATTTTAAGCAGGACTGTCAAATACAGTTTAAAAATTCTCACTGATTTATCAAACACCCCTGAATATATGGAAATAGCTCTCTATCCATTATTGATGGTGGCCAGCTTTTATAAAAATGGTCCTATCTTCGTGACCAGCAAGCAAGTATTGCTATCTTGGCAGAAGACCCTTCTTTGAGAAGATGGGTCTCATCCATGTTTAGGACATACAGAGAATAACTAAGTAAGGATTTTCATCTATGAACTCCAAAACAGCATCAAGGATTGTGTTTCAGAGTCATATTATTACAGCAGGAGACAACCTATTGCCAACTACTTAACCATGAAGAAAACTTGCCACAGCTAGGAATTGCCTGCCAAGAGACCAATGCTTACATGCAGCTCTCTCTCTTTTTAAATAAGAGATGATACATTCATTTAATTTCTTACTCATGGGCTTTCATTTATCATAATTCTCCCTGTGGAGGGTGGCTCCTGCTGAAAAAAATTAATCTGGGGATTCAGCTCCCAGAATACTTGTATTCCCTGAGAGGTGGTGAAGGTTGTAGGTGACCTTGCAGGAGCTCTCTGCATCCAAACAGGAGCTCCTGCTCCTTCCACTGCCTTCACAGGTGGTTGCTTCTAGCTCACCCCACCCCGGCAGAGGGGTCAGTGTTCAAGGGAAACACTAGCTATTGATGATGTTGCTTCAGAGCCACAGAAGGAGAGGAACTGATTTTCCTGCCTGAAGGAGAATCTGTGAGGCTTTTCCTATCTTTAGTTAAGATGAAAAGGGAAGGGGAGAAGGGAGGACAACTTAAAAGGAAAAAAAGATTGGTCCATTTGGAAATTCGTATTTCAGATTTTTAGGATTTCTTACAATAAACAAACTTTTAGGAAGAGTTATTTTGAACTCCAAAAAGTAGCCAGATCTCCAATAAAAGATAATCTCAAACTGACACATGTTAATAATTAAAATATCATTTCAAAATATTGAGAACAGCCTAGTACTCTACAATTGGACGCTTCCAAAGGAAAAAAAAAATCAGAGAATAATTCCTGATCAGATGTACTCAGTTAGCGCTGCAAAAAGAACTCTGAGCCCCTCAGTTCACAAACACTTCTGCTGGCGTAACCAGGAGAGCCCCTGGGGGAAGCAGCCCCTATCCCCCACCCCTGCTGCTCCCTCCTGCTCTTCATCCCCCCTTTCTGCTGGGGTCCTCTAGTGCAGGAGAGCAGGAGGATGCTCCAGGGTAATGAGAAGCTGTGCATGGGGTGGCTGGGCATGGGATGCATTTACTGGTGTCCTCATGAACTAAGCCAGCTATACTGCTTGTTCCCGCTGCTCCCTTGCATCAGCACAGATAGCTTTGCTGATCTTGTGGTGTGCTGGTCCAGGTAGTTCATCCAGTAGCAAATATCTACTAATATAATAAAAGGAGTAATCTCCTGTGAGTTTAGGTTCCTTCAGCTAAAGACATGCTGGTGCAGTGGAGGAAGATGGACTGTGTGCTGTGGATGAGGGAAGGTCAGGACCAGGACTTGCTGTGTAGCAGTCTCTTGGGTCACCTCAGATGGTTCCTAAAATCACGCTTCAGATTCAACGTGGATCAGTTCCTTGTCTGATTCATTGTCTGGCCATGCAGACAAGTGTGCTGTGGGAATTAGGGGCTCAGGAAATGGACAGGAGGGTGGAAGGGGACAGGGTGAGTACCGCCATGTAAACAGCCCTGTGAGACTGCAACCAGTGCAGCTGCTGGACTCTCCTCCAGAAACACCAAGCTCACAGGAGCACAAGAGTTGGAACTTGCTTATTGAAACCATCAGAAGAGCTCAAATGAGGTGACAAGAACTCTCAGAGCTTCATCTACTTCCAAATTATTCCCGGCCCTGCTCTTGCTGGCTCATCCCAGTGCTCAGCATCAGCAGTGACTCTGCTGAGCACTTCCAGCTGGGGACACACAAGCAGCATGAAGGTGGGAACAGGAAGAGGGTATAAACCCTTTGTAGATGTGAACAGGGAGCTGAGAGGATTGCTTGGAGACGTGGATAAATATGTGCAGTGGGGAGATGGGGATGGGCAAGAGGTTGGGATGGTTGGGAGAGCATCTTTTGGTGGGGGGTTAGACAGAGACATTTCTACAGCGATAGAGAAAAATGGGAAGAGACCCTTGTTATGTCTGCTTCATACTCTTCCTCCCACTACCAGAACTCCCCTCCTAGCCCTCAGGTCTGCAGACAATAAAGTGCATTCATAAGGGGAGCCTTGCACCCTCCAGCAGAAGAATCATAGAATCACAGAATATCCCAAGGTGGAAGGGACCCATAAGGGTCATCAAGTCCAACTCCTGGCACCGCACAGGTCTACCCAAAATTTTAGACCATGTGACTAAGTGCACAGTCCAAATGCTTCTTAAATTCAGACAGGCTTTGTGCAGTGACTACTTCCCTGGGGAGCCTGTTCCAGTGTGCAACCACCCTCCCCAGTGAAGAACCTCTTCCTGATTTCTAGCCTAAACCTCCCCTGCCTCAGCTTGACACCATTCCCACGGGAATGGGAAGCCCAGGTTGGGTGTGTGGAAGAGGTCAGGTCCTGGTCCTGCAGCACCACTGACCGACCAGCTCTGCCCTGGCCAGGTGCAGGTTTACATGTTAAATGGTCAATGGAGGGAGGCAGGAACAAATCCGTGAAAGGGTGTTTGTGAGAGTATGGAAAGGGAGGAGCAGCCTAAAGTTAAGCATCTGTGTCAGCTGGATGGAATCTGTAGGATGAAAATGCAGAAGTTTTCTTGACGTCTTAATTTCCTAAGGTACAGATAGAAACTTTTTTCCCTCACCTTCATGAACGTGAGGAATTGGGATGTAGGGGAATGCCAGGGAAACAAAGGACACAGTGGAGGACGACAATAGTTTCTTTAGTTTCCTCAACTAAGATGTATGATAGCATCTTCTACCACTGTTCATTTAGATAATATTTGACGTTTTTCTGTATATTTTAACACGAGGTAGGTATAATCCACCATGTCCCATGGTTCAACATGTGTTTTAGCTATGAGAAGCAATACTGTGAATAGTACTAGACTGATCAGAAAATAATAAATTCACCTTGAGATTTGAAAGAAAGACTGTGCTCTTTTTTATTTACATATCATCACTGTTTTTCTTTTTTCTTTCTTTTTTTTTCTTTTTTTTTTTTCTTTTTTTTTTTCAAGTGTATGGCAGGCAAGTTTTTTCATTTGTGACTTTTGCTCAGCATGATTTTCTTTAGTGTATTGTCACCATAAAGATAAAATGTAGGTACTTCATCAGTGGTTTTTCAAACACTACAGATTAGGCTACTGGGAAAACTAAGGACTGAAGAGATGGTGTGATTTGTTTCATAGGCATGCAGCAGACCAGTAGAAGAGGCAGGCAAAAGCTATGTCTCCAGTGTCCTACCTTGGTACTCTCTCATCTCAGGTTCAGCCCTTTCTCACTTTAGTAAATTTGGCACTGTAGGAAAAAATAAGGAAAAAATGGCAGTTTTTACCAGAAGAAAAAAAAATGTTTCTACAGACTCAGCAGATTTATTAATATTATGTCTTTTTTTACTATAGCACCTTTTCCAAATGGAGCCTTGCTTCATCAAAGCAAAAATTAAATAAAAAATAAAACACTAACAGATGCATTTGGTGGCTCTCATTCACTTCATGTTCTTGTTGTTTTTTATGTGTACCTTAATTTGTCTAATCAAAAAAAGAAAACAAAAGAAAATACCAAAGAGTGTTATTGTAATAGTTGATTCTAGTTTACATTGATTTAAAAAGTTTAGTTTAAGTGGTACAATCCTGAACTGCTGAGCAGCCTGAGAAATACTCATTTTCACTGGTCCATGACGGAAAAAAAATGACCCATCTTTTTTCATTTTTTTCATGTCTTCTTTGTTCCCCTCCCTCCCGTTAAGTGTGCATCCCCAAGCATGAAAAACCATCTTTGGCAAGAATTTTAATAGCACTTATTAGCAATTCTGGTGCTAATGAATACTTTCACAGGCTTCTCTGCTTTCCCGTCAATGGAGAACAGCGGCTCAGCAAGGACTGGAAGCAGCTGTCTCCTACTGAAGCCCCACCAGAGAGAGATGGTATAGCAGGCCCGGGCTATGTCTGCATGAACCAGAGCAGACAAATACTAGCTTCTTCTGCTGAAACTGAAGCACAACTGCAGCTCCAGTGCAGGAGCTTATGACCCATGGTGCCAGAAAGCCATGCTATATGCTCCCATATGCAGAACTAAGGTAGCTGCAGTGCCTTGGGCTCACAGCCAGTAATTTCTGCATATTGATATTGCATTGCAACAGTGTAGATATACTGTTAAATTTGTTAGTGCAGTGGGGAAAAGTCAGTACTAAGATTAACGATATCTACTCTGCTTCTTTAAAAACCAGGGCCAGGCGGTGAGCTAAATACTAACATACTCCCTAACTCTGCTCCTTGTGCCTTTGTGTAAAGCAATATGAGTGCCCTTCTAGAAAGAAACCCATGACGATGTGATCTTGCTACCCAGCATGTGGCTGTTGGGCGAGAAATGCTATGCTCAGCCCATTGCCAGTTGTGGTTTCACCCTTCTCAGAGGATGAGGGGAGAAAATACACCGGAAAGGGCTCAAGGGTTGAGATAAGCACAGGAAGATCTCTCAATTATCATCATTAGCAAACTCAGCATAGGGAGATTAATGTAATTTATTGTCTATCCCTAGCAGACTAGAGCAGTGAGAACTAAAAGCACACTAAAAACACCTTCCTCCCTTCGCCCTCCTCTACGTCTTCCCCCTGAATGGCACAGGGGAACAGGGAATGGGGGCTGCGGTCAGTCCCTGACGCTTTGTCTGCGCCACTCCTTCACGGTCACTCTCTGCCCCTGCTCCACGTGGGGTCCCTCCCATGGGATGCCGTCCTTCCCGAACTGAGCCTGCGGGGGCTGCCCACAGGCAGCACCTCTTCAAGAACTGCTCCAACATGGCTCTGTACCATGGGGTCTGTCCCCCAGGAGCAAACTGCTCCAGCATGGGTCCCACACAAGCGGCAGCTCCCCCCAGGCCCCCTGCTCCTGCGTGGACTCCTCTCCACAGGCTGCAGCTCCGGCCCGGGGCCTGCTCCTGCGGGGGCTCTCCATAGGCCGCAGCCTCCTCCAGGCCACATCCACCTGCTCCACCGGGGGCTCCTCCACGGGCTGCAGCGTGGAGATCTGCTCCATGTGGGACCCATGGGCTGCAGGGGGACAGCCTGCTCCACCAGGGGCCTCTCCACAGGCTGCAGGGGAACTTCTGCTCCGTGCCTGGAGCACCTCCTGCCCTCCTTTTGCGCTGACCTTGGGGTCTGCAGGGCTGGTTCTCACTCCTCTCTTCCAGCTGCTGTTGCGCACAGTTTTTTTTTTGTTTGTTTGTTTGTTTTGGTTTTGTTTCTTAAGTCTGTTCTCCCAGAGGCCCAACCAGCCTCGCTCCCTGGCTCAGTTCTGGCCAGCAGCAGGTCCCTTTTGGAGCTGGCCGGGCAGCTGCTGGGCTCTGCTCACAGAGGCCACCCACGCAACCTGCCCCACTACCAAAACCTTGCCAAGTAAATCCAATACTCCAGTGCAAGTAGCTCCATGTCTGAGCTCATGAAATGGTATAGCCCAAATCTGAGTTTTCTCATGTGAGCACAGGATATTTCTTTCCAGAAAGTGAAAACAAGGGAAATCTGAATTTGAGACATTTGCTTTAAATACACTACAGGTATACCTAATGAGATCACAAGAATCAGTCACTGTGACCATAGACCTGACTCCCCAGAGCAAAATCAGCAAAAATGATTATTAGAAAGTTGTGTTGGATATTATAAGCTTAAAAACTATGGTAAACACTGGATATTTTCTTACTTGTAGCTCAACTGTAGTGTAGAAAAGGATAAAATTATTTGTCTGTTAAAAGGCATTTGAGGAATAACAAATTTAATTTTCTAATTTAAAATGGGTTCAAGCTGAAATGGGACATGATGGAGTACTATCTCTTCAGTAAATGTCTCATGAAGATATATTCCAGGTTTTAATACTTCTACCACAACCATTTTGTTCTGTAGGATCCCGTGATTATCTGTTTGTGGTTTTAACATTACTCAGGGCAGCAGGAAGACGATGCTACTGTAACCTTTTGTTTTGAGACTCCAAGAGACAAAGCCTTAGGAAAGTAGAATCACTGTAATCCTGTTGCTTCAGATTAGTTTACATCAGTTGAAAATCTATTGTAAAAATAATATTTGAGTTAAATTAAATTGACCTTACTTTCCTTCCCAATTCCTACATATTTTTTTTCAAGCTCAGCCTTTTGGTTATCGTATTACACCATACTTCAGACTTTGTCAACCCTACTGTGTACGCTCAAAAAATAGCCACCTCTGCCTGCATACAGAGAGAATGAATAGAACAATATCAAATGTTTTTTTCTGTGTAAAACATTACAAATTCAGATCTTTTTATTATTTTCAGCAAGTTCGGATCAAAAGAAGTCTTAAGACCATATTTTTATGCTTATAATCTATGTGTGTGTATATTATGTGTACAAATTTATTAAATAAAATATTAAATCCTCCTCTTCCCTGTATCCTCTCTTGCCTGGAAACTTTTGTGTAATAATATTAAGCCCAGTCTCCCAAAAGTGCAATAAGAGAGGTATATTTTTAGGCATACATATCAACATACAGCTTAAGAACCTAAAGTTACCAATCTTTGCTACTCTTTGCTGCTTCATCTCATTTTAGAAGGTGCCAACACATCTGTCTTCAGTATCATAGACTGAGTAGTGCTACCTGTCACTCAGGTAGAAATGATAAATACTTACAGGTTTACCTGTCTCAGCTATATACCATCCATGAACTCCTCACCACTGGCTCTGCTTCTAAACTCCTGAGCAGCTTCAGACTGTAATCTGTCATTACAACTAAAACAAAATAAATGGGTCTACTGCAAATAAGTTTCATTCATCCATCTAAATATAGACATCTATTGACTCAGTGTGCAGGCTAGGCAAAATTTAGTTTTTGATCAGCAGTTGATTTCCATTTACAATCTCAATAAAGCTAAAATAGGAGCTTTATCCCCCTGGAAAGGGTAATTACTCAGCCCTCCTGTGGACTTCAGGGAGCTACGGAAGTGCTGCATAAAAGAAACCTCTATGAATACAGAACTCTTGTGGATAAAAACAACAATAAAATTTCACCAAAACGATTTAAATTACTAAAATCAAGGGCTTTAAATTTAGGAAATGCCAATTATCTTGTTTATATTTGATCACTCTCCATTATGTAGTCATCTGCAGAACAAGTAGAAGCTATTCATATAATATAGGTTACGTACTTACATGCACTTAAGTATATATGGATTCCCTCAGCTCACTCCAGACTCAGGGCAGAATGTTATCACATAGACAATCAGTATGAGAAAGATCTGGAGTTGAATGGGAACTCAAGCTAATGTGACAGGTGAAGAATGGTATAACAAACTATTTACATGACTGAGATGGGCCCTGATCCAGTGATTCATCACTCTCCATCAAATGTTCTAACCATTGGACTAGCCATTAGATTTACCATTAATCTATATTTCATGGGTGTTTCACATGGAAACACCAACATGTTCAACAGAAAAATGAATTTAAATTACTTTGATGCTAACTGAAGTTCATTTAAACCATAAGGCAGAGAAACATGAACCTTTGACTGAGTACCATCACCTTGGCACTAGGTCAATCTGATTCAACTTGTTGCACATAGATATAAAACAGAAGAATCTTTTCTAATGCTAAACAAAAACTGTACTAGCATAAACTGGTCTGAGATCAGACCTGGACCTCGTGGGAGTGGGATGGTGGTGAGTGTTTCTGACAGATTGTTCAATAGGTTACCCAGATCATCTCTGAGATATATACAGACAACCGAACTGGATGAATCTGGACGTGAGAAGGGAACTCTGTAGGTTTCAGCTTTGTTTGCGTGGGTTGAAAGCTATTCTCCAGGGTGCATCCACTGCTTATAACTACTCAGCTGTAAATCTGATTGAAGGCTGGAGAAACAAAAAGCTGCCTATGTAGACAAACCACTTGGCTCCATGCCCTCTTCAGTATTTACCCAGGCTGCAGACTGTTTTAGCAAAAGAAATCAAAGAATAAATATGCTCTAAGGTCTAAAGATTCTCTCAACTATGTAAAATCCAAAATAGGGGCTGGGAAGGGCAGCTGCTCATTTGCATTTCTGGCATCCAGTGCTAGTTACTGGAGGAAACTGTAAGAAATGCTGTTTTTGAGATGCATTAATATTTAAAGGAAAACCACACCTAACAGAACAGCACCTTTTTTTTTTTCTTTTTTCTTTTTTCTTTTTTCTTTTTCCTTTTTTCTTTTTTCTTTTTTCTTTTTTCTTTTTTCTTTTTCCTTTTTCCTTTTTTCTTTTTTCTTTTTTCTTTTTGGTTATGCTTTTGCATTTTTGCACTTTCTGTTGTCCTTAGATACATAATTGAAATGCCCCTATACCAGACATTTTCTGCACAGCATGTGTATTTGTTTTTGTTGCCATGAGCTCTGCTTTCCCACTTGTCCCACAGCAGATTCCTTGAGGTGGATGTCCTGCAAAGCTAGCTCTTGCTATGGCCCAGAGTTTTCCTTTCTCAGACCCAAGTGACTTGCCCTGGATGTTGCCCTCTCATTTTCCTTCCCAGTTTATGAAGACTATTCCTCTTTCCATCGTAAGGCTGGAAAAATGTAAAAATTGCACAAGTTTCATTGCAGTAAAACATACCCTTTGAACTTTCTATCACAGCAATTTTCTATTTCAGGTTCGCATAGCTTCTGAATGAATCTAGGATGTATATGCCAATACTTGGAGACCATTTGTGTTTACTAGAGGAAGTCTGGCTTGGGGAACTGAACATAGAATTGGAAGTACGGGGTGCTAAGCTCTCCCCATCTCTGCCTGTGATGATTTCTAACAATATTTTGCTCTAACAGGACTTGTTAACATTTATAATATCTTCCAGCATTCAGATGGGTGGAAGACAATGTTATGCATTTCACCTTTTTCAGATGGGTCCCTAATTAGGTCACTCAAAGAATGTAAAGATGAAAAGCTTTCTGGCTATGCTGTGGTGCTGGCTATGCAGCACCACATTTACACAAAAGGCTTTGCTCTGACAGCTGGTCCGTATCACAAACTATAATCCTTCCTGTATGCCTTACTAGGGCAACAAGTAGGGAAGAGGGGAACTCCCATTCTCTGCTGTTTTAGAGGAAAGTGGGAAAGTTTGTTCTTTTAATAAGGAATTATTACTCCTGTTTTCTGTACTGAGGTGCTTTTGAGGTGTAATGAAAAATTCAGAGCAAAATTCTGCTTTTATATTTCCTGCCTTTTGTGCACCTGCTGTCAACACCTAAACCTATATAGAATAGGAGTGTGAGTTATCATGTGATGCAGCTCTGCTTATGTATAGCTCCTTTTCTGTATTGTTTTTGCAGTCACGTTCCTCTGGCCCTCTTTACTCCATCAAGCCTCTAGTGCTGGTATCAAGACCAAGGAGATGAAATCCCAGGCCACTTGAAGCTAATGGCAAAACAATCATTGATTTGAACAGAACCATAATTCAGTGCCTACTGCCATAAAGCAGACTTCAATACAGTTGATTTCCTGAATTGCATTCACTGAATTTGTGGTTTATTCTAAGGATTTGTTCGGAAAGTAACCACAGTGGCTGTGTAGATGCAGCAATGCCTGCTTGTGTATCAGCATGCATCCATATCCGGGAGAAATGTCTTTCTCCTTTTATTGCTACCCCCAGAAGGACCCACTCTCAACCACTCCAAGGTCCGTGCCACTAACACCTCCCAGCTGCGTATGTGTCTCCATGTGTCTTGTGTCTCCCCAAACCAATCCTTCAGTTTCTGCCAAAGCTTGTCAAAATGTTTTGCCCTCTCCTCATTCCCACTGTAGCTCTGCTTCTGTGTCTCAAGGTAGAAGTGCTCAGCAGGGCAGCAAGCAGCTCCTAGTCACCAGCTTTGCCCAGCATAATGCCTCATTTTTGGTGGGGCTTGTATACTGTGCTCTAAAATCCTGATTTGTATAATAGGCATGGATATATAACACATCAATAAACTTGGCCTGATGCTCTGGGATCTTTGATCCTTGCTACTCTCTGGGTTCCTGATAGACTTCCCCACTTTTTCCCACTTTGGCTTCTTCTTCTGGCTTCTCTTTCCTTTCCTCCATAACAATAATTTTCATCGTTACATAATTTAACAAATTAATTTAAGGGCTTACTTGAATAAAGTAGGGGATATTAATCTGTCTAAACCCACAATGGTGCAAGTCACAAGTACTAATGTCCAATAGATTCTGAATACATTAGGAGCTGAAATTTCATAATCATAAAAACACTCAATACCCCAGAAAGCAGGGAACAGAACTGTATTTGAAGTAGAATTGGGTTTCAGAATTAAGGAGCTGAATAAAAGCAAAGCTAGAAGCCCTTGTGTCTTGCCTAAGGCATCAGGACTGATGCTGAGCTTGAGCGTTTATTTTGAAGTTTTGTTGAACTTGAACTGGAACTGAATCAGGACAAGCTCAGTCTCAGCTAGACCCAAATCAGAACTCAGCAACAAATTCTGCTGGTTTGATTTCCTCCATGAAAATCAGACTTGTGCATCTCAATCTATTTTATCAACAAGACCTGAAGCTGAAGATGCTGTGGTTAGTGTGAAGGCAGGAAGCCAATTTATGGTTAGAGTGAGGGGGGATGGAGAAAATCAGGATTTCTTTTGAAGAAGAGTAGAAGGGGCCTTTTATGCGTGCAGTAAAAGGGGAAGGAGGGCACAGGGAGATGAGCAACATAAGGCAGAGATGGCCTGACAGTGAAGTAGTAAGAGCATGTAGTAAGGGACTAGTACTAAGCTGCAGCTATATGGATCATACAAATTTCCAAAGTACAGCTGTGACCCTCCAGGTCCTGCATTGTACCCAAAAGCTGAGAACATTTTATCCAATATCACTGGCTTTTTTAGCAGTCTCCCAATGGTACATATTTAGGACATTATTACATAATTATATATCACAACATGTAATTACATGCTGCAATATGAATACTCCATATAACACAAGATGCAGTTATCCTGCATAGTGTATAGTTCATCTAAATAACAAGAAAACGTGGTTAGGAGGCTATGGTCCCTATGCTGAATGTAAATTCATCTAATATGAATCAGTAGTAAAATCAGTATGACATGTATTCAGAGGAAAATGGGTTTTACAAACAAGGTCAATAAAATTTTTATCTGTAAATCACACAGAGTAGAACAAATACTGCTGTTTTGATCTGTACAGCCAATCAGAAAATTAACTGAATTACCACTGAAAATCAATTAGCATTTTGGCTGAAAGCACTAATGGAGGAAACAGATTTATTTTTTTTCTGAATCATAAAAACACCTGAAAGAGAAACATCTCACCTATGTCCACAAAACTGTCTAGACATGAAATGTAATGTCACAGTTAGTAAATGCATACACCCCTTAATCAAACTACTGCAGGCAGAAACCCACAATTTTGTAAGAAAAGATCAAATAAAATTGCAGTGCAGCTTATCAACAGGCATTCTCTGTGTATCTTTTATGATATTTATTGCCAGTTTACTCCTCTGAACTGAATCCCACTAATAGTAGTAGGGAAAATATCTATTTGCTTGATTTGTGATAGTAGTCATTTTTACATGAATTCCAGCTTCTCTTGTTGTTGAAGTTTTATTCAATGAAGCCTACTAAAAGCACCGAATGGGACCTATTCCTTGCCTAGCAACACATTATAGTTTTGTCTCACCCACATGGCAATGAGCACCACAGGTACACCCAGACAGGGGGGTGTATTTGGATTGATTCGGTGGCTTTTGTGTATGAGACAAGGTTCTATAATAGTATGCTTTCAATTCCGGGCAGTGACCAGCTTTCTAGAAAGTGGATTGGAAGAAAACTGTGCTTGAAGCCAAGCTACATAAGGTTTTCATGTGAACAGGTTACGAATTTGTGCCAGCTCTAAAGTTGCTCGTTGATTTATCCATCTCATTCATAGGCTATTAAAAGAGAACATATGTTTATTAGACCCTTGACTGAACTAAACACAGTAGTTTCTGGAATATATTTTGCAGTTATTCTTAAGAATGGAATGAAATGAAACCAGCTGACCTGCAATTAAATTGGCTTCTTGACTTGTTTCTTCTAGTCCTACTTCATAGCCTGGAAAAAACAGGTAAAAAAGAGAGGCAGTTGTGGACGTCTCACAATCTGGCCTCTGCTCTGGCTATCAGTCAAGCATTTCCATGTGGCTGACAGGTGGCCAGTTTCCCGAAGACAAGCACAGTGCTCCTGAAGCTTCCATGAGGCTCAACCATAACGAAGATGGCATTGACACAGAGAATCAGCGTGGCTGTGAAAAACATCCCCAGACCTGTACTTCTTTGAGCCTATCCTTGGCAGGAGGACACAGGGTCTCTGCTGACTCGAGCAGCAGCTTGGGCTGGGACTTGTAGAGAGAGTGAAATAGAAAGGCACCCCAAGAGGTTGAATTGTGTGGAGCGCTGGACAGGATGGGGCTAGCCACTCCTGAACTGTTTTTCTTCTGGGCTTCTGCAGTCCTCAGTTTCCTGACTAATATTTATCATGGTAAGGGTTGCGGTTGGCATTGTTAATATGTCTGTCATTTATGGTTCCAGCCTGTTAAGGATGGGTTCCTCCCACTACCATGCCTCACCTCCTCTGCTCTCATATTTTCTCTCTTTTATTTTTAAATTATATCTTTATTTTATTTTAATTTCCTTCCTTCTACACTGTTTTCTCCAAAGCCCGGACCCATCTCACCAAAAATACAACACAAGGTGATCCCAGAGGGGGCCCTGCCATACAGTTCCAAACTGGCCCTCAGTAGAGTGTCCCTGTTGCAGGCTGCTGAAGTGCAAGTTGTTTATAGTCTGGGGGAGCTTTTTGATGACATATTTGAAATTTATGTGTTTTTTTTTTTTCTTTTTCTTTTCCTTTTTTTTTTCCCTTCCACTGGCTACATTTTAAATCATTGATGTGATTCTCAGTCATTCTTGTGCCAGCATATAAATCACTCACCTCCCACCAGCTATTTATGTGTCTGCAACAAAGTGCTTTCTGTGTGGTAATTTGAAAGGCAATGAGGGAAAACTGGTACAGATCAATAATGTAGGATTTTTGGGGTGTTTAGCACAGAAAATGGAATGAAGGATATTCTTTGAGGATAAAACATCTGTTATATCCCATTACAAATAGCAGAACTGGGATTTAATGGTAAGTCTGGCACGTGATACTGTTATTGTCCTAACCAAATAAAGAATATGTGTTTACAAGGAATACATTAATGCTTGATGAGGCATGGATAGCACCATAAAATATCAGTTGCTTCATGTATTTATGAGGTGAACAGTTACTATTACCGATTTTGTAGAAAAGTCTATCTCGCGCTAAAAAGCTCATGATGAGGAGTTTATAGATGCAAACATCAATGGCATTAACGAAAACAGAGCTGGATGCTGAAGAGTGCATAAGGAAATATGTTCTCTGAAGAACACACTTATCATTGAGTTGTGCTATGAAATTTTTATTTATCCCCTGTTGGGCTGACGTGAGCCGAGGTGAGCAGACATAATTTTGGCTTCCTTCACGCATCCTCAGTAGGACTGAGTGAGGCAGAGGTCCTTTGCCCAGGACCACATTAGCAGTTGTTCCCCTTTCTGTCTCTGAACTCTATGTGTGTCTCCTTGCAATCTCCATGGTACCCCTACTGCCACTGGAACAGCCCTGGTTAAAGACAATCAAAAATTTCGTGGCTCCCTTCTGCAAGAGGTGGCCCTTGAGGTACTTACTTGGAGCACTACAGGAATAGGTAGAGTAATTTATAGGATGCTTTTAGAGGAAATAACCCACACTTGGAACATCTGTGCAATAGGGAAAGGGTTGTTTCTGCTTTTAGAGGGCAGTATGATTTACTTCTAGGAAGAGAAATAAGGAGAAACATTTCTTACATTTGAAAAACTGTTCCTAAATGGAGTATCAGGGAACATCAGGTTGAATCTCCACCTGACCTGCAAAGAAGAGACCTTTATACAATTACTTTGGGGGGGTGGGGGAGGGAAGAGGGCAGAGGATGATAGGTGTGTGTGTGTGTGAACATGTTACCAGTAGAAGACTATTTTGAAGAGAAACATCTTGACATGTTTGTTCTGTGCAACCTTTCAGAATTTTGCTTCCACAATGGTCTAAGAGTTATTGTTATTATTATTAATTATTAATATTAGTTATTATTCCTATTAATACTATTACATTACTTGTGGATTTATTGCAACCCTTTTCTTACTGTAAGTAATGTGTACCCTAAACAGGCACGTCATATAGTTTCTAGAAGACTATTGAAAAAGGGATACAAGATATTTTGTTTGATACTTCGTGACCACTTGCCGAGGCGACCGGCTCCGGGGCAGACGCGTGCTGCAGCGGAGCGCGGGATCGGGACAGGCAGGGCTATTTTTCGGGCATCGAGCCTACGTGAGGGAGCCGCATGGCACCGGCAGCCCTCGTGAGGGAGGCTGACGAGGCGTAGGCGGAGCCAGCAGCGTCAGTGACAGCTCCTCCCTCCGGCCGTTCAAAGGCAGCCCTTAGGGAGCGCGAGCGACCAGGGCCGGCAAACAGGGAGTGACGCGGGGGGAGTGACGCGGCAGTTAGCGAGGCAGTTAGGGCGGGCAGGAAGGGCGGAGCGCTCACACTCGCCCATAGGGACACCTCCTCTAACGGCACTCTCCCGTCAGCTGGGCTGCAATGGTCTCCACCTGGCACGGTGCTTTCTCTAGGAAGTCAGTACACACCCAGACCGACTGCCCGTCCAAACATGCGGCAGTTCAGGTCTCCGGGTGCGGGGAGTGTCTGAGCCTCTTGCTGCCATCGGCGGGAGGCAGAGGGACTGCTTGCGTGAGGTGCGAGCAGGTGGACGACCTGGTCCGCATGGTGGCGGAACTCAAGGAGGAGGTGCAGAGGTTGAGGGATATCAGGGAGTGCGAGCGGGAGATAGACTGGTGGAGCGACTCCCTGCAGGACCGGAGGGGGAGGGACCGGGGTGAGATGCCCCAAAGGGGGGTGGACCCCCTGCCCTGTTGCCATCGGGCAGAGGGAGGGGACCTGAGAGTTGAGGAGGAATGGAGACAGGTCCCTTCTCGACCTCACAGGAGATGCCCTCCCCTTCCGGCGCTGTCTTCCCAGGTGCCCTTGAACAATAGGTTTGAGGCCCTGGAGCTTGAGAGACCGGTGGGTGAGGATGAGGTAGGAAGCCTACCCTGGAGGATGCCTGAGGTGAGGAAGTTGACTCCACGCCTCAGGACTGCCTCCACCAAGAAAGAAAGAAGGGTGATTGTTGTGGGCGACTCCCTCCTCAGGGGAACGGAGGGCCCTATTTGTCGGCCTGACCCCACACATAGGGAAGTCTGCTGCCTCCCTGGGGCCAGGGTCAGAGACGTTACCAGGAAGCTTCCAAACCTGGTTCGCCCCTCTGACTATTACCCGCTTTTGATAGTCCAGGCTGGCAGTGATGACCTTGAAAAGAGAAGCCTCAAGGCTATCAAACAGGACTATAGGGGGCTGGGACGATTGGTGGAGGGAGCGGGAGTGCAGGTGGTGTTTTCGTCTATCCCTACGGGGGAAGGGAGAGGCACGGAGAGGACACGGAAAGCTCACGTGGTTAATAGGTGGCTCAGAGGCTGGTGCCAGCACAGAAATTTTGGGTTTTTTCACCATGGGGAGCTTTACTCGGCACCCGGCCTGATGGCCCCAGACGGGTCCCTATCTCCAAGGGGAAAACGGATCCTAGGCCAGGAGCTGGCGGCGCTCATAGAGAGAGCTTTAAACTAGGCAAGAAGGGGGACGGGGCTCAAACAAGGCTTGTTGGAGCTGTGCTGGGGGAAACAATGGCTAGGCTGGGGAAGAAGGCGATGGCCCAGCTGAAGTGCATCTACACTAATGCACGCAGCATGGGTAACAAACAGGAGGAGCTGGAAGCCATCGTGCAGCAGGAAGGCTACAACTTGGTTGCCATCACGGAGACGTGGTGGGACCGCTCCCACGACTGGAGTGCTGCAATGCCTGGCTATTGGCTCTTAAGGAGGGACAGGCAGCACAGAGGGGGTGGTGGCGTGGCTCTCTACATTAGAGAATTTTTTGATGTTGTGGAACTCCAGGCTGGGAATGATAAGGTTGAATCCCTGTGGGTTAGGATCCGCGGGAAGGCCGGCAAGGCTAGCGTCCTGGTCGGGGTCTGTTATAGACCGCCGAACCAGGATGAGGAGACGGATGAGGAGTTTTATAGGCAACTGACAGAAGTTGCAAAATCGTCGGCGCTTGTCCTCGTGGGGGACTTCAACTTCCCGGATATATCCTGGAAACACAACACGGCACGGAGAAAGCAGTCTAGGAGGTTTCTGGGGAGCGTGGGAGATAGCTTCCTGACGCAGCTGGTCAGTGAACCTACCAGGGGTGGTGCCCCGCTAGACCTTCTCTTCACAAACAGAGAAGGACTGGTGGGAGATGTGGTGGTCGGAAACTGTCTTGGACAGAGTGACCACGAAATGGTAGAGTTCTCTATTCTTGGCGAGGCCAGGAAGGGGACCAGTAAAACCGCTGTCTTGGACTTCCGGAGGGCTGACTTTGAGCTGCTCAGGACGCTGGTTGGCCGAGTCCCTTGGGAGGCGGTTCTGAAGGGCAGAGGAGTCCAGGAAGGCTGGGCGCTCCTCAAGAAGGAAATCTTACCGGCACAGGAGCGGTCCGTCCCCACGTGCCCAAAGACGGGCCGGCGCGGAAGAAGACCGGCCTGGCTCAACAGAGAGTTGCGGCTTGTGCTTAGCAGAAAAAAGAGGGTTTATAATCTTTGGAAAAAAGGGCGGGCTACTGAGGAGGACTACAAGGATGTAGCGAGGCTGTGCAGGGAGAAAATTAGAAAGGCCAAAGCTCATCTGGAGCTCAACCTGGCTACTGCCGTTAAAGACAACAAAAAATCCTTTTACAAATATATCAACGCGAAACGGAGGACTAAGGAGAATCTCCATCCTTTACTGGATGCGAGGGGAAACCTAGTTACTAAGGATGAGGAAAAGGCTGAGGTGCTTAATGCCGCCTTTGCCTCAGTCTTTAGCGGCAATACCGGTTGTTCTCTGGATACCCAGTGCCCTGAGCTGGTGGAAGGGGATGGGGAGCAGGATGTGGCCTTCGCTATTCATGAGGAAATGGTTGGCGACCTGCTAAGGAGCTTGGATGTGCGCAAGTCGATGGGGCCGGATGGGATGCACCCGAGGGTACTGAAAGAACTGGCGGAGGAGCTGGCCGAGCCGCTTTCCGTCATTTATCGGCAGTCCTGGCTATCGGGGGAGGTCCCAGTTGACTGGCGGCTAGCCAATGTGACGCCCATCTATAAGAAGGGCCGGAGGGCAGACCCGGGGAACTATAGGCCTGTCAGTTTGACCTCAGTGCCAGGAAAGCTCATGGAGCAGATTATCTTGAGGGTCATCACGCGGCACTTGCAGGGCAAGCAGGCGATCAGGCCCAGTCAGCATGGGTTTATGAAAGGCAGGTCCTGCTTGATGAACCTGATCTCCTTCTATGACAAAGTGACGCGCTTGGTGGATGAGGGAAGGGCTGTGGATGTGGTTTACCTTGACCTCAGTAAGGCTTTTGACACCGTTCCCCACAACATTCTCCTCAAGAAACTGGCTGCTCGGGGCTTGGACTGGCGTACGCTTCGCTGGGTTAGAAACTGGCTGGATAGCCGGGCCCAGAGAGTAGTGGTGAATGGAGTCAAATCTGGTTGGAGGCTGGTCACAAGTGGTGTCCCCCAGGGCTCGGTACTGGGGCCGGTCCTCTTTAATATCTTTATCGGTGATCTGGATGAGGGCGTCCAGTGCACCCTCAGTAAGTTTGCAGATGACACCAAGCTAAGTGCGTGTGTCGATCTGCTCGAGGGCAGGAAGGCTCTGCAGGAGGATCTGGATAGGCTGGAGCGATGGGCTGAGGTCAACTGTATGAAGTTCAACAAGGCCAAGTGCCGGGTCCTGCACCTGGGGCGCAACAACCCCAAGCAGAGCTACAGGCTGGGAGATGAGTGGTTGGAAAGCTGCCTGGCCGAGAAGGACCTGGGAGTACTGGTTGATAGTTGGCTGAATATGAGCCAGCAGTGTGCTCAGGTGGCCAAGAAGGCCAACAGCATCCTGGCCTGTATAAGAAGCAGTGTGGCCAGCAGGTCTAGGGAGGTGATTGTCCCCCTGTACTCGGCTCTGGTGAGGCCGCACCTTGAGTACTGTGTTCAGTTTTGGGCCCCTCGCTACAGGAAGGACATGGACATGCTCGAGCGAGTCCAGAGAAGGGCGACCAAGCTGGTGAGGGGTCTGGAGAACAAGTCTTACGAGGAGCGGCTGAGGGAGCTGGGCTTGTTCAGCCTGGAGAAGAGGAGGCTCAGGGGCGACCTTATCGCTCTCTACAGTTACCTTAAAGGAGGCTGTAGTGAGGTGGGGGTTGGTCTGTTTTCCCACGGGCCTGGTGACAGGACGAGGGGGAATGGGCGAAAGTTGCGACAGGGGAGTTTTAGGTTGGATGTTAGGAAGTACTTCTTTACCGAAAGGGTTATTAAGCATTGGAATGGGCTGCCCAGGGAGGTGGTGGAGTCACCATCCCTGGAGGTCTTTAAAAGACGTTTAGATGTAGAGCTTAGCGATATGGTTTAGTGGAGTACTTAGTGTTAGGTCGGAGGTTGGACTCGATGATCTTGAGGTCTCTTCCAACCTAGAAATCTGTGTCTGTATTGTTTTTGATTGCCGGCTTGAAAATTACAACAGCAGTGACAGAAGCTGAAAGACCACTTCTGCAGGCCTGATTCATAGGAAATAATATATTTTTGTGCAAGGTGCCACAGCTAAATCCCCTTGAAACGTTACTCAACATGACTGGATTGCAGAGTCAGGTCCTCTTCGAATAAGTCTTTAACTTTCAGAAGAACTGAAGGAGTATGGTTTCATCATTATAGTTAAATAGATGCCAATGAAGAAGACATTAATTTTCCTGTCTCTTGCTGAATCCTTGAAGACTTTTATATGATTCAGTGTGTTTTATGAGCTGTGTTTCCAGGAATGCTGGCAGAAAACAGGGTAGTTGCAACTTCACCATCATGTCAGCTTTATTTTAACCAGCCCCCACTGACTGCTGGAGAATTAGGAGCAGTAGGAGCCATCCGCCAGTTCTGTCTGCATGTTATACCTCTGCCTGGTCACCTTACCTCACAAGCCTGCCTGCTTTATTGACTTTATCATGCACAGAGGCCCCATGAAATTACTTCATAAGGGAGGAGCAGGACAAAGCGTGGAACAACTGAGTCTTTCAAGCTGAGGAAGTGGGAGCCCTCCCAGCAGCCCAGCCAGCACAGTGAGCCATTTGCAAATCTGCAGCTTGCTGTGTTTTCTGGCAAGCTGTTGTGCAGCATTGCCTTTAAAGTGTTCTTGTCAAGGTGGCTGTCTGGATTTTAAGCTCAGGGTGTTTAGCCCTGCCCCATTCTTTCCCTTCCCTCCTACACCTGCCTCATTTTATATGTTTTCATAGGATGGTGAGATAAAATAGATGATAGATTTTGTTTTTTTTAGTCTGACCAAGACAGAATCTGCTATTCAGGCCACTCCAATGAGTGCTACACATGTGTACTCTGTGGATATGTATCCTGTGCTTTCTGGGAGTGATACAGGTGTACCCACATTACTCTCTATCACCCCCTTAAATTCCACATACAGTGAACCTGTCCCAGGTTGTTGGCAGAAAGGACCAAGGACCAGAAAAGACCTTTGCCTTTCAGACTAATTAGTGTGCATTATTCTTCCTTCTGTGTTCAGATACTTTGCAGCAGAATAGTTTTACCAGTGTTAAAGGGAATATACATTCTGGGTCTTAAGGCTGCTTTTTAGGTCAGCCTAGAAATCTCTCTAGGCCACTATACTGTCTTTAATCATGACCTGTGGCAGGTGCTCTGGAAGAGGATGACAGAAAAATTATGTGAGCAGAGTGACCTTGAATTTGGCATACTCCTCCCCTCCCAGGTATCAGATGCTTTGGGGCTTTGGATATGAAGGATGCATGTGGGCCATCATGCTAAAACACCATCTCTTCTCTGTTCACTCAGCTGATCACTTTCTATACCATTTTTCCTGTGAGTGATTCCCTCCACAGGCTTTCAGTGAATACCATGATATTACTCCATACCACACACAAAAGTACCTCCTCCTGCTTGTAAAATCACTCTTGGTAAGTTCACTGGGAATTCTTTAGCTCTGGTATTGTGAGAAATAAGAATCGTGATCCATTTCATCCACAGTACTTAGGATTTTGAAGACCTCTGTCATATCTTCCTGCAGATGCTCCTTTCCAGGGCAAAGGGTCATAGTTTACATGGGTAATCCTTAATATGGGAGCTGCTTCATCCTTCTGAGATTATCCCTATTTCCCTGCTCACTACCTCTCATGGCCCTATTAGACTGATCTGGAAATGGGGTGACAAGAGCTGCAGGAGGTATCTGGAATGTGATTGTTCCATAAAATCGCACAGTGGTATAACAACGTAGTATAACAATAACTTTACTCTTCTCTTTTTGACCACTGCTGAATGTATGCAGCCTGTGTATCTTGCCTAGTACCAGGTATCCAGCCAAACAAGTTTCAAAGACTTCAACTTTCTAGTAATTATTTAAATGATGTTAGATTTTCCATACAGAATAGAACCTGATTTTTTTCTTATATTCTTTAGCTTATACCTAAAATAGAGCACAGAGAAAGGAAAAAAAAAAGATTGGATTTTAAATCTGCAACCGTTCCAGAACTAAATATTACTCATCCCAGACCTCAGAAAAGTGTAATTTTATGGAATAAAGCCCAAATTTGAAGGGATAGCTGGAAAACTTATTGTTAAACCATTTTTTGAAACCTGCATAGAGTTTGAAACATTGAGAGGTAGTTCCAGGGAAGAAGGATTAGTGACCAGAATTCAAGAAAAGCAGTCAGCTGTGAATAATAAATTTCATTTGTTACAAGACTCTGTGGTTTCTCACATGGGCACTTACATGGTATATATAAAACTATACATATGAGGTATAGTTTCCAGAACCTTTTTCTTTATTTTTTTGTACCCTTGACTTTATAGGCAGAATTAATGGCATGTGTTCCATCCACCTGAGCACATCTATATATCACAGCACAGCTCCAAGTGTTATGGATGATTTAAATTGAATATTTATAGCTAATAGGCAATGGTCACAGCCCCTGCTTGGGCTCACGTGCAGCAGTGCTGAGCAAGTAACCACACTGCTAGTGTACTGTACTGCTAGAACACTTCGCCCTGCCTGTCAGTCTGGGCAGTGGCATCAATGTTTTACTTTTTAAATTGTTCCTTGCCAGGAGCAACATCACAGGGTTCTGCTGCCTGCAGGCTGGAGTGGGGACCGTAAGTCAGGGAGTTAGTCTTCATGCCTATGAATAATAAGGCGTCTGCACATTTACAAAGATCACATTTGCAAAATATGTTTTTATTTCATTTTCCATGCCATCAGGGACTGAAGGTATACATTGCAGTGGTCCCTGGTATGAAGTCTTGGAGACTGAATATAATCCAGCTGTTTCACATGGCTGGATTCTGGGGTCTTGTTGCTTAAAAGGAGTGTCAGGTAGTAGGTCTGTCCCTGGGATGTATACTTTTGGGATCCAGAGGTAAGAGCCCAGTCCCAAACCTAGAGAGTCTGAAAATGTGTGGGAATTGGAAATAAGATGCAAAGCAACAGCAGTTCAAACAAGTCCACTCAAAATTTTTCTGTGAAAATTATATATACAATAGACAATTGCTTTTGGATAAGCTTAAATGAAATATGTCAACTGTCCGTGGAAAATATTGATATTTTATTTTAAATTTATTTATTTATTTTATATTGATATTTTATTGTAAAGAAATCCCCATGTGAAATTCCTAACAGTTTTATGGGGAAGAGAAAGAAAAGAAAAAAAAAATTCTCCTAGTTATCTGTGGGTTTTCATATTGATTTATAAATCTTGCAAGTTAAGCTACAGCTCTTTTGTTCAGGTGAAGTAAATAATTTAATACCTAATATGGTAGAAATAGGCAGAAAAATAATGTGAAAGTGTACCTGTTTCTTTGAGAACAAGATGTCATCAAAAAATCTGATCTATAAAAATGTCCCGAAGCTAAGGGCTTCCCTGCTCCCTACAAAAGCATGAGTCAGATGGATGAAGTAGGGAAGAGAGGAGAAATGGCAAGAACAGGTCTATGAAAAAATAATTCCTGTTTTCAAGTTCATTGTACTTCTTTTTAATGTTTGAAAGCTTTTCCACTTGAGGTTCCTGGTGTTCTCTGGGCTCATGCATAGGTGCATTTCCTGATCTGTCTCTTTGTGTTTCCATGTAAGTGGCAGCTACAACAGCAAGGTCAAAAGACTCAGTAAATTTTGGTCATATGACTTGTTGAAGTGGTTTTATGTCACTTTCTCAGTCTTTTTTATTACATGTTTTGTGACAGCATTCTTCAAGCTCACAGGCTCAAACTTTATGTGCTTGACAGCATGTCAGTTCCCTTATTTGGCCCATTGTATGCTGCTCTCCGAAATGGCCTGTTTTGCTCTCCAAAATGGCTTTTCAAAAATCCAAGTCCAGTGTAGATAGGATAGCAATCTTCTCTGGTGGCTCCCTGAGGGCATCCTTTGTCCCCCTCAAAGTGGGAAAAAACAACATTAAACTCAAAGATGCCTCTACATAGCTTCCACAGACACTTGTCATTAGCAGTGCAAAGACCTAAGAACCTCCAGGAGGTGAGCATTGTAGTGTAAAGGTTTTACAAATGTAACCTCCCATAAATAGCTGTCTTTTTATCTGTACTTCCTACAGACAGCCACTTCACAGAACACACATCTCTTTCCTGAGGGTTTACAGTTCTCTTAATCTTTGGCTTATCAAGGATAATTCACCATAAAGATGTGAGGGAGATGGGTTGCTGTGTAATGAAAAAATCGATACACAGCTTATGCATGTTCCTCTCATATAGTTATCCCTACTGCTACACAGTCTGAAGCTGGATGACTGTAAATTAAATATAGTGAAACTCCATTGGTAATTATATTGCCATGTATAAGACTATCGAGTCTGGTTTGTATACAGGTCACTGTATACTGCTAGTTATGCTGTTCAGGCTCAGAGTTGCGGATATCTTTCAGATTTGTGGTTAAGTTTAATGAATAAATTTCTTCCTAGCAATACAAATCACAAAATTGGTTAATTAGAAACAATGTCTGCCAACCAATGAGCCAAGCCTTCAAATGAAGAGGACCTTGCCTTTTAGTCCAGCCATAAACAAGTCATATACCAATAAGAAATGTGAGGGACTACAGAGTAAATCACTGTGGTTTCATTAATCAATATGAATATCAGCTCTTTAACTTCAGCAGTTTTAGGATGAGAATTGATATAGAATTCTGCAAATTATATTTATTTTATGCTCCTGGGGATATTTCTGTTCATCTTGGTTAAGACAACTGCAGTTTTTGTGGTTACATCACTGTAGAGCTCATCACTGAATACACCTTTGCTCACTTTTTAAGACATGGATGATTTACATATAATATCCCAATATTTTGGCCATTCTGTTTCTTTCTGTTCCCCTTTCCTCTGGACAGGAGTAATATAAACCAGATAAAAAAGATGTAAAGACAACACTAAAGTATTGTTAATGATGAAGAAAGAAGATGGGGTTAGTCTTTCTGGTTTCCTTACTTGAACAATATCAACATCTTCCTGAGTGCCATGAAATGTTAATAATGCCAAAAGTCTTGCTGTGATAACTTGATTTGAAATCTGTCTATATTTTGGCCCCAACTGTGATCTGAAGCTCTGAATTCTTTAGATTAGCAAAATCCAGAGGTGGAGTGCATGTGGAGACAACATCTGTTGCAACTGATGTTGTCTTTTAAAAGGTAATCTCTTATGCATGGAGCTGAGTGGGGCTGTATTTCACTGCATCCCTTGCTGTGATTGCTGATCATGTGGACATACCTCAAGCTAGCTTTAAAGTGTCTCGTTTGGATAGAGCTACCAGCAAAGCAGAAGATGTTTGGGGTTCAGCACACAGACTAAAGCATCTGAATGTTTTTTCCTAGTTGCTGGTAGATTTTGCTATCAGATAGAACTAACATAAGATAAGGTTGAGCATAGGTTTCAGTTATAGCAATGACCACTGTGAAGGTAGATCCTGACCAGCATGAAAGTCAGTAAAAATATTGTAAATATAAAAGTTGTCTTTATATATGCTTTTGTAGAAATAGTGTGTTACTACATGATATTCCAAATATCCCTTTTACTACCTATCTCCTAGAAGTACATTAAGGATCTGTTTCTTCATTCCTTCATACCACTGACTTAGCAGAGTTACCCATGACTTTTGTGTGCAGGAGATAAGAACCAGGTGTCAGCCCCTTTGGCTTGTGGATGCTTAGGCTGTACCAGGATGCCATCACTTTCTAGCCAGTCTTTTCTAACGGACCTTAAAAGCAAGTTCATTTAAATGAAAACAGCAAAATTCACATGAAGGAGTTGAGTGACTTTTGTTGACAAATTTCTTCTACATAATTTGACCATCTGGGAAATAGTATTTTGTTGTTGCCCTCCTTCCCTCTTCCTCCACTATCCTGTCCCATTGTCCCATACCCTATTTTTTTTTTCCCTCCAGAATCTTTAACCAAAAATACTTGCTGAGAAGCTAGGGAAGCCCAGTAATGGGGAGCCCAGAACTCGACCCAGCACTCCAGATATTTCTAACCTGTGCTGAGTAGAGGGGAAGGATCACCTTCTGCCATGTGCTGGCCAGATGCCCCTAACGAAGCCCAGGGTGCTATTGGTCTTCTTTGTTACAAAGGTGCGTTAGTGGTCCAATGTCAATATGGTGTCCGAAAAGATTCCTTTTTCTTTTGCAAACTGCTTGACAGCTGGTGAGTCTCCAGTGTGCACTGGTGTATGGGGTTATTCCTCCCCAGTGCATCACTTTACATTTCCATGTGCTGAATTTCAGGAAGCTTCTGTCTGACCACTCTTCCAGCTTGCTGAGGTCCCTCTGAATGGCATCCCTGCCTCCCAGTGTATTGACCACTTCCCTGAGCCCCCAACTTAGGGTATCTGTTAAATCTCCTTCTGGAAGGCTTTAAGGACTTTGCCTGTATGAAATTACATATACTTTTGCTGTTTTAAAGCATGGTGGCCAGCTTACACAAAGGGCTTCTAAACTGGGTGTGCATTTGTGTATAGCAGTCATCATTGGGCCAGGTTAAATCCTGAGTATGCCTGGGAATTGTGTGGGAGTATTTTAGCTGCCCTGGGCCAAACCCATGCCAAAGACCCCTCCAACAATTTAGCCGTGTATGTAACTGAGCTCTAGTGCCCAGAGACATTGCCTGGAGATGTTTAATGTAACAGACACTGTTTAATAACAGACACAGCATCCAAGTCCAGTCACATTTATCAACTAGACAGTCTTGTATTAGCAAGAACAGAATCTTGTCATCTTGAAAGCTAATTAGCAGTAAAATGGTGACAAAATAATAACAACTTTGATGCATCCTCTTCTGAGTGCTGTAAGGTCAGATGAAGAGTTTAGTGTTTTCAGACCTATTGTTAGGGCCATGAAAGGAAAGTTTTTTGTGTGTTAATTCTCCCTCTCTTAGTCAAAGCACAAAAGAGTGTGTTCTTGGTTTATGTTGTAGTTATGGCTGGTCCAGATGAACCAGTCAAGAGAACGGGATACATACTGAATCTGAAGGCAAACTTAACTGAGAACCGCTTCCTGCCATAGATTTTCTCCATTCCCAGATTTCCTTCTCTTTTCCATTGCGTCCTCTTCACTCCCAGACAGCCTGGGAACCCACTCCAACACCACACATCCCAGATCCCTACTCCCTCATCCCATATTCACAATCTCTTTGTCTCCTACTGCAGGTGAAGAAGGACATCCCCAATTTTCCCCAAAGACAACTCTTTGCTTTCCATCAGTGACACACTTGCTTTAGTTTATGTTCCATATATTTTCTAGTATAGACACGTGTGAAATCTTTCTAGCGTTAATCGAAACAAGATAATTTATTTCATGAACTGGAACAGGACTTCTCTTGGAACCTGACATCAATTTGATGGAAATGGCTGATGAAATAATAATGAAACTACATCTGCAGTCAGTGAGGGGGGAACAGTAACCCTTGATTGGTGGGGATGGGAAGAGGGGGAAATAGCCTGGAAAACAGAGATAGTGCAGTTAAGGGTAGTAACCTCTTCAGCTGTCAAAACTGTAGACAGTTCTGTGTCTACAGCCTCATTAATTTTGTGTTTGCATTACAGCCCTGAGCCAAAAAAGAGGTATCCCACTGATTCCATCACTTTCCCAGTGCCTACTGTTCCTGTATCCATTCAGCAAAAATGACCTTCTCCATCCTCACGTGTTGTGGTTCCAACCCTTTCAGCTTCGTCCACAGCAAGCTCTACAAAAAATTAAAAATAATAAAAAAGAAGCATAAGCTTAACTGCACCCTGTTGTATTACAATCGCGTGTCCTATAACCATGATAAAAAATTGCTGCGATAAATCTTTATGTAGGGGTCAATAAAGCAATAATACTGTACAGTGGAAACTGATCATTTAACATAATGACTGATTTATTACACCATTAACTTGTCCTTAGCTTTGTTTTAGGGCAGTTTGCTAAGTGAGTTCTTGTTAACTACCGTTATAAACTGTTTCTTGGGGGAAATACTTAAGTAAGAGCGTGGTATTGACAGGTGGGAAATCAGTCCTACAGTCTACCAGAATGGGAAAGTTCGTAGCATTGAGGAAAACATGCATAATTTGGTTATTTTCTGTTATTATGGTATCAAAGACAACATCCAAATATATGAAAGAAGATACAATCAGTAAATAATAGTCTATACTATCATGTTTTAAAGAATTAAGCCTTTGGGAGATGTATTTTTTGTTTACCTGCAACAGGTAGGAAGTGTGTATAAGTGCTGAATTCTTGTCAGAGCATACCTTCAGCCTGCTGAGACTTGGCATTTGCATGACACTTCTTCCTCTGATTGTGTCATGGGAGACATGTGGCAGGGGAGTAGAGGATAGTGCTGAGAAGAACTTGAAACCTTTATGAAAGGAGGCAATAGATTGTCCATGGTAGCAGAACATGGGACTCAGAGACTCAGCAGCTCCTGTCCCAGAGTCCTGTTTGTTCCTCTGTGTGCTCAGGAGGACCCAGTTCATGACTCTTGCCCTCCCCATCTGGAGGGCAGTCCCTTCACCAGTACCTATTCTGTATTTGTTGCTGACATTGGAGTGTTTCAAAATGTTCTTTGGCTAAAGAAGTGTGGGCTAGCCCATGCTCAGGACTTAATACTATACCTAGACCTCAGAGTGGGTTATCCTCTGCTCTGCACTGAGCTGTGCTTACCAAAGACAACTACTTTTTTAATCCAAATTGGAGGCTTAGCAGACTAGTACATGTGCAATAGAGATGAGACCTTAGTGGGAAACAGTGGGCTGACTGTAGGGATACACATTTAAGATCATACATGCAAGTAAATCAAATGTGTTTGCGACAGTTTTCTGACACAGAGGACAGCTGGTATGGAATGGCCCTTGTCCATGCAATTAAACATTTTAGCTTCCAGACCAGGTGTCTGCACTCAAACTGAGCATGGTCCCTGCCTTGTGCTCCTGAACCACACTCAACAGGGGACTATTTTGGGAGAGAGCTATTTTGCATTGAAACCATGCCAGGGTCTCCACCGTACAGGGAGATGATTGAAATCTATTGCCCTGGAACTTTTCCTGACACAAAATAATTTATTTTCATATAGGTGGCTTTAGAATTTTAGAAAGCTGAGGTGTGCTACCTGGGATCTGTACAACCACAGTGATATTTTTATTTCATAGTAGTGTAGCTCCACTGGCTTCAGTGAAGATACTCAGAATTCACCCTGGTGAGACCAAAATCAATTTTTTCCTAGAATGGTGATGGAAGAATCTGAGGCATCAGGTGAACGAACGAGGCTCGGGAGTGGGGAGACAGAGAGAAGAAATCTGGATCCAGCAGGGAGAATGGAGACACTGAGATGTAGGGCTCAGGGTACTTGGGAAACACAAAGAAAAGGGAAGGAGACCTTGACACCAGAGAAGAGTATGCCAGAAAAGCCTTGGCATGAGGAAAGGCATTGATGGAAGCACTGGCGTATGCATGAGTTGGCCATGTTGCAGGAGAGGAAGGCAGATCATCTGCCATGGCAGAGTGTGCAAGAATTAGTGAGAGAGGGGAGGGTAACAAGCAGGCTCTGCTGCACGGGAGAGAGAGGAACCTCAGACAGATTCCCTGTTGGGTGCAAGCGTGTGACACATTAGGCTTTAAAATGTTTATAAATCAGTGTCAAGAGCAAGTCTGCCAACAAAAGCAGTATGCACAAAATAGAAACTGGAAACCTCACTATCATCCTGGGAAAAACACATTTTTAAATGCTGCCTGCCTCCTACATGAAGCTGAATACATCTGAAAATATCCCCTAATTTGCATACAAATAGCTACATAAATTGGACTTGATCTTGCTTTTGGTTGTAAACAGAGGCATGGGAACAGGAGACAGCGCGGTGCAGTGAAGGTTGTGCTGGACTCAGAGACAAGAGCCTGGCTTCTGTTTGCAGCTGTGACCTAGCCTTACTTTCTGACCTTACGTGGGAGGTAGCTGGAATAAAAAATGCAGAAGGTACCATTTATGTTCAAGAGGAGAGTAGTAGTAGTTAACGGGGACGAGGAAAATGTGTCCTTGTATGAGCTGATTCTTTCTGGGCTATTTAGAGTAGGACTGTCTTTTTTAATTTCAGATATTGAAAAGTCTGGCGTCTCAGACTGAGACCATTACTTTAGGTCTGATTGATACTGAATGAAGGCAAATAGGTGGAAAGCAGTTCTTTTCACCTGTTATAAATATCTGTCTTAGCATAAGATGAATTGCCCTTGGGAGATGGCAAACATTAGCAGTCATAAACAGAACATAGGGCAAGTACATCAGATTCAGATGTCCAAATAGCAGACATCTGAATTACAGCAGGTGGCTCCAGCCTGAATGGTCTTTCTTTCAGGAATTTGTATGAAAATAAATAGTGGCAATATATAACATTCCCTGTAAATGTTTTAATAGCTAGACCACGAAGTGTGATATGTAAACATCCATAGTAGTAGTAGTAAAAAAACCCTCAAAACTTCACATTTTTAGTACTTGAAATATCAGATTTTGTGACAACTAAAACATTGAAGTCTCAACATTTCAAAGTGTTTTTCTCACCCCTTTTCCCCTCCAAATTTAATCACTGAAAACAAAAATATTTATGTGTAACTTCTATGCAGGCCAAGTCACACTACAAACAGATGATGAAGTTTTGTTCTAGGAATATTAAGTCTATTATTAGAAAGTAGCTTCTTTGCCACAGTTATTCAAAATCTCAAATAGAAATAAAATCTCTTTATAGAGATAAGCCCTCATTTATAATGTAAATGAATATTTTTGGGATTAAGCTATTTCCCAGATGATTTTACTGAAAGATGACATCATGTGTGGGGATCCATGTCAGTTTTGTTTAGCCATCTACAACTTCTGGTCTAAATCTAAACAATTTGTTTCCTCCTATAGCTGATAGAGAGGTTTCTCCAAAAAGGCAATTCATCCTATCCTAAAATGAGCATTCAAGACACATGAGATATCTCATTCTTTGTAGGTGTATCTTTTCCCCATTGACTACAGAGAGAACAAAGTTTAAGATATGAGGACATTCACACAGCTACAAAGAAGACAAATGTCACATGCAATGTGCTTTACTTCAAAAATCATTGCTATTGATTTTGAAAGCCCCCATGATTACCAGTGTTACTCCTGCCTCTACAGCATCCTCTCTAGGAACAAGGAAGTGGCAAGGCTGCCTTACATCAATGAGTCCACTCTTGGAGGACAAGAAGTGATGCCAAAAAAAACATGTCTTTAGACTTTTAAATAGAGTTAGGCTCTTTATATCCTCATTCTCATTGTACACTGCTCTTTTAAGTAGCCTGGTCTAGAGCATCAGTTTTAATTTTGCCAGCATTATTTGCTCCAGCATAAAGAACACTCATCAGATCTTCGCTATTTCTTCCCTGGTCCCTTACTACCTGGAGCCTATGCTGTGTACCCACCCTCTTGGTAGATTGCACAGCTCTCTGTACTCTGGATGCAGTTGTCTGAGAAACCTGACAGATCTTTTTAGCAAGAGTCTACAACCATATTTAGGATCTTTTATTTATTTATTTATTTTTTCCTGATGCTGATGTGCATGTGTGGCCTTTTACCTTCTTCTCTGCTTTTTGCCTTCTTGGGGGTTAACCTCAGCACAGCCTCTTGCTCATGTTCCCCCCAAAACTGTAGTGGGGTGGGGCAAGAGGAGAGGAAGAATAAAAGCAAGAGAAATCATGTATTAAGATTAAAAAAAAAAAAGTTTAATAAGTAAAGGAGAATTGGAAGAAGAGAGAAACAAGGCAAAATAAAACAAATTATGCAAAGGCAATCACTCACCACCTCCCATGGTTACATGGATTCTTAGACAGAGATACCTCCACTAAAATATGTTCAAAGGCCTCTTTCCCTAGACAAATATCTGAATAACCTGTCAGGGCAGTGTTTTTGAGGAGTTCTCTGAAGTTTGAGTAGAACATTTCTCTAAAACACCATAATAATTTCTTAAATTATCTCCGTTGAGGGGTGGTTGTTACACCCAACAGTTTCCAGGAGGTCCAGCCCTACCCCTAACAATAAATAATTCTCTTGCTAGAACTCATATGTTGTTATTCCTTTGTCAGAACTGAGTTATATCAGAGCCACAGGAAGTCAAAGCCTTTTAACTGTACTGAAAATTAAACTGTTGCAGGTGGTTAAATGCTTTGCCCAGATAATGTTGCAGACTTGGAATTAGTTAGCACAAATACAACCCCATCATCAGCTGTAGAAACAGACAGCTAGGCCACTTTCACGCCTTTGATGTTCACATCATAATGCACATAGATATTCTTTTCATAGGTCAGAAAAACAGAAACAAAGCAGGAAGCACAGAGGAAAACCACAGTTAAAGACATGAGGGGAAAATACTAAAATGAGCAGGGCAGAAATTACTCACTAGGTGCATTTGAAAGGGATGGGTCTTTCCTGTAACACCTCTCTGTTGGGCTGGATGTTATGCTGCCCCTTCCCCTGGTAGCAGACTAACTCTGAGGTTTCTCTCAGCCTTGTGGAGATTTCTTCTGATATTATAAAGCTTACAGGGGCCACAGAGATCACTGGCACTGTCCAGAGGGCCTTTGTGGATGACCATTAATTAAATATGCAATTCACTTGTGCCAGTTCATGCTGTGGAGCAGTCTTTGGACTGGTTAGCATGAGGCTCGGGAGAAGGCAAAAGGACTAAAGCTACATTAGCTTCCTTTTCCTCACTTCATGAGGTGTCTTCAGGCTCAGAGTTGGGGGGGCTTGTACACAAGAATCTCAAGAATATGTGTGCAAACTTTTACATAACTTCAAGGGAAATTTGCCCAAAGGTTAGTAGGTTTACACTAAATTAATTTTTCTTAACTTCCCACTGTGAGATGAAATCCTGTGTGTGGTAGGGAGAGCCACATAAAGTAGACAGTAATCTGTGGACTTGGCAGAATAGGAAGTTTGTATGCAAAGTAAATGAGCAGGGCGTTTGGGCTTAAGGGCAGAGGTTCTCTGAGACCAGTGCTGACTGCAGCTAGACACTTTCTGTTTCTAGTGGTTTCTAGCAATTTATGACTTGAAAGCATTCAAAATTCAAATTGAAACCAGTGGCAAATTCAGGTCAAGTTGAAAGAAAAGCTCTGACTGAGGAAAAGCAAGCAAAGAAAAGTGTTGGCAATGTCAAAAAAATTTGCTTCAGTATTCTCCAAAGTACAGTGTTTCAATTTTTTTGAGCTGGAGTCAAAAAGAGCATCTGCTGACGGAATTCCAGCTCTCATAATACTCATCTCTATCTGATTCTGAGAGGGAGTTTGGATATACACTTTCCTCTTCGAAGGAGACCTTTTTCACTGAGCAATCAAGTAGTGCATCTTCAGAGTTTTTTGTTTTGTTTTGTTTTTATTTTCTCTGTCAGATCTGTTCCACATCAAAATGGAATTGTTAACATATACAAATATTCACTGGGAACGAGAGAGACTCCATAGCCTGGGAGTCTAGAGAGGAGGGACACTTGAGATCAACTCTTTCTTCTACATTGCACAGCAAGAGGGAGTTGGACACAGATGAGTGCTTTAATCAGTACACTCTGGAGAGAGGCGACAAATGCTGCCACATCCTTTTTGTAGTTTGTGAATGGCTCCATGGACTAACTTTTCACACAGGCTTTTTTTTTTTTTTCCTTCCCCTTTTCATTTCTTTTATTTATTCATTTGTTTGTTTATTTTTAGGTTTCAATATCTGGAAATGAAAAGAAACCTTTCATTTCCAATTGGATGAAAATCTCCAATCCAAACTCTATTTTATTAATTTTGTGACACCTCTTTTTACTCCAAAATTTCATTTTGTTCCTCAAATTTTCACTTCAGACGCTGAACCAAATATCAAGAGTGAACTGATTCATTATTGTGGCACTTATCTAGCTCACTATTGGATTTCCAATCTACAGAGAGACCAGAAAACTTTCTTTTTCTCCTGTTCCTTCTCCAAATTCAGAATGAATTTTACTTGTCTTGGAAAAACAACTGTGGGAGTTTGTAAAGGAGAGTAATACATTTTACCTTTTTGCTTTTTTTTTTTTTTTTTTTTTTCCCCATAGGAATGGGTGACTGAGTCTTCCTTTTACTTAGGTCCTTGTTTAATAACACTCCACTGATTTTGTAAAGTCATTTCTCTGCATCAGAAATAATGACCTTTTTGTCTGGCCCATTAAAAATAACTCATGAAAGGCACAAAAGCCACAAATTATACTACTTTCCCATTATACCATTTTTCTGGGAACTTTTTCTTTCTGTCATGGTTTACTGTACAAAGCAGAATAAAATAGTTTTGCAGTCATTTCTAGGGTGTTTTGTATAGTGTGATATACATCATTTTTTAATGTTTCAAATCCTTTAATCCTTCAAGTAAGAAACATATCCTAACTTTGCAATATTGAGCTTCCAGGAACTTGTGGGAATGAAGGATTTAGAAAGCCTATAGTAAAGGGATTATTGCACATTACTATTACTTAATGAGTATTACTATGTGCAAATTCAGATTCCAGTGTGAAATCAGCACATTCAGCAAGTAGTAGGAGAGATATAATAGAGAGGAGAAGTTAGGGTCAATGATTTGTTTAACTAGAAGCCAGTCTTTTTGCAGCAGTACCTAATTTCTTGTCCTAACACATTGTAACTCAGATCTCAGGCAGGCTGAGTCTTCTGGATGAACTTATCTCTTTTTACTGACTATCAAGGGAGTGAAATGAGCAACTGTAGCACTGACTTGGGTGATTAGAGGGCTAAATACAAACCACATTGACAACTACCTGTTATCTGTATGCTTAATCTGGAGAAGACCATCAGTGAAGAAGGCTGGGCATGCCCTACTGCAAATCTATGGCCTTCCTTATTGTCATGGTGGTTTTCACCAGTGGACTAAGATACAGGTGCATGGGGACTGAGGCAAAGTTTCCTATGCAGTTGTGCACCGTGTGTCTAGCCACCAGACAGCAAACAATTGTGGTGCAGAGTGACAGCACAAAGTAGAGTAATAATGACAGAGGTGAGCAAGGGGGGCTCTCAAGTTCTGGCTTGCTGCATGTCCTCACTTTTCTGTGCTTTACGTTTTCTCATCTATTAAAATGAAGATGATGGTAATTAATTGCCTACCTTGCATAGGTGGTGTGAAGTTTAATTAATGCATGAACTATTCAGTTGCAAGATAGCTTAGTGTTGTCTTACTGTAGTGACGCTTTTTAATTTCATGGGAGAAACAAGGCACATTACTCAGAATCTGCTTATATCTCAAAAGTGGGAGAGGCAGAGGAGGGTGAAGTAAGAAGTAAAGGAGCTCTTGGTGTGGCTTTCAGTATGTTGATAGAAATGGTCTCGAATGAAAAAGGCTAATCAGCAAAATCATCCTTGTTAAATCTGTCCATTAAGAACAAAATAATTTTGAATCATTACCAAATGTACCCAGATATGTTTAGATGTCTACTGACCTATTTGATGTAATGCAGTAAGACCACCTCAACAGCAATAATGTTTTTGACAAGAAACGCAACTCTAAAGTCTTCTTTGCTTGGTGTAAACAGCACATCTATAGTCTGCTTCATAGTGAAGGTAATTATCTCCTAATGAACAGAGAATT
This sequence comes from Cygnus atratus, assembly GCF_013377495.2. Classification (NCBI taxonomy): domain Eukaryota; kingdom Metazoa; phylum Chordata; class Aves; order Anseriformes; family Anatidae; genus Cygnus; species Cygnus atratus. The sequence goes on from NC_066362.1 coordinate 164,901,710, forward strand.
GTGGTTAGGGAAAAATCATGATAGAGGAAGAGAAGTAACTAATTTTTTTAAATGGAATTATACATGTCTTGTTCTTATTATCATAATTAGCTTTTATCCTGTTATGTTTTTTTTTTCTATATTCCAGTAGACTATTAAATCAATAACAGTCTCTACAGTGTCTGAAAAAAGTTCAAGGTTCCCATATGGATGTAATATTCGCAGCCATAAATAAATTCTTGAGGTTTTTGTCAGGCTTTTCACACACCCACAGATTCTGCTATCAGCCAGTAAATCTTTGGTTAAGACACTATGAGATCAGATTTCCCTGGATGAAGTGTTGCCCAAACAGGGAGAAAATAACATTACAGAGAAACTGTAGTATTTCAAAGTTCTGCCTTCCCTTCTACTCCAAACAGAATATTATATTCCCCTCTGCCTGTGTTTAGGATTTTCTACCAGGGTGTCTACTTGGAGTTGGACAGGAGAAGCAGATAGTGTCATCAGCTGGCATTTCTTCTAATAGCAGAGAGGATCTTACTGTTGGAAGACTGGGATTTGAAAAGTCAGAAGTGCAGTAGGTCATCTGGAGCCCTTGCTGTTTTCTCCTCTTCTGATGGGACATCTGTTCCAATAGCTCACTTTCAGAGCTCAGTCCCTGTGCAACAGCATGAAAAAAGTCTTCATGATTTCTAAAGGGATGTCTAAGAGTATCTCTTGAGATTCTTCTGCAAAATACACAGTGGTCCTATGACTGCTTGAAAACCCAACCCAAAACAAAACAAAACAACAACAACAAAGCAACCACCACCACCACCACCACCAAAGAACACAAAAGAAACCAAACAAACAGAAATGTAACAGATTTATGCATAGCCATTCACATAATACTTCATGTAATACTGTACTTTCTTAGAGACTCTAGAACTTCACCTCTACAAACTCTCCCTGGGAATCAGATATGCAAATACTAAAGCAGCGCACAGTTACAGAGAATACCACGGTCTCATCAGGGACTCTGTTAGACAAAATAAAATAGTACCCTTTTTATCAAAGAGGGGAGAGAACTTCAGTATCTGCCTGGAGGTCAGAGTAATACTCTGTATGGTGTCTAATCCTTAATAACCCATTGATTTTTGCATCTAGTGATGTTAGTAATTTCTTATTTGGGGAGGGCTGCATCTTTCCCACCAAATACTTCCTTTAGGCTTCTTTCCTTTTGAAGCCATGGCAACTGTAGCCATGGCATTTACCACCTATAAGAATTATTAATGCTCCACGGTTGAGCTAGCTTTAGTAATTAACAGATGAAAGGCAATGGCTCAATAATAATAATACCTCTAATCAACAGGGTGTATCTTATATGTGCACTGGACTTCTCTACGCAAGAAGAATCTGATTATTTCAGCCAGAGATTAGTTCCTACAATCAGAGAAACATAATGCTGAGGGAATCTGTAAAGTCCCTACACATTCTCCTGCCCCGAAGCAGGATGAGTTGTAGGATCTGTTAATTACAATAATTGGGGTGGAATTAAGAAGCACCCAGTGGTACATGGGATGCAACTACTACTCTGATCACTGATGGGACTTTTACCTGACCTGAACAAATACAAGTAACAGTAAGCCTATTTCCAGATGAAATCTCATATGGGCTATTTTCCTCCTAAAGCATCTTTACCAGCAGTTCATAACACTTAGAAATTGGGGCATTAATGAAATTTACCTTTGAAATTTACTTTAATTGAATAAAATGTGCCAGCAACTCTGGAAAGAGTTATAAATATCTTTACTGAGTGCCCTTCTGCTCACCTTTTGATCACTATGCTTAGCCTTGATAGAATCACACTCATCAAAGGGAGAAAGTGTCAAGATGGACTTTTGCCTCACTGACCTTTTGTGTGATGCTGAATGAATTGAATTGTTAACCATGACATTCTCCCTAACCCCCCCCGCCTTGTGTTTGCTATTGGATTCTCCAAAATTGTACCCAATAAAATTAATTTTCAACAAAAATGAAGAAGATAAATTCAGGAGATGTGGGATTTCCACCAGTAATCCCCCCAAAGTCACTCGTTCATGTTTAAGTAGTTTTGGTTTTAATACCTAGGTGGAATTCATCATTTTGCTTAGTGAGAAAACTAAGTTTCTTTAAATTTAAGTGACTTCTACATGACAATGTGTAATGTTCCTTTCAGAACTAGAATTCAGGACACTGGGCCCGTACATTCAAGACAGGGTAAATTAATGACTGTCTAAGATATGCTTTTATGCATCTGTGATCATCACCTCATTCCATGTTTATACACTAGAAAATAGGGCCTAAATTGTGCCCTTCCTTTATTAGTAAAGTAAAACTCAGGACTTGACACTTTCCAAGGTAGCAGTGGCAGGAGACATCTGGCATCCCTGTCTATATCTATGTTCAGAACTTGCCTATGAAAAGCACAATGACAGAGCTGAAAGCAGAGGCAGTATAACTGGGCACTACTAGGTAGTGTGCCAGATGTGCAATTAAGTTTGATGCAGTATTAAACTCCCTATTCATTAATTAACAAATCTGGATATCTCAGCTATATCCTTCTAAAGAACTAGCTGGTCAATGCCCCAAAGCGCAGTGCACATTTTGAAACTGTCTATTAGCAAAAGCCATTAACAGATAGACAGACATTAAGAGATCTGTCATGGGACTGAGCATCTGAATATCTCTCACAGACCTACCATAATATGGATAAGATTGAATCTACGCAGCAGAATTGAGATAGGATTTTAGCCTGAGCTGGAGTATTTGTGCTAGTGTAGTTTCAATAGCTTCAGTAACAACCAAGACAAGTGACAATCTTGTCAAGTGTGTACTCTGGTGTAGTCATAAAAGTCTGTAATGCTTCATCGTGTTACTGCTTTTTATCTGTTCTAGCAAAATCAAGGTAGGACAGATGTGCCAGCTTCTGCTGCAAGCACACATCCATTTTACTGTGAGGCATGCACTGAAACATCAATTTCAATGCTGAAAAAAGATGTGGGCTGGAGTGAGCTGTGTAATTCAGGAAGAGGAAAGAGGCCAGTTGGCAACTAATTTCCTGCTGCCTTTATTACTCTAACAACTAAATCAATTTTTGTGTCTGGATGGGGTTGCTGAAAAGCACAACTTTTTAAAAAGATAATCCCTGCCCCTCCCCTTCAGACCCGTGAATCTGAACAAGTTCCACACACTTCTCTATGGAAGCACAGTTTTAGAAAAACAAATGGACTGAACTAGCTCAAGCCAGCATAAGAGTAAGAATTTCCATTTGACGAATACTACTCAGATGAAAATAACTTGTTTAATGGGGAGAAAAAGAAGGAGGAAAATGTTACTTTAACAGAAAAATAGCCCATACACTTTCTTTCTCATTGATGGTGGGACTTTGTAAACAGAGCAGTACATTATATCTTTCCTCCTTGAGTATGTTCTTCAGACGCACTTTGCCCACTAATCTGTGCTGGAATTACCTCTAATTCCAAACTTTTGTCAAGATGTCAAATAGCCTCTTCCTTTCCTGGTAGGAAAAAAAAAAAACCTACCACAAATATTTTCTCTTTTTTTTATACAAAAGCAGATCTTTTAAATCTGGGGGTGGGTGAGGGTGGAGTGCATGTTGGAAATGGCAGTTGACTCTGGGGTTTATCTTTGACATGAATTTATGGGATTTTTAAGCCCTGATAATATGACAAACAGAAGAATTAATTGAAATTTGTGCTTTGTTACAACACAGATCTGACAACATCTTAAGCTGGGGATGTGGAGTTGATTTTTTAACTGTTAAAAAAAAAAAAAAAAAGCTGTGGCTTTTTTGTTCTATGTTTTTGCCAAGCACAATTGGTAGCATGGAAAAAACTCTGTGTGTGTATCTGTTGGGAAAAAGAAAAGCGGGGTTGTCATTAGATCCATCACTATTCCCACTGGAGATTCTTACAGCAGATTCCTTTAGGAGTGGTGACTGGTCAGGCCATGAGAAACGCTAATGGACTCTTTTAAAGGAAGTGCCAGACTGTCATGGAGAATTCCCTTGGCCACATATAAATATGACATGAGGCAAATTATTTCTGCATCTAGATAGTCACTGCAAGAAGAATGTGAACATGAGATCTTGTGTCCCAGGAGAACCTGGTGCCCAAAGTCCTCTGATGTTGTGGTACCTCATATTCATGTTTCCTTTGCTGGCACCCTGCCTTCTATCTCTGTTTTTGTTAATGGCTTCAGCCTTCCAGGGAAAGAACCTGAAGAAATGTTTCTGCTCCCTGCTAATCATGTCACTCTGCTGCAAAAACTGGTGAGATGGATGAGGGTGTCTGGCCCAAGTGCAAGGCACGTGCTAATGGATGAAGCAAAGCCAAGTTTTTCTCCCTGGAAACCAGTGCAGCTGGACTGGCTTAGAGCTACCTGAAGCATCCTGTACAGGGAAAGTGGTGTATCTGAGTCAAATATGTGTTGGTTCTTCCAAATTAGGGCAGACATTTCAGATGGGTCAATTTTTTTATTTTTTTATTTTTTTTTCAGAAATGTTAATGATTGTCACCAAAAAACACAAACCAAACCAAAACAAAAAACCCAAACACACACACACACAAAACAAAACAAAGCACCACAAAACAACAAAGAAACAAAATGAGAAACAAACAACAACAAAAAAAATCAAAGATAGAAGGAATACTTTATGAGAGATCAATAAACTGGAGACTGATGCATGCAAATGATAACAGTTTTTTGAAGAAAAAAAAAGAAAAAAAACAACAGAAGGGGGAACATTTTCTGTTGAAGATACTAGAAAGACCTTATTGTAAGTGTACGGAAGTGATGTTTTAGATAACTCTAACTATGAATGTAGGCTGTTTTACTGCTTTTGCTGCCCCTTTCACCTCTTATGTTTAATTGTTTTCTTTGAAATACAAAGTAAATCACACCAATGTTTCGAAATAGCATTGGTCATAGAACCTCTGGTTGCAGATTCTCAAAATGAAGAAATACAATGCAATTAAAGCCAATTGGGTTTACCTGGTAAACAAAGCAGAGATATTCTGTGTACAGCAGCTAGATCCCATTCTCAGAGTAGTGTGAAGTCTTTGTGAATATAGTTACATAGATACCAGAAGGAAAAGGTGTTGGAGCTCTGTAAATGTGGTTTAAGAATGTTCCTCTCTAGAATAGCTACAATACCTCACCCTTTTTAAAGTATTATAGATTGAATGCCTTCTTTTAACTTCTTTAGGTTTAAAGAGATTTACTAAGGACTAAGCGTGACTCAGCCTTGCAAAGTCTCTATGGAGGAAGGCAAGATGCTTTTTTTGATGAGAACCATTTTGGGATGAGCATGTGAATTATCATTCAGTTTTTTTTTTCTTTGTTTTTTGTTTTTTTCATTGTCCCCAGGCCTCAGAGAAAGAATTGAATGAGTGAAATTTGCATAAGAATTTTGAAATGTTGCCCCATTGTTTTCTTAGAGGCTCAGTTTAATGTAGAAAACATCTGTCTCCCTTTGAGTGCTCTGTGGATTATTTGGTTGTTTGAGAAATCCTGTTTCGGTCTTGTCTCTATTGCTGGGCTTGGAAGCGTTTGATCAGGTGGTACCTGTCAGCCAAGAGAAAAAATCATCAGGAAAAAGAAAAAGAAATCTATTTTATGTACTTATGAAAATACTTTTCCCCTGGGCATGGGAGTAAGCAGATCTTGGCAAATTCTGCGTCAGAGCAGTCCTAAACACTCATGACAGTATTCAAGACCAAATGTAACAAAGATAATAATAGATACTAATTAGAGTCTTCAGGGAAAAAAAAAAAAAAAAGACTATGTTGATTTCAATGGTGAGATTAGTAGTATAAATAGCAACAGATTCCTGGACCTGCTAAGCCTCGTGTTAAGGATTCAAGGATCCCATACTTAGCTTGAACTTTGTGGTTTGGAGCAAGGCTTTCTCTCTCCAGAATTTTCTTCTCCTCTAAGGAATTAATTCATCTTTGTGTCTTCCAGTACTTAACTCTAATGGCCCTTTAGGGCTTGAAGAATATGCACTAGTTTTGTTTAACATTTACTCAGCAGCTTTTGTATCATTACTTTTCGGTAATTAGAACACCTAGTGGCTATGATGATAAACACTATACAAATTAGTGATATAGACAAGTCATTTCCTTTTGACACTCTCAAAGAACAATATCTTCACCCTGCTATTTAATGCTGGCTGTCTTACTGTGAATCTGAACATTCTTTTCTCTATACCTTGCTTTTTTTTTTTTTAAAAAAAAGGAATATTTTTTCCTTATTCTATTACTTTTTTTTTGTTTTTTTTTTTTTTTTTTTGTTATTCCCCAAGGGGTACACTTTAAACCAAGCTGTTCTTCTTTCTAGTGTTGTTTTCTCTTTTCTGTGTCTTGCACAAAATTTTATAAGAAAAATGTTAGTACAGCTTTCTAATTTTGTCTAACAATGCTAACTTGGACAGGATTTATAAAATAAAAATAATAACATGTAGAACCCCTGAGGAAAACAAAACAAAGCAAAAACAAAACAAAAAAAATAGGAGAAAAAGAAAACTCTTCTTTATTTGATTATGTGGCAGAAGCTATATTTTTCTTCCAGAAATTTGCACAGGTAAAGGTATTAACAACTTTCCTCCAGGTTAAAAGGATGGGTTTTAGTTACTTTGGTATCTAACACTTTAAGATACTAAAGGAAGTCCTGCCTACCCAGATGCATGCAGGTCTTCTGGGATTCCTGTGGGATGTCTTAGATAACTTACAAGATCTCAAATTGCATGACGCATCTAAGTTTATGCACCTGAATCACTTACTAGTAGTCCAGATCTGGGACTCATCCTATTTCTATATCATCTAGGTACCATGATGAGGGACACAACAAAGAAATCCTTAAACATAGGCGTCTACTGCCATCTAGGTCACCACAGGGTGGCTGAGGCACCTGTGTGGGTAGGTAGACATGACCCAGGATCTACAGGAGAGAGACCATAAAGTACTTAGAATCACAATAGACACCTATATTTAGGCACAGAGTCCCACCCTCGGTGTTTGTCCTTCTTTATGGTTCATAACAAATCCTGAATCTCTGTAGATATCTTCTGTGGTTGGGTGGGGGTTTTAGTATTTTTCCTGCTTGATGTGTTAATTTTGCATTATCATGTTTCTTGAAGTGTCTTTTTTTTTTTTTTCTTTCTCCTCTCCTCTCTTTTCTTTTTATTTTTTTCCCCCAGTAATTGCAAAGCATTTCATGAGGGATTCCCCAAAGGGGAAAGGTGTTGAATTTTTGACATAGACTTTTTTAATCTGACTTTATTGGACATTGAAAATAATTATGTGTTAATAAAGTATGAGTATTTGTTTAGAGCTTTATAAGTCTAAAATCTCTTTCTCTGTCAGCACTCTCTTCATTCATTTCATGCTGCAATTCTAAGCTTTTTTACAATCACAGACGCATTTTTATAATTGTAGTGGGTTTACGTGGCAAGGTTTTGGTAGCAGGGGGCCATAGGGGTGGCTTCTGTGAGAAGGATCTAGAAGCTGCCCCATGTTTGGTAAGGGCCCCACTGCTGACCAGAGCCAAGCCAATAAGTGATGTTGTTCGCACCTCTGTGAGAGCATATTTAAGATGGGGAAAAAAAACGCTGCGCCACACAGCAGCTGGGAGAGTGAGAGGAGTGAGGAACAGCCTTGCAGGCGCCAAGGTCAGTGAAGAAGGAGGGGGAGAGGTGCTCCAGGCGCCGGAGCAGAAGTCCCCTGTGGCCTGTGGTGAGGACCATGGTGAAGCAGGCTGTCCCCCTGCAGCCCATGGAGTACCACAGTGGAGCAGGGTTCCACGCTGCAGCCCGTGGAGGAGACCACGGTGGAGCACGTGGACCTGCACCGACAGAGGCTGCGGCCTGCGGAAGACCCCTGCCGGAGCAGATTCCGGGCCGGACCTGTAGCCTGTGGAGAGGAGCCCACGCAGGAGCAGGTGACCTGGCAGGAGCTGCTGCCCATGGGGGATCCAGGTTGGAGCAGTTCGCTTCTGAGGGATAGACCCCGTGGTATGGACCCGTATCTGGAGCAGTTCTTGAAGAGCTGCTGCCTGTGGGAAGCCCACGTCGGATCAGTTCAGCAAGGACTGCATCCCATGGGATGGACCCCACAGCACAGAGGATGAGAGTGACCGAGAAGGAGCAGCAGAGAAGAAGCGCTATAGACTGACCATAACCCCCATTCCCCCATGCCACTCGGGGGGAGGAGGTGGAAGAGGGTGAATGGGGGGGAAGGTGCTTTTGGTTTCTTTCCTTTGTTTCTCACTTATCTAGCTTGTTAGTAATAGGCAATAAATCTTACTATCTCCCTATGCTAAGTCTGTTTTGCCCGTCACGATAATTACTGTGCCATCTCCTCATCCTCATCTCAACCCTTGAGCCCTTTTCATCATATTTTCTCCCCATTCCTCTTTGAGGAGGGGGAGTGAGAGAGCGGTTGTGGTGGAGCTCGGCCGCCCACCCGAGTAAAACCACCACAATGATAAATATGGTTTTTCTTTTAATCTACCATGTGTACTGTATTTTATACAACACGAAGAAACACAGTGAAAAAGGAGACTGTTACAGTGACACAAGCCAGCTGAGTCATGTGAATAACCTCACAATTATAGCTAAGACCTCAGAAAGGGTCACTGACACTTCTAAGTCTTCAGGTGGGTGCATTGTGCACCCAAGGTAGGGCCAACCAGGGTGAAGGCATTAGTACAGTTTAACTGTGTCCCATCTACTCTACTATTTGCCTGGGGCACTAGAGTGACTGGGATAATCTCTGTGGCAAGGTGCAATAGGAAATGGTGTTCTGGCTTCCCAGGCTTGAGTCTTCACAGTGTGGTTGCACGTGCTCAGTGTCTTCTGTATCAAAAATGGGGCTGTTGGCAAAGTGCCCTTAATGAATACTGGGTGGTTTAGACCACTCAAAGACAAGAGCTACTTAAGCATAACAAAGTGTTATCTAAATATGGCCAGGATTATGTAGCATTAAGGTAGTATTACGCTTCTGGCTTCTAAGGTAAGGGATTACATTTATTTTTATTCTTACAAATATTTACTTTTATTACGTTCTCCTAAACAAACAACTATTGTCCTTTTCGTTGCTGTCATTATTTTCTGGAAACTTGGCTAACACACAGTCCCAAAGGGTAAAACACAGACTATTCCTTCACCCAGAAAATAGCTTCTCTGGCTTGCAACTCGGGAGAAAGTTCTTAAAAACTTATTTTTCTAGTAAATTGAAGTTGGTGTGCTATTTATGTTTGCTGCCTTATGTATGAACAGCAAGTCCATGTGCTGTGATCAAATTGATATAAACTGTATGCAGCTTAAAGAGAGACAGAATTTAATATGTCAGAAGGAAAAAGAGTGCTCTACCTTTGCACAGAAAAGTTTGGGTTTATGCACTTGTGTTTTAATAATCCACGAAAAGATCATCCAGCCAATGTCTTTAGTGACTTTGACTGTCTTCAGAAATGGTGGCCTTGGGCTGGAGGGAGAAGAATGGCATCCTTCAGAGGACATGGGGGGTCAGATGCTGAAAGGGACTGAAATGCTCTGCTGTGAGAGAAAGTTGGTGACACATGTCAGGAACCAGAACATCTTTTTGTGTGTGTGTGTTTGCCAATATCTTGAGAGTGGTATTTTGCTGTGGTTTGGTTTGTGTGTGTGTGCTTGTGTGTTTTGGAGGGGGTGGGGGGGGGTGCGACTGCAAGCAGCATCTCACCCCAAACCAACTGATCAGCCTGACTGCCCTGGGGGAGAGAGCTGGGATGAAGACAAGCCTGAGAGCTATAGGAACAGAAGGAAAGATTTCTCATTTTTGTCGTCCTCCTCATCTTTGGAGGTTTTATAAAGGAACCTCACATGCCTTGCTGGGATGAGACCTGGCACAGAAGATGGCACAGCAGAGCAGAGCAGTGAAGGTGGCCCAGGAGGCTGCACTCTTAGCTAATGCTGCCAGGCATCCATCTTCTGTGAATGATGGGAGACAGCATTGCAGCAGAGCAGGGTGATCACCAAGATCATCATCAGCTGTACTGAAACCTCTATACAGCAACTTAAGCACAGCATGGTTTGTTGAGTCCCAGAAAGCTTAATGCAGCCTATAGGGACAGTCAACTGTGAATGAGGTGCAACTCAGGAGGAAGGCTGTAACAAGCTGTGCCAGCAGTCACTGGTAGTTCATAGAAGAAGGATTTGATTTAAACAATAGTTTTGGGGACAGCTTATAACATTTTGTACTTTCCTTTTCTCTCTCTCCCTTCCTTCACCCCCAGCAGTTCCTTTTAGTTAAACAATTCGTTTAACTCACAGCTTGTGACTTGGGAAGTAGTGCTTATGGTTCAGTTGAGTTTCCCAGGTTTGAAAAAGTGTTGGTGTTTTTTTGAAAATATTGTTCATGACTGAAACTAGGTTTGTTGCCTGGCAAAGGGGGTATGACATTTTTAGCAAGATGGGAATTAATGGGATGAAAATAGGATGAATGATCCCCCTTCTTCTGGAATCTGGGCATTTTCTGTAGTGATTGAAATGACATCTATGAGTCTCAGTTGTGAAACGCATTGCTTTTCCAGCGAAATGTTATAACCTAGTCCGCATCCTGCTCAATGCGTATTCCACTACATGCTTTGGTGTTCATGCTTTTTTGCACCTGATTTGGGACGTTGGCGAGCTTGTTGGTGATGCATTTGCATGACATGCCCTTGATTCATCTAATTGCTTGCCTTTCTAATCTCATTCACATGCTAGCACAATTATTATTCATTCAGTTGTGCAGGTCAGTGATTTTTTCTGTGTACTGTCCCGTAGCACAAACATAAATTCAAAACTGTTTGACTCTTTTTGAAATCACTGTTGTCCTCCACAAGATGAGCTTGCAACTACAAGCCAACTCTGTGCTTCCACTGGAGATGTTACTGGGGTAAGATACAGACTGCTACTTAAATCACACTTTCACTTTAGGCACTTGGTTAACTAGTCTTCCTGAAATAAGATCCTTATAAAACCATTTAAAGTGGAGGAGAGTTAAAGGAAGAAAAGTGTCTTTCAGTGCCTTCAAGGAAAAATCCTGTCCACATAACTCAGGCGCCTAAACTTAGGCAGGATTTCTGGAGCACTGGAGGATTTTGAAGGCACCTTTGGCTAATGAGAGAAATGTAGTAGGATTTATTTGACTAAATATATACTGTATGCATCAGAGAAAGGTGCTTACAATTCCTATGTAGTAAATGGAGAGAATTAAACTTTCACATAGAACAAATCTCCTTAATGTATTACAGAGGCAACCATTTCTCTTTAGTAGGGTAGGGGGACTGGTTTGGATCAGGACTTTTGGACCCTACCCATAGTATGGACCTAATAGATTTTTTGGTTTGGTTTCTATTCTCAAAGTAACTTTTAAGGATAAAATAAGAAGGCAAGGCAAGGAAAGAAAATGAAAGGGAACATACTAACTTTGGACAATTTAAAGCCCTTTGCTCTACCCCAGGCACATTTTCCTCCCCCTTCTCCCTGTACATTTTTGCTCTCTGAAAGACAATTAAGAAGGAAAGAAAACTTCTGTCTCTGTGCTTCTATTTATTTCAGTATTAAATACTGGAAAAAGAAAAAATATCAAAGAATGTGGTGTTGGCAGTACTGATAATTTTTCATTTAACTGTTCAAAAAGTAAGAAAACTAAAAATTATTTTAAAAGAAACAGAAATTAGGCCTCAAAGATATTCATTGAAAATTGTCCCTAGAAAGAGGTGTCCTTTGAAAAAGAACAATTTTAAAGTATGTCTATTGCTATTCCCACTAGAAACTAGAATTTTTAACCAATATTTAACAAAGAGAGATAAAGGTCTAGAATCAATGTATGTATCATTCTCTGCAAGTCACTTAACTGACTTTATGTGCCCAGCATCATGCTTAGCTGGTGGGTCTTATGTCACCTTAGGTAGCTCAGTACCTAGATTGCTATACAGTAAAGCTACTAAACTTGTTTTTGAACATATTAATTTGCAATAATGTGATGTTTTAGTCACTTTGAAGTTGAAAGTGGGCTCTCCATATTTTATTTTCCTGCCTAGCTCTTCAGGGGGTCAAATCTATACATTGCTAGCTCAATTTGTCAGCTCTAATGCCAGCCCTCTGTACAATAACACAATGACTGCTTTTCAACTTAAATGTTATTTCAGAGTGTGATTACTTTTATTGAGATGGGCTTACCTCAGTATGGATAACCTGAGTTAACTCTGTAGTAAACACAGAGCATGGCACAACAGACATACTGCAATATTAGTTTAAGGCTTCATGTGTAATCAAAGGCCATATTGGTACTGCTTTGAGAGTTAATTTAAGAGTGGCAAAGTTTGCTGACAATATGCACTGCATATTAACATCTCCCTGACCAAAAGACAAATTATACTTTAATCAGAAAGCCAATAATGAAGACTTCAGGGAATGCTTTCAGGCAGAAAAGATCATTGCTCTCAGGGGAAGTGTCAAGAGGAAACTGGGCCATATCTTGGTCATAAGAACTGTGCTTGAATTTGAGGTTGACAAGAATGACAGATCTCTTTGGACAGATCTGGGTGCACACCCAGCTGCAGTCAAGCTCTGAGAGTGGATGTGTGATTAAAACAGGGCAGTGAGTAAGCTTCAGCTCTGTGTCTCTCACTTCCCATGCTGCTTCTGTTGTTAGCCCATTTTTGGTCTCTTTTCTTGGGCTCGTCCAATCAGGCCTCTGTGAGACACATCTGTTGTAAAGAGGCCCATCCTCAGCAGTGGAGATATTAGTCAGATACCACTTGTACTCAAGGTCAGGTTTGGTCACTGGCCTTTTCTGGTTAGCTTTGGAGATGTATCATGGCCTATACTGGCCACATTCCTCGCTTGGACAACCACGAGATTAGGATTATAGGAATATAGCTACAATTGAAAAGACCTAATGATGTCTGAATTTTCTTTCTAGTTTGCTTTCTCACACAACCAAAAGACTCAGTTAGCCCAATGAGGCTGCATGTCAGAACAGGCTTCAGCCCATTCCCCAACATATGCTAACAGAGCTAAATTGCTTGTTTAAGTCTCAAGGGCCATAGTTTACCTGCTCATCTCATTGGCAAGCGGGAAACACAAAAACATCATGACCAAAAAAAGTAAAAAAAAAAAATAAGACCAGACTTCATGGTTCCAGGCATGGCCAGGCAGTCAAATAAGGTGATGGAAGCCTAATGTCATTCTATCAGATTTTTTTGCACCTTAGGGAAGGCTATTATGGGCATCTAATATAGGAGAGTTCTTGACCTCTTTGTTTTTTAATACAGACAACATACATGGAACTGTTGATAGCTTAGATGTGCTGAATTATTCTCTGGAGGTAACAAGTCTCTCACCAATCAACTTGCATAGACCCTAAAAGAAAAGCACCACAAATGACCTCCTAAATCTTGGTGAGATGAATTTAAAGTGAGTACTGTAAGGGTCCAAGGAACTGTAGCCGTTGATTGGGTTTGTCCTTCCACTTCTTGGAAGGCTAGTTGCAGTGCCAGAGACAGAATGTGAGAGATCAAACACGTCTCTCTTACCTTCCAGGTTGCCCAGCTAATGCAACAGGCTAAACCCCAGTGGTGAGAGTCATGGTTCAGGATTCATAAGCAGACAGCTGTGGACCAGCATTGCTCTGTATCAATTCTTGCTATTGTTTCTTCTTAAATAGTGTTACCTTAGTATTCATGTATAGTCTATCTTAAATAGTATAACCAAAAGCTTATTTAGCACACCCTCAGGGAGGAACATAGCGTGATAAGCAGTTTTTGAGAGAAAGAATAAAGGAGAGATGAAAGCCTTAGGTGAAAGGGCAGAAAGCCCCTCATAAATACGTCTCTTATTTCCTCTATCAGTGCAGTTCTCCTCAGGGAGAGCTGAACTGTTTGTAAGTGAATCCTTCTCAGGTGGGCTGTGCTGTTGGCTTTGTTAGAAATAACATCTTTAATTGTTTCTCAATATAGACATTGCTTCCATGTTTTGAACTGAAAAAAAAATCCATTTAATTCCACCAGGCTTTTTGTGTCATGACCTTTGTGCAGTGCTCAAGTTAGAGAGTAGGGAAAAGGTGTCCCTTTCATGCATTACAGATTCATGAATTTTTAAACTCACAGTATGGGGCAGCCACTGTCAAGTAACAATGGAAAACTTATATTCTCTCCATTGGTGCACAAATCCCAAGAGAACAGACAGGAAGCAGTAGGACCTGAAATGAAAGCTGCATCTCTCATGCTACAAAAAAAGCAGGAGAGAAGATTCTCTCCTTCTTACCCTCCCTATTTCTTGTCTCTCGAGTTTTATCTCATTATCTTTATGTATCTAAATATTGTTTGTGTCCAACAGAAGTGACAAGAAGCAAAATAAGAATTAATTAACAAAAAAAATTAGCATAAATGTAAATCTATCAACTGATATTCCTCCAGCAGGGGAATGAGAAAGAGTTCAAATATAGAACCATAAAAGCTGAGAACTCTTTTGTGTCGACAATGTTTTAAAAATATCTGCCAGAATTAGTTTCTAATTCTACTCATAATACTAGTTATAAGCAAATAAAATCTCTCCAGTCACCAAAGTCTGGTAAGCATGTCTGTATCTATACCAGTATTTCTCTTTTTGCCTTGCCTTGCCTTTCTCTCTCTCTCTCTCTCTCTTTTTTTTTTTCTTTTTTTTTGAGAAGAGTGAAAAGCCTAGAGATATCCCCCCTTACAAACTTTTTGCCTGCCCTCTATATCTTTATTATGGGCTTGTACATGCATGAGGTATTTCCAGCACTAGGTGGCCACTGTGGACACTGCAACCTTTCCTGCTTCTAGCAGGAGGATCATATTACTAAACCCAGGTATAAGCATCATTGTGAGGGTCCAGTGCAGTGTTCATGAAAAATCTCTTAACATCATGAAACCCCTATTGATTCCAGTTACCAGGAGAGTTGCAGTTAATTTACCATTGCCTTTTTGAGATCAGGCTCAGGATCATTGTGTCTAAATATGCTTTATAAGATTGATTACTGAAGAAAGTAATCTCTCTGGGACTACAGAATTAAGCAGAGAATTTTAGTAATTAACAAATTACATTAATATTATGATCCTTTCTTATCATTTGGTGATCCTTTTGTAATTCTTTGAGCTATTACAGCCTAATCATAAAAGGATTCTAGAAAGTTTTCCATTCAGAGGGGTATAATATTACTCAAGCTGGTCAAAAATAAGTTTCTAGTTTATTTTTTTTTATGGTAATTAAAAAATATGTCTAGATTTTATCTAAATTTTGACAAGTCTTTTTTTTTTTTTAGTTTCCTGATATAAAACAACAAACCGGGAAAATGTTTGGTTTTCTTTTTAAAACTATTTTACATAAAAAAAATCAATTTGCTGTTTAATCTCAGCAGAGTCCTTTTTTTTTTTTTCTGTTAGAAATCACTAACCTGAAAATGCAATTTGATTACAGTGCTCAACTATATGCAGAGAAGAGAGCTGAGGGGAGAGAGAGTTTGTTTGCTAATGAACACAGATGAAAACAAGTGAAAGTGAAAAAAATCAGATCCGTTTATTTTCTACTTGTAGGCCTCTCATTTTCTCTATATTAAGATTATAACATCCTTTTATCCTTTCACATCACAATCTCCCTTTAATATTCTGGCACAAGATAAACTAGCATACAATACTTGCTTTTTTTTTTTTCAGTGTTTTTTACTTCAAGAAGGATTGGACATCACTGTGGACAACTTATAAAAAAAAGAAAAACTGTTCTGCTTGGAAGCGTCTGGAGATTAACATCTAATAACATTGGAAGGAAAATAAAAAAAACACCTAAGTGTTAACTTATTTTAAAGTTTTAGAGAACTGCCAAGGATATATATTTTTTTTGTTTCCAGTCTGCCTTCAAAGACAAAATATTACAAAAAACAACTACCTACCTCTGAAGAGGGTTTGTTCTTGCCAGTATAATAAGAAAAAGGAAACAAATATTTATACCTAGTAATGAATGTGTACACACAACATTACGTTCAGTGGATTGCATCCTCTCAGTTTCACTTTTTCCTTTCAAATATTCACATCAGCTCCCTCTATTATTCACAAGCGAGGTAATTGATGTTCTCACCACTTTCTTCCAACTTTCATTTTTTCTTTGAAACTGAGGGAATGTTTCTGATGAGTGCAATTAATTATGATCTTGCCATCTTTTTCCAATATCTTCCCTGACATGTTGCTTCTGTTGATGAAACCATGGTATAAACAAGATAAGAAACTAGTAATGGCACTAGAGCTAATTGCTCCTAGGAAATTTTTCTGCACATAAAGGAAAGGATAGGACTGGAACAAAAGTGGTGTCTAATTTCTGGCTTAGTTTTGCAGATCATGCTGCTGCAATGACTTGCTCTGAAAAGGAGCCAGTACTTCTGGAAGTATTACAAGGTCTTTTTACTTACACTGGGTAAAGATTTATGCTCATCACTGATTCTGTTGAAGTAATTTAAGTGTTCCACATTATTTTCTGTGTGTGGAGGGACTTGCAGTTAATAGACCAAGTTCTTTTATTTATTTATTTATTTTTTAATGTTCAAGGTTAAAATTTTAACAGAAGTTTATTTTCTCGGAGAGGAACGAAATTAAGTGGGATAATGCTAATTTATCCTACATTCATCCAGTCAGTATTTCAACAGCAAACCACTTCAACTTTTTGCATCTGAGTGTACTATTCCATTGACTCTTGAATGGCACTTTAAATCTACATGCTACAATCTAATACAATCTACACATCTAATACAATCTACAATACAAATACAATCTAATACAATCTACAATCTAATATCGTAGCTAAGCTGAAAGACTTGGAGCTTGTACCAAGTGCCATTCTTAAAAGAATTATTAAGGTTTACCTAATGATTTCCTTTGTAGACTTGGAAAGAATTGTTCTACCATTTTTGAAAGGTGATACTATTAGAAACACCTATTTCTCTGAGTATATTTGTGCATTACCTATAATTTTCTAGGTTTCTTTTACCACGTACAATAGAAAGTAGCAGACATTGTCAAGCTTGGACTTAAATTATGTAGATGGAACAATAGAGAAATATGGGCTATTGTATGGAGATTTCTGAAGCTATCACAAAGGGGTTCTGGTAACTTACTGTTTACTATGGTTATTTTATAGGAATCCTCTCCCACAAAATGAATGCATGTCCATAGAGATGACAGAATTTACCTATAAACTGTAAGTTGCATCATCCTATAAGGATGCCCACACTCACGATATTCTTATTGAATGTCTAGGGCTCACACATTATTCTTGCTTTAACACACTAGTAGTTTGAGAGAAGGTTTGCCATTTAGATACATTTCACTGTCTTGTTTGACTGTAGTTACCTGTTTGGAGGTTTATAGCACTGAATTTTGAGGATTATTCTTACTTTGCAGTACTTATTTGCACCTTTTTAATAGTTGTGGTTCAGGAAAGACTTTTTCATCTGGTTCATATGAAGGTGTTAAATCTGATCAGCTGTCATGCTCTCAAGTCATGTGCAAAAGGTATTTATGCAGCCAAATGCAGAGGGAGTGATGAAGTGTAACAGAGAATGTGGAAATTGTGGTGAACAAATTGCTGATCTGCTTCCCTTTAAGAAGGAAGATTGGGGTTTCTTGGTGGGAGGTTGTCTGTTGGCTGATGGAAGGAGAGTTGGTGAGGAATGTATCATGAGCACAGGGTATCCTGAATTCTCTGGAGTGTGTAGGAGATGTTATTTGTGTGATGTTTGGGACCACGCTGTTTGGATTTAATCTGAAACACCTCCAGGGTTTACATGAGGAAACTCATAAAATATGCAACGAGGAGTTGTTTCAGATTACAAAACACACATATCAGAATAAGGGTGGCTCCAATACCAATCTTCCTGGGGCAGCTTCACAGCTACAGGAACACAGACATATCAGAGGCAGGGTCCTACACACACCAACAAGGACCACTGGGGAATGCTGGAGTCCTCTTAACTTTCCATGAAAAATCTAAGCTTGCTAGTGGAGATGACATAACTATCACATTGCCTTAGTGTGAATAAATAATAAACAGAAAAGGTTTGACATTGAAGTCAGTGAGGAAAGAAATACCAGTTCAGAAAAAGTCTTAAATGCAATTAACTTTCATTCTGGAATTAGTCGTGCTAATAGGTCTGATCCATCCCCCAGTGAGGTCAAAGAAAATACATTTGCTTCTATGGATCTTCAATCAGGTAATCTATTTGTGAAGTGTACTCTTGATTGGGTTTCTGTTGTCCCAAGACGGGTAAACTACACATACACCAGAATATCCCATCTATTTTGTGCAATGAACCAAATTTACAATGTAAATTTGTTAAAAGTCAAAAATGTAGGCCAGACAGATTTCTGAAAACGGGTCCTTTGATAGCCTCATCCAAAATCAGATCTCCCCCTGTAACCTCTCCTTTTTGCAGTTGTGGACAATATCCTCCAGATAATTTTCTGTCTTCTTCTTGTCTTCCTTTGAGCACTCAACACATTTTAAATGGTATAATGATGTGTTGCAAATATTTCCCCTAATGTATTAAACATTTTCTGGGGAAGTTTTAAAATCCTGCAACTCCTTTTTTGAAATGTGCCTGTTATAGTGTTCCCTTGTGAGTGGAACCTATACAGTGGCATAAACCTTACCTAAAAATATCTAAAGATAAGCCGGAGACGAATGTGTACTGATTTACATGTATAAGAAGTCACAGCAGCTGCTGGTGCTCAGACACAGTATTATTTCTCATGAAAATGATTTCAGACAGATTTCTTTTTAGCGCAGTCAGCCCGTGATATTGCATACAGGAAAGACTTGTCTTTAACAAACATATGAACCAAAAAGAACATAAGAAATACTGTTCTCAATGAAGAAATCAGCTGCACTGACTCTACCAGAAGGTGAATGGTTGCTGCCTTTACTGGCCTATCATATGAGAGGGCAGCTTCTGCAGCAAGGGGCTAAACTGGAGGTAGATCTGTCACATGGGGCTTGTGGAGGGGGAAGGTCCAAATCCAGGTCAAAACAGAAAGAAGATATGTAAGCAATTGTTATAATAAAACAGAGTTTGTTTGGGGATCTGATACAACTTTGTATCATGTGAAAAAGCTTCCTAACCATATAGGAAACCATATAAGGGTGTGTGTGTGTGGATTTTTTTTTCTTCTATATCTATATCATCTTTTCTGCCTAGGGAAGTCTGTGGAATTAAATGTTTGGGTCTACGTTTAATTCTACAGCCAAGTTAGGATTGTTCTCGGAAGAGTAGATGTGTGAAAAATTCAAACTGCGTGACATGCTGGTTCACAGAAGAATCTACTATTCCACCTAACTTGAATAAAAGATTTACTGAAACCCCCTGAAGGGATAGGAAAATCTTCAGAATACTCATTCGCCCTAAGTCAATTATAGGAAAGGATCTGACTATTGAAACTGCCTTAGCATTATAGGCTGGGCTAGTCTCAGAGGCATTCACTCAGTTTAATGTTAGTTAAAGGTAAGTACTATCAAGTCTCCATTAGCAGATAGAAGAGATTCAACCAAATCCAACAGTACTGAGAACTTGGCAAATACTAAACATAAAGCTTTAATCTCCACAGTTTCAATTGATTTAAGCCTAAAAATGTAATATACTTGCTTTGTTAAAAGAGTATTTTAGAACAGTGGAGAGCATTGCCTGGTCTACTGAAAAGCTTGATTGCTAACCTGCCTACACCAGTTTCACCATGAAATACAGTGTTTCTAAAATGATATGTGTGATTAAAGACATGCTGTCAGGTTTGGAATTGAGACCAGGATGCAATCGGAAGTGTGGAAGAACTCCAGCTTACAGTTTTATTCTCAAACTGAGCTTTTCATTCTGGACAAAAAACAAAAAATGAAAGCTGAAAATTCATTTCACCTTCATCAAAGCTGAAGTGTGCTCAATGTAGGGAAGATCCACACAGACTGTAGATGCAGCTTAGGTGCCCTCTGAGCATGAGACCAAGAAGAGGAGGCATAGAGCAGTCCCTTTCTGTGCATTAGTGTTTTAGCTCTAGCATTTGTTCCACCAGCTCCTTTTTGCCAAGTGTGTGATGTGTCATGGCCATGAATATGTGTGTGTAATATCCATGCAGCCTATCCTCTCGTCCTCCTTTGGCTTGCCTCCACTTTCCTTTCCCACTCCATCTCCTGTTGAGCTCCTTCCGATTTGGCAGGGCATCCTTTGGTCTCTTGTCGCTCCAGCCTCAGCATATCCTAAGTGTTACACTTGGAGAGGGATTTTAGTTGGCCTTCAGCTATACAGCTAAATTTCTCAGGATGTGGTTGCAGAAAGAAAGCACCCTGGAAAATATGAGAAGACAAAGCTGACAATGTGCTTGGGTATATCACCATCTGTAGCATATGTTAGATGGGAACAGCATGCAGTCAATTCCATCATCTTGCTCTCCACCCCTTTTTGAGATCACTTATATGTTGAAGTCCTATTTGTGAACACATGAATTTCAGTGTTATATGTTGTGAAACTGTTACCAATTTTCTGCATTTTCTGTTTATTTCCATATGTAAAACTGACCCTTACTTTGTTTTCAGTCGTTTCCTGCAAACTCTAGAGGACAAAAAAAAAAAAAAAAAAACAGTACTTAATGTATCTGAGGAAAAGAGATGTAAAATATTTTTGAAAAAAAATGCTTGTTTCATTTATTACCTTTATCATTTTGATGTATTAGACTGGTTTAGTGATGTAAGTAGAAGTGTGCTTAAGTTCATAAAAACTTCTGTCCTGGTTTCAGCTTGGATAGAGTTAATTTTCCTCGTAGTAGCTGGTATGGTGCTGTGTTTTGGATTTAGGATGAGAATATTCTTACTCTCTCTGTGTTGCTTCATTGAGCACACCATAATTTACAGATATAGTCTTCTTTCTTTCTGTTGTGGCTGAAAAGTCACATAACCATCTTCTCTGACTTGGCTCAGAACTATTTGGTGCTATAGTAAACCAAATACTGTAAAACCTGATTTGGAACATCTTGGAGTCTTCATAAGATAATCACTTGTAGGAGTTTTGTTTTCAGACAATGTCATGTAAAGGACTGATATTTAACAAGCAATTAAAACAGAACTGAGATTTATTATATTTTTTTCCACGGCACCCTGGGGATAATTTCATGTCTTCAGTCAAATAATTCAAGATTCATGGTTTGAGGGAGAAAATGATAATAGCTTATTAGAAGCAGAGCATTATTTATCCTTCTAATAATCTTTGAGGCTTTATGTTTCTGGTTTTCTTAACACAGTCCTGATTCTTACGTCAGTGGTGATACAACAAATACAAATACAAGCAACTCATACACACTCAATCTTAGTCCTATTCCTTCTTACCCTGTGTTTCACAAGGGTCATTATATGTATTTATGCTCATGTTAACAACATGGGCTTGGAAGTTCACCTAGCACTAAACAGTTTTCAAATGTTGGTCTCAAATTTTTCCTAATGGGAAAAAATAATATTTTAAAAAGACATTTATTTACCTTTTTTTTTCTTTTTTTTTTTTTTTTCATTAGGAAAAGCTACTCATCTGATGATGCAAATCCTTTGGGAAACCTATCTTGTTCCAGAAATATTTCTACTGTCATTAGAAATACTGATGGAAACTGTGTAAGTCATAAAAGGTTTGGTTAGTGGTCTGTAAAAGGGAAATCTGTATTTCATTACAGAAGTTTCATTAAAGAAAAAAAAATCTTAAAGAAAAGCCTTGCAAATGGTACTTGATTCAGTTGATTAACTTCCAGCTTGTCTGAAAAATGCCAGTTATAACAGCACAATCCCAGCTTTGATCCATTAGCTGTTAGAGGAGTTCTTATTTCTGATTGCAGGATGATCTGCGTTATTTATATTTCTGAAAGGTTGGCTGTGGTGAACAAAAGCAAGGGATTTTATAATGATCTGAGCAGCAAAGGCCAAGCTTTTTCTTAACTGGCCCAGATTAGCATTGTGCAGAGAGAAAGCTGATACTGCAGAAAAACATGATAAATGAAAGTTTGGAGTATTCCACCGTGTACATAAACAGTCCTGAGGAATGTTGAGTGGGGACCCCTACTTGCATCACACTTGGGTCTATTAAGCTCCTGGTTCTCCTCTTTCTTACTTTTCACATTTAAATCACCACAGTATGTAATTTAGTGAGACCATACTGGCTCACTATAACAGTTATTAAAGTTTAGCCAGTGGTATTGTATTAGAAATGGTCTATTTTTAGAAGTTTCTAACCAGACTATAAAAATAACTTTGGAGAGACTTGGCGCTAGAAAACCTCTACATCGACATTGTGTTGAAAGTGTAATTGAAAATAGCAAGCTGTGTTTGGAAATGAGTAAATGCAAGTAATTTATGTAACGGCACTCTAATCACCCTCTGTATACTGTGACTATCTTATCAAAGCAGTGTCTCAATAAGATTTTACTTGTACATTTATTACACCTTTTTTCTTTTTTTAATTATATTATTATTTCCCCTTGTAACTTGATCCATGTACAGCCCTCTTTCAGGGTAAAGAACAGCAGTGTTAAAGATGTGCAGGTTAGGTGAGTGGTGGGTTATTCACACACAGCCAGGGACACTAGTATCTTGATCCTTCCAGTAGATACTTGGAAGTGTTTTCTGTTAATTTGTACCTTTTCAGATGCATTCACAAGAGTCTACAGAAGCTGTGAAAAAGTTGTGGGGAACTTTTTTGAAGGCCCTTGGCTATCCCTTGCTTCTGCTGCAAGGATGTTGGCAGGAGGGATGGGGCTTGAGTGGAGCTGTGCCAGCACTTGGATGCTGTATGAAGATTAGAGTACCATTAGCCTTTACTAAACTCATAAAATATCTACAGAGTGGAGAGAAAAGGAGAGTAGAGTGGAGCTCTACATTTTCCCTGTGTTTAAATAAATCCAAATGGGTTGTGCTTATGGGGCATTTTAGTGTTTTTTTTTTTGTTTGTTTGTTTGTTTGTTTTTAGAAGGAGGCTATAGAAGGTGGGAGACAAGTTGTGAGTGTCGTGCCTACGTCACTAGAAGGCTGCCAGCTCTGTTTTGTTTTGTTTAGGTTGCTTTTCATCTTTTCAGCTGTCTTTGCATGTTGACCTGATTCTCCACATCATGGAGGTACAGACAACAGAGGAATGGATGTGATTCATGGATCACTGAACCATAATTGCTGTAAGCAATGAGCTAGCTCCTGTTACTCCCATTTGGTACAATAGACGGCACGTCTTTAAGCAACAAAGTCACCTACATGGGGGTTACTTTTTCCAGATAGCCTGTCACCTGGCAGAGGAACCACAAAGTTATAAAAAGGATAATGATCCACCCTCAGCAGGGTAGAAGGGTACAAACAGACCTGGAGGGAAAAATGAGGTAAGATGAAGGGCACAGTATTCAGTTATTAGGGCTGGATTCAGCTCACCTAACTTAGTTACTTAACCTTCTGGTACCTATTGAAACAGCCCTGTAGTAGGTGCTGTAGATCCCTCTCCAGTCATTGGGGGAGGCAGTTGCTTGTGGAGATTTCTATGGAAAGATCACATCTGTGTGAGGTGTTGCATGCTGTGTGGATCCAACCCTTGGCAGATTAACATCCTTCTGTTATAAAAACCTTAGAATTTGTCCTTTAAGTAAAAGGTGCTGTGTTTCAAATCTGTGCAAAGCTTCTGTGTACATGCACACACCACTACTGATGGGTAAATGTGTAAAGATGGAATGCTACTGTTTCTGTCATGTGAGAGGAGTCTGAGAAGCTGGTACTTTGCCTTGGGATACAAAACTACATTTTGAGTTCTTGTTCTCAGGTGATTTGTAAAACAGAGTATGTGCACTTTGGAAATATGCCACAGGGATTCAGGGGGTTCTAGAAAAAGCTTAGGCTCCAGAGGCTTGCAAGAGCTACATATGCAAAGGCTGAGTTCCCAGAAGACTATCTAAACTTTCAACAGAGGGTGCATGATTAGGTCTTGTCCCTTGGTCTATTGAAAGTCTCCATCTTCTCCATGACTATTCAACAGTTACATTCTTTTGGGCTTGATTTCTGTTTTCTTTTTATATGAGAAGAGAAATTGAGAAGTTCCTTTCTATTAACTTGAGTGTGAGAGTCTGAGAGTCTCTGGAATTTGGCTTTAAAATACATATACTTCTAGTTTCTTTAAAATATTATTCTATAGTTTGTAAGGGTGTAGTTACATGCATATTTTCTCCAGCAGAACAGCAACTTTAAACAGTACCCTCAGGCAAATAAAACATCTGTAATGAGACTGCTGGAAATTTCATAAACAATTTAAACTGCATATTTACAAGGAGTATACTCATTTTAGGACCAAGGAGAGGTTAGTACTGAATTATGTGTGGAAGTATCTATTAATCAAAATAGTAATAGATGATCTCAAAAGAAAATACTTTTCCAAACTTGCCAGAAAAGCTCAGTGGACAAAAACAGCAAATCTGTCTGAACATTTATGTTTCAGTGACATGACAGCTATTAATCACTTTGTCCCATTCTGAATTGAACACTCTTTCAGATTAGAAGAATGCAGAAATCACAAATGTTTAGGTCTGGAAAGGTGCATTTCCAAGCTATAGTAGGACTGTCATTCAGCTATATCCTAACCAATTGCATACACATTCTTCATTCGCAGAATTAGAATCATAGAATACCTTGAGTTGGAAGGGACCCACAAGAATCATCGAGTCCAACTCCTGGTACCACACAGATCTACCCAAAAATTCCAACCGTGTGACTAAGTGCACAGTCCAAATGCTTCTTAAACTCTGACAGGCTTGGTGCTGTGACTACGTCCCTGGGAAGCCTGTTCCAGTGCACGACAACCCTCTCAGTGAAGAACCTCTTCCTGATATCGAGCCTGAAGCTCCCCTGTCGCAGCTTGACTCCCTTCCCTTGGGTCCTATCACTGGTCACTAAAGAGAAGAGATCTGCACCTGCCCCTTCACTCCCCCTTGTGAGGAAGCTGTAGACCGTGATGAGGCCTCCCCTCAGCCTCCTCTTTTCCAGGCTGAACAAACTGAGTGACCTCAGCCGCTCCTCATGTCTTCACCTCTAGGCCCTTCACCATCTTAGTAGCCCTCCTCTGGACACTCTCAGTTTCATGTCCTTTTTGTACTGTGGTGCCCAAAACTGCACACAGTACTCATTAAATCTGCACTGTCCAGCTGCACTCAAAAATCTCTCCCTCCCTTTTAAAAAAATAATATGCTTCTGTTTCTAACACTTGTGGACAGCTTTTAAAAAATATGAGCTGGGTGTAAACTCATGTAATGTTGTTTTCGAGAATTAAGAAAGGCTGGACTGAGAAACCCTGGAAACTACTGAAATACCAATGCACTGACTCTTGCAGAAATATGCAGTTAATGTATGTCTCCTAGAATCCAAATATATATCTGTAACTTGTCAGTTTCCAGCATATCTCAGCTTGAATGCACTCAGCTGCCAAGATCCTCATCTTCTTGTTCTCTACCCTGCCCCACACTCTGCTAGCACAGGAAAATGGCCGACTAGGTAAGAGCTGAAAATTTCTTCTTCTCCTGGTAATAATCATGGAAAAATGTATGTGGATGATCTCTGGTAGCAGGTCGTTGGACCTGTTTTTAAAAGAGTTCTCCTGCAGAGGATGAGTAACTCTCAGTGTAAATGAAATGAAATGAAACTAAATGAAATGAAATAAATAAAATAAAATAAAAAAATAAAATAAAATGTATTTTATGCTTTATCTGTGATGTATAATGAGTGTATTCACTACTATTATGTGATGATTGTGGGATAAGTCACATGAATAAAGACAAAAGGCTTTGGGTAAAATTAGAAACTAAGGAAGGGGATATGATTATACTACAAAAAGCCATATGTCCGCTCCAATGTGGACACTGGAATCACAAAATTGTGTTTTGTTTAACTTTGGTGTTGAAAATTCCAATGTTCTGTTTCTTTATGAAACATTTTTGTTTGAGAGAGAAATAAGAGTAAAAAACCCATCCTGTCCAGATAATTTCAAAATGATGTTCTGCAGGTGGATTTAAATAAATTAAAGAGTTTCAGCACCATTGCTGCCCAAGCTCCCAGCACCTTGGCTCTTCCTCAGTGGGAAAGGAAGGACAAACATGGGGTGGAAAGCAGGAGGTGACAGGGCTGGCAGGTCTCTCCCAGCCCTTTCCAGGCCTGCCAGAGCCTAGGGAAGGGGAGTGCCTCTCTGGAGGAGGCCCCTGGGGAATTTCTGATCACCTCCAATAATTAGTTCTGTGTATCTGGCAGCAGTCAGAGATGAAAAAAAAATAATAAAATTGCACCATCTCAAAGTCATTTTCTGTTGCTAATGGTCTGGTTTTGCCAGAAAGCAGTATAGCATTCTTATTAACTCATATGTCTTGACCCCTTATTTTTTCTTAGAGTTGTTTCTTAATTGGCTTAATCTTTTTCTACCAGATTCCTGAAAGTTTATTGTAAATAATCTTCAAATGTTTTAGTTCTAGAATCTTATTTCTATCCCGATGCACAATACTAATGAAGCTTATGGGAAATTTTTTACCTGAATCCTTTTTTTTTTTTTTTTTCATAAAAGCATAACCCACAGCTGGCTAAGAACTGTATCAACCAGTAACATTGTTTTCTTCTACTGTATAGTCTCAGAGTTGACAGGTCCATCATGAAGTTTAATTGGAAGGCTGATA
This sequence comes from Cygnus atratus, assembly GCF_013377495.2. Lineage (NCBI taxonomy): Eukaryota > Metazoa > Chordata > Aves > Anseriformes > Anatidae > Cygnus > Cygnus atratus. The sequence goes on from NC_066362.1 coordinate 164,928,464, forward strand.
CTTACTTCTAGAAAAGCAAGGTCTCTACATGGGAAGGGTTTTGTCTCTTCCTCTTCCCCCTGCTCCAGGCAGTTAGAAGTTAAACAAATTTACATAAAGGTCAAATTATGTTAAAATAACATTAAATCATGAAAAGAATATTAGTGTTCACTTCTGCCCCCACAACGTGTGCCTCTCACTTATGTATGACCAGGATGTGGCTTAGATCATCCAATTTAAAAAGAAAAATGAAAAAGAAAAAAAAAGAGAAGAAAAAAAAAAACAGTAAAATCTAACATTTTGAAACGAACACTGTGAAAATGGCATGTCTATAGAGCTTATTGTCTTTGTTTCTAGATCATTATGGTTATGCTGTATTAGAGCGTATATCCTTTCCTTTCATCCAGTTTGCCAGGAGATTCAGATTACTCTGTGTTTCTGACCTTTCCTCTTCATTATTTTTCAGTCCACCAATTTTTGTGTCATCTGCTAATTTGATCAGCAATGATTTTTGGTTGGTCCTTTTTTTTTTCTTTCTTTCTTCTTTTATTTTTTTTTTAATTTTCTTTTTTTTTTCCTCTCTTTTTTTTTTTTCCCTATCAGGTTCCCGTGTCCAAAACACAATCTGTGCAGGACTCCATCAACAATACTCTCATATAGTACTGAGTCCCTGTTTACAGTTACATTTTTAAACCTATCAGTTAGCCAGCTCTTAATTCATTCAATGCCGTGTTTGCTATATTGATTTTACATCATTTGAGTTTCCTAATCAAAATATTGTCTGGTACTAAGTCAAATGCCTTACAGGAATCTAAGTATATTACATTATCACTATTACTTTTATCAATCAGTTTTGTAACCTCATCAAAAGCGATAGGAAATGTTCTCTGACAAAGTCTATTTTCCATACATCCAGGGTGATTGGCATTAATTGCATTATTCTCCTTTAATGCTGTATTAATCAAGTTCTCTCTCTTTTCCTCTTTCATTTTACCATGGACTACAGCCCTTCTGACAGCCTTATTGTGGACCCAAGTCTCATTAATCCTTTTAAGATATTGCCACAGCATAATTTTTCCTTTCAGACATCTGGAACTTTCCCAATATTCCAAGAATTACTGACAATTGGCTTTATCATACAGATAGATGTAGGGAAAAGGACACATGACGCATTATTTTTATTCCTTTCTTTCTTGGAAAAGATACCAGGGCCATTACCATTTCCCTAAATGTGCTATGTCCAGCATGAAGTCATAGCAGAAGAGATGATATAAGGAGCCTTTGTTTTTTGCAGAAAGAATCATTTCTCTGGCAGCCTGCCCCCTTCTCCTGGCCAGTGGGGTAAAAAGCCAGATGAAGTCATATGTCTGCCTTTGCAGCACTCCCTGCAGCTCCCCGTACCCAAAGATCACAGTTGTTACTGGGATTGCCTGCAAAGACTAGAGAGACTTCTTGGAACAAGAGCAGGTTTGCCTTAGAAATCACAAAACATCTGAATTTGCACAGAATTTATTCCAACTTTAAGATTGCTTTATAAGAGAGTTTTTGATTTAAACTAAGCAGGCTGATCAAATAACATATTGAGTTAAATAAAATTAAGTGGCTGAGAAGTTCACAGTGCCATTGGACTTGACGTGGGCTATGATCTCTTCTGGGGAAGAAGAATCAGTTCGTCAGTTTGAACATCCTGAAATACCTGCAGTGAAGCAGAAAATAAAGAAAGCAGTCCTGAAGCACTTCGATTTTGTACATCTTCAAGTTGAATTTTTTTTTTTTGCTTGCTGAAACATTATTTCTGGCACTCCTTCCTGCAAGAAAATGGAATGAGTGGGAGCCGCAGAGCCTGGGAGCGTTACACAGGCTGCTTGGTGAATGTCAGCCTCAGCTACTGACGTGTGAACAAGACACTGCTGGGCAGCCCAAGGCCCTGTAGCTCTTATGTGGGCAGAGCATTTGCTACCATCTACAGGACTTGGGCTTTCCTATATCAAAAAATACACAATGAGAAGAACAAGTCATGTTGAAGTGCTAGGAGGCAAATAAGTGCCAGCCACCTTGATGGACTACTCGGGGGTCTGTATGGAAGAACTGAACAGCTGAAGTGACATTAATACGGGAGATGTTGTGCATAGTGAACTTAACAAAATGTTTTCCATTTCCCTAGATTTCATTTTACACATTGAGACTCCCCTCGTTACCACCCCATGTTTTCTGAGAGATCAGGAATGCATTGGTGCAACTTCCTAGAGCACTGCAGAAGACTCTCCAAAATGAATTTACATGGCTTTTTGCAGGTGAAGGCAAAAAAATTCAGGCCATGCCCCAAGAAACAGAAGCCCAAATCACCTCTGAACTGGAAGCCATGGACTACTGGTTAGACTGGTGCTGAGCCTGAATCAATGAACTTTGCAGAAAGGCACTTTTGTCTTGATCTTGGACTTCTACCACTCACAGCTGAGTGGTTTGTAAGGTACACTTAACTTAAAAGATATTACAGCTATTGCATTGTAAAGAATCAAGTCAAAGACTCTCTAGAGTGTTTTAATCAGATGAATTTGAACTGGTTAACTTCTTAATGAAGAAATATTGCTTTCAAAATGCTAGAATATTCCGTTTTGTTAGTGTAAAGGTGCAAATTAAAATTAAAAAAATATATATCTTTTGATTTAGCATAGTTTTACACAGAAAGGTTTGGTTCTGAAACAGCTACAGTTTATTGGAAAAAAATAATAATATGTGAACAGAAAATTTCAAAAGCTCCAAAATGACTTTCTGTGCGAGCTTTTATAAGGCTGCTTTTTCATGATTCAAAGAGAACTTTTTCTGTCAAACCCACAAAATTTGTTCCTATTTTCTGATCAATCAACTTGAAATATACTCTTACTATAATGTAATTCCTATGACCTTAACAATAATAGACTATTTAGATAGAGAGAAAAAACTAGACAGAGGAAGAGTTTTTTGTCTGAAAAGAATGGGTAGGGTGTGATGCCAACATGTAAGCATTACCCATTTTTCAAGGCTTACTTTGAAATTCACAAAAACTACATGGCTTCAACCCATAATGTCTAAAAAACTTAGAGAAAATTGTGATTGCTTCATGTATCTTCCATCAAGATGCAAAACTGCAATGTGAGAGACAATCCACATTGACACTGAGGACTTCCCATAGATTTCTTGCTATGTGGTCTCTACCATTTGGCGAAAAACCTAAGGTGAAAGCAAGCTACATAACACTCTCGCCGTGCATCCCCTGAACAGAGACAATCAGCCATTACAGCAAAGTTTGTTCAGAGAAATAATGCTAAAACAGCACTCCTGGAAATTCAGCTACACATTTAGAGAACTAAAATTGCTACACATTTAGACAAAACTGACCAGCATGTTCTCATGAATGAAATATAAAGCTTTCCAAAGTGTTGGCTGTGATTTTATACTGTTTGTGTAATTGCACTAGAGTAAAGGAAAATCTAAGAAATACCTGCACTTTCATTTCATGTAGCTATTCTTTATTGCTTGTTACAATGTAGATGAGTTGTGGTCAAATTCAAAATTTTCCATCTGGTTATTTTAACAGAAATGGTTTTAGCTACTATTATTTAATAGCCAGGGGGATGGACTGAATGGATATCTAAAACTGCAAAGACAATGGAAAGACCTCAAGTTCACTTTTCTTATTTAGAAGATATAATTGCCTCTCATTACAGGCATCTTCCATAAAGGCAAATGTTGCCATCCCTCTAGCAACATATCTAGAGAGGCCTTCTGTTAGAGATGAATGCTCTCTCTCTTAGGGAAAGCTGTTTCCATAGTACAGTGCCAATATCTACAAGTGTGTTTTTTTTTTTTTTTTCTTGCACTCTGCATCAAGTATTGAAAGGGGCAGAGTTGAGGAATGCTCCACAGCATGTATCCATTAGTCACTTCTCCCATGGAAATGATGGAAAATGAAGCTGAAAGCGAAACCAGAGATTCAAGTCAGTGCTCTGCTGCTTGATGCATTTGCTCTGGTTGCTAGTCTCTGAAGACCTGCTTATTATGCAGTTTACTTGGTCAGTAGACAAAAGGAGATTTAGAATATATGTATCTTTTTAAAAAATCTTATATTACTAGTAATTAGTCTAGGTAATTATTAGTAATTAGTAATTAGGTCTAGGGAAGTGATTGTGCCCCTGTACTCGGCTCTGGTGAGGCCGCACCTTGAGTACTGTGTTCAGTTTTGGGCCCCTCGCTACAGGAAGGACATGGATGTGCTCGAGCGAGTCCAGAGAAGGGCGACCAAGCTGGTGAGGGGTCTGGAGAACAAGTCTTACGAGGAGCGGCTGAGGGAGCTGGGCTTGTTCAGCCTGGAGAAGAGGAGGCTCAGGGGCGACCTTATCGCTCTCTACAGTTACCTTAAAGGAGGCTGTAGTGAGGTGGGGGTTGGTCTGTTCTCCCACGTGCCTGGTGACAGGACGAGGGGGAATGGGCGAAAGTTGCGACAGGGGAGTTTTAGGTTGGATGTTAGGAAGTACTTCTTTACCGAAAGGGTTATTAAGCATTGGAACGGGCTGCCCAGGGAGGTGGTGGAGTCACCATCCCTGGAGGTCTTTAAAAGACATTTAGATGTAGAGCTTAGCGATATGGTTTAGTGGAGTACTTAGTGTTAGGTCGGAGGTTGGACTCGATGATCTTGAGGTCTCTTCCAACCTAGAAATCTGTGTCTGTGTCTGTGTCTGTGTCTGTCTGTAATCAAATGATACCACTTGAAAAATTTTTGCAGTTACTGATTTTTCTTTACTAGCTGCCTTTCTTCCCAAAAGATACTCCACACGTTATTACCCAAACTCTGGTTACACACAGGAAGCAGGCCTATGCATGAGTGAACTCTTCCCCCCTAGTCTGAATAGTGTTCAGTGTTTGAAAACCACTTAGTTAGCAATATATTTGTGAGGACAGTCATGGAACCACTAATAGAAATCAACAGATGAAAACTAATTTATTTTCAATTCAAGTTTGGAAAGTTTGGAGTTTGGAAACATGTTTCTCCCTGTTTTTTCACAATAGCATACTGTTTAGCCTTATTTGGAAAGGAAAAGGCAACTTGCTTGAAAGCACGGAGAGTTCAGAGATAAAGAAATAGAATCTGATCTTGAAATATTTTCCTATATCCTACTTCCTTTCTTTTGATAATTTGATGTGAAATTCCACCATTCAAAAGAGGTAGTAGTTTACATTCACTTCTCATGGAATTAAATGACTCATTAAAGTGTAATGCAGGAATGAGGCTGCAAAACCAGAAGAAATAGTGATCGGGATCCACCATTATAGTAGTAGTTGCTTCAGATGGTATGAGCCATCAGGGCAGGTTGTCCTTTTGGTTAGTATCTTCTAGTATGGAGAGATATTTTAGCATAAAATAGTAGGACAATGGTTGAATCTCTTGGGAAAACCATATAAATTCATTAAAAGTCATTATGCATCCACCATTTTTTTTTTTTTAATGGAGAACATATAAATCCAAGTTAAGTTACTTCTCTTTCTATTCTGTAACTTCCACTGTCCCCCATCTTTCTTTTATCTCCTCCAGCCCCAAGCCTAAGAAGAATAGAAATTATTGCTGTGATCAGTCCATTATAAGAAGATTGCATATAGATTAAGAAACAGAGGATTTGTGGAGAACTCAAATTTGCAGAAGATTGAAGACTCATTTAAGGACACTTGGAAGCCTTTTATGGATTATATATACAAAACAGATGTTACATCTTAGAAAAACTGGTAATTCATTGTTATTTCCTACTTGACTATGGGGTGGGAGAAAGACTACATTTTGTAGTATTGTGAACAAAGACTTTTTATTCACACAGTAGAGTTGCTTTGCTTCCTTTTCTTTTCTCTGTTGGGAGATGTTCTCAATTACGGAATATAGCACCTCTTATGACAAATATATGTATTTTTTTTTCACAAAGAGAACAATTATTCAAAAGCCACCAAGAACATTAAAGAAGAACAGGACTAGGAACACAGTGCCTAAATGTTCTTGAAAGGCAACTTATTATTTAAGCAGAAACTATAAAAATATTGACAAAAATCATTAACTCTCCTTTGGGAGTAATCCATCATTTGGCTGATATGAAAAAGAACCGAGGTGTATGCTTTCTCTGTATTGGAGTAATTAAGGACCTTGCTAGGTCTTCATTTAAGTCAGCCACAAAATGATTTGTTTGTCAGAATAACATCTATGAACCTTAAATCTTGTTGAGGATGCCCTCTTGCATCTATTGTTGCAGTAGATGGCTACTACTTACAGAGTCTGGGATGTGCTATGTCTAGAGACGCTTCTATCCATAACAATTATCTTGTGATCTACTTTGTGTGTTTTTCTCTGATATTTCTCTCAGGGTCTGTAGGGCCAAAGATGGAAGATCCCTTTGTGTTCTCACTTTAAGCCCAGAGCCTTCATGGGAAGAAGTCTGTATTTTATTGCAACTACTAGTTCTCCTTCAAAGGCCTTGCTAACCCTCCATTTTCCTTAAGGCAATTTATATATCCTAGGGAGCTGACAGAGATCCTCAGACCCTTCAGAAGCCAAGGACTGTGTCTTGGGATGTTAGGATTAAAACAAAGTTAATTTATTGCTTAGATGCACTGAATTAAAGGTAAGTGGTTCTTCAATATTTTTTTCTGTGTTTATACTTGCATTTCCTGCCACTAGGACTACTCCACAAGTTTCTTTTTAATCTCTGCTTTTTAAGGTAGCTACGACCATTATTTGGCAACTTGCCTGTTTTGGAATACTGCCATTTATTCCTTATATTTGCTGATCCCTCTTTAAGTATGTTGAACATTTAATTTGGAGGATCTAATTTTTATCTACGCCTTTTACCAGCTAATCGCTTGTTGTTGGATCACAGTGGCTATGGCTAGCTGTCGGTAGCTAATTCCTTTATTCCTAACCTTTTTAGGTAGAGAAATGATGGACTTTAAGGAAATGTATTATGTGCAAGTTTTCCTTTCCTTTTTAAAGGAGGACTTCTTTGACTTATTTTATTTTTTATTTTTTTTATAGTATATGCCAACTGTTCTTTGCATGACTTCAAATATTGTAGACTTTGAAGGGGAAAAGAGAAAAAAAATACTTTTGGAATTAGGACAGAAAAAGGAGAATCAGAAAACTCATATAACTCATATTCAGTTTCTTCATTAACACTGAATTGGTGTTTAACCAGTCCCAGATCCTAATCTCTCAGTCTTTACACTTGCATTTGTAAACTAGACTTTTCTGGGGGTTGTCTTCTGTATTTAGCTTTTTTTTTTTTTCTTTTTTTTTGGGTGGTGGTAGTGGTGGAAAGATGGTTATCTCATTAAAATATTTCAAGTGCAAAAGAATATTTTGGATATTTAAGTATGACTGTACTGTTTATTATTTATTATGTATTGAGACTTATTTATTTCCAAAATTGAGCAACTGCATAGGTTCTCAAGACATCACTGTTGTAGTTAAAATATGTTTCTAAACATGCCACTCTGATTCTGTTAATGGCTGTTATAATCATGTTTTCCTAATATTTATGGGAAAGAAACCCTCTCAAATGACTGAAAAGGCTCAGGCTACTTCAGAACAAAGAAAAGAGGGAATTTAGTTGGATCCATACTAGCAATTAAGGGTCCAGTAGGGTTTTTATTGTTATTTGCTTGTAGCTATTGTAAATAGCTGTGGTAGTTTATTTGCTTGAATTGGAGAGTAGCCTAGATGTAGTGAAAAATTTTAGGGTGGTTATAGATTGATGGAGATATAGATCAGGGCTGTGGGCCTCACAAAATGACTGGGAAGAGGAGAAGCAGCAGCAAAATAAGCCAGAAAATGTTGTTTGCCAATTCACTGCTCCTGCTGCATAGGAATTCTAAATGGAAAGAAGAAATACCTGCAGCACTTCTGCCTTTAATGGATGGCATGCAGGGCTGCAGGTAGGCAGGCAGGCAGGGTGGGTTCCCTTAGCAAAAGAGAAGCTTTCAGGAAAACTGGGGTTGAAGAGATCCAGAAGTCTTCTTCAATGTTTATTTGAGGTTTGCATGTTCTAATGGATGAGTGGATCATTAAAACAGTTCCTTTTCTCAATAGGAAGTCGTGCAATATGTTACACGTGAATCATAAAGACAGCTGAAGAATTAGGTAGTCTTAAAGTAATTGTTTAAGACTAATCAAATATAAAAGATTTTGATCATAAGAGCTTTTTGTCTGGTATCTGGGTGTAGTGGGTTTATGTGGCAAGGTTTTGGTAGCAGGAGGCCGTAGGCGTGGCTTCTGTGAGAAGAACGTAGAAGATGCCCCATGTAAGGTAAGGGCCCCACTGCTGACCAGAGCCAAGCCAATAAGTGATGTTGTTTTGCGCCTCTGTGAGAGCATATTTAAGATGGGGAAAAAAAACACTGCGCCACACAGCAGCTGGGAGAGTGAGAGGAGTGAGGAACAGCCTTGCAGGCGCCAAGGTCAGTGAAGAAGGAGGGGGAGAGGTGCTCCAGGCACCGGAGCAGAAGTCCCCTGCGGCCTGTGGTGAGAACCATGGTGAAGCAGGCTGTCCCCCTGCAGCCCATGGAGTACCACGGTGGAGCAGGGTTCCATGCTGCAGCCCGTGGAGGAGACCACGGTGGAGCAGGTGGACCTGCACCGATGGAGGCTGCGGCCTGTGGAAGACCCCTGCCAGAGCAGATTCCGGGCTGGACCTGTAGCCCGTGGAGAGGAGCCCACGCAGGAGCAGGGGGTCTGGGGGGAGTTGCCACCTGTGGGGGACCCGTGCTGGAGCAGTTTGCTCCTGAGGGATGGACCCCGTGGTACGGACCCATATCTGGAGCAGTTCTTGAAGAGCTGCTGCCTGTGGGCAGCCCACATCGGAACAGTTCAGCAAGGACTGCATCCCGTGGGATGGACCCCACAGCACAGGGGACGAGAGTGACCGAGAAGGAGTGGTGGCAAAGAAGCGCTATAGACTGACCATAACCCCCATTCCCCCGTTCCCCTGCGCTGCTTGGGGGGAAGAGATGGAAGAGGGTGGATGGGGGGAAGGTGCTTTTGGTTTCTTTCCGTTGTTTCTCGCTTCTCTAGCTTGTTAGTAATAGGCAATAAATCTTACTATCTCCCTATGCTGAGTCTGTTTTGCCCGTCACAATAATTACTGTGCGATCTCCCTGTCCTTATCTCAACCCTTGAGCCCTTTTCATCATATTTTCTCCCTGTTCCTCTTTGAGGAGGGGGAGTGAGAGAGCGGTTGTGGTGGAGCTCGGCCGCCCGCCTGAGTAAAACCACCACACTGGGACAACTATATTTTTTTTCTAAATAAGCACTCTCAGCCTGGGTAAGAAGTTATTGAGAAGTACCTACAGAAAGTTATTCCCAAATCTTTTTTATTTTTACTTGGGCATGCAAGTGCTGTTGTAAATTTCTTCAGTAGTATGTGATGAAATACATAACCTATCTGAACTGTATCCCAAATCCAGCCAGTGCATTTGATTTTGCAGTGATTTACAAGGCTAAGTATGATATCAGTTTGACATATAACCTGGTGTACCAGACTGAAAAATGCTGAAAGAGGGTGGAAAAAGTAGATTATATAACTGCCTGTGGTGTGCTGAATAAATACTGGTATGCCAAAGCAGATTACCCTGGTTCTGGGGCCCTAGGAGCTGAGGGAGCGGCTTGCTCCATGGTCTGTATTGGCTGCAAAGTCAACTCTTTGGGCTTCCTGGAAGTCTGTCAGTTCTCCAAAGCAAGAATGAGCTAAGGCTGACGTCTTCTTGAATTATTTGCTGAGTTTGAAGATCAATTCTTCATCTCAGCTGATGCTGCTAGACTGCTGCTTCCCTCTCCTCTTTTTTTTTTTTTTTTTTTGTCAGTCCCTTCATTGCCTCCTTGTACTTCAAACTCCTTCAGTACCACTGTCATTCTGGTTTGGGAAACTATGGCAAAATATGTCAGGTTTATTTCAGGTAAGGAAATGAAAAAAGCCTGACATTGTGATACATGCTACCTCAACTTGAGGAAAGTCTGTGCAGTGGCAGTGGTCCTCACACCTGTTACAGTAGAGGATATCTGTCAACCTTCTGTTACTTACTCAGTTGGCTGTGCCAAGACCAAGTTTTCTGCAGTCATCATAGCAACATTAAGTGTACTTTTTGTGTAGCAAAACACTTCAAAGCAAGCAACGCTTAGCTGCCTATATAGACATATCTGATGGGAGTAAGAGTATATTTTAACATTTTAATTCTTGAAGGTGTGGACGTTACCAACGAAGTTTTCATACAACAGTTTTCAAAGGCAGTAAGTTTGAGGATGAAAGTTGAACATCTGAGACATGAGCTTCTGGAAAAACACAGCAAAACATTAAAAGACTGCTTCATTGTCACCTGGATGGTTGAAAATCTTAAGCGTAATCTGCTGGGGATTGCTCTGGTTATTCTGACTAATACTGCCATGCTAAAAATGATTGCAGTACTTTATTTACAGCCTGTCTCTGCCCCTGGACTATGCAGGTAATTGCTGCCTTATCTCATGAAATCAAGACTGATGGCTGTTGAAGAGTTCTTTTTTTTCATGGACAGGAGAACAGTGTTAAAGAGAGTGGAGGACTTTTACAGAACTATATGAGTATCTAGATAAGCAGCTGCCTTTGCACTGTTTGTTTAAAAAAGCGTGAAGGTGCTGGGGATCAGCTAAAATTATTTGCAGCTGAAAGATGTAAGTAGCCCCTTATCTGCACTCTGGTTTTCCCAGAGAAGTCTAATGTGTGAAGTAAAGCTTACAAGGACTACCAGGAGCAGCAGACTTTGCTCTTTGCTGGCTCAGCCAAGGGTTAATGCTTTCTTTGCTTAGACTGCTTGAAAATAAAGCTAATTTAAAGGACTGCCTGTCAAACAGGCTGCTGGCAGTTTATTTGTCTGGGCTGGTTGAACACAGAGCCTATGAGGCCCTAGAGTAATTTATGGCTCTGTTAGTCAAAATTAACAACTTAAACTTTACCTGAAAGCTTACAAACACATAGTATAGCTTGTGGAGCACTGGGTTAGTATTTATGGCGGGGTATTCTCAGTTGCAGTCAGCTTCATAAGTTCTGAGCCAGCTTCAGTTTCTATATGTATTCAAGTTGTAAATCTCTGAGCACTTGTTTTAGGAGTGTAACATCAACACAGCGATGCCTGCCTCTGAAAGAAATGTCACAGTGTCCTTCTTGCGTTTTGATAACAAAGCAGGGATACTTGTTCCTTCTTACTCAACAGTGCATGGTCACTTGGGTTCTTTTTTCTGCACTTGTACTATCATGACCATTCATAAGATCAGTGCAGCTGAAAATGCATCAGTTTTGAGTATTTAATTCTTCCAGAATTCACAATATGATTTCCATTTTAATTTTTTGTAGTTGTGTACAATCCATTAGGGTATCATTCTTCTTCATATCTTCTTTACATTTAAAATTGTCACTTGTAATGACATAGTAACTTAGCTTTCCCCTCACCCTAAATTTCTTTCTCATGTGAGTATTGCTGGAACGGATTATGATATTAGCAAGCCTTTTGGTGAGGTAGGTAACCTGGGCATTTAGTATTTGAGTTTTTGATGTTTCAGTAATCAATATTTTTTAGCCCTACACAGTTCCATACTACTACTTACTGGAAAGGAAAAACAACATTCTAATAAATCTGTGAAACTGTAAATTTGAACTCGAACTAGGTCCTGCTAGAAGCTGTGCTCAGAAAAAAAAAAAAGAAAAAAAAGAAAAAAAAGCCTTATTTTACTTGAGAACATTACAGATGAGATTCAGAATATTTAGATGTAGCTGTATAGAGGTTTCTTGATGGACGTGGCCAGAGGTGGTTCATTTCCCCCTACAGTAAGAGCCCAGCTGTATAATTAATTAATATATTGATCTATCTCCACTGTTTAAAGAGGAAGCTTAGATGATTATCTCAAGAAACATATATATTTCCAAAAAGCTTAATTTTGCTGTTAACTCCTGGCTCTGTTTCTTGATTGGCTACATAATGTGTCACAGACTACTGGGAATGGCCAGTTTTGAAAACCCTGCCAGAAAGACACGTAAGTGCAGATTTATGCATCTAATCTTAGGTACCAGCTTTAAAAATCTTGTTCTAGTGATGTTAAATTGGAAAATTAGTGACTAGAATCAATCAGTTTGGTTGGTGTAACTTTCAGTGTTTACAATGAAAATACAGCTGGTAAGTATCTTTACTGACTGTAAAATGTGGATGAAAGCTTAGCTGTAATATTTAAATTTCCTACCTGATACAAATGAAATAATATTTTCAGATGAAATTGTAATAAGTGCGGTAAAAGAATAGGCAATATAGATTTGCTGTTCCAGGGATCTTGCTCTTAGACTTTGTCCTAAAGCATACACTATTTGTTGACAATTATTTCTCTATAAAAATAGTTAGAAATTATTTTTCTATCTGTTATTACTTTTCTAATGTAGAAATCTATTTTACCAACAAGTACTTTTTTTTCCTCTTAAATTAAAAAAGGGTAAATTCATAACTCTAGAGGACTTCTGCTATTTCACTTGTTGGTAAGATCACCTTATATTTACTCAGTATTTCATGCTTCATCTGTAGCACATTTGCAGCAATTGAATAATGGAGATCAGTACACATTCGTGCTGAAAAGTGTGAAGATTTTTTTGTCAGGATACAACATCCCAGATGGTTTTGCCACTGACAGCATAGACAGTCTATTAATATCTATGACAGCATCTTGTTAACTGTACTTCACTGTTTATTGTAAAGAATTGATAGTAAGGCCGAGGTGGTTTCAAGAAAAGGAATGGGAACTCAAGAGTTTCAGAAATTTTCAGTGAATCTTCAAAAAATATTCTATTCATAGCCCAGATCATTAAATATAGTAAAACCATTGGTTAAACATTAACATTGCTTAACATTGGTAAAATATTTCAATCATTTTGGGCTGTATTGGGTTTCCATGGCAAGGTTTTGGTAGTGAGGCAGGTCGCAGGGGTGGCCTCTGTGAGCAGAGCCCAGCAGCTGCCCCTTGTCAGATCAGAGCCAGCTCCGGCCAGCTCCAAAAGGGACCTGCTGCTGGCCAGAGCTGAGCCAGGGAGCGAGGCTGGTTGGGCCTCTGGGAGAGCAGATTTCAGAAAGGGGTAAAACCTGCTGTGCAACAACAGCTAGGAGAGGGGAGTGAGAACCAGCCCTACAGACACCCAGGTCATTGCAGAAGGAGGGCAGGAGGTGCTCCAGGCACGCAGCAGCAGAAGTTCCCCTGCGGCCTGTGGAGAGGCCCCTGGTGGAGCAGGCTGTCCCCCTGCAGCCCAGGGGTCCCACATGGAGCAGATCTCCACGCTGCAGCCCGTGGAGGAGCCCCCGGTGGAGCAGGTGGATGTGGCCTGGAGGAGGCTGCAGCCCATGGAGAGCCCCCGCAGGAGCAGGCCCCGGGCCGAAGCTGCAGCCCGTGGAGAGGAGTCCACACAGGAGCAGGGGGCCTGGGGGGAGCTGCCGCCCGTGGGGGACCCGTGTTGGAGCAGTTTGCTTCTGGGGTATGGACCCCGTGGTACGGAGCCATGTTGGAGCAGTTCTTGAAGAGCTGCTGCCTGTGGGCAGCTGCTGCAGGCTCAGTTCAGGAAGGACGGCATCCCGTGGGAGGGACCCCACATGGAGCAGGGGCAGAGAGTGACCGTGAAGGAGTGGCGGAGATGAAGCGTCAGGGACTGACTGCAGCCCCCATTCCCCATTCCCATGTGCTGTTCAGAGAGAGGGGGTGGAAGTCGTGGGGGGGAGGTGTTTTTAGTTAGCTTTTAGTTCTCACTGCTCTAGTCCACTAGCAATAGGCAATAAATTTTATTAATCTCCCTATCTGAATCTGTTTTGCCTGTGACAATAATTGTTGAGTGATCTCCCTGTGCTTATCTCACCCCTTGAGCCCTTTCTATTGTATTTTCTCTCCTTTTTTCTTTGCAGAGGGAGAATGAGAGTGGTTGTGGTGGAGTTCAGCAGCGCAGCATGGTAAAACTATCATATGGGGAAGAAAAAATAATTTTTTTACCTGGTGCACCTCGGTTCAGTTTTTGGATGACTGCTGACTGCACCTGAAGCAATGAAGATTCAGGATACCTGTTCCATCCTGCAACAGAGATGCAGAATTATCCTCTCCTTGCTAGCTATAACTAAAAGCCAAATGAGAGCAAGAGATGAGTTGCTCTTTGGTCAGAAGGTTTTGCACAGGCTGGAGGTAGAATGATTCCTTTGTTCGTTGTTAGCGCTAGATACACTTTCTTCAGTCCAGAAAAGCAGAAGCTTGGAAAGCAAATACCAACACTGCTAACTTTTTTAATTGGGCTTTTCAGCTTAAATCTTCGTTTCTCTTCACATTACTTGTGCATGCAGAAGTGTGCATATGTATAAATGATTTCTCTACAAACCAAATCTTTTGATAACCTTAAAGCATTTGTCATTGTCTAGTGTATGTGCTTGGTTTATGTGCCAAGCTGTATGCTGCTCTTCTATATGAATGTCAGTACAATTCAGAAGTTCCTAAGTGACACAGGAGCTGAAAGACCATTTTCAGAAGGCACGTAGATCACAGAGCTACCACAATGGCACTTACAGGTCCCATGCCCTCCTCCACTATTCCTCCTCCCTTCTCTTTCCATAGCTAAGCTTGTTGGACTTGCTGATGCCCAGCTTGTGGTTGCTCTTCTCCAAGGACATGCTGGCCTGCCTCCAATTTGGCTCTTATTGCATGCTTCAAAGAGGAAGCATCAGGGAGCAGCAGACACAGACACAGACACAGACACAGATTTCTAGGTTGGAAGAGACCTCAAGATCATCGAGTCCAACCTCCGACCTAACACTAAGTACTCCACTAAACCATATCGCTAAGCTCTACATCTAAACGTCTTTTAAAGACCTCCAGGGATGGTGACTCCACCACCTCCCTGGGCAGCCCATTCCAATGCTTAATAACCCTTTCGGTAAAGAAGTACTTCCTAACATCCAACCTAAAACTCCCCTGTCGCAACTTTCGCCCATTCCCCCTCGTCCTGTCACCAGGCACGTGGGAGAACAGACCAACCCCCACCTCACTACAGCCTCCTTTAAGGTAACTGTAGAGAGCGATAAGGTCGCCCCTGAGCCTCCTCTTCTCCAGGCTGAACAAGCCCAGCTCCCTCAGCCGCTCCTCGTAAGACTTGTTCTCCAGACCCCTCACCAGCTTGGTCGCCCTTCTCTGGACTCGCTCGAGCACGTCCATGTCCTTCCTGTAGCGAGGGGCCCAAAACTGAACACAGTACTCGAGGTGCGGCCTCACCAGAGCCGAGTACAGGGGCACAATCACTTCCCTAGCCCTGCTGGCCACACTGCTTCTTATACAGGCCAGGATGCTGTTGGCCTTCTTGGCCACCTGAGCACACTGCTGGCTCATATTCAGCCGACTATCAACCAATACTCCCAGGTCCTTCTCGGCCAGGCAGCTTTCCAGCCACTCATCTCCCAGCCTGTAGCTCTGCTTGGGGTTGTTGCGCCCCAGGTGCAGGACCCGGCACTTGGCCTTGTTGAACTTCATACAGTTGGCCTGAGCCCATCGGTCCAGCCTATCCAGATCCTCCTGCAGAGCCTTCCTGCCCTCGAGCAGATCGACACACGCACTTAGCTTGGTGTCATCTGCAAACTTACTGAGGGTGCACTGGACGCCCTCATCCAGATCACCGATAAAGATATTAAAGAGGACCGGCCCCAGTACCGAGCCCTGGGGGACACCACTTGTGACCAGCCTCCAACCAGATTTGACTCCATTCACCACAACTCTCTGGGCCCGGCTATCCAGCCAGTTTCTAACCCAGCGAAGCGTACGCCAGTCCAAGCCCCGAGCAGCCAGTTTCTTGAGGAGAATGTTGTGGGGAACGGTGTCAAAAGCCTTACTGAGGTCAAGGTAAACCACATCCACAGCCCTTCCCTCATCCACCAAGCGCGTCACTTTGTCATAGAAGGAGATCAGGTTCGTCAAGCAGGACCTGCCTTTCATAAACCCATGCTGACTGGGCCTGATCGCCTGCTTGCCCTGCAAGTGCCGCGTGATGACCCTCAAGATAATCTGCTCCATGAGCTTTCCTGGCACTGAGGTCAAACTGACAGGCCTATAGTTCCCCGGGTCTGCCCTCCGGCCCTTCTTATAGATGGGCGTCACATTGGCTAGCCACCAGTCAACTGGGACCTCCCCCGATAGCCAGGACTGCCGATAAATGATGGAAAGCGGCTCGGCCAGCTCCTCCGCCAGTTCTTTCAGTACCCTCGGGTGCATCCCATCCGGCCCCATCGACTTGCGCACATCCAAGCTCCTTAGCAGGTCGCCAACCATTTCCTCATGAATAGCGAAGGCCACATCCTGCTCCCCATCCCCTTCCACCAGCTCAGGGCACTGGGTATCCAGAGAACAACCGGTATTGCCGCTAAAGACTGAGGCAAAGGCGGCATTAAGCACCTCAGCCTTTTCCTCATCCTTAGTAACTAGGTTTCCCCTCGCATCCAGTAAAGGATGGAGATTCTCCTTAGTCCTCCGTTTCGCATTGATATATTTGTAAAAGGATTTTTTGTTGTCTTTAACGGCAGTAGCCAGGTTGAGCTCCAGATGAGCTTTGGCCTTTCTAATTTTCTCCCTGCACAGCCTCGCTACATCCTTGTAGTCCTCCTCAGTGGCCCGCCCTTTTTTCCAAAGATTATAAACCCTCTTTTTTCTGCTAAGCACAAGCCGCAACTCTCTGTTGAGCCAGGCCGGTCTTCTTCCACGCCGGCTCGTCTTTGGGCACGTGGGGACGGACCGCTCCTGTGCCGTTAAGATTTCCTTCTTGAGGAGTGCCCAGTCTTCCTGGACTCCTCTGCCCTTCAGAACCGCCTCCCAAGGGACTCGGCCAACCAGCGTCCTGAGCAGCTCAAAGTCAGCCCTCCGGAAGTCCAAGACAGCAGTTTTACTGGTCCCCTTCCTGGCCTCGCCAAGAATAGAGAACTCTACCATTTCGTGGTCACTCTGTCCAAGACAGTTTCCGACCACCACATCTCCCACCAGTCCTTCTCTGTTTGTGAAGAGAAGGTCTAGCGGGGCACCACCCCTGGTAGGTTCACTGACCAGCTGCGTCAGGAAGCTATCTCCCACGCTCTCCAGAAACCTCCTAGACTGCTTTCTCCGTGCCGTGTTGTGTTTCCAGGATATATCCGGGAAGTTGAAGTCCCCCACGAGGACAAGCGCCGACGATTTTGCAACTTCTGTCAGTTGCCTATAAAACTCCTCATCCGTCTCCTCATCCTGGTTCGGCGGTCTATAACAGACCCCGACCAGGACGCTAGCCTTGCCGGCCTTCCCGCGGATCCTAACCCACAGGGATTCAACCTTATCATTCCCAGCCTGGAGTTCCACAACATCAAAAGATTCTCTAATGTAGAGAGCCACGCCACCACCCCCTCTATGCTGCCTGTCCCTCCTGAAGAGCCGATAGCCAGGCATTGCAGCACTCCAGTCGTGGGAGCGGTCCCACCACGTCTCCGTGATGGCAACCAAGTCGTAGCCTTCCTGCTGCACGATGGCTTCCAGCTCCTCCTGTTTGTTACCCATGCTGCGTGCATTAGTGTAGATGCACTTCAGCTGGGCCATTGCCTTCTTCCCCAGCCTAGCCATTGTTTCCCCCGGCACAGCTCCAACAAGCCTTGTTTGAGCCCCGTCCCCCTTCTTGCCTAGTTTAAAGCTCTCTCTATGAGCCCCGCCAGCTCCTGGCCTAGGATCCGTTTTCCCCTTGGAGATAGGGACCCGTCTGGGGCCATCAGGCCGGGTGCCGAGTAAAGCTCCCCATGGTGAAAAAACCCAAAATTTCTGTGCTGGCACCAGCCTCTGAGCCACCTATTAACCACGTGAGCTTTCCGTGTCCTCTCCGTGCCTCTCCCTTCCCCCGTAGGGATAGACGAAAACACCACCTGCACTCCCGCTCCCTCCACCAATCGTCCCAGCCCCCTATAGTCCTGTTTGATAGCCTTGAGGCTTCTCTTTTCAAGGTCATCACTGCCAGCCTGGACTATCAAAAGCGGGTAATAGTCAGAGGGGCGAACCAGGTTTGGAAGCTTCCTGGTAACGTCTCCGACCCTGGCCCCAGGGAGGCAGCAGACTTCCCTATGTGTGGGGTCAGGCCGACAAATAGGGCCCTCCGTTCCCCTGAGGAGGGAGTCGCCCACAACAATCACCCTTCTTTCTTTCTTGGTGGAGGCAGTCCTGAGGCGTGGAGTCAACTTCCTCACCTCAGGCATCCTCCTGGGTAGGCTTCCTACCTCGTCCTCACCCACCGGTCTCTCAAGCTCCAGGGCCTCAAACCTATTGTTCAAGGGCACCTGGGAAGGCAGCGCCGGAAGGGGAGGGCATCTCCTGCGAGGTCGAGAAGGGACCCGTCTCCATTCCTCCTCAACTCTCAGGTCCCCTCCCTCTGCCTGATGGTGACAGGGCAGGGGGTCCACCCCCCTTTGGGGCGTCTCACCCCGGTCCCTCTCCCTCCGGTCCTGCAGGGAGTCACTCCACCAGTCTATCTCCCACTCACACTCCCTGATATCCCTCAACCTCTGCACCTCCTCCTTGAGTTCCGCCACCATGCGGACCAGGTCGTCCACCTGCTCGCACCTCACGCAAGCAGTCCCTCTGCCTCCCGCTGATGGCAGCAAGAGGCTCAGACACTCCCCGCATCCGGAGACCTGAACTGCCGCATGTTTGGACGGGCAGTCGGTCTGGGTGTGTACTGACTTCCTAGAGAAAGCACCGTGCCTGGTGGAGACCATTGCAGCCCAGCTGACAGGAGAGTGCCGTTAGAGGAGGTGTCCCTATGGGCGGGTGTGAGCGCTCCGCCCTTCCTGCCCGCCCTGCCTGCGCTAACTGCCTCGCTAACTGCCGCGTCACTCCCCCCGCGTCACTCCCTGTTTGCCGGCCCTGTTCGCTCGCACTCCCTCCCAGCAAGAGTTGGGATGCCCATGAGGAGGGCTGGGCTGGCAGAAGAGGGTGACCACAGGGCAGGCTATGACCTGACAGACCAGAGCTTTGTCCCACAGCGCTTACACTGGGCCCGGCTGGTGGTCATGGCAGGTTCTGCCAGCAACTGTCAGTCAAGGCAAGGTAACAAGTCAGGCCTGGGAACTGTCAGCAAAAGCAGAAGACATGGCTGGAGACTGGCCAACCTACAATGTAGCTCAGGGCAGGTCTGTGTGCCCAGGCATGGCATGTCTGGGCCACAGGCTGGGGTCAGAGTGGTCAAGGCCAGAGATTAGCCCTTGGACCAGTTGAAGATGGTCAGGACTATTAAGATAAGACTTATTAGTGTACTCAGAACCCAGACAGTTTTATTTTCATAAAACTTTTTTTTTTCCACCTAATTACAGAAGCAATGCTCCATTTCCACCCTAACATTCCTTTATCCTTGATGCAGTGCAGACCAGAAAGGTTCTTTCAAAACATTGTCCTCCACTATCTTCTTCCTCTGTTTGTTCTCTTGGATGGTTTCCTGGGTCCAACTTGTTTCTTAAGCAATTCTGTTCTTTGATGGGCTTTCCTGAACCCACAGATTTTGGCCAGTGGTTTTCAGTGTTTTCTCTTTGGCTTGCTCACCTTCGTCTTATCTTCAAGCAGAATCCACCCACACTCAACTTCTCTTTTGATCTCAGTGGTTCACAGATCTCATTCTATTTCAGTTGTCTTTCTTTGTCTCAACTCAGGCTACATCATGTCTTTCTGACATCTTCTTGTGAATGTCTTTCTGTCAGCTTAAGCTCAACACAACAAAAAAGGCATTCAGTCCTTCACCAAAAGGATGTCACTGCTGAAATAGCAGGAAATAGCAGGTACACATCACTGTCTTGCATGCTGCTATATACATGAGAGCAGGGTATGGATTAAACTTGCAGTAAAATGTCATTCCATCCACATAGCTAATATTAAAATCCAGATTTACTCTGTCTCTTGTCAGTGTAATGATACTTTTCCCAGTGCTCTGAAATATAAACTTTCCTTTGATAGGCATCTAGAAAGCAACTGCTAACATAATTTTTCTAGCGTAGCACTTCGACAAAATGACTTCTCTTTGTAATTTCTCCATTCTTTTCTTGAGGTCACTGGTTGCACTGAAACCCAAAAGTCCTTAAGAGCACCTACCTAGTGGACTTAGGCAAGACTTAGGCATTATTTTAACAGTGCTGGTCCATTTTCCAAGCCCAGGCCCTTCACAGTTAAATACATTTTCACCTAAGCTAAAGTGTCTCTGAGCCAATGTGCCTTTACTACTAAGTAAGAAGTCCAAGAGCTGACCTCAGGCTTGGCATCCAGATGCCGTGGACTAGCCCGCACTGTGCCACTAAGTGCCACCCTCTTCCATAAGAAATTCATGTTCTAGAGAGAACAGTAAATTACAGAATGTCCTGGTAGTTAGGTAGCATGGACAGGCAGGGGCCATTTGGTCCTCTTTTATTTAGCAGCAATAGTTTGCATGGTTTAATGATATTGCATTATATGCCATTAACACTGTCCTAACTGAACAATTGATGTTGTGAGGTATATGGCAAATGAATTGGAAACTGGTAAAGAAATGCAGCTCAGTGCAGGTTAAAAATTCTCGATGAGGAGAGGAAGGGAAAGGGGGGAGGATGTGCTAAAAATACCATACAAGAGTGTCTCATTTAACTAAACTGAATAAAAGCTTATCAGCTGTATTCCCCTTTTCATTTGGATGGGTACTTAGCAGGCTAGATAAATATACACTTACACCTACACCTCTAGCCTGTTTTTGATTATATGTTATGCCACTGAAATTGTTTGCTGTGTTGCTAATAGTAACAGCAATGAGAATTTGAAGAAACTTGATTCAGGTTCCTGAAGGAATTCACCTTGGAGACAGTTTCTGTCATTAGGATTTTTGGTTAATATTCACATAAGAAATCAGTTTTGTACACTAAAGTGCTCATCCTACTAAATATAAATCCATCTTTTTATACTAGGAGTGTCTCTAGTATTATGACAACTATTCTATTCAGAAGGCTAGATAGCAAAAAAGGAGCACTCATTTCCTCTTCTAGTAATTACGTGGAGGAGAACTGTGTTATCAGAAAGTCCATTTGGCAAAGCAGACATAAAAGCTAGTGGTCATTGCTGTGCCATACCAGCTGATGCTATCAGCAAGCTCTTTTGTAGAGTGCTTGAGTAAATGCTTTTTTGTTTCAAATCCTCCAGTCAGTATTGTTTCTGAGTTATTATTATTATTATTATTATTTTTTTACAAATTCAGTACAAAATAACTGTTAGAGGTTATTACTACTGGCTTTCTGTGTGACTTCTGTGTGAGCAATAAATAGGACAAAGATGGGAGTAAGTGAAGCTGATACTTTGTTTCAATAACAATATAACCACATTAAAATGAATTAGCTATTGTGGGTCCCTTCCTAACCAAACCATAAAGATTTCTCCACCCAAGTTACTTCCTTTCCCAGTGCAGCCTTGGTTTTGCTGTTAAACCTTTAAATGTGAAATGTAAGTGGTTCTCTTAATGCAGTCTAAGGAAAGATCTGGGCAATACCATTCATTTTTCTGTGTGACTGGAAAGCTGTAGGCAGTGTGTGATTCCTACTGAGTATGATTTAGGTGGCACATCTGCCTGCCAGCCTGGAGCCTGACTTTGAGGAGGCACCTCTGATTCAGAGGGTTGATGTCTGTGAGGCGAAGCCAGCATATGTGCACACACAGAGGAAAAAGCAAAAAAAGAGGCTGAAGAAAAGAGGATGTCACTCTTTGGTAAACATGCTGAGAACTAGGTGATTTGTCAGGAACTCAGCAGACTGATACCTGCACAAAGATTTGCTGATACTTGTGGTATTGCTCTGATGATATGGACAGAGGGCATGTAAGATTGCCCAGAAGGGAGGATACTGAGGTTTAGCTGTTCCTTCTTCTACTCTTTGAGGCAGTCATTCCAGTCTAGACAGCAAAAACATTGTCGACTTCAAGAGGCAACACCCATTTTTCCCCTTAAAAGTTACTATTTGGAAGAAACTCTAGTGGTAACTCGTTAGTAGCTTAGCACATTCAGTACACCAGGAATTCTAATGTAGACAATTTGTGTGTGTCCCTTGAGCAATGGAAATTGCTTTTGTACTCTTAGACTACAAAATAGAAACTCTAAAGAATACAAAAGATGAATGAGATGCCTATTTTGTGGGCTGTTCAGAGCAACTTAGAACAAAACATATTGTAAGATATTGCAATAAAAGTGAGACTGCTCTATAATGAATATTAATTTGAGAGTCAGAAACTACACCACCACTTTGAAAGGATTCAAGACTGCTGTGGAAAAAAAAAAAAAAAAAGATGAATTTGAGACCTTCATACTGGTATTTTCTTCAATGCAAGTCATGTAAGCAAGTGAAACAACATGAATGGATTTTCATCCCTGCTTTTACAGAGGGAATGTGGCAAGATCTGGTTGTGTATATTCATGCTGTTAGGGTAATAGTGAATACTGGCCAATTTTTGTATTGGTAATATTCCTGCAGTGCAATTTATATCCACTGCTATGAAAAACTATTACTGCAGAAATAGTGAGGTCCAGGAAAACAAAACAAAACAAACAAACAAACAAAAAAGCACCATCACACCACCACCAAAAAACAAAAACCAGCAGCACAGCACTTAATTGGAAGAAGTCATTTTGGAGAAAGAAATGATGCCATAAAATACCCAACAAAGGTAGATAGTACTGTGAATGGCCAATAAAGCCTGGAGTTTTCTGAACAATTATAGTTTAAAGATGTTCATACATCTTCAGCAACCTGCTTTCCTGGTCATTTTGCTACTAGGTATTTCCATTTCAAAATGACTATTACTGGAACTCAAATTGAACATGTGGCCAGGTCTGGTCAATGTATAATATACTGCCTACTAAATAAAACTGTTCTAACACCACACATGGCAGGCAAACAGAGTCTTTTAATAAGACGGTTGGGTTTAGGATTGGTGCCTATGTGTCTTCTATTTGCAACTCACCTGTCTGTGAGAAGATGGCTTTATTAAAGGCACAGATCCCCACTGAATGCTCTGATGTACGTTCTGAACACACGCTCTCAAGAACAAGCCTAGCATTTAACTCTGACTACAACTAAAATTTCTACCTGCCTTTTGGGTAGTAGATTTCAAGTTTTGGAATTCATCCTTATTCTGTAATGAGAACACTATGTAAAACAGAGAAAATGCTTGTCTTGGTAGGTAGAAGGCAGAGTGCTGTCCTCAATATTAAAATTCTTGTTTACACTTGTGTTCACTAGGCCTCTGTTCGGTGCCATCTCAAAGTACTTCCTGCAGAAGTTTGGCTGAGATGGTGATGCCTTCTTCAGGCCTCACAGAATCTTTTGGCATGGCCTTTATTGTTAAGATGTACTTCACTGGAATATATAGTATTTATAATATCTGCATATATGTGATCTTAGTTTTAATCTAAGTTCTTCTGAAGTTAAAAATGACACTAAGAAGCAATCAGCTGGCATTCCTCTGTGTTTATAGCTGTAGGGCAACTGAAATTAAATTTTGTTGTAGTCATTACTTTTATATTAGACAAATACATGGAGTAATAATGGCATAAAATTTGTGTTAAAAATGGTATTGTGCATGTGACCTTAGCCAGAAGACACCTAAGATGGTATGCTCTGTTTGTTAATGAACCACCTTTATTGTTTCTCTTCTTTGGATATGTCACACTCCTGGGGACAGTGCTGGATTGTGAGGAGTATGCTGTGAATGCATACCACTGAATCCTCAGTGGATTTATGCAATGATTCCTCAGCTAAACCAGTGTTGGCTGAGAGGATGCTGACATCTGTGTGTTCTAGTGTGTCCTCTGGGTCACCCTGAAGTTATCTATTACTAGCCAATTGGACAATTCCTTTGCACTGTGCATGTCAGAAGAGAAAACAAAATCTGTTATCTCTTTTTCTTTTTAGTATACTTATATATACCTGAAAAACACATACAATTATTTCAGAAGAAAGGTTCGGTATATTTGTATCACCCCTGATTCCAATTTCTTTCAGTTTCTGTGATATAGAAGACCTGATCCAATCTTTGACCTGATCCAATCAGTGAAAAATGTTCTTTAAACTTCAGTCATAATGCAATCAATGGATCAGCTGATATAAAATCTCCTTTGCTCTTGCCATATTCATCCATCACCTTTACAAATTGCTGTTTTAGGTAAAAACTATTCACTTGATTTTTATTTTATTTTATTTTATTTTATTTTATTTTATTTTATTTTTAAATATGTGCAGCTGATGAATCAGTCTGATTTTCTTGAAATTTATTTTGGCATCCAGAGTGCAGGAAAATTTTGTGTTTTGTTTCAGTAGTTATTTTATCAAATAGTCAGACACCACTGGATTTGATTTAAACCTGTCCCGCTGCCCCCATAACATGCTACAAATCAGAGTTCTCCCTTCAATAAGGTATGATCTTGGTGCTGCCTTCAATAAGGTATGCTGCTTGATACTAGAATCCATATCTGTCAGCAAGGAAGACCCTCTCATCTCTGGGATGACACTAATGATCAGCTTTCTCATTCACATGGGCTCCTACCATCTGACCTGTGTAGGTGAATTCCTGTCTGCTCAGATGATGAGCATCTTGTAGCTCACAGGCTTAGGCAGTGAGATCAAATTTCCCAAATTCATCTGGCAGTTCTAAGGTTCCGCCTCCAAACCCTAAGGACAAAAAGATGTAGCATCACATCAGCATGACCTATCTTTTGGAAGGCTAGGCTTTCACATTGAATAAATGTGAAGACAGTTGGGTATTACTTCATTTTAAGAGAACATTAATATTAACTAACATTGGAATCCCAATGGGAATGTGTGGCTGCTGTTTGAATACCAAATCAAACTGTTATGACTGGTGTTGAACATTAAAATACAAAATAAAGCTGGTTAGAACCCGGTGAACATGTTACACTGAGAATTTATGATAAAGGCATGAAATTGTTGCTTTCAGTACGTGTCTGAGTCTACACCACTAAAGGAATAGTTTTTTTTTTCTTTCTTTTTTTTTCCTTCAGTCTGAGAAAATGTTTGAAATTAATATAAGAATTAATTTAGCGATGTATAATCATAATAAACCTATTTACACAATCATTTCAATGTGATATCTTGCATTGCAACATGGTTGAGTCTTGTCATTTACTTCATTAGAACATTTTATTCTCGTGGTCAGTACAATATCATATCATTTTAGGAATATTTCTTACATTGCATTACAATCAAATGTGTCTATCTTTTTGCCAGTTTATATTAATACTTTTTTAATGCTTCTATAACAAAGAAGTGAGGATAACACCTATCTCCTTGTTAGATAGACTACTTAATCTTTCTAGCCTTGTGAATTTATAAGATACAAGGTAAAATGTGAATTGTGAATCGATTGGATGTCATAGCTAAGCAAATAGTGAAAAACACTCCCTATGAATATTAATTAAATTAGGATTCAAACAGAATCAACACCATTTTATGGGAGCTTGCTTGGTAATTTACTGCTTAGAATTTACTATCAAGAACACTCCAAAAAGTGTATTCTTAGCTGAAATGCTTGGATTGTCTGTGAAAGTGAATTTTGATTACAGCTTGATTGTACAAGATGTACTTTACAATTTGCACTGGCCTACATAATATGAATTGTAAATACTCTAAACAGCTACAGTTCAAATCTGCTCTGTCAGAGAGACTATATTCACCTAAGGTATGGTCTACATAGAAAAATAACACAAAATAAGTTAGCACACAAGTTTCCAGCTTGCTACCTATTTCATAATCAGTCTCCATGTGGACACCTTATATCAGCTGATTTACACTACTTCAAAGCTCAATCAAGACATTTCTATTCTATCCTATTTTAGTCTAGTTTTTTTTCTTATTTTAATGTTGTGTCAATTTTAAAGTGGGTGAAGCCATGCCATGTATTCTGGTCATTAATGGAATCCATACAGAGAGGCAATCTAAAGAATTTTCAAATTCATAGTTTCCTTTGCAATAATTGTCCTCATTTATCTGTGTTGTCTGAGGAACTGCATTTCCCTGTTGTGCTCTGCATGGAACGCTATAGAATGCATGGTGGAAACAGATGTCCAGGTTCTTCCTTGGTTTTGGTCATTCTTCCATTCAATAGAGAGCTTGATAAAAGAGGTGTTATACATAGAAGGGGCAAAGAGATGGAAAGAAATGGAAAGAGCTGATAGTCTTATAGACAGTGTAACTTACAGAGGCAGAGTCAAAACCTTGGAATGATAGGCTTTAGAGGTGAGAAAGTGCTCTGAACAGCTAGCTGTCACCTAGGATTGTTCATACTGAGTCACCTTCAGTTTTCTCACTTGCCCTGAGTATTTTGTTTCCAAAACTGGTTGCTTACAGATACCTACAATAGGTTTTCAGTGGAAGCTGCCACAGAAATGCAGAACTACCACAATTCCGTTCTCAACATAATGAATGAATTTTTACATAATTTCTTCCTGTTTAAAAATGAAGCAAAGTTCTCATTTAAGATGTTCACTTATAGTTATTTTTTACTCTGTCAGACACAAGAAAATGATCATTTTCATTTTGGCTCTTCCTTATCAGAACTTTTTTATGCCCTATATCTTCCAGTTATGATCTGAAGTGGATGCTTCTATCACTAAATAAGAGGGCAAGACAGTCTTTTCAAGCAATGGACATTAGATCATCCATAGAGCCTGACAGCTCGCTGCCTTGTTCTCTTTTCTTTTGCTTAATTTAGTTTTCAATAAGACAAATGTGCTTAAGGAAGGTGGATGCAAACCAGCTGATGCCATTGGCTTTGAGCCCAAGTATTGGCCTCTGATCTTCTTGTATTCATTGGTAAAGATACAGTCAGGGCTGCCTTCCCAGTAACCCAGATCTCTACACACCATTATTTTCTGCTCTACCCTGTCTTAACTCCATTCGATACTGCAAGATCTGTTGCTATAATTTTAACCTGCTTGTTTTGAGTCTTCCTCTAACTGGTGTGTTTGCATGAAGACTTTCTCATTCATAAAAAAAGACAGGCTGACTGTGCCAGTCATCAGCTGTTGTTTCATGTCTAATTATAAGTTTTTCTTTCCCAAGCCCCATTTGGAAAATAAAATATGTTCGCAATATTGCTTAAGACTCTCTACAACTAAAAACAAGCTTCATATGCCTCGCTCTACCTCACTGAAACATATGCAAAATCTTTCTTCTCCCTGTCTATTGAGTCAAAAATATAAAAATCTGGTATTCAAAGGCCCTGAGGCCCAAAACAAATTCATAAGTAAATTTGAATGACAATAAACCAGAGGCATGTTATGCAATCTATTCTCCAACATGGAGAAAAAAAGGGTAAATGTTTCAACCAAATCTTTCACTATGAATCATTCACTCACCTTTAGCTGTATTACTATGGAGTGATATTTCATCTTGAAAATATAGTTTATGAGCACCTCATTTGTTTTTCAAAGGGAGCAGAAAAGTGTTCTCCAAGCTGCTTGTGTGAAATATCACATATACATGTCCAAGGAACAAGTAAAAATACTTTTAAAATATTCTAAATGGAGCCAATGGGAATTCTTATCAAAATGCAACGCAAAAATTGTTTATAAATACTCCAGTTAGGCTATATACTGTAATGTGAAAGCACATTTATTTTTGTAGCAGACTGCCTTCCTCAAATGCTCTCAATTTCTCTATTTTCTTTCTTTAATTTGTCCATCTGCTACTGCCTTTCTTGATCTAATTAGAAAACCAAGTTCTAGATTGCAACATTATTTGTACTCAGCGTAGACCTGGAAGTGGCCTTCCAGTATTTCTAATCCTAGTCATAGGAAAGTAAGCAAGACTCCTTCCTAACTCTACAGGATCTGATATCTAATTCCATTTCATCCATGTTGCATCTGTTAAATTTCACTCTCCAGTCTTTGTAAACTTCCTCAAGATTTTTCCCAGTGTTGTCTTTAAGCTTGAACAAACTTACCTCCGTCAGTTACAAAACATCCTTCATAGTCTCTGGCTAGGACTCTTTATTAGTGGCCATGCTTCCTACAAACTACTATTGAGTAATAAATGTTTTGCATTTTGGCACTCTGCTGTTTTGTTCTGGTTTCATTCTCCCTCAATCGTATGCCCTTAAAGCAGGTGCTAAAACTGGGTTATTGCATTGCTTTCTGAAAACAGGTAATGAACAAATCTAATTCCGTTTTTCTCTATGTCAGTACTTCTCATGGGGAGTTTCTTTTATTTGCATTACACTAATGTCTGCACTAATGGGATGCCACTGAGATATGAGCTTCCCAAATACAAATGTTCTCTTCACACAACAGTGGAAGAAAGTACTGATATCTCCCACCCAGATTTTCATGATGGGAGTGCTATATCATCTTGGGATATTTTCAATCACTATTACACTGCTTTTGTTTCATCCTCTTGCTCTGAAACTGCACCCCTTCTGTTAAACTGATGATATATGAACCACAATCTAGTAGTCTGAATACCAGTGGAAATGGTTTCTCTTGCTAATGAAGCTCTTTAGGTTCCTGTTATGCATCAGTGGAATGTTCCCAACAGGTCCAAAAAAAATAAAAAATAAAACAAAACAAAACAAACATTTTAGGAACATTTAAGGGACCTACGTAAAATAGCTACAAAGAAATTTTGAGGAATAGGCTCGGAACCCTGGGCTGATGAAAATTATCAGTCTTCACTTACTGTGCTAGGTCTTTAATTATTTTCTTGCTTTGTAATTCAAGGTGGTCTTTTTGAAAGGAAAGTTCCATCTCCACATATGTAGTAACTCATGCTTAAGGGAAGATTCTCCTTGAAGTCTGGAGACTTGACTTCAAATCCCTATTTTACCTTTCTGCATTTGGACCACAGATTTAAAGACTTCTTTCTTATGTCCATTTAGGTGGAACTCATACATTTGGTCTATGGGTTCTATTTGGTGGGACTATCTTTAGCTCCTTTTGTTGAACATTTGCTTTGTATAAATATTTATATAATTTGAGCATGAAAGTCTATGTGAGGGTCCTAACAAGCTGTGTGCAGACTTCCTTCTCTTTTCTTCAGTGAGGAATCAGGGATCTTTAGTATGCTTTTGAGAATACAGCTAAAGCTGAAGCGTGAACCTGGGCTCCATGTCCACCAGCACAAGATAGGGACTTGGGCAAATATTGACAGGTGAGACAATATTTGAATTCTGGGATTAAAGATCTTCGTTGCACTTTAGTATGGAATTTAGGCACTCAAAAGGCAGCTAAGCACCTATTTTGGTACATTGCTAATACAAAAAGAGTGGCCATCATCACCTTGTCCAAATCCTTAGACTAGTTCTGTGGGAGTTAGGCTCCCTACCTAGAGCCCCAGATGTTTGCTCCATGACCACGGCCAACCACCAGTGAATTTCACTGGTAGCTCACGCATAACTTTGGGCCTTACTGGTTTACAGCTGAGGACCGAGGAGGAAGAAAAGCACTGGGAAACCCAGGGAATTAATGTCTTTTAATGCTTAATGGTTGCAAAACCTCAAAAGTTACAGAAATATGGAAACTGCAGACTAAATCCATTCTGTCCCTGAAAGCCTTTCAGATCTTAGTGAAATACGAAGGACCTTGAGGCATTCAGGCTGCCTGCTGCTTTGCCTCCTGCTAAATCTTCCTGCTATTAAACAAAATGTAAAGAGGCCCTCTCTTCATAAAAAACAGTTTCTAATACTCTGTGCACCTCCATTTTTTTTCTCTCTAACCTCTGCCAGAGTTTTGGCAGGTTATTAACAGTTGATGGGGCTACTAAGTCTCTCCTGTTTTAGCAGGACAAGGTTATTCAAATGGTAATGGTCTTATTCAGTCTCTGCCACTGACTGCTTTTGAACATAAAACTGAAAATTTAATCTACACTGAAGGTTTTGGTCAAAGGTAAAGTTCAGAAAATTAAGAAGAATTCATAAGTATATGGAGGCAGGGTCCCTAAACTGTCTCACCCATTTCAACCACTTCAGCCTTATCTTGCAACATTACCCAGAATTTGAGAACCCTCCCTAAAACATTGTCATCCCTTAATCAGTCTTAATGAGACAGCTTCTGTTTTAGTTTAAACCCAGGTAGTTCTATTTCAGAAGACATCAAGCTAGTGAAAGCTGTAGCATGTAGATTTTAGAACATTGCCCTAGGAGAAAATAAAGGAGCTAAACTAGAATGCTTTCTTTCCTCCGATTCTGTGATAACCAAGCAATTTCCCAATTATGTATAAAACATTCATTTACTTATTTGTAAAGCAGAAGGCTATCAGTCTACCATGAAGCAGGAAACTGCAATGTCAACATGCTACAGGGATATATGAATAGCTAATAAAAACAGGTGTGCATAAATGAAGCATGATACATTTTTTCAAATATAGTCATGACAGCATCTGTATCATTTATACAAACATGTAAGTAGTCACATACATACATACACTTTATTTCTTCTACAGTTTTTAGAGATAGCTTACCAATTGAAAATTTACATCTAAAAGAGTTGGGGATTTACTTTTTTAGGAATTAATTCTATTAGTAATTCAGGTGTGCATCTCTAAATGTGATTTTTATTAAGTGCTTGAAAAGGCTTTTTCCGCTAAAAGCAAGATGTGGTTTATGGGCTTAGGAAGATGTGCTAAATCTAAAACAATAAATACTGTCTCTGTGTTAAGTATCATATCTTAATTTGAATCTGCTGATGACTGAATGGCATTTCTTTCAAATGTCACTAGACTTGCTTGTGAGCAATTTTTTCAAGTGTCTAGCAGGTAGATAAAGCATTAAAAATCTGTGACAGGTCAGTCTTAGTATGACTAGATTATATCTGATATTGAGAAGAAATGGTCAATAGTGTAACTGGAGCAGAGGAGATAGAAGGGGAAGAAAAAATGAACCTTCCTAATAACTGCTATTTTTGTTACTGTCTGGGGAATGAAAATGGCACCTCTAAGACTTGAAGAAGTCTCTGTAGTGGGTACTGAAGGACAAAGATCACTCCCTCTGAATTTTGGATAATGTACCTCAGGATAAAGAAAACTAGTCTGAATAATTTTGGTTTTGTACTAGTTAAGTCAGGAGAAGTCAGACAGGTGCAATTGTGTCATTTGAAATATCTTCCATAGTCCACTTCAAAATATGTCCCTTGGTGGAGTCTCAGGAAGCAAAGAAATTAGGTGTTTTATGGAAGAACAGTAATAGGAAGAGGCAAAGTACATATAACAAGAAAAATGTGAATGGTGTCCCAGAGGAAACCCTACGAGAACACAGAGAGAGAAGAGGCTGTCATCCTCAGTTTAAAGAACCCTTCCACAAGTTTACCATCTGTCATCCCATTTATGATGCTCTCCCCCTCGCAGCAGTCTGACAAATGGAAGTTTCTCTTTAATTGGTAGAGATACGATATCCGTATTAAAGTAATTCTGAGGAACAGAATGGGGTTGGAATCATGTAAAAAATTATCCTGTTACCTTTCCAGTTAAATAAAGTGGAAATCATCAATTACTGTCAAACAGAGTTATTTTACAAGTAGTCATTTCAGTGGGGTGAGGAGGATAAATGTCTTTTTGTCATTGGCTTGGCAGATATTTAAGCTCTCCACACCCCTGCGGTAGCGTTTTCTTGGGATTATATATATGAAACATATCATTTATTCATCCACAGCTATGGTGACACTGGATACAGCGTACTAAAGAGAGCTCGGATGTGCTCTGGCTACCTCCCAAGTCACAGCAGGCAATCCACTTTGTACGGTGTGTGTCCGCATGAGTGACTGATAACTGGCTCTGAGAGCATTTGTTAGGTACAAACTGACTAGCAATATAGTTTCCACTTCACCCTTTAATACATGATTTCAACATGTCTGACAAGGCCAAAATGTTTCACTTTCAGCTGTGTCAGGAAAAGATCATGTAGTCATAAGAAGTGGAAGGCAAATGGCATGGCAGCTATGGAAACATCTCCTAGTGTTAATGAAATGAGCAGAAAAGCTCTGACTTTGGCCAGCACTGCAGTAACCACCCAGAGCTAACTGCATCAGCTCACAGATCCTACTGTGCTCTCAATCACAGGAACAATGTTGGATGAAAGACAAAGCAGTGACCAGAAATTAGAGACTTTGGAGAATTTATGGCTCCTTGAGGCCAGTTTTTCTGCTTTCCTAACAAAAGATTTGGGAATCTTTGATTTCAGACAAAGCACCTGGCTTATTCCAAGACTCAAGATGATGCGTTTTGCAAATATTGTGCACTCTTCCTGCCAATTCCAATGGGTGTTCAGCCTCTAGGATAGCTACGCACATTAGCACTGGGCAATAGGAAAGATACTGCCAAGAGCTTTGCTGCTTGTGAAAAATGCCAGTGCTGCTAGCAAACATAGAGGATTTGGGAAACCTGTCTAATGTGATATCTAGTAAGCAGCATGAAATTTTCATGCAATTAGGGAGTGAAATAAAATGTCATGCAGTCAAAAAAAGCTGTTATCATTTATCCTTTCCACAGCCAAGGCCTTGTCTTCAGGGAATGTAGAGACTCCTGCTGCACCACAGTAATAGCCCAGAGAAAAGTGACAGCAAACTCCATGCTGTTCTCAGCTTATGTGCCAAGACTGATGTAATAGTGAAGAAGCTGAAGTTAAATGGCAGAAGCAGAAAGGAAAAATAGTTTGATATCTAAAATCAAATAACATGAGTATGAAACTGCCCAATCATCTTGACTTTCATGAAGATCAGTACACACACACACACAGCTGTTATTCTGTGTTCCCACATAAAATTACAGAGACTGTGAGCTTACAGCACTTGTCTTTGCTCATTGCTTGCCCTGTGATCAACACATTGCCTGAATGTCCTTCTTGCAGTTTGTGTGACATAGCATGGGAAGGTACAGCAGCTCTCATGCCATCTGGAGAGAAGTAAGATGTAATGACAGCTCTGATGGAACTGCAGAGTAGTCACTTGAATTGCCTAGAAGCCTGTATGAAGAGAACAGCTCTGAAGATCTGCTGCTTCACACGTAGTCCAAACTTGGTCATGTCAAACCAACACGATGTGACCTTTATAAGGGATCTTTTAGGAAATGGGGGTGATATGCCTGAATTTTTCTATGCCCAGTAAATAGATAGCTTCCAGTGCAGAGCATGCATCTCTGCTTCATGTGCTGGGTGAAGACTAATGATTTTGAAACCACTTTGCTTGAGCTTCCTGAACCTTTTAAGAACCTCACAGAGCGAGAAGATAGAGTATCATTCTTCCAAGTTAAAAGCTCATTTCAAGTAAATGTGCTGTGTGCTGTGATTGAAGAATATTTCATCATATCCATGCTGGCCATAAAATATACGATTGGCTGCAGTGTACAACTGTGCTGGTCTTTGCAGCAAATCTAGAAGAAACCAGTCTTACAGAAGACAATGATGATGGGATAAAAGCCCTAAAAGCTCTGGTACTGAATTGTATGGTATTTTTCCCAACTTCTACAAATGCACTTAACAGCCTGGATTTTCCATCAGCTCCTTGCAACTATCACTGAGAGAGACACAATGCTGTAATAAGGCTTTAAGGTTATAAGACTAACACTACCAAATAGCAATTTTGTCTCATTTTAGAGTTATTTATCATTCATCTTCAGGCAAGATTTACTGGTAACAAGTCAGTTTTTAAAAGGTTTTTGGTGTCTGTCACCCTGTGAGCCCCTCCTCACATCAGATGATTAGTGATGTGAGTTCTAACACACCTGACAGGAGGAGAGCACAAGAAAAACCTGGTGCTAATCTGAAGCTCTCATACAGGACATTTAATGACAGATGAGAAGACAGAGCACCTAAGAGTGCACACAGGGGTTATGTCAGTTTGTCATGCTGGTATTCTTCCCGGTGCCTTAAAATTACAGCACATGGAAACCAGCTTGTCAAAAGAAAATATATCATGCTGGATCCAACAGCCTGAGAGAAGCAAGGCTACTGCTGCTCCATGTCCCTGAGTCCTAGCAGTAACAAGGCCAAAGATATACTTCCAGCAGGCACACACAGAAAGCACACGTACACCACATATATATGCATATGCATAGCTGACCACACAGACCACAGACAGGTACTCAGAGCATCCACATGAACAGAGACAGCACCCATGTCCTCATACTACTACCTCTCTGTCTGGACAGGATGGAAGTCCACTAGTGAGATTACGTATATGTAGACACATGTGCAAGGCAGATCCCTCCAGCAGCTGGGCTCAGACACTCAGTCAGCCCAGAAGCTGTCCTCTGGATCCTAGGTGTTGACATCTGAAGAGCTGTGCAGAGGAAAAGGATCTGGGGGTGCTGGTGAATGCTCACCTGAACATGAGCCGGCACTGTGCCCAGGTGGCCAAGAAGGCCAGTGGCATCCTGGCTTGTATCAGGAATAGTGTAGCCAGCAGGACTAGGGAGGTGATTGTCCCCCTGTACTCTGCTCTGGTGAGGCCACATCTTGAGTACTGTGTTCAGCTTTGGGCCACTCAGTACAAGAAGGACATCGAGGCCCTGGAGCATTTCCAGAGAAGGGCAATGAAGCTGGTGAAAGGCCTGGAACACAAGTCCTATGGGGAGTGGCTGAGGAAACTGGGGTGTTTAGTCTGGAGAAGAGGGGGCTCAGGGGAGACCTTAGTGCTCTCAACCACTACCTGAAAGGAAGGAGTGTGGAGCTGGGGTCGGCCTTTTCTCACAGGTAACTAGTGATAGGACTAGAGGCAATGGCCTCAAGTTGCACCAGTGGAGGTTCAGGTTAGAAATGAGGAGACATTTCTTCTCAGAAGGAGCAGTCAGGCATTGGAATGGGTTGCCCAGGGAGGTGGTGGCATATTCGTCCCTGGGGGTGTTCAAGGAAAGGTTGGACATGGCACTTAGGGACATGGTTTAGTGGGTAGCATTGGTAGCAGGGTGATGGTTGGACCAGATGATCTTGGAGGCCTTTTTCAGTCTTAATGATTCTATGATTCTAAGAACTGAACAAATGAACTGCCAAGACTGTTACCCTTCTCCACACAGAACTGGCCAGGAACCCCCTAGTCCTTCTGCCATGCTCTCACCCCTAAAGATGCACGGGTTCTCTCACAACCAGAGCTGGACTATAGAGACCCACTCATGCCCTGACTTCCAGGCCACCTCACCTAATCTCTGGCTTGTCCAGCTTTAACTTTGTTGGCAATCCCACACTTGCACTTCCTTCAGTTGCTGCACCATGGACACACATATCCTCCGACTCACAGTTTGGCTCCACTTGCTGCACTCACACCTCCATGCTTGCATCTGCGCACAGAATAGAGAGTCTTCACCCAGGGAGGACTTAGAAAGGAATTTAATAAGAAAAGTTCCTCCCAAAATTACTTAAAACCCTCAAATTTCCCACCATTGGTTCTTCCCTTAAATATCACTTAATAAATTCTGTACAATCACAGACCGCTCTTCCCCTGCATCCCATAATGTGCTGCATCTCTCCTGCCATGGTTTTTCGGAACTTAATGTGGGTGGTGCAGGTGAGATTTATCACGTAACCTAACACAGCTGTGCCAATAAGCAACTCAAAACTTAATTGTGCACCTCAGCTTAAGAAACCAGTAAGAATAGAGAGTTATTTCTGAATGTGCACTGAGGAATGATTGATTATAAAGAAATCACATTAATTGAACCTGTACTGGTGTAACAAGAAGTTAAGTACAAACAGTAAGTTTATATGTGTATGAATTTATTTTATTTTAACTAAAGTGGCTAACTCTCATTAGTGTTAATTTTAGAGAGGCTCAAGCAGCTTTCAAGACTTCTGTCATCTTCAGACAGTCAGTTACTGCTTGACTTCAAATCTGGTAGAACCACACTGAACCAAATCTAAGTACTAGATGGTCCCAAACTGATCCTGTATGGTCCATCTTTCCACTATGATTCATACATAGGTAGGTAGTGTCATTAATTTTTTTTTTTCAGGTATCTGGGACATCTGCATAGGGTTGGTAGGTACGACACAAGACCCGCAGAATGTCTGTGACCCTCTGAAAAGACAGCTAGGGACTATGGCATCCCAAGCAGCATGAGATACCTGCATCCAGATAATTGAATGAAAAAGTCTTTTGTGCTCTAAATAGTGAATGACGTGTAGAGTGCTATGATGATAACTACAGATGCGTGCTTTAGAAAAAAAGTTAATAGCTCCATAGATGCCATTGGACTTGACTGATACTTAAACATAGGTTTCTAGTACTGTACAAGACTCCCTAGGATTTGAGAATCACCCACACAGGACTGGCAGATATTGCACAAAATCTATAGATGTCTCATGCCCTTCTGGAATAGTGACTGGAGACCAGGAAGGTTACTTAAACCATTTCAAATGGTACTAGACTAGATATTCTGGTGAATGAATTGTTTTTCAGTTCCTAACACTCATGGGAGAGGTGGGAGCTATTTAAGTAAGTTTATCAGGTGTGCAACAGCAAGCTATCTTCCTGAAGAGGAAAAAAAAAAAAAAAGACATGAGAAGTTTAACAATAGTCTATTCCTGGCTGTATAGAAAGCTCTTCAAAGACATTCAAAAAGGAATGAAAAAAAAAAAAAGTGAATAGCACAGGCAAGTGGGCAGAAAAACAGTGTACAGAATAGTAAAAATACAAGATTGCTTCAATGAAGTAGGAACATGATAAGAAAACTTCTATAAATGCATACAGGAGCTGCAGAAACATTCAGTGCCTTTTTTGCCTTAGTCATACTCCAAAACAAAAATGTGATGTAGTAATGAATAAAATATGTTTTAATAGAGAGGTAGGAGAACCCAGCAGAGCAAGTAAAGGA
This sequence comes from Cygnus atratus, assembly GCF_013377495.2. Taxonomy (NCBI): domain Eukaryota; kingdom Metazoa; phylum Chordata; class Aves; order Anseriformes; family Anatidae; genus Cygnus; species Cygnus atratus. The sequence continues at coordinate 164,965,334 of NC_066362.1, forward strand.
GAGCTTAAAGAGTGTTTAGGTCAGTCCAATGATTTGCATTCAGAAACACCAGAAAACTTGTCCTCTGAAAAACATCTCTGAACAACTTGCCCAGGTTGCCCAGAAAAGCTATGGATGCCCCATTGCTATGAATGTTTAAGGCCAGGCTAGGTGGGGCTTTGAGCAACCTAGTCTGGTGGGAGGTGTCTCGGGGGGGGGGGGGGGGGGGTGGGAATTAGATGGTCTTTAAGGTCCCTTCCAACCCAAACCACTCTATGGTTCTATGAACATGAAACACAGGTTCAAGGGTCACTGCGTTGTACAGATCTGAAAGCATGAGTCAGCATGAGATTCTGCAGCAGAAAACCATATCTTGATCTGAGTTTTTCTGGACAAGCATTAATGTATGGCAAGGGAAATAATAATTATCCTGTAGTTAGTATTAGTAAGGCCTCAAATGGAGCATCATGTCTGGTTTTGGTCATTATACTTTATGAGTTATGTAGGCAAACTGGAGAGAGTCCAAAGGAAATCATATAGAATGATAAAAGACTATGAAATCTGGTAACTTTTTTTAATGGATTGATTCCTTGTAAAAGGATAAAAAGAAATCCCTGAAGTTTTCAAAGGAAATGATTTTGGTAAGATTTGAAAAGGAAAAAGAAAGCTGTAAGGACAGTAGATCTGAAACACTGAAGGAATGCTGTTGAGGCTCCTTCACTCCAGGCTTTTAAACATGGTCTATACAATTGTCTGTTGGGAATCAACATTCCCAACAGTTAAAATGGCCAGCTGAACCAGAGGCATAGCTGTCCTGGTGGATCACTGCATGCTCCTTCCAGCCCTCCACTCCATGATTCTTCACGGTGCTTAGTCTCCTTGCTGCAGCTAACAATGAGGGAGCCAATTAGTGCTAATTGGGATGCAGCCACCTTTACGCTAGGAATAGGGTGAAGCCAAAGAAGGCATTTCCTACAGGCCACTAAACAGCTGTCAGATGGTAACAGTGTTCAGTTGCTACTGACCTGGACTGGTTTTATATTTTAGTGACTTGCCGCGAAAAGCTCTGTATGCCATTATCAATCCCCTGGGCAATGTAGCCCCTGTTTTAGAGTTGCTTGACAAATGAGATTTAGTTTCCAGAGAAATGTTGCTAGGTAGCGCCTTTTTATTCCTAGATATTAACTTATCACACCTCCCACTGTCTCTCTTTTCTCCCTGACAAAGTCAAATAGATATTAAGCAAGAGAAAAGGAGACAGAATGGAAGGTATTTTACTGCAATATGGTTTTATGTTGTTATCATAAAAGAAGATTTGAATTGGCCCATTCAAAGAGGGAAATATACAGAAAACTCTGACGTTGTGAAATTACCAAGAGTATTTAATTTTCATGGAAAGAAATGTCCTTTAAAAAATATCATTAGAGGTCTGTGTAAGTATGGTTTGAGATTCTCAAGCTTTCTGCTGGGAGTCCTTATGTTTTATTGTTTTGTAGAAGGTTTATATTACCACTCTGTCTACTTATTGCTGATACTAAACATACCAAACAAAAAACATTACCCCTTTTCTCCCCCCCCCCAAAAAAAAAAAATGTTATGTTGACAGATTTTTGACAGCAAATAATTAACTAAAAAAAACAGTTTTGTTCATTTGTCAGCCAGACAAAAGTTCTAGGTGTGATATAAAAAGAAGATGATTTAACAAAAACAGTGAAATCAAGTTGTTATGGTAACTGGATTTTGAAAGGATGTAGGTTTGAAAAAAAAAAAAGAGAGAAAAAGAAAAGGGAAGAAAAGATTTATGCTCCATCTGGTCTAATCACTGTGGTAAAACACAATTGTTAAAGAAAAACACCTAATAAGGATAGTTTCACATCTGGCATCAAGCCTGTACGATATTTCACATCAACAAGGCTCCCAGATGTGAATGAAATCTTGTTCAAATATCAGCCATGTTACACTGAGAGGGGAATATGATCATGCTGAATTACTAATTGAATTTAATAATTTTTAAACTACATTACTGTGAAAATTCAATTCAACTGTTTGCATTTGATCATTGTGCTGCATACATTGTGCTTATTGATTTTGATTAACTTTTATTAGTGCACACTAATTATCTGATATAACTTAGTACACTGCTTCTGTTTTTTGCTAGCATGCAGCACTGGGAAATGAGATGCTTCATCTCACTTGGTACTGCAGCCTATTAAGTAAAATCTCCACTGGCAATTAGAACTGAGAATGTCTGAAAAGGGGCTTTGTCAGAGAAACATGTTTGCACAAGAGTTTGTAGCCCATGTCACTCAACTCAAGTAAGAAGCATTTCAGATGAAAACCACCATCACTTCACCCCCTTAAAAACAGTCTTAGAAAATGCATGGGGGCTCCTGTGCTGTGGAGATCTCACGTTATGCTTTGTTGCTTCTTAGATCGTTAAGAAGTCTGTAGCTACACAACATCACCAAAATTAAACAAGTTTTTGGTGGCACATCCCACTGAGTTTCTAATGGCTCCATTTTGTCATTTCTCTATGTTCTCATATGTGTTTTCTGACTTTCCACACTTCTCATACCAGTTACATCTTCAGAGCTAGATGTTCAAGTTGGTTCTGGAGAGAGACCTTCATTTTTGCTAACAGCCATGTTTTCTGATAAGACTGGTATGCTAGTAATTTAAGTTTTATCACAATATGTTCTTCTTGTTCCTCTCTCCGTACTTTTTGCCTTCAATAATTCAAGTTTCATAGGTTGAACATAATTTTATATTGGATTGAAATTTAACTAATATATTTGTCCCACATCCCATCAAAGACCGTCTCCCTCCTTTTTCACTTTACAGCCTACTGAATGTTGTTCTTACTGTTGCCCTGTGGTGTTCCTCTCCCTCTGACTGCCTTCAGGGCAAACTCAACAGTGCTGAAGTCTGATTTCCTCTCAAACTATTGGTGACTGGGACTGCAAGAGATCTCCTAGGCTGTTTGAAAAATTCTTACAGTGCTGATATGAAACTGGCCCCATGGGAGACAGTTAATTAAACAAGCCTGAATCTAGAGAACTATGAACCCTAAAGTAGACACCTCTTAGTCAGAAGAATAGCCATTAAGGTCTCTGTTGGTCACATTGATTTGAGTGAGGAGTGCACCACTGCCATGATGAAGGCTATTGCACAGTAGGCTGGAATATTCTAGGCAGCAGATTTAGGGAAGTGGTTATTTGCTTTTGTTTAGCACCATGGTTTTAAAATGCTCACAGTTTTGTTCTGTCTCACTGCCCTTCTCCTGAGAAAGTTGCTGCTGTATTGGTTGTGCCACTTATCAAACTTCATTGCTCCCTTCTGATACTTTTATAGAAGCACCTTCATGCTTTCTGTCATGTTCTCTGAGGCTGAGAATTTCTAGAAAACACCCTCTCTTTTTTGTTGTGTGGCTTGGCAACAATTCAGTCATAGTCACACCAGTATTTCTGTCAATGACACAGAGACCAGTATTACCCTCTTGGTTCCCTAATACTCCCCCCGGATATTTGCCTGTACTCACGTGTGATCCCTGTTTTGACATGTACACTGGAAAAAGTTTTCTTTCTGTGTCTGGGCAGGGTGTAGATGGGCAGTCCCTCACCATAAGAGGTATGGACAGGAGCATGAGGTCCTGGCACTTGCCTTTTCATCTGCTTGGTGGTTGCATCTAGTTGTTAGTTGCCCAATACCAACTTTCTCTTCTGAGCATGTCAGTCTCACACACACACACGCACATGGTGCCTGCAATATTCCTCTCAGAAACAATATTCAAAACCTTCTCAGGCTGTTAGAACAGCTTTTGGCAATAACTCAAACTTGTCATCCCATCATGTTTCCTAGCAAGGGGGAAATATTTCATTTTAAACAGCTAAATAACATGCATATGATCCAGCCAATTGGTCTTCAGTCTCAAAATACTTCTGGAAAGCAAGGAAATGTGCATATTTCTTAACAGGGCTACATATATAGTAAATGCTGGTATTAATAACATTGTAGTAGGAAATCTGTATATTTTGAATGTAATTTGCCTAGTAGAAATTATACCTGATTCACATACCAGTCTATGAACAACTCTACAGGTTTATGTAATTACAGGGAAGACAATATTTATTCATAGGTTCAGAGTGGAAGAGGGACTTTGGATTGCAAAACCATCTCACTGCAAATCCTTTAATAATCTCCTTAAATTCATATTCCAAAAATCTGAAGTTAGGAAAATGAGATGTTTTAAAACCTTTCTCAGTCTTTCAGTGTCAGCATAAGGACAGTCAAGTCTCCTGTCAAGTTGTCTTAGACAGTTTTCTCCTTAATTTTTCTTTGGTTTATGTAATATTGCCTTGTTGGTCAGCATTCCCTACACCTGTACTTACTCCTCCATGTACTTCTAGGTTTTCTTTGGCTGTGCTTGATTCTCTGCAGTAGAGTTCACCTTATACAGGCAAACTGCACTTTCAGTCCATCAAAGTATGGCATTGCTGCAAAGAATCTGTCACTCTAACCTCCAGTAAAACCAAGGTCAGAACACAATTATAGGGTTCAAGTGTTTGGTAAGTTATTTGCTTGCACACACTGCTGATTGATTGTTCTAAAATTGCTATTAGATAACTGCTAGCACCAGTGAGCAAAGAAAAAGCAAAATGAAGCAGGAAGCAGTAAACAAGGAAAGCTTCTACAGACTGGAGAGCTTGTGCATCAAGCTTGTGCATCAAGGTTGTGCATAAATAAGGGTGGTGTCAAGAAAAAAATGAAAACACTAGAAAGCAGATTACATCAAGTGAGACACCCAGGCAGTGACCTAAAATCCAATATTCTACAAAACTCTCCATTTCTGTGCTGAATAAGAGGTTTTCTGAAAGCTTTGCCTACTGTTTTGATTTATAAACAACAACTACAAAGGTGTTCACAACATTTAAAAGAAGTTATTCCTGAGCTGTGCAAAACCTCATGCAGTGAGATTTAGCTAAATAACTGTTTGCACAGGGTTGGATCAAGTCTTAAGGAAGGAACATGGAGATATGTTCCTTTGATGACGTTTCGTCCAAGATTCTCCTTGGAAGGGTAGAAAGGAAAAGATCAGTCCCAGGCTTTGCAGGCTGCATATGGCCTCTTCTAGTCTTGTTCTGCTCATGGCCATGGAGAGTCTACTCAAAGCCTGTGTCCATCATTCAACATTTTCCTATATCAGTTCAGGGTCGAGAAGTCTAATTAATCCCAGATTCTTTAACCTGTACAATGTCCAGAAGTCCTTCAAAGTAATTTTGATCAGTATAGCAAAGCTTGCAGGTGTTTGGCTGTTATTTTCTATGAATCTTCACAGCCCACTACAAATGAATTATTTAGCCCTTCCATCATTTCATCCTGGTGTGGATCTAGTTCTGGCAAGTAAGCTTAATGATGAGGGTAATAGAGCTCAAGAAACAGGTTACATTGCTCTTGTGTTGGCATGTTTGCAATCTGCTTCATGATGCAATGCAGTGGACTGTAATTTTTTTGCACAGTACATCACCATGTTTTACTTATGTGGAAAATTTCTTATAGCATGTTAACGCAAATATTTGCAACAGCTGACCGTACCAATAGAGAGCCCAAAGCAACATTGTTTCAAGGTAGAGCAGATCTAAACTTCTTCAACGGTCAGATGCACTACACTTTGGGGACTCGGATTTGTGACTAATAATAGTAATAATTTACAGAATTTGTAACTTAACCTCTAGCAAATGTACACTACTTAAAAGTGTAAAAAACTTTTGTGTCAAAAATATTTGTAAGGAAAAATAAAGAAGTCTAAGAATCAATTGAACTTGAAGGCAATGTTGTAAAGGCAAATATGTTTTGTCTGAAAATTTGGAATGGAGAACAGTTTTCAGTATAAACTGTTGCCTCTCTATCAACACCTATATAAACATCTGTATTATTTTGTCAGTAAATCATGCAACAACTCATGGCTGAAATATCCCCTTGAGTACTGGAGACTGCAGAATTACAATATTGATGTGCATAATTTCTCTCTTCCTTGTCATCCAGGAAAAGGGTGTGGGGGAATCTTTGATTCTTTATCATCAAGAGGTTGTTCATAACTGGATGGCATCCAGGATCACAGGATGTCATGGGGCAGAGCCTCTCTAAAATCACCTCTCAGATAATCAAGACATTGACTACATCTTCCCAACTGATTAATTTGATATGAGGGGAAAAAATGAAAAAGAAAAAAAAAAAGAAAAAAAAAGAAAAAAAAAGAAGCAATAGAAGCAATAGATGATAGATGAACCTTGTTATGTAATTTGAGGTGGGATAGCAGAAGGTGATAGAAACCCTATTACCAACAGTTAAGTGGCCTGAGATACAGAGGAAATAAAGGAATCTGGGCCTATGTGATTAGCAAGGTTGGTTTTGGCAACCATCTGATACAGAAAGTATTAAATAAAAACTCCAGCCCTTTGGGAGGAAGGGGGGCATATCTGGGGGTGTCTGGCGCTGTGTAGATGGCTGGACTGCTATCCAGGACCCAGGCACAGCAATGAGTAAGAAACAGTGTCCTGCTCCACAGGGGATGGGGCCTTGGCTATGTGAGTCGCACACGTGTGCCATGGGATGGAAATCTTAGAGCATAAGTTGGTACCCACCCACTCAGCCACCCACCATACCTAACCTGCTTAGTAAATGAAGTTTAGATTATACGCCACTGGGTGATGTGTTTCTGCTGCTGCTGTGCCTGCGTACCTCACAGTCCCCCATGATGCAGGACTGAGCCAGTGTCAGGCCATAGCTCCATAGCTGCATCTTTCTCCTCTGAAATTCCTAAATATACCCAAATTATTCTTATTCCTACAGATCCTTGCCTTTTAAATACAGAATCAAAAGATCATGGAATCATTTAAGTTGGAAAAGACCTCTAAGATCATCCAGTCCAACTGTTAGCCAATCACGACCACGTCCCTAAGCATCACATCTACACACCTTTTGAAGACCTTCAGGGATAGTGATTCAACCACTTCCTTTGGCAGCCTGTTCAATGCCCCACAAGCCTTTCAGTGAAGAAATTTTCCCTAATATCCAAGCTAAACCTCCCCTGGCACAACTTGAGGTCATTTCCTCTTTTCCTATCACTTGTTGCTTGGGAAAGGAGACCAGCCTCCACCCTACTATAATATCCTTTGAGGTAGCTGTAGAGAGCGATATGGTCTCCTCTGAGCCTTTTTTTCTGTAGACTAAATAACCCATCAGTGTCTTCACTAGTACACTGTTAATACATGCTGAGGAAGTCCTTGGAAAATCTGTTCAAGAAAACAGAAACAATGTTTGGTAAACTACTGAATTTTCTCACATTGCTCACTTTCAACAGAAATTTAAGCACCCAAGTTAAAGGTTTACCCTTCCTTTATCTTTTACACTGTCTTTGAAGAGAGACAAACCTCAGAACATGAACCTAATTAAGATGCTTAAGGAATATATTCTGAAATTCCAGAGATGGGTGAATACATGACTGAGTCAATTTTCTCTGCTTTTGTTGGAAGGTAGCCAGCCCAGCAAGGAGGTGGGGCTAACCTCAGAGAAGGAAGAGAATGGAGTCTCCCTAGAGAAACTGAGTATGAAATACAACATAATTTAGCTTGATATAATGTATAGGGTCAAGGGCATCTAATACTTATGGAAAACAGAAGATCTAGTTGATAAAATCCAGATGTTCCAAAGTTATTTCTTTCTTGATGGCTTGTATTATAGTAGGCTCAGCCAACAAGTGTAAGACCCAGCCTATGACATGGATCATTTAAAAATTTTGGGATTCTGAGCTCATTCATTTCTTCAGAAATACTTGATCTACTCAAGTTCTGGGCAAAATTTAATCCTTTACCTAGGGAGATGTATGCATGTGACTGAATGTAGGCCTCTACAGAATAATCATCTGGTCAACTGAAATTGTCATTGTAAGTTGCTTATAATCAGTGGAAAGAAATGGACATTTCAAAGGCAAGACTGAAAACAGCAAACAGTTGTTGCCCAAAACAAAATAAATCACAGCCTAAAAAAGCTTTTTTTCCTCTTTACTGGCAGTAAGGAGAACTTAGGGTAGTCAGGACAGACCTAGATAATTTCATAGTAAGTATCTAGTTAGGCAAGACAAACCTACCTTGAATGTACAATAGGAAGTCTGGATCAGCTGAACTGGAAGAAAAAAAAAAGAAAGAAAAAAAAATTTTTTACATTCATACAACTAAATCACATTGCAGCAAGACAAACTACTTTGCTTTTTTTGAGAAAAAATATAGCAAGTACAGGTCAAGATATCAATATGTAGCTGACTCATGGCAAAAGAAGCAGAATATATCTCCAGTAACGTTTTACTGTAGACAGGTAAGCATGGTAGTTATTTGAGATAACAGCACCCTTTTTATTCTTTTCCCTTGCCTTCCTGTTTCCCCTTCCCTTTTCCTTTTCTGTGCAGTGGCAGACTTAATATCTGGAAGAAATATAAAAAAAGAAATTGCAAAGATCAAGCTATCCTAAAAATCTTGAGCACCTCACCACACTTTCAGTGAATGCTAGTGGCATATTTGCTGTTGCTGGTACAAACTTTTTGTGAGAATAGGGAAATAAAAAACTATCCGGATTGTTAGCATTGTGTGACACTCTCATAGCATGCAAAAAATCAACAGTTTGGTCTCCATAGCATGTTAACATTTTCTAAAAGTTTATTTTGGCAGAGGCTGTCAGAAGTAAAGACTACAGTAAGAAGAAAAATACTAAGATGCTTTGATTCCTAGAACTGTGGAGTTGTGTGACAATTCTAGGTTATGCATAAGTTTTGCACAGCAAAATGTGAGAGGAAGCAAGAAATATGAATCTGATACTGAAAACAAACAAACAAACAAAAACTCTGCAAATTCCAATGTAATTTTGAAAACTGAATGAAAAAATGAGATGCTACTGCCCGTACCTCACAAAAGGGTAAAATATGTTCCTTTTCAATCACTAATGCTTATGAAGTTCCCTTCCTGAAAAGTGAGTGACCGGTGTTATCTAATGATACTTCGCTATGGCTCACCCAATCAACACTTACTTGTTACCATTAATCCCCAGGAAATGTCCTCTGTTTTGCTGGCTTCTATTTTAAAGAAAGAGGAGATAGACTCAGGTGACATGAACTGCTTCCATTTATTGCAGGTCTCTTACACTGCCCTTCTGTCATTTCTCTTGTTGACATTTCTTATGTGATATGGTGTCTTGTGGTATGGGATATTGAAACTCAGCAAAAAGTGGTGTAATTTAATACGCTGGAAATAAACACACCAAGACTTTTTTCCAGACCCCTTGACAGAGAACAACAGTTGACCCAAATTTAACATTGAGTAATAGACTTCAACCTTCACATGGTTATAAACCTCCCACCTGCAAGTCAGTTCTATCTGGAATAAAAGACCACTTTATTTTACTGAGGTCTCTTGGAAACCACTACTACATACATTCAAGAAAGCATTCTATTTGCTGTACTGTAGTGCAAACCGAAGGATTTTCTACTGCTCTTTCCTGCTTAAGGCATGCATAGAAAGTTTGGATGACTTTAGAGCTTCTGCTGTTTACATCAGTCTTTTCTTTGGAGGAGACTTCTCTGACTTTAAATATATAAATATATAAAATAGACTGACATGTCTGCTATAGTCAGTAGAAAGAGCTTCAAAAGGGTGCTCCAAGCCACTTAGTTATAAAGGGATGAATTGCCTTCCCACAAGTGCCTATTCTGTATGGACAACAGAGCTAAGGAGACTGGCTTGGATTAGTCCACTAAATTTAGATGGATAATATTTTCATCCTCAAATTTTATGAGTAAATTTAACCAGACATAGTAGAATCTTTGAAAGTGTGTCATTTTGTTGTCCTCCTTAGGTGCCTTAATCCTTAACTATAGGATATAGTTAACTTAAACCTTTAGTATAATTTCAGTTTTCTTCAGTCTGGTGTTTATTCTTAAAGGAATTGCAGAGTTCTACTTTTCAGCCCTAAGGAGATTTTCTTTAGGACAAAAATTTTCTTTAGGATTCACACCCACCTCACACCCCTCAACCAGTACATTATTTAAATTATGTTAAGCTGTGGCTAGGGTTTCCTGTCCAGCAGTGTAACACTGCTGTCAATTTTCTTTCTTACATGGGTCTATGTTTTCCAATGCCATTTTGGGGTTTTGAGCCTGTAACTCTCCCTATCATTCAGAGATCCACTTGTAGGCCATTGGCTTTATTCTTTTTCATTGAGGATGTATTTAAGACAGAATTTTTAACATCTCATCTACACATCTCATCTGAGTATGATACTAGCATTTAGCTGTGTTGTACAGATGGCTGAGATGACCTTAAATGAACATGAGTCTAATGGATAGATGTTACCAGGCAAATACTGTTCTCTAAACCTTACTTGTGCTTTTGGGTAATATTTGTTTCCAGGTTTTGGTGTTAGGTATATGACATAAACACTTTTTGTCAAAGACATTTGTTGGAAAACATGGAAATGTTTTCCAAAAATATAAAAAAGATAAAAGATAAAATTAAAGATTAAAGATAAAATCTTTAATTAAAGATTAAAGATAAAATCCCTAACTCTCTGTTAATAACACCATAACATTTCTTCAGTTATTTTTGAGAAGTAATTCATTTCCAAGTGAAAACTGTACTCACTGTGTATAAATATATAACTGCCCTGTTGAAACATATCATAGCTGAATGAACACAAAATGCTTATAAATACTGAAATCTAAATTGAACAAAAATGAAAACTACAAGAACACTAGACATCATTAGGCCCCTTATATATATGCTTTTATTGTCACACAAATGTAAACATCATTTGCTTAAATTCATTACTTCAATATAAAATTTTCATCTAAAACAACATCCTCTAAAATTCGCCAAAATAAGAGAAATATATATTTTTTTTCCTGATGGAAATGAAATGAAACTCCACCTTAAAGAACTATATGTAAGAACCATGTGTCAATCAGTACCATGTGCATTCACCGTTCTCATTATAGGAGAGGCATAGCACACAAACCACAAGAGGGCTAATCAAGAACATCTTCCACAGTACAATGAGTAAATATCATATAGTTTATAAGACCTTCAACCCACTAGTTGGCCTCAGTAATTGCTGAAACATGCTCTCCTTATTAAGCAAGTTCTTAAATAATTGATCTTTTATTTGCCCCTGCTCACGAAGGAAATACTATACATAAACAGAATTTTTATGCGTGCAGTATCTTATTTGCAAATTTTGCTGTAGAGAAATGTATGATTATACTGTGTATCAGGAGAGCAGGGTTCTAGCCCCCGCTCTGCAGCTGAGTGCTATATAACCTTGGCAAGGTCCTTCACTGCTGTGCATTTATTTTGTCTAAGACCTGTTGTCTGTCTTCTGTTTCATCTGGTTTGAGTTGTCTTAATATCTTTTACTTTTGTGTAAACACCTCATGCAAAATGACTACTTTTTCCAATACATCTGAGATCAGTTTAACCCCCATTTTTTCAATTTAAATAATAATCGAGAAAGAAGCCAAATGAAGAAGGAAGCCTTTGAGATTAGTGAGAAAAATAGTTTAAAGATTTGTATATATATATATATATATATATATATTTCATTTTAGTAAGCTGATTTGATTTTTATTACTTCACCAGGTTCTGTAGTTGGCATGGACACAGCTCAATTTGGGAAATTTTCTGGAAGATGCTTCCTGAGAAAAACTGTTTCTCAGGATGTTATTCTGTTTAAGCTGCTGCTGAGAGCATTTTATAGTTCTCTTCTCTTCACAGGGAGTGGATAAAAGTTAATACAGCCTCACTCTGTACAGCACTGGTACCTAGTTTTTATCATCTTGTTCCTGAGTGCTAGGAAGGTGGTGTGCTAGCATTGCAAGGAGGCAACTGTCCATCATGATAAAGTGTAATCACTTTGGTCTGGGTAATAGATGGGACATTGGCTGTGCTAGAGAGAAGGCAGAGGATGTTGAACACTCATTTTTCATACACTTCAGATGTACAAGTGAATGACAGTGTATAATAGCATTGCATTGCAGCATTTCAGTACTTAAAGGGGGCTTATAAAAAAGACCAAAAACAACTTTTTGCTCAGGTAGATAATAATAGGACAAGGGGGAGTGGTATGAAACTAAAAGAGGGGAGATTTAGATTAGAGGTTAAGAGGAAATTCTTCACTCAGAGGGTGGTAAAGCACTGGAATGGGTTGCCCAGAGAAGCTGCGGATGCCCCATCCCTGGAAGTGTTCAAGGCCAGGTTGGACAAGGCCCTGGGCAACCTGGTCTGGTTGGTGGTGTCCCTGCCTATGGCAGGGGGTTGGAACTAGATGAGCTTTAAGGTACCTTCCAACCCAAGCCGTTCTGTGATTCTATGATATAGTTTCACAAAGAAAAATCCAAATCAAAAAGAAGTGGTATGTTTTTGCCTTTACAGATTTTAAATAATCATGTTCAAAACCCTTTACAAATTACTTTGTGCAAATAAGTATACTTCATAAACATATTCTAGTCTATGAATTCCACATACAAACACTACTTTGAAAGTACTTTTCATACTGTGATCCTAGTAGTAACATGGTTTGTGTGAAAAAAAAAGAAAAAAAACACATTATAATTAAGAGACCTAAGCATGTAATATATTTTTAATCTGAAGCATTACAAATAATAAAATAACCCTTAAGAGGAATGGTTCAAGGGATGTGTCTGCTAGATTAGCAGGGAGATGGTTAGGGGGAAAAAAAAAAAAAAAAAGAGAGAGAGAGAGAGAGAGAAAGCTTTTTATATGAATATATTTCAATTAAATATTATGTATATATTTTTAACATATCCTGAGTTGTGTTTTCTATACAACTTGATTTAGAGTATTCAGAAGCTTTTGAAATTCTCCATGTATAGTAAATATATTTCAGCACGTGCTAGAGGCTTGGAGGTTGTATCTGCATATAATAAAGGTATATTTTAATACTAGATTGTGGAACTGGCGAATATGGAGTGGCAGCCTAGTTAAAGTATGTCACAGATATAAATTTATGCCCTGTTCTGGACTCATGGCAGAGACTTCTTCTTGTGTCTAAACTGTAAAAGTGGTCAAATTAGAGAACCAATCCTTGGGTATGTTGCCTCCCATTAAACGTTCATGCTGAGGGATACGTTGAACAAAATGTAAAGTCTCAAAGACCTGCAGCCAAAGGGTTGCAGCCGGTTGTTAGGGCTTTGATCACATAAGGTAAGCAAGCTGTTGGAGAGATAATATTTGATGTTTCCAAATGTTTGTAAATCACATCTTTTGAGCCTGTGAACTGAGGCTTTGCAGAATATGACTGTGGTGATTCACCACATGCTACTTCTCCTGCCTCTTGAGTTATTTTCCTCACGTAAGTGACAGGGAGCACTGCTGGGCTTGAGGACTGTGGTTTTACTGTACTTGTTGACTTCTACTTGGTATAACTATTTTCAGCCCACTTAGAGAATTTTCCTCTTGAGGTTTCAAAGAGATTCTTTATGCCTCATTGGAAGTTGCTGTAAAGTGATAAACTGTACAAGTCTCACCCCAACACCATAAATATTGATATTCAGGTGGCAGTGAATGCTGGCAATTGTCAACACTGAAGAGTAAAATAAGAGAAAGGAAGGCTGTCAGTCAAAATTCTGATTATTTGCCAAGTATTAAAATAAACAGGTGATGATAATCTGTTCATTAAATTTAATATTAAGTTCAACATGATGAACATCATTAGGCAATTATTTTAACACAGAAACTGTACAGTAATAAGAATCTAAATTATCACAAGTTGTTGCCTAAATCTTGATATTAGTTCACAGGATCTGCAGTATTAATGTTGAAATACTAACAGAATTAATTTATTAATGCCTTTTACATTGGTTTTTCAAAGCACTTTGCAAAAACACAGGAGTGTTAAAAGTCATTAATTATATTGCACATATCTAAGCAAATGTACAAACAAAAAGTGAACTGGACACTGTCTTCACACTATACCACACTTCAGAATCAACAGCTTGGGATAATGCTTCACAAATATTGCCAAAAGTACTTCTCACAAGTGTGTCAGGTCCCTTCATCTGCCTAAGTATTAGAGGCAAATCAAGAATAACTTGTCTTTTTTCTCACCACGGTTATAGATATGTCAAGAAAATATTTGCTAGAGCATGTCCCAGTCTTACTCAGAAACTTTTGGTGTACTGTCTCCATAGCAATCCTATATTTCTTCCATCTGCTTGAATACCTGATATCTATTCTTCAGCCCAAGAACAATGAATATGACTCAGAAAGAATCTTTTTGAAGATCCTGTGGGATTAATGCATGATTTTCCAATAGGTCAGGGCTGTCTTCTCAACAGTTATCAAAGACATGGACGCCCTTTTTATGAGAATTCTTCTTAACATTGAGAATATTTTCTTGCACTTCCCTTTGGTACAGAAGAAAACATCAGCAGAAAGACTGATGCCTTTCTTACTCAAAGGCAAATTAACTGCTGTCTGTCCAAGACTTCTTATGCTGCTTCCCTAGGGAACATTGCATTCACTCCAACATAGTAATCTTCTGGCACTTGACCAAAATTTCTAAAAGTTCATTGCTTCTCAAGAGATCATAACATTCCCTCATGGCTAAGTTCTGCAGGCATGATGAAATTGTCAGCTGCAAGGATCAGCTTGCTAAAGCAAGGAACAGAAAAACAAGGCTATGAAATTCCTTCTCAGATAAAGTAGCAATTGCTTCTGGGATTTCATCCTTCAGTCTTTCACCTACCATCAAAGGCGCAAAGAAAAAGAAAAAATAGATCTCCCTTCTCTGTTTTCTGTGCCACCTTTCACTACTCACCACAAATTTGGGACAATGAATTGGGCAGTTTTCCAATTCTTTATAGATTAATTAGTAGATGGAATATGCAAAGGATTCCCGAATTAATACACCACGCCTTTATGCAGTCTGAACCCCATTCTTAAGCCAAGGAACTCCACTGCTTTGCTTCTATAGTAGTATGATCTGCCAAGAGATTCAGTCTTTCAGGTAGATATGTACTTAGGTATGACTAAGAAATTCCTTGGGCATACCTCCACACTTGAATATCAGGGAAAAAATACAACTTCATTTGGGAAATTATAGAGAATTGTGTGGATTGAATGATGGAAAATTTGAATGGGCTGAACAGATAACTATCTGTATTTCTTAATCTTGAATAAAAATGTGAATTGGATAAATTATACAGATGGAGAAGGGCTGAACAAAGGGAAGATTGATGCAATTTTCTCAGTATTGCAATAATGGGAAACAAGTACCTACTTTGCAGAGGGAAAATAATGGATGTATTTGTAGAAAGTCAGTTTAAAATAGGCTGCATCTATTTTTGTTGCAGATCTGTGTCCCCTGCCATGCATGCTCTGGCATGGATGTCTGTAGATGCTCTGGGAGATTTATGTCTGAGAATGTCAATGAGGTCGCTGTCAGAATGTCCTGTATCTGCCATATTCTGACTCCCTGCACAGAACCACTTTTTCCAACGTGTGGTGAGCACACTTTAATCACCTCAGGCTTTCTCCAGGTTTTGCCAGCTGAATGTCTCCAAGCTCTTTCAGGCTGGAATACTAGCAGTCTCATTTCCCAGCACAATTCTGTTTGCATTCCCTGTCTTGTAATTCATCTTTGTTGCTTATCTCATTATCAGTATATTGCTGGCCAGTTTAATTTAGAGACAACTTGACCAAATTCACCCCTTTATTAAATAATTTATTAATAAACTCAGGAGACTGCTCAGATGACTCAAATGGACTTTATTAGCATAGCGTGAATAATTCAGCACTTCTGACAGGAAAAAAAAAAAACACTTAGGAAATACAAAATAAGTACACTTTCTTGCCAAGTTTCCCACCTAGATTTTCCTGAAGTCAAAGGGCACTTCATGATGTACCAGTCTGCTGCCAAATTCTGTCCCCATGAGGAGGCTTTCAAGCTTAACTTTTCACAGAATAGCTTATTTCTGAGTACAAAACCTGAAAGTTTTTGAAAATTATTAGTAAATCCAATAATATTGATATCTTGGAGAAGTTTCTTCCATGCAAATAATAACTGGTAGATATCATCTAACTTAAGGTGTTTCCAAAATATCAGTAAAGACAATATTATAACTGATTTCCTGGTCTGAAGAGTTTTAACTTTCTGCATGTGCGAATGGAATTTAAGTAAAGTTTTGACTCAACTTGAATGGTGGATGTGTTTTTAGCAGGAGCCTCATGAAATATCTTGATTATATATTGAATATTGATTACAATCTTGACAAGATGATGCAATTATAACCTAGGAATTCTGCATATACAGTGTCATTTTGCACAGAGGAGTTCTGTATTATGATTTTATAACAGATAAAGGAAGCAAAAGAAATCTTCCAGGAATCTGCTCCACACAGGAGAAATTCTTCTCTAATGGGTATACCTAGTATTCCCAGGGATTTTATCTTATGCTCATTTTTTCTGAGAAATGTCTGTTCCAGCTGCAGCATGCTTGCTATCAGTAGGAGGTATTACTCATGTTTTTAAGGGAGACAAAAGATATATAGAGAAGGAAAATGGCATACTATTATATTTAACTTTGAAGATGTCCTAAGATATTGTACTACTTTGCAACGTTTGGTGTGATCCACTTGAAGTCAGTGGATCACACCACAGAACTGCCTCAGGCTTCAGTGTAGAACAGGGAGTCTCTTCAGCTGTCTTCATTCTGGTTGTGGAAAACAATCCCAGCCCTGACCCCCTGGAATCCAGATTCTTCCTGCTTTCATTGTGCTGAAGGGGTACTATCCCCCACAAAAAGGCACAGTGGTCTGGAGGAGTAAGTACATTTTTGCAAAAGGGTGCTTTCTTGTCTGCCTCGGGTTTTCCCTCCATAAACTGAGAATAAAATGACATACCAGCTCCCAGCAACCTCTCAGGAGTAACAAGGAATAATTGGCTTATGTTTGTACACTGCTGTGAATGCGTAATGAGCACAATTGTTTACTTGATCTTTATCAAAGATTTCTGGGCCTGAAGATTCTGGCACTGCATACAGTGAATTTTGTGATTTCTATTTTTACAATTGTAAGTTGCCATTAAAAATATGCATAAGTCATTATGGTTCCCTTCACCACGGAAATGTTGAGAAGCTGTTGTACAGGTAGTAAAGCAACATACATCTTTGCTTTGCTAGTCACTCATCTCTCTTTCCATTGCTCCCCTGCCAAAGGTTTTCTTTGTGATGCCTGGGAAAAGACAAGCACCATTGCCCTGATTCTCTTTGTTTCATTCTTTCTTTGCTAGGAAGGCCACAAGTTCACATTTTAAGAGAAATCCTCTGAGATTCATGTGTGGGGTAATTTTTGTAAAGCAGCTGGAAGTACATTTTTTTAATGACAATATCTGTTTTTGTTTACAAAGGCCAAACCCAATTCTATTGTAAATCTCTAGGGGAAATGCTTTTAACTTTTATTCAGTTAATTCAAAATATTGAGGCAGTAAAAACAGCTTGCTTAGATGTCCATTGTAAAAACAGTGATTTATGGTGTCAGTAACTCTAATGATAGCTTTATAGGATTAAATTATTTATCACTAGGAATTCAAGACAACTAAAACTAAATGCAAAACCAATAATGATGCTATTTATGTTTCCTTGGAAAAGAGGATGATTATTTTTTTTCTCTTCTTCGTTGTTTCTTGCTAACTTTTGGTAATTGAAATACGTGTCAGTGATGGAAAATTGTAAGTTGCAACCCAGCGCACTCTGGAAGAATGTGTAAATAAACAAACTCTCTTCTATTTATCAGTATTTTGTGTCTTCATATCTTGCAAAAATAATCTTGAGAAGCTCTTCTCATGCTGCTCAAGATTAGCTAGGCTGATGACTTCACTTTTCTCCCTCTTAAATCGGTGACAAAAGTACAATGCCTAGCACAGTGAAGATGAAATCTTGATCATCAGCCACTTCTGCTGAAAACTGAACATTTTCAAAACACTATCTTATGTGTTGAACATGCATATTTGCAGACCAAACTTAGCTTATGCATGTCTTTCATTTCTGGGCTTATCTGGTGTATTATCCTCACTGTAAACATTTTGTTGTTGATGTTGTTCAGAGTATAGTTCCTTTATTCTGCAAGTAATCTACAAGTTTTTAGCCTCCACTAGGCATTGACAGGAGATGGGAAAATCAGGGAAAACAGCTCTATCTATCTATCAGTAGTTTTGGTACAGACAGAAACCCAACTCTGGTTGCAGGGATCTATTGTATGAGATGGCAAAGACAAGAATGGATGGAAAGGAGAAGAAAAACTCAGCGAGCACATGATTTTTCAAAATGTCATATAAGCAACGAATGACGAAATTAGATCTCCGAGTCTCAATACAAAGCTCTGCAGATGCTGTAAGAGACTTTCTCAAGACTACAAACAACATACAAAACAAGATACGGAAAAGATAAAAAACATGCTATTGAAAGAAAAGGGGGTGTAATCTGCATGACATATTTAAGATAATTTTTTGTTTTTAATACACAAACATGAATAATAATGTCAAATGAAATTGTGAATAAAAGGCATGAGACTATTAGTACTTTCAGGGATCACAAATGAGACATCCATGTATCCACCAGTATGTCTGTTTGCAGATTCCCAAAGTTTCATTCAATTTATTAGATTGTGATTATTTGCTCAGAAAGCCACCAAAGAAATGGATTACCTTATAGACCAGTTTAAAAATTCAGTCATCATCTTGAGTAGTTGAGCATATTACATGACTGGAAAATACTCACATATGAGGAAGGAGAAGAAACAAATTACTGCCTAAAATGTCTTTTCGGCAACGGTTGGTTGAGCGTTTATATATAATGAAGCCAACCTCAAAATACAGTGTTACTTGAGAACTATTAGGTAAACAAAGAATGAAGCAGCTATACAATGAGTACTATTTATAATAGAAGACCTGGCCAGTTTTGATAACAGCTTAAATGTTAGTTTCAATTTCAAGCAATTACAATGTAAGAGTTGACCAATAACATGTTACTTCTCACATACAATGCACTGTCAGAGTAAGACAGTCAGAAAGCAAGCAAGCAAACATTTAAAAATACAGCTCTAAGATACCAATTCCTTCTTGTGAAAAGCACTTCATACATGAAAAGGCTACAGAATTTTGGAAGCAGGAATTATTATCTCATCTGATAATCCCGCACCTTTTAAGAGTTCTATGATGAATTAGACATTAAATAACCCCATCCAGATCAAATGAAACAGGTCAAATAGGAGCCAGAATTTGAAAAGATTCCAGTCTGTTATTCCTGCAAAGCTCCAAAAGAGCTTGGCAAAGAATGACAGAATCACATTTTCTGCAGAAATGGAGAAAAACAGAAAATACAGTTCCAGACTTGAAAGAATGTGGCATCTACGCTCCATTGTTACCTAGGCCAAAATTAGAAGATAAGTCAACTGTAGCAGTACAGCTGAAAGGTAAGCCACTCTCACTATTGAAAAAGGCTTAACAATTGAAAATGGGGGTACTTAAAAATGAATTGTTTTGTTTATTTAACTTCACGTTTTACTAAATAGTAACAACAACAACAAAAAGCAAAAATAAATTAAACAAGCCAAGAGGGAATGACTCCTCAGTTGCTACTGATGTGTCTTTGTGAAGAAACCCCTCATGCACCTCCTTTAAATACTGAATTAAACTGGTGAGCTCATATCCTCAGGGTGCTAGGGTATTTTGCACAAGCTGAAAAAGCAAGGAGGTGAGGTCAAGAAAAAAAAAAAAAACTTAGTTTGCAATTGGTCATGGAGACAATATTTGTGACTTATGGACTGATGTCAGTATACTTCTAGAATCTGAGGGAACGTATCAGGTAAGGATCATGATGTGGTTGCCTGATTTGGCTTCTGCCATTGGTCACTTCTGGGGACAGTGTACCAGGTTAAAAGGACGTATGATTATGTCTGGCGTGGCTATTCTTATAGAATCATAGAATCATGGAATCATATGAATCAATGGCTTCAGTTGGAAGGGACCTTAAAGATCATCTAGTTCCAACCCCCCTGCAATGGGCAGGGACACCTCACACTAGATCAGGTTGCTCAAAGCCCCATCCAGCCTGGCCTTAAACACTTCCAGGGATGGGGCATCCACAGCTTCTCTGGGCAACCTGTTCCTGTGCCTCACCACCCTCTGAGTAATTTCCTCCTAACATCTAATCCAAATCTTCCTCTTTTAGTTTAAAGACATTCCCCCTTGTCCTATCATTATCTGCCCAAGCAAAAAGTTGCTCTCCATCTTTTTATAAGCCCCCATTAAGTATTGAAATGCTTCAGTGAAGTCTCCCCAGACCCTTCTCTTCTCCAGGCTGAACATACCAGCTCTCAGCCTGTCTTCCTAGTAGAGGTGCTCCAGCCCTCTGAACATCTTCATGGCCCTCCTCTGGATCTACTTTAACAGCCCCACATCTTTCTTGTGCTGTGGGCCCCAGACCTGGACGCAGTACTCCAAGTGGAGCCTCACAGGGGCAGAGCAGACAGGGACAATCACCTCCCTCCAACTTCTGGCCACTCCTTTGTTGATGCAGCCCAGGATGCAGTTGGACTTCTGGGCTGTAAGCCCACACTGCTATCTCATGTCAAGCTTTTTGTCCATCAGAATCCCCAAGTCCTTCTCAGCAGGGCTGCTCTTAATAAGTTCTTCTTCTAGTCTGTCCTCATGTCTGGGATTGACCTGACCCTCATGCAGCACCTTGCACTTGGACTTGTTGACCCTCATTAGGCTCACATGGGCCCGCTTCTCAAGCTTGTCCAGGTCCCTTTGGATGGCATCCCTTTCTTCTGCTCTGTCTACTGCACCACTCAGCTTGGTGTCATCTGCAAACTTGCTGAGGGTGTGCTTGATCCCATTGTCTATGTTAGTGATCTTAAACAGCACCCATCCCAAGATGGACGCATGAGGGACACCATTCATGACTGGCCTCCAACTGGACATAGAGCCACTCTCTGGGTGTGACCTACAGGCCAATTCCTTATCCACTGAGTGGTCCTCACTTCAAATCCATCTCTCTCCAATTTGGAGAACAGGTTGTCATGTGGGACTGTGTCAAAGCCTTACAGAAGTCCAGGTAGGTGACATCGGTCGGTCTCCTCTCTTCTACTGATGCAGTCACTCCATCATAGAAGGCCACCAGATTGGTCAGGCACAATTTGCCCTTGGTGAAGCCATGCTGGCTGTCTCAAATCACCTCCTTGTCCTGCATTTGCCTTAACTTTGTTTCCAGGAGGATCTGTTCCATGAGATCTTCCCAGGCACAGAGGTTAGGCTCACTGGTCTGTATTTCCCTGGGTCCTCCTTTCTACCCTTTTTAAAAACGGGAGTTATGTTTCCCTTTTTCCAGCGATGAGGAACTTTGCCTGACTGCCAGTACTTTTCAAATATGATGGAGAGAGGCTTGGCAACTTCATCTGCCAGTTCCCTCAGGACCCTGGGATGCATGTCATAGGGCCCCACAGACTTGTTCTAGTTCAGTTTCATCAGATGGTCTTGAACCTGCCCTTCTCTTACAGTGGGAGGGGCTTTGCTCCTCAAGACCTCTCCTAGAGGTTCATGGACTCAAGAAACGTGGGAAGCATGACTGGCAGCAAAGACTGAGGCGAGGAAGTTGTTGAGTACCTGAGCCTTCTCCATTCCTGTCATTACCAGTGGTCTTTTCTCATTTATCAGAGGGGTTACACTCTTCTTCATCTTCCCTTTCTGACCAATGCACCTATATGATAATCCCTTCTTGTTATTTACATCCCTTGCCAAGCTCAGTTCCATCTGTACCTTGGCTTTCCTGATCCCATCCCTGCACATCTGGACATCATCCTTGTAATGTTCCCAGGCCACATGTCCCTGCTTCCACTGTCTGCGCATTTCCTTCTTGTGCCTCAGTTTGACCAGCAGGTCCTTGCTCAGCCATGCCAGTTTCCTGCCTTCCCTGCTTGATTACTTACACCGGGGGTTGGAGAGTTCTTGTGCTGTAAGAAAAGTGTCCTTAAAGAGTTGCCAGCTCTGTTCAGTTCCTTTATCCCTAAGGACAGTGTTCCAGGGGACCTCATCCACTAGGTCTTTAATCAGCTGGAATTTTACCCTTCAGAAGTTCAGGGTCTTGACTTTGATTTTTGCCCGGCCCATATTCTTTGAGATCGAAAACTCAACCAGGGCATGGTCACTGCAACCCAGACTGCTGTGAGTGCTCTTAAGATTGTCATTATCTGGCACAGAATGAGCTTTGTACTTGCAAGAATGAACTCATTGTAGATGGCCTTCTGACTACACAAAAATTTAAAGAGGAAATGCGGTTTGGAATCTTTGACTGACTTGGTCTCCAGTTATTAACTAATGTTTGTAAAGCAGGTAGCTAGGCAAGCCAGTAAAAGCAATTTCCAGCAAAACCGAGTGAACAACTAAAGTAAACCAGGTTGTCACACAGGAAACACTAAACTTTAGCTTTCCTTTCTCAATGAAGAAAATGTGCAGTTTTTGTCAGGAGGGAATTTGGAAAAACCTGCATGTTTTCTTGGGAAAATAAGAGCTATGTTCGTCATCTTCAGAGTCTAGAAAATAAAATAATTTGTGAGCAAAAATCTATCTGTTAGTGAAAAGCATTGCATCTACAGCAAATTACTGTTTTTACGTACACCTAGATTGTTTCCAAGAGGAGTCTATATGTGTTTCTGAAGACATAACTAAAGAATTATTTTCCCGAAAGGGTACAGATGAAATTTTGCACTAAGAAAAAACACGATCATCCCATGTAATTGAAGAAAGAAAACCCCTTGTTTGAACAGAGAAGGAAACTAAGAAATATAATTTAAACAACCTAATTTAAATTAGTAGGTATTGTACAACTCATTGCACACTTAGTTGTGATGAAAAATCTAAGTGCAACAAACTAATAAAGATGGCTAACAAAAAAAAAAAAAAAGAAAAAATTAATCCCAAGTGAATTATCCAAAACAATGTTTCACAGAAACCTGAAAAAAATTAATTCAAACAGAACCCAATATAATTTTCATTAAATTGGAGAGACAATCAAGTACACCCCACTTGGCGTTAATAATAGGTAATATTAGGAGGTTTTATTTTGGTTAGTGATGGTTATACAAGAAAAGAATGACACTGATAAAGAAATAATTGAAGAAATTAGTTTCCCAACATCCATAAGAATGAATTACTTCCAATAAAGTAATATATGCAATCAATCAATTCAGGAAAGGACATTCTCAGGGGAAAGATGGAAAGACTACAGCAGGAGATACACTACAGCTAGTGACCTAGAGCACAGTGTAGGTCACAGGATAAATATTTAAACAAACTTTGTGAGAGCTCAGTATCCTCTGTTGAAGGATTTCTATACAGTAAAGTCCACCGGTTAGGACATGCCATTCAGATATTGCAAATGGTATAATGGAGCATGGGTGCAGCAGATCCATGCTAACCTAAAAGTATTCTTTTTAAAAAAAAAATCTCCTGAGTTCATAAATGTAAGCCTTCAGTATGACGAGGGAGATTCTGAAACAGTTGAATATCTGGCTGGCTAGCTTCAAGTTAAATTTCTTTTAGCATGGAGGGATGCAGGTATTAACGCAGTCTTTTTTATTTATTGTCTTGAGGTTATTTTATCCCATCATAAAATAGGCTAAATTAAAATGAAATAAGGAGGGTTTGCAGCCTGCCACAAAAAATTTAATAGCCAAACCCTTATACAGTTTTGAAATTTTATCTTAACCCGTAAATCCTTTTTTTTTTTTTTAATGGAAAAATTGGAGGTTACTCATTCCCCCCAATTTATAAATGATATGGGGTTATTTTGGACAAAAACTTATATTTATATAAATTGTATATTAATGTATAACATACTAATATGTTATATAGTAACAATAATTTATTAACCATGAAATTAACAATAATTACTGTCACAACAGTAATGGGATAATAACATGCTGTGGAGGTAGCAGTAGTGACCTCATCTTGGCTCTGATGTTTACACCAGGTAAAAGCACCCAGAGCAGCAAAAAGATCATCCAGCAGCCCTCATGTGGATGCAGAACGTGACCAGCCCTGGCAGCAAGAAGAGCAGCCCCAGCATGCCCCTCCTGCACACCCCTGCTGCAACACCACACCCCAGCCCTTAGGGTTTCTATCACTGGCCTGAGTAGGTAGCCAATAAAACTCAGGTAATTCCTATATTTACATACTATTTATTTTCCTATCCACACTTATGGGATATTTAGATGTCACAAATATTTAAAGCTACTCATATACTAACTTTGGCTTTGCAATGTCATGAGAAGCAGCTCAGTGCAAGAATTAGTGTTTTCCACAGCCAAGGTCACTCTTGGCTGGGCAGACAAATAAGGGGTCTTGCTGGCTATCTTAAGAAGGGGCAGATCATGTGAGTTGGAGGGCATTGGAGAGGGTGGGTGCAGGCTGGCTTGGCTTCAGGGATGTGGATGCAGAAGATCAACACTGTGATAAAAGTTTAATTAGCTTGTATTTCAACCATACCTGGAGAAAGCACCATGGAAAATATTTGTTGCAAGAGGTACAAGTCATTGGAAGAACGACCGTCTGCTGGGTTAACAGGAAACGCGGTGTTGGGATCTCTGTGCCATTTAGTTAATGAAATGTAAAGCAGCAGACACACACAAGACACTGAAGGTGAGGCTGTGAACCTGTGGTATGGTACTGTCTTTACACTTTCTGCTTTAACCAATGCTTTTGGTTAAAACTGTCAGTAAGTCCTCTGAAAAATAAAATAATCAAAAAGTAGCAATATGTTCAATGGATGTTATTACAAGGCAACTGACGCCCACTGTAAATCCCCACTGCACCTTAATCTGTAGCTTTTGCTTGCTGACCTGTGGCCCATCTGTGTCACTGGATGATTAGCCACTATCCTGTTCAGGTGAATACTGCACAAAGAGTGATTTTGTTCCTTCTACTTCAAATGCCCTTCAAGATTCACCCTTTTTAGTCATTTGGTAGCATTAAAGCATTGCTGTTGCACAGTCCACATTTTTTGCTTTCCACTGAAGATTGTAATGCTAACGATTCCTGTAATGTGTGGGATCATAAGGACACGAGATGATGTTAGGTAAGAGAGAGCGGTGATGGTAACAATGGTGGAATTATTTTTCCAGATTTATCATTCTAGCCACCTTTAAACTTTCTTCCTTTCACAGTTCTTCCCAAAATGTTTAACAAGAGGACAAGCACAAAATATTATGACCATTGAGTCAGAAACTAAAAAAAAAAAAAAAAGGCTCATGTAATAGAGAATGACACAATACCAGAAACACTAATAGAAAAAATATTGATGCAATTGAAAGATATTGACACTGTTGACAGAAGAATATTAATATCTGCACTGAAAAATATTTTTTGTCTATGTATGTATGTTATCCATACATTTGGTATTAATAATATGGAATTCTGAGTTTGTATACACACAAATATAAATGCGCTGTTATACACTGAATATATATGCTGACTGAATTCAGCATCAGAAAGCTCTCTTATAGTTTAGAACTTGAACAAATTTTAGTCCAGATAAATAAAGGCCAAAGGTAGTCACAAAAAAGTCAGTATTGAAAGATATTTTAGTGCACTGAATTTTTGTATTATTGACTGAAGCATTTTATGGTTTAGAAATTTCCTTCTAGTAAGTGCTGGGGATTTCAATCCGACCAGTTACATATGACCTTTCAGGTTCATCAGATTTGTCAGAGGCAGCTAGGACAATTCCTTGAGAGTATAACAATCAGACGTTTTGAGAAGATATACCAGCACAGAAAGAAAATTATAACCAATGACTCTTTTTGTGCTTTTAAGCTTGTTACATGCAAAGCATTGATTTTATGTGTCCATCACATATAATCTTATCACATTATATTTCACAACAAAATTAAGACAAAATTTCAGTTGTAGTCAGTTTCTGTTTAAGCAATATCCATGAAGCAGTATCCATGCAAGTCAGCTGAAGATCTTAATCTTCCTTGTTCTCCCCCCTCCCTTTGCAGTGCCTATATTTTTCTAGAGGTTTGTTCTCGATTAATATTTTAAGTATCTGACAAGATCAGACAGTTTCAATATCTTATGCTTTTAAAGGCCTTCCAATTTGGTAAAAAGCTCATGATTTCAGTGGAAAAAATGCAAATTATAAAAAAGTTAACTTTGAAAGGAGAATATTAAAAATGGAATTTTCATGTTTGTTTACTTAGACCTGCAAAATGCATACAATGTCTTAAAATAAAGTGCTTATTATTTGACGTCAAAAGACATTCCTTGTAGCAGATGCTTTTTGGTTGTTTGTCCAAGTAATTAGTGTTGCAATATAATTTCTGTAGAGATATGACAGTGTGATATGCATGAGTAAAAATATTTAATAGCCAGAGGGTTTTGTCCTTCTAATATATCTCCTGGCTGCATAAAATGACCATATGAGAGAAAGATATGCTTCAACAGTGCACGTGTGTAACTCTCCTTCTTTATAGCTGACTAGTTCTTTGAAACAGTCAGTCTCCAGACAGAAGGTGAATGAAAAAAAAAAAAAAAAACAGGTAAAGACAAATGATTACTACTAACAGTCTGAGCTAATCATCCATAAGTGAAAACATTTACCTTCCTAAATAAGGCGCTTATGATCCAAATGAGGTAGAGGACTTAGGAGAGGCACAGCATTGCACAAATTATGTCATGAAACACAGTATCACCACTACATCATGGGAGCTAGGAAAAATTAAAGGGTGGTCAGGCACTTGAACAAGCTCCCCAGAGAAATGGTCACAGGACCGAGGCTGTCAGAGTTCAAGAAGCAATTGAACAATGCTTTCAGACATATGGTTTGATTTTTGGTGGTCCTGTGTGGAGCCAGGAGTTGGATTCAGTGATCCTTGTGGGTCCCTTCCAACTCAGGATATTCTATGATTCTATGACTCTGTGATTAGTGAGCATTTGAAAGGACAATTTTAGGTTTTGGTTGACAAAAATAAGTGTTATCATGGAAAATATTAAATTACACTGTGGTCTGACTGTGTAACAATTTTAATCCCTTTTCTTTGGAATTCATGACAGGTCTTTGACCCAATGAGCTGAGGCCTGTCTATAGGTTACAATAAGAATGGGTATTTGCATACAAGGACTTGAGCCTTATGATCAAAGGAAAAAATATTATTGATAATTAAAAATCAAAACAAAACAAAACATATTTTTTAGTTCCATGGCAAGTTTTAAGTGTACTATTTCACTCACAGAGAAGCCTTGTTCTTATTTTATCTGATTAGATGTCACCCGGTTAAAAAAAAATAAAATCTAATAAAGCCATCGGCATTACTTCAGTGTAAAATTGTTGTTGAGGAGGTACATCAGGTTCATAATTTTATCTAAATTGTTTTTATTTATAATAGAAACATGTGACCCACAGAAAAATGTACATTTATCATGGATCATTTAACATGCCATCTGTACATTTCTTAAGAATGAAACTTTCATCATAGCCTGAGTTTGTTCCGGATATCAATCTGGTTATTATGCTGTGGCTTAATTCACTCTCACAATAAAATCACGCTTGAACTTGGCAGATGAAATATGGAATAATGAGGTACTTACAGAAATTAGATTTCTACATTATACTATAATCAGATTTTAATGAAACAAGTAACATATACCATTCGTATAATATTGGTTTGGGAGAAACTTCACTTGATTAATACAAGATTTGTTTTGGTTGCCAGAAAGAACTGAAATGATTTATTCTTTGAGGTAAAATATTGCCTTATCTGCTTAAAATCTATTATGACATTATACACAGCCTTTATTAATTCTCTCCTATTGGATAATTGGAAGTCTACAGTATTATTTAAAGTGATGAAGAAGCAACCTTAACTCATTTTGCACTTTTTAATTTCATGCTTGTCTTCTGTAAAATCTTTTCCATAAATTAATTTTCAACAGAACATGGATGCAGCACAAAGCATAAAACTTAAATATGTATTGATTAAAATTGTATCCAGAATCAATGAAGCTAGAATTTCTGGTGAATGTGAGTTACCAATCAGTGTAAACTTTGCTAATAAGGCACGTATTCTAACAGTAGTGAACTTAGCAAGCCAAGTTAGAAATAGGAAAGTCAGCAATATCAAGATAAGTAGCTGAATGCTTGCAACAGTTGTGAGTTTAGTTGCCAGCTTCTGCTCATCCATGATCAAGTCTGTGATGCCTACAAAATGCCCTTGGCCTACATCCACACTTCTTGCACAGAAACTTAACAAAGAAAATAAGTCAATATGAACACTCAAGTCTTAGTTTGAGTTTTTGCTGCAGAACTTTAGAAACTTCTTTGGATTCTGCATTTAAAGGCAAGCTATTTTAGCCTCTCTGTATAATCTGTAATCAGAAATATATCTCCAGAGGGAAAATCATATCTTATGTCTCCTAGAAGTGCCATCTCTAATGATTTCATACGATGTCTAAGCCTTTAACTTGGGTACTGCAGAGAAAATGCATTACATTACCAGGATGAAAATGGTCCCAAGTGTCTACAGTCCAATGTTTCCCCAATGCAGAGTACAGATTGGGAGGAGAAAAAAATTACAGTAGGCTTGTATAGAAACGGGCACTTATCTAACCAAGACAGAGAACTGTCAGCAGTCTAAATAGACAATCCAATTACTGGACTCATGAGCAAAATAATTTTTGGAAGCCACAAAACTCACTTAACATTAATCGCCAATGCTTCATCCCAGATTTATAGCCTTCTACACTCCTTGCTCTTTTCTTATTATCGTGACTAGGTGACTTGAAGGATCCATGCCTCCTTACCTAAGTGGCTATTACATGAACTGGTATTGACTCAAAGTTGTTTAAATTTTTATTCTCATTGTAACTGATTTAATATGTACTTCATATTCTGCCAAACTTCAGTTAAACTACTATTGCTGTCCTTTTAGTAACCTTCCCAGTGGAGCCATTTATTTACGGCTTGGATAGGATGAAAATATCACTTTAAAGAGATAACATATTATTTATATTTTCTTTACATTTCTCATTTTCATATGCTGTGGCAGAGTTACGTGGGAAGATCCCCCATATGAATCCTTTTGTATTATAAACATAACTTATTTCCTGAGTACTTCAGTTTTTCTTTCATGCTTAGGCCATTTACAGACTTAATTCCAGAATATGTGGTTTTATCATCCTCATATCTACAATCCAATATTTTGTACAGTACTTAACATGATGGGTGAACAATTGGCTGATGGGTTGGGCTGAGTTATAGTGAATGGGGTTACATCAGGCTGACAGTCAGACACTAGTGAGGTTCCTGAGGGCTACATTTTGGGGACAGTTCCACCTTAATGTTTTCATAAATGACTTGGATGCAAGACTCAAAGGTATACTAAGTAAATTTACAGACAATACTAAATAGGGAGGAGCTGTTGTCTTCTTCAAGGCTGAAGAGACCTTGCTGAGATCTTGACATGGCTAGAGGGCAAAGCAATCACGAACTGCACAAAGTTCAACATGAGCAAGTGCCAGATTATGCACATAGAACTGGGCAACCCTGGCTATATGTACAGACTGGGGGACAAGAGGCTGGTGAGCAGCACCACAGAAAGCGATCTGGGAGCTCTGGCTGTTAGCAAGTTGAATATGAGTCAACAGTTCACCCTGGCAGCCAAAAAGGACAACCGTGTCCTGGGGTACATCAAGCATGGTATTGGTAGCTGGCTGAGGGAAGGGATCGTCCCACTCTGCTCTGCACTGGTATGGCCTCACCTAGAGCACGGTGTGCAGCTTTGGGCACCACAGCAGAAGAAGGACATAAAACTATTAGAGGATGTCCAAAGGACAAAAGATGGTGAAGGGTCTAGAGGGCAAGATGTGTGAGGAGCAGCTGAGGTCCCTTGCTTTGTCCAGCCCACAGCAGAGCAGGCTGAGGGGAGGCCTCATGGTGACCTGCAGCTCCCTCACGAGGGGAGCGGAGGGGCAGGCGCTGAGCTCTGCTCTCTGTGGACAGTGACAGGACCCGCGGGAACGGCATGGAGCTGGGACAGGGGAGGGTCAGGCTGGGTGTGAGGGAAAGGTTCTGCACCCAGAGGGTGGTCAGGCACTGAGTCAGGCTCCCCAGGGCAGTGAGCATGGCACCAAGGCTGCTGGAGTTCAAGAAGTGTCTGGACAACGCCCTCAGACACATGGTCTGATTTTTGGGTGGTCCTGTGTGGAGCCAGGAGTTGGACTCAATGATCCTTGTGGGTCCCTTCCAACTCTGGATATTCTATAAATTCTAGGTAAATGCTAACTGCTGACTCATAATATCACAGTTAGTAATGATAAATAAATAAAAATTAGTTTGGGTAAGCATGCCAATGGACGTACGCTGTCAAGTATTTAGAACACAAATGTTTGAAAAGGATGTGTAAAAGTCACATATGGAACTAGAAATCCAGTAAAATGCCTTGCCAGGGGATAAGTGGTAAGACTATGTAGCTTATCACCAAAAATAAAATAAAATAAATTAAATAAATTAAAAAAAAAAAGAAAATTCAAAACAAACAAACAAACAAACCACCAGCCCTGACAGGTGAGTAGTACCATAAAAATGAGATCTCCTCCAACCAGGCCAAAACCCAGTTACTCTGTGGCACATTAATCTCTCAGAGAAAGAAATAACTGGAGACAAATGCTGGAGATCAAACCCATACAAATATACAATGGAAACAGATTTCACAGTAAAACTAATTAGCCTGTGGGAATCTGAAGGGAAGAAATGGCTTCCACTGGTGACATCAGTGGTGTCAAGTGTGTAAATGTCCATCAGTGCCAGTATGCTGCCTGTCTTTCACAGATTGGCCCTCTAACTTCCTTATTTAAACAAAACTAAGGAATAGAGGCAGCTAAAGGTAAGCAAATACTCTAACATCTGTTTTTAAAATAAGTTTACGTTGTTTTTGGCAGGCTATGGCTTTTTTTTTTCTTTAATTTGTGCAAATCCATTCTTCAATTATTAACAGGAAAAGTATCTTATCTATGTTTTTATTTTGTTTTAATCAGCCCACACTGCTGATTTTCTTCTTTTATACAAAAGACTTCTCTGTCTTTTCAGTCTTACCAGAAATAATTCCCATATTAACATTTTACTTTGAAACATTCCTTCTAAGTTTCTTTATTCTGTCTATTAAGTTATGCCTATTTGCATTGAACTTTGTCTGCCAATTATAAATCTAAATTGACAAACCTAAATTATATAATGAGTAATATATAATGGAAAATGGACTCTTCTGTAATAATGAGTCCATTTTCTAATATAAAGCTTTAATCTCTGCTTTACTTGAATTTAAATAAATCATCAAGTAAACCATTAAATGAGTCATTTCAGTAACAATCGTTAGATGTTTCAATATTGACTGGCAATGTTGTGATCACTATTCAAAGGGTTGTTTTTTTGTTAGTTTGTTTTTGTTTGTTTTTGCTTTTTTGTTTGTTTGTTTGTTTTGGTTTGGTTTTGTTTTGAAGGTACCCTTGTATATCATTAAAGGGCGATGAAAGGAAATGGAAGAATAAAAAATATGTTTAACAAATCATATTCAGAAGCATCCACTTTAATACATTCCTCTCTCCATATTCCTTTCTTCCATGAGAGACCATGAGAATTAACTGAACATCAGGAAGCTCTTGTTTACTGTGTGGGTAATGAAGCACTGTCCCAGGCTGCCCTGAGTGGTTGTGAACTCTTCCTCCTTGGAGATTTTCAAACGCCACCTGGATGTGGTCTTGGGCAACCTGCTCTGGGTGGCTGTGCTTGAGGAGAGGGCTTGGACCAGATGACCTGCAGAGGTCCCTTCCGACCTCAACCATTCTGTGGTTCTGTGATTCTCTGACTTTATGACTTATTTTAGAGCACAACTGAAGCAACACTGCAATTTGTGGTTTGTCTAAGTGAGTACAATGGAGAATAAATAGTACAAGAGAATATTTTATAAAAGAGACATCTATACTTCTGTCAGATCTTCACCAGAGAAGTATGAGAGTAGGAAAAGTGAAGACTGCAGAAAGTAGATCATGAGATGTAGATTACAAACAATAACAATAACTTCCATTCTTCTCTTACACATAGCGCATGCTCTTGAATTTGGATTCAAAGTTGGTATTTAAAGAACTGCTTGAGCTGAAGCAGATGAGAAAAGCAGGAAAACATTCTCAAGTCAGCACAGTCTGTTGTTGCAGAAACTTTCTTTAATGGTGACAGAATTGATCAGCAAAGATCCTTGTAGTGCATGTGTCAAACGCAACATAAGTTAATGCAATATACTTTACAGCTGTTTGCATTGGTTGGGGTTTGGGAGACAGGCTACACATGCTACACGTTCTAAGGTTGCCAGCAAAGGAGCATCTAAGAGGGTGAATGGCTTCATTCATCTCCCCTGCACTTAGTATTTACCAGCAAGCACAACCCCTGCAGCTATGAAACAAGCTCTGATACTGGAAAAAAATGCGAACAGGTTGTGACAGCAACTATACAAACGCAAGGTACTGCTGCCATGCATGAATGAGAGATAATAAGTGTAAAATTGAACAGTCAGCATTACAAAGAAAAACATACAATGTAGTTACATTTTGGCAAGTGGCACAAAGCTGCAGCTAAAGCAACACAGCAGCAGAAAGGTGATGATTTGGGGTGACACCACAGCAGATGAAAGTATTCAAGCATTCATATTAACAGAAACTACACTGTTACATCCTCCTTTGAACACTGCCACAAGATCATCTTTCTTAATCTTAGTCAAGTCACCAATGTTAACTGCTGGTGAAGGATCCAGCTAGGACTGAAGGATTAGGACAGGAAATCCATGCTTTTCTGTCACAATTGTTCCAATAGACACAAAATGAAGATAAGATTATCTGTGAAAGACCAGGGCGTGGAACTGAAACAGTTGATGCAGAGTCAGTACAATGCTGTAATGTGTCAGGATTTGGCCTTTGACATAATTTTAACAACACAGTAGGGCAGAAGTATTGCGTTTTTCACTGAAGGACTCCATGGAGATATGTTTCCATGAGATACAAGGATACCCTAAGCTTTCCCATGGTTAGTCTTTGCAGGGAACATCTAAATAAGAAGATTCTAAGTTAGTTACATGACACTGTTAGTCTTTATAAGGCATAAAACAAATATAAGCTGCTTCATTGACAGTTTTTAACAAAGTAGTTCACTTATAAGCTAAAGTGTACCCAGTATTCTGTGCATTTCAGAACTGAGATCCATAGAGTATATTTAAAAAGTTAATGTTATATTAAGAACACTGTAATTTGTCAATGTCCGTGGTTTTCATTAAATATTGAGTTATATTACAGACAGGGCATACACAAGAATGAAGAAATAACAAGGCCTTATCAGATCAGACTAAATCAGACCGATGAGTTCTCTATAATCAATAAATATTCTATACAGTACATGCCATGTGACTCCAAGGTACAACAAAATAGATAATTGTAGACTAGAAAGTCTCTTTCTTACCTCTCTATAAGTAGAGATTGATTTTTGCCCTGAAAAAAAATAGAAATTTTGATTGCTTTTAAAATCTTGCCTTTCTATTCATTTTTATAAGTCATAGACTTCTTATTAGCAATATAAATATTTGAACCCTTTTATGACAGCAATATGTTTTGGCCTTGTTATCTCTTAATGGAGAAAGTTTCCTGTTCAAATCAGGTGTTCTAAATAGTCTATTTTTCCTTTGGGTTACATGTGAGACTATTTCACAGCTTCTGATCATTCTCATCCTCAGCTTTGAGCCCCACCTATTTCTCTATTATTCTTCCAGAGCTAAGGTGACCTTTACTGAATGAAACGTATCAGTGGAGAGCATGCTCTTGATTTGATATGATACCATTGAAATATTGTAAGTATTGTTCTCCATAACCATGCTGTTTGTTTATTTGACTGGCACATAATGAGCAGAGGCCTTCAATATATTCTTCACAATAGAACGCACTTTTAGTTTCTGAATCCTAGTATCTTTCTGCTACCGAGTTACTGAAACTCCCATCAAAATATTTTTCTGTTTTCCTCCACATACTTCAGTGTAAAGTGCATTATTCAGATGTGTTCTCTTCCATGTCTAAATGTTTATGATCTACTGGTTAACAGTTCCAACATTATCTTATGTTTTCTAATTCTATGTCTGCTATACCTCTGATTTTGATCCCTGGTTTAAGTAAATCTACACCTCCACCCCATTAAAACAAATCCAGAGTGCTTATTTAATGTACAATACTATTCTTTTTTAACCCATTGGCTTTAATTTCCTACCATGCTTAAGAGGATAAACTGTTTCTTCCTCCTCTGCTTATTGTTTACACTCCTCAAAGAACTGTTATTATTCTTCCTTGGTCCACTAATTTATTTATTTTTTTACTTGCTACAGCACTTGTTTTTTTCAATCTATCGGATTTTCTACTGTTCACACTCTTTAATTATCGTAAATGCTTTGTGTTTACCCTTGCTGCTATTCTCTTACATCTTTATTTTAACTGCATTAATTTCTGCCACTTCTGGATACTAAGATATAGTAGGGCACTTCTATGAGTAAACAGAGAGTATTTGTATTTTACAGTGAAGTGAATTTTCTGGATTTTGGTGTAGGGAATGGATTAATATTGGCATTTTGAAGATATAACATGTTGACAGGTACTTACTTTACATGGCAGACGAACAATGATGATACTAGTTTTCCACTTTTCTAGTTGTACTATTGATCTTGTTTATCAAGACTACCATAAAATACCTAGCTATTCAGTATGTTATCTCCCTATATTGTTATATGTATGTATATATGAGTATGTTATCTAATAATATCATATATGTTTATATATGAGTATGTTATCTCTCTATAATTAGGTGAATCTCGTTAATCCCACTTTGTATGTTATCTGTCTCTGAACTTGTAAAATTTGAATTCAGTTTTGGAAAATTGCTCACAATGATTGAACAAGATAGTGAAACAGTAAAAACAAGCTTTTACTCTGTTTGAAAATCTTATGTAGATT
Source organism: Cygnus atratus (assembly GCF_013377495.2). Lineage (NCBI taxonomy): Eukaryota > Metazoa > Chordata > Aves > Anseriformes > Anatidae > Cygnus > Cygnus atratus. The sequence goes on from NC_066362.1 coordinate 165,000,457, forward strand.
CTTTTTTCTTCCTTTCTCCTGGAGGGAACTTCTGGCTTTGTAGCATTTCCAGAACAGTTATCAGTGCCATGGCAAGAAACCAAAGGAAACTCTATGGTTCTTTCTAAGATTAAGTATGAATAATTTATTTTATTCCTAACCCAACAGAACTGCTCTTTTCCTATCCAGGTATTAATGAACCGCACTTGTATTTCAGGGAGGAAAATGTGTTCATGTTTTGAATCTATTTTTCCACAAATAATTGAGTATTCTCAATAATATGATTTCTGAAATAATTAGAACTAACCTATCGTCAGGGAATCTGACGAAGACAAACAATACTCCTTCCCCTTTATCAAAGTTTAACAATGCTGAGTTCTGGGCTGTTGTATCTCAAATCCAAGAGACCATGTTTTCCTGTCTCACTCCCAATATTTCTTGTGTAAAGTCATTCTTATCTACTAACAATAATTTGAAACTTCACTCATTATTTGAAGAGAAATAAAATTTCTTAAAAATGCATGTTAATTCACTTTATTTTTTTTTCCTTAGTACATAAACCAGTAGTCATGAGTTCTGTATCCTATTTGTGTTTCTGATGTGGACTGAACACTAAACTCGCTCTGTGCTTCAATTTATTCCTCACAAAAAAAAGGATAAATGAGGCACAATAGGGAGACTGTACACTGCAGTGGGTGCTTGTATTGGATGCTGTACAAGTGCAGGATCTTTGTGAGTGCTTGACTCTTGTATTGAAAAGATGCTACTCAAACTTTTGCTAATCTGATTCAACAACGCCTTGTGGGCACACAGCACCAAAATGGTGCACAAAGGCTCCATTACCAACAGAAGCCAAAGGTAGATTGAATGGACATAAAATCCTGTCTTCCCTGGTCATTATCTTCCCATAGCAATAGCAACATAGATGTTATTATTTTCTCTCTTCCATAGGGTCGACACAACTTTTCTTTATCCTAACAGGGAATTCATAAGAGGCACAGAAAGGCCTTGGACTGCTTGCTCGTGCATCAGACTAAACTAAGCTCCTGACTACTTTTGGAACACGTTGCTCTTCATGCAAGATACAACATCCATTACAGTAATGTCCTTTTCCTCCATTATTTTAATGCAAATTTAAAAGGAAAATAGCCATGTAACAGTGCATTTTGTACATGGTTGGTTTTCCATTGGACAGAAACGAAACTTAGTAATTTTTATTAGTTAATTTCAGTATGGATTTCATTGTAATTAGCATAAATTCTATTTCAAATAATGTTGGAATTTACAGTGCAGAAAAAAAATGCGAATGATGTGTCACTACATGTATTTTTTATCAAAACATTTAATTGCACATAAAAATACATCACATTTGACAGATGCAAAATAAACTCTAGAAAAAAAGATACTGATTTGTTTTGTGTGTCTTAAATGAATGTCAAAAATAGCTCTTAAACATTTGTTTCATCTTGGGAAGAGACAGGGAAAGCTACTTTGCTTTAGCAATTCACTCTATTGAATCATTTTGGGATGATTTTACTGGGTGTGAGGAGGTTGTGGATATCCTGGATAGCTGAGGGTTTAAATCACCCTCTGGCACTTGAAATACTTGTCTCTGAGTGTAAGGCTGTGTCTATGCTGCTAACTGAAACAGGGCCAGGGACCATTTTTGTTGAGGAGGACAAAAGGAGTACTGCCTGGCTGCTGTCCAATCTATACAGTGCTTGGCCATAGGTCTCCCCTTGGCCCCATGTGGTGTACATCTGGACCCAACACTTAATTATTTGTTTTTATGTATATTTTTTAGTTCAAATAACAGAAGAGGGTACAGTAATATGAGGGTTATGTTTTGGCTCATTAGAACAATATTTAAACATCATGAAATTGAGGACGTGTTGGATATCCTGGCCTGTGATGTGAAGGTACCAAGGGAGTTTTCAAGATGAAGAGTCTCCTGGAATAATTTGGAAAAACTGTGTGAGATGGAGTGAACTAAATCTGGTTCAATCCTATCCTGACACAGAGAGCATGGCCCTGTCATGTGGTACCCCTTACAGATATTTCTTAGAGTAGAGATGTTCATACCAAAACCATGTCAAGAAGCATGCTAACAGTTCAGCTCTGGATGATCAGTAGAACACTGCTTAATCCAAGGTCCTATTTTATTTAGCAGGTACAAGGAGAGCCAGTTTTGTATGGATGTCAGTCTTCTTCCCTGAAAAATTTTTACTTTTGTTATATAAACACGCCCATTTGGGTGTAGTAATAGCTCTATAAAACTGCTCAATATCAGCAGAGATTTTCTTGTGTACCAAAGGGAAAAGATATAGTGATCTACCCCTGTCCATATTAGGGTCAATGTACTGCTTTAACTGCTAGATCAGTATCTTTTAAGAAACAAAACAATGTTCCCACTATGGCATGTAACTTTAATGGGGGAGAAAAAAATCAAATACTTACTAAATAATAGTCAGTGCAACTTTTCTAGTGCTCTGCACACTTGCTGCTGTAGTTCCACATGCACAGAAATGGGACGTTCTTACTCAGTCTGATATGTAGTTTTACTGCAGCTTGTGCAATACTGTGTGTTTTTGGGGCTGTTAAGCTATTCCATGATGCAGCAGATGACTTTGACCTATTAAGTCTGGCTTGTGATCCACCAGGCTTCTCACTGATGGATAAAAACATTTCTGGAGCTCTGTTGCTCTCTTGCTTCCTCCATGGCCTCCTGACAAAGAAAAGAGGTGTTTCATCTTACTTCAGGGCATAGTGGCACAAAATATTTATCTTCAGATTTGCTAAAACCAATATATAGCTCTCAACTCTTGTGCAGAGGAGTCTCTATCATAGGCCTATGAATCTGTTCTCCTCAGACTCAGGGGTTCTGTATGTTTTTACCTTATGAGAAAGCAGATAGTAACAAGCTCAAGCAAGAGGGGCACTTGTGTGTGTTGTGCCATTTTCAGTTATGTCCATAGAAAAGGTTGAAGCACATAACTGAACAAGCCTATTTTCAGACCATTTTTCCTTGTCTTAAAGTTCAGACCACTTTTCCTTGTCTTAAAGAAAGTTATAATGATCAACATTATTAAATTATGATACTTTAAAGAACTATAAATGGAGTTTTGTATTTTTTTCCACATGAGAATCTGAAAGAATGTGGTGATTTTAAAAATATTTTCTGCCCATGGAGGAAATTTCTTTAGACTATTACAAAGTCTTATGTCAGTCAGATACTCGGAAATAGTTCAAGCCTTAACAAATTGCCAGATTCTGTACCTGGGAAGGATATACTGGGGGATGAGAGGCTGGAGAGCTGCACCACAAAAAGTGATCTGCAGGTTCTGATTGTTGGCAAGTTGAATATGAGTAAGCAGTGTGCCTTGGCAGCCAAAAGGGCCAATCACGTCCTGGGGTGCATCAAGCACAGCATTGCTAGCTGGTTGAGGGAGGGGATTGTCCTGTTCTGCTCTGTGCTGGTGCAGCCTCACCTTGAGCATTGTGTGCAGGTGACACAAAATAATGTCATAAAACTATTACAGCGTGTCCAAAGGAGGGCTACAAAGATGGTGAAGGGCCTAGAAGGCAAGCTGTGTGAAGAACAGCTGAGGTCCCTTGCTTTGTCCAGCCCAGAGCAGAGCAGGCTGAGGGGAGGCCTCATGGCGGCCTGCAGCTCCCTCACGAGGGGAGTGGAGGGGAAGGCGCTGAGCTCTGCTCCCTGGGGACAGCGACAGGAACTGAGGCAACAGCATGGAGCTGGGACAGGGGAGGGTCAGGCTGGGTGTTAGGGAAAGGTTCTGCACCCAGAGGGTGGTCAGGCACTGGGTCAGGCTCCCCAGGGCAGTGAGCATGGCACCAAGCCTGCTGGAGTTCAAGAAGTGTCTGGACAATGCCCTCAGACACATGGTCTGATTTTTGGGTGGTCCTGTGTGGAGCCAGGAGTTGGACTCAATGATCCTTGTGGGTCCATTCCAACTCAGGATATTCTATGATTCTATGAAATTTTCAGATATGTGTTTCATGCAAACCTGCTCTCAAAAGTAAGATTTAACACTTTTTTTTGTCAACAAAAAATTGTTGATGTCTGAAAGAAATCAGAGCTCTAAACAAGATTTTATCCTGTCAAAAACAGTCGGCTCCAACATAAAATGACAAATTTTTACTGCTTTTTTTGAAAATAACCTTTTTTTTTTAATTTTATTTTTTATTTTTTTCCTAAGTTTTCTGGGTGCTCCATGAAGCAGCAGGAGCTTCAAGGGAGAGTGACAGGTACTTTGATTTGAACAAGAAAATGGAAGATCTTAACGACTCCAGATACCATAGGTCCTTACCTCATAAATAAATCTGATTCATATTCATTGCTTTCAGCAAGGCTGAGTCATTTCAAGCAAAATGATAGCAGGAAGAAATCTACTTTTTCTCTTGACTGTTACGTGGCATCACTCATTCTTGAAATCATTTTGTGTGAGTAGAAAAATCTTCCATTAGACTCTGTGGAGTTGTAGACGTGGTTCTCTAAATCATTGACTGATGATGTTAGGGCTCTGCACGTGGACCTTATCACAGAATTAGGTCCAATGAGTTTTAGTAAACCCTTCATTTCTACTAATGTTATCCAAGGCATATCATTTCCAGGGGAAGGATTTGTTGGGTCCACTACAAACCCTGTCTACCAGACATTGGTCAGAGATTTTTCAGAAGATACTTTTTGCCACTGTCCATTGTGGCAACCATGATTGTTCCTTGGATATACATGGAGGCACATTCTTGTTTAGTTTACAATAAATCAGTTATTGGAGAAGAATATAATTATTTCATACAAAACTTTGTGGCTGATGAAATTGCACTAAGGCTTACATCTTTGATCGAGGAATCCTCATATCACTTAATCTCTCTAACAACAACCCTTGCTTTTTTTTTTTTCCCTCTTTTTTTTCTCCTTTTTTTTTTTTTTTTTTTCAATCTTTGAATGGTAAAATCTTGGAAATGATGCTTTGCAAAAAATATCCAGAATTTTGGGATGTTCATTTGGTTTCAAATCATTGTATTTAATTGCTTTGTGTGACATTAGGCAATGCTTCTCTGAACTGGTGTCATAATTTGGACATTGAAAGTGTCCAAGTGGTTGATGAGCCTCCCTTCAATAACAATTCCAAAGCATGAGATATTAATAGGTATTATAATAAAATCAGTAATCTAGTTCTCTTTGGCACCAGATCTTTGTCATACCTCTTTTTCTTCCTTCATGTTTGTATATTTTTTACAGAGGTAAGCATTGCTAGAGCAGAAATAAATATTTAATATATATTATTGCCCTTTAAGTTTATTTTTTTTTCAAATGTTATTGATCCTGCTGTACAATCCATTGTGGCTTAAGGCTATAATTCATATATCCACATTTAAAGCTCTGGGTGTGTTTAAAACCCATGTGGCCTTACTGGACTGCCTTTTATTCTTAATTATATCCATGTTAAATTACAGCAAGTCTGTTTAAGTCACTTGAGAATAGAATCTGGACTTCTGTCATTTATATTCAGGAAGTTTCTTCATTAATTTTTGTCCTTTTCTTTAATGTCAGAGTTCCTCCCCTGCACTCCCCATATGTTTAAGAAATTACTGCTTAACTGTTTCTCAGGATTGTTCACTGGAACAATGTTTGTCAAACTGTCACTTTGCAACTTGGATTAGTATTTATCTGTTTCCAATTATGTATTTTTTATTAAATTTTAATGCTGGGTGTAACATTTTCTGATAATGAAGGAGAATATTGCTGTTGGCCAGAAACATAAGGACTCTTCTTTGGCCATAGGAAATCTTTTCCCATTCCATTTAGAAAAGTGATGCAAAGATAATTTTTCTAGGTCACAAATAAAATCACCCCTTCATTTTCTTGGTGTTGTGGTTTTGGCTGAGACAGAATTAATTTTCTTTGTAGTAGCTGGTATTCTGCTGTGTTTTGGATTTAGGGTGAGAATAATGCTGATAACACACCTATGTTTTAGTTGTTGCAGAGCAGTGCTTACACTAAGCCAATGACTTTTCAGCTTCTCACACTGCCCTGCCAGCAAGGAGGCTGGGGGTGCACAAGAAGATCAGAGGGGACAGAACCAGGACAGCTGGCCCAAACTGGCCAAAGGGATGTCCCATACCACATGGCGGCATGCTGTGCAATAAAATGATGGGATAGGGGCTGGCTGGGGAGCCTGGGCATCAGTCAGCAGGTGGTGAGCAATTGCACTGTGAATCACTTGTTTTGTATATCCCTTTATCATAATTATTATTATGATTTTCCCTTTTGCAAGTTTTGTCTTTTTTTTTTTTTTTTTTTTCTGATTCTCTCCCCCATGCAACTGTGAGGTGGGGGAGGAGCAAGTGAACTGCTGTGTGGTGCTTAGCTGCTTGCTGGGTTAAACCGCAACACTTGACTTCAGTGGCTTCCTGGTTTCTACTGAAGCAAAAAATCAAATAATTTGCCTATATTTTATAGACCACACATGATTTAGCTCCACCCATCTTGCTGCTTCTTTCTCCTTCATTACTGTGAGATCATCTACCCTTGTTCATCAGTCAGGTTTGTTAGACTTTGTCATCTGTTTGGTCTCTTTTTGAACATATCCTAAGAAAAACTTCAGTACTTGGACTGTTACTGTATTAGGAAGGTGATTTGTAAAGCTACCCTGATCGATTTCTTTGCTTCCTTTGATTTTTAGGAAAGTGATTGGTAAAGCTGCCTGGATTTGTTTCCTTGGTCTCTTTGATTTTTAAGAAGGTGATTGGTAAAACTGCACAGATTGTTTCTTTGGTTCATTTAATTTTCTTTATATTTTGTTATTTTCTATCATCTATGTTTAGATGACTAGCTATTTGAACAGGAATGCTGCTGAAGCAAAGATTCTGATCCATGATTTACTTGTATTAGTAACTCCAACAGAAGTAAGAAGTGGAATAATATATTACATATAGAACACAGTAGAAGCTACTCATTTAAAATACGTCTTTATTCAGTGTATTCCTTTCATTTCTTTATTAACAACTGTAGGAAAAAAACAACAACAACAACAACAAAAACACACACACACAAAAAAAAAAACAAAAAAAAAAACGGAAGCCTCCAATTTCCTAATCAATTTTCTCATCCTGGCTGGTTACCACTTTATCACTATGTTTCACATTGACCATATATATAATATATCCTCAAGAACACTTGCTCATACCACTACTTCACTTGTAATTGCTTAGCCTTCCATTTAGTTTTAGCAAAGCTTTCAAGAGACTGGAGAGAAGTGATGCCAAGAAATTTCAGAAGAGCTAGCCTGAAATACGTCAGGATCTGATCTGGCTAATCTGAGCACCAAACCAAATGGACAAGTAATTTAATAAGGGGTGAAAGATGTCTAGCTCAAGGTGGAATCAGTCCATTAAGAAATGAAGTCCAGCAGATCCAAACAAAAGATGAAAGAACTCCTACAGGCAACAAAGCTCAAATTGATCAAGCCAAAAACAATATGCAAATCTTCAAATAAGAGATGACGGAGCTACCTCACAAAGCCTGGCAAGAAGGGAACTGCATGATTCTTTTGAAGAAAGTGAAAAGTGCCCATGGTAAGTAGAGCAGAAGGAAAGAGAGTCAGAGGAGGTCCTTTGTTTATAATGAACTACTGTAGCAGGCAGCTGTACTTGAAACTGCATGGGGACTCATCAACAATGATATTGGGATGAGAAATGTTAATTACAACTGAACAGCCTCCTGGTTTGGCAGAGATCCCGGGACAAAGTGGTGGCACTTGGGCTGCAGATGCAATATTTTATACAATCCCTGCTGTTAAAAAATGATATAGTTTCCTCATTTTCATATATTGGTAACAGAGGAAGTGAAAGCAGATTTTGTTTCTTTTAGAGATAATCTCATGGTCTTACAGTGATTTCAGTAGCAGGCTGATGGTCACTAGTGATCTTTTCATCTGGAGCTTAGAAAATTTATCTGCTGTTTAAACACCAAGCATGCTACCTAGGTGAAAGTCAATTCAGCAATTATCGTATTGGGAGCATGGTAGATTCAAATGACTCCACTAATTTATTAGAGAAAATTCATTACTGTACATAATTTGTAAGTATCCTCTAAAGGCAATTATACCGTGAGTGAGCAAGTTACACACCAGTAGTGCATAAAAAAAGAGCCATGCCTGTGCCTGATGAGTATGGTCAGAATTCCCATGGTGACTTGATGGCTTGCCAGGGGGAGAGCCTGCCACCAGGGTTTTAGTGGAATTGCATTGTTCCTTGACTTTTGTCATATTTTGTACAGGATGCACTGAAGACTTTCCTTGTTGAATTTGACCATGTTTTAAAAATTGTCTGTAGAAACATCAGCTGCATGGTAACTGTCTTCTGTGAACTTCATCAAGACTTCAAGACTTCGAAAACAGGTTTCCAGGAAGACATCTTTTATAGAACTGCCAGCATCCTTGGGAACTGTGTATTCAAAATGGTGACTTTGGTGAATTTGAAACACAGAAATCTTTTTTTTTTCTTTTTTCTTTTTTTTTCGTTTCAGACCTTGAACCCACCAGTGTTCCATTCCTTGTCAAAGGGGCATACCTCACATCATTCTCATTCTCCACTGCATTCTTCAGTATGTTCTGCTCTTAAAGATAAAAATCCCGTGAAGAGCTTGGTGATGAAATCAAAAACTTGCTAGAGCATTGTGGTATGGAGCTATTCATTTAATAATTAATGTTAATAGTTTGTGTCAGGCATAATCTTCTCTTTCCTCATCCCTTAGAAATGCTTTTCTTTAGTATTGCATTAACTTACTTGTTTTACCATTAAAAACTCACTGTACTTTAAATCTTGACTTCAAATTTCTCCTGAATAATTGTAAAGGAATGCAACACTGCCAGAGCTATTACACTCTATATAGAATAAAATTAAACTTTTATTAAAGCAGAGGAGAGACTGATGACCTTAACTGAATGACTAGGTATTCACCTTGCTAAGGAAGACCAGTTTCAAATGACTTCATAATTTATTGATGTGTGCATTACTCAGTGTACTAGAACAATATAATGTGAAGCACTGAGGTAGCCAAAACTCTAAGAACATAGCTTTTATGTCTCTAGAGCTCTACGCCAACAGATCCGAGGAGAAACAAACATTTTCAGAATTAGCAAACCACACTTCAGCTGAATGAAGTTGCTCCATGTCTTCATCTTCCTCCTAAACCTGTACTACAGTAAACATAGGGGAATATAAATGCAGCAGAATAATAAGAAAACAGAGGCTTTAAGGCAAGCAAATATATTTCAACTGTCCGCATTTATTCTTGATTTTGTATTCTGCAGAACTCTTCACTGTCTGTCAGGAAATACTCCCCTGCTCTCCAAGTGCAGTTTCCTAATGATTCCTTTATGCTTCTCTTTCCTGTCTTCCATATTAACTTTCCTATGCCAACAATGATGATCAGAAAATAATAACACAGCAAACAACAACAAAAACTCTCTAAGGCAAATACCGCAGGGTCTCTTTTTGATCTGTGAAATAGCATTGCCGCCAGTGCTCAGACCATTCTTAGTTTACCAGCTGGCTGACTGGCACAGAGCAACTGGGATGGGCTCAGCTGTTGCAGAGCTTGCCAGTAAATTTGTTGCTGTATTAGTGGAGCTATTGGCTAGGGTTTAAAAGGTGGAGGACAATAAAAGGGCAAGAATGAGGTGGATAACAATAAATATCAGCCAGGTGGTTGTAATGGTGCTGGCCAGGAATAACAGTTCATGAACACTGGTCCTGCACAGGGATCAGGGCAATCCCAAGCACAAACACAGGCTGGGCAGAGAATGGATTGAGAGCAGCCCTGAGGAGAAGGACGTGGGGGTGCTGGTAGTTGAGAAGCTCAGCATGAGCCAGCAATGTGCGCTTGCAGCCCAGAAGGCCAACTGTATCGTGGGCTGCATCAAAAACAGCGTGGGCAGCAGGTCAAGGGAGGGGATTCTCCCTGCACTCAGCTCTGGGGCACCCAGCATGAGAAGGACATGGACCTGTTGGAGTGAATCCAGAGGAGGACCACAAAATTGATAAGAGGGCTGGAGCACCTTTCCTATGAAGACAGGCTGAGAGAGTTGGAGTTGTTCAGCCTGGAGAAGAGAAGGCTCCAGGGAGTCCTTATTGTGGTCATCCTGTACTACCTAAAGGAGCCTACAAGAAAGCTGGGGAGGATCTCTTTGTCAGGGAGTGTAGTAATAGGTCAAGGCATAATGGCTTTAAGCTGACAGAAAATAGATTTAGATTAAGAGAGTAGATTTAGATTAGATATAAGGAAGAAATTCTTCATTCAGAGGGTGGTGAGGCACTGGAACAGGTTGCCCAGAGAAGCTGTGGATGCCCCATCCCTGGATGGGGCTTTGAGCAACCTGGTTTGGTGGGAGGTGTCCCTGCCCATGGCAGGGGTGTTGGAACTAGGTGATTTTTAAGGTCCCTTCCAACCTCAAACCATTCTATGATTGATTTTATGATACTAGCAGTTATGTTACAGTTACTCCTATAAATTACTTTATAGTGGATACTTCTCAGTCATAGGCTTAATCTTAGAGTATGATTATATGCCCTTAACAGTAACAGTAACAGCCATTAGAGAATCTAAGCAGAAATGTTAATCATATTAGGAGCCATGGATGAGAGATACCTGGGAAGATTTGCATGTATATCATCTTTTATCCTGTATAAACTGTATGAAGTTTATATTGTATGCTTCTGCTTAAACATTATGGACTAACAAAAAATCAGGTTATAAAACACAAGAAAGTTTTATACAAACATGAGCTAATTTGAATGATGTGATCAGAATCATGCTGATGCCACTTAAAGCTAGAACAATCAAATAATTTCAGAGGACTTTAGAGGGAGTGTGCTGGAAGATACTAAAATATTCTTGGCATTGTGGTTATTTGTACATAAGTTTTGTACATTGACATGGCTTCAAAAACTGTCAGTGTGCCCTTCTGTAGCAAACTAAATGATCCCTGTCAGGATGACCCTTAAACATGTTTATCAGGATGGTTTGTTTCTTGATCCATTTCAGGCCATGGGGAGGGCACACACAGCCAGAGGATCAAATTGAAATTATCTCATTTCACATTATGCCTGAACTTAAGTGCATGAAATTAGGCAGTAATCTCCAAGCCTTTAAAAGCACCTGTCTCTTTTCATTGTTTCTACACAGAGGCTGTAGGAACTCACAGGCATCTTATTCACAAAGTCACTACAGTTGGATGAAAGTTAGCTTCCAATGTTAGATGCACTGTGACCTTTCCATACCACCTGAGATATCACAGCTACTACAGATTCTATGTATCCACAGCTACTACTTTTCCTATGATATAAAAACACAACAAAATGGGCATTTAAAGCATGATTTTATTCTGATTCTTGCCGCAACTTGCTGTCAAGAAGGTTGCAATTACTTCATTTTAAATAATGTTGTGATTATAAAATAAGTGTGATAGAAGGTAGATGAAACTTCATGGATGCTAGGACAGGTCTATCATCCACAATAGGCTTAAGGTGAGGCATAAAAAGTATAATTATTTGTACCTGAAACAATAGGATCCCTCACCCAAAACACAGAGCAAATGGGAGACCAAAGGCAAAGTGGGGGCTAGGAATTTGCTGGGTATTGTTTGACGGAGGTGTGTTTCAGGAACACCTGAATACTTTCAGAAACAGAGAAGAAGCAGGCAAAAGATAACAAGAAGAGGTAAGAATCATTAATTTGAGAGGTGGGAGGAGAATTCATTGTAGAATGAAAGTTAAAACTGGGCAAAGAAAGAGCCTTTTATTGTTTAACTGTAATAGTGTCTAAGAAAATTGAATTTTGTGTGCATTAAACAGGTCTGTAAGAAAGAAATATCTGACCACAACACCAAATTCCCTCCTGGTTTTGAAATGTTTGGAAAGACCCATATAATGGTTAGCTGCAAATGTCAAAGGAGGCTAAAATAACATGAATGAATATTCCATCCTACTTGTTAAGAACTCACTTTAAAAATAAACCAAAAGCATTAAGATACCTTGAGAAGGTTTTACTTTTACTTCGGAGCTTGAGTTCAGATTCTCTGATTGCCTTGTATTCCCAAGTAAGTACGTAGAATTTGTTTCCAATTGACATACAATTAAGATTAAATTGAAAAAATGTCTCTCTTTAACCTTGGTTTTGAACTAAGCCACAAATCTGCTTTAAATCTTTCAGCCTTTATTTTATTTCAGCCACTTTGGGTAAGAGAATGTGCTTGTGAAACATGGGCCGTCTTGGGGTTAGACATAATACCTTAGAAACAGGTGAATAGTAATTGGGATGAATGCAACCGAGACCCTTGTGAAAACCTCATAGCTAAATTGAGAGAAAAGATGGGTGCGTTGAGACATTTGTATCCTAAATTTTGAACAAGGTGATTCTGTGAATGGCTAAACAGCTGTCCACATTGAGAAACACAAAGAGTGACTTTGCAATTAAAAATGAAGCAGTTAGTACTGTCTCTGGGGATGCTCTAGAGATGTGATAAAACTGATTCATATGAGTGACAAACCCACACGTATGATAGGCAATTTCTTCTGACACCTCTATCAGCACCAGAGCAGCCACTGAATAAAGAAATGAAGCTGTCAGAGATGGACAGATTGCAGGAATGTGTGGTGTTCCAATTTCACCCACCAAACCACATATGCAATGTTTTGAGGAAGAAATTTGAGTCACATATATTATAGAAAGTGTACTGTTAAATCTGTTTAACAAGAATGAGGACTGCTGTCATCCAGCATAAAAGTCAGGGAAGAGACCATTTAATTTATGAATAGGGTCTTAGTAAAGATTTATATTGCTAGGATAGAAAGTACAGCTATGATCTTGACCATCTTCTAAAGATCTCTCTCTCGCTGCACTGGACTAGAGAGGGAACCTAAAATGACTAGGTTGCTAAAATATTAAACATGTATAGTTAAATTGATTAATTAAGGCCTGAGTGCCAGGAGAAAGGTGACAGGTACCCCTCTGAAAGGAAAGACTGTCTGTCAGCCTGGGGGAAAAAAAAGAGAATGAGGAGTGGGAATTGCAATTGTATTAATTTTCTACTCTTGCACAAGGAAAGAAAGGAATAGAAGGGAAAAGGGTGTATACCTTCATATCCAGCAAGACCTGGTGAAGAAGCCTCCCTGACCCAAGGCAGAGCGTAAATGGAAAGGATACTCAGCAGTTTCATTAGACAAGAGAGGGAAAGCCATAGTGTAGAAGAGAGTTTGTGGATACCGTAAAAGGGTTATCTCACGAAACACAAGAAATCACTCTGGAAGTATTCACAGTATCACAAAGCTACATAGCTACATTCAGACTATTCTTAGCTAAAAATTGCTTTACAAAGTTTTCAGCATCAAAATACAGGCAGATTTGGCTGCAATTACACTGTAGCCACCCTTTCACTACTTCTTAAAATTGCATTAATACAAAGCTATATGATTCCAATCAAGTTCTGGGATCTATATCTTTTGTGTGGTACTTCAGATCAAGCCATCTTTCTTTCCCAAGATACACGTATTTTTTCACAGAAACAAGATAGTGTATGACTTTTACGTTTCCCTGGACTCAGGGCTGTGAGAAACATGCACTTCATTACAACATTGGAATGGCACAGGTGCCAGACACCATCAGCCATTCACTAAGGGTGCAGAGAAGGTTATCAGGGAAGTATCACAACAGGTTATTTTTCAAAACCTCTTCTAGTAATCTGGCTCAAGATCAGTGTAAGGGTTTTCAATTATTAATGGACAGCATGCCTGGAAGTAAGTTCCATTTATTGCTTTTCACTTGTGTGCTGTGATTGTTTTTTCATTTTTCTCAGAAATTGACAATCAAATCTATTCCAACCAGCAGGGAAAAATAAAAAATAAATTAAAAAAAAGAGGATTTTATTACAGAATTGCTATACCTATAAGGTCTATATTAATTAGATAATTCTATAAGCTGAAGTGAGATGTTATGTGCACAAAAGTAGTGATTAGAGATACTTTGGAACTTTTCCAGTCTGACATAATTTTAATATTTTAGTGGGAAAATATTTTTAAAATACATATATTATTAATCTGATAAGCAGAGCAGTTTTCTTCCACTGAAGCAGTATGTTTAAAGGAGGACTTCCACCAGGAAAGGTCTGTTTGCAATTTAGAACCAGTGCAGTACAATATTTGTGCATAAGACTGGCATTAAAAAACTTGTAATGTATTCCCAGGGCTGGTGTCTCATCGCTGAATACAAATTTTTTACATAGAAAAGGATCACTATGTAGTAGTTGCATATTAATATCTATACCCTTGGCTTTGCTTAAAATGCTTATGTTTTGAATCATATTAGTCTGAACCATGTAATTCCAATCAATAGCATAACCCTACACTATTTACTAAAGCAACATTTGAAATTAAACCATAGCTTTTTACAAATTCTAGAACATTTTCATATTAGGGACTGCAATAGCCTCATCTGTTAAATGGGGAAGATGCTGGATACATACATTTGTAAAGTGCTCTGAGTTCTATACAGAGATCACTACTGATGATTACTATAAATCCATCTCTGATAAGTAGAGCATTAGGAAAGTATCTTCCTCTACCCACTGTGACTTAACGCTATGCATGCACTAAGCATATAAATAGTGATTTTTTATTTCTTTTCCTGTGTATAAACATAGAAAGCTTTAAAATACTGTATTATCATTACATCCACTGCAAACTCAATATTTAGTATACTACAAGGAGTAAAGAAGAAATGTGGTGACTCGCACTAGCTTAAAATTCATCTTTATAATGTATTATATTATTGTACAACCTTTAAAATATACAACCTTAATATTTTATGCTGTGTTAGTGTTTAGCATTATTTTCAAGCTGCAGCCTTTTCCCTACACCTTTAAATAAAACTTGGCATGTGCTATAGTTGGTATGTTTGGAGTACTTCCTAAATTACTTAATTTCAGTTAATTTCTGCGTGACATTTAAATATAAAGTGCTATAAAATGATATAATTAATGATTCATTTTTGTATTAACTTAACAACCAAGTCCTAGATTTAGAAACATAACCATGTTAAAATCTCTTGATCTGGATAGGCTGGACCGATGGGCTGAGGTCAACTGTATGAAGTTCAACAAGGCCAAGTGCCGGGTCCTGCACCTGGGGCGCAACAACCCCGAGCAGAGCTACAGGCTGGGAGATGAGTGGTTGGAAAGCTGCCTGGCCGAGAAGGACCTGGGAGTACTGGTTGATAGGCGGCTGAATATGAGCCAGCAGTGTGCTCAGGTGGCCAAGAAGGCCAACAGCATCCTGGCTTGTATAAGAAGCAGCGTGGCCAGCAGGGCTAGGGAGGTGATTGTCCCCCTGTACTCGGCTCTGGTGAGGCCGCACCTCGAGTACTGTGTTCAGTTTTGGGCCCCTCGCTACAAGAAGGACATTGAGGTGCTTGAGAGAGTCCAGAGAAGGGCGACCAAGCTGGCGTGGGGTCTGGAGAACAAGTCTTACGAGGAGCGGCTGAGGGAGCTGGGGTTGTTTAGCCTGGAGAAGAGGAGGCTCAGGGGAGACCTTATCGCTCTCTACAGGTACCTTAAAGGAGGCTGTAGAGAGGTGGGGATTGGTCTATTCTCCCACGTGCCTGGTGACAGGACGAGGGGGAATGGGCTAAAGTTGTGCCAGGGGAGGTTTAGGCTGGATATTAGGAAGAACTTCTTTACTGAAAGGGTTGTTAGGCATTGGAATGGGCTGCCCAGGGAAGTGGTTGAGTCGCCATCCCTGGAGGTCTTTAAAAGACGTTTAGATGTAGTCCTTAGTGATATGGTTTAGTGGAGGTTTTGTTAGGGTTAGGTCAGAGGTTGGACTAGATGATCTTGGAGGTCTCTTCCAACCTAGACGATTCTGTGATTCTGTGATTCTGTGACTTTGATACAGTGCAATGCCAAATCTCTCCGTTTACAACTTTGCTCATATTCTACTGTGACGTGGTAATAATGATGTCTGAACCTGATCATTGTGTTTCCCTTGTAAGTTAAATGAAGCTCTCTGTTTCAGCTATTCTCTTGAGAGCAAAATCCCTCTCCTGGGACATGTGATGATGAGATGCCTGACAAAAGTACACCTTACAGGGATACTTTTACTTTTACATTGAAACCTGAGTGCTTAGCTGATTCAAAGTCCTGTTACTCTCACCACTGTATTGTATAACTAGGCACATGGGAAACTCACTGATAATTTGGCACAGCAAATGGAAAAATGGCAGTATTTCAACAGCAAGCAAAAAATAAGCTGGAAGACCAGATTCTTCTGAAAAATACCCCTTTAGAAATGTTTGAAGTGTGATCCAGGTTAATCACGTCATATCACTAACTAGTTACGTAAATCCAATTATTCACTCATAAAACCCATTTCTCTAAAGAAGTGAATTCCTTTTATGTAAAGAAAAAGTTGCAGGTCCTTGTCCAGAGCTAACCCATTTTCAATCATATGGATTTCAGAACCCTTTAACACAGAATCTGTGTTTATACTGCATAATAGTTACTGTAGTGAATAAAGATTTGAGAATCTGTTAGGTGAATACATTTGATGGATTAGGAAAAAGTTTTTAGAAATTATTGAAAAAGGCAACTTTTTTAGTCCACCAGGTTGTAAAACAACATGTGTGTAAAACAACACTTTGCAGATGCACGAAGGCATATAAATCCAAACATACAATCTCAAAAGCAACTAGTTCAGCTGTCATTGATCCCTGAATGCTTCTCTGCCTTGCCTAAAAGTTTCTCATGTCAACAGGCCTGGAAGACTACGCTTTCTCTCCGATTTAACCTGCAGAGAAACTAGAGAGACAGGTAGTAAAGTTTCCAGACTGAAACACTGGGATATGAGCTAAAATAACCCAGTAATCTGAGAGGTTTCCTGACACACAGGGCAGTTGGACGTGCTTTTCTCTTTAAAAGAAGGATGTGCAGCCACTTCTCTTTCATATAGTATCTTTATGCAGAGCTGCCAGCCTGAATGTGAGACTCCTCAGTTCAGAGGCATCTAAACTTATCTCCAGAAAGCAACATAATTACAAGACTGAAGGGTATTTGTCTTAGCCACCTCTCCTATTCCTTAAACTAGATCATTATACACTGGACTAGAAGTTTCCTGGAGTCAGAAGGAGAGCTGGAAGGGAATACGGAGACACCATAACTTGGTGGTGAGGACTCACTGGAGCTAGCTATGACAAAACATTGTTTTGTATGTCTAATATTTGTAAAATTTGGTTGAGGTTGAATAGTTGCTTAAAAGTTAGTGGAGTCTACTGACAAACATAAAGATCATATAGCTCTTGTTTCTCTAGAAACCAAGCTAAACCCAACAACCTGAGTTACACATATAATCAATTTTGAATGTACTTTTTTTTTAAGCTGTCTTTGTAGGTTTGATCAAGCGTTGGTATTTGATACTATCAAATGCAACACTGAGAAAAAGAAATCTATTCTCCACTGGAGTGCCAAATTTAAATAGTTTAACATATGCTAATATATTCTGCACTTTGTTTACTATTTTTTTTATTAACTATCTGTCTGCTATTACATTCTTTCCTTAGAAATTATATGTTTTATGATGATTTCTCAATTCTAGTCCACCAAAATGATGTATTTTTTTGTTTGTTTTTGTCATTACTGGATTTCATTCTTACAGGTGTCAGATTATTTATTTTTTCAGTTTTGATACCTTACTCTAATAGATATCTTAAGTTATTAATATTTGCTTCTTGTCATACAAAATGGTTTTCCATTCAAAACCTAAAGTTTATTCATGTCTCTGACATATGACCAAACAGATATTAATACATTGCAAACTCACAAAAAGTTATAGTTATTATACCATTTATTATTTATTATCATATTGATGTTATATATTATTATTATTTATGTATTTATACCATTTCTATACATTTATTATTATACCATTTGCCAAACTTAGATTTTAACAAGCATGCTAATATTTACATCTGCTTTGCAGCAAAACTAAGAAAATGTTCAACAGAGTACACAAAACTGGTGGTAAGGAGAATGTAATGCCCATTATCATCACCAGTCCCAGAGGAAATAAAGATTTCTTGCTATGTAGCAGACAACAGAAAGGGACTACAGTTATAAAGCCTTATGCTACACAAAAACATGGAATCTTAGAAGCGTACTTTTAGGAATACAAAATTTTCACTAAAATTTTGTAAGATACTGTCTATGAAATATATATATCTACAACTGTGTACATTAATCATCTTGATTTATAGAAGCCAGCCTCTTTTGAGTGGTGCCCAGTAACAGGACACGAGGCAATGGGCACAAACTGAAACACATGTGGTTCCATTTGAACATCAGGAAACCCCTTTATTACTGTGAGGATGACTCAGCAATGGCACAGGTTGCCCAGAGAAGTTCCCAGATATTTTGAAAATTTAAATTAAAATTGAATATCAGGAGGATCAGTTCTTATAGGAAAAAGGAAAGAGAGCAAATGCTAGTTTGAAATCTACTATGATCAAGGTCTTAGCCTGTTAATCCAGAAAGGTTTATAACTCATCTATATCTTGAGTGCTGTAGTATCAGGGGTGTAAGGGGAAGCCTTTTGGTTTGATTGTATAGATCAATGAATGGAGACTGTTCACAGTCTTCAGCTAGTAAATCAATGTGTATTTAACTAGAAACCACAATATGATTTCCATTAAAGTTGCCCAGAAAAATACAGCAATCCTTCTGATGACCTCAAGTAATAGCAAAAGCATTTCTTCCACCTGAACTTAATGTATCCACAGGTGATTTTAAAGATGCCAAACCTCAAGCTGACTGAATGTTGTGTATTTGTAAACCTGATCTGTTTTGGATGGGTCAGAGCTCTGTCCAACCCTAGAATAGCAGCACAAAGTGGGTGGAAAGGCAGGTATCAAGTACTCTCCTTCTCCTTCCATTGCTTCTTTTCCTGCTGTTACCATTTAAAAAAAAAAAAAAAAAAAAAAAGAGGTTGGGATGTGCAGCCAACCCTAGAAGTGTACTGTGCATACCCACTTAGCACTGCAGAGGTGGATGTTAGCCCAATCCAACAAGAACAGAAAGTCCAGCACTACAGAGGACTCTTTTGTCTTTCTATCCCTTTCCTTGCTGAGCTCTGGCTCTAGGCTTAGTATCTGCAGTAGTCTCTTCTCCTTTTTTTTCTCAGCAGCCTGGGAGAAAAGCAGGTTAAGCTGGTGCATTAAAGGAGAGGCAAATATTTATCTAAAGGGAGTGTTTGGAGAGAAATATCTATCGAGAAAGAAAAATGGGCTGGAAGTTCTGGTACCTAGATGAATGTGGGGAAAGGAGGGAATCACACGTAATGGGCTATAGGGAAGCAACAAAGTCAGGAAGTCTTCACTGAATTTTGCCTTTCTTTTCCTGCCCCACTACTCCCATTGCTGAAACTTTCATTTACTTTCATTAAGTCACATCTGGAGACCACTCTGCCATCACTACCAAACTGAATTTTGTGATCTGAAGAATTCTCCTAATGTCTATGTTGATTTTTCCCATTCTCCCCAGAAATCTAGATCTATCTGGTCAGTTCTGTCACAGAGAAATTTAATTTGCTAGTGATGGCTGTGGCTAGACCTAACAATATTTTTCCTAAAGGAGTCAAATTGCACTATGCAGAATAAATGCTGAAAATTGTTACGCATTATATATATAGCCGGTGAGATTCACAGTATTAGCAACCTAAAAGTTAGGTGTTCAATTTTCTACGTTTCCTCTATCTAGAGAAAGAGATACATACAAAGTATGATTCAGTCCATTGGTGTAAAAGCAGCTGAAAGATAGCATGCTGTGCTGCTCATCCCTCCTCTCAAGGCCAAACTATAGTCATTTGGTCAGTGTAGGTTTGCCCTGAGGACAGGAAGGGTCTTACAGTCCAGTTCCTGTTGTTTGTTGTCTTAGGTGAATGTGTCTTGATTAGATTTGGACTTCTTGCCTTATTCACTGAAGCTGTAAGTCACTGTACGAAAGTACAAAAACAGAAAAGGGAGTCCTAGGAATGGGTAAAGGACTAGTTGCCTGTTAGCATCTGTGGAGAATGCTGGCAAATACACTAATTCTGATTTGTTTGCATTTTTCACCCATTTGTACTGAAAGGTCCAAAGCTTGCAAATACCTACTCGTGTCCAGCATCAAGAGTACAAATAGTATGGTGGGGTAACTGACTGTTTTTACTGCTTTCTTAGTACACTTTGGTGTGCATGGAAAAAAAAAAAACAACAAAGAACCATGGATACAGCTTGATAAACTGAATCACAACTCAGACAGCAATTACTAGAATATACAAAGACAAAAGCAATTGTATCATAGTTTATTCTGCACCCACTTCAATGATTTCAGATGTGAAGCAGAGGAAATTTGACCCAGTGTTGATGAATAGCATTTTCATCTTTGTTAAAGAATTTCTACATTATTCTCCCTGTAATGGATGTAAATAGCTCATCTCAGCACACCCTGAAAGAACACAGCTTTCAGCTGGTGCATGTGATGTGCCTTCATATTATAAAAAAACAGAGAAAGGGAATTTTTCAGACCTCAAAACTGACTGGCCTCATTTGCTCTTACTGTCATTTGCAGGCAAGAGGACTGAGTCTGCTGGGACTAACCAAGCTGCACCAGGGAGCGGTACCCCAAACCCAGGATTCAGAAGAACCCATGGTTTAGAACAATGCCTTAAGGGGATTGCATATGGCTTACAGTGCCTGCTTGTCCACCTTGAAAGATGGTCATTGACACCTTATTTATTGTCCTTGGGTGTCCAAGGAAGGCTTTGCCTTTTTCCTGAGTTTTAAAGTGGACCCTTCCTTCTAACTAGCATAATCAACAATCACACTGTTTTAATTGTAACCAGCCCTTTTTATTACTCCCTGACACTAATCTCATGTCTATCCAGCTTTTTAACTTACTATGCAGAGATATAAAATATATCTCCATGAGTCAATGGTGGTATCATAAATACTCTATTATGGGATATTAATGAAAGGCCCTGCCAAGGTACCCGTCATACTAGCATTGCAGAGGGCCCATAAAAAGCTAATAAATCAAATTATCTTAACAGCCTATCTACAATAAGCAACATATAAAAACGTGGTCTTTGTCAGATATATTGCTCTGGGTTCTCTTAGTCCTGGAGTTTGCTGACACATATAACAAAAATAGCCAGCATAATGACCTTATCAAGTGCTGCCAACCTCCGTTTATATACTACAAGTCCCTGCATGCACAGTACAAATTGTAGGCATCATAAAGGCACATCTGTTAGCTGAGTAATGCCACCTACCAGATGCTCCATGAAAAGATATAGAGAGGGAGAAGTCAGCAGTGGGGGCAGCTAAAACAGACCGGAGAGATGGCAAATCCCTGGAAACCTGAAGAAACAAGTTGCAGAAACACCAACTTCCAGCAGCTCAAGAAGTGCTTACATTTCCAAACACCAGACAAGGTTCCTAAACATAGTGGCCATTTTGAATCCATTTTATAGAGGAAGAGGCCATTACTATTTTTTGTACACATAGGCCTAGACAGTGAACCTTTACCATACACATACCAAGCACAGAGAATCTGTTCATCATAGTGAAACAATTTTTATTCTGTGAGAAGCAGGTTTCTCCAGAAAGCCATAAACTGTTTGAGAGCCTGTAACTTCAGAAAAGTTGAAGAATACGGCTTTTAACATAGCAGAATTTTACACTACACCTATGATAACTGGGTGAAGTGTGGAAGCATAAAGCTTTATGCATAGCATAAAGCTGAAACCATGTTTGTAACCTGATGGAATCTTTTAGATATCAGTATTTATTTAATCTCAAAATTTAGAACACTTCATTTAAAATATAAATCTGTATTTATCCAGAATCCAATGATGTGAATTTTCCTTTTAATTCTATACACAGATTCCTTAGCTGTCATATTTTCCTCCTGTATTAGACTTTGACTAAGATGTTCTGCTATTTAAAAAAAAAAATAAAAAAGACCTCTTCATTTTTTCCTAAACCTGAGATAAGCACTATATCCTTTCTAACAGAGGGATGTATTTTGACTTTAATCACAGCTGTTCACTGGACTCAAAATTCAAGGAAAAAGATGAGCAGTAATGACTGTTATGTTAAAATATTGCCAGGTTGTACAATGTGCAAGGATTGAACATCAATGTGGAAAAGGTCCACAGAGGAAGTTAAATGTTTTGAATTATTGTCCTCTCTATCTGGGGTCAACTAAACTTACTAACATTGCCAGGTGTCTTCTTTGACTAAATAAATTTTCTTAAAGAAGGCAGCTAGGGCTTCTCCACATGTCTGGAAAACAAACAGGAATGAACAGGGCTAAGCTAAGCATGCTCACTGTCTACTTGAGATTATAGAATTACTTCTTTCAGGCTGTATATCATATATTTGTTATGTGTTTCTATAACTTAGGTATTAATAACAAAAATAAATAAAATAAAATAAAATAAAATAAATAAGCATTGTAACTTTTTTATTATTTTATTTGGTACTGCAAATCCAGAAAGGTAGTAATGCAAGTTGTTTGAGACCTTTCAGACCCTCCCCCCCCCCCCCCCCCCCATCCTTCCATACACATTTCATATTAGGTAAAAAATAAATAAAGAAATAAATATGCAAACCATTCACTGATTCTTATTCACGTAATTTAGTAAGAGTATTGTCAAATGAGAGAGCAAGGTGCACTTTCCCTTCTATCTTTCTTTCTAGAATAGGTTAGTAGCTACAAAACTACCAGCTAAAAGATACCAAAATACAGCTTACAGATATTTTTGTTTGCTATCCATGTAGAGTGACCAAGCAAGTTGCTTATATGAAGTCCATAGGATCATCTGTAATCATTATTTGAAACACCTATCCAGCCAGATACTGTGCACGTTTTATTCCAAAAGGGGACATGCATGTGTAGTGATGTCACCTGCTACCAGATATGCAGGAAAATAAAGAAATAATCATGTTTGCCATGGTATATGTTCATCTTGTCACTCTTACTTTGGTATTACTAAAATCATACTCAAGAACTGTGGTGAAATTATGAGAAGGGTAAGCAGCAACCAGCCAGACTTAAATTTCAAAAGAAAGTGTGCACTAAGGAGGACAAAACTAGCAATCAAATCTAAAACATTCTTTGTCTAAGAAGAAAAGGAATAAGAAGGCGAGAAATGGCACAATTTGCTTACAGAATGATTTGAACACAAAAGCTTACATCACAGCCATGGGAATATCAAAGGTGAAACTACTGAAACCTGAGCTCCCGGACATTAAGTAAATGCTTTAGTTTAAGCACGGTGTGACAAATCATAGGTAATGTGCGTATTGCCAGGGTGATCCATACAGACATTTTGTTTGCTAACAACAAAATTATTGTGACTTGAAATGAAAATAACCTCCCTAGCATGTGCTGATAGAAACAGAACATTTGAAAAGATGACCATAAGACCAGAAGCCTTCATACTGTACTCTGGACTTCATGGGATGACATCATCACTCCTGTGCTTACGACCAAGAAATATTTTTCAGAACTTCAGAACTCTTTCCACTTATTTGATTAGCATCAGCAAATGGAGGTGGAATGGTGGTGCTGCTCATCTGGTCTCATTGATTCAGGAATAAATCAAAAGAAGTTCTATGTTGGTAGGAGCACAGCAATGCAAAAATAGGATGTGACCAGCAGTGTGAATTCTCACTCAGCAGCAAACCGTGGCTCCTGGTGACCTTGATGAATCACAAAGTAACTGGCAGCTAATATCAAATAACAGCTGTTCATGTCTTTTTTCAAGAGACTGCAAGAGATCTTTGCAAAGGATTTCCCTTTTGCCCAGAAAAGAGGTCTCAAACATAGCTGAAGCACCAAGTGGCAGATGAAGAGTAATACTTTCTGCAGTAGCTAGTTGCTAAAGTAAATGATTATAAGGTTCAGATTTTGATGTAAATGCAGTTCAGACACAGATGAACCCAGGAAGCTGCATTTACCAAAATAAAAATATTTAAAGATTTATTAAGTAACCTCTGTTAGGAAGAGTCAGATATATCAAAAATAAATAAATAGGTAGGGAGTGACTGAACTATGAATTGGACTGTGGTTCACTTTTGAATTACTAACTGTGGGTATTCATTCATTTTTGTCTCGTGTAAAATACCTTAGTCCTTGTGGTGAAGTCTTAGTCCCATGAAAGCTCCACTGAAATCAGGGACTCCTCTCCTTGAGGAAGTGTCCACATTTTAGTCTTTTGGCTTTCACTGGCTTTTGTGTTTTCTTAATCTTTCCTGTTTTACCTTGAAATGATCTTTCCCTCTTCCAGTTTCTCCTTTTCCAGTGAGGTGCAGATGGGTCACACACAGTAAGAGGGAGCCCATGCCCCTGGCCAGCAGTGCCTGCTTGCCCACCTCCATGGCTGGCAGCAACAGGGATGCTTGTTCAAGGGGTCCCAGTCGCTGACCTCTTGCAGCAGGCCAAGGGGACAGTGGCACCCAAAACACCGAGCCCCTGGAGCAACCTTGGTTCTGGTGGGGCCTCCAAGCAGAGCCTGACATGGCAGTGGGAAGCAGCGGCCCAGAAGCCAGGCCCTGCTGCAACCTGTGGTAGCAACTGGCTGGGCACCAGTTGCAGAGATCATGGTGGGACTGGAGAGCTGGCTGAGGAGCCCAGGGCTGGGGGACAAACCCTCTTGTTTGGTGGGCTTTCTGGGAGCTTCCTTGTTTGGGCCTTGTTTGGTTCCCAGTCAGCATGGGGCTGGGGAGAGAGGCAGGGACAGGAAAGACACATGCAGAGGGGCACTTCCAGGATTGCTGCAACACCCTTTTCTGCTCAAGGAAATGGCACCCAGCTGGGAGCTCCCCCAGGCACAGACATAGCTGTGTACATTGCTTTGGGCCCACTTTTGCCTAGGCAGTGCTCCCCCCACAGTCTTCCAGCAGTGGTTCAAGAGCTAGGCCAGGCCAGGAGCCATTCCCAATAAAAAGTTTTTTGGCCACCACCTTCTCCTGGAGGGTGAGACTGGTTAATAGTATTATGGATGTGTATTGACCTGTGTCATGTGCCTGAGACAGGACACATTTGTTTTTATTAGTAAAGATGGAGTTTTTCTTCTAGTAGGACTGATGAAGGTGCTAGGGCTGCCCTCTGGCTTTTGCTGATTGATGTCTTTGGTAGTTGTCTGGGTGAAGACCAAGGGAAGTGCTTATTCTAGCAAGTCCTATCTGTCAACAGATCTTTAATTTGATCAGCTTCCAGTGGTTCCCCCCATGCAGGAACCTGATCATGGCTTTGCTCAGTCAGACGCTGAGGTGGGATTCAGCTCTGTAAGCCTATTTCCATTTCACCTCCCTGGGGCTTCTCGCCTCCAGCTATGGCTCCAGGAAGATGCTGGGCTCCTATAGACTCGGTATTCCATTTCCCAGCTATGTGTGGATGTCTCAGAAACTGTGGAGCATCTCAAGGTATGCTAGACACCTATATTTAAGCAGCAGAATCCAACTCCTAGAACAAACCTGAGGATTGTTTTAAAACAGTCTACACCTCTGAACAGTGGCATGAAAAATGTTAATTCACAGCGTATGCTCACTCAGTAACAATAATGAAGTAGTTCTTCTGTTTTAGTTTGGCTCAACTGGGTAAAAAATTAAAAAAAAGAAAAAAAGAAAATAAGCTTTCTATCACACAAGCCCAGAAGTTCAATTTCATGCTCACAATCCTTCAATCCTTTTGGTTTAGAAGAGACAAAAGAAAAAAGAAAAAAAGAAAGAAAGAAAAAAAAAAGCAAATATCGGAGAATCATTTTCAGGAAATCAATTTAAATTTTTAAGCTTGTATTTTATCAATGAGCTCTTTAATTTATATCTGTATTCATAAGCTTTACCCATTAATTATATGTTACATCATGCTAAGTATACTGGGTGTATGATTCACTTACATCACTCACAGCTGTGCACTAATACCACCAGATATGCAATATTTTCCTACATTGACTCCACAAATGTGTAAAATACAGTTGGACTTATTAACATCTTCCAAATATAGTTGGTGTAAAACTGCCCTTACGGCTTGGACTGAAAACATATGAGAACATATAAAGGCGCTACAAGGCTAATTGCTCTTATTAGTCCTTTTTTTTTTTTTTTTAAACCATGTAACCTTTCATATTAAGGCAGTCTATTTTATATTTATTTTACTTTTATGTCTGATGTTTTAACACAATTATGTCTATTAAAGACACTAACAAACATTTAATGTTTTTTTTTGAAACCTTAATTAATTTTTGTCTGCATACACATTACTGCAAAACCAAAAAATAGTTTCATATAGTCAACTTTTATTTCAATGGCTACTAGTTCTCTAATGTATTGTCTAATACTTTCTGGTGGTGGTAATCGCAGCTAGCTTGGACACAAGGGTACATGGAGACACCTTATGCTGGCAAAGGGATAAATCCTGAAGAGGGGTGTGGACATCCGTATGTTAAAAGATGATAATCTCTTTGTCTTTCTCCACCTGATGCAAAACATTGATTATGTCTCTCAGCAACATCATAAAGGACATCACAGAATGAACATCAACATTCAAGAAAAGTTCTAGAATGCAGCAATCTATGGTAAGTTTAATAAACACTAGTCATTTCAAAGGTGCCTGAGAGAAGAAAGATGTAGTCTTATTCTAAGGCCCAAATGTATCTGGGGTGCATCAAGCACAGCATTGCTAGCCAGTCAAGGGAAGTGAGTGTCCCACTCTACCCTGTGCTGGTGAGGTCTCACCTCAAGAACTGCATGCAGTTTGGGGCATCACAATATAAGGATATAAAACTGTTAGAATCCAAATGAGGGCTACAAAGTTGGTGAAAGGTCTAGAGGACAAGATGTGTGGAGAAGCGGCTGAGGTCCCTTGGTTTGTTCAGCCCAGAGCAGAGCAGGCTGAGGGGAGGCCTCATGGTGACCTGCAGCTTCCTCATGAGGGGAGCAGAGGGGAAGGCGCTGAGCTCTGCTCTCTGGGGACAGCGACAGGACCTGAGGGAACGGCATGGAGCTGGGACAGGGAAGGGTCAGGCTGGGTGTTAGGAAAAGGTTCTGCACCCAGAGAGTGGTCGGGCACTGGGACAGCCTCCCAATGGCACCAAGCCTGCTGGAGTTCAAGAAGTGTCTGGACAACGCCCTCAGACACATGGTCTGATTTTTGGGTGGTCTTGTATGGAGCCAGGAGTTGGACTTGATGATCCTTTTGGGTCCATTCCAACTCAGGATATTCTGTGATTCTATGATTCTGTAATTATTCAGAAAACTTCTTCACTAAGCTGATGCTCTACCTATGCTATATTTGGGCTAGGTCTATGTCTCATCTAGTTAATGCTAGTTCACGTGTTTCTGTAATACATAGTTGTTATGCTGTGTAGATGTTACTACCTACTGCTTTTCAATGCACACTTCAGAAGTTACATTTATATAGCCTGAACCTGGTTAGTATTAGTATTACCTCTTTCCTTTAGATGGGGAAACAGAAGGGAAGTGTGATCCAGAGGAGCACACAGCAGGCCAGAAGTCATTTCAGTCCTACTGACTCTCTCTACCATTTTGTTTTCAATCTCATTGGAAAATGTAATAATAGCAGCACACTAAAATAGGATGTAATTGCGATAGTCAGATTGAACGTAACAGAGATTAATTTATGTGGACAAATCATATTCAGTTTTTAAAAAGACTCTCCCTTTGGAAATTATATGAAAAATCCCAACATTGATAACATTTTCTTTCCCACAAACATCCTTTAAATCTTTTCTAATTATTTTAACACCAACCATTGTGAAGCAGAGGAAGAACTGGAATATAACATTCAGTCTACCTCTAATGATTCTGTGTCAGCTAACCTATAATTAAAAGTGAATTGCACCTTTAATAAAGATCATGTTAAAAGGGTAGAAAAAAAAGCTGTGTGAGAAAGAATAGTAGAGTGAGAGTTAAATCACTGAAATCTGTGGGAATTTCCCTGCTGTATGTTTACCTTTTTTTTTTTTTTTTTTTCTTTTTCCTTGACATGCAGCTTTACCTAGCCATTGCTTAGGAATTTTCACCTTAGCTCTAACCATTTCATCTGATGTGTGTAAGTGGTACCGATACTTCACATAAAAGTGCACGAGCACATCTGTAGGCACATGTGAGATAATCTGTTTCATCTCCATAAATCAAACTGGTCTGTAGTAGTTAGAAATTGGTGTAGATTCTGCAGCAAAAGATGTAATATCCTTTCCACAATTTTTGTCATCATTAAATAAGATTACTCTGAATATCATTGATAGCAGAGCAACAGCAAATCCTTTTACATCCTTTTCATTTCAGAATCTTATGGTGGCAAGTTCCTACATTTCAAAGACAAATTTTGTGGAAAAAAATGCTTTATCAACTTTGTTTCTCTCCTTAATTTTGTTGAATACTTTTTTTAACAAATACTGAACTTGTTACTCCTTTGCACACTTCTGTTATTCGGAAGAAAAAAGTATAAAAAAAAATTAAATGCAGGTTTTGATTCTATCAATGGTTGTGTTCAGAATTTAGCTGTTCCAGAGTATTCCTTTTACCTAAAATAAATAAATAAATAAAAATGCTACATTAGATTTAATAATAATGGTATATGTAGGAAGATGATCCTCACTAAAGATGATTGTGGTGTTAAGGAAGCATATGGTGTGCAATATGTTAGAAACATCTTGATGATGGAAGTATATAAATTGTGAAAAATACATAATTCTAAAATACAGATGTTTTATTTTCAGTAAATATTTGTTACCTTCAAGATTTGGATTCTGAGGTGGCCTTTTAAAAAGCAATCAAATAAATGAAATTATTTCTACCTGTGCACCTGTGGTCACTATAAGCAGTCAGCTCAGTGCTTCCCTTCAGGCAGATCCTTGAGCTGCAGATTACCTAATGCACTAGAACAAAGAAACCTGTCTTAGATCCATGCCAGTCCAAGAGAGTCACACCGTGCAAAACAGGAACGCTATCTTTACTGCTTGCAGTACAAAATAAGCTGTTCTTTTTTTTTTTTGTGGGGGGGGAGAGGGGTAGGGGAGTGGCGGGGGGGTCACACAGGGCAATGTCACAGGCTGCCCAGAGAGGTGGTGGAGTTTCTTTCCTTGGAGATCTTCAAAAGCCATGTAGACATGGTGGTGGGCAACCTGCTCTGGGTGTGTCCCTGCTTGACCAGGGGTTTGGACCAGGTGACCTCCAGAGGTCCTTTCCAATGTCAACCATTCTGTGATTCTGTGAGGACCACTTGGCTGAACAGTGCAGAAATGTGAGAGCTATTCACAGCCCATTGAGGCCTAATACTCTTCTGACAGGCAAGAGCATTTTCCCTGTATGAATAGTCACGTTTCCATATTCTACCCAGGTTCTAGGAGACCGTATGGAATCAGTGATACATGAACACAGTAAATTTTTTTCTTGAAACTGGTGCAACGTATTTCTGACACCAAAATGGCTCTCTGTGGATTTAGCTTGAGTCTGGCATGACCTGTAGTAATCTATTGCTAATAAACTTTGCTGAACCAAAAAACAGTTATGAGCACAGATGCTATAGACTACAACACTGCCCTGCTTGTACCTAATCTGTTTCAGGCACGTGTCTCTGTTAGTCGGTTTGATTGTATTTTCTTTTATGGTACAAGAGTGATGTGGCTTTTATGACATACCATTGGAGTATAAACGAAGGACTGCCAAAGAAAGGAAGCATGGTTAGGGAAGAAGCGACAAGAAGAAAGAAAAATTCTGTATTACTTCTAGGAGACTAGCTCAAAGTTTGGTTAAAAGCAGTAAACAAATTGGTTATGATAACCAAAGTAAAAAAAGTGCTTGGGTTTATAGCCTGTAGCAACATGTGTAATAATTTCTAGTCTCTGGTCTGAAAAAAGTGGACTGTAAGCGCACAAGCCAAAATGGAAGTCAATGGATAAGCTTAAGATCGTGGGTCTGCTTTCATCACCAGCTCTTGTCTCCTTGCTGAACAGAGCACTGGAGTGGAGATTTTCAATGCTAAACATGAATTGAAAGCCTGAAAGTCCTCACTTTTGTCTTTCAGGCATTTGTTTTTCTACGCTATCTGCTTGAGTGGTAGAAGCAATCGTGGCTAGGAAACAGGTCCATGCCCAAGTTTAGGCCCAAGCTGCCTAGCCACAGTCCTCAATATGTTATTCAAAGGGGAATACACTTTTCCAGTCATGCCTTGGACATCTTGCACCCTGAAAGGGAAATCCAAAAGCTACCAGAGTTTTTCTTTCAAAATGTGAGAAGCTGCTACTGCCTTGTATTAGACTGGGAAGAAACTCTACACACAGTAGGAAGAAATCACACAGTCTCCTGCAGAAAGCATGAGAAAAGTGTCTCCTATTACTGTTCACTCCCAAACATATGTAGCAGAACAGCTAGGGTGAGTGAAGGAGTAATAGGAAAATTGCCTCGGTCAGAAAATGTGCCAGGAAATGGATCAGAAGGATCCATACAAGAACTGAGAAGGCATCCAAGATGCTGACAATACAGTAGGATAAAACTGCACTGTGCCACTTTCTTCCTGTTTCTTTCTCACTCTGCCTGTGGCACATTGAAAATGAAGGAGCAATCTTTGTCTGTAAAAGCATATGCAGTCTGTTTTAAGTTCAGCTCAATGCTCCTTTCACAAAAGCAATGGTAGCCTAAGATGACATTCTCAGTCAAAATGCAATAGACTTTTAAGAATCAAGTAAAAAAATTGTGTGCTCCTACTCATTGCAAATGATTGACATGCCTCACTAGCTTGCTAAATTACTGCTGCAACAGATAACAATCTGAAAAATTAAAAAAAAAAAAAAAGGTGTTGCAACGTTAGGACTAAATAATACATGGTTTGTGGGTTCAGAAAAATACTTCATGACATATCTCCCAGAGTCTTCCTATGAAAAGCAATTGAAGCTATCTTGGCTATAAAGATTTTAAATTGAAAAATAGTGTGGGTGATGGTGGACGAAGGAAAATGACAAACAGAAATTCATTACATAGAAGGAGTTGTCCAGTGGGATCTCTGGGGACTATTCTTACATCCCACCTTTACTAACATCTCGTTTAGTAGTACAGAAGAAAGAATGATGAAGATGTTAATGATGTTAGTGAGTGGTACTTCAAATTATAGATTAGGATATTTCAAGTATATAGGGAAGTGAAAGACTAAAGAAAGCTCTAAAGAGGTGATAGATAAAACATTAATAAGATAAGGAAGTAATAATGAAATCCTTTTACATACTGCTGGAGGAATCAGGCAGCATGAGAGAAAATAGAATTTGTGTCCTGGTTTGGGTTGGAGTAGAGTTAATTTTCTTTATAGTAATTGGTATGATGCTGTATTTTGGATTGAGGATGAGAACAATGCTGATAACACACCAATGTTTTAGCTGTTTCAGAGAGTGCTTGCACAGAGCCAAGGACTTTCCAGCTTCTCGCATGGCGCTGCCAGAGAGGAGGCTGGGGGTGCACCAGGAGACGGAAGGGGACACAGTCAGGACAGCTGGCCCAGACTGGCCAAAGGGATGTCCTATACCACATGGTGGCATGCTCAGCAATAAAACTGTGGGGAGCTGGCTGGGGGGGCTGTTGTTGTGAGGGTATTGGCTCGGCATCAGTTGGCTGGTGGCAGGGAACTATGTTTTGCATCACTTGTTTTTTATTCTTTTCTTTGACTTTTTTTTTTCCTTTAAAATTAGTTAAAGACTCTATGTGTTAATCCTGTTATACTTCTAAAAAGAAACTGGGAATATTGGTGTGACAAAATAATTATAAGATGTTAAAGGTCACAGTACAAAATCACTGTGGATCAAGGATGCTATAAACCTTAAATTGCTATCAAGGGTTGCTATCACTACCTTGTCATGTTCCCAAGTAATGTCAAGGCTGTGATAACTAGTGAAAACAAGGGTGTTGGGTGATGTGTTGGTGTCGGTCTGTGAAAGATCTTTACCCTAGCATCAGATGCTGCCTTATTTAAGCCACTGCTTTCATTCAGTACGGCTGAAATGCTGGAAGGAACAGCTGGAGCAATAACAAAAATTTCAAGTCCGAAAAAAACAAACAAACAAAAACAAACAAACAAACAAACAAAAAAAACTTGCTCATGGTGTTCTTAGATAAGCCACCTGAACTTTTTGTCCTTTATTCAGTAAACTCAGTTGCAGTGCAGGCAATGTAGCATAAACATGTAGTAGCACAAGAAGTATATTAAAAAAAAACAAAACAAAACAAAACAAAACCATAGCATGCATAGATGAGGGGGTATGCTGGTACACAAAACTGCAGCAAATAAACTCATGTTATTTTTATTTACACTACCGTAGTGCATTCCCTGAAATGAACTGTCACAATTATTCTTGATGAGGATGTGATGCATGCAGTCCAAATTATAAACAAGTCCCAGACAACTAAAATGTAAACCCATGCATTGCAACAGAAGGAAATAATATCGATAAAATTACTCTCATTGAATTTATTGTAACATTTTCCATGTAATGACAAATCAATCAAGCAAGTTATATTTAATTTAACTTTATGGTTGTTTTCTTTTTGAAATCAGTACTGAATAAGATAACTCTTGACTAAGTTCCTTATTCATAGATGTGTAGTTGAATGTTCCCAGTGAGCAAACAGTTTACGAATGTAAAGGAAAATATTTGTGTACCATATGTCAATATTTTAACAGTAGGAGATTTTTTTTCTTTGGTTGAATGGTACATAATATACTGTTATATCTGGAAGTCTGTCCAGTCCAGTAAAAGACTGTGGTTCTTTTTATGTCTTCATTAATAGCATTTAAAATATTTGATTAAAAGCGTTTTTGTTAACTTTGCGTTATTTTACCATAATGAGGCTAAGGTATAAAGTTCTCCACAATAATGTAAGCAGTATAGCTTCATTATTAGTTATGTTAGTACAGCTACAACAAGTGCTGTAAAGAAAAGGAAAACTGAAGGAAATTGTGTAACACTGCAGCAGTTATTTTGGAGTCCAGATACGTGCAATTGGCAGAGTAAAATAAGTAGGTTCAGTGTTATCTTATTTTAGTTCAAAATGAAAAGCTTTAATCTGAAATGTTATCATTTCCGCTCTTTTCACACGCAGTCATTCCCTCATAAAAATTTAAAAGAAGTGATAACAAGCAACTAGAAAGGGATGCTGGAATTCCTGAGGGTGACTACCACACTAGCACTGGGAATGGGATTGGGAATCTTAGGCTAGTGCTTCTCTGTGAATCTTTTTCATACAAATTCTCCTTCCTTTGCTTCAGTATTTGCTGCAAGGTAAACAGAGACAGAATTCTGTGGAGAAATATTAAATCATTTTGTGTTGAGTGTGGTACTGTGCCACAGGGTTCGTGCATTTCTACTAACAGCCTCAGGTTTGTTCCATGCACCCATTTTTCACTTTATTTATTGATCTCAAGGCTGCACAAAGACAAATCAAGACACTTACACATGCCTATTATGTCAATTCCACATTGCCATGACCTCTGCTCCTGATTAATGTGACAGTAGATGTGCTTCTCATCCCCATATTTTCTGAAGGGAAGGGGAGATAGAGCAATATCCACGCCCATCTATACCAGAAAGCTTGTCACAGCTCCCTCTTTCTCCTTTTTTTCATCATCTGCTTTGCGGAGGCTGCAGCTTCCCTATGAAAGAGTAGGAAATGTTCTCTCCTCTCCCCTTGGTGCAGTAGAAGAGGCTCAGCCTGCCCTCCCAAGTGGTGGCAAAGCAGTCTCTCAGGCAAAGACGGGCTACAGTGAATAGCAACCACATTAGTCTGCTTTGGTGGCACCAGGCAACATCCTTCCTGACTGATGCCTGCTGTTTTTCTTTTGCCTCTTGTTGACTGAGAGCTACGAATTTGGGTCCTCGTGACAGCTATGCATGGTTCCGGCTTTCAGATTTTTCTTCTTGGAGCACAAAGTTGGGCACAATTTCTTTTCTAAGGAAAATTAGGCTGCTGGTACAGTATCTGTCCACCTGAGCCCAGTGTCCTACTCCCAGCCATCCGTACTTCCTTTCCCAGACACATTCTGTCTCAGCTCTGAAACAAATTATCTGGCTACCTCTGGATTCCTTCTACTAACTGAATGGGTACAACTAGCTTATGACTGATGTAAGCCTGGCATGGTCTTACTTACCAATGCCCACAGAGTCCATGTTGACACCCCTTCAATCTCCAGCTACAAAAAATGATATATAGAAAGTGGAGCTGTCTTACTCCTGGTAACTCCTTTCTGACACCACATTGAGTGTAAAGTCTGGGCTGTGGTGTTTGTGGTGTCTGTGGTGCAGAGGAAACAAGAAACTTTACTAACACTTGCAAAAGCACG
Organism: Cygnus atratus; assembly: GCF_013377495.2. Classification (NCBI taxonomy): domain Eukaryota; kingdom Metazoa; phylum Chordata; class Aves; order Anseriformes; family Anatidae; genus Cygnus; species Cygnus atratus. The sequence goes on from NC_066362.1 coordinate 165,034,896, forward strand.
TCCTGGTATTGTGAAGACATAGTGAACCACTTTAAACTCTCTCCCTGCATAGTACAATGAGGCAAGTATTCAGGAGTTAGTAATTTCAAAATGCAATGTCAGCCCCAGAGATCAGGACGAAATTGCAATAACTTAATTTCTTACGTCTCTTCCCAGAACTTTTGGATTGAGAGGAGCAGTAGAAACATACTCTGCAGTCTGTTCACTACCCAACAGCAGAAACGTGATTTTTTTTAATGCAGAGAATCTGCATCTAGAGCAGTAAGATTTGGTCAACTTCATAGAACCATAGAATGGTTTGGGTTGGAAGGGACCTTAAAGACCACCTAGTTCCTGGGGTTATTTCCAGCAGGACATGTCAAAGTTAGCCTTTTGCACTGGGAAGTTCTACATCTGCTTTGGTTATTCCACAGCTGAAGGACAGGAAGACCTGACATGTTGGTGTCAACGTCTCTCCTCCAGAATGGGACACGGAGGTAGAGAGTGATGGCTTCAGGCAACGGGAATGCTCTATGATTCTCTCTCTCTCTCTCTCTCTCTCTCTCTCTCTCTCTCTTTTAATAAAATTTTCAAAGTCCCAAGATCTAAATGAATATTAAACAACCTCCTGAAATTCTACTTAAGTGCTGGTATTCTAAACAAAGAGGGTTTTTTGTTTGTTTTTTGTTTGTTTGTTTTTTTGGTTTGGTTTGGTTTGGTTTTGGTTGTTGTTTTGTTTTAAATGTGCTATGGTGTATAAAAACGTGGTTGAATAAAAACAAAATCGAAACAAAGTGCTATTCAGCTAACTCTTGTTAATATTATCTTCAGCAAAGCATGTAGCATCTTCCTTTGGTTTTATAGCTATTTTCTGGTTGAATATAATTAATGAATTGGCTCTTGTAATTACTAATGTAAAGAATGTATATTTTGTTGTAGGGGGAGGAAGGAAGAGAAAGTAATCCTTTCCAAAATCTTAAAAAAGTCTTATGCTGGATTTACAAAAAATTCCAGCTGTGACAGTCTGAGACTATATAGCCCAAAGCCAGTGCCTGTCATTGTATGATATGTGAGCATAACAAAGACTCTAGCTGGCTGCTATCAGGGCTAATAGAGGCATTTTGGCTCATCTACCTGGTAGAGCATTTGTCTGTCCTTACCTTGAAGCCTGCTTGGTTCTTTTCTTTCCCAATGTCTTCATTTTCTTACACTGAATTATACCAAATGTCTATTCAAATTGACTGCCCTAAAATCAACAGGATGCTTGTTAAGATCTATGAAGAATTAAGTCACGGACAGTGGAAGGGACAGCATTTTTCTCCCTCCTACATGCATTCTCCCAACAGCTGGGGGCTAATAAGATTCAGAAGTACAAGACATTAGATTTTTATTAGCTGGTGGCAGTGAGATGGAAACTTGATGTTAGTGGGCGTACAGCATGTCTCTGCTGACTCACTAATGTTCTAAACTATTATGTCAGCTTTCAAATTTAGTTTGTGAACATTTATGCTAAGAAGAACACTCCATCTTAAAATGCTTTAAGAAATCTGTTTTAATGGTATGCGTAGCTACAAAAGACGTTGTATTGTCTTGTTAAATAAATGAATATTTCTTTTCCTGAGACATATTTTTAAATGTAATCAACTTTACAGTGCTGACACCAAAAGATTAGCATCAGCTATCGGATCTTTATCATATCATGAAGATCACTGGAGAATACTTACCTCTCTGTTACATGTTTATGTGTGGTTGAGCTTCAAAACCAACATTAGTATGGATTGTGCTGAGAATGGAGATACTCTGTCACTTTTCAGCATCTCTCTAAGAAGTTGTGAGATGGCCTCACAATTCTCTTAAAGCGTGCCAAGAGTTGCTCTAATTACAGATGATTAAAGCACTGCACACAGTGAGTTTGCACACAGGATTGAGTATGTCCTCTTGCCCTACTGCACCTACTTGTGAATGCCAGAAGAGGAACACTTTGTTACAGAAAACCCCAGATCATTCCATTAGAGCATTTACCCATATCTTTTCAGCACTACCATGCTGAAAACTAGGCTGAAACTGGGAAACTGAACTGAGATTGTACATTGAGGCTGTTGATTTGAAGTGCAATCAACTTTAAATTTAGCTGCTAATAGGCCTTGCAATGCAGCTACATAATGGGACTCAAATCAAACTGACACTTGCAAAGGAAATAGGGTGATTCCGCTCCAAATATGGTTAGGGGAAACCAAAATAAAATACAAAGGGAATCTGATATGAATAGATGTATTCATAGAATACATAGAATGAGTAGGAGTGAGAGGTAAGAGTATAATATGATAATACATGAACTGTCTTTTTAATGAGAACTGTTCCCAAGACAGCCTATTCTTCTCTCGACTTTCTCAATTACGTTCAGAATAACTATCTTCTTGTAAACAGATAATTGCAGGGATCAATATTGCAGCTGTTCACGTGACATTATGCTGAAGATACTCATTTTTAAAAGTCAGAAATAAGCAGAGAATCACTTAATAAATCAGACATTTTTCCTAAGATAGAAAAGCTGAGATATCCTTCTTAGATTGCTAAATGCTTGCAAATTAGAGAATAGAACTCAGCAAATTATCTGTCATTTAGGAATTCCAGTGAAACAAGAGAGGTCTTGAAGGTACCAGAACAAGAAGAGGATTGCTGTGAGAATAGTTAACAAAGAAATCAGGAAAGTCCAGTATGGAAGCTGTAAAATTTTAAACATTATTTGATTGTACAGCTCTCTCCAGAAACCTACATCATCATGAGCAGAAGGGGGTAATATTTTCAGTGATAATTTTGTGTGGAAACATTAGGTACTGTAACATCAACACGTTGCTTCCACAAAGGGTCATTTTAGGTGTCTACAGTGTAAAAACCTTCACCGGAACTATTCATGTAAACTCCTTTCATAGTAGAGAGAAGCAAGAACTTCTAGGACACAGTCTTTCTGGTCTATGACAGAGGTCCACATTAGGGTGAGATGGACTGTGAGATGTGCTGAGTGTCCACTGACTGTAGTCATCACAGACTATAAAGAAATCCAGGAGAATCATCTCAGAGATGGGCCCCTAGGTTGCAGTCCTCCAAAGTCAGGTAAGGTGATTCTCACAGTCTCAGTTTGGAAAGGAGTAAAGCATGATAAGGGTAAATAGAAGTGAGGAAGGTATTTGATTCCAAGATGATGTACTTAAAACACCAGCTCATAGATTTTTCACCTTTCAATTATAGAGCAATCAAAATAGTTGAGGTGAGTAGAAGAGCAACTTAATAACTGTTTGATCAAAAAGCAGACTTTAAAATGGAATGGGGGAAAAAGGCAATAGGGTTGTGGCAACAGGAAATTATTTGTTTATTGTATAAAAAGATATCATCCCCTACTGTAATGATCATTAGAGGAATTGTCAGAGAACTTCAGCATAATCAGAGTTTATAGATCTCCATTGATAAGTTCTGCAAAAAAAAAAAAATAATAATAATAATAATAATTCTTATGTCTTACATAATGTCTGAACAATTAATAAGTGGTTGTTATCCTGAATCCCTCTAAATTTAATTAAATGTTGATTGTATAAATCTTAATATGCATGTAATAAATGTTAGATGTACTAGGTAACTTTAAGGATATGGAACAACTACTTCATTTAGATGTAATTGTATAGATAAGATTACTTAAGAGGATAAGTCACTATGATGAAAAACAATGGCAGGCTAATCACAGCAGGAGACAATTTTTCTCATGCTTCACTGGAGAGGCAGACACATTGTGGCAGTCTTTTGCAAACAACGAAGGAAGTGTTTTAGGTCAAATAAAAATACAACAAAGCAGAATGGTCTAATCTATGGCTTTCATTTCCAAGTGCCCTTAAGAGAGGAAAGGGAAGCCAGAAAATATTTTTAACACCTTTTCTCTTATTTTGGAACACATAAATTTTTGGACCCAGCTTTCTGAACTCAGTGTGTCCTGCAGGAATGTGAATGACTTCTTGAGCAATTTTCATCATTATAGTGCATGAACTCTTTGTAAACTAAATTCCTGTCCTCTACTTTGATAATAGAAATTTATAGGTAATGGAATCACAGTCCTGCCAAAAATCAGAAGTGAGGAATCTAGAGGGAAACAGAGTTCAATATCAGGGTCTGCTCACACACAATTCCCCAAACTACTCCTTGAGATAGTGAAGCTTAGATTTGGATCAGTATTCAATTATAATGGCAACATTCTGGCAATGAAAATATTACAAAAAAAGCTGCATATAGAAAACAGGTGAGATATGAGACAGTGGATAAAGCTACACTGTGAGTTAATTTAAGCTGCAGTCACTTTGAATATGTATTACATGAGTTTTCAAGACAGTGTGCTTTGTCAGTTAAATCTTCCACAGTCAAAATGGGAGAGCTATTTTTGGCCAAAAATGTTCAGCTAATTGCATGAGGATTAGTAGAAGCCAAGGGAAATTTTACATTGCCTTTTGTTTATTTCTAAGCCAATGAAACATAACAATGACTTGTGTTGTTTATTTAAGAAGGGTTTCTTGGCCACATGATTGTCTCTGGTATGAGCCAGGGGAGGGGAATGCTTTCCTCATTCTTCTAACCCTACACCCTCCTTGATTTTCTGCTTAAATCTTAAATCTCCTCTTTGATTAGATTCAGAACCATGACAATTCTGCAGAATACTGCAGGACCCATGTAAGTAACATGTAACTGTTTTTAACAGCAACACAGAAGTGTTCAACCTGGCATCTGCATTGACACCTCTTTTAGGATTGGCTCAGCCTGTATATTCCACTGTTTCTTTGCATGACAGTCAGCTACCATCGGATTGCTATCGATTTTCTAGGACTTTAAATTAATCCTGCAAGACAACTTCAATCAAATTAACATCAATAATTTTTAAATTGCAGTTAAGTTAACAGTACAGCAATCTGTGATACAGAGAAGACAATTGTACATGTTTTGGGCTATTTTTAAAGGCCTTATTAAAAATCATGTGTAAGATACTATGCAACCTGAAAAGCAAATAAAGACTTAGAAAAATGCTGAGAGTGATGAAAAGATAAATGATTGTCTGTTGTGTAGCTTCAGTGAGTTCAACAAGAAAAGCCAGTCAGTGTATATGGACTGAGTGCAAAACATAACTGGAGTTGCATATGGTTCTAGTATAAAGGGAGAAAATTCTCTACCTGCCAGTTCGGCGACTGCCAAACTGATAGGGTAAGTTCTGCTGACTCACTTTTGTTAGTGCTGACTTTATTTGGTTGGAGGGGAGATTTTCAAAGACAACCAAGGCCTGAAATAGTTAGAGGTTTGGCAAACACCATGGAACAAGCAATGAAAAAGGCAGAAACTTGAGCTGCTGGTTTCTGGTGATAGTGTTTCAAATATATCAGTTACACAGATACACATCTCTGATGGAGCTCCATTTGTCTGCACTTTTGGTTTGTGCTTATTTAAAATTATTAAAGGAATATTACATTTGGTATTTCAGGTAGTGCTACCTACAAGGAAGATACCTTAGCAGACTAAACACCCCTAATGCATGCTTGAATACACCTTTTCTGTCTGTTTTAACAGTTGAGATTCTGTCTTGGCATAGGAACCATGTGAAAACACTATGTCTCTTAAATCGCTCATAGACCTCCAAGGCAGAAATAGCTTCAGCATGAATGTGGAAAGAGGTCTATGCAGCTGTGCGGCTGCATTTGCTTTATGTGACATAACCTGCAGAGGATGCACTGAATTTGCTAGTGTTAAGGACCACTCCTCCAGGTTCCTTCCATGCTGGCATGCGTCTGTTTTGCAACCTTTTCCTCAGGTCAACTCACGCCTGGCAGAATAAAGCACAGACTCACTAAAATGCATGTAAACCTGTGTGCTTTGGTGATGTTTCCAAATATAAGCTGTGTTACCACTCATCGCAACCAAAACAGTTCTTCATTAAGAGCAGTATAAGACTTATCACAAGTATTTACAGAGTCTCATATTGCCAAGCGACGTTAACATCTTCAGTCAGTGCACTAGTTTTCCAGCTGCTGTAAATGGGAGTCGCTTCTCAGCATTTTAGTAGAGATGTATTGATTTACACTGATTGTGGAACTGGCTCAACACATCTACCTGTTACAGTGCTAACGATATTTCATGAATAAAAATGTTGGCTGGCAGTGGATGATGAAATCTTCAGGATTTATATTGGGCTCTTCTCTTCCAGAATGAATTGCAGAAGCTGAACGTCTGGTGATTCACATCCTGATCCTCAGAGCTCTCTACCATGACAAGGCTCCCAATGCATAACATTTTGTGAAGCAGATAGTTTGCACAGGGAAGAGTCTACCTTTTCTATGTAATTTTCTTTTAAAATATTAAACTCACTTTTCATCTCTGTAGCACAAAGACAAAAAAATCAAGGCTGTTAAGCAGCCTTTGTTGCAACAGTCTCTGTAGTGTCTAAGCTCCCTGTAAATTTGCCTGGATTTGAAAGAATGTCTGGGAACGAAGACCTTCATGTTGGCTTTGATAATGCTCTTGTACAAGCAGCTTGCTTTGGACACATGTCAGAAAGTGAAACCCTATAGCAGCAACTTTAACACCAAATGTGGCTGCTCTTTTAGGAGCTGTTGGGAAGAATTGTGGGCTCTGACAGTTTAATCCTGCAGTTTTCTGAGTACGTCTCCATGTGGCTGAGTGCCATCCTTTCACATAACATTCAGTGAGAACAGAGGGCGCTGGTACTTCCAAGAGATGTAAATACCTTGGAGGATTGGGCTCTAATCTTTAGTCAAGACAAATCACCAATGGAATTTAATGTGAGTTTGGCCTGAGTAAAGTCATGGGGTGGGGTGGGGACATATTATCTAGCTGTGATTTAATAAATAGAAGGCCCTAAGCCAGATTTTTTTTTTTCTGGTTCATTCTTGTTGCTTTGTTCTCAGGCATCACAGATCAGATTTTAAAATCAAGACCTATTTTCAGCTCTCCTAAGTCTCCCACTTTTTGGTACTGTGCTAAGAGTTATGTCTGAAAAAACCTGTGCCACTCACTTTACTGAGAGCACTAGACATCTAATACTAGCGTTGTCAGTGAGAACATCTTGGTGTAGAATGATGCGTGAGTGACAAGAATATACCACAATTATTTTGTGAGAATGAAAGAAGGAGATGGGGACATTCTTGAAAATTTTGAAGCTGATAAAATGTTCATCTACTGACTTGCAGAAAAGACTGGAATGTAGTGAAGCCTCTAGCAGCATACTCTGGTACTTATATTGGGTTTTAGGGTTGAAGAGCAGATGACATATGAGTTGTATTTACTTTGAAATACACATAGAATAAAAGCTGAGAATGTTATTTTCTACTTGTTGTTTTCTCTCTGCTTTGTGGGCTGGCACTGCATTGCAGACTGAAACATCTGGTGTTTGCTTTGTAGCATGTATGGGGAAAAAAAAAAAAAAAAAAAGGCAAAGACAGAGTATTAGTATAATCCAGGGGTGTCATTCAGAGAACTGGGTAATGTTTCCCAGTCCTTTCTTTCCAGCCACTGCAGAAGTATCTATTATCACCAGCCCAAGACAGATCTCAACAGCCAAGAGCAGCAGCATCCAGCCCCCAAAAGCCCTTGCAGAGGTATGTAAATCACAGACATCTACTTCACATAATCCTCCCTAATTCATTCTGAACAGCAGATCCCTCAAAAAGCATCAGGAATGAGGTTTTAGTGTCTTAGTAGATGACTAAGAACCAGTATGCCTCTGCAAAGATGACAGCAAATCTATAAGCAATGGATAATGCAGACTTCAGTTCAAAATGTGGCCTGGAGCCATAGGTTGGTCATTTTTCAGGGCAACTGGACAGTTTTTGGAAAGCTCAGCAGCTGGGGCTGTCAAATATGCAGGGAAACAGTTCTGATGCAGGCTGAGGTCAGTCACACCAGAGCAGGACAGCCTTACGTGACGTGTTTCAGACTGTACGTCTGCACAGTTGACCCATGTCTCTTCTGAGCAATTCTATGTTCCTCTCATGGTATGTGACGTGCCTCACACACTGCACATGCAACACAGGCTTGTTCAGGACCACTTTTCTCTCCAGGAAGGTACAGACCTCCAATGGGCTCTGTGTTCAGGACCTCTACATACTTAAGAAAGCCTGGCATCTTGCCTCATGTGGAAATACAAGAGGGTCAGTTTCCTAATTTCATTTGCCCTTCCAAATCTCAGTGGATATCTTTATTTATGCCTCCGATGCTTCTCAAAACTCAAAATAGAAAAGGTGTATGTAGGCTAAGAGATTAAAATGTCTTAATACATGTGAAAATTACCATGGGTTGGGAGTCTCAGCAATCATAATTATTACAGAAATATAAGCAAAAGATTGACTTAATACAGTGCCAAGATGGTACCCAGGAGCAGTTTGGGGGTACACTGCATCATTACAATAATTTTCTTCCCGCAGTCTTCTAATCCAGCCATCTCACTGGTGTCTTTAAGTACTCAGTGGGCTAGCAGGATAACTAAAGGTAGCTTAGGAGATATGAATTATTGCTACAAAACAATTTGTTGGCTCAGAAGATTACAACCTCACAGGAATCACTTATCCAGAAGAAATTGGCTGCTGATTAATGACAGTCTGTGATTCTTGATATTTATAATTTTATATTTATGAAGCAAGCAAAAATGTTATCCATGTTATCAACCATTTATTTCACCTTAAAGAACGGAATGATTTTCAAATTACAAATGCATGAGCAATAAGATTTTATTAAAGAACATATCTTCCATCAATATTCAGTAAAAAAAAATAAATCATAAATTTTAGATTAAACAAGCAAACAAAAACCAAACACCACAACAAGAAAATCAGAAAGGGAATGTTTACCTAGACATGTAATTTTGGAGCTAGATTGTCACTGCAACAAAGATCCATGAAAGTACAAATTTACAATAAAAATATTGAAACTGCTTTGCTTACAGTTTCTATAAAAGAGTAGTTTGAGTCTGGATGTTAAACAAGGGTCATCAAGGTTAAGATTCAAAATAACTTTAGACATATAAAAGTTCACCATCTAGAACTTAATTCAGTTGAACACACATAGATATCTACTACCTTCTAAAATGTCCTAGAGTATCCAGACATGCGCATGAGCTGGCAGATATGGCACAGGACCTAAAATAAACCCACTCTAATGTAAGTGGCAGGTGGAGAACAGGTGGTATACCTAGGACATCTCAAATCACGCTAGATGCCCACGTATGAGCAACTGAATTGAACCCTTGCAAAGTTACAATTTCTAAAATGTGGACAAAAGAACTCTAATAGAGGAGAGGACTGGAGCAATTTATTTTGTCAGTCACTGTTTTTTATTTTTTTACTGATATTCTTGCTGTCAGTTTACCAATGCACTGCAACTACCGAAGATATACAAACTGTAGATGAGATTCAGCACCTGAGCTGCCTAAATAAAGGTGATGATGCATGAAATAATACATATCTAAGTTTATTTCAGAGTCAATGGAGAGGTATTCAGTTGTCTGAGCATAGACATCAGTTTTTATTTTTGGTCCTGTAGGATATTCGGCCTAGCCTGCAGGTGTCCCAGGATTGCCAAGATATCTGCATGAGGTTAGTGGGTTTGATGTATTGCTGACAAGTGACCTGCACCTTTCTGAAGTATCTTTTAAAAAATTGGCAGGCTACCCTGAGATGTTTAAAAGTGACTTATGATGCTCTGTTTAGTCACCTGTATCTCAGATATCTCACCTGGCTTCCAGCTGCTCCTTCAGAAAGACAGAAAGTCTTCAGAAAGTCTTTGCTATCATATCTGCCAGCCTCATAAGTATGTCTTGAACACTAATGTTGCACCAGATGGCTATGTTTGAGCAACTGAAACAAACTGCAGATATTGCTGACTCTAATGGGAACTTAAACAACTAAGTCATGTGCAAACACCTACACTGAAATGCCTAAATGGAGCTGTCTGCAATCTGCTGCTGACTCCCACTCAGCAGGTTCAGTGAGTTGCCCACATAACTGAGAAGTCTTAAGGTACCTAAGACTCTGCACAGGATTAGTAGGTAGGACACGGGACCCATGGAAGAGCCATGTCTTTCTGCAGAGGCAGCTGTAAACCAGAAGGACACCAAGGCACTAACTGCTGTATTTGGTTCAGTTCAACCCTGAATGTACTCACTATGAATAAATAACAGTTAAGTTAGCATTATTGCAAACAACATTATCTGGTATTTTGCTCATTTTAAATGATCTGACAACAGCATTGCAACAGTTAATATGTCTGTATCATTTCCAAAAGCTAAAAAAGATGGAATAAACAGAAGTTCTGGGCTCCCCCATAGAAGTCTGCGGGAGTGCTAGAAAAGAGAGAGCCCTCGGGCACAGATTTGTTTACGTCTGAAGTACACCAGATGTTGTGGATATATCTTTTCATTATAGCTGTACACTTGTCCCATTTAGTTAAATCAAGACCTTTCTTATATTGGGTGAAAAGTATGTTTGTTAGGAAAGAACTTAAAACATTGCCATGCAACTTTTTTAATAAGTAAAAAATCAGTCAACACTGAAAGAGCAGGTCATTCAAAATTTTGTCAATAAGTAACTGAAGACGTTTCGTGTCAGAGAATCTCATTATTGCATACAGGAATGTGACTCCATGCTACCACACTTCAGTTTATGAGAAATATTGGTGACAAGTCTACACATCTGTGTAAGTGAGAAATCTGGGTTTACTCTTTAATTAATTAATTAATTTTGTGCTGGATTTGACATTAATGATAACAAATGTAAAATAGATTCTAAGCAATAAGCGTAATCTGCATGTTGACTTGGCAGGAATATTCATGATGCAGAAATTGGCTGTCTCAAAAGTGGCTATGGGTACAGTGCTGTTTGGAAGTTATGATAGTCCTGGACAGATAAATGTCACATACACAGTTCTGTGCACATACAAAAGTGGCCTTACTCGTACATATGTTGAGTGTTGCTGAACTTCGTATACAGGGCACCAAATCAACCTATGTAGGCACAGTAGGCTCAGCGTGTCAGGATTAGTGGACATGGCAGATCTGTGGCATAGCATGTGCACAGTATACATGACATCTCCTGCAGAGTTCCTATTGCATATATACTGCTTATGAGATACTCTGTATGATTTATGGGATACCTGCTTAGTCACTATTTTTTTCCAGCAGTCCAGATTGCTTGGTATCCTGGAAAAGCAGCTGGCAGCTGCAAAATTATTGTAAACGAGGATTCCTACTTATTTTTCTTCTCCTTTATTGTATGAATGATTCTTGGGACATGAACTCAACAGCTTTATTTATGAACAAAGAATACTTTATATGTTTACCTACTACATGCATCTTAAGATATTTGTAATATAAAAAAATGAGTGAAAGCTAGATGTGCTCCCCATGGTGCATCATGAGCTCTTCCTCAAAATTAGGCTTGCTCGATATGGATATATTCACAGCAAATCATAGATAGATACAGATATTGTCTTTGAAAAATATGCAGCCTTTGTATCCAAATTGTAATGTTATTGAGTATAAGAATGATATAATTTAACTTCTTATCTAAACTGATATGAATTGGTGGGAACAGAAAATCTGTTTTAACTGAAACTAGTCAAGAGTAAAATAGAGTCAAGAGTAAAATAGTTCAGCTTCCTTGCATTAGAATTCAACAGGAACTCTAGCTAGTCAGCTGTAATATCCTGTTTTTTATTTAGCTTTGGCAAAAATGTTGGTTTTGCATTAATTTGTGATGGTCTACACTCTTACAGATGCATGTAAAGATCTGTATTTTCCTATTCTTTTTAAGTCTTGCATAATGATATTTGAGTGTCCTGCATGTTGTTTGACTTTGGTATGGCACTGAAATCTATCCCTCTCAGCAGTGTTTTGCATCTGTAGTAGTAACACCTGAATGTCTGCGGTGTTCTAGATCTATCAGATTGGTAGGAGCCTGAGGCAGAACAAAAAGGCCCTGCATACATTGACTAGGCAACAGCAGCAAATCACAAACAGGCTGTTTTTCTCTCTCCTTTTCTGTTTCTAGTTCTTCTCTATAATTTAACAGCTGCATTCAGCATGGTAAATTTGAATACGACTTGATGTATATAGGAAAAGCCAGTTTTGATAGAAGTGCAGAGCTCTAGGGATGTGGTATGGAAAGCCAAAGCCTATCTGAGTTGAATTTGCTGGAAAACATGAAGGGCAACATGATAGGTTTCTGGAGGTACATCGGCAGCAAAAGGAAGGGTAGGGAAAACATGGGACTGTTGCTGAATGTGTCAGGATGACAATCTAGTGACAAAAGACATGGAAAAGACTGAGGTAGCCAATGGCTTCTTTGCCTCAGTGTCTACTCTTAACACTGACCTTCAGCAGTTCCAGGGCCTTGAGACCAGAGCTAAAGTCTGGAGCAAGGAAGACCTACCCTCAGTGGAGGAGGATCAGGTTAGGGAACACTTAAATGAATTAGACATACACAAGGGACTTCATAGGAGGCAACCATAAGTGCTAAGGGAGCTGTCTGATGTCATTGTCAGTCCAGTCTCTATCATCTTGGAAAGGTTGCGGCAATCAGGATGGCTTCCTAAGGACTGAAGGAAAGCTTAAAAGAGAAAGAATGAGAGTGGGAAACTACAGACTTGAGAACCTCATCTTGATCCCTGGGAAAGTGATGGAGTAAGAAATCCTAGAAACCATTTCCAAATACATGAAAGACAGGAAAGTGATTGGGAGTAGTCAGCATGAGTTTATGATGAGGAAATCATGCTTGACCAATCTGGTTGCCTTCTTTGATGAGATCACTGGCTGGGTGGATGAGGGGAGGACGGGGGATGTTGTTCATGTTGAGTTAGTAACGCTTTCAAGACCATCTCCCATGATGCCCTTATAGACAAACTGAAGAAGTACAGGTTAGATAAATGGGCAGTTATGTTGACTGAAAATTACCTGCAGTGCTGAGCTCAAAGGGCAATTATCAGTGGAACAAATTCCAGCTAGATGCCAGTGACTAGTGGAACACCCCAGGGTAAATACTGGGTCCAGTCCTGATTAATATCTTCATTAATGACCTAGGTTATAGGGCAGAGTAGACCTTCAAAAAATTTGCAGACAATACAAGACTTGGAAGAGTGGCTGATACACCAGGTAGTTGCATTGTCATTCATAGGGTTTTTACAGAAATGGGCTGAAAAATTTCCATTTGTTGAATGGAGTTCAGCAAAGAGAAAAGCAAAATCCTACATCTTGGGAGTAGCGGACATTATGGACTAGTACATGACAGGGACCAACTGCTGGAAAACAGCTCTGCAGTAAAAAATCCGGTGTTCAATAAGCTGAACACAAGCCAACAATGTGCCCAGGGACATTGTTGTGGTTTGGCCCTGGCAGGCAGCTGAGCACCACACAGCCACTATCACTCTTCCCAGGCAGGATGGGGGAATCAGAAAGGTAAACGTGCGAGAACTCATTGATTGAGATAAAGAAAGTTTACTGGGTAAAGCAAAAGCCACATGCACAAGCAAAGCAGAACAAGGAATTAATTTGCTGCTTCCCATCGGCAGGCAGGTGTTCAACCACTTCCAGGAAAGCAGGGCTCGACACACATTAAGTTTACTGGGAAGAAAAACACCATCACATCCCCCCCTTCCTCCTTCTTTATACCAACTTCCTTGGTGAGCATGATGTTATATGGTATGGGACATCTCTTTGGCCAGCCTGGGCCAGCTGTCCTGGTTCTGTCCCCTCCTAGCTCCTTGTGCATCCCCAGTCTCCTCACTGGCAGGGCAGTGCAAAAAGCTGGAAAGGCCTTGGCTCTGTGTAAGCATTGCTCTGCAACAACTAAAACATCAGTGTGTTATCACCACTATTTTCATCAAAAATCCAAAACAAAGCATTGTGCAAGCCTCTATGAAGAAAGCTAACTCTGTCCTAGCCAAAACCATGACAGCCGTGGAGATGATTAAAGGACTGGAACATCTGACATGTGAGGATAAGCAGAAAGAGCTGGCACTGTTTAGCCTAGGGAAGAGAAGTCTCGGGGTGAATCTTATCAATGTATATAAACATATGTTAGAGGGTTGTAAAGAAGATGGAGCCAAACTGTTCTCAGTGGTATCCAATGATAGGATACAAGGCAATGGGCACAAACTGAAATTTGTTTAAACATAGAAAAAAGCTTTGTTACTTTAAGGATGGTCAAACACTAGAACAGGTTGCCCAGAGATTTGTGGAGTCTCCATCCTTGGAAATATTCAAAACCCAACTGGATATGGTCCTGGGCAACCTGCTTTAGATGACCATGTTTTGAGTATGAGGGCTGGACTAGGTGATCTCCAGAGGCATTTTCCAAGCTCAGCTAATTGTGTGAATCTGTGATTCTGTATTAAATGTGAAGAGACACCTTCACAAAAGTATACAGCTGAGCCCATAAGGTAGCATAAATTGCCCTTTGGAGGTGTTTGTCTTTCTCCATAGACTAAAGAAGGATTCTGGTCAGCCAGCTTAAATTAGAGGTGGGATTTACTTCCAGATTCACACAGTAGAATTGAGAGGTCTACAATATAAGTATTACAATATGAACTATCTGGGCTTAAAGAGTTTTTCAGTATTGGATGGATGAGTCCTCCTCCTCTAGCTAGTCTGTTCTTCCATGGAGAGCAGGAGACAGTAGTGGAAGATGAAGTGATTGGACTAGAGGGAATGGCCTCAAGTTGCACCAGGGGAGGTTCAAGTTGGAAATGAGGAGACATTTCTTCTCAGAAGGAGCAGTCAGGCATCGGAACGGGTTGCCCAGGGAAGTGGCGGAGTCACTGTCCCTGGGGATGTTTAAGGAAATGTTGGACCTGATGCTTAGAGACATGGTTTAGTGAGTGACATTGGTAGTAGGGTGATGGTAGGATCAGATGATCCTGAAGATCTTTTCCAGCCTTAATGATTCTGTGATTCTACGATTCTATGAAACTGTGGTACAGACTGAACTCTGTATTCAGGCCACTAACTTTATAAAACTACAATATGGTTTCAGCTCCCACTATAATGAGTGGAGATCTAAGGCTCAATTTGTTTCCCTTAGCAGAAGACATTCAATTCCATAGAGTACCTCTCTTGATCTACAGTTGTCATTTGAGAAAAACAATTGTCTCTTATAGGCCATCCCCATGAGGATGAGGATGTCTGAAGTAACCTGGGTCACCTTAGGCAGCAGTAGGTGCTTATGTCACAGAATCACAGAATCACGGAATAGTTGAGGTTGGAAGAGACTTCTGGAGGTCATCTGGTCCAACCCCCCTGCCAAGCAGGATCACCTAGAGCACGTTGCACAGGATGGCATCCAGGCAAGTTCAGAATATCTTCAGAGAAGGAGACTCCACAGCCTCTCTGCACAACCTGTGCCAGTTCTCTGTCATCCTCACAGTAAGAATTGTTTTTTCATATTCATATGGAACTTCCTGTATTTCAGTTTGTGCCCATTGCCTCTTGTCCTGTCACTGGGCACTGCTGAGAAGAGTCTGGCCCCATCCTCTTGACACCCTCCCATCCATATGCATTGATAAGATCCCCTCTTAGTCTTATTTTCTCTCAGCCTCTCCTCATACAACAGGTGCTCCAGTCTGCTAATTATCTTCATAGCCTTCTGCTGGACTCGCTCCAGGAGCTCCATGTCCCTCTTGTACTGGAGCCCCAAACTGGACCCAGGTGAGGCCTCACTAGGGCTGAGTAGAGGAGGAGGATCACCTCCCTTGACCTGCTGGCAACACTCTTCTGAATGCACCCCAGGGTACCATTGGCCTTCTTGGCCACAAAGGCACAATGCTGATCTGTAGTTGACCTGCTGCCCACCAGGACTTCCAGATTGTTTTCCAGCTGCTTTCCAGCAGGTCAGCCCCTGACCTGTACTGGTGCACAGGGCTATTCCTCCCTCGGTGAAGGACCCTGCACTTGCCTTTGTTGAACTTCATGAGGAGTCCTGCAGATGATTATGGTCTCTAGATAATTAAATTTAGGAGAGATTAATCCAGATTTAAGTGCATGTATTTGCTGCTTAGAGGTAGACAAGTAACTAGAAGCTTCTGAGGACCTGAAGTCCTGTCTGCCTAAATGCAGGTTTCTAAGACACCTACCTGTTTGTCTCCAGTGACTATCCAGAGAATGTAGGCATTCTACTTTAGGTAGGCTCTTAAGTGCCTACCTTAAATTCACTGGATTCTCTTCCTAGTTACCCCTACGTAGGCATATGAAGTAATTGAGATGCTTTAGGGTATGCCATCTGGCATCCAGCTCTCACTGCATAATGGCACTTCTGTATCTCTGTGACTCTTCTGTATCCTATCTTGTGTCTGCCAGACACACCTAAACACCCCAGGTATCCTAGAGCATTTCAAATGGCACAGAATGGCTTTTAGGCAACTGAATTGATTCCCTACTGTTCTTTTGGTGCTTAATCACAGAGACATTTAAAAACCACATATTTAATCAGAGGCTCATGAACAAAATAAAAGGCATTTTAATGTATATAAGCTATTTTAACAAATTACCTTCTAAACATACAGCAATTGAAGCCATAAGGTGGTTGCTGTAAGTCTATAATGTGATGCTGATGTCTTCTCACTAGATTTTTAGCATGTGCATAAGAGAATGCTATAAAGACACATAAAGACATATATACATCTAACTATACATAATATTGGCATAATACTCCCCCCCTTTTTTTTTTAATCAAACCAAAAATAACACTGAAATCTCATTTCAACAGAAAGACTGGGAAAGCAGACAGGCAAATGACTCCCACTGTTGTAATGAGCTATAATTTTGTGCGCACTTATAGTATTTCCCAGTACAGCATTCTGAAAACATTCCTCCAGGGGATCTATATCTGAACTGAAATATGCTGAGAAATTAAAAGCCAAAGGTAAAACAGCTCTCAACCCTGCTTAGCTATTACAAGAGTATCTAAGTATTATAATATTTTATATAACTTGCTGCAGATGAGGCAGTATCTTAATGCAGCAAGGGTAGAGAGGCAGAAAAGGTGGAAAAAAAGGTAGCTGTAACCTTAATTTACAATTTTTGTGCTTTTGTTGGCCAACTAGAACATTGTTTTTGGGACAGGGCAATAAAGAGTAGTAGGCCAAAACATTAGATCCCAATAAGCAGGGACATTGTGAAATGTAATTGTATTAACACATATATTTCAAAGTTTGCAACTATTATGACTACTTGTGACCTGTAAGTGTTTCCATAGAAATTATTTTTAAAGACAGAGTTGGGAAAAGAACCAAAAGACACTTGTGGGGTTATTCTGGTAAAAACTGTAGAGAAGAGCTCCCTTACATGACAATACATATGTCTCTTTCTAAACAGTCTTATAATTTCACACATTTGCCAGGCTTTGCACTAACTGCTGGAACAGTAATTTAATGTAGACGGTCTGAGCTGGTTACAAAACACCTGAAGTGTCAATAAAACCTAAACAAAACAAATCAAAACCAAACCAAAACAACAACAAAAACTAGATGAACAACAAAACAAGCAAACAACACCAGTCCTGATATCTCCAGAAGCTAGCTGAAGAGAGGGTCAAAATACACTCATATATACTATTTAATCTATCTGTTGCACCCTCATGTCCTTTGCTGAGCCTATGTGTACCTAGCGTCTGTTAGGGCAACATAGACTGCATGAGTGACTACTGCTGTGCAACTGGAATAATCCCACACAATTCAACACAGAACAGACATAAAGTATAACCCTCAGGGAAAGCTCTTCTTCATTTTCTGGATTAGGGACATAAGGTCTTTGCAATCCTTGGTGACCAGAAAGGTTTGAAACCTCAATCGAATTACAAAGAAATCTCTTTTCTTGTCACTATCTCTCAGTCTCACATTTTTCTTTTGGATGATCCCTATTTCATTACTGTAAGTCACAGCAGTTTCCAGCTGCTGGCTCTTGCCCAACTGCCTAGCAATCAGGAAACAACCTGTTCACTTTCTTACAGTTTGGGGAGATCTCTGAGGAATGAGACACAGACATTTTTCCTGCTAGTTTGATTAGTCATCTCCAGGGAAGAAAGCCAGCCTCATTATCGAAGGTAATTCCAAGAAGAAAACCTACATCTTTCCAGTGTTTAGTGGGTCCCAGAATCCTTGTGGAATTTCTGCAGGCTAGAAATTACAGTGCCTGGCTTCACTGAATACATCTGAAACTGTTTAATGGAGAATTAAGGCAGGATATTTTAGAACTCTTTCCATCAGTTTGAAGAGAAACCGATCCAATTAATTCTCAGCTGTTCTTCTACCACTGAAAATACAGGGAATAATCTTAGTTCCACTTCATTTATAATTTAAATGATTATTTGACTGTTTAAATAAAGCTTTATTTTATTTTTGAAAGGGCTTTATTGTCAAGTTAATCGACACTTTAGAATCTGCTGCAAATCCTGGGGAAAAAGCTATAAAATAAATGGTTTATTAAAATTTAAATAAACCCTAGTTCATAGAAAATTCAACCAGACCGTATATGTCAGGGGAAAAATTCAAATCTGAGTGGTTTCAGCATGAAAGAGGCATGGAGCTCTTTATCCCACTCACAAGGGTTGGCAGGTCTAGAAGGACCATTCACAGAAATCTAGGAATGTGCAGAACTCTAGTGCTGAAACACAGCTATTTGCAACCTTTCAGGCACCTGAAAAGTTTGTGGCTTTTACTGCCAGACCTCAGTCACAAAGAATCCTCTTAACATGAACATGGGTATATTCAATGAATATCACAACTTAGGTCAATAGACTGCAAGTAATGGCAAACTGTATTTTGCCTCTCTTGTAGTCTGAACAGCTTGTGCCCACCTCCTATCCGCACAGTCCTTGCCTCTGACTGTTTCTATTGCAGGCATATAATGGCACATAACCTAGGAGTGAGAGAGGGGATATTTCAGTTGATACAGAAGCAACAAGCTTTGCTCTCTGCATTTTCTTTCTGTCTTTTCTCACTCTTCAACCTGGAACAAGACTAGGAATACATGGGCTGGGGAGAGGGGCAGGAGAAATTGAAGTGAGGGAGTGTAGCATTAAGGATGAACGTTTCAAGGAAGTTTTAAGAAAAAAGAGGTTTGAGGGTGCAGCAGAGAAATGATCAGAGGGAAGAGAAGGGAAGGGAAATAGACTAGAAGAAAGAAAAGAGAAAGGGGTGATGCTGCAGAAAATGCAAATCACAAACGATAACCTGACATGCCTATGACTTTACCATTAACTTGTTTCTACACTCAATATCAACTTGAGGCTCTCACAAGTATTACATACATCATCCAACAAAAAGCCATGCTCCCTGTTTTGTTCATACAGAAGGTGAAACACACCAAGACATTCACACTGCCTCTGCTGATCACGCTTACAATATTGTGAAGGATTACGCAGTCACGTAGAGGAGACTTCAAAGTGCAAGAACAGCAGTCTTCCAGCTGTAAGGCACATGGATTTCATGTTCACCTGCACCAAAAATTGAAAAGTGCAATTCCTGTTAGCTGAAGGAAGCTCTGATTTACCCCACCATCTGCCTCACCAAGTCTTATGAAAATTCTTCATTAATTCCCAAGGAGTTCCTCCTTTTACAAATGTAACCTCATGTCTCAGGTTATTCTGTTCCAGCATTGAAAAATACCATTGCTTTCTCCCATCCCCCACCCTCTTGGTTATCAAGTTAATTAGTCAGCCGTATCTGTCCTACTTAATTACTAGAAGGGACCTCATCTGGTTCAAAGCTTCGCTTCCCTAAGGTACCTATATAAAGAAATGTACACTTCTGTACACCTTGGATATTAAAAGAAAGGTTGGTAATGATTGTGTAGCTCTTGTGCATAACTCCCCAAGAATCAACTGGGAACTCAGTACAAAGACTGCAGCATGTGGCTTTTAGTTTCTATAGTTTCTCTTCACAGGTCATATTCTCACTTTAGCTGCCCTTCTTTAAATCTGCCTGTCTTTTTGGTACCTAAATGTAGTGGGAATTGCAGGTGCAAGGGAAATGTTAGTGCTGATTAAGTGACTGGCAGGTCAGAGGAGTAGGAAAGACACAGAGAAAAATTATCTGCAGCTTTCATTCCCCATGATTCTTACTTCAGACAATGATCAGAAATGTTTTCCTAGATGCTGAAAGCTGTGTTCTGTTTTGCTCTAGATTAAAGGGTGGCGCTGCTATCCTGTGGAGAAAGTAAAGACTTTTGCCTAAGACACTACAAAGCAGTACAGTTGGTATTTTCTTAAAAAGCTTAAGAAACACAAATATTAAGATCATGTGGCTAAATGATTCCTGGGTATTACTACACTGAAATTAATAATTTTTGGGTTCTATGTATTAGCATGATCTGAGAATGAAAGCATCTGTCTTCAAAATGTTTTGTTTTATAAAGCTATAATAACAACCCAGTGTAACTCCAGTATTCCAAAGCTCACAACGTAACCTCTGAGAGATAATATAGGCAAGGTGTTAATTTCCTGTAGTGAGTTGTCATCTTTTTTTCTGAAAACCTTGACATAAACAGGATATACATCTTGCCCACCCCCTTTGAACTACAATACTCTTTTTTTCTGACCTATCTGAAAACATTTTGCTGCCGTGAAAAAAAACACACAACTGCTTCAGTTTTACATACTTCAGCATAAGGTGTATACCTCATGCTCAACACGCAAAGAATAAGTAGACTTCAGGAATAACCTATTGACACAAATTTAAAGAGGTACTGAACTTGTTTTATGAAGTCTATAAAACCAAAAATCCTGCCACCTCTCAGTACACATGACTATAACCAGAATTTTCAAAAGCACCTCTTGGTTTGGAGAAAGATCAGTTTTTACATGGCAGACAAGACATACTTTTAAAAGACTCAATTTTCAATAAAATTGAGCAACCATACTTTTATAAGTAAGTCTAGTTGAAATTAGATGGCCAAGAATTATTATTTTTTCATTTCCTTTTTTATTCCTTTAGACAATAGAGAAGATTGATTACACCTTTTTAAAGCAGTAATTTAATGTGATGTTATGGTTTTGTTGAGTCCTATACATGGCTCACCAAAACCATTCGGCTACTGAATGCAGACTGCAAATCCCAGAGACCTCATTGAATGAAAACATATTTAGTATCCTCTCTTGATTTTTTCTGAGAAAGAATATATATGTACTAGGTCACATGCAGTGTCTTGGACATAAAGATACCTTCTTCCAGGATGACAGAATTGATGGGATTGGAAGGTAACCTGGTCCGACCTCTTGCTCAAGCAAGGTTTTCGCCACTTTCTTTGCCGTGAGGACTTCACTACTATATACATTCCATGGAATTACAGTGTAGTTCACAAATGGTAAACCTAAAGCTACCGAACGCTATCAGGCATTTTGTGGGTGAGATAGTCATTCACCTTTGTGTGCACATTTTTGTTCCAGTCACGTGGCAGACAAGGAAAACATAGCACAGCCTCTGGTACCACTAGAAAGAAGTATCGATGCTACTTCTTCATTCAGCTGGTAAAGGTGTGCTCTTGGGCTAAGTTCATTAAATTTAAGCGTTGAAGTAAGATTGGAGTGCCTTGTTTTGTGTTGTTTTTTTTTTAATAGTTTTTCTTTAAGACAACTTCAAGCTCTGTGCCAGTGTCAGAAATATGCACTTATAACAGACAGAAAGATTGATAATTAAATCAAATCAGCTTATCAAAGTAGTATACATGCTTATCAAAGTAATATACGATTTTCCTGCTTTCCCTTACAATAAGGTAAAAGTTCTCCTCCTCTAACTCTATCCAGCCAAGACTTTTTCCCACTTACTCTCCAGTACTTCACATCCATTGTTGGAGAAACCAAGCCACTTTCTTGGTATCCATCTGTTTAACACATCTGTCTCACTTCATCTGGCTAAATTCCTTTAGGCACTCTTGTGGTGCTCCACAGAGAGAAGAAATAAGTTTTAATGTTAAACAATACCCCACAGATAAGTGAAATTAAAGGGGGGAAAAAAAAAGTAAAAGGATCCTTATGAGAAATGAAATCATTGGAATTTTAATCTTGAAATAAAAGGACTCTCTTTTGGTGTTTTCTTTTATTCTCAGGGCAAGCACTAGTAATAATGAAAAATTTTGTAACCCTTACATCTCTTTGAATCAGATGGCCATTTTCAGGCCTATGGAATTGAGTTAACCATTCTTCTACAATATATAGAATAGATAATGTTAGGTAATCCCAAACATTTTCATTTTTAAGTCATTCAGATAATGGCATCTCTGCTACCTCTTCCAAGAAATCTTTCTTGGAGTATTTCATATATGTATTCATATACCATTTCCCTTTGATTAATTTTCAACATTTATATCTGATTGTACCAACCTTAGTTACTTTTCCGTTTCTTTAGCTGTACTTTTTTTTTGTTGTTTTTTTTTTTTTCATTTACACCAATATTAAATAGGGAGTAAATATGCCAAAAGCCAAAGGTACGATTGTGGTGAGACCACAGCTGTCTGCATATTTAAAGTATCTGTAATTAGGATTGGATAAACTCCACCCTGAAAGAGACATGATGGGGTTAACAGTGAGCAGCTATTTCCCCAGCTGTGGCCCAGTGCCAGACTCACAACAGCTGGGATAAAAAGCTGCCAACTGGGCAAAATGGGGTGATTGCCAGAGAGGTTAGGATTTACCTCAAGGAGACTCTTTAGCTACAGTTTAATAGAGGAGTGCCTTGGGAATACTCTCAAAAATGCCTTAGGTATGCTGGCTGGGATAAGGCTGAAGACTATCAGTCTTTTTAAGGCTTCTGTTTTGAGCCACTGAAGGATATCTGATGTGGGCACCAGGCCAGGAAGCTAGGGTCTTTCTAGTCTGGTTGTCCTTACTAGCTTCTAGAGTAGGCCTGGGGAGATTGAACCATTTGGGTATTGTCTATTGGACTCTTTGTAAAACAAAATAGTGCTTAAAGAGAAAAGTACCACGCAGAGGAGATTTTACTTAATTCTACGTAGGGTACCATATTACTAGAGAATATCAAATGAGGGTATTCAAGGAAAGTAAAATGGTCTGAGCATCTGTTCATGAGTCTGATCTAAAAAGGAAAGAATAAAAAGAGATGTATAAGCAAACAGAATACTGCTAAGCGTATATTCACTAAAAGTAAGTGTAACAACTCAAGCTGAAATGGAAAAACGGAATGAATTTTTACAGACAGAAGAAATGTGGAGCATCTACATAATGTCATCAAAGCAGCTGATAGGGGGACTGATGAAAGAATTAAAAGGTGGATGAAGTGTCCTTCAAGGAGAAACCAAAGTAGTCTGTACTGACAAGAAATTATTACCGTTCTGTGAAGTACATCTTATTTACTCTTGTCATTTAATGGTCTTGGCACATAAAAGAAGGTATATGCTCATGTTGCAAGGATAGTAGACAACACTAACATAAAAGAGGAATAAGGTATTAATAGTACAAGACGTTAGTCTGAATATTAGAAATGGGATGAGTTTTCTCTACATTCCAAGTGTAAAGCTATATCTCAAGGAATCTGCATTCCTTAGGGAACTGTAAGAGAAACTAGAGGGAGCTCATCATCAAGAAATAGGGGTAGGGAAAGGACTGATTATATGATGTGTGAATTTTGTCGTAGAGTGGCTGAGATACACCTGTGGAAAAGGTATATAATTCTGGTGAGATTTTCCCAGCAAAAAATGGGGAAATATTCCTGTTGTGTAAAAGACATTAATTAGACCTCATCTTGAATAGCACCTACAGTCCTGATTGCCCAACTTCAAGACAAATTAAGCCAGTATAGAAAGGGATTACTAGGGTGACTGTGGAAATGGAAAGCAATCTTATGAGAAGAGACTAAAAAAAGATGTGTTTAGTCTAAAGCAAGAATGAATTGAGAAGGGATGTGATTGCTCTCTGTAAATACATCAGGGAGGTTAAAGAACTATTTAAAATGAAGTACAGTGTTGGCACAAGAACAAACGGATATAAAGTAGCCTTGAATAAATTCAGATTGGAGTTAAACAGAAGCTGAAACCATCAGAGAAAAGAGCTTCTGAACCTGAATTTATATGGGAGTATTGGGAGTTAAATTTAATTGATTTTAGAATGAAACTAGTTCATTTCAAGAGGAGACCATACAACATAATACTTATGATTGCTTGGCACTGCATTCCCTTGATAACCAAGAAGGTCCCTTGCAGTACCACAAGCTCCCAAAGAACCTCTGGTGTTGAACTGCTTTCCCATGCTGTGATTCTGCCATACCAATATTTTTGAGGGAGAAAGGAGGAGCAGGGGAGAAATACTGATCACCAACCAACACCTCTCATTACCAGCCTCCAAACTTGAGCATAAATAAGTAGCAGCAGATTCTGGTTTGGGCGGAGAATCTTGAAATTATTGTTAGTGTGCTGGGCTCTGCCAGTGTGTGCCAGAACCCTAATTTTAGTGATTGACATACCCATAAGCAAAGGCATTTCCTGATGCTGGTCAATTATTTTGAAATTGTACTCAGTTCAAGCCAACTTAAAATAAACAATGATAAAAGTAATATAAAACTTTGTCAAATCCAAAATAGGTGACACAGTCAGAAAAGGTTCTGTTCATCTGTTTTATTGTAGAAGTATCAAATACATGGCTCCAAATTTTTCCTGCTGTCTACTGTCAAAACTACCCAGCTGACAGAGCATTAGAGGTTCTCTGTTGAAGTTCCACTGCTCTAGGAAACTGTTTCCTGTTCTCACTCATGGAATGCCAACTTTTTTCTATGCAGTTGACCTGTGTTTAGGATAGGGGCATAGAGTTCAAATACAAAAGCTTCTCTCTTTCTCTGTTGCACTCTATCATTTCAGTGACCTTTCTTCTGGACTTCAGTCAAGGGACATTTTTACTCTCATGTCACTGAAAATGTCGTGTCCATTTTCTGTACCCATTTGGTTCTGAAAATACCAAATATCCTTTAGAATGACTAAGTACAGTTACCTGCCTGCTGGTGAACCCTAACTGCTTGGGAGATTGCTAAGTTTAAACTGAATTTTTAACCTATGGTACACTACAATGCTGTTTGCTACCTCAGGAGTTTACATTCTTGCTGCAGCTATGTCATGCACAGAACCCCACTTTTCACACGAACATGTACATTGCCAGTTGTTGCATATTAAAACGTCTGAATAACATTTGTACACAGAGGTCCCTACTGGTTTTTGATCAAGAAGGTAAAGTTGTGACCAACCCCTCGGAGCTAATAGTGAATTCAGGGTAAACTGACCCCAATGCCTGGCTGAGATTTTTCATGAAAACCAAATAGTGTTACATATACACTGACACTTTTTTTTTAAGTTATGAATAGCTGTTAAAGATGCATTTGAATATGACAGTCTTGTTATGCATAGATGAATAGATATTTAAGATTTGTTTAAAGAATGCTTCTTAAAAACTCTCAGACTCTACAGACACGGAGCAAACATTTTCACTGAAGAGAAGGTAAACATTCTTTGGGCTGTGTTTGGTTTAATGCTACTATCTCTAATTCTAAAAGTATAAGTTAACTCAAAACTGCAAAGAACTGTTGCTCTAAACACCACCTACAACTGTTAGTGCAAAAAGCAGTTTAGGAAAAGCAGTATTTTCAGGGCACAAATAACTAAAAATTAAGGAGGAAATGTGATTTTGTGCTATCTGTAGTCTAACTTATTCTCAGAAGTGTCCAGCTGGTGACGTATTGTGTCATCCAATCATCCATCCATCAGTTACTTTCAAACCATTTCACTCTAGAGAAGCCCAGTTCCATGTTATATTTGTTTTTCTTACAAATGTAATTTATTCACCTGTTGATAAATCACCAAAATGCATTGATTTACAGTTCTTATAAGCCTTTTGATATGACTGTTCATAATCCAATGGTCTCGGGGACTCAGAGGGAATTCTTGTAAAACTGTATTGTAGATACATTATCCTGAAGTCTTCAGCATAGTATATACTAAGATAAGTGGCATTAAATTGCTGGACAAGCAATGTCCCTATTGCTTCTGTAGTTACTGTTATTACTGTACAGTTCATGTTCTCCTTTGTGGTCTGGCTTCCCAGTAAATCAGACTTAGTTTTTTTCTTAGCTAATTCTTCCTGCTCATACCACTCTTCCTTCTGAACTCTTTGGGATCATTAACAATGTAGATTGATGCAGACAGCCTACACCGTAAATGGAAAAGCCTGATTAAGTTATCATGCAATGCTTCTGTTAAGTAAGGATTATCCTCTTGAGCTATTCTAGACCATTTTGTAATAACATAGTTTTAAATAGACATAGGCCCAAGTGATAAAATTTAGATGAGGATCCAAAGCTTTTCTTATTGAAGTTTGTGGCATTTGTATCCAGGTTTTCTCCATTAAGACAACCAAGGGACACTAATCACACCAGGAGAAGAGGGCCTCACCTTTTATACAACTGTGCCCTTGTCCGTGCTTGAAAGGACTGAAAAGGATCCCGTCTCTGCTACCAGGGACAACCATGTAGGAGCAAGGTGATAGGCAGAAGAAAAAACCTCAGGAAGAGATGGTGAGTCCAGTTCCCAGTGGGGGTGCCAAAAACAATTTCCACCATTTCCTTTGGAAAAATGAGTGTTATTTTTAAGTCATATATGAGTTTTTACTATTACATACTCAACATGACTTATTATGTATTGTCTCAGTTTTATTTGGGACAAAGTTCTGGCTGTTCTTATTCATTAATTTTAACCTCTCTCAGCCAAATTTTCTGAAACTAGTCTAAAAACCTGTAAAGGTACTTAAAAACGTATTGTCACAAGAAAAGATCTTACTATCAAAAGAAAAATGTATTCCTTCCATAGGTAATGTTTTTGTGGAAGGAACAAATTATAGAGTATTAACAGAACAAAAAGAAAGATATGCTAAACAGCATTGTTAATTAGTTTGCTTAGTCATACTTGTATATCTTCGGTAGTAGTTAATCACATTAGATTACCGTTACTGTAAAACTGTAGCAGTATTTGTAATGTCATTATAGATTTTTATTTCAGAAGGGAGCTTCATGTCTTCCAATTGCCTAATGCAAAATATTTTCTAATTAATAATCTTTTTGGAGTAATTATAATTAGCAATATGAATGTGGGGAAACTAATAAATTAGGAAGAAAACTTACATTTTGTGTTTGGATCTGCATGCTAGAATGGTTTTCATTTTTTTCTGCTTACTCTGGTAATGGCTGTAATTTAATTATGACAACTTCAAGAAATGTTCCCTTTCCACTCACCGATTCTATTTTTCCTGCATCTGTCATTGCTCTCAGCTATCTACCCTCAGAAACTGAGTTAAGAAATAGCTGCAGGAAAGAGAGTTAGTTGTTTCACCTTCTGCAATGGATCTTAAATTGAAGCTCTTCATAACTGAACGAACATCTTTTGTCTGGTCTCTGCAAGGTACACTCTGAGTTGCTCATAATCAACATTACTTCTTCCACCCTTCCTTCCTACTATGTTTTGATGCGGTAACCTGTACAGTCCAGTAATTTATTCAGTGGACTAAGCTTTCTAAAAAGACCTGAAAGACAGACGGAGGACATCATACATCATCATCCACTTCACTTCAAGAGTCTAGTTTTCAGCACTGGGACAAGATGTTTTTCAAAGCCACTATTCTGGGACATCTTTGCATCCCTCTGCCATTATTTTCCTTGCCCTCAGATGTATCTTGAAAATTCCTTCAATGGAATAGGGTATAGGAGAATATGATCTTGAAGATTTTGCATGATACAGACTTGGGGGATCTTACTGAAATTACTCTTGTAAGAAGATGGTCATATCTATGCAATGGCTTAGCTAAAAATTCTCTTAATTCAGGTAAATTCTCTCACACATTAAAAAAAAAAAAAAGTCATTCCTGGTGATTTGTCTCAGGGAATGCACAGGCACCACTCAGAACTGGTACTGTCCAAACAGAAATGGAAAGAATTGTCAGGATGAGAATCCTGAGCAGATCATCCAATCATACCCTGTTTCTGTGACAGTCAGTCAGGCTGCTAGCTGATACCATGCTACTTTCAGAGTCAGTGTTTCAAAACAGTTAAGTTTCCCATTACTTCAATGCATGTTCAGCTAAATGCTGAAATTATTTTTTCCAAAGGGTCTACGATTTTTGAATAATAAGTGTGTACTTTGAAAATTCTCCAGTTTACTGCAGAGATCAAAAAGGTAACAAAAGCAGATGTTGGCACTGGCATATCAGTTGACAGCTGGTCAGACCAAATACTGAGTAAGACGTAGGGTTTGGATGACAATCTCGCTGTGCTTGGTCCTGGAGTAAATATTAAATTGCTGAAAGGCATTTGTACAGAAATACTTAATGATGTCATCCAGGTGACGTGACCTGCATTAATAATACAAAAGCCTCCAAACACTTTGTGTTTTTCTCTAAGAAAAAATGCCATCAATGAATTACACTACAAAAGCTCAGCAAAGCATTCTCCATCCTTTTAAGGACTGAATTCCTCCTTTGTGACAATGACCATTCTCAGCTACCACATCAGCCGGTCTTAACTAACTTTGTTTTTTAATGTTAACCAAGATGCTGTCTGAATGGTGCTCAGTGCAGGATGGCAAAAGATGTAGGACAGGGTAAGGGAAAGCCAGGGGCACTCAATGTGATTAGGTTTGTCATCCTGCTCCCAAGGCTGCAAACTCATTTGGCCTTTAGGCTGCCTGAGAGTTGCTCAGCGTGGCACCTTGTCCTCAAGGAATCTTTCAAAGCACTTCTAGGTCATCTTAAAAGGGCCAGAGTAGTTTCCAGGATCTATGAATTTAAGTGAGTTTACAGATCGCTAGCTTTTTTTTTTTTTTTTTTTTAATAGTGTATTTGAGACTTCCTAATGCATTTTAGTTTCTGACTGCTGAAATATCCCATGTTGTCATCAATGGACTTCAAAAAATTTGTCTTGTGTTTTGTTTCACTGTTGTTAATGCAGTGTTTCTTTTCAGCATGGCTATTTTCATCTTTAAATGTAGTATTACAGCTGAGACATCAGTTCTGATTAGACTTGGCTTCCGAGCCAGAGACTCCAAAAAACAGTCTTGACTTCATTGAGGCTGTGATCAGATGTTGTTCTGTCCTACTAGCTACTTTAGTGTGTGTCATTTTGTATATATCAGAAGACTCTAAAACCCCAAAGAACATGGTTTTCATATGTATCTTCTCAGAAATAACATGAGCCTAAAGTGTATTAACTTTAGTCATCCTATTATGTTTCCAGATGAGTATTGGAATAGAAAAATAGTGATACTTAATTGACAGAGTATTAGTAATTTGCCTTCTGTCCTCCACAACCCCCACCTACCTACCCTGACTGACACTAAATAGACCATGAAACGCTTTTTAATTCCCTGGAGATCCCTTTTTAACATCAGAATGTTTGTTGCTTTCTTGTCACTGTGGGAAGCTTCTTCTCCAGTCTTTACAGCAGGACTGGTGGATCTTCACCTGGGAACATATGGAAGGCTGTACTCGACCTAATTGGCAAGTTTTAGAGGGCAGAAGCAGCTGGGACCCCTGTTTGGAGGAGGCTATGAGCTCCTGTGATGGTGACAGACAGGTCCAACACTGAGCAGAGTGAGCAGCCCATCGTGACTCAAAGCTGTAGCCAGGCAGGGGAGCCCTGGTGCTCTGGTTCATTTGTTTAAGAGTGGCAGCTGCTAGGGGCAGGAGACATATGAGGAGATATGTGAAGAAATGCATTTCAGAAATGAAAGGAGAAACAGAAGGGTTGTGTGGCAGAGGACATGTGGTGGCACAGCTGGAGTTGTGCTCTTGGAGGAAGGTCAACCAAGCTGGGGCACGAGCATCCCTGAGTGACTGCAGACCATGGAGGAAGCCCAGAGTAAAGGAAATCAATTAAGAAGCAGCAGATGAAAGCCCTTACTCACACAGCCCCAACTTCCTGCACCTCTCATTGACTCACCGAAGGAACTGGGAGGGATGAGTGTATTGCATAGCAAAAACAAGGGGAATTGGGGCTAGGAAGTGGGGAGGAAAGCTATTTGGCTGAAACTGAGACTCTTTTGTCTGTGACAGAAGTGAACCCTTCAGTCTTATCAGGGAGGAGGAAAAGTTCCCCTTCTCTTACCACTAATTTTATTTTCATTCCCAAAGCCTTTGTCCACTAATAAGGACTCCACGAGAGCAAAATTGGAATTCCATTTTTACCAAGGAATCCCACCAGAGGTATTGGCATCTCTGTGACCCAGAGTGACACCCTTCAGTTAGGGAATATAGCTTATGGGACAGAAAATGGTTATGAGGCACAAAAATCTTTTAGACAATTCAGTTTGGGAAAAAGTTGTTTCATTGTGTACCTTTTTTTTTTTTTTTCCTCCTGTTCTGTGAAAACCAAGTAAATCATTTCAATGGAAAAATAGGTTTTCAAAAATTATTCATTTCCAAGTGGGAAATAGTAGTCTTGCTTGGAAACCTCACTCCAGACCATTTAGGTAAAATATTAATTGGAGACTTTCCCCAAAAAAAGTCCTATGGAAAACCAGATATAGACCTCTTAAAAATAAAGATATGGTGACAAGGAGGGAGACACAGGGATAGTATTAACTAGTTTATGGTATATTTCCTCCCTCTCTTCCAAATGAAACAATGGAAGGTGTAGAGGGCTGAGAAAACGAAGACTTAAGCTATTCTCTTTCAGAGATGGGCTGATTCCACTTTTAAACTCAGAGGAAGATGAGAGTTTGGATAAAAGGGTTATTATGTCTCAGTACACCCAGTATTTGATACCAGCCTGAACTGAATAAAATAAGTCTTTCATAAGCAAGTGGAATCACTCCACGTACTGCTCAGTCTTTATGCTACTCTGCATGGTTTAGGTGGGACACCCTGAAGATAATGTTCTAAAGAAAAGAAGGTTAAAAAGAAAAATTAATGCACCACATATTAGACATGGTGTACTGTATGAACAATTTCTCACTGTGGTGGCTTAATTTAATTTACTTCTCTCAAAATATTGTGTTCATAGGCATAGTAGTCACAGAGAACACATTTAATTTCTAGATCAGAGTCTCATAAGGACTTATAAAAAGAATCCCCTTTCAGGAACATACCCAGATCTTAAAAATTACTTGAAATCTAGCAGCATATGTTAAGCAGCACAAGAGCATCTCAGAGCTGAGTGTTTTCCATTTCAAAATATACCTGTGTGAGAGCTTTTGAAAATTTAGTCACTATTTAGGGGAATGAATAAGGCAATCTGGCTTTTCTGCTATAGCTTTACCAGCTCTCAAACTTCAAATGTTTTGGTAGTGGTATAATCTGAAAATGAAATGTCTGAGTAGACATTTCTGCAGACTCTTTGCTGCAATATATCATACCTCAGATACATTATAATGCAATGTACTATATTCTGTAATGTTTCACAGTAATTCAATAACTGCAAAATTAATTTCATGAGTAAACTGCTTAAAGCCCCTCTGGTCTCATCTAATGTAAGTATTTTCAAAACCTAAAAATACAAGTGAAGTTTACATTGTAACTTGAGATCTACTTATTGAAATCTGGCTGTTATAAATAAATCCGTAATCAGAATTGTTCTTGCTTCTCCCAGAAGATTTGGTAATAGATCCAGGTATTTTTAGAAGCAGTCTATTCGAATATATTTTTGTCTCCAGATACAAAGCACTAGTACTCCTCACATGATTATGCACCTACTGCAATGTCAACTTTATTTTCCTTGGCATCTTCAACATATTGCCATGGAATAGAAATTTACAAACAGCTGTTTAAAAAACTCTGCCTCCAATCCTCCAATTTCTTCTGGGTTTTTCTTTCTCGTTTCTTCTGGAAATGCCAGTTTAAACCCAGCCTTCAAGAGACCACTAGGAGCTGAGTTTTGCTGACAAGACAGAATTCTAGTTACTTAAATCAGAAAAGAAACTTGATAAAGTCACACAAAACACAAATAACAATCAATAAAAATAGCTGGTATCCAATTTTGTGGTTTCCTAATGTACCCAGGGGACAACACAAAAACATAAGTAGAATGCATTTAAAATGATAACTAACCAAAGGATCTTATTGCTATTGGAGTAAGAAACTTAGTATGATTTCTAAAGTGCATTAGCTACTTATTTGACTAAATGGGCTATTCAGGTTCACTCTGAGAAGAGACAACTGCACAGCTGATCTAATTGCATTGGGTGGGTACATCTGGTTAGTTGGTAGGCTAGGGTTTTGGGGGCATCTTTTTTGCATAGGAGCATCGTTAACACTTTACATAGAGATTAGGGCTGAAATTCATATTTATCTGCGTAAACAAAAACAATTGAAAACAAACAATTGTAACAATAAGAGATGAAACAACATGAGATTAGCTTCTAGTTAACATTTATGAATAAAAATTAAAGGTACACAATTTATGGACAGTAACTCTTTGATGTGATGAATGGTTTTCCTGTGATTACAGCTTTTTGGACAGACACACTATAATGGGTGCAGGTGCCCAGGTGCTGGCAGTGGGGAGGCTGCAGGGCTCCCCTGTGAGGAGAGGTCGTGGCTGCCCTATGCCCAGACACAGCCAGTTCCAGATGGCTCCAAGTTCCCCTGCAACCTGTGGAGAGGACCACAGAGGAGCAGATATTCCCCTAGAGCCTGTAGAGGGGACCATGGTGGAGCTGGTATCTGCACTACAGCCTGTGGAGGACCCCATGCTGGAGCAGGTGGCTTTGCCCTGAAGGAGCTACCACCTGTTGGGGAGGTCATACTGCCACAGGCCTATCCTGAAGGACTGTAGCCCATGGAGAGCAAACACACTGGAGCTGGCAAAAAAACGTGAGGCAGGGAGGAACAAGTGGAAAACAAGTGGCAGAGGAGTTGTGGACTGTTGTCTGTTGTGGACTGACCATCTGCCATCTCCCTGTGCTGCTTGGAGGAGGCCCAAGGAGTCTGGAGTGAAGGAGTGAAGCTGAGACCAGGAGAGATGGAATGAAAGGTGTTTTAATTTGTCTTTGTTTCTTACTACCCAAATCTGTTTTAATTGGCAACAAATTAAGTTAATTTTCCCCAAGTTGAGTCTATTTCCCACACAGGAATGACCTGATAGTAATTCCTAAGTGATCTCCCTGTTTTTACCTTGTGCCATGAGCTTTCTCACCCTGTTTTCTTCCCCTCTCCAGCTGAGGAGAGGGAGGGAGTGAGCAGCTGGGTGGGTGTCTGACAGCCAGCCAAGGTCAACACACCCACATGCATTGAATTCCTTAGTGAATCACTTGCTGTGGTAGACTTTTTAAAAGTTTACATTCCACAGGCCCACAGTCCTGGATTGCAAAATGTCAGTATTTGGTTGAGTTGTCATTGAACTCATTTGGAAGAAAAGCTCAAATTTTCACTGAGAAGGATTATACGGTAGCTTGGATTGGCTTTCCCTCTGGTGTGGGATCTGATTATTTTAGAATATGAGGCCAAGTTCCGAGTCAGTATAGGGAGCTGATGACTCCAACTTGGATTATTAAAATTCTCTTTAGAAGGTTTTGGCATATCTTTAAAATAGTAATAAGCCTGATGATCTAATACAACAGTCTCTGATAAAAGTGCTGGAAGATTGTCTTAGGGAAATAAGCAAGACTTTAGCATTTTTAATATTTTCTGTTCTTCCATAACATATATTTCCTACAGAATAGTGAGTAATACTACTTAATATAAATCAATTAACCAAATGGTCTGGATTTCTTTTTTTTTCTTTTTTTTTTTCTTTTTTTTTTTTTTTAATATTTCCCATTAGGGATACAATTTGCTTATCCTCATTATTCCTTAGCCTGTACACTTGATTTCTACAGATTTTTAATTTGCTATTACCTCAGGCAGTGAGATGAAGTCAGTGTTGGGGGTAACTTGCACAGGAGTGATTTTGCTTTTAGCAAGACCAGAAAAATTAACCTTCCACTCAAAAAGAAAATTAAAAAAAAAAAAAGAAAAAGAAAAAGGGAAAATATGAATTCTGCCTTAACAGTTCTCATGAAAGAGAATTTTTCAGCTGTTTCTCCAGTTACAGCCTCCAAATTCTCTTCCTACAGAGAGGAAGAGAATACAATAAAGAGCATGAGATCACAAAATCCAGTGCAGGGACTGTAGCCAAATCTGTCATGCACTTGACTTCTGTGGGATTTATGCTTAAATTAAGAACATTCTTGATTGCTAATGCTGACATTTCCTTCAGCCCAGGCCTAAGGAACAGAGCAGAAAAATGGCACACAATGCCAGAGAGAACTACTGCATTTTTAGTTTATGTGTTTGCAACAGGAAGAGTTGGATTATCAATCCAAAAGGTAATTGGGAAAGAGAGGGACCAAAATGAGTGAAGAAAAAGTGGCAGACAAAGAAGACATCTTTTACAGAAAAGCAAGGTAGAAGATGACTAAGACTGCCAGTAACAAAGGGAAATGGCTTCTGTTCACAAACCAGCTAGTCTTGCTGGAGGACCTCTTGATAGCTTACAAAGACCTATTGTTAGTTTAGTGCTTTTTAAATTAATCTGATGATAAATTATTACTGTACAAAGAACTAGCAGTGGTCAGGCATTTTGCTAAAGGCACACAGCTGTTGCTTTCAGCATGTTAATTTAATAGACGCTATCTGGGAAACTTACTCTGCTATTAAAAGTAAAGCAGGAGTAACAGGTGGAGCTGTGTATTTACTGTTTGATAACTAATTTTAAAATATCTCTTCACTTCAGCAGATGTCTTGAAATATTTATAAATGTCACATTAATGTAATTTCTTAAATAAAATTGCTTATTAGATTAACAAACATGATATATCCTTTTTAAAATGTCAAAAACCTGTTTGAATAAACACTTTGCATTGTGCTTATTGAAGCTTTACAAATGGAGATGGTTAGAGAGGGCAAGCAACAGAAACAAAAACCCCATTATTTGTTCTTGACTGCACAAGCTGCAAAAAGTGGATGGAGAATGCCCCCACTAGGCCTTTGCTATGGGGATACAGGGTATCAACTTTCTTGACAGCACAGGAATTTAAAATTA
The DNA here is from genome assembly GCF_013377495.2 of Cygnus atratus. Taxonomy (NCBI): domain Eukaryota; kingdom Metazoa; phylum Chordata; class Aves; order Anseriformes; family Anatidae; genus Cygnus; species Cygnus atratus. The sequence goes on from NC_066362.1 coordinate 165,069,954, forward strand.
TAGTGAGATTCAGTTCACCCTAACATATGTGTCTGTTAGGAGCAGAAGTCCAAACAGCCATCAGAATGAGTGGATATTAAGGGCTTGATGCAGTAGCCCTTCCCAGAGCATAATTTGCATATGGTCTGAGTCTATAGGTATGCTCTCTGGCCTCCCAGAGATCCTCCCTCGTAGTCTCTAGGTGCTACTTTCTTTATGGCATCTCAAATGGCATTAAGTTGCCTATATGTAGGAAATTGAATTGAGGCCCTACTCAGTACGGTTGGTTAAGTGACCAAAGCAGATGTCCAAACATATATCTGCTTTAGGACAGCATGAATAACTTTCTATTCCATTGACTATAATAGGATCTTAGCAATTTATTAAAGTAAATGTCCACAATATAGCTGTCTAAATTCAGAGGAGCTGAATCACAAGCTGGGTGTGGTTGGTCTCTCCATCTCTGGATAGTTGTTGAGGACATGCTTCTACTGCTCTGTCATATGCTGAGACTGAGTGGTAGTGTTCCCATACAAGATCTCCAGGATTCTGCTATGTGCAGCAGGAAAGGGGAATGTTTTATTTGCAGAGCCTTGTAGAATGGGTTATAGTGATGTTGGAACATCCAGGGAGAATTTAAAGTTCTCAGAAATATTATTCTCAAAAACTTGGGTGCTGTCAAATTTTGTGTGTCACCAGACCAAACAAGAACATTTTTTTTAAGCAATCACTTACACTTAAATGCCAAAACTGTATTTACGTTACAGGTAATGGTCATTACAGGTGACCATTTTCTCTTCTGATTTTGGAGATTAAGTACACAAGCTTTGCTGTCACTGTTATAGAATGGTAGGAGACCATCAGTGCATCCAAGAAGGGAGGCAATCACTGCCATACTAGAACATAATGATGTAATATCTCCAATAACATAGTAGTATTTTGATGGACACTGCAGCAAGCAATTACAGTAAATGCAGTTAGGTTAGAGAGTAACTTTATCTTTAATTGCACTTTGAAGCAAACATTTAAAAACTAGAGGGAAGTATTCTGTTAGGACTTGCTGTATGACTGTCAATTAAGGGGAAGAAATCTCATTTCTCTAAGCAGTAAAGATCCTAGTGATGGAAGCAAATATTTTAAGTGAATGCAAGTGTGAAATTAAGCAGAAGATGTATTTTAGGTCATCTTTTCTTTCAGTTCTTCTTAGTCCAAAGAGTCTGCAGATTCTTTTTTTTTTTTTTTTTTTTTGTATGATTGGTTGGTTGATTGGTTTTGTCACATGCCAATAGAGTAAATTTTCTTGTCAAACTGATTCAGGTTTGTAATAAATGCATATATGTTTTGCTATTCTATCAGAGTTTACAATGAGAGAACATACCTCAGGAGTGGTGTAGTGTAGAATTACTCCTATGGAAAAGTGAAAATATAAAATAAGGTGGATTTTCTTTACAGTAGTTTAGCTAGGGAGTTTCTTGTGAAGGTAATACACCTTTGTTAGGGTGGAATTAGAATTAGTCCAATTAGAATAAAAACAAACAAACAAACAAAAAAAACCAACAGGACACTTCATTAGGTGAGTGTTCCTAGCACTTTGGATTTGTTTCCTGAGCAATTGATTGTGCTGACTACATTGGAGGTTTAGAGAGTTCCTTATTTTTTCAAATGGAAAAAACAAAAAAAACCAACAAGCTCTATATATTCATCAGTATAGTTCTTCTTACTGAAATAAAAAAAAATAAGTATGATACTAGTTGCCACAAGATGTCACAAAAATACCAATTTTTTGCCGACATCTTCAGTATCATTGGTTGCCAATATGAGTTGGGCAATGTGTCAAAGTCTGATCTGGGAAGAAAGCATCTTTCTATCTGCAGGCAGATGTTGTTTCTGGAAAAGCAAGGCTCCAACACATGTAATGGTTTCTTGTGAAGACAAACACCATAACTCCAAATGTCCCCTCTTCCTTCTTCTTTCCCCCAGTTTTTATTGCACAGCATGCCGCCATGTGGTATGGGACATCCCTTTGGCCAGCCTGGGCCAGCTGTCCTGGTTCTGTCCCCTCCCAGCTCCTGCTGCACCCCCAGCCTGCCCGCTGGCAGGACAGAGCAAGAAGCTGAAAAGTCCTTGGCTTAGTGCAAGCACTGCTCTGCAACAACTAAAACACCGGTGTGTTATCAGCATTATTTTCATCAAAATCCAAAACATGTCACCGTATGCTACACACAAAGCTACTATGAAGAAAAATAACTATCCCATTCCAAACCAGTATGGTGACTTATTCTTTTTTTCTGCTTATGAATTCTGCAAGTGGCATATAGTGCCTTCATATTTGTTCATTCACTGCATTTTTATTAACAGCATGGTTTTAATGACTTAACATTTAGGCTAGTAACTGGGGGAGGGGGAGGGAGGCTGAAGATCGCTGCCACTATTTGGAATCTGAGTTGAGGTATTTGAAATGAGTTGTTTAGTTTTTACTCTAAGTGCTGTGTGTTTCTATTCCTTGTTCATTATTTACATTTAGATATTTCCTTCTCTGTTATATCACCCAAACTTACTGTTCAAATGGATATTCCTGACATGAAGTAAATTTGCTAGTATATTCAGAGAAACTGTCATGACGGGAGAACAAAAGCAACTACAGTGAATTTTGGTCCCCATAATAAATGTCTAGCCACAAGCATTATAATCTTTAGTATAGCCTATTTCAGAAGGCATAACATGAAACATAAAAATTAAAATTTCTTGAACACACTTAGAAAAACACCTTGAAGGAGTTGTACATACATGGGAAGCCGATGAATGATTATTTGGGCTCCTGTTCTCATTCCATTAGAGCTACCTTTGATTTTAATGGGAGCCAGGTTTGGCTATGAGTTTTATCTTGGCAGAATAACTCCTTCCCTAAGAGTCCAAACCTAGACGTTCGGCTGTGTCAGAGTGTTCTTGCACTCTGTTTGTCTCTGCAACTCTCTCCGGAGTTTACAGCAGGAATGCACAGATAGTTTTGTAGTCAGTTTTTAGTGTTTCAGTGTCTCCCGAAATTAAGGAAATCTTTGGCATATTATTAAAACTTCACAATTTTCAGGACCAAATTTGTTTCTGTGATTTGTACATAGTAGTTGGTTACTATGGCTATTCTTCCCCTTGCATTTCTTATGTTCACTTTTACCCTCTATTCTTACTGCAACCAGGACTGGACATTTTATCATAGATTTATAGAGCATTTGAGTCAAAAACCTTTGTGTTCACTGAAGCCTTCCCATACTTACACATTTTAAATGATTAGTGTGATAATATCAATCCATAAATTGCAGATATAAGGAAACCTGCTGAGGAATCCTATGAATGGATATTGGATTTCTCTTCAAAACACAACTTTCTTGTTCGTGTCTTCCTCTCCTGTTTGCCCCTGACTCTTTTTATTTTCCCCTTTCCTTCTCGAGGCAGGTTGAAGAGATTACCAGAGACATCTTACACTGGGACTTGACTCTTGTTTACCTTAATGGTTTATCAGACTATTCCGAGGAAAGAAAGGTTTGTCAAGTATAAACCTATTGTACCCTCATGTTGTCACCCTTTTTACTCAGCTGGATGGTCTAGAGAAGCCTCAGAGAAACAAGATCACAACTCATTATTTTTCTAGAATGTTCACTGGCACAATGTGAAGACTAATGAATAATATACGCTATACCTGTCAAAATAACCAAACAAAGGACACTGTGGTTTTTTTTTTTAATGCATTTCTTCATATGCCAATTTGCAACTTTCAGAAGTTTACAATGGATCTTTCAGCCATTAAGGCCAATTAGTGAGTTTGTACTGTAAGTATATAGAGGTGTCAACATGATGTAATGTTGTGCTGTCATTCATAAGCAGGTTGAAGTATAGTCTTACCATTCACGACATCAGTGGGACTTTGGAGGAGTGATATCCTTGAATTAATTCACTTTTATACATTTTCTTCTATTGTGTGATAGAACTGCTGTGTAGTTTTCTTCAAAAGGTTTTCAGAATTTGTATCATCACAGGCATTTTGATTGTAGCAGATGGCTATTGTGCTGTCGAAGACTGAACAGAAGCTGCATTTCTCTAAGATGTTTCACTTCTCCTTTTAAACAGTATGTAAATACACAGTCTGTAGGAAGCTGAGATACTTTCCCCAAAAAGCTTGGAATCAATTTAATGTTAACAAGTTACTGCACTGACAAGTAGTGGTAGAGATGACCTAAGATATCTGGTGTACATCCTTTCAAAACCAGTCATTATATATTCTCACTACCTTTGAACACTCCTTTCCTGTTTGAAATGAAAAATACTTTAGATGCTGTATATCGCTTTCGAGCTGCAGATCAAGTGGCTTGTGATCCAGGAAGATGGAAGAAGTGGTGCTGCTGTTTTTATGCTCCCTATCGTTGCCTAGAATTATGCCCGCTGCATCACTCTGCAAACACACCTTTACCCAAACTGTCAGCCAGCTGCAACTGGTTTATTCCAAACCTCAGTGTGTTTTCACTACCAAGAGTGTAACATCCACTAGAATGGCTCCTGTCACTGCACTGTTACTATTACCCACTAACAGAGGCTGTAAAAGGCATGTATTTATTTGCAACAGTTTCCTGTAGGTATGGAGGTAGTCAGATGGACTGCATTCATCAGAAGTAATTTTCTCCAGGTTGGAAAAATTTGACAGCAAACACTAAAATGATTTGCATACTGCATTAACATATAAGCATACAGACGGGTGCATATATTACTGTTGAAATGCTGGTCCTTTGTGCCCACCTTACCATATTAGAAGAAAAAAATGTATATGTAGCAACGTCACAAATACAAGCTATGAGTTTCTTCAACGTTTGGCTGGACAGGTATTCTGGAATGATGATAGAGCTATTACGTGTTAACTGTGTTGTGATGCCACTCCTTAGCCTGATGGTGCTCAAGCAAATTGCTTTGAGCCCTATAAAAAACAAGGCCAACAACAACACTAAAATACATAAAAGATGAAAAACCTCAAAGGTAAATTTATGCAAGTTTTAATGCAAGAGAACAAGCAAAATGGAGGCAGTGACAGGTCTGCATTGCAGATTACGTAAATACGACATTTACTAAGAAAAAGCTTGTATTAGCTTGGCTGTTTTGGTGTATAAGTATGTGTGTAGTACAGAGATACATGCTTTATTATGGAATTAAATTCTGTAATATAAAAGGTTGTTTATGTAGAAAAAGTGAGATTTTTCATATTAAAATGTGTTAGTTTCCATGCTCTAGGTGACAGAGTAACTGGGAGAAATGTGTTTTGCCTGCTAATATCTTGGAGCACATCTGTTCAGGCTTCTGTGGGGAAAGCTATTGAAGTTATAGGTAGAGCTTCTGATATAAAAGGAGAAGGCAGATGATTACAAAGGATTGTTTTCCTATTAGAGGTACCTTCGGGAGTTTCTTAGAGGTGGAATAAAAGTCCAGAATGCAGACTTTAATATCAGTGATACTCTATTGCTGCCTGAATTCAGTCATTGAAGGGAAAGTAACAACTTTTCTGTGTCTTTCCGTCTTTCTTTCTCTCTCCACCTGCCTTCCTGCCTGCCTGCCTGCCTGCCTGCCTTCCTTCCTTCCTTCCTTCCTTCCTTCCTTCCTGTCTCTGTCCCTCCTTTCCCTTCTTCTCTCTCTGTGTTTTACAATAATTATGTATACACCAACAGAGGTAAGATTCTCCTTAATCAAGACTGAATTTATAGCTGAAAATTAATGCAACTGATTGTTCATGTGGTTCACAACATGAGACATAATCCAGTGTTGTTTCCTCCTGCATCACAGAACAGGGTTCATATCACCTGGCTTTCACTACCAAAGAAATTAATTGTTGAAGTCTAAGCCAGTCATCCAGACTCTTTTTTATGATCAGTGGTGAAAGGCAGTCACAACCAGGGCAATCCAGCTTTCCTATAATGCTGTTCTAGGGTGACATGAAACAACCCAATCTACCTTCAGTGCCTGTACACAGAGAATCTATAAGGCTCTGTATTCAAGCTAGATTTAAGATGGTTAAATATAAGTGATACAAACCCATACTGTTATTCATTCTACTACCAAATCACACAAATGAATATTATCACACAAAAGTTTATATGGAAGTACTACTTAAGCTATTTTATTTAAATCTTAAACTACAAGATTTTCAACACATGCTCTGAAAGGTGAGTTTGTATTTTTTAAATTTTAGCAAACCATCTGTTCACTTTTATTTAATTTTAAACTAAATGATTGTACCATTAGAGCAGTGCAGATGCCTTTAATTTAATTTATAAAACCAGTATTCTTTCTATTCTCTTAGGACTGAAGCTGTTTAAACAGAAGTATTTCATTACATTTTCAACTGGAATGGAGAGGAGCATAACACAAATTTCAGAAGAGCAGAAAGTTAACATTTAGAGGAAGACATCTGCTCTGTATTGCATTATTGGTATGCATTTTTCAATACATCTATCTGTAAGACATACAGGGCAGTGACACATGCTGTGGGAGATTCTGAGTACATATTCTTTTATGATTTTATTACAGGTATGAGTGATACTAGAACCACTTTGTGGTTCTTTACGGCATCTGCATTTCCAGCCCTGTGTCTCTAATGGAGCCTAATACTAGTTAAAGAAGATAAGTGGCCAGTCCTGGCAGGGCTGTCAGCCTGCCTTTTCCCTCTAACTTGCTGCATTCGAGGGGTTTGGAGGACACAGCTCTTATGCATGGAGGTCCCATAGACTATCGTGAGTAGTTTGAAAACAATCCCTCTGTCTTCTTCTTTAGACAGTTGGTTCCTTCTTTGACTTACCTTCTGGAGGAAAAAGGCTACCAGAGGTAGGCTGGTGGTCCTAAACTAAACTTGGCTATTATGAGTGCTTTACTGTATGTGTCCTGTTGTGGGGCAAGGAATATGTTTACCCAGAGGAAACTGCGGGTAGAATCTATTTCTGAATAAGCTCAGATGTGTGCCCCAAGATGCAAACTGAAATAATTAAGGTTTAAAAAACAACAACTTATGGCCACTGCTGTGAAGTTATTCCCTTTCTGGCACAGCTTAATGCTTTAATCTCTGCTAGCGTTGGTCTTCAGAGTAATGTATACAGCATGGACTCAGGAGTACAAATGCCAAAATTATCAGGAGTGTGACATAGGCCAATTTTAAATGAATAAGCATCTATTTTTATATGGGAGTATCAATGCATGAGCAGTCGCAGTGAAACCCAAAGGAATGCAGGGTAAAGATAAGCATTTTTACCTCACTCAAACTGGGAATGTATTTATTAATATGTAAGCATTTCTATTTTAAACATCTGTACTGGTCAAAGATGCAACCTCTTCAGAGATAAGCACTGAAAAGCAGAAGTGTAAAAGGTAGAATGGCTTTTGCATTGCTCATCCCAAGCAATTTGCACATCTGCAGAGTAAATGAAGGTAGGGAGTACAAAGATTGTCATTTAGCCCTTTAGCACCCAGAGTTCATTATACCACAGAAATCCTTCAATCTATGAAAGCTAAGTTTGAGGAAAATGGAAGAGATCAGAGGAGAGGCTCACTGAGGCTTCGCTAAAGACCAGGATCAACAAATCATCAGTACAAGCCTCAAAAACCTTGTAGAAACTTCAAAGCCCAGAGGAACATTGCTTTGCTTCATGTTCATGCGCAGCCTTTCACAAGTGTGAGTCGGTCAATATGCCAATTACTAACACAAACTTGGGTGGCCTTCATGTAAAACTAGCTGTTGTTCCACAATTGTTCCATTTAGTCTGTGTTGCATTGGTACATCATGTCTTTCTCATATAGCAGACCTTCCTCCATTTCTTCTGGCATATATGCCATTGATCTGTTCCAAGGGGATAGATCCCATATGCTTCAGATATCATAAAAGCTCTAACTTCTGAAATGAGGCAGCAAAGACTCAAGATGGGCAGCGTTAAAGATTGAAGCTGATCCTTAGCTGCCATACTAAGGCATAGTTTCACCGAAACCAGACGGCAGGTCTACTCTGTACCTGATGTTCTGCCACAGTGGGAAGTTTATTTTCTTCATTTTGAGTACTTCACTAGATTCTGCCAGTGGAGGTTTTGGATTTTCTTGAGAAGACATTTCTAAAGTGTAAAGGCTCTTGCTTACTGTTTCCAGGGTTCAGATTCTACTTCTCTTTATGCTAGACTATGCAATGGTATCACATGTTGGCATGGGTATTCTTAGTGGCTGCCATTCATTAGCAAAATCTTCTGACAGTAGACATGAGATTATCTGAACTCTGAGTTTCTTCACAGGAGAGAAGAAACTCTCTCTCTTCAGGGAGAACTAGCACACAGAAATATCAGTAAGACAACTGCAAAAGTTCAAGATTGCAGAGCAATGTAGTTATTGCAGGCAGCACAACATGTAGTGAAAAGGAGCACAGAGGTAGGATTCAGGGCATGGGTTCTACCTTTCTCAGTTTGACTGGGACACGAGCTAAATTCCTAGCTCCAGAAGACTCTAGAGTACACCTGGCTCTAGTTCTAGTTCTTCAAAAATATGTTTTGTTCCTTGTGGCCAAGGGGGAATGCTATGAAAGTGGGCCTTAATTTTGATCAGTGTTAACTATAGCCAACAAAAATCATAATTCTAATAACTGAAATGATCTCTGTTCATTTTAACTCTGTTTAATGTTCATCTCTAAGGGAAGTCAGGATTGCCACCTTAGGCTGCAGTCTCATTTGTTACTCCCACATCATTAAAGCTTCACTAAAGTAGTAGTGTTTAACAGATGCTGCTCTCTTAATTCCTGGCCAGGTTTCTGAAGAGAGTTTCCTTTACTTAGAAACTCCCACACTGAGTCAGGGAAAGCATATTGAGGAGGAGAAACATTTCTTCTTCGGGGGGGGGAGGGGGAAGCATAAGATCCTACAGTCGGTATAGCAGAAAGTATGTAATGCACACTCACTTCTCTGCCACTGGAAGGACAGAGAGAGTTATGGTGTGCTTAGTGTCCCAAATATATTAATCCAAATTTTTTTTTTCATGCCATATGTTGAGATTTTTGGCTGTGGAAAGGTTTGTGAAATTTTGAATTGTCCTTGAACTATAAACATTGCACATATTTGAGCTTTAAAAAAAATAGTGGAAATGCTTATGAACATTTTTTATCCGTTTAACAAAGACCAAAAGCCTCACTTCTCATAAGCAGCACTTTATGAGAAGTATGTTGACATCAGTCTTGTTGGACTGTCCAGTTAAATAACAGTTCTCAAGCTGACCTAGTTTGAAGATGAGACCCTTGGGGTGGGACACATTGGTCTTAATTTTCAATATGTAGCAGTTCAATGTCAAAGCATAAACTAGTCACCCTAAGTCTCCTAGCAGAGAAATAGGTACCTCCAGAGAGTGATTCATCTGGCCTATTTTAGGATGAAATGAGTCACTACCTAGAGATACCTGTTTTTCTCTTCTTTATTACAAAGGGATCTTACAATGACTGGCTTTAGACCTAAACGTCAGACTTATAAATGCTTCAAATGGGAATGTAAACCTTGTCTTGGATATCATCACGATAAGTGAAATATAGAAACAGAGAGAAAATAGAAGTAATAAATTAAGTGTAAATGGATAAACTCATTTTCTTGTTAGCAAATCATGGAAACACCTTAAGTTTAAAAACCTAAGGTAAACTTTATCCTTTCTGATAGTCTCATTTTCAGTGGCTTTGACTTGTTAATGAGTTACCAATCTGTGCTCCAAGAGGGCCATTAACAAGTCACTTTTTTGTCATTTATTGTTTGCACAAAGGTGATTAGGCTTTTTAAAATGTAAAGAGTTTCTGGTGCTTACTTAAACATAGCCAGCCATAAATTTCTGCTCAGAGAACTAAAGAACTGATTTGACATTCTGCAAAACTGAGGTGGCAGAAACTTCCAGATTTGAGTAATCAAAACATTTCCGGTGAGCTGATGTTAGAAGGAATAGATCAGTCACTGATGCATTAAAAACTTATACTAATCAAAGATGTTTTTAGATCCTTTGCTCTCTGCTGGATGCTTCCATCCCTTTACCTGCTCTAAATGCTAATAAATTGTTTATACCCTTGAGCTTCATGGTGCAAAGATGGGCAGAGGGAGAGAGGGGGATGATCTTTTTTTTTCCAGCTTTCTTTTTCGGACTGATTTTTGGCTGTACTAACTTGGCAAGATCAACAACACTAGGTCTTGAATGTCCAGCTCCAGCTTATAAATGTTAGAACATCTCTTCATTCCTGATTTATCAAATAGCTGCCAGGATCAGATACTGAAAAATAGGATTACGTATCAGTTCAGCTTTCAGAAATATTTGGATTCTGAGTGAAAACTCAATGAAATCAATGGAAGAAGGTCCAGCAACAGCAATGTGCTACCTATTATAGCATTTAAACTGTGTTGTATACCTCCACTTTTTAAGGCAAGAACTTTGAGTATTATGAACGCTACCAGGATTTGCTTTTATTTATTTTGATCATTTGGTATGTTGCTTCCAAACAATGTGTTATATACAAAGTAAATTAGATGAACATCTTTTAAACCCCATGTCTCTCCAATTGCAATAATTTGGATCACTTCATTTGTTTTCCATGCTTTCAGTAACCTCTCAGTGACTGAGAAGAAAGAGATGATGAAGCTAACAGTCAGCAGCCTACTGGCCATAGACTATCAGCTAATGATTCACAGATGGTATTTTAAGGAATTCTTTTCTATGCTAATATAGTTTACAAAGTTTATGTACAGATAGTGCGAATTTCTACTTTTGCTGAAGGATGCCAGCCTTCTGGTACTATTTCCTGTCACCCCACAGCTACATTCAGCTAGGATATTTAAAAAAGATAACAAGTACTAACGAGAATTTTGTTGCTTTTTTTTTTTTATATATATATATACTTTTATCACTCTTCCTTTGCTGCCTTACAGGACAATAATAAAGAAGGATTAAAGGAGTAGAATATTTTTTATGTCTCCTTCATGACAATTTCTTAGTCCGTAGGACAGAACTAAAATATCAATAAAGGTAGTGAACTAATGAATGTTTATGCAGCATTTTGAAGAGTCAAAACTCTTTCAAGATACGCATCTTTTTAACAAAAGATGTGAATATTTGCAACATTATTGTGATCCACTGAGTTTCATATAATGCAGAAAATGACATAAACTGGTATATAAAAATCTGGACCTGTTCTGAATATGAAAACCATGGAAGGTCCTCAGGTAGGGCAGGTATTTTGCTATTCAGTGTTGCAGACTGAGCTCCTTTATTTTTTCAAAAAGAGTTAAGCTAAAATAAACAGTTGGTTCCAGTTATAACCAGTTATGCTTTTCCTCTAGTCCCAGGGTGATATCTGATTGCCTGTGATGGCCAAACATAAATAATTTCACTTTTTTCTCCCCTCATTCCCTAGAGAAATGTTTGCCATTGGGCTGTTTGATTACCTCGTATGCTTTTTGCACTTACATGGCTTTGTATCTTGGTAACGGTGCCTCACACCTGCACTGTTGAACCTCAGCTCACAGGGAGTCACAAACATGCCAGTTTGACATGATCATTCAATAACTGCACTTTCAGGTTCTCAGAAAAGCAGAAATATAGCTTAGTCGTGGAATAAAACCTTGCCAGGAGATTACATTTCTACAGAATATGCAAGCCTGAAGGATGGTCTTATTACACTGTGTGCCTCATCCCTGTGCTGGGGGATTCTGTTTATAAATCTTCAGAATTCATCCTGGCTATCTAGAAACATTTTTTTTTCTATTTTTATTTTTTACAAGCCCAGAATGATTTGAACAAAATGCCTTTATTTTAATATTGGATTAAGAGAGTTTTTATTTTTTATGTAGCCTTTTTTTTTTTCTCAAGATCCTCGCAGTGGGCATTCCTGGAAGGGTCATACATTATGCAGTATAATCTGGGAAAAATAATTCAATGGTAATTAAAGAAGTACGTTACTCCCTTCCTCAATCAAAGACTTCTAGTGAATTTAATAGGTGAAGCTTTCTAGTGATCATGTTTTGTTAAATATTTTTTATCATTAAATTTTAAGAACATTTCAAGAGAAAAACAGTGGGGGGAAAAAAAAGCAAAAAACACCACCACCACAATTATCCATTGCATTTGTAGGAAGTTAACAGTCACTCCTACACATCTTTGTTGTGCATTTCGGGACCCCTGCTAGCTTCAGCTATCTAACATGCAGATGGTTGTACTGCTCCGTAAGGGCTGCCTTATCAGCCCCGAAGATGACATAAAAAGGAAGGAGGAGCAGTCTCCCAAGATAAACTACAGAGATGATGAGCTCAATGCAGTGAGACCCCAGGGGATGTACCCATTCCCTGACGTGTCCTATGGCTTTTCTGAGTGCTTTTCGAGCTTACTGCTACCACACCTCTCTCCCTATCAGCAGAGAGGTGGTCACCAATATATACTGCTTTGTGCTAGGTACAATGTAAGGAAATCCTTAAAAAGCTTCCTAAAGCTACTACACTTCCCTTTGTCTGTCTCTGGCTCCCTATATAGTGTCTGCTTCCTTACCCCTCTTAGAGAGTACTGATGGCAGCAGGGTGACGGTGGGGTGTGGAAGGGGATTGGTGTTTTCATAAACTGCCTTTTAGCTCTGATTACTGCAGGGTGTTCTTTCAGCCACAAAGCAAAAGCAAAGGCCTGGTTGCATTGTTTAACTCTGATGGAGACCTTTATGCTGTAGGTGTGGCAGCAGAGGATGGAAGCAGCTATTTTTGTGTTAGAATTGATCCAGCTGCAGCAGCTGTGCTGTGACACGCTAAGCCTTGCATCCAACTGCCCCACCCCTCCTTTCCTCATGCACGCACTTAAAATTTGCCAGCTATATCTTTCTCTCTTTCCCCCTTCCCCCACTCCCTCCCCCTCCCTTTAACTCCTTAGGCAGCTCAGCTGAGCTTCATCTTCCATAGTGTCACCTGCCGCATGCTGATAGTGACAGGAGCAGATACCACTGCAGGCGCTGACATTCCTCTGTGTCAGGTGGAATCGAGTAATCAGTGCACACAGCTCTGTGCACTGCAGCCATCTAATTGTTTACCTTCCAATTTTTCCTGCCCTGGGGAGGAAATGCTCCGAAGCACAGCCCATCAATTGAAACCCTCAAGACCTGGAAACTTGCCATATGCATCCGACCTGACTGCTGGTCCAGGGGCTGAGGTGCAGTTGCTGAGAGAAGCAGGTTCTACATGTCTGAGCTCTTAATCTCTCTTCCCTTTGTTTGCTAGTTTGTGGTTATTCTTTGGCACTGCCCTCCTAAAGTGCAGTGCTTAAACTGGGATGGATGAAGTTATGACCAGCAACAACAACGCTCAGCAATAATCCTTTGCATTTCTAGAGTGTTTTCCATCTATGGAGTTCAAATGCCTTCAGAAAAATAGGCAATGTCAGTATCCTCATTGTACAGGTCAGACAGCTGTAAAAAAGACTAGATAATAGCTTTTCATCTCCCTCTGTTCATTTAAACTACTTTAAAAGCAGGAAAGCAAGGATGAGGCAGTGTGTGTGAGAGAGGAGGGAGGGATGAAAGAGACAAAGGAGAGGGAGGAAGGGGGGACAAAAGGAGAAAAAAGGATGGAGGGAAAGATGGATGAAGCTCAGGCTTGCCATTAGGGCCTCTGTCCCAGGCAAAAGTAATGGTGTGATACTGAGCCCAGTAAATCAAGTTTTAAGTCGAAGTAATACAATTAATGCTGATCCACACGGATTGATGATAAGGAATTGTTGTCACCCTAACCTGATACATACTTTGTTTTTTATAAAGTTAGAACTTGGGCTGATAAAGGTAATTATATTTGCATTGGCTTCTGTGAGGCTTGCTGGTATACAACCTTATAATTAAAAATGAAAACAGAAAATCAGCACAATGTGCATTAAGTAAAGCAATTGCTAGCAAATTGATTAACATGTAAGTGAGACGTCATCACTAAGCAGGCATTGTATACAAGGTCTTGAGTGGATCTGTTCTTGGGCTTTACAGTACGTTTTATCAGTATAGCAATATTATCAGTTTGGAAATGAACATTAAACCCCTTGTGATTACACCTGTAGCTGATCTGAAGATTAGGGAGCAGCTAATAACAAAAGAGAGGGATAAATGAGGTTGGACTATCTTAACTCACTGGTGAATTAGGTACAAGTGAAAACATTCTATTTTTAATGTACATGATTGTGATGACATACATTTAGAAAGACAGAAAGTAGACTGTTGTTATCAGATTGTACAACAAATATGGGGAGAGGGCCTTCTCATTGGGCTGAAGAGAAAAGGAACTCACGTAAGAACGGTCTAATGCTCACACGTTATCAAGGGTTATGGGTGAATTTCCCAGCTATGGAGATTTTTCAGTCAGTATATGACAGTTTTCCAAAACACACACTCTCAAGTTCCTCTTTGACTGTTAGGTCTGAAATGGGAGTTAGTTTGGTGGAAATCCTATGAACTGAAAATTAAGGGCATACCCTCTGTGATTATATTTTAAACCCACGAAAGCTAACTACAACTCTGTTGAGCAAGTGGCTTCTCAGCCTAAGTGAACATAAATAAACATGGGTGACCCCAAGAGACTGACCCAAACCCACAGTGGGACAGGCAGAACTGGAACCTCAATATCCAGAACAGCAGTGTCTTATCCTTGGTCCGCTATATCTCAGCTTTACTGTTATTGCCATTGTTTTCCTACCTAAGGACTTAAAGCAACCCCATTTCAAATATCATTGGCAGCTACTGCAGTGGGAACTGAGCTGGGTATGGAAGCAACGAAGGCAACTCCCCTTTCTGCCACATTTCTTCTTTTCTAATAAATGCGTCTCTTTATGACACCTAGAATTTCAAACACCTGTCTCTCTGAGCCTTCTTAAGACTCTACCAAACTATGTATAAAAATAATAACCTCATAAAGCAAACACAAGATGACGAAGTAGTAAAGAGTGTAGTAAAGAACTGCAAATATGAATGTTGTAAAAAGTTAAACTAATCCCTTGAGCAGAAGAGGACTTCATTTTTCAAAAGTATGCGTGACTATGCTAAAGAATTTGCAGTTTTAAATCCCTTCATGGCAGTCACTTTGCCAACAGACAATAAAGTTGCAGTTTAAAACTGCATTCATCTTCTGCAAAAGGCAGCAGAGAGCTTTCAGTGTGTTTTAAACATAATTTTTTTCTTGTATTACCAACTACTCTATGGGGAAAAAAAAAAAAAAGTGCCATTAAAACTTTCAATTATCAAGACGTGGCCAATAAACCTCCTTCTCTCACTCCTTCCACATCACACCTTGCCTTTTCCTCTGATCCCTGAGGTTATACCTGCATATTTGCTCATCATACACTTGTTGTTTGAGCTATGGTAACGCACCTAAACGTCTTCCAGACCCAACCTGGCTCTGCATGGCCATGTCCCAGCCTGGGCAGAGGGGATGCATGTCTGTCCATGTCCATGTCCATGATATACCTCAGTTCAGTCTGTTTGTGCCTAATCTTTTCAGATTCCAAAGTCTCTGAAGAAAAGGCTTATTTTGCTTTTGTGTATAACCACCAAGCTCCCTGTATCTCACATTCTGTGCCCTATCAGAAACTTGTAAGTGTCCAAGAATCACCTGAATGTTGCAGTAAGGGGGTGTTTAAAAAGGAGGAAAACCAAGAAAATAGTAGACATTAAGAAACATTCAGGATAGGGAAAAAGATCTTTTAGTAGATGCCATTGAGGTTAAGAGGCATTCATGTGCTTTCCTGTATTTTCCTACATTTTATTGAGGTGTAGGACTGTCACATTTGGATGAAATGAGTCATTTATGGATTAAGAAGGTTATCTATCTATATTCTACGGTTGTCATTATCATAGCTGCTGAGTGCCTTACAGGCTATAACGTCTTTATCCCCAGAATAGCTCTGTGAGTTAGGTAGGTCCCCTGCCGCATTTTTTTTTTCCCACGGCCAAATTTGATCTTTCATATAGTTAAAAAAAATATTTTGAAGATAAAGAGAAACTCATTTGACCTTTCAGTAATTAAATTTTTGGTTCTTTCTCCACATTACTCTACTCTCCATTGCTTTCAGCAGCCCCTTGATCTGAAGCACAAAGAAGAGGCCATCTTGCCTGGGGCAGGAAAATTGCTGCTTCACTGAGCCGAATATTAGGATCATGTAAAAAACAGCCAAGGTAATTCATCACAGCTCAAGATGTCTGCTTCTCTTAAGCCTCCTGGAGGTGGTGTATAGGCAAGGCAGCATTACTGGATCCTTTATGCCAAGCCTCTCCAACATATAATTTTTAATCTTGCTGGAAAAGAAGCAAGAACAACAAAACCAGTGTTTTCCTAATGTAATTATCGTCTAACGATATTCAAGCCTGTTTTCCTCTATGCATCACTGCTTTCCCACACATATACACACTGAGGACATATAAGGTAACAGTTGGAAACTACCAAACAACAACAACAACAACAACCACAACAAACACAAGTACTCAGAGTTTCTGTCTAATATTAGATGATAGTTGCATAGTGTTATATCTCAGTAAGCGTGAGCAAAAGGCATGAACACCTGTTATGCATTTGGTATCATGTTGTTGGACACAAACCTACCAAAATTCCTAAGTGGCTTGATTTTTCACAGTATGAATGCCCAGACATTTCTGTATAGCAGCATTTTTATAGACGTCTCACTCAGTAGCCACTAAGATAGGCTAAATCATTAGTTTCTTGTGCAAATGCAGTCAACAGTGATGATTACATTACCTCCATGTGTGTATAATAAATTAGACAATAATAACAATGTGCTGTCTTACAGATGACAAAGAAATAAGATAAAAATACAATTTGTATTATTTTGATTATGAAACCATGAAAGGGATACGCCTATGCTTGCTGCTTGGTAGGATGGAAGATGTGCTAGTTCTTTAGTTAAAAGTAACTTTTAATTTATTGTATGTTGGTAAATCTGCTCCTTAAAGGTAATTCAGTAGTCATTTTGATCCTTTTCCATGCAAAAGGAAAAAAAAGAAAAAAAGTTATTTTTACAGATTTTCTTCTTTAGCTTGATCTTTTAGTTTCTTCTCCATTCTGCTGAACTTTATTGATAGATGCTGAAAAGCCTTATAAGAGAAAAGAAGAAGGAATTATATATTTTTTTTCACTTTTAATGAACAGCTTCTGTCCTACATGTACATTATTGACATTGTCAGGCAAATTACATTCTCTCGCATAGGACATGGCAGGAACTTTGTGAACAGCTACACTAAACTGTAGTTTACTGGGAACCAGTAGATTACAGCTACAATTATACCAAGGTGGGATGGATTTGGTTTTCAGACCACAGAGATTCTGTTCTTTGTTCCCTTCCATATCCAAATAAACCTGGAAAATCAAAATAAGGCTGAAAACTTTTGCTTAGTTTCCAATCAGAACAGCAAATCCTTGCATTTTGCTTGAAATACTAGGTGAGACCAACACAGAAGGCCTGTGAACTAGAACTGCATCTCAAGTTAGCAAAATGGCCACAGAGGAGAAATGAGTGGTGTTGTGGTGGTTTTACTTGGGTGGGCAGCTGAGCTCCACCACAACCGCTCTCTCACTCCCCCTCCTCAAAGAGGAACGGGCAGGAAATATGATGGAAAGGTCTCAAGGGTTGAGATAAGGACGAGGAGATCGCACAGTAATTATCGTGACGGGCAAAACAGACTCAGCATAGGGAGATAGTAAGATATATCGCTTATTACTAACAAGCTAGAGAAGTGAGAAACAAAGGAAAGAAACCAAAAGCACCTACCCCCCCATCCACCCTCTTCTATCTCCTCCCCCCGAGCGGTGCAGGGGAACGGGGGAATGGGGGTTATGGTCAGTCTATAGCGCTTCTTCGCTGCCGCTCCTTCTCGGTCACTCTCATCCCCTGTGCTGTGGGGTCCCTCCCACAGGATGCAGTCCTTGCTGAACTGATCTGGCATGGGCTGTGCACAGGCAGCAGCTCTTCAAGAACTGCTCCAGATATGGGTCCGTACCACGGGGTCCATCCCTCAGGAGCAAACTGCTCCAGCCTGGATCCCCCATGGGCAGCAGCTCCTGCCAGGTCACCTGCTCCTGCGTGGGCTCCTCTCCACGGGCTACAGGTCCGGCCCGGAATCTGCTCTGGCAGGGGTCTTCCACAGGCCACAGCCTCCATCGGTGCAGGTCCACCTGCTCCACCGTGGTCTCCTCCACAGGCTGCAGCATGGAACCCTGCTCCACCGTGGTACTCCATGGGCTGCATGGTCCTCACCACAGGCCGCAGGGGACTTCTGCTCCGGCACCTGGAGCACCTCTCCCCCTCCTTCTTCACTGACCTTGGTGCCTGCAAGGCTGTTCCTCACTCCTCTCACTCTCCCAGCTGCTGTGTGGCACAGCGTTTTTTTTTTCCCTGTTTTAAATATGCTCTCACAGAGGCGCAAACAACATCACTTATTGGCTCAGCTCTGGTCAGCAGTGGGGCCCTTACCTTACATGGGGCAGCTTCTAGATTCTTCTCACAGAAGCCACCCCTATGGCCCCCTGCTACCAAAACCTTGCCACGTAAACCCACTACAAGTGTCTGATTAGGACTTTCATTAAAACTCTTTAACATGCCTCTAGTTCTGTCACGTACTAGAAAAGTGTGAGAAGGCCTGAGCACCCAGCAACAGTGGACAAGTATCCAAATTTTATATATGCAATGCTTGGCAAGAAAATTAAAAGTGTCCTAAATAACGCATATGTATATGTTTTATTGGAGTCTTATAAAGCTGTCCTGTCTTGTTCATAATGGGTAGAAAGATTCTGGAGAATAACTAAGAGACCCTTGCTTCAGGATTAATAATTTAGTATCAGAAGACTAGGGGTGTGAGTCCTGACGCTGAAAAATCCTTTTTTCTTTTCTACCAGACAGGTTGGTCACTGCAAGAAAATACTGCTTTTTCCCCAGAATAACCTCTGGGCAAGACTCTGAATGGCATAATAACTTGTTTTATCTTTTATTTAGTATTTATATAGCTTCATCATACTGCTATCTGGACATCTGATCTTTACAATCTCTCTGAGCTGGGAAAACAGTATTTGTATGTATATATACATAGAGATATGAGACAGCCACACTAGAGAGCAAAAAAAGAAGAAATTCACTGTCACAATCTCTTGTACTGCACTGTCAATAATACCGATGCTTGGGAGTGCCAAATGCCTAGCTTTACTCTGAAGGGTCTGGGGAGGACTACAGGCATCAGGTGGGATAACCAAAACATTCATAAGGCATCCACCAGATCAGAGGACATATGGACACTTAAATCTAGCCCCTAGGAAAATGCTGAGGAGAAAGGTGTACCATAAACCCCATAAATACCTAGGATTTAAAAATTATCATTAAGCCTATAGGGATAACACTTTTTTTTTTTTTCAAGTTGGTGCAGTACTTGTTTAATACAACAGTGTTCAAAATATACAGATACTAGAATCTGAGTTTGGTTCATGTCTTCCTGTGAATGTCCCCCTTAGTGGCAGTAAAGGTTGAAGAGGAATGTGTAGCTAGGTTGTCAGAGAAATCACTTTGACATGGTGAACTTCTAACTCCCATTCAAAGACTACTAGTTTTATCCAATGATTACTTCATTACAGTAGGGAACAAAAATCCAACACTGTGCACATCCATCTGAAAGGCATTTCTGCACACAGTGAAAGAGAAATACAACCACCAGTCTGGTAGAAACTTCAGTGCTGAATAATAATATGGAAATCTTCATCCTAATGATGCCCTTAAGGTCATGGAAGACTAGATCAAAATAGGAACTTAAGCCATGATTCCAGTCAAGGCTAGCATGATAATGATGACCATATATTACAATTTTTAAGTGTAATTCTGTGAGTGCCTACACACATACATGGCCCTGCATATCACCTTAGTTACATGTCATCTTATTTACACATCATTGTAGCCTTGTTGAGTTCACTATTTTGAAATACATTTAGGAACAAGGCTATTAATATGTGTAAGTATTAACAGGATTGGGCTGAGAACTGTCCAAGTAACAGCCCAACTAATATTCTAAACTGGACAGATGGATGAGATATGCTTTTGGCAGCCTTTCTCATTTCCCTCTCAAACAGGTCACAATTGCTTATAAAACAGGGTTTTTACTGCAGCATTCATTTATATGATTTATTTTTCTGATGCTTAGAGTTTATAACTCATTTGCTCTATTTCCTGTTGGTATTTTCTTCCATTTATCCCTGGTTTGTTTATATAAGCACATATATTCCTTTATGTAAATAAATATAAATGTTCTCTTCCAAATATTTATGGTTTCCCATGAACAGTCTATGCTCCTTTTCTTGTATCGTCCTATATAGATAAAAATTAGGAAGAGATTAATTTTCAGCTGATCTGATTGCATTCTATCATGGGCACAACATCGGGATTTATATTGCACTGCGCTGAATATTGTGAGCAAAGCATCATGACTGCAGGTAAAGTCAGAATCTGTAATATTCACCCTATACTTATATTACAGATCTGGGCAGGAATATTAGACTGAGGAGATAAAATGCAGAAATCAGAGACAGATTTGTTCTTATTCCAAAATCATTTTATTTTGTATAGAGGAAGATCATGGAATGTGGCCTTTTCTTAGGCTTTTTTTAGGCCTTTCCTTGATTATGATTTCCTGGTTCTGATTATGGATCTGGGGTGATCCTACACAACTAAGGGGGGTATCTCTACTACTTCACATTATACCAATGTGGGATAATGTGCTTGTAGTAGTCCAGTTGCAAAGAACCCTTGCTTCAAACACACTTTCCTAAGATACTTCCAAAAATGTCACTACATCAAAAGAAGATGCTGAATTCTTTGCATAGAAACTGTACTCTCCTTTCTTTCTTCACTCAAAAGAGTGGGGATGCCAATGGCACCCTGGACTTCCTATCTGCAGAAAAAGACACAAATCAGAGGAATGTGCTGACAGCTCAGGAAATCCTTTGTGTCAATGCAAATTTAGGAATTATTTGGTCCTCATCTTCCTTCCTTCAGCTCCCTTTTATAAATCCTATACATTTTACAGGAAATTATTAGGACTTTATTGAGCCATCCAGCTGTAAGTCATTACTCTTTTTGCAGATAGCTCTGCTGGTTTTCTATAGCAAACAATGGCTTCACCATTCTGATTTTGGTGGTACTCTTCTATGAATGGATGGAGATATCAGTCTTGATTCCTTCCCAGATAATCAGCAGTAGCAGAACAACTCGAGGCCTGTAAGAAAGGATTTTAAAAATATATTTTACTAGAGTAGATTTGAGTACAGAATGGTGAGACCGGTATCTTTATTGCTGCTCTCAGTCTTAACTAAAGCCAGTGAAAAACCTCCCATTAATCTCACTGGAAAATGGATCAGGCCCTAGGTGCCTTCCTGTGCCCTTGGAAATGCTGGTTTCTGCATTGAGTCCTGCCTTTAAGACAAGACAAAACAGAGTGAAGGCATCTCAAGGCGTTTTTCCCCACTTAGGAATTTGCAGTAATCCAAGCTCCTTCAAGGTTTCCATCACTGCCAATGCTTGTCTGTAGACCTAATGTATTGATGAAAATACACGTGCAAGCAACTTTATTTCATGCCAGTAATATGGAATGCGAGCTGTTAAAAAATAACCTGGAAAACTTCCCACCATGTGCATCTGGTTCTGCATTAAAGAAAATGAGACTGACCCACGAAGCAGTTCTAATTTTAAGTGTTGTTTTTTGTTTAAAATTAAAAAAAAAAAATCTGCACAATTCCACATCCCTTCCATACTTTGAGGCACCAGATGGCTTAGTTTCTTGCATCTCTTATTAAAGGCATATTTATATATTCAAAATACCTATGTGTACTTTAAAAGGTCCATTTTCTCCCATGTGTGACAATTCATTTAAATCACTGCAGAAGTCTAATTCTCTTTGCCCATGTAGGAAAATAACACCTTTGTAAAAGGTGTTAACAAAAGTTTTGGTTGCTTCAAGTAACCATTTAGTAGATAAAAAAACAACTTTCCTTGCAGCTTGCATCAAATGGAAAATAAGTATGGTTATTAGTAGCTTTTCTGAAATGAGCTCAGTACATACAGTACAATGAGGTAATACAAGCACAGAAAATACCAACAGCAACATTATTGGAATTAGCTAACATACTTGTTTCTCTTCAGACATCTCTGTAGGTATAGATTTGTGCTGGTGGCCCCGTTTCCTTTGTATTGGTGACCCCGAATAAACAACAGGATGCTGTGAGAAAACTTGCATAGCCATATTCTACCTCTTCTGAGGAGAAACAGCATTGGTTTTCAAGACTGTCTTTATAAAATAACAAAAGCCAAACAATAGATAAAGTACTATCACAGCACTACAGCTATGTGAATAGCCATTTTTTCAATTTTCTGGCAGTTCTGAACTTGTTTTAGGTTGACCTGTATGGTAATTTGTCATACAGATTATTAAGCTATCTAAAAGCAAAAGAAAAAATAATTCCAGCACTGAATGATGCATTTCTTCAAAACTGTTGGTGTTTCTTTGCATAGCTTAAGAACATTTTAAAAGGATAATTGAATTTTAAAAATGTTTATTTTGTCAAATTCTAAAGCTGAACATTTTGTGTTTTTATTTTCATCTTTTTAAGATGTTTGAAACAATCCAGAAATCAGTTTATAACATGGTTGTCCATCAAGATATGGAAGAAATAACGAGATTACTGTAAACACTAAAAACACTATTCGCGGGGTCATCAAGCAGTTTTAGTTAGAGGACTGTATCTTCATTAGAACTATCATGTAAGCATCCCCTGTGATTGCATGGTTTGCACCATGTCTAGAAGCTTTTTCAATATCCCATTTGCTCAGCATCCCTGTAGCAACTAAAAGAATTGCTAACAGCAGAATAGAGTGGGTCTCCAGTGCATGCTGTCTTTATACATCCGGGATCTTCTTATCTCTCTGAATAAATGAATGGGAAGAAGAAGGAATCAGTGTCGAGTGAACTTCCAGCTTTGTACGATTCACTGAGAACTATATATTCTCATGGCAAATGGCTCAAAGGCTGTACGCTGGGAATAGTGCTGTTTCAAGCTTTGTAGTGTTTAACACAGAAAAGTAGCATTATGGCTCAGTTCATTTGGTAATCTTTTCTTAATTATGGGAATATATATGAATCTAAAATGAAAGGCTATGCTGAAAAAAAAAACACACAAAAAAAAACCCCTTTCCATTTTCTATGTAAGCATTCCTCTTTAGGCACAGAAACACCAAGAGTGGGATATAAAATCTCACCTGATCTTACAAGTGCAAAAAATAGGCACCTAATTCAAAGCTAGTCACCATAGGCTAGAATTAATGGAAAGACATAGGTACCTTCACAGAAGGATCCATTTCAGATGCGTTGTTCCAATGCCTACATTAGGATGAGATGAATAGCTTTCTGAAGGTGCCTGTCTTTTTCAATTGATTTAAAAAGGGACCCCAGTGTGACTTAGATGCCTGAGGTAAGGGAGATTAATCCTGCCTTGGACTTAAGGGGGCAAAATTGTCTTTTTTTTTTAAATGTACATAGACTTCAACAGGACTAAGAAAATTTCCATTACAGATCAATAATTTCCCATACTTCATTTTTTTCTGAAGAACACATTTATAAACATTTGCTTAAGGTATTTCTTAGTAGCTATCATATATGAGAAAATAAAAGAACAGGACCTTCCCCTTTCCCACCCTGTCCTCAACAGCATGCTTTTGAGTACCTGCATTAACATTTTGCTTGACTGACTAAGCCAATTACTAGTACGCACCGAAGCAGTGCTGAACTTCAAGGGGGACAAGATCATCATAAAAGAATGTCCTCTAACTTCTGTAGAAGGAAAAATGATGACTTTATTAATACACTATTACCATCGGAAGAGGATGCCAGGGTGAATGAATGAATGCCACTTTTGAAAGGCTGTGCATGTATCCTGACCTGGTAAGTGTCTAACAATGGGTGTAATTATCTTTTCTGTGGTGCCATATCATTAGTTGTCACTTTAATTGTCACACCAGTCACTTGACAAAGATTTTTTTGATGTGTAATACTAGAAGCCAAGCCCTGGGAAATGCTAGTGAATTAGACACCTCGGTGTTCCAAAAGAGTTGCACCTTTCCAGAAACAAGGATGACAGGATCTCTACACCAGGGCTTAATTATGCACAGATTTACAGTGTACTGTTGCTTCTGCTAGATGGTGTAGTAGCTAAATGGGTATTTCCGAGTGGGAATAGCAAACAAAGAATGAATCCCTGAGCTGCCTTTTTCTCAGAGACAGTGGGTGAGGGGGAACAATGTAGTCATACTGCCAGGAAACCTGCAATAAATGCAAATTGATAGTTACACTGTGCACAAATTGACACTTTTTATAGTCATGATGTTTGTCCTAGCAAAATTTAAATGCAGTGGTGTTGATGCAGTCACACACTTCCTGCTTGCTCCAGCCTCCCTCAGCAGCTGGGGTCAGCAGTAAGGACACAGAATGCATGAAGTATGGTTGGCCACAGCAAGACCCAGATGCTAAGCTAAGGATGATATCTTTTCAGTAGCTGCATCTGGTTCTTTGGCAGGCTCTACAGGCTGATCTGCTGGCAGGCCTGGATTTGCCTCTGGGTCTGTCATCTGTCATGTTGTTACGCTGTTGATGGGCTGTCTCTGCTGTCTTGCCCTCCCAGACTGCATTTGCCTTTCAGCTGCTTCTGCTGTTGAGGATTTTGCCGCTGCTGCTCAACATTTAAGGACAAGAGGATGGCAGTATGCTGCTAAGATGCGTAGTTCAGAGTGCAAGATCAGGACAGCGTTCTCAGAATCAGAAATGTGCTTGGCACACGCTCGTTAATGCATGATTTAAAAAAGCAGCCCTGCAGATTTGGAATTGGCTTGCAGACTATTTGTTATGCTTTGCTGCTAGTTAGTAATTCAGGTCTCCGATGACTCATGCACCTTTGTTTTTAATTATGACACTTTCATTTCAGCATATACCTGATGATGACATGTACAATCGTTGATTAGCAAAGCAGAAGCCTTAATGAGCACAGGGTAGCTTAGTGAGCTGGCTGTAAAATAAATATGAAATGTATCAGAAATTTCTCTGTTCTCTGCTGCATGGTGCATAATAACTTGAAGAAAACAGTTAAAATAAAATATTAACGGGCTAGCAGAACTGGGAAAACAGCTCACTGTTAACGTGTCCAGTAGTGAGAGAAAATTACAGGTTTCATTGTGTATGCTGTGTATGCTGCACCATCTGCCTACACAGAGAGCCTAAGCCGTAGGCTTTCCCAAGGGAAATAGCTGTGGATAAGTTATTCAATTAGAACAGCATTATTGGCCAGCTACCTTGGAGAATTGGGTTGATGATGTTGTGATTATCCCGCTCTACATTCCTTCATGTCCCAGACAGGCTGCATTGCGTTGCAACTTCCTTAAGTGTTCACTCAACTGTACAGTAGGTGAGCAATTGAACCCGGGAACATCAGGGATGCCTGAAAGAAAATCAATTTTGAATGAACTTTCTCTGCTTAGCCACAGCCTACATATTCTGAGTCATACTGTATTTTTGTGGACTTCAGTGTACTAAGTGACAGAACTGGCAGTGGGAGGAAAGAGAATTTCATTGCGTGCATTTAACCTGTGGCTGGGCACCAGGACTCACATGGTAGGTTACAAAATAGGACAATACTCCTTCAAGTGTGACATTCCTGTCACATCCTATTAGTGATACAGAAGCTTTAAAAGACCACAGTAAGACTGTTTTGAGAAACTCCTTTGGTTCTTTACCACCAAGGTTCAAAGGTAAAATTCTCTTCAAAACTTTTTTCTTTCAAAACAGACCAAATCAGGGTCTGATCTCAATCTTGCAAACCCATTATTTTGCTGGCCTCCTGCTGAAGTTAATGACATCTAGGAAGCACCATAATATTCTCAAAATAGTGCTCTCAGTCTCGCTTTGCTGCCTGCATAGGAACCTAGAGATACTTGCTTGCTCTTTTTTTTTTTTCTAAAAAAAGAGCAATGCTGCATCTTAAAAATTTGATTTAATTTTTAAAAATAAAATCAAAACTCCCTACCCTTTTTCATAATCTAGTGTTGCTCTACTTGTCCATGATCTACTTCACTTTTATCAATGATGGGATTTTGAGACTGCAGGGACTTGCTGTACCATTTATTTTGATGTCTTGTGTCACACAGGCTGTAGAATTTTTAATCTCATCAAATGGATTGGTGCCCTTTTAAATTAAGTGGCAATAGTTTATTATTTTTCCATCAGCACTTAAAAACTCTTCCATTTTTTCAGTTGTTCCTACACTCAAAATTGTAGTCATATTTCTTTCATGGTATGTCATGCACTGATCTAGTCTGGGAAGTCTAACAGGGAACCTTGCAATGAGAACTCCTAGGAGAGGCATTTTTAAAATTATTTTTTAATCAGAGCTGAGCTCTCCTGGAAAGGTGACATGTCTGCTCTGAGTTCACATCACGATCAGTAATCTTTTCCCCCTTCTTCAAAGCTGGATGTCTTGTTAAACAAAGATGTACATCATCCACAAGGTCCACAGGAGGGAGGCATTTGAGAAGTGACAAACGAGGTCATTGGATTTGCAGCTGAAGCATCCTCGGATGAGTTCTGAAAGGTCCAGTCTCTGAAAATAGCAGTGATGCCACATGGCTGATGACACCAGGTCAGTTTGTTTCATTTTTTATTGTTTTCATTTCACTGTTTACTTTTTCATCATAGAGGTGCAGCTGAGCAGCTGAGAGATGCTGTGCCTGTCCATCTTGTCCTCAGTGCAGTGCCTTGCTCAGAAAGAGAGGAGACATCATCGGCTGTCTCAAACAACCAAAGCAGGGCAGTCCATGAAGGAAGGAGAGGGAGGACTCTGAGGTTGTGGGAGCTCTCATCCTTTAGGAAAATTTAGATCATGATAATGACTTCCTGTGTCTTGAAGGGACATGATAAAAAACAATGTCTAGGAATGAAGTAATACCATTTATTGATGTACATTTGTATCAACAGTTTTGAACTATTTTCTGCAAATCCTCTTTGTGCGGTGTCTTACATAAGTTATTTCCCACATCCCATCCTCCCTTTTGTCTGAACCACTGATACCTGCAGAGTGCATCTGCTCACCAGGAGTGACCTGTACCACTACATCTGTGTGACTTTTAGACAGTGGGGTGGAGGCTTTAAACTTTGTGATTGCAGGGAACCAGCACATAAGGCATGAATATTGATGAAGCACTGCTGCGACATGTGTGCTCATACTGCTAATGACAAAGATGATAATAAGGGTCCCTACACCCAGCAAAAAAATCCGGTTTCTTCTTACATGGTGCCTCACTGAGTGCCTCTGGAAAAGACAGAATTCATCTGTCAGGTCCTTGTAGGGCCATAAAATTTATTGACTTCTTAACTTCTTCCACTCAATGGAACCACTTTATTTATCTATTTGTTTATTTATTTATTTATTTATTTATCTATCTACACTATGACACAGAAATTAATATGGGACTCCTGGGATATGCAAACCACCGATTGAAGGGAGTGCCATTTTCTTTTTATACTACCAGTGGAGAAAATAGTGCCAACTGAACCCATCTGCTTGCCTACTGATGAATGTGAAGTTATTAGTTGGGTGTTCATTCAGAGTTTTCGTATCCATTTTTTATGTGTTGATACTTAGCAGTGTAATTTGAAAATGTGTAGTATCTGTAACAGTATACTGTATTTTATAGCCTGATTGCAAGACTGTGTTACAGTCTTTAAAGGAATCATATTTTGTATTAGTTTTGAGAGTCTTATTTCTGAGGAGGAGAAAGCTTCCAGAAAGGTGTATTTCCTTAAACAATTATCTGTCATACAGGTACCTTTGTTTCACATTCTTGTGCCATGTTGTTGATGTCTAACAGAACAAGTATTATATCTTTTGCATAATTTGGTAGCAAGTTCAGGAGTTGGACTTGATAATCCTTGTCAGCCCCTTCCAGTTTAGGATATTCTGTTCTGTTCTGTCCTGGCTGGATGTTGAGAGTTTTACCTTGGGTGTTTTGTCACTCACCTCAGCAAGACTGGGATTCATCCATAGGCTCTTCATTTGTGGTGAGGTTTATTCTCTTTCTGCTGCTTTCTTAAATATACATTTACAATTCAATAACCTCATTAAATGACTTTTAAAATATGTTTATTGAAATAAATATAGGGCAAGGCTACAAAGGTAGATCAAGCTACCACACTTTTAAATAATAGCTTTGCGAGAACCAGGTACTGTGCCTTTCTGTCTACATCAACAAGAATTTCAGCAATGAGACAGTAAGAAGGGAAATAGTTACGGCAGTGTGATTCAACTCATCTTTGCACAGACTCCAAGAAGCCCACAAACAAATGCACTTCATAAACCATCATCTTTTATATGTGGTTCATTATTAGCATTGCTGGATGCATAGGTGGTATATTTTAGAACAAGAGATTGTACTACTTACTTTTTTAAACTTTGTTCTTCCTGTAAAGAGACAAAGATGTGGTCCTTCTACAACATGGTCTGCTGTCCAGTTTCCAAAATCACAAAAGCACTCCATGCTCTGTTTAGGTGGAGCATACATGAGTTGCTCTTGAGATGAGATCCAGTGCCTGAGCAGAGAAACCTGGAACTGTAGCCATGGATCTGACCAGAGACTATGTCTGGAGCACAAGGAGCTCTGCACACCATTCCTGTTTGCAAAGTACTTTTTGGAGCAGCTTCTTGTGCTCATGTGGGGATGTGGCTGGCAGCATCCTGCCCTGCCTGCTGAGGAAGACCTCAAAGAAGTCTGGGAAAAAATGGAAAGATAAGCTGGGTTAGATAGAGATGTCATTGAAAGCTGTGGTTTATGCTTTCACTTTGCTCAATATTTTTTTATGTTTCAATACTGGCAGTGAGAATTGATTATTTTTACTCTCTAAAGAAGAGTATGTGGACTCAGCAAGAGATCATGACAAAGGCACAAAAAATAAATGAAGCTTGAAAAATGAATCTTGAGTCAAATGAAGTAAAGAATGGGAAAAATGTGGTGCTACAGAGCTGTCTAATTGTTCTGTTTTACTCTGGTTTCCCTCATCCAGACATGAATAACGCTGAGATTCTCCGTTAGCCTGGCTACACTGACTTCTGAAGAGACCTGACAGTAGGAGGATTTATGTAAAAAAAATAAAAAATGGAAAATCTTAGTATAAACACCCTGCATAGCAGTGGTAAATGGCTGGTTGTACTACTGATGGCAAAATTTTTGTATGGCAGAGTCAGGCAAACCAAGGTAACTGGCTTGCATGGTCCTGATCTAACCAGTGCAGGAGTGAGCTGTGCCAAAGAACAGGGGCAAGCTTCCTGCACCTGAGAAAAGGTAAGTCTGGAGAGTCCTGAATGGGTCTGCAGCTGAGTTCCTCTTCTTGAGCAACTCCAGTTATAAATTAGGGTGTAGGTAGTTAAGGCTCAAGCTGCCACTTGTTGTGTTCCTACATTTGTTCAAACTGACAAGAGGAATGATCAAGCTCCTGAAACTTAAATTAGTAAGTCTTTATGTGCACACAAAAGCCAATATGTATATTTTTACCACATTCTTTGCTTTGGTCATTTATACAGTAGGACACTTCTACACTTCTTTTCTTTTTTCCTTTTTTTTTTTTCCTTTTTTTTTTCCCCAAACTAAACATGCGGGATTTTGAAGTGTTTTTGTAAATTCACTTCCTTAAGTATTTCTTTGTACCTGAAGTTCAGATAAAAACCGATATCAACTGGTTTGAAAGAAGCACTGTTCAACAAAGGACATATTATTACTTAGGTCACTGCAACCATGTATTATTGTTACAATCAAAAAGACATCTCCAAAGTCACTGAAACAGTCCCTTGCAGTCTATGGGAAGAAACTAGATGTCCCTACTGGACAGTATCTTTGACAGCCAATCATCTGGGATGTGTGTTTATTGTTCTAATGGGAGTAGGCAAAGGGGTATGGAGTGCAAAACAAATGGTATCTTTCCAAAGTATCTGTTCTTATTTAATTGTTTTTAAACCCTATTTTAGAACACACTCTTCATCTAAGTTGTGCTTGGAAAGATTCCAGAGCTGTCCAATGTCAGTAGAGAACAAGGAGATTTTTTGTACACATCTGCCTTTGAGAGTTTTACAATAATGTATATTTGTGTTGTTTCATTTTTTTACATGCTTTTCCCTCAGGGAGAGTTCTGTATTTGGAAGCACATGTTAATTTAACCCTTGAGTAGAGCTGCAGCAATAACAGTTTGCCCCTGTGGGAAACTGGTGGCAATAGTGAAGAAATAAGCTATCAAAGATTGAGAGTATACTGTTGTTTCTGTCACTTGTTTCTGTGTATGGTGAGAATCAATGTATATATGTATATTTAAGGTGCATGCTTGAATATATGTTTAAAAAAAATACTATTGCATGAGTAAGATAATCAGGATTTTGGAGAGACTGATGTCAACATTGCCACAGGAATGTGAAATCATCTTGTCACAAATGTCAGAAGTGTTCTTTTTTTTTAAAGGATCCTTGATTTTTAAATAAAATCTAAGAGTGACATAAAGGGAAGAAGAAGAGAGAATCCCAGAAGGGTGCCAAGAAATTCAGGTGGTTTTCCCAAACAGGTACTTAAGAGGTTAGTTTAAAAAGAGAAAAAAAGGAAAAGAAAAGGGAAAAAGGAAAAAGGAAAAAGGGGAAAGGGAAAAGGGAAAAAGGAAAAGGGAAAGGGGAAAGGAAAGAGAAAAGGAAAAGGGAAAGGGAAAGGGAAAGGGAAAGGGAAAGGGAAAGGGAAAGGGAAAGGGAAAGGGAAAGGGAAAGGGAAAGGAAGGGGAAAAAGGAAAAGGAAAAAGGAAAAAGGAAAAAGGAAAAAAAGGAAAAGGATTTATAACACATAAATGTTTAATGCAAGCTTACTCTGCATGGGAGACAAAGGATAAGATGTGGCTGATGAGAAAAATATTCTCCCAACACTTCCTATTAGGTAAATGTCTTCCTATTAGCTTTTATGAACAGAGCCAATTGTGCCAGCAATGGGAATTTAAATTTAAGGAATAAATCCTTGATCTTTAAATGCTGGCAAGATGAATTGCAAGAGAAAAGTATTAGCAGATACTCTTTTCGTGGTTGTTTTTGCCGTATATTTTTGGTGTGTTACTTTACAGAGCAGTAAGAAGGAAGGCATCTGCCAGCACTGGACCCAGTTTGTAGCTCTTGCTGGAGTCCAGCTGACTCCACAGAAGCCAAGCACTGCCCAAGGCAATGCTCCTCAGGATTAAGGACAAACTAATCCCTGAAAGAGAAATGCCAGTTCTTGGATAAAATCATGAAAGAAAGACTATTTGGAGACCTGTAAAACACTCCTAAAACTCAGGCATCAAATTCCCTTTTGTCGCATTGAACACCAAGTCCTTGGTGTTGTAGGGTATCATAAATGGTGGGGGAGTCTTTAGACTGCGTCCAGTTACCAGTTGAAAAGGGGAATGTATGCAGGACATGTACTTGCATTTGAAAGCCTGGGTTCACTGAGACTTCGTTTTGGAATAATCCCTCTTCCTGCAGTCTGCAGTCAGAAAGGGACAATCTGAAGATGAAGAAAATACAAAATGTTCAATTTTTCTCTAGCTTCCACCTCAGACAGATATGGCCCAGCTGAGCATGCTGTACAACACCACCATTCAATTAAAATGCTGGCCATGTGGTAAGTCTAACCAGATCTGGCATGCCAATCAATCTTGAAACCTCAAGACAGTGTCTCCAAAAATATTCCTTACATAGCAGGAGGTTATTTCTTTGCATACATTTCCAAGACTATTTCAGCTGACACTTAATTCCAAAACCTTTCTCTCTCCCTTTATTAGCACTAAGTTACCTGTACTCAGATGTCTCTACCCCCTTGCTATCTTATCAGCATCTTTCCGTGAAAAGCTTTTCTACTGAAGGGTTCACATTCCTGAGCAGCTACCCATGTTTTTTTTTTCTTAGGCGATGGCATGTGGCATCACCAACTCCTTTAGGTTTACTCTGTCCTTTGCAGAGTGTAACTTCAAACACTCAGAAAAAAACCTTTCCAGAAGGAAGTGATGGGTTACCAAAAACAACCAATACCAGCTCTGAGTGTTGATTTTTCTTAATCAACCTGTTCTACAAGCTAATAACTCAAATGAAATGTTTTGTAATGAAAATAAGACTCTGACAGCAGAATACAAGAGTGTATCAGTATATGATAAAAACATCTCACACTTAGAAGGAGTGAATGACAATGAATGAACTGCCATAGGTTTTCCATGCCATCGGTCATTTTTTCTGCTTGTAAATATTCATTATTGTCTGTATCTGACAAAAGACTCTTCCCATTCTGAGTCATGTCAAAAGTTTATTTTTGTTTTTTCCAAGAATTTAGTGTCAGTATCAAGATACAGCATATCTATCTTAAATATTCAAGTCATATTTTCTTTTAGTATGCCAAGATAAACAAGCTGATAAAGCTGATAAAAGGGCAGGAAGGTGTGTCCAATGAGCAGAGGCTTGGGTTGTGTGGTCTGGAGAAAAGAAGGCCAAGAGGCAACCTCATTGCTCTCTACAGCTTCCTGAGGAGGGGAAGCAGAAAAGGAGGTGGCTGTCTCTTCTCCCTGGTAACTGACGACAGGACACAGAGGAACTTCCTAGAGATATGGTTGATGTCCCGAGCCTGTCAGTGTTCAGGAGGAATTTGGATAACACCTTCAATAACATGCTTGAACTTATGGAAGAGAGTCAGGCAGTTGGACTTGATGATCTTTGTAGGTCCCTTCCATCCCATCCCATCCCATCCCATCCCCATTCCATTCCATAGAAGAGGGTGATACTGGAGATACTGGATAGCATCTGGATTTTGGTCTGTAACAGTAACTAGAAGTGTATTTTCATTTCCACACTAGTCAAGCCATCTAAGCTAAACTGGGAGGAGATCATAGGTCCTGCAATAGCTAGAATTGTAATTTCTTAATCAACTTTCAGTTTTTCTGTCATATAAGCTTTACAACTTTCTTTACAAATTTACAGGTTTTGTTGTGGTTACTTAGGATAAAAACTGCAAGGGGCGATAGGGGAGTGTGAAATTACATGTGATTATCAGCACCTGTTCTTAAAGCTGGCAAGCAAAAGTCAAGTTTGTGCTTAGTTTGTGGATTTACTGTTTTGAAAGAAAAAGCTCACCTATGAAACACAACCTGTGATTAATTACATAATAACAAAACATTTTCCAGAATAGTTAGATGGTAGTTTGCTATTTGAATATACATCTGTTTTCAATTTCAGTGCCCGCTGACTCACCTTAATATCTAAAGCAGAACTGTTCAAATCATCTTCCGAAGGACAGAACCTGAAGTTTTATTAAAATCAGTGGAAGAGTGTTCCCCCTGCTACATGCAAGGCTGTGACTGAGTCAAATGTACGTTCAAAGAGAGAAGCAAAAATGAAACTGATTTGGGGAAATTATTTCAAATGGTGCATATACTTGGGGGATCTTTAAGGCCAAGAGTAGCAAGCACACGGACTAAGGTCCAACTTCCTAATGAACCACACATGCAGATCACAGCATTAATAAATTCAGAATCTTATTTGCCAGAAATATATATGAACATGACTGTACAAGCATACATATTTCTTATAGGTTTCCTTAAAAATAGTTTCTGGGAAAATAGGATTTTTTACTGTTTATCAGCGGTCAGTTCTTTGTTACTTTTGTAAAGCTGTTTCATCAAACAGGGGCTGTATTCTTGGTAATTCCTCTGACAAATGGGTCCTCCAGCATCTGGAGGATGATCCAATTATAAGTTAAAGAAACTTACACCCAGGATGATTGACTGAAGATAGAAGACTCTGAGAATGTTAGAAAAAGAGAAAGAAAATTAAACAGTGTGTGAGAGTAAACAGGTGTTGGGATCCCTGAGCTGTCACTGGAGAGTGTCCAGCTGACAAGGGAGCATATGAGATTGACTGCTGATCAAGCCCATTTACTCTTTTTATTGCTAACAGCTGCTGTCCTTAGGCATGGCTGGGCAAACCTTAGTGTTTAACCCCTGCAGCTTTTGATCTGATCTTCTGCTTCAGCCACTATGGCTGTGAGTCATTGGATTGCCTGGGCACAAGCTGGGAATTCTGAGTTACGGTCCTCATGGTGTGAGGACTTTTGGTCTGAAAAACTAGCTAAAATTCAAGATGTTATGACTTTTTCCCATAAAAAGAAGAGATTGATAATGGAGTTAAAATTTCCTTGATGAAACTCTGAGTCTATAAAGGATATAAACGGTCTTGTTTCTTTGACTTCAAGAGGAATAAAACAAGAAAACATTCCTTCACTCATAATTTCTAAGTTATACGAGCCTCCTGTGGGAGGGACCCCACGTGGAGCAGGGGCAGAGAGTGACCGTGAAGGAACGGCTGAGATGAAGCGTCAGGGACTGACCACAGCCCCCATTCCTCGTTCCCCTGCACTGCTTGGAGGAAAGATGTAGAAGAAGGTGGGTGAGGGGAAGATGTTTTTAGTTTGCTTTTTGTTCTCACTTCTCTAGCTTGTTAGTAATAGGTAATAAATTATATTAATCTCTCTATGCTGAGTGTGTTTTCCTCATGATGATAATTGTTGAGAGATCTCCCTGTCCTTATCTCACCTCTTGAGCCCTTTCCACTGTTTCTCCCTCTTTCTCTTTGAGGAAGGGGAGTGAGAGAGCGGTTGTGATGGAGCTCAGCTGCCCAGCTGAGTAAAACCACCACAGCTGCATCAACAGAGCCATGGCTAGCAGGTCAAGGGAGGTGATTTTCCCCCTCTGCTCTGCCTTCATGAGGCCCAACTCGGAGTGCTGCATACAGGTCTGGGGCCCACAGCACAAGAAGGTTGTGGACCTGTTAGAGCAGGTCCAGGCTATGAAAATGCTCAGATGACTGGAGCGTCTCTACTATGAAGACAGGCTGAGAGAGCTGGTGTTGTTCAGCCTGGAGAAGAGAAGGGGAGACTTCACTGAAGCATTTCAATACTTAACGGGGGCTTATAAGAAGGTGGTGAGTGAATTTTGCTTGGGCAAATAATGATAGGACAAGGGGGAATGTTTTTAAACTAAAAGAGGGGAGATTTAGGTTAGATGTTAAGAGGAAATTCTTCGCTCAGAGAGTGGTGAGGCACTGGAAGAGGTTGTCCAGAGAACTTGTGGATGCCCCATGCCTGGAGGTGTTCAAGGCTGGGTTGGATGTGGCCCTGGGCAACCTAGTTTGGTGGGAGGTGTCCCTGCCCATGTCAGAGGATTGGAACTAGGTGATTTTTAAGGTCCCTTCCAACCCAAACCATTCTATGATTTCATACAGGTACTTCCTCATGATTCTGCTTTCAGTGCAGAGATAACTATAACAGTTATATACTGTTAGTGGGATGGATCAGCTTTGCTATCAAGCTGTAATGCACACCAAAGTAGGAACTATTCACAGCTGTTTTCTTTACATTAACAATCTTAACAAGATTAATACCTTATAGTTCCCCAAATCCTGTAATAATACTCTATGATCTGCCATGCCCACCATGTTATTGTGCATTTCTACTCTTCTACTTCAGTACACCAGCTTAGCCAGAATTTCAGCTTGATTTGTATTTTTACTACACAGCTGGCGAAACAAATGCCTTTGTGAGTAAAGGTGGCTTATAAATAGTTGCAGTACTTGTTATTGAACATGGTTTAAACACTTGCCACACTATCATGGAGGAGTTTCTCATCCTGTTGATTTTGTGCATTTGTGCAGGCATGGCCGTAGTCTTTGGCCCTCATCACTCAAAGCAGAAACATTCTTCTAAGACAGTTTGAGATAATATTAAATTAAACTTGCTTGAAATTGTTCCAGTAAATGGTTAACAGCAAGCTTTGAAGTTTCTGTTTGTAAAGGCAAATGAAGGAAGGGCACAGCAGGTTTTGCATTTCAGTCTCACCAACTGTGGTATTTGTGGCAAATAAGGCAGAAAGGAATTGATTTTCAGAGAAGAGACCTCCAGAATCAGAAGGGCTCAAAACTTTGTTCTTTAGGACTAGAGGTTATCAGTGTACAGAGAAGCACTCTGAATGCAAGGAGGCAAGACTTTGAAAGATCTGATACTTCTTTTACTGTGGATGCGCGTAGATGCTTTGTGGGCCACAGCTGAAAAAGCCATCATAATTTCCTTTTAAGGAAAACGTTCTCCTATTGCTCTTTAGCTAGATTCCTTGACTTCATTTTAAAACAATCATAGAGCTGGACCTACCTTAATATGACAATATGAAAATGAAAAAATAAGTGCTAGAATATTTCTATACTTTGGAATACACTTTGTTTTTATCTTAGACCATACACAGCTGCAAGAAATGGTGGTGGGCCAGCTCAATTGCCTCATTCCAGGAAACTGTGACTCAGCAACACTACCTTCACAGATATCATTGCCATAATGTAACCAAAATTTGTGATAGAGCCTTACTTATTAAATCTCAAGCTCAGCTCAGAAGGTCCCATTAGACTAACTGAAAACTTTGAAAACTGTATTATGACCTTGATTACACCAGCATAGATCCATATCCACTTCATGGAATATCGTGAGCATCAGACTCTCTAGCCTGTTTGTCTACAAGGCAATAATACTGATTCTACTTACATTAATCTTTTTAAAATATCAGTGCAACTGGAACTACTGCATTTGCATTGGTAGCAATGAGCTGTGTATAGTGCAAGAGCCACTTAAAATGAGAAGCTTTAAAAGTCAAGAATAATTCTGCTGACTTGAATCAGGTTGTATCCTTACTTACAGTATCCTTACTTACCAACTTCAACTACTTTTCTGACATATGGCATGCATTCAGAAAATAATTTACTTTGTTTTAATTTGTGTTATGATCCTCAATTAAGAGGAGTTAATCTTGCTATTGAGAGTCATGATTACTACAGTTATACATTCTATCTCTGCGGGATTCCAAACAAACATAAAATATTCCAGTGTTAGAAAAAAAGACACATCTGGAAACTTACTTTGTCTCTTTTATACTACTACCGTTCCTTAGATGGGGTGGAAAAAAAAAAAGCAAGACCTTCTTATTTCATAAAACTGTAGTCAGGCAAGAACTGAAGGATTCCCTAAAACCAGATGCTGTTTCAGTTCCACTGGGGGTAATTTGACATACTAAAGAAGGCTAATGGGATAAAAAGCAAGTTCTTCATATTGAAGTCACTTTGGTGAAGGTGCCATCTCATAGTCAGTGCCCATTAGCCTTCTTTACATTGAGTAATGGGGAAGTAAGGCAACATCCATGTTACATATCAAAAGGTAGTAATCTACGCAATAGTGCCTTTAACTTTGCTGTTTTGCCATTTAATTTAGAGAATTTCATTGTATTTCCCATCCTCATCTTGGTCATAATTACCAAAAAAGTAGGCTGGAAAGGACCTTGAAAGCTCACCTTGATACCCTGAAAGCTACTTCATTACTTCAGGACTGGGTCAACTGTATCTGCAATAAGTATGTTCTTAAAATCTTCCACTTCTGTGTCCTCTCCAAACAAATCACTGAAATGCCTGGTGGTGAATTTTATATCATCTCACCTAAATCTACCATACTGCAGCTTGAAGTCTCATTATTTTTCCAGGTCCCACTGGATGAACACTAGGGATGTCAAAGGCTCAGTCCCAACAATGCAAATCCTCACAACTAATTTTAAGTGCCTACATCTGAGCTCATCATTTGAGTAACCCACCTCAGTGGAAAGAAACAAGCATTGTCAGAACTTAGTAAGCCTCATCTATTTCATCTTTGTTTCAGTGAGATGTATTCTCCCAAAGTATCTTCTGTTCACTGGCATTATAAGGGGAGTTCAGATGTAGGTGTCTACATTGGAGGTAATGCTTTGTTCAAAAGAATTCCCCCATTCATGGTGCAATTACAGGAATATTTAATATTAATTCAACATCTTAAGAATTACTCTATCTTGGGCATTGTAACATGGATGTTGCCTTACTTCCCCATTGCTCAATGTATCTCAGCACGAGTCCTTTGCAGTCTCCCGAACACTTTATTTCAGCAGACATTCATTTTCATAATGGCACTTTGCCTTGTATTTAATGTCAATTGTAAGCACTTTGGCAACTTTATGCTCGATGTCTGTAATCTCTCACAAACCTGAAAAAAAAATCAGAAAAATTAAGCAGTTTCAAATGCATGTGAGATTTTTTTTTTTCCCCGAAGTTTATTCATGATGTTTATTCAAGTTTTACTAAATATGGAGTAGATTACAATGCAACACATGTTTAAACTGGTAA
This sequence comes from Cygnus atratus, assembly GCF_013377495.2. Classification (NCBI taxonomy): domain Eukaryota; kingdom Metazoa; phylum Chordata; class Aves; order Anseriformes; family Anatidae; genus Cygnus; species Cygnus atratus. Next base: position 165,108,317 of record NC_066362.1, read on the forward strand.
ATCAACAACAAATTGGGTAAGGCATTTTTTGGTTTTGTTAGTTTTTTTGAGGGTGGGGAGCTGCATTCTTTTCCACTGAAGACATGACAAAGCAAACTGGTACCTGTAGAAAAAGGTAGAAAAAAACCTACACAGTTACAAATGCTTTATCTCCTCACTGATTTCTGTCTTTATTCGATTTTCAGCAAGTCCTTTTCAGAGGATCAGGGAAAACAGATCAGCGTCTTTTTGAGCTCATGCAACTATTGTTTTTTGGAAGTGCTGACCAAACAACCCTCAGGTGCATAGCTATGGCTGGGGAAATTGTGATTATTGTTCCAAGGACTTGCCATGGGGAAGCTAAGCATGGATTCTTAATTTGTACCAGATGGGACCATGGCTCTTACATTTTGCAGAGAAGTATTTAGAAGCACTCTGAGAATAAATATGATAGCCTGCAGATTAGTGTTAACATGAATTTCACACAAATTAAAACTACTTACCACTGCCAGGAAGAACACAAATGAAAATACAATGAGTTTTCAGCACCACACCCAACAGTTTTTAAAAATGCTATATAAAATGTGAATCTAACCTTGTGAGTTTTTCTTCTTTAATACATTGCATATGTGAAGATCTAGAACTCAGTGGTTCAGGCACTGAGTAGAGGGGTGTGGGATTCCTCTCAGCTGCCCTTACATTCTGTCTGCAGCCTAGATGCTCACTTTTAATCCTCTCATCTTGCTCTGCAGTCAGTGGAACAAAGCAAACACTTATATGAATCATAAGGATTCATATGATGCTTTTCTGACATACTCTGAGATGAATTGGTCTCCATTGACCATAAGGAGAAACCAGACAGGCAGATGTAAATGTCTAAATCTGGATAAAAGTCTCACACCATAGTCCTCTCTTTGCTGTTACAGATGGAGCTGAAAAAATCCATTTAACTGCCAGTTCCACCTCTGGCTTCTCTGCTGAGTTTGTTGATGGGTTTCATGATAGTGATGTTTGGCAAAGAGGCTCTAGAAATAGAATCATAGAATATCCTGAGTTGGAAGGGACCCACAAGGATCATCGAGTCCAGTTCCTGACTCCACACAGGACTACCCAAAAATCAGACCACGTGTCTGACAGTGCTGTCCAAACACTTCTTGAACTTTGGCAGGCTCAGTGCTGTGACCATTTCCCTGTACAGCCTGTTCCAGTGCCCGACCACCCTACTGGGTGCAGAACCTTTCCCTAGCACCCAGCCTGACCCTCCCCCGTCCCAGCTCCATGCCGTTCCCTCAGGTCCTGTCGCTGTCCCCAGAGAGCAGAGCTCAGCGCCTTCCCCTCCGCTCCCCTCATGAGGGAGCTGCAGGCCGCCATGAGGCCTCCCCTCAGCCTGCTCTGCTCTGGGCTGAACAAACCAAGGGACCTCAGCTGCTTCTCAGACATAGAACCATAGAATCATTAAAGTTGGAAAAGACTTCCAAGATCATCTAGACCAACCATCAACATGCTACCACTGTCACCCACTAAACTATCTTGCCCTCTAGACCTTTCACCATCTTCATAGCTCTCCTTTGGACGCTCTTTAATAGTTTTATGTTCTTCTTGTGTCACCCAAAACTGCGCACAGTGCTTGAGGTGAGGCCACACCAGCACAGAGAATCACTTCCCTCAACTGGCTAGCAATACCATAGTGTATGGTTGGCCCTTTTGTCTGCCAGGGCACACTGTAGGCTGATATTCAACTTGCCACAACCAGAAGCCCCAGATCCCTTTCCACGGGACTGCTCTCCAGCCTCTTGTCCCCCAGTCTGTACATATAGCCAGGGTTGCTCCTTCCCAGGTGCAGAATCTGACGCTTGCTCTTGTTAAATTTGATGCAGTTAGTGTTTACCCAGCCCTCTAATCTATCAAGATAATATGTCAAAATAGTATGAAAGTTATGAATTTTCTGAAGTCAGGGCATTACCAGAAAGCAGTAATCATTCCTGACCAAAAGTTATGAAGGCCTGCACCATACCAAGCACACTCTTTAAATATGAAATTAGCAGCACTGACAAGCACTTGCTTAAGTGCTGTACTGGATCTAAGCCCTAATTTTTAACCAACATCCAACTTCCTTTTGCCAACAAAGCTCTGATGGGAACAAATTACTCAACTGGGGTATTCTACAAAGGAATGTATCTTCTGTGACTGAAACAAAGCTATCCTTTGGATTTTAATGAGAAACCTTATTTTTAAAATAATAGGAAGAAAAAAAGACTAGGGAAAACTTTCCCTTTCAGTTCTGTTCTGTGAAGCCATGAGTCAATATTTTTATTAAAACAAGGCGTTGTTCTTTTTCTTCTGGTGTTCTTTTTTTTTTCTTTTCTTCTTCCCTTAACTTGTGAAATCTAAAGTAGTTTCAGAAGGTAAATCTTCAATTCTACTTGGCATGCAGAATGCTAGAGAAAAGTGCTAAATTGGCAATGAAGGGAAATATTTGTACTTGTCAGCTTTACTGATTGAATAATAGATTTTTGAGTAGAAAGTCATAAAAATTGTTCAGATAAAGAAATTACCTGACAAAAAGATTTTGCCTAAAGGAAAACTGACTTCTGATGGACCTAATTCACACAAAACTTTTTTTCCTATTTCATTTTTTTTCTGCTAGATCTTTAATAATGGTTCTTTCTCTGCTCCTATTTTTAGACTTATACACATTCCATTTAGTCTAAGATCGTGACAAGCAGTGTTCAAATTGATGTTTTACATGCACAAAGCATACATAAAGTAAAAAAAATCCATATTTAATGTTCCTTCATTAACTGAAACTCATATTGGAGGTATGTCTCCAAACTATGAACTTAGTTTTTAAATTATTTACCTCAGTCTGTTGAAAGTTAAAAGATTATTTGGTTTCTGAAAACACTCCAAGTTTAATCTAAAGTACCAGTAATATCAAAGCTCTAATATTACAATTCTAGAATTTCTACATGGCCCAAATATAAGAGCACACAGGCAACAACTTGGACTGTCTTATCTCACCCCAAAATCTACATGCACAGTGAGAATTGCCCCTGTCCCTCATAAAACAACAACAACAACAAATGTGGAAATTAAATTTTTTAGGAATTTGCCACATGACCAAATGTTTATTTACACAATTCTAAACAGGGAAGAACATCAAGCAGCATGTGTGCAATTTCCAAAATATAAGGAATGTCATGGAAAATGCTCCACAAACAGCCCATTTTTCTTTTCATAATGTATAGAGCTCAATTTCAGCGTGATTGCCAACTACAACTATGTCACAGCATAACACCCCCATGTATGTAAAAAACAAGTTACCAGTTGTATGAGAACTTTAAGAGAGTTTCCTGAATCTTGTACAACAAAAAGCCATCATCCATCATAGTGCAAAGTCAGTGTTTCACAGACAGAACAGGAATGTGGCACTGAAAGTAGAACATATATTAAGGAATTCATTGTTTGACCCAATAACTATAGGCAGCTGCAGCTTTAGCAGAAACAGCTTTCTGTATGGACCTGGAGTCCATTGGTGTGATATTTAGGGTCTGATTCCCACAGATATATGGATCTCTGGCAACTTTGCAGGGAGTCCAGACTTCCACTTGGGTAAAGAAAACCAAAGGGCTGAGTTCTTAGAATTAAATGCATTGCATTCGTTTTTATAAGGGGCATTATACAATCCTTTAGCCTCCATAAAATTTATATCCCTCTAAAACATTCATTCATTTCAGTAAGATTGTGTGTGTGTATATATATATATATATATATATATATAAACAAGAAATTAAACTAGCCCATACAGTCTCCTTCTGTTGACCCACTTTTTACTAGGGCGGCAACTGCTGATTTTTTGAAAATTTCCTCCTGAGACATTGGTGAAATAAGATCCAGATGTTAAGTTTGAGTACTTTTCTTTCTTCTCTTTAGAGAAGAAATCTCTTGTTCTAAGGGCTCTTCATCTATGGTCACCTCTGTAATACTGCCTCACTTGTAATTTCATCTCATTCAAATTCATGTTGCTGTCAGGATGTTGCATTACAGTTGTATTAAAATACCCAACTTGTATTAAGATACCATGTTTATTTCATTGGATCAAAATGTTTCAACATGATTCAAAGGATATTTAATCCTTCTCAAAGTAACTGTGAAGAACCAGTGACTGTTTTCTCTGGTCTCCACTACTCCAAAACAGTCATTAAATGTCAAATTACATAAATAATAAAATTATAAGTAAATTTGTTTTAAATAAAAATTATTCACCTGAATACTTTGTCACTGAATGAAGCATTATCTTCAAATTCAGAAAGAGGTAGTTGTCAGAATAGTTCGTTAAATAAATTTGAGTTTTAAAATGTGCATTAAAAAGGTGTTAATTATGGACCACATTTTGAAAAGCTGCTGCCCATTATTTTTAAGGTATGTCCCTTTTGGGGAAATTAGTGTTTGGACTCTACCAAGTAGTATAGTGTACATTCTTTAAAGAAGGATTCAATTATTCAAACCCAATACCCACTCTGACTGGGGAAACAAAGGGGTTCAAAGGGGAAGGCTTTGAAGAGCATCCTTGAAGGAGGACTTTTGTTCTGCTAAGAGAAGGCCTTAAAAGGTAGAGATTTTCCCAAAGCACTAACACAACAAAGATACTTATTCCCTACAAGACACTGGATTTTGGAACAGGAGGGAGTAGAAATAAATTGGATACTTAAAGCATCTTACAGACACTTTTTACATGGGCAGATAGTGTTAGGACAAGGGGGAATGGTTTAAAATTAGAAGAAGGTAGAGTTAGTTTAAATATTAGTAGGAAATTCTTCACTCAGAGGGTGGTAAGACACTGGTGCAGGTTGCCCAGAGAATCTGGGGATGTCCCATCCCTGGAAGCATTCAAAGCCAGGCTGGATGGAACTTTGAGCAACCTGGTCTAGTGGAAGGTGTCCCTGCCCATGGCAGGGGTGTTGGAACTAGATCTTTAAGGTCCCTTCTAACCCAAGCCATTCTGTGATTCTATGATTCTATGCCTTTGGAAAAAAAAATATAGTGCAATCATCAATATTTAAATGTGCTATATTTTTGCCAAAAGTTATATTCAGTATTAGTTGAAACTTATTGATGACTTCACTTTTTTACTAATGAAAATTTGGAAGATAATAATAATCTGATGCTGAAGGAAAAAAATTACAATACACCACTTTTAGTGGTTTATTTGGTGAAAATTATTCTTCTTATTTCCAAGGCATTATGATAACAGTGCTGTCTAAATTAATATCACACATTTGCCTCAGAATTATTGTTTTGTTTATGACTATGGCTGAAATCTTTTGGTCTGCTCTATTAACCTAGCTGCTTTTCCTTGTATTTAAAGAAATATTATTCTCAGGTTATTCTCTTGAAACTTGACCAAACTTTAACTTGCAATGTAGAGCCTTATTCATCAAATTTCAGAAGTTCCACTGCCAGAGTTATTATTACTATTGTTGAAAGGAACTATTGGTACAGCACTGCTGGGAGGAACATGCAGCATAGAGTAGTATTGATAACTGCTATAATATAATTTTCCTTAATCTGAGCTACTTTTGTCCTTCTGCTCCTTGTCTTGTCCCATACCTGAAAAAAGGAGACTTTTCTCACCTCATACAAGACCTAGCAAAAATGATAAGCCTTATACGCTCTTAGTTTTCCCAATTGCGAAGATTCTGTGAGCTTCACTTTGATAGCACTATATCAAAATATTAGGAAAGAGACCTAACTGCTAAGGGTCCCCATGGTTCTTGAATGATGGGAGCATACTATATCCCTGAAAACCTCTAAGAGGAACATCTGAGACAATTATCAGCCCCACATGTTTATCCCAAAACTTGTCTTAGTTGTCCCAAAAGCTAGCGTTGTAGATCCTCCTGACAGGAGACCAAGTTAGGGGGCTACAAAGTACAGCAAATATTTATTAGAATATATTTTACTGTTCAATTTGTTATTACTAATAGAATGAGGTCTGTGTTATACAGCCTGTTGTTGTCAGTGTGTGCAGCTGGCTCTGGGTAGATGTGGCAGACTTGGTATCCTGATTTCATCGGCTCCCGTGGCTGCAACAGGACAGTTAGACTCTGGATCTCCTGTTTTGCGGGGAGAATTTAACATTCCAACTCCCAGCACGTTTTTCTTCACCCTTTGATGTCTTGTTTTCTGGGAACTACATCACTGCCCACACCAACAGCTTTATCCATCCCCTTAACACAAACTAAGGGGGCTTTTACAAGTAGCACACCTGGTAGCTGAAGGTACCTGGAGATGGTGCAATGTGAGTTGAATGTTACAATACAACAAAATAAAACTTAATAAGAAATTAACATATTTTTCCAAGTTTACCCTTAGGTTAAAAAGAATCTTATTGCAAAATCCTTGTGTCTTCATCATCTAGCCTATGGTGTTCGCTATCCCCATTTTTCTTATTAAATATATACTTTAAATCTGTGTATTGTTTGTAGTCTGACTCTGCAAAGCTTACTTGCAAATGTCAGTGGTGATACTTGACTATCTGAGAACTGTTCATCTGAGCAGAATTTACAGGATTGGTCACTGTGTTTTGAAATGAATAATAAGAAATATAAGGATACACAAAATAGGCACATTAATATACAATTATGTTTCAATTGTGCAACCTTAACACCGTGTTAATACAGGCTTCTTACATTTAGTGTGCAATATGTTTGAGAAAACATATGGCACATAATCCTCTCCAAATGGTTTTAGAAATGAAAAGGTGTCCTCTATGAGCCTCTGCCACTGGGGAAGAGAGTGTTTTCTCATTTCTCTGGATGCAGGAACCCCATGATGAGCAGATTTGCATAACAATTAACCTCTAAAAATAATTTATAACCTCCCAGATGAGAAATCAGCTTCAGGGTGGTTAAAAGGGGAGACATTCTTTATTAATGTGAGTGTTTGTATAAAGGAGGCATCCAAGCAGTATAGGCAGTCCCTCAGAATGGGATGCAATGCTTCCTATGCACTATGGAAAGTGCAAGGCAGTGTTTTTCTTCTATTTTCTCTGCAGAAGAGCTAGTATCTCAAAAGAGAGAGAGAGAGAAAGAAAGAGAAAGAAACTTCATTTATTAGCAGAAAGTCTCATCTGGCCTAATAAAATGTTTAAAAACTTAAACACTCCATTGTTTCTGTGCTCATGCAAGAAGTGCAAGAATCCCATTATTCCTTACAGCCCTTCCACCATGCTGGCAGAGGGGATGTTCTGTTTTCATTTACTCTCTCCCTGGCTCTAGGGTACAGACAAAGGAAAAGGAAAAGGCAGGGAGAAGCCATGAAGAGGAGAATTTGTAGTGTAGATGTGCTTGTGGTTTTGTACAGCCAAGGCTATTCCTACGATAATCGTCTGCATCTGAAGCTAAAAGCTCCACAGAAGGAAACTAGTTTATTCAGAGAAATTTGTTCTGTCTTGTAATCTGTTACAAGGCTTTTCCTCACTCCTTTCTCTTTGTTACTCGGAAGGCAAGACCTAATGTACAAAGAAGTCAACTGCCTTTCAGCGTTACTGGACTATGTGCTCACTTGTTTTGATAGATGTTGACAGAGTTCACACTGCTTTGCAGAGCGTGCCCCAAATATCTCACACACTAATGAAACTGTTCTACACAAAGATACTCCCTCTGCTATTTCCCTTGGTGTGACCATCTATCTCCATTATCCAGCTTCGTGTGAGCAGACCTAGCTCTGTTTTCAGTGTCTTGATGCTTGTCTTTTAGTGAACAACTTCCCAGAGTTCTCTGAGTAGAAACAGCAAATGAAACTTTTTCTGAGGTACATTACAAACTAACAAGTACAGGATTTATTTTCTGTTTTCTGAGCACTGCAGAACTTTTGGCATCAGCAATAAAGAAGTTAAGTAATAACAGTAAATGACAATAATAAAAAACGTTGGCAAGTTAGTTGCCCTTTATTTTTTGCCTCAATATTAAGAAGTATTAAAAATCTCATGAGAAAGCCTGCCATGAAATTCATTCCTGTTTTGCAACCACAAGTGGTTCAGATAAGCTTTGAGCAATCACCCAACATGTGGCCTACTTAGCTAGGTTAAACCACTGATGATGTTGAGGTTTATCCATTGAGCAGGGTCGTGAGTGCTGGGAAAGGGGTTCATCTAGTGCTTAGTCTGCATGCTCAGTCTGCATGCTGCTCTCAGGAAAGGGCTTATTGGAGTACCCAAGTGCTTACTGTTTCTCAGAAGAGTTTTGTAATATTCTGAGAACATTTTCAGTTTGGCATTTATGCCCATATCAAGTTTTTTTTATTGTTTATATATTATATATATATTATGCATATATACATGCCTTCTTTTTGGAACCTCAGCCATTCTTTGTGCCAGCTAATTGTTCTGTTGATAGCTCAAAACATCTGAAATCTATGAGTCAATCTTGTATATTAGACAAATTATAGTGCATTAATTCAAGGCGTGTGTCAGGACACCTTTCTTCTATCAAGGAGACTGAAAAAAACCTTTTTTGGACGTCATTTCCATCTTTATCTTCTCGTTACCTACTGTAGTGCTGAACTACATTAAGTTCATCAGTTGTCTGTTTGTGAGAAATTTGTCTGGGTGGCAAAGGCAGGAAGAAAGACATCTACTTCTGCTTTATGGCAGAACTATGCAGAGAAAGTCAATCACCACAAAATCACATAAATAACTTTTGTATCTTCCTCTGATTATACACAATGGACAGTTTTGGGATTCAGAGGCAGATTTCCGAAATCCGAAGCCAGAGTAATCCGATTGCACAGGTTTTATGAGAGATTAGAGTTTTTATTTTCAACAAATATATGGAAATATATATGACCTTGTAGCATTTTGAAGTATCCTAAGAGGCAGTGACAAATAATTTCCCTTCACAATAAGAAAAAAAGTCACAACCTAGGAACCAAAGAGTGGAAGGCCAGAATTCTTGACCGTGTAACTAGACCTCACACCACACGTAGACCATAGATCTTGCTTCAAATGGTGGTTTAGACCTAGCACTTCTAAGTTTAAACTTCCCATTCAGAGTCACAGAATCAAGTACTGGCTTTGAATCTTCCAGATCTCATAAGCGTTCAATGTAGAATTTGTGTCTGTATTGAGTCATTTTAGTCTGAAGTGCCATTTTGGCATATCTTGTTTTAAACTTGGAGAAGCCAGAGTGGAATGTAGATTAGAACTCCCTTGATATTAATTAGATCAGTGTCAAACAGTTATTTCTCTTTTCCTATTAGACATTTATTATGCTGTCCTCTATCTCGGTGTCTCAATTTTTTCCCCACTTGCTGAATTGGCTGTGAAATCCTGGCTCCACTGGAGTGATCAGGAGTTGTGCCATTGCTTCCATTGCCAAGATGGTATCCATTGAGTGTCAGGATGAGGACATTGTTCTTCTTACTTATCTTCACAGTGACCCAGTCTCCTTATTTGATTCGAGTTCTTCATCACAAGTATAACATATAAAAGTTATTGTATTCCTGGTTTCCTTCTACAAAATATGAAATACTATTTCAAATTGCAGAAATATGGATATCAATTTTATTGACTGTATTGAAATGAGTAAACTGAAATTTTGAATGGATAATAATGCAGTTGAGATGAAGGGAAACCTGACTGAGGAACCAGAAAAGGAAACTGCAGAGCTTTATTGTATTAAGTAGCTCACTAGAAAGGAGTGAGGAAAACATCCAAATGTTGCTTTAGCCTTTCTCCATGAGGACAATTTGCAGAAACAAAACTGAGCTTGTTTTTTTTTGATTGTGCATCCTTTGAATCAGAAGCACATTTTCGCTGTTGATTACACACATGAATTCCTGTTGAAAATTTACTCAAGCATTCATCTGCATGTTATAAAAGGGTCTTTGAGATAAGTTTTTGGCCAGAACCCTTAAGGACAGGTTGCCAGTAATGTCCTGATCATTTTCTGTGGGAATGGAAGCATGTCTATTGAAACTGGAGAACTGGAATGATACTGGATAACACTGAAATGATGTTGGATGACACTGACATACCCTTGGAGCACAGTGGTTGGTATCTCCCTTTATGCCCCCTGCTTTTCAGGCTCTCAGTATGTTCTTAGTTCTTACTTCTGTAGTTAACTGAAGACAATGAAAATAAGTATGTGTCTTGCTCATGGATTAACCATTTTTCAGCAAAGATCAAAGAGGCTCTCTTATCAAATGCACTGCATGATTTGGGGGGTTTGCTCTCCTCTGTAGCACTGGGGCTTGGATCTGGATGAAGGGAGAATATTGGACCAGAGCTTTGTTAAACTACCCCTATGTGCCTGGGAAGTGTATTTATCAGTGCGGCTTAAGACTCTTCATTGGTTCTGAATAAGGATGGGATCTTGTACCAGCTTGGGACCTTGATGGTGTTTGTAACATACACATGGTTACCCATAAAGTTTATCCAAGTATATTTTAGCTCATCAGTTCTTTATATTTCAGTGGCCTAAGAAGTTAGTAGTAACCTGGTCTTTGACCACAGTACATAGCTGAAGTTTCTCAGAAGACTGAATTATGACCTAAAATTCCAATGGATTTGTTTCATGAAATCTGCGTGAGCCTTGATACATTTGGGTATGAAAGAGAATATCATAATCAATCTAGTGACCTCCATTAACCTTCATTTCTAAAACATGCATGAGACAAGCTTTCACACTTCCCTCTCATTCCTTTCACCATTTTTTTCTGAAACAACTACCACCATACTTTAAAAAACATAACCTCTGCCTCATATTCTGAAAGTCTGTTTAACACGTGAAACTGTGTTTCATTTTGAAGGGATTGAATAATGCCAGGTATAATTTGAAAGATTCATAACTCCAGGCTGATTGCAAAAGGGCACTCTCCAGTCTTTTTAATCTTTTTCTCCTAATGTGTCTAATTAATTTAAAAGATGAATTCCTTCTTTTACATGGCCCCAGTTACTTAAGAAAATTGTTGCTTCTACAAACTATATTCCATTTATTCTCCAATCTCCCCACGTCCCCACTGCCCATTAGGTCTTACTGGACTCCCAGTGCAAGAAGGAAAGGAAAGAAAAGCAATTATTTAAAAGAAAGAAAGACAATGAAAAATAATTCAAGCCTGGTAATCCAATAACACCTCCTTTCTTATCACAATACCTATTAAAACCTAGTGCAGGATATCAGGACTATAATTTTTAATCACAGCATACTTGGGCTGCAGATGGCATGCAGATTGCTGTTTTGCTTAATCCAAGGAGAATTATGGAAAACATAAAAAGAAACAAATTGGGGACAAGCAGGAGAGTTTTCTTGTAGAAAGTAATCACCTTTTCAGAGCATGTCTTAAAAACCTAGCATAAAATGTGTGACTTGTGCTATCTTGATGACTTCTTAACATTGAAAAACTGACTGTACTGTCTACTTGAAACACGTCATTGTATGGATTTATGCTTGATGCACATAACCAAAACTTCAAACTTTTATCAGATCATCCTGGCCACAGGATTAGACTTGACTGCCCAGGCAAATAATATGAAAAAAAAAAAAAGGGACCAGGAAGTATTGTTTATATTCTTACTAACTGGAATATAAGTTCAGAGTCTCACAAACCATGTTTTTGACATCTGTCTTACCAGGAGGAACATCTGCCCAGTGCAGATCAGCTATGAGCTTAGTTCTTTATCCTGTGCCTGGGTATCCTATCCTATCCACACTGTTCTACCTTGTGACACAGAGAAACAGTCCTGATCAGAACCTGAGCTCTAATTTTAAGGCCTGCAAAGATTGTTCTGCAGCCAAGCTAACTTCTTCTCTGTATACCGCATGCCCTTGCAATAGCACTATCAAAAGAAATATCAATTCTAAGCCAGCTATACAGCATTGGCTACACTAGGTGTTTAATGCAACAGTGGCTTTAGTGTTATAATTGGGTTTGTATCTTGCTTTCTACTGCTATACTGATTCTGATTGTTTGTAGCTATATGAAATTGATTTTTAAGAAGAACATTTCTATGCTTTTTCTCAGGAGTGTTGTTAGAGAGGTTTCAGGTCAGCTACCCTGTAAGGGAAACCATAAACTTTGCTCAAGCGCTCAAAATGAAATGTTTGTGTTAACTCAGCTGATAAACAGCTGAAGTGAGAGTCTTTAAACCAGTCTTCCTTTTGAGTGTATTTGGAAGGAAGAATAACAACACACACTTGAAGAAATGGAGCTCAGGAGACTGAAAATCATGTACGTTTAGTGCTGATGATCCCATTTGGATCACTGGGCAGTCGTTACGCTAACTGGATATCATCCCTGCCAGTTCAAGGCCTCTTCAGGAGGTGGGCAGATTGCTACTAAAAAACAGACTCTAAAGCCTGAACACTTTGCAGGAAATCCTCCACAGGCAGAGGTGATTGGAAGAGCATTTTGGAAACATTCAGCTTCCCCCATGTATTAGCACAAATTTTTCTGCAGCAAGAAAGATGAGGACGTGAGGCAAGCAGTTGCCTGAGCGTGAGGCAAAGTTATCACCTCAGACCCTGCTTAGGGACCTTTCCCTCTGCTGGTGAATATATAGTCGTAGAAAGCAGGGTGCTCCCATCTATGTATTGCTATGAGATCTGAGCCAGGGCTGACGCATCTCTGCTGGCACATGCAGAAAACACAATGGGTGGCTTTCCAACTGTGTTACTCTGATCTCATAGTCGGAGCCTCCTCCTGCCTCCCACAGAGCTGGATGCATGCAGCCACACTAGAAAGCCTTCGACAGCTGCTAGGGAGAGCCTGTGCCCTCACCTCCTTCCCTTTGAGGATCTCCCAGAAAAACAGCAAGATCTGGCCCTGGACAGCACCAGCTGTCTTGTCTGCTGGATTGAACCAGAGAGTAGAAAATGAGAATTTGGGTAAATTGTGAGCATGTAAGTAGCAGTACCTCCTTTCTTCCATAGGGATGTTAAAGGTAAGCTTGTATAATACCAGCCCATGCAACAGTACTGTTATTATATACCGATGAAGTACTGAGCAAAGGGACAAAGGATATGTTGTTACTCAATCTTTATAGGAAGACTTGTACATTTAAAGCAGCTAGATGACAGCTGTTGAGATGGAATTGGGAAAATGTACCCTAGTTTGAATTTGTAACCTCTGCAACTATGTAGAAGTCCTGCAACTATGTAGTAGTCCTGCCAGCTTCCTCTTTTCCCAAATAATAGTCCAAATGTCTACCCACATTCCTCATTATTTATTATTATTTAGCAGAGGGGATCAGCTATCTGCTAGTGAAAAGAAGAAATCCCAGTTCTTCAGTTGCTTTTGCAGGGGACTTGAAATCTTTGGGAGATCTTCAGGGCTTTACCACTGATATGCTTTCACACAGATAGGAGCAAGAGCAAGTTAATTCCTCTGAGCTCAGCCAGTCAGATATTGGAAAGTAAGTTAGCAAGCACATGGCTACAGCTGTACCAGAACTTTCTGAAGACAAAACTCAGCCAACCCTGTTTGAAATCAGACACTGCTCCAGCAAAAGCTGTCCTACCAGTGCTGTTGGCATGAAATAAACATTGCTGTGTTTAATGTCAATGAAATGTTGAAGAATGTCACACATTTTACTGCTGAAAATCTTGCATTTCTGGAGGCTCCATAAAATCATAAGGATTAAGGAGAATGCTTTACATTTCACAAAGCTCTGCTCTGGTTGAACATCTAGATGGCTAAGTGGGATTTGTTTTACTAACTTCCTTTTTATGTGGGAGAGGTTACAAATTATGGTGTGTTTCACCTGATGCAGAGCTGTATTGATGCATGGTTCTGCAAACATTATTGAAAAGAAAATCCTTTAGCATAAGAGGTAGTGGTTTTAGTATTCACAGGGTTTCTCTGTTCCTCTGCTCCTTGAGAATGAAATGCTACTGGGGGAAAGTGAGGAAGATGGATATTCATAAGAGTATGAACAAATTTTTTTTCTGCAGCTTCACTCATCTGAAAGACTGTGTTTCCCACTGTCTGTGAAGTAAGTCACCTCTTATTGTCATAGGTCTTAAGGTTGCTCCTTACCTTACAACAAAGACAGGATATGGTCTTAAATAGTTAAGGAGTCCATCTGCATGAACATGGACAGTCTGCGCTAAGTTCTTATCCTACAAAAATCTGTCATTACGTCCATTTATACTGTGAATACTTTAGATCCCCTATGAAGTAATGTACAGCAAACCCTGCTTCACTGTGGGGAAACTGCCAGTTTTGTTTCAGGAGCAAGTTCCTACTGTGACCACAGTTAAATCAGATTTTAAACACTACAGCTTCAGAAGCAATGGAGTCCACACTGAGTTTGGGAAAGAAGCAAGTATGAACTACTGGTATGATGGCAGGTGGCTTTCATAAAACTGTGTCCACAGAAGCATTGTACAAGCAAAGCCCTGAAGAGAGTAAAAGGGGATTTCGTGCTGACCTTAGTAATTTTTTTTTAGAACGTGCATTTGGAAAGGATGACTTCTTTAATGTTTCATTAATTGATTATTACAACAAATAATCACAACACATTTGAAGATCTGATATAACAATTTAATCTAAAATTGTTGCCGCAGCCCTGTAATAAGGGTGTAGATTTAAAATAGCAACACAGTAGTAGTCGGATGCTATATGTACTGCTTAATTGCATTAAAAATCCTTATTTCTCAGATTCTCCTTAAATATCTCAACTTCTCTTTCTGTTTTCTGCCTGTATTATACTGTCTTCCAGAGCACAGTTTAAAATTTAATGCATTAATAAATGCCATCAATAAAAATATCTTGATAATTCACATTAGGTGCCATGAATAATTATAAAATCAATCATCAAAATGATCTTCCCTAAAATTATGCATTTTTCCTTTTCATTGCATCATTAATTTGAGGCCTAATCCTGTGTACTTTGGCCTTCCAATGCTCCTACTGATGTCAAGCAGAGCCTCATTAAATTCAGATGTTCTGCCCTGCTGGTTTGAATTCCAGCTTCAGAGCCTAATTTTTCAGTTTCTCCGACTTCCTCCACGTTTCTTAAGAAGGTCTGAGGAAACCTAATTTACCTCAGCTAACAGAAAAATCGTGCAGATTTTTTACCTGCAGAAAATTCACCACTGTCAGCTAGAGTTGCCAATTCTAGAAAATATCCCTTCATGAGCAGTTCTGGGACAACGGGAAGCAGATGTGTCTTTTTTCACCAGTACCTCTTTCTGCTGTTAGTAAAGGTACATTGTGAAATCATGGCCTTCTGTGCAGAAGCAAATTCTTTGAAATGGCTGAATATTTTTTAGCCCCTTCCTTGGTATGTTGCTGCAGACACACAAGTCTTTGTTCGAGAATCTTCACATTCAGCAAAGATCAACACAGCAGGCATCACATGGAAATTTTGAATTCCCAATGGCCTGCCCATTTAAAATGACTAACTTTTGGCCTCTGCCCCAGGAGGGGAGGGAGGGGAATAGATGAAGAAAATCTTTCATTTTATGCAGTACACTTTCTCTCCCTGATAGAGTGGAAAGTTGGTACTATCCCAGGTTTCTCCCGGCAGTACCAGGAAATAGACCTATGGGCCCCATTGACCATTGGATTAAAGGACCTTCCACAGTTCCTGCTCACTTATTGCCTATTTTCCCTGCCCCTCAGTTGTTTTCTGTGTTTTCAAATTATCCATTGCTTTAAAGCTGAAGGAAGAGGCACCACCAAGTCAAAGACTTGCCACAACAGCTCATTATTTAGCTTGATGGATGTTTCATTTATTTTTTGCCAACAAGAACTTCATAAGGGTTCTTCTTAATTATTGCATAGATGGATTGAAGGGCTCTAATCCTCCACCATAATTTAGTGCTCACATCCTGCTCTCACCCATCCTTCCTCTGGAGCACTGTTAGCAGTGTTACCCTTCCTTAAAAATAACCCATGTAATATTTTTGATTTACCACTCCCCAGGGAAACACCAGCAGCTTTTTGGGCTTGCTTTATGTTCCAGCTGCCTTCATCTGACTCAAAAGCTGCACTGAAGTCTTTCCACATGAACATCCAAGCCAGAAAACCAGAAGAGTCTCCTGAAGAGATGCAGAAAAAAGTATGCAATTTCCTGCATTGTTATACTGAATACCATTATGACTTTATGTGGCATGTACATTAATGTAGGAATTCTCACATCTACTGATAATAATTACTCTGAGCAACAACAGCATATTAAAATATAAGCCTATTCAAAATTAACTATGTTGCTTTTTATCCAGAAAAAAAAAATCCAATAAAATATCCATTCTTTATTTGTTTATGGGTGGGGCAAATAAATAATGTGAATTTTGTCATTGATTTAAGAGAGAAGTATTTCTCCCCATTAAGGTAAAAATGTCATTTTTCAGGTTTTGATATATGATGGTCAGTATATTCCAGCAAGAAAGATTGGCGCGATATTTCTTCAGTGGTTTTCTAGCTATGACTTCAATGATTGAGCTGAGTTTGAATCTCCATTTCTGGCATACATGCTAGCTTTTTGGACTTCTCAGGGTGGTTCTGCACCTCTATATCTCAAGAAAAAGACTCTTTGTAGCAAAATTGATATCTTCCAGGATTGAATAAATATATATTTTTATGTTGATATCATCATAAACATAGTGTCCGGTCACTGTTGTTCTGTGTTATAAAAGTATTAGTTCTTCAATACTGAGGCTGATTTTATGAATTTACTACACCACATTAAGTGTCTCATACTTGCTTGCTCAGCCTGATGTGTAGCTGGCCAGATTCATTGCTTTTACCTGCCTTTCCATCTGCCTGGACATTTATAAATGTTAATCATAACAGTCCTGTGCTCAGTATGTTCTGTGACAGAATGGAGAAATTTACCTGGCAGAGCTGTTAGACAGTCACATTCATGCATATATTCTATGAAAGATTTCATAACAAAATACACTTTTGTATTTTTTAGTTCTTTCTTTTATTAAATATCTACCTTTTTTTTTTTTCCCATACCTTAAAAAGTTTCTCTACAAAATCCAAGGTCTCCTCACATACATATTATCAACACAATATATTATCTAGAAGTTATGTTTTATGTTTGATCTTTTTACAACTGAAATCCATTTCCTGTCACATTCAAAGAGGGAAAACCCTTTGCCACAAATTTTTATTTCTTTTTTTTTTTTTTCAATCATTAATTTTAAATCATTCTCCCTTGAAGACAATCCAGTGTTTCCCATCTGTATTGTCATCCGCATTCTCCTACTAATGCTCAATCATAAAAGAATGAGTTTCAAAGAGTCACCAGGCAACATCCCTGCTGTGCTAGTAGAAATTCTTCTGTCAAGACAATGTCAGCCTGATGTTTTTATCACTACAACTCAATTCCCTCTATTTTGAGGCAAACTAATAGGACTGATAAAACCCCAAATTATCGTATGGCAGATAGGCTTCCATGCTGTGGAATATTCTGTGCCTTTACCCTGTGTATAACAAAAATAAAAATCTACTCTTGATTTCTTGTGCCTAATGCTTTGCATAGATGAATTGTCATAATTCCATTTTGGCCCATTTCTCACTTGTGGAATAGTCTAGGAAATTAAGAATATTATGCAAGGCTTTCGATTCCTGGTTTTCTCTGTTGTCAGTGCTTTCTTGTCAGTTGTCATTTATATCAGAGTCTCAACCCACAGTATTGTCCCAGCTGGGGACAGGCCTGCATTAGCTAAAAGGAGTCGCTGTTTTAAGTCTGGGAAATATCAGTTCCAGGCTGCCTTTGAAGCATAGAAGATGTCCATTCTGTGAAGAAAGTTGAGAATAAGGTTACATCTTCACTGGTCTAAAGGTGCATCCTGACAAAAAGGTAATGAATGTACAGCAGCTGCCTCACTGGAAGATCTCAAGGGAAACAGAGGCTGGCAGCTTCTATTGCAGTGTAACGAGCTTTGGGATAGCACATAGCATTGACCTCAGCTAGCCCTGTCATGGGAAAGGTTTCTGGCCTTGCCTGTGCTAGCATTTTGCATGAATGTTTCATGCAAAACATTAGCTGCTGCATTATAAAAGATATACATATATATATATGATGATGTAATAAAATGAATAAATAAATAGAAACCTGTAAAAAAACAGATTTCTGCCATTGCGAACTCCCTGTACTGCTATGTGTGGCTACTTTTCTCCTCAACGTGTTCACAGTCTTTTCTTCTTTCGACTGGCGGCTAGCAAATGTGACGCCCATCTACAAAAAGGGTCGGAGGGTAGACCCGGGGAACTATAGGCCTGTTACTTTGATGTCAGTGCCAGGGGAGCTCATGGAGCAGATTATCTTAAGTGTCATCACGCGGCACTTACAGGGCAACCAGGCGATCATGCCCAGTCAGCATGGGTTTATGAAGGGCAGGTCCTGCTTGACGAACCTGATCTCCTTCTATGACAAAGTGACACGCTTAGTGGATGAGGGAAAGGCTTTGGATGTGGTCTACCTTGACTTCAGTAAGGCTTTGGACACCGTTTCCCACAACATTCTCCTTAAGAAACTGGCTGCTCTTGGCTTGGACTGGCATACGCTTCGTTGGGTTAAAAACTGGCTGGATGGCCGGGCCCAAAGAGTTGTGGTGAATGGAGTCAAATCCAGTTGGAGGCCGGTCACTAGTGGAGTCCCCCAGGGCTCAGTACTGGGGCCAGTCCTCTTTAATATCTTTATTGATGATCTGGATGAGGGGATCGAGTGCATCCTCAGTAAGTTTGCAGACGACACCAAGTTAGGTGCGTGTGTTGGTCTGCTCGAGGGTAGGAAGGCTCTGCAGGAGGATCTGGATAGGCTGGACCGATGGGCTGAGGTCAACTGTATGAAGTTCAACAAGGCCAAGTGCCGGGTCCTGCACCTGGGGCACAACAACCCCAAGCAGAGCTACAGGCTGGGAGATGAGTGGTTGGAAAGCTGCCTGGCCGAGAAGGACCTGGGAGTACTGGTTGATAGGCGGCTGAATATGAGCCAGCAGTGTGCTCAGGTGGCCAAGAAGGCCAACAACATCCTGGCTTGTATAAGAAGCAGTGTGGCCAGCAGGTCTAGGGAAGTGATTGTCCCCCTGTACTCGGCTCTGGTGAGGCCGCACCTGTGTTCAGTTTTGGGCCCCGTACTGTGTTCAGTTTTGGGCCCCTTGCTACAAGAAGGACATCGAGGTGCTCAAGAGAGTCCAGAGAAGGACAAAGAGGCTGGTGAGGGGTCTGGAGAACAAGTCTTAGGAGGAGCGGCTGAGGGAGCTGGGATTGTTCAGCCTGGAGAAGAGGAGGCTCAGGGGAGACCTTATCGCTCTCTACAGGTACCTTAAAGGAGGCTGTAGCGAGGTAGGGGTTGGTCTAGTCTCCCACGTGCCTGGTGACAGGACGAGGGGGGATGGGCTAAAGTTGTGCCAGGGGAGGTTTAGGTTGGATATTAGGAAGAACTTCTTTACTGAAAGGGTTGTTAGGCATTGGAAAGGGCTGCCCAGGGAAGTGGTTGAGTCACCATCCCTGGAGGTCTTTAAGAGACGTTTAGATGTAGCCCTTAGTGATATGGTTTAGTGGAGGACTTGTTAGTGTTAGGTCAGAGGTTGGACTGGGTGATCTTGGAGTTCTCTTCCAACCTAGACGATTCTGTGATTCTGTTATTCTTTTAATATTACTTGTCTTTCCTCCCTGTGTTCTTCGATCTAGAATCCATACAACTGAAAAAATTAGTCTGCATCCTATATATATACATTGTCTTTATAACATCTACTTCCACTGATCTGAAGAGACTTTTTTGGTGGGAAAAATAGCATGACAGATAAAATATATTCATATTTAACTCATGGAAACTTCATGTGTTGTGGCTACAAACTTCATGAAACAAAGAAAATAGAAACCTAAGCCATTAGTTGTTCTAGTAGGAATATTTATCTTCTCTATCACATAGAGACACCTTTAGTTCAAAAGTTATTTAGAAATGGTTCTTGAACCTTAAATTCATGTGATAACAGATTTTAGCAGATTCTATTCTCTTGTAATCCACGTAATTTTTATAGCACAGGAGATACAGTACCCAGCTGTGCCCTTCCGAATTTTCAAGTAGGTGCTTAACCCCAGGAAAAATCCTATCCTGCTCTTTTTCATTATTTGCCAATTTTTTCTCTCATTCTTTATGGACTATTTTCCAAAACAATGAAGCAAAAAATGTATAAACAATAAGCTCTCCCTGTGTTATAACCCACCACACCCAGCTCCTCTTTTTGCAAAACAAGAACTTGAAGAGACTGTTCAATTCTTTATTAACATGAAACAAAACCACCAAATGAATATTTAAATGCATTTCAGCTAATTTCATTGGCAAACTCCAAATTCTGAACATATTTTTACCAAGCTTTCCTCCTGAGATTATGGCCTGAACTCGTTTTCTCTCCCTCCTTCCCCTTACTCCCCATGTTACCACCCCTGGAGAGACTGAATGCCACTGATTGTGCAAATTCAAGCCCATCAGCACTTGTCATCTCTGATGGAATTTACCCTTTGACATTCAGTTTCCCCTTCCCACTTGGAGGCAGAAGTTTCATCTCTGCAAAACACATAAGTTGTTTCCTTGGAAAAAGCAAGAAACATGTTCTCCTACAGGGAAAAGAAGGCTTACTTCACCATGGAGACCTAGGGAGAAATATTCCTGTTTATTTCATCTTCATTTAAATTTATGTATTTTTATTATAGGGATTTTTTCTTTTTAATTTTTCTAATAAGCTGAACAGGCAAAGTCAGTATATAGTCCAGCTTCCCATGTCTCATAATCCAACCTATAAAGTCGTAAATAGTGATCTCTCCTTTAACCCCAAACTACCACAACTCATTTTAACAAAAATTCGTTCTTTCTTTATTACGCATCGTGAAGAGTATTGTGAAGATATTACCAAACAACAGTAGTCTCTCTTCTGCCTTTAATAAGAGCTAGTCTTGTTATTATATATTTTTATACATAATGCATACTTTTTTTTTTCTTTTTTTTAATGTGGCAAGAGAAAAAGATAGAAAGTTGCAAGGGTTTTTCATTCTTGTTTTATCCAAAATTATTGACTCTCAGGTAGGGTCAAGCCTGTCCTCCTTACACCTGTTAAGCCTCATTGAAACTGGTAGGGTTGAGCTAATGTAGCTGATTTGGCTGAGACTTTGACTCATAACCTATCGTCTGTTAACTCACAGCTCCATCTCCCACAGGTAGAACAAGATGAGATCTGCTGACTGCAGTGCTGCATTTATAGACTTAGTACTTCTCTGCTGATCATAATGTTGGCTGCTTTGCCTGACAAGGAACATATATCTCAAGATACCAAAATTACCAGAAATCTTCTTCCTACTCATAAATGTGATTGTTTAGTGATATTGTCTACCAATGGATCTGGGTAAATGAATTTTGGACCTCATTTGCAATTTTTATTTTACTCAGCAGACAGTAGGATACAATTACACTATAAATCTGTGTTAACAGGTTAGCTTTGCTGCACTTCATTTTCTGTACTGGATGAATTTATTTTGCCTAATAATTGATAGTTTCTTTATAGGTTTAGTTATTCTTTGGAGTAAACATTTCAAGGATAGCTTTGGGTCAAGTTGTTAATATTACATTTTTAATCATGAATATGTAACAGGATTTCTTTTAGTGTGTATTCCTAGCCAGGCCCTTCCAAAACTGTCACACAATCTGGACAAAATTTTGTTTCAGATTCTGATGCTTTTTGTGTGAGGATCAGTTATCTCCTTCAGGTCCAGGTAAAAATGCTAACCTTTCAGCATCTCTTTGTCAAAGTAGGCCCAGATCTGTGTTGCTTCATTATCCTTCATACCTTAGTACTGCTAAGGATTGCTTAGCAGACCAAGTTCAAACAATGCAGTAGCCCTTTTTAGCCACGTGTTCTCATAAAATAAAGTCTTATATTTTCTATACAGAGAGACTATATATCTCCCTGATCCTCGAACCTGTGAGATGTCATCGTTATGGTGATCTGGGCAGGTGACAGAGAACCATTTATTCCCAGTCTACTGGGTGAGCTCAGTCCTGGTTCCCCCAAACTCAATCAGGTCTTCTGTATTATAAAACAGGCACAAGAAGGCATCCATGAAGCACAAAGCCACAGGAAACCAGGCCTCATTAGTTCTAGTGTCACTAAACTACCTGCGATTTTTATGCATGCCTAATAGACTGGATAAGCAAACCTTTCCAAAGTTTATTTATGTCTTTGTTCTTTTCTATGTTAACTGGCACAATTACACACCACAACAGGGGAGTTCAGTGCAAGCAACCCATAGGAACGTCATGTTCCCCTCTAGTTTTGTTTTGCTGTTGGTTTTTCCCCACTATTTTTTTTTCCAGAGCTTAATTCAGTCACACTGATTATCCAAACTGCCTTGCAGCTTTTGCTGAAAATCATAACAGTAATTGCCATGCTGTGCACACCTTTTGATTGCTGTGTTCTTAAGCACAATTTGAAAGATAGATTACGGAGAACCTAAACATTTTTTATGCTTACAACTCAAAGTGGCACTAATAAATAGCTATAAAATAGTAATCTTACATCTATAATTTTTCATGGCAGATACTTATGAAATCATTATGTAACTAATTGCTTTATCAGCCATGTAAAAGTCCAAGTAGGGAAACTGCATGATGAAATACAGGGCCAGATAAAATGATAACCAAAAATATTTTTTAGAGATATGTGCATAAATATGTTTATTCCTATAGTTTCTGTGCTGTTCTGCCATTATAAGAGAGTTCTCCAAAGAGCAAAGTGGGTCCAAAAATCATGATGTTAAACTCCAAGCACTGGAGTAGCCCTGTAGCAGGGTATATTAACAAACAAGAAGATATCTAAGGAAGAATTTGCCATCTAAAAACTACTAATACTCTAATAGAACTATATTTTCCTTCGTTTTCTGTATTTCTATCCATCTTGCACAGAACTTTGCAGTGGTACAATCAAATATGGAAACCAAAATTTATTGAGCTTAATTTTATACATATAAATCCCAGGTACCTAGTCAAAGTACACTGTCTAGCTTTCTCCCTATAGAAAATGGAAAAGGAATGCAAATCAAAGAATAAACATTATACTCAAATGAGAATAACTCTGATGCCCTCTCTCTTTTCTGATGGAGGAATGTAGACACATGCATTACAGCACCCAGAATGCATGTCCTTGGGATTAATGAAAGGAAGTAGGACACAGAGTGATGGGTTATTTAAAAAGACATATTTAATTATAGCTAGATACATACATATCAAATACCTAAAGTTTGACCCAGGTTTTACCTGGATTACTTTATTTTCATTTCTTTGATCTCCCTAAAATAAGAAACTCCATAAATCTCAAAAAAATAATTGTGCTGGTATGTTCTCTTTAGAACATCCAGTTTTATTTAGAGCTATAAATTTTAGTGGAGAAGAATATACAAGGCAATAAAATATTGTACATGATTAAAAGCTCACGCCATCTTTTAATACAACTTCTTTCTCCTCTTTTTTTTTTTTCTTAGACAACTTTGGAAATTGACAAAAATAATTTGGACAAATATTTTGCTTCTTAATCTGACCTCGTCTATTTAAAAAAATATAATCTACATGTATGTACATATATATATATATAAAGCAAAATATGCTCAGCTATGGAGATGCTTGGACCTAACTTGGCCCTTGCTTTGAAGTCAGCAAAGGATATGCAAAATTAGGGATAACTTTAATTGGCAAGAACACAGTCCTCATGCTTTTCCTTAGGATGAGTAACACAAACACTTGTTTATGGACTACTTCCTTTACTCTGTGTAGTTGGGGAGTCAACTTCCCCTACTAATTGACAACTGCATAACAAGCCTATGCAATGCCAGCAATAGGCAAGTAAAAACAAGATAGTTCTTACTGTAAATTTGGCTTTAGCATAATCTGAAAAGAAATGGGAGCCAGCAATGTTCAATCAAAGTCTTCTGCAGGGAGAGAGAAAGTGCTGCATAATCAGCTAAGGGACCACAAATTAGCCTGGAAACCTTGGGAGCTATGAACCAACAGGAACCTCTCATCTTCTGTTTCTGTCATTATAAGCACTGTTTTCTAACACTCTAACAAAAGATAATTTTATGGTTTTATGGTTGTATTTTGCCATCATATGCACTTATTAAACTTTCTGAAATCAACTAAAGGCAGGAAAAAAAAAAAAGCATTTAGATATAGCTTAGCTTGAAATCTGTGTCAGCTAGGGTTCATAACCTCACTATTCCTTTGAGTGTAGAGCAAACCTTCCCATTCTCAGATTTAGGAATTATCCTGCTAGCATCCCCAGCAGTTTACCTGGCTCTTCCAACTCTTTTCCAGATGTTACAGCTATTATTACCATTTGTGTCAGTTTTCCTCCAAAATTGCAATAGCCTGTTTTTATGTCAGTGGTAATATTTCTCCATTATTCATATGACATTTAGGTTAGAATTTGTCTCCTTTTGTTTTATCATTCCTTTGTAACATGCAGTTCTCCTTCTAGTGCCACCTTTACTTATACCTTGCTATTGATGCATGACCTAGCTGGCTAAGAGAGTAATTTTTCTGCTGATACTTTAATTCAAATCTACCCATGGGTGGTGGATAATTTTAATTGCTACCAGCAGGAAGCTGGGCGTATTCCGACCCAGACACCTATGTCAAGAAATGAATGGTCATCTTTGACATATTGGAAAATAAAAGTAGCTGAGGGCATTATCTGACTTGAACCAAGCTGACAGTTTTTTACAGTTTTATGTCTGGAGTCCAACACAACAACCTATGCTAAGAAAAATACACAGAGCATTACGGTTGAGATGAGAAAAGGCAAGGAAAATCACTATATAGATTAGTATGTACTACATGACCTCCAAATCTTAGGTGCAGCTGGGGACATTAAACCAAATCTACATTGTGCCTGAGTTTTGGAGGTGTATACTATTTTTCACCCCCAAGAAACAGTTTTCTTGCATTTACACATTATTGCATAAACATTTATAGGCTTGTCATAAGTGACTTGGGATGTGAATTCTTTCTCTTTCACAACAATACTTAACTTTCTTAAAAAGCATATTTCCAGCATAAATGAGCATGTTCTGTCAGTCTTGTGGAGCACTATAATCAACGGACCGTTCAGATTCAGGAACTAATTAGGATGAACAAGCATTATGGAATCTGGCCATAACTAAGTCTCTATACACATTTCTCATCGATGTATACATGTAAGTTAATAATAGTAAGTGCTTTCACTTCTGAAGAGCTCTTCGCTGAATATCAGGAGTCTAAAAGTGGTGGGGAAATTCATCAGATGAGAATCTGGCAATTTGCCTGAGGTCAGGCAGTAAAGTGGTGTCGAAGAAAGGATATTAGAAAAACCTCGTGGTTTGACGTGGTTTGACAAATGAGCAATTAAAACTCTCATGTGCAGTAGGCATGTTTGAAATACCTTCTGTAAAACATTCACACTGTTATGTTACCGATCTTATAGGGAAGTGTTATAAAAAGATGAGGAGAGTCACAGAAGACCCTGGATAGACCGATGTGGTCAGCATCCTACAGGTGCAGCATGTACAGAAATAGGCACTGGTCTAATCCTAGAAGTGTCTTAGAAAGGCACTCTGGCAGGTATACCCTGCATAAACGAACCCAGCATAGCTCTATGCAATCACTGGCAAATTCACGTCACAACAATCCCTGATGCAGTGGTACTAGTTTAATAAAACAGTATGAGACAATTAAAACAGTGCTGATTTCAAGAGAATTAGGTCTGCCCCCATCCAGGCTTCCTACTCTGGGTGCACAGTTGCTCCTCTGGTCTGAAAAAATGCCACATGGGCCCCAGTGCTAAGTGTTTGCCACTTTTGCATTTCCCCAGCGGTGACACAGTTTTCCCTAGGCCATCAAGACACGTGCAGCAGCTAGGTTTTGCCAATATGTTGCACAAGTCAGCTATCTTGCCTTTGAAGTACCCTGCTGAATATATGGGTGTTATTATGTCCTGAACCTGGCTCCCCTGACAATTTTAGATGCTGACAGTTTCATAAAATCTTCCCTCCAACCAGCAGTGGTGTAAAACAATAATAAAAACAAATCCAAACCCTGATTGTATGGCAGCCTAGAGTAATATTGCAGCAGAACAATATTTTCTACACTTAATAAAAACATCCTTTCGATAGACTTTTGTACATTCTAAATGGATAACATCCACAAGTATATATTGTGTGATATGTGTCAAAATCCTTACTGGATGGTATTTCTTCTTGTCAGAATGGCAAGAACATCAATGCAGGGAAATCTTTAGAGCCAAGCAGGGCACTGTTTGCTCAGCTACAAACCCACTTTAATCTCTCACAAGCATTCAATGCAAAAATATTCCATTGACATATCAAAGTCTCTATGGGTCGCCAAAGGAAAACAAGGGTAGAAAGCTAGGGTGTTTGTCAGAGATAGGTAGAATGAGATCAAGATACTCTGCCAGTAGCTGACAAGCCAAAAGATTGGAGGTCAGCGCTAATAGTATGTGGTTTAGCTCTAAGAAGCCACTTGTCGTAGAGCTGCAGTCTGAACATTGCCTCTTCAGTGCTCGTTCTTTGCAGCAGGCCTGATTTAAGCACGGTGATTTGAGCAGATGTTCGTGCATCGGGTCTGTTAGCTGCTCTACTGACAAAACCTCTAACCTCTAACTAGTAAGTCATTTAGTTAGCTGAAACAGAATCAGGCTCCTGGTAAGAGGGTTTCATTTTCCACTTTGCTATCTACTAGTACAGCTGAAGTGGATTTTTCATACCATTAAGTTGCAATCTTTGCTAAAGTTAGCCGGGCTGTTTTGGCAAGGACGATTGTTGCCATTGTGTGCCCTGCTAGACCCTTACTTGGACATACAACTGTCTCCCTGCTTGGCTGACCTGATATACCAGTGTGGCATCCTGTCCCCCAGGGAACTATTTATCAGCAGCCATTCCCACATACTCACACTGTGAACTCCTAAACACAAACACGGAGGGGTTTTTATGCTGCCTGCTTGATTACTAATTTCTTGTTTGTTCTCAGCATGTCCCATCATTCATGAAGTAGGCATGTATTTGTAGAAACTTTCTAAGGAGGTATGAATGGATTACTTAATTTTATTTTTCTGGCATCTTTCCAGTGGTCTGCCTTGTTTTAATCAAAATTGGTGGAACACATATTGCACTTGCTCGCACGGCACTAAATCATGTTAATAAACTCACTGCAGAATTCAGTCAAATGTTGCAAAACTTAGTACTGACAATCTGTCAACACTCCAAGGCATTTTGCTTAACAGGATGTTACTGAGTGCTTTGCCCACTCAGTTTCATTTCTCAATTCCTAAAGAAAAAATAAAAAAAATCACCTTGTTGTTCTTATGAGAATCTTCGCATATGTCAAACTAATTTAAAAGAAAAAAAAGTTGTAGCATTATCAAGTGTATGTTGCCCATGTTTTCTCAAGGATCAGTACAGTTGCAGGCACTTCCTGCTCATTTACAGTATCGCACTTTCCTTAGAACAAAAGTCTACCATTCAGCCAAGAAAGGAGAGTTTGGCTTCTGAAATAAAAATTAGTTAAATGAGAAAGGTGTTTTAGGGAAGGGCAGCTTTTCCCCTGAAGTGCCCATTAAAAATCCTTTTTTTTTCAGCTAAAAGTTTCTTGACTGGAGCTGTGTGGATGTAATAGGAAGAATTAGCAAGAACACACCCACAGTTACTGTGGTGAGTTCCCTCTGCCATGCTGACATGATGTCTGCATTCATTTTCAGTGCCCTTTTATTCTTACAAATTCATTGCCATCCATATTTTTTAAATTATGTCAAAGATTTTCCCATGAGTAGTCACTGCGAGATTACTATCCCCTTTTGTTTTAGCTCGATAAACTGGGAAGCTTCCCTGCAGGAGCTGCTGGGATTTGGATGTGAGCCTCAGGGAGCAGCAATTATATAACAGTAGTCTCTCGTCTAGCTATACACAATTGATCAACCCAACTCCAATCATGTTTGCTGAGCTGCATGCAGAAATTGTATGTGATCATCTGAATAAAACATAATCTGAGTCTTTCCACAAATATTAGATGTGCGGGAAAAGATGTCAAATTTGCTGGATAAATTGCAGGGTGTGAAATATTCAATCAGCTTAACAATGTGTATATATTATATATCAAATATTGATGTTATTCAAGCTGCAAGTGGATTCTGGCACCCAGGCAGACTCCCACAGAAGCGAATGGGTCTCTACATGGGGATATAACTTGCCGGATAAGGTTTTTGTTTGATATCTTCTAGTATCCTTAATATCAGCATGGTGACTAGGAAGATATTAGAAGAATAAATCAGTTAAAGAAAACCCTGCTCTAAATTACCATAGCAGTCTTAAAACATTAGTATGTTCAAATGCTTACTCCTTTAGAAGTCTACTGAAATGAGTAATATTCCTCATTTCTCCACTCCAAGAATAGTCACTTCCTTGTGCTTTTTTCTAAGTACAATAGAATCTGCCCTGCCAATTACTTGATTTTTTTTATTATTATTTTTTATTTTTTTCCTGGGAGGCTATTCTGTACAAACACCCCAGAATCTAAGCAAGTGTTTGGTGGTTCTTGATGTAGACTTGCACAGTTCAGCAACTCTTACAAATTATAGGATCTAATTATGCCCATTAAAGTTGCTTGAGGACTTAACAAGGGGGCACCAATCAGATCTTTGTGGTTCCATTTGTAGCTGCAAAAGACCAGGGACCATTTTACATCCATTCACATCCCACATCCCCATTTGAGGAACAACACCTTTCTGTGTAAGAGATATATATCTGAAGGAGGTCACTGGTCTGTCTAATGAAATGGCTGTAGAAAATGCAGTGTTTGCAGAAAACAAAACAGGGTCCATTTATTTCTCTTTTAGAATCAGTGGGAGTCTTGAATCTAAAATCTCCAGCAGTGTGGGAAATGTGACTTGCATGGAGACAGTTGCCATATGGTTACACCTACATTTACCTGTTGTTGTAGCACGCTGTGGCTGCCCTCTCAGCTGTGTGTCTGAGCATGTTCCCCGTAGATTTTCCCCAGCTCAGCCCCACTGCCTGTGCCTGATCCCCCAGCTGCAGCCCTGCTGAGCAGAGGATGCTCAAAGGGGCATGGTCTCTCTTAGACACCCCCTCTTCCCAGCTGGCAGTGGCAGTCACAGCTAGCAGCTTTGAACACTTGCACAAAACTCACAGATTCTCCTTTTTAATATTTCCTTTGTGTTAAAGGAATTAGCCAGGATACCATTAGCTTGGATACCATGCTTGGGTATTCAGACCTTCCTGTCCAGTTTTTTAAGTGGCACACAAGAGTGAAAACAAATGCATTAACTTCTTGCAGATTTAACAGTGTTTTGCTGCTTCTTAAACACAAAGGTGTGGCGCATGCTCCTGTACACAGTTTTCTAGAAGCCTTCCCCTTGCTCCCAGAGTCTTTCTCCCAAGGCTCAGGGCTTCTCTTCAAAATCAAAAAACTTCTTAGATCAGCTATTTAGTCTAACTTTACTTCACCCCAAATGTAAATCTGAGCTTCGGATTTCCCTGTGAAAGCATACCCACCTCATTCTTTCTCCACCTCAGAGCTGACTGTGTATCTTTCCAGGTTTATACTTCACCTAACTCACATATGGATTCATTTTGCTGTGTCTGGGAATTTGCCACTCCCAAACCACCACACCCTGCAGAAAGATATTTCAAGAAAACTTTCCGTACGCTTCAGCTTGCCTGATATGTTTTTGTTCAGTCATTAAGGTTTTACAATTCATTTTTAACCCCAAAGTTGTCAAAGTATGGTGAACTCACACTTGTTAAAGTGGTTAGCTCATTATATTTGATTATTATAATTTTAATTATTTTATAATTATATTATTAATACATAATATCAGCCAGAATCCCCAGATTATACATAGACAGATTTGTTAAATCATCACAGAGGTACTCCTGTGGGAATCATATCAGGCACTTGGGGTTTTCTTAAGAAACACATTGCAATTTTTTATAGTATTAAGAAGAGCCAAGGGAGCTGAGAGCAAGGAAAGTCTCCTCCTTACATTCTTACAGGGGCTAGACTGGGGGCACATGAGGCATTTGTCCACAAACTACCCTCTACTTTCATAAGGAAATTTAAAATAATTTAAACAATGAATCAACTCTCAAGGTATTGGGCACTCGCATAATTTTCTGCCTCTTTATCAGTGTGTTTTCTGCTAAAAACAACACAGTTTTGAGTTTTTCACTTATGTGTAACAAATTATATTAAACAAAATGAAGATTTATGCCATGACAAAGGCTTTCAATAATAATCAAAAGAGAGATGTTCATTTAAGTTGAACATGCTCATCTTTTGGGGTTGTTTTATTTTGTTTTCCAACATCAAATAGAGTGATTAAGATATAAGGACCAGTGATTCCCATGCTCCATTTTGGATCTGTCTTTCAGGCTCTGTTATATATAAAGAGAACTAATTACAGAAGAAGACATTGCACAGACTAGAAAAAGGATCAATACATGTATTCCCCTAAGAGTGCTCAACCATTAAACCAAAGCAGGAATTTCCCTAGAATTAAAAAAGGCTTTCTGTTTTAACCCAAGAATCCTCCTAATTTTCCTGTGTTTCCTCTCTGCTTGCCAGCACAAAGTTTTTTATCATTATGTTCAGAACTCTTAATATTAAAGGCACATTTTAGTTCTCCTTTTGTAATAGTCAAGGCATTACCTCTATGTATGACAAATCTTGCCTTTTTCTATAAAGTCTTATTTTTAGTGGGATACAGTGTTAACACAGCATATTAATCATAGTAAGAAGCCAAGAGCTCTCTGTAGCTAAAACTAAAACTGTAATGTAGCTAAAACTACATTTAAATCCAAATACCTCAATACAGATTTTGACTCCTGAGTAGACTCACTATTGCTAGCAAAGGCTACCAAGTAATTTCTCCAATTAACTTTGGAGTTCCTGATGAGATACCATGCTATGGAAAGTCACAGATGTCAGGCAAAGACCTTTTCAAAATCAGCACTTCTAGAACAAC
This sequence comes from Cygnus atratus, assembly GCF_013377495.2. Taxonomy (NCBI): domain Eukaryota; kingdom Metazoa; phylum Chordata; class Aves; order Anseriformes; family Anatidae; genus Cygnus; species Cygnus atratus. The sequence continues at coordinate 165,139,339 of NC_066362.1, forward strand.
AACCCTGTAACAGATTTCCTTGTTTTTATATAAATATAAATATAAATATAAATATAAATATAAATATAAATATAAATATATAAAGGCCATGTCCAAGTCAGAGAATCAAACATAACCAAACCAAGACTCCTCCCCACTTCTTTGGCTGCTTATCCTGGATGGAATACATTCCAAATAAAGCTCCCTAAAATATTTAATTCAAATTTAGCCATTTCTGTTGTGGCTGCCAGCCCAATTGTGCTAAAGTTAGGTTTAGCCATGATTAGACACAGATTTATGCATTCTACTGCCTTCTTTTTACAATAGCACCATGAACAAAGTGACTTGGGAGGAGTTTTCAGAGGGGAAATTGCATAGGGAATATCAGTTATTACTGAAAAAGTAATGAGGACGTCTAGCAAGAATGCACTCTCTCAGCTCTGAGGCTACAAGGGGCTCATTAAAAGTAAAAAGGATCTAGGCATTTAATGATGTTTTAAAAATGGTTATATTTAATCTTAAGTAGAATCATAGTCATTGAAATAGTAATGTATATCTATAAGGCAGTCTACTGAATGCACTGCCTGCATACTGCAGTTTCCCTAGTTTGGTTGGAAAAACTTTTATAATATTGCCCTTTTTCTGACAGGTTGCATTCATGGAAAATTTATGTGCCCAGAATTCTGAATCTCTGCAACACTTGCTCTTCCATTTTGGGGTTTATCCCAACGTTATTTATTCTAACAAATTAAAGAACAATTAAGGCAATGCATTTTTGAAGAAATACTCTCCTTTGTACACTATCATTTTGTTTCTACTGAAGCCACATGGCTCTGGAGGAGCCTAGTGGCATAGTAGTTACAGCACCCTGCTCAATATCCAGAAAGTATAAGTCTGACGTTTGCTCTGAATGCTGATGGTTGCTTCCAGTCAACCTGGATGAAGAAAGGTTATCTGGGCATTTGGACTGGGAAGATGTAAGTAGCCAAACATAGTGCCCTGCCTACCGTTTAGTGATGTCTTTGGCTTTGAAGGTCTCTTTAAATCAGTGAAGTTTATGTGAAGAAGGATGAATCTGTTAGGCTCATTCTGCTGAAGGTGATGGAGCTGCCGTGGGGTCCTGATGGCCACTGCAGGAGGTTGATACCTCTGGGCCAGGCTTTCCCTCTTCTGGGAAGATTAGGACATGAAACCAGTGGTTCTGGTCCCAGGGGCAGACATCTGGCTGAGATGCACTGCACGTGTGCCTGCAGATGTAGTCTCAAAGCATCAGGAAATGAGAGAGGAAGATGATGAAAAACAGCAAATGACTCTAAATGGCTTGTCTCTGTTTAAAAAAAAAAAAAGAAAAAAGAAAAGAAAAAAGGCACGAGAATAGGGGTCTCAAGACAATGTTTAAGCATTTTGTTTAAAAATTAAAGTTCATGCTGGTATTTCTTGTTATTTAATTCCCATTAAAGTGAAAAGGACAGATGTAGTTACAGAAATGGGAACGAGTAAGTTCATGAATCTGTAGCGTTCTCATCTTGAACACTGCATTTGGTTCTGGTTAACCTCTACATAAAAGTACAGAGTAGAAATTCAGGGACTCAGAGATGGGTGATGAGTGTGAGATGCATGCTACAGGAAAAGACACCTTTTTGACAAAAAGCCCCAAAGATTTGGGACTGCTACTTCAGAGAAAAGATATAGTCAGAAAAAAAGACAGGTTTATAGAAGGTGCCATGTAACATATAGACTATGCTATATTATTCAGCAGAAAACAATAAAATACTTTTATGAGACTATACAAAAATAATGGGAATTCCAGCAAAATCAAAAGATAGCAACATTTAATGGATGTACTTTAAGCTAAATATTGTTTGCCAAGCTGCGAGGAGCCAATTAGCACAACGTGTTTGAATCCAAAGTACAGAGTGTTCTCATACGGATAATTAAAACACGCTGAGCTCTAAGTTCAAAATTTTAGGTATGATATCAGTCCCACACACATTGAGGTATATGCAGGTATCCGAGTGGCAAGAGAAAGCTATTTAGCCTCTGGGCATATGGTTAAATACCTTCTTTTTGGCTGTTGTTTGAAAATACCATGGTAAAATCTAGCTCTGGTAGGTGAGAGAGCACACCCTGAGCTTCCTGGGCTGTTGGCCTGACCTGGTGCAGATTATCTTCAGCCCTCTTCCCCACAAGGGCACAATAACTGCTGGAACAGCTGCGCTGCAGCCCAATGGGTTGGGCAGCCTCTACCACGTAAAAACCACTGAAAATGCGATCAAGAGCTGAATTCAAAGCAGAGGGAACTAGGTCCCCCTAGTCCACTTGTTTTATAGGCCATAATGAATCATTTAAAACATGAAAGAAATTTTGGGAATGAGCATAATTGCCAACATATCCCTACATAAAAATGTGAACAACAACTTGTTAATCCTAAGATTCTATTCGAAAGTGAAACCCTAGTGCACTTGTTCAATTAAAAATAAATATTGCAGTACTGTCGGCAAATTCTTGCTTCATTCTCCTCATAAAATTGCATGTAGTGGCTTAAATGTTCTTGGCCTACATTTTACCCAGGGTGGTCAATACAGTATGTTCTGCCTATGAAGCAACTTCTTCCCACAATATAGTGACAGCAGAAAATTATTAACAAATGCTGTGCCTGCTCATGCATACATGGATGATTGTAAGTATTTAACGTTGTCCATTGCCCTAGTGAATCATTTCAACAGACCCAAATCTCATCTACTCTAAATTGGCACAGTTTCACAAAAAAAAAAAAAAATCATGATGTAAGTGTACAAGAAGATGTGAATACAGCAATTTCATATGCAGAGATGGGGAAATGCATATGATATTGCAGAAATATACATGCCTAGGAAAACAGAAGCAGCACTGAACATGCAGAGAAACACTTAGTTGTTTAATCTGTGAACCGTTGAGACTTTCATAATAAACAGTATATTTGCATCATAATTCAAGTTTTATTGCAACTTTTTGAACTCTAGATAGCTGTAATTTCCTTTTGTCTATCAGCCAGCAGGAGTTTTACCTTAGCCTGATATTTTGCAAGGAGTAAAAGAAAGAATGACTCAGATAATTGTATTTGAAGATGCTGTGTAAAGCTATTTTCACTCCCTAGAGGTTATGTTTTTTATGCCAAGCTTGAAGTTCTGAACTACAAAATAAAGTGTGCTAAATACTGATTTATTAGCCCTTTAAGAATTTCACTTTGAAATATTGGAAGGAAAGAACATCATACTTTTTATATGTGTAATAAATCAAGTTTAGAAAGGGAGATGCAATGTAATTATTTAATATTAGTAGTTCTCTTGGCCTTCTCAGAACTTCCCTCTGTGGTAACAGTTTGTGTTGTTGCCATCCTATATATTGTCAGATCCCAAAGTTCGTATCACTCCCATCAACACAGTTTTCAGAGAGTCAGCAGAGTGCAGAGGCAGAGTCAGGGAACTGGGAGTCCCTTTCAGTGATCTTTATATCAGAAACATACATTAATCTTATGACAAATGTTGTATATGCCATTGTCCTGGTTTCAGTTAGGACAGAGTTAATTTTCCTCCTAGTAGCTGGACAGCCATGAACAAGAATGGCTTATTCATGTGCACACCCCAACAGCAGCAACACAAAGAACCAACATAAAGAAAGTGAGAGCTACCTATAACTTTTTTTAAACCCAAAAGACAAAGACCACGGCATCTAAAGATGAACAAGGCTTCTGGCCAGTTCGTACTTAACTCAGTTAGTTTGTCCATGCCTTTTATGTCCCGAAGATTAGGAAGAGTCCATTCTATTCAAAGGGTTATTAGTGAATAAAATAAGCTGCCAAGGGAAGTAGTTGCTACAACAAGCATCAGAGCATGGGACTGATGAGCATCTAGGGACTCTTACAACACTGGGTATATTTCCTGAAAGGGAAGAGATGAACCATATGGATGACTTTCACCATCCAAAAATCACATGCTCCACACTGCTCAGCCAGCATGGCATCTTTCCTAAACAACTCTCCTCCCTGCTCATGCTCATAAGCCCTTTTAAAGCCTCACAAATAGGACTAATCATCCTAGTGAAGCAAAACACCTACATGCTGAGTCAATTTGGTGTGCCTTCACAGTGAGGAAATCTAAATCCTTCAGCTGGAGATGATTGCAGAGGAAATAATGATCTGTGTATTAGGTAAATTTATATCTGTGTTTGTTCACAAGTATTCACTCGTGGACACTCACACACAATTTACTTCTACCAAATGTTGATTCTAACAATTCTATTAACTGTATTCATACTGACTGTATCTCTGCTATTGTGATTCTTGCAAAGCACTTGTCACTGCATTTTATTTTATTTTATTTTATTTTATTTTATTTTAATTTAATTTTATTTAATTTTATTTTTTGGCTTGCTTACATGACAGGGTGGATTCATAACGAAATTCTAGCAGTACTGTTACTACTCACCCAGCAGCAACCTTTGCAGCTGTATAGGTAATTCTGGCTCCTTTGGTCACCTCAGAAAACCTCTTTGTTCATACTTAATAAGGAGTAGCACATCTCATTTCAGAAGGTCTACTTAGCACTTGTCTTCTCTGCAGTACTAGCTCAAGTTATCTACATGCAGGTTAATTTCTTGAATCTGATCTGTCAGGTTGTAAAACACCACTTGAACAAAACAGTACTGCCAAAAACTGAGTGCATGCTGGTGTAACTTCACCTTGAACTTATATATAGTGATCAAGCAGCCAAGTTCAGACTGAAAATTACAAACAAGATGCCTGGGAGGAGAGTGGGGAAGTAGAGGTAATGTAAGAGTTGTGTAAGGACCACCACTGCAAGAATGTGGCTGCATTTAGTATTAGATCACAAGCAGCAACAAGCTTCAAAAATACATCTAATGAAATGTTTTTTGTTTGTCTGTTTGCTTTTCTTACTGTTGATAAAATAGTTTTTCAAGTGAGTTCAGTAGGATAAAATGGTCAAATTCTTTTACGCATCTGTAACCTTCCTCTTCCTTGTCTGCCCCTTGGGGGAACAGCCATTCATATTATTCTGCATTTGACACAGTGTCCCAAATCTGACAGACTTTATCACATATTTGCTTCCTACCATTAGTTTGTTTTTCTTGTGTTTTAAAAGTAGTTGTTAGGGAATTTCCTACAAATTCTTGTTTCTGGATTTTCTTTTCTATTGCTATAACAATAGCATGAATAAAAAGTAAGACAGCCAAATATTTCATCAGCCAAATAATTCACCATGAAGCTTTCCTTTAAAAAAATCTGGAATAAAATATATGGAAATTATTATACATAAACAGATTTTTCATAGGAAAGCTTAGTGAATCAGTCAAAAATGAGACAGGATAAAAGAGATGGGACTACCCCTAGAAAGTCCAGAATTTTTGTTGTGCAGGTAATTGGTGCTGCTTCCTGTAAGGTACCTGTTGGGTAAATTCAGTAGTAGTTGTCAAAAAAATCACCCGAAGAAGTCAATGCAGGAGCCCTTCATTTGAGATGGTCTGGGTTATGTCTATCCTTGGGCATGATAAATAGTTCCCAGGAGTGCTTCAAACTCCAATTTGATATGGAAGTCACAACTCCAGAAAAGTTTAAAGTATCATATACTTCCTTGGTGATATCAGGTAGTTGGAGGGAAATAAGAAGGTGAGGATACCAAGGAAAGTAAAGAGACTAATAAACAAGTTCCACAGTTTAGAGCCTGGGACAGAATGGGATTAACTAAGCATGTAAATTGAATTAATGCATAGATGATTTTAACATTCATTTTCACTTGCTACTCAATATACATAATGCTAATTTTAAGCAATAATTTGTTTTAAGAAGATAATATGAAGTTGTGTTTACCATTGGTGCAGAAGAACCCACCTGGACATACTTTGCAATTAGAATTTCTGTGCAATGGAGTGGAAGCCCAAAGCCCAGGCCAAAGTAGAAAAATCAGCTATTTAACTCCAGCGCATTAAAGACTTTGGCTTTATGAGATTCCACAATGATTAAATGAAGAATAAAAAAGGTCCAACTAATCATGAAAGAGTGTCAAATGTTTTAGAAGTATCTTCTCAGCACTAGAAACAATCTCAAAAGGCCTTTGAATCAAGTCATCAGTCTGCTTTTGATCAGATGGCTTATCATTCTACAAAGAAACAAAAGGGACAGATGCAAAGATAGAAAGGCATAAAGCTTGACTATATTTTTCCTTAGTTCAAGCAAGATTTTATCCTGAAATTCATTGGCTGTCAGGACTCACTATTCTATAATTCACTGCTTTATTTTACAATTTTTTCATGTGTGTGTCCAATGTAGGAGATGTTAATCAGTTAATCATGTTCAATCAGTTAATATCATTTAAAAAATACATTTTCACTTTTTGGCAGATACCACGAACTCATCCAAAACACTGACTTCGTTGAGCTTAAGTGCTTTCCAAGAGTTTCAGACCCCTCGTTACCTAATCCTTGAAATTCATATTTCTTTATTTTCATAACCTTAAAAAGTCTGTACTGCAGAAAGCATTTCTGAGAAAACATGTGACAATAGCTATAGTCAGGAGAAAAGAAAATGCAGACTGTTAGAATTAAAATCATTCAGTTTTCAGAAACCCTAGAGTAGAAAATCTTCCACAGGTTCTGATACTAGTATGTTTTGATGATTATCAGGGAAAACATATTTGATGTTGCTGAAGACAGGTAAAGAGCTACTGAATGGTTTCAATATTTAACCATTGTTAGCAACTATTGGGTAATTTTCAAAAATTTCTTTAGTGAAAAAAAAGTTATCTATACACTAAAAGTATTAATCACAGTGGGTAGAAGAGACATCATTTCACCTATAAAAATTTGTTCTGTGCTTAGCAGTTACACTGCTACATTGCTTTTGCAGGAAAGTACTACCCACCCCTCTCTATCCACTCCTCTTTTCTCTCCCCTTATGTTCAGCCTACATTACAGGTGGCTCCGAGATCAATGCAGACAGGTTTGCAAAGCTTTTTCTGACACAGAGCTAAGGGAACTGCTGGCAAAGCTGTCAATAGAGGTACCACTTGAAAGAGATGCCATGCAATTAGGAGAACTCACAACTCCTTAGAAGTATTTGTTCAATTCCTTTTGATTTCTTTAATTTGCTTTCCTTAAGCAGTTTTACTAGGTATTGATTGCACTATAGCACGACAGTATGAAAGACTATATGGGGGTAGACTAACAGTATATATGTTGAAACAAAATGTGTATTTTCTTGTCATTTTACAGTCTTAGACCTCCACTGAAGTCCATTTTTACTGGTAGGTATGAAAACAGTGGCTCCATAAGCCTCTGTCTTTGAGAAATGCTCTGAAAATATAAACTGAAAACTTGAGGCCAGCTAGAGTTATCAGGCTACTAAAACTATGACGATAAAATTGTTCTGATAAGTATGGGGAAAAAATGGGCAGGAGACCTTCTGTGTCACCCTAGCCTGGCCCAACTGACTACAGCTCCAACACTCTGAATCTTCAAATCGCTTGAAAGCATAGTGTGATACCTTCCCTTTGGCCTCATGGCAAATAGCCATCTTTTGCACTTAATCAGTAAAACATTTCTTCTACAAGACAGAAAACTCATCCAGCCACCCCACTTCTTCATTATTATTATTAATTCTAATTATTTGGCAGATTTCAGTGAAGAATCTGTCTTCCACTCCACCCATAATCTATATCAATCGATACATTAAAAATATATATAGAACACACATGTAAAGTGACAGCACAGAAATTTGGGGTGAAAGGGATCTCTGGAGGTCTAGTCCAACACTATCTTCAGTGCTACATCAGGTCAGCCACAGATAATAGTGCTTTGCACACTGGGATCTCATGACTTCTATCACACATAAAGTACATACTTTAAAGCAAATATTATTTGGGAGAAACTGACCCACAACAATTTCCTCTTAGGCTTACTGTAGTTTGAAATGTTGGACCTCAATTTCACAAGCATTGAGCACCAGAAACTTTGATAGAAATAAATGGGATGTATAGGATCACAAAATATTTGAAAGCGGGGTGGTTTGATTTTTTTTTGCGTGTGTTTTATGTGTGTGTCCTTTTTTTTTTTTTTATTTGAAGGTGATGGTGTTTTTTCCAGTGAGACTTTTTTACCTAGAAAAATCTGATGCTTTAGTGCATCAGATGCTTTTAGTGCATAACATGCTTTTAGCATGTTATGATAACATGACATTCTAGTATTGTTATTTTCTACTGCCATGAGTAGGAAAAAATGAAAAAGAGATGGAGAAGACCGCCACATCTCCTATTGTCTGACTTCCAATAGCTGGTGGATACATCACAGAATGCTGTGGGAAACGTCCAGGAAAAAAAAGACTGTGAAATTGGTCTTTGAAATGGACATAAGTAGAAGGATTTTCTTTGAAAACACTGAAATGTTTATTGCTCAGCAGAAGCAGATAAGGTACTGGATGCCTGAAATGTTGTACAATTATTTATTTATTTTTAATTATTATTATTTTTTTTCTAAATCTGGGAAGATCCTGTTTGTTTTAAGGGTATTGCCAGATTACTGTAACTTCCTGAGTTTGATAAAAGTCACAGACAGGCTTCAGGTATATCATGACTTAGAGTCATTGAATTTAAATCCATTGGTTCTATTAGAAGTATTTCTCAGACTGTGTTTGCATCTCCCTTGAAGGCTGCAAAGTATTAGAAAAAAAAATTAATAAACTGATATATATCAAAAACAGTTCATTTTTTCCTAAGGGCTGGGAGGACATGGAGAAGCCGATATAAGTGCTAGATTAATTGGGACAGCTGCTAACTGTATACAACTGTTGTTTGATGCTACCCTTACTGCAGGAACAAATGCTGGCACCTCCAACAAGATCTTGGTCTCCATCCCTAAAGGGGAGCTGAGTTGCTGCAGTCTTCAAGGATTCCATAGATGAGTTAGGATAAAGATACTTTCAAAAGTGGTCAGGGAAAAAAGTCCAGAGCCTTACAAAACACTGACAGGACACAATGATTTCTGAATTTAGCCTATAATTTTACTTACATTTCCCTTGTCTTTGAAATAAATCCACTTTTATTAAAACTGTGAAGTGATGAAAAAATTGCCATGTTCCAAATCTGAAAGCTCTTACATTAATCAATGGCTTCTGGTAGGACTGTCATTGGCATATACGATATGATGGATAAGAAAAGCTTTTGAATGCATCTTCAGTGCAACAGTAATTTAATGTTCTCTGTAACCAATTGCGTATACATGGTGATAGAAATGGCATTCTTTTGAATCTCATCACTGGTATACCTCTTAAGCAATATTATACTTTATATTTTCTGTGAATAAGCTTATAAATTCATGGCAAATGAAAGTGAAGCCTTTATACTACTATTATTTATTCATTAGTCTTCTATGGATTTAATATCCAGAGACAGTAGATACTTTACCAACACAGTATGACAAATGCCTGTCAGAAGACTTTAGCATCTAAATAAGTACTGAACAGAGAGAAAAGCAGTAATATGTTCCTGGTTTCTACATCATACTATGCATAATAGGTTTGCATACTTTATTGAAAACCTAAAAGATAATAGGTTGGTACATGACAACAGGGTGCTATTAATTATATATAAGGTTTCAAACAATTCGTTGAGGTGGAGTAGCGCAGATTGACACAGCAGTCACAGTAGCTCTTGCAGTAGTGTTATGCTCTCAACGAGGGCTAACAATTTATTCCAGCCTCTCTCTACTGTTTTGTGTGTTTCTTAATACTCCTATACTATGTATATACTGTCTGTATTGAAACATGTGGGATCTTCATAAAATATCACAAAATTTTAATTCCAGATATCCTTTCTCAGATAATAATTTTAAAGCAAAAGTTTTAAAGTATAATATAATGTATAAAGCATATGACTAAGGTGGGTTTTTTTATTGTTGTTCATTTGTTTGTTTTCCCCACTTAGGACAGAGGTTGAGTCTTAACTTAGTTTTAATGTGTTGGTTTTGCTTTGCTTTAACTGCTGGTTTCCTCTTGCAGTGAGGCTACAATGTCAGGGGTACCAGCTTCAAAGCGTTGGTATGCACGCAAGGAATGGCTTTGGTTAGTACTGCCAGTGGATGAAGAAGTCAGAGAAATCTGTGTCGTATGGCCTGTTTTTTTAAGCAATTTAAAAAGGAATAATAATAAATGCTAATTCGTTCCGTGTAGCTCCATAACGGATTTCACCTCATTTGCTGTTTTCAGGAAACAGATGTTTGGCTATGAAACTTGCCTACCTATGTCCAGCATTTACAGGTGCATAGCAAAATTACTCTTTAAACCTGAAGTCTGATAAATGTATGTATTTTAAAAAGAACCGTTGGGCTGGAAAATGAGTCAGCCCTCAGCTCAGTTATCTAAAGAGGGAGGGGGAACGACTTTTTCTCTGCCTCAAGTTAATCTTGGGAGAATCTTCTTCCTTTGAGAAGACTAGCAACTGAACTTTTCCTCCGTAGAAAAGATTTCTAAAATGAATATTTAGCACTTAATGCAGGATTAATATTTCCAGTCCGTTAAGTGTTCTGTTGAAAGGTCTTTAGGTAAACTTCCTGAAGATTTTTAGTTAAGGTTCAACAATTCCCTTCCATAACAATGCTTCTAAAAACCTGAAGAATATAAAATGGGATTTCCTTTCTGGGGGAGGAAAAGTCAATGATACAAAGTACATTACAGGGGATGCACTAATGTAATGTTACAGAATAGTACACACAAATATATATATAGCAAAATTATAATTTCCAGTTACATCCTACAGGCCTTCTCCTTTCAGAATGGCTATGTTTTATAACTTTAAATTCAAACACAGTGGAAAGCCTGTAGAATGGGAGAGTGATTTGCTTAGGCTGAAGGAATGAAAGCATTTCTAGATCAGTTGGTAGCATCTGCCACTAACAGAGAATTAGGGAGCAAATTTCCTCAAGGACAGATTATTTCCTAATTGTCCATTTTAGAGGCTCTTCTTCTTTATGGTTGGCATTTATGTTGTGGTAGTTCCTGCAGATCGAACTAGTACTGCATGCTGAGCAGACACACAGGAAATAACTGGTGGCAAAAATAACAAGTAATCAAAATAACAGGGTGCTGAATGACAACAAAAATTTCAGATGCATGCTGTAATTTCCACAACAATTATTTTTGTTGTAAAATATGAATGGAGACAGTTAAGTGACTGTTAGTAAACACTAGAATTCTCTGTAGCTTTTCATTCACTGCTGTAATACAGCATATCAGCTTTTAAGCTCCATCATATCCGTTTTTAAGAGCTTCCAGATTATCGCAGTGCCCCAAATAACATTAGAATTATTTTGGAATAAAATATCTCTTTCTCCTCTTTAAGTCACAACCACCAAGAAAGTTGTGGACTATCTATTCTCATTAAATTAAAGGATATTTTGTGCTTAAGCTTCATATCAGAATTTATTTTCTCCTACTATACTTTTTCCACAAAAATCTGTCAGAAGGAAAAATTTGAGTCAATGTATGTGGAAAAATAAGTGCTTCTTTTCTTTCACTGTTGCTATGGTCTTGTTCTGATCTAGAAGGAAATGATGGAACAAACATAATAAATTAGGTCAGCTAATTATATAATCACGTGAATAACTATGAAAAGTTACAAACACGAATCATAAGGATAAAGGGTTATGTACGCATTGGTGCATTAAGTCATAAAAGGTATTTTCCACTTTGCCAGCAGGCAATGTTGCAAGTGTTTCTTCAAATGGATCATGCTAATCTGAAGTTAATATGTGAAATGAGAGAAAAATAAAGAAATTTTTCTACAGAGCTTACAACTGGGTAAGATAAGTACTACCAAGTTTAACCCCTCAAATGTTCTGAAAGTGTCTTAAGAATGAAGAGTCTATGCACAAAAGAATGATCAAAAAAGCGTGTATTGCTTATTTTTCTGCAAAGGAACATTTAAGTATGAAGGATGAATGCAATGAAACTAGAGAAGACCAGTTCATTGTTTGTTACTAAACTTCTGACGTGTTTTTTACTTTTCCTCATGAAACATCTCAGTAGCTCTGGACTTTTTCTCTGTAGTGGCTGCACTATTCTGGTTGCCTGATCTTGTTCTTTTTCCTAGACCCTTCTGCTTTGCTTGCAGTTTAATTATAAAGGGAGGTGCTGTAGTGGGTTTACGTGGCAAGGTTTTGGTAGCAGGGGCCCACAGGGGTGGCTTCTGTGAGAAGAATCTAGAAGCTGCCCCATGTAAGGTAAGGGCCCCACTGCTGACCAGAGCCGAGCCAATAAGCGATGTTGTTTGTGCCCTTGTGAGAGCATATTAAGACAGGGGGAAAAAAAATAATAAATAAATAAAATAAAATAAAATAAAATGCTGCACCACACAGCAGCTGGGAGAGTGAAAGGAGTGAGGAACAGCCTTGCAGGCACCAAGGTTAGTGAAGAAGGAGGGGGAGAGGTGCTCCAGGTGCTGGAGCAGAAGTCCCCTGCGAACTGTGGTGAGGACCATGGTGAAGCAGGCTGTCCCCCTGCAGCTCATGGAGTACCACGGTGGAGCAGGATTCCATGCTGAAGCCCATGGAGGAGACCACGGTGGAGCAGGTGGACCTGCACCGATGGAGGCTGTGGCCTGTGGAAGGGCCCTGCCAGAGCAGATTCTGGGCCAGACCTGTAGCCCGTAGAGAGGAGCCCACGCAGGAGCAGGTGACCTGGCAGGAGCTGCCGCCCATGGGGGACCCGTGCTGGAGCAGTTTGCTCCTGAGGGATGGACCCCGTGGTACGGACCCATATCTGGAGCAGTTCTTGAAGAGCTGCTGCCTGTGGGCAGCCCACGCTGGATCTGTTCACCAAGGACTGCATCCCGTGGGAGGGACCCCACAGCACAGGGGACGAGAGTGACCGAGAAGGAGCGGCAGCGAAGAAGCGCTATAGACTGACCATAACCCCCATTCCCCCGTTCCCCTGCGCCGCTCGGGGGGAGGAGATGGAAGAGGGTGGATGGGGGGGAAGGTGCTTTTGGTTTCTTTCCTTTGTTTCTCGCTTCTCTAGCTTGTTAGTAATAGGCAATAAATCTTACTATCTCCCTATGCTAAGTCTGTTTTGCCCGTCATGTTAACTGTTGAGTGATCTCCCTGTCCTTATCTCAACCCTTGAGCCCTTTGAGGAGGGGGAGTGAGAAAGCGGTTGTGGTGGAGCTCAGCCACGCACCTCAGTAAAACCACCACTAGGAAGATTCAAAGAGGGAAGTGTTTTCATTTGCAGAGAGTGCTGAGTATGAGCTACAATCATCACTTTCTCAGTGGATTGTACATCATTTCCTTGCTCCATAATAATGTGCTTCAAAGCCCGGTGTGTTAGACTGACCTGCAATGCATTTGTCACTCCTGTGAAGCTATGTTTGAGTATTCAGGTTTCCTTTTGGTATTTTTGTTAAACCTAAGTTTAAGCCTGTGTTTTACTTCATGTGTATTAAGAAAACGGCTTCAGTGTGGATCAGTACTGTGATGAATCAATACTTCAGTGCAGGCCTAATTTTTTTTTTCTTTTTTTTGGATTAGATTTGCCACATACTTCATGCAAATGGCACAGTTTCTTATTTCAGTTACCTCAGGGTGTGGCAAAACACATTGCTCCTTTCTTATTTTGTTTTTTTATATTTTTAATATACAACAATCATACTAACTTTAAGTAATCACTACTATACTTTGATCCAGAGCCTGACAAAGTTTTCATTGGGGGTACAGAAAGGAAAGAAAGCAAAATTCCCTCACATCCTTCAAAGTCTACATAAAGACAACGGAATGCAAGATCTGACACTGTCTCTTCTCCCATCTGTGCTAATGCCAATATGGTAGTAAACGTCGCAGTTGAAAGTGTCTTGCAACAGTCCTGCAAATATTAGTAGTGTTTGCAATTGGGCATGGAGCAAGGCATAAAAGTAGTATTTTAAGACATGGTTCAACACAGTGTATTTCACTGAGATGACTTGAAAGTGCGGAGGCAAGGCACTCACCGTCTGTTGACCTCATAATAAAATATTCTTTTGACTAGCTTTTTTCTTTAGGTTTTACTGCCAGGGACCAAGCCTTGTTTCAAGTCTATTTTATTCTTTGCCATTGTCTTTGGTGTTATCTACCAGACCAGAAGCATCCCTGCCAAAACTTGTGTCTCTTCTAATTCCAACATTTTTTTCCTGATTCTATCCTTCATTAGATCCACACTGTTTTTCAGTCTTCAGAAATGATGGGCAATGGATATGACCTGAAATATTAGCTGAGCTGGAAAGGATCATTAGCAGATCAGTTCCCTCTCAGATTCTGTCTATACTGACAATAGATGTAGAGGGTTTGTTGTTTCTTTTTGTCTTTTTTCTTTCTGGTCTTCTGACTGAATTGCTCATAATGTAGCATTCAGAGACTTTCACAGTGCAGGTTAGGTGCTTTTCTTGCATAGCTTACTTGATCAGTCGTTCTTCGAGATCACTGTCCTTACTTTTGTTGTGTTTGTTGTTTGTTTTGTTTTGTTTGTTTTAAAAAGGCATTAACTCCTTCTGAGAATTTGCTTTCTGATATTAAATTTTCATTGTTCAAGCTCAGCTGTCAGTCTGGCATGTAACAGCTTTCCAAGATTTTTCTTCTTTTTTTCAAATTGCTTAATTTCAATTATATAATTTTCTCTAACTGTATATAGGTGTAATACATAACAATAGAATCTGACTTTTCATTCATTTCATTTTGCTTGCTGCTTACAACCAGAGCACTCAGAATTCTTTTAATGTACTTATTCTGTATGCAAAACTGCATGTGGTGAGCAAATTGCACTCGTATCAAAAGTTTCAGGAAGGACTATGCAAAATTGCTTTTTTCCCCTGATATCTAAAAGGATTTGATTTCCATTCTGAATATTTAACCTTACTAAGCCATGTATGCATGTTTTACATAATGATTATAATTCTGTAATGTTATTTTTTGTGTAGACATTATACACACCATATGTCCTAATAAAAAACACTGATCATAGACGAATATCTGCACCACTTAATTTTTCTGCTTTTATAGCAACAATGTTTGTACTGTTTTACTACATTTTTGTGTATATTATGGTTTCATGACTTTGACATGAAACATGTTTTGCTGTTATTTTCCTTTAGAAGCTTTTCTCCTTCCATTTTTTTTTTAGTTGCCTATTTCTTCATTCCTCTTATCCTTTGCTATTCAAGGGTGAATACAGGGAAAGAAAATATGAATTCAAAAAGTTGAAACTAGAAGAATGTAGACTACTCTTTTTAAAAAGCAAATGCTTTTTCCCATATCTATGGGAACAACAACAACAAACAGCAGCAACAACAACAACAAAGGTAACTGCAAAAACCTGCTTGCCAAATGAGAACTTTCCTCCTTTGTCAGAGAGGAAACACCTTTTGATGGTTCAGGACAACCTTCAGAGATGTTGTGTCCTTCCTGACCCAGAGAGATGGCCTAGGGAAGTGGAGGGGTGTAGACGTTCTCATCAACAGCCAACTTCTCTTCTACTGGGGGTTGGTCTCACACCACCACCAAGTCCTTCCCTACATCCGCCTTCTTCTGCCATAGTTGTGTTGGGGTGCTGATGGCCTGGTCTCTATACACTTTGAATAGGTCAACACTGAGAAATGAGGGGGTGATAGGATCACATTCCATCCCTTCGGAGAAGTGACACAACTGGCTGTCTCCATATCATCTAATATAGCAGATTTGCTTTGATGTGAGCCACTCTGCAGCACTATGTGCAATGGCCTCACAATTAGGATCAGAGTTCAGTGCTTGAATTTTTGCTATTCTGTTCAGCAGTGAAAAGACTCCCATTTGAATTGGAACCATAAGGAATACATTATACACCCTGGAACTAGAGAGGCTAAAAGATATTGCCTCCTTTTTCTCATAAGTGATGGTATTTGTCAAATTCATCAGGAGATGACAGGGAGATTCCAGGCATAATTAGTTTTTAGTAAAAGTATTTGAGGTTCAACATTTGCAGTCCCATTGCAGAAATGCACAGATTTCACCCACAACTTTTGATGATTTGATGGAAAGATAAAATGTCCTGGCAACAGCTTTGCTTGATAAGAAATTTAATTATCCGAATTTTCACTGTAATTTGAATGAAAATTTTTAGATAATGTTTATGTTTAGATCTATAACTGTATTCAAGGTGAATTAAGAAGATCTGAAGAAAACTACTGCTGAGGTATTTTTAAACCATTAAAATGCTTATCTAAAAGGAGCCCAGGTAATGGCTCTTTACTCTTTATAAAGTAATTCTTTGGGACTTGAAGTTATTTAAACATTTGAATTTAAATTTGGGAGTTTACTGCAGTTCAGTTGCTGAGCCCTTGGCAGGTCAGTGAGGGAAAAACTCTGTTTCATCCTGCTTAATTTCTTACTAAATTGAAGGCAAGAAGAGACTGCATTTTCTCAGTCTGACATTTGTGACCCAGGCAAAAAGAGGAAAATGAAATTCTTTGCGTCAGTAAAGACAGCCTGAAGAAAAAGAAAAACCAGTGTAGCCTATATCTGCTGGGTAGGGTCCTGTACCCCAAATTGTTCCACTGTATTTTAAACAAACACTGGTTTGGAGAAGACATAAATTAGTTAACTGTCAGCTTCTGGAACAGGCGGATTAGCAGGCTTCAGCTCCCACAGAGAGATCAACAGAAATGTACTTGCTTCACAGATCCAAACTCTTAAGTTAATTTTTACAAGCTAAAATTTTAACTGATACAACCCTCTGGTTCTTTTAGTTGGAATGTAGGAGGCACTTTTCAAAATAGTGTTGGGGGAGAGAAGGGATGAAGAGAAAGTGAATTGTCTTTGCTGTCATAAATCCCTTTGGACATCAGCAAACAGAGGTGAGGACAGGAAAAAGACAGGAGCATTGATCGTGCAAGTCTTTGACTGTACTGCTGGAGAACAAATCAGAGACTCTGATGAGCATAAGAAAATAGCTAAAGAAGGTATGCCATTAGCTCCAATGTATTTCTAGATCTTCATTATAATGTCCTGCTATAAATTTGTAGAAGGATACTTAACTCCAAAATATTTTGCATAATCATATAATTCTATATTGTCCTCTATTTCCATGAAGCTAAGAAACAGAGATTGTGTAACTTTTTTCTGAAATCCAGAATCACATGACAAGACTTACAAAAATCACCTGTGACTTATTTAATTCAAAGCTGAAGACAACTCATTTCTTTGGCCTTGATTTCAGAAGATAAGTGTATCCTGTGTATTCCCTCAACATAACCTCTCAACCATAGCAAGTATGTTCACTTTTGACCTTTGTAACTATAGAAAAAAATGGCAAATTATCAATGCAGTTGTTCATTTTTGACCAGGAAATATTTGGTTGGGGGTTGTCTTCTTGGGTTTGGGGCCTTTTTTTTTTTTTTTAGGTCTTTCTTTTTTCATTAAAGTCTTGCAAATCATATTGTGTTCTCTTATTTCAAGCTTCATTTCACATCTTTATGCACAAGGTCAGAGAGTATAAGTCTAATAAGTATAGTGGTGGTTTGCCCTGTGGATATGTGATGCATGCACTTATGTTCTTGTCTTCTACCCTTCAGCTTGCTTTCTAAACGGCACCAAAGAGATTAATATCCATTTGAGTCAATGCTTAAGTTAAAGCTCCAGTTTTGGCTTCTGTACAATAGAATTGTGTGTGATACCATGGAAGCTAACAGTTCAAGCAGTAAAGCTTTTTATTAGCTTTCACATATGGATTGTTTGGTATACAGAATACTTAAAGATTGGTTTTATTGTCTTACTTGATTTTGATAAAATAGCATAAAATATTTCATAGTTCAGACCAAGTAGGCAAACGGCTTTCAGTGACTATATTCATACAGTAATTACTTGCAAAGCACAGTACTGTTAAAAAACTGAAGAATTCCCTGATAAATTAAAATAATGCCAAAGTTAAGATATGGAAAAAAAACCTTTCTTTGTGCATTTTAAGTATTACTTGACTATATAATCCAATGTTGATTATGTACCCAGTACTCCATGCATATGCTTTGCAGGACTCTGGGCAATGGGTTCAGTGCCTATGGGGGCACCGACTTTACTTAATGTCATGCAGAAGATAGGTCAAGAAGATGAAAGGATGATAAGCTATCTCATCCCCTTATGATCCTGGGTAAAGACTTGAGGCTACAGAGAGTTTCACCAGTGGTATACACCCCATATATATATATATCCCACAGTCTCATGTAGCATTCAGATGCCAACTCATAAGTCCTACGTCCAATCAACAGAGGTATTCTTTAGAAAAAACAACAACAACAAATGATTTACAATAACTAGATCTGGCGGTTATGGGGCTAGCACTGTATAGTGGACCAGGTATTAGCTTGTGACAAGAGAAGAACTTCTTCCTTTCCCTTCCTGAGGACCAAACAATCTTTCTGTGCAATTCCTGTGTGCTTTGGGGTACACTTAGTGAGACACTGTTCAAAGAAACTGAATGGTTCTTTTCCATTTAATTTTTTTTTCAATTGTAAAATTAATTTAGAAGAATAAAAACATTAAAGTTCAGACTGGAACAAAAAATGTAAATTTTTTTAACTAAAATTTTTCAGGTAAGTAGACTTTTTTATTTGAAAATTGAAATGTAATATTCATGACTTTAATTTTCACTCTGATTCAAGACTTGATCTGTGTTTTCTATAAAGATTCTTTTCAAAAAAAAAAAGCTATGTTACCCAAATCAATTTTGCATTTTTTTTTCTGACATTACTTCTTTTTTAAAGTAACTTTTTGCTCTGGTATTCAGCGTAAATTCTATTCCATTGGGTCATGGGATATTTCAGCTTTTACCTGAAGGCACGTACTGTATATCTTTGTTGTTACTAACAAAGTTTCACTGTACTTTGTAAGCAAACATTACAATCACTGAAGACAACACAACTCAACAAATCACAACTAATACCACATCACAAACAGTATACAATCCATGCTGCACACTATGTGCATATATTTGCATGGCAACATTGAAATGAAAATCCCCACCTTTTTGTCACATGAATATTATATCGTACAGTGAACCCATGACTCCAACTATTGCAAGAGAAAACAAAATTGCATCTGAAAACAAAATATTTTCTCAATAACTTTTATTGTTTTACTTTATGTTTATTTCATTTTAGAAGAGCCAGATATGTGCACCAAAATGCTTCTAAACTTTACAGCTTTCTGCTTTGCTTAATGCCCTGCAATGAAAGCCCTGCTTGCCTTTATCAAATTACTGCACATTGTTGAATCCTTTTCTTTTTTTAAATAATTAAGAAAAAAAAAAAGAAAAAGAAAAACTCCCACAACGTGCTAACATGCCAACATGCCTCCTATTGAGTTTATCTTCCAGCACCTTGCATAATAAGCTTCATTCAAGTTCTTCGAGCATTTCAGAACAGAGTGGTTCATTTGAAATATGTATCTATTGATGAGTGTTGAGGCTGCAAGATGTGCTTAGCACCTTGCTGAATGAGGGCTGCACTAATGAAGTTGAGTTATTCAAACTGTTCATTTTCACTCAGCCATGTATTATTGATGTTATTAATACTGTTGTGTATTTATTATTGCATTCTCTGTTATTAACAGTAGAACAGAATGGACTGTATTTCTGTTTTCCAGCCACTGGGCGTAAGTGTGCTCCTAATCCCGCATGTACCTGAAGCAGCAGACATTTTCTTTGTATAGACTCCCTTGCATATTTTTCTGAGGGTGGGAGTTTCAGTTGTCTTCTCTCCTTGATGAGTTATTGCTGGTTTACAACCAGTATATGGGGAGTCTGTGATGTTTAATTGAGATGAAATGTGAAGAAAACAGTGCTGTACTCTATATCAATATGCGGTAAAAAATATCACCTCCATCATCTATTGTTAAAACTTCCAGAAGCTAAAATAAATAAAAGGTTAGGATTTTGCTAAATTGCAATTAGCAGTGTTTTGTTTATTTTCATTGCAATGGTTACAGGATGCTCTCTAATTCAATGCCCACTGAAAGTCCAGCTGTTCTAAAACCCTGGAGTGAGGCATGGAGCAGTTCTAAATACACTGTAATCTCCAAAGACAAGACAAACAAATGTAGTTTTAGCCCCTGTAGGTTGGTGATTTGGGCATCCTATTGAGAAATCCTATTATCTGCTCTGGTACTCTCTATGCAACAATATCCTTCTCTAGAAAACCATCTTGGCTAAATGGCTAAATATTGCACTGTACATACTGTACAATGTACCACTTTTTTTTTTTTTTGGTGAAGATTTAACTTCAGCCTCATAAGCATCAGTCCACTGTCCTATGAAATAAAGACTTCCATGTCTACCAAAACAAACAAACAAACAAATTGGGCTTTAATTCTACCATGCATTTATTTAAACTGCAGAGATAGCTGTGGTATGTGAATATAAATCACAAGTGGAGGCATAAAGAGCATTAAAAATATCTAGGCAAATTTTTACATACAGAATTTGCCATGGGGCCCTTGAAAGGTTGACCTGGACACAGCGACTAATAAGTATGTAATTAATGAGGACAAGCTTAAAAGTCTTCCCGTACTTCAAATGAACCAATCATAAGTACACAATATATGCAGTAGCAAAGACTGAATGTTCATCTTCAGAATTAGCTTAACAAAAGAAGTCTCTTATAAACACACCCTAGTTTGGTATTTTACTTTAGAAGCATGAATCTATTTGTGAAGGTGAGAATAACAAAATACGGTCAAAATGTATCTCATTTTAGTTGACATGAAAATAATTCTTTCCTGCACTGGATAAGAAGGTGAGTGGAAATGTGAGGTGAAAGGTGAGATGGAGTCTTGTACCCACAATGGCCAGTTTTTCAGTACCATGTTTACAGATTTGCTCCCAGAAAATGTGAAGAGTCCCTGCAGACAGGCAATCAGAAAACAACCCTAGGGCAGCAGTGCTTAAACTCTGAATCAGAATCTTGCCCTGAGCTTCTTTAACATTAATATGATAAGCAAACAGCATGAGAATACAATTCTGAAAATTTAAAACTGCTTTCCTTGTGTTGTTTATCAAGAGAAATTTTTGTAAGCAGACTTTTTAATGGACGTAAAGTATATGCCCCAGTTCAACAGACTCCTGAGCTCACTCCAAATAAAACCTTGTTATGAATTTTCATTTAACTTTCCATCATAGGCCATTCCCAAGAATGGGACTCTTTGGATGCCTTGTGCTTATGAGATAACTCAGAATGTGATGCAATTTTGGATATCTACAGTGTAGAAAGCTGCATATGAGCCAGTTACCTTAGGAGCCTGTAGACTAGACAGAGAAATAAATACTACAGCATGATTCTTCTAATGAAAATGTCTAGCTTAAGCTGAAATAAATAGTATGCCTTAAAGGTCTTACATCTCTTCATTGACTCTATGGGGGGCCACTAGCAACAAGCTCAGATGCAGACATCTACTTCTGTGCAGTCGAATTCCACCACTGCATAGATACAAGGAGAAAATCTATCTTATTCTATCAAGTTAAAAATTAAAATGTGCACTTGTAGTAATGGGAAGCATTATTAATAGATGAAGCAATTATCAGAATCTTCCTTAATTTCTTGTGTTAGGTTGTGAGGTTTCCTAATCTACAAGCTACCTCAGGGCTGGCATGTCCTGGAAAGCTCTTGACCAACAAGTTTCCTCATCTTGTTACTGGAAATGGCAACCCCACAGTCTGGAAATGAGGTTCTGAGTATCTTTTCCTTTTCTATTTAAACTGCAGATTCCCTCTGAAAAATTAAGCATCTCTCATGTTAATAACTTAAAATGCCCAGCCTCTCTCCCCAATTTAATATTATCATTTATAAAATGGGTATAAAAATATCGATCTGTCATAGTCTTATTGTGAATATTAATAAGAAAATTTTAATATGTAGACATGCTCATTCTTAGCAGGTTTAGAATCTCAAAATAGCACTTCCACATATATGAATGAAACAGCAAGGTAGGAGAGTTAGTGGATCCAGCGGTAAAAGCCATCAGTTATTAGATTCATTCTGAGACAGTATTTTGTTCTCTGAAGCATGCTGTCTTTAAGGCATATACATCTTGTTTTGAACCTAACTAAGCAAATGCATCCTTCCATTTTCCTTTGCCATTTGTCTTTCTTCATCCCTAATTTGCTGTGTAACTCAAATTTCTCCTGCCTACATGTTATACCAACCAACTACTCTCCCTTCAGTCTTCTTTGCTGCCAACCCCTCCAGCTAGAATTCTTTGTTGTATGCTCACTCTTCTTTTGATCCCTTCTGCTAAGGTAAAAATCATTCCTTGTCTGACTTCACAAATTCAACACAGATTAGATAAAAAACCTCAGATTTCTTTCACAGGCAGTTCCTTTCCACACCATTATGCATTTTTGTATTTGTTTAACAACAACAACAAAATGTTCCTAGCATGTCATGATGTCTCTCCAGAAGAGTCCTGTTTGAGACTGTAGTGAGGTATACACACACTCTCTCCCAGACTGCTGAGGGGCAGCACCTTCCCCATAATTCATTAGCCTGCTCTGCCCAGTGCACTGTCTACCTGTGAAAATGTGGTACCCTGCACTTCCTAATTCACACAAGAAACAGCACTACACTATGCTCAGTGGCCCTGCACACTGTTATGAAATCTTTTACTTCTACAGCTTTAAATGGATTAATGTCATCATTAAGCTTTGTCATGTCATTGTTTTCTGTCTTTTCTTAATCTTATGGGTGGATATTTGTACAGAGCAGACCACGGAAGAGATCCTTCCCTGTGATCTCCCACATTAAGAAACTGGAAGAACTGAAAACTAGCAATTTATTTCTACTTCACATTGATAATATTTTTACCATTTTTTATTTATCAGAGGACCTTCATCATTCTTCTTGAAATGCCTTCATTGAGGGATATTAACAAAATCCTTTTTGGAAGTCCCACTATATCCAGATTGGACGAGGCTCCAGCCAACCTGATCTGGCGGGTGGCATCCCTGCCCATGGCGGGGAGTTGGAACTGGGTGAGCTTTAAGATACCTTCCAACCCAAGCCATTCTGTGATTCTGTCATTCTATGATCCACCCAAGATCCCATATATTTGTGATTCCTTTAGAGAACTGATAGACATCCAGTGCCTGACCACATCTTCCAGCTCTGCTCTCTACAACAGCCTCCAGCAGCCTACCCAGCACAGACACCAGATGTTGTTCTCTACAGTTCCCCAGATCTCTCTCAGACTTCTTCTGTCATATTTGTACATTCCTCTGTGGTTTTAAATGATCAGTGGTTAAAGTATTTCATTCATTTCATTCTTTTATTGATCTAAGGTGAATACTGCAATGCCTTGGTTATCTGTGAACAGCAGTTCATTTGTTATTCTGTTCTAAATTTCTTCTACAGACATCTCGATACGACACAGATTTTTGAACCATCTCCCATAAAGATGGTTTCCTTTGTGCGACACTCTTTCAGTTATACCATGGTGAACACAAATGTCAAGAGTTCATTCATTTCTTTGGTCTTCTCCAGGATAAACAGCCTTATTCTCTACAAACACTCCTTTTATACTTTGTCCATCTATTAGCCTTGCAGCCATCTGCCTCTGGGAAGCTTCCCATACATGATGAGTTTCCAAACAATTTATTTATTAAACTGGATTTATTTATTAACTCTCAAGCAAGACATAACCCAAAATCTCTCTTTAAGCCACTGCTTACTCCTAGTAGCTTGAATTTGAGGGTTGGGGTTTTTTTCTGCGTTAATGGGATATTTTCAAGGTATCATGCACATTTCCACTGAGCTACCAAGATGACATTTTTAAACAAATTCTGCCCCTTTCAATTGCTTTTAAGAAATATTCCTTTTCTTTTTTTTTTTTTTTTTTTTTTTTTACCTTGCTATTTTTGGAAATTAACACACTCTGATAGTGCTTTTTGGTTTGTTTTGTTCACTTTTATTGTTCCTGCAGTGATTTTGTGCCTTATAGTTACTGGTATGAAGTAGCTCTTGGACAACAGTGCTTTGAACAAGGACCTGTATTCAGATCAGGAATAACAGCTAGTATTTCCTTGCTAGCTGCCATTTGCTGCAGTCATTAACATTACAGCAAAAAATTTACTCTCAGCATCACTCTCCAAAGGAAGATTTATCCAGACCATACAGAGCTAATTAGCATCTTTCATTATTTTTGTGTCCCTGTCCTGAGAAATCACCAGATCTCCTAAAACATCACTGTTAGGTTTGAGAGGTATGAGGAACAGTGAAACTATTCAAATGCTAGGCGTTTCCCAGTTTCACCTGGGAGCTTCAATCCATGCAGATTTTGCGCTATTTACTGAAAGTCAGAAGATAGCATAAATTATGCAGTCTTTCAGATAGTTGGCTATGATGAGCTGCCTCTATTAATTCTTCATTCATCTTGCCATATGTACAATCTTTTGCTAATTCAACCTTCTCTTATTTGCACTAGTGAAATTAAGCCTGTTCAAAAATCATACGGCAGCATGGCATAAAATCTTTATCAAATTCTTCTTTTTCAAGGGTATCTGAGAACTCTTGGATCATTAATGAATCCAGTTTCTCACATTGCATGATAATTACGGAGACCAAAGATACTCTGATTAAATCAATATACGGCTGTCATAGTCTTTGTAAAAAGAAATTTCCCACCTTCTACATTCCATCTTGAGATCAGCCAGTGTGTTAACAGCTAACATCCACATGACTTTGCTCATGACAAAAAATGTGGCAGACAGAGGATTTGCTTAGCACAGGAAAACAGGCTTGAACTGTCTGTATTTCAGGGACAGCTACTTGATTCATCCAAGGACAGGCCACAATAACGATCCAGCTCAAAGTTTTAGAGAACAAGCAATACAATAAGAAATTTGGAAAAGTGCTCTACATTTTACATATTTTTCTAGGTCTATTAGGAAAATAAATAAATAAATAAAGGAGCTACTTTTGCTGCTAAAAAATAATTTTAATGGCAGGAACAATTTCATCACTCCTAAATCTATTGTAATGATCAGAATAACAGGCTGTTAGAAATAGCTAAACATAGATAAAAAACAACAACATAAGACACTTATGAGACTTTATGAAAACACTTTATGAAAAGATATGGCCACCATTTGGTGAATGATGTGTAAAATATTCATATGGGACTCCTCAAAACACGTTGTTTTGGGACCATTACTGCTGTACGCAGCTTTAATTGAACTTTTTTATTAACTTTCTCTTCCACAATGCCTCTTAGAAGCAACATACAGAAAGGCATCCTGCATCATGAAGTGTTTTTCAATTACACATATATGTGGTAAATATCCAAAGCTAACTCTTCCTGCTGTGTCACACAGACTTGTGTTGTTGGGGTTTTTTGTTTGTTTGTTTTAAATGGATCTGCCTTTGCTGTGTTTATTGTAAAATTAGATTTGTTAAAGATCATTATATTTTAAATAATAACACTTCTCAGTACATTCACTTACATCCTCCTTCATTGTAGAAATGAATGAGAGACATCTGGTGCCAACTGAGACAGGAAATGTCTTTGCTGAAGTGGGAACATATTTATTTCAAAGAAGTCTAAGGGTGATCTTGGGAACTACAGATGAGTACTTTTAGGTTCAGTATCAGATAAACTGGTAGAAAACTATTATGAACAACAGAAGAGATGGAAAACAGATAAATATGGTATATTGGGGAATAATTCTCTTTCCAGTTTTCCTTTCCCATACAGCTTTGGCTGTACAATGGCCTAAGCAGACAGGCAACATGCTGTTCCAAAATCACCAGAGCTCACAAAGCCTAGTTTCCTGTGGGTTTGTGTCCTGTGTCCCCATGGTGTACTCTCCTCCTCACACCCCATATCCTAGCTGCTATCTGTAACATAATAACACCACCTGAAGCCATAGGATAAGCCCTTGCTAATTGGCCACTTGGCAGGTGAAAGAGGGCAGTTGACTGCTGAGTTTGGCTGAAGCCCTTTCCTGGGGCTCTCCTACAGCAGCCTTTCTGACTAGCATCAGGTGGCTCTGCCACCAGGAGAAGCAGGACCTTCCTCTCTGCTAATGTTCTCTGCACCACCTCTTCACATGTGCCCATTTAAGCACTGATGCAGGAGGGTGAGGAACTGTTCCTCACTTGGACAAATGTTTTGTTAATTTATTTTTTCAGTTGGTTGGTTTCCCAATCTGGTTCTCTGTTAATTCAAGTGCAGGGAGGGAAGGAATGCCTTCAGTGATATTGTCAGCTAATGTCAGCTTAAAATGCCTGTCAAAGTAGAGGCTAAGTGCAAGCATCTACCAAAAGTCAACCATCAGTATTTGCCAAATGCCTAACTTTTCTGAGATCACCATTCTTGTGTCAAATTTGGTAGAGTTATCAATCTAAACATTTAAAAGAAGTTATCAAGAAGAAACTAACAAACAGTGGTGAATTGACAATTGCAAAACATAAGCCCACTTCTTTAGGAAAAGTTATAAGTTATATATATTTATGCATCTATATATGCAAACAAACACGAAGATGCATCTCTCTGTATGCCTATACATACACATAATTGTTGGGAGCTGGGGGTCGGCCTCTTCTGGCAGATTAACTAGTGATAGGACTAGAGAGAATGGCCTCAAGTTGCACCAGGGGAGGTTTAGGTTGGAAATTAGGAGACATTTCTTCTCAGAAAGAGCAGTCAGGCATTGGAACGGGTTGCCCAGGGAGGTGGTGGCATCACTGTCCCTGGGGTTTTCAAGGAAAGGTTGGGCATGGTGCTTAGGGACATGGTTTAGTGAGTGACATTGGTGGTAGGGTGATGGTAGGACCAGATTATCTTGGAGGTCTTTTCCAACCTTAATGATTCTATAGGCTGTGGATACAAGGTGGATATGCTTCATGGCACACCACGTAGACCTGGTATCCAGCCTGCCTTAAGTAGGTGTCAGGCTGGAGCTCCGTCCAAGGACTCCATGACCCCTTGGGACACATTTGGGAAAAGGGACACGGGCCCATGGGACCAAAGTAGACACTGGGCCCAGTGACTGACTGGGAACCTTCTAATTCATTGGTATAGATATAAACTGAAGATTTGTTAGTACTTAGTAAGGAGATTTTTGGAACAATTTTGGATGGTTGACTAAAAATATCTGTTCAGTACTGAATAAGACTAGGGAACTATTAAGGATATACATTCCAGGTACAGACATCTCAAAAACAGGATGTGAAGCTCTAATCCCCTATGGTAAGGATACCATAGAATATGAAAAGTACAGATAAAGCTAAGAAGAATGGTTGGGGGCAGGAGAAGGGCTGATAAAGATTAGGACTCTTCAGCTTCAAAAATAGCCATCTGAAGGTGATATAAAGTAAAGGGCTTTATTTACAGTGCTGGAAAATGTTTTGCTGGCTGTGGTGTGTGGGGACACATCAGACAGAATTCCTGCATTCCCTGGTGTACTAAAACACTGTTTTGGTCACCTCCAGTAATAGGACACCCAATTTCCCAGCTGACTTCTTCCAGCTTTATGTTCTACATAACAAGGCACCAAGCTCAAAACAAGCAAAAGGATGTATTTTCTTATATAAAATATAGTTACTTTGTGGAATTTGTTCCCCCAGGAAAGCTGGGTGCTAAAGCCATGACTGCATTCCAAAAAGTCTTCATACGTTCAGCAATGACCATGAGCCATGATGGGCTTCATAAACAGTCTGCCTCAGGATATCCCTAAAATGCTGGTGCAACAGCATACTCAGGACAGTTGACTCTTGCTCCTTTCTAAAAATTATTTCATTAAACCTCTGTAAGAAGCAGTATGCTGGGTGACATGTATGGCACTCTGCACCTACAAACTGCCTTTGGTATGACCACTGCTATTTTCCTACAGTTGTGTTGAAGGGTGGCAAAGAGAGGTTTGTCTGTGTTGTGCAGTGTTGAATGGTGTGTGATGAAGGAGACAGATATAAATGGTCTATATTATAGCTCACCAGTGTTGTCTACATAACAGAAATACACTGCTGTTTTGCCCTTTGGAAAGAGCAAGAATCCCGCTATGGTTTTCAAAATTACTCAATTACCACATTTGAGAATCTGGTTCCTTTATCTCTCTGGTCCCATAGGGAATAAAATACACAGGGGGCTTTAATGGCCTTGGCTAGACATCCTTTCTGCTGGTTCAGATAGGATCACCATTTTAAGAAAGTCCGAACAAGACCTAAGTCTCTTTCAGGGTCTTTCCCTTTTCCCCTGTAGCCATTTAGCAGTGGGAGTCAGCTGCACTGGGTTGGGAAGAGGAGGTTTCTTTTTTGCATACATAGCAGGATACGCAGATGACCCCAAATTTAATTTTATATATATATAGGTATGTATATACACACATGTATTCTACGCAGAAAACCACTATTAAAATAATGTTAAGGTCACGAAAAAGGTTAGAAAATTCCATCATTACTTCTGCACAGTATTTACAGTTCACTTTTCACAGGAATTATGGATAGGTTCATGTTTTTTTTCTACAGGATTGTGCCCCTTTCAATGCACCAGATGGTTACTTTAAAATTAATAAGCAGTTATTTGTTCAATACTTACAGTTCAGTATCTTGCCTAAAGCTTTATTTATGACACATTACACAGGCACTGCCCTGAAAATTTACTAACTTCCTTCTGGGTAGAATAAGTTGAAAATCTTCCAATAATATATATATATAAATAAATAAAACTGTAAAAGCAAAAACTTTCTATGACAGATTTTCAGCATAAAGAAATTCCATTCTGGGAAAAAAAAAAAAAAAAGAGGGAGAAAGAATGAAGAAAGAAGGGAGGGAAAAGGAAAGCAAAGGCAAGGCAAGGCAAAGTAAGGCAAGGCAAGGCAAGGCAAAAAGGTTTAAAAGCCTTGTTTTTAAAGCATTTTGATTATGCCATGATTTTTGTTATACTTTCAAAATGGAACATATTGTCTCTTGCCATTAAAGACAAAATGTACTCTTGTAAATGTACACTTATAAATTAAATCAATTTCCAAAGATTTGACTTTTATGACAGAAATAATACTACAAGCCTAAACATCTTTTTTTTTCCAAAAAAAATTGTTTCACCAAAAGATCAAAATTATTCATTTTTGTTCTAAACTGCAGTGGGTTTAAGCTAACTTCAAATTTTTACTTTTTTTTTTTTTCCATGAACCAGTAATTCCCATGGAATGTTATTTTGTGGTTTTATGGTACTCATTGCCATATATCCTGAATGTTTAATTTCCACAGTGCTTCTACAGAATGCTATGATTTTTGAAGCCTACTTTAAAAAGGGTCCCAGATCAATGAAGGTGAGGAGCGATTCAGATATAACCTGAATGTGTAGGACAAAATAAGCCTGTAAGCGTGAAGACTATTTTAAATGACCTCATAACAATCAACATGAACATTCTCCTAACTGTAACCACTTTTCACATGTTGCGCTCAGTGAAAGCCAATGAAGCCAGC
Organism: Cygnus atratus; assembly: GCF_013377495.2. NCBI lineage: Eukaryota > Metazoa > Chordata > Aves > Anseriformes > Anatidae > Cygnus > Cygnus atratus. Next base: position 165,168,825 of record NC_066362.1, read on the forward strand.
ACCAGCTGGAAACAGAATTTATTATTCCCCTCACTCCGTCCATGGATTAAGCCATCGTTAAGCAAAGAAATAGTACAGAGAAATATGAGGTAGTATTTCTGCATTAGGTCACAGCAAAACAGTGATGGTCCTTTGCAAAATCGAAATGATAATATTAGATATTTCTACTCATTAAATTCAGTTTGAAGAACAAATTGAAATATGAACTGGAACAAGCTCTTGATTGGCCTTAGTTTGCTATGAAATAAAGTCTCATCTTTTCATGCAGCCTGCTGCAATGTTTGCTGGTGGATTGTGAAGTGCATTTGAAGAGTATAAGTGACATTACTGTAACACCTACTGAAAAACTCTGTAAAACCTATTGTTTTCCTGCTGTATACGCTGTCTACACACCTTCAAGATGCACAGATAGTTTCTTAAGCCTTCTGGAGAGTAGCCTTTCAACAGTGTTTTCACAACAGAAATTTGTAAATATTGACATAACATTGTTTCATTTGAATGCTGCAGTTAAAGGGGGACAACAAAATGAGCAATCGGTCCCACTGATGTGACATAAACAATGACTACCCAACAAGGACAAACACATTAACATGAAGTCATGGCGCAAGTGAACCGGGAGTAAATTGCTTGCAAATGGATTTATTATGAAACAGTACTACTGACTGCTTCATAGATTACTCTGTGTAGCAGTGTTTTACTTTTGGATAAGCCGTGCTGTCTGGAAAAGTGATTAGGGATCGCTGGAACATCTATCATCTATCAACATGCGTCATCTACATTTACAGTAGCATGCATTCAAAACTTCTGCTGAAGTCTATTGAGTTCAGGCATAGAAGCTGGGGGCAAAATATTGTCCTAGTGGCAACTGGTGAAAAAAAAAAAAAAAAAAAAAAAAAGCCTTGTTAGCTGTTTTAGCAAAAAATGCACTTTGCAGTGGTGATCTGTTACAGTGACCATTGCAGTCAATGAACCAGAGAAACCCGCAGCTGTATTAAAATGTCTCTTCCTACTACTAAAGAAAGTTCCACTGTGAATCTGACAAACTGGTAAAAGTTTACACAGCACAGTGGTGTATATTTAATCACCAAGTGCCACAAAAACACTGGGAAGCTATCTCGTTGCTCTGATTAGTCACTCTGAATCAATTGTGACTGACAGGCACAATGAGAATGGGAACCAACAAAGCAAGAAGTTTTCTTGGTTTGTTGAAGAAGTCAGAGGAGAAAAAAAATATTTCCTGTCATTTCACATAGATTACCTTTCAGTCACTGGGAGATCGTCCAAATCTTTCCAGTCAAACAGTCTTTATGTAACCTGGATCATCACCAAACCAAAAGTAGAAAGCAATTACAAGCTGAGAGACGTGAAGGCCAAATCAAAGGAAATGGGACGTACAATACTTGGGCTATACGACGCCACTGCTTTCTTACTTCTGCTGAAGGTGTCTATAGAGAAAGTTCACTATGTGGCATCTCTGGCCACAGACAAAACTTACAGATGATGCTGTTTGACCAGACGCCTTGTTATCAAGTTATGCATAATTCCTGGTATTGCATAGTTGACTGTTGTTTTGATACGCTGATATCATGGAGAAAAATGTAAGATACACCAAGAAAAATTTCCAGCTGATTCCTCACATGGCCACTGCCTTGATATTTTTCATGATTCCTTGAAGTGTAAGAAACGCCTGCCACCTATTTTAGGACCTCCATCCTCCCACCAGGAATAAACTCAGGAATGTATGAGTGTGGGCTTCTCAAGGCCAATTAATTTAGCTAAAGGAAACAAAACACACTGGTTTTTCTGTGGTGATTCTAATCCTACACAGGGTTGTTTTCTCCTTGTTTCTTGGAATTTGCATTCGCAGAACCAGAGAACAGTATAATGGTAAAAAGGTGAATACCATACAATATTGCAATAGTAAAATAACATGAAGGAAATAGACATTCAAACAGGTGAGAAAGAAAGATTTCTAGATAATACTACAGAAAAACAAACAAACAAATGGGAGTGGTAAAAATAATAGTTTATTATAATTAAGAATGAATCTCATTCCTAGCCCAAAGCTAATCTATGTATTTTTCATTAAGTTGTTCAAGGCATTAAAAAAATCTAAGATGTTCAAGCAGATATGAATGCAATTTCAGTACAATAGAAATTACTGATTACATTGGTATTCCCATTCTAAATGAGGGAGCTTGCTTTACAACTTCCTTAAACTCACCAAACTTCATAAGAGCATTAAAGACTTTTTATTAATAGCCAAGGTGTTTTCAGGTACACACTTAAAATATTCTTATATGCACATAAAGTCTGTGGGGAGAATTCACCCAGGGGTACATGCCTGGGTATATATAAATTGTGGGCACACTGTTTGATCAGCCAACTGAGTCCTGACGTACAGAAGAACTAAGTTATAAGGAATTGATTCCCATCCCCACAATTCTGCTGGCCTCCTGAATATACCTTGCAATCTAGTGTGAAAATGACCTGGAATTCAGTACCATAAACCACAGGACACCCATCCATATGGCAATGTGCAACCACCAATGCAGCACAGATATGCATGGATGCCTGGCATAAATGATAGGTCACGCTGCATGATGCAGGCGCAACAGTGAGAGCAGGCAAAGCAGAGATACACCAGTACACATGCATGGATGTAATTATTATTCCAAAGGGGATTCTGAACATAAGAAAGCCATTAGATGTGATGACAGCTTCTTTGTTTTTCCTGCAGAATCTTACCATAATATAAAGACTAAATTTGATTGGAAATGGCAGGATATTTTTTCAGACAATACCAGTCTTCGTTCTCTACATGTGTATGGTTTCTTCTATAGCATTTTTGTGAGTACTAAAAATACAGAGAAAAACTCTGAGGTAAAATGTAGGAATGTATATATTTTTTTGTCTTAGAACAAACTGTAAGTTAAGTACGTTTATGATGGAAATGTCTGTGTATGTTTATCACAATTTGATATAGTAAAGATCTTTCCTCTTTTGTTTAAAATGTTAACATTCAGTTTTGCATTCAAACTTTAGGGTCTTTTTGGTATTTTTCTATAGCTTTCATTAATAGGGGTTCCAACTGATTCCAAGATTATTATTTGCAGGGATGCTTTCATACAAAACAAACACTGAGAAAGTAACATAGGTGACTATGCATCCACTTCACATTGAAGAATTGGCTTCAGCTAGTAAATTATCTCTTAAATAAAATTTTCCTAAATGTTTCAGCTTATTTTGTAATGTGTTAGTATAGTTTCAACATTTAGTAGGTGATGCAAGTAGATTTAAAGAATGTTTTTAAATTTCAGCAATGGCAAACTCTACTAAATGGAAAATGGAAAAAAAGCTGCACTAAATAAATCATTATGAAACTACACCGATTTACCTGTCCATTGCCCAAATCCTCCCTAAAATCCTCTTTAAAAATTAAAGACTCTGGTGTTTAATTTACCCATGAAGTGTTAGGGGAAAGAAAAATAATTAAAAAAAAAAAAAGCTTTATCTTAGAAATCCTATAATTAAAGTTATTTAAATAGGTTCATTCTGCCTGTGGCATGAAAGCCTTCCTCTTCTGTGTTCAGACCAATCCTTCTTCTGCTGCTGCTGTTTTTTTTTTGTTCTCACTTCATTTTTCATGACAACATGGCAAACTCCAACACTGAACTTCACTCTCTCAAGCCTGCCTAACTGGATAAATCATAATATGGAATATTTGTTTCCCTATTAACCTTTTCCAACTTCATTCCTCTCTTCTTTGTAACAGTATTTTTCTTGTATGAACTTCTCCACATATTACATTTTAAAGTCTGTACTCCCTCCTGTAATCAATTACCTTCTGATCTTTAATCTTGGTTGCAAGTATATTTGATTGATCATTGTTTTCAGCTTCTTAAAACCATCTTAAACTCTCCTTTCCTCTCTTTTTTTTTTTTGAAAATAAAGGTGTAATCTTATTATTATTGTTATTTATGTTGCAGTCCCAGTAACCATCCATTATACAAATATAGAACACAAAAAGGGATTTGCTTATCTCAATACCCTCCACTGAACATATCCAAGACTCTTCTATACAAGACTATTTAAGTTTATCCATGTTTTTCTTTTAGTGGGGAAAAAAATAATAGTTTCTTAAAGCAGTCCTAATTTTCAGTTGTTCCCTTCTGCAAGTTTGACCTTATTTCCCCCACTTAGAAATCTGTTGTATTCCCCACACGGATATTTAGCATAACTTGAGATGCACTAAGCATCCCACCTAGCCTCCAGCTGCTGGTCTATAAGGGGCAGAGGTCTCCTCTAGGTTTTGTCTCATATATACCACCCCATGTGGATGGGTCAGATACTCTAGAGAATCTCAGATAGCTCTAGTCACCTATGTTTAGGCAACAGACGGCTACTAAATCCCTACAGTCAATGAACCTCAGAGCACGCTTCAGACGTCATGGTACTGGAGGCTCAGGTCAGTCTCCTACCCTGTTGTCTACTGTTATTTGAAATGCTTTGCACGTTACTATGCGTTATATTATTCTGCAGGGCCCCCAGCTGCCATTCAGTAGAATGCTCACCTCTAGAATGTCCCATGTCGTTGGCCTGGAGAAGGCCTTCATACTTCTGGAAGATATTGGAGGCCAGACATGTCATCTCAAATGGCAGTAAATACCTGTGTTCAGGTGACCAAACCAAAGGACAGTTCACATGAAGACATGACACCTTAGGATCTGTGATGTGAGTCTCATGTCTAGAGTTCATTTATTCTTTAATTTCCCTCTGAGCCAATAACCTACATTTTACCTACATTTCTTTTTTCTGCTAGAAAGAAGCTGATGCTTTTTAGACAACTATTTTCTCATCCTTACATCACTATATAAAATAAATTAGGTGAATCATGTCATAGTAGTATTTTCATCTTGCCATTGGCTCCGATGAGAGACTGGATGACAAGCTGAGATGTTTATTTAAAAAGTAGTTCATGAAAGAAAAATCCATTGAGGCCCATTAAGTACAGAGACAAGACTTCTAGTTCCAGAAGTCCCTGTTCTGAAATGTGCTGAACATTAACAAAGCATTATTTAAAGACTTCTGCCACGTTTGCCATCTTTTTTACTTTCCCCTAGACATCTGATATTGACCACTGCTGGAGATAAGATATTGGATGAATTCAGGCTTCTGGTCTAACCCAGCACATTTGTACGTTCTTACATTAATTCTTACCTCTGTAAACCTTCTTGTTTCCATCCCTGGAACACTGTCATCTCTAATCCTTCTGTAAGCTTGTTCTAGTTCTTATAATTTCTGCCATGAGTATTACCTCCCTTTCCCATCACAAGCAATAGCTTTCTACAGACCCCCCACCCAAAAAAACAAACAAACAAAAAACAGTCGCTCCATAAAAGAGGCAACATATATGGGTTATAAAGAGTAAGTTGGATAGGCATAGTTTTTAAGAATAGTCTACTTCGTAGGAAAAATAAACACACATTGTGATGGTTTGTTTTATGATACTGTAAAAACCATTATGACCTAGAAGCGGAAAAGCAGAAGCGGGAGTCGAAAAGTGGAAAGGGTAGCAATACTGATTACAGCAAAACCTGTACATATATTTCTTTTTTAGTTAAGGAAATGGTTTTAAAGAAAATTATGATAGACCACACAATGCAAGAAGCATCTGCACTTGGATTAAGAACTTCAGCAATCTGACCTCTGCACTGATGGAACCAGTTTTCAGTAAGCCTTTAAAGTAATCCAAGGCATCTTAGCAACCATGCAATTTCTTAGGCATTTAAAACACCGCAATGATGAGTTCTGTGATGGTTTAAATGGTTGAGGTGACCTTTGCTGTGGTCCCACCACACACTGAACTCTAGAACAATATTACACTAATTTTCAGGTGTGCTGATCAACCAAACCAGTAACTGAAAGCCTTGAGAACCAATTCTCAGCACTTCTAAAAGACATGTTCAGATGAAACAAATTGGGAATATGTCTACATATCGCGTCAAGGATCCCAACACCAGACTACAAATTATTTTGAATGTGGTTTGTTTTTGGAATCCCTGCTATCTTTTGTGCCCCCCTACTGATTTAAAACCCAGAGAGATGATGATTAAGAGAAATTCTGGAACAAGACTACCAGTTAAGACACTAACCTTTGATTATCACATCAGCATAGAAAAAGTTTGCTATCATTTGGGCAAACACCATTTTTTTCCAGTCTGAACTCCCAGAGAGTGGCAATTCACAAACAGGTGATATACTGCAATCACCTGATAAAAAATGTTATGCCTGGTCATTTGACAAAGAGAGCTAGTGCAAATAAGAAAAAGGATATCTGGTAATTTTCATGACTGATTGAATAAACTTACTGCATTGAAAGGTAAAGGACCCAGATAAGCAGCAGATGCAGAGAGTTACTCCATGACGTAATTAGGTAGGCATCTCATGGATGAAAATTTAGCATACTGTGGAGGACATTGATAAAATATCCCAAAGAATGCCCAAGAATGATAGGGAAATTGAGTCAAAATGGCATACAAGAATCTTATTGTTTTGCCTGAGTCTATATATCCCTTGTCCTTTTTAATTAAGGACAAATAGGCTTTCAATGGTTGGTTGGTTGGTTGGTTGATGTTGTTTTTAATTGTTTTATGTACTTAACTCTTCCTTGGTGAGGTAAATTATGCCCACCAGACTGAAGTTCAAAGAAGGAATGTGATTAAATGATTGAAGTATTATCAAGTATTATCAAGTATTGTTGCTAATGCCAAGGAAAGATAAATCATAGGTATCCACTTTAATGAAGAAATAACCTACAGTCTGAATCTAGCAAATACATCAGCAGAGACAAAGGAAAATGTCAGTGCTAGAGTACATTCAGACTCTGGGAGATGAAACACACGAGTTGAGATTAAAGTAACCCTTTATAAAAATGGACAGTAATTACATAATTAAAAAAATGAACACTTTGGGACCACATACAACTTTTTCATTGACCCATAATTATCACTAGTTACAGGCATTTCTAACAAAAGGAAGCGCAATGCTCTCAAAACTCATATTATAGAGCTTTAGATGTTTGAATGCATACGTTAGAAACTTACTTGAGCTGCACTTACTCTACAGCTGCTGGAGCAGCTCAGCAAGAATCTGACCAACAAAGAAAAGCTGAGTAGAATGATCCTGACTGAGACTGTATTCACTGTTTACAAAATTAATAAAGACAACGACACCCTTATATTGCATATATAGTATAACAACTGTAGAGACATGGACTTTAGCACCTTTCATGCCTCAGTCAGGGCAGCCATCTGAACCTCCTGGGAAAATGTCCTAACTGGTCTACTTGATGGCATTCTGTCTTAGACTTTGCTAGTTTCCTCTGTTGAATATTTCACTTTGTATAAATTGCACATTCATTGGTATATTAGAACTCAAAGGGTTAGGACTCTAGAATAGCCTCAGATCAGGAAAATCGTAGATTTGTTTTATAAACCTTATAGCATATTTTAGCATAGTTACTGTCCTGGTTTCAGGTAGGACAGAGTTAATTTTCCTCCTAGTAGCTGGCAGGGTGCTATGTTTTGGATTAGAATGAGAAGAGCGCTGATAACATGCTGATGTTTTAATTGTTGTAGAGCAGTGCTTACACCAAGCCAAGGACTTTTCAGCTTCTCGCTCTGTCCTGCTAGCGAGCAGGCTAGGGGTGCAGCAGGAGCTGGGAGGGGACAGACCCAGGACAGCTGACCCAAACTGGCCAAAGGGGTATTCCATACCATCTGACGTCATGCTGAACAATATATAGGGATGGCTAGCCGGGGTGGGGGGCGGGCTGCTCGGGGATAGGCTGGGCATCGGTCAACGGGTGGTGAGCAATTGCATGGTGCGTCACTTATTTCGTACACATTATTACTATTAATACTATTATTATTATTATTATTATTATTGTTATTCTTTTCCCTGTCTTAATAAACTGTCTTTATCTCAACTCACAGGCTTCACTTTCCCATTTCTCTCCCCCATCCCGGAGAGGGAGGGGGGAGGGTGAGCGAACGGCTGTGTGGTGTTTGGCTGCCAGCCGGGCTAAACCACAACAGTTACAAAAAAGAAAAGAAAATCAAATTACTATATCTTTAATTATCTAAGTGAGGAGGTACAACTACTTTTAGATTTTTTGAATTGTAGGTATTTAATTTTTTGATCCAGCTTTCAAAAAAAAAAGTATAGAAAATGTACTCTTGTCATATATTTGCCATTTTAACATGAATTGACAAATATTTGTGGACATCCCATTGTTGTCTTTCCTTTGAAGGATAAAAAAGCCTTCAGCAGGGGTTATTTTACAAGGGTCATAACAAGTCTTTGGTTTAAAAAGAAGCCCTTCACACAAAGCTCAGATGGTGTGAGGGACATACAAGCTGTATACACAAACCTAAGTACAATAGGGGCTCTCAGAGTCTTTCAGTGTTCAGTCCAGCTACTCCAAAACAAATACTGAGACCTGTAACACTGTCAAATAGAGGGTTCAAGAAAACAGTGAATGTATCCACTGTGCTATTTGCATCATCAATTTTGAAAGCTGTTTACCTCTAGATCTCTAAGTTCTGTATTTATTGTGTCAGACTATACAATAGACTATGCAGTAAAGGATGTGGTCATACAGACACAGCATGTGCTTCACACTCGCTAGGCTTGTTCACTACACACTTCCAGTCTGAACACAACAGCATAGAAAACAGTTATGGTGTGGTAAGTAATTTTTGTGGATTTTTCCCATTCCACATAGCCCATAACACTCTGAACCAGCTCCAGGAAAACAGGAGCTTGCCAAAACATTAGTTCAAGCAGGTGGTTCCAATTCATAGGACCTTTACCTTTGCTACGCTTCAGAGGTTCTTGGAACAACAAAAAACCTCACATGCCTACATTGGCAAGCGTAAGATTTGAAAGGCAGATGTTATTCTCACATAGAACCATTGGAATCTTTTTGCCAGGTTAGCTAGTATCAGAACTATTAGTTAGCTTTTAAACTGGCCACATGGGAAGGCGACTATAATAAGGCAGCTATAAGCCATGTGCTGCCACTTATCTTTGTGTTTCTTACTGAGAAAGAGAAAAAAAAAAAAAGAAAAAAAAAAAGAGAGAGAGGGGGGGAAAAAAAAGGAAAGAAAGAAACTAGTCTGAAGACTGGTAATTCTTACCTGCTAATTTGTTTCTCCACATGTCCTAATATGCAAGCCCAAACACTACCTAAAACTCCTCCTGTCAGCAGATGGACACAGGGAAAACAAAAAGCCCCTGGACTGTCAGATTCGAAATGCAGAGTGATGATCTGTCTGGCGAAGTTCAGATCCAAAATTCTAGAATAATGAAGGGGAAAATGCTATTTCAGAATGTTTAGTAGAAATTTTTCAGAAAGATAGTTCCTTCAGACAAAGAAAACAACAGCCAACCAGCTGAAGAGATACTATGATTTTACAGGTAATTGCTAATTAAAAAAAAAAAAAAAGAAAGCAGAATCAGCTAAACTCATTACTTATGGAAGCATTGGACAATTGATAAACATTTTCCTTCTGTTTTCCATCTCTCTGCAAACATTTTGATTGCAAGGTTGGTCTGTGCCCCTCCAGCTTAGTTTGGACATCCGGCTAACAGTGTAGGATTTTGTTATCCCTTAATAATTTCTTATTCAGATGGATGCACATGACACATGGCCAGCCCACCCAAGTAGGACCGGTAACCAAAGAGCAGACCACCTCGTACTGTGATTAAAGCTTATCACAAAGTCACGACAACAAAAAATGACTGCATATCTGTGAAAGGATGAAGCCTGATCAGAGCAATGCATTTTCTTGCCAATTTGAAGGAGACAGCATGTGCCAGAACAGCAAAAACTAGGGCAACATTTCTAACAAAAACAGTGTGACATGGAATAGATACAATGCAGTTTGGCTGCTTCATATATGCATGCACCATTTCCATGCTTTTCCCTCCAAAACTATGCTAAGCAGCTACTCCCTGTGCAGGACTTGTTAGAAGCCTCTCAGCAATGGTCTCAAACAGCTGGCACACTGAGTGAGAATCTAGGTAGTAAGAAATACATCATGAACCTATCTTATGCCCATCCCGATGTAGAAAATAGATTAGCCAAGGCTATTGAAAAGCTCCTGTCTTTTGAAGGCACGTTATCCTGACTCTTGGAGAAGCATAGCAGAACTCACACTTTTTGCTCTTGTTGCTAAAATGCAGCCAGATGTGGTGCCAGCACCCACTTTTAACAAAATAAGATGTGGCCACACCTCAAATGGAAGACAGTGGCTCTGTGTTCTCCCAGCAAAATGGTTCAGCTCACATCTTCTTCCTGACAAATAAGGGTCCCAAAAAGCAGCCACACAACTAACCAGGATGATTGGACTTTCTGTCCTCTGTACAGCAAAGAGAAGAAAACATTTATAGAGCATGACATTGTAATCCAAGAGCTAGGATGATCAGCAGAAAAGTGTCACTTGTAGATTTTGGTCCTTGCTTCTAGCAGAACTCTAGTGATAAATGAGTGAAAGGTAGTCAGTGTCCATCAAATCTTTCAGGCTGAGAGGAGTATTACATCACCCATTTCTGGGGCAAGAGTGCCCTGAACATTTGGTGCTATATCTGGCTTGTGTGCATGCATGCATGTGTACTTGGCATGGAAGCACTACTGCCTCCTCTTCAGCTGTGTTTCAGGGAAAGCATCCATTGCATTTCTGTGAGGTCCCAACCATTAGGTATGCTCTGAAAATATCTAACAGATTGGGTCCCTCAAGGGTTTGTAGACGAAGCATAGCCTGCATTCCCAACCCTACCCTTACGTTACACAAAAGAAAGGTATTGAGCTGCTTAATTTGGCTGAAAGAGTCCTAAGAACTTCACAATCTGACAGGAAGGTATGTAATCAAGCCAGGCAGCAGATGAACAGGTGGCTTTTGGATCACTGGCCCATGCTCAGGCAATACAATTTCACCTAAGTCCCATTTGTAGATGCTTCAAGTCTTTTACCGGCTTCAGCCCTGTGATGGTATCTATAACAGCTATGACTTCAAGCTGACATTGATATGAAAAGGTGAAAAGTTTGGAGGATGTTCAAGAGGATGACTTAAACATTTCACCAGGAAAAGTGCGTTCTCTCTTGGCACAAGAGCATAAGGTTGAGTTGCTTCTCTCAGTCTTAAAATTTAAAGAGCCTCTAAAGCCTGCCAAGATTCTCATAAAATATTGAAAAGAATAAAAAGATGACCTGACTTTCTGTCACATAAAAGTCATCTGAAGGCAGAAGAAGTCTTTTTAAATTTCAAGGGAAAAAAAGATGGAAGAACAAGAGATATCCTGGAGCTAACTGTCAGAATGTTTCTCCAAGGGAATAGAAATAAAGAAAGGTCATAAGGAAAAAAAAGTGGTAGGGAATCTCTACAAGTAGAGATGGGTCTTCTCCCATACTTCTATCCCAATATCCCAATGTAGTTCAACAGTGGATAATCTCTCAGGAAATGTCTTCAGTGTGTATCAGATTGTCTTTTTCTGTGTTGCCTTTGGAGAAAACTGTGATTTGCTTGTTATTTTTCCTGAACTTCTTCCCAATGTTTGTACACCTGTTTGTTTTTACTGCTATTCTCCAAGGTATCACATTGGCTTTCCTTTATCCTTCTCCATTTCCAGTCCTTTTCTGAATGAAACCACTCATTTAATGGTTTTAGTCCTCTACCTTGTAAAGGTTTTGATCAATGTTTAACTTCACTGAACAGCAACATTTCAACTACTCACACTTTCAATTTCTTATATGGCACTCATATTCCCTTCTTCACATTTTTTCCCATTTAGCAAGGGTCTGCTTTCTATAGCAATAAAGATTCTGGAAAGGAGAGGTCTTAGACAGCTCTGAGTTTCTTGAAAACATAAATAAAATACATAAAATTTCTTTCTGGGCAGAAAACAAGGAAACTTTTAAAGACAGCTATTTTCTCAGAAAGTGTTTGAAGAATTGAGTTTGTGGAAGTGACTCACAAGAAAAGAGCTTCAGAGAAGCTGGCTGCATAGTCTGTCTGCCTCTCCAAGAGAAGCAGGTCTCCCTCTGGTCCAGTGCGATAACTGACAGCGCTGTATGGCAGTCTCAAACAGTGCTGGTCACCAGGGTTTAGGCAAGTAAATTAAGCCTGCAGGGCTTAACGTAAACTAAGCCTGCAGGATTCAACACCTGAATTTAAGAACCTCAGCACAGATGCACTGGTGAGAGCAAGGTGTCTAAATCATTGTTGTGGTCATTACAGGTCTTGTCAGTGCAGTCACTGAATACGGAGACTTATTCAGCTGACAAAAAGCACATTATCTACTTTAGGCTGCAAACTCCTTCAAGTGTATTAGGTTAACTTCAGTTGCCTAAATGTGGCATTTTGTGCCATTTGAGTTGCCCTGGCTAATCCTGCCTGGCCTCCGGCAGTCTGTCCAGAAGTCATGGATCTGAGAGACCCTAGGTTGTACTGTATCTGACAGCCCCCTTTCAACGTGTTAAAGCACGAGGCTCAAATGGCTCCTGTGAAGGAACCCAAATCCCACCCCCACTGTCTGCAATGGAAAGTTAAGATACCTCACTCACATTCTCATAGCTAAATTTCTGTGCTTGAAGCCAAAGCTGAACTTCACTCTAGGGGACTGCCTTTGAAATGCAGTGAAGAACTAACCCCCTTTTAGGGTGGAAACATTAAAGACAGTCTCAAATACCTTGGGAACCACAGAGTATGGATAATTCATTTCTGTACTTATTTCTCAGAGTTAAAACCCCATTTTGAAATGTTGGGGATAAGAAGTACATCTCTGGTGAGGCTTCTAGATTCTTTCTCACTTCTGTTTCTCTTCCTCTCTTTATGCTCACACTAGCATCCTGGCTGGACTTTGAGTTTCTCTGAACCTTATTCTGGTAACAGCACTCCCCCCTCCCCATCACATCCACACACATTCCTATTACCTACTACAGTAATATCTCTTTTTTCCAAAGTGTCACAGAAAAAAAATTACAGGCATGACATGTCATGATTTGCATGACAAAAAGAAGTGCTTTTAATGAGTACCATCCTCACAAAGAAACACCACCCCAGTTTCACTGACTGAATCCTTACTGTTTTTTTGTTGTCGTTTTTTTGTTTTGTTTTGTTTTGTTTTGTTTTCTTTCAAATGCATTGAGCATTTAGGTGGATATTCCAAACCATACTACAAATAATGTTGATGACCAGGAAAGTAACAAAAACATCTGCATTTATTCAAACATCAAAGGTCATTTTGTTGTACAGGTGACTTACTGAAGCAGTGTGCCTTACTAACCACTGGCTCCACCTGTACAACTTGGTTCATCTACAGCAGTTCTTTAAGCTCTTGGAGAGAATACACTGAAAGAGAAAAATGGCAGTGCAGAACTGAAGGTCTTTTAAAATTCCCAGTGCTCTTCTTCAATCTTCTCCTTTTGTCATCTTTCATTCATTTTGTATGATAGCAACCTTGCTACGTACAATAGGGATACATTGCTAAGCACAACCAGAAAGCCAGTTGAGAGTTGTTTTTTTTTGAATACAAATGATCCCTAAAATCATTTACTGCAGAAATCGGAGAGTGGGAATTAGCTAGTATCACACTTACTAAATGCTTTGGATCATGTATTTCAATAAACAGCAATCTCTTCACAGAATTAGTATTTGGGGGTCATTAAGTATTACATAATGTAAATTACATGATATAGTAAGTCACGAGATATAATAAAAGCACACAGAAAAGCAATGCCACTCCTCTGAGTGCCAGGACTTCAATTTAATTTGAATGAGCATGCATAACGTGCTTCTTGCAAAGGGTTAATAGCCCACTCTTAAACTGAACTGCTTACCGTTTTTATGACAGCAGAGTTCCAAAAGAAATTAAGTTATGCTATTTAGGCCTCATCTTATTTTTGCTGACTTCTAGCTTTTTACAAAGTACAGTTTTATCACCTACTATCTTATGTTCTGCCCAACTTTGTGTTAAATAGTTTATCAAACAAAAAAAAACCTGACCCATGAATGATCTCATGGGAGTGCAGAATCCGGTTCACAAGTGCAGTTGAACCCATGTATTCTTCTGTTCCCTTTGCCTTTATTTCCTTTTTAGTTAGTCGTGGTAGAGCTTATATTGAAAAAAAAATACAGCAAGCATATATATACATATGCATATATGCACACACACACACACACATATATGACAGCATATATATACAGCTGTATAAAGCCAGAAACTGGAAGTTAACTCTTCCCAGCAGAAAATTCCATTCCTGGACACGCTGTGCCTAGAGCTGAAAGACCTCAGCATGAAAATCCAGCTCCACGTCTTGCTGAGGGAGAGCACGGTGGCTCCCAAAGAGATGCCCAGAAGCAAGGTGACTCGTCAGCGAGGACTCCACCTGGGACCACCAGCACCGAAGCAGAAGCACGTCTGACTGCTGTTTCCAGCAAAAAGGCTCGTCCCTCACTGTGTGTGGACTTGTCCCTTGCGCTGTGTGTGGACCCACCACTGATGATCAAGCTTCATGGTGGTGCGAGAAACACCCCAGATGTGATTTTTTGTGTCAGTCCTCCCATTGCATGAGTTCAGAGACACTTGGCATTCAGTTTGGGAAGAGGAAAGCAGTGTTTTCATCGATTTCACGTAAAGGGTGTATGGAAATGGAAATCCAGCTGCGTACAGGAAGACCCCCTCGCCTTCCCCCATTATCGACAGCTCAGAAAGCATCCTCCAGGTGCTGTGTCTGCCTCCATCTCCTCTGCCTGACGCCTGTCTCCAAGGGGCATGGGGCAGAAGCGAGCCCAGCATCCAGGAGCTGCCTTCCCCCATGGCAGGACATGGCATGGCAGGGCCGGGCAGCAGCCGCCCCTTGGGCCCCGCCGTTGCCACGGCAACCCGCGGGCAGCGGGCTGGGGCCAGCGGGCGAGGCCTGAGGGAGGAGGCGGAGGGGAAGGGAAGGGAAGGGCAGGGCGGGACGCGGAGAAAGAAGGGCGAAGGCGGAGGAGCAGGCGGCCGGGGGGGCGGCCTCGTTGATATGCGCGGCGCCTCGCCCCGGCGCCCGGGCGGACAAAGGCGGGCTTCAGCCGGCGGCGGGGACGCGCACACAAGTCCGCCTTGTGCAGGGCTGCAGATGTGCGGCGGCGAGAGGGAGGCAGGCGGGGAGCCGCCCTCCATCCCTGCCTCAGTCCCTCCATCCCTGTCCCCCGGCCCTGTTAAGGCTGAGGGCAGGCAGAGGCGAGCCGTGGGCCCGGCAGCCGGCAGCAAACCAGCCGCGTCCCGGCCAGCAGGTGTCATCAGGGTTTTGGAGGAGTGCCTGCCTCCCGGGAATGGGGGGCAATTAAAAAAAAAAAAAAAAAAAAAGTTAAAATGCGAGTATTAGCAAAAATTTAGAAACGAGGTTGTGTGGTGATTTATTTTTTTTCTCCGGTGGCCAGAAGCCAGAACTCCTAGCGAATGCCTCCAGCAGAATGGGGAAAGCTGCCTTGTTTAATTAATGTTAGTTCTTTCCCCAACAAGAAAATTTATATATATATATATATAATATATATATTTTATATATATTATTTTATCTCTGGAGACACCTCATATCTTGAAGAGTCGTGGTAGATGTGCTGAGCCCAACCCTCTTTTCTTCCTCCCCTCCTCCCTTCACTACCACCACATATAGAGGCAGGCACATACACACACAAAAGGGAAAGGGAGAGCAAGACCAAAAAAATATATATATATACATTTCTGAGCAATTACCTGAGAAATTGGGATACAGTGCTACAGGGCACCGTGGGTATACCTATCCTCTGAGGAACTAGAGTTGCAGAGGTAACCTTTGCGGTAACCTCTTTCTGAACCACACCTCATTCAGTACATTCACCCACCCAACGCTGAAATATGTTTGTCCAGAGCACGCAAAGAACAGCTCTGGCAGCACTTGTAACACAGTGGAATCCAGCATTTGCCAAACCACATGGTTGTGCGTAAAGATGTTAAAATCTTGCCGTAACATAGATTATATCTAATTCTCGTTAATGCGCAAAAATAGCAAAAGCTATAAATCAGATGGTGGCTCAGCCCCTTTTTCAGCTGTTGGCTTTCCTCTTTCCTGTTCTTACACTGTTTTAAAAACAATGGTTTAATGTACTGTAAAGATACAAATCTATAGTACGTTGATGTGAACCAATGTTTGTGCTGACACTTGTAAGTACAGTAAATGTGTTTGTACTAATTGTAAATGAAAGAAATGATGAATAATATATGATAACTTAGATTTTTTGGGGCATTACTTTTTATTCAGGTACTAAAGTTTGAGTTCTGTCTTAATATAAAACATTTGGTTTTTGTGGTTGCTTTGCTTTGTTGCAGATTTCTTCTGTGACTGAGCCTTGTATTTTTGAAGGGATTATTTTTCACATATGGGAAAAAGTCTGAGGCAAGTTTTAATAAGATGTTACACTTCTTTTCTTGGCCTTCATTCCATTTACACCTTTTCTTTCTACACGTAGATGCTGCGGTTGTAATCTGTTACTCTGATCAAGTTTATCTTAGCTTTTTGATGAAGCTAGAGGTACATTTAGAAAATGTCCTAGCGATGTATTGACATGGAGATGTAGTTCCAAGCAGCAGGAACACAGTGATCTCAAGCAATACTTGGCAAAGGAAATCATTGTATTTAAACCTGACCATAGCTTAATTTCACAGTTCTTGCTTAAGTATTAGAAATTTTCAAACTGAATTACTTAATAGACTACCATGTCTGAAGATGAAGTCGGAATTTGTAAGGGAGGATGCACCGTTCACAGCACAGCACTTTTATTTAACACTTAATTATGAAGCTGTGCACAGAGGAGCTTTTGAGATTGTTGCCATTAGAAACTGAGCCCTGGTTGCTGGGGTTATGGTCAGGCTGCCATCGCCTCCCCTGCCCTCCGCCTGTCTCGTGGACCGACCCTGCCACGCTTGGCTGAGCTGAGCCTCGGGACGCTGTGGTGTTGTACACAGCGGGGCCGTAACATTGAAGGTGGGAGCATGCAAAGGGTGGTGCCGTCCTCAGGGACAAGAGTGTTACCCTCTGCTGAAAACCTACCAGCTGTCACTTAATATCACCTAATATCATGTAACAAGTACAAAAGCTACACAAGAATGGGAATGTCTCCTTTCCTACTGATTTAGGCTGCAACACGGCAAAGTTTCCATTTAATTCTAGCTATTGTGAAAAGAGAGCTCCATTGACCTATTTTGACACTCAGCCAGGGAGGTGACTACATCAGTCAGAAGCTGACAATTTTTGTTTCCAAACTCACCCACCAGAATTTTAATACCGTGCTTTGTTTGAACTGAAAGGCTGTCATTTCAATGCTTTTATTCACCATTGATCTCAGCATTATGTATTTCACGTGGGATTTTGGAGACATGCTATTAGCCATCATTATAATATTCACTGTGTAAAATTATTGCATATGGAAACCTGGAAAAAAATAGTGGATTTTCACATTACACAGTGGCACTGAACAGTCTTTCGTGCAAAGATATCACAGGTTTGCTTATTTGTCTCCACTGCTTCCCAGGGAGAGCCTGATCCTTCATTGCACAAGGCATTTGAGGCTACACAGTTGCTTTCTGCAAGACCAGGAGCAAAGCTTGAGGTCTCTTTATTCTACATGTCACTGAGCATCTCCCAGTATGAGAACCAAGGGCATGCAGCATTCGGCAGGATCAGATCCTGAATTAATTCTCCTGGGAGTAATTGATTCTCAGGATGACTTCTACAGGCACAGCTTCCAAAGGTTCTGAGAGTTGATACACAGCAGCAATTTTGCAGACCAGCAAAGGAATTGTCACTCCAAGCAGCAAAGCACAGGGAAATGTTTTGTTTCTTGCCCATCAGCAGGAAATTACCACCTTTAGTTTGGACTGCCAATAGGTCAAACTGGATCACTGCTGGCACACCAAGGGACTGCCTCAGTTTTCTATCCCATCCATTCTGCCAGACAGGATTGTGTTCAGGTGAACCTAGGAGCATCTTTACTATTGTTGTGAGAAGAGGATTTTGAGCCGGGTTGTCGACTGCGGGGGATTTTCCTCCACGAAGGTATAAACATCAATCAGGCACTGAAGCTCCGCTCCCTATCAATCATTTGAAAATCTCTCTCTGTGCAGAGGTTGTGTGGCCTCAGGGCTGGAGCAGCAGCTGGGCACCACCTTCTGCCTTGGTGGGACTGTGGTCCCCTAGTGAGGAAACTGCTACCAAGGTTCCCCTGTCAGGGAAATCACTCTTTAAACCTTGCATTCATTACCCTTTCAAGAACCGTACCACATTCAGCCTGAATATGTAACTAAGCCTTGGATTACAAGGACGGACATAAACTTTGTGCCTAGACTCCTTTTTGAGCAGAAGTGAATGTCTCAACTGCGACTAGGGGCAGAACCTGGAGTCTCTACCTTCAGTACCCAGAAAAAAACATTATTTATGACTGATGTGGATGTGTGTGTTAAGGAAAATAGAAAAATCTATTTTATTGTGAAGTTGAATCAGTTATTGAGTGTGAGATGACAGTAATTATTTTTAACAGTTCTTCAAAACTTTTTTTCGAGAAAATGTAGGAGTTCAAATGCCTGACATTTGCAAAAGTCAGAAGAAATTCTGCTGATTGACAAAAACAGCAGTTTAAAAAAATAATCTTCAAGCACAGTATCTAAAAAATGCTGAGATTATCTGAAATAAATCTAAGCAGAGGGATATAAAGAACTGAAAAGAACTTTCATAGAGATATGGTAAACATATCCATTAATGCAACTTCTGGTGAGATAAGATGATAAAAAGAATAAAGTAAGAAAAAGCTTACAATTTCAGATTTCCCCTTTTCAGTAGCAAACTCAAAATCTGTATATTGCCTTTTGCTTTCATGGTCAGAACCAATATTTTTCAAAAGGACATCTTCTACAAACAGTGTGTTTACAACAAATGTCATCCACACATTAACTGCCATTGTTTGCAATGTGATTTTAAACAAGTAAAACTTTCCTAGTGCTTTGAAGTTTTGGCAGACTGGAGGGCCATGGTTATACCCCTCCCTTCATCTGCAGAAACTCAAATTGGTACCAAGGTTGGTTAGCTGAGAAGCCAAAGCACAAGCAAGGCACATTAAATTTATGTCTATCTTCTTCATAATCTTTGTCCTTGGCTATTTAGAGTACCCCTCACCAGTATGTCAGAAATATCTCAAGAATATTATGGAAATTAGCAGTATTATCAGAGTTGTGGTTCACAACCATAGAAATGCTTGGAACCCCATCTGCTAAAGCATGCAGTATGTTTTAAAACAGATGGCAAGCATTCTTATCGCTTCAGATTACCCTGCAACATTTTAAGTGTAACCCTTTAACACAACTGACAGTTAAGCTTCTAAGCTCCTAGAATGTCACTATTTGTTTAATTTATACATCGATCATTAACATACCTTATTGTTTCAATAGAATGCTTTTACTTCACCTACAAAAGCTTGTCTGGTGAATCCTCCAAACAGGATTTCTTGCATAAAGCCTTTTTAAAAACCTTTCTGGAGCAGTTTTTGTACATGTCACGGCAGAACTGGAGACAAGGAAGAACATTGGCTGTACTCCCTATGAGCCAACAAGGCCAGACATATATAGAGGAGAGCTCCTTCGTCATCATTTTGTGGCAGGCATCAGCATGTGCCCACCCAATATTCATGACAGCGCTCTTCTTCCAGAGCTCTGGCTGTTGTGACTCAATGCCCATTGCAGTTTTGCATCAAATACAACTAAGCCTTCAGAAATCTGATTATGACAGAAACCGGGAAGTTGACAGAAAAGTAATGGAGCTTGCAAAGGTTAATCTGAATGAAGAAAAACTTGTCATGAATCCATGGTACGGAGCAATATTTTCAAATCTGTGAGACTTGCAAGTAGCGGGTGAGTGGTGGGAGGAAGGAAACTAAGAAAGAATGTCTTCAAGCTGACAGATTTCATCATGAGAAATCTTCAGCTCCAAGTTTGGGTTTTGTTTAAGTAAATATCTTTCTGGCAAGGCAGGCTTCACAAATGAGGAAGTCATTTTCAGACACTACACTAATGTCATTTTCTGACACTAATGAATCTGCATCTCTAACGTATGCAGTTCTCAAATTCTCTTTTACAATATGCAAGACTAGAGTAAGCACACTGAAATGTGCAAAATTATGATTTCACTGGGATACCCGAGAACAGAACTTGAGCAACTTAATTATCTGTACTTTTACCCATGAGCATGTGCACTGTGTATTTTCTGTACTTGAAGTAAAGAACTATTGTAATTGCCTCATACCTTTTGTTACAGATGTTCTGAATATGTTTGTAAAATATACCAGAAATTTCTCCATACAGTCTAAAGTTTCAAGTTATAGGAGCTTGTCTTTGATTCTATGAGAAGGATGCACTGAAAGCATGCAATAAATTTTTAACCCTGTCAGTGAGACAGGTTTTGGATAGCTTAATTTAAAGTGAGCACAGCTCTGTTCAGAGGTGTCATCTACTGAAATAAATGGGGCTTGTTCTTCTGTAAGGAGAAACAGAGCTTTGAGTAAAGCTATCAGAAGCGGGCCCAGCCTTTGTTAATTTTGGAGGGAGATACTACAGAAAGTACATGGCATATTCATGACACAAGAGGAGCTAATAAAGATTTTTTGAAGATCTTTTTTAAAATATGAAACAATATTTAATATTTGCTTACACATTTTTACAATCAGCTATATTAAGTAAAATATATATATATATGTAAAGTAATATAAAAAAAAAAAGTGGCTGACGTGAAAAAAAAAATGGCTGAAGTGAAAGCTACAGCTTCTGTAAGGTATGGCAAGGTAACATTTGGGCCAGCTACCTACAACTGTGAGAGCTAGCCAGGCTTTTCCTAGACATGGCTCATGTATACTCCAGACAGGAATACGGAGGTATCACTGCTTCTCTTTGCAGCAGCCAAGATCTCGGAGTGGTCTTTCCATTGTTTTGCAGTGTGGGAGCAAGGCAGGGGTGATTTTGCTGAATTAACGTGGACAGGCTCCTCTGAAACCACTCTTGTCAAAACAATTTCTGAAACAACAAGGTGAGAAATTAAACCAAGATTCAGCAGATTAAGGGACATACGATTATATAAACACCCACGACAGGAGAGGAAAATGCAGTTCAATTAGTTTTTGTGATTTAAGTTGACTGCCAGATTGTACTTGACAATCTATACTCATTCCTAATGTCAGGCTGATCTTAATGTGTTTTTATCATGAGTTCTTGTTGACAACATAAACCACCTGCACAGCGAAATCCTGTTATTATCCACAATCACAAAGGGTGATTTTACAGTACATACAGTAGATGGAATGTCATTTGGTCATATGGGTTTTTGTGAAAGAGCTTCATATTTTACAGCAGCTTGTAGTTACTGTCATACACTGGATCATGACATTTTTCAGAAGTGTATTTCAGAAATAATTCTGCTGTGGATTCCAGTGGAGAAAACACTTGCTGGCTTTTGTGATAATCAAGCATAAGAATATTTTCTGTTATTATAATGGATATAGCAAAGTACTTGAAAATGTACTTCCTTTTCCATACATACCTTTTTTTTTTTTTTTTGCCTTAAAGGGCTTACTTCCGTACACATATATTTGTGCCCTGTGTTGGCTGGAAAAAATTTTAAACTGTAGGACCAATATGACCAGTCTCTGACTTACAAAATATCTGAACAAACAGAACTTTAAATTGAAATAGTGAGGACTGTGGGCAGTGAAGTGTCATCATAAAGCCAAATCCTAAATAACCAAGGAAGAGGATGGGAAAAGGCCTGAACCCAGCCAGGCTGACAGAAGGTGAGAACAAGACCTGCAAATTTACAAGAATGCCCAGGAGTAGTTGTTCTTGATAGCAGCATATAGACAGAGTGAGAAGCATTTATCACCCTTGATAAACTGAGAATAGATTTCATGGGGTTAGTGAAACAATCTTATGAGAAAGCAGCCATTGAAGCAAACAGCAAATGGAAATAAAGGCCAAGGATGGGCATGTAATTGAAGATTGACCAGGCTTGGTAAGAGTTAAAGAAGAGAGCCCACATAAGCTATTACTAGCACTAAAGGAGCAGACTAAACCAGAGAGATAACAAGGAACACCAGCTTTTCCAAGTTTTTTTTCTGCCTTATGTAACAAGGAGGTGTTGTTTAAAATAAATAAATAAATAGAGAGAGAGAGAGAGAAAATATTGAGAAATTCTTATCTGGCTGGCACATAAAATCTTAACTGAGGCCTGACAGAGAAAAACATGTATTGTATTTAGGCCTGTGGCACTTAAAAGAAAAATGTAGTCTGAAACTTTAATAAACAAATTATTGAATTTAACATTTCAGAGAATGTAAATAATTTCTAAAGAATTTTTTTAAATACCTGGAAAATAATTTGTCTTGTAATAAAAGATAGTACAACATAGCAACCCTTATAGTGTTGTAACCATAGGTATAAATATGACTATGCCTCAGAAGAGAAATTTAGATCTGTATCCATTATTGCTAGTAAAAGCTTTCTTTTTTGCCATTAGATTTTAAATCTCTCTGCAATGATCTAGGTATAGACTTAAATTCCTGAATCATCTTGAATGGTTCCAATTACATTGCTATAGCAGTGTGTGTGATATCAAAGCAACTCTATCCTTGGGGGCCTTGGGTAACCCCCAGCTCAGCACAATCTCTCCCCTTTCTAGATACACCCACCTCTCCTGGGACTTTTTTTCCAGCAAACCTCTCTGTAGCTGTTTCTTAGGTGTTCTTATACACTTACTGCTCTACAGTGAGCATTTATGAGAGTTATTGTCTTCCAGTGAGCATTTATGAGAGTTATTGTCTTCCAGCTGTAGGGACCTTTTCCTTTACTCGCTGATGAAAAGGTAGCTCATCTCCACAGCTGTATTTCAGCTGCCTTACCTAGAAGGGACGAGCACAGAACTTCAGGCAAGACCCTACCTGGTTGTGCCTGGAGATTAGACACTGTCTCCTTATATATATCCACACATATTTAGAGCTGAGTCCCACCTGTGTTAACTTCACAGTCACTCTGTAGCCTCTGTTTCCTGTCTCAGTTGGTGCCTGCCATCCTCAATCAATGGTCAAGTGCTGATAATGCCAACAGCTTCTCAATGAAGTGCTCTGGCACCTGGTGGCCTGCAATTTTCCCAGGCTCTAAGTTGTACCAAGACAGATCAGACCTCTGCTCCTAGACCTCCTAAATTTTTCATCTCCACAATGATAAGAATCAGAGGATAGATTTGTACAGAGAATGTTGTATTAGGTATCCCTGACCAAGAAGAGAAGGTAGGTGGATCATTCTTTAGGCAGCTGGAGAAAACCTCACAGTCAGACCCTGGCCCCCACCGCGGGGGGGGGTGGGGGGTGGGGGGGGTGGTGCTAATCACCCCAGTGTCCACTGGAAGGCAATATGGCGGGACATGAAAAATCCATGACATTTCTGGGCTGTAGCGAAGACTATTTCTTGATGCAGGTGGTCAGTGAACCAATGAGGAGATACACAGTTGGACCTTCTACTCCAAAACAAAGAAGAACTTGTTGGAAATATGAAGGTCAAGGGCAGCCTTGGCTTCAGCAACTGTGAGATTGTAAAATTCAAGATTCTGAGAGAAGTGAGCAAGATAAACAGCAGAATGACAGCCCTGGACTTCAGAAGAGCAGATTTAGGTCTGCTCAGGGAGGCTTTCATGGGAAATTGTTCTGCAGGGCAAAAGGCCGCAGGAGAGCTGGCTGATCTTCAAGGACAGCCTCCCCAGAGCACAAGAACAGCGCGCAATGTTCAGAGTTGAGCAAGCATGGCAGAAGGCCAGTATGGATGAACATGGAGCTCCTGCCTGAGCTCAAACACAGTAAATACACAGAAGGTGGAAGCAGGGCAGGCTATTTAGGAGGAATGAACAGACATTGTTCAAGTATGTAGGAATACAGTCAGGAAAGCCAAAAAGCAGCTAGAGATGGAATTAGCAGACAAAGGACAGCAAGAAAGGTTTCTGTAAGTACACCACTGGCAAAAAGAAAGCTGAGAAGAATGTGGACTCAGTGCTCAGTGGGGCAAGGAATCTCATGACAAAGAACATGGAAAAACTCAGGTACTCAGTGATTTTTTTCACTCAGTTTTAATTTGTAAGGTCTGCCCTCTGGCCTCCCAGGTTCTTGAACCTCCTGAATGTCTGCAGGTGCGAAGCAATAGCAACAGTAGGAGAAGATAGAATTAGGGAGCACTTAACCCACTTAGACGTGCACGTGGGCCTTGATGGGATGCATCTGAGGGTGCTGGAGTAGCTGATCAATGTTATTGTGAGGCTGCTTTCTAGCCCATTTGAAAGGTTATGCCTGTTTCAAAGGTTTAATTATTACAAAAAGGCTAACATTGCACCCATCCTCAAGAAGGAGGATCTAGATAACTACAGACTGGTTACCCAAACTTCAGTCCCTGAGAAGGCTATGGAGCAAATCCTCCTGGGATCCATTTCTGACTACATGAAAGGCAAGAAGGTGATTGTGAGCAGCCAGTGTGGCTTTATCAAGAGCAAACCATGGCTGACCAACCTCATTTCTTTTCTATGATGATGTTGTGCACAAGAGGAAGGCAGTGTGTTTTACAAACCTTGCCTTTAACAAGCCTTTCACACAATCTCCAATAGACCCCTTATCAACAAACTACTGAGATACGGGCTAGATAAGTGGATGATAAGGTGAGTGGAAAATTGGCTGAACAATTGGCTGAATGGACCCAACAAGTTTTGATCAATGATGCAAAGTAACTTGTCTGGTGGCCAGTAAATAGTGGTGTTCCTCAGGAATCAATACTGGGACAAGCACAGTTTAATCTCTGAATGATGGGGCAGGCTACGTTCTCAACAGGTTTGCAGGTGACACCGAACTGGTGGGAGAAGTCAACACACCAGAGGGCCGGGTTGTTATTCAGAGGGATTTTGACAGGCTGAAGAAATGGGCTGACAGGAAGTTCATGAAAGGCAGATACAAAGTCTTGCATCTGAGGTGGAATAAACACATGCAACAATGCTGACTGTTAGGGAAACAGCTTTTCTGAAAAGGAGCTGGGTGTCCTGGAGGACAAGCTGAACATGAGCCAGCACTGCAACCTCACAGCAGGGAAGGACAACAGAATTGGGTGGTGAGGGTGGTGAGGCACTGGCACAGGTTGCCCAGAGAGGTTGTGGATGCCCCATCCCTGGAGGTGTTCAAGGCCAGGTTAGATGAGGCCCTGAGCAAACTGATCTAGTGGGTGGTGTCCCTGCCCATGGCAGGGGGGGGTGGAACTAGATGATCTTTAAGGTCCCTTCCAACTCAAGACATTCTATAGTTCTATGAATTGTGGGCCATATTAGCAAGACTGTAGCCAGCAGGTTCAAAGAAGTGGTCCTTCTCTGCATAGAACTTGTGAGACTGCATCTGGAGTAGTGTGTCCATTTGGGGGCTCTTGAAGACATGAAAGACATGGACATACTGGACTGAGTCCAGCAGAGGCCAGTAAGCTGCTCTCAAGCTGAAACACCTGGTCTACAAGGAAAGGCTGCAAGAGGTGGACCTGTTAAGCTCTGAGATGAGGGAGTTAAAGGCAGATCTTTCTGGTGTCTGCAACTACCTGATCAGAGGATGCAAAGAAGACAGAGCCAAACTCTTCTTGGAGGTGCACAGCAATTGGCTGAGAAGCAGTGGATACAAGGGGGAAGAAGGGAGATTTCAATTAGATGTAAAATTTTTATTTTTTTTTTTTTAAATCATGAGTGTGGTCCAATACCGCAAGAGACCCAGAGACATTGTGGGACGTGCACTCTGTCCTTGGAGGTGTTCAAGACTCAAATGGACAGAGCCTTTCTCTAAACAGGTACCTTCCCTCAGAGGTGCCTTCCAGCCTACCTGGTTCTGCAGTTCCATGATTCTGTTGTCTGGGCTAGTGCTCCCAATATAAAATCCATAATGCGAGAGATAATAGATTTTAAAAACTTGATTTCAAAATTCTCAGGGGTTGTTGAAGAGATATCTACAACATCAACACTGAATGACATACAGAAGTCACCACAGACAGCTACACAGAGTCACAAGCCATAGGACACTATCAATAGGGTCTGTACTGGTAGAGAGTTTCCACCATGTCACGTAAATCTAATGTCCTGCAATATTTACTGTTGAGTCCATTGCTGTAATTGTTCCTGCAACCTAGAATTACAGAATGGTTTGGGTTGGAAGGGATCATAAAGATCATCTAGTTCCAACCCCTGCCATGGGCAGGGACACCTCCCACCAGACCAGGTTGCGCAAAGCCCCATCCAGCCTGGCCTTAAATACTTCCGGGGTGGGGCATCCACAGCTTCTCTGGACAACCTATTCCAGTGCCTCACCCTCTGAGTGAAGAATTTCCTCCTTATATCTAATCTAAATCTACCCTCATTTAGATTAAAGGATTAAAATTCCTTGTCCTATCACTACATGCCCTTGTAAAAAGTCCCTCCCCAGCTTTCCTGCAGGCCCCCTTTAGGCACTGGAAGGCCGCTGTAAAGTCTTCCCAGAGTCCTCTTCTCCAGGCTAAACAACCCCAACTCCCTCAACCTGTCTTCAAAGGGGGGGAGTGCTCCAGACCTCTTAGCATCCTTGTGGCCCTCCTCTGGATTCACTCTAATACTTCTGTGTCCTTCTTGTGCTGGGGGCCCCAGAGCTGAACGCAGCACTCCAGGTGGGGTCTCACAAGAGCAGAGTAGAGGGGGAGAATCACCTCCCTTACCCCACTGGCCATGCTTCTTTTGATACAGCCCAGGATATGGTTGTCTTTCTAGGCTGCAAGTGCACATTGACAGCTCATGTTGAGCTTCTCGTCAACCAACACCCACAGATTAAAAATCCTGTTTTTGTCTGAGTAGCTAGTGGGTCAGAATCCAGTTTCAGCCTCTGAAAATGATTGATATAGAGCCAAAGACCAGAGATTGCCAATCTGTATATGGCAAATATGCTTATTAATAACGAAACATAAAACTGAATTGAAATAATAATCGTAATAATAAGCCTGGTCAGTCAAGAAATGTAGAATTTTTTGTGCCATCAGCAACGTTTCAGCCAAAGTATGTAAGAGCAAAACAAAAAAGTAAAATGTGTCACAAAATTGAGACATTTCTCACATGAGTATAACCCATCAGAAAAGAAATATCAACAATAAAATACTGGGAAAGGCTCAAAACTCATAACTCTGTACACAGTGTAGATGATGCATGTTAATTCAATCCTCTTTGAACTGGCATTTCTAGTGAGGCTGTTCCAAAATATTATTAAGGGCACTGCAGCATATTGCAGAATGTGTTGGCAATGCCAAAAACAGAGGGAAATCAGGAACATAGCAAAAATATAAGACAGCTGCCAAAAATTGATTTTCTTTAAAGGTGGGAAAGAAAGATACTGGGTCTTTTTAAGAGTGAGGAAAAAAATGTTGAGTATTTTCTGCATGTCTGAGGAGGCTAAACATAGTGGTTGGAATGGGTTTAATGTATTCACAATTTGTGCTTAATTATACTTGGGGGAACACATTTGACAAGAAACCGATAGTAATATATCAGTGTCTGTCTAGGAGCAGCTCTGTTGTTGCCATGCAGCAACTCATGAGCCCTTGGATCTCCACAGTGACTGTCAACAGAAGTTGTATTTCTGTCCTCCAAAAGTACAAGTCCCTGCCACTGGAAATTTTCATGTTGCCTGTGAACTGCAACATGTCAGAGGTAACTCAGAAAAGTGGTAGATCAAATCCTAGCTCCATATTTACTGTTGCAATATGATAGTTTTTGAAAAGTCTATCACTGAATGCAAGTGTTATTAAATTAAAAATGTGGGAACTGTATTTTAAAAGGTTCTTATGCGTGATCTGGTTGGGTCACTGATCACAGAAACTGTGCAGGAGATTGTGCAGCTGCTGCAGAGTTAGAACTCAAATGCTGAATGAAGCAGAACTCCATCAGAGTATTTGATGCTGAGGAACCACTCAACTGTACATGGTATCAGCAATGAAATGAACTACAAAATTCCCACAGGGAGAAATGGACCAGTAAAAAATCCCACTGGAGTTAAAGCTCTAGGAATGGAAGACAAGTAGGAAAGATTTAAGTAGCTCTTCTCTGTTGATTCAAGTAGTGTCTGGAAGAAGCAAGAATCAGAAATTTCTGACTGGAGCTGGCTCAGAAGAATTTAACGTTTTTAATACTTTCCAGTTAACACTGGTAGAGAAGGCTGACCATGAGAAATTTTACTCCATGTAAGAATGAAAAAGATGAATGATATCTTTTTAAATTGAGAATAAAATCAAAAACTGAAAGTATAAGCACTCCTGACTGATTTAATGGCTTTCATTCAGCTTCGCTTAGCAAACAGTTCAGGTGCTTCAAGATGTTACTGATTGCCAGCTGTTTGCTTTGGTGTCTTTGTAAGAGGTTATCACTCTTTAGCAGAATTGACAGGAGGAAATGTGTGTCCATGCACAAACTACTTCAGCAGGAATCGTATCTTATTCAAACCCACCTTCACTGGTGATTTAAGGTTGGCTGTCAGCCTTTGCGTTAGCACAGCAGAGGCACAAGTACACATTCCCTTGTGCCAGCCCCACTCTGGTAATGGTAAATGAAGGCATAAGAAAATTTTTTCAACAACTGCAGCAAGATGTGCTGGATTTTCTCTGTCAAAGTCTTAAATCCACAAGAAGGCGGCCTTGAACATTTAAAAGGGATTTTTGTTTGTTTGGGAAGGGAAGTTGAGAGGCTGAGTTACAGGGCTGACGGGCTAAGTGAAGGGGTAACTGTTAAAAGACCAGCACCTAATTAAGGTCTGGGACTTAACACTCCTGCAAAGACTACTTTGGAAAGAAGGAAAAGAGCATTGCAGTATGTCTGCCAACAACTTTGGAAGACTTCAATGGGTTTCAGACCATAGATGAGAAAACCAAATCGCCTTCTTTTTTGCCAATCTCCTGCACCCTCAAGCTCAAATTTCTAGGAGAATATTTTTCATCCTGAAATACAAACTGCTTTGGAACAGGACAGTTATTGCTCTGCAGGGGGAAAGCAAATGAAACAGCTGATAGCATGGCTCCAATTTGCTGACCAGAGCAGCAGAGTAGTGGAAAAGAGGGGTGGAACGCTCTTTAATTTCTGCATAGGTCCAAAACAATGAAACCTGTAAAGTGGGAATGTTTTCTACCATAGACTAGGGTATATATTTCTGTAGAGAAGAAGAGCTGGAAATATTTTTCTGCACTTGATACAAAAGGAAAATAAAGTACTTTTTTGACCAATTTCCTCCCTATTGTGAAACATTGTCTTTGAAGATCATTTGAGTTGTTTTTAACACGTTTCACGTGGAAATCCACCTTTCTGACAATGTAGAGGTTGTTAAGGTATAAACAGATGAAATTTTGATGTGAGAAAAACAGTAGGTTGGCAAGTGACTCCTGGCAGCATTGAAAAGAGTTAGAACTTCTGGAATAAAGAAAAAAAGAAAGAAAAATGTAAATTTAATATCATGGAAATAGCATACCTCATTAAGAAGCTAACCCAACGATACGTACAAGGAAATGAAAGTACAGCTGAGGCCATCACTTGCCTGCCTTAACAAGCCAGAAGGAATGTTAAGTTTTTTTTCATGTTTCTCAGAACTGTATGGTCAAAACTAGAAATCACTGAGAAAGAGAGGCTAACAAATACAGAATGATGATGAGAACAAGTAGAGAAGGAATCTTTGGCTTTAGAAATTAGGTGTAGACAGTATTTGTCTTTGCTAGTCTTAATGTTATTTATGAGATGTGGATGAAAGCTAACCATAAACCACTTCTTGTCATTGCCAAAAACACTTCACAAACGCCCTTTCTTCACCTTGGAGAACAAATATTTTTTCTTCCTTTTTTTTTTTTCTTCCTTTTTTTTTTCCACATATATATATATATACATATAGACATATGATTTTAGATTGAATTCACACACATCTGAGAAACAATTCTCTACACCTAACAATTTAGTCTGGTCCAAAAAAGTATTTTAAACATTTCTGCAATGCACTTATGTGTGACCAGATAATTAGGCCTGTGAGCTGCTACTGCATCCATAAGACACAGGAGAGTAGTGTGAGACAGCAAACTGCAGAGGTTTCCAGAACAGGTATCCAGTCCTGACTGGAAAGATCCGTGCTATGCAGGTTTGGCAAATGTATGACAGAACAAAGTTTAAAGCCAGATAATCCATCTATTGACCTGATAAAGAAAAAACATCATATTGTCTGATCTCAGATGCAATTTGGGTTCCTGATGAGGGTGCAATACTCAGGCAAGTACTAATACTACTATTGTATTATGATATCTAAAATTAAAAAAAAAAAAAAGTAAAAAAATATTTATATAATAATATCAGCATATTCCCAGCTATTGCTATTGATTTATGGATGGGCCTGTCAATAATAGAAAAGATTTCCTCTAAATAAACTAAAATAATGTTTCTAAGACTTTGCACAAAAAAAATATATATATTTCAAAAGAGACAAAAAGGGGAATGTAAGTATTGGAAATATTAGAGATGAAAAGGAAATATTTTTAAGTTTGTTGTGTATGCCAAAAAAAAAGTAGGCCAAGTCAAATGAAAGAGCTCATCTTGGCACCACTGAAATTGCTGGACCCCTGGAGCAAGGTAGGCATAGGTTTGCTTATGCTGGCTGAAGACTAATATTTGTCCTAGCTTGCTATTTTCACTTTCTTATGATAGATTTATTAGATGATATTACAACTAAGTAGACAATTAGGCATAACAAATTATTTTCTAATCAGAAAGAACTAAACTAACTGCAAAAATTAATACATAGCTTAAAGGGTTTTGTGGAGAGAAGAGTCATGTAACTGCTGATCCTTGTTATCTCAAATCTAAAGTGTTGTTAGCAAACAATATCAAAATAATAAAGTGCTCTAAAATAACCTGCAGAATCAGACTGATCTGTATTTAGATTAAATTACAGAAGGGTGATGATTAAATTTAGGTTGTCATCCATTGACATTTTTCTTGACAGGATGCTGAAAACTACTAAACCTGATGTCTGCTGTATAAAGAATGGAGCAGAGCAGGATAAAAAGCCTGATATGATGTCATGACCCAAGAGCTGCCATCACTTCATAAACTGATGCTATGCATCAGGGAATAATGGTCTCAGAAGACAATGTCATGCTTGTATGAGAATATCACTCTTTATATATACTGTGAAACGATGGGTGACCCCTTTTCATAAATGGTGCTAAGAGACACAGATTAGCAGTCTTGCCAGAAAATGCCATCACGCTGAGGCCATCTTTCCTGAGAAGATATCTGACACAAAACAAAACAATTGTTAATTGCTGAGCCATATGAGGCTGCTGTCCAGGACCCAAAGGGCCTTATTGGCCTTCACCAGCCTCACCTGGGGCCTTCACCCACCCCGTGCCCATGGCCCAGGGGTCCCATTTCAGCTCGGCCCTGGGCACCCAGCCCTGCCCTGAGCTACACTGGAGGTGTCCCTGTGCCTACTGGGGCCTGACTTGTTCCTTGTGCATCCTGGGCTGACCCCACACCTGGCCTGTTGCCTCACATCTGCCTGATGGTCACTTGGCTGTCATGCTGAGTAACACAGAGAATCCCTTCATATGGGTTGTCAGTCAGGCTCTTTGCTCCACTGGAGGTTTGGTGCACATGACAAATATATCTGAGCATTTTCTGTTTCAGGGACTCACTCTTATTTCTGTTCCTTTGAATGGTCTGACATTTCAGCCTCCAACTAAGATGCTGTAACAGTGCTTCTCAAAAAAGAGGTATCTGAGTTTAAATATAACTGCCTGCTTATAAGGCTTTTCTCTTTTGCAGTTGAAAGAACCATGTCCTTCTCACCATACCCTGCTACCTAATGCAGGGAAATCATCAACCATCATAAGGGATGAAGGGGTTTGGGTTTATTTATTTATTTATTTAAACTGCAAAACTGGTGAAATTTCAGTTATATCACTTAATGCTGATCATGTCTCTGTGACTCTAGTCATCTCCTTGATGTCATACCTACCATCCCTCTTATCTTCAAGACTTCTACTTGCTTTACTGGCCAGCCAGCACCACCTCAGGCATTCACCTTCCCCTCCCCATATATACATACCCTGACCGACTGCTCATGCAGGACCTCTGTTGGTGCTTTATACATTGAACACCCCAAAAGACCTCACCACATGAGGACAAGGAGGCCTCTGAAGCTCACTAGTTTCCTACTAGGTGGGCAGCAGCAATGGATGGCAAAACTCCTCTTGCTAGCAATAGTACTTGGTCATTTCACTGCACATCAGAATTGTACTGGATTGCCAGATTTCTCTAAAGTGGATAGGGCTGGGTGCACTGATATGGAGAATGTCCTGTGAACTGTTCAAACTGATCCCAGGTAGTTTTCTAGATCATCCCATTGTCCACAGAAAATAGACAAAAGAACTGATTTGTCAGAGAGCTAGCTTTATTCTGCCAAGTGTTCATAAATGTGTGCTGAATGCTGCACATATTAATGCTCCGTTGAAAATAAAACTCACAAGTAATTCTGAAGTGAAGGAAGGCAAAATTTCTGGAATTCTCTGGGATTCTCCTTTGCATAAAACCTTATCCATAGTTTCTACATTGTAGTGTTGTGTTAGAACAACAAAGAATTGTATGGTTAACTCATCCTCAGAATTCCTGAAAGCCTGCCTCTATGGTGTCTTTAGAACCCTGTCCTTAGAAAGTAACTGTTAATTCATATGATAGATTTTAAGTCCTTAAACTGATTTACTGCATAATATAAGTCATAAGACTGATAAAAATCAGTCTCTAATTAAAATTCAAGAATTATCATTGAACAAGATCATGTCTTTTAAAAAACTCCAAATTCTGTTTTAAAATTTCCAGTGACACAGGATTTTAACATAGGGTTACTTTTGTGCTGGAAAGGTATAGTGAAACCTGTTTTTGTATTACTGTTCTGGAACAAATCTAGCACTTCATTTCCTCTAAAAATTACACTGGACCAGAATCCAAAGTCATGCCATTTGTTTATTATCCTTACAAGTGAAAAATTTACCTTAGTTTGGTCTGAATTTCTTTAGCTTCAGGCTGGAACCTTCAGAACATGTCACACATTTCTTTGTAAGATTGAAGAGCCCTTTATTACTGAATTTCTGTTCTCCAGGTAGGTACTTAAATCAAGCCATTTTTCGCCTCTGTCTTTGATGCCTTAAGTAGTCTGTTCCACAGGTTTAATGAGAAACATTTTCCAGTTTAGTCATCCTTGAGGACCTTTTCTGAAAATTCTTTGATTTTTCAAAATCCTTAACAAACTGTAGGCAGAGCTGGGTTCAGTATCACATGTAACCTTCCTACACTTTCTCAGTAAGAGTTCCTGTGTTACACGTAAGCATTGCGTTATCATGGGAGAGCCTATTCACCTCATTTATTCATCACAAGCCTCTTCAAATTAGTTTATTCTGTGCTATTTGTAGATGAGTAAGTTTTCCTGTCCCTGTGTTGAAATGCAAGTAGATTTATTAAACTGCATGTACCAAGCTTTTCAAAGTTCTCCATGATACTGACTGTTCACTCCCTTAATCTTTTAGCCTTGTACAGACTTTAGGGGCAATATTTTTGTCTTTTATTTTGGTGTCTTTGATAATTCCGATAGTACAGAGGCCCAAACCAGCTAGCATACATGCTAAATGCAATGCTGTTGGTCATCTGGCACTGCACTGATGTAATGTAGTCCATCTCAGACATAGTGAAATGGCAGAAGGAAAGAAAAGGGAAGAACTGAAAAGCAGAGAAGAATGTAGAAGAGTTTCCAGGCCCTATCTCACTTCACCTTCTTGAAACCTTTTCACTGTGCAGCATCAGTAAAATCAAGTCAAATTTTGGTGAAAGTGAGATATTTTTTGTACCAATTTAATATCAGCCATGAACAACTCCAGAACAGTTGGCTACTGATCCAAAAGGAAAATCTTCAAATAATAGAATGGTTAATCTCAATATGAGGCATCCCACATGGGATGACCTTCTATGATGGGGTTACGGCATTGGTGGATAGGGAAAGAGCAACTGGACATTGTCTACCTGGTTGTGCAAACCATTTGACATTGTCCCCCGTGTTGTGGTTTAACCCGGCCAGCAGCTAAGCACCACACAGCCGTTTGCTCAACCTCCCCCCTCCCTCTCTGGGATGGGGGAGAGAATCAGAAAAAAAATTAAAGCCTGTGGGTTGAGATAGAGACAGTTTATTAGGACAGAAAAGAAAGGAGAATAATAATAATAATGATAATAGTACTACTACTAATAATGTGTACGAAACAAGTGATGCAGAATGCAATTGCTCACCACCCGTTGACCGATGCCCAGCCTATCCCCGAGCAGCCGGCCCCCCCCCCACACCCCAGCTAGCCACCCCTATATATTGTTCAGCATGACGTCAGATGGCATGGAATACCCCTTTGGCCAGTTTGAGTCAGCTGTCCTGGGTCTGTCCCCTCCCAGCTCCTGCTGCACCCCCAGCCTGCCCGCTGGCAGGACAGAGCAAGAAGCTGAAAAGTCCTTGGCTTAGTGTAAGCACTGCTCTGCAACAATTAAAACATCAGTGTGTTATCAACATTATTCTCATCTTAAATCCAAAACACAGCACCATACCAGCTACTAGGAGGAAAATTATCTCTATCCTAGCTGAAACCAGGACACTCCATGATATCCTCGTTTCTAAATTCACCTCGAGTGCTGTGTTCACCGCTGGGGCCCCCAGCACAAGAAGGACATGGGCATATTAGAATGAGTCCAGGGGAGGGGCTACGAGGATGCTCAGAGGCCTGGGGCACCTCTCCTATGAAGACAGGCTGAGGGAGTTGGGGTTGTTCAGCATGGAGAAGAAAAGGCTCTGAGGAGACCTCATAGTGGCCTTCCAGTACCTAAAGGGACCTACGGGAAAGCTGGGGA
This sequence comes from Cygnus atratus, assembly GCF_013377495.2. Classification (NCBI taxonomy): domain Eukaryota; kingdom Metazoa; phylum Chordata; class Aves; order Anseriformes; family Anatidae; genus Cygnus; species Cygnus atratus. The sequence goes on from NC_066362.1 coordinate 165,203,923, forward strand.
GGGACTCTTTGTCAGGGTGTGTAGTGAAAGGACAAGGGAAGAATGGCTTTAAACTGAAAAAGGGTTGATTTAGCTTAGCTATATAAAGAATAAATTCCTCACTCAGAGGGTGGTGAAGCACTGGAACAGGTTGCCCAAAGAGGCTGCGGATGCCCCATCCCTGGAGGTGTTCAAGGTCAGATTGGATGGGGCTTTGCGCAACCTGGTCTGGTGGGAGGTGTCCCTGCCCATGGCAGGGGGGTTGGAACTAGATGATCTTTAAGGTCCCTTCCAACCCAAACCATTCTGTGATTCTAGAATCCCACAATGATAGTATTTTGGTTTGAGATCCTATGCTTTAAGGTACATCCAAGGAATATTTAGTAGCATAACTATCCCTGAGCAAGCTCAAAAATCAATCACTGAAACTAGAACGCCTGTTATTTATACACTCAGTTCATAGCCCAGCTGTAGGTAGAATAGAAATGCTCAAATCCATTTGCAAAAGTGAAGTATTTAAACATCTACTCACACGTGCATCAAGTAGATGATACACAGTAATCATGTATATATATATAGTTCTTTTAAAAAATATTCTCTCACAATGCTCTCACATTGCAGTACTTACAAACAAGTCTGCACCATAGTATTAGGAGTATAATGTGGATATTAATAAGCAGATCCTTGGAAAAGGATGATAGATTTTTTAAGAGTAACCAAAGGTAGAGTCTATGTATACCACTTTAAATGCCTATAGAATTTATTAAATAAAAACACTTGTCCGTATGGTTGGAAAATAGTTCATAGGATATAATTTAAAAACTTCTCTTCAGTAATGCTTGCTGTTTGGAATACAGACCACATACCTTTCTCTGTGTTGGCATTACAGCTATAATTCTGTGGAATGTTAAAAGTAAAAATAATAAAAAAAATGGTGCAACTGCACCATTCCAATTGAAGCTGATTTCAAAAGGCCAAGGTTTTCCTGTTCTGTTTTTCTGATTCTGAAAAAGTGTTGTAATCAAAATGCTAAATGTTTTCCAAAAGGCCTTTCTCAATGTCATTAAAAGCATATCCAAAATGATACTGGCACATTTGTTAGAGAAATAAGTATGGGTAGGAAGCAGTTAAAAATATGGGCAAGTCAACTCAGAAAAGCTTAAGTCACTGACTCCCTCTTAACAATAATCTAAGTTTTAAATACCTTTTACTTGTATACCTCTTTCTGTAATGAAAAGGATATATTCAAACTACAAGCCTGGGCTGTATTCCATTTCCCCTCTACAGGTTTAAATAAGATACCCAAATTCTTTCCATTTGTCACAGAGCATTAAGAGCATATTTTCATTGTGGATTATACAGTATCAATTGGTAATATGCCGTGGTGTGATGGACCACAAAACATACTATAACCTGAAGCAAATTTCAGATGTATGGAAGAAATTCTAGTTGAACAACAAACCATGAAAATCTAGGGGAAGCTAGGCCTCTTTGACTACAATTAAAGCATGCAGCAAATTTGTTCCACCAACAGGTTTTCCTGTGTTCTGTGATTGACAAGGTTTGTTCAGCTTCTACAGCACTATGCATACTAAAGTTTGTGCATGAAATTATTGCCACATATGGATTATACAAATGCTCTGCAAACTGAGAAGACAAGAGTAATTAAGCAAACAAGGAAAAAAAATATATATATATAGTTTACATCCCTTTATATTTATATTCCTCTCCTTAGCAGGAAACCATACTTTTTTGATGTCCAAATCAGTATTTATTGAATGGATGCTGTACCGATCCCTTTGATAAATCTCAGAAAGAAGTCTTCCCTCAACAGGAGAGGTAATTTCTTACATTGCCTTGCACCACGCAGTGTCCCTCGCTGCATTACCAGCAGCACCACAGAGTGTCCCTAGCTCTTCCCGGACAGCTTGATGCCAATGGCTGGTTTCCTCTTCTGGGCATTCAGATCCTTGGCCTTTTCTGAGGATCCAGAAGAGTCCTCCTAGGGATAGTCGTGGTTTTGTAATTAGGACTTTTCTCCCTCAGGGCTTTCACTAAAACTAATGACTTATTTCAAACCAGCAATTTAAATAAGAATCATTTCTGGTCAGATTGACTTAGGCCAGATTTTGAATCAGTAGTTTCCACTTGAAAGTTGAAATATTATTACCAGCTCACTGGCAGTAGGTTTTCAAAACATCCTAGATATTGCTAAGTCACTTTATTCATGGCACTGTGTGTAACGTTACAGGAGAAGTAAAAAGATCCACTTGAAGTAGTTGGTTTCTGAATATTTTGTAGCAACAGCATGTTTCTCACAGCAAGCTTTATGTACATCTAATATCCTCACAAAGTCACGTTTGATGACTTGTATATATCAATGTTATAGTAGTTGGGGGAAAAAATAACTATAGGCCAGTTTCACGGCCAGATTAATTTTAACTGCAGCCTTGAATTTTTACTGCTCTTTGATGATGGAGGACCATAATAATCCATCACAAGTACCGTCAGATGTCAGTATCGCTGTATGTAGAGTGCTGGATTGAATTTGGTACAGTGGCTATTATTGTTACCATGAAACAAGCTTACTGCTTCATTATTAAGAAGCAAGGAAAAAGCAGCATGCGCCTGACCTTTGAATAGCATAGGTGCTTTCAAAAGACACATTCGTTTCCAGATTTTCTTTAAGCTGGTTCCTTCATACAGAGTTCCTATTGCTAGTGATGGTTATTTTTAGATTTTTTTTTTTCCATATGAATAAATACAGCATAGAGTACATGTGTAAATTGGTGGTCCACTGAAGTCAAAAATCACCTTCCTGTGTTGCACTTACTATACCTTCACTGCATCTGGTCATAAAGGCTGGCACATACTCTGGAAATTCAGTGATTTGAGAACATTTGATCAAGAGAAATGATGAAGAATGACACATCAAAACCAATGTGTTGCAGTGCTTCTGAAAATTTGGCCCAATATGTCTGCAGTTGCCACATTCAGCATGTCGTTATCCCCAAATGTTTCACCTGTTTATTCCCACTTTTTATTACATACATAGGTATATACCGCCCATGCCCATGACACACATCTTCACAAAAAGTTGAAAACATTATGGAGATATCACCATTCATTTCCTTGCACTGCCCTTTCTGAGACATTTTTGTAATGGTCTGTGAAATACTGGTGGCACACTGAGAGAATTATGACAACTCAGAGTCAGGTCTGCACACTTCCTTTTCTTTTATCTGATAGAATTACATGTTTCTTGTTTTTTTTTAGACTTTTTTATAGTTCCCTATACTGTTCCTCATTCCTTCTGTCATTTCCCATGCAGCCACTCACCAGATCAAGAGAATACTTTTGAGACACCGCAACTGAGTGTAATACACCTGGAGGAATTCAGTAACTGTAGTAGCTGTTTGAACCATGATCAGAAAGGCAATCTAAGGAAAGCAGATGACATAGATAAAGTATGAAAATCACCAGACCTTGTAGGTATTTATTGTCCAGAAACACTACCATGCTAGGTGAGACTGAGCAGCAGTCAGTGGTCAGGATAGTGACACAACTGACATATTAATGCTCATAAAACTACAGAAGAGTACTCAAAAAGTATTTATAGATTCAAAAATAGGAGTCATTGCATGTCCCTACCATAATCAACACCTTTCTGACAATGCTTATTTCACCCATATCTTTACAGAGACAGAATTTATGGAAAAAAAAAAAAAAATATATATATATATGGCGCTTTTTTTTTTTTTTTTTTTTTTTTTCCAGATTAATACACTAGCAGTTATTCCTGAGGAGTAAGACTGCACTTTGCTACCTGGTCTCATAAATCCCTATTCTGGATATCAGGACTACTGCTAGGAAAGATATGTTTGCAATACAAACAAGTACAGGATGCTTTTCTTATGATAAAGGACAAAAAGAGTGATGGGCTACAACATGACAAAGTTGGCTCACAGTGAAGAAAATATTACTGTTGTTTCTTTTGTGTGTTAAATATGGCATAATATATGTGTGAAGCAAAGAGGGAAACCTGATTATCACTGAGGTTAAAGGCTTGATTTTGAACACCCTGTCAAGATGCTATATAACTGAAAGCTTCTTTATGGTTTGTCACAATATAACAATACATCTTGTATATACTTCTCCCTCTATTTGACTTGCATAGGGACTTGAAATTACTTTTCAAATGCATGTTCTGAATTCAGTAGGAGGTTGCTGACTTGCTGTCTGCTTCTGGTTTTTGAACATAGATGCAAAAATCGCTACCCTTTAAAACCTCTTCTGAAATTTATTGGATTATAATTAACAATGATCAATTTAATAAAAGCAGAATCACTTTTTAGAACACAATAAATCTAAATAAAATTATTATTTACATCTAAGAGCAAAGTGCAAGGTGCTTACTGTTCTAATATTAACTGTGTGTTGGTATGGATGGGATCCATTTCACCTCACTACAGCCACCCAAAAATAAGTCATCTCACCTTATCTACTCACCTAAATTTCTATTAAATCAACAGATATAGACGGGAATCCCCAGGGGCCATACCAGCCCATTCTCAGATAGGTGAGATAAACAGCCAGCTACTTCTTACCCATAAGAATAGACAGAGACTAGATGATGGCAGATAGGAGCTTAATTTATTTGTCCACTAGTAAAAAGAAAGCTAGGGCCACCTAAGGTCATGTATGGTATCCAAGATATCCATGTGTAGATGGCAGATGTGACCCAGGCTGACCCATAGCAAACCCTCCCACAGTGGCAGCTTGGAAGCTAGGCAAGTAGATACCATGCAGAACTGTGGATTTTTAGGAACTTGCAGTTCCTAAAAATGTACTAAATATGCAACTGTTGGCCCCTGAATCATGTACAATGACTATAAGGGGAGCTCAGGCACAAGTACGAACACTTACCTGAAAGTATGTACCACTGCCACACAAGCTAACACGGGTAGGCTTACAACAGGAAGGAAAACTCAGAACTGACCGAAAGTTTCCCAACAAAGATATTCAGAAAAATAAGCAGGCCTGCATCAAAAGAGTGTGATGCAGGGTCTTTCCTCCTCCCTTCTGCCTTCATTGCAACATGTAATATTGAGCTGAAGATCTATAACCACCAGCTGAAATTATCCCTAAAGAATGAGTGCAATGGTGGTGCAGCAAAGATTGAAAAATTGTATTATAAGCAGTGACTATCACCACTGGTATAGCCTGATGAAGGGGCATTAACAAAGGAGTTTGAAATCACTCTGGCTTGCATGATGCCAGCAGTGGCATCAACAGTAAGCACCACAAAGTAGTTTTGGAAGAACAGCATCCTGCTGCTTCAGTTGGCTTCCATTACTAGTCCAGGAAAGGGTCAAAGACTGTCTTCCTGAACACACTAATAGGATTGTTAGAAGACAAAAGGGACATTCATGCTTACAGCAAAAAAAAAGACTACAAGCAAAGAACTGCTGTGGCTTCCTAGCTGCCCAAGCCAAAGCAAAGAGAACACTATGAACCACCCACACCGCCTTTACCACGTCCCTCTGTCTCAGTCCAAGTACAGCAGGAGAGTAAATTGTTCTTGACTTGAGCAATGGGACTTGAAAACCAGACTTCTACTTTCTGCAATCTTTAAGTTACATGGATATCTTGAAAGTTTACCCTTCGTGTAAGTTGACGTGTGCAGCAATAACTAATTTTTAATGCTCTGTTATGTTTATTCACAGGTATGGGTTGAAGCAAAGCTTCTTTATATACTTACACACCTTGCCTCCTAACATCCTTGCCCTGCTCACTGAGTACATTTTTTCTAGCCATGGCTGAGGCTCCATCTTCCTGGCCCCATGATGGTCTGGACTGCTCCATTGATACAGAAAATGGCATCCAATCTGCAAAACAGCACCTGGCACAAGTGTGGCCATGGACTTTCTCCTGCCTCCTCTGGTATTCTGGTAGAATGGCTCATATTTCTTTCATTCGGTGTTGTAAGCAGACAGTGGTAATCCAGCTTTACAAGTCCCCTGACTGACCAGATGAACATCTCTATTTGCTTGCTTATTCTGAATTTTGGCTTGCTCTACTCATCCCAGGAGTCTGCTACATGAGACTGTCCTCAAGGTTCAGTCTGCATGCTCTCTCCCCTCACTGTGCTTGCGCGTTTGCAGAGGTGGCACTGCTCATGATGGTGGGTCGCAGGAAGGAAAGCCCATCTCTACATCATACTAGCCATTTGAAAGCTGTTGCAGGAGTTCCAGGGACAATGTCATCCCGGACAGTAGGACTCAAACTTGTGATGAGTTTAATCACTCTTGTATGCCACCAGGGAACTGTGGATTGCTGCTGAAAAAGCCATTTTGGGCAACAGACACAAGGTAACATTTAACGGGGAGGTTTGACCATACCTACATGTTGACCCATTGAACATACAAGTGGACATCTCTCTTTGAGAACCCAGGAAGATAACCTTGCTAGCACCCCTACAACATGAGCAGCAAGATCTGACAACCTCCATGACTTCATGCTACACATCAAGAATGAATTACTCTTTTGAGGAATTATTATTTTTTTTTTTTCCCATAAGCAATACTACTGAGGATTTTGCACTCTTCCCTTTGAGGTATTCCCAAAGGATGTATTGAAGTGCAGCACACACACACCAATGATGGGCAGAAATAACACTGGAAGTTCTGGTGTTGAGGGTAAAGACTTCTAAATAAGCAGATTACAACCCCAAAAGCTTTGTTGTTGTTGTTGTTGTTTGTCTGTTTGTTTGACGGTGGTGGATTTTTTGTTTGTTTGTTTGGTGTTTTTTTTTTGGGGGGGGGGGGTCAAGAAAAAATATTGCTTAGTTGCCATTTTATCTTCCAGCTCATATTTAATTTTTACCCTCTCTAATATATCTTCATATTTCAACTCTCCAATTCTGCTTTCCTTCTAGTTTCACTATCCTATGTGTATATGCTTCGAATATGCTTTTATTTTTTGATTTATCCTTAATGGAGTTCTAAGTGGGAAAAACAATTCCAAACCTCAAATACTGTTTATTTAGCACATGCTGTATCCCAGCCTCGAGACAACTGCATTTTTCCGAGAGGTCAAGTGATAACTGTATGTCCAATTTGAGTACACTTGGGATTAGAAGTGCTGTATATATGCCATATGGTTATTGTAAAATTTTAGTTTTTACTTGCTTTTTTTTTTTCTTTTTCTGGGGGGGTATTGTAGACTCATATATCAGTATTAGAAGTTTTAAAGCAGTTCAGCATACAGAAGAAGAAAATACATTCACAGTTTTACTTATTTTCTGGTATTTGCCTGTTGAAACAAAGAGGCGTAGTGGAATGCTGGCTCTTAAAATTATGCAGCTATGTCCCACAGAAGCTTAGCAGTTATGGCATGGCAGTAATTGTATTTTGCCTTGGAGTTTTCTAAATTATCAGGGCACAAAAAAAAATAATGAAAAATTTGAAGTGGTGGATTCAGTTTGGGCTGCGCAGGTATGAGCAGTCTCTCTTCATTTGTGTTTATATCGTGGCACTGCCAAGGGAGATCAGTGGGCAGCAGGGCCTGATTACTCCTGGCACTCTACAAGCAGGCAGAGTTTGCCCCAGAGAGGCTATAATCCAAATACACGAGTACCGCGAGGTGAGGAGAGCGGCCTCGCATTGCGCAGGAGGCCAGAGCCTCTTTCTCCCAGAGCTGAAGACTTCCAAACCAGGCTGCTTCTCTCTTGAAGCTCTTCTCTTTGTCTCACAGGTGCCTTTCTAGCCAACTAGATTTTTTATTTATTTTTTTTTCTCTGTAAAACCTTTAATGTGCTGCCTGCGAGGTACACAATATTGATTTAAAAAACAAAATCAGAGAAAAGAGCAAGAAGGGTCTACTTAGAGCTGTCAAGGTTAAACTTTGAAATGATTAGTCACCTTCCATTTCAGTCGGTGCAAACCACCAGCATTTCTTAAACATTTCTTTTAGCAGTCACTTACTTGAATAATTAACTCCTGTGACCCTGCCTTGTCATTTACTGGTTAACATGGTCAAATGCTATCATTAACTTTCAGCAGTAGATGTGCTTTCTCATACTTTCCATGTGCTGATGCGAATACCCCGGCTCAAAGCTCACATTTCTAAACGTAGACATGCCTGAACCTCTCAGAGGGCTCCTCCAGACCCCTGTGAACACTGTTGGCTCTCCGACAAAGGCAGTGCTGTGGTCTCTGTGTTTTTCTGGTCTTCTCAGGTCCCTTGTTCCTGGGCGGCCACAGAGGAAACGTGTTGGAGGGAGAGCAGGGCTTTACCTCGCAGTGGCCTGCTTTATCAGCAGAGCCAGGAAGCTGCACAAATCCCTGGCAAGCATCCACCTTCGGCTTTCTGAGAAGCAGATAGCGTGTTCCAGCCTATGCTTCATTTAAAGAGGCAGACTCTTTGGGGTGAAGAGTTAAGAGCACAGAGCACTGGTGCATCATATTTGCCCATATATATATTTATTTATATATATATTTATATATATATATATATATATATATATATATATATATATATACACTTTTCTTCCCATCCAGGGAAAAATGCAAGCAATGCAGCACTGGGGCCTTTGCAGTTTATTGTAGCTAATAAAGTGATAAGGGGACCTCAGTATTACTGAGAACTCCTGAATCCTTCTGAACTTGACCAAATTTTGCAGGCCTTAATATGATGGGAAGTTTTGTCTTGGAAACAAATACAGGTTTTGATCCAACTGAGAAGTTTTTGTTTTGCATTCCTACTAGGTGTAGTGTGGAAAATTGCAACACGGCAAGCTCCTTCTGTCCTCTGGATGCACAGGCAATGAGCAAAATGTCATCGGTCTCCAAGAAAGATTTATGTTCTCATCCTTTTAAATCTCTACCTTGCTTCACACCATTATCACAATATATAAAGTAATGGCAGAATTTGAGCAACTCATGGGAGACTTTTGCTTTGATTTAACTCAAACTTTAAAAGCTGCCTACTCTGCATTGCCACAGCGTGGCATGTTTTTAAGCTACAGGAAATATGCTGCATTCAGCAACATCACATAATGTTAATTGCTGAATAATCTACCCTGCGGTCCTCAGTGTCAGAGCTGTAGGCGACAAGCAGGGTTAAAAACTGAATCTCTGGTTATTAATTTTGTCTTTGTCTAGCAGAGATATTCCTTCGATTATGGAAGCTATTATGAAGCTTGATTCAGGGACAAATATATATATATATATATTTATAAACCCATGATAGTGGAAAATCTGTAAACTGCTCTTTGGTACGTGTAAGAATTCCTATGCTCCCTCTGGGAACAAAATCTAAAACAAAATCTGACATGAAGGGAACGGGTTTGCTCCAATGCCAGAAATGCTCAATTAATGTATCTGGTGTTTGTGGTGATAAATGGGGTCTGTCAGAGAGTAATAATTAATTATTAATAATCTAAACTTCTCAAGGTCATTTTGCCCTTAGGTTTTTGAAGAGTTCTCTGTAACCAAAAAACTGATAGTGTAAATAGAGAAATCTTGATTTGCTACACATGTGGTACAGGTATGTGCTTGTATTGCTGAACTCAGCTCCCCGCAGAAGCAGACATTTCTTTTTAATGCTCTGGTTCCTGCCCTCCCACCCTTTGTTTGCACTTACTTATCTGTAGTGCAAATGGCAATGTTGACTCACACTGTCACTACAAAGCTAGCCAGCCTCTTCATAGCAAAGATTGATCCACAGCCTGTTTTGATGCCAGCAGCCATTATTTGGATGAAATGCTCCCATTCCTCTGTTTTAATATTTCCACCTCTGAAATTATGGTCTGCTTTGTAGCTGGAAGGCCTGTGCCTACAAGAAGGACATTAAATAAAACGAGGGGGTGTTTTTTAAAAGCGATCATAACACCAGGGAGAAAAGAAAAGAGAGAAATAATTTTTTTTTCTCTCTGAAACTCTAATCTCTGTTCTGCATCTGTCTACTCATTTACCCTCTGGTAACACTGTCAGCTCCCCCTCTCCTAACAGTTCTCTCATGGAAAAACTGGGCAGGAAGAGGTCATTGAAAACATTCTTGGGGATTGAGGCTACCAGGGCTTGCTGCTGCACAATTACGCAAGCAGATCCTTTTGAAAACAAGTTTTAAGAAGGAAATAGGGAGCTTATAGTGAACAAGTGAGAACAGTGCTTATTGTAACTGCGTGCCTAGTACTGACTTTCCAGCCTTATACTGTAAATTGGGCTACACTAACACATAACTGCAGGACAGTAAAGTGAAGAAAAAAGAAATTGAATAACATTGTGTTTATCATTTATCCTCTATTCTGTAATTTAAACTCTTACTAGGGAAAACTCTTCATCCTTAATTTAAAATTAAAACCTTAATTTAAAATATGTTTAATAGTAAAGAAAATGCAGTTGTGTGAGCATTGTCGGCAAAACCCAAGCTTCCACTTGTAATGCACTTACATAAGTCATTTTCTTGTGAACTCTCCAGGCTCTTTTGTTTTTGTTTTTCACATGGGCTTCTTTCAAGGGTTTTGAAACAGTGAACTTAGATCACAAAGCTGAGCTAGGTAAACACAGTTATGGATTCTGAGTAATCTTTCATGGCCAATCAAAGTAATGACTTTCTTTCGCTTGCCCTTTTTCTTTCTCTCTCTCACTTTGATTTATACCCTGGAGTTCTGCTCAGTGATTTTTCAGAAGCTTCAGAGAAGTTAAAATAAACATGTTTAGTGTTGAATAGATTCATCTTCTCTTCATATTTTCCCTCAAGTCTTTTGTCACATTCTTATAGCTGCCTTGCAGAATCTCTGCCTCTGGATGACAGCCCCCGCCGCCATCTGCAACAGCAGCTGAGACATCGTTTTGGAGAAAGTGCAAGTTTCTTTGGTGATGGGGTGGCAGCGATGTGCTCTTAAAACTGGCTGCTTTCTGGGTTAGGAAACGTGTCCTGTCTAGGTCATTGGTCAAGTTATCACATCTGTATGCGCAAACTGAGAGGCTTGTCTGAAAGTCTGCTGTGACAGTGGGAGGCTGTGCAGGAACAGAGTCCAGGTGCAAGGTCAGGGTCCAAGTTTGGGAAATATCTCCGTTATTGACTCTGCACATTACAGATATGTTCTGCATGTTCGGGGCAAAATGATTTGAAATTGATAGCTTCTGGATGTAGTGTGTATTTATTAAATTCTCCTCTCCTCTCCTCTCCTCTCCTCTCCTCTCCTCGACTCCTGTTTTAGTTTGGTATTTTTACCTGTTCAACACAAGTACACCAAAGCTGACGGAAAATAACTGCATGTGCTGAATCTCTGACACTGTTCAAATGAACATAGAGAAATGCCAAAATTTTTATTTTTATAAGAACTACCTCATGTTTCCAGCTGATGCTACAAGTGCAACCCACCTTAGTGTAATAAAGAAATTCAAATCAGAGAGCCATAAGTTATGCAATAAATAAGGGCATAATTTTAAGATAAATGCTTAAAATTATCACTTTTCTTTCTAAATGCTGTTATCTTTGTTAAGTTAAATTACAAAAAAATTAAAGTCTAACATTTAACAGACACAGGATTATAGCTACAAGAGTGCAGCCATCATTGCACTGTGTTTATCCAGTTCCTTGTAAACTGATTTTAATTTAAGTTTATTTTTACACTGCTGCTACTGTGAAAAGCAGGACCTGGAAAGAACCAAAAACCCTCTGACACCCACAGCTGTGCAGATGTCCCTACTCAATGCTGGTTCTACACTAATGACTTTAGATATTACTACCAGAGAAATCTCCAATAATTGGGTAGCTGCCACACACTTCTGTGCATGCCTCTCTCCTTCTTTTGCTCTGTCTGGTTTACAGGTCCTTCCTATTGTTGCTCTTTATCATTAACAGACCATTGGCATATTGCACTCACAGCTGGCATTGTGCTTTCCTGTCTATATGTCTTCATGTAAAATAATGCACTGAATCGATTCGTTGCCAGTATGTCTAAAGGTTGAAAAAATAACTAAAAAAACGCTGACGTGTTTGTTTTCTCAAAACAAACCCTGTGACTGTAATGTTAGAAGCTCCAATTGCCTGGGGGATTTCTTCCTCTGGCTGTGTGAAAGTTGACAATAAAAAGACACCTTCTTACAGGGAAGTCCTTTTCTCTCTTTTCACCAAATTATTTCCCTGCTAATCAAGGTCATCACCAGAACTGCAAGGCACAAAAAGAGCTGGGGTTACATTCAGGCCCTGAGCCCTCAGGGCCAGGCCTACCAACACCTTCCCCTGCAGACACCGCTGCCTCCGGCCAAGAAGCCGTCCTCAGGGCCACACAGGTGAGACCTGGGCAAGGGCATGGTTCCCTGAAGGCCTGGCTGAAAACGCCTCAAAAAAGAGTCTGCAAAAACACCTTAAGCTAATCCTCCCTCATCAACTAGCCCTGCAGTGGAATGAGGCATTTTCAACTTGTCTTGATCTGAAACAAGAAAAAAACAACAGGTCTTGGAAAGGTTTAACTTTCCGGGTCATGTCAGAGGAAAGATTGAGACTAACTGTGCATGGGCATAAAAAGGGTGCACGTTGTGTGTCTGTGTGTAGGGCTGCTGGGGGACCGGGCAGCAGGGCCCTCTGACAGCAGCATGAGTGTGCTGGGGGACGGGTGCTGACTGCCCTGACCAGCTGTGGGAGCTGCTGGCAGCCCAGGGCCTTGGCAGCAGGGGGCCAGGCCACGCTGCTGTCCCCGCGTCTCCACAGCTAGTGAACCGGAGCCGGCATGAAGGAGGTCCTATAGGGTTTGGGAAGCCTCTCCTCTGGTGGCGCCCTCCTTTCTGCATGCACTGCTTCTCTGTCAGCATGGACAGGCACGGTACTCATCGCTACCTGATGGAGCGAGGACTCAGCCTGAGCTGCTGGGTCATGGTGTCTCAGGCCAAAAAGTTACCGATTCCTTGTGTAAAGCCCTTTTGATTTCACTTGAACTCTTGCCACACAAGGTCTGAGGTGGAAGCTTCTATTATTGCTGGTGCTTTTCCCATAGGGTCTGGCAGAAATAAAGAATTGAAAATTAGGCGGGATACCCAAGGCTTCTAGCTCACTCTGCACAAACTGAGTGTACTGTCTGAAGAGGGAGTGTCGGACTTTGGCGTTCTTAAATTTCCTGGCTATTGTTGATTTACATCAGATCCTTAAAGCTATTTAAACACAGTGTGTTGTTTGTATTTCCTCAGTATAAATGAGTGAAAGGGATTACATATTTCATTGAACTTTATGCATGCATTATTCTCAGAAAGACCCAAAGGGTTCTTTTGGCATCAGCATATCCATTAGGAAACTGTTGCTAACATGCATAATATGCATCAGATAGACTTTGTGGCTCCTACAGGTTTGTCATGCTGTCTTCCTTTAAACACACGCATATATACAAAATCGTATGTATATGCAGTACATATGTATATACTATATACTACTCCATAAAACTCTCCAGTCTCTCTTATAAGACACTTACTTAGGATATTAATTATCCTGCATATTTTTTCACCTGAGGAAATATTCTGTACCAAATCAGATTTGAAACATTTTTCTGCATGCTCATTTAGATTATTTTTCAATCAAGCTCACTATCAGGAACTTGTAAGAAAGAAAAAAGATCTTTCAAAGCTACCAAAATGAACTATTTGTTATATGACTACTGCCAGTGCTTACTTTTAATTAAAACTATCCTAAACACAGGAATAAAAAGTATATGAAAATAAGTATCTTCAGAGTCATTCTGTTACACTAATTCTTGCATTTCTTTGTTCTTAAGAGTGCCAGAGGCCAGTGACAATTCTGGGAGCAGTTCACAAGTATATCCCTTTTTATCAGTTCACAGTTGGTCTACACTAATGGTCTTTTTTTTTTTTTTTTTTTTTTCCAAAGTGGTGATAAAAGCACCAAGATCTGTAGCTGATAGTGGAGTTCAAAGCTTTGCATCAGTGACTGGAGATGGCAGAAGGCAGGCTGCAGCCCATAGCCACAGGGAGTTGTCCCCGCTGGTGATGGGGACACCGCTCATGCCATACCAGTGTGGCCCAGGGTCAGCCAGGAGCTCAGTCCAGCAGCACGGTCTCCAAAGCTGGGAGGGCAAACCAGAGCAAGCAGCTGGACAAGCAGAAAATATACCACAGCAAGGCTTCTTTTGACCTCTTTCTCGGTCATGTGCAAAGCTGCCTTTACCAGAAAATTCCCAGGGACAGTTCTGCATTGGCAGCATCCTCTGAACTTCCTGTGAGCAGGTTCTCCCTCTGCAGAGCCCAGACTTTGAGCTCAGCACGTCATACGTGTAGCTTAAAAATGTCCAGATCAAATTACAGGCCACTGAAACATGGCATTGACAAGGACAGCAGCACCAGACCTTTATCGCTGGTGCTGTGAATAGTGTCCTCTCTCACCGTTTGTGAGGGTTGCAGTGAAGACTATAATTTCTGGGAGCAGTTCCAATTTAAAGAGTATGGCAACCAGATTTCTAAACCCAGACTGTGCCTTTACCACTCACTGGTACCATCATTAAATCACTAAGCCTGCATGAGGCTGCGTTTCTTAAAATCAAGCCCTGTGAAATGACAAGTGAAAAAAAAAAAAGTCTAGAAACACTAACACACCTAAAATGTGGGAAAAGGCTCTATATTTCAGACATCTTTGTTCTTATACAACTTTTTTTTTTTTTCTTCATAACATAAAAATGAGATTTTCTCACCAACTAATTTAACTTTCTTTCAGGACATGCAACTAAAGTGCTGGAAATACTATAATAGTGATTCCTCACAGTCTAAAAGAAGTAGAGTCCAAGTCATTACAGAATATATCTTGCAGCTACAAGGATACTCTTTTGACTTGAAGGTGCAACAAAAATATTATTTCCCACTGAAAGACAGTGGCATAGACTAACTACTACCAGGCAGGCAAAAAATGAGTATAACCTGAATTATAAGGAAATACTCTTATTTTAAAATACACACACAGGGGTGGGGAGCTAGGGTGTACCCTTTTTTTGTAAATAAGGAAGATTTAACTTTTTCTAAATCAAACAGTTCTAATCCCTAATAATGTGTCATAGTCTAAATGTCAAAAAGTTGGGGGGGTTAAACTGATAAGTTGTCACAAGTTAAATAACCAGAGGAGGATATTAGTCAAAAATTGTTCAAACTGAAGGTTTAATATATAGTTTCTGAGAAAAAATAAAAAGAGAATGCTTGTTTCTGTAATGGGTCCTGGAGACATTCAGATATTATTTAACAGGAAGAGAGTTTTTTTCCTGGAACAGACCACAGAGCATGAGAGTGACTGAATAGGATGAAAGACTCCAATTGCAGAATCACAAGGTGGTATCTATCACTCCAACCTTTTCATTTCCCAGCCAGACATATGGCTGAACCTTGTAATTTAAATGCAGATTGTCTGTTCCAGCAGCAGGAGTGCCTGAACATCCTGGAACCAGTGTCATGTTTCAGTAGGGGTGTCAGTAACGGTTTCATGTTGCATAATTTCAAAATATTTTGTTCTGTGCCAAACTGAAGCATTTTTCATATTTTTAGAGGATGGGCTTTTTACTCCTTTAAGGAGAGAAGCTTTTAGTTTTGTTTTTCTGGGCCACCTGAAAGCTGGTTTTTCTCCTATTTACACAGTAGGAATGAATCTCCCCATTTACAGTACCGGGATGGCTGAACTTCAGAGCGCTTGGCACCTCAACCTGGACGGAGCTGCAGTGTGCACTGCACAGTGGCAAGCTTTATGTCAAGGGCCTCTTGATGCAGACATGTCATTTAGTCATGCAAATATAGGGTTTTCATTAAAAATCAAAGTAAATATGTATATGGGTATGGGTACATAGGTATTAGCACATGTAATTACTTGCCAGATTTTCTGAGGAGCAGGCATTAGGAGCAACATACGCACCTTTCAGAATGGTACTGGGACCTGGACAAAGTTCATGTGCCTAAGTAACCAGACTGCCCACACTCCAGCACTGTCTAACCCACTAAGCATTTACTCTCCAGAAACATTCTGGTCTGACATCAAATCCTTCAGAGCAAAGTTTTGAGCCAGCTCAGATGCAGGCCAGTCTAAGGAAATGCCACACATTTCTCACCTAAGATTGCCCAGACAAAATGCCCTGCCTCCACTGAAATACCCAAGGGGCCATAGCCTATTGTAGTCTGGGTCCAGTATTCAGGATCTCTGGTGATAGCCATCTCACCTTGGAAATGGGACATTTAGGCCATAGCTCCTAAACTCCAAAAGGATGCTTACGTCGTGGTGCTGGGGATATTTAGAGAGGCGGCAAGCGCTGCTGCTGCTAAAGTTAAGACACTGTGTAGGTGGCACAGAAAATGCCACATGGACGGGAGGAGAGCAGGGAAGAGAAAGCCTGACTCTATCTCAGCAGTTGCGACAAACAAGTGGAAGATGGAAACGAGATGTGCGATGTGGACATGGGACAATGATTGCTCTCCAGGAGAAGTAGGGATGCTACAGGTGGCACAGAAGGCTCTACAAGAACCTCATTTATAAAGACACAGGCTTCCCCAAAGGCCCAGTAAAGGTACTGCCCAACAGGTACTTGTTCTCAAGTCACAAATGTGCCAGTAACCAGTTCACAGGCCCAAACACTGGCATGTGGTTAGCCACCTAGCTAAATTGTTAGTGTGGTCTCTGGCACCATTTTGGCAATTGTCGCCAGGGTTAAGACCACATCAGGTCTACGAGTGATGTGAAAAATACAGGTGTTGGCATGGCAAGGATGAGGAAGCCCCAGCAGCTGGGACTCATCTCCTAAGAGAAGGAGAAATGCCCTAAATGGCTACTTTTAAGACTGGAAGTTAGCAGCAAATTATGATGTGGGACGTGGGGGAAGTGACTGGAGAACAGTGCAGTATGACAGAACAGGATTCACCCAGAGTACTGCAGAGGAAACCACACTACACAGCTGACCTTCATAACCTTTGTATTATGAAATGGTGGCCAGAGGGAATATAAGCACACTCCAAGCATGCCTTGATGGAATACCTTTAGCTCGTATGCCCAAACAATGTAACTTCTGTTTTAACTCATGGGTAGTGAGTTAATTAATTTAGGTAGAACTGAAGCAAATGGGACATACCCCAGCATAAGAAACATTCAAGTTACAGTAAATTTATGCGCAAAAGGTCTGCAAAAAGATGTCTCTCAGGTAGTTTGTTACCACATTT
The DNA here is from genome assembly GCF_013377495.2 of Cygnus atratus. Taxonomy (NCBI): domain Eukaryota; kingdom Metazoa; phylum Chordata; class Aves; order Anseriformes; family Anatidae; genus Cygnus; species Cygnus atratus. Next base: position 165,221,097 of record NC_066362.1, read on the forward strand.
ATTATCTAGAATAGTGTATGTGGTGCTGTGGAGGGCAGTTGCATATGTAGAGAATTTACATCCTTAAGAGACACACGGAAAAGAAATGACACATGGAGAAGCCCATAAAAACTCATTTCAAAAACTTGTTGCATTGCCTTCATAAAGGTTTGTTGATCCTTCTTCCACTGCTTGCTAGGAGAGCTAAATTTCTTTCTTCCTAAAAACTTGCATGCAGACTCATTAGTAAGCAAAACTAGAGACGTAAGCAAATCTGGAGACAAAAACAAGAAAGAGGAAAAAGGACAATGTAGTCCTTCTGGGGGACATTACTGTTCTTCCCACTGAATCTCCAAATGTGTCTTTAGCAAAATGGATTCAATAGGTTAGGAATCAGGGAGTGTTTCCACATATTTTGCTACTCATTAGCAACTGGTAGGAAAGAGAATGGATCAACATTTGACAGCCTTCTTTCACAAGCATAATCTTAAAATCTCTGTGTTTTAGAGAGTTTGACATGCTCATTCTCCAGCTCTCTGGCTTTTAGGTATGTTGTTGCATATTTTGGTTTAAAATACCAACAAGAAAATCATCACTTTTTGTGTTTTGTAGGCTTCGATCCTTTGAAAATCTAATTTAATGAATTCTGCCTTTTGCCTCTCACCTAAATAAACAGTCTTAAAAAAAAATGCCATCAACAACATTAACAAATGTCCTGTCTGTGAGCACAATTAGTAAGAAAATGGCCTTAGTGGTTTTTAGCCTGCAGACACCCTGTGGAACTCCACAACCATAGATTCTAATTAAGGGATTGACTTTTCAAGAAAGATTAAAATAACTAAATGCATTTAGCTTTGCTAAACAATGATGGGGAGGGAATAGGAGAACCCTCAGAAACAATAAGAAGATTGCAAACACCAACAATGGACAAGAGCTGTTTAAAGGAAGAAAAAAATGCTGGCTTAAGCAGCAAGAATAACAAGGATTAATAAATGCATAAAATAGAATAAATATGTTCAATATTGATTATCGGTATTCTTATTGTAGCACTACTTTTGAATGAACACAGTGATGTTACTTGTAAAGGAAAGATTTATTCATAACCGAGGAAAATGGAAGGAATCTAATTACCTTGTTAGCTCTGCCAAATGTAACATCTACTTTCACGTAACCAGGGAGAGGCTGTACTGCTGTACATCCCCTTCACCGTGAAAATGTTTGCAGTTCTGCAAGTGTTTGCTTTTTAGGCAGCTTTTGTAGAAATAGCAATCAGAAATAACATTTATAGAACTGCAAACCTTCAAAGGAGTAAAGGTGGAGCCACCACCTTCCTACTGCAGATAGAGAAAGAAGAATGATCAGGAAAGCAGTGTATGGTGTGCCTGCTGTTTTGCACTACATCCAGGAGTAGGAAGTGCTCTGAAGCAGATCCTTTGCTCTAATGATGGGATTGCTTTTTCAGGTGTTTAAATAAGCTTGGTGGAAAAGACAGATACAAAGATGAAGCAACCTCCACTCCGAATAGTCTGTGACCGCTATTCAATCCTGCTGCAGTGACTTCTCCTACTTGTTTCAGAGAAAGACACATCTTAGGGTTAGAATTCTTGACTGACTCCAAACCCTCCATGAAAATGTAGATTTATTTCATATTCAAAAGGCCAAGGTCAGCGTTATCATACATTGTTAGGTTATCAAGATTTAGGGTCTGGCAGAAGTCTGGCTGCAGTAAATGCTATCGCTAAAAACTCTCTTAAAAAACACTGTAGTGCAACCCATCACGTTTTCTAGGTTTTGATAGTGTTATTGTATGCTACAGTTGTTGAAAGAAGTGTGGTCTTCGAATTAACCTGGACTGTTTCCATTAAAGCTCTTGCAGAAAAGCATAAACACTTCCACTGATGTCTTTGGATACAGAGATGGATACGGTGCCAACTGTCAGTTCCATGTGTCCAGACTCAGAGGTGAATCCAACAAGGCTTTGAGATTGCCTTCTCCCTTGGTCACCCAGGGACAGTTTCTGATGGTCTCTTTTTTGCTTCTTTTCAAGGAGCAAAGCATCACTTTTGCCCCTGCTAACACTGAATGCCCTGTCCTCCTCTGTGTGAGAGCTCGCCAGGTGCACATCTTCTCTCCAGTGCCTGATGTCAATACAGCAGGGGACAGGTAAGATTTCATGTCATTCTAATGTAAAGTTTTTATCAACTTTTGCCGGCAGTTATTCAAACAGAAAGAGATCTGGGGATTCTTTTTTTGTTCCACTATAGAGCATGAATGCAAGCATAGCATTACAGCACCTACCATGCAATTGTGCTGGCATGTGATGGCAATGTTTCCAAATAGCCTATCCCACAACAAAAGGTCGGCAAGTAACCACTCAGACGTACACAATGACAGACTTCCTTTCTACCTGACATGCAATCTGCTCAGAAAATGAAGATAAAAATTACTAAGTACATTTGTAAAACATAGAGTGAGAGGTGTGTGTACAAAACCAATTAAGGAAAGAATTGCTTTTTGCTGCTTTTTTCCTGGTGCACTCTTTTGGAAATTTACCTCCATATACTAATTAGCCTCTAGGTGACTTTATGTAAATTAGATGGCAGTGTTGCTGTGGTAGTGTAAATGACTTAAAGTGATATAAAGTGCTTTAAAGGTAGCCAACTACGTTTCTTTTTAGTGTATTACACTATAAGACGTAGAAATGATCAGGCTCTCTTGGAAGGAGAGGTAGATGAGATGGAGGAGAAGAGGTGAAAAGTGATGTGAAAGATACCGGGAAGATACACGAGTTCATGGGCCATGTCCCCTGCTGGGTCCTGGGATAAACATGACCAGGACCACCAGCTCAATGCAGCTGTTCAAATTGACATCACCTCAGAACCTGGTCTCATACACTGAAAATAGATATTAGGGATATTAACTGGGGACCTAGTACCATTGGTGGTGGTGGAGAATTAATTTCGGTAACCTCAGCCAGGGAGTATCACTTAGGGAAGCAGGTGATCCATTTCTCTTATGATGGCATGCTGTGCAATTAGTTTTCTATTTTTTTTTCTAATTTTTATTTTTTTTCTAATTTTCTGACACATGGGGATGACAATTTTGTTTTTGTGTGTGGGAAATTTAACTAAGGGGACAGTGTCTGGGTTTATAAAGATTCGTTTTTATTTCTAAAAGATCTGAGGGAAGAATTAGCCTTGGGGACCTGGTGTTGCCCACAAATACCCAAAGTATTTTGGACAGCAAGGACATGGGGAATGACCAAATCAATGTCAAGAGAGCCAGAAGCCACAAGGAAGCAAAATGCGCTTCTCAGTATTTTCTGAAGTATGTGGCACAACAAGATATCTGGCAATGAAAATTAAATTTATAAATCTGTTTTAGGATGGGATGAATCAGACCCTAGAGATGAGTATCTTTCCCCATTAGAGAGGGGGTAAGGGTGTTTGGTCCCGATGTAAATACCTACAGTCCACATTTAGTCTGAAATATCCCAGTCCCTCAGGCAAGCACATCTAATGTACGGAACTATGCTGGAAGATAAGGGAGGTAGGGGATACATCACCTCCATGCCCACTGTATGTTATTATTATTGATAACATATATTAAAGCATCGTACATTAAAATGTGCTTATTACATACTGTATTATATGCCACGCATATATTATTGTTGGAATACCAACACATCACTTTGAGATGTGAGCTGATTCAGCCCATAGCTAGGGTGCTCAACTTGTGGAGAGAGTACCTGGCTGTGAATCGCAATCCTATAAAGCTGTTTGCTTGCAGCCCACGCTTAGGCACTTTAAGTCCTGAGATGAGAGAGATGCTACTATATAACTGTTTTCTGTCATTCTTCTTGGTTAGTTTAAGAGGCTTCCTGCTCGGTACTCTGGCTGTTGTGAATCTGAGGCACCTAATTCTCCCCATGATATATACAGAATTGATATTTCACACTGCATGTTATGAATTCAGTACCAGGAGCCTACAAGTTATATGTGGGGAAACTCAGTATTGTCATGTTGTTTGTAGATGCAAAGCCAGGTGTCTGAAAGTTAAGCACAGTAGCAGCTAGCCTGTAGGCTTGCAAATTTTGCTGGATTTAGCCTGTCGTCTGTGAAACACGGAAGCATTTGGAGCAGTGCCAAATAACTGTCTGGTTCACTGTCTATATCGAAGGGTGAATTCTCGCACTGAGATTTACTTCGAGACAGTCTGGGGGAAAAGAAAAAAGAGGAGGGGATATTCAGAAATATTAAGGGAAAATTATGTCATCAATTCTATCATAATAGCATTACGCAAAGCTCTATAATGCTATTAGATGCATGAGTTTTTTGTATGATGGGGTGGCAGGTGTGGTTATAGCTGTGATGATGATGAGGGAAATAGGCAGCAGTTTCCTCCTTGGGTCATCCTGATCACTGAAGTCTCCCCATTTACACTACTGGGAGAGCAACCTGCTCCACCCACTCTTTCCTTAAGAAACCGCTTCCCTAATGAAGTGGGAATACATAAAATTCTGGAAGTTGGTGAGGAAATTTTGAAGATGCAGCCTCCCTTTGCTGCTGTCTGCCTCCCTTTTGCTGAGAAGAAATGTTGAGTCTGCAGCACCTCAACACAGAGAAGCCCCTGGCTCTGCAATGCACTTCCAAACCTCCGCCCACCAGAGCCTGCATTTCTTCATGTCTTGGTGGCACAGGCAGGTTCCCTCCTGGCTCCAGTGCTTGGACAGGAGTGAGGAGGAGGAGTGGAGGTCCTGGACGCTGGGGCTGTGGGGTGTGTTGCAAGCAGCCCGGGGCTGTCCAGCTTCAGTGTAACTTTGCACTGTTACATAAGACAGACAAAAGATGTGGTAGCAGAAGAGGGGCACTCCTGATTATGTTTTAAAAATGACAAGAAAGCGTGCTCAAGAGAAAACACGTAGCAGACTGAAGGAAAAGGACGAAGCTGCCTTTTCTCTCTACCCCACGGCTGGCCTCATGCTCCGGTGTGTTTCCATGGAGGCTGTTGCTGTCACTGCATGGCTCATGCTGGAGTGTCACATTGGATGGGAGCCAGCTCAACAAGAAAAATAAAGTGAGTTTTTAAGAGGTAACGTGGTAAATGTTCTCAGTCTGGCTACCAATATGTGCTGTCTAGCCTGAGGCGCGCAGCACATATGGGTGAAGCTACTGAAGTTTGGTACTTTTAACTTCTCAAGTCAATTATTACAAAACCAAAAGATACACATTAGACTAATTGAGAGGGGGGGAAAAAAAAAAAAAGAAAAAAAAAGGTAGGTAAGGAAAGGCAAGGCCTAGCGGTCTGATCTCTACAGACTGTCACCAGCGATTTCTGAATTCTTATTCCAGTGCTTACAGGCTTTTCCACATACCGGGGGATTTTCCCTGCTGATCAGGCACAGGCAGAGCAGGCAGCTGTTCGCAGCAGCAGACTGGGTTGCAGAGAAGCCCAGCCAGGCTGATGGTGCCCAGGCAGGTGACGGTGTCCAGGGCAGTGGCAGATGCTGGCATTTGGGCCACCTGCTTCGGGCAGCTGCACTGGTGCCGCTGCCCTCCCTCTCTCCCAGCAGCGGCCTGGCTCCAGCTCCTCCTTCTGTGCTGGAAATTCAATTTTACCTCCACTGCTGAGGCTTGGATGAGCTCTGATGTTAGGTGCTCTGTTGAGAATTTGACCTGCCCTCCTGAGGCTCCGTTAGAAAGAGCAACTTTAAAATCAGGATATAGGTGATGTCTGCTCTTGGGAAATCTGCTCTTCTCTCACTTAGGGTCTTTCAAGGCACTTCAGCAGTCATTTCACGGTATGCCCCTGGGCTTCTGGGACAGCATCACAACCTCCTTCTCTTTCTCCCATCTGTCAGCTCAGTAGTGACAATAGGGCAGACTGGAGTTCCTTTCAGCTCATTCGATTTCTATGGCTAGCATTTGCCAAGTGTTCAACCGTTTGTAGAAATCATGTCATCAGTTGTCATTAGATCATTAGAAAGAGTATTGATAACTGGTATTTTCTGAGCTGTGCAGCCACTCAAATTCATTCTCTTAGTTTAAAAAAAAAAAAAAAGTGATGTTAAGTAAGAAATTGCAACAAAAAGATGCTTAGGTTTTTCAGCTGTTAGATTGATACTCAGTGGCACAATGATTAATAATCTGTGAAATTCCCTGTTTAAAAAAATTATTACACAACCCACCCCAAAAATTTATTCATCTGACATGTAATATGTACAACCGAGTCCAGATGAAGCCTCTCAATGCTTGTGAGCCGTCAACCTTTAATCCAGAAAGCATAAAATCCAGAAAGCTCCATGATAATTGATATGTATTATGCCAAGGTACAACAGCAGGCATTGCAAGCCCAGCTAATGAAGCAGAGGTGTTGAAAAGAAGTATTTTCCCTGTGTCCCAATTCCATTATGATTCCGCATCTTTTCCATTCTTGAGGCTGGGCAAGTATCGTCAGAATCCAAGAGATTCTGGTACTGGAAAAGCTACGTTGTGTGGCCTTGAAATCAAACAAAAGTTATCAACATGAATGTCTAAGTTATACAAGAATGTGTCTGCAAAACAGGGTGAAATATGGGAATGGAGGAATGCTGTCTGAGTAAAGAAAAAGCACCTAAGTGCTTATTTGCTTGGAGATTTATTCTGTTGTAATTTATTTATTACCTCCACGGAGAACAAAGAACTCTTCTGAATTAAAAACAACTGGGAAAAAATAAAACACATATGGCAAAACATTTATGGCAAAACATAACTTCTTGAAAATATTTGTTATACCTAACACCTGACAAGAAAAGCATAGAAGATTGTTATGATAATATCAGCAAAGAAGACATCCCAGGTGTGTTTGGCTGCCTACTAAGTAGGAAATCAGATAGGTTTGAGGCACACAGCTGAATGTGCTCCATTGCTACCCTGTCTGCAGAACACTTCTCAGTCAAATGTGCAAAACCCAAGCACTTCTGCAACATTTCTTCCAGCTTTGAGCCTGGAAAGGTCCCCCGATGCAGAACTTCCTTTGTAGGCTGTTACCTGTTACAGGGAACAAATTAGACGTGGCTGATTTTGCAGAGAACCTGTGGAATGCAACATCTCTAGGAGCCACAAAGAATGCAACATGGTGGGAGCTTCAGGGAAAATTTCCAAAGATTGTCCCATGCCAAGTCGCTACCGTACCAAAAGAGATGTAGTGACTTTAATGCTCATATGGGAATACAGTATGTCTCTCTTTATAAAACACTGTCTAAAAGATCACCATTTTTTTTTTGTCTCCTGAACAACCAAACAACACAGTATTCAATACGGTGAGCTGAGATAATGGAATTGAACACAAAGCTTAGAACGATGTAAGAAGTTTTCTCAGAGTGCTTTTTAAGTCCATCAACTCAGCTGCAAACTATGGAGTTTTGAAGGGAAGATCCAGAGCAACCCATTCCATTCCTAGGCTTGGAATTGACATGGTGTCCAGAGCCAGGAAGTGCTTTTCTCCAGTTCTTTTTTCTTACAAAAATACTAACCAAACGTTGAAGAGCTAAAAAACAAACAAACAAACAAACAAACAAACAAAAAACACAGTATCTTCTCTCCCAGAACATGTTCCTTGATGACTTCCTACTCCCCATTACCTTCTGCCAATGTCAGATTACACTAAGTAAGAAACTGTCCCTCCTGTTGTTCTAGAGGTAGTCTCTTAAATAAGATAATAATGCTTTAATGGCTCTTGCTAAAAGAAGGCAACTTTCAAAAAATAAAAAATAAAATAGTGCATGATCTCAATCCAAGGTTATATAAAGGGCACACAGCTTTTAGACCAAGGGAGTAGAGCTTTAATATTACATAGCCCCACTTTCCTAGAATATGTATCTTGGCAACATTGCTAATCTAAATCTGGCAAATTTAATATTTTGATCTCTATCCCTGGAGAAAAACATACACCTATTATATTAGATTATAATTTTCCTCTTCTGTGCAGTGTAGCTGAACTACTCTCCACTATGCCCTTTATTATATCAGAGAGGTTGTATAGTATACACTAAGACTGCCATTTATGCAGTGACCTAGGTGTTTGTTTTTTTTAGGAGAGTGGGCTGAAGGAAAGGATTCCCTGATCGTCTGTCTAAGAGCAAACAACTGGTTTATACAAAGTACAGGAAAACACAAATGTTGCTCACATTATGAAGCTCTGATTTTCATACCTGAGGAATATTACTGTCAATGTTTCAGTGAGTCATGTGAGATATGGTAATGTCACTTGTGAGTCATGCTTCTGTGTTTCAAATTGGCCATTTTGGTTAATGGCCACCTAGAAGTTGACTGTAAGATACCCTAGCATTCGATGTTACAGGCCCATACATATCGATACGCTTTATAACTAGATTTAAAGAAACAGAAGCTGATGTCCTTGCAGCAAACAATTTGCAATCTAAAGCTTGATGACCATGGCTCTCAAAAAGAGGGGCAAGCACCATTTATTTGTGTTGAGCCTTACACCAATTTGGGCATACAAGGAGCTGAAGAAGTACTTGGCAGAGGATCACAGGCTGGATTGCGAGACAGCAACCATATCCGAAAGGCTGATGAATCTGCTGATGTGGTCAATTCCTTGGAAGAAAAAAAAAACAAAAAACAAAAAACAAAAAAACACATTTACGTGCCTTTATACAAAAGGGAAGGCTTGTGAAAGAAATTAGCAACACAATCCCTCAACTGCAGGTATTTGAATTGATTACCTGTCAACCCAAAGGTTTCCCCAAGTTCAGCAAATGAACACAATCTGTCTTCTAAAATATATCATGTAATTTGTTAAAGCTTTTTGTCTAACCATGCATCCCAAATAAAAAAGCACTTAGTTTTTGGTTTGGGTAGTAAGATTGACTTTTTTTTTCCCATTTATTTGATTTTTTTAAGTTAAAACATTAAATAAAAACTGTAATGGAATAAACAATAGGTAACTTAAGAATGATTTTTTTATAACTGGTGTTAATTTAAATAACAATATCTCTCAATATTCAGCACATTGCTGATTTATTTCAGATGTATCTTTATTTGTTTCAGGCTTGCATTTTTAAAATATGCTATTGATTTTCTGTTTTCTTTTGTTCTGAGGTTCCAGTGTGCTCTCTGCTGGTGATGCCATTCCCCATTTTGAAAAACGAATGATTCTTTACTAGTTAAATAAAATAAAATAAAAAAAGGCAAGACAAAGCTAAACGTAGAAGTTGCTAAACTGTTTTCAAGAATATTTATTTGGCTATTTGCTGGATTAGGATCTAGGATGAAATGCAAATAGGACAATGAATACTGGGGAAAAATGATGAAAACACTGTATCAGTGGAGGGCTGATATAGGAGAGGCAAGAGGCTGAGGAACATGATGTAGAGATTTTATCAGACCTTCTCTTTGATAAGTTTTAGGAAACTCCTTTAAAGGAAAAAGAGCTATAGGAAGACTGAAAATAACCATCTGGGATTGTAAGTGGTGGCACTCAGTAACAATGAATTAGTAATACTGGTCTGCAGACAATATGGCAGACCTGGAAAAGGATTAGGGAAAAAAAGTCTTTCACTTGTTTACACAAGTAAACATAACTGTTGGGCCTGTGAAAAAGCAAATAACCAAAAATGTTCCACTGGCTGATTTGTTCTGGCTTCCAACATCATGTTTTTCTATTTTTAGAACTGAATAGAGCAAGGCACTTGAAAAAAAAATGTTGCTCTTTCAAAATTTAAGACTCTTGTTTCTGAAAAAATGGCATGCTAAGAAGTCCTATTGGTTAATAGGAAAATTAAAAGTCTTTCTCTAAAAGTGGAAAAAAAAAAAAAAAAGGAAATCTGTAGAAACACTAAATGTTTTCAAAGTATTCCTGTGTTAAAAATTTAAGCCAGTACATTTTTAAGCAGACGACGAATGCTCAGCTTTGTTAATCTACAGAAGAATGGAAACAGAGGGGTCAGGTATATGGAGTGAGCCAAAATGGTGATTTAGTACGACAGCTTTTCCATAAAAGTATGTGATTGAGAACTACATTTCTCTATAAATCTGTGATATACATCAAATACTAATGTGTAATATCCCTACTTCTATATCAATCTATTGATATATAATCATGTAATACATTTCTCCCATGAATGTAGCTACATATTTTTGCTTTAGAAACTGCCCTGCAAATTCATGCATACGGGTAATAGTTCTCGGTAGCAGGCAACAGACCATGCAAACAGCCACCATAGCACATAATGAAGCGCATGGAGAACAAATTTTATCACCAAACGTCAGTCAGGCAACTTCTCTTCTAGATGGTTTCCTTAGATATATTAGATAAATGAATAAAATATTTCTTAAGTGTGATAAAATAAATATTGATGTGTTAAAATATTTTATCTGAAATCCAATGGAAATGAGCTTCGTCTGCTTCTCAGGGCACAGCCAGGTGCGTAACATGATGTTTCTCTGTTACACACCTTATCACACTGTCTACATGCAATCTTCTTCCCACTACGACCATTCATTTTTCATGTGCCAAGTATTCATTAATCCTTTAACCCCGGTAGGTGAAAACCAGTTTTTCTCTGCAGAACACTCAAGGCTGGGAAATCATCGCTCCCTGTTCCAAGTGGTTAAGAAGGATGAATGCTAACGCTCGTGTTTTTTTATTGATAAATCTGAATACAAGCTACAAATCTACCAAGGGAGTGTTTCCAGCACAGTTCTATAGTAGCCTACTTCCTACGGGATTGCATATTTTATCTTTTAAAACATGGTGTTACAATGTTAACTTTTGACTTGGGTAAAATCTTCTGAAAACTAATGAATCACATATGTAATCTCTGGTGAGCTTGTGGAGCTGGCTCTATACGTGAAGTAGTAATATAAGGAAATATGTTGTTCAGGTCATTAGACTATATTTTAACTCCGTGCTCAGTTTTCTCCAAAGGAAATGACTGCACTAGAGACAAAATAATAGCAAATCACACCTAATCTCCTTTATAGCTTGCAGAGACGTATATTTATATACACTGCTAGGTGGACTTCTGTTTATATCCGTTTTAACATTTCTTATTTGCTATTCTGTCTTTTTTAACCTTGTGAAAATCAAGATAAGATGCAGGGAGAAATAGTGAGGGGGTTACGTTACCTAAACCGTTCCAGCCAAAAGGCGGCCGAGGACCATTTATAGGTCAGCGAAGGGGAGAACGCACGAAGCGGTGCATGAATGTATTTCAGGCAGTTGGCATGAAACACGCTAAGGGAGCAGACTTTGGTTCTGGTTCCTCAGGCTTCCTGAGCAACTACTGGGGAAAGCAGCAAACATGAGTTTGTATTTACCGAAGGCAATAGCATTTAAGCAGTAATTATTTACCTCAGCTCAGCCTGGTTTTCTGTGTAAATATGCACACCCTCCAGACTTTTACAAACACGCTCACGCAGCAGGCCCATCTACTGGACAAAGAGTCACTCTTCTCATATTTAATTCGCCCAGCTACTGCTATGAAAGCTTCAGAGGTTACAGTCAGGGATCTGCTGAAGCTGTTGAGCCATGCTTGAATGCGAGCGGGTCTCGCAGCAAACTTTCCATTTTTGACATGCTTTGACCCTGCTGAAGGCCAGGGCCCAGCATGGCACCCTGACAATCGTGAAGGCCACCAAGCTTCCTGAAACTGACTTCCACACACTGCTCAGAAACCATCTTAGCAGCCGGGGCTGGTCACAGCTCACCTGTGCCCTGGCCATGCTCTATTTCCTCCCTGCAACAGGAGGCAGAAAACAGCCGCATTGGCCTCACGTTATTAACAAGACTCTCAGACCCAAGGAAATCCCTAGGGAACCAGTTAGGCCCGCTCAGTAGCTCTGACACTGGACAAACACGGGCCAGGGTGTTTCCACCAAAACATTTCGCTGCATAAGCATTCATTTGTAAGAACACTTTTGAGAAGAGATAGGGATTTACTTCTCAAAGTTTAAAGACAGAACCTCAGGATTTACGTATTTCGTTTCCTATCAGGTTTAGAATAATTATTTCAAAACAGAATGGAGAGTTTTTCACAGAGTTTAATATTTTGGAAGGCTTCTTTCTCTGTGTGCTGTTACTTAAAGCCTTTGTGACCCAGCAGGCCCTATGCGGGCCAGTCTTCCCCTGAAGGAATCCCTCAGCCAGCCGAGGTGCAGCTCAGCCCTACACAGTGACCTCCACGAAAAAGAAACAACCCCAAAAACAACCAAAAAAAAACCAACCACCAAACAAACCCAGCAACCCACCTTCACAGGCTTCTCACAAGCCTCAGCGTTAAAAATAAAAGGAGCGGGAGGGGAAGGCTGGCAGGGCTGAGCCCGCCAGGTACCCAGGCAGGGCTCTGCCCCCCTCTCTCCATCTCCCCGTGCTCCCCCCTCAGCGTCCCGGGGCGTTCCCGTCGCCACCCCCGGTGCCGAGGCGCGGCCCCTTTCCCCCCACCGGAGCCCGGCCGCCGATGGGGGCGCTCCGCCCGCCGCCCAGCACAGCGGGGCCGGGCCCGGCGGCTCGGCGGGGCCTTTGTGTGTGAGGGGAGCGGCGGCGGCTGCCGCCCCGGTGCGGCGGCGGTGGGCGAGGCGAGGCGAGGCGAGGCGGCGCCGGGAGCCTCCACCCCCGGGCCGCCCTGCCCGCGGCTCCTCATGTGACGCGGGTAAGTCGGCGGCCAGCGCCGCGCTTCCCCCCGCTGCTGCTGCCCCCATTCATTTCCCCGCAGCGGCGGCCGGCCGCCGGGGAGAGCCTCTGCCCCGGCCCCCGGGAGAGAAGGGGGGACGGGCAGACGGAGCCTGGCGGACAGACGGACAGACAGAGCCGGGGGGACCCCGAGTCGGGGGAAGGAGGCGGCTGCTCTGCGGCTCCTGCTCAGGTCTGTGCCGATTCCGTTTCTTATCAGAATAAACAGAACGTGCGCTTTATGATTATTTTTGATTATTATTTTTTCTTGTTGCCGTCCCAGTCAGCTTTCTTTAAAAAAAAAAATAACCGCTCGTACGAAGTGAAATCGCTAAAGAACATAAATAAAAAGGGATTTATTGGGGGTTGGGGGGTGCCGATCGGAGCGGGGCGGAGGCGGCAGCGGGGCCGCGGGGTCAGCGGCTGACGGCCGGGGGGGGCTGCGGCGGCCGTTGGCGGCCGGTAACGGCCCTACCGGACCGGGGGGCCGCCCGCCCCAACTTTTCCTCAACTTTCCTGCTGGAGGGGAGAGGGGACACCCGCACACAATAATAATAATAATTAAAAAAAGGGTGGCGGGGGGGGGGGGGAGGCGCCGAGCCCTTTGTGCTGCCCTTCTGCCACCGGGACCGGGGTGTGTGTGGGGGGGGGTTACGCGCACCCCTGTTACCTACGCTCACCCTTATTACCCGTCACTAAATAAATACACGCCTGAAGAGCCACGCTGAGCCGTCAGCTGGCGGCGAGGGGGAGCGGAGGGCTGTATTTACATTAAAAGCATGTGCACGGGGCGCCGGGGCGGGGGGGGGGAGGGACGCGGCCGGGGCTGCCCGCCGCCGGCACCGGGGGGCACCGGCAGCGCTTGGTCTTTGCTTATAGGATCCCTATAAATATATACATTACATATTTTTTTATTTATTTTTTTCTCCTTCTGGCGGGGGTGTGATAGCCGGCGAGCAGCCTTTGCAGACCTTTCCGCGGTGGTCGCTTTTGACAGCGCACCGAAACCTGCTCGCGTATGTGTATATATATATAAATATAAATAAATAAAATCCCAGATATGTTACGTACTCAGGAGCAGAGCTGCTCGATGCGAGGTGCCGAGGATAAGTTTGCTTACATCATGGTTTAGCTCAAGCCTGTTAAATTCTGCTAGCCTTTGGCAGCCCCTGTATAAGTAAGTAAACCTTTTTTTTTTTTTTTCCACCGTTTTCTGGTATTCTCCTGTTTTACCATCATAAATAAGCGATATTCTTCTTTCTATGCATTTTTTTTCCCTTTTCATCTCCCGTCTTGTCTTGCCGCGGCAGGTAGCCGCGCACGGTTGGCGGCAACTTGGCGGGGCTGCCTCTCGCCGCCCTGGCATCTGGGCTCCATTTTCTGGCCGCCGGTCGGTGCCAGCCCCGAGGCGGGTGGCAGCGGCGGGCCGGGCCGGGCCGCCGGCACCATTTCCCTCACGCCGCCGGGCCGCGGCTCTCCTTCCATTTTCGCCTCCTCTTCCGAAGGGGAGACGCGAAAATCCCTCGCTGATGGGACGCGAGCAACTTGAAGCCACTGGCTGCGCGCCTGACATCGCAAGAAGCGGAGCCCCCCGGTCCCCCCAGCCCTGGACATCACCCTCGGGGCCGTTCCTTCTCTCCCCTTTCCCTCTCCCTCCATGGATTGAAGGAGCTGGAGAAACACTTCCCCCCCCCCCCCCCCCCCCCCCCCCCCCCCCCCCCCAGCCAACCTTTTCCTTAGGTTACAGGCAGCTTCACGAGGTGGCTTGTATTTATTTATTTGTTTTTTCCTTGTACCTTCTCAGTTCATGGAGTTGTGAATAGCGTTTAAAGAGGGCTGTGGAAAAAAAAATCCTGTTTTCTCTGCGGTTGCCCGGCTGTGGGGAGGACGTAGGAGATACGCCGAGGGGCGTTAGAGGAATGATTGCGTGTGCGCTGGAGGGGCTGAAAGGAGTTTGGGATTTGGGAGGTGCTGTTTGGTTTCTGCTTCTGATAATGAAGCAATATCAGACATGTAAAAAGGGGGATGGGAGATGAGGTGTTACTTTTTTTTTTTTTAACATATGTATCTATTTCCTCATCAATACTTAGTGACAATATTTCCAGGCTTACCCCTCTCTTGTAGAAAATCCTGTAGAAAAAGATGCTGAAAAGATCCCTAAGATCCCAAGAGAGACCAGAAGAATGTTTGTAACGACTTTGAAAAATAAACTTTAAGATTCCAGGACAGGCTAATCATGTGGTCCTCTGCCAGGTATTTCTGTCGGGATTGTCTGGATCTGACTGTGTGATCTGAGCTTCACTTCTGGAGAGAGATTTAAATATTGCAGGGTTGAACTAGTTCTTCTGCCATGAAGTGGTAGAAGGGCTTAGGCTGCAGGCCCGTGTTGTAGGAATCAACTTTCTGTTCAGTCTCAAGTCCACAGACCAACACGGTGCATGACTGTACCTGCCGAAATTAAATAGAAATACGGACCGTACTTCTTCAGCAAAATGTGCAATGTCTCTCTTAGATATTCAGGATGCTCTTGACCGCACCATGGTGTTGCAGAAGTCCTCTGAAATTGTGTGGTTGTTTTGGCACTTAGGGTGTCCTGTTGTTTAGATTTTGGGCAGGCATCTGTGTGACCTGAGTAGCTTATCAAACAAAGGGAAGGCGTGTGCCTTTTCTAATCACTGGGTGAGCAGTGCCTGCTGACGCTAGCCTTTCTGATGTTACAGTGCTGCGGTCTTCAAGCTTCAGGTCACTGGGTCCACTCCATGAGCTTCCCGCCACCACTGGCACCACCTTCCAGGATGGCCAACCTCCTAGTGTGTTTCTTAAGGAAATAAGTGTCATTTGTGTTGTGTAACAGGTCTGTTTGGTTCAAGATGGGTTTTGACCAAGCCTTTGCTCAACTAAAAGATACAGACGCCTTATTCAGGGTCTCGTATTAATGAAGCTGGGGAAATACTCATTTTCCCTGAAGTATTCCGTTTGTGGCTTTTGAAGAATTGTGTCTTGGTTTATTTTGTTGGGAGATGGTTGTGGTTTCCCTTTCCTTGACTTAAATATAAAGAGAAATAAAAACCCAAATTTCTCAAAATGGAAATTTCAATTTTAGAAAAGCTGAGATGGATGCGGCACTGAGACTTTGACCTTCTCAGCTCCTGACTGGTGGTTGTTTACTACAGCTGCAGCTGTGCGTCTTTGAAAGAGGAGGAGCTGCAAACACAAGCATGCTCACTTTCCCCAGCTAACAAGAAAACATATACAGAGGCATGATGTTGAAAAGTGAGATGTAAAGAAAAGTATTAAGCCACGTTTGGGTTTTCCTTTACTTTTGTGCAGGGTATGCTGTGTATCTGAAAGATGAATTTGGGGTCTTGAAAGTGCAAACTTGAAAGCATGAAATGACTACACTTCCTATGCAGTGAAATTTATTTTTTTTAATGAAAAATATGCTTATGGTAGAAAACAGAAATGCTTTTATGCTGTAGTACTAAAGACACTTTTAACAGTGTTAGTCAATCAAAAGCTCCATGTAGCCTTACCCTGTGAGAACGCGCTGTTCAACTACTGAACTTTAGACAGACCTCCTGTTTCAGCTAAATGATTTTTTGTTTTAAGTCAGTAGTAAATGTGAAAATAAATGAGCAGCAAGAGTTATTTTCAAGGATTTAGTGTCACCGTGATAGCTGTACGCCTAGCTATAAACCAAAGCTACGTTGACAAACTTGACTAGAGCATTGGCTAGACCTAGTACATGCATGTAATCCAGTTGTGAAAGTGGGTAAAATTGGACCAATGTGAGGAAAATTGTGTGGTCTCTTTTGGGTTATGATAAAACTGTGCTGGTGCTTTTGCATTTGCATTTGGAAGCCTTTTCCTGTGTCAAAGACCTGTTTAGATTTGGTACCCTAAAATGTATGAACTTTCTCATACTTTCTTGAAGTTTGGTGTGACTGGTTTAAGTTTACTTTGAATCCGTGTTTTTGTGTTTGCTCCCATGCAGTAACTGTAATATAAAAACAGTAGAGTATTCTTTAATTAGTTTTATATACCATTTGGTGGCACAGAATTCTTGAAAGAATACTGAGAGGCAGAAGGAAGAGAAAAATCAAGGTGGCTTTGCCAAGAAGTCAGTATATTTACACTGCATATAACACTGCGCTTGTGTGGACTTCTGTGTTCTTGATTCCAGTGTACAACCTCTTGGTATTTTTCAGAAAGCATAATCTGGACTTTGGTCTAAACCAAAAACTATAATATAAGAATATTTTGCAGCAGACATAAATGCAAAATATAATGTGATTTGAATTGAGATGTCTTTAAATTATGGCTATGCCTTCATCATGTAACTATTTCTCTCTCATTTCCTGTATTTTTGGGCAGGGATGGTGGCATAAACCATCCCAGTGTTGCTCAACTGAAATATATATGGTAAAACTTGGCTCAGGAGTGAATATATGGACTCATTTAAAATGCTTTCAAGGACTGCAGTTGGCACAGGCCAGTGTGTACACGTGTATGCTTATTTAAGAGAAGCTGTCAGCTTGCTGTGCTCCCTCTTTGCAACATTACAGGGTGGAGAGGACTCTGAAGTCAAGCTTGGCCCACCAGTTGCTACAGGAGGCCCCTCATGGCCTCTGAATATTGCGTGCAAAATGAGTCGAGTGCTGGATCCTGTGATGTTGATTCTTCTTCCCCTTCAGCGATCTTCCTTACCTCCGTTTTTGATGCTTTGTGCTGTTTTTCTTCATGCGCTTTGCATCTGTGTGCATCAGCTCCTTTGTCAGAGGAGCCTCCTCAGCAGCAGGTGCAAGGGCAAGACTTGTCTAGGTGATGGGTTGCTGATTATTATTATGAAGTCTAATAAAGCTACAAAGTTAAGGATGCAAAAGCTAAGGTATATCAGAACTGAAGTTGCATGTGTTAGGATCAAGGGAGATGACCCTTAACAGTTAAAGAGTATTTTAACAAATAAAGTTTGCCAAGACTATTGTAACTTGACATTTCCTCTGAATGCAATCCTAACAATGTCCAATGTCTGTATTTTTTTTTTTAATCTCCCGGTTTGTTTATTTGTTCATAGTGTTGTGTTTTGTGTTGTTTTTTCCTGGAGCACTGAGGAAGCACATTTCCTTGTGTGCAGTGGTGTTTATCCTGTTGTGGGTCACTGGTAGCGCTCGCATTGACGGGCTTTGGAGTCACAGCACAGACCAGCACCACTTGAGTTAAAGCATGCCTGGTTAGCAGTAGCAAGCTTTTGTCCTCTGTGTGAACCAGCCTTCAGAGGGGGAATGAAGTACGCTCTTTGCTAACGGCTGGCACGGTATTCGCTACATAGCAGAGTAACGATGGGACTCAGAAATCCCCAGCTTTGTTCCTGGCTGTGGGGTGAGCATGTTCTCGTTGTTTAAACACAGAACAATCAAATGCATGACCTTGGACATCAGCGCAGCAAAGGGGATAATTAATCAGACGATGTGTCGTGTTGGAGACCCGAGTTCTGGTCCCAGTTTTGTCAGGTGTCACCTAGGGTAACCGCTTGGTTATCCTCTCTGTAAGGTGCAAGCGACGATGCTAACTTACCATTAGTGTGAGGCGTTGTCCGGTGGCCAGAGCTGCAAGGAGCACAAGGTTTTGAATGCACTGATCCTGCTGGCTATCTAAAGATAGTTTCTTTTTCTCTGCCTTGGCCCTAAAGCCCTTTCCTGGTGCATCTGCTTCCTGGGGGCTTAGCCAGGTCTGCAGTGCAGAGAGCACCGTGATGCCTGCTGGCCAGGTCGCTGCAGCTGATGCGTGGAGAATGGGGTCCATCAGGAGGGATGCTCCGGCCCCTGTGCAGAGTTGGAGATCTCACCAGCAAGCTTCTGGAAGCCTTCTTGGGCACCTGCCAGCTGTAGTTGTCAGCTATGGTGCTCAAATTGCAACATGTTGGCTGTGGAATGGGACAAGGCAACTCTATAACCCCATCAGTTTCTGTTGGGAAAGTATCAGTCATCTGTGGCTCCCTGAGGGAGAATCTTTCCAAACAAAAATATTCTTTATTTTTTAGACTTTTCCCCATTACCAAAATAGTCAAAGATACCTGATGTATTCTTGAAAATGTTGGAATCAAACTTTGCAGAAGCAGACACTGAGAACTTCAGCTGAAATGACTGAAGGTTGTTAAATAACGTAGTATTAGAAATTTGTAACATCAAAGAGTGACTAGGATTGTTGTCATCTACTGTGAATATTATTTTTTTTTTCCATGGGACTAGCATTTTCAGATGAAGTGCTAAAAATTCAGGACAGTTTTCATAGCAGATGTGATAACACGTGGTCATCCTCGTTAGCCATAGAGGTATTTAGAACTAATCATTATTAATTGCCAGTTCTTCCTTGGAAAGAAAGAAAGATGACTGTGAGTATTATTCAGTAACATCTGACATACGAATCTGGGCAGGACTTGACTTAAAATCAGAATATTTTAGAGATTCTTTTTTTGTTTTTTAATTCTCTGTCTTTGAGTGTGTGATGCTGGCATAAAACATTTTTGAATTAGTCTTGGAGTAAGGGTTGGCAGTGCATGTAGAAGAGCATGTAAAGAGCTATGATCGATGACACTTTAAAATCTTTCTAAGTGTTGGACAGTAGTTGGAGCTATTCCAGTTTCTTTTTCATAGAATCTTTCTGTTGCAAGAAAATTTAGGTTAAGTGGGAAATGAAAAGAGTTTCCAACAAAAACCCCCCTAAAACAGAGGTGGGGAAAATCACTCTTTTCCAGTTTCTGTCAATCAGTAAGACCTACAAGATGACTTAATTTTTCACAGATTCTGTCTAGTCAATGAAATCTTTTGTATAGATGGTACCCAACAGCATTTTGAAAGGAAAACGTTAACAGAATGACTATTTTTTTTTCTCCCTTCTAAAAAGGAAAGCATGCAAAGTCGGTCTAGTTGGCAGGCAGATTGGAGGCTGTTAATTTAGAAAGCTTTGCCATTTTCACTTTTACTTTCCAGATCTATATTCAGCTAAATCAACATTTTGTAAAAATGTCTTCAACATATATACCTGAAGAATATATAGCAGTAGTTCTGGGCCTTGCATTTTGAGAAGGTGGACAAACTGGTAACTTGTAATTTTTGGTTGTGACTGTTGGGGTAAAGTTTACAATAGTCACATCAAGCAAATAATGTGATCTGCTGGGGGAGAGGAAGGGAGTGTGGGTTCCATGCTCCATGTGCCTTTTTTTTTTTTTTTTTTTTTTTGTGGCTTCCATTATTTGTCAGTTAACTCGCCACATGCGCTGTGAGAGTGGGCACCCTCAACCAGGCTGTGGTTTGCTTCATTAGGGAAAGCACTGGGATCTTAGTTATTCGGTACCCGAGTCATCTTGTGGGCATGTCTATCAGCAGAAGTGAGAAATACTTGTACTTTCACATCCCTCCCAAACATTGCCAAAGTTCCACACGCGTGAAGCTTTCATTGACATATCTTCTTCCTCCCCTAGAAAAATAGGAATTAAAAATAAAAGGAGAAAGTTTTTCTTGTGATTACTTCTGACTGCGGTCAGTTTAGCTTCTTCACAACCATGAGTTCTTGTCACTGGGTGTTTAGCTATTGCTTCTTCTGCCTCTTGTGACATGCTGCACTGTCTCTCTTTGGGTGAAAGATATTGTTTTCTGACATCCTTTCCATCCTGGTGTAACACTTCCACTGATGACCTGAATGGGACAGAGTCTTGTAATAAAAAGACTTCTTTAATTTGTATTCCTAGTTGGATTTTCTGGGTCCTGGGTTATTTTAAAGCCATCTTCATTTTATGAATAGCATAGCAACTTTACTCTATTTTCCACTCTATGCTTTTTTCTTCAAAACTTTTCTTTTTGTACTGCTGTGTACACACCTGAACCTGCAGGCTAATGATGTAGTTGTCTTTTGAGCTGTGGTTGGGGTGTCAGGTGGTGATGGATGATATTGCTGGATTTAGTGTTAGATATTTGACATATCCTTGTATATTACTGTGGTATTATAAATAGTAACATAAATGTAGCATGAAATACCTTTGTATCAGCTAAAAATTAGAAATATGAAAATTCTGTTGGCTGAAATGTCCTTGTGCTATACAATGTTAAAATTAATTCAGCAAAACAAACAAAAAAATTACCTGTACAAAAGAATCTGTAAAAGTAATGCTTATAGAAGGGCTATATAGATTGCCATGTGCCGTGGCAATCATTTGATATGATCTAAACCAGTAATGCTTGTCAGCATTCTTCAGACATTATGGTGTTCTTAGTTTAAAGGCCGAATGATTAAGCTGCAGCTTTTATGAAGTCTGAGCATTGGCAACTGGGTGAAGTGTGGGAATCGCATCCTAAAAAGCATCCTGACTGCACTGTGAATGCCACAGAAAAAGTGGTGCCTAACTTGGCCAGCGTGCAAGTTCCGAAGACTTTTAAGGATTTCTGCCTGGATAAACAAGTTCACGTTTAGCCATAGCTGCCAAATTCAGTTCATTCTGACAGTTTATAGTATGATCACTGGTTTTGGAAACCCATCATGTTCTGTACCTCTAGTGGGAGGCATGTGACTTTGAAACAACTCTTAATTCGGGGATTTAGGAGTACTTCTAGGCTTTATTCCTGTAAAACTGTCATCATTGTTCTTGGTGTCTGGCACGGGTTTTCCTAACTCTTTGTACTGCTCTCTTCTGCCTAAATGTGAAGCCCGATACTGAGAGGGGGATTTAATTCCCTGTGTCATAGGCTAAGGAACATGTCAAGTTCCCCCGATAGGGTAGCATGTGAATATGTATGTGAAATCTGTATTGACTTAGTGAAAAAGACTTTGAAAAGCGTATCTTTAAATTGTTAACTGAAGAGTGAAGCTTCATTTTGACTTCATTGCCATCCTGAAGGATGGTTTCAAGTGATGGTTGGTTGTTTTAAGTTTTTAGTTGATGATGGACATACTGTCATTTAAGCAGATACCAGAAGGAACTTACCATGAAGTCAAATGAAGTTATATTGATTGGCTTTGTGAAGTGAGAAGAAAAAAAAGAAATCTACACTAATTTGGATCTATCTAATTTTAATCTATCTAATTTGGATTGTAAATTAATTGATTTGAAGATCAGACAAGATGGTTATGATCATCTAATTCAGTTTAAATTGAGTCATCAAGAGAATATCACCTGGACTTGGATTAAGCAAGTGTTTTTTGTTGGAGCTTTAACGTTTTGTGAATACATGAGCATATCGTAGAAGACATTGTGTGATGAAGAATCACCTATATTCTTTGGTAAATGGATTCAGTGATTATAATTGCCCTAATCTTTATGCATTGTATGTACCATGAATTTATCCATATATTTGGCTTCCAGCCATTTAACCTTGTACCTCTGTCTCTTAAATGAGTGGTCAACCAGTCTCCTGTCAATTCCTTCTCTGTCTTTGCTTTCAGAGTTTGCATAATTGATCAGTGTTTTAATTTGTAGCTGTTGAAGAAGGTGAATTGATTTAGCTCGTTTTTACTTCAAGATAGTGAGCAGGAAACTTTGGTTTAAGCAACCAGTTTAAAGCTGCTTTTGTTACTGTAATTCTTCCTCATTTTTCATTTCCAGTGATGTCCATTGTCTAAGGGACATTTAGCATGCTGATACACAGCAGAAAGTCTTATGCCACATATGCCGATTTTTAGTCGAGAGAACGCATACCTATGTATTTAAAATTTTGTGGAGTTAATTTTTCTGAGCTTTATTTTTATCATTTTTTAATATTACAGTATGTCAAATGCTGTGATTCTTATTTACTGGATGGTTTTATTTAAATACTGACCCGTTCGAGCTGTTCTTAGGTTATCTTATCAGAACTCTGGTAAACTGTAGAAAACATAGCTCAGATCAAAATAATAGAAATAATTTATTTTTAATGTGCCAGGTTACTGTAGAAATCCTACTAAGAAGTATTTGTGCTTAAAACTAATATTTATATTAAATAAAGGAAAAATGTAGTATAAGGAGGAAAAGTGAAATTCAGTTTCTGTTTAGAATGTACTTCAGGGTTTTGCAGCTAGTATGTATCATCCTGCAGCGTATTGTTTATCTTAAGACTGGAAGAAAAAAAAGAAAGGTACCTTGTTTTTTTTGCTCCCACTAGATTTTTTCAACTTTTGTATGAGCTAGGTACTGGTCTGTAGCAGTTGAATAAGCTGTGGAAAAGAAGAAGTTCTCTTACGCACCTGCTTATGGATTAGTTTACTCCATTTCTGTTTTGTTTAGTCCGTGATTTTTATCAGACTTGTAATGGTAATTTCTTTGAAACTTCAATAGCGAGTGAGTACTCCTTGAATGCTGATGAGGGAAGGAATTTAAGTCATTTTTATAATTTCAAATTTGTCTTTCAACTTGTTTGAGAAGAATAAATAAAAGTCAGAAATTTTTGTTAGAATTTACAACAACATTACAGGAAGACTATTTCTTTACCATAGAGGCTTTGGAATACTGTTTGTTAGGCTGCTGCTTCTGGAAGTATTAAACTTTGTCAAAAGATAGGAGTACCCATCTATTCTCATGTTGTGAAGCTGCATATGAAAGTAACTTTTTTGAAGGCTTCCCTTTTTCTCAACTATTGTTGTTGACACCCTATTTCTCAAGTGCCTTTTCTGACATGCCCACTCCGTATATTTTATTTGAAGCATGAAATACAACGCTTGCTGGCCAGGGATATCAGATGAGTAGGATTACGCATGCTCAGTTTTTTGTGTGCTTATGTTATGTTGCACTACTTAAGACCTTTTTGTCTCTTGCTTACCATTTTTCTTCATGCACTTAGCCAGGATCATTTCAAATGTAATAATGCTGTTATTGTTCGGATACTCTGTTTCCCCCCCATAACTGCTTTTCGTTAATCATACTGGTTTTAAAAGAGGGAGTACGAGTGTGAGGTGATTTTGCTGAGCTTGGCTTGACTTCAGGAAGTTCTGCTCTTTCCCAGTAATTTTATTATTGATGTCCTGCTGGTACTCCATTTTTTTTTTTTCCTCCTAGTATTATTTCATCCTTTTTAGAGCCTTGCTTCCATGTTTATATATGCACTGCTCTATTTTCTCAGTCTTCTCAGGGAGATAACAGTTGTGTAAATAAAGCTTATTTCTACATACTCTGATTATAAAACTATAATCTTGGATAAGTATATAAGGAAACCAAACTGAAGGCTTCCCCCCCCCCCCCCCCCCCCCCCCCGACTTTTCCTTAATTTCTTGAAGTAGCAACTAAATGCCAAAGCATGATTAAAAAAATGGGAAAATTTACAACTGTACAATTGGAAATGTAATTCCCTTCCTCCTTTTCAAGGAAGGAAAAGGAAATTTGTTGGTTCTGTCATTTTCTTTCTCCAGGTTAATGTAACTACTGTGGATCATGTAAGAAGGATCAGGATTAGGAACAAGGACCATTGTGCAATGTAGCCTTGTGCAGCAAGTTGGAAAACTGAAAGGTGCCATTTAGAGGCAAGATTTTGTTAATGCTTCAAGCTGTCTGGGAAGAAAGTGAATGGCTTACCAGGTAAAGAGCACTAGAAATATATTCAGTTGAAGTTCTTTGCCAAAATAATGTCTTGTTGTGCTCTTGAGAGAAGTTCAAATCAGTGTTTAGTTATCTGTATTTTAAAAAAGGAAAGAGAAATACGTAGTAAAACAAATATTATACACGTCTTATATTGTTGCAGAACCAATAGGTCTGTGGGGGAACATCACCTTTCTAAAATCAAATTGACTGCCCGCCACCTGTTGCAATCCCAGCTTTTGCCCCAGTTCTCCTCCTGACAGACTCACCTTTCATTTTACTCTGCAATATCTTAATTTAAGCTTCCAGTGGGGTACTTGAAGTGGGCTTGTACTGTACTCTGTTGGACTTACTACTATTCATGATTTTTATGCTCTTTATGGACCACCAGTTTATTAAGAAATAGCCTCTTACAGTCAAGCAGTGGTGTTTGAGACTTGTGAACAGCTCTCCATGGAGCTTTTGAACTCTGTCTTCTGAGTACAGCTCTTCATATGGCAAAAAAGAAATGTGAGCCTAAAGCATATTCAGTCATTAGCTTAGAAACCTTTCTCTGCAAATGCTAATAATGATTTCATTTTTTATTAAAGTGCAAGTTTTAGATGTTGCTTGTTGTTCTTTACGAGCAGTATTGCTCTTGTTTTCTCCACCCAATGTCTATTAGCCTTTTTATCTTTTTTACTTCCAAGGTGTGTTTTTATGCAGCATTAGTTTCCATTGCATGCATTTCTAAATGTAAAAACCAGTCATTCCTTAATTTATATTTTTGTGTTATAGATCACATAGCACGTTACAGGTCCCTGGAGTCCTGAAATTCTGCTGAAGATTTATTACAGCAGTTCTTGAAAACACTGCGGTAAAGCAGTAACCCGTTATTTTCGGAGCTAATGCAGTAGACAGCTGGAACTGCACGTGGCATCTCGGCGCTGGTTGTGTTACCTTCGGGAAAGCTTGTGATAACCTCACAGCTTGCCACGTGGAAAGCAACTCTGTTTCTTCTGTTAAGGTCAAGCTGTCACGTGCATTGTGTGTCCTGCTGTTTTATAATTGGGACGTCTCAGGTTCACGGTGACGATGGCTTCACTTGCGGTCTAGAAGGAGTTTCTCTTGGGCCTTTTCCTGTCCTCGCAGCCTGGGCAAGAACTGCCTTTTGTGTGTCTTCATGGTTGTTTTGTTGTGTTGAGGAGTGGCTCCGGTATCTTCTGAGAGTATTTCTAGTCTTTCCCGTCTCTCTCAGTTGTGGAACTGGGCTCTGCGTGTCTCTCTTGAGATGAAGGCAGGTTGCAGGGGGAGAAACTGTGAAATCAAGGAGTGCGTGTTTGTGGGAAGGACACAAATGATCCAAGAAAAGTAAACTAACGTGTACGTGTGTGTTTCGTTAGCAGAGGTCATAAAGAAAGTCCATTGCTGCTGAGCCGTGAGTCAAGATCCTTCAAGCCCTATTTGCCGCTGAATATGCTTTCAAAACAACATGGGTTTCCCTTGTTGCAAATCAAGTTATTAACCATTAAAGATACAGTCCTTTAGAAATATCTCAATCCTCAGCTGTAGAATGATGTTCCTTACACCAGACAACTTTGAGAAATTTTATAAGACAGTAAATGGTTTTCACTGCTGGCCACAAAAGTTTACATAGCTAATGTGATGCCTGGTACGTTATATAAAGTGTTTGCTTTTTAATGGGATCATTTTTTGTTGTTGTGTGAACAGTCTTCTCATATAAAGTCAAAAGAGTCCTCTTGCTGCATCTATGTTTGTTGAGAAGCTGCAGGTTTGTTTTGTGTGGTGTTCTCAAACCTGGATTCTTGTAGGCTGCAGATGGATCTGGGTACAAAAATTTCTTACCATCTAGCTCCATGGATTTGGCTTGGTGTTTGTCATGTCAGGAGGAGGCTGAGGTCCTTTCTGAAGGGCTTGTGGTTCTCTTGTTACACTGAGCCACCAAAGAATACTCATTTCTTACCCCGTGAATTGAGTGCAACAACCTGAGGAACTTTGAATGTGTATTTTGTGTATTAAACGGTTCTTGAGGGTGTCTTGTAGGTAGATGCGAACAGATGGGAAAGCAGGATGTGTATTTTTTTTTTTTAGTCTGGACTTTTTTTTGGTAAAACTTCAGAGTCTTTGTTTTTCGGCAAGGGTGTTTGGCCACATAATGATGCCCTTTAAGTGCATCATTTAGAAATGCATCACCAGGCTTTTTGGAAACGGAAGTCTCACAACATTTCTAAAAAACAGGACAATTGATTTCTGTTTTGCTTTGAACTGTCTCAAGTGTGCAAGAGCACAAAAAGACTGTTGCTGTCTTTTTTCCTTTTAAGTCTTCACATGAATTGAAGTGGAATTCATAGATTTTTTTTCTGCTTTATTTTTCTTCCTCTCCTGTTATACTATTTCTTTGTTGCTTTGCTGTTAAGTTTGCTTCTTCCAAAGATCTCAACAACAAAATGACTTTGAGTACATCACATGCCTGTAACCTTTTGTTTGCAGAATTCATTAAGCTAGTCATGCCTTAAACTGATTTAAATGTTTGTCAAATAAGAAAAATAATAGGAAAAGAAAACAAGTAAGCAGTATTCTATTGTAATACGTTACTCTGGGTTTGGTCTTTATCTTCATTAACATTTGAACTTTATTATTAGATGCATAATACATTTCTGAGACGGATGGTGAGGTATGTTCGGGCCTCTGTAGGTGGTGTACTGGCTGATAATTTAGATATCATTTAAGAAGTGCCTCACTTTTACTTGTGCAAAATAAATGTAATGCTATGTACCCTGAATGTTTTAAGGTCTACTAATATTTGGAAAAAATACTCAGATTTTCTACAGTATACAAGGGTTATTATACATATGCTTCAGATTGGAAAGTCCACAGCGATTTCTGTAGGTTCTTGCCATAGAAGCTGCTTGAGTTGCTTCTGTAGGCCTACTTTTTTTTTTTTTTTTTTTTTTTTTTTCAGAAGATACAAGGAAAAGTGCGACTTCTTTCCTTTGTGAGACCAAGGATAACTTCTGTGAGCCATGTAGCCATGAAAAGTATATTGAAAGAGGCTGTTTGCAAGAGGTATTACCCACTTGGTTTCCTTGGAAACGTGAAACATGATTTACAAATATTGACTTGAGAAAGCTGCAGCTTAGAGGAAATCCTAAACTGTTGGTTCAAGCTTTTAAATTAATATCTCTGAAGAGTGCAGACCATATTGAAAGTTACTACATGTCCATGAAATTATATTTATAATAATTCTGGGTTTTTGTGTTCCTTGATGTAATAGCTAATTCTAGATTCAGAAGGAAGGGAGAGAATCTGTGAGGGTTTTGCTGAATAGGGAGTGCTGAACTTGGTTCTGTTTTCACGTGTGTTAAATGGCTCAACTCTCACTGAAGTTAACATCCATGTTTCTAAAAATCAGGTCTTCAGTGACTTGCTCTCAGCTGATGGGGTGAAACCTGACATTTTTTCTTCTCATGCCTTCTAAA
This sequence comes from Cygnus atratus, assembly GCF_013377495.2. NCBI lineage: Eukaryota > Metazoa > Chordata > Aves > Anseriformes > Anatidae > Cygnus > Cygnus atratus. Next base: position 165,248,763 of record NC_066362.1, read on the forward strand.
AGTTTCTGTGTACTTTGGAGGGTGACTTTTATGCTCTTAGTTATGTTTATGCAACAGAGTTTGTGAGAAGGGCAAGCAAATTGCATTTACTGGATAACTTGTTCTTATCATATAGGAATACTTTTATATACTTAATTTTAAAGGCTGCTGGTCATAATTTGGTCTTGCTGGAATTGTTAATGTTTTCAGAATGGAAGTACTTTTATCCCTGGAGTATGATATATACTATACAGGGTGTCCTGAAGTTGGTATTAGATTCACGTTGAGGGGAAAGGAGTGTTCGTATGTGAGAATAAGCCCAGAGCAGAGTTTTCTGTGCATTTTTACAAGAGCTGCGCTCTATACAGAGTGGACAGTGATCGCCTCTGCGTGCTCATTAGTGTGGAAGAAGTCATGGTTCAGTCAACCTAACCAAGGTACGGCTGTCTGTGGTTTTGTATTTGCTTCTCTTAGTGTCAGTGGTGGCTTACACAGTCCTCGTTGTCATCCATCTCCCAGGGTGCCTGTCCCTCCTCTGCAAGCTGTAGTCACCACTCATACTGGTTCCACTGTCAGTGATGCCACACACTGGCCAGAAGCGTTAGGCAGAAGGGGAGGTCAGTAGATCAGGAAAAGAAGGTTTCTGGGTGTTTTCCTTTACAGAAGGAAAAGTAAGAAAGGGAAATGCTTGCTTGATGAGTCTTTTGCTTTTTTGTTTGTTGTGTGCTTGTTTGAAAGTCCACAGATAGAGTTACAGAAGTTACAAAAGGTAAAAGTTACAAAAATTAGAGAAGGTAAACTTTTATATGGCCAAAGGCAGAACAGCACGTTTATGAAGTCATTTGTTGAGGACCGTGAACGTGCATCAAAAAAAAGTGAATATGGCATTTCAGGATGCCAAACAGATACTAACAGAAGAGGGAGGTAATTATGTCAAATGAACTGTGGTTCTTTGTGTAACCAAATAAACTGCATGGATTACTGCAAAGTAAGTCAAGATGGAAGCAAGGATTTGCAGCATAATAGAGTTCTGCTAAAATTATGATTGTTTTTATGTGAAACCATTGTGCCAATACAAACTGAATTTCATATTGAAGGACTGATTAAAAGTTAAATGCCTCCAGATGAAAGGCGAACAGAAGTCAGTGCTCTTTACTTAAATTTAGAAGGAAGAAGGGATAACTGCAGCGAATGTGTATGGAGAATTATCAGAGTATGAAAATAAGAGATGGAAATGTATGAGATAGCAGTGTGATACTGCTTTTATCTGAAATGAGAAAATTATTCTTGGTTCTTTTATTTATAATACGATGCGTGTCTTCTGAATAGCTTGGTTATATGGCTACTGTTCTAATGACTAAGGTATGCTTGCCTTGGGGCAGTGATCATGAAAAAAGTATACCTTAGCCCCATTGCTCTCCTCCAATTTCCTTTGTTTTTCTAAGGTGTGACCAGGTGAATTGATAGTGACAAAAATTCAGTCCTGTAGAAACATCGGGACAGCTTTAAGTGTTTGCTGTTTTCCTGTCAGAATGTTGATACCATTTTCAGCTCTAGATTCCTTATTGTTTCTAGCAAGTATAGATAGATTTTCAAAATAGTTATGTGATACTTACTGCTGCTAGAGTAATACTGAACGCTCAGATCATTCTGCAGCTTTGCCATGGCTCCAGAGAAACAGTGTCAACGTCTGTCCTTAGGTACGTTGGTTTTTACTTCAGGTTCTATTGACTTCTGGGAGTACGGTGATGAAGTCAGAGATTACATTAGTCACAGATAAATAGAAATATCAATTCAAATAGAAAGTAAGCACCTCTTTCATACTTACCTGCAGCCTGCGATGTGGTTGAATCTCTGACTGGGAGATGCTTCTGTGTCCGTACATGACAGCTGCAAGGTGTTAAAGATTTCTAGACACATTACTTGACTTCTCTGTGGGTGAACAGCAGCAGTCTGGTGTGATGACAGAAAGATAGAGTTTTTCCTCCGGTGGAAGTGTCTGAGACTTGTGTTTTCACCTTCGTGGTATGATGCTGAAATGAGAGATGTTAGTACGTAGGTAAGTTGGAGATGATGTATCCTTTGAGTCCAAATTGGCTCTTTCATATCTTCCAAAGTGTTTGTGTCAACTAAACATTGGCACGGGCTGTCCCATGGGGTTAGATCCACTGCGCAAATGTCAGGCTTGTCCTCTGAAGGGTGGAAAGGGAGAGGGGAAAAAGACTTGATGGTGGAACTGGCAAGGTCTGCAGGGTCCTCATTATTGATGGTAAGGAATGAATTATCCTGGACATCTGTGGCAGGCTTACTTGGTCTGGATTCAGATGTGCACCCAATGAAACTTGAAAATAAATTCACCAAACAGCAATGTAATAGCCCATGTAAATGGTGAAGTTAGTAGGGGAATGGGAAATACAGAGTTTCAGGGAGAGATTAATGTGGCAAATGGTGTCTTGTGGAAAAGGCCTAGTTGTAATGTAGTGAAAAAAAACTTAAAATGCTGGCAGGCATCGTCTTCAGTGAGCAAACTGCAGAAGCATGTCTGTACAAAATGTGATATGTGTTTGGCCAGTTTTTCTGAACTGAAAAATGAAAGACATGAAATACTGTAAAATGTACGACTGAGTATTTCTATTGTCAAGAAAATCAATTGCAAATCATAGGTTTGTATACATGAAAAGTGCAGTTGGAGTAGCCATATAAAAATGAGCAAAACCATAGTTGGCCATGTTTCCAAGACAGTCTTTTCCAAGATGGCTTTCCTGGATACACAGCAACCTCTACTGTTCTCCGGGCTTGGTGGAGATGGCTGACACACCATGATGCTCCTAACTTAGGCACTGCTGCTGCTGACAGTCCCGAGTTTACGAATGTTGATTTTTATTTTTTGCAGCTTGATAACTAATGGGGACAAGATTTCGGAATCTGGTCTTAATTGCATCCTTAAAAGTTTTTATGTGTATGTGGTGGGGTGAGATGAAGGTACAAGTGGAGAGGAGGGAGGGGGAACATCTGTTTCTTAGCTGAAGTTATTTATGAACTGAATCAGTCATCAAAGGGGAAGAGTTAGGGGAAGAACAACCCCATGGAAAGAGAGGAGCCAGCAGGAAGGAGGTGAGCAGCAGGAACCTAAGGAGGATTGAAAGTCACATTTTGTATTGGGCTAATGGGAGATAGAGCAGCCATAGCGGACTGGAGTTTTCCTCCTAAATCTAAGAATTGGTTAGTTTCCCAGTTTCCAGGAGGCTATGCAGGAGAATAACAAATAATAGCAAAGAAGAGCTAAGGACAAAACAACACAGATGCAGTCTCATAAAACCAGTGAATGGGCAAATAAGATTGTGCTTCTCAGAAAACTTGAAGTATTGCAGGTGCTCTGGTGGCAAGATCAGGGTACCAGCCTTCGTTCTGCATATGGACAATACTGAAAAGACGCATCCCCAGATTTTGTAATTCTCAGCTGAAGAGATGCAACTATGGAGATCCTGTTCCTCTGCAGCCCTATGCCTGTTACTTGCATCTGACCCTTGTGTTAAGCATCTGACCCTTTTCTCTTGGCTCCATCTCCCTTCCTGCACAGTAGCAACAGTAGCTTCATCCTTGCAGAGGTCTGGAGAACACATGTCTTTGGACGTTTCTTTGAATGAGGGGTTCTTGGATGCTGGAATGAAGGTGCTGTACAAACAGGCAAAAACTTGTGGCATGCAAGAAAATAACTGTGTTCATTCTGGAGTTTTTGAAAGTATAAACAGTGAAGCTCTTGCTGAAGAGTATCTGCTAAAGGACATAAATGAGTGTATGCCAAAATCTAAAACAGCCACTAATAGATTTTTTTTTTGAAACAATTGTGCTTTAAAAAATCAGGTCCTTTGAAAAGCAACAGGGATAATGCAGGGTGAAGTTTCCACTTTCAGTGCAAGTGGATATCAGCTTTTGTAACCAGCAGCCTTTGTGGGGCCAGGGTGTTCTTTCCAGCCACTGTGTCTTGAATGTCACAGCAGCTAAGGTAAAATTCCTCCTTCAGAGTTTCATCATTTGTAATAGTGAAAGTCCTGCAGTAGGCAGACAGCTGGGGTGTCTTGTTTGCCTATTTCTTTTCTTAGATACTTAAAGCTAAGTTTTCTTCAGGGTTTTAAAGGCTTGGCACTAATTTCTCTGTAGTGTAGACAGCTGTACACTTACAGATCCTTGATTTTCATGGTTTATTTTTGTCACTGGGCTTCAGTTAAGATGTTGGTTTCTTCCCCTCCACCCCTGACATACTTGAAAATTTGAACTGAGTTTATGAGGTTATTTGGTTATTTCATCATCAGTAATAAAAGTGCAGTAGTTAAAAGAGGTCACCCCTTGTGTGTAACTGTGTTATCTTAAAAAATACAGGAAATGTTAAAGGAATGACATATAGACTCTGTGTTGTCTGTTTTCATTTCATAATCAGAATAGGTAATTTCAGTTCTAAGAAAACAAAACAAACAAAAAAACTGGGAAAATACAGGAACTCCACTGTTGTTTTTCTTGCCAGAGTATTATATTTAGAAGAAACTGTGGATTCAAGTTTACACTTATTTTCTTTGTAACTCTTAGAAGTTCCTTCTGTTTTGTTGCAAGTTCCTTGTTAATTAGTCTCCACATGTATTAGTTCTTTCTCTGTTTTTTTGTGGCCTTGTTACATACACTGTCCTTTCTTGTCTGGGATTTGAAATCTAACCAGGTTATTGGGCAACATCCTTCTTCAAATTACACTTAACAGTGACTGCTTTCTTTTCTAACCCCTCTTTCCCATCTCCAGTATAAGTTAACGATGCAGTAATGTGCAGACGAATATTAAGACCAGGTATTGTGACACTGTAGATGGTGGCTTTCCATTTCCATCCCTGGTATGGATTGTGTGTATGAATCTGGGAAATTCTCTTAGCATTCATTCTTTTCTTATTTAGCAGTTAATGATAATAATTGAGGGAGAATAGCATTTGTACAAAGGTACTATAAGCTGGAGGTCATATTAACCTGGCTTGAGACAGTCGGGGTGTGGTCTAGAGATACAGAATTGTTTCAGCTCATTTGCTGAAACAGTAAGATTAGTCAGAAAACTTACCCACCGTGCCTGAAGTTGGGTACCGAAAATGTCTGCGTTTGAAACAGTTCAACTATTTGTGTTCATTTTCATACCGAGACATTGACAAATGATGTGTATATATTTATATATAAAAGTATGATAGTTGCAGGAATTATTCTTTATGGATCACTATTCATAAAAGTTCTTGCATAGTAATTGTCTCCAGTTACATACCCTTCCACATCTGAGAGGCAACCAAAGAAGTGATTAACTTTGTCTTCCTTGCCTTTTTTGCTCACAGGCATAAAGCTTGTTTTAATGTCAGTGCTGATGAGCTAGTAGTTAACCTTCTCCTAAAAGTGTTCCTTTCATCACCATCTGTACAAACTGTGAGTTGTATGAGATGTATGACCTCATGTCATGTCACTTTGAAGAATTATGAATTTTGTCTAGATAATGCTTTTGAACGTATGAAAACAGCAGCAATAGTTAACCGGATTTTGATTCTGCAGTATAGCATAAAAGAGCCCTTACAGGGCTAAAGTTTTAACTCCTGCAAATCATAGCGTAGCAGTGATAATGAGTTCAGGACTCACAGAGACTGGCTTTGGGGAGTATATGATTTCTGGAGCTGATTCTGCTGGAATGAAGTAAGAACAACAAAATTGTTTCTTTCCAGATACAAAATATATGAGCATTTACAATATTTGTGTTTAGTGCATCAGTACTCTGTTAAGCTGGAATTAGAAAAGTGTAGTATAAATTTTTTTTTCCTGTCTTTATACTGAGCTGTATCAGAATTACGGTGCATCCAAATGGATTATTGCTGTTCAGCAAATCTTTACAGAAAGTATGTGAATGCTATGATCATCCCGTTTGCCAAGATGTTTTATACAGATTTGTTACAATTAAATTGATACTCAAAGCACGCTTTGCTTTTGCTAACAGTAGAGCCTGATCAGAAGGCCATGGAGAATAACAGTGTATGGGTGGTCCCTTTGAGGAGAAGCTGATCTCATTTGGGTCTGTCCAAAGACTTGGTGACTCTAAATTGTTTAATCTGCTTGGAGAGCACAAAAGCGATTCTATTATGTTAATCAGTGGTTCTGCATCATCCCAGAGTTGCGCTGTGTGTTTCTCGTTCTGTTGAAGAATATTGTTCATAAATACATTGTAAATGTTTAATTTTAAATAATTCCATTGTTTTGTTTGCAGTGTTTACAAGCCCCGGGCATAGGTCAGGATCCCCTTATAATAAGTGGTCTGCAAACAAACTCCTAAGAGTCTAGGATTAAGACAACTGGCAGGGAAAGGGCACAAGCAGGCTAACAAGAGAACACACAGGAGAACGAGGCACAGGACCAAAAACAACTCCCAAATAAACAAAAACTCCACAAAAAATAAAACAAGTCAAACAGAAGTAGTGAAAAACAACCCAAGTGTCAGCACATCAGCAACAAGCAAAAAAAAATTTGAAGGTGGACAAATCCCTCTTGTTGAGGGAGTGACTACAAAATGTCCTGTAATGTGTGTGTGTGTATAAATACAGTATTTTCTGTGGATTTTGCCCATCCTTCCTTGGACTGCTTCAGTGCCGTACGAGGTTGACCGTGCTGTTCCCTGTGTGTTTGCACCATTTCAGTCCAGTTGTTGCTCCCACAGTAAAAACAAGTCAGTGATGGTTCACCACGCTCACTGGCTCTTCTCTTTTCCTGACCTGTTCAGAACTTTCCTTTCCAGTCAGGAACCAGCTCCTTCCATCAAATCTCAATGGTCAGAGTGTCTCTGCTCAGCTGCCTGAGGTGCATTGAGTTTTCCCTTACCTTTTAAAACCATTTACAAGCATTTCCTATTCCCCCCCCTGCCCCCTCATGTTTTGTCCTTTTCATTATGGCGCTTTTTTCCTCCTATTTCACCTTGCTGGTTGGTGTCCAGCCCAAAGGTGACAAATCTGTTACCTTTGCTCCAAGTTTTTGTTTTACAGGGGGTAACTTTTCCCCTTGCTATGTGACTGGTTTCTTCTGGTCTCTGTCTCCCTGCTGTGCCTGTCGTTGTAGGCACGGAGCCCTCCCATGGAGTTAAGGACTGTGTGTGGAGCTGGGCTTAATGACAGGGTGCTTGAAAATAAATAAACCACAGGAGGACCATTAGAAGTTAGAACCATTAGCAGAAAGCAGAAAAATTATCAGAAGCAGAAAAATGTCTGAGGTTCCCAGAGGCTGGGCGAGGAGGCCTCGTTCTTCGTGAGGGCTGGGGAGCTGAGGGGGTTCCTCAGGTGGCAGCACAGGCAAAGCTGCTACTGGAGGCAGCCAAAGGATGAAAGGGGACCCCAGTGGGCGGCTGGGAGCCACGCATGGGGACCTCAGGAGAGCAGGGCACAGCGGGCTGAAGCTGTGCAGTGAGGCAGAGGAGGCAGCAGGGCTGAGGGAAGATGGCCTGGCTGAGAAGCAGGGTGAGGAGGCAGGGGAGATGGGCAGCGCTGAGGTGAGGGCTCGGTGAAGAAGGCAGGGCGCTCCCAGCCCAGCACCAGTAGGGCAGGCGTGGGGCAACAAAATGCCGTGCCACCTTGTTGTCAGCTGGTGTCAGAAAGAAAGAAAGAAAGGGGGGAGAAGACGGCGGTAGCGGTTTAATGGCAGCCAGGAGGGTTTTACAGAAGTCTGGGAAGTTTATGGTGGTGTTGGTAATAGCATGCAAATCCTCGCGCTTAACAAAGCTTTAGTAGGCTATCAAGTGACATGAGCTACTGACACGGCGCTTAACTCTGGTGTTGTAACATGTGGAGCTGAACAAGAACCCTGACTTAAAGGAAACTACTTTTTACATCTTTGGCTGAAAATGCCATCAAAGAGGTTAAGTGCTTGGATTTTTCTTTTTTTCTTTTTTTTTTTTTTGCCAGCATTATTACACATGTAACAATATCTGCAGGCAAGATCGGCTGGCCTACAGCTCACTCCACATCTGAAGGAAGTATTTTCTGTCACTCACTGCAATGATCCTGTCTTTGCATCTGTGTGGTGCCGGTGTCCCGTGTGCCCGCGGGCTCCTGGGGCAGGCTGAGGCCTCCCCGAGCAAAGCTGTCCACTTCCCAGCTGACTTACTGGGCAGCTGCTGTGCTGGAGTCAAACCTTGGCATGTTCGAAGCGAAAAGAAATCAGTCGTAGGCTGTTGTCAGAGAAAACAGCATGAACAAAGAATTTCCTCGAGGAGCCCAGGACAGGATTTGGTACTTCCGTAAGCCTCTGGGGCAGGGGGAGAGGGTGGCTAGGGAGGGGACAGCATCGGAAGGGCAAGGGCCAGCGCCTGTTTCAGGGATCACTGATTTTTTCACTTAGGGTGACCGATGGCTTTGTTTTCGGATGCACGGTTTGAAAACAGGGCAAACATTCCTCAAATTGCTTGAATGGTTTCAGTAGTGGAGCTCTTCAGGGCAGATCGTGGCTCTGCTGTGCCTCTCTGATTTTTTCACGTGACATTTTCCTGTGCAGGTCAGCTGTCTCACGCACCTGGGAATTGGAAACTTGGAAAAGCTCAAAGTGGAACTCCTGGAGCCCTCTACCTTCTCAGACACGAGCAGGCTCTGGCAGATAGATATCTTACTTGGCAACTATTTCTGCCCAACAGTAACAAAAGTGGCAAGGTACTAAAGAGCTTTTAATGCTCACTTTGAATAAGTTGATAAAATGTGATGGACAGCAGCCAGAGGAGATGAATGGAGCACAGTTTGTTAAAGGTACTGCAGCAAGTCGTCGGCCTCTTTCTCTTCTTTTCTACCCAAAAGTACCCCTGCTGTACTGCAGAGAAGTGAAACTACTTTGCGAGTTAGATGGTACGTTTTTCTCCTTTGCTTTTCTCTCTGTAGTCTCCAGTAATCTTCACAACCCTCTTACACTGTTTTTTTTGTTTGTTTGTTTGCTTTTGCAATATTCTTGGAAGCTTTCAGATTGTCAGTAAGCATCGATCAGAGCTAATTCCCTGAGAGAGTCACTTCTGTGCAGTCCCCAGTAAAGTGTGGTGGTACTGTCAGATTGTCCCTCAGAGAACTCTTGAGCTCAAAAGCATCAGAAAAGAAGTTAAGTGCCAGGCACCTTTGCAAGGAAACCATCAGTCCTCTTTGGTTTTTTTTTTCTTAATTTTAACTTGAACAGGTCTTAGGGGTAAATATTAAAGATGCTTCCCCTGGCAGTCCTTGACCCCCTGTCAGGATGCACAAGCTGTGTAGCTGGGGTAATCTTTTTCCCGCATTATCCTCCTCTTGGTATGTGTTAAAACAAAACAAACTACTATAATTGTGGTGGTTGATATATCCCCACAACAAGGACTGAGTAAAGGTTAAAGGTTTCTTGAAAACTTGATTTATGTAATGTGCCAGGGGTGGTTATGAAATCAATCAGGCACTGAGCTAGTAGCGTGTGAACACGTGTAAATCTTCTATTTTGTCACCCTTTTCTTTTGTCCTCATTTCCTGTCCTTTTGCATGAATTAGTGGAGTTATTCAACTAAGTACTTGCTATTTTTTTCTTCCCTGTGTTGCTTCACCGTTTCTTCCAATGCATCTCTTTCTAGTTTAGTCCCTCGCCTTTACCCTTCACCCACCTGTAAATATATTCAGACTTAATGGGAAAAGGGGCATAAAATAGCTGTCTCCCTCACATCCCTCTGAAAAGTTTACCTGCTCTGTAGTCCCAAGAGCAACTCATGAAGGGTAGGCTTCTCCTCCTATGTGCGGCCAATAGGAGGTGATTGCCAGAGCATTGTTCTGCTGAAAACTTATTTTTCTCTGTGCACAGGGGGGAAAGAACCCTCAACCAAGTATTTCTAGAGGACTGATTAAGTGGTTAATTAAGTTTTGTGTTCTGCTTTCCCTGAAGTACCCAGTAATCCAGTACCATGACTGCGCTGGTAGGGTTGGTCTGGGGACGTGTTCTGGGCACAGCACCAGCAAACTCATGCACTGAAGCTCAGATGAAAAATGTAACTGAGTTTTCCTCAGAGATTGTGCAGAAAAGCCGGAGCCTATCCCTTCCTCCATTCAATATCTCCAGTTTTCATCTGGGCTGTTCCAGCCCAGCGGCATCCAAAAGTTTCCCTTGCGTAAGGCTGTGATGTAATCTCCAAACCTCTGTTTTCAAGAAATGGATCAGTCCAGCAGAAAATGAAGGGGAAGTGAGCTTACGGATGATGATGCCCACCTGAAAGGATAGAAACTGGCTGGTGTGGATGAGTGCAGACTTGTTTGACCTATGGGCCTTGGCTGTTACTGGCTTTGAGGATTACTAGCCTCCTTTCAAAGGCCTTGCTGGTCAAGGTCTCAAAATGTGTCCTTTCCAAAGACTTCATGTGTTTTGTTGGCAAGTAATAAGAGAAGACAGCAATAGAAAGGGATTGGCTGCCATGCATGGAGGAGAGTATTTTGGGCAGATACTGCGATTTATCCAGAGAAACACATGCAAGTCCTGTGAGGCAGCCATGTGTCTAGAAGCAGGCTTGTGCCTGGCCACGGGGGGTTTGGGTGCTCCGAGCGCACAGCTGTAGGAGGAGAAAAGCCAACAGGGTCTGCCGAGGCTGACATTGCTGCACCCCCCTTGCACCAGGCTGTGTCCAGCGCTGGAGAAATGAGACTTCAGAGATCCATTGTCGTCTCCCCCCAGCTCCTCTGAGGTGTGAGGTATGTGTCATGTGCTTCTCGAACCACGTGGAGATTTTGGTATGTGGTCTGTAGGCTTGGGAAGGTTGGTCAGCCTGACCCTTCCTTCTCCTGAGTGCTTTTGCGCGTTGCAGCTGTGTTGGTTCCCAGCTGCTGCTGCTCTGTCTGTATTCCCTGCTGTAAAAGGCTTTTTAGACCTCACCACTGACCTCTGTCCTTTGCCAGAAAGTTGATGTGTCTCCAGCGGGGCCTCTGTCCCTCAGAAAAAGTGCTCAATTACTTTCCCCATCTAGTAGCTCTCTACTTGGCCCAGCTGAGACGTCAGACTGGGATTGCATCGCTGGCATCATTTGTAGCACAGAGTCCTTGCAAAGGGGTATGGGCATGCCTGGCCTGAAATCACTCTTCAGCGTGCAGTTCCCTACACCTCTACAGTATTTAAGTGCTGCTGTCCCCATGTGTGCTTTCTTTCAGTAAGAGCTCCTCAGCGATGAACAAAACTTACCTCACCTTAGTATTGCCAGTGATGGGGCACTGCTCTGACAGCCCACGTGGCTTGGGAGTCCCAAGAGTTGAGTTGTGTTCAGGACTGGGTCACCTTGACTCTGAGCAGCACTACCACCTATACATTGAGTGAGTGAGCTGCCATGGAAATTGTCACCTACACTCTCGGGCTGTCAGCTTGGGATTAGGTTGTTTTCAAACACAAAACTCGCAGAAGGACTGTATCCCTTCCGTGCATCCACAGAAAAGATAAAATCTGTGGAAGCAATCACAGAAGTCTGTTAGCAGCTGTGCAGAAGACTTCTCTCACAGAGTCGCCCTGGAGCATTGCTGTAAGTAATGGCTGCTTCGTTAAAAGTACAAGTATCCCCTAGGAACCTCTCCTGCGAAGGATTACCCGTAAGCCCAAGTTGTGGTGTCTGCTCTGCTGGTTGGGTTTGTCTCACTGCTATGTGCAGGCCAGGCACTTTAAACTGCTTGAAGAGGATTTGTTCCCACAAGTTCTTCCAGGTGTGTTGGAGTTGTACAGAGTCTGACGGCTCCATCTGCTTTTCATTTGTGTATTGGCTATCTCCAGTTTGCAGTTCTTCCTTGAGGATCTTCCCATTGCTTTTCTGGTAATTTACCTACTGAGTTTTCCTTGTCACGTGGCAAACCATCTGCTTGCTTCTTACTTTTTGCCTGAACTTATGAGAGTTTTTGTCTGAGTATTTTTGAGTTTATTTTTGTCTGAGATCCGCAAATGGCTCACGTGGGGCAGAAGAGAGACCGTTGTTGGTGCTCTCACCAGTCTACAGCGCCAGGCGTGGAAAGTGGCCCGAATCCCAGCTGATCGTGCCCTCATGTGTCCAGCATCTGTGTACGTGGTGCCCCCAGACAGCTTCCACCACAGTTTCAGCTTGGTGCTGATCCTTATCAGTGTCTCGTGATCATTGCTAACTCTGCCACTGCTACATGTAGTCTTGCAACTTGAGGAAAGGATGTCAGAAGCGATTTTTACTAGTTTTGGGGACAATACCTGTGAGCTGCCTCTGTTGAAGTTGTTACTGGATCAGTACAACCAGCCTGTGTAGCAAGAGAAGGACAGCCATCCACAGTGCCACTCTATAAGATGAGCATAGTTTGAAGATCCTTTTTGGTAGGAAGTGGTACGAAATCCTATGCAGCCATGAGGGAAGTCACGAGGGCACCCTGCCATGTCACCGTCATGATGACTTTCTGGCATGAACATTGCAGCTGCTCTTCAAACCAGTTTATATCTAGTTCCTTCCTTCTTCCTAGCTTCTCCCAATGGATCGACAGCTCTCTTCGTCTTTCTTTCAGTAATGCGTTCCTCTGTCTGACATTCCTTCTCCCTGACTACCTCCTGCTCCTCTTATAGCCCTCTCCCAAGTGCTCTGATTCCGTGTGGCTGTGATCCTTGCAGCTGCCTCCTCCTGCGACGGTATTAAACCCTCTGCCTGTCTTGGAGGGCTTAACCCCCTCCTTCACTCTACAGTCTGATCTGAGAGATCTGGAAGCACGGCAGTGATACGACTTTCCCCTCACTCATGTTTAAGTGCTGAATGTGGAATGGTCAGAGGGAGACGTGGCTTTGAAGGAGCCATTCAGTAGTTTTTGTTTTTTTTTTACTCTATAGCTTGAGAGAGCAAGAGCTCTCGGTCGCACTGGTGGTAAGAGTACATCAAATATGCTAAGCAGGCCAGGTGTTTTCTGTTCAGTTTTTCCTTTGCTCCCGACACCATACAACCTCCAGAAGAGTGAGAAAAATTACAAGGAGGTTTTTGAAGGCTAAAGGAGTCATGAATGAAAAACTTGTAACGCTGTGTTACCAAATACAGGATGCAGCCAGAGGGCTCCTGCCCAGATGAGTTATCCTCCTTTTCAGTGGCAGCAAGAAAGCTTAAGTAAACACCTCATGATCAGCCAGGAGATGAGAATTAGTGATGGGCTTGGTGTCCAGGCCTGTCCAAGTCCAGTAAATATGTTCAGCTTCCTTTTCATAGTAAAATTGCTGTCTCCATGAGACTTAAGTTGGATTTTGGCCAGCTGTCTGTATGTAACAAATAGCTATGTGTCTTAAAAATGAACAAAAGCACAAACCAACACAATAGTAAGTATTTGGAGCCAATGCTCTTTTTCTGTTCTTCTCTGTCCTCCACCATTCCTTCTTTTAGTGTAATTCCCCCCTTTTCTTCACAAGGCTTCTCCTTGGCAACTTCAGACTATCAAAAGTATAAAGGGGGCTTTGCTCCTGCATGGTGGCAGCGGTACCGGTGGCAGAGGAGATGTGCTAGGAGCACATTGGCCCTGTGATGCTGCCCACAGCTGTCCCCCTGGGGGAAAACAGACTGGTCTTCTTAGGACCTTCCAGAAGCAACCAGTCCTTCTATGACCTTCCAGAAGTGCCCTGCAACCTCATGTGTAGGACCTCCCTACTAAACATTTATGTGCTGTTGTACCAATGCTTCTAGGAGGCCCGTGATAAGTAAACAGATTTTGTCTGTCTATCCATGCCTTTATTTTATTTTATATATGCCTTTTGTTTGTCTATCCATGCCTTTATTTTTGACTGGACATAAGTCATGACTAAAATTTCAGAAAGCCTCTCCGTCATTTTGGCTGTGAGGCTCTGAAACCTAGCAGCTTTAGCAATGGGACTGTAGCTCCTGAAGAGGAGATGACCTGCGTGGTACTGAGGTGGTTAATTTGGGTTTCCAACACGAATTGAGTTTAAACCTCTTTACCTTACGAGACCTCCTCTTGTATTTGCACAGATGACTGCTGCCAGAGGAGCAGTGTTCTCTGTCTGCACCGTGACCACACCTGGGCCCTGCTTGAAATCTGACACGGCTGACTCATGTCCTTAGTAACCTGATCGCAAAAAGGTGTAGAGCGGCCGTGGGCCAGAAGAGGTGTCAGCAAGAAAGCGTGTTGGCTGTGCCATCTGATCCCTAAACGCAATTGCAGTGCGCTCGTCCCTGGGCAGCGTGCAGAAATGACATACTGCGCTCCCCAAATGCCAGCTCCGCGAGCCGGGGCGGTTGGGATAAGGCTACAGCCTTGGTGGCATTTCTCTTAGGGCTTTTTCCCGAGGTAGGGCTGTGAGGCTGTGGAGTCTTACAGGTGCCGTCCTGGGTGCTAATGTGTGCAGTGCGATTCAAAGCGCCGGTAGTAAAATGTCCCCAAGTGATTTATGGTTGTGTCTAAGCAAAGCTTACGGATGCAGGCGTGCTTTGGAAGAGCTTGTTGGTAAGCATTTAAGCTTATTTAAGAAAGTTTATTTAAGTAGTGGGGCCGTTGTCTTTTGGAGTGTTTTGTGCTGTCTAGCAGGCTGAATCGCCGTCCCTGCAGTCTTCTGGGTGAGTCAGGGTTGCTTTGGGGACTGCCACTCTTCCTGTCTTTTCTTAGCTGTCCTGTTGGATTTGAGTACGCTCCATGTATCTTTACACCTCTCTTGCTGGTATGCTTCTCAGAGTCTTCCTGTATTATGGGCCCATGACCAGAGTAGCAGCAGTGTGAAATTTAGGCCTTCTTCACAGTTTTGGGATCATCTCCAGATTTCTGAACAGGAACTTTTTTGCTCCAAAGCAGCATGTCAAGGTACAAGAGCAGCATTGGGAGTGTTTCGGTAGTTCATTGCCTCACTTCCATGTGTTTGGAAGGTTATCTCTGCAGTAAGGAGTTGCAGGTTTTCTTTCTTCTCCCGGGGAAGATAAGGTTCTGCAGAATCAGATGACGCTCCCGGAGGCTTCCTACTCATCAGGCGTGGGTGGATGTTTCAAATTGTGTTCAAAAGGGAGGTTCTCCCCTCCCCCCCTCACCCATCATTGTCAAAAGTGAACATTCACACTTGAGGGGTAGGGGTGAGAACCCACCAACCCAAAAAACAAACAAAACCAAAATAATGCCCTACCCTTTTCTGCTTGGGAGCAGGCTGCTGGCTCTGCCAGCTGGTCTCCTGGAGAGAGCCAGCGAAGCTGCTCTATTTTCATCCACTGACACAGCGCACCGGGGCAGCTGGAGGGGTAGGCACGCAGAAAGCAGGCAAGCGGGAGCGGTGGCTTTTTTTTTTTCCCCCTCCTCATTTTCTCTCCCAGCAGCAGAATTTCTTCTTGGTGATTGACAGCTTCACAGTTTCGATGCTGCTGAGGTTTTGGTACGTGGAGTGATTCGAAGGGGCTGGAAATGTCTCAGCCAAAAGTGTTGAAGGGGGAGCTCTCCATTTGTCGTTTAAAGAAGCCGGTCTCTGTCTCATGTGCGCCTGGTGTCGGGATGCTGTGGTGCCAGTGTCGAGCAAACCAGCTTGCCTTGGGTAAGTGAAATGGTGACCGTCGGGGCGGCAGACAAGACCCTTTGTTTAAACAACAAAATGGAGAATTTTTGACTAAGTAAAGGTCAGAAATGCCAAGGCTGCTATTAGCTGACTCAGTCCTGCAGGAGATTATCAGAAAAGCGGTACTACAAGAAGTAGGACACACATCATTTATAATTTATCAGTATATAGGAAAACACATTTAATGTCCTGCTGTGCAATAAATGTATCCACTACAGGATCACCAAAGAGTGATAAGATGGTCAGCCTGCTTTTTAATTCACCTTTTTTTCACCTACAAAAGAAAAGTCCTTTTGTCCTTTATTGTTCACTTGATCAAGAGCTTTATTCTGTGTGCTTGTATCTGCGTGGTTAGAAGAGTGAATGGATTACGTGCTAGTCACCACAGTGTGTTTAAAGTGTGCCATGAACTTCATACTGCAAGCAATTAACGAAAATGAGGTTGCTTCTGAAACCTAGCACAAAACGCTGTGCTACCCAGAGGAGCATGCTGGCAGGCCCCGAGCTGGCTTAGAGTAGAAGTCGCCTGTTCTGGCCGTAGCAGCAGAAATGCTATCTCACTGCAATGTGTAGTTAATAGAACGAGACAGAGTTGCAGCATGAGTGCACTCAGGGGTCACAGCTGTGAAGGATGCCATGCTTCAACCTGATTTAGCAGTGGGAACCTTGGCAGGAAGTCGCCGTGTTTATAAGAAGTAGGGTAACCGCAACTGCAGGCAAACCTGAAAGATTCCACTGTGGCTTTCATTATGAATAGCAGGCGGGAGTGCTGAAAACTGTCTTTAAAAAATTTAAATACCAGTGAGAGACACTGCGTAAAGGAGACATAAATTCCACCACAAAGTCTCCCAATAACAACAACAGCAGCAAAAATTGCCGGCTCCGTGTCTGTCCCAGTTGTTACAAGATAGAAAACGAGCAAAGATCCAATAATTCCAATACACCACATTTTTTTTGAAATACAAAGTTGGTGTTGGAGAGGAGTGGGGGAAGAGGACAACTGCTGTCATCTTGGTTTCAGCAGGCACAGAGAGGACGGGCTTGCAGTCGTCGTCTTGCTTCTTCGGGTTAAAAGGTCGCTCCTCCCAGTGGTTTTGTGTTGTTGCAGAAATCGAGTGGTTTTTGTTGCCTTTTTTTTCTAATGATAGGCTGTGTTAGTCTGACTGTTGAAATAATGTCTTTTCTTAATCATTTGAATGCCACATGAATAAATGGAAGTTACAGCCTGACTTTGAATTTAGACTGAGAATAGTAAAGATCTTACAGTCATCGTTATTTTGTAAAAATAAAGGGATGCTTTTTTTTTTTTTTTTGTCTTAAGGGACGAGAAATCCATGGAAGTTACAAATCTCAGTCAAGGTTGCATGCTGTGATGTGTATTTTCCAGTGTAGGTAGATGATATGTATGCGTAAAGCATCAGATGTGAAGCTCCCGGTCTCTGGCAGTGATAACAAGTGAGCCATGTGAGCCAGGATTTTTGGCTGACATATTATTGTGAAACAAAGTGTCAGTCAGTTTTGCCTTCTCCACATAATTTATATGAAAATGGTTTAGATTGCCAAAGATAAATTAAGAATTTTCAGCCAAACTTCCCCATTGCAGAGAAACAGATTTACAGTGTTGGAGACACGAATTTCACTTTTAACCTCTGTTATTTTACATATAAGTTCGTATTAAGCCAAACCTGAAAAAAAAAGTTTTGTTTATTGGTTTTTCATTCTGCAGTCTTTTAACCTCTTTACTCCTCATAGTCTTGGCTGTTTTTCTGGTGCATTACAACGAATGCTGGAAAGGATGCTGAACCTTCATGGTACCCAGCTCCATCCTACCTGTTGTATCTCCTGCATAGCAGTGCAGGAGCTGTCCTCTGTGAGATCTTTGTTGCTTTGTAGCTCCAAGCTGGGCTTACAGAGGCCCCTGGCTGCAGCCCAGGTGCCTGTGGCTCCCTGCTAACCTGCCACGAGCTCAGCTGGTGAATTGCATAAGCGTTGTGTATGAAATCAGTGAAGAAAGCCCGGAGGGGTGGGGGGGGGGAAAGAAAACCCACTAAGTTGCTACACGTTATAATCTGGTTCTTGGTGGTGCTTGGCATCCAGCATCCCAGGGAAATTTGATGAAACTCAGCGGACAGTCAATTCTGAACTTGACTGATGTTATCTGCTTCCTCAGAGGTCAGGAAAGCGCAGGCTTGAGCTTGTTCTGGTCACTGCTGGGACTGATTTACAAGCCTGGCGTGTGGGTTGGGCAGATGATGAACTCTGCAGCTGGGCAGGAGGCAGCAAAGAGCTTGGATCTGGCTGGTTTGCCTCTCACTTTGTACCTGTGTACCTAGATGAGCTCCGTTTCATATCCTACTTTCTGCGAAGTGGTGGGCGGTGCGGATCTACCTTGACTGGGTGAATTGCAACAGTCACTTTCATAACATGCCTTGATATAGGGTTATGGAGGCGACGACTGCAGTCCCTCGCCTCTTGATACCTTTGGAGAGAACCCAGAGTTGTTTTCTCTGGCTCCGTTTGGCATATTGTGTAATAAATCTCTTGGGATCAACATATGTAAGAAACCCTTTTCCTCTTCAATAGCTCTGCTGTTGTG
Source organism: Cygnus atratus (assembly GCF_013377495.2). NCBI lineage: Eukaryota > Metazoa > Chordata > Aves > Anseriformes > Anatidae > Cygnus > Cygnus atratus. Next base: position 165,266,878 of record NC_066362.1, read on the forward strand.
ATTAAAGAAATTACTCGAGTTGGAGTCCTTGTTGCATGGAAAGACAGTTACTAGCAGTGCATTGTCCATGGGGAGCTTTGGACTTTGGAATTCTTGTTCTGAATGAGTCCAAATCTCTGTTTACTTTAGCCCACAGCTCAGGCTCCCCCTTGCCTAACAGTTCTGTGAACAGCAGAGATCGCCGACAACTGCAGCTTGTATGCTGAGAAATGAATCTTGCAGCTGGATTGGGTTTTGGCTTTTGGGGAGTTCAGCACACAGTTTCTAGTTGCATTCTTGTATTTGTGAATTTACCAGATAGAGGAAATTGCCTAGAAGCTGTGGTCTGGGTTTTTTTCTTTTTTTTCCTCTCCCCTCCCCTCTCCTGTGATACAGATCTGAAGCAGTCGGGTTGGAAAACTTTGATATTACAGAGCGATGCAAATATGTAGGGGGCTGTGACATTATTAAGTCTATTACAGGGACTTAGTGTTGTAAAGTCTGTATGGAAGAGTTAAAGTTCAGAGTGCCATTTTGCATTCACGCCCACGCCTCCTACAAGCCACAAGAGTCTTCAGGTTTCTCGATTATGTGCTTCTCAGCCTTAAAGACCAGCTTTGAGAGAGTAAGGGTCAAGTCAAATGGCTTTAAGACGTCTCAAGGTGGTAGCCTAAGTTCTGAGAACGCCAGCCCCGTTTGAAAATGCTGGCTGACAACTTGGGCTTGATTTTATTTTATTTTTTGAGTTTGCAGACTCTAGTGGCCCCTGGAGTTGCACGAGGAGTTGCAGCATCCTTAGAGCCCTGCCAGAGAGGCAGGGGTGTGGGGAGGGTCAGACCGGTACATCTGCCCGACTCTCAAGGCTTGGTTGAGCACCGGGTCTGAGCAAAGGCTGGGTTTGCGTTCTTGCTGCTGTGGTGCAAGGTATCTCTTTTGGCAGATACTGCCTAGCTCTCCAGAGCTTCTCATTTTTATGTTTATCACAGAATCGCAGCATGGCTGAGGTTGGCAGGAACCTCTGGAGCCCATCTGGTCCAGCCCCCTGCTCAAGCAGGGCCACCCAGAGCACCATGTCCAGGTGGCTTTCGAAGGTCTCTAAGGAGGAGACTCCACCGCCTCTCTGGGCAGCCTGTGCCAGTGCTCAGTCACTCGCACAGCACAGAAGCACTCCTGGTGTTCAGAGGGAGCCTCCTGTGTGCGCCATTGCCTCTGGTCCTGGCACTGGGCACCACTGAAAGGGCCCGGCTCTGGCCTCTTTGCACCGTCCCTTCGGGTATTTATGCACACTGATGAGTTCCCCCCTGAGCCTTCTTTAAGCTGAAGAGGAATTCAGTTCTGGACGTGGTTACATTTTTCCCTTCTCCCGTGCTTCAAAATTGGGTAGAAAATTGTAATCCTTCTCTTTTCCAAAACAAACGCTGCTTTCCAAGCACAGCCCAAGTGTGGAAAATCTCACGCTAAGTGGCAGGAGCTTCTTTCTGAAAGTGCTTGCGCGAGAGTTAGTGGCAGTGCTTATGACTCCACAGTTAAGATTGTCTAATTTAGCACCCTGTCATGAATCACATTTCGCACTTTCCTTTTTTAGTGTCTTCTGTTTTGAAGACAGGCAGGTTAAATTTAATATTACTCAGTGACCATAAATACCTCATATCTAAATGCTCAGATTTGTAGTAGAATAGCCAATTAACAATTCTATTATTTTTAAATTGCATAAATGCCTGGAGAGACTGAATGAAATCTAAATAACCACCTAGATGATGATGTTTGTTATTACCAAATCAGTTGCAGTTGAGTTGTCCTGTTTGGGGCTGTTTCTTATTTGAACGTGTTGTTGCAGCAAGAGAATTCTGCAACTTTTTTGTTGGCTCACAAATCCCAAAGAGTGGGAATTTCCTACTGCTTTGGGAACGGAAAGAATATGGGAGGTGGGCAAAGCATTCCACGTGTAGTATGTGAAAAATACTTTAGAAACGCTGAGCTACGTTTCCAGATGCTCAGCCTATGATTACCATAAACTACTAATGCAAAAACAGGGGGGGACTGCTTTGATGGCGAGAGATCACTGAACTGGAAGGAGCATGTTCGGGACACCCTACAACCTTTACAAAAGCTGGATCTCCCGAAGTGTGTTCCTTCTGTTTTCTGAAGGGCTGCTATCTGAAGATGTTCATGGTGTTCATTAATTTTTGTCCAGCAGAACATCTTGAGTAAGGTGAGCTGTGTATCTGCCTTCTTTCTCCTCCTCTTTGATTTTCTTGGTTTATTGCTGCAGACAGTCTCTTTTCATAATGATACCGAGGCTTTTCTAGATCTTGCTGCTCCCTCGCTCTTCCCTGAGGTCATTCTCAAGTCATCCGTGTTCTCATGACTAAGGATAAACAAATGTGCAGATGCTTGAGGGGGACAAAAAGAAGAATGAAGTAACCTCGAATCCCTCAAACACTGCAGTGCACATGTGGATTTTCCCAGGAAGAATTTGAGAGAAACTCAGCTCTGGAGGACAGATATAAGTTATGTTTCTTTACATGCTTTTGGAAGATGCTTAGATACTAAGGAGCAAAGGACCTGAATTAATTCCATTTGTTTAAATACCCTTGTACCTTTTACATTTTGCTTGCTTTATGGTTGGCAGACTTGAAATTGTTTTATAGCTGCGTGATCTTTTTTCTTGCCTGGGGCAAAAAGATTTAAATAAAGTAATAATTCACGCAACCCTTTTTGAGACTCGCATATTTTTTTCTTCTCTAGGAACACGAACACGCGCACACACAGAAGGTGTGAGAACATTAGAAGAGAAGCTTTCTTTTTAGTACATTTGGTCTCTACAATTGTGAAACTTCAAATTCACCTAAAATTTCCATGGACAAAGAATTGATTTCTTAATGCCAAACCATTTCCTGAAATTAGTTGTTGCCTAGCTGCTGTTTTTTTCAAGGCAGGGACATTTGTTTTGATTTGGAAGCAGCTCAGTTTTCAGCTGCAGGAAGTCTGAAGCTGTATTTCAGATGAAGGACAATACACTGGAAGACTAGTGATGTATTTTTCCTTCTGCAGCAGACTTTCTCTAGGAAGTCACTGAATCACTCAACTCTTCTGCGACTCACTATCTGCTTCAATCATTTGAAATGTTAATGCTCTGGAAATTATTGCTTTGGGAATTGATTAGATTTGGAGATTCTTGCCTGAACATGGTCTGATATAGACTTTGTATAGATTTTAATGGTGATAAATGCCTCGTACCTTCAAAACTATTTAGCAATAAAAGGTACTATCCAGATGAGAAGGATTTTTAATTTTTAAAATTACAGACAATCTTACGAGAGCAGCTTACAACTCGGTCTTGGTATATGTTATGTTTTGGCTTTCAGAATTCAGCACGCATTAGTTGCTGCTGTTTCATTCTCAGCTGTTATTAAGGGATGCTGTATATACTTCAGGGCAGGGAGATGGTGAATACGAGCTGCTCAGGTGGTAGCAAACCAGCAGTCTGTTTTTTAAAAAGTCTGTTTTTAAAGCTTCTTGTGTTTTTTAAATTATTTGGGTTGTAACATTTGAAATACCGTGTTCTGCATATTGGACAAAATAAAATGGGTTAAAGCAAAGAACCTCTCCAGACTCATTTTGCGGCTATGCTTATCTGTAGTTTAATTCTCAAAATAATAATAATAAAAAGGTGGTATTTGACAATAAATGTTTTATGAGTGTATTTCTGTGTATTGTTCCATATAAAGTCCATACATATAGTGGAGGAGGCGAATGTAAAATAAAGAAGAATGTGTTGAAGGGAGTCAAGGAATAAAAGCAGTATGGGATTTTGTCCTTACAAGTAAGACTATTTAATCAATAAATCTATAACAAACCAGTGTATATCAGTGCCGTAGCCATAAATATTACTTGTTAGTCTTGCAAGTGGGAGAAGAAACATCCTGTGTGTTCTCCAGAAATGCCTGGAAGATTGTCTGGCTGGTACAATCAAGCTGCATCAGTTTCCCTGTGTAAAGGATGACGCTTGTCCACAGTTCTTTGAATGAAATTTCAGTATGTAAGCCGAGACTGATCACGCGTGAACGAGCAGAAGGAAGTGTAAGGTTTTTGATAACGTGAAAACTGTCCTCAGGGGTACGTATCTTGCACTTGGACGTTAACTCTGCCTGGCGAGGTGTGAGCTGTGACGGTGGGACAGCTGACCTGGAGCACGGGCTGCAATAATCCCGGCAGGTTGCTGCTGACCGGGAGGCAGATGTCTGCAGCTGAACGGGAGCAGGTATGCTCTGTCATCAGAGGGACAGAAACAGGCACACCTACGGCCCGATTTATGGTCTGTTCAGGTACCTGAGGGCTTTGGGTGGTGGGTTTGGGTGTGCTGCTGCCCAGAGTTACCACTCATCAGCTGCTTGCATTTGTCCGTGAAGCCCACCAGCGTTCACAGGCCTTGCACTGTTATTTCCCTGGGGTGAGGCCACTCAGCTCTTCAGCTTCAGTACTCCAGCCTTTGGGCTCTTTTCCCGTGGTTTGGTAATGATGTGTAAACATACTTAAATGTCCTACATGGAAGATAGCATAAGGTAATTCAGAGAAGCGTTGGGAGCCAAGGGAATGCAGAAATATCCAACAAATACTGATTTGGTGATATTAGAAAATAATGTCTTATGTCATGCAATGTTAGCTTATTTTAAAAGGGATTTGGTGTAGTCACAGCATCTCAGCCACCAGCTGTAGATGAATCTCACCTAACTTTGGCACTTATGTGCTGGAGGCTACCTCTCCCCAAAAGCAGGTAATTTGAAGCAGCAGCAGATGGAAATGATGAAACTAGTCATTGGTGTGGACCCTGTGGCCCCATTCGGGGCTGGAGCATGTCTGGGTGCAGTTGGAGAGGGGCTTGTGGTTCAGCTTCCTCCAAAAGTGACCTGGTTGGTGTGCACCACAGCTCTCCTGGAGACTGGGGTGTGTGGGCACTGCCAGTATGGTGGCCACGGTGTCGCAAGGGCTCTTCAGGCAGGGATACATCTGCAGGGGAAGCACAGCTCTCCCATCTCTCTTCGTTTGACTATATTTGGGACTTAGGGTAGGCAGACTCTTAGGGTATTTTGGTGTTTAAAGTTTATGTGGAGGAAAGCTCAACCTAAGTGCTTGAGGAGTTGTAGGAAATTGCCCCGTTTGCCACAGAATCGGTGGTGCTGCATTATAACTCTCCAATCTTGGTTATCGCTACAGTGAAGGATTTGTAGAATGCTAAATTCTCTGAAGTATAGAACAGACCCAGGTTCAGAAAAGAAATGCTCCTTTACCTTCTCAGAAAGGGAAGAGGTCTCTTTTTTTTTTTTTTTTTTTTTTTTTTTTTAATTTGCTGTGCACTGCACTGGGTTTGTGGAGCTTGTCTCTATCTGGCGTCCTCGTTTGGCCTGAATGTTACCCTGTGCACAGTGAATGATTCACCACTGTGCCCGGAGGAAGACATTTTTTTTTATTTCCCTCTCCATGAATAACATTGCAGAACGTGCTTTTTTTTTATTATTATTATTTTTTTGTATTCTTGGGAATTACTGCTGCATAGAAAATCTGCCAAACGGGGCATGGTTACGTAAGAGCTGAATCTCCCCTTGCTGCATGCTGGCTGTGTCTCACTGGAGGAGTCGTGGTGCCCCATGCCAGGCAGGTGCTGCCCATATAGGACGCACCCCTATAGAGGGCTGTCACTCCAGGTCTCCTCTTCCATGGGCTTTGTACCTGTCCTGTGTCGAGTGCATGTCTGTGTGTCAGTGCTGCAGCATCTGGAGGGTTGCCCAATGTCCTTCTTTTATCTTCCCGTAACCTACAAGCAGGATGTATTGCCTTACAGTGAATACTGAATGGACAATTCTGTGTCTTTTAGATGCATTTTGTAATGTAATTGTGTATCTGATGTTTGTGTCATAATGACCCTGTCTCCTTTCTTTTGCTAGTCTGAAAAATGAATCACAGAACTGTGTAATGAGGGAGTGCTTACAGCATAATACATGTGTTATTGATGCCTCTGACCAAAGGAACAGGGAAAGGCAATAGCAGGCAGTCATGAAGGGATTCAAATAATTTGACTTAAATCAAATCCAAAATCGTTAATGCTCAGAAGATCCTGGAACAGGAATATATTCCATTTTTTAAAGTCATAGGTTTGCAACATGGTTAGTCACCTTAAAATTGAGTTGCCTATTGTGTGCAAATCAGTATTTTTGTGTGCTACATGCAGTTGCAAAACTTTTTCTAATATATTTGATGGCCATTCGCAATAGTAGATGGTGATAATGTTTCATTGCACTGCTTCTCTGAAATATTTTTCTGTGACTGTTTTCCAGCGCAGAAGAGATCAGTTGCCAAAGTGGATTAATGCCTTTCACATCTGCACTTCTTAGTTCAGATCAGAAGTGAAATAAGCCATACGTGTTCCGAGCCGACGTGTGCGCACACCGTAAATGCATGCAATCTGGCCTGCTTGGAGAATTAAGAGCTCCTTTTCTGATAGGAGGGATTCAGTACTAAAATATTAGTATTTCATAAGCGCCACAGATTTATCCTCAGTTACATTTTTTTTTCATTCAGATTAATCCCCAAATCATTCTCAGAGGAAAAATTTCAGTCAGACCTCCTTTTTTTTTTTTTTTTTTAAAAAAAAGTCTCTCTATGTTAAACTTTTCAAGTTTTACAGCCAGTGGATTTTAAGGACCAGAGTTGTTTGGCGTTTTTCCAGCCAGCCCAGCTGCCTTTGGAAGAACTGTGTAGGTTGGCAAAGTGTGGTGTGGGCTCTTTTGTTAAATCTATTACTCTCATACTGAGAGAGTAAGAGAAACAGGTAATGACTGGTGAGGGCTTTATTAGTTGAGTGCTTTCCACCTTTTCATCTTGACCTTCCAAAATTATCTCCTCTTCCAGGGTATTTCAGGGTTCTTTTTCACTCCAGAATTCCTCATGGCTTTCAGGTGTTAGCAAGCCTGGAGGTTTTACTCTGCTTCTTTCATTGGAGCTGTCAGGGGAGCGTGAGTCTGTGCAGCCTCTGCCTACGAAGTTGGTGCCGTTCTGCATAAAATACATAAAAATGTGTAAAAGAACCCTCTTCTGAGGGTCCTCAGGGGATGCAAGCACAGCTGCCTCATCGTTCGTTCCTAACGTAGGAAGGATACAATTTCCAAGACTTCATAAGAAGACCAGTCAGTGTGGGACAAGGGCTCCCAGCTGTTTATTTTACATGGCTTACTTGGAGGCGTGGATGAACAAATACAAAGATTAATGCAAGCGGTGAGCTGCAGGTGTGGACACTTCAGCAAACACAGGCGAAAAAAATCAATTTTTCACAAATGAAAAAGGAGAAAAAAAATCAATAGGGAAAGGGCTGTTATTTTCAATTTAAAACCAGAGGAGCTGGGGTTTGATCTCCGAGTTCATGCCTTCCTGTTCTCATTCACATGTTCTGCAGCTCTGTTATTGGAGAACTACAGACTGAGTAGCACAGAGATCGTTAAATATAAATGGCTAAAAGGATGTGAAATTCTCCCCATCCTTATTTATTTATTTACTTGTCTGCTTGCAGGTATTTATGTGTCTTTAGTTAACTCCTGCAGATGTTATTTCTCTGCATAGGAAGTATTTGTGTGCACCAAGCTTTTGCTGTGAAGTCCACCAGCCATTTCCCCGAGCGTGTTTTGACAGTATTTAAAGCACACAACTCAGACTGTAGTTATTGATCTGTGTTTGTTTCTTTTCAACAGACTGTGATTCCATCTGGCTACCTGATGGTGAGAGTGCCCCACAAAAACATTACCAATATTTTAAGTGGAAGTGCAGAATTTGACTTTGCAGTACTATCTGCATGAAGTCTGGTAAGACACCGTGTGAAGAGACCCAAGTGGGATGCAGAGGACCCTCTCATCTCCTATGGGTGCAGTGTGCAATAACGGCAGGGTGGAGTGCCAGGTTTTTATGTGAAAAACAAAGCAGTATTTTTGGCCAATTCCTATTACTAGCTTCAATGTCGCCAAACACGTCTGTAACAGTGTTAGCTGTGTGAGAGCTGTGCTACCTTGGAAATCCATTTATTCAGAGAGACAGCCTGGTAGGTAGTAGGCAAAACCTACTGTGCTGATGCAAAGACTCATTATTATTATTATTATTATTAAAGGCCCATGAAAGTGGAGGCCTTGTTTGCAAACAGGGACTTGCTAGGTCTTGGCTTGGTTGACATCTCAAGAAAGCAAACAAAATAATTAGAAAGGTACTGTCTGAGAATCTTTTTCACTGTTTAATCTCCAGTAACTTTAACCTTACTAGTTGCTTATTGTATTTTTGTTATATATATACATTTAATTGGATTCATTTCTCTGCTGTGTACGACTCCTGAAAGGGTGATGGGAAACGCGCCCAGTAAAGTTTAGAGGTTCTCTGAAGGTCAGTGGGAAAAACAAGAGCGTGACCTGACTTGGCTCAGTTAATTTCCTTGCAGGAGCAGCTTCCCGCTTGAGCGAAAGCATGCTATGAACAGTTGTGTTGAAGAGTCCTAAAGTGCAAGTGCATAAATGTCTGTATGTATGTATATATGTGTGTGTTCGTATGTATGTTTATACACGGATATGTACGTATGCGTATATATGTATACTGAACAGAATGATAAGGGAAGGTGACCTAGGCTTATTGCATTTAACACCTGATTGAGGCACTGTGCTCAGTTAAAGGTACAGTCAACATAATGCTGCTGCTGTAGATAAGGGAGAGGTAAAAAACAACAACAACAACAACAACAACAACAAACAACAAACAAAAAACCTTTTAGGTCTCAGGTGGGCTGTGGTGACGTCCTCAGGTGCTTGTCTGTGTCTGAATTACCTGTAGGGAACGTCTAGGACACCTCAGTTCCCTATCTGGGTGCTTTGGTTAAAAACATAGTGTTAGGGCAGGCAGACATAGGCCATGATGGCAATAAGATAATGTGAAAGGTAGGATTTTCAAATTGCCTAAATGACTAAAACAACTAACTGCCACTCTGGCTGTCAGTGTGATGTGTCCGAATGGCTTAGGTACTCTTGAAAATGCCTCTCAAGCTAATGTGTAAGGACTTCTGAATTGAAACAGTAATAGGTGTATAAATTGAAAACCAATCAACCTGTGAGACTGTTCCTGTGTTTGTGGAGCTCCTAAGTAGGACTGTGCAGCTAGGCCAGAAAGCTTTGTGTTTCATCACACGTCCTCTTCCAGCTGCTAGCAAAACATCACCCCATGATGGGTTGCCACCTGCTCACGTTAGTTGTGGGTTTGGGTGCGTTACCTCTCCCTGATGGCTTCTCTTGAAATACCAGGTCTCATGGAAGGCTACCCACTGGCTGGGGACACTTTGAGCAGCTTTGGCAGCAGCATCTTCAGTGGTGGTGGTGGTGGTTGGGGAGATGCGCTCAAATCCTCGGTTGCCTGCGCACAGTGTTACTGCGTGGAGAGGTGTCAGAAATAACATTTCAGTCTCTTGCATTTCTGTCCCTTCCTCTGCAGTTTCCGAGGCTGTCCAATTTCTCTGTCACCACAGCTTCTGATGTGGTATAAAATTAAGCTGGCACTTCTAATGAGAGGAGGTTTGTAGCAGAAAGAATCCTTTCCATGTGGTTTGAGGAAAGGTTGCTTTATTATTTTAAAACTTTTTTCTTTTTTTTTTGTCATGACTGCAGGAAGGCATGGAAGACAAGCAGGGGAAAAAATAGAATTCTTTATGGATATTCAGAGGCTAATGTTTTAAGGGATTCTTTCATTATATACGTGTATGCATCTGGGTGGGAAAACAGCCAAAGAGACTGACAGTTCCTGGGACATTCACTAGCTGAAGATCAGAAAAAACTACTGGTGTGCCAGACAGCCTCATGCAGAATGTCTCTCCCATTGAAGGCGAGGTAAATAGTATTAGCTGCTCTGTTCAGTCTTGCTGTCGTGTACGTGAACAAGGTTTGAAAAATCAAAGGGCACAGCAGCTCGAGTGTATTATGTTTCTCGCTTCATCCTTTTTATAAAATGCACATCATTACAGCAGTTCCACTGCAAAGTGGAGCTGGCTGCTCCTGTAAAGGGCTAAGTCATGGCTTGTAAGCAGCAGGTCCCCTCCTAACACAGTGACAGAGAAGAGATGTTCCAATGGAGGAAATAAAAATAGCCATTGGCTTTAAAACAATCCCCCAGCTTGAACTGGCTGCAGTCAGGTAAGGGTTGGAGGAAGCAGGAAAAACTCTAGGGTGAGGCAGCGTGCTCTTGCTGTGAGTTCGACTCCTTCCTCGGAGGTTGCGGTAGTTGCCAAACAATTGAAAATCTTTGCAAGAAACTGGTTTTCAAATAAAGCAGAAGCCTGAGTGGTTCCTGTGCTCTTGCAGAGCTAGAGCATAGGTGCAGTAGAGGTTATTGCCTCTTTCCTTTTATTGGTTTGCTAAAATTCAAAATGGTCAGAAATACTAATATGATGGACATACTACTACTAGTCCTATCATCTTTTTAGTATACTCATAAACACATGACATTTACCAGATACATATATTGTAAAAATAAGAAAAACACAAGCATTACAGATGAGTAGCTTGGAAGTTGCATCCTTCTGAATTTTTCCATCTTCTCATTTCTTTTGAAAGCTTTTTTTCCCCTCTTTCCATATCTGACTCATCTTTGTACTAGTGTCATTCACATTTGCCTGATATTTTCTGCTTATCGTTCTCTCACCTTTTTGTGTTTCCTTTCATTATGGTCTCTAGCTAACGAGGATGCATATGAAAGATGCTCTTGCAATTTAAAAACATTTAAAATCAATAGATGTAGTTTGTTGCGATGGCTTCACTTTACTTCCTGAGAGTGGTCAAATCAGCTTGCTGATTCAACAGTTTCTGCAAAAAACAGAGAAGGAAAAAAAAAAACAACAAAGCAACCAACCACACCAACAAAAAGACATTATTCCCTCAGAGGAGTATTCTGAAGCTTCTTAGATTACTTAAAATTTTCATACGTGAAAGAGCTGTAGAAGTTCACACCATTTCTTTTGCATTCCCTCCCTGTCCATCGCTTGTCCTGTTCTTGCTTTTGCCCACCATTTTTTCACTTTGTGTGCTCTGTTCTCTTGCTTACGTTCATCTTCCTAGTGCTCTTCTTCCTTCCTTTGTCCATACTTTTCCCAGGAGGAGGCTGTACTCGTGCCATTTCTCCTTTTCCTGAATGTAACTGCTTGCCGCTTGCACAGTCTCTCTCCTTGCTCATCTTTGTTGGCGGAAGACTTGGAGAAGTCTCTTCTGCTTTTGTGCAGCTGCATGCCTTGTCACATACCTGATGTACTTGGTCTGTTCTTCATCTTCCTTCTGAGCAGGGAGAAAGTTTGGGAGTCAGATCCCATTGCAAATCATCGCATTCTTAGATTCTTCTGAATTTTTTGCCCGAACTAACAATTTGCTCGTTCTGGTCAGGTCTTGAAAGTGCGGGTGAAGGCTTCAGTCTCATTGTGAAGGCACAAAGCCCCCAGCACAGGCTTCTGGCTGCCGGAGCCTGGGGAGGCTGAGAGCCCAGAGCTTCTGGGGGAGATGTACAGAGACCAGTGCCACGTGCTGGGTCTGATCTTCTGGTCCATTCAGAGGTGCGAAATAACTCGCAGCGTCCTCAAACCAAATAGCTGCCCTTCTAAGTGTTGGAGTTTACCATACCTTTTTGTTGGTGGTTCTGGCATTAGGAGGTGGTAGGGATTATGAATCAAGAATCAAGGTGGTCAAGAATTGTTGTGACAAAGTCAAAATCAAGTGGTTTGATCTGTAGTCTGATGGGTACTTCATTGCAAGAGATAAGAAAAAAAAAACTTTAAAAAAGAAGGCTGAGATAAGCACTATCAGTGAAAAGACCTTAAAAAGGCTGCAACCAGGAGTCATAAAGATAGGATATGTATGGAAGTGATTGTAGATAATATTTTACCTTGAACTGTCCATTTCTTTTTATAATTTTACAGTGAAGGATTTTGATAATATTAAGTAGTTGAAAACCCACTTTTCTTTTTTTTTTTTTTTTTTTTTAATTCTCCAGTTAAATATATTCATGCTTCCAGTAGAAATCCACATCTTCAGAGGCTGATATGTCTCAGCTGCAAAAATTTATTCTGAGCTGAAGCTTAGCATAGGATAGGTCAACAAAAATATAAACAAAGCCACTTCAGGTATAAATAATCTTCTACCTGTAGAAAGGAGTTAACAGGACTGCAAAAGTCGTATTATACCTTACTGCAAAGTGTCCTGCTATATAATAGCAATGGCATATTTTCCAGAAAAGAAAGGTAATGGTCCGTAAATGACTAGAGTAAAGGTGTTGCCCGGTAATAGTGGTTGCTTTGAATTACCTGGGAGGGACCAGTTTTCTTAAATAATGTGTTTAGAGACTATGCCAAGGAAATCCTAGGTGAATGTAGGAATGTGTATTCCATTGGTTTAACAGCCGTATCTTATGACGTGTCTCTGCCTTGGTCCCTTTGCTAGACCTACAAGCAAGTCTTGGAGATTTCATTGCAATTTTATTTTCTTTTGCCTCTATAAATGAACGCGTAATTTGAATATGCTTTTGCTGCTGCGTGCTGTGAGACAACGTACTGGTAAAAAAAAAATTGAAACTGCAGCTAAACACATTCAGTCATACAGACGAAGAGTACTGAAAATCATCATGGTGTATCCTGCCTCTTGTCTCTGACTGTCTGGTCTTTGTTGAAGTGCCCGTTGGCATCATACCTGACAGTTAAATGACATTCATGGATTAATTTAGTTTTCTTTCGAAGCATATCTGTAATAGAAAGAGAAAGAATGTTGAGAAATGAAAATGCCTCGTGGACTTTTCCTCTCTTTTTTTATGGAGAGTTCTCTTTGTTTCACTCGCTGTTTCTGGAGGTGCGATTCGTTATGTTAAGGCCTGATCCCACTGACTGTAAATGATAAAATGTATAGCGCTCTCAACAGAGTCCTAAGATGATTCCAGAATTACAAGAAACCTGAAAAGATTATAGGGCCACAGAACTTGATCCTACCAACTCTTGCTGATGAATTCCTGACATCTCTCCACCAGTGAAACCTCTAAGTTTTTTGACTTCATTTGAAAATTCTGTGCAAAATTCATCCAGTTCTTGAAGAATTTCAGAGTTCTGGGTACCTGGAAAGTGCTTCTGTTCTGTGATGACAGCAGTTGGTGTGTGGTCGTGTTTGTCCACCAGATAGGACTTACCAAACTCTGTGCCAGAAGCAATGGTCTCCATCTCTACTTCCCTTCCATTGTCCCAGTCTTTTACTTACTCCCTTCCACATGCTGTCACCAGTACCAATTTGGTTCCTTGGCAAGGGGATTCAGTTTGTGACTTTGGCTGAGAATTTGTATTCATATTTAAAGACAATTGTACTTTTGCCTGTTTGGTGACCTTAGCTCTCTGGAAGATTCAGATGAACATCAGAGGTTGACCAAGACTGAACCAAGACTGAACGTGATGAATCCGGACTGGAGAGGGGACTGCTGTTTTGGTGGCACCATGCTTTTAGATCAGTTCAGCTGTTTCGACTAACTGTACCCTCCACCAAGTAACGTGATTTGTCTTCTGGTAGGGTTGCTATTCTGCTTTAGAGCTGAGGAAGCTGAGGCTGGGGTGCATGAACGGTGGCATAAACGGTACAGCATGAAAAACAGGACCGCAGATGAGAGCTACTTGTGCTGGATCTGGATTATACTTTAGGAGGACATTGTGTTCCTTGTTGTGCTTTGATTTTTTGAGCTTGATAAAAATAAATGAAGATATTAAACTAAATATGAATTAAGGAATGCAAGAAGTAACCGTGGTTTCAGTCTATGCATTTGTTTTATTTTCCTAAAGTAGAGTTTCCATATATATATATATATATATTAGATACATCTTAGTCTGTGTCAAGATCTAGAAACTGTTCCTGTCACAGGCAAGGCCTATTTTTGGTCAATTTGCATAACCCTAGTGATTTTAATAAGAGAGCTGACAGTCGGAGACAGTGAGTAAACCTTCGCAGGGCTCTGAAACAGCTCACCCTTCTGACATTGGTGGGAGTCCCTGTTGTTTGACACCTCTCAAAGTCAAGTCAGATGTTTGGGCACAGAAAAAGTAAACACTAAATCTGTAACATTACTAATGCATTTTTCTTTGAGAGATTATAACTAGAAATATGTGATATTAAAAATTTGACCATTTGACTCATTTCACCATGAGGGTGAAACTGGCTTTGTATTTTACCAGCAAAAGCATTTAAGCGGTGAATATACTCTTTGTAGCATGTAAATTGATAGTAATGTGGTGTTTCTCTTTGAAATTACAGTTACTGTGGCAAGATCGGTTATGGGTTTGATGTGCACTGTTCTGTTCTTATTATTCATTCAGAAACATTGCCAGTTGCTCAGCTGCTGCTTTCTTTCACAAAAATGTTAGGTGCTGAGTACTCTTGGTGTGGCACAAGGCGCAGAGGAAGGTATGGTTGCTTGCCCTGGGTCTTCTACTGTGGGCTCCTGACGCCGTGGTACGTGGAGAGGCGTGCTGGTGAGCATCCTGCTGAAGGCGGTGGGGCTCTGGAGAGATGCCCAGAGGCGCTGTGAATGGGGTGAGCCAGACCCAGGCACAGCTCCCTTGCTCTCTTCCAGCTATTTCCCAAGGACAGACATGTCCCACGACCCCAAACCAAGCATGACCTTCGTGATTTATTGTTGAAATAGAATTTTCCACAGTCTGCTTTCTGTTCCTTCTTCCTGCTTTTAAATGAAATTTGTTCCGCCATTGTGAAAAATGATTACGGGTATTGCTGAAAACTATTGTTTTAATGCAATGTGAAGTATTTTGGAACTGAGGCATAACCTGGGCATTGCATTATTTTTCCAGAACTGCGAAACTGTATAATATAAGGTTGCACAAGTTTTGAAGGGAAAGGGGAGACAAACAAACGCGTCCCCAGAGTCCTCAGTACTGGGCGCAGTCTAATTTTAACATAAATGTATAGTAATAATAATCGTGTATTCCATATGCAATTCTGCTGATGCAATCTGTGGAATCCTGGCTGATTAGTATCATGTATGTTTCTTGGTGCTTTGTTCACAGATGATAGGAGACTACAGAAATCTGTTCATCCTTCTGTTTCATCATGTGATTCGTACTCTTAGTTTGCACATAAAGATCTGAAACTTGAAATTTCTTTTTGGAAGGTATTTTATATGGATGGATTCTAACACACTTACATAAACACTTCTCATGTGCTTGGAAAACAGAAAAAGATACCGGTACAATTATTATTGCTTTGTTTTTTCCTTCTTGAAAGTTTGCAAGGTCTTTCTTAGAGCAGTTGATTTGAGCTTCTTGAAGTCCAGTAAGCTTGGCCTAAATTTATGTTAGTGATGGCTTGTGATTTGGCTCTCATGTAATTCTAGCTGTTCTTTTCAGCTGATAAAACGTTGTTGCTTTTCAGGGGTCTGTATGGCTGTGTCTATAGCTGTTGCTCACTAGCATGCAGCAAATGGAAAGAAGAGGAAAAATAGGAACTGTATTTTAAAATAGGTTGTTCGGCCACTGCCTAATTAAGTTATGAATATCTTCAAGGATGGAGATTTTATTACCTTTCTCGGCACTCAGTTGTGGCATTTGACCACCCTTAACATAACCCCCCCCTTTTTTTTTTTGTACCTAACCAGAATTTTGCTTGTTACATCTCCTGTCCTTAGCTTCCTGCCACATTCCTGCGTGTCTGGCTCTGATGTTTTTGTACCCTGTTAGGTAGCTGTAGACAGCGGTAACATCTGCCCCCATGCCTTCTCTTCTCCAGGTAGAACAGCCCCAGATCGTAGAATCATAGAATTACAGAATCATTAAGGTTGGAAAAGACCTCCAAGATCATCTGGTCCAACCATACCCCTACTGCCAATGTCACCCACTAAACCATGTCCCTAAGCACCATGTCCCTAAGCACCAGGTCCAACCTTTCCTTGAACACCCCCAAGGACAGTGATGCCACTACATCCCCGGTCAACCTGTTCCAATGCCTGACTGCTCTTTCTGAGAATAAATGTCTCCTCATTTCCAAACTAAACCTCCCCCGGTGCAACTTGAGGTCATTCCCCCTAGTCCTATCACTAGTTACCTGTGAGAAGAGGCCAACCCCCAGCTCCCCACACCTTCCTTTCAGGTAGTTGCAGAGAGCAGTAAGGTCTTCCGTGAGCCTTCTCTTCTCCAGACTAAACAATCCCAGTTCCCTCAGCCGCTCCCCATAGGACTTGTGTTCCAGGCCCTTCACCAGCTTCGTAGCCCTTCTCTGGACATGCTCCAGGGCCTCGATGTCCTTCTTGTACTGAGGGGCCCGAAACTGAACACAGTACTTGAGATGTGGCCTCACCAGAGCAGAGTACAGGGGGACAATCACCTTCCTGGTCCTGCTGGCTGTGCTATTCCTGATACAAGCCAGGATGCCGTTGGCCTTCTTGGCCACCTGGGCACACTGCTGGCTCATGTTCAGGTGAGCATCAACCAGCACCCCTAGATCCTTTTCCTCTGCACAGCTCTCACAGCCTGTCCACATGCTTCAGCCCCTGGCCTGCTTGGTGGTCTCCCCTGGGCTTGTTCCAGTGTGTTCGTGTCTGCCTTTGACTGGGCCCAGTGCTCCAGATGTGTCTCACCAGGGCTGAGCAGAGGGGAGGGATCACCTCACCCAGCCTGCTGGTGATGCTTTTCCAAATGCAGCCCTGGAGGCTGCTGGCCTCCTTTGCAGTGAGGACACATTGCTGGACCGTGGTCAACTTGTTGTCCACCAGGACCCTCTTCTCCTCTGCCAAGCTGCTGGTCAGCCTCTAGCATGTTCTGGTGCATGGGGTTGTTCCTTCTCAGATGCAGGACCTGCCGTTTGCTTCTGCTGAATTTCACAATGTTCCTGCCAAATCATTTCTCCAAATTGCTGAGATCTCTCTCAATGGTGGCGCTGCCCTTTGAGCATACCAGCTGCTACCCCAAATTTTGTTATTCACAAACGTGCAGAGTGGCTGCTTTGTCCCATCATGCAGGTCGTTTATGAAGCTGTTCCACAGTATTAGCGCCTAGAAATCGATAACTAGCAGGACTTTAAGTAGCTGATGATTACATTTGGAGTCCAGTGGTCCAGCCAAGTTTCCACTTACGTTGTAGTCCAATAGTTGGAGGTGAAGGACAATTTATCTGGTGGACACAGTGAATCACATGGGTTTCATAGTAGTAACATTTCTCTCTCATAAATCTTCCAGATTTTTTTAGGTATAGTCAAGAAGAATGATTTCATCCTCTGGTTCTCTCGGTCTTAAGGGTTTTATTTCAATCACTCCACTTCTGTCAACCATCTGCGAGGTTCTTGTTCAGCTCATATTTTCATAGCTCCCTGCAGACCTTCCTGCCCTGTGTTTCACATACAGAAAACCTGCACGTGTGATAGTTGCAGGAGGCAGTCCTTGCTTTTGAAGGTCATAGTATTTTGCTTCCTTTTGCTAATGCTTTGTCCTGTCCTTCTTTTTCCACCGTAATACTTCTCCTTGTTTCCCATTATCTCCTTCTTCTCTTTAGATAGCTATTTTAATCCTTTCTCTTCAAGACCTTGCTCTTCTGTTTTTCTGTTTTTTTTCTTCTTTTTAAATATAAATATGAAAATTTCTGTCGTTGTCACGCTGCTTCCTTGCATCTCTCCCCAGTGCGCTGTTTGTTACTTTGGTGATGGGGCTTCCTGTCTGTGTGTGAAAGAAAACCTGACTCTTGAGCTTGTTCTCATGGGAGGGAATCGCTAAAAATGGCAAAGCTGGGGCACTGGAGTGTGAGAGTTTTGCAAGCAAAAATTCATAAATACACCTATTTTAAAGTAGGAGTGGAGAGTCACAAAATAGCGGTCAGTTGCTGGACTCATCTGCTGATTCTGTGAAAAGAATCTCATTTAAAAATACTAGACTTACATAGAAGCATGAACAGAGCAAAACACATTTAAATATAGTTTTCCATTTGTTGTATTTTGCAGAGTCATTTGGTCTTTTTAAAGAGATACTGTATATAATCCTAGCTTTACACTCTAGGGCTTGATGATGTCTTCCATGGTGGTAGTAAGCAGAAAGTTAATACTCCTCTGTTTTCATTTCTGAATTGCACAGGAAATATAAATGGAGTAGAGTGAGTTGCATTAAACATTGCCCTTCTCTAATTTTCAGTAGTATTTGACTTATTTTATTCTTGCTCCCTTCTTGCTATTCCCTTTCGGTTCCTGCTAGTCTTTCACAAGTGTGTACTGATAATTCTTACCACTTTTAAAAGCATTGTTTTCTTATGTGACTATAACGTTTAAGGGAAGATAATTAAAGTTAGATAATATCTAGTGGTTTTATTAACATCTTTTTCAGACGGTACATCCCCATGGCACAGTACAGGGATGAAGCATTCTGACAGCCACTTGTTGGAGTACAGCTAACTGTTAGGGAACCTTATAGCTAAAACTATTTTAACACTTCATGATGAAATTCTGATATTAAAAAGAATAGTTTGTAAATCTTTGTGATACAATAGCAAAAAAAAAAAAAAAAACACAACAAAACCCCACCACCACCACCAAAAAAAACAACCACTAGTATTGTTTTTGGTTGTTCTCTGGGTGTAACTTGCCCGATGTAACCAAATCCCAAGAGATCAGAGGCATTTGAAAGTATCTGTATCTAGTAATGACAGCTTTTGTGTGTGCTTACTTTGAGGCTGTCTACATTGCCATGTGTCCTTTTGCTGTACTAAAAAGACTTATTTTAATAGTGAGAACAATGTTATTTTAAGTGTATTCGCTACTGTTCTTTCCTAACATGAAACCTGTTGGATGCTGCAGATTTACACTTTACATATCTTGAGTTGAGATGCATTGAAACTTAAAAAAAAAAAAAAAAAAAAAAAAAAAGGCAAAGCATGGACCAAATGCTGACTTTTGTATTCACTAGGGATCACAACCAATTAGATCATCAGCTCCAAGGACCTTTGTAATGACCTAGATGTGCCAGTATTACAGAGTTCAAACAGTACACAGAAACTTCATCTTCCCAGGATTAGCAGCAGACTTGCCTCTTTCAGAAAATAGATTTAGCCAGGGGAACACGGATGTCTGCATAAAGGAACCATCTTTTGCCACTTGTGTCGTTGTTTTTTGTATGTCATAAAGCTTGAATTCAAAATCAGTTTTGAGAAATTGGAGGACTGATTGCGTGTGTGTATGTATATATATATATGCATTTGAAATACTAGTGTATTGTTTAATATGGTATAGAAGAATGAAAATGTATTTTCCTTAGTTCCCTCTTCCTGACAGCCAAAATTTTGCAGTAATAATACATGTTGCTTTTTGTCTTTAAAACACTTTGCAGACATCATCTGTGGGATATAATCTGCAAAACATCCCTAAAAGACATATAATTTATTGGAATTAATAACGTGTGGAGTTGAACCCTAATTTTCATCCAAAAAATGTTTACATTATAGATAGATGTCTATGGGAAATATTGGAGTAAATATCAGAGCTCTTGACAAACTCCCAGCCCACATACACAGACTATTTTTGCTCTGTTTCTGGTCATGGCTGTAAGTTAAAGCAGATGTTTTGTCTTTCGTCTGAGTCAGCATGAATCTTGATGCTACAAGTAGTTCTTTTCACAGGTCCAGTGATTCTGTTCTTGAAGCTTTTATATAATGGATGTAATGAGGCTATAATGATTTTGAGGTAATCACAGTGGTGTGAATTGACAGGAATAGACTAGCTGGTCTCTTGAGGTTTGTTCCAGACAAGTTTTTAGAATTTCTGTGATTTCTCTCTTGATGGCTCTTTAGGTGGCAACAGAGAAAATGAAGCTTTGAAATCAGAGGGGTGCCAGGTGATAAAGATCGTGCTTTGACACATACTTAACAGGAGTGGAGGAGGAGGACTGGCTACATCACCCCCCTTCTGCTAAATTCTTCCAGTTCGGGAATAGCTCTGTGAACTAGAGCTATAGACTCCTCAGTCTGCTGCGTCTCGCCTCCAGGGTATTCTTATCTTAAGCTCAAGACCGTGTTTATCATCTGCTTGAAACTTAGCTTGGTATTAGTTTAATTCAGTGTTAATGCCACTCACTCTTATGGAAATATTTTGTTTTGGTCCAGTTTTGGGGGTGGGAGGGGAGGAGGGGGAAGGGGACGACAAACCTGGCACTGTTGTTGTCATCATTAGTGTGCTGGTCTTCAGGGGGCTTCTGAAGAGCTGCTTCTGTGAAGTTTCTACTTGCCTGGTACATCCTTTGAGAAGTTTGTTCATTTTGAAGGCATTAGCAGAGTAGTAGCCCAATGTTTGTGAACGTCATCTGAGGATATTAATAGAGTGCTTCTGCATTTGTGTAATACACTTCTTCACAACCCAGTCAATGGGATGCTTCTTCATGGGATTTTTTCAAACCCTGATAAGAAGAATACAGAAAAAATAAGAAATTATGTCCTTGAGTGTGTGTTGAAAAAGACAGTATTTTCTATTTGCGTATATACTGCAGGTTAATATGTTTCCAGTTAAGCTTGTGGATTTTTAGTGTATTTAGTTGTTAGGAAGCCAGACCTCGCTGCTTTTTCATTATGAAATGGCTCTGGTTGTTGTAATCCTTCTCAACGTGTCAAAGCCCTTTAAACCGCTGGCCTGGGCCCAGGAGATCTTCCATACGAGAGGATGACTTACCATATTTGATACCCTAAAGATTAGGGAACTGTCAAGATTTCCTTCCTGCCTGACACTTGCCGTTTAGTGTGCCCACTGGGACCAGTGCAAGATGAAAGCAGGCGGGCAGGTGAATCACTGGGCCCACCTTGTGTTATTGTCACTTGGTCAGCTGATAAGGGAAAAGTGGGCTTCCTCTGTGTGCTAGATTAGAAAACGAGGCTGAAAATGCAATAGAATCTGATAGTAATGCATCCTTGGGACAAAGCATAGAAATGATTCAGCTGGTGAAAGTGACCTTAAATGCAAGAAACCTTCCCCTGTTTGCCCTCCCCAGCTGCAAGCCCCGAGCTGGGTACCAAGTCCCAGTAGGCTGCAGAAAGGTGATCATGGGCTTGTGCCGAATACAGCTCTGGTGGGAACACTTTGCATTTTGGCCCTTTGGTACGCCTTCTCTTCGGGGGTTTGTGCATACATCCACACGCAAACTCTTTTTGCAGCTAACTCTTGAGGGATGTAGAAAAAATAGCCTCACGCCGTACCAAGGTGTTTGAACTTCTGCTTTCTTTCCAGTGTGAACTTAAGAGCCATAACACTGATCTTTTATTTTTTAACTGTAAATGTGCACTGCTGGGGGTTTTATTTTCAGTGGTTTGCTTTTTATTATCTGCAGAATGTGGTTTATGTAAGTAAAATTTATTATTTTTTTATTGATATATTACTTTCTCCTGTGTATATTAAAACAGGCTTGATTTCCTCCTTCCCCCTCAAGAGACAAACATTTGTTTTGTTTTCTAATCAGTAATTCGTTGTTATAACTTGCTGGGTTTATAAGACCTGTTTCATATTAGACTGAATTTCAATTAATTAAAAATAGATAATTTTAATGGGCATTTTAACAGAATCTTAATTGTGATAACAGGTTGCAACTCTGTAGGGGCTATCATTGGAACGATGACATTTGCCACTTGTGGAAGTGTTAGTTATTTTCAATATTCCTTATGTTTATTATAAAGAGTAATGCCTCTACTTCTGCTTTTAATAAAACTACGTTTTCAGAATGTCTTAATATTGCAACATACAGCTGTATTTGTTGTTTGCCTCTGGATTGCTGTCAGTACTTTGATTGTACGTGGTGTTAGCCACTGAAGTTTGCTCTTGTATTGATGCCTTTACAATTACTTAGTCTTTTGGTAACAACACCTTTTCAGTAGCACATTGTGTGGGACAGGTTCTGTTTTGATATTACAGGAATACCTAGCAACAGCCACCTGTACTGCTAATACCAGTCTCAGTGAAACTGAGTAGCTTGTTGATGGAATAACACCAGTGAATAAGCAGTCCACAAATGACAGAAATTCAGGGAAGAGGATAACCAGAGAGCTGTGGTCAGACAAGCAATGAGAGTAGGTGGGACAAGTCACAGAGGGGTGTTGGGTTCATGAACTCTTCACTGACTACCTTCAGATTATAATTTTACATTATTTTGAAACCACTGATGGTGGTGCAGTGTGTTGGAAGACTCTTCTATCCCTGGAGTGATCTCAGGGTAGTCTAGTTACCAGGCCTGGAGCCCCGAAATTTGGGGCTGGGGGTGCCACTTGTCGGCAACGGCACCCGGCCGCATTCAGGGGATGGTGCTGTGGAGCCTAGGCCTCAGGTGTCCCAGGTGCCCTGGGTACCTCAGGTGTCATAAAATTGTAAAATGACAGAATCACAGAATGGTTTGGGTTGGAAGGGACCTCAAAGACCATCTAGTTCCAACCCCCTGCCATAGGCAGGGATGCCACCCACTATATCAGGTCGCCCAGGGCCTCATCTAACCTGGTCTTGAACACCTCCAGGGATGGGGCATCCACAGCTTCTCTGGGCAACCTGTTCCAGTGCCTCATCACCCATTGAGTGAAGAAGTTCCTCCTGTCCCTGATGCCTCAGGTGTCCCTGGTGCCCCGGGTGCCTCAGGTGCCAGAAGCCCACCCTGGCAGCGGCAGGGTGGAAAGGGAAACCCAGCAGCTGAGACTGAGAGGATTTTGCTTCCCGGGTCAGTGTGTCAAGTGGGAGCAGTGTCTGATGGTGGTGGAGTCTCGAGGGTGGCCATGGGGACCCTGAATCTGAGAGTGATGGGGGGGGGAAACTTGAGGCTTGAGGTCTGGACAGCCACAGCGTTTCTGCAGTGAGTAATGCCGGACAAAGAACTGGCATAATGAAGGGAGTAGTGAAGAGAAAAGGCTGGGTGATCCAGCTCTGTGACACTGTAGGCAAGGAGTAACAACTTGAAATCAGTGTAGTTCTAACTGCAAGAGCCGTAGTTACTTTCTCTTACTTAATTAAATTACAAAATATTTTTCAATAGGTAATATATTTTAAATAATTTCATAATTTTAAGACATAAGGTAGGTGTAGTCCTGGAATTTAACCAAGAATGGGTTTAGCCCCAGGTGTGTATCGTCAGCTAGCACATTGCTGCTGCTGCCAGTTAGTTCAACCACTTTGTTAAGCAGTTTAAGTAATGTACTGTGTCAGGGGTTCCCTGCAAATCAAAAAGTAATCAAAGGGATCTGATATAAAAACAAAAGCTTTGATTGTCGGGGAATTACTGATCTTGAGCCTCAGAGAACTGGCAAATGTAGATCTTAGTCATTCATGTTTCTTCTTTGTAAGGATGGTTTGTACTGGTTACAGATTGCGGTGGTTGACCAGAAATTGTTTCAGATGACTTTGACAGAAGTCTATGACACTTACAGAGACACGTTTCAAGTGGAACAGCGTCCATAATGTCATGTCTGTGATGTTTTCTGTTACACCCAGAATACTGAAAAAGTAAAAATAAAAAAATCAGTGGTGACCTCCTCTAGTATTTTTGTCTTGTATTATTATTAAATGATACTGGTGATACTAAGTTGTTATTAATTGCACCCTCTGTCCTGTAAGATAATACGGTGCGGTGAGCACACTCGCTAGCTTGTAATGAGAATGACGGGAGTGTAAATTGGGATTGATTCACTCGGGTGACCAAGGGTACAGGTACAGTCAGTCTGACCCAGCTCCACTAAGTACAGGATGAAAACCCTTGGTTTTTAAAACTGTATTCTCCTCTATGCAATACAGGATTGTTTCTTCGGAGCACTTGCCAGACTAGTTTAATAAACCAAACAATACAACGTGCTTACACTGCTAGTTTCTGATTTTGTAATTTTTTTTTTACGGTTTTGTTCATGTAATTGATGAGTAGTGTACTTCTGTTAACTTTTATGTATCAGCTTGATATGCAGGAAGTTTAGCATGGGCGGTGTTGCTGATTCCTGCATGACAGTAGCAGTTAACCATCTCAGGCTTGATTTTTTTTTTTTTTTTTAATTTCCTTTTTTTTGCAGGCTCTTTTAAAAATGACGTGCCTTTCCTAGTCTGCCTGGCTCCGCTGAAAATAAGTCTTAAAGTGTTAAAAATCAGAGCTTTTGATCAGGAGACTAAAGGAACCCAAGGCTTCTTTAAATGACCAAAGTTTTCACTACCTAACGCTCTGCAGACAACCAGGTACCATTTTATTTAAAACACTTTGCAGTTAGGAGTGATTGCAGGAATGAGTGCAGTGTTACAGAACAGTGGCTTAGGCCCTAGCACCACTTATTTCTTTCCTGTAGCTCTGGAGGCATGAAGGGCAGTGAGTGCAGGTGTAGATGCTTGTAGGCAGGTGAGATGACCCCACCAACTGGCAGGAACTTTATTCACTAAGGTTAATCGTCAGGCTATAGTTTCTCAGCTGTGAACATGTGCAATTGTTGAGCCACAGATAAGGGGGTGGTTGGTACGTGTTGGTCTGCAGAATGAAGTGACTCTTAGCATGCAGATGGTAAGTCCTGCAGACTCCTTTAGTGATCTCAGCAGGAGCCTGGAAAGTAGAAATTACCTTTGGAAGTCAGGCCACTTGTGGTTTTTTCACTTAAATATGTAGTCAGATGTGCAGCACTGCTTCTCCCTGTAGTACTGGATGAATTTCGTTGAATTACTCCCCAGAGTCTGCCCAACTCCCCAGAATTTCTGTCTTTTTGATGGTGGAACTATTTTGTAGAAGAACAAATACGTTTCTATTTAAAAAGAGACAGAAAAATAAACAGAGCAGCTGTGTCTCCTGACAAAAATATGCAAGCTGTTAGAATAAGAGGAGAAAATAAGGGCCAATGAAATGTATGGTCTGGTATGTAACATGTAGGTCCAGTCTTGGAACAGATTCACCTCTTCGTGAGGTTAATCATAGCTTGCACTGAGCTCTGCAGTGCATTACAAAGGTTGAACTGTTGGGATAGAGATTTTCTAGTGGAAATTCTCAAGGAATCGTGTTGGGATCAATTTTACTCTTCTCCCTCAACCCAAAGACATCAAGAGGACGAGTGTGGTTCAGTGACTTACCCTGGAATTCAAATTATTATTAAAAGATGTGTAACTGCTGAATCTGCTAGTGGAGCTGTTTCAAGCTGGTTAATGCCGGAGAAGAACATTGTATACTCGGATGTGGATTTCTCCCTTTTCTGAGCTTTTTGCCTACCATATCCTGAGGCATAATTATTAGTAATAATGCTAGTCTGCACTTTCAAGAAAGGCCATGCTAGGAGAAAAGACATTAAAAATGATTAATGAAAACACTACTGGTCAATTGATCAATTTTAGAGAGCGTACATTCCTATTAAAATAGACACTCATCAGCCACTTCTGTATCATGCCAGACAAACAGATTCGTTAAATTGATTAATGGCATCGCTATCACACACTGTACCAGGTTTAGAGTCTCAGTACGGACCTACACCTTCATGGGTGTAACTATCATGCTCTTTTCATGAAAAAAACATCTTGTTGGTACGTTTCTAACTGAAAACAAAGAAAAGGGCCCAAATTGTAACAGAAGCAACGATGAATTTTGTTGGGGGTGGAGTGAAGGCAGGAGTAGGAGCTAAGCACAGCTACCCATCTATAAGCTGCGGACTTCCTTTTTTCTTGAAAGCATAACTCTGAACCTGGAAATGAGGGTGGTTGGGCTTCTTTGGTGTGTATCAGAACTTGTGTAGCGACCTCCGTTGCTCGTGGGAATGATTTTGTTCCCTTTTTAAAAACAAATTTAATTGGTACAGCTTCTTCTGTTGTTGCTTATTCTCTGAGTGGTTTTGCTATTAAAGTTGGCAGAGTGCGCTTGACACTGTGGTTAGGGGAAAGCCATGCGGTATTTCATGCGCACTGTGATGATGGTTAGTGCCGGTCTTTAACTTTTTTACAACATCTTGCACAGCATGAAAGGAAAAGACTTGCCAGATTTTATGTAAGCTGCTACATATATAATATATTACATGTATTAACACAGTGTTCAGTTTTTTCTTCTTACCATGATTTTTCCATTGTCCTGCTGTTCCCTCTGAAGGCAATTATGAAAAGACTTCCTAATAAGCTTTGAGCCACATAAATGTAATATTTGCCATCCTGACACAAGATTAATATTTTTCAGACTTTGTTACATCTTGACTACATGTGCTCCGTCACCAAATTGCAGGCTGCCCGCTACCTCTGGGTTGTTGGAGAGCAGATTTTGGCACAAGATGGCAGCAAGGTTGTGCTTGTTCCTTTAGACTTGTAGCAAGTGGCCTTACATGTTCAGCCACCCTCCTTTTGTTCGGGTCGTTGGGCGATGGCTGTCACCACGAGAAATGTCAGATGCACAGTCTGCACAGAAACCGCTGCTTTGCTGGGTGTCCTAAGGAAACTGGTGACCTCACCCTTAAGCTTTGGTTATTTCATTTATAACTGCGTAAAGCACAAGGATTGTTTGTTCTTCTAACGGTCTCTGGGATTCAGCAGCCTCTCATTGGGAAATAAGGAAAAACCCTGTTTTATTTTTAAGTGGGTTAGGCTATAAATGAAGATTATCTTGCAATTTTGAAAAGAGGATGTAAGTACTACTGCCTCTACCACAAGAAGAACCAGCTTGATTCTGGGCTGAGCATAAACCTGTTTCAGGAAAGATATTAAACCAGAAGAGGTGGGGTGGGTGATAACATTTGGTAATGCTAGTCCTTATTAACAGGAAGAAATAATAATATGAAACTTGTCCAAGCAATTAAATATTTTTCCATGCAATCTCTGTAGTCAATCCAGGCACTTCATTTAGGAGTCTGTTGTCTGTCTGTATCCCTTTCCCCACCACAATGGTAAGGAAGTCATTTTCCTGGTATCCTATGTGCGGCATGAACAGGTTTCCTGAGGGTACTTTCCTTTTCAACGTCACACTCTGACTTGATTTTTAATTTACTTAATTACGTTTGTTTTATTTGAAGTGCAAATAAAATGCAGAAACACAATGTGTATGATTTCAACCTGAAATTAAAGTAACAATTGTTTTAATATTACCATTTTACAATTACTTTCAGATGATCATAAGCTCTTATGGAATAGAAATCTCGGAGAGGCATTACCATTTTGAGAATAATATGTACAGTTCTGCTGAAGAAGGTCTGAAAATAAGGGAATAAAATGACTTTTGCTAGTTCCAATTCTGTGCGGGTTCAGAAGTGTAGTTGCGTTTCAGAGTTCAACTAAAAACTCCTGTCTTGTTTTGATGATAAACTAGAAATTATGCTTTCTGTAGGTTCTTTAAGACAACTATTTACAAAGCAATAACTTATTAATTCATCAGGATTCTGTGGCTGTGTGCACGTTTTATATATTTATATTCATGTAAATGTGTGTATATGCATGTATATATATATATAAGAATTGCAAGTAATGCTTGTAATAAGAGGAGGCCTACTAAGTCCTTTTACTTTGTGTGTGCGGGCTGGTAAACAGAATTTTAACTCTAATGTGGAGTTTGAACTGTGTGCGAGGGTAGATGGTGATCTAAGAGACCTTGTGCTGAGTGCGTATACCGTGTAACACAAACATTTCCTTATGTCAGCAAAGCTGTCTGAAGTGATGTGTGACTGTGTTTATCAAAACTTTATTTAGATCTAACAAAAACCAATGTCACTCTACTTAAGCTAGAGCTGTGAAGGGAATATCAAGATTTCAAAGCTACCCATTCCATCAGCTGAAAGTGTTGAGGGTAACCAATGCTTCTAGAATAAAAATTCAAGGGAGTTGCATTATTTTGCTCCATTTTTCTCTGCTCCCTCCAGTTTACAGCCCTCTTCTGGGTTGACTAGTAAATATTACCTAAATCCAGGCATTTGAGGGCTCCACTAGTTTTACAGATTTTAACTGCTAAATCTTTTTTACCTTTGCAACTTTCTAATTTCATTTGCCATGCCAGAATTCTTTGTGTACATTCATACAGTCGCAGGTTTTTTCATTACTGAAAGACATCGTCTTTCTCAGAGTAACAATTCTCTAAAATTGCATCACCAGAAATCTACTGGATTTCTACATATGATTTTTGTCAAGCTGTGTCCTTGAGTTGTAGGGAGAATGAAATTCGTCTGTTCATCCCAGAAGGTCTGGGACTTATCCTTGAAGCTGTGTAATTCTAAATAATTCATTAATGTCAAATATAAGACCCTGTAAAGAATAATGTTTATTCCTCTAATTCTCTGCTGAAAGACTGTGTAAGCACTGCTTGAAAGTTTAGTCACTGAATAAACCTTTCAAAGGGAGGAGGAGGAGACGCGTGGCATGCAGGCTTCTCGCAAAGGTTGTACGTTCCCTTCATGAATCATTCAACCACATCTGGCCCACTGCAGTGCAAACCTGTTGCCGCAATACTGCGATTTAACAAACAACAACAGCTTCACAGTCAGATGGGTGAAGAGGGCAGTTTCTCATGCTGCCAAGCCCCTTGTGGTGCCAAGATAGGTCTGGTTTGTTGTAAAAGGAAAGGCTGATTTTGGAGATGCCTCCCCATGGGCCCTGTGAGGCTCCAGCTTAAGTCAGGTGGATGCTGAGGAGGAGCTGCGTCAGCCTCCCCCTAGCCTCCTGAAGCATCCTTGTCTTGCTGTACCCCAGGGACCGAGTTGGTGGCAGAGCGGCTGCTTCTTTCCTTGAATCAGGATGTATTTCAGTCAGCGCATGTGTCTCTTCTTTCTCTGCGCTGGATGTCATTCGTTGTGGGAGTCTGGATAAATACTTCAGTCTGTAGGAGTTCAGGAGAGCCTAGGTATCACCTAGCAACAAGCATCCCACTTGCTGCCTCCTGCTTCTCTTTACTTTTATTAAAATACCAGCGAAAACCAGAAGTTCAAGCTTTAAGTTAATTTTCATAAGTATTTTGGGCAGCTTAAGATATTTTTGTCATGGCTCCATGTCAGAGTAAGATGCTGGGGGTGGTGGTGGTCTTAGAGGAAGTAACTCCGCTTGCCTCTTTTCAAAAGAAATTACTATCAAAGACTAGCAAAAACTTGAGCTGAGAACAAAATAAACTTTGCGATCACAGTTAGGTAGTTAGTGACAAAATGTATAGAAAGTGTTCTCATCCTGTGAGGTCAATAAAATATGCACCGGTTACATTTATCCTAAACTGAATGCATTTGAAGCTGTATTATCTGGCTCATCTTGCGGCTTGTGGTGACGGCTGGTGGGACATTGACACACGTTGCAGTTTAAAGTTGTTTAACTTTTCTGCAGAAAACTTGGTGGCAAAGTATTTTGCCTAGCTGAAGTTACAGTGGTACAGAATCTAGTTTATGAAGATCTTCGGGGCTAGATCCAAGGAAAGAAATGTAGGCACTCGAAGTGCGAGGTAGGTAGATTTTAGGGTATGCTGATGGAGTACAGTGCTGTGCTGAATTTTAGCCTCTCCTGTCCCTTATTGGTTCTGATGTAAAGAACAGTTGAAAATCTGTAGCTGTTTTTTATATATATGTACGTAGTATATATTATTTAAGCTTCTGCAGAATATCTGGTTTATGGAGATTATGAATTTCCCTGCAAGAACCAAAAATGTAGGGAAAAAAAGGCAAGTATGTGGTTACTATTAATGTACACATACCCATCCCCAACGCTGCGTTGATGATAACCAGTGCTCTTTGGTCTCTGTACGCCGCTGAAACTGTGCTTTCAATTATTCTGCCTTATCTGGTGTTTAGGGTGGCCTTGGTGAGTTTGGAAGAAGCTGCGCCTTGTCTTCAGGAAGTTGGATGTGACTCAAGGCCTGTGGAAGGGATTACAGAAGTGTAAGTGCAGATTTGAGGGCTTTCAAGAAGAAAAGTGCATATGTTTTCAAAGTAAAATAAATGGTGCAAGAAAGTGATTCAGAGGTATAGTTATACCCAAATACGGGATTTGCTTCATAGAGAGAAAAGTTACTAAACCCTGATTCAGCAAATTACTTGACTTTGTGACTTAGTTGATCTTTTCCATGTGTATGTTACCATATCTGTCCAAACGAGAAAAGGGGGGAGTATGATGTGAGGAATACTTTGTACCTGTATTAATGGGAATTTACATAAAAATTAGTAGTATATAAAAGAGACGATGGAAGTGATATTTGTTTGAACTTGTGTTTTAATGAATTGGCATGTTTTTATGTGTTTGAAAATGGTCTGCTTCTAGATACAAAGGCATCTCTACACATAGGGTAGCCTCTGTCTGGAAGCACATACAGCATGATTGTCCTGAAGCGCTTTCCATGCTCCTTAGTTACAGTAATGTCTGTTACTCCTGCTCCGCTCCGCCAGTTGGTGGGGATGTCGGCCAGGGTGGGACTACGAGTGCATTTATTCTGAGGAAGAAATGTTTCCAGGCTGGACTGTATGTTGTAATTTCTGTTTGGTTTTCTTTTGCCATAGAAGAAGGAATCTGATCTTTGGTGGTATTGGTTAGCCTTATGAACTCTGAGTCTGAAGAAGATGGTTAGCTTTTGGCTGGAAGTGGACATAAGAGTGTTCGCAACTTAAATTTCTTTCTTTTGGTTGAAGCTGATGGTTTCTTGTGTGCTTTGCTCTATGTCTACTTAACCCTTTTGGCACAAAGGTTCTTGAATTAAAAATACCGTGCAGTTGTGTCATGTGGTAGATTTTCGTTTGGTATAAAAACAAAAAACATTTTCTACAAATGCTAGATGTGTGTTTATCTAGGCTTTCATACCAGTTTTCATATTTCTGGTAGGAGAAACTGAGATTTCACAGTAAACAGCTAAAAAACAAAGTCCAGCGCACATTTCACAGTGATGACACGTGGCAGAATCGATGCATTAGATTTGCAAGGACAGACGGCCCTATTTTTCACGTAGATTTCAAAGTCACTTCATCTGAAGCCGAAGTTTTCCAGTACTTCTGCAAATGAGGCCTCAGAATTGTGGAGTTGCCAGTTGAGCAGACCTCTTCAGATGGATGGTTACCTCTTCTGTTTTCACCCCCAAAACAGCCTAAAGAAGTCGCAATTAAGAGGTCTTTGACCTGAATGTGTGGAATTTGTGGCTGATGTGCATTGCCTGTCACCATCCACGCTCTTTGTCAGCTTTGCAGGCAGTCTCAGAGCTAGGAGGCTGATTCCTGTCCCTGACCGTGTGTACTGGGCTGGGGCAGGGCTGTGGGATGGTGGGCGCTGTCGGAGCACCTTGTGCACTGCTTGTGCTTAGCAAAGACAAGGACAAAGAGAAACCTTGCCACGAGCTTGGAGTACACAAGGCAGGGAGACCACGGTGATGCAGGGTGTGGAAGGAAATGGGCAATTCAGTGCTTGGTAAATTGTGCAAACCTGAAGAGAATGAATAAGCAAAGCCAATTATTTGTCATTGCTAAAGAAGTAGGTTCTTCATGAGGACGGCCATTGTATGTGATTTAATAATGCAAACACAGTTGTGGCTATGATTAGTTAGATAACTGCAGTTCAGCAGTTTTGAAATGCTTATCCATGTTTTCTCCATTACCATAGCACAGTAGCTTAATAAGACTTCTAGCATTCATGTGTGACGTGAAGCTAAGTTGCATTGTAGGAGTGTGTGTGTGTGTCTGTGTGTATTTAAGAAGAAGTAATAATGAGACAACATGTAGAACTGGAAACAATTACAGGTCACCCTGTCTTCCTGACAGAGACCCCACAAAGGTTTTGAATACATCACATTTAATGTACAAGAAGTCAATGACTAAATCAGTTCCTCTTCAAGTTAGATAACCACATTGTACAAGTCCAGGATAAAGAAAAACTGGTCTACTTGTCCCATTTTTGGACATTGGACAGAGAAATAGCTGCTAGAAACTCAAAGGAGATTCTTCCAGTGTGTAAAAAGGAGCTGCGGCCCAAAGCTTGTTGGCTCAGCAAGCCAAATAAAATCTGTTTCACAAAATGGAAATTTTTGAAGGAATCCAAATAACGTCAAGGGAGATTCAACAGCAATAAAAAAGAAGACAGTTTACAAGATGCATAAGAGATGGAGCAAATGGTCTACAGTAGTTAGCACACTCTAAGGCTACAGTATTTAATTACATTTAATGAGGTCAATGTTTATGGTGAATTTGCAACCTTTTATGATTCATATGACTGTCTAGAACTTAATTTTATTTCTAAGACAGTATTAATGTTAATAAAAATATAAGTGCATAAAATTCAGTCAGTACAATAGTAGCGCAGTATATGAGTACTTACTAATTTTACATCTTTAAGGGAGATTCTTGTCTTGTTTTCAGTGTAAAAGTTTGCTTAGCTTTTTGAAACCCATTAGCCATGTTATCATATATACAGCACAAACAAAATACTGGGTTGTGATTTAAAACAGGCAGGTGATGCTCCATTGCTATGTGAAAGATGACCTTATTTTAAATGATATAAAAATAACAGCAGATTGTTTATAATAACAACTCTGACAGCAGATTTAGATTCTTGACTTCACACCATTTACATTATTAAGAGAGACATATGCAAGTAGCATTTGCTTCCAGATAT
The DNA here is from genome assembly GCF_013377495.2 of Cygnus atratus. Taxonomy (NCBI): domain Eukaryota; kingdom Metazoa; phylum Chordata; class Aves; order Anseriformes; family Anatidae; genus Cygnus; species Cygnus atratus. The sequence goes on from NC_066362.1 coordinate 165,299,418, forward strand.
ATGTACATATTCTGGCAAGAGGTTTGGGACACATTGTTGACTACTTAAATTTTGCACATCTGAAGCTTTTTTTTTCCCCAAGGTTTTAAAAAAGTTAGACTACTGGATTTGTGTATTTTCTTAAATCTGAAGAAGCGTCCCAAAAGTTTAGTATAGTATTTAATTATCTATATACATTTTATTTTATATATTCACTTGGAATCATAGCTAAAATAATGATGTATTCATACGTATTCAAATTTTCTAATGATCTTCTCCAGCCACAGGAAATAATTATTGTAATGACTGAGTTCACTAATAAATGTATTTGCCTTTTAATGTGTTATTGCCCAGACCTCACATAGTAATTCTGGGAAAGCATTTGGAAATGCCAATAAAGAAGATTCACAGTAGGTAACTGCTAGAAAGTTTACCTCTACAAACGTATGATACTGATATATAATGGGCCCTGAAGACTAATTAAAGCAGCTGGGACTTGGTACACTTAAGTGTCAGCTTAGAAATGAAAGACACTTCAAACATTAAGTAAAATCATTCATTAACAGGAAATAAAAAGCTCTATAATATATATGTGTCATAATCATCCAGTTTTATAAAATGCTTATAAACTTACTGATCTCCTAACCTGAGTTTCACTGTGGAACAGACATCTGTTGTTACATTTTTATTTACATATACAATAATACTTGAGAAATTAATAAACACCTAAGAAAATACATCAATTAAACACCATTTTTCAATTATCTCACAAATACTGAATTACTCCATTTTTTCTTTTCAGGATTGAAGTGGATTAAGGGACGAATGGATGACTGAATATTCATATGAAGAGGAAAGCCATAAAAGTTGGTTGACATTTTTACAACCATGTGCATTATACCTATTACTGCTATTATAAAAAATTTGCATTGTATTACAAAACATTATAGATGAAATATCCCGTCTGAGTCCCACATGCCATACTGTCAGGCAGGGGAATACTTTAGCTTGACACAACTGTAAATTTACACAACAGTTTCTGACTTTAAAAAAACGAAGGCAAAAGAAAACAAAAAATTACAGACCTGAATGTTCAAAGGAAAACCTAGTAGTACATTAAAGAAATGGGTAATGCCCTGGGAGTCAAGTGTCTGAATGGGCTGACACACGGTGGGGTGCGTTATTCTGTGCAAGGATGAAAAGAGAATGAGATGGGCATTGTCTTTACAGCTAGCAGCTATGAAGATTAATACGTTGTTGAGTAGCACTCAGATGAAATGTTGACAAATGTGGCTTAAGTCAAACAGGATATGATACCTTAATGCGTAGGTATCTTGGTGCTTTGTTTCTTATCATGCAGAGATACCTGTCTTACAGCATGTGTTTTCTGTGCTAGGTAGAGAGGAAAAAGTGTTAGTGGACCCCTGTGCTTTGCTGACTTTATTGTTATGTTTTAGAAGGTGATAAAATTCAGTAGGCCTTGACATCTGTCAATCAGACTTGTTGGTGATTGTGAACTGTAGACTTTGGCTGGGATTTTATATTAACCAGTGCCTGCCAAGGATGTTTAAACGAAGCAGTGCCTGTGGGTTTGCACCAGATCGAATGAATTGCAATGGCAGTATGGTGGGATGTAGTGCAGCAACTCAATTAAGCAAGGCGTTCTGGAAACTGTATTGGTCAAGGAAGGATATGTTACGGTGGAAAACCTCTTTCCCAGAAAGCTTTCTTCATCCTCTGAATCTTGGTTGGGACAGGAACAATGAAAGAAAGAGCAACTAAAGTTTTCCAAAAGTGCAGTGTGTGTCAGTTGAATACCAGAAATTTAACTCCATTCCTCTATTTATCTGAGCAAAATACTTTAGCAGGGCTGAGATTCTCTTTTATCTCAATGGTAGTTTGGTTATATTAATGCTTGCGTGGCTCAGAGGTTTTACATTTTTATCAACAACTGACACAGTAAGGAAGAGTTTAATTCCTGGATTAGCCTTTTTAGTGTTTGCAACAGGTAGAAGATGCGCTGATCCTAACTACCTAAGGATTTACAAGCAGCACAAGGCTTGAGGGAAGCATCTGTGCCATCGAATCCAGTCTCCTGAAATAACAGCCATTGAAACAATGTTTAGTTTAGAGACATCTATAGAACATCTGCTTTATATACCACAGGTTCCTAAAAGCCTCCAACCTTCAGAAGGCAAATTTGAACCTTAATAGAGATGACAAGTGATATTAGTAGCTCAGTAGTAATGTCCACAATTCCCTTCCTGGATCAGGGACTGGTATTCCCAGATACGAACCAGCAGTTGTTGCCTGCTGAAGCCAGCATGCAGAGTATTAAGGAATTTCTCTTTGATTTTGTTGCCGACGAGCCCACAACTGCTGTCCATACCAACGTGTGACAGCTTGGGATGGGCTCATATCATGGGTGAGCAAACACTTCCCTGCTCAGACCTCTTGCCTATAAATAGCAGTGTGAAAAACTAATACCAATGAAACCTTGCTCGCATCTTCCAGAATGACAGTGACAAAATTCTGTATATATGAACTGGCGTGTGTGTGTGTGATGACAATGCTTTACTGGCAGAAAGTTTGAGAGAGCACAAAGACCCGCTTACCCAGAGATAATGTGCAGATGGTATCAGCATGTTGCAGTGGGCTCCTCACACTGTCCAGTAAACAGCATAGAGCGACACTACCATAGCATAGTCGTGTTTGTGTAGAATTGTTAGAGGAGAAACTTTGTCGGACTAGAGGGCCGTGCTAGATGTTTGGCCTGGGAAGTGGCACCAGGACAGAAAACCTCAAAGTTTTGTCAGATCCATGAGACAGGCTGTTGTAAGCAGAATGTGCAGAGAGGGCTTTCAGATCAGACAAATTTAAAAGACTCCTAGACTTCATATGGCCTTTTCCCAAGTTTACTGGAAAGGACTGTAGTTGTGTGAGAAATGTAGCACTCCTATCTCTGTATCTCTCATCTTTTTTCTGCTTTTGGTTTTTTTTGGCTCAATGCAGAGTGATGGCAGAAAGAAAGAAAAACAGAATAGGATGACCCCTTTCTTTTCAAGCCATAGTTCTACTTTCATGTCCCTCTGATGACATCCCTTAATAATCATGGGGAAGCTGTGCAGATAAGGGAGGAGATACTGAATTATTTCATTATGTGCTTTCTGTTTGGCAGTCTTTGCAAATGTAGAGCTCTGAATCCAGCTGTTAATCTTTTAGATTAGGAAAGTACCACGTCTAAATCATATAGCTGAACAATTTCAGGAATTCAAAGTCTGAGACTAAAAAATCCTTTTCTGGGAAGACTGATTTCAGAAAACTTAAGCAACAGAGGTAGAAGGGGATTCTCTGTGGTCACTTTTAAGATCAGTTGATAAAGTTCTGGCTCTAGTAGGAAAGAGGTTGGATTTCACCCAGCACCCTGCCTCAGTCTTTCACTTTACAGTAGAGCTAAGAATATGCTGTTTAGATAACCAAGTTTTGAAAGCCAAATTTTTTCCATTAATAATAGGAGTATGTTGGTATATTGTTGGTAGTGTAAAGAGGGCTTGGATTGCATCATCTATAAACTATATCAATATATTTAATCTCTTTGTTGGTCTGCCTCAAAACATATTGTAATGCATGTAAAAGCGGTTTTATATAAATAACTGACATCTAACCATACATGCAACTGTTGGAGCAAATATAAACATAACATTTTCTGTTTCGTAAAGTGAAGTCAGATGAATCTTGCCCAGAAAAAATAAGAAATATGATAAATAAATACATGTATATTGAATGCACGCAGTTTACAATGGTTCTGTGCTGTCTGTAACAGCAACTGAATCCGGAGATTCATTGCTTCGTTGAATATGACATTTAAGGTTTATATTTTTCAGTCTGCAGTGATTGCATGCGAATTCATGAAGATGAGAGCCCAGTGTAGAAGCTGATAAGGAAATTGGTAACTGACAGGAAAGAACTATAGCTGAAAATTGCCTGGGCAACATAAAGATTAAGGCCTTAGGCCAAAAGGGAGTAGGCAGGATTGAAAGGAGGTGGGAGAGCTAAATTTAAGGACAGGAGAGAAGAAATTGCTCAGATTAAGTATAACACAGACCTGCCTTTGCAATGAGTGGTCTTGGGTGCAGTCTCCCTCTCACTGTGGTTTCAAGGACAGCCTGCAGAAATACTGCTGGGCAGTTACTTTGATCAGGCTGAATGATGTTCTAAATTATATAATGCCATGCTCAGAAAATGGTCTACGATACGTGGAGTTGTCTTGATTTCAGTGGCATTAAGAGCCAACTGCTTATATTCTTGAAGAGGTCTATGTGACAAGCCTGAGAAGTACTGCTTTGTCAAGAACATAACTTGTGTGTCATCTCTTTTTAAAAAAAAAAAAAATACAATAACAGGAGCAAACTTTGATTCAGCCATTTAAAGAGAGGTATTCAACACAAGGAAATACCTTTTTTGAGATCTCCAGAGCTCAACCCATCTCAACAGTCTCCCTACCTCCGATTTACCCTTGCCTCACCCTCCCTGATTCCTGTGCAGAGCAGGACCATGTTGCAGAAACCCAGGTGACCCGGTGAGGGCAGGGCTGCTGTTCAGGGCAATGCTGACAGGCTGGAGAAATGGGCTGGCAGGAACCTCGTCAAGGTCAGCAAAAGAAAATGTAAAGTCCTGTGCATGGGGAGGAACAGCCGCAGGCCCCCATGCAGACTGGGCAAAGTCCCCAAGCCATCTGATCCGGCTTTGAAGCTGCCCTTGTTTTGGATGGAGTTTGGACTTGGATTCCCAGCCTGCATTTTTCTGTGATTTTGAGAGTCCAGTCGTGATAAAGGCGGTTATTTTTCTTACTGGATATATTTGAGGGTGTTTCAAGAAGATTTTATGCTTTTGCCTGCAGTCAGACTACTGGTAGTGTGTGGAGATGTGTTTGTTTTCTGTCTGCTGTCTCCTCCCTATCTATTGCAAACAAACACACTTTTTCTAGAAAGGAAGTGACTGCTCTTAAGTGGTCTTTCACATCTAACATCATTCAGTGGATTCGTGGAGTATAATTACAAATAGAAGCATGAACAGGATAAAATATATTAATCTCAAGAGAGTTATCTTGCACTGACCATCAATCTATGCTTCCTGTCATGTTCTTTTCAATTTAGATTACTCTAAGGCAAAGAGGCTGGAGTTTGGTGTTTTGTCTCAGTTCATTATGATTATAAATATCTTGGATAAAGCCGCATAACAAATTACCACTTAAAAATGACTGATGGCCAAATTCAGCAAGGCACAAAGACTGTAAAGTTGATTTCGTCCGTTGTGTGGCACTTGTCAGGCTTTGTCCCTTAACAGTCAGTCAGTGGTAGATATTTAATGGAGCAACAGATAGCAGGCAGTTTGTCGTCTGGGGTTCAGTCGTGTTCAAAGCACAGATCTGCTTTTACTTCTAGTCACTTAAAGATGTAAAACGCAGAGATGTCGTTTCTTTTTTCTGTTCCTTGCAAAGGCCGTCTGCTGCATACTGGGCTGCCTCTTGGTGCTCTCTTCAGCCCTGGGCCAGCCCGGCTCAGATGTGAGCAGGGTGAGGCGTGTTTGGGACTGATCCTGATTGCTGAAAAACTGCTGGTGGCATTTCCAAGGAGAGAGAGGGGAAAAAAAAAAAAAGGCATTGAAGAAGTCTGTGGCAAACCTCTTCAGCCTCACGCACTTGCATTAGTTTGGGCTCATTCGTTTTCCCCTTGCCATTGTAAAATTAGTGAATGAATTTCTGGGAGGACCTCAGCATTGGTATTAGGCTTTCCTTACTAACAGTGTAAAATTTGTTATGCACTGCTCCCCCCCCCCCTACCCCCCCCCCCCCCCATTTCTGCTGTGCAGTTGGTTTTTGAGCCTAAATGATTTCTTGTTTATGGGTCTTGGCTCCATTCCATTCATTTCCCCACTGTTTCCATGTGTTTACGCAGTGCTCTTCAGCAGCTGGCTTAGGGCAGGTATCCAAAGCACACCCACATATATACACATCAAACCAGTTCATCAGAGTTGGGTCCTAATTGTATTTGGTGTTTGGCTTGTGACCTGACCTTGTTTAAACCCGGTTGGATTGCAATTCTGAGGCTTTTGTGCTTTTATTTTGTTCCTGCCAATGTGGACTGGGGGCAGATGTTCATGGAAGATCATAACCATTGTTTTTAAGACTCATATTGCAAAACAAAATATATATTTGCGGAAGTGTTATTTCAGAAGAATAAAAGGTAGCGGTTAAAGGTAGCTGTAGTTTTTCCATACCCTCAAACTTCAGAAAGGCAATGGAAGTAGGCACAGAGGTGGGTTAGACCTTCCCTGTCGAAGCCTTGTCTACTGCAAAAGCCTCAAGCTTTGGTTTAAAATCAGTAAATAATGAGGTCCTTTATATATAATAAATAAGTTTGTATTTTCAAGTAGTTGGTGCAGAGCTGTCCAGGAGGCTTTGCTAAGAACTGGGAGAAACATCTCCAACTCAGCAGCTGCTCAGCGGTGGCATGTGGGGTTTGTGTCCTGGTGGCTGCATGGGTTTCTGCTCTGCTTGGAACAGCTGTGGGCTGATTCAGCTGCGTTGAATTCAAATCCTGTTTATTGAACGTTTTTTTTAAACACAAGGAATGGAGAATTGCGTTAAAAAGCATGGCAGCGGTGTTCATGTAAGATGGCATGTGGGGGAGGTTGAAGCTCCGCGTTGTAGTGCAGCTTCCAGGAGAGTAATTACTCCAGAATTGTCAAGATGTGAGCAAAATACGGAATATTTCTAATATGCAAGTTAATTTTGCTAAATGTCGGTGTAAAGTAAAGGTAGATCTTGCTGTCATTGCCTAGATCACTGCTCCACAAAGTGCTAGCTGACAATAACGAGTCTGTTTGTAAATTGTGGATATATGTGAAAGCTTGTGGTTAAGGGTCTGATTGAGCACCTATTGACAGGCTCATTGCAGTAGAGTGCCTGTTAAACTACTTGTGAAAGTTAATAGGTATCTCCTTACATTTTTAGTTAGTAAACATGTTGACATCTATCATTTATATTACTTATAGCTGTAGATTGTAAGGCTTGGTTTATGATTACTTAACTTTTTTTTTTTGATTAACTTAGGTCATTGAGCTCATGTTTTTCTGGTTATGAATGTCTTCCTATAACCATTGGTTTACTTTTTGAGATTTCTTCCTGAAATTCATTTGGGAGTAAAAACCAAAAAATAAAATAAAATAACCTTGTAAGGTCTGGCCAGAGCTGAGAATAGAGTTAGAAAAAACTGATGTATATAGAAGATAGAATGACAAATTGCTTTATAAGACAGATAACTTTGATTGCAGTTTCTGGGACTTTGAATTACGTGGCCGTGTTAATGTTCCCATACTGGGAGGGGGAGAGGAGATATGCTACAGAGTCCCTGCCTCTCAGGAGAAACAGAAACAGGTGCTGTTACCTCTTACAGTTTCTGAAACATGTCTTGAAGACTGTGTAAAATAAAATGATGGAAGCAGCATGAAGATCAAGTTAAGAAATTCTGACGTAAGCATGTCCTCAGTTCTGGCTGCCTCTGTATTTAGTACCTCAGGACTGTCCAGCATAAAGACGGGATGTACAGTATCTACCTTGCTGAACGTATCCAGTTTGGGGAGCAAACTCTTCCCCCTGGTATGAGTGATGCCAAATCCCCATGTATGCACCAGCTGGGGCCAGCTGCCTCCAGAGCACGCTCGCTGCAGCCGTACTGCTGGGGTTGGGTGCCCTGCCCCTTTGTGGTACTCCTGGTGCTCCCCGTTTTCAGGTCAAAGCATTGGAAATGATCAGAGACCTAGCAGCAGGGGGGTTTCACGGTGTGAAAGCAGAGGGTGTCTCTGCTGTGAGTTGCAGGCTCTGTGCCTAGTGGTTTGAAGGGGCAGACTTGGAGTGCATGGCAGGACCCCTTGAACCGGTGCAGATTTGCCCCCGCTGTAACCAGATATATCTGGAATGACCAGTCCTCCAAACCACTGGCAAGTTTAGGTTTTGGAGACAGCTAGTCCAGACCAGAGCTGGAAAGTGAGCTGAGTGTATTACTGTAGTAGCTTAGATCTGGAAATGCATCCATGAATCTCTGTCTGTGCTTGGTTTTGCCCAGTAGCATGGCCTTGGGCTGTGCAAGCTAGATTGCCTTTGGAAGGAACTAAACTGGGAGATGTGCTCCAAAAGCTTAGCTAACATGCTCTTATTTCTCATGGGCTACTCCATAATAAAGCCCCCCGAAAGACATAGACTGTGGATATCTTCAGCCAAACTGCCTCACTGAGATCCCCTCCTGTTGCACAATGCTCCTTGCTAATGGAGACACAGATCAGTGGTTCTCCTGGGTGGCAATTGGTACTGCTACCAACTGAGGTGGCCCTTTGTCCCTCTTTATTTCGTGGTGGCTTCAAACCAGCTACTTTAGTTCTTTCACCTTTTATTGCTGATGAAAATTACTCGTTAGTGATGGGACAGAGTCCACAAAGAGCTAGATCACAAAGGCCTGGATCCATTATGTTAACTTCAGTGATTTTGCTGCAGGTTCCTGTCATCCAGTAGCTGACAGACAGCAGGCATCTCCAGAGGGCAGTTCTTTCCACCGAATTTCTGTATTCTCCCTCTAAGAAAAGATATCCCCTCCGCCTGCAAGCTGTGCTGGTCCAGGCATCGTGAGTACACGGGGCTCTGCTTTGCTGGACTCGTTCTCCAGTCCATGGGTTTTCAAAGCATCCCTGATCATCCCTGCTCCCACAGTCTGACTTCGCTGCCGAGGCATGTTCTCATGGGAAATGAAAGAGCAGTCACTTAGCTCATTTCACCTTTTATTCCTAGAGCATTTAAAGAACAATTATACTAATTCTAATAATGACTAAATTTATAGTACTCCAGGGAGAGAAGCACAAGGCGTTTAATTTCAAAGCTGTTTGACAAGACCATTTTTATGTGTGTATTTTCAGATGTATGACACAAGTTTCCAAATGGGGGAGAAAAATGTTTAAATTCATACTCTCATTTTTTTTTGTTTTGTTTTGTTTCCAAGAAATTGAATACTGTTCAGTTGTGTTGGGCATTGTCCATCGGGTAAAACAAATTTAAACCAGAGATTTACAGGACTTTTCTCCTGCTTGTTTTTTAATTATCTGTTTCCAGTCATTAGTTATCAGGATTTAAGTGTTTGCATGGAAAATAAGGATACTACTGCTGTGGAAATGTTTAATTCTCAGTATCATGAAGCAGCACAGCTACCTGCATTTTAGAGTTAATCTTTACTTCTCAATGAGAGGGGAAAAAATACGGTTCTTGATCTGCGCAGCAGTGGTGATTAAGATACATTGAAGCAGAAACTGAAATACTACATACACTTTACTGTTTTCCTTTTCCAGCCTATCTGACAATAAACATTTAGTGCTAGAAATAAATGCATATTTTTGGCATGCCATGGGGAGAATAATATCAAACAATGGCAATTTGTCACTTCTCACATGGAAGCAGAGTAACGTGTTAGAATTCAATAGCTACCACGTAAGGAGAAGGAAGTTATTTTAATACTGATATCCTCCGCTAACAGACCTGAATGAAGATTGTACTGGATACGGTATTTCATATACCCAAGGACATGTGTCTGAAAGAGAAAAGAAGCTCCTGGCATTAATCTAAATCTTGACCTGCTCGTACGTTTCCCACACAGTATTTTGGGTGTACCCTTGGTGATGGCATAAAGTCTGTCTTGTTCATGGGTGTAGCAATGAGTCACGAAGGGGCAAGTCTTCTGCTTTGAGGCTGTCACCTTCTTTTGAACTTTGCAATTTACCTAGGGTTTTGTTGTTGTTTCAGTTCAATTCGACAGCATTCTGCTACAGCTGTGGTTGCTACAGTCAGCTGCGATGGCCATGTGGGCGTAATTCAACCGAAAACAAAAGCCCTAGGTTTTGAACATAGGTGAGCAGGCATTGACTCTGCCTAAATTCCCAAGTAATATAAGAATGTTTCAGCATTATCACAAAAGAAACAAAATAAAAATCCAACACCAACAAGAAAAACGCCAGAAGATGTTGTTCTAGAAATAGTGAGATTCAAAATAATTCCAGTGTTTTTTTCTTTATTTTCCTGTCTTCTAGAGGAGATGGTGCACACCCAAAACCCAAGTGTTTGGATTTAAGTCTAAGTTGTGTTTAAAACTGTATGTGCTTGGGCTTTGGCGGTTATTCTTTGAAGAGAGATGACAGCGAGACTCTGTCTTGCAAATTAAGAAATAAAGAGTTTCTGTTGGTCTTAGGAAAATGAAAATTAACTTAGATGTGTAGGTAGTCTTAGTAAGTGCAGTGGAACTGAGATGGTGTTTGCTGAACTACTCTTTGGAGATTTACATAATGGATGAGATACAGGAGCTCCAGGCTGCATGACAGAGCAGTTTATTTTATCGCAGAATGTAAACAAGTGAATTGCCTTAGTAATCTCTGCAGAAAGCAAGGGTAAGATTTTTTTTTTTATATGCAGAGAGTCAGAGATTCAATAATCCTGGCTGTTCATGTACAAGGAGGCAAACCTTTCTTTTAAATAATCTGGGTCCTTTTAACTATCATACTGTCCTATTCAGTCCTTTTAAAGCTCTTCAGGAATGACGAGCAATGTGCATCTCTCAGTGAAAATACATCTTTTACACAATAAAAATAGAGAAGAGGCTGTGTAATTTTCTTAACTGCTACATATTTAAATATATGGAAAGCGTTTATAAACCAAGCTCACCTACTATTTATTCCTCTAGTGGTAATAACAGTAATCTAAATAGTTTTTAGAACCTTCATAATTTCAAAGTGTTGGAAAAAAAAGTTTTAATATTAACATTAAGAGGTTTCAAGCTTTAATTTATTCAGACCAGTTCACCCACTTTAGTAGGCGTGGTTGACCTCATTGATGTCTTTTCAGCATGGAAAATGGATAAAGAAATACTGAAAAAGTAGATTAGTTAAATGTAGATGGTTATAATACCACCCAACTGCTATTGTGTGCTTCTCAACCGTGAATTTAGCTTCAAGCAAGGGTTTGCCTATTATTTTACTCTGAACATATATGTGCCATTACTCTTTGATCTGTAGCAATAGTTTACTATGATCAAGGCTACTTACCACGTTTGCCTGAAGGAAGAGATTTACTGTTGGACATAGCAGGTTTCCAAAACAGTGAATGATGTTCTTAGTTTCTGGTTTCTATGAGCTAGATGCAATTTAAGAATACTTTTGTATTAATCCAACATCAATTGCTGCTACTTTTAGAAAAGTGTGTGTAAATAACTCATCATACAGTGTTGTACAGAAACACGCATTTATTTGCCTAATATTATACCAGTTACTGTCAGTAGGGAGGTCATTGGAAAAAAGAGCCTCATGAATGTAGTGTTCTGTGAGCAGGGTTAGTTTCTGGTTTTGTTGGTATCAGTAGTGATTGACAGTCTCTAGTTCTCTATTCTACTAAATATTCTGTGCTTCACTCGTAATTCCAGGATGCAGACCAGGATTAGTTCTGCTGAATTTATTTCGGATGCTGGATAGTGATTATTGTTTATCAGTTGAAGTATGAAGATAGATTTTCTTTTTACCGCATTTTTTTTTCTGTCTGGGTTTCTAGTAAACTGGTTATGTTTGTCTAGTCATAAATTTTAATCAGTAATGGTTACTGCAAAGGAGGGCACCAGAACGGTAACTCATTTATTTGTACTTTCTGGGGTCCACCCACATAGCAGCCTGATGGGACCAAGGAATAGTTTGCAATTACAAACATAATTGTGTTCATCAGAAAGTGTTTTGAAACACTGAGATTTTTCCAGTGCTGTGGTTCTGAATTCTCCCAGGTGAGGATCTTTAGAGTAAATAAGTAAAAGATTACATGAGGCATATGTGATTTAAGGTGTCTGTAACTGTTCTCAAAATTATGCTAAAATCCTAAATAAGATACGAGCAAGGCCAGCAAAGGAAGAGTTCACCTCATCTTCCAGACCTTCCAATGCACTGCACAGTCACATAGCACTGAAGACACAGGAGAGGCTCCTGAAGAGTCTTGGTGGCTGAAGGAACCCCGTAATTACGAGAGCTTCCACAGGCCCTGGTTCTTGGTGCCTTACTTTTCTTTGGCATAAGTGTATATTGCAAAACGTGTCTTTCCTTTTTCCAGTTGTTCATGATAGAGCAGTTTTATGAAGTACTGGTGTGAAAAATAGTATGTTAGTCTCAGAGAGAAGTCTCCTTTTTCTGTTCCAAATACAGGTAGCGTAAAAGTATTTGTCTATATTTTCTCTAGTAAGATAGAAAAAAAGGTGTTTTTCATGTGTGGTTGAGATAATGTTGCATTTGCTAAGGAACCTAAGCGCTAACTAGCATGGGTATAGTTGCTATTAAAATCGGTGTTCATTTAAGTAAAATTCCCAAGGCTTTCATTTTGAAAATTTCCCAAGTTTAAAAAATTTAAAGGTCTAAAAGAGTAAACATCCACAGCTCATTACGTTGTTGTGGCACGGAAGAGTCTGTGTCCCTTACTTCTTCCTGAGGTCACAGCTCAGGAACACTGGTTATGCTGAGAATTATGAATCCGTATTTCTCGCCATTGAGGTGTGAAGCTGGGCAATCCCGGTCTGAATCAGCTTGGACTGCTTTCAGCACTGAGGGATGATCCAGGTAGTCAGCCAAGATTTAGTCCTGAGTGGATGCTAGTGACTGACCTCTTTGTAGGCCCTTCAAGATGATTGATATGTAAAGCACTTAACTAGTATCTGCACTGCAAAACTGCAGTAAAAATTCTTCATTACAGTAATAAACCTAACTCTTCATTTACGTAATAAACGTGACTCTAGAGCTGTTGTATGGCAGCTGATGATGCCAAAAATGTAAAAGATTATTTGCTAACCTACTTTAAAAGGTTTGCTTTGCTTGAATAGGATTTTACGAGGCTTGATAATTACATATATTCACAGCAGTATTAATAATGATCTCTTGAATTAATCTGGTAGTTCCTCAGAGTTGGTCAGCAGTACAAGGTTTTGTTTTTAGTTTCGGTGTATGCCGGTTAATACTGAATTTACTCTTTTAGAATAATAAGTATAATCCATTGAACCAGCATGTATTCTTTCAGGTTGAAAATAAATTTACATCTCTGCTTTTTCTCAGATAAATGACCATTCACAGAATATAGTCATTTAAAAAAAATAGGGGGGGGAGGGGAAGGTCTGAATTTATACTTCAGAGACTCTTTTAAATGCAAGGATAAATGGTGATAGACTTTCACAATTTGCTCTTCATAGTGGATAATTTGTTATTGTTCCTGGCACCAAAGAGGAGATAAAATTACTGTGCTTTTTTCTATAATTCTAGAAATTCAGAATTTATCAGTGTTTCCAGACAATATAAAGTATACCTCCACATACATGTGTCTGTGTACACATGCAGACAAAAATCTCAAAAGTTTGAGGGAGGCTCCATGATTGCTCTAAGCCAGGGTGTCTCCAACAGTGATGTAGATTTGGTGCTTTTCATCACAAAACATGAATTGGGTATCTGGCATACGTTCTTTAGGCTACCTTTAATTCATTTTTTAATTCTTTAATTATTATGAAGAGCGAGAAAAGCATTTTTCTGTTAAAAAAAAAAAAAATCTGTTTATATGTGGACTAATGAGTTGGCATGAGCTTTCTAATGTGAACTGCATTATTGAGAATCATCTATATTGATTGAGGGAATTACTGTTCAGATTTGTGTCCAGCATCATTCACTGTCTGATAACACTGCTGTTGAAACCACGGTGGCTGTGATTTTTGTGGTTAGAATATTCTAATAATATTTATTGAATTTCAGCATGCAGAATGATAATGTAGGCAGCTTGTCACAATATGAATGTTAGTGGTCCAGATCTCTTCAGAAAGATGCGGTACATGTTTCAGTGCATGCAACTCTCTATGCCTGTGCAGAAATCATTGCTTAAAAATATGAGCAGCTTAACCCATCCAGTTCTTGTGGTGCAAAGTAAATCTGATAAAAACATTTTATTCTATGTGAGACATAGCTAGTGTGGACAGGAAATCGTTTTCATCATTTTACACAGTGTAACTAAGCCACGTGTTGGGAATAACTATGTGATTTATACAGCCACAATTTCCTATTATGTCCTAATGAGAAATGTTAAATATATTAGTATGACTCGGCTTGACACATGCAATAAAGACTATGTATGATGGCAAACAACCAATTATCTCAGTGCATTATTTATTTCTTGAAAGCCTTGACATGGGTAAGGTCACTATACATTTTTAATGGGAATGTGATGCTAGGTTATAAAAAGATAATACAAATAACAATACTTTGTTAGATCTTCCTGCTGTGCAATGTATAATCAGGTGCACTGACTTAAAGAACACTAATGAGGATTTAAAGACACAGCAGGGGCACATTTAACAGTCACACAATTCTGTCAAATGCATTTACATAGAGCGCTTCTGAAGCAAGCTAGAGTTGAAGAGCCGGTAGAGATGTATTTTTTATTGTATAGCTTGGTGTACCGTATGTTTCAGTGGAAATGACAGTAACTAGCAATGTTCTGGTGCTTTGCCAAGCACAATTATTTGGCTGTGATACTTACAATATATGAAATCAGCCAGAGATGGTGGTACACATGGACTGTACTGCGTCATTTTCAACGATAAAGTAATGGTTGAGGAAAACAAAGGAAGTGGGCTCTGAAGGTGTTATTTGAAGTCCCTGCTAAGCTGTGTTGACAGTCTGTTTTGCCTCTGCAATGAATCCCTGGCAGTGAAATGCTGCAGAAGAATATCGTTGATGTGTTTCAGTCAGTGGCCCACCTGGTTTTTAGTCTCTTCTTGATAGTGACCTGTACCAGGTGCTACCAGAAGAACATAAACTCACTCTTCTGAGGACAGGAATCACATTGTTTAGAGCTGCAAAAAATCTGTGGCACAGATACATGTGTTAGCCAGAGGTTTTATCTGTATTTTTGTTCTTAATACCTCCTGAAAAACAAATTTGTAGAAGAAAAGTCCAATTGTTTTCTAATCCACTGGCAGCTCATAAGGCAAGTGGACTTGTCAGGAGACTGGCTTCTCTTAAGGGGGAAACTCGTGACTGAATTCCAGTGCAAAAAGAGCAGTATTGCAGGAGGTGGAAGCAGGGACAGGCTTCAAAGGATGAGCACAGAAATACCACGCAGGCACGTGGCAACAGCATCAGGAAAGCCAAAGCTCAGATGGAGTTCTGTCTTGTAGGGGATGTCAAAGGCAACAACACGAGCTTCTACCACAACATCAGTGGAAAAAAGCTGGACAAGGAAAATGTAGGTCTGTGGCAAACTGGGGAGGCTGAAAGCAAGCACCATAAGGCTGAGGTACTCCATTGCCTTTTCTGCCTCGGCCATCACCGGCACGGCCTTCTTATAGGCCCCTGTGCTTAGAGGCAGGGTTCAAGGAGCAGAAGCACCCATTGTGATGACAGCCAAGCTGGGGTTTCCCTTAGAGGACTGAACCCAAACAAGCCCATGGGTGCTGAGGCAGCTGGTCAGTGTTCTGGCAGCACCCTTGTCTACCATGTTTGAAAGGTCATGGAGACAGTGGGAGATCCCTGATGAGGAGAAGAAACCAAGCAGTGCTGTCCTTTTCAGAGAAGTCTGAAAGGGTGAACCAAGGACATGGGGCAGTCAGCCTCCCTTTGGTCCACAGAAGAATCATAGAGTCAGTCCCCTGGAAACGTTTCTGGGCATGTTGAAGAAAGAGGTGGTAACTGGAAATAGCATGGATTCACCCACAGTAATGTGTGACCCAGATGCTTGCCATCTGTGATACAGAGTGACGGGGGAAATGGGTGAGGGGAGAGAAACATAATCCATTCATCTCAACTTCTGGAAGGCTTTTACCAGTGGTTTTAACCAATAGTCTGGTATCCAAGCTATGGGTTAGTACAGCATGAATAATGGGAGCACCATCAAATGGGCGAAGATGAGTTGAATGCCTGGGCTCAGAGTGTTGTAGTCAGTTGGTTGCACCCCACCTGGAGGGACCTGGAGGGTAGTGATGGAAGAAAAGTGTGGTGGGAGAATGAGAACCAATGGGCATGCTTTGAAATCACACAGACTCACAGAATGGACAAGGTTGGAAGGGACCTCTGAAGATCATCTAGTCTAACCCCCGTGCTGAGCAGGGTCACCTAGAGCACGTTGCTCAGGATGGCATCCAGGCGGGTTTTGAATATCTCCAGAGAAGGAGACTCCACCACCTCTCTGGGCACCCTGTTCCAGTGCTCTGTCACTTTCACAGTAAAGAAGTGTCCTCTCATATTCATCCAGAACCTCCGGTGCTTCAGTTTGTGTCCATTGCCTTTTGTCCTGCTGCTGGGCACAATTGAAAAGAGACCAGCTCTATCCTCTTGACATCCTCCCCTCAGATATTTATACACATTAATGAGGTCTCCCCTCAGTCTCCTCTTTTCCAGGCTAAACAGGCCCAGCTCTCTCAGCCTGTCCTTGTATGACAGGTGCTCCAGTTCTCTAATCATCTTCGTAGCCCTCCTCTGGACTCGCTCCAGGAGCTCTATGTCCCTCTTGTACTGGGGAGCCCAGAACTGGACACAACACTCCAGGTGTGGCCCCACAAGGGCTGAGTAGAGGGGCAGGATCACCTCCCTCAACTTGCTGGCAACATTCTTCTGAATGCAGCCCAGGATGCCTGTGGCCTTCTTGGGCACAAGGGCACATTGCTGGCTCATGGTCAGCCTGCTGTCCACCGGGACTCCCAGGTCCTTCTCTGCAGAGCTGCACTCCAGCAGGTCACCCCCAGCCTGTACTGGTGCTTGGGGTTATTCCTCCCTAAGTGCAGGACCCTGCAATTGCCCTCATTGGAATAAGAAAGGTTCAGACACTGTGAGGAAAAGCTTTTATTCCCCAGCAGGGGCTGTTATTCAGTGGAGTAGCTTGTCTAGAGAGGTTGTGCCTTCTCCATCCTTGGAGCTTTTTAAAGATCTTATTGGGCATAACCCTGAGCAACTTGGTCAGAACTTCAGGCTGCCCCTGCCTTTAGCATGAGGTTGGACAGGAGACCTCTGGAGGCCCCTTCCCAGCTGACTTATATTGGAATCTTGTCCAAAAAAAAAGTAAAAAAAAATAAAATAATGGGCTGTAGGATTCTTCACCGATAGGGTTGTGAAGTATTGGAACAGGCTGCCCATGGAAGTAGTTGAGTCACCATCCCTGGAGGTCTTCAAGAAACATGTAGATGTAGAAATTAGTGACGTGGTTCAATGGTGGACTTGGCAGTGCTAGGTTAAAGGTTGGACTAGATGATCTTAGAGGTCTTTTCCAACCTGAATGATTCTGTGATTCATTGTTCCCTGAATTGTTCCAGGGTTTCACAATGTTTCATGCTAACTGATGTGTTACACGTTCCACACTTATCTTTCCTCTTAATACAGATGTGTTACTTTATTTTTAAAATCTTAAATTTATTTTATATACCTAGTATGATTGGCTGTATATAGCAAATTTGGTATCCCTGAATTTTAAGGGTGCTGTAATCAAAGTTCAAAGGATCTGTCATTGTAGAGCTATATATTTGCTACTCTTATATCTCTTTTTCAGATTTTTTTTTCTGTCATTTTCATGGCTATACCCATAGTTACTTAAAATGTTCTTTAATCTGAAAGCAGTTATTTTGATTATTGGCAGAAACGTTCATGTGCAGTACACTTCTTATCAAATGGGTTTGAGGAATCGCAGCTTCACTTAGAATCTGTGGGAAATGCATGCTGTTGACATTTGAAACCTGTTAATTAGAAATTCTTAACACTTAGTTAGGATTGCCTTTTAAAGGACCCTAATTCCCCCATCATTTATTGCTTGTGGGGTTCAATGTGACTGTTTCCTATTCTATACAAATATTTTGGTCATCCTGCCTTGGGTAAGAAAATACATCATGTGAGCAATTGGGTATCCATAATAGTGACTATCTAGAAATTGATGTGAGCAGTCTGCGATGGGTACATTATTGCAGACAATTTTTTCACATATTTGGTAGATACTTAAAAATTCTCATTCATGAATTGAGGTCCTTTATAATTCATTCACTAACTGAACAAAAGTCAGAGTTTGCCCCCCCCCCCCCCCCCCTTTTCTTTTTTTTTTGGAAATACACTAATGAGTGCTATTTGCCAGCTTTGATATTAATATTTTCCCAGAAATTTGTACTGAAGCCCATGGGAATGGGAAGACCTCAAACTGATGTTAAATAGGGCAGAGATCAGGTTGCGAGAGGATGTTAAACATTTGCAGTTTGGGAGTTTCATCAGAGCATACACCCTTTCTTTTGAAACATTGGAATAAGCAGTTTGTTTGCTTCACAGCAAGAAGCATCTAAAGCAATTGCCATACTTCCATACCCCATGGAAGGTACTGTGCAAAAGGGAAGGTTGATAAACTGATGTTTAACTTCTGGCAAATAATCTGACTTTTTCTCCTGAACATGCAATCATTCAGCTTAATTTAATTAATACTTTGTTATTTCAGCATATGTATGAATCAAATGGTATTTATACACAGCTTTGCAAATACGAGCAGCAGAACCAGTCTACACTCTCTCAGTGCTGTTGCTCCAGCAGAGTTGCTGGGGCAAAGGCTGTGGTTACAGCTCTTCCTAACAGATGGGATGGGGCCACTGAAAGAATATTTTTGGTTTCATCACTTGCTGCCTATCATCTCTATGACTTTGAACTTGAACCACGTCAGACGGTTTCTGAGGTCCTGTGAGAATCAGCTCTGCTGCTTGCAGGTGTGCCCAACAGTATCTGGCGTTGGAGGTTGCAGCTGCATGCAAGTGTCTTCTCCTCTTTGTAAGCCCTGCAGTAAATCTGCTTTCTCTTCTGTCCCTCTACTTGGCAATTCAACAAGCCAAGCTGGAAACCAGCACCTGATTTCTGGGAACAAGGGATTTTCTTACATCTGTCATGTACTGGTCTTTCTTAAAGAGTAAAAAATGTTTTTTAAAATTTTCTGTGAAGAAGTAAAATCTGAACTGAAAATAAGGCCTGCTTAACTGAATTTTCTACAGTTCAGCGGTTACATTTTTAACCCAAAGGGGGAAAGCTGACTTCTCCTGGTACACTTTTGGTTCTGCTTATATATTGGAGCTTTCAGATAAATTAGAAACACTTTTGTTGGCTATGAGCAATAACAGCTTCTTAAAATTTCTGTGGCCCAGCTGCTAGAAGGGAACTAGGCACAGTTAATGACTACATTATCTTATATTGCTCTTGTTAAGAGGATATAGTTTGTAAAGTTTGTGATTTACAACAAATCAGCTTTTGGCATTGACAATCAATTTATAACTACATTTTATCCTAGGGAAGGGAACATAGGATGTGGAGGAGCAAGTTTTCTCCCCACACTGAAGGGTTTGGCATGACCCACCAGCTGGTTGTGCTCGAGCAAGGTGTACAGTATTAGCTGTAGCTTGTTTGCTTCCCTTGAAAACCAGAATGAAAAGGGCAATGTAACGTAAGGAGGAAGCGCTGATGTCCAGGCCCCTGAAACCTTTGTGCTTTGTGGTGGCAGAGCTGAAGGTGCAGTCCCTTTGAGGTGACGGTCCCTTTGGGCTTCAGGGAGTGACAGAGCCAAGCAGACCCCTTAGACTGCAACTTGTCTTCTTGTCAAAGAGGAATGACGTTCGGTCATTTGGCCTGTCACACTGGAACATACAAAAATTTTGGACAAAACCATGGCTGCTGCTACCTGCTAAATGTTCCTTTTATTCTCCAGTGTGCAAGGTTCATATTGTTACTGTCTTCATGGAAGCAGACTTTTGCAGATTGGCAGGTGGGTGGAAAAGCATGCCAACATGTTCCCCACAGTTCAAGCTGCTCCTTTTCCTACTGGAGCAGGTAAGGGCAGAATTTGGGCTAGAATTCTGGTCACCGTGTATTTCCTGGTAAGCTCCTGGGCAGTTCCATTCAATGCTCATTTGCTCACCAGTTACAGAAAAGCAACAATTTATGCAATTAACAGATACAGGAAAATTTTGTCAGATGGCAGAACTATTCCCTTGACACTCTGTTGATGTCACATACTCCTTCTAGCACCAGGAGAAGTTAATTAAAAGCATGTTGTGACCTGAGACTTATTTTTGATTATACAAACTTTGATTTTAGTCTTCAGTAAATACAAAAGACATGGGGACATCTTAAATGAAAACTGATGTAATAGAAACTGCTTTTACCAGCTGTTTATGTCTTATGCAATTATTTTTCTCAAGATTAATAATTGAGGCAACAGCCCACCTAATAGTAAAGGTAACCTTCAATTAGCATGTGTTTTACAAGTTGCATCAATATAACATTTACAGGACTATGAAAAATCTACACTCTCCTGACCGATTTTTTTTCCTGTTTGTTTGTTTTTAATTTTAAGCCTCACATTCTTCAAACTATTCTCCAAACTCAAGGGCAATTGACCTAAGAGCGGAAAGCTACTTTGGAAATTGAGAAGTAGTTTTTTAAAACCACTTGACTTGTAACTGTGGTCAAGAACGAGTGGCAATATAGGTCAATTACTATTTTTTTTGGTGAAAAGTCATAAGTTTCCACTTGATAGCAACCTTCACTACTTGTCGGTGCTTTAAAAAAAAAAACACAGGAAGGTATGAAAAGTTTATTTTACTGTTACGCATCATGAAGTGTTACAAAAATATTTTTTTAGTTTTGATTAATTCCTGTGGAAAGATAAATGCAGTGCATGTTTCTCTGAAACATACCATTTTTTCAATATATCTCTCTATCCTGAATAGATGTCTCTTTTTCAGCTTTCTCTGTGTGGTGTTTTTTAGTTTTTTTTAGTGTTTTTTTTTTTTTTTGTTCTGCTTTGTTTTTTTGTGTGTGTGTGCATGCATGTGCTTGTGCAGGGGACATGTTTTTAAGCAAGGCTTTTAAGTGCAAGACTAAAAAAAGATCCACAAATATTAAGGAAATCATTTGGTGTTTTAAAAATCATACCAGTTATTCTGTGAATATTGTACTAGAAGGAGAACAATGAAGCCATTATAGTTGGTAAAAAGTTAAATATATGGCTCTGATACAATTAATGTTACTTGTAACAGCATCTGAATGATATATACAGGAATGATCAATAATTGTTTGTAGAGTTGGATGAAAGTGGCAGGAAAGCGGAGCTGATGTAAAAGGATTTTGAGCAGTTTAACCTGACAGAGTTGCTTGCGGAGTCTGAGAAATAGTAGATTGGCTTCTAGTTTCCAGTGCACTTGACGCTCCTCTCACCTGGAAGCTGCCCACATTTCTTTGGTTCTATTTATGGTTGCTAAAACTAATTTAAACCCAAACAAACCAAAAAGGTTTCAAAAGCGAAACGTGAGAACTTGGTTGTCTTCCTGGTTCTATGACTGAATCTTGTCTGGACTTGAGCTTTTTCCCCGGAGACAGATTTGTAAAAATACATAGCAAATGAAAACACAGTGATATCCTTAGGGACTTGGCTACTTAACTACTTTTGGAATTCCGCTGTCTGCAAAATTCGTATTTTTTTTTAATTTTATTTTTATTAAGGCTCTAAGAACCAGAGTAGGAATTGAAGAAGCTTGTGTTGGATGTGTATGTCTTTGTGCTGATAACAGCAGGGTGCAGCCGGACATGATCTGGTACATCAGATAAGGATCTCAGCAGGACACCCTGAGCTAAAGGCCAGCCACTGCACGTGCTTCTCAGGTGCTGACAGCACTGAGTCACAACTGCTGTTCAGGTGTGGGCTGTACCAGGCATGCCTGGTTCTAATACAAGACCATACTCAGAGGCCATCATGGAAGATATATTTACTAGACCTAGAGCTATGGTGTCTCCGTGATCACTGGATGCCATGTAGATGTATGTCTGTGATATATACATATATATATATATATACACATATATATATATGTAGACTGCGTGTAAGGAATGTCATGCACTGCATTTGGTTACACCCTGAGCTCTCTTTAGGGCTAACAGGCAGAGCAGAAGGAGATGTGCAGACTAGTGAAAAATAGCCTTCCTGTTAGCTGTAGTTAATTATTCTTTATAGTCACATGCTGATCTGATGTCCTAGCATATTTCCAGAAGTCCATTGCTGTGCTGTTTAAGATTGTGTTTCAGATAAGACATAAAACAAAGTATGTATGTATGTCTATATTGTTCACATAGGCTTCTGCAAACTCTGTTCTGTCCTCACTAAAGGAATTTTATTTTGAATTGAACTCAGATCAAACACACCCGTTTTACTTGAATATAGTGTAAAGTTTAAGGCTTGTCTATTTATTTCTTAAGAAATTGTTTCGCTTTTCCTGGAGGTGTCAATAAATGCAAGTGATCCTTTTCTTTTCTGGTAATTTGACTTGAAATTCAAGTTCAGAGTAAAATGCAGAACTACCAGAGTATGCTTTCGTTATGAACATTTCACACAGCTATAGACATAATTACATATGATGAAGATCCTATGGCAAGACATGGGCTGTTAACCCCGATTCCCTGGCAGAATTCCCAGTTGAGTGATTACCTTCTAGCTACATAAATTTACTTTTATTTTCTATTGGATAGTTGTTTCCTTCACTTATTGGAATGAACTGCTGTTATACACACTGTGGCGATGTTAACTGGTATGCTTTACTCTAGAGATAACTTCATTTCAATGACTAACAAATCTCATTGTATGGTGTATAAAGGACTTCTTTGGAAATGAAGGTCTTCAGCAAGAGTAGGTGATTGAGGTAGAAGGCAGTTTCATGGTTCTTTCCTGTGAAAATTCGAGAACGCATTCTTCTTGGCTTCCTCTCCCTCTGGAGATGGTAGTGATATTTGAGAAGAGATGGCAATCTTTTCTTCTAGTCTCCCTTGAATCAATGAGAAAAGGCATTTCAAACTTTCAAAACCGTATCTGGTTATACCCTTAAAGGGATGCAACATATCTTCAAAAGCTTTGCCTTAAATGAATCACTTCAGATATTTTGCCCTGAGGTGTTATGCTGTCTGCTGCTTTGTTAATGGATAACTTCAGTATAGTAATGTAAGTAATGGGAATAGCATGAATTTAGGTATTTGTCTTCAGAAGAATCAACAGAGTAATCTTACTGCCAGGGCAAATAAGTAACATGGGCTACTTTGTGGTTAGTTCAGTATTAGTTATTAGGTCAGATGTATTTAAGTTAGTTGTATATAAAAAATAATAATAATAAATAAATAAATTTAGAAGTCCTGCAAAAATGACCAGAAGTTTTGAAAGCATAAATGAGAATATAATGATGAATTTGGAAATTACTGCATGTGCAGAAAACTTGTGTAAAAATGACTGGAAGATGAGGCAAGGCAAATTGTAAGTCATAGCTTTGAGACAGGAAAGCTGCTTAGGGGCTGTCCTCAGCTCTTAGGTTTTCAAAACTATTACCCTTAAACCTGAAACTTTTTAATTGTAAATCTAATTTGACTCTGTTCTTCCCGCAACTGATACTGCACTTCTCAAAAATGAAAGTGATAGAGATTGGGTCATGATAGATGTTAAGTTCATACAGAAAAGCAAAGGAATCTGTTTTATTAGTCACACTGAATAATTACGGAAATGGCACTGGGGACAAGACAAGGAGTAAAATTCACGAGGATACAGACAGTTCTAAAAGTGTGATGTTGTGTAGAAAAATCTGTCCAAGTAATGGTGTGTTCAGTGGTTCACAAAATGTGGGGTTCTGCAAGAGAGGAAAGGGGAGCGGTGAGAAACCAGTATGAGCCACTGGTCGGTGCTAAGTAATCTGAAGTTACATAAACTTGCAAAGTGGTGCTGTTAGTGCGTATCGCTGCAGTGTCTGCATGTGGCAAGGTGCTGGCTGCGGGGACTCCTCTGCGAGGAGAGGCTGAGGCTGCCCCATGCTGGACACAGCCAGCTTTAGCCAGCTCCAACGGCCCCACCACAGGGCATGGCTGGGCCCAGCAGCCAAAATGGCGGCACCTCGGGGAAAACGTATATAAGAAAGGGCAAAACATTGCACAGGCAGAACACCGTGGTTAGAGAGGAGGTGTGCAAGGTGCTGGTGTAAAGACTCCCCTGCAGCCCACTGAGGAGACTTTGGTGGAGCAGGTCCTGCTGCCTGTGGAGAGGACCACAGTGGAAGAGACGTCCACACCGGTGCCCATGGAGGACCTGAAGGAACTGTAGGCTGTGGAGAGCCCACACAGGAGCAGATTTTCCTGCAGGACCGCATCCTGTGGGGAACGACCCCTATGGAGCAGGGAAAAGCATGAGGAGGAAGGAGCGGCCAGGAGGAACTGCTGTGGGCTGACTGCAGCCTCCATGTTCCCTGTCCCCCTGTGTCACCTGGGGACAGTGCACAGGGGAGTCTGAAGGGTAGGACTGAAGCTGAGCCTAGGAAGAAAGGAGGGGTGGGGGGAAGGTGTTCTGCTTTTTGTTTCTCACCATCCAACTCTATTTTAATCGGCGACAAATTAAATTAATTTTCCCCAAGTCAAATCTGTATTTCCTGTGACGGTGATTGGTAAGGGATCTCTTTGTCTTTATCTTGGCCCATGAGTGTTTTCATTTTATTTTCTCCCTCCCTCCTTTTGAGGAGGAGGAGTGAGAGAGTGGCTGGGTGGGTGTCTGACAGCCAGCCAGGGTCAACCCACCCCTCACGAAGCGTTGACTTGTCAGCTGAACATTTTGGGGTTTCATAGAAAAGTTTACAGTCATTGAGGGCTTTGCCTTCTGTGTGTGTGCAGTGCTTCAACATGACTAAGTCAGTCTGTTATCTTCATTAATGACAGCAGTAACTAGCATCACGCACCCTTGCTTCTGTATATCCCTTGTGTTCATGAGATGAAACGAGAAGGAGCCGGTCTTGCACAGGAACGTAAATAAATGACTGTCAGTGCATGCAGGGGATGTAGGGTCTGGGTTCTGGGTGCTCTGAATCCTGAGCTTGCTGCTGTCTTCCTGCAGTAGCATGGGTTGTACCCATCAGTCTGGCCAACCGTGATCTTGGAGAGCATCATTTCATTTCTCATGCATCAGTACTGAGGAGCTGGACTTAAAAATACTGGAGACTGGTGTGTGTGGGGGGGGTCAGATTTTGTCATCTTGCACTTAGAACAAATTATGGAGTGAGTTTAGAGGCATCTTTGGTTGCCTCTCAGGGCAGGAGGTTGGTTCTGGCACCAGCTCCCCCTGTTGCTGTTAAAAGCTTGCAGCGTGATTCTTGAAGGTATGGCTTGGTCAAATTAAAAACTTGGCTTCAAAACTACGGGCCTTCTCCCAAATGGAGCCAGATTTCGTAATGGTGTCATTCATAATTAAATGAATAAACACTACAGGATGCTGGGGGGGGGGGGGGGAGGGTTGAACCAGGATGAGATAGGAGTTTTTGTTTTGTTTTTTATTCCCTTTAAGTAGCTGATGATAATTTGATTACAACTTGCAACAGACAGTTGTCCTCGTAAAGAAAATGTCAATTTGTAGTTGGAGTGATGCTGTACTAAAAATGTAGGTCTTTTGGAAGGGTGGAGTCTTGTTATTAGACTGATTGCTACAGCTTCTAAGAAGAAAAGCCTGTAAACCTTAAAGCTTATTTGTTTTGTGTGACAACTACTGCAGTAGCAGTTGCACATACAGACCTGGGCCTGGTTAGTGTTTCGTGTTAATCTTTCAAGGCAATGAATGCCCAAACGTGTTCAGTGAAAGACTGAAATGGATAGCAGCGAGAAACAGGGGATCCTCTTTTAGGATCAGTTGGTTTATTGATCCAAGAGAACAGATGTTTTCATAAGGTCACGCAGAGCTTGGCTTGATAAGGGCCTGGTATAGGACATCTGCTGTGTGTTTTGCCTAAGTGGGTGACTGGAGTCCACCAGGTGGGTTGGGTTGGGAGGAGGGACGATGGACATCAAAGGGTTGTCATACAAATTCACATCACCCTCACCTGTGGGGTGCTGGGGGGGCTGCAATTCAGCTGGCACAGTGGCTGAAGGGGTTTAGTGAGCCGGGAGGGGACTCTGGCCTGAAAAATGTATTGGCTTAGTACATCATAGCGGCAATCTCGGCTGGTGGGTCTCCTGAGCGTAATAAATTAGCATGGGGCACTAGAGCAGCCTGGTCTCACTCAGGTGTGAATGCTCCATCTGGCCCAGCTGACCGGAGAGGCTCCAGAGGGAGCTCCACACACTCCCCCACCCCTGTGGGGATGAGGCAAGCCCGTTTTCCTTAGCTGATTGCCCACCGTATGCAAACCTCGGCAATTACGTTCTATTTGCTGAATGGCTTTGAACATACTGTAGGGCAAACGCTGGTTACAGCAGGAGAGTGTAGTTCTGAGAGATCAGCTCTCTGAGCGAATATTGGGCTAAACGTTTCATCTGTATGTGCGACACACAGATCCACTCGGCAGTTACCAGGCGGTGGACCCCCCCAGGATGTGTCACACGATGTCCTTTCAGTTATAAACACAGAAGGATCAAATAATTTGGAAAGAATCTACTCCGGCAATTATTGCTGCTCAGAATTATAAATAACCCAAAAGCCAAAATATTCACTGAATTCATCCTTCAGACCAGTGCTCAAAAGGCAGAGCGTTGCTCTTAAGAAATATGATTTTAGACAACAAAAGGGGAAGCAAGTGCTATGAAAATTTAGTTAAATGTAAATGTGTTAAATGGTACATGAACTAGTCAGGTTTTCATGATTTATCAGTTTTAAACTTCAAAGGCTCTGGTTAGCTTGCATTTTTAAAACTAATGAGTTTATCACAGCCAGTGGGAAAAATGGTTCAAGTATATCAGCTGTAAATTGGTACAAAGCACTAAAAGGGACATTAGCCTCTAATCAGATTCTAACAGTTCATTAAACCTGCCTTTCCTCAATTGCGCTTTGTCTGCCCCCCTCCTTCTGCTTGTGCCTCCTGCGGAAGGCAGCCACGTCCCTTTTTTCATTCGGGCAAGACCTCCTCGGGGACGTGAAGCAATATCAGCTCATCCTTCTTTGTCTACAAGCTAAACAGCCTAAGGGATGCTTTATTATGGTATATTCCTGATCTTGCTGTAAAACTCAACTGTACTGCTTATAAATCACGAAAGGAGGGGGACTTCTCTGCTTGCAGAGCAGGCGCTGGGAGAGCCTGGAATGCCAGGCTGGCTCCTGCTGTAGCTCCACCCGAAACCACATCCAAACCACTGAAGCTCAGTGACGCCCTAGGACATGAGATCCCTTTCTGATAAGTAAACAATGCACCGCCCTTGCTGGGAAGAGGGATGTAAAGCCTGGAACCATTTCAGCAAGCTGTTTGTGGCATCCTGCTCCCTCCTCTTTCCCCACCCCATGCCTCAAAGACTGAATAATGATCAAGGTGTGCAAAATGAGTTGCAAAAAAGATGCAAGAAGAGTTGTTTATTATTATTATTATTATTATTATTATTATTATTATTATATTTTTCTTCCTGTTGTGTCAAGCTTTAAGTAGATATGCAGTGGAAGCATAACATGGATTTGGAACGTCACTCGACTTGTCTTTATCTATATGTGTTTGAATGTGTAGATGTTAAGCTGAAAATGACTTGCTCGGTCCAAAATTTCATAATTTAAGTGTTTAAAGTTTTTCTTTAAACTTAATAATTTTATTTATTTAGTTATTAATTTTACAAACATGAGAAAAAAGGTGCTGTTTTCCTTTCTGTCGCACTGCTCTCTGCTTTACTACCAAGTTCCTGTCCTCCCCGTGTTACCGAACCGTAGCCACAGCTCTGTGTGGTGTAACACATGGGTTCAAAGTGAGGGTGATGGGAATTTTAAACAGGTCATTTGCTCTGCCTTTGGCACTGTGTTGGAGCATGCGTGTATTGGCTTCCCTGCTCTTTAGTGTAAGTTATTTAAATTACAACAAAGTAAAGGAGTATAAAGAAGTAAACGGTTGCTGCAATACTTAACTCCCTAAACAGCCTGGGAAGATCCTGGGATGCAGTGCATTAACTGGAAAAAAAAAAGTTTAAATTAATTTAAGTTTTACAAGTGTATTTTGGAAGCTTTTAGGAAGCGTTATGGCATACCATTTTTCCTTGAAATTCCCCCAAAGCAGCCGTGATAATAAACAGGGCAATGAACACAGGAATTCCTTCTGAATAATGGCACCACACAGTACTGAACAGATCTGCTGCCAGTGAAACACACGGAGAGGGTTTTTTCCATTACAGTGCATTTGTTGAGGACTAAGAGGTAATGGTTAGCGCGGAGGTGAGTTCCCAGTATCAAGTGCTGTGTTCCAGACAGGGTCACAAATAAGTGGCTGCGAATGAGTCACTTATAAGCTATACGTGCTAGAGTTTCTCTATTTGAGAAACATCTTTGACGTTTTCGCATTTCTGTGCAACTGACCAAAGTGTTTTGATTCATAAGGTCACATTCTTGCTAGAGTGGTAAAACGTCTTTATTCTCACCCTGTTGTTCAAACCAGATGGCAGCTGAAGGGGCTAGCTTTGAAGCACCATCCTTGAGCCTTGACTACATTAGAAGATTAACTCAGGTTAAGGTAGTATTTGAACTGAAAGCACCAGAGATTGTTTTGCATATTTCATAAAACAGGCAACAGTGGGACGAGGCATTTGTAATAAGGATGTTGATTCAGAGAAGTACAGTTTTGCAAATCTCACTTCAAACTGAAACTCTCAGCCTGTATTGTCCATTACTGAAGGGATGGTTTTTACACTCTTTTTTTCTAATTTCTTTTGTATGAGGAGTGAGCGCGGGGAGATTCTCATTGAGAAATGCAGTTAACTTTACAAGATAATGATACGAAATCTGAGGATGTGTGTTAATTTATAGTGTGTGCATGTACAGGTCTTCAATATAATTTCTCTGAATTCAACTGTATGCTTTCTGTAGGTGATATAAAGTACAAATGTGTGATTCAAATCAAATACACCTAAGTATACTGCCAAAAATCTGAAGCTCTTTGGCATCACTGCTCTCTTTTCCAGTTCTAAAGAAATGAATGTATATATATGCATGTGTGTGATTCATTGCAAATTAAAAAATAGTAATTGAAGATCATTTTCCCTTTTTGTTTACAAAGACTTAGTTCTGTTTTAAGGGTAACTGAAAATATAATTTATTATTTTAAAAGAAATAGCAACTTGATAGGTACTTTTTGAAATTATTATTTCATGTCCGTTAACTTTAGTTCGGAAAAACTTACTTTACTTCTGCAGTATTATAGAATTAAAACAGTGAATTTAATCGAGTGTCTTTCATCTTTTTTTGATTAACCTTGTCCTTTTTTTGCCTTAGGACATCAACGCCTTTGAAAACAGAATGTTAATGCTTGATGGGATGCCGGCAGTCAGAGTTAAAACAGAGCTGCTGGAATCTGAGCAAGGGGTAAGTGGAGGTTTCTGTGTGGCTTCACTCTTCAGCACGCTGGTGACCCTTGCCAAGCTACACTGTGGTTAGCTGTCTCTCCTGTTGTATTGCTGTTTTCTGTTACCACTTTGGAGCTCATTTTCTTGGGAAATGTGTCAGGCAGCTGGGAACACAAAACTGTGGAAGACATACTGAAATTGTCTGGGTTAGAGATGCTTTCTGTGGTGTAATTTTACGATTGCAAAAAAGGGTGCAGTTTAAAATATGGGGAGGAATAATGGATTATAGCAAAGAAGCCAAATTAATACGTCCAAGAAGGCCCATACGTATTTATGCTATTCTGCTTTCTTGGGCTATTTGCTTTACCGTGGTTGTTTCATCCTTTATACGTTTATCTTATTGCATTTTCTGTTTGAGCAAAATTGCTCTTTTGGGTGGAATGTACTTGTTGTGATAAGAGAGCTAGAAGCTTCAGATGGTTACAGTTAGTGTCACAGAGTCTGCTGAATACGAAACAGACACTATGAATACGATTTTGGATTTTTGCCGAGCAACCATTCGGTGTTAGATGTGGTGTTAGATGTTAATTCTAGTGGCAGATTTAAGGAAAATGGATGACTAAGTTTTTGGATTTGTTCAGGGTATTTTCTTACATATGTGGTAGTAATTGTACCGGGGATTGCAGCTTACTATGGCAGGATCTGTTTTTAATAGAGATGTTTATAGAGGCTAATAAGATGAGGTTTTGTGCAATCACGGATAGATTCCTTTTTTCCTTGTGTCCACCTTACACCGTCCTGAAGAATTCAAGCCACCTTATTGCTCTGAAGACAGATGCCTCCAACAAGCAGAAAGTGTAATGGAAGAAGCAATGTTATTGCCATGTAGGGTTGGGCTTTTCCCTCCTTCTGTTAGTTAGGTTTTTTTCCTTCCTGCTATTTTCTCAAATATTTAATTGAGAATTTAAATGATATGGAAGAAAGGGAATTAACTTTCAGGATGACTTAATTTGAAAGACTTGCAAAGAGAGATTGGTTATTCAGAATGTTCTTGAGGCTTGTTTTGAGTAAAAAAGCTTGACATTTAATGGTGTTCTTGCTCACCTCTCAGCCTTCTTTAGAGTCAGTACCATCAGAAAATATACCAGTACCAGCATAGTTTGAGGGAACATTGAAATTCAATTATTGTATGAGACAGTGATGAAAAGACAGATCCATTAGAGATAATTTTAATACCTTCTGAATGCTTTGCATTGTGTCTTTGTATGTAACACAAACTTTTATTTATATTGTTCAGAAGGCAAATGCTATATTGGTTTTTGCGTTTATTTAATTTACAATAAGTTCTATACATGAAACGTATTGCTGGATCCTTCAGGAAGAGTACTAAGTGTGATTTGATTCTGGAACACCTATTTGGTGTCCTAGAAACTGTAAGGAAATGAACAATTTATATATATATTTTTTAATTTACTTAGGTTTTATTTTTTTAATAAAATTTTACAGACTTTGTAAGCAGAAAATGATGTCATCTCTTTCTTTTCCAGTGACTGCGACTTTGGACAAAGAGCTCAGTTTAATCTGGGATTTTATGTGCTTTGGTAGTAATTAAGTAGTGTCTGGTCAGGAGTCTCCAGCACCTTTATGGCTCTTCATTAGGGAACAATCAATAAATACAAAATGAATTCTCCAGTTTGCTAACAGAGGAGCTGGCCATTAGGATGGCAATTTTCCAGAAAACAGCTTAAACTCTAAAAGAGAAAGGTGGTTGAAACAGATGTTTAGCATGTGCTTCAGAGGCTGTTTTGAATATGTAGATGTTGGTAGACATAACAGGGACAAGTGTTTGAAGGCGGTAATTATCAAAGACGGGCCGTGAAGCTATTTGGGAAGATAAATATAACTGGGAAGAATGGGACAAGAACTACAGTGTGATCCAAGCAGTCTGAATTTAAAATAGCACTCCTTCTTCGCGCTGTTACAGTGCCCAAAGACCCTACAGTTGCACCTCCATTGTATTGTATTGGTATGCAGGGAGATGGCATTTCTACTTCGAAAACATCACAAACTTAAGACAGCATATTTGAGTCTTAATGGTAGCAGCTGGAGCTGCTTCACTTAGGATGCTGTACATCAGGCAAAACTAGGCAAACTTCTCTAAACCTGTAGGAAGATGTGGAGGTTTTTTTTTGTTTGTTTGTTTTTGTTTTTTTCTGTTCCTGCATGGTATCTGGTATTGGTTATCGGTTTGTGGCAAGGGCAAAAGCGAGACATAGTTTAGGAGTTATGAAATGAAAGTTGCGTTTGTGGCTAGAGGATCCCAACGGCTGCATTAGTCGTGGATGAGTAAAACCAGAAAATGCACTGGAGCACCAGTGGCCCTCAGTCAGGGCTGATGAGTGCTGAGCCATCAGACCAAACCGTGCTGATTTGCCTCTGTAACAGGGCTTTGGAGGAACTGGAATAGTATCACTTGATCTTTTAGCTGATAAAGGCTACTGCACCATTGGAATTGTCTTCTCTTTACATCTGAGCCCATCTTTCAAATAAACAGCTTCGTGATTTTAAAAATGATAGCGATGAAGAATCTCATTACTGCTGTGCTATCAGTTACCTGTTCCTGGTGTTAAAGCATGCACCTAATTTTTATCTGGAGCTTACCTAGCATCAGTTCCCAGCCCTTTC
Source organism: Cygnus atratus (assembly GCF_013377495.2). Classification (NCBI taxonomy): domain Eukaryota; kingdom Metazoa; phylum Chordata; class Aves; order Anseriformes; family Anatidae; genus Cygnus; species Cygnus atratus. The sequence goes on from NC_066362.1 coordinate 165,331,488, forward strand.
CAACAGCAGCAGGCCCAAGGGAAAAATTCCCTCGTGGTGCCATGTGATGATCTCGCTTAGCCCTTTTGGGGCTGGTCCGTATGAGATGCAGTGAAGTGAGGTGGTTTCAGAAGGAGGTTGCTGTTGTGGTGTGGGAGCTGCCTCCATCGCTGCTGCATGTGATGGCTGAGCAGTCCGGTTTTGGTGGGTCCGCCATGATGGGTGCTTACAAGGCAATTACTGCAGAGCTTTATCAAAATTAAATTAATAGTGGGTTTCGAGGACACGTGCCTGCTTCTTGTTAGGGATACTGAAAACTTCCTTGCAGGGCATATGAATGTTTCAGCCAGAAAAGGTGTTTTCCCATTAGTTGTGCCTTGATTAGCTGTCGTTCCTGCTTCTTGACCTCCAAGGTGGGATTCAGAGAAAGGAGCGTGCTGTAGGAAGGTGGATGTTGCTTGGCCATGCATGCAGTGCTGCTTGGGACACCCAGCTAGTCCTCTGCTGTCCTCGCTCTTGAAATGTTTGCCTGGTGAGAGAGCAACTGGTAGAGGAGAGTTAAATTGCATATTGGGCAGTTGTTGCGTGGAGGCAAGCGTGTGCATTGGGTATGATGGCAGGCTGGCACTGCCTCAAGGCCTGCCCTGTTGCCGTCATGGTCCTGTGGTGTCCTGTCAGGTACGTGACGCAGGTGAAACAAAGGTACGGAGAGTTTCTCCGGAGTCACTCAGTGCCAGTGCTGAATTACTGGCAGAGAGCAGGAGCCAGAAGGTATCCCTGTGACTCTGGGTATGTCTCCAAGACCACAAGGAGGGTAAGCTAAATGCCTACATCCTTGCTTCGAGTGGGAATTATTGTAATGATGTTACTGTAAAATGCTGGCTAGGCAGATTACTTCAGCAGATGACATGACCGTAGCATTTGAGTCTGCACTCCAAGGTTTCAATTTATTTTGTAATTTGATCAGTGCAATGATTAAACAGTATGTGCTTAACCTGGGACTTTATTAAAAGCTTTTTTTGACATCCACGTGTCCTTATTTTTTGTGAGCTAGTAACCCACCAGCCTATTGACTGGAGCAATAAAAAATATTTTTATGTAGCAACCTAGCTAAAGTGGACAGTGCTCACTGCAGGAACATGACAAGGTAGGAACAAAAAGCTGAAAAAGAAGTAACATTCCATTTCCTCTTACCCCTACTCCACCAACACAGAAACACAATAGGAGGGGGAAAAAAAGATTCTGTATATAAGTGGAACCAGCTTTTAACTTTCCATTTGTGGCATATAGCTGTGGTGAAATAGGCACCATCTGGCCATGTGCACTTCCATTAGAAATTCTTCTTCAGGTGCTGCTCTGGGTAACCTGGTCTTCACCTGGTGTTGTCCCTTGACTACACGTGGTGGTAGTAGTAGAGATCCTCCACAACGCAGGTGGGAACCAGAACAGAGTAAATCGCTGAGCTGAGAGTTAAGCATTTTTTGATTTGTTTGGATACCAAGACAGACCGTCAGTCGTTTTCGTGTTGGAGTTCTTGGTCTATTTGCAGGCTAGGTTAAATGAATTGTAAAGTTCTTCTCTACCATCTGTGCACTGAACTCCAAGATCTCTGACTGTCTTGCTAGGAGACTTTCTGATTTACTTTGTTTCATGATAGGTCTATTTCTTGCATTGTGTTTGGGTGCAAAACCAAACCTGCGCTGACAAAACCAAACCTGGGCTGACAGCTCTGAAGGGTGTTTTTTAAAGTATTTTTAAATAGCATCTGTCTTTTTACTGCAGAAATGTTACATATCTAGAACAAGCAAATTTGGATTTAAAATGCAGTACAGGAAAAAGAATTAGAGAAGAAAGTGTAGTCCAGTTGAAATTTCAGGGTATTCTTTGAAGAACAAAGCTTTGTGAGCAGCTCCCACAGCAGAATAGGCAAGTTTCTAGTTGAGGCTGAAAGAAAATGGGGAGCTGACGCCTGTATTTCAGCTGTGCCTGAAGCACCAGTTCCTTTGAGCCTGTGGCTAGAGAGAGGTGGGCATGACTCACGAGCTACAGTGTGTAAATGCAGTGAAGATTAATTTTTACCAACCCAGTTTTAAAAGACACTAGATTCAAGCTAGGTGATTGTGGGTGAATGAGATTTAGGCAACTTCAGAGGGAAGACATGCTTTATGAGGTATAGGTTACTGGGCAAATTTGGAACAAAGGAGTATTTACAAGGGAAATCAATTTTCTCTTTGCTTTGGAAAAAGTTAAAACACTTCTGCTTTGTTTTATTGTCACCAATTTAGAATAGTTTAACGATCTTTAGAAGGCCATCAGCATTAGCAAGAACAGATGCTTATTTTTCCAGTGAACTACTGTCCTTAATTTTGCACAGGAGATTTAATGCAGACTATTGTTTGAGGCTTCAAGAAGATACAGTGCTGCTTTAATGACTTTATCACAAATTAAAAAAAGACATTACATAAAAGATATCGCATTGCCCTTTAACAAGGCTTCGCTATTACCTCCCCTACTGTGGAACAGGAGCTGGCATTGCTAATAAATTGGTAGAATTACTTTAGAAATGTGAATTTGCTTATCATTTAATATACTCCAATGACCTACAGCTTTAGATCTTCTTATTTGCAGTAAATTTTTTGCATGTCAGTAACTGGCTTCAGAGAAGGGCATGAAGAAGGTGACCCCTCCCTGTACAGGTGAAGGTGGGGTGCTTCAGCAGGAAGTAAATACTCATTCTTTGGCTGTGCCAAAAGCTATTTTGGGAAGTAATGCTCCTCATTGCAAAAATGTATGGAGGCTGCATTAATTTAAATGGCAATAGAGACTGGGCAGTGAATTCATCAACTGATGGCTACTTTAAAATGTTGAGATGGATATTGTTGGCAGGCTTCAGTGTGAAGTCTGAAAGTCTTGGTCATTGTTGCTGATGTGGCTCATTTGTGTTTTGTTTTGTTTTTTTTTTTAAACTGGTAAATGTGTCTGACATACTCAAACATGAAGTTACATTTTCTTAAGTATTTGCGGACTCAGACCTTAGGCCTTTGTTAAAAGCAGATATGTGTGTAGGATAGGTCTCACAATCAATCCTCAAATACAGAGAATAATGCACTTCTTATTTTCATGAGCCTTTTTGTTTCCAGATCTTATATTTCATCCATTCCTGTGACTGCATTTTCTCCTCTCAGATCACTGTTTGAAGATTATATATCTCATTGTGAATTCATCCCCTCATTCTGCTTGATCTGTCTCCATTCCCGTGCCTTATCGTGTCCGAATTGTGAAAAGAATGACTAAAATGACGAAAACCTTTAACAAACCAATATTGTTATGTCTTTTGTCTCTAGCTAAATTATCTTGTCATCTCATGTCTGAAGAATGCCATGCATGCTTATGTTGTGTACAGAAATGTATTCTACCTCAGCCTGGATAGTAGTGACAGAAATCTCTTTTATTTGCAAAAATGTCCAAAAATAACTATTGAAATTCAGTCAAGAAGACTGTTAATAGCAAAGCTTGCTCCTTGACTATTTAGGGAGCTAGGTTTTATTGATTCTTTGGCTTACATACATTCTTTGTGTTATTAGAAGAAAACATGCTTCTAGTATTTCCTGTTGTAATTCATGAATCCCTGTTTCATCCACATAATTTTTTTTTCTTTCTGAAATGATACTTCATGTTTAGCACCCCTGATTTTGGGGAAACAAACAGCATATGGACAGCACACATATATCAGTCTCTTCTGCAAAGAAACTAGCCCATCTTACTTTCTGTTGTTTTTCTTCATCTTACAATAGACAGTAATCGAGGAGTGTTATTGAGGTGTTAGAAATACAGCTGATACAATTCATTAGTTGTTCTACAGAGCCATAAATATGACATTCTTTAGGAAGAGATCAAGATTTAATCCCAGAGAGAAGTAAGGACTGGAACAGGGCATGATGCAGTGCTGTATGAGACGTACCTAAAGTGGCTCCTGGCAAGGAAGTACAACTGTGTCTTCCATCACGGCTGTGCTTGGGGAATATGCTTGCAGCCCAGAATCACAGTAATAGAATACCCTGAGTTGGAAGGGACCCACAAGGATCATCGAGTCCAACTCCTGGCTCCACACAGGACCACCCAAAAATCAGACCACGCGTCTGAGAGCATTGCCCAAACACATCTTGAACTCACACAGGCTTGGCGCCATAACCACTGCTCTGGGGAGCCTGTCCCAGTACCCGACCACCCTCTGGGTGCAGAACCTTTCCCTAACACCCAGCCTGACCCTCCCCTGTCCCAGCTCCATGCCATTCCCTCAGGTCCTGTCGCTGTCCCCAGAGAGCAGAGCTCAGCGCCTGCCCCTCCGCTCCCCTCGTGAGGGAGCTGCAGGCCGCCATGAGGCCTCCCCTCAGCCTGCTCTGCTCTGGGCTGAACAAACCAAGGGACCTCAGCCACTCCTCACACGTCTTGCCCTCTAGGCCCTTCACCATCTTTGTAGCCCTCCTTTGGACGGACACTCCTTGATAGTTATATGTTTTTTGAAACTATGGTGCCCAAACCTGCACACAGTTCTCAAGGTGAGGCTGCACCAGCAAAGAGCAGAGCACAATCCCTTCCCTCAACCAGCTAGCAGTGCTGTGCTTGATGCACCCCAGGATGTGGTTGGCCCTTTTGGCTGCCAGGGCATACTGCTGACTCATATTTAACTTGCCGTCAAGCAGAACCCACAGATAACCTTTCCATGGAGCTGCTCTCCATCCTCTTGTCCCTCAGTCTGCACATATAGCAAGGGTTGCTTTTTCCCAGGAGCAGAATCTGGCACTTGCTATTCATATAGTTGCTGATAGTCTAGCCCTCTAACCTGTCAAGATCTCTCTTCAAGGACTCTCTACTATCAAGGGAGTTGACAGCTCCTCCTAATTTAGAGTTACCTGCAGACTTACTTAGTATGCATTCAAGTTCTGCATCCAGATCATTTATGAAAGCATTAAAGAGAATTGGCCCTAAAATGGAGAGTGCAATATACATCCCAGAATGGTCCATCACAGTTATCAGTTGGATTAATTAAGACAAGTGAAGCATGCAAGCCGATAAATACTGTGGGCACTTTTTCACGTTATGTGGCCGCTCACATGGAGAATAAAACCTAACCGCCTCCTGTAACTTTGCTCTTGAGCTGGTATTCCTGCTCTATCCCTTGATAGTGGCTGAATAACATTGGGGTGAGATGGGTCAACCAGTCACTGGTCCAGGAAAAAACAACCCAACAGGAGAAAGGAAATGGTTTGATACGACCTGCAGTCATACTGTTACAAAATCACGGATAGGGTAAGGGAGGGAAGAAGGTTGTGCATGCTACTTTTGACAAAGACCTGTAGGTAGAGGTGGCTAACTGTATCTGAAACTACATCCTGAGACACCTTCCCTGCTTCTGGGACCTGAACTAACTTCTTTGAGCATGTCTCTCCACTGCTGCCTTGACAAATAATGCAAATTTATTGTGTATCATGTTTCTTACTCCTTCTGAAGTCAGCCTTTCCACTTATATTGAATAAAAAAAAAAAAAAAAAAAGCCAAGGGTTTCTTTTGTTTCGTTTTTTTCCACCGTGGTTGTAGTTGTGGCTTATTTGTTTGGAATTTTTCCCTTCAGGATCAGATGCTAAAGTACTAATGAAAGGTAATAGATCTAAGACTAATAGGAAATGATGGCTTAAACTCACTGTCACACTCACCAAGCAACCTTTTGCCAAGTTAACCAAGTTTACAGAAAGAAAATGCAGGTGGGCGTTGCAAGATGTATCATGCTGTCTAAAATTCTCACCAAGAGAAGGATCCCAGATCCTCTGAGAATTAATTTACTGACCATTGTCTGCCATTGCTTTGCTTTTCTAGGCAGTTATAGAGCACTGCAGGGAATATATTCCTTATTCTGTCTATTATTGTTTGTTATATGTATGGTAGTAATGTGTAGATTTTCAGCTGTGGTTGAGGACTTCGTTGCACTAGGCATTGTAAAAATAAAGAATAAAAAGACAGTCCCTGGATATCCCTGGCTTAATTAATCAAAATATGTGTTCAGACACCATTTGAATGGGTATTTTCAGATAACAATGATCATGCATATTAGGAATGTAGTAGCAAGTCTAAAAGGAAAGAAGCAGAGAAAGATCTGTGCTCTAAACAACTCATGTTTCAGTAACAGCACCATGACATAAAAAGTTATCTCGTATCTATAGGCGGCTGGAAGAAGGTGACTTTGCTCATTAAAAACAAAACAAAACAAAAAAAAAGATGACATATTTGGTAGAGGAAAAGGATAATATTTTACATGCAAAACTGGGAAGAATTTCAAACAGAATGTGTGACGTTACCCAGAATTGAGCATTACTGAATACTGTTACAGTCCCATAGTAAAATTGTTTATGTACTATATCATACATTAAGTATATGAATTTGTTAATGGTTTTGTGGGGGCTGTAAAACAAAACAAAACAAAACAAAAATTAACAACCACATTGCGTTTGGGAGAAGGAAAGTTAACCCTTTGATTTGAGTATAGTACTGAAGTCTGTTATGAGACTATAGTCTGTTTGCCTTCTTTCACAGTCAATTATTTTGTGAGCTCACCTTGAAGACAGTTTCCTTTTGTGATAATGTATGACATCTCAACCTGCTCTGCTACCAGAGTTTATGATGGGAATCTCATGGAAGATTTATTCAGCTGAGAAACTTCATCTGTAAAGAGAAACAAGCACGGAACATACAAGTTGTGTGTCTGTTACTGTGAATTTCTAAATCTGCATTTTGGGTTGAAAAGAGTTTGTTTTATAGAGATGTGAAAGGTCAGTGTTACCTTTAGTGCATTAGAAAATAGTTGAAAATGTCAAAAAAAAAAAAGTATCTGAAAAATTCTCAACCATCCAAATACCCACCCTTATATCATTCCCCTGATAACCCCAACTCTGATGACACTACTGTGTGCTCCGTGTTATGTTTCTTTTGGAAGTCCAGCATCTACAGCTTAACTGCCATTTTGATCTAGTTTGCAATCTTAACTGGGAAACTAGTGACCTACAGATTTTTGTCCTTTACATCCTGCCAGAGAGGTACTGATGCTATGCTCAAAGGAGTGCCAGGTGTTCCATGTGTCAATTGATATACATTGCTCTCTAAAATCCTGTTACACTTCTACATTCAAACTTAGCACAGGCCTCTTTTCTTTTTTTGTAGCAGTGTAAAACAATTCTAAGATACAGTAATGTGATTTTTAGACTTCATGCAAAACAATTACTGGCATCTAAGAAGCAGTTACTCTTCAAATTTTGTGATTTATGTGGTAGGGTATCTGAGGTTTGCAGGTTGCAACTGTACTGAAATTTAATAGGTTCTGAAATAATGTAGTCCATGCGTTCATACAGAGAAACCGGTCAAGGTGAGATAGATAGTCCCTCTTTTATTAACAAGACAGCTACCTTAAATTACCTCATGTTTACATCTATGTGTGATTATGCATGTACATAGGTAATGTAGATCTGTTGATGCACAGTGTTCATGGTTCAGACTTCTTTATTTAAAATGTTTTCCATTGAAATGGCTCCATGAAATAATTAGGAACACAAAATCTTCTTCTAATCATTTTGAAATGAAAAAAGTTAATCATTACATTTCATCTTGTTCCACTCAGCAGTGAATTTAATTGATTTTTTAATGTTCGTTAGAGTCACTTCATCGTGGCAGTCTGTGTTTTGATCAACAGGGCATATTGGTATGTTGAGAGGGGAAGAGAAATCGAAGTGACTCGGCCGTAGTCCTTTCCCTTTGTGTTGGCTCAGCGTGAAGTGCAATCTCTCTGTATTCCTGGTTTTCACTTGGGTAATTGCTATACTTTATTTCTTTAAGGGCATTGAGATACTTGAAGTGAGAACTATTGTGAAAGTGTACATTATTAATACATTTTTTAATATACTAGCTAGCTTCAGAAAAATACGCACAAGCCAGGATAATTCAATAATTTATAGTATCACAGAACACTTCAGCAACAAGAGACAAATGCCACTATGTTATGATATTACTGAAATTATTTTAATCTTTGTTGTTGTTATCAGAAGGGATTACTTATAGTTTTCACTTGTTTGTTGGTGTTCTTTTAACTCTTTTTTCCTATTTGAGGTTGCATTATAAATAGTCCTCTTAATGTATATTTTACTCTTGCTCTGTATCCTGCTGGGAAGTACTGAAAGAGCCATATATTTTTTAGCATTATTGGCTTTTTTCCTTATTTCTCTCTGTGGAGATGAGCCCTTACATAAATTACTTTAAGGATCCTGTTTTCTTGATTTTTCTCCCTGCTTTGTTTCACGCTGGGAGGATGAGTATTTAATAAACTGTTATTTAGGGGCATCTGCTTTCACAGACATTTTCTTTACAAATGTTGTTATTGTTTGGTTGCATTGCTTAAATGAATCAGAATATCATAGGAACCATAGGCAAAAAAAAGCAACAGCAATGAAAGGTGGTGTTCATCCTCTCCTGCCTGTGCAGGTCTCTCTGCTTGCTGGCTGGCAAGGCCACTGCCCAAGCATGGAGCCCAGGCAGATGAAGCGGGGAGGCCTGTGCCAGCTCCATGTGGGGTCACCCCATGTGTGACTTGGGCTAGCCTTTGCACCTGGCTCTTGCAATGAAGCCAGGGCTCTTTTGGATTGGCAGGGAGCACGGGGCTGCTGGAGGAGCAGCAGGGTGCCTCTGCACCTACACAGCCGGGGTCCCCCACAGGGAAGGGGGCATCTTGCTGCCACCTGTGTCCCACCTCCTCCTTGGACTGCTGCAGCATTTGTGGTCTTTTTCCTGCTTTCGTGGTTTGCACTAGAGATCAATATTAATGCTGAGGCACTGACTTTGGCTTTGGCCATCATCTGTGATTCGGTTTGCGGAGCTAATGTCATTGCTGTAAATGAGTTACTGGAAATTCCCTACCAGTTGTATTGGTTTGTCTGTAGAAGACAGCATCACCACCCTCTCCTCTCTGGATTATAGATACACTCAGTTATGTTTTTAATTCTTCTGGTGCCCTTCTGCATCATTTCCCTCTTTCTTTGATTGTTTTCTGCTAGGTAGGTGGTTTGAATACAGCCCGGTCGTATTCTGGCTGGTAGTTCTCAGATAGTGGGTGCCTGATTGCTCCGAATGTGTACATGTGCCCAGTGTAGATTTCTGTGCTTGTTTTGCTTTTTTAATACTGAACAGCTGTTTGTGAACAGATAGATGTAAAATGATAAAAGCTTAATCATGAAATTAGGTTTTCCACTGTGGAACAGGGAATTCTCAGTGAGGGGGGACAACTGTTGACTGAGGAAGGAAAGGTGGGATTGGATATCAGTAGCAATATCAAATATTTCACCCTGGGTGAATTGATACTGACTGTTCTCTGCCACCTTCTTCTACTTCACGATGCCCAGGAGCATGTTCCCAGATGACAAGACTCTCCTGTGGACCACTTAGCAGCCCACAGGTCCCTGGATCACCCTTTTGGATCTCTCTGAAGACGACAGCACTGTTGGTTTCTTCTCCTCATCAGGGATCTCCCACTGTCTCCATGGCCTTTCAGAAAAGGCAGACAAGGGTGCTGCCAGAACATTGACCTCAGCACCCATTGATGCCGCCATGGTGTTGTTTGGGTTCAGTCCTGTCAGGCGGTCCCCAGCTTGGCCCTCATCACAGCGGGTGCTTCTGCTCTGTGAACCCTGCCTCTAAGCACAGAGGCCTGTGAGAAGGCCGTGCTCGTGATGACCAAGGCAGAAAAGGCAATGGAGTACCTCAGCCTTATGGTGCTTGCTTTGAACCTTCCCAGTTTGCCACAAACCCATGTTTTCCTTGTCCAGCTTTTTTTCCACTGGTGCTGTAGTAGAAGCTCGTGTTGTTGCCTTTGATATCGCTTACAAGGCTGAGCTGCATCTGAGTTTTGGCTTTTCTGATGCTGTCACCACATGCCTGCACGGTATTTCTGTGCTTATCTTTTGTAGCCTGTCCCTGCTTCCACCTCCTGCAGTACTGCATCTTTGCACTCAAGCTCCACCATTTGTTCCATCTACCAGACTGGTCTCACTTTTTCTGAGTAGCAGGATGCACCAGTCTTGCATTTTGCAAGTTTTCCTGTGCTGCTTGGCACTTTTATTGCTGCCCCCCATGGGATCCCACTTAGTTCCCTGGAAACTTTTTCTCTCCCAGTGTCTAGGCTGATCTGGGCAGTTCTCTGTTACTGTCTTTCTTTCCTCGCTCTCTTCAGGGTCTTGAATTTCAGTACTTAAAGGTCATTACACCAGTGCTACCACTGATGGCCACTGCTCCAACCTGTTATATCTTCCAGACATGGCACTGTTCATTCTTGTTAAGTCCATATGAGCCTGTATGAGAACACAAGAGTGAAGACAGTGGTTCAGATGGGAGGTCCTTCTCACCCATACAATAGCATGTCATAGTATGTGCCTATGGAAAATGAGAGTAAAGCAAGTACAGAGCGATACTACTTCTGGTATACCCTCCAGTGTCTGTCAGTGTGCAGACTGGGGACTCTGCAAGGAGAGATTGATCTTTAGTAGTGCAAATTGTCACCGCTCTTGAGTTCTGCAGAGATATTTGTGACAATGGAAGGCTGTGGTGTTGGTTTTGACCTGTAATACCTTAAGTTGTCTTGCACCTGCCTACTTCCGCCCTTGTACAAGAGCTTAATCTGTAATGATATAGATGGTGGCAGCAAAGAGGGTGTTTCCTGCAATAAAGTTTTGATTTACTTCCACATTAGTCATAGGAGAGCAGACTTATAGATTTTTAGAAATCACTGCAAAAGCTGTTCATGTCCAGAGGTTTCTGGAGAGAGCAGAAGCTATGCTGTTCAGAACATACTGAAATGCAAAGGATTTTTTTCCTGTGGCTACTGGGTATTTTGGAGCAATGTTGTGTAATAACTCCATGTGACTATAAAACTTATGCTTAATAGATTACTTGTATACTTGTAGGACTTGTGTACTAATATGTCTTTGTGTTGTTGTATCAAAAGCAGATAAAGTGCTAATGTCATTAACAGCTTTCTCTTATGGGGGAAGAAAAAAAACATTCCCTGTGGAAGAAGTGGTGTTCTAGGCTGTGGCTGTTAGGGCAGACCATTGGGTTGGGAAGCTCCTGTCCACTCTTAACTCTTCTGCAGTCGTGTCAGTTCAGATGTGCTCAGGGTTGTGCTATAAACCAGAGCTGGAAGAGGATTCATTGGGGAGAAAAGCTAAAACTCCATGAAGAGCTGTGCTTTCTTAATTCCGGTTATTTCACAGATCCAAGTTAGAATGGAGGTATAAACTGATTAAAGTGTTAGATCTGCAACATCCACAGTTCTGTATGGTCCACAAGTTAAAACATGCTGTGTAGATGTGGCATGGAAAGTGTTATTAATTTTCATGATAGAAAACTTTCAAAATAGCAGATAGAATAGAAGCCAAAACTATTTGACCAGAGTAGCATGCAGGACTAAACCTTAAATCTATAAAAACTGCTACTATAATCCATAGAGCCATTGAAGTGTATATAAAAGTCTTTAAAATAATTGAAAGAAATCAACCAGATTAAATTTCCTGGCTTTTAAAGCAGAATTACGTATTACATGTCAGATCTGATGTTTGTTCTTAATTTTGTTTAAAATCTGCTATTATACTAATTAAACCAGATTATTTTTTTTGAAGTAGTGAATTTCAAATATTCTTTATGTACTAGTATTAAATGAAAAGATGTTGTGAAATGTGTATGAGACAGGGTTTATTGTTGATTGTGTACCCTAATTTTTAGTGTTTCTTGATTCCATGCAAATGATTTATACAGCCATATAAACTCTAAAAAGATCCATGTTATTTCTTGTTATCCAGTAGTTAATGGTAAGTGCAAATTACATCAGCAAATATACCTTGAGTGCATGCTATGCTAAAATAACTTTCTGTTGAAAAATTGTATGCAGTATCAGTAGATGGATTTTCCTTGCTCATTTTAAAGGGAAAAAATAACATAAATACATTGAATATCCTGAGTTGGAAGGGACCCGCAAAGATCATTGATCACGTCCAACTCTTGGCTCCACACAGGACCACCCAAAAATCAGACTATATGTCTGAAAGCGTTGTCCAAACGCTTCTGGAACTCCAGCAGCCTCGGTGTGGTGACCACTGCTCTGGGGAGCCTGTCCCAGTGCCCGACCACCCTCTGGGTGCAGAACCTTTCCCTAACACCCAGCCTGACCCTCCCCTGTCCCAGCTCCATGCCGTTCCCTCAGGTCCTGTCGCTGTCCCCAGAGAGCAGAGCTCAGCGCCTGCCCCTCCGCTCCCCTCGTGAGGGAGCTGCAGGCCGCCATGAGGCCTCCCCTCAGCCTGCTCTGCTCTGGGCTGAACAAACCAAGGGACCTCAAGCTGCTCCTCACACGTCTTGCCCTCTAGGCACTTCTCCATCTTTGTAGCCCTCCTTTGGACACTTTCTGACAGTTTTATGTCTTTCTTATGCTGTGTCATCCCAAACCGTACACAGTGCTCAAGGTGAGGCTGCACCAGCGAAGAGCAGAGCACAATCCCTTCCCTCAACCAGCTAGCAGTGCTGTGCTTAATGCACACCAGGGTACAGGTGACCCTTCTGGCTGCCATTGTGTGCTATATTTTTCTCCTGAGTCATAATTTTATATCTGAGAAGGTGCATGACATAGCTTGATAACTGAACACTGAGCACTTTCCCTGTATGTTGAGGCATAGCTTCTTAATGTGAGCACGTTCCTGAACTGCAGCTCAGTTCCCAGCTCTGCTGTTGGAGTTGTTTGCCAGAAAACATGATGACCATGTGCAGCTATGGATGCCAGATGCAATTTAATTAGAAGCCCATGTGAAGGGATAGGGTATAGACAGTAATAGCATGAAAGGTTAGAGAAGGATTGGTTGATATTCGCCATCCTCAGGAGCTGAAAGGAGGCACAGGGACAGAAATTCAGGGTGGGAATTTGTTGCCATGTCAACAGAATAATTTCTCTAACAGGAGAAAACAGGTAATGAATAACTGCTGAGTGGGAATTTTAAGAGAAAGCTACACCCTGTAAAAAAAAGGAGAGGTTGTATCTTCAATAATCGACCTTCTCCATTCCCCCTGTGAAAGCCTGCTCTGGGAACATCTCTGTTGGAGCTTTCTGCAGTCCTTTACCAGGTCCTGCTGTGCACATCTGCTAACCTGGGAAGTGTTCGTGCGCGGCACGGCCATGGGTGCTGGTACCAAACCAGCAGCCACAGGCTGACGTGAACCCTATGTGGATTATTTGTGGAGCGGCTGAGAAAACCAGATGAGGATTTCACAACTCTGCCTTCCTTAGTAACTATTTTGAGTCTTCCCTTTAAATAACTGACCAGCATGTTTTCTTTTTGTCTTTCTTGGCTCATCTAACACAATGTGAAATGCTGAGGAGGAGGATTTTAGCACTGGTGTTTCTTACAAGTACTTATTTCTAAACCCTGATTAGTCAAGAGTCATAGAAGTTGAACATGTGCTATTTGCATTTAGTCTGTAGCTCTGTAAAACCTTCTGGCTAGAAAAAGAGGAGGGAAAAAAAAGTCAGTGAGGAGGGAGCACCTCCAGATAAATGACGTGCATGGGGGTTGTGCTCCTCTGCAGCTTTCTCTCAGCTGCCCCGCTCCTTCTCTTGTTTCTTTTACAGATATGCAAACCTCAGGGCAACAGCTAACAAGGTTCTTCCACCTGTCTGTGCTGTTCTTCTAAATGATGGTCTCTGCTTTTTCTGGCAGTGTAACACACTGTGTTAGCAAACAGGCTTAATAAAAGAATGTAATGGCTTCTCTAGAAATGCGCTGGAAGAAGGGCAATCTTAACAAAATTTAATATTCCTTGTAGTAAAAATTTTACCATTGGTTGTAGTGGAAGCCAGGTTAGGCACTGAGCACCACATTTTGGAAGAGGTTGTCTTACTCCTTTGCTCTCCCCATCCTCTCCCCTTCCCCAACTCCTCCACTGCTGTCTCTGAGCTGACACTGGCACTGATGAGACCCGTCAGGGAGCTGGTTCAGCTTGCCAGTCTGGCCTAAAAGCAGGCTGGGGTAAAAGAAATGGCAGTAATTTTGGCTTTCGGAGGAGTCAGTCAAATGCCAGAGCAGACGTGAAGCTGAAGGGGTGTGCAGGGAAGAGGAAGAGAGGCGATAAGCTGTTGGTTGCATCCGTGCAACCGTAACTCATGGGTTGTGCTTGTAGTCATGTCACATAGACAAAACGTGTACTTTAGGCATCATCACGCACTTTGCAGGTGCTGAAAGGATGAACGAGGCAGGTGTCTTGAATAAAGGACTGCTAAGCTACACTACATGAAACAACAGAACTGCACAGCAGCGCAGTCCGTCCTTGTTAGGATGATGCAGAGCTTTCCATGCAGCCATACAGTTTGCTGCTGTTTTTCAGGGGGTGTTTTTTAAGGCTGTTTTTCTGAGCATGAGGGATTGTACATGCAAAGGAATGGCAGTTTTCAAAGATAGTGGAGAGCTTTGTTCAAGGCTTGTCCTTAATAGCGCCTGTGTGTAGCCTCTGCTGTTTCTGGTAATGGAGTACATCAACCTTTTGAGCTGCACAAGGACTTGCAGGATCAAGGCCTTTCTTTATGAGGGCGATGTATCTGTATGCTAGGAATCTTGGAGCATGTCATGCAAAAAAAAAAAAAGTGCAGTGGCACAGATCTGTTAAGATTTATGGCGTCATTATCTCACATGAAACAGTAAGATTGTCCTGGCATGACTGAGCAAAAACAATGGTGTGAGGGTATCTTTATTCATTTTGATGCCCTGCTGATTATACCTAGACATTTCTGGGAGCCAAGGCACTCTGAACAGTGTATTTTTTTTTTTTGGTTTGTTTCATTTAGTTTCAAAGATAGTGATTTCAAGGGGGGAAACCTAACCTACATCATGTTTTCTTCTCCAGTGTATTCCATAGGTAGGTCATATTCATCTGAGAGTTAGTGAGATGCTGTAAGTGGGAATAGTATCTCCTTCTGACTTGTGCTTGCTCATATAAAAACTGACAGCAAAGCCCCTAGGCACATGACTTGCAAGTTTACACCAAAGAAACACAAAGTCTGATCCCTTTCCTTACAGACCTGAAGGAAAATCAAACTCCACGCAATATGTTCTCTCTCTTTCTGCGTGTAACAAACCAGCTATTACTGCTGCCTGCAGGAACAATGGGAGACTCAACAGCTCAAGCTCAAGATACAACCCAAGACATAGTTTTGTTTGGTGTGTGGTCATAGGATTATTTTCTTTTTCACATTATTAATGAGTTATACTACAGTGTTACTGTAATCTTGACATGTATCCCAAGGAAAGATCTTGAAATGAACAAGCTTCCCATTTTTTTATGAGAAGCCTAATAACCTGGAAATGATGTGCTGAACATGAAGTGGCAATGTTTTACCTTCGACAGAGCCCTGTGCCTGTAGAATGGCTTAAAAATGAAGGTCATCAGCTAATAGCAGGAGGTACTTGATCAAATCAGCTTTTAAAAATCAGTGATCAATGTGAATAATACAAGTACTGGTTGATGAGTGTTCCTGTTTCGTACAACATAAAGGTTTTGAACCTTTAATCCAATGTCCAGGGTTTTAAATCTGAGCTTCAGTGCAAGATTCTTCCCTTTATGCATTTCTTCTTCTCGGTGTTTTGTTTATCTGTAGCATGTTGGTGTATATCTATAGACATTTCTTAAAATTCACTTATCAGTTTGCTCTAGGGAAAAAGTGCCTAAACTGAAGCTTTCAAAAAAACACTCTTCATATGAGCTACAGATAAATATATTCATTATGGTCTGGCTTCAGCTAAAGACTCAGTTTAATTTTGAATTCGGAGTGTGTCTTCTCCCACGTAAATCATTTAGTTCACTGTTACTCATTACTTCAAGCCTGACCTTGAGGAAGTAAAAGAACTTCTCATCACTCTTACAAGCTCTGCAGGACAAAGGAAAAATAAGGTTGGGCTCTGCTGGGCCAAGGAAGGCACTCTTGTCACGAATGCCCTGAACATCTTAATCTGGTCAGGTTGGAGCTGGAGAACCTTATCTGAGTTCAGTTGTCAGGGAAGAATGTATGGATGAGAGTTTATCTAGGCTAACCAGCCTGTAAGTCAGTAAAGAATTCATAGATGGAAAACAGTTGCTTCCACTGTGCCCTGATAAGAACAAGGAGTTTGTGCCTTTTGCAAAATCTACGTATTCGTTTAGTTGATCTTCTTTTTTTTTTTTTTTTTTTTTTTGGGGTGGGGAGTTGGGGAGGTGTGGGGATAAGATGAATGCTGCAGTAGATGATGTTCAATGAACTTTGTGAGTCTAACAGGAAGAATTAGCTCAATGTCCAGTACATGTAGTCTCATCTTTACTGTGTTTTGTTGACCCCGTGTCAAGTTTCTGCCACTAAAGAACAGAAATGTGCTCAAAACCTAAATACTGATGCTGTGTATTTCACTACAGTTCTTAAATCCAAGTACAGTTCTTGTCTTTAATACTCCAGCCCCTGATTTAATGTTCTGTAGATCTTTTAACCCTGTCAGATGCCCTGGGTAACTTCAACAGCAGGGTGCGGAATAGCCTCACTGGGAGGCAGTGTGGGTGAATGGGTGAGACTTACGGAATACCTTGGCCTGCCAAACTGTTGTTACTGTGTGTTATCTATTGAATCCCAAGCCCTAGGAAAAGCCTCGGAAAGCCTTCAACCCCTGGAAGCTGAGCGATGTGAGCCCTGCCCTCCCAATGCTGCAAGTTTGCTCTAGTTGGGGAGAAATACAGACTTATACTGAAGGAAGAAACTGATCCTTCATTTCGTACTTATCTCAAATTGTGACCTGCATGGTTTTGTTACGGGGGAACATAACCAAGTAAATGCTTTACAAGCTGTTGGTTAGATCTGTATCCAAATGGCATCTGAATGAGTACCAGGCTTGATATTTTGAGTGCTAAAATCCACAAAAAGGCCTAAATTGACAGTTAACAAACAAACAAACCTGTTGTTACATGGGTATGCGGTGAAACATACTGTGCATTAAAACAGTTAATGGTTTACATCTGCCTGCATAGAGCTGGCTGACTTACTCACAAGTCCCATAACCACCATGGCGAGTCAAGCCAAAGGCACATTTGGCCACACGCTCCAACACAGTCTCCAACAGGTGAGGAAAACAGGGAAGATGAAGAAGGTCTATGTCGTGCAGCTCTTCTTCAGACATCTCTTCTATCAGTCAGCTGTTTTCAGGTGATGTTAATCACATTGCTGTACAGTAAAGGTTATTAACCTTTGCATTTAATAACCACTAATGAACCCTCCCCTGTGAAACTGTTTAATCCATTTTTTAAACTCTTTTGTACTTCTTGATCTCCTGAATACCTGTGGCAAAGTGGTGATAACTGTTACATGAAAGACTACTTATTTTCACATGCTTTATGGCTACTGTCTGCTAATTGCACTTGTTCTTGCTTTGTTTAGGACAGTTTTGATCTCAATCAGGATTAAGATGTTTATCATAGGACTTCATCTTTTGCTGAAACCAAAATATATCATCTACGTTCTGTATCTTTGAATGTTCACTTTTGCGATCATCCTTATAGCCTTTTGCATTTTTTTTTCAGCACTCCCAATACCTTTATAAATAATGGATGTGGGATTCTTCTTCAGTAAGTTGGGTATTTAACTGTTAGCAGTGTCTGAGCGAATCACCTTGCCTTGCTAAGACAGGCAAAACAAATTATCTGCTGGCACCGTGATTTTTCTCCACTGTGTAAGGGTGAATGGATGACCAGCACAGATGGTCAGAGAATGTCCGAACCTTGTTGAGCTGATGTTTTCAGACAAGTGTCCACGGTAGTTTCAAGGTCTCTTGTGACATTAGTGATGTCATATAAAATACAGATTTAAATATAGATTTACAAGTTTTTGTGCTTTAAGTTGTGGTTGGCTTAAAACAGAAATGTTACCTAAACCCCCCCTGGCCTCCTGCCTAAAAAGGGGGACAATTTAATCCAAGTCCTTAATGTAAGTGAAGTTAATTCCTGAAAAATATGAAGTCTTTTCACCACTTTGCCCATGTCTATCTTCTATGCAGCACTTAAAGAAATGTTGCACATCTTATTGCATAATCTGGTATTTTATTAAAATAAAAAAAATCAATAAAATAATTTTTAAAGCTTTTTTAAGCTTTGTTTCCCAGCAGAAACTACTCTAATATAACCCATTATCACCAGGACAGCTATGTATGCATGTGTGATTAGTTTATGTGCTGGCATTGTGTATGCTTGACATAGGTTAGTTTTCCCCTATGCATTTTGTGTTACTGCCTTGTATTGCATGTTCTTTCCGCAAGTCTTCATAAACAGAGATCTAATACAAAGAATATAAGAAAAGTCTATTAAATTTGACTTAAAAAATGAAAGTGCCATATGTTAAGTGTTCTTTAAAGGCCCAAGAATATTGTGTATTAAATAACATGACCTTTTGTGGCAATCTCTTGATTTAATTAGCATCAGCCTTCTCACTTGTGCTACTGCTGTATGTCAAGTGGCAAGTTCTTCTCCAGCACGAAGCTGTTGAACACGGAGCCTAGGAAATGGCATTCTCTTGATAGGTCTTGCTTTGGCTCTTACCTACTTCCACTTCTTCATTGCTTCAGCGTTTGGTCAGTTGGAAAGGTTATTGTTTCAAAAATTATTTTCTGTGCCTACTTTGAAATTTAAAATAGTCTCATAAATCAGATGAATATATATTTTATATATGGAAAGTGCTAGTGGGTTTTCTTTAAATAGGTGCATTGTTTTTGGCAAATAGGTTGTCTGTGAAGCTGGTAATGCTACCAGAGATCATTTGCTGTGCAGCTAAATGCAGCTAGATTGCTTGTCATTATCTCACTGGTCTTAATTGGGACTGGATTGAACTTAGGATCTGCAGATATCTTGATTTTCCTTGTTAATTAAAAAATAATATTACTGAACTGCGTGTTGTCTGCTGTTCATCAGGCATCATTTGTATTTAACACAGCTTAAATTAAGCTTTGTGATTGACTTTCCATTACTATTCAGTTGTTTAACTTCTTCAGCTTCTGAAGTGTGGAGGAGGATGTGCAGTATCTGTCTCCATCATCCTCCTTTACTTCCGTCTGTGGTTGATCACTGGCATTATTCCCTGGTGCGCTTTAATCAATAATGCTGACTGGGGGGCCGATCAGTTTGGTGGGAGTTTTCACACCCATGAAGCCTCATCCCCGTGGCACCTCCACCTGTTGGAGGATTTCCAGAGCCAAAGGCTGGCAGGACAAATAGTGCAGATCTCCTGTGCCCTGCTGGGGACAAAAACTTCACTTGTGGAGTCACCAAGGTAGTGCATCCGCTGTGCCACCAGGTCCCAACTTCATACAGTGTTGAGGCTGCGCTCTTGGGTCTGTACAGCAATGGGGAGTTCTGGAAACCTTGAACTCCAATGGTGTCTTGCAGGACATGAATGAGAAAGCTTTAATTTAATGAGAAAGCTTTACTTAAAGCGGCTGAGTGGCATCTTCCAAATGAAACAGAGCATCAAGCAGTCATCAGCGATAGCGAAATAACAAACATGACCTGTTGGCTCCTTCACCAATGGCCATTTATCATGAGCATGGAACAAATGGAGAGTTTTGCACAAATATTAGTAGGTGATCATGAAATTTAAACACACAGTTTTTCGGACAGTGGGAAGACAGAGTTATCTGTGCGTGGTCCCACAGATCCCAGCAGAATCTTACCGAAGAAGGCAGCACCGAATGTGAGCTCGTTATACAGGACCAGGCTGGATGGGGCTTTGGGCAACCTGGTCTGGTGGGAGGTGTCCCTGCCCATGGCAGGGGGTTGGAACTGGGTGGTCTTTAAGGTCCCTTCCAACCCAAGCCATTCTGTGATTCTGGGACTGACCGCTGGGACTCCCACTTCATTTCATGGTCACTTTTGCTGCCAGTACACAGCATCCTACTACCTTGTCGTCTTGGCTGCATGGGATTTGCCTCAACCTCCTTCCCCTTCACCAGCAGGAGTAATTCTACAACATCAGAGCTGGAAGCCATTGGAGCTGGAAGCCATCATGCAGCAGGCAGGCTACGACTTGGTTGCCATCACGGAGACGTGGTGGGACCGCTCCCATGACTGGAGTGCTGCAATGCCTGGCTATCGGCTCTTCAGGAGGGACAGGCAGCACAGAGGGGGTGGTGGCGTGGCTCTCTACATTAGAGAATCTTTTGATGTTGTGGAACTCCAGGCTGGGAATGATAAGGTTGAATCCCTGTGGGTTAGGATCCGCGGGAAGGCCGGCAAGGCTAGCGTCCTGGTCGGGGTCTGTTATAGACCGCCGAACCAGGATGAGGAGACGGATGAGGAGTTTTATAGGCAACTGACAGAAGTTGCAAAATCGTCGGCGCTTGTCCTCGTGGGGGACTTCAACTTCCCGGACATATCCTGGAAACACAACACGGCACAGAGAAAGCAGTCTAGGAGGTTTCTGGAGAGCGTGGGAGATGGCTTCCTGACGCAGCTGGTCAGTGAACCTACCGGGGGTGGTGCCCCGCTAGACCTTCTCTTCACAAACAGAGAAGGACTGGTGGGAGATGTGGTGGTCGGAAACTGTCTTGGGCAGAGTGACCACGAAATGGTAGAGTTCTCTATTCTTGGCGACGCCAGGAAGGGGACCAGTAAAACTGCTGTCTTGGACTTCCGGAGGGCTGACTTTGAGCTGCTCAGGACGCTGGTTGGCCGAGTCCCTTGGGAGGCGGTTCTGAAGGGCAGAGGAGTCCAGGAAGGCTGGGTGCTCCTCAAGAAGGAAATCTTACCGGCACAGGAGCGGTCCGTCCCCACGTGCCCAAAGATGAGCCGGCATGGAAGAAGACCGGCCTGGCTCAACAGAGAGTTGCGGCTTGTGCTTAGCAGAAAAAAGAGGGTTTATAATCTTTGGAAAAAAGGGCGGGCCACTGAGGAGGACTACAATGATGTAGCGAGGCTGTGCAGGGAGAAAATTAGAAAGGCCAAAGCTCATCTGGAGCTCAACCTGGCTACTGCCGTTAAAGACAACAAAAAATCCTTTTACAAATATATCAACGCAAAACGGAGGACTAAGGAGAATCTCCATCCTTTACTGGATGCGAGGGGAAACCTAGTTACTAAGGATGAGGAAAAGGCTGAGGTGCTTAATGCCGCCTTTGCCTCAGTCTTTAGCGGCAATACCGGTTGTTCTCTGGATACCCAGTGCCCTGAGCTGGTGGAAGGGGATGGGGAGCAGGATGTGGCCTTCGCTATTCATGAGGAAATGGTTGGCGACCTGCTACGGAGCTTGGATGTGCGCAAGTCGATGGGGCCGGATGGGATGCACCCGAGGGTACTGAAAGAACTGGCGGAGGAGCTGGCCGAGCCGCTTTCCATCATTTATTGGCAGTCCTGGCTATCGGGGGAGGTCCCAGTTGACTGACGGCTAGCCAATGTGACGCCCATCTATAAGAAGGGCCAGAGGGCAGACCCGGGGAACTATAGGCCTGTCAGTTTGACCTCAGTGCCAGGAAAGCTCATGGAGCAGATTATCTTGAGGGTCATCACACGGCACTTGAAGGGCAACCAGGCGATCAGGCCCAGTCAGCATGGGTTTATGAAAGGCAGGTCCTGCTTGATGAACCTGATCTCCTTCTATGACAAAGTGACGCGCTTGGTGGATGAGGGAAGGGCTGTGGATGTGATTTACCTTGACCTCAGTAAGGCTTTTGACACCGTTCCCCACAACATTCTCCTCAAGAAACTGGCTGCTCGGGGCTTGGACTGGCGTACGCTTCGCTGGGTTAGAAACTGGCTGGATAGCCGGGCCCAGAGAGTTGTGGTGAATGGAGTCAAATCTGGTTGGAGGCTGGTCACTAGTGGTGTCCCCCAGGGCTCGGTACTGGGGCCGGTCCTCTTTAATATCTTTATCGATGATCTGGATGAGGGCGTCCAGTGCACCCTCAGTAAGTTTGCAGATGACACCAAGCTAAGTGCGTGTGTCGATCTGCTCGAGGGCAGGAAGGCTCTGCAGGAGGATCTGGATAGGCTGGACCGATGGGCTGAGGTCAACTGTATGAAGTTCAACAAGGCCAAGTGCCGGGTCCTGCACCTGGGGCGCAACAACCCCAAGCAGAGCTACAGGCTGGGAGATGAGTGGCTGGAAAGCTGCCTGGCCGAGAAGGACCTGGGAGTATTGGTTGATAGTCGGCTGAATATGAGCCAGCAGTGTGCTCAGGTGGCCAAGAAGGCCAACAGCATCCTGGCCTGTATAAGAAGCAGTGTGGCCAGCAGGTCTAGGGAAGTGATTGTGCCCCTGTACTCGGCTCTGGTGAGGCCGCACCTTGAGTACTGTGTTCAGTTTTGGGCCCCTCGCTACAGGAAGGACATGGACGTGCTCGAGCGAGTCCAGAGAAGGGCGACCAAGCTGGTGAGGGGTCTGGAGAACAAGTCTTATGAGGAGCGGCTGAGGGAGCTGGGCTTGTTCAGCCTGGAGAAGAGGAGGCTCAGGGGTGACCTTATCGCTCTCTATAGGTACCTTAAAGGAGGCTGTAGAGAGGTGGGGGTTGGTCTGTTCTCCCACGTGCCTGGTGACAGGACAAGGGGGAATGGGCGAAAGTTGCGACAGGGGAGTTTTAGGTTGGATGTTAGGAAGTACTTCTTTACCAAAAGGGTTATTAAGCATTGGAATGGGCTGCCCAGGGAGGTGGTGGAGTCACCATCCCTGGAGGTCTTTAAAAGACGTTTAGATGTAGAGCTTAGCGATATGGTTTAGTGGAGTACTTAGTGTTAGGTCGGAGGTTGGACTAGGTGATCTTGAGGTCTCTTCCAACCTAGAAATCTGTGTCTGTGTCTGTATCAGAGCTGAAACAAGATAAAAATGAATCCTTTTTCGAGGGGAAGAGGCTATTTCCAACCTGCCTGTTCCCTGGTGCCCCCATTCTAGTCCCTGCAGCACCATAAGGGAGGAGGCAAGTTGGGGGCAAGAGAGCGGTGGGATTGCTGTTTCCAGAGTGATGAGGTTTGGTGTCAGTTTGTGCTGACCTTGGGATTGTGGTGTAATACACACGCCTCTCGTGGCTAGAAAGACCGAGGTGATGAGTTAATTCCTTGGCTGTGGTGCTGTGTGTCTGGCGCTGATGGTAGCACGGCTGCTTGTTATTATGTGAAGATTTTCCCCCTGTGAGCCTGTTCTAATTTTACAGTGTGCATAAAACAACATCCTTATGCTTATTTGAAGGAGTGATTTTTTGGTTGGAGTGGATAAGATCAAGCAGAAATTAAATAGAGATCAAAAGTAAGGAAAAGGAGAGAGAGCTTAGCTTTTATGATGAAAATAGGTGTTTTAAACTGTTGACTGAGCATAATGTTACTTCTGAGCAATAACTGCGTATTTTCTGGGGTCTACGGGAGGATTTCTGTGAACTTTTCTTTTGAGTCTGCAGTTCAAAAATAGATCCTAAATCACTCGTCACACTCTGGACAATTTTTATGTTCATTTTGCAAACATATAAAGTATTAGAAAAATACAGAAAAAAGTTATGTAGAAAATAATTTTGTTATTATTTTCTTTTTCTGAGAAACTCCACTAGCAGCATTTTCACTAGCAAATACTGTTCATATTAGGTAATCACCAGCAGCTGTGTCTTTTATTTCCTTTTTCTTTTCGTATCTATTTTTCACAGGTTTTCTATTATGTCATTCGATTCCTGCTTAAGATGTTGCCTGTATTTCATTGGACATCAGTCTTAGAAAGTCTGTGATTAAATATTTGTTGAAAAAATTCAGTGTCGCAATTCAAGCCACTAGGGAAAACTCTTCTGATTGATTTTCTGTTTAAAAGTTATTGACAATATGAAATATCATCAAAGTAAGGAACGTCTTCAATTATGTCCTATTTAATTTTGGAGAAGCAGTCAAAATGTCATAGTTAATTATGAAAAATCTAATTTTCAAGCTTGGAACCCTCACCCTTCTTGAGACCAACGGTTCATGTCTCAGCAGAGGTTAATTTCTTCCTTCATTTATATGAAATAAGTAAATTGAATACCGTGCACTTGTCTGTGTGGGTGTCTTTTGGATGAGATCTTAAAAACTGAGATCCTGTTTATGCTCCGTGGGTGTTAAAGATCTCACTGTTGTGCTATATGCTGTTTGCAAGTCTCCTAATGCCTTCTACCCTTGGAGTGACCACATTTCAGTGGTGTTATGTGTGTATAGTTGCAAAATTTTTGGGGGTCCTTCTTGACGAAAGGTCCTCTATGTGAGAGAGTCTGTATTTTATACACGTTTATAGTGCCTGTCCCTATAGCATCTAAGTTCAAGGTCATTTATTGTTGTTTATTGCATTCATGACTATTATTGCTTTAATTAGGTAGTCATAAAAAGTAATCAACTATTTAATGTTTTGAACTGACATGACTTAAGTTTCATACCAACTGTTACAGCAACATGAAAGAGATTTAGTTGTGAGCTACTCACTGGCTTTCCAAAACTGCCTTGCTGGTTGTAGAGCTCAACTCCTTGCTGCCTCGCCCTGACTTCCCCCGGTTGTCAGTGGAAGCTGAAAATGTTCAGGAGGACCTTGCAAAAATAAATCCTGTACAACATCAGGCAAGTATTCGGTTTGCCTGGAGGCAAAGGAAGTTACCCTTTTCTGTGGCGTTTGTGACTCCTTGTTATTTGGAATTCCTCAGAGTCAGATGTAATATTGTTTATAATAATCCGAATGGGGTGAGTTAGTCCATAATTTGTACTAATACCCAAAGAAAAGCATAATAATAGGTTAATGTGGAGGTAATGTGTAGAGCTAAAGACAGCTTGGCCTGCAGATATTTCCATGGCAACAGAAGGGTCCCTACGGATGTCTTCCTTCTAAACTTGATGCTGTTTATTAAAGGCTGTCTGTAGTACAATCTGTAATTATCATTAGGTAAAGAAAGGTTGTGAACGTGGGTGGACTGCTTGGCTGATGCTCTCTGACTGATTTGTTTAGCATAGCTTTGAAATACAGTTACAAAAGAATATGAAAAACCTGAGATCATTTAGTGGTTTCTCTCTGCAGGTAAGCTGAGACTTAATTTGAGACTGTTGGCTAATAAGAGTGAAGTATCTGAGCAATGGTATGGGGGGCATTAGGGAGAAATGTTTTCAAACTCTTTCAGCACGATAACTATTAAAGATAAAAGAAGATGAAATGCATGCTGGACAAATTAAAAAATGCTGAGCTACACGTAGTAAGGGAGGTAACATTAAAAGAAAGCTTTCTGAATAGCAAAGGTCTTCTGTAAGTAGAGGGAGACAAAGGGAACTATAAGACTTATCTAAAGGAGAAGATTAAAAAAAAAAAGGATGACACAAAAAGTTGGAATACGGGTTAACCTTTCTTGCTTCTGTCTTTATGAAGAAGGTTAATTGGAATCAAACGCTTAGCATGGTTGAAGCTACCAGCAACGTGGCAGGAACACAGGGCAGAAAAGGGGGAGAACAGGTTAAAGAACATTTTTGTAAGTTAGACGCATTCAGGTTAGTAGGCATAAGGTGGAGTTTATTCTGGGCTACCCAGAGCAACTAATTGAAGTAGTTTTGAATCCATGAACAATTACCATGTAAAAATCATGAAAGACAGGAGAGATCCCATAAGAGGGTGCATAGAGAGTATGCTCTTAAAATGGAGAGAGAAGGAAGATCTTGAAATTGCAGACCAGTCAACCAAATCAGGTATTGTGAAAGATGCTCAAATGCGTAACTAAATGGTCCAACCCCCTGCTCAAGCAGGGTCTCCCAGAGCAGGCTGAGGTTGACAGACCAGTTGAGGCTTGAACATGTCCAAGCATGGAGGCTCCACAACCTCTCTGGGCAATGTGGTCCAGTGTTCAAACACCCTCACAGCGCACAAGTTTTTCTCATATATGTCAATGAGATTTTCTGTGTTGTGCCATTGCTTCTTATCTCTTCAGTGGATACTTCACTGAGAACGGTCTGGCTCCATCTTCTGTACTCCCTAACAGCAGGTTATTTTTATACACATTGATAAGGTCTCCCTGAGCCTCCTCTTCTTGAGACTAAGCAAACCTTGTACATTTTGAACTGGACTGCAAGGACTTTAGAAGACTGGATTAAAATCAGTGAAGTGGAAGTGAGATCCAGGCTCTGTTAGAGGAAGATCAATACAGAAAAGTGACAAATAATTTTAGAGTGGAAAATTGAGTTAATAAATGCTTAACATGAAATAACTGTATAGAAAAAGAAGCATTGTTTTGGCTTGAAACGAGAAAAAAATGAAAATTTTCAAATTCTTGAAAAGATTGTGTATAGATTGCATGATAAACATTTGTTCTTCATATTCTCTGAGGCTATGGTGAGAAGAAACTGGAAGAAATTTCCAATTCCATCCTGAATTGTAAAAAAGGTTTAGTTTTCAAAGAAAAAGCTTTGTAACTTTAATGATAGCCAAGCACCCTAACAGGCTGCCTCCTGAAGTTGTAAAACACGAGTTCTAAAAGGTTTAACAATAAATTGAACAAACCTTTCTAAAGCTATCTGGTTTGGTTTTTAGGACAACGTTAATTAGTTTCTACCTCACTGTCACATGCAGCCTTACGTTTCTCTAATGCTATGGCCTTCTACAAAGGTGATTTTCTTTGTTTTGTGGGACGGGACATCCTTTGAATATGTTTGAGGATGTAGTCTGTCATCATTACTATAGCACATGTTTCTTTAATGTTTTGCATGGGTTTCGGTTAAGAACTGAGACAAACAAAAAACCTGAATCAGCTGGCAGAATTAGGGTGATCATGTTACTCCCTGTAGTGCATGCACATCTGATTAGGGGCCAATTCTGTCATTACTAGAGGAAAAAAAATAGCAGTCCATTTTACAGCTTTAATAAATTATGCCCTTATGAGTTTTGCTCACTTGTTTGCCTGGAAGTGACATTTTAAATTGTGGTTCAGTCAGAAGATGTTAGTTGATATTCATTGTAAGGTTCACTTCTGCATTTTAAATTCAGTGATTTCGGCAGCTAGAGAAACAGCAAATAAGAGTAGAGGAGAACTGTGGCAAATAGATTTGTAAAATAATTTTTTGATAATAACTTGCATCAATAATATGGAACAGTGCTTTTCTGTTAATATTGATAGTGAGGCATTTTGTGCCTTACTGTATGGTATATGATCTCTGCTGCAGAGACACGAACAAGGGTACACTGGCCTAATAATGGAGAGTCTGATATAATTGGAGGGATGCCTCTGTGTACCTCAAGAGAAGAGCAAATAAACCTTTAATTTATTGCTAGCCTGTCTCTGCAAAACTTTGCCAATATCCAAAGCTTGACAAAAATTAAGCAGTGCTGACTACAGCGTTTTATGTAAATCAGAAAGACAGAAGGCAGATAGGAGCTGGATGCAATTGAGTGAGTGTTTTAGCTTTCTTTCTTTCATTCTTTTATTTTTTTTCCCCATCATTTTAGCCTCTCCTAGAGAAGACCTGTTCACCAGGGAAGGAATGGCTCAATGTAGACTTTACACTTAAATGTCTTAAGCACACTAAACATCCCCCAAATCCTCTAGCACACTAAGTTTTCTCACAGACCACTACCTCAAGCAGACATTTTCCATAATACGAAGATAGTTGATGGAGCCTGCTAAGGAAATTCCCTATTGCTGTCAGTTTTATATGGAAAGCACTCAGGTGACACACAGAGGTAAGCAGCAATATACAATTTTAGCACAGAGATTGGAGAGTGAGGTGTAGCTTGGTGCGAGTAAGGCTGGTGGCAGTGAGCTTTGGTTATGATGCACGGCATGTTTGTGTTTGTTGTGAGCCCTCCAAAATCCAAAACAGCAGACAGTGAGGTTTTGGACTCATTGATTCATAGTCAAAACTGTAAATAACACATGGAAAAGTGCCACTGACAGCAGACACTGTTTATAAAGTTAATCCCCAACTATATCTGGTTTAGTATTTGTGGGGAGAAGAGAAAATAAGCTGAGAGGAGGAGCAAGGCAGCAGCCTTGCAAACAGTTGGGGCTGTTCTGTGCCTTTTATTTCACTAATTTTGACTGAGCCTTACAAGTATTTTTGGTAACAAGCGTAGTAGCCACATGAAGATTCGTGGGGGCTTGGTTTTGTTTCAATCAGACAGTGGTGGTTGCTCAGTTCTAGCTAGGAGAGAAGAGAGATCCTGAGATAACTGTTCAAGGCTGGCCAGCCTCCACGTTAAATGATAAGCTTTTTAACACTTAAATGACGCTTTTTAACCGTGTCTCATGTAGAATACTCTTCATTAATTGCATAGGTGTTGAGTCATATTCTCATTTTTCCTCAGGAACTTTTCTTATCAATTAGATGGAGAGGGAAGGAGACACCTGCCTCAGTCTCTGTGCTTTATGCCAGCATGAGTAACTGACTGGTGCTGCTGTAATCTCTGGCATCTTCAGGTGAGATGAGTAAAGCCATGCAAACCTACAGTCCTTCCTCCTTTAACTGTATTCATAATAGGACTTTAGATTTGTACTGCGTTGGAATGTAGAAAACTGTTGTAGGACACGACCCCATTGTTGGAGATGTTGTTCACATTTGCAACTACCCCTCCGCTACAAAAAAAAAAAAAAAAGAAAAAGAAAAAGAAACCCTGAATTGTTTTTCCAGTGGATTAACCAGTGCAAAAGCATATTTGTTTTTGAGGGTATTACTGGCTTATTTTCCAAGTATTCTTCAGCAGAAGAACAGCTGACTCTGTATTAATTTAGACTTGCCATACCTACCCGCTGTCAGGTGGAAAAGGTGCAGGAAAGCTTTTCTGAAGGATCATGATGTCCTGAACCTGTACATGACCAAAGCAAGACATTTCAATGTAAGACCACCTGTTGTATTGCTCACTTGGTTGTATTTCACAGGTGTTAGGGAAATACTATTATTTTTAATGCCCTGTTGGTAGGTAAGAGGTCTTCCCTGGTAACAGTCTTAATTCTAGTTTAAAAAAAAAAGGGGGGGGGGGGGGGGCATGAGGTACATGCTGTACTTGTTTAGGTCAGTGTGGAGTTGGCATTTCCAGTTCTGTAGGAGTTCTGAATGTGCTGCCATGTTCCTGCTGGAAAAGGTCTGGAGTAGACTGGGGAGCCTGGGACATGTCTGTGGACACTTAAGTCTCTTCTTAAATAGTCTTTGGAAACAAAAATGCTGAAAGGCATCACCTTTCACCAGACTGCGGTCTGCTGTTTTGTTTTAGCTTGTTAAAGCGATGTGGTCACCTCTTGTAGCTCAGAACCCACACTTGTGAGTGCCTCGTCCTGCCCCTGCTATTCTGCACTCCCTCAGCCCTGGCTGCGTGCAGAGAGATGCTGCTCGGTGTTCTCCTTCCACTGGGTCAGTTAAGGTAACTGCCAGGCTTCAAGTGACACAGAGAAAATGAACATTTAAAAGTTCAGATAGTTTCAAAGTCTGTTGGAGACTAGCCTGATTTTAAGATATTTTCCTGTAGCAGTCATTGTACTACACTTCTGAACAGTGTCAAGCAGCAAGACAGCTTTTACCTGGAAAAACTCTGTTTATTACTGCTGGAAAGCATTAGTGAAAAGGGCTTTGAAATGAAAATACAGGCTTAGTCTGCAAAGGATCAGAGTCGAAAGTGCCTGAACAGTGACTGGCGTGCTGGAAAAATGCAATTTTTAATGAGATATGGGGAGATGAGGGGAGGGTGATAACACATCAGCAGGCTTTGCTGTAAAATGCTGTCTGTGTACGTGATCCAGTTTTTGCAAGGATGCCAACTTTCTAAGGAACGGGGTCTGAGTGTCAAAACTCAGGTGTATCTGCCTGCAGGACTGTGGCCTTACTTTGCTGAACTTCTAGTTTAACAGTAATAAAGGA
This sequence comes from Cygnus atratus, assembly GCF_013377495.2. Taxonomy (NCBI): domain Eukaryota; kingdom Metazoa; phylum Chordata; class Aves; order Anseriformes; family Anatidae; genus Cygnus; species Cygnus atratus. The sequence goes on from NC_066362.1 coordinate 165,361,401, forward strand.
CGCTGCCTAATGGAAGGTATTAGAAAAATACTGAATGAAGTGAAGTGAAACGTTTCACTTACAGAGATCCCACATAAATAAATGGCAGGGGAGTGGAACACTGAAAGAATGAATCTGAGGAGCGCATGACATGACACTTCTTTTTTTTGAAAGAAACTCTGCTTGTTGCTGTGTATGGAGGATATGCGATTCATGTTTTTTTGTTGGTGGTGGTTGTTTGCTTGTTTTTTAATGCGCTCTTTTTTAAAAAGAGTGTTTTTCTACACTCTTGCATATATTGCTACAGAAACATTTTCCCTCCCCTTTTTTACACAGCACCTTTGACATAAAAAAGTTATGAGAAACCAAACAACAAGGATGATTTATTTTATTTTATTTCACTTGGTTTGGTTTGGTTTGGTTTGCCTTTTCAGACAAGCTTTAGGCTTCTTGGTGCACAGACTTAGTTGGATGCACCCACCAGGACTCAGGGCATATCTGAAGATATTTGCTGTTAAATCTTCAGTGTTTACATTGTATACTTTCTGACTGAATTATGGAAATTTATTGTCTTCACCCCCTGACCATGCCTGCGGATAGAACATTTGATTATGCATGAAAAAATCTATCAAGAATGTGTCCTTCAACGTTTTGTAAAGTTTTCAGTTTCAAAATAATAGTTCTTTTTCCTAGCTCTGACTGTAGCTGAGATCAAAATAAAACCCTTTTGCTCACAGAGTGTTGGTAGTGGTTAGAAACAGCTCCTAATTTAAAAATTGGCTTCTCGAACAAGGAGGAGACATTCTGGTATCACATTTAATCTCCCTCCTGCTGTTCCAGTGGTTGGACTAGCATGCCTGGGAAGAAAGTCAAAGTAAGTTTTGGAAGGGGTTGTATAACAGCATAAATCAGTAATCCTGGAAGAGAAAGTAGTTTGAGGAGGAGGGGTGGGGAGTTGCTGAGAAGATGCTTTTGTTATGGTGTTCTTTAACATGGGGTGCCAAGTGGAGCATGGAAAGGCTGTGCCCCATGATCTCTGTGGGTGGCAGGAGATAATGTTTTGTGTGTGGGAATGACCTTTAGGGACATCGTCTTTATCAGGCTATCTAATTTAAAACTAAAAATAAGATGAGATGAAGCCCTGTGAGATATTTTGTATTACTGTGTCCTCGAGTCCACTGTAAGAGCAACATGATGATGTTTGATTAGAATAGGATTTAGCTGCTGGTAATGTCATACTTGTTATTTATCTGTGGTTCTCTTTCTTCTTTGATCATTGTGTCCCCAAATGTCTTCCTGTGGCATCTCCAGCGAGTATAGCTCCAGTCTGTCTTCAACTGCAAGCCAAAAAGAAATGGCTGTTACTCTGACTGCTTTTACCTGGTCCTGGTAGGAAGATTTTGATGATGTGCTCTCCAGAAGCTTCATTACATTTCCTCAAGACAAATTAAATATTTCAGTTACTTCTGGAACTTTTTCACTTGGCGTTTTAATACCAAGCTGGGTAGCATAGAGGAAATATAAAACCAATGAAAATAAGCTATATCATGAAATGAGATACTGAGATAATAAAGACAGTACTTCTTTCAGAAGGACCTCTAAATCATTGCATAAAGTAAATGACTTCATTAGGGAGCTGTGCTTCCAGTGTTCCTAAGGCCTTTGCTGAGGGCCGTATCCAGTTGGGCAACATTATGTGTTAGGAAGGAATGTATGAACCTGTGTTAATTACTGACACATTCTCTCTGAATAACACTGGAATACACAAAGGAGCAAACTGATGTGAAATTCATGTTGGCATTTTCTTAAAATGGCTGCTTTCCTGAGGAGAATCATAGGATTGTTAAGGTTGGAAAAGACCTCGAACATCATCTGGTCCAACCATCTCCCTACCACCAATGTCACCCACTAAACCATGTCTCTAAGCACCAAGTCCAACCTTGCCTTGAACCCCCCCCAGGGATGGTGACTCTACCACCTCCCTGGGCAACCTGTTCCAATGCCTGACTGCTCTTTCTGAGAATAAATGTTTCCTCATTTCCAAACTAAACCTCCCCTGGTGCAACTTGAGGCCATTCCCTCTAGTCCTATCACTAGTTATCTGTAAGAAGAGGCCGACCCCCAGCTCCCCACACCTTCCTTTCAGGTAGTTGTAGAGAGCAATGAGGTCTTCCCTGAGCCTCCTCTTCTCCAGACTAAACAACCCCAGTTCCCTCAGCTGCTCCTCATAGGACTTGTGTTCCAGGCCCTTCACCAGCTTCGTAGCCCTTTAAATAATGATGTCCTGCAGAAGGGAAGCACGTGGAACCAAGGGGGGGATACAGCCAAGGTGAGGGGATATCTGTATCTTTTATGAGCCTGTCTGGCCAGTAACCTCAAGGAAGCAGCACAGGTGTAGTTAACTTATGGTTGGGTTTGCCCTAGGACATCTACCACCGTTATTTTGATCATCTTTAGGAAAGGTTTGGATTTATTGTCTTGAAATTGCATGTTCTAAGAAGAATGATTAGGGAAATTTTCAATTATAAGAAGCTTTTGCAAACCAAGATGGTTTATTTTTGAGAACTCTTTTCCTTTACCTCTAGCTGCAGTGATTTCAATACTTGTCTGAAGATTAAACTTCTTTACTTTCTCTGGGGAATAAATCAATGGCAGGATCAAAACACTGCAAAGCTGGATCAGCAACTATTTGGTCTTGAAGACTGAAACTGAACAAAGCTTCTCGTATTTCTTCTCTTTGCATATAAGTTCCCCATTATTTTTTGTGTACCTTTTAATTTTCCCCCTCTGTTGTCACAAATTCTTGTGCCCTACAGACTGGTTCTATAATTTGGAAACCCAGATGTCTCCTGTAAACCTAAGAATTTCCCCTGAAAATAAATGCAATTGGTGACCTTTGAAGATTTATCTAACATAGACCCCATTTCCACAGAGAAGCTTTGGAAAAAAATAAGTGTTTTCAGGTCTAGCAAGCTCTTGAAGAGTCTTGGCAGTGCTGTGCTTGTGGTTAGCTGGATCTGAGATGAGATCATATTTGGGGAAACCTGAAGAATGGGAAAGGGGCTTGGTGTCGGGGACAGGCGGTTTCCCCTGACTAAAATTTTCCCAAACTTAAAACGGTCGCTGAGTTTGGTCTGGGTCATGTGCAGAGGTTTTGGCAAATGTTGTGTTGCCCAAGTCAGTTCACTCATCCCCGGTGCAAATCACGTGCAGAGCGTTTCCTGGGAAGTATGAGTCTCCGACTCTTTCCCCCCCAGTAATTTATGCTGTAGCAGTTGGGAGACTCAAGCAGAATAACCTTCCCTGGTTAACTGACACAGAAGAAAGAAATGGAAGGAACCATTATTTTCCTGTCAAGATTTCTCTGAAACAAAGAGGTACAGAATTATGCATGCTGAGGGGTGTCTTTGGTCCTTTGATTAACAGCAGAGGCCCAATTTCACCATCAAAAGCAGTTTTAATTATAAGCTCCGCTGAAAAGGCTGCCTTGAACACTGTAGAAATGATATTACAGCAGCACATCTTTCTTAGTGTAGGTGATCTGCAGACATTTTGTAGGATCATTTTATTAAAATAACTTGAAATATACTGGGAATGCACGAGAAAACTCGACTTGTCTTTCTTTGTTTCAGCTAATGGCAGCAGAAAGCACTACATCGGTAGGGAACTCGAATCATTGCTCACTGGGAGAAAGCCTCCTCGCTTGCTGCCTTAGCAAGCCCTGGTGCTCTCCCCTTGCAGCTGGTGACATAATGTGCATCACAAGGTCTTCCTCAAATAAAAGACATCCGTCTTGGGTGTTTTATGAGTCTGCTGATTAAAGAGATTTTATTGTAATTACTATGACTAAAAGGCTACAACAGAAGATGGAAATGTTAATTTACAGTCTGCTTGCTGACCAAGTGTCATGTGATAATGGATTGGGACAGACCGTGGTTTGCAAATGGACCTGAATTTTCGGAGCTGCTAATTTGAAGTGGCAGATAAAGTAACAGCATGTACGTTTGAAAAGGGATGCATTTGATTAACCAGCTAAGCATAGCAGCAGTTGTTTGACAGGTTGTTTTGAGAAATGATCACCTTTGGGTTTACAACGGCAGCGGTGAAGTATGTGGTAAAGGAGAGGGAAGTAGCAGAAAGACAGATGGACAGAACTTAAAGGTAAAGCTCTGCTTTATAGGAAGCAGCCTGTGTTCCAGACCCGCCACAGCACTTGGGTCCCTGATTTCCAATTCAGCAGAAGGGATTTAGGTGCCCAGCTAAGTGTGCAGATCAGGTCTTTAAGCTATTGGTCTTTTAAAGATTTGTATATAGTCACAGGTGCAGCTAAGTAATTAACATATATAAATACATTTCCATCAGTAGCCTTGCCCCTGCTCTTTTTTGTTCTAGGGACTTTGTAGCTGAGGATGCAAGGTGTCAGGCACCCTCAGTCACGGTGTCAAAGGATTTGAAGGAGTTTCATTGGTGTGGGCGCACGTGTTTCAAGCAATACTAGTTGCGGTACCCTGATAGCATTTAAAAAGGGTTTTAATGTTTCTGTGGAAATTTTGAAATAATATCTTTCACAACAGGGAGAGAATCCTTTCTGAAATCCCCCATCTTGGGTCTGCATGTCCTGTTGCAAAGATTATCCCAATGTGTAAACTTACAAAACAGTTTCTGCAAATTTCAGTTCCTTGTGCTACTTAAGCTTCCTATATAGATAAATGTATATACAACACTGCTGAGTCTTCTTACGAGTTCTTAATAGATAACTGTACTGAAACATTAATTGTAACCGTCTTGAACTAATAAATGAGGGAAGAGAATATTGACTGTTTAATTCTTATTGTGGAAAGTGGTGTTAGGTTACTGAAACAATTGCTTGCAATGTGGGACACCTGACTTGTATTACGTCTTTGAAGTGAAGATTTCATATTAGTCACTCTAAAAGCATTAACACATTTGATAGTATCATGGAGGTCATATTATTCATTTTTTTCAAAAACAAAAAATTACTATTGTGAGGTATAATAATTGAAAAATGAGAAAAGAGCTTAAATGTAGATTTTTTACAGTTGTAGTACAGATTTCCAGGTAGACATCACTGTTTTTACAGTCATATATGACACATTGCTGTGATAGCCTTTAAATAATACATGAATGACAAATGATCAGTTACAGTTCTGCTTTAGAGGAGACAATGAAAATGAGGGGCAGAAATAGCTTTGTGACTTTAGATCAGATTTACATACTGTGGGGTTGCAAGTTGGAAGCAACAAGTGTATGCCCAGTGTATATTAGGCATCTGTTTCTGTGCACTGCTCATCACAATATATACACTATATAAACATATATATATATGTTTATACATATATATATGTGTATATAATATATATAATATATACACTATAAAACATTCTTTGCTGAATGTTCTTATGTCAGGAGCTACTGCATATCTAAAGATACTTAAAAAAAAAAAAAAAAAAAAAAAGCCAAACCTGAAAGAGGCATTTTAGTGATTGGCCCCAAGGAATAGATTCATAAGCACAGCTTGAAATCTAATGGAATTAAAGTTGATTTCATTAGAATTCTCTCCTTTCCTTTGATCTTTTAAGGGACAGTATTAGGGTTGTGCTGGTGTAAAACCAACTGTAATAAGCAGAAATGAATTGGAAATTCTCAGACTAAAGTGTTCATTAGGATGTCGAGGGGATCTTAATAAGAACTGAATGGCTAAAAGAGAAGAAATGATGTTGTTTTCTTAGTTTTTGTAAAGAGTTGGCAAAGGGAAAAAAAAAGAGAGAAAAAGATACTGAAGTGAAGTCAATGTCTTATGCTGATTTTTCAGCTGTTCTGCATGTCAGTGACTAGAAACTCAGTGGTGCAAAGAACGTCCTTGATCTCACAAATGTATGAAGTCTTTATAGTACATGTCTTTCTAGTTATATATCTTTATATGTATATGTAAAGTATTATGTAATGTGATTATATGTACAGATTGTATGTATATATGAAATTATGTAGAAATATTGCATTTGAATAATTTATATTTCATACTTCATATGTTTGCATGTGTATCTCTGTGTAAATTATTATTATTATTCCTCTATTTTTGATGCATCCCAAAATGAATGGAGTTGTTGCGGACTATTATTATAGACAGTTAAATTTTGGGGGCTGAACTTATATCAAAGCTTTGGCACTTGTTGATGTCAATTTGAAGGCCAAATGAAAAGGATCTAACAACTGAGTTGGTACTGTAGGCAATGCTAAGGTGGGTATTTGAGTTAGGAGATGCCTGTTTTGGGATGGCAAAAGGAAATATAAAAGCACTGTTCTGACCCAGTAGCCACCTTGCAGCATGTGGGCTGCGTTCGTTGGCATTGTCACAGCTCTTAATGCTGACGCAAAATGTCAGTGATCTGTTGTTGTTTTATTGGGATATCATTTGTGGTATAGCTGATACGCTACAGAAAATAGTTGTTCACCCATGTGTAACTGTGAGCGCTGCTGTGGTGGAAATCTGTGATCGAGTGACAGTGGGGGAAGTAGCAGAAACTGAGTCAGACCTTGAACTCTTCCCAAATTCTGAATAAGAGGCAAGGGGAGAAGGACAAATAAATATTGACGATCTGCATTGCCATTAAAGAGCACTCGCATCGTATTTCCAAACAAAGCTGCTTCACCTGACTGTCATCTTGGGCTTTGAAGGTAGTCGGAGTGAAATTTCCAGCCCATGACGACTTTGGGTGCGTCTGCTGGCCCTGTTCCCGGGCAGCCTGCAGTGAGGCTGCCAAGGGAGAGCGGGATATCAGAGACATACTTCAGCTGACTAGATCAAAATGGTTAGTCAGGGGTTTTTCCAGTTTTTGCTTATCCAGTGTTGTGTCCAGTTTTTGCAAATTCATTCAAAGTTTTGACAGAGGTTGAAGAATTATTGTGGTGGTGTGACATCAGTTTAATGGAACTGGGCTGCAAGGGAGTAGATCCGGCTCTTGCTCTGGGCTCTGTCACTGACACCTTGCATGGCTGCAGCGAATCCTCCATCTTGGATAATTTTGACTATCTGTGAAGGAAAAGGTGATTGTTATTGACTACACGCAGTATCTTTGAGATCTACAAACAGGTCGTCCCATATTCTCATAGTTTGGTTGGGTGGCTGGCAAATGACCGTGGGCCATAGAATCATTAAGGTTAGAAAAGACCTTCAAAATCATCTGGTCCAACCATCACTGTACCACCAATATCACCCACTAAACCATGTCCCTAAGCACCACGTCCAACCTTGCCTTGAACCCCCCCAGGGATGGTGACTCTACCACCTCCCTGGGCAACCCATTCCAATGCCTGACTGCTCTTTCTGAGAATAAATGTTTCCTCATTTCCAACCTAAACCTCCCCTGGCACAACTTGAGGCCATTCCCTCTAGTCCTATCACTAGTTACCTGTGAGAAGAGGCCGACCCCCAGCTCCCCACACCTTCCTTTCAGGTAGCTGTAGAGAGCAATAAGGTCTCCCCTGAGCCTCGTCTTCCCCAGACTAAACAACCCCAGTTCCCTCAGCTGCTCCTCATAGGACTTGTGTTCCAGGCCCTTCACCAGCGTTCCAGGGTCTTGATGTCCTTCTTGTAGTGAGGGGCAAAAACTGAACACAGCACTCGAGGTACGGCCTCACTGGAGCTGAGTACAGGGGAACGATTGGACCATCAGATTTTCATGTTTGTCCAAAATGGTCTCAAGACACGGCCCTACCAAGCAAGGTGTTTGTTGCCTAAGGCCTGTACTGTCTGGAAAAGAGGTTTTCTGCAAAGCAAATATACCAGCACTGTGTGGCTGGGTTAAACGCGGTGATTCATCACCCAAAAATAAACGCTGTAGTGATTGTAGCTGCCAAATACTCAGTCATCGATTTCCTCCCTGTTAAGCATTTACCACTTCTTTTACTGTGGTGTAAGCAGATGGTGTCAGGAGAGAGTTAACTATTGATGAAGCCAAACACTGCTGGAGCTCAGCGGCACTCCTGTAGCTGTCTCAGGCATTAGGGACATGTGAGGCCAGCTCTGAAGTTCTCACATTAATGCCTGTTCTTGTATTACTAGTAATCTTCTCAGTTTAAGCAAGCAAAAAAGTTTTATCTCATTGTCCATGGAGATCAGATGAATTTAGTCATTATTAATAGAAGATAAAAATTATTTTTCATGTTTGCCATCTACTTTGTAAGAATTTTTTATTCAGTAGGTTGAACTGATTTGGTGAATTGAAGTGTGTCACAAGCTGAACTTGGTCACACCTTCCTGATGCTGCATTGGCCACCTATGCCGTTTCATAACAAAGAGTTTTTCTAGTATTCTCTTTGTTTTATGTGTATAGTAGTAGCATCTAAAACACACATTGTATTGGGTTACATCGTGACTTCCGTAATATAAATTCAGGGTAAATATCTTAATTTTCAGTAATTTTGTGATGAAAAGACAGCAATGTACATGCAAACTCATTCTTTCTAATCTCCAACATATTATTAATTTTCCTGTTTAAAAATATCTCTGTAATGAATGCAAACCCAGAATTTCACTCCATTTTATCAAAGTCAGTTATGACTATATAGATATTTTCATTGTGTTGGTCACTTCAGAGTTTTCTTTTGAGAGTTAATCAAACTAGTTCACTGGTTTCTGGTCATAAATCTTTGTAATACCTGTACTTCCCTTGGTTGCCCTAAAGGCATTAAATCCTTCCTGGGAAAACCAAGCTGAAGTTAAAATTCAGTATTCTTGACATCCTCTAACTCTAGTGTCCTCTAAAAGACTCCAAATGGTGCCTTGTTTAAAGAAGGAGAAAAAAATCTTTCTGGAACATCCTATATCTGGGTGTGTTTTTTTTTTCATGTTTTAGTGTAGGCAATTAATGTCATCCAATTTCTGCTTCCTACTGTGCTACATGTTTTTACTTCAGTCATGTTCTGACCATCCACACGTTTGGCCAATGGTCAATCATGACAAATCGAAGGGGATACAGGCAGATTGAGGAAATCAACCAGAGTATCTCAACAAGGCTATCCCTTATTGAGGTACTTTGCTTTCTTTTTTCATTTCTTACACATTTTGCAGCGTGGAGTCTCTAGTTAGGAATTCAAAAGGACTGAAATCTTTATTATCGCCTTTTATGTTGTAATTATAGCAAGAATTGCCTTCTTCCATTACACAGATGGAAAATTAGAAAAATCTCTCAAAGCTGTGTTTTGTTGCCTTAGCTTTAGTCGATTTCAGTGAATGTGAAGTATTAGGTATTAGGACCTGTTTAGCAATGGGAAGCTTTCTGGCTGGAAGCCTGGATTCTGGAGGGCCGATCTGGTCCTTGAGGAGACAGCAGCTCCCTGGCCTCTAAAACCAAACATTAAAACCCTAGCTCATGTGCCCACATTACTCTGTAGTCATCTAAATTATGGTATATTTATATTTACGAAATATATGCAGTAATGTCCCTAACTGCAACCTGTTTGTGGCACACCTTTATGATGCCAGCTCTTGGTGCTTTTTTTCTTTTTACAGTATTCAAAGGACACTCTCTCTCAAATATTCATAAAAGGCAGTTAAGCCTAATACATGTTCTGTGGTTTTATTGTCATAATAAAAACATTTTGACAGTTACTTCATCAGTAATTTTTTTTTTGGATTTTATTAGTTTTTAATCTGTAATGTGTTTTGGTTCATTGGCTTCAGCTGTAGTGTTTTATCCAGTTTATTTGGTGGTTAAGTTAACTAAGTTAGCTAAAACCAGCTCTCAAGATCTTCAGCAAGATTTCAAGAGTCACGTTGACCCATGAGTACCATAAATAGAATAATAGTTGACAAATAAGTGCTTTTCAAATTTAATAAGCTACCTATCTATTAAGGAACTTTTGTTTTGTTTTGTTTTGTCTAGGTTAAGAAATCAATAGCAGTAACATATCAGAAATAATCATGCTGTATTTTAAACAAATAATATATTCTGATTTTTAAGCCATTGCATTTTAGTTTAGGAAAAGATTTATTTGCATATACTATTTTTGTGCAAGGACACTACAGTGCTAGCCATGGTTTAGAGATCATCTAGCCCAAGGGAGATCTTTCTCCCTCTTTGTACAGTGGAAAATGCAAAATTCAGTGTGTGAATTTAAACCTGTTCACAAAGGGCATGCTTTTCCTAGTTGTCTTTCTTGGATCCTTTAGGAAAAACTTGAACTAAATAGGTGAATTGGTTCAAATCTCTCTATTTCCAGTTGCTTTTTCTTTTTTTATAATTATTATTTCTTCTTCCTTAATTTTTACAGTGTTCTGTGTCATACTGAAAATACACGTGGAGGGCAAATGACTGGCATACTTTGTACTATTTATGTACCAAGGATTTGGCCTTCCTGCCAGATCTGAAAGATTGAAGACAAGACTCAAAGACATCTCCTCCCCAGGAGGATTTGTTTGAGAACAGCCGGACTAGTTCTTTTACCAGACGAAGCTAATACTTACAGGGAAGTACTGTAAAAAACATCTCATGCCATTCACAACCTTTCAAGCTTATTGAACTCAGTATGAACTTAGGGATAGCTTTTCAAGAACCAGTTATGGCATTTCTTGTCGTTGTTGTACACAATTGCTTCCGCAAGGGCTACGTTCTCTTTCTAAGACTTATTTCTGTATCGTGAAAGAGTTATAGAGTAAACTCATTTTCCAGAGATAACTGGCTTAGTCTCACAATAATAAACATATCCCTCTATGACACTGCTGTTACTTCAGGATGTAATGAAATTGTGATTTCAAATGTCATGCTTTTGGTGTGTAATCATTATTTCCAAGATCAACTGTATCATGTGCATTAATATTGTTCTCTAGACTGTGAAATCTTTGGAGACAGTTAAGATGAAGGCGAAGCAAGAAATATGTTTTGCTTGCCAAATTTCTCCCTTTTCCTAGATTTATATCTTAAATAGTCCTATACAAAGTTTGGTTGTTTTCTCTTAAATATTCTCTTCCTTACTCTTTCGTATTTGAGTGCATAAAGGCCAGCATTTTGAAATAGCACTGGTGCCTGAACTAGGACACAGTCTGCAAATTCTGGCCTAAACAAACGTTCTTTCTCTCCTGAGGCGCCGCGTATGAATTAATAACCTGAGAATTCCCTGGGTAAATACTTAGGTTCAGTAATCTTTTTGGCGGTCAACTGGCCCCACTATTTTAACGATCAGCTCTGTTGGGACATATTTTTAACAGTCGGAGCAGATCATTTGGTAAGCTGGCCCTCTGGGCCGTTTGCAAAGTTGTTCCCTCGGAAGAGGGATCATTAGCTGGGTCAGCCGCAGCCCTGGTCACGCTCCACAATGGCTGCATCCCACAGGACTGGCACTGGGGCTGATCCACGGTCTAATGTGATGTTGAACACTTGTATGTGTTCATAAAGCTAAACAAGCAAATTTTGCAGGATGTTACATTCGCATACCAAAGCAAACAAACAGAAAAGCAAGTTGGCAAGCAAAACCCTCTTCCTCTGGTGTATGGGTGTATTGGCACTGACTTTGCTGTAGCCTTCCACGTAGCGCAGCTGCTGCAGTTAGTCTTCAGGCTAATGCAGCTGGCTTTGCACAGTCCAAATGATGGCCTTTAAGTATGATTGTTACTTACCTTAAATTTAATAAAATTACAGTATCTGTGATTGACAGTAGAATATAGCTGTTATTTTCCTTCCACATAAGAAGAATTCAGTTTTTAAAAAGGAAGGAAGGAAGGGGAAAAAATGTTGATAAAGCTTGTCATTATATTCCAGGATAATAAAGCAATAAAGTTATCAATTGTATCCTATGCAGGCACTGGATTAGTTATTAGGTGAATATAAATTGCTGTCTGAGTGGTAGAGTCATTGGGTTTGAAGTTGAACAGATTCCTCAGAAATGCTTTCTGCATTTGAAGAATAGGCCCTTGTATATCAAAGTTCTTGTTACCATGTAGTATGATGAAGTACCTCGTCTGTCTGTGAAGACCACCTGGGTGTATATTAACTGTGAGTCATTCTATTAAAATCTTGTAATGGGATTATAAACAGTCTTTTCACAGCACTGCTATCATTCTAAATGATGTCCATGTCAGCTAGTCATTTGGACACCTGGTCATATTCAAGTGTGCATCTGACTTTCCTCTTCTCCCTTGGAAAAGGGACTGATCCTCTGCACAGCTAGGCAAACAGCTTTTAGCCTGATCTGTTCCTGAAATGGAACATCCATAGGGATTTCAGTGCCATCATTCAAAACTGAAATCCTTAAATCTTCTATTTGACCACAAAACTTTGGAGGGATGGGATTTTTTTATTTATTATCTATTGTATACAACACTTTACAGTTCTTAGGACCTAAAATCTTGTTTATGTGTATGTGGTGCTTTTTAAAAGCAGAACAGCTCTGTGATGTCTGTGTCTGATCAGGACCAGGAAAACAGGTGATCTATATATATCTCCTGTCAAGGGTATCTGACCTGGCAGTTGAGATATTAAACTTTTACTGCTCTGACTCAGCCTCTGCTTTAGATACCCCCAAACCTTGTATTTTGAAGCACAGAAGTAGCAGGTAATGTTTGTGCCCTCTTTTTACTCAGACGCATGGACCACTTAACCACTAATGATGTGGAAGACCTGGCTTCAGTTTGCAGCAGTGCCTGAAGAGATACAAGTCTGTCTCTGGTACTCACAAGGAGAACTCTATTTATGAGGCTTTTTATGGTTTACGAGGTGCAGTTACAAGGCTGTTCCGAGATGGGATCCTTCTGATGCATCCTTTTGAAACTGGTCTGATTTACAGGCTTTAAGATTTACTGGACAGGAGGGAGAGGGAGAGAATTTTGATCGTAGTTTACTTGCTAGGCTGCGGCAAGGCAAATTTTTCAAGAGTGTTGTTCTCAACAGCATTTTTCTCTTTTAACGGGAGGTGCTCAACCAGACAGATTGCTGGTGGCATCTTGATTCTCGATTTTTTTTTTCTTACAAAGTTCATCTGAAGTGCTTAACTCCTTCTAGAGTGTAAATAATGAGGGTATAAGAAACCTTCCCTGTCAGAATTTTCCACAATTGCTCATTTCCATAGCTGTTTCAACCTTTCTCTGGAAGACTGGCCTGCTCACGGTTGGAAATGCGTGTGGTGTACTCCCTGATCTGTGCAGGTATGGCACTTACTGAGAAGTTTGTTGCTTGGGAAGTGTACACAAGATGAGCTCCTTGCCATGGCCATGGGAGGGTCAACTGCACTGTGGCTCTGCCCTAGGTGGCATCGCAGAGGAACTGTGGCTGTCTGCTCATGTGTGGCTGCATCAGAAACAATCCTCTGTACTGATTGAATGTAAAAGTCTCGAATTATTGCAGGAAACTTGTGAGATACTGAGCCATTTATAAAGCAGCTGCAATTTAGAGCTTTTAGTTTTCTTGTGTTAGATTTTCAAGCTGCAACATACAATTATGTTTATTATGAAGTGAGAGGGAGTCTTTTTTATTTGGTGGGAAAAAAAACCCACCAACAACAAAGCGGAAGTGTGATTTCTCCTATTTAAGTTGTAATATATTAAGAGTTGTCAGTACTAATTAGCACTGTAAAGTAGCTTAAACACAGGACCCACGTGTCAACAAGAGAAATAGTGTCTGTGTCTCTGGAGAAGCAGAAACTTGAGTATGTCTACTCAGAGATGTATTTGTTGTGCTGATCTTTTTTTTTTTTTTTGTGAATGGTAACGATGGTTACTGAAAAAATAGAACAATTCAACTTTTGCTTCTTTTAAATTTACCTCATGCACCCCTCCCAAAGTAAATAAGAATGTGGGTTTTTGCATGTAGCTCATCTCCTCTTTGAGTCAGAGCAGCAAAGCAGGAAACCACGCAGGAGTGAATCAACTCTTGCACCTTAAACCTTAAACCTCAACACTTGCACCTTAAACCTCATTGGTCCTTGAACATTAATGATGAGTCTTATGGAAATGTTCATTCGGATCCTTCATGTAAGCATTGGCTACTAACTAGGGTGAACCCACGTGTCTGTGTGTGCATATAAAAAGAGGGGAAGGACTCTTTTATCACAGATCATAGCAACAGGACAAGGGGAATGGTTTTAAACTAAAAGAAGGTAGTTTTAGATCAGATATAAGTAGGAAATTCTTTACTATGAGGGTGGTGAGGCACTGGCACAGGTTGCCCAGAGAAGCTGTGGATGCCCCATCCCTGGAAGTGTCCAAGACCAGGCTGGATGGGGCTTTGAGCAACCTGGTCTGGTGGGAGGTGTCCCTGCCCATGGCAGCGGGTTGGAGCTAGATGATCTTTAAGGTCCTTTCCAACCCAAACCATTCTGTGGTTCTATAAAAAATGCAACAATAAATTCTCAGTGTCAATGTAAATATGGAGTTAAGGACCCTCTTTCTTTGTCAGTAACAGTTACTTTGGTTCAAAGGCGGGGAATGATTTCAGTGATGTTGTAAAACATCTCCATACTCAGTACCAGGTGTCATGTGGTGTTGCATCTAATGTTGTTTTATTTAGGAAAAAAAAAAAAAGGAGATTCAGGTCAGTCAAAAACTTTTGGGAATTCACTAGCTTGTTATAATCAGTAAAGAAATAACAGAAGGATCAGAAAATAAGTGATGTATGTTCTTTGCTGAAATATTAAATGGGTCAATGTGCATCTTTAATGATGATTTTTTTTTAAAAAAAAACATCAAATACTTCCAAAGAGCTAGAAAATAAAGTCAAACTTTTCTTTCTGTTGAAAGATAATTGGCGGACCAAGCTAAAAGGGTTCTTCTGTCCATTTCTTTCCCTTTTCCTCTGGACAAGTGGGAGAAATAGTTTGTCTTGTTGCCCCCATCACCAGGGAGAGCATGTAAGAAGTTTCCATTAAATTAAAACCTATCTCTCAAGGGGACTCAAGAGAACTGTTTTACTTGCAGTTTAGCCTTCAAGTGTCTAATCTGGTACTTTGTATGTATTACTTGTCAAAAACCAATGATTTTGTCTCTAACAAAATTTAATTTTAGGGAACGTCATACATTCTGAAGTTGACGCAAACTATCAACAACTTCTTTGAAAATTGATGTTTCCTCTCTTAACAACAATTACTCCTCCTGAACAAACTTAGAGTGATGTCATGCATGACTAATAACATGGTGATCATATTTGTTTTGTATGACTCTGTTCTGAGAAAAACAAGTAAAATACAGTTTCTTCTGCTATGTAGTAAAAATCACTGGGATATTATTAACAATTAAAAAATATCTAGTTTAGTTAATTTTATGTTATTCTTA
This sequence comes from Cygnus atratus, assembly GCF_013377495.2. Taxonomy (NCBI): domain Eukaryota; kingdom Metazoa; phylum Chordata; class Aves; order Anseriformes; family Anatidae; genus Cygnus; species Cygnus atratus. The sequence goes on from NC_066362.1 coordinate 165,376,660, forward strand.
TGGTTAAAGATACCAAGAAATAAGAATATGAGTGTATAGTTGCCTCAGATTTCAAGTGTGATAGTTTCAAATAATAAAAGTTGTTAGACATACACAGTGTAAGCTTTATAGTGTGGAAATTTCTGAATAGTAATAGATCTTCAGTAACTTTAAAAATCAGAAATAATGAAATAATATATGGCTTCATGGTTATGATATGTTTAATTTTATTTTTTTAATGTATTATAATGTGTTAGCCCTAATGTTGTAATTCTGAACTTTTGATATTATGGTTCTGAAAAATCTCTTCAGATTCTCCCCCTACATTTTCCCTTCTATTAAGTGGAAGTAGTCTGTATTACCTACACCTAACAGAGACTTCTGAAGAATAATCAGCTTTCAATAGTCAGTAAGTGCTTAGTATTGCCATAGGTTGAAGCCAAAACAGGTCAGCTCCAGGTCTCTATCTGAGCATTTGTCTGCTGTTCCACATATTGTGTCAGTAGGTTGTCCATCTCATAATCCATATCCTACCTTTTTTACCCCTTGACTGTAATTTTGATCATGTGTATTCTGAGTTCAAGAAGCGTTTGGACAACACTCTCAAACACGTGGTCTGATATTTGGGTGGTCCTGTGTGGAGCCAGGGGTTGGACTTGATGATCCTTGTGGGTCCCTTCCAAGTCAGGATATTCTGTGATTCTATGCTTATTTATTAAAGACTCAGAAAAGGTGCACTTACAGGGTTAGGTTTTTATTACTGGTCTTCTGTAGCAGGAAGTACTGTGACGTATCGGGTCAGTGAGTTGAATCCAAGTCCATTCCAGACGCATTAAAAACTAATTTTCCAAATCTACATATTTATAGTTTATATAAGAGCGCAATCACTTTTGGGGAATAAGTCAAAAACAGCCATTTCCATCTTTGTTTCCCAAAAACTGTGTTAAGGCAACATTACTAAGCATGACAGATTAGGCAATCTGCCTTTGGGGAATCTTAGGAATGTCTTTGCTAACTTTGTTCAGACCCTCAGTGGGCAATTACTGCAATATGCACTGCTTATCCTCATTTTTTGTGGACTGGTGTTACGGAGAGGCAGGATGTTTCACCAGTGGGTTTCGGGGATATCTGCTGACAGTGGAGGAATGATGTATCTTGGCAGCTTTGTGGCCAGTGCCAGCCACTGGCAAGGCATTCTGCTTTACTTGGCACACAGCCTTTTGTCCAGCCACACCAGGCTTGACCATCTCGTCCCCTCTGGGCTGGGTCATGCACGCTCATCCTTGCAGCGATCAAGCCCTGCAGCCTTGCCAGCCAGCCCCACCACCCGGGGAGATGGGCACCATTTCCTTCTCGCCATCATCTTCTTCAGTTGCCTCTGAGGTGACATTATGTGACCTAGTGGCTCATTTAGTATTTAACATTGTGGAATCCCTTAATTTACAGCTCACCTCTCATGATATGATCCCTTGGAGCTCTGGTCTCTTTGCTGTTCATATCCCAGCCTTTCCATCCAGAACTTGGTATCAGAGAGCTCTAGACCCAGTCTTTGCATTTTGTCTGTCTCTGTAGGGCCTTTTCCAGACAGTGCTGTTATTCCCCTTTCTTTCCGAGGAACATGCTGGAGTTTGCTAGTTTTAGTAAATCCTTACTTAATCATTTTTTTCCTGTCTGAAGTGAATCTTCTTTTTTTTTTTTTCTTTTTCTTTTTTCTCTCTTTTCTCTCCCCAAACTACTGTAAGGATTGCTTTCAGTCAGATCTGACTATAGTTAGTACTACTTGATGTACTTATTTTAGTAAGGAGAAGTGGGTTGAAATTGAGATGCAATCTCAGTTCAGAGGTTAGAAGAATAAAATCAGCAAAACCTCAGAATGAAGGACAGCAAAAAGAAAAAGGAGGTTCGTTTGGGAAAATGAATCCTTGTTGTGGAAATTAAGATAAACAGAGACGCAGGATGAGACAGAGAAAACCAGTTGCAGTGTATGGAAGACAAGTTACATGTGAGTTTGGGGCATGGCACCACCACTGCTCCTGATGTATTTTTCAAATAGCTGAAGAATTGTTGCCACCTCCTGTAGTTCGTGGGTGTCTTCCTGCTAGAGGGAACACGCGAGGAAGACTGACTACAGAGGAATAGCTAAAAAGAATTAGCTGCCCAGTCTTTTATGCCTTTTTCACATCAGCTGTACTTGCCTGGTGCACAGACCCCCGTTATGGTGTCTGGCACCACGTGCCCAAGGAGGAATGACTTGGATGTGTGAGATCCCTCTGGGACTGCTGAGCTCCAAGGCTGGTGGGGACATGACTGAGCGTCACCTGGAACTGTTCATCAGCTTGCAGATAGCTAACTAATTCAGGGATTATTTGTCATAGTCCTCATATTGCTACTACATCTATGAATATTCCGGGGCCAAATCTTTGCATAAAAATTTTAACTTCAGGAAATTACTGACTGCAAGTTATTCTTCAGGCTGTCATTTCTCAGAGCAAGTCAGTTTGCTTGCAAGCATTGAATACTTCTATGTTAGATAGAAATAAATGTTAAAATATAGTTTGAATATTTTCACCTAGAAATGTAAATGCTGCTGAGCACTTTTTTTCAAAAATGACTTTCACTAAGCCTTGCTAGTTTGTTGGACCTCTCTAGCAGCAAATCTGTTTGGGAGGTACTTGCAAAAAGTTCCTGATGTATTCAGTTTCATGCTAGATAACTAGTTTATACTGACAAACCAAATTCATTAAAAATTCCCAGTGTATGTTTAGTACATTATTTTCTTATTACTTTACAACACAAGCATCAAGGAATCAAATTTATTAACTCAATTAATCTCATTTAACTCATGGTACTATTCAATGATAAATTTAGATAAACTAAATGGAAAGATTCTGATTTAAAGGGGGATTAGGGAAAATAAAGAACTAACGGAAATTAAAAAGAAGAATTACTCCAAAAACCTGAGAGAAAAATTTATGAGTACTGTTAAGTGGATATGTAAAATTTTGATTGTTTGGGATTTTATAAACTGTTTTTTTAATGTGAAGAATGATTATGAATTAGGGGGAATAAGGTACTTTAAACAGTGTTTTACCTCCCCCTTAACCATTATTTAGGGATCTCCTATTTTTTCAGAAATTATTCTCAAATCAAAAGTGTATTAGTACAAGGAATACAAATACATTATCAGTATTCTTTATATGCTTGAAGCAAGTAATATCACAGGTGACATTACACTGCTGTTGTTGAACATGTTTGTTAGGCTCTTGGTTCTCTTGAAGTATTGTGTCATAGCAATAGGCATAAATTAGTTTGAACGGATTCTTCATTTGATAGAGGATTCTAGTAACACTGCTCAAGTATAAATAACACATCTATGCTCAATGTCTAGTTTTCTGAATGTGTTAATGATTTAGGGATTGAGGGGGTAGGGTTTCTTGGTTTTTGTTTTTTTTTCTTTTATGAAGCGTTGTGGCAGGGCTCTCAAGAGTTTGAAGTACTGTGAATTTGGCATCATGTTCAAGAAATGTATTATTTTTACATTTAACTTATTAGATTGTACAGGGGCTGATGAGTTTATAGGGGTATAGGAGGTGGTAATCACTGGTTCTCCTTAGGTGCCATGGGAGATACACTTTGGTAAATATGTACGTTTTGGGATGGGAGAGTTAAATACCAAGTAACCTTAATGGTTATTCTGTCTTCGGAAATGCATTATTTAAAAATAAGTCATTTCATTTCACACTAAGTGTATTTGTGTTCACTGTTAAACATGTTTAAAAATTAATGCTGTTTGTATAGGGATCTCTCTTCGGTTTTAAGCACATGCCCTTGCTCCTAGTTTGAGCTGTTACAAAAGGTTTGAACCTGTGGTACTTTTTTTATTATTGCAGTAGTAGTGGAATACCTCCATACGGAGTGCAGCAGTGCCTTAGTGTGACTGTTCAGGAAGAAGTTAATAGAGTGTTTTACAGCTTTGGAGCTTGAATTTTTGCTTGTCTATTTATGAATGGTTGGTTTGAATTTGGTCTCCCCAGCTCACAGTAATGCTGTTTTATTTGGGGTCTTTTTCTGTAGGTTCTGCACATCGAGCAACACTCTGCAGGCAAAGGTCACCTGTACCTCACCATGTGTGCTGAGTTTATTTTGCCTCTTCAGAATCACAAAGAGAATAGAAATTCTATTTTAGGCATTAAGAGTTGGAAATATCCACTTTGAAATCAAACATCCAAGTATTATGCTGAGATAATGATCCATTAAGTGAATCATGAGTACCTTAAAGTGGGGATCATTCAGTCTCTCCAGTTGAATCCGTTCCAATTTGTTTAATCGAGTTTTCATTGAACCCCTTTTTATTTTAACCAACCCTGGACTCAGCCCTCTGTCTCTCACAGTGCCGACTGGCACTTTTAAGAAAAGTTTAAATGGGAGTTGTAATAGAGTCAGACTCACCCTAACTTGGGAGTGCAATCTCTTGGGATGGATCTTTTTTTTGCTTCGAACACAAACTTCACCTTGACCTTGACCAGTCATTTCTTGAAAACTTATTCTAAACCACTTTTTAATTTAAGTTTCCAGTAAAAAGCGGAAAGATCCAGCTGTCTTGCATTTTGCTGTCTTCTTCAGTGTGACCTCCTGCATTTGTCTAATGTATCCAGACTGAGCAGTTTTGTTAGCATGGGAAGGCTTGGAGCAGCAGCCTCCATCAAAAGGGCACTATCCTGGTACAGCCTCATGTACAAATTGATAATGGTGATAGCTACATCTCCGAGTGAGCATAGTTGAGTCTCAGATGTGTCTTCCACGGGGTAGCAGGGTATTTCAAATACAGGTTGTTTAGTTATTTTTTTTCCCCCAGGTTGCCATATTTCTCCCTTTTTTAGAATGTTTTGCTTGCTTTGGTTGAAGTGGAGCTTTTCAGGCGGAAGCGTGTGAGTATTGTGAATGTAATTTCTCATGACGGGAAGGGGTTTTCAAAAACATCTCTTCCCGTAATTTTAAAGAGAGTTTACTCCTGGATTAGTAATACAAAACAAAACAAAACAAAAGACCCTGAGTAAAGGATTGGGCACCTTTTGAAGTGCCCAAGCTGCTACTTACTCAAGCTAGCTGTGTGTCAGCCTTTCATACTCTGCAAGTGCCTAGTTGGGGCACAACAGGGCAAAAACTCATATAGGAAGACAGGCTTTGTGACAATCGCTGCAGAACCACAAGGTCAGGGAGATGAGTTTTCTACCCTTATCTGAAGGAGAGATTAGGAAAATATTCCATTTTTAATTATAAAAAAACAAGTATCATACTAAAAAAGAGCACGCTGTTTCATACACCCAGTCCACCTGCATGCCTGCTTCATGCCTTTAGCCTTGCAAACACATCTGTGTGCTATGCAGAAGCAAAATTACTTCTGCTAGAGCAAGTGGGTTTTGTTATTTCAAACCTAGCATGAGTTTCTGTTAACGTGAAATGTTAAAATCTGTGACCTGCAGAATATTCCTAGTAATTTGGGTTTCACCCTCCAAGCATGACAGCCGGAGCTGAAAGCTGTTTTAGCTGGGCACGGTTCTGCACTGCCAGCCCAGCAGACCGTGTACCTGCACTGCTCAGCCTACTCCCTTTGGTGCAGCCGTGGCGACGACATGCCTAAGATAGTGGCAAGCTTTTCAGAAATGAAAAATATGTATGATGTTCTCATCACACCCTCCTTTAGCTCTGACAAAACAAAATTGTCCTGCCTCAAATCGCTGCTGCCAGAGCAGAATGAGGTGTGGCAGCATGATGACAACTAAACAGTATTTTTTTTGTGATGTTTGAAGAGTTAAATGGTTAGCAATTTATTTTTTCACTTCCTGTCCTCAAAGCCAGCTTATTTTATAAATGCTAAATTTAGTCTGTTCGGTTTCCGTCATCAAGGACAGCTTTTTTGGTACGCTTTCTTACAAATTGTCTGACCTTGAGGGAATGCTGCCAGAAAGGAAGAGCAGTTTAAAAGCAGACAGCTGATTGTTGGGGGTTGTAAACTCTGCCGTGCAGAGCGATAAAAGTCCACAAAAGCACGAAGACTCCCTGAAGCTTAGTACCCTCTGAAGTTCACGAGTGTAAGGTGCCAGGATGAGTTGCTAAAAACAAAAAAGGTTTGTGGGTTTTCACTGATTTTAACCTCTGCTGTGCGGGAAGGATGAGCTCTTCATGGCTTGGTTATAGATGGGAGACATCGCTGACGTTGCGAGCAGATTGCCAGGAGTGGAAAGAGGCTGCTGCAAAATTAAGCCTACCAGAAGTTAAAAGGAGGTAGCGTTCAGAAGATTGGGAAGAAGGTGAAGTATAACTGTGCAGGAAAGGATGTCCATCCAGCAGATAATTCAGTATCAGCCATAACTGTACCATGCTTCTCTCGAGATGTTGTGTCTGGTTGTGCAGCGGGCTGGTTGTTTTTCCATGAGAGATGGGGAAACAGGCAGTAAGGAATGCTTTTTTACACAGCCAACAAATGCTTTGTGAGTAGGGAGATGACGTGTTACGTGCCTGGCAGCATTCATTAGCAGCAAGCTAATGAAATGGAGCACTGCAGAGGGTACTGGTGCACAGCTTTAAAGGGCAGGCACAAAAAGCACCAGCCAAGAACAGTGACTAGAAGAGGCTACAGCATTGTTCGGCAGCCTTTTTCTAGTATGGAGCTGTGCTAATCTGTCTTTGGGTTCTGTTTCAGCCCGGGTTTCAGGTGATGGTTAGCAGCCCCATTCTGCAGGTGTAAGGATGCAGCGGCCGTGTTGCTGGGAGAAGCATCGCCAGGTTTGCCTCTGAGTCCCAGCTGTGGCAGGGGCTGAAGCTGTTCCCCTCCCTCACACCAGAGGGAAGGAAGAGTGAGACAGGAGAAGCCGCATGGAGCCACGTGTCCCCGTGTCGTACCACTGTGGGCTGGGCTGGTGTCCAGGGCAGTCCACGGGGTTACAGGGACCTCAGGCTGAACCCTTTCTGACCCACCAAATGCTCTGGAGGCTGCCAAACCCTCAGCAACAGAGTTCAGACCCCTAAAACCAGAACAAAGTTTGGAAAAAACAACACAGGCATTTCTGGGAGACGACTGGGGAAAATATGTTTCTGACCCCCACATCAGTGTCAGACAAGCCCACAGCACCAGAAGAAGCCCAGATCAGTAGATAAGAGTAGAAAGGCAGTACAGAGGGGACAAACTGTAACACTCTTGTTTTTAATCCAGTTGACTTTATGAGCTGAAAAAATGGCTGAGGGTATACCTCTGAATATGCTAGCAGTAGTGTTGTGAGCCTCTGAATTAGAAAAGATGTGGTTCCATTAAATAAAACCAACGGCCGTACTCACTGTCTAAGGAAATGAGCAGTTAAATCTCAGTTAATAATGTTCATAGAAGATGCTAAAAAGTAAAGTGCTGAATATTCAGCTATCCCTTTTGGCTTAGTCTTCACTTTTAGTCATGTAGTTCCTAATGCTGGAATAGTCATTGTCATTGGAAAAAGTCTTGTTTTGTTATGCCGTGCATATCCAGTAAATAACGATAATTTAATATTCAGAGTTTTGATTCAGATACAATTTAAATAGAGCTTTGGCAGCTTAGGTTAAAATTGAGATCTTGGCGAAACGCCTGCACCACGTGTGGGTCACTGCTAAGGAGCGAGTTGTTGGAGTAGATGCCTCTGTTGACCACCACCAGTACGAAACAAAATTAATTTGTTTACAATTTTTGTCTTAAGTATAAGGATGTACAAGCAGTTAATGGTATCCTGCTGGCTTTTGTAATGTTGACTGAAATGAGAGAGAGCCTGAATTTACGAAAGCAACAACATTCTTAATCTGAGCGTCGAGGTGCTCAAGCGAGTCCAGAGAAGGGCAATGAAGCTGGTGAGGGGTCTGGAGAGCAAGTCTTAGGAGGAGCGGCTGAGGGAGCTGGGATTGTTCAGCCTGGAGAAAAGGAGGCTCAGGGGCGACCTTATCGCACTCTAAAGGTACCCTAAAGGAGGCTGTAGCGAGGTGGGGGTTGGTCTGTTCTCCCACGTGCCTGGTGACAGGACAAGGGGCAATGGGCTAAAGTTGCACCAGGGGAGGTTTAGGCTGGATATTAGGAAGAACTTCTTTACGGAAAGGGTTGTTAGGCATTGGTATGGGCTGCCCAGGAAAGTGGTTGAGTCACCATCCCTGGAGGTCTTTAAGAGACATTTAGATGTTGAGCTTAGTGATATGGTTTAGTGGAGGCCTTGAAAAGTGACCTGTTCTTTACTCTGTGTCCTTTACACTATCTTTATAAGGGGATTTTTGCTTTTGTTACTTGTGTTACAGGAGAACAGCAAGGTCTAGCGACCAGATGAATTGGGGTCCCTTTGTTTTAAGGTGATTTGTATATGAATAGAGCAGGAGACTCGCTGTTCCAAAGATGTTCTTGCTTTCAAATGGGGGGAAATGTCAGGTCCAAAAACATATCTAAATCAGTCGAATGGATGGAATCTACCAAACTTCTCGTCTTTCAGCATGCTGGGGATAATACCCACTTAGGCTGTTGTTCTTACAATTTTTAATGTTAGTGTTTCTATTTTCCTTTTGCAATAGAACTCCATTCTGTCATGAGATTTGGCTCTGACTCAAAACCAAGAGGATTCTCAATGAAAATATTTAACATAGTTAATTATAAAAATCCCAAAGCAAATTCATAGCTTGCTTGATTGTAAGCCTACTTAGAGTAAACTAACTAAAATGTTTGTGGCTTTAAATGTTTCTGACAATATGTTGATTTTTTCATAGATACTATTATCTTGACAATGAGAGAATGCATTTAGAGCTGTTTAGGTACCACAGAAAGATGACTTGTTAGATCTACGTATGGAGAATTGTTTTGGGTCAAGGTTTGAAGTAGCTTGGCAAATGTTTTTTGTCTAGGTTGGGTTCTGTACTACAGTAGGTAGTGAAGCATGTGTGCCTGTGGCACTGAGCCCACAGAGCATCACTGCTGCAGTGCAGTGCCATGGAAGTATTTAGCTGAGTAGCTGAGAGCTGTGCTTTGTCTTACTACCAGGTTATCGATGGGCACTTCCTTCCTTGCTCTTCCTATTGAAAATTGCTTGAAAAACATTTTTTAGGAGTAGTTATTAATGATGTGCTGTCAAAAAGGAAAGATATATCAAATAGGCTTCTCCAGGGATCTATCTTTGCCCTAGTATTATTATTCAAAAATTCTATTAACCACTTTGATGATAGAAATAAGGAATAAAACTATAAAAATAGCAGATTACACCAGTCTAGAATAAATTTAGACCAACCAGCTTTGAAAGAGTTGGCCTTAAGCATCATGCTATTTTTCCAATTCAGGAAAATCGTTCTTAATTAGTATGTAAAACAAATAAAAAACATAAAATGTAGCATTGATGAAGGATATCTAACGTGCTAATTCAGAATAAGGAATTGTTGCAGCCATTGTTACCTTTAACAGGTAAGCATACAAGCGTGGGGCTGTCTGCTGACCTGCAAGTTCATTATCTGTAACACTAGAGAACTCAGAAAGTCAAACACTGAACCGAAGTGCTGCATTTAGTGTAAGGCACAACCTTCTGAAAAGAGGTGTAGACAAAATTAAAAATTGCTGCAGAGAGCAAACAAGTGCTAAGGCTTGTTCTTTTAAAGGTCACTTATGGCAGAAAGATGAAGCAATGTCTGCTTAGACTAGAAGAAGGTAGACAAGCAGGGGGACATTACAATCTTCAAACATTTGGAAAGTTGCTTGAAAAACGTTGGTGACCATATCCATTGGGGATGACACAAGAGAGTAGAGGTGCATCTTAAGGAGGAAATATCCTGTCAATATAAATAGTGGCTACTCGTGGAGGTTTAAAAATTCTTACAGCCAAAATGTTTGAGAATACTTCAAAGAAACAGGGTGATGTCAAACAGTTAATCCTGATGCCTTATAAGAAATGGGAATAGAAGATTTTCTTCATAATCTGTTCAAATTAAACAAGTGTGTGCTTTGTATCATGATTTGTCCTTTAAATTACAAGCTGATGCAAGAAAGAGGAACAAATCCTGTGGTTTTCTTGTCTGATATGTGTGTGTTAGCAATTGTGTGTTTACATCACCTTTAGCCACATATGTAACTAAAAATATGTCCTTTTGTCCTTCCCCAACAGTCTCCAAACGTCCACAACTACCCAGATATGGAAGCTGTACCCTTGTTACTAAACAACATGAAGGCAGATCCCCCAGAGGATTCATTATCTACAGACCATTTCCAAACACAGACTGAACCAGTGGACTTATCAATAAACAAAGCCAGATCGTCCCCTACAGCAGCCTCGTCTTCACCAGTTTCCATGACAGCATCAGCCTCCTCCCCTTCTTCTACTTCTACTTCTTCTTCTTCTTCTAGTCGACCAGCTTCATCGCCCACGGTAATAACGTCGGTATCCTCAGCAGCATCTGTCCCATCAGTATTAACTCCAGGTCCTCTTGTGGCCTCTGCATCTGGTGTTGGAGGCCAGCAGTTTTTGCACATTATCCATCCAGTTCCACCTTCAAGCCCCATGAACTTGCAGTCCAACAAAATGAGTCATGTGCACCGTATACCCGTGGTGGTACAGTCAGTACCTGTTGTCTATACAGCTGTAAGATCACCTGGGAATATGAACAACACTATAGTAGTACCACTGTTGGAGGATGGGAGAAGCCATGTCAAAGGTAAGGTGGAACTGGTTCTGTGCATCTGTGGCATCTATAAAACACTTCTTGTAGGAGGAAAACCTAACAACCTTATAAAGCTGTTAGTTTGCAAAGTTGCTATGTCATTTGCTGGAGGGACATGAAACTTTCATTAGTGATGGGGAACCTCTAAAAGTCTTATCATAGGTGCTCTTTAAAATAAATACAAAAAACGGTTGAAGTCAGCAGTGGTGATAAGTGTTCAGACAACTCATGTCAAGTATTGTCCTGAGAGAAATCGATCCTCCCTACAAACTGAAGAAATAGGACAACGGAATAATGACAATATACAAAACATCATAGACAGACATGGAAAACTCACCAGGTGATACAGATCTCAAAAAAAAAAAAAAAAAAAAAAAAGATTTGGCAGGGAAAGGAGAGTCAGAGAAGTTGTTTCCATGCAAAGAGAAAACACTTGTTGTGCTCTAGGAACACAAGAAGGAAAGGCTTTTGGAACAAAGAGTGGTACCAGCTGCAGAGAAGTAGGTTTTATTAGGCTTAAGGAGTGGCAGTGCAATATTTTGAATTAGGTTGCCTCTTCCAGATTAAACAGCAAAAGGGAAGGAAACCACACAGAGTGTATATGTTGGGAATGATTTTTGCAGACCCAGGACATAAGAGGCTTGTGGAGGTGTGAAGGGAGGAGGAAAGCACATGCCAGGACAGATACACTCTTGGAGAGGAGTCCAAAGAACACAAAAAGGGGAGCTGGAGAGCAAGAAAAAATGAGAAAGTAGCAGTTACCAAGGCAGCAAAAAATTGTTAGAGATGGTGACATGATGGGTGGGGGAAGAAAAGGGAAAACAGATGTGCTCAGATGCTTTCTAAAGCATAACTCTGTAAAGAAGACATTAGTGTTAGGGATGGGAACATGATGTAGGGAATGAGGGAGACTCATTTCAAGGTTCATTGTGTATGGGTGAATAAAATATGGCCAATTCTCCTCTGAAATGAGGTAGAATGGGAGGGTACTGACAGATAACCTTACTTTAGGGCTTATGAGGCTATGGGGCATTTAGTAATACATCTCATAACATCTCTTGGGTACCTAATTGCATAATGAACAAATCTCTACAACTGAAAGACCTTTCTTCTTCAATGCTCCTGTCTATTTTTGGTATACTGATGACTGCGTATTACTGTATATACAACAGTGATGGATCATTCTGTTGTTTAGTAATGTCTTGTTGTCCATCAGTCTTTGGTTCTCCTCCTATTCCCTCAGTTCTCAAGTATGGGATGTGTCCTCTTGACACACACAGACCATAGGAAACAAGCACACAGCAGATCTGTATTTTGTTTTAAGTCTCAAAATCGCAGCTTAAGAAATTTTAGTACACTTCATACAATGATGTAGTTTTAGGACCTTGTGGCATTTTGTCAAGAAGTGATAAATGAAAGCAGAACGTTTCACTGTATTATCTGAAAAAAAAAAAGTTAAATTTTAGTCTGTATTTTGGTTTTGGAGCTTTGAGCAGCACCTGACCTTGAGCTCATCCGGAATTTCTCCCATTTGTTTTCTTTCCAAAGGTGCTAGTTGGCTCTGGTAATAGTCTCCTCCATGTGAAGGACCTCCTGATCTTGTAAAACTGGAAATTCACTACCCTGGCTTCGTCAACCAAATTCCAGAATTTAATGTGCTATAGGGATTTCAGCCCACAAGCTCTAGGCCTCCTGAGCTGCCCTGACAATCTCTCCTTTGTATGATTATTGGCAGAGATCATTAACTGGCCCTGCAGCACCTATTAATGTATAGCTAAAGAAAAAGAAGGGATTAAGCTTTCTTTTATTTTTATTTTTTTCTCATCAGTTTTACTCATTTTGCTATCACTAATTCTTTTTATATAAATGTTCAGGTTAATTTGAAAAAATACAGTAGAAGAATAATGGGCAGCAATCTACTCTAGGTAGTCATCTTTTGTCATCTTTTGTTGGAGTGTGCTTTTCTTTCTTTCTTTTTAATGTAAAACAGTATAAATATAACAGTGATGTTGCATAGATTAACTGAGTAAACAAATTTCATGTATGCACAGACTAACTTCCATTCAGTAGTCAGCTTTTGTGCTGGAAACAAGAAATAAATATGCTCAGATGCTAACAGATCATCTTGGATGAATTGAATTGGTAGCTAATCCTCTACCATCCGATGGGGAAATGCGGATTTAGAAACATGTGAAGTCACTACTTTCAATTTTCACATGAACTTTGATCATTTTCAGAACCAAAAAAATGCACACACTGAAACAAAGTTGATCCACAGATAGAGAACATTTGTCCCGTAATCCCTGTATTGTTGCTGCTTTGGGTCTAAATCAGAGATTGTTGATGATACAGAGTTGTGATTGGGAAGCACCTGAAGTTGTATTTTACATTAGCCTATATCTAAGCTGTTTTCACCTGAATGAGACTTCCCTGAGCAGATAGCATTTTTCAATGCTAAAATTAGCCACAGTTAGACCAGACCAAAGTTCAGATTTCTCCTATTTTTTCTAGTCGCAGGTATTTAGGGAAAAATTGCAAGAAATGGCATATATAGATAAATATTTTTCATTGTTATTCCCTCCCAGCTCCCAGTTTTACTTTTCTTGTGCTGAATTTTGCTTTTCCTCACAGGTTTGACTAGGACCTTTTCATTTTTAGTTTTATTGCATAAACTTCCCAAGCTACCACCTTCCTTTTAATCCAGCCTCCAGATGTTTTGCTTGGATGTCTTTCTGCTTCCCCTAATCCTTCATAGGAACCATAAAGTCCATCTTCCTCCCCAACAAAACTGTCCTTCCAACAGCTGCTTTCTAGAGAGTTGAAGCAAAAACATCTTTCTTCATGTTCTGTTTGAATTCTCTCTTCCGTTCAGCACAAGAAATCTGTCTCCTCCTCTATCTTCCTCTCTTTTTACCTCCTCATTTTTTTCTACTTTACTGGCCCTTCCTGACTATTCTTTAAGCATTAGTTTCAGCAGCTCTGCTTCATCTCTCCCTCCTTATCTGTTAATATTTCTATCCCATACTGTCATCTTTTCTATTGCTGTGCTTCCTTTTCCATGGAATCATTCATCATGGTGCTCTCAGTCACAGTCCAGTCCTTCAGGAGAGTCTCAGATCTACTTTTCTCCCTCCAAATGTGCTTATCATTTCTGCTCTCTGTCCTGCCTCCTCTCTCATGTTTTTCACGCACAAGGTTTCCTGTTAAATCAAACCTTTTCTGCAGCATTGAAAACCAGATGGGTTTGCAGAGTTTTCTCCTGTATACATGAGCTGCTAGTAGCATACAATCACAGAAAGCTCATCTAGTTCCAACCCCCTGCCATGGGAAGGGACACCACCCACCAGACCAAGTTGCTCAAAGCCCCATCCAGCCTGGCCTTGAACACCTCCAGGGATGGGGCATTCACAGCGTCTTTGAGAAACCTGTTCCAGTGTCTCACCACTCTTAGAGTGAGGGATTTCTTCCTTATATTTCTTGTATGTCTGCTTTCTTTTAGTTTAAAACCATTATCCCTTATCCCCTATCTTTCCTTTAGGCTCCCTTTAAATAAGACTTCACTGAGGTCTCCCCAGAGCCTTCTCTTCTCCTGGCTGAACAACCCCGGCTTTCTCAGCCTCTCTTCACAGGAGAGATTCTCCAGCCCTCTGAGCATCCTCTGGACCTGCTCTAATAGGTCCATGTCTTTCTTGTGCTGGGGACCCTAGAGCTGAAAACAGTGCTCCATCTGGGATCTCACGAGAGCAGAGCAGAGGGGGAAGATCACCTCCCTTGTCCTGGGGGCCACGCTGCTTTTGATGCAGCTCAGGATAGGGTTGGCTTTCTGGGCTGCAAGTACACATTGACAGCTCATGTTGAATTTTTCATCCACCAACACCCCCAAGTTCTGCGCAGGGCTGCTCTCAATCCATTCGTCACCCAGCCTGTACATTTGGGATTGCCCCTGCACATGGGTTGGACCTTGTATTTGTCCTTGTTGAACTTCATGGGTTCCATTTGGGCCCACTTTTGAAGCCTGTCGAGGTCCATGTATGGCGTCCCCTCCCTATAAAGTGTCAACTGCACAACTCAGCTTGATGTCATCTGAAAACTTGTTGAGGAGCACTCAGTCCCATTGTCAGAGAATCACAGAATCATTAAGGTTGGAAAAGACCTCTAAGATCATCTGGTCCAACCATCCCCCTACCACCAATGTCAACCACTAAACCATGTCCCTAAGCACCACGTCCAACCTTTCCTTGAACACCTCCATGGACGGTGACATGTCTATGTCACCAATGAAGATATTAAACAGTAAGGGTCCCCTGAGGGACACCCCTCTTCTCTGGTCTCCACCTGGACATTGAGGCTTTGAGTGCTACCCTTTGGATATGGACATCTAGCCAATTGCTTATCCACCAAACAGTCCATCCCTCAAATCCATTTTCTCTCCAACTTACAGAAAAGAATGCTGTGTGGGAACATATAAAGGGTTTTTCACAAGTCCAGGTAGATGATGGCAGTTGCTCTTCCCATGTCCCTGGTCACTTCCCTGTCTTCCATACGCCTTAATACGGTTTCTAAGAGCATCTGCTCCATAACTTGACCAGGCACAGAGGTGAGCATCCCATCAGGTCCTGCGTCACACACTGCATTCCCTAGGTATCATGGTACAAAAACACCCTTCAGTCAGACTGGGTCTTGTTGCAGGATAAGAACCTCTCAGTTCACCTAGTTTAAACCAAAATCAAGATTGGTGCATTTTAGGAACTTATTAAAAACACATAATTAGAAGGTAATCAGAAGACTATACATTCGGGATCAGTGTTGGTAATACAACACTGGGCATTTGCAAAGTCTTACTAAATACCTACACATTTTTGACAGCTTTCTGTAATCCCAAAACACTCTAATCTCAGATGTGCAGACACACATGCAGTTACATGCACACTTCCCTACCATCTGTGGTGCAAAGATCACTTTCTTCAGTGGTCACCATTGTTCTCTGGTCATCCAAAACCTTGAAGAGTGTTTGAAGATTTTTTGTGCATGATGATCACCAGGCATTATTATATATTTAAGTATTCCAGCACATTAAAATACCATGAAAAACTCTTTCCTCGCCTTTTTCCCCCTGTTCAGCAATAGTGTGTGTTGCTCAAAGGTGCAATTAGAGGCACAGCAGGTAGCAACAACTATGGATAAGGTTGCCAGAGAGTTCCCATTAAAACCCTGTCTTCGGTTGCTCGAAGTTTGTCTATATGTTAACCATTTAGGCTAACATTTTACATGCTGAATTTCTGCCTCAGGCTGTTTCTTTTTTCTTTTTTTTTCTTTTATTACTTTGAGAAAAGTTTCAAGAAAAACTATTCCGCTCTTCCTGAAATCGAGAGTAGAGAAAAAATGTAGCATTTTCCATGCTGAAAAATTTATTCCAGCTTTTTTGGTGCAAAACTCTAGAACCTCTGTGGCATTGTGCCATGAGCCTTGGGTTTAGTTTGGACAGTTGTCCATTTTTTGGTATTCATAAGCACTTGCAGAAAACCAGCCAAGTTTGGAGGTCTGAAAAAAAATAAAAATCCCCTTAAGGGGTAAAAAACACAAGAAAGAGTGGCTGGGGAAAGGCAAGGAGAAGCTTTGCTGGGATTTTGAAATAAAAGAGATCCAGGCAGAATTTGTACTGTGGAAGGGAACAAGGAGAGGCTCTGATAGAGAGGAGCAAAACGGCCCGGCATGGTAGCAACACATTCCCCTACAGACTCTGGTCCAATTAGCCTGAGTCTTTCCACTGCTTTTCTCTCAGATGATATCCACAAATACTACTGGCAAATCATGTCCCTCTAGCGGCAGATTTTGTCAAAGATAATATCCCTAAAAATTGTTCTCCATACTTCATAGAGTTGCTCCATTCGCCGAAGGGCGTTCCAGAAGCTCCCCCTGGTGATGGTGCACCAAAGACCTGCACAACTTTGGTATTTCTGTTTTTTAAGGTTCAGGTGTTTTTTCACTCTTACAGGTTTTAAAGTTTTCAGAAGATGCAGCAAGTTGCAAAATCCAGCATTCAAAACATTACAAACTTAAATTTGCCACCTGAACTTCAGCTTCTCATGTATGTAAGCCCCCATAAAGACACCGGCACAGACTGTTTGTATGTTACTACATCTGTGTATAGACCTAGGAGAAATAACAGGATTTCATCTTTTCACAGCTTACACATGCCATATTCCTAAATGTTGATAGACTCATAAGTAGTAAACGCAGTACCTGTTGCTACAGATTTTGCTGTGACTTAAAACAGGTGATAGTACTAGATTATGTTATCCACCACCCATTTTTTTAAAGTACACTGTACTATATCTATATACACATACACGCTATATTTCCACCAACTATAAAGTTTATCCCACAAATGTTAATGCAATTTGTAATACAAAGTTACAAATCTAAGAACCATTCCGTATGTTTAAAGGTCAGATTGTATGGTCTGCTTGTATAATTTATGCTATGGAAGAGACTCTTAATTAAAACCAGTAATGTTGCCTTTTTCATTTCATGGGAAGCGATTATCCTTTCTGTATTTCAGTAGATTTTGGATCTGAGTTGCACCAGGGTGGAGAGTTTCTAGATTAGCTGTAATTTTTTGTTGTTGGACACACATCTTCCTAGGCGGTACATACTCCAACCTGTCTGCCTCCACCTTCCTACCCCTCAAAATGTTTGCTATGTGAATCTCAATCCCTCTGTTACCGCAGTGTCTGGAAGAAATATTAGTGGTTCTTGGAAAGGAGAAGCAGGTTGGCAATGGCTAGCCAGGGAGAGAAGCAGGCTTGTGTTCGGGGAGGAACCCCTGTCACTGGAGATAGCGCATATATTTAAGAACTGGAGTAAACAGTAATTCTTACCAGAATGGAGAGCTAAAATACAGGTTGCAAGATTTACTTTGCTGCTTAGAATTGAGAAGGAGGTTGTTTCAGACAAAGTAGCTTGTGTTGGCAGTCTTCTACTTAAATCTCCAGAAAAGTCAGATCTCGTGACTCACTAGTGACACGTGTAGATTTTTTCGCCACAGAAGCACGCACGCTTCAAATATTTATCAGCAATGGATTTAGCATCATATATATTTCTTGTTAGCAGCCGGTTTGGAAGGGAAACGAGGTAGATATGCATTCCAGCTTTGTTTGTGAAGCCAAGCATAAGGAGGATTAAGAAGGCCATTTCGACATGTCCTGAGTCCCTACACCTATTGGAAGCTCTTAATTCCTTGTCTTCAGCGCCAAGAATGCCTCTGGTCCTTCAGTTCTGTACTCTCGTCAGCCTTGAGCTTTGATCTAGTTCCTTTTAACCCACAAATTTGGATGCAGCTGAAACACATGCATAAAACTTCTTGTTTACTTTATCCCTGCCTTGGGTTTTATTGTGAGTTGGACCAACCTACTGGAAACTTTCTGGTGTCTTATATATCTCTGGACTGTTGAAATGTGTTAGTTGCAATCTGCTACTATTTTTGTAGTGGCTTTGCAGTATTTTATTTAATATTAAATATAATCTGTCATTGTTTTCCCTGTTTACTTTTGGTGATACAGTATTTCTGTATTTTATGCTGAGCGTGGTTTAAATCTCAGTAGTCTCAGTAGTTCGGTTTTTGCACAGATGAGATCCCACAACATTCCAGTAGCTGGGAAGGAACAAAATCCTTTGTCTAAAAAAGAAATGGTGTTGTATGTTTCTGTATACAAACCAGCGACAGAGATGCTTACATATGTGCACGTATTCCATCCATGCAATTGCTCTCACCTTTACATTTCTACACATAGCTACTCTTCTACAGGTTTCGTGCGAATTAATGTGATTGGTGAAATGATTTTAAATATTGCCTTTGATGGGATCCTAGCAATTAATATTCTCTGGTAGATTAGTTACACTGTGTTTGGTGCCAATTCCCATTCTTTGTGAACCATAGCTATGCTGGGTGCAGTTAACTGCTGTAGCCATATAGTCCCATAAAATCTCAATAAAATCTGAAAACTGTGGCGTATGGGTAATCTTGCCATAAATTGTAATAAAAATTACCCCTGTAGACTCGATATTCTGACCATTAAGTTCATGGATACTGCTGCTTTGTACATAAAGTTTTATGAAATAAATCGACCAATTCTGCTGCCCCTACCAGACACCGAGCTGTTTTGATTGAAAATCTGATAGGTGCGCCCAGAGCATTTTTCAGCGCACAAAGTGCTTATAATGAACTTTAAATAGGAAGAAAAATACCCTACGTGTGCTTTGTATAGTACGTACCAGGTTATGAGGAGAAAATCGTGGATGCCGTCATTCCCACAATGAGTGCATTTGCTAGGTCTCTAGAGCCAGGATTTGGTTTCCTGAGACACCTGTCTGAAACATGCTAGGTAAACCTGAGCATACCACTTAATCTCCGAGGACTTTGTTTCAAACATCTCGTGTACATCTATGTCTGAAAGTGTTGTTTCCATCATTCAAAACACATTGCAGCCTCTGTGATGTTCTCCTTCAGTTTTTTCCTGCTGGAGGACTTGGCGTGGGGCTCCTGTTCTCTGGAAACCTGCCAAGAAGGAGGATCTTCAGAAAAGGTTGGGGCTTGCTGGCTGCAGAGTTACACAGGCAGTTATTTCAGGTACTGAACTGTGCCACACACCAAACACAGAGAGCAAAGTTATGTTTGAGAGACTGTGGTATTCATAACTGTTGGCAGATCGCTGATTTTAATGATGATTACTGTGTCCCTCTGTGAATTCCTCCTCTTCCAATCGAGCCAGTTTGGCCAGGGATCATTTTGTTCAGCATTGCTGCTGGGGACTGAGATGTCACCTTGGCATTAGTGGTGGAAGGGGACAGAGAGTGGGAGTGAGTTAGTGGGAGCAGGGCTGCTGCCGTTGTCCCATCTTCAGGCACTTCTGAGATGCCCCAGAAACTTTTCCTCCTTTCTGAGGAAACTAAGGCATGACCGAGTCACCTGCCGAAGGCTCCTCTCCTCCTCTCCCCAGCAAAGAGTGGAGGTGTAATTTTCTCAACTGTATTTTCCAGTGCCATCCTTCTGGGAGTTTGGCAGCAAATGGCACCTTGCTGCCTCCCTCTGCACACACACACGTAGTAATTAGGTTCTTGAAAATGTAAATTTGGGGGCATGGGGTAATATTTGGTTTTTCATTCTTAATGGAGGTTAGTGCAGAGTGACTGCCACTTAAAACTAGATAGGATCTTCTTTTAGCTGCCGTATGCCATCTTGCACTGGAAGCAATGGGAGAGGAAAAGTTTTGAAGTTTCAAAGAAAATAGCAAGCGTGGCTCTTTCAGGCTTATTTGAGGTACCTCAGAAGTACTAATTTCTGCAGAATTTAATTTCTGCAGACCTAGTGGTGGGATGTCAGGGCCACTGGGAAACCCCATCATGAGCAATCACTTCGGCCAGCATGTTGAATACTAGGTGTTTTTCAGAGAAAGCACAGTGGGGAGTTTAATGTGTGAAACAAGAGCAAACCAGCTCTGAATTTGGAAATCATTCACAAAGCAGAAATAGATTTTTAATTATTTTAAGAGTGCAACTAAGTGCGATTCAGTTTTTATTATGCTGTGGTGTATCAGCAGGCCTACACGTATATATGTTCGCAAAGCTATTAGCGGAGAAGTTAACTTAAATCAGAAAACTGAGGTATTAAAATAAAATGAGCCAAAGGCTTCAATATTTCAGGATGCTGAAATTTTCTCTATTTTCACACCAGCAAGCATCATCTTGTAATGAGTCATTTCAGCATTAGCTCATACTACGTGGCTTAGCTATAAAGAGAGGTAAAACTCCTGATGGTTACTTAGTTTTCTCCTGCTCTTAAATATTTCATTCATTTTTAACCCAAGGGGCTCAGATTTGCTTTTAAATCAAAAGCAGTGTGTAGATGTGAAATTGCTTCTAGTGGATCTCAGCGAGCCTACCGATGGGATGAATTTTCATCCCTATCACTCGCAGGAAATTTGATTTGAGGAAATCAGATCAGGTTGTGGTAACTGAAAACCGCCTGCAGTTGCAGAGGTATGTCAGTGCACAGCCTGTTTCACCCCCAAGAGGGGACAGATTCAGACCACCTACTACAGGCTTCCAGCCCCAGGTTTTTTGATAGTGCATGGCCTAAGCAACCAGGCCACAGCACTTGAGCTGCGTATCTCTAAATTGCTGGGAAGAAGTCGAGTGATAGGACATGTAAGGGTGGAACAAACCTCTTTTTGCCATCTCTCGAGGGAGCTCAGGTCTGTTCATTGTCCCAAAATGCTGAGGTTGCTGCTGGGAAACAAAAAACACCCAAGCATGCCTGGAGTGATTCCCAAATCAAAGTTTCACGTGAAGCATGCCTGCCCCAGTGCAAACAGAAACACACGTTTAGAGAGTGGAGGAGGAGAAAAATACTCCAGTTGTGTGGCCCTGTGGCTACATTATTGCCCTGGGAAGGTGAAGGCTGCATCCTGGCCCCTGGATCCAAGGGGTTTGTCCATCCTCGAGCTGGCAGACTGGGTCATTCCTGGAGATTTTGTGCCAGAAAGCACAAAATAAGTCAGCGCTCCTTAAAAACTCGTTGTGCAAGTTTAAATCCGTTCCAGCTTTTTAGAAGGGGTAATTTTGTCCCAAAAAACACAGGATCAGGTATTGTCTGGCCCCCACAGCCAACATAAACTATATCCGAAAAACTATGTTTAATTCAACAGAAATAGAAGCAAACTTATATCTTATCCAGATCAGACTTTCCTGTTGGCAACTGGCTGTTCAGATACAGTATTGATGGTAGACCAAGTTCTGGAGTATTTACAGGCTGGTTGCATCTTTATTCAGAGCCATTTGCACATTGTACCTTAAAACAAATTCAGGATGAGTTCACTTGTACCACCAAAAAGGAAACTCCTTTTTGGCACAAGTGGTCATTGAGAAGTGATTGCATATATGTACATGTGTCAAGAGCAATTCTCTGCACTTTCTTTGGCAGAAAGGATCAGAAAGTGATGTGGCCACTTGCAGCCTTCTGTACTTGCAGACAGCCTTAAATAACTCTCCTGGCTCTCGCTGGTCTTTCCGGCGTGTAGTGCTAACAGCTTGCTTCTGTAACTCCTGTGCTCTTTCAATGACACCTTTGTCTCATGAAGGCTGTCTCTACCTTGATTCTTTTCTCTGCCTCACCTTAGCCTCATTCACACGTCACAAAACCACTGGATAGCTCTGTTGGACAAATGTTGCGTTTCAAGAGGAGTAGCAAAGGCAAGAAAACCTGTTCATTTCCAGAGCCTGAGCTTTATTAATTAAATGTGTCTGCCTGTGATAGGGAAGACTTGGTTCAGTGGTACAGTGAGGTTTCTTCTGGACCTGTGGTCTTAAATTCAAGGAAAAGCTTGGTCCTCAGAGCAAAGTAGGGCACAAAGCAAGGTTAAAATGCACTGGCATGTTTTGTGGGCTCTCCTCCACCTTGCTTGCCAATTGTATTCCATTACTCACTTGTCCTCCATGTTTTTCATCTCATTTGCTAAATTATCTCTTGCCTACATCTCTTCCTTATTCCCAGTCTGATGCTCATTAGGCCAGCAATTACTCTTAATTCAGCATTTATGAACTGCTGCTGGTATTTATAGACCTTGGTGCCAGCAGTCCGACGGTTGTTCTTAGATGTCCAAGAGAAAGGCAAAGCTGTTGACATTAGTAGGAGTTATGAACTCTGAATGTATAAAAATCCTGTACTGCAGTTAGCACGCTGTAGTGAGTGGTGAGGAGGAGATATCTGTTAGGCTTTCGGCCAGTTGGTTATTCACATGGCTCATCTGAGGAAGGAGAATAGTTTTAAAGGCTGCCTTTCCCTGCAGCAGCTGCAACCATGCTGGGGAAAGACAGGGCAGCTTATGCCAGGTGTCAGAGGCAAAGCTCAGCCTCCTGGTTACTCACCTCTGCTCACCAGCATCTTGGCCATCCCAGTCTGCAAGCTGGAGAAGGAGCAAGATCCAGCCCATTTTGCTTTTTGATCCACTGGTCTGGTATGGGAGAGTCCTTGGGGCGAGGAGCACCCGTAGGGCCAGCCTGCTCTTCATCACTTGCTCTCCTCCAGTGCTTGTAAAGCACTGACATAAAGGGAGAGCGAAAAATGAGAGGGTTGTAGGAAGACCAAGACTGAGCAGAAGAGGTCGTGAATGGAGAGTGGGACAAAAAAAGGGCTTCTATCTATATGGCTGACATTTAAAAATAAGGGAGTAATCCCTGCATCATTCTCTAATTTAATTATCATCTTTAAATAGGTTTGCTGTGAAAATATAACCCAAAATGGCCTTGAATTCCCCGCCTTTGAATTTGCCCAAAGATCCATTTCCGTTCCTAGCATTTCACTCTCACCATGCCCATGTGTCACAACACCTCGTGATGTACTCAGACGTTGGCTTCTGGTGAAGCAAGTAGCATCCATGGGGCAGAATTATCCAGTTTTCCTTAGCTGCAAATGCACAACCCCACTGCCAACTTCATGGCTGTATTAGGAGTATACAGAGTGGATGTACCTCACTGGGCACAAACAAAAAGGTGCTATTTTAGTATAATTGAGTTTTCATCTTAACACATTCGTCAGGTTATCTAGAAACAACACCAAATAGGATAGGAGTCTCAATAATCTCTTAAGAGTCTTCTAGCAATCTGTAATAATAATAAAACAGCGTGTCTAATAAGGAACAAAAGTACATAAGATACTCTTCATATACATTTGAACAAGCTTTCTGGGTAGGTGTATTCACAGTTAAGTGGTCAAAATTGGTGTATAAGAACTATATTATGGACTAAATTACTCGACTTTTGTGATTTTAAGTTAAGCCTAGGTTTAAACATAGGAAAGTTTCTGAGCTAGCTACTTAAGACTTTTGCCATAATACAAGTTGGGTTGAGCCACAGTAAATTCAAAGTATTATATACATATTTTCATTACAATTTTAAATTTATTAACAAATATCAGCTTTCAAAAATACGTCACTTACGTAACTTACGTAACTTACGTAAAAATACTTGTTGTATAGATATAAACGCATAACTTCTTGCAATGAGATGCACTTAAAGAAAGACTGAAAAAGTAACAAAATAAGTAATAATCATCTTAAATTGCATTTAACAAGGTAGCCTTATTAGGGTATAAGTATCCTCAGAAGTAGCACCTTCTTTAGGAGTAGCTTTCTGAGGCTAAATCAGCTGACTAGAGGGCTTAGTTGCTCTTAAAACAAGTACTAGGGTATCACTGATGCGCAGAAACACGTTGAATACCATCATGACTAAGTTGTGATTTTAAGAAACATAGAATGGTGTTTATTCCACCTAAAATAATTAAATGTTTTGAACAATTTCTAATGTCTGTCTCAGTGCAGCTCATCTTTTATTGTTAAGTCTTTGCTTTGATAAGGAAAAGGTGTTTGCTTTAGTGTATGTCAAGAAATAACAAGCAATCAGAATGCAGCCAGTATTACTGAAGCACCTAAACTCTGTTAATAGAAAGCTAATAGAAGTACTACTGTGCATCTGTAAATACACTGTGCTTCAGGAAGGGGTTGTTGCATTAGCTTACTGAACATATTTTAATAGTAATTTCTTTGTGAAGTTCTTTAACATAAATAAAAATGCGGCTGAAGGGTAGTTATAATCACTCACTGTTCTTTCACTCAGAAGTGGTTCATAGCCAAGATATAAATTAAAATTTAAGACCAACTTTCCCTAGAGCCATCACTCATTTAGGGAGTGCTTTCTTTTCAAGAGCCCAGCTATCCATCAGTGCTACTTTTATGGCTGCATAGCTCTTGGAGTGTCCATTTCCCTCCCATTCTTCAGCGTAGCTCAGTACCTGTTCTAGAGTCAGCAAACATAGCAACTTGAGAAATACTGCAAAATGGAAATTTTAACTGTGGCTTTCAGAGTTCCTTTCTAGCTGTAGACCTAGACCTGGGTGATTTAAATGAAGGCAAAGTATACTTTTTTTTTTTTTTTTCTCCCTGGTGTTTTAGCTGAACAGAGTTAGAGTTTACAAATACTGTGTACTGTGTTCTTCACTTTGAAGAAAACAGATTTTTCTAGCTGTATGCCTGTAACTATATTTTTGTTCCTACCCTCTCCCCATGTTTTGGTAAGGCTGTTAAGAACCTTCCTGTTGAAAAAGCCCTTGGCATGCCCTTGGCATCTGCCTGCAAGAGGTATTCTGTGATTCTGTATCCTCTTAAAGCAAGAAAAAAAAAAAAAAAAAACACGTGCATTTGAATGAAGGGGACTGCAAAACCTTATTTCTTCAGGGTACTGTAGGCTTTAGTTTGGTGGAAGTTGACTGAGGCTTGGTTGGAGAGGGACTCTTTGTCAGGGGGTGTAGTGATAGGGCAAGGAGTAATGGTTTCAAACTAAAAAAAAAAAAAAAAGTAGATCTAGATTAGATACTAGGAAGAAATTCTGTACTCAGAGGGTGTTGAGGCACTGGAACAGGTTGCCCAGAGAAGCTCTGGATGCCCCATCCCTGGAGGTGTTCAAGCTCAGGTTGGATGGGCCTTTGAGCAACCTGGTCTGGTCGGAGGTGTCCCTGCCTTGGAGCTAGAGGATCTTTAAGGCCCCTTCCAACCCAAGCCATTCTGTGATTTCTGAAGGGAACCTGTTGTGTAGGGCTCTGCTTCGGCAGAGCTGATGGGGAATAAAAGCTTTCTCAAAACACATGTAGCAAGGCCCAGAAAGTGTCCTCTCTCTGACACTGTGTTGTAGGAGAATACAAGCTAACAAACTGGAACAGTAAGCTCTTTAAATAAATAATCTTGGGTTCCTCTATTTCACCTGGCCAAACAAAATAAACACATTTGTAAACAAATCTCTTGCCTGCCCTCCCTGCCTGCTCCTCCCTTGCAGAGTCAGGCATCTCTCCAGTTTTGCTCTCTACTCCAGATGCTTTCAGTGTCTCTCAGAGTTTACTAATCCCACATGGTATTTCATGGGTGAGGAGGACTGTCTCTCTTTACATCACCTCTCAGGTTTGTCTCTGGATCTGTCCCCTGGTACAGGCAACTCCCCAGTTCCTCTTGGGAACATCCCAGGTCACACTTGTGCCCCAGGGTCCCCGTCGCTTCACCTCTTGGTTTCCTCTCCCTTCCCATACTCAGTTGCTCCCCTGGGAAGGGTTATCCTTGCTTCCCTTCCCTGTGGAGGGCAGCAGACAAGATTAAAGGGTAGGCATGGAGTCCATGTTTCTGCTGTCCTTTCCTTTGCTGTCTCTTTTCTTCACAAAACATACCTCGGGAGGGCTGACTGGCTGTCTGCCAGAGCCCACCCAGCTACTCTCTCACTCTCCCTCCTCAGCAGGGCAGGGGGAGAAAATAAGATGGAAGAGGTCATGGGTCGAGATAAAGACAGGGAGATCCCTTACCAATTACTGTCACGAGCAAACCAGACTTGACTTGGGGAAAATTAATTTAACTTATTGCCAATTAAAAACAATTGGGATGGTTAGGACACACACACCCCTTTTCCCAGGCTCGGCTTCACTCCTTCATTCCCAACCCCTCTACCTCCTTGCCCAGCATGAGCAGCAGAGGGGAATGGGGGTTGCAGTCAGTTCATGGCAGTTCATCTGTGCTGCTCCTTCCTCCTCATGCTCTTCTCCTGCTTCAGAGTAGGTCCTCCATGGGCTGCAATCCTTCAGGATAAGCCTGCTCCAGCATGGGCTCACCATGGCTTGCACTTCTTGTCATAAGAGCCTGCTCCAGCGTAGGCTGCAGGTCCTTCAGGACGTATCCCCCTCCTGCAGCATGGGCTCCTCCACAGGCTGCAGTGCGGGTGTCTGCTCCACAGTGGCTCTCTCCACAGGCTGCAGGGAAACATCTTCTCTGCTGTGGCATCCTCCACAGTGCAGGGGAACCTCCGCTCTGGTGGCTGGAGCACCTCCTCCCCCTTCTTCTTTTCTGACCTTGATGTTCACAAGACTGTTTCTCACTTTTTTCTTCGCTGCCTGTGCAGTGTTTTGCCCTGTCTTTTGTACATTTTCCCCAAGGTGCCACCACCTTGGCTGCTGTGGTGGGGCCAGTGGAGCCAGCTGGACACCATCTGTGTCTGGCATGGGGCAGCCCCGGCCTCTCCTCATAGAGGAGCCCCCTGCTGCCAGCACCTTGCTGTGGACACCCAGGGCATTACCAAACACTGAACTGTAGATGGACAAAATAATCCTGCAGCGCTGATGTTTGGATTTTCTTAAGACCCGAGAACATGTGACTTTTCCAACAAATCGGACTTAAAGGAAGAAGCTACATTAGCCAGCATCAATCACCTGAAACTTGGTTGTCTGTGCAAATTTTTTTGCAGAGTCTTTGACACATTATGTGGAGTCAAGTCATCTTCAGAGGTTCACACAGGTGTTGAATTGATTCAAAAGCCAGGACAACTGGCCTATTTTAGCTGCCTAGCTTTTAGTTGACTGGAGTGACATAGATCTTCACCTGGTATCTCAAGATGGACAGTCAAAATCCAAAGATTGCTCTTGAAATTTGGCTGTAAAATTTGCTCTCAGGTGTGCTGTGTTGTACAAGGTGGAGGTACCACTTTCTCTTCACTTTCCAAAGACAACCAGAATAAATAATTTTAGGGTGAACTGAGTTTTTGACAAACACTGTGTATATAGTTTTATTTGCATTCAGTAGCTCAAGTCCGCAGAATGCATTCCTATAGTTTGTGTGCATTCGGATATTTGTATACAGGTGGAAACGTTTGTGTATATCTGCAGTACTGCTAGAGGACTTTGCAAATTCATCATCTGATTTGTGAAGCTCAGAGTAAACCATGCCATCCAGCCTAAGCAGATAGATGTGTTGTACACCCTAATGTTGCTCTGGGACAAGATTAATTTCAGCGCACTCATATTAATCCATTATATGTCTCTTTCCAGCACAAATGGACCCCCGAGGCCTATCTCCCAGACAAATTAAAAGTGACAGTGATGATGACGACCTGCCAAATGTGACCTTAGATAGCGTTAATGAAACTGGATCTACAGCGCTCTCCATAGCCAGAGCAGTACAAGAGTAAGTATCACATTCTCAGAGTGAGATGAGTATCACCAATGTGTTCCCTGGCTGATGGAGACACCAGCCATCGGCAGCTCCGTGGAGGTGCCCCCCCCTCTGCAAGCCGATGTACCTGCTGGCGTCCTTTCTGTTCAGCTGCATTCCCTTTAGGAAGAGATTGCTGCCTCTGTCTGCTCTCTCTGCTTCTCTTTTCACTTCTTTCTCTCCTCTCTAATTCTTAGGTAAAGTTCCAGATTAAAGTTATTTCTCCTGCTTTATTTACTTGCAAAGCTTGTAGTGGTTTTTATATTCACTCCAGGTTAGACTTTCTCTGAAAAAAAATGCACTTTCTTCTTGACTGAAAGCAGCATCAGGAAGCTTCATCTAGTTGCCATCAAATAGAAATCACACACATTTCTCATGAAGAATAGAGTAGTTGAAAGGAAATTAGTGAGGGGCTTTGAACCTTTTTTTCCATTACTGTTATTTTTCTGTGTGCTTTTACTTTCTGGAGCGTCAAAAACCAAGTTCTTAATTTAATTCCTTTATTGCTTATTAAAAAAAAAAAAAAAGAAGAAAAAGTTTATCACTAACATTAGTAATTCTGTAGATGCATAAGCTTGCTCAGTCACTGTAGCAGCTGGAAGGGAACCAACTGTGAGGTAAATAAGTATTAATATCCCCATTTCATAGGTGAGGAAAATGAGGTTATGTGTAAAGGTCACCCTGTAAGTCTGAAGCAGAGCTGGAAATAGAACTAGAGCCTCCAGGCACTAAAGCCTGTGCTACCCCTACAAAACATATTACTCTATCCGAGAGGTTCAAACTGTGGGCATTCTGGACGTTATTAAATAGGAAGGGATATTCCTATAAATAGGAAGGCCATTAGAAGCTGTTATATAATTTATTATAAATGCATTTTAAATGTCGTAACTCAATATCTAAAAGTGCTTACATATTGTTG
The DNA here is from genome assembly GCF_013377495.2 of Cygnus atratus. NCBI lineage: Eukaryota > Metazoa > Chordata > Aves > Anseriformes > Anatidae > Cygnus > Cygnus atratus. Next base: position 165,405,328 of record NC_066362.1, read on the forward strand.
GTTTTTATTTTTTCCATGCCATCAATAGCCAGAAGCGCTGATGTTCCCAAAGCTATGTTCTATATGCTGAGAGAAAACTAAGCTGTGTGTTGAGGGGGAAATATGTTTTTTGCATTGTTCAGGCAGTTGGCCAATGTGTTTTCTTCCTGAGGTGTTCCTTACTTCACCCTTTTCCCACCTAAGTCACCTCTCCCACCCACTCCCAAAGATGCAGAAAGAAGGACTTGGTGTTGCAGAGGAGAGGACTGGCAGTAGTGATTCTGCACTGCATCCAGCCATGCTGCCTCTCTGAAACAGTCCACCTCTCACAACCGAGGAGGGCTTTCACCAGACACCCGCTAATTCATCTTCTGGTCAAGCACAATAACCGTGATCCTCAAATCTACATTCCCCCTAAGCAGAGAGGGAGTTCATTATGGCCAAGGCAGGGTGTTGGCTCCCACTGTAATTAGTATGCTCCCATTCTGACAGTGGTAAAGGAAGGAAACGATTCTTCACAAGTGACACTGCTGCTTGATTGACAGGCCTCGCACATATTTTGAATTTGCTAGTAACAACACTAGGCCCTGAAGTGCTAAGTATTTTTTTCTCAGTTTATAGCACACATAATAAGCCAGAAAAATAATACAACCCATCATTATTTTGAACTAAATAGTTTTGCCTAATTAATGAAAAGAGAAAGAGGCATGGAGATCTAGCAAATACTTTTAATATATGACTGGCAGGCAGATACTATTTTATATGATTGATTTTGATGGAACATTTAGAGAATCGGTCAAACCATGAAAAGTGTTTTTGGAATAATGCATTCCACAATTTGTGAAGGAAAATGTGTTGAATATTGCTTGGCTGGCTCTGGAGCATAAGAATTAAATTAAGAAATTTAATAATATAACATCAACTCATCCTTGTTACAGGTTATATTTAAATAGTAATCTGTTAGTTTATTTCAAAAGCCCCATTAGGAAAATTTAATTTGACTGTGATCTGCAATTTGTCTTATTTTTCACTTCATTCTCAGTCACAGACACTGTATGTACAGCTGCCGAGCTGAAAAGAGATGTTAGCACATTATACCAACTCCACTCAATCTATTTCTTCCCTGGTCTATAACATATTGCCTTACAGACAGGCTCCGTTCCGTATAATTTTGGCATCTAATGTGTACCTTAATTTTAGATGTCTAGCAAAGCAGTCCTCTGAAAATAAAAGACCACATTCTACATACTGTTGTTGCAGAGAGGAAAGTGCCTTTGAAGCTTTCCAAAGGGAGATCCTGTGTGCTCAATTTAGCATCTAAACTTAGTAGTCAGGAATTTCCTCTGAAGACGTGGAAAGGCACCTACCATTCTGCTGAGTAACTGGGCAGCGTAGGTGCATGCATAGAAAGACTGCCTAAATCTTAGTAAGTCTTAGGTCTAAGCTCAGTGTTGAGGTGAAGCAGGCTGGACCTCAGAGTATTGAAGACTGTCCCATAGCATTTAGTCTTTCTTAAGTGAGCTTGTCAGTGCTTTCTTGTAAATAGTTCTACAGTTAACAACGAAAAATAACTTACTGCTGAGAGAGAGTCTTCTCTTTCTATCTGGGAAGTACAGCATGGCACCTCCAAAGGGATGGCACTATCCTTTCCTTCAATATTATATTGCTGGTGTGCAGTCTTGCCTTTGTTAAACATAACACTAAGCCTAGTTTTTACATGATAGTGGCACATGCCAGACAACAATGGACCTTTTCCAGGTTGTCTTTCAGACATTTTTTTAATTGTCCTTCATAAGGATATTTAATTATATATATGTATATAAATATATTTGTCTATTGGCCCTTATTCTCCAACTGCCTAATTGGACATCTGCAGCATAGATACCTGCATCCAAGGTAGTTATCTGGCCTCACGGCACACGGAGAGCGCAGCAGGTGATGTGCCCAAGTGGTAATTCTCTGAAACTATGCTAACTGTCTAATTTAGGGAGAGAGTTAAGCCCATGAGCTCCCATTCCTCCCCATTGACTGCAGGTCCTGCAGTTCTCTGGTGTGAGGTGAGGGTAAGCCACTCCATGGCCTGACTCAGGAGTCAGTGTGCCACCAGCTGGGAATCGGTACCGCATGTACTAACATCTTCCATTGGATCTAAATCTGCTAGGTGGGGTTAGAAGTGCCAAGGCTTTAACCATGAGCTGAAGGAAACTTAACTAGTCAGTGTCTGGGGAGGGGGAATTGTTTTAATATAGCCAGGTTGTTTAGTCTGGAGAAGAGGAGGCTCAGGGAAGACCTTATTGCTCTCTACAGCTACCTGAAAGGAAGGTGTGGGGAGCTGGGGGTCGGCCTCTTCTTGCAGGTAACTAGTGATAGGACTAGAGGGAATGGCCTCAAGCTACATCAGGGGAGATTTAGTTTGGAAATGAGGAGACATTTATTCTCAGAAAGAGCAGTCAGGCATTGGAACAGGTTGCCCAGGGAGGTGGTGGAGTCACCGACCCTGGGGGTGTTCGAGGCAAGGTTGGAGGTGGCGCTTACAGACATGGTTTAGTGGGTGATATTGGATGGTAGGGGGATGGTTGGACCAGATGGTCTTGAAGGTCTTTTCCAAGCTTAATGATTCTATGATTTTTAAGTTTGTTGCCTTGCAAATTACCCTTATGTGGCTAGGTCATAGGACAGTTTGGAATGCCTATGTGACAGCTTTGCTTTTCGTGTCCTCTAAAACTGAAGGCATCCTCCTGTGTTTCTGCTTTGTTTTAAGTCCACTATAGTCTAACTAGAAAAAAAAATATCTTACCAGTAAAAATTCTGACAATCAAACACTAAGAGCCACATGTTTGGCATTAGCTCTTATTTACTTAAACAGAATGTAATTCACTTGCATATTTGTAAAATAACCAAGTATGAATATTTTTTCTCAGGAAAATTGCCTTCTTGCTGCTAGCTTTATATTGGCAGAGCTTGCAGATTTCTCAGTACTTCTTTCAGAATTACTTCATAGTCCTTCTTCAGTTCAGCAAACCCAATCAATAATGTAAAGTTATAGATAAACAAAGTCATTATTTCCAGCAGGGCACTTGGGTGAAATTTCTTTATGTGAGAGTGCTGCTTTATGGCAGTTCCTGTGCTTTACCATGACTTGGACTAGGAATAATTTATTAATCTCAGATAATTTGCTCTGGTTGATAATAAATATTGCCACGATATATGGATTTCAGTGGGCTTTGCACTGTAAGCAACATTTCATCCTTTTCGTAGCATGTTTTACAAACTCATTCTGACATGTAGCTCTCTAACAAAGAACAGATTTGCCTCTATATACCTGACATGCTGGGTGCTTATTACACAGCCAGAATAGCATCATATATTCAGGGTCAAATCTCAGATACACTCCAGAATTCTTTATGAAGCCAAGAAAAGAGAAAGCATTAGTCAAGCCCTAGAAGACCAGTAAAACTTTTTAAGTTCCCCTTTTGGAGGCAGCGTGCTGTTCCCTCAGCATGGCAGCCCTCCCACCCCTCCATTGCCCTGATGCAGTGGGGCTCAGGAGCCATCCCACAGCACACAGCAACACAAACTTTGAACAGGGCATTCAGCTTCTTCTTGCACTGCACACTTGCACCGTAAAACCTCAGCATTTCAGACCATGTAGCTCTCTCGCCCAAGCACACGTGCCATGTGATTTCTCCTACCTGCAGAGACTGAGGGCAGCAGTGGGAGAGGCAGAGGGAGGGTGGTTTTTAGTGTGAGCTTTTGACCAGTGTGTTGTTTAAAATCCAAAGATCCAGAAATTTCTCTTTCTGCCTTACAGACATTTCTGCTCCTTATATGGTGTAGGTGGAGGGAACCCTTTTGATGAAACCATTTTTCCACGTCAAGGAGAAGATGGACTGTGCATATAAACTAATGTTGCTTGAGTAAGCTTCTTGTTTCTCTGGAATGAAGCAGAGACAGAAAATTCAGAGACGAAATCCTGAATACTTGTAGTGATAGCTGCAGTTAATTCATAGAAATGTGATTTGTCATTGGGATGTGACTGTGCTGACCTTTAGTGTGAACTCTTTCTTGCGCTGTGCTGGATGCTACTGGGTGCTTGTAGGAAAATGAAATTGAGGGCTTTGACCCTACTACCCGTTCTCTTTGGCTACGTTACGTGATTGATACATTAATGCTAATGTGATCATCTTACTTTATTTTTAAATTCTGCTGGGTTTTATTATCGTAACACAGCGGAAGAAAGTTTTGGTTACTGCACGAGAGAAAAAGAAAGTCCACAGCAGATAGACAGCACAGCCACAGTACCAAGTTGATAAGTAGTTTTTGAGTCTGATTTTTTTTCTTACCTTTTCTTCTCCCTCCTTTTCTTCAATGTAAATCAACTTCTGTGTTGATTTTTATCTCTTTTGAGGTTTATAAGTCTGTTCCCATCAGCCATTCATTTTCTACACTGATAATATCTGTTTTCCTGCTTCAGCTGCAATCATTACTACTATTGTGCTATTCATTATAGGGAACTTCTGCCTCAGTTTTTTCCTCTAGTTACTGACAAAATACTTTGTCCTGAGTCTCCCAAGAAGCATAAGTGAGAGTGTTTTGGCAGTACTTGTTTGAGCTTTGCTTCTCTCTCCTCTGGTACATCCACCCTCTGTGAACAAATGCTCAATTTAAAACTGGCACACAACTGGATGGTGATTTTGCACACGGAGAGCTGAGTAGTGCTGCTCCAGAATTTCTCAGTAAAGCATTTTTTTCACTGGAGAATGCTAGTTTGTCTAAAGTAAAATTGTGGGAATACATCAGCTTCAATTTGACTTTTCTCATGAAGATTTGCCAAGTCTGGGGTGCGTTTTTCCATTGCAGTAAATTTTTTCCGTCGCAGTAAGAACTAAGAGCAGAAGATTGCTTGGTTGCTGCGATGCTCATGGGGGACACTGGGGCCCCAAACAGAGAAAACTGAATTGGCCGTGAGTCTCCGACCTCCCCACAGACTCTTTTGGCATGGTGTTTCTCCTCAGCCCTTTCAAGTCACTGAACAAACCTATCTGACTCACTGAGCATTAAAAATGAGGTGCGTATGCAGATACCTAAGTGAGATGCACTGGTGACGTAGAGCCCAGTAAGGCAGACAAACATCTGTATTGTGGTTGATGCCCCCACTTCGTGGATATTTCTGTCCTAGTTTTATTTTTTGTCAGCAATCTCACATCTGTATCCTGTGGCAGAAAAGAAAGGGACTGTGCTGTGAAAAGTGTTGCTGGGTTGGACAAGGGCTGGCGGAGGAGTGCTGTGTCCCAGCCAGCTTAGGGAACCCCTGAGCAGTACTGGCTGGTGCAGTTTGGACTAAACCTTGCAGCAAGGTTCGTCTCTCATAATTTAAGCTACCTGAAAGTTAAGCTCAAGTGTTTTGGATTTTCACAGTAGTAGAGTAGAGATGTGCATACTTCTAGGTCCAATTTTTGCATCTTTCATCCAACCCTTCTCAATCATCTCATGCCTTTTGGAGGTACCTGCCTTCCCCCATGGTTATAAAGGAGCCTGGACAAATACCTTAGGGAGAATGGTTAACCTTAAGACTTATAAAGTTATGTGAGGAATCGTACTCCATGGTGTTTTCTGAGGCCATGATAGAAGTCTGTGACTCATGAAGACACTGAACCAGTATATCTAAACTTGGGGCCTATGCCACTTCTGTTAAGTATGATTTATACTTACATGCAGTTCAGATAACTCTGTAAAGAAGTGCTGACTTCTATAGTGTATTTATATTGCACTTTACAAACTTATTTGTAGACCTATACTATTCTAAGAAGGTTCTTTTTTTTTTTTCCTTTTGCATATGCCACATTTTACAAAAAAAAAAAACTTAATAACTTGACAGGCTGGGCAATAAAATCAAAGGATGCCATTCTGTGCATGCACAGAGATTCTGGGATTGTTGGTGTGAAAATCTCTTGTATGTGTCTCAGAGCCTTTTGCCAGGATAACAGATTTCCCATCAGCCAGTGATCATTAGGAACAAGTGCCAGGTGGACGGCAACTGTAAATCAAAAGCAGCTTCTACAAAGAAGTTGCCATAGCTGCCTGCTTTGAAAGGATGGTATTGCTTAAATGACAGTGTATTAGGAGACGGATATTGTCAAATTATTCCCTGAAGAAAGCTAATGTGAAAATAAAAAGCTTTCAGCTTGGTCTACACAAAAATATTTTTTTCCTGTCCACCCTGCAACAGTAAGTTACCAGTGACTGTTCATAGATGAGTCTAGAGCAAGGAGGCATTGCCGTTAGGAAATCTGCTCTCTTCTTTTGAATCACTTTGAAGTGGTAGGCACTGAGCTGCAATACATATTTTACCATACCATTGCTAGGAGTAATATTTTCCTTTGAAGAGAAATATTTAAATTAATAAGCATAATAAGTTGAAAGAGCCAAGGAATCCCGGCCCTGTTAAAGCCCAGATGAGTTTTACCATTAACTTAATTGCATCTAACAATTAATTCTGAAACCATAACAGAAATCTGAATGCTAAAAAGAAAAAAAAAAAAAAAGTAACACTTGGCCTGTTTTGAGACCAGTATAGTGCAGCAAGAGAGTTACTTGTAACATTTGGGTCCACAGATAACTTTCTGTATGTCTCTTTCATTACCTTTATCCATCACAAACAAACTTTCAAAGATCTTGTTTCCTGGCTTCAGTTCAGTATCTATATTTAATTGTCTCATATAATTGTCTTCTCAAAAATAGATTAAATTTGTTAATTCATTTTAATTTTAGTCCACGAAGTGCCAATCATTTCAAGGTAGTTATCAAACTTTGTCGTTGTTGGGATTTTACATCACTAAACATGTTTACACAAGTGTGCCTTGGAATAAAAAGCCCCAAAACAATAGAGTATGGTTATAATTCATATAGCACTTTTTATCTTTGGAGTGCTTTGCAAACATTAACTAATTAAATTGTACGGGTCCCCTGTGTGTTCAAATATTATAATTATCTGCAGGTTAGTGACTTGCTCAAGGCACACAGCAAAGCAGAGGATGAGCTGGGATCTAGTCCCACGCTAAATCCACTGCTCTGTGTTGCTCCAGAGTGAAGCTCTAGTCATTAGTGGTTAGATATGTGAAATGCCTTTTATTGATGGAGAAGGATGCATTATGTAATTGCTTCAAGAGCATGACACTGAAATAATATGACTTATAAGTAACAATATGTATGACTGCTACCCAGTTAGCAGTTTGTGTGCCTATTTGGCAGGAATTTCCCCGATGATTCATTGTTCAGCTTTTTCTGTATTTTCTTTCTAAATCAGCACAGAAAACAGAGGCAGAGAGGTGTGCATTAAGAAATTCAGAGCTGCAGCAAATACTCGTCAGCGTGGATTAGACAGCAGAACTCTGCCAGAAAAAGCCAGAATAAAACTACCTCAGTGAACTGCTACCTTGACTTACTGATAAGAAAAAGAAAGAGCATTGTCCTCTGCTGTCACTTGAGCCAAAATTACTTCTTTTTTCATTATCTAGATCAGATAAGTTTTTATCTTTCCTTTTCCATATGGCAGTTCCTGTGATTTTGTGACAGACAAACATGCAGCACAATTAATTCTTAATAGCAGTGTTCATACCAACATATGAAAAATGTTTCCTGAGTGTTCAGATCAGTGAATGCAAAAACATGAAGGAAGTTGTGTAGGTCCCAGGTATATGTAAAAGGCATGCAAAGGAGGGCACTCTTAAGACAGGAACACCATTTAGCCAGGCATAATTGAGTAAGCATGTGAATACAAGACTCAAAAAAAAAAAAAAAGTATTTTTTCTACTGTTCTCCTTTCTTCTTCACAATGGGGAAAGGTTGTCCTGGGTTTTCCCCTTTATTAGCTCCATCCTGTTTCACTAAGAGTCACTCCACTGCAACCTCATTTCTCACAGCAAGTTCTTTTTAGGCTTCAGGTAAAGAGGAATGACAGGAGGTTCCTGGATGATGGATATAGAAGAAATTTTTGTGCTGAGCCCTTGTGCCGAAAAGGTGTCGTTGTCCATGGGTATGTGGCCGAGGACATGACCATTACTATTTTGGACACTTCAAGGCAGGGATAATTGGAGCTTAAAGCAACCACACATATGAAGTTACTCTAGGCAAAATGAACGGAACTGAAGGCTGAAATAAGAGATAAAGCAAATCAGTGGCTGAGACAATGTCTAATGCTGAGGTGTGTCAGAAGTAACAACAGTCACAAGTGCCAGAGTCAAGCTTCTTTGTTGTAGCCATGACACACAAAAGACACGTCAAGAATGAAGTTTTGGGCAACATTTTTATTTATTTATCCCCCTGGGATATACTGAGCTGCTGCAGTATAGTGATGCATGGAAATAGGAAAACTGAGGCAGGAAGAAACTAAAGAGGAGACCAGAGTGGATCAAACCCACTCTTGCTTAGCCTGTGTCATTAAGCTCAGGCAGAATGGAGTGGGCTGGCAGGTCAGAGGCTGCCCTGAAAAAATGCTCATCCTAAGGCTTGTCTACAGTGGCTGCTGCATGGGGAAACCTCCAGCATTTCAAGCAGAACCCAAAAACGAGAGAGCTGATGACCATAGCTTTCTCTTTGGTCAGGTGGCCAAAGAGTCAGAGTCAAATAAGTCACAAGAGGAGCTAGAATAATGACTGAATATACACAAATCTCAATCACAGAGGTTTTGAAAGTGGAAGAACAGGATAATGTTTAGTAAATTATTTGCTTAGCTAGAGAGGTTGATTCCCTTTGCACTCAGCATTTCCACTGCCTGACTTTTTTTTATTTTGTATCACTATATAATTTCTCTGAGCTTCTTAGCCACCACTAAGGCATAGTCTTGCTTGCAAATGTGTTTGAATCCTAATAGCACACTCCGCCAAGAACATGCAGTTTTGTAATGGGCACACGCCTGTTAATGTACCACATGCCATAGAGATACCACTAGTCCCATACAATGTGCATGAACTACATGTGCTCAGAGCCAGGATGAACCATGCAGGCACTTGGGACAAGGTGTGGACTGTCAACTTTGGGGTCCTGGTGGAAGCAGTGTAAAGTTATAAAATATGTGTTTGGCTCCAGCAGTTTCAGAGCACCTACACAAGGCATCAGCACTCCCTTAGTATCATCAGCAGAGAGTTAAATGCTCTGGTTAATGCCTCTTCCTAGCAGCCTCACAGGAGGGGATCCACTCCTTCTAAAGATATGATGGGCAAGGGCAGCAGTCGTGCAGCCACCTACCTCTGGCATAAAAAACTAGTGGTTAGCACACTGACTCAGGAAGCCAGATACCCAACTTTGCCAACAGAATACAAGGCTAGGATGCAAAAGATACCCAGGAGTGGCCCCACAACATCCTTTTTCTCTTCTTTTTCCTCCTACACTGGTATTTTGCATTGGAAAGTGACTATTAGAGATCCCTTTTTATGCTGAATCCATGTTGTCGAGTGTGTTTTAGCCATTTCCAGAGCACAGAAAAACTTCAGCCCCGGAGGCAAGGGTTGGGCTTCTGGATCAGAGCAGTGTTGGGGTGGGAGGTAGGTGCTCAACTGTCCAGACAGGATGCATAGGCATGCACTTAAATGCCAGTCTCTCCCTTCTATTCCTCATCCACCCCAACATGAATGGTATTTTAAGGTACATTTTAATCTGAAAATGTGGCTTGTAAACTTGTTTGTCCCACTCAGATGTTAGTAAAGTGAGAATAAGGCAGCCAACTAGGGGCAGGAAACTCATCAGCCATCTCAGTCTAAGTTGTCCCACTTGCGAGCCACAGCCTTTTGGCTTTCAGGCCAAACCAAGGGGAACATTGCAAGTTTTAGGTGTCTTTTGGGTTCTTTGAAAGATGGATTTTCTGGTGGTTTTTCTCTTTAGTGCCTAGATACTGGAAGTTCTTACCAGAGTTTTAATTGTCTGCTGAATTTCCCATTGGCAAAAATTCAGCATGCAAACACTTCTCATCTTCACCAGCTGTATTTTTTGCCTGCCATATTGCTTATGTGTTAAAAATGGAACTTTATGAAAATAATTGTCCAAAGTTTAGTCATGGTTTCAGAGTAATGTATTGCTGTCTGTATTAGCTTTGGGAATAAGTATTTTTTTAGTAAGACATGGAGTAAGCTAAAAGGCGATTATAAATTAAGTGACATGGGAGAGAACGGTCAATGGCACGGTTTCCAGTTACCATTTTTCCAATGCACGTTGAGTTCAGTTGAGGGTTAATGGGGCGGGGGAGGTTTTGTCCAGTGCCTTTGGTTACCTACTGGTGCAATTGTGAAATAAACCTGTATCTAGTGATCTCATGGGACACATACCTCAGATGCACTTCTGCAGAATGCAGGAACTCTACGTGTGGAGTGGAGAAAACGGGTGGGAAAAGCAATGTCAGGCCATGATAGAGCTGACAAATTACAGATTGCTATGAAGGTTCTTTGCAGCCTTTTGTCATTTTGGTGGCAGATTTCTGTCATTATCAGAAATTTATCATTTAGCAAATGGCAAAATCAAACAGTAAAGAAGACAAATATTTACTGTACACTTCAAGCATAGAAATGTGAGAGGTTTGAAGGATGCAGTGCAAAATCTTGGGAAAAAAAAACAGATTATTTGTAAATGTTGAGGTGCCAAGTTAGGCCACAGGTTACCAAGGGCCAAAGGTAAGAGCAGTTAGATAAATCTAGAGAAGTTTCTTTGCAAGTTTCCTTTTCACTTTCAACAATTACTGTGCCAACCTGAGCATTTTAACTGATCGCTATAAAGAATCCAAAATGTTTGCAGTGCAAATGCAATGAACGGCTAGTGTGCTATAACATTTTTTTATGATTCATGTTATTATTCTAATATTTTTTGCTAGCTTCTTGGGCGTTGTCCTCAGACTAATTTTGTGGTACATCTGAGGTCTAAACCACAGAGGGAAGGACTAAAGTGGGTTATTCATAGACTTGGCTTTCTACAGGTTTTTCTTTTTTTCTTTTCTAACATGGTGGAACTTTTTCAGAAAGCCAGCTGTCTGTTGCTTCTTGTTTGAGTACATGCAGTAGATCAGAAGTTGTCAGTGAAAAGGACTACTCCATGTAGTCCAAATCACAGCATGAGGGTTTATGCAGCTATTACATAGTACATTTGTATTGTTCAATATTCCAGATAATATCATAGCAGATTATCTATTTTCCCTGGAGTCTCAGTTTTAAGTAAAAGCATTTATGGCTAGGTCATTCTATGATGTGTTAGGAATAATGTTGCTTAAGCAGCACAATTTTGGGAGGGGATGTGTGCTCTAGCCTCTATTCCCTCTTCACACAACGTCTGTCTGCTCAAGATTCTCCTTAATGTTTTCTTCTTGGTCACTGATTATTTTTTAATGAGAAAATGTGATCCACTATGATCCAGAATGACCACCACCAAGTGACACCTGGGCCCTTAAGCCTTGACTCTACTCCCACACAAATTAATGGCAGAGCTCCTAATGACCTGTTTAGTATTAGCTGGGGCCTCTACAGTGCAATTTCAGTTTAAGGAGGAGTTTTAAAATGAATGGAAAAATCTTAAATCCCTTCCATGCTGAGGCCGTGTGCTTACTTTGCAGTAAGTATTCCTCAATTTTGTCTAAGTCCCCTGCAATTGTTTGGGGTAACTTAAAATTCCTAATTGTCTGTGTTCAATTTCCAGAGAGAGCATGTGGGGCTGTGCCAGGTCAGCTGCTAACCCTTTTCGTTTTTTCAACTCCAGGTATGAAGCATTTTATTGTGTATTATATAATGTTCTGTTTTATTGACAAAGCCTAGTAGCAGTACCTTTCAGGTTTCTTTCCCTCTTTATGTCATGGCTGGGGGATATGTGGGGCTGGGCAAGGTCCAAAGTTGATTTTTGGTTTTGTGTTTCATCTTCTGGGGGCTGGGAGGGTGGTGGTGTGCATTGTGGGAAAACTGCAATTTTTCCAAATCCTAGTAAATAAAATATGAGAATAGCAAAGAAGAATCCTGTCTAATGTTTGATAATGCAGTTGAAAATGTCCAAAGTAGCCTACTGAAATTGAGTAATAACTTACTTTACCCAAGGTTAACGTGGACCAACGTAACATATGTTCTAATGGGTCATTGTCAATTACCACGAAATAGTAGATGAGCAAAGCTGTAAAATGTAGGAAGAGGTATTTGCAAACATCTCCTTGCTGTTTTTTCAAGGATGCCAAAATCTTAAAACATTGCTGTGTAATGTGCCTAGTAGATAACCTGCTTTAGAGTGCAGAGTTTACACCGAAGTCCACTGGGAGGTTCCAGCAAGTGTTGTAATACCAGTAACACCATCAGGTGCCTTGGGTGCACCTCGCACATACATGTCATACATGACAGAACAGGTGTACCAGTGCTGTCAGGGATGCTGTTTTTGTTGGATTCATTGCTCATGCTTTATTGGGTTTAAAAATGGTATACAACGAAATGTCAGCTCTCGGTGTGTTTGCTTGTTTGTCCTCATCTCTTCCTTTGTTTTGTGGGCCCATAAAAAGATTTCTTTGGATTTGTGTTATGTGACAAGTGTAAACCCATCAACTCTCTACTTTGTTTACTCTTAGTAATCCACAGAACCTCTATCTGTGGAGTACCAAAGGAGAAACAACTTCCTACATTCACTACAAGCAAATAAATTGCATCAGAAATCTAATTCTTCATGTTTATAAGCAGATCTAAGCTTCATAAGAAAATTAAGAAGATGGCATGTTTAAGAGCAATTACACTTTCAAATTGCTAATGAGTAGTCAAATACCGAAGTCGTTCCTCAAGTCTCCTCATGTCACCAATTTGCAGTTAATTGCGTTACAACTAGTATATTTATATTAAAAATTTGCAGGATTTTATTACTCAAACACTCTCAAAGTAGCAGCAGCAACTTCTCTTTTAAGACCCGTACAAAGCTTTTGAGATTTACTTGAGAATAAAAATATAACATTATTAACAGAATTTGATGCCTTGAGAAGATATTTTTATTTAAACAATAATAAAATAGAATTTCCTTTTAGAAGTTTCCACTCAAAATTTCAGTGTAATTGAACGTATCAGTATAGCTTCAGAAATTATGCTGAAGAAACTACTAACTTCTCAAAGTGTTAATAAATAAATAAATGATAATAAGTATTAATAAATAAATAAATGTTTTGCACATACAATTTTAGATACAGACTCAGCTATAATTGTTAATAATAGTCTATATAAACACTTCTATTCTACAGGAAGCATTTTCAAGAGAGGCTTATGTTGTCAATTTTTTTCTCAAGTTTTTATGTTGTCAATAATTTGCTCAAAAAATTCATTGTGAATTTACACATACCACAACAAAGAACATGATATCCTATTAGTAAGACCCCCTGAACAGCCTGGATGATTATAAGTAGATGAAGATTGCATGGGGCATCTCAGTGCTCTAAACAACTGCAAATTTGTTGGCTCTGACTGGAGTGAGATGAGGCTGAAATATAATATTTTGGTAAGGCACATAGCTGTTCATAAAACCCTAAACTTGGAAGAGAGATATAGGGTCTTCTGTGTCTTTTTAAAATAATGGAGCAAATTGTTCAGGAAGGTCACATCTGTCAAACCTTGTTTAGGCCATGTGGACCTATCTGTAGGGTGAAAGGTGGAAGTGAGGCCAATGAGATGAATTTAAATTTAATCAGTGTATCACCTAAAATTATGAATTCCTATGGTTCACTTAACACTTCTTGCACTGCTAGGAGTATTCATCACAGCTGGTCTTGCTTCTTGGAGTATAGAGCTATTAACAGCTTAGGAACACTAACTACTTGTCAGAAATGAACTGTTACAATTAAATAGAGCTATGTGAGTGTATGTATTTCATTTGAATGAAATTTTACGCATCCTCAGTTCTCTTCCTTTTTTCATTTTTTTCTTACTAAAGTTATGTTTTCCCCCTGAATTTCAAGAAAGCTATTTTCCATAAAATGATACTCACAATGATGGTGTTTTAGTTATGAGAGTGCAAAAACATTCACAGATATTTGATTTTCTTTGTGACAGCGGGGGAACAGAGTGGATCACAAAGTCTTGAAGAAACATTTTTTGTAGGTTGTTCATATTGCGCTCATGAAATCGCTTAGTTTTACTCAAAACCGATCCCATGCGTTCTGCATCTGATGACCTCCATGGATGGCCACAGGCTGGGACTGTTGCTCCAGTTCATACATGTCAACTACTCTTTTCTTGTGGTACATTGAGTATTTTGTCCATACTGCCTCTCCTGATCCAGAAGTACCCCGGTCCACCATTTCACTGTTGACAAAGTGATGTCATATGGGAATTTCAGGTGTTGGCAGGCACAACGTGCCTCTTTATCATTGGTGTCTTGGAGGCAGTACTGCTTTTATCTTGTGTAATTTACACCCCCCCCCCTTTCTATTTTTTTAACACCTGGTTCCACAGACTCAGCCAGATGGGAGATGTTTGGCAGCTGAAGGACCCAGATGCCAAATTCTGGAATATAGCTTTCCTGCACTGGCACATGGGTTCATTGCTGGCTCCTTGGCTTGCACCTCTGCTAGTTTGTTGGCTAGTAGCTGTCTAGCTGGCAGCTGTAGCTCTGGGGCTGCGTTGGGGTCAGGCTGCTATGGAGTTGGATGACTTCACTGATCTGAATTACCGTGCCAGACACTGTTTTCACCTTAGTTTGCTTTGACTCTCCTCTATTCAAAGACAAACGTTTCTGCTGTTCTGTTTTATTCCTGCTGTTTGTAAGGCTAGCTCAAAGTAGTACTTCCCATTTGTCACCAGTTTTAAAAGAAAATAAGCATTGCAAAGTACACTGTTTCACTTGTTAGGACTCCCATTAAGTCATTAGGAATGTGAGGCCCAGGTCGGTACTTGCAATTCATCTCTAGCACCAAATTGTAACTGCAGAGCACTGGATTTTAGAATAATAAATTATTTTGCCTGAATTTTGATTGCTTTCAACCATGAGTGAATCTAGCCTCTGTCAAACATTAAAAGCAACATGTTTGGGGAAACAATCTGGATCATTTTTAAGGAAAAATAATAAAGAATGATGATGATAATAAATAGAATGTAACTGCCAGAAGAAAATGCTAATCTTCTCTTTGCCTGATTTGGAATGTCCTTGTTACATACTTTAGTTTTAGCTCATTTTTATATTATTTTTTTTTAAACTGAGGCAATAAAAAATAAATGCATCTAGGATAGCCAAAGAGTTTGAAGCAATTCCCTAATCTATGCCTTTTCCTCCTTGCAGCTCAGTGCATAAATACTACTTTCAGTGGAGAAAAACTGCAAAATCAGGAGGTCACTAAGACTCCAGATACTTGCAGTAAAGTACAGATTAGTCATACCTGCTAGGAAATTTCTCCTTCCTTCACTCAGCTGTTCTGAGAGCGTGTTGTGCTACACTGGAGGCAGTGGTACCTCCATTTCACACTCATAAAACTTTTTTAAACCTTGAGCAAAAAGCACTTGTGCCTAACTGAGACACCAACTTTTGCCTGTAGGTTAAGGTTAAGTTCTGCAGGGTGCTCTGACCTCTGAAGAAAGACTCCAGAATTCCCTCTTATAATCGTTGGAGACACACGCCTCAGGAGTGGTCAAAGGTCTTACCCATCTGATTTAGCTGTATACTTCTCTTTCCTGTCTAGGGAGCTTAAATGCTTCCATAGGAATACCAGCCCAGTCACATTAGAAAAGTTTTTAGGGACTGTATAGGGGACCAGCAGGAACTAAAAGCATCTACTTCATTTCGAGGTAGTCCTCACAGCTTTTTCTGGATGATAACAGAGTAGGTATGATTCTTTTGAGAAACAAGCTGGTAGCACCAACAGCAGTGCTCCCACTTTTTGCAGAGGAACATCGTTAACTTAGCTTGTCAGGTGAGACCTGTGTTCTCAGCACAAGCATTGCAGAGACATTTTAATCATTAGGATCCTCACACAGGCCTAATCACATGGGATATTTGTGGGATGGTGGAGTTTCTTATCTCCCTTCTTACTGAATATAGTGCACTGTTTAAACAAGGAGCAGAGGATGAGGAGAGTGGGTAAGCAGAGCCTGAATCCTGCCTGAGTGTGGACAGGACTGGAGCTATAGGCTTAGTTCCCTGGAGCAGTGTTAGAACAGAAACAGCCCTGGACACTGAAACAGAGCTTTCACCATTTCCTTCTTGAAGCTGAGTGCCCAGATTTCCATTATGGAGCCAGGATCCCCCTTTTCTGCCCAGCTTTTATCCCTGTGATTCTTGCATTCCTTGGGGCAGAGTAACCTCGTTTCCATCGGTGCTCATGCAGAAGACCCAGTGTCCTTTCAGGCGGTTTATTTCTGGGATGGGGGAGATGCCAAATGAGCCCTTCTGTCTGAGGACTGCAACCAACATCTCTCCTTCTATGGCCAAAAACACATGAACACATGGGTACAAGGCAGGAAGTTGCCAGTGCCACCACCATCAAAACTCTGCCTCTGTTTTGGGGTTTCTTCACAAGATGTAGGCAAAGTTCAGGACATTGCCTTTGCCTGTAGATGGAAAATGGGCACCTCCCAGAGTGAGTATATGTCTTGTGGTAGTGCCTGAAGAAGCTCTGGTGTTACAGTGAAGGACCCCATGAGTTTCGGGACATGCTGGGTATGCCTATTGATGCGACAGTGGCTGGGAATGTGGTCACGGATGTAGGGAAGGCTTTTGTGTGCCTGCATTGCAAAGCAAGGTTTCAGCATGCTGGTTTCCACACCTCCTTCAAATATTTCACTTTTAAAATTGTATTTTCTTCTTTCAAATGAGCAGTTTTTAAAATGTTTTATTTATTTATTTATATATTTATATATTTTTTATTTTTTTTAATTTAAATCAATTTTAAAAAATGTTTTTAAAGTACAAGAATTAAAGTTATTGTTCCTTTATCTGGAGGATTCCTTTTTCCCTTTTGTCTATCAGATGATGGAACTGGCTGTCCTTAATTTTTACATCTCAGCCACAATTTCTACACCATTAAAGAGTTTCTTGTCACTTTGTGTATCCCTTTGGCTTTAGAAATCATATGTAAAGGTAGAGCAAATGGTTTTTTTTTTGTTTGTTTGTTTTTTTAAAAAAAAGGTGATTGTTGCCCCTTACACATTCTTTTCAAGTGGAAAAACAATATGTGGTAACCATTAAAAAAGGGAAAATAAACACCTGCAAAGATGTTTTTCCCTTCCTTTGCAACTCTAGTATATTCTGTAGCCCAGCTAGTGCAGCCTTTAAAAAACATTTTTAAACATGCATGCTGCCAAGAGGTTGCTTTAAAACAAGTATAAGAATTTCTTGTAAGGCCTGCACTTATTCTCATAAGTGACTGCAAGGGATGAAGAGAGATGACAGAGCAAACATAAAATCCCATGTTTTGTTTATCAACAACTCTTTTTTTTTTTTCTTTTGGCCTAATGGCAGATACTTGGAGAGAGAATCTGTTTACTTCTGTGAAAGACTTGCTTAGGGTTTGCTGAATCCCAAGGCAAAAAAAGAAGGCATAGTTTCCAACTTGCAAACTATTCACTGTGTGATGAGCTAAAGTCATTTGTGGGTTTGTATGTTGCGTTTTGATGTGATTAAGTGTTGTAAGTCTATTGATTTCATGCTGGGGATTAATGATGCTGAATGAAAGAGCATCAAAGAATAAAATGTGTTTACATGCCCAATTAAAATACCCTAAAAAGAGCTGGAGAACCTATTATTGGAAAGGAATGCGATAGGGCCATTCACGCATTCTGCAGCAAAAGAAAGCTGAATTAACTTCCTTAGGCATGGAGAGAAGAGCGAAGATTTGATAAGGATTGACTGTACCTTTCTGAATGCTTAACACTCGTGTTTGACTTGTTATTTTGGAACAGGGGATTAAAGATTTTTCGTTATCAGTTGCTGCAGATCTGTCGTACTGAATCACTCCAAGCATGATGCTTAGCTGCCTGTGATTAATGAGACCATCTTTTAACTTGAAAACTTGTTGATGATGGCATGTTAATAAAGGACAAGACCCAGATATATTCAGTGCAACTATGGGCATGAGATACAGTAAGGATAAGGATGGTGTTTGCTGCTTTGAACTTGCATGGTACTTTCAGATCTCTTCGCCTTAGCATATCAACTGAAAAAAAATCTCATTGTTACCTTGAAATATTTATACTGCTAATTGGTTTGTATCTGCCCTCTGCAAATGTGTTTAACGGCTGTTTAAATTCACGGATCATATCAGGATTTGCTGTTAGGTGTCATGTTTTGTTTACCAAGATAGTGGTAGATGAAGATGGAAAAGACCTATGGTTAAATCCATCCTGTTGAAAGCCCAGTATAGACTCTTCTAATAGCATTAAAGTGTCAGTACCCATGACGTTAGCCAGAAGGCCAAGGAGAAAATGTGTTTCTGCTGTATCGTCTGTGAAGAAGGATGCCTTAATGATCAAGTTAGCATGTGAAATACTTGATGCCCTGAGCTAGGGAAAAGTTCAAACACACAGACTAATACAGCTGAGTAAATATCTGACAAGACCAGCTCGTGCACACACAGTTTTTCTCTGCTGATGCTCTGATCTGGATTAGCACATGTGAGATGAATTCAGCATTCTGATACACACTCTCATTGTCTCGGAAGGGACGGAATAATTATCCTGGGTATGGGGCAGTGGAAGGGGGGGGGTGGGGTTGACGACGTGAGATTTATTTATTTTTCCCCATTTCCACTACTTAATGCAAGACCTGAAGCCCTTAGTTACAGAACAAAGTGTCTGAGCAGTAACCGAGCTTGTGCAAACCCAAGAGAAGAGTAATGACTGCTCCTTGCAAGCTTCCTGCCTCTGTGCAGGTGCAGGAATCAGGAGCGCCTGAATAATTCATAATGTGCAAATTAGCCCCAGCTTGCTCCCACTACTCGAATCCTGCTTCTGCTTGCCTACCTAGTTGTTGGAAAGAAGAGAAATAGAGGAAGCTGGTGAAACTGGAGAGGGCAAGGCAAAAAAGTGCTGCAGCTTAAGGGCCAAGCCACAGAAACTGCTCGATGCTGGGTGTGTTTGAAGGATTATGAAGGAATTGCAATGTGCATTATTCATTGTTTATGAAGGCTTTCCTCTGGAAGCAGCAAGCTCTGGGGATCCATTCTATTGCTCTTGGAGAGGAAAAACTTCCTTTTACAAATTAAGTTTTTCCTGCTTTTATTGTTACTGTTTCTAAGAATTATTGTGTAAAAAATAATAATAATTAAAAATCTTTCAAAAGCCCATTTAAAGCCTGTTAAGCTTTTCAAGGGAGTATGCCTTTATTATGTTGAAATATGTCTGAACTCAAGGGTCTGGAGAAATTACCCTGGAAATTTCAGATGTCAGGATGGTTTGTGCTTGGCGTAAATGAGTGTTCCAAGAGCTTGTATGAAGCTAGTTATGTCTGGAGATGTAATGTATAATCAGAGCTCGTATTTTTATCATTTAAAGGACAACAGTCCTCTACTTGAAGTTGTTAGTAATAGCTTCTCTGTGGTTTCTTAGCTGTTTTTTTGTTCAGAAGAACAATACAAGAGGCAAGTTTTGCTTAATCCTTCTGCTTCATGATGCTGCAGCTCACCCAAATATTCCCAAATACAAGGCTTTGCTGAGTGCTGTTTTTATGGCAGAGGGGATTCCGGACACAAACCTGTGAGAGATCCTTGAACCGTTTGTGTGTCGCAGGACAGAGAGAAGCCTGTCTGAAAAGGGCAGATTGTTTCTGCTGCCTGTATCTGAATATCCCTTTGAAATCTCTCCTTTAGGAGATGGAAAGACGCGACCTCCCCAGCAGGAGCAGGAGCAAGGTAAGGTAGTTCTTCACATTGGCAGGTGCTCGTATGGAGGGAGGAAAAACTCTTTATGTTTTTGCTGTGCTGAATGTGAAAAGAGAAAGGAGAAAGACCCAGCAGAAAAAAAAAAAAGCTTCTTTTTTAGTGGTCTGCTTTTTTTTTTTTTTTTTCTGTCCCCCCCATATATTCCTCCTTCCTCTGTTCCCTTCTCCACCCCACCCCCTCTTGGCTCCTGCCTGCAGCAGCCGGGTCACGTTGCCATCATCTGTTTTTGTATTTCCCTCATTTGGGTAGCTGCAACACAAGCTGGCTCTCGTTTCTCGCTGATTCTGTCATTTCCGCTAGGCCCCAGGCTGGGCGGGCGCCAAGACCAACAGGTGATCCTTGTGGCTGCAGCACAGCAGGAAGGAGGCTGCGCGCGGAGGAGACCGCTCGCCAGAGGGGCTGCCTGGCCCCGCTCCATCTTGCTGTATAATTAACACCCCCTGCCTCACACCCCCCCATACCGAGCAGAAAACCTGTGCGGAACGGCTCAGCTGTGGCAGCCGTCCTGGGAAAAACGTTAATAAAGAGTGCTGCGAGAACAGCGCTGTGCAAGTGCAGGGGTGCGCTTGGTCTGAAGAGAGGAGCTGTGGTTGGCCCTCCATAGGGACATCTCGGGGCAATGCTCACAGACTTTCTTATTAGTATAGGAGCCAGGCTGGAGTGAGGTGCTAATTCAGTTAAGCTTTTCTCTAAAAGAAGCAGCTTGCGACGTCACGTGGAGTTTATTTGGGCAGGGAAGGGACATCTCCAGTCAGAGAGCTGGGGGCAGCCGGCACAGAGGCAGTGCAGGCTCTGCGATCTCTGGGCATACCCACTGGGACAGCATGACTTCACAGTAGGCATTTTTAGTGCACAAGAAAAGCTCCCAGGAATCCTCAAGACCTTATTTATTTATTTATTCATTTATTTTGAGGAAACTCCTAAAGATGTTGTTGCTTTTGTTTATTACTACTTTATTTAATAAAAACAGTTATATCTAGGAGGTGATAGTGCCTCCACAAAACCAGTTTCGAAATACTATCTCCAAGACTTAGGTTAACCCATTGCCATATCCCGTAGCGTGAGATAATGTGTCCCTGGAAACTCTAACTGCTTGTTTGTATTTGTGAGGCGGGCTGATGTCTTAAGATAGACGCTTGGTAGCCGTAATCCTCTGAAAAATAGATGGTATCTCAAATGCTTTCTGCTCGGTACACAAGGAAGCTAAATTGCCTCTTCCCACCTGTGGAGTCAGCGTTAGTGGTTTGAAAGCTGAAGGTTGTATAGAGACAAGGTCTGTAGGCACATTCTCAGGGAGCTGGGCTATCTCTCAATGCACCACAGTACAGCTCAGGAGCAGGGCCAGGCTGCTGGGAGAAATGAACTGGGAAGCCTCGATCAGCTCTGCCGGTGAAAATGTGGTGTTGCAGCAGATCTGCACAACAGCAAGTGTGCGCAGTGCCTGCCCGACCGTTCCTGTGGTACAGAAACCAGAAGCACAAGCAGTAACGAGAGTAAACTCAGGAATGAACCATCAACATATTTAGTAATGCTTCTAGCAGCTAGTCGTCTGCAATCCTTTTAAGTAAGGCAGGAATCTGGGATTTCGTTTCTCTGCGAGGATATGTTGTTCTGCAGTTTGTCAGGCATCTGAAGTGGGAAAAGAGCCCTAGCAGGGACACATGGCATCCTGGAGGTAGTTTATGTGTGTGGAAACCTAAAGGTGATTCAAGACTGTAACTGCAGAAGGTTCTTCATGATTATTTAGTTTATTTCCCTTGGACATGTCTCCCTAAGCTAAAATGTGCACTGATAGATATTATCATTGTTATTTGTTAGCCCTTTTTGCCCCTTCTTTTCTCAGTGCTGGTTTACTGCTTTCATGCCTTTCAAAACCTCTGGAGTATAAGACCAATAGCAGGGACTGAGATGTTTCCTTCGAAACAAACAGAATTATTCTGTTCTCTCCTCTGTATCTGGTGGGATATCCTATTCTCTGCATTCGCAGTGGGTTGTGGGCAAACCCGAATAGTGCCTGCAGCTGGCTCTGCCATCCCTCTTGCATCCCCTTGAGTTAAGGGGCTAGTTGGAATAATTTCTTTATCAGGTATTTACTCACTGGCTGGTGACCTCTGCATACGCCCCTGGGCATGAAGCAGAAGCTGTTATAGCGAGGGCAGGCAGGGTGACCAGCCCGGTGACCCCATTTCATCAGGATGCAGCGGTAATGGTTGGAGAGGCTGGAGAGCAAGCAGAAATACTTCCCTTCTGCAGGCAGAAGTCCTCGCAGGAGTACTGCCGGCTGGAGAAAAGCATCCTTTGGCAGCCCCTGGAAAAGTCAAGTTTTCCGATGCATTTGGCAGGCAGCCTGGAGCAGATCCATTCCTTATGCCAGCCCCGTGGAGCACCACCCCTTGCAGTCCTCCCTCCTGCTGTAGCACATACCTTACTATTATTAATAGTCTGGAGGCGCCAGCAGTGTGCTTTGTTCTGGGCGGTATGCGGTTGCCCAAAGAGCAGGGGGTTGTATGGCAATTGTTTTTGTACTGGGAGATGTATTTGGTAATGAGCACTCTAGTTTTTCCTGGTCGTTCTCTTTAATGCACCTTCCTCTGTTTTGCCTCCTCCCCGGGCTGTCCCCAGTGCACCCAGCAGGCAAAGGATGCTGCAGTCCCTCCTGCAGAGGACAGGGAAGTGCTGTCAGCACACAGAAGTGTGAGAGCAATGGATTTATATAGCACCATAGAGCTTCAGTAGGAATACATCACCTACATCAAGCGGCCTTTCCAGTTCCCCAAACAGTGAATCCTAAAAATTAAATGAAGAGCAAGTAAGAGAAACACATCTGTTGCAATTCTTCTAACTTAGGCTGAGAGCATGCAGAGTCCCACAGTGTGATTTGTCAGTGCATTACATCGTGTGCAGAGACATGAGCTGCTTCTGGGTGTTTGCTGTGGTGCGTCTTGGCCCAAAGACAAAGACTTTGTGATGCCATCCTGTGAAATCAGTGAAAGCTTCAAAATCTGGGGCTGCTCTTTGCTAAAATGTAGATCCTTAATGGTCGTGTTTATTTTGGAAATGACAAGATTTTCAAATCCATCTACTTTCGGGCTTCAAAATCTAAGCAAAATAAGATACAGATTACCATGCAAGCAAATGGTGCTTTTGGAAAAAAAACGTGGAGTGAGAAAGCATGATAACAAAACATCCCGTCCTAGGGATTTCTCCAAGCATGAGGAATAAGAATTGGTAACGTGCATTGAACCTCACGTCCCCCGTATCAGTAACTGTTTGATGTTATTTCTGTGACCTGTATACTTCCTCTTGTTACACCGTCTCCTCCCGTTTTTCCACCCTGTGCAGCTCTACTGTTTCACTGAGCGCTAGCTCCGTGTGGCACATAGTTTGTCTTTTTAACTACTTCGTGAAGTACTGAGTACTCTTTTGGGTGCCATAGAAGTAATAATAATAATAATTTGCTAGGTGTACTGTGTCAAGTTTTTTTGTGTTTTTTTTTTTTTCCTGCATTGTTTGTTACACAAGGGTGACTACTGCATACTGATAACTCAGAGGTAAGATAAACCTCTAATGCAGGAAGGGAAGTGATTTTGGTTTACTTACGAATACCCTCAGTAACAAAAGTCTGCCTTCCAGTATACCCGCACTTTTCTAGGATAGCACATTTCACTTGGATGCAGCATCACCAAAGGTCAATAGTAATCAGGGCTAAATTGCTTCTAACGCAAAGGTAACGCAACAGCCTCATTATACCAGTCATCGTTTTCATTGTTAATTCCATGTTATTTAACTTCTCTCTGGTTTCTCCCCAGTAACTGTGGCAATAGACAGCCAGGATGAGCCATCTACTGCTGGTGCTTGAAAGGTACAAAAAGCATTGCAGAGAGGATCGATTGACTGCAGTGGCCGTATTGGGCAGAGACCTTACTTGAACCAGAAGTAACCAGAGGGAGGTGTAAACTGGCTTAGTTCTCCAGCAGACCTCTGGATATTAAGGATGCACGCAGCGGTTCAAGGCAGGCGTTCAGAGTCCGGTCGTGTTCAGATCACGTTCCCTTGGCTTCCTTGTTTTTGCTGTGTGTGCTTGCAGACAAGGCAGCAGAGGGGAATTCTCTAGCTTTTGCATTTAACATTAGACATGTAATTGGGTGGAGAATTAATGTAAACTTAAAATAATTTAGTTTCACAGTCATTATACTCCTTTGCTTTAAATTATTTAGCTTTGTGTCTCTGGTATCTCCCAAAAGCCCTGCCATTACTGATCAGCTGGCTCTCTTTATTAGCTTGTATTTTCTCCTAAAAGCAAGGCCTCATGTACAGTGTAATTATCCAGCAATGCCAATTAACTGCATAATTCCTTTTTCTGTAAAACTGCTGTGTAAATTACTTTTCATTTCACGAAAATGACGAGTATGGCAATTTTGCAGAAGGTTTTTTGTTATTGTCAGTGGTTTTTTTTTTTTAATCTTTTTTTAAAGGATCCCCTTTCCAGCCACCCTCTCCATCACTGTGTCGTGATAAGAGATCATTAAATACTGTTGTGTATAATCTTGGTGCAAGCATTACGCCATACAGTGATTTCAGAGCAGAAAATTAAAGTCGTTTCCATAGTATTGGTACTTGTACCACCAGACCTGATGAGCAAAAGTTACTAAGATACTCTACTCTCTTGGAGCAGGGATGTTTTTAGGGAAAATGCTCTTAACACCAAGGTCAAGGAGACTCATTTGGTTGAGCCAGCTGTTGAAATTTCTGCCACTTCTCAACTTTTCAGTCTGTCCGTTGCTGCTTCCAATATGCTTCAGTCACCTTTGCAGCCTGCACGTCCTGTTTGATTTTGGCTGTTGTTCCTTCCCCAGGCCTAAACCCTTGACAGTGGCTCCTCACCTCTCTTCCAATGTCTCATGCTGAAACCAGGAAGCCCACACATCTCTCTTCCATGCCCTTAGCTAGTTCTCCATGGTCCATACACCTGCCTCCTGGGCTGGATGATACTTGAAAAGATGGCATGTCCTTATGAGACTATGAAATATTCTTGAGTAGGAAATGTTACTGTGCTCCTCAGCTTGTCGTTTGGATTAGGCCCGAACAAAAGAGTGGGCAATGCACAGCAAAGAGTTGTTGGACAGGTGGATAGCCAAGGTATGTTGCAAGCTGAACTTCTCCCTTCCTGATGAGTGTGATTCCTTGGATTTATCTCTTTTTTTTTTTTTTTTTTTTTTAAGCTGTCCTTTGTTGATCATGCCGTATCCTTGTAAATACCACAAGCAATGTGAGATTTGGAGGTCATCCTACTCATGATGTTTTAAGAACCAGCACACCTACTCCTTTGGTATGGAGGTCCTTCACTAAAGCTGGCATTTTATTTCAAAAGTGTATGTTTCACTACTGTGTGTGTAGAAACAAATGATTGAAGTCTAAAATCCTTCCTACTGAGTCAGTCCAAGCAGACCCAGTAACTTGCTTATTCTTTACTGAAAGGGCATCACAAGGTTGGTATAGAGTGATTCTTCCTCTGGAATACCTATTTCCCCTCCGCCCATACATCTTCTACTTTATAGCTTTAAAAAAAAATCAGTAGTTTATGCATTTTTAGACTCTGAGGCCGTTTCTTGACCCTAACGTTTAATATGCATAGAAGATGCCACCCTTTATGAACTTGTCTAATCCTCCTTTGAAACCATTTATTCTTTTGACCTCTGTAGCATGCAGTGGCAATGAGTTCCAAGTATGCGTTATGTGAGGGAAAAAGTTCTTCTCTCTGTTTAGTTTAAGCCTTCAGTTCTTAGAAAAAATAGTGAATAGTCACTTCCTATCATTACATTCTTGGCTGTGCAGAGCTCTGCTATCTCCCCTCAGTTATCTCACAGATTTGGCATTCCAAGGGTAATGTAGTTGTGGGCCAGCTGTCAAAGATGTGGCTGAAATAATTTTCACAGGGGGAGTTTTCACTCTGCACTCCTCCATGAGACCAAACTATTCCTAGATCTGACATCGTTTCAACCTGCTACTAAAAATAGGATAAATTAAAGAAACATGCTTCCCACTACTCATACCGAACTACTCTATCGCTCTTCACGTGCAGAGCATCACTACAAATCATTTCTCATGCACAGATAGTTGCCAGGCATAAAACTACTGCAATGCCAGTCGTTTAGCTGCTCTCACCATTTGCTTCTAGTGAGTCGTTGCTTGTTCAGTCCTCTGTTTTTTAAGTATGACAAAATGAAACATGTTGCTCTTCTGCTGCTTGAGATAGTGGTGTATCCCTGTAGAATCACTTTTGCAGTGCCAGGAAGAACTAGGGTCACTGTACCAATTGTTCTAATTATTTCTAAATTTCTCTCTCTAGCCTGTATTTCTGGAACTAATTTGTTGTCTTTGTATATTGTTTTATGTCTTCTTTTGTTTAATCCCGTGCACCTGCGCTTTTAGACTATGTGCTCTTTCGCTCATGTTCTGTGTCGCAGTGAGTTACAGCAGTGAGCAGATGGAGCCAGACAAATAAGTATTTTTAATAATTAAAAAAGCTGCTTTATTTTGTCTAAAGATGCAAATACATATTTTGCAGGTTTTAATTTCAGTTCCTGAATTGTAGGCCTTATCCACTTGCATTAAAAATGATCCTGACATAGTTACTTCTCTGTCTCTTCTACTCTCAGTGACCTTAACAGACAGTATTTTTGCTGACACATGGCTTAGCAAATAAGGGCTGACATAGTAAATGAACTTTTTTCTTTGATGTGGTTCATATAATTGTTTTCCGTCAGGCATTTGCAATAGTGTTTTTAAATGTTTAATTATACTCAGTGTAATTAGAAATCTACTACATGTGTCTTATTTTGAAGGGAAAAAAGTAGCCACTTCTTCAGTACACTCATTTTTTCCCCCAAATTCCACAACAACATTGCTACTGAAAATGTTTTCTCCTATTAGTTTATTAGTTCATTATCACAGCAGAGAGATCACCATCTGCAAATCTACATAGGCCTTCAGCTAGAGTGGTTGCTGATACCAAGGACAGATTTTTGTAGGACATGAGGGGATATTATTTTTCAGTGTAGTATAAACCCCTCTCATGTTTCAATGGTACACCTCTGTACTGCAGAAGGGATTTGCATCAGTATATGTAGTAAAGCGTTGCTCTGCATAGCAGTCTGTCCCTTGTAATTGGGAGGAAAAGACACTAACATGTTGCTTTGCAGCAAGGATTTGCTTAATTGTAACAGAGGGAGGGCTGTAAACCATGCTAAGTCATAAAGGTCACAGCTTCTGTGAAAAGTTTCTCTATTAATAGTCTATAAGTATTTTGTTTCTGCCAAGCTACTGCTTAGAACCAAATTAGTCCCTCATTACAAGTCTGATACATTAAAGTCAAGGGTGTATCAGCATGCCCTGTGTTGCCTCCAGACACCCTCCGTGGTCTCTCGCTCAGACTGCATTTTCATAAATACATGTGTATGGCAAATACGAGTAGACAAATGACTAAATGATTTGTTGGGCAATCAAACAACTTGTGAAACAAACAAGTCGTCTTTTCTTTCCTTTTTCTCCTCTCTTAAATGCATTTCCCAAACCACTACCTTGTTTATCAGCTGCATGGAAATAGTTGCCTTGATTTCTCAGTGTCAGCTTTTGCCTTCAGTGTTAGCAGCTAAAGATGTCACCATGGATAAATTTTCAGTGTGACTCCTTTCACCAGTTAAGTAGGTATGTAGAGTTCATTCCTCATTTAATGGAATGAGGTAGACATCCCCATTTAAGAACTGGTTGTTTGAAATGCATGAGGTAAATTTTCCCAAGGAATGCCAGTTTCTCCCTGTGTCTCTCTCTCTGTCCCTTGGCCATCAAAGGAGACTAAGCAAACCACTTAAGTAGGTTAGAACAGAGTGAAAGAGAATGAGTCTTAAAGAAGACATAACAAATGTAGAGGAAATGTAAGGTAAAAATTACCATCCTGGAGAAAAAAATCTTCCTTCCCTGAAAATTAGTATGTGAGTTCTAATTCTAAATGCCATAAAACAAGCACCAAGAGGAAGCCAGGAAAGTGGAGTTTGAAGGATGAGTTATCTGAAATCAAGTACACCTTTACATTAGGTAGGGATATGGGACCATGGCTCGAGATTCCTTATCTGCCATATGTCATATCCCTGTTATCCTAGCTTTCTTACATAATGATGTTTAAGGATACCTCAGTCACCCTTATTTTCCACTGTAGATCATACCTCATGTAAAAAATAACAATTTAAAAAAAAAAGTGCAGGTAATTACTTCGTGTGTCAATCCTTTGTCTGAAAAATGGTAATAACATTGTCCATCAGCCTCACCTGGGTATTGAGAGAATAAATTCATAAATCTGAAATCAGTTCAGATATTTTGTTGATTCTTATAGTAAAACCTATGAATTATAGATAAACCTGATAATAATTGAGAAGAATGAGAGGAGGAAGGTTTACTGCTTCGTTTGCTCTTTTTGCTCCCTCTGGTAGCACAAAAATGAATTGTTCATTACTCTAGTCCTAAGGGTGAGACCACTGGTGACTTGTGATGTTGTAATAAATTGTGTTGGGTCCTTGAAATAGTTTCTAAAGTGGCCATGCTTCATGTGTCATTTCTGACTTGTAATTGTGTTAGACCCAAAAGTAAAGATTTTGATCCCAGTGGTGCAAGGGCACTCATGTGAGCTACCCTTTGCGCCTTCAGGGATTGTCTTTGACTTCTGTGGGGTCCCACGTGGATATAGGTTCAGCCCCCTGGATACAATTGTGGGGTTTGACTCTCAGATCCACTGACTGCTGTTCTTTATCCTAAAGCACACCACAAAATACACAACTGTGTATGTCAGTATTGGGTGGTCAAGACTTCCTCTTTAAAAAGCATTGGGATAATGTTAGTGTTGTGCTACATCTGGGATGCTTCAGTTGTGGTTTAAAACAAAGGTAAGACTCCTACCCACATGAGCTCTGAAATTTCATTTCTGGTTTTCATGCTTGAGTCCTTTAGCCATGACACAACAGGGTGATATTAGTTATTTTTACAAAACTAGCAGGTGTAACTTAATTACATAGGCGAGTGGGCAAATCTAATGGACAGGGTCTGGTCCCCATTACTAGTTGTGGGTTTTGGTCACTTCTTCCATGTGGGCACTGGTGTTCAACAGGCTGTTGGTGGAACACACCGGAGGAATGGCGGTGGCACATGCTAGCTCCCAAACCTGCTGCTCCATACAGCTAGAGGAGTGCTGGTGGATCAGGCATGTATGGCTTTGGATGGAGGGAGAAGAAGCAAAACTGCTGCCTTTATTAGAATATTAGCTCACTTCAGCTGTATCATAAAACCACACTGTGAAAAATGTCATGTAATGACCATGCAGTTTGTAATGCTGGTCAAACAGAGTTTAGGAAGAGCCCTCCTCTTTATTCAGACGTCTTAATATTATCTGATCTTGCTGTAAAGCAAGTCAGAGATGAATTCATAAGTTAAACTTGATATTTATTGTCTTAGGTGTTTATATGTCTCAGACATTCTCCGTGTCAGTCTCTTAAATTCTTGTTTAAGAAAATACTGCTTCTTATAGAAAAACATATTTGCTGACTGCAACCAGAGGAAGATGAAGATACTCGTGTGCTGTGTTTCTATAGCCTTCATGATTCCAGAAGACCATGTGTATGCCTCACAGCAAGGTCCAAGCTTCTTAACTTCAGCTTCACCGGCCTTATAATATTTGGGGCCTCAAAAGGCATGCAGGGGACTGAACCATGTGCATTTGTGCATTCTTCCTCTCCTTTTTTCTTTCTTTTTTTTTTTTTTTTTTTTTTTTTTTTTTAAGACCGCCACATGAAGTAGTGCTCAGCAGGATCTACTCTGAAAGTCAATTTCTTGAGTGGGCTCTGATGTCCCTACATGTCCTTAGCAATAGAAAAAAAGATCATGACAATATGTGGAAATCCTCAAAATGCTAACATTAACTGTAAACTTAAAGTGCAATAGCTTGTTTTTGAAAGCACGTTTATGGGAAACTGCACAGAGAGGACTGATCCAGCTGAACTGGAATTGTTTGCCCTAATGAAATCGTTTGGGTGCTTGAGGGTTCACAGAATCAGGCTCTAATTGTGACAGATTATAGATGTTAAGTAATTATGCAAGCATGGACTTTTAGAAATCTCTGTTTAAGATATTTTCATATTTCCATTTGATTTACTTGAATGCCAGAGATGTGATCATGTCTAAGAGCATGCAAGAAACGCTAAGGTTGGACAAGGTAAAACCCTACCAAATACCCATTACAGGGGAAGACATATAGCATAGAAAAAATAGACTTAGTAAGAATGGTGTCTGAGTGGCAAAATTAAAAGCAAATATTAGGGGAAAGGAAAAGGGATAGGAGATCAGATGAAGGGTTTTAGTCTGAGTGATAGCTTTCCTTATGTGTTAGTTTTTGCAACATGTAACGTGGCATTGGCTCATCTAATAAACTCTACCAGCATAGTGTCAGTATACTGCGCCCGAAGAGAGAGATTTGTAAAATTGTTTGGTGCTTTAAAGACGTATTCTTTAGGTAGACTTTTTTCCTGGTTCAAAGTCATTACGAATTGGCACCTTTTTGTTCTGTTTCTTCTATGTCTCTTTCTTTTCTCTGTCCTTTGCCCCCTCCCTTTCTATTTGAGGGGCTGTCATTAGACGAAAAGAAGCACTTTTTTTCTAACACTTCTCCAGGTGCCTGATACGGGAAGGAGGAGGTGGAAAATCTTCCTTTCTTTTTTTTTTTTTTTTTTTTTCCCACTTCAGGCCTCAATTATTCTGTATGCTTTGAAGAACCATGTAGCTTAACTGCAGGAATGGCCTGATTTCTTTAGTGAAAATGCCTCACAGTGATCTTCCTCAAACTGCTTGGAGCACTGAAGTCTTTATTTTCGGGGAAGAGAAGGAAGTATAGAATTATTTGGAGGGTTAAGGAACAAAGACCAGTAGACTAAGGAAGGAGAAAACTTAAGAACTAAAGGAGGCTGCTGCCATCTAGAGTCGAGACTTAATGCTGATTATGTTTTCAAGACTGGCATTCAATTAATGCTTTTGTGAAAACAACAGTAGAGGAAAACCCCCCAGAGTAACATAATTACTTTCCTTGCTTTTAATTTCAGTGGGAATAGTTGGAACTTATAAACATGTTTTGGATTTTTATTAAGTGCTTTTTAGTGCAGATAGTCTAGGTGCATTAACTCTGATTCAGATTTTCTAATCACATGTAGAAATTTAGAAATGGCATAGATGGTGCTAAAAGGTGGACAATGATTTACAAATAAGCACACGTCTACAGGAGTTGCAACAACAAAAAATTGCAATCAAGCTGGATAGTGACAACTGAAACTGAAAACACTCCCTTCAACACTTTAGTCAATACAATGCAATTTCCATTCATATTTGTATCTCTAGGATTTGCTGTATTACTAAATATGTAGGTTTTACTTCCTTCATCTTTATAATTCTTAAATTTTAACATAATGTTGTTAAATCCCAAATTTCACTTGATGGTCAAATTGCAGAGGGGTTTGGAGCTTTTCAAAATATATTCATTTGGAGTGAAAACTGTGTGTGTGTTTAGAAGCTAACCAGGCTGGTTAGAAGCTAGGCCTTCTCTCCAGAGGGAAAGAGAGAAAACAGGTTACTCAGTTTCCATGAGTTCAGACCTTGGAGAAATATAAAAGAACAGCTAATTGAATAATATGTCATGCCCTCTTCTTAAGATTCTGACCAACTTAAAATTTGACTTGAATTTTAAACCCTTTGTGGTGGTTTTACCCAGCTGGGCAGCTGAACTCCACCACAACTGCTGTCTCACTCCCCATCCTCAAAGAAAATAGGGGAGAAAATATGATGGAAAGGGCTCAAGGGTAGAGATGAGGACAGGGAGATCACTCAACAATTAACATCGCAGGCAAAACAGACAGCATAGGGAGATTAATGAGATTTATTGCCCGTCACTAGTGGAACAGAACAGTAAGAAACTAAAAGCAAACTAAACACATTTCGCCATCCACCCACTTCCACCTCCTCCCCCAACAAGGGGCACAGGGGAACAGGGAATGGGGGCTGCAGTCAGTCCCTAATGCTTTTTGTCTCTGCCGCTCCTTCACAGTCACTCTCTGCCCCTTCTCCACGTGGGGTCCCTCCCACGGGATGCCATCCTTCCCAAACTGATCCTGCAGGGGTTGCCCACAGGCAGCAGCCCTTCAACAACTGCTCCCATATGGGTCTGTACCATGGGATCCATCCCCTAGGAGCAAACTGCTCCAGCATGGGTCCCCCACAGGCGGCAGCTCCTCCCAGGCCCCCTGCTCCTGCGTGGGCTCCTCTCCACGGGCTGCAGCTCCGGCCCGGGGCCTGCTCCCATGGGGGCTCTCCATGGGCCGCAGCCTCCTCCAGGCCACATCCACCTGTTCCACCGGGGGCTCCTCCACAGGCTGCAGCGTGGAGATCTGCTCCATGTGGGACCCATGGGCTGCAGGGGGACAGCCTGCTCCACCAGGGGCCTCTCCACAGGCCGCAGGGGAACTTCTGCTGCGTGCCTGGAGCGCCTCCTGCCCTCCTGCTGCACTGACCTTGAGGTCTGCAGGGCTGGTTCTCACTCCTCTCTTCCAGCTGCTGTTGCACAAAAGGTTTTTATTTCCTCTTTCTTAAATCTGCTTTCCCAGAGGCCCAACCAATGTCACTTACTGGCTCAGCTCTGGCCAGCAGCAGGTCCCTTCTGGAGCCGGCTGGAGCTGCCTCTGATCTGACATGGGGCAGCTGCTGAGCTCTGCTCACAGAGGCTACCCCTGCAGCCTCCCTGCTACCAAATCCTTGCCACATAAGCCAAATACAGTGTTTTGTCTTGAATTAACAAGTCTGTCTGGTATTTTCCAAGTTGACTGTGTTCTCCTTTGCAAGGGTTTACAAAGTGTCCTGGGAGTACAGACAGAAATGCAACCTAGAGTAGAAGAGCACATACAGAGAGGCTATTCCCACTGTGATATTGTAGGACTTTTCTCATTTGTCTCCTTCCTCAGATGTCCCTGCAGCTCCAGCCTCTCAGTCCCTTGTGTAACACAGTAGTTAGCATGCAGACCTGGTGATAGCATGCTGGGAAGGACTGGGAACAGGGCAGGCAGCTGAAGAAGATCCATTGCAGAGTTGTTTGGATTAAGGCTTATAAATCACAAGTAAGAACTGTTTTGTTTGTTTGTTTGTTTTTGTTTTTTACAGTTTTTCGCCTTTCTAATTACAATTAGAAATCAAAGTTAGTGACCTTTATCTGGAGTACTTGGAGGTTTATAGCACCTTGAAGGTTTGTACCACCTTGAAGTAGGACAGCAACAGACGCTTTTTGTCCTGTGTCGCACACATCTGGTGCCCTCACTTGTATGGTCCTCCATTGCAACTCTCTGCTCCTGGCTGCCCAGTTTCGTCGTCCCAAGGGAAGAGCTGGCAATGCGTCCTCCTGGGAGGAGATCGATCCTCTCTAGCACAAAGCCCATCTCCTCTGTCCCAGCAGGGCAGCATTCCACTCAAGTCTAAGTTTAAGTTAGCAGGAAGAAGCAAACACTGTTGATGACACCACCTGTTCTGGGGCTAGCAGAAGCTCCTGCTCTTGCATTTTCTTTAGGACTGCAAAGCAGGTTGCCTCTCAGTACAGCATCTGTGAAGAGCAGCACGTCCTGTGCAGTTTCTAAAGGCATTATAAATACTGTTATGTGCTTGAAATACTCGAGGTGAGGTGTGGCATGTGATGCCTAATGGGTAACAGACCCCCAACTTGAATATCCACAAATGTCCCATTCCTAATGTATGGCTTGCAGAGTGATGGAACAGCCTCATTCGCCTTGGCAGATCACACTGTCTCCCTGCTAGGGGAAAGAGAACAACCATCTGGTAGAGCAGAGCAGGGCTGGGTTCAGCTACCCTGTGTAGTACACGCAAGGGCATGGGCTGCAGCTCACACTCTGCTACATTATTTGATGCTACATACTTTCAGAATAGGTACATACTGCCATTGCAGCATCCTTATGTCTTTTCATCACTGGTACACTCTAACTCCAGAGCCTTGATGTGCCTGCTTATTAATTAATAATAACGTTTTGAATTAGTTTACATAATTCCATTCTCTATATAAAATACTGTGTTTCAATTAGCCTCCCTTTCACGTGTCATTTGATACTCTTAATTTTCAGCTGCTCAGATTTTTATCTTTTAGTTTTAGTGAATTAAATGTGCCAAAACACTTTGTGTTTGAGAACTGCCTTTTAGCTACCTATATATTGACATTTGTGTCTACACATGCAGCATTACCTAATTTAAAATCGAAAAGTGCTCTTCGTCCTTTGGCTCTGGCTGCGTTTCTCTGACCTCAGAACAGAAAGGAATATGGTTCTGTTTTCATGTAAGTTCAGCTAAGGATCAAACATTTCACACACTTTGATAAATCTGCTCAGCCACTTTTTAAAAAGAAGGCTGTCAAAAAGCACTTTATAGTTTTACTCTTCTTTCTCATTGTCAGTTCTTTGAATTATCCTATTCTGAGTCTTGAAAATAACTTCACACTCGTTAGTAGTTTTGTCTTTTTCTGGTTTTCCCCAGTATGCTCTTGTCTTGTTATTGCAGCCTAGACAGAAATATTAAGAAGAACTTAAATTCACAAAGTACCTGAATGCTTTTTCTGTTCATCGCCTTTGAACTACTTGATCTCTGTATTTAATTCTGAGGTCTAAAATGAAACGCTGGCACCGTACCTTTCTTTCTGCCTTGCTCAATTTTCCACAGTTCTGAAAGGAGAATGAGAATTATGACAGATTACTCATACTATTTTTCTTTGTAGTTGCTGCAATTAAGAAGATTCACTCAAAACTTTTTGAGGCTTTTGGGCTTGGGGTTTTTTTTGGATTAAAATTCTCTGCTTGCTAGTCTAACATGATTACCTCCTCCAATCTCTTTTTACCTCTTCTGTTTTAACAGAATTTTAAACTAACACAGTATTTCCGTTTACTTTCTTCTTTGGGGCATAAGCATCTCAGAATTTATGAGCAGGATCTGGGTTAAAAAAAAAAAAGGGAAAGAAAAAAGTAGATTAGTTTGCTTATATTCTCTGACAGGTTTGTAGGATTTGGCATTTTGTCATTAATAAATTCATTGCATTCTTCAAAGTAGAGTTTTAAATGGAAGAAAATACAGAGGGGAAGAATATTCTGCAGAGGAGATATTTTCCATGTTTTTAGATTTCTGGATGCTTTCTTCATTCTTCATTATGGTAGTTCTGCTCACCCTCCCTCATTTACAATGGCATCCACACAGCGTAACGTCATTAGATTATGCATACAACATATGTATCTAATCCTGCAAATGCTATTGCCATGCTTCTTGGCTGAGAACTTAATATTATTTCAGGGAGCTGTGCTGCATTCAGTAGATTTACAAATCTGAACAAGACCTGAGAAGAGCAGCAAACTGCTTAGATTGCTGGAGGGGATAACTAAGAGTCAGAGTAAAAGAGTTAAATACGTATTGCTTGGCTAAACAGCAGTTCTGGGGAGTGTAGCATCATGTCTTAGAAATGTACAGGAGAGAAGATAGAACAAGAAAGAATCAATTAAGGCTGTAGATGAAAGTATTAGGTAAAAGCAGCAGTTGATTAATTTCATCTACTTAAACCTCAGTTTAAAAACTTTCTGCCAGCACCTTTTCTTTGCATCATAACATGTGGTGGAGGAAAAAAAATATTTTTGAATATCTAAACCGAGAAAAGAGAAAAAAAAAGAAAACCATCCCTTATGGGTGGAAACTAGATGACAGTGTGACAGTGGGCTCTGTAATCTCATTTTGTTGGATTCCCCCAATTTGGGGGATCTCCCAGTCCAACAGTAATGAGTTGGCTGCTCCTTTTTTAGATGTATTGTATTACCTCCTCCTTTTCTTTGTCAACACATCCTATAGAACCTTTGTTGCTACTGTCCCCATACAGCTGCCTCCAGAAGAGAAGAAGAGGTGTCAGGTGGAGCATATGTAATTCAAAATTCTGCTACATTGTAATTGGTCTTGTCTGTGCAGGCAAAAAGAGTATCACCCATGCTGTGCTCATGCCTCCTCGTACGCCTGTCCTCTTAATCCATATTTCTATGTCAGTTGCAATGCTGATAATCTGCATAGTGTTATTTGGAGGCCTAAACCCATTCAGAACTGCAAAGAGAGTAGGGAGGGACAGGTAAAATGGGTAAAATTATGTCTCCGTGCAAATCGGTAGCAGGTTTCTAGCTGTTGTGACCAGAATTACCCCCTGAGATAGTGATCTGTTATTAGAGCTATCTACTTATAAGTTGGCTCTTCTGCATTTCATAATTTGAGCCATTCAAGATTTTGCTCTTTTAAAAAGTTTTCTTTTTTTCAGATATTTACAAAGAGCTCTTCACCAAGATGCCCTGTTAGATGCCCTGTTAACTTGAGTAAAAAAATATTTATATTACCATGTCTCCATTTAAATAGGCACTATTGTCCTTGAAATGTCAAATATAATATGACATGTCAATTGTTGTATGTCAGGCACATGATGTATTTTCAGCCCCTGTTGATTTAGATGGGTTTTGACGTGTGCTTGACATATTATAATGGTGCTTCTTCAGTTCAGTGAACGTCTTGAAAACAACATTGAATGGCACATAAATCACAGCACCACCTTTTGCGGGGACATTTGCCAGAATATGAAGTAGAGGCTTTTCACTCCTGTTAGTGTTTGGCTAATAATGGTTCTCTAGTTCCAGGTCTGGGAGCTTGCAGTTTCGGGCGGGTTTGTCAGCAGAGCAGAAATGGTCTGATCACAAACCTGCTTTACTCAAGGATTTTTTAATCATTGCTTTAGAAAAAGAAAATCTAACGTTTTCTAAGAGATCTTCTATAAGTCACCTACCACTTGGCTTCCCATTTTGTCTAGCGATGTGTGTGTAATATGAAAGCATGCAGCAAGACTGTAGGGCTGACCATGATACAGCATTAATAAGGATTTCTTCTTAACCAGGTTCACCTAAAATACGCATCTAGACAGACTAAGGATGAGACACTCTCTAAACATCATTGCAAACAGTAGCATTCACCAACTGCTAGCAGGCTCAGAAATAAGATGAAATTGTTCTGAAGTTTTTATACTCTATATTTTCATATTTTAATAGTTGTATTTAGTACTAGTATTTACTGTTCTGCCTGAAAATCATGGGTGAGGTTGCAGCCCCCTTACTGCTGTGCTTGTACAAGCATATGATTAGATTCAGCAACTAGCAAAGTGACGATAAGCCTAAGATGGTGGGAGGCGGAAGAGAGAAGGAGGAAAAAGTAGTATCCCCATACTTTAAAAAGCAGGAACACGCAAATAATAAGGGACAGCACTGAGGTTATCCAGGAGATCCATTGCAGCACTCTGGAGCCCCATGTTGTCTTCCTTTCCTGATCGTCTTTGCTATCTGAATGTAATACATTGCTTTAATGAGAACTTGTGCGTTTAATTCAGGTGCATTTTCAAATGGTACGGTTGAGTAATATGGGCACTGAAATAATGTGAGACTTCGTAATAGTGTTGTGCTTCAAAAAGGCTCTTAAATCCAGTGCTTTTCAATGGGTAGAGTTAGGCTCCAGCACTTCAGAAAGAGTCCTCACCCGTGGCAAGTGTATTTAAACCACATCTCTCCTCTTTGAACTCCAGCAACTGAAATAAAAACAGCCTGTCACAAAAATAGATTAATACTGGGCCATTTGTTGTTGTTGCTCAATTTTTTGTCACAGAAATGAGATAGCAGAATTTAACATCCCAGTGTTAAATACACGGTAGTGCAGTATGCGGTACTGGTTTGGCCGATATTCTATAATTTTACATACTAGTTCCCTGCTGCCTTGCCTCTTCTGGAAGAGGTTTGTCAGACTTCTGGTGTGAAGCGCCACGAGTGGTCTGCCAGCCAGGCCACATGCTGCTGGAAAGGTTAAAGATGTTCTGAAAATGACTATAATTTACTGAACATGAAAAACGTTGAAATTGTGACATCTTGTTTTTGTAGGAGAGACCATAACAAGAGCAAGAAATAGCTGGCCATTGAAAGCAGCCTTGTAACTCTGATAACTAACATGTTGACAGAAGCTCTGCAGCTTTATTCTGGGCTGGATATTCCTGTCCGTACACTTCATTGTACCTTCTGTATGGCAGGAGAGGGCTTTCCTCATGCCACAGGATGCTTCTATATCACATTTATTAATATTTTTACTTTTAAAAAATCCACAATGTCAGTATTCCCTCCGTTTGTGTAACAAGCTGGGTTATATTTGAGTAGCAAGATACGAGACTTCAATGAAGAATAGATTTTGTGGCTGATGTGGCTAATACAAAATTCTGAATGGATGTCTGTTTATCCAAAGAGGGAAGAGATGGGCTTGGAAATGGGTATGTCCCAAGAGGATTAAATTGAAGTTAACAGCTTTCCTTCAGCAGTATTTCTGGGGGGAAAAAAATGGATATGGATGCATCAGATTGGTTTTGTGTGTCCAGCTTATGATGGTTAGATGCTGGATCAGGTCACCCAGAAAAGCCCCCATCATTGTAAATATTCAAAGTTGTGTTAGACGGGGCTTTGAGTAACCTGACCTAAAGGAAGGTGTCCCTGTCCATGGCAGGGGGGTTCAACTGGGTGAACCAGTTAAGTTCTTTCCAACCCAAACTATTCTGTAATTCTGTTCCATGAGCTCATCTCAACCTGGTCAGGAATTTTCTCATTGAGAGCATTCATGTCTCGTCAAGCTGCCTGTGAGCAGCTCATCCCTTTTGCCCCCAGTTCAGTCTGGGGTATCAGCGATGATAGTCTTCCTCCCTCTACCCTTCCCACATGGGACGAAGAAATAAAAACTGCAGTGGCAAGGAAGAGCCTGCCTCTCTCTTGCCCCCCAAAATGTGTTTTTTCCCCACTGTGTGGGTGTTGCGAGTTGTGAGGTGCCTTGAGCACCATCCCACACCTCAGGAGCTTCCAGACGGTGTAGGCAGGTGCCCCATTTCCTGGCTGCAGAGTGAAATGTGCACCTTGTCTCATCCTGGACATCGCTCCTGATGACCGCGATTGTCTCGTCTGACCTTAAACTGAATAGCTGAATACCTGTCTGATTTCTCCACCTGCCTAACACTTTGTCTTTCTTACTGTAGTTACAGCAATATCATTCTGTCTTACTGGGAGAGTTGTTTTTTTTTTCCTTCTTTTTTCTTCCTTTTTTTTTTTTTGTGCCTCTTCCAAGTGAACAATTGTGACAGCAAAATGCTTTGATAATTATCCATTTTTACTGCAAGCTAAGGCTCCAAATGTTTTAGGAAATTATGGGATTTTTTGATCTTTAAAGTTCTGGTATGTTCCATCCCATTTAACAAAACAAAACAAAACAACATATGTTCAGGGTTGAGTTTTGCTAGATTTTAACAGACTCCGATTTCTCCAGTAAAAGCTTGAGTGTATGCACGCTGGTTGTTCTTAATTACTATATTGGCAGTACTAGTTGGTGGTTTATTTGGTGTCTGATACTGTTTGTAACATCTCAGATAGTAAACAAGTGGAGATTGTAATAGATTAGGGAGAAAAAATATCAGAAGTAGATGTGGGGGAATTTTATTTATTTATTTAAAAAAAGGAGAAAAAAATTAAAATACTATTAAAGAAATGATGATGTTATTTTAAAAGCTTTAGGAAAAATGTTAATTCTGTTGAGGCACTCACTGTTTCCTCTGCAGAGAAGAATTCTCTGTAATAATTGCTGAGAGAAGGTCTGCAGTCATCCACTTTACTGTATTTTGTTGGCATGTTTTCCAGTGGAAACTTTCATAGCTGTGTCTTATATGGGGGCAGAAAATGCTGGTTATTGATAAAGGATTGAAGCTGTAAAAACAAACATCCTGTTGGTGAAGATTTAGGAGATTGGTGCTTTCAGGGAAGCAACAAAAATTCCAGAGACAAGTGAACTGCATCTGGGCTCAGCACAACTGGTTTTGGGTATAGATTGATGTATAGGAAACCTGTGACAAAGCAAGAGACCACTGGATCCCAGACCAGTGCTCCTGACCACAAGTTTAAGATGCTTGAAATTCAGAACACTCTCTTCTAGACGCTCAGATCTGTTGACCTACCTTTGGGACTTGAAAACTGCACTTGGCAGAGCACTAATGAGCAACATGCATAAATTAGCAAGGTTAACAGAGTGGCCCATTATTACAGTCCCTTGATTTTCAGCATTGTAGGAGACACAGGAGGGAGGGATGTGCCCACTTCAGAGAGAATGGCTAGACAGATGCGCTTCGCTTCTTTGCAAGTTTCCCTTTGTAATGTGAGTGTGCTTCAAAGTGTGAAAATAAATGATGGTGATGGTAGTGTGAAAACTAAATACACCAAATGATAACAAGGCTGTAGAAATATGCTTTAGCACTAAGTAGGACAGGCAGTATCGCATGGATGAAAAAGGTTCAATATGCATTTTTAAGGCCTCTGCAAGAAATCCATGCAAGCAATGCAGCTGGTGGCCAGGTAATGCTTCTGACCATATGGAAAATAAGTTCCCTTCTTCCTCCCTGAGACATTTTCAAATTAAAAGAAAAAATGTGCTATCTGAAAATGGTGGCTATTGAATCCCTTGTGAAACCGTGTTCATTTAACTATAGCAGTATATCAAAGGCTACAAATTCTCTGTCTCTTTGTTTGCGTAGCATTTTTTCTAAATATTTGTCTAAATAATTCTTGTGGAATAAAGCTAAATAAAATATCTTTCACAAAGGCTACAAGCACTCAGTTTTGCCTGTTGCTAGGGAAGGGCTGGGTCAAAAATCTGACAGTTACAAGTCTTGTTCAACTTTGCATATTTTTGTCCTTTCCTGAACAAAACATTCAACGTCTGTTGGAAATAGTAAAATAATTACCCTCAAATAATTGAATACTTGACGTCCCAAAGGGAGACACACGCCCTTCAGCCAGTGGGAAAACATTTCTTATCAAGAGAACACATTGTGTTACGTTTCAAGAAACTGAAGAGGCAACTTAATTTAAATCTTAACCAGTTTAAATCCTTGCATGAGATCTTTCTTACAAGCCCACTTACAAAGTCATAGTTGGAAAGTGGAAAGTCACAGTTAATATAGCCAGCCAAGCCCTGTCAGTTTTCACCTTATCAGGGCTGGAGCACGTGTAGGGTGAAATCTTCACCCTTTCTCTCGGGAACAAAAAGTCATTGGGATTTTGTTCTTGCCTTTTTGAAGAAGAAGATTTCCATACTAAAGGCTTTTGTAGTTTTTCCTGACCAGGGAATAGCCACCCTGAGGACCACCTCGTTGTTTGAGAGGAGGAGCATGAGAGCAAGCCCTTGTAACCACCTGGACCCAGTGAAGCCCAGAGTGGAGTTGCTTGGCTACCAGCATAATCAATGCTCTTGAAAAAGCTTTTGGGGATATTTGTCAGGAAGAACAGAGACTTTGTAATATTTGAGTGCAAATGGTTCAATTTCTAATGTGGCAAAAAGATCAGGTAAAGATGTATTTCCTTAGATTTCTTAGTAGAAAAGATACCTTATGGCCACATGCAGTCTGTCTACCAACATAATTTTGCTCTTAATCAAACCTTGCCCTTCCTATAAGCACTTGAGATAGTAAAAGCAGTGCTGCCTTGGTAAGAAAGTGCTAAGGGTACTGATTCATGAAAGCTGAAATGCTCCAGTTTCCTTTCTTCTGGGAGAGCATGTGTTTGATTCCACTGAAGACAATGGCAGCTTTGCCAGACTTTTCTGGTATCTTTTTGACTGCTGAACTGGTGTAGTGATAAACAAGGAATTCTTGAAATTCACCTTCTTGGTATTTGTGAGAATTGGTGTTCTGTTACCTAATTAATTAGAGGTGGAAAGACTCTGCCTACTCGCAGTTACTCAAGAGTGCAGGCTGAAGTGGAATTAATTAGATGGAAATTAGGTATATTTCAATGATGGAGAGAACAGGAGTGGCTACCCACATGGTCCAACCAATCCCTGCAAGTTCAGTAAACAGATAACATAACTATTCCAGCCTGTAGATGGTAGTCATTTCTCTTTCTCAGAAATTTTATGGCAAAGAGACTTTTACAACTTTGAGGGATATCTTCTGTCTGAGTGTGCAGGTGAAGCCACTAGAAATCTTTCAGATTCTAGCAAACAGAGTGAAACCGTGACTATATAAATATCTGCCCCTGTAAATACCTTACTGAGAGACAAAACCCTGGCTCTGTGATTTTCTAGAGAGGCAGGTCCCAACTAGGGAGGTGGCACTGAAGCCCAGAACACTGTTACTGTTTTTTCCAGATGAGGTAATATTATAAATAGGTGTGGAAAACCTATGAGGAGAGGCAGTGGGATTTCTTCTTATTAAAGTAATGTATTTATATAT
Source organism: Cygnus atratus (assembly GCF_013377495.2). Lineage (NCBI taxonomy): Eukaryota > Metazoa > Chordata > Aves > Anseriformes > Anatidae > Cygnus > Cygnus atratus. Next base: position 165,447,591 of record NC_066362.1, read on the forward strand.
CTCTCATGGATCTGGACCCCACTGTACTTATTCTGCTATGCAAACACAAAAGGTATAACAAGGAGCTTGTAATCCAGATGAAGAACTTCACAGACATGCATGGCTGTAAAGCCAGGTACAAGTTAGCATTTTGAATATAAAAGCTAGCTTCTTGTACAACATAAATATATCAGTATTCCTCATCGTTAAAGAAAAGACGTGGTGGCACAGTCTTTATGGCCTCTGGAGCATAGTAACAATTTTATAGAGTATTTTCTCATGTTCTTTAATAAAAATTTCCTTTGAATAGAAGAGGGACCTCTCTAAGAAAAATAAAAATCTCTATTAGAAAGGAGTTTTAGAAGAAGAAACCCTGATCACTGAAGTGTGACTTAGTGCTCAGTAATATTTTTGTCCCCAAATAATTAAATTCCTTAGTCCCTTTTTCTTATCCAGATTAAATAGCTATGATACTTACTTTGTCTCTGCAGTAAATGCATTCTTTGCTGTATATGTTCTTAGAGACAGGAGCTTTGTGGAGAGCTGTGGGGCATATGAAATTGTTTTTTGAGATGATATTCCCTTGGGTATACCAGGTTATATTTACAGCTGAAGTGCGCATGTCAGTGGAGTCAACTATTTAGTAGTTACCAAAATCTGCTTGATGACAGAGTGTTACAGATGACCACTCTGAATTGCACTATACATAGGTATCCAGGGTAATCAAATCTTTAACATATTGATAATGAGCCTTCTGAACATGAAGGAAGGAAGAAAAGGTCACTCACATGAGCTCCAGTCCCAGCAGATGCAATGTCCTCATTTTTTGTCACTGACCGCACAAGACATTGTATGACAATTTTGTCAGCTAAGGATACACAAGAGAGAATTTTAATCAACAGTAAGGTGATCAGTTCCAAGTCTATTGGTCTGACCATCAAGAGGAGGTAGATACACAAGCAAGAGTCTTCACTGTACAGACATTGGGACTGACTACTATGCTACACAGGTGTAAGACATCAGAATCGGAGATACAAGAGGAAAGAAACATGGTGAATAAGACACAAAGTGCAGGGAGCCCTGCACTAGAAAGTGGAGAGACTGTGCTATTTCTGCAAGCAACCAGAACAAAAGTGAAAGACGTTAACATGTACATACTCATCTAATTTCCATGCTGGAAATTTCAGCTCAGCCCACGTCTCCAACAGAGAACTCTTTATTTCCCTCTTTTAATTTCCTCTGCTGAGCATGCCAGTATTGCTGTAGCTTGCTTGCATATGTGTTGCCAGAAAAATATGAAGGTAAAGTATGAATCAGAAAGGAACAGGAAAGGTAAGAAGCAGGGCTCTGCGTTTTTTACCCTCAGCCCAAAGCTGAGTTGGAGGTGCTCAGTTACCCAATTTTCTGCTCTGTTTAGAAGGGGACAAAAAAGAAAGAACAAACTCAGCACTGAGTCAGCCTCCTTCTGGAAGGAGTGCTAGGACTCCCAGTGTATTAGAGGTCCTGTGAATGATCATTGTTGTTCTGCCAGCTGTAAAAGGAAGAGATGAAACAAGATGCTCTTTCTCTTCTAGACCAGGCTTATCTCCTAGGCCTATATTAGCATGCATCAAACTCCTGCTCTGCTCTGCACTGGTGCGGCCTCACCTTGAGCACCATGTGCGGGTTTGGGTGCCACAATATAAAAAGGACATAACACTACTAGAGAGTGTCCAAAGACAGTGAAGGGTCTAGAGGGCAAGACATATGAGGAGCAGCTTGAGGTCCCTTGGTTTGTTCAGCCCAGAGCAGAGCAGGCTGAGGGGAGGCCTCATGGCGGCCTGCAGCTCCCTCACGAGGGGAGCGGAGGGGCAGGCGCTGAGCTCTGCTCTCTGGGGACAGTGACAGGACCTGAGGGAACGGCATGGGGCTGGGACAGGGGAGGGTCAGGCTGGGGTTAGGGAAAGGTTCTGCACCCAGAGGGTGGTCGGGCACTGGGACAGGCTCCCCAGGGCAGCAGTCATGAAGTGTTTGGACAACACTCCCAGACACATGGTCTGATTTTTGAGCGGTCTTGTGTGGAGCCAGGAGTTGGACTTGATGATCCTTGTGGGTCCTTTCCAACTCAGGATATTTGATGAAACACATCTGGCATACAGTGTTTCAGGAACTATTCCCGTTTTCAGAAAGAAGTTAAAATTCTTTGTCTTCAGATCTAAAGAACAGACCTTTGTTCATGCACTTAATTTCACCTGCAAGTTCGTGGTGAAGATACATTTTTCCCACTATTTTAGGTTTCTTTATTCTCATGGATTTCCAGTTCAGCTCAGAAGAGCATGAGGTCTAAAGCAAAGTCAGCTAATTAAAAAAAAAAAAAAAAGTTCAAGCTTGTTTTAGCTCATGGTCACTCCTTTATCTTTCATTATAATGTGTAAGTATGTGAATTTATAAATACAAACATTTAAGCAGGAACTATTTAGAAAAAATAAGCATTCATTAGAAAGTTTATATAGAACATGAGTGTGGTTGAGCACTGGAGCGCATTGCCCAGAGGGGTGTGTTTTTTTCCATCTTCAGACATTTTCGGACTCCAAAAGGACCAGGCCATGAGCAATCTGATCTAGCTCTGAAGTTACACCATTGAACAGGAGGTTAGACAAGGTGACCCACATGTGTACCTCCCAAGCTAAGTGTTTCTGTTATTCTTTATTCCAAGTAATGTGGCAAATTTAAACAACTGTAGTTATTTGTCACTTCAAAATATACAATGAAAAGTCAGGCCAAGTGTTTCACCTACTTTGAATTCATCTGTCAGAATCCAGGAACACAGGGAACAATGAAGGGGAAATATGTTTAAAGTTACTAAAAGTATTTTGTCTATATGTAAAACATTGCAGCTTTACCATCAAATATTTCTAAAAGTTGTAGAAACAAGCTGTGTATGTCTTGGCATCAGTTAGGAGAAATACAAAATTCATCTTCGTTTAGCAGCAGTCCCCCGTTTTGGTAGGGGTGCCGCTGTTCCAGCAGCTGTAGTTGCCCATGCTTGGCTATGCCTGAATGTAGTTTTGCAGGAGTAATGTTGTGTCTGCTTAGGAGCTTGCCCAGATTCTGATTTGTACAGTGAGATCTGCAGGTAGTGCAAATTGTTATACTACAATGAACTTACTGTTTCCCAAACCGGGAATAAACATTTAAATAATGCAGGCAATGATTAAGTATGAGATAGTTAACATAAAAATCCTCTGCTCTTCTACACAGTGAGTCTCTAGGGTAAAATTTTATTAGTTAATGATCACTGTGAAATAGATGGGAGGCTTTGATGGGGTGGGTTTTGTTTTGTTGGTGTTTTTTGTTGTTTTTTTTTTTGGAGTGTGCTTTCAGAGTACACCACAGGCTTGATTTATAGACTTTCTCTATCTTGTGGTGCAGTGTGCTTTGTAGCCCTGGTCCTCCAGTCGTCAGATCTGGGGGGGGTTGCTGGAGCATGTCATACATATTTTCTGGCCTACCTTCCTCAGAAACCCAGCACAGAGTAATAGGGTGAAATGTGATGTGCGCTTGGGTCTCAGCCCAGCATGGGGCTGGGATACAGCACTCCATCATCTCACAGCAGCACCATAGCTCAGGAGGATCAAGCAACCATCTAATTCACGTCTTAATTTAACACAGCTAGTAATGAAGTATATAGATAATTTTGGTAAGACATACCACAGTTGACATTGGCTCTTTTCACTCACATCTTTTCAGTTGCACTGCAGCTGGAGAGATGTAACATGCTGTGGTACTACAAGGCAACTCAACATTTCAAGTGGCTTTAGCTGGTCTTGGTGGGTATAAATGATACAGACAAAGTTGTGGTCAGAGATATGGGGGTGTTTTGTTTGGTGGCTGCCCTGGCCAGGAACTTAAGAGCACAGGAATGGCCATATGGGGCCAGAACAGAGGATCCTCTTGCCTGGGATCTGCTGCATATTCAGGTTGTCTCTTTTCTGTGTCTCGCTTACCCACGTGGCTTTCCTATGTAATATGTGTACTGTTTGTGTATGCTGCAAAACTCTTCATTTCTTTCTTGACAAAAAGTGTAATTTCCAGTATAAAGTCACCTAAAGTACACTGATTGAAGTAACAACCGCTAATAAAACAAGTAGTACGTATTTTCCTCTTATGATCTTCTGAAGTACTGCTTGATATGTTATAATGTCTAACATTCCTAAGGCAGATGTTTGTCACTCATGAAACATTAATTAGAGTCTCAGGATCAGAGAGAAGAAAAAATACATATGTATGTATGCATGTGCATCTGTTTGCCTGTGAACAGGACACAACAGAAACTTCGTATTAAAAAAAAAAGTAGTGAGTAAATATTTGAGGGGACAACTTTAACAGGAGTCAACATTAATTCTTATTAAGCAGAGTAAAGTAACAAAACTGCTATGTTTTTAAACAGTATGTTTTTGGCATCTCGCTAGTAGAGTAGGTGAAGTAGTATAAACCGTAATGAAAAATAATGTATATTATATTTCATCACAGTTAAATATGTAGTGTCTATAAAGTTATTTTCACCAATATCACCAATATGAGTGGGAGCATAACATTATAAGAGCTATCAGAAAATGAAATTGTGTTATGTGAAGAGCTACTATGAAGGAAAGTGATTGAGAACTGGAAGCCAGGAAAATGCACTTCAGTTCCCCTTTTCAGAAACACACAGACTTGCCTGTATTTTGCCTGTTAACGTCTGAAATTTGAAGGTCTTGAGAGAAAATGAGCACTTAACTAAAAGGAGCTGCGTGCTGCTGTGCATGGGTTAACTTGACTCAGAAGTGTGCTAGAGGAATCAAAGCAAATGTTTTGAGGCTGCTTTCGTCTCTGCATCTGTCTGTCTGTCTGTCTGGGACAGAGAGCAGCTCTGTGAGCCTCTTTGCAGTCTTTACTAACCTACTTCAGCTGACAGAGGGCAGCGAACTGCAGTGGGTTTTGGTGAGTGTACTACTCAACTGATGTGTTCCGGGGGTGCTGTCCTGCCACTGGATCTGAAGGCCAAGGCTTTCAAAAATAGCTCAGAAAACTCAACCCTGATGTCCATAGTTACTCACTTAAGAGCTCTGATTTCTATAAACGCTTTGTGGCCGAAACCCACAGTGTTTCTGCAGCCCAGGTTCCCGTTGAATTGCAAATGAATGCTAGAGATCTGAGCATTTTCTTCAACTGCTGATTGCAATGCAGAATGCAAACATATAATACGGAATTTTCTGCTTTTATTTCATTTGCCTGCACTTTCAGTTACTATGAATGAAAGGTTGGCCCAGAACGTATGCATGTCTCATGAATGAAGTATTCACATCACTGCATTTATACGCTATTTGTGTATTTAAATACTGAATATTTATATTTTTTCTCTTTAAAATGAAAGAAAAAATATTAATGTCTGGATTTCCAAAACTGGCAGGAGGGTGAGATACTAACATTTGCCTGTTGGGTTCTGTCTTGTATCACCAAAGCATATTATCACCTTCTAAGTATTCCAATAGCAGTATCCTAATTTTTCTTTTCAGCCCATCTATTTCTCTTCTTGTATGCATTTTTCTGCATACACAAGAATCGCAAGAAGAGGCTTTGTTGTGGAGCGAAAGGTGCATTTTCCAGTTGTTGCTTGAGTTGATTTGTTATGTGCATGCTCTTGATTTTCTTTGTACAAATTCTGAATTTCCATGGAAGTTATGGCATTGGTGTTATAACAGCTGGTTCCCACTGAAAAGGGTGATGACACTCCCCTCACTCTTGGCCACAGGTTCCCATCCTCTCCGATGTGTCAGGGCAGGTATTTGGCAAACTTCACTATTTAGAGAGCTAAACCAGCAAAAGCAAACAAGCTGCTCGGCTTTTTTTGCAGAATTGGCTTTTCATCATCATGTGTCCCTGAACTGGCTCGCTGCAGGACCAGACAAGTGCCTGTGCCGATACAGGAGAAAGCAACTGGAGCAGGACTGTCCTGTTATGTCAGCTTAACCAAATCACATCCTTCAACAGCCTGGGAAACACAAGAGGACCACGGCTTGCGTTATGCCTGCCTTGTGGTGCATGCTGTGGCCTGCCGAGCCCGTCATCCAGACGGAGCAGCTGCTGCAAGGTGCCAAGCCCAGGCTGGCTCTCCTCGTGGAAGTGAGAGCAGAGAGAGAAGACTTGATAAATGCCTGTGTTTTGCCCCAGAATGGGGTTAACATCTGTTTTTAGCAGCCATGGACCTGCTGGTGCAATGCAGCCATTAAGTCTCTTGTTCAGCTACAAGTTTGGTCGGATCTGTCACAGGCTCCCTGCTGGCCAAGCTCTTGCCCAAGCTGTCAGGACACAGTATTGAAGCTTGCATTTTGGTGGCAGAAGGTAGTCCTGTGTATTTTCCCCATGGGCAGGCTGTTTCTGTGGAGTACTTGTCACTGTGTGTCACATTTTATTGTGCCACTGAGCATGGTTCAAGGTTTTAATGAACATACCGCTCTCCCTGGGCAGCTCTGCTCTGCCTATCACTCAGAAAACACAGGATGGGTATAAAAAGACCCACTGTGTGTGTTTTTAACAGTGCTGCTGCACATGCCAAAGGCCTTTTGTGGTCTGTATAAAAAGTGAAGGCAAAACACCTAGGAAGTAATGGGCAGCATTCATAAAAGGAGAAAATTTTGCATTAACAGGGTTGTTCTAATCCCCACCACGTGCTCTGGAGAACTTGATGGCCATCTACTGGCGAAGCCTGAGTCTTTATTTTAATGTGCAGACTTTTGCATCAGGGAAAAGCCCTTGTACGTCTGTGAGCTGTAGAGATGCATATTTTCACTTCTATCTGGAAATAACACATCTGAAGTTTTGTAGATCATCCTAAATGCTCCCATCCAAAAAATGTCCGATTGAGTTCATTCATTTCCCTGTGAGCAGTAATAACTATAGGTGTTGCAGCTGGAGGCAACCAGCTGTCTCCCAGGATTTATGTTAGTGTAATGGTTCCTATACCAATGCAGAAATTACACTGTTTTTAGGAATAATGAGTTGCAAATAAATAAATGTCAAGCTGACGAGCCAGAACCCGATTTTTTTCTTTGTTATTTTATCTCCCAAACTTGGCGCATCAGCAGTAATTTGATATATCCTGCAATTTTCCTGGGATATTACATAGGTGTCAGTCCTATTGCTAAACCCCTCCTTGAGTTTTAAAGGCTGCCTGAGATCTTGGATGTCAGCAGGAGAACTGGCAGCTCCTCCTCGGGGCACCCTGGCAGCTCCTGATGTTCTTCCAGGTCTTCACTCTGGGCACTCTGCAAGGGACACTGAGTCAAAAGAGGTTGCTTTTTTTTTCTTAATATATATATATTATTTTTTTACATGATTTTAAACACATTGGAAACAGGAAAAAAAAATCATTACAAAAAGCAATACCTGTGAGTTCCCAGTCATTTCCATTCTCAAGGTGCTTGTCTGCTGTGATGCCATCAAACAGTAGTTCTGGAGCTCTGTGCCGGGCAGAGCCACCTGGCAGATCCCCAGTGGCCTTTCAAAGACACGAAACATGATTTTGAGGACTTTGCTCTTTTTTTTCTGTCACTGTGTGTGGTTGGCGAAGTTATTTTGTGAAAATTGCTCGAGAAAGTGGAGGGTGTCCCTTTACTGCTACATGAACATGAAAAGAACTGAACCGAAAGTCCCTGCGAGAGGCACTAACCTCAGTAACCTCAAAAAAAAAAAAAAAGCATCTGTAGGCTCTTTTTAAGGTTTCCTGTGGCATCTCCAGTTAAACAGTCACAGGGCTTGTGCAAGGCTCAAACAAAGCCGGTGCTCAGTTCTGACCTGGCTTTCTCCACCTGTGAGGTCGTCTGCACCTAAAATGTGTGCTAACTATGGGGTGCCCCTGTGGCACAGGGGCTAGAGAAGATCCCCTTGAGGGGGTGCTCTGAGCTGTCACCTGTGTCCCTTCTGCTGGTTAGCAAGAATTTAGAAGTGGCAGCACCGATCATGTGGCGCCGCTTCATTTACACCCTCCTGTGTAAACCCCCAGGAAAGCAAGAGCAGCTCACGCCGTGAGGTCACCTTCTGGTACGTGACAACTAGCTCCTTAGGAGGTGCTGACTGTGCTCAAGGTTCGTTTTTTTTCCTCAGTGCTGGCAACTGCAGCAGCATTGTAAGCTTGATCCTCCTCCCATTTAAACAAACTGTATTATCCAGGACCTGAACACCCTGTTACAAAACAGGCTTTTAAGACAGCTTGTAAATCCCCTGCAGCAAAAATGATGCACAAATGCTTATTTTTGAAGATAAAGGTTTTCTGGTCCTGCATACTGGGTTATGTACCCTCGGTACTGAGCTTTAAGATTTGATTTATATTTGCTTTTTATTTTAGCTGGTAGGGTGTTTAAAAAAAGAATCTGGAGTAGTGGGACTGATCTCAGTTAATCATCTAACCCAAGACTTTCATTTGCCCTGAGATGCAGATGCTTAAATACAATTCCTAAGCCATATACATGACAGCTAAACATATCTGTATTCCTGTCACATAGTTAAAGTGCTGATGTGTCTTACTCTCTTGGGGACTACTTTTTGCTGGTTAATGTTCATATTATGGCCCCTGTCCATTTCTTCCTCTCTTTCAGAAATTCCCTGCATGCCCATTTACACATATCATATTCTAGGCAAAAATAATTAATCTGAAAAATCTCTTTGCCTGAAGGTGAAGTATATATTCTGTTAAGAGAAAAAGAGGGCTGTGAGAAAGAATGCTCCTTTTTCTAAGTAGTGTTTTAAATTGGGATTGTACTTTAAAAGTATTGAAACAGAAAGAAAGATTAATAATTTGGACTACCACAAATTTGAAACCTAAAGATTTGAAATGCAATAAATTGGAACATCAGTGAAATCACATGCTAATGGTGTGAGATGCTGTAGGCAAAGTTTTAACCTGATACAATCATCAGCAAATTTTGGAAATCCCTGAAAGTGAAGTTTATGCCAGAACAGCTACAGCTGTAACAACACTGGCTATTGTAACAGAGGATAGAATATTGATTTTGACACAGGAGCTTCTCAGCATCAGTATTTCTTTCAAATGCCATTCTTAGTATTGTAGTTTCCCCAGTGGGTCTTGCTTCTTTTCGTGAGCAGATTCAGTTTCCTTCCCTATGATTCATTTCCATTTGATGGTCACAAGTTATTTCAGGAGCTGAGAACTTGCATCTTAAGAGTTTAAAAGAGTATCTGACAAACCTCAAGGTCATTTCCGTGAATGTCAGTAAACCTGGGAATGTGGTGGAAGTCCCAGAAACTTGAGGAAGGGCAATGTTGTTCCTGTACTCAAAGAAACTGAGCAGGCTAGTATAACTGTAGGTGAACACAACTGCTGTGCGTTATAACTGTAATGGGGCTGATAAGGAGATCAATCAATAATGATTTATAGCTGGGTAATATAATTAATGGAAATCGATGAGGGTTTGGATCCTGGCATACCAACTTGATAATGTTTTATGACACAAGTTTGTCTAACCCAAGGCTACTACGTTGTTGTAGCAGACTTTCTTCAAGGATTTGACTTGATATGCAGTGTATTTATAAACCAAAGCAACATGACTTCAACGTTACATTTTGGTTGCTTAAAATTGGGGTGACTGATAGGCCTTAGGACGCTGGAGTAAATGAAGTATCTTTAGTGAGCATATGCATTTCTGTGGGGATTGTTCCCTGGCCCTGTGCTACTATTTTTTTTTATTAATCATCAGTCTGAAAGGAAATAAAATTCATTGACTTGCAGGTAATTGAGAACTGTTAAATAAGGAAATGGAAAAATCACTGCTGAAGGGTGATAGGGATCTCTTGGCAATGTGTATAAAAGCAAGCAATAGGCGTTTAGCCAAATACAAGGATCCATAGTTCAGATCTGGGTGCTGGAAACACTTTTTCACAAAAGGTGTCAGGATTTAAGCTTATCAAGGAGAAATTATGGAGTCTATCTAGGAAATTGTTTAGAAAGAAGGGTTCAGTGAGTTTGGAACTGGACAAGTAAAGTTGAAATAAAGCTCAGATAAAGTCAGACTAGTTCATTATTGGAGCAGTATTTCAAGGATCATGGTGTTTTCTCTGGCAATAAGCACGTCTAAATCAAGACTTCAATTATTTCATACTGCAAAATATACTCTAGTTCAAGCATGAATTGTTTCAAAGAGGTGCTGTGGACTATGTTGCAGAAAAGGAAATATTTAAGTAATTGCTCGGGTTGCTTCTGGCATAGTGATTTATTACTGCTGATGTTTTGGGGCCCAAGGTATGTGCTGTGCTCTTGCTTCATTTTTTTTTCCTTCTGTTCTGTTTTTTTAGTTCAATTTCACCATTCAGTATTGAGAGCACAAGGCGTCAGAGAAGGTCTGAGTCTCCAGACTCCAGGAAGCGGCGCATCCATCGGTGTGACTTTGAGGGATGCAACAAAGTATACACAAAAAGTTCCCACCTGAAGGCCCACCGGAGGACGCACACAGGTAAGGCTTTGCTGGCACTGTGTTGCATGGTTAAGACAAGCAGGTTCCTTTCTGCCTAATATAGGACCAATTGAACTTGCATCCTACACTAACAGACAAAGATCTGGATGGAAGTAATGGAGATGTCTGCAGGTACACCAGTATTGGCATGCTGGTGCAGATCAGGACCATACTTTTGAATTGAACTTCCCTGTCATCGCCACTTTCTATGTTTTTCTTCTCAACATTTAAGCACTCTTAGCATAAACTGGACTCCTTTCAGCTGAAACTAAACAGAAAAGTGGCTTCCATGGATGCATCTAATGTGTTTCAACCAACAGTGGATGATCATTGCTTGAGACCAACCAAAGCTTGTCCAAGGAAAACCATCAAGAAGGTGAAAGAGTGCGGACATGGATCTTCACCAACTTGTTCACTCTACAGACCTGCTCCTATTGAGCTCTTATATTACTTGCTTTTACAGATGTAGCCTTTCAATGACAGGTGCTGCTAAATACCTTCCATTCAATCCAAGTATAAATTCAAGAACTCGGGATTTCTTTCTGGATGCTTTCAGAGGCACCTAACTCATACCGCCAAGGGAAGTCAGTCACTTAATGAGAATAGGTTGTATTAGGTCCCTTCACCAAAAATGCAAGAGAGGTGCCTAGATGAGCTGGATCCCATTCAGTGATGATAATACTTAATCAATACCTGGCTTTGTTATTAACTTTATAGGTCATTACTACTCCCCACGACAGACATATGAGGGCAGCTGAAGCAGTGATGTGTAATTGTTGTAATTTTATTGTGGAGAAACTCAGGAATAGCTTTTTGAGGTCATCAAGAACAATTTAAAAGGTGACCGCTAGAATGGCTAAAAAGGCAGTGGACAGAACACTGTTGAGTTTCGGTGCTATTCCTAACTCTGCTGCTGATCTACTTAAATTAAATTTATTGATCTCTCTGCTCTTAATGTACTTCAACATTCTTGTAACTCCTTGGAGAAAAGATGGTGTTTGTCCAGCATACAGCACAAAGCTGTTCTTTATTGAGAACCTGGTGGTGCTTTCTGTGGTGTGATGTACTCTAAAGAGTATGAGATATTATTTTAAAAAAATTAAGTGATGACTTCTCCATTTCAGATGAAGTCACCTCTGCATCATTCTTTCCAATATGTCTTTAGGTTGCTAGGACTTCTGTTGAGAGGAATACTAAACAAAGCTCCATCCTAATACCCCCCCCAAACTAATTCCTGTAAAGTAGAGTCCCTTCCTATAACAGCATAAACGTTCTGGGTATTTCATTAGGTTTCTCTCCACTCCAATTATTCTGATTTCTTCACATCTTCCCATTAATGCGTGAGCTTTCTCTCTTAATTGTTTTGTCTTAATTCTTTTTCCCTATTCCTTATTATTTCCCTGTATGTTTTGTATTCTGATGTATTTTATGTACCCTTACACTTTTGCCTTGTTCTCTGTCATTCTTCTTTTACTTCCTTTATCTCAATCTAACTCTACTCCATCCATTTCCTTCTTTGTATCTTGATTCCTAAGTTGTTGCCCAATTCTTTAATGAGTCTGTAATTCATCAGTGATCTCATGACAGACTAGCTCTTGTGTATAACACACCCAAATCAGTGTTAGATAGTCTGCACCACTGAAGCTCAGGCTATGCATTTCAGGTGCTCAAAACTAGGTACTGAAGGCATAAAATGGTGTTGGTAATTGCAGCTTTTGCAGCTATAACTCTCTGGTAGCATGAAGGGAGTTTCTGTATCAAAAGTAATGCAGGATTCGTCTCTCCAGCTTTGGTTCCCCAGCGGCTGGGTGTCTAGGCTATGCTATCTGTCTGGGATCTCTGGGTAGTCATAGAAGAGGGTTTGGCACCTCTGGGGCACATTATTCCTTCTTCAGGTAGACCCAGGGATTGGCATCTGAAGGTGCTTCTATTTCACTGCTGAATACAGAGGAAGCTCAGGTACTTGCCTGTTAGCTTGCTGAAATAAATCCCCACCCCAAAAAGCAGCTGCCTGAAATATTTTATAGTCATGTTGGATATTAGTTCATTCCTTCAGGGAGAAAAGAAAATACAATAGAAAAAATAACCTCAAATCAAAAACCTTCATTAAATGATCAGTTGTTAACTGTTTTATGTTGTCATGTCTTTGTGCCTGCTGCAACGTAAGAAGTGTAGTCTAGAGAGAAGGTGAGCACTAAATTCAACCAGTAATCCAGTGAGAAAATCGATATTGTGCTGTTAAAATGTGTTTCAGAGAACGCTTTTCAGGTCTTGGTAAGAAGTTGATGTAATCTGACTTACATGTAGCATTGGCCATGAGCATACTCTATGTATTAATCTCATTTTACTTTTTTTTATCTTGGCTTTTACTTTTGCTTCAGGCAAAAGAAGTTAATTATTCACGTATGACCCACAATAATTAGTGTGCAGTTTTGGATAAGTATAAATGAATTATGACAGCTATGCACGCAAGGGTGAGCAAGTTTGAATAGGCAACTTTCTGAGGAAAGATCACAGAAACTCAACATTGCATAATCTGGGCTTTTTTTTTTTTTTTAGGCAGACTGATCTTGCTAGCAATTGTTTAGCTAAGCAGGATGTGTTTGAAAACTATTTTTTTCATTTACTATGTATACATAGTCACTAAAGCATGCACGTTCACTTGGAAACCAGAGGAAAAATAATACGGCATTTTGACAGGATGAACAGCTTTCTTGGTTGGAAAGTACATTCCTTTCGAACTTCATTAAAAATTGAAACAAAATACTACACACAGTAACATTTGCATTCAATTCTCTTTGAGTGTTCCCTCGCTTTTTTTAAGTAAGCCATCAGCAAGCTTCCAAATAGTTCTCACCAGTGTCCTCAAACCTTCGTGGAGTCGAGTGGGCATGGAAGCCACTGGGGGGCGAGCTTGAATTACGTATCGTCTCTGAAACTGGGAAAACTGCAAGTGAAACCTGTAATCGCTGGAGCATTTCATAAATCACAAGCACTTGCTATTGAATTTCTCTTTCTAGTATCAGGTTCTTGTTGTTGTTTTGCCAGATCGTCAAATAAAGCTATCAGGAGGTATCGGGTGTGATGGAGAGCCTTCAGGACTTGCAGTCAATCTTGTAGCTCAGGTTTATCATCTTTTTCCACAAGGAGAAGACGGTGAGAAACTGGCTCACCGGAGTTGCGTAGAGTTAGTTTCTGCTTCAGTGAACATAAAGAAAATTACTAATGTGTGATTCTATAAATGAGTAATCTTTAAGTATCGGAAAACTAGCAGCTCTGGATTGCATTCCGCATCTGCCTGTGTCTGTTCTGTTTAGTGCAGGTACTTGTGTCGGCCCTGGGAGTTAATGGTGGAGATCTGAAACTCCTGTTCCCTGTGAGGTGTGCACCTATGCGGCCCTGGTGGGACTCATCTTTGTTAGCTTGCTTCTTTTACTTTGAAGACAGATAGGGAAACAACTGTAGCATTATTTTATGATACGTAATTGCTATTTTAGGTCCTCTAGGAGATAAATTTGCCACTGATGCTTCCAGTAGGACAGCTGAACATTTGAGACTAAGCAATACTGGTTCTTTCCACTTAGTGTGTTCTTTTTACCATCAAAACTTAATTCTAAAAATATTTAAATTTTATCTTATCGCTGTTTCCATTTCTACTAGACCTGGCTTGTGAAAGATGTACAGACTCTCTTCCTTTTAAATAGAGATGATGAAAATCTGGCATGGTTTATGTAAATCAAAGAGTCAAATCGTGCTTGCTGTTGAGAAGCTGACATGGGTTATAAAAACTGGATTTTAGTAACTGATCTGTGAAGTTGGTGAAGCTGGAAGTCATGGGTCTGTGGAGCTGTAAAATTGGCAGTAAGTGTCAAAGATTTCATTATTTTGGCAAAAAGCAGGCATATGTTTTCATGCCAAAAATTTGAGGGCATGTATCTCAACCTCCTCTCTATTTGGCTGGATGTTTCTGAAATGTCACCAAAAAGCTGCAAAGTAGTCAAAAATGTTTGCAATTTCTCTGCAAAATTTCATGTGGCATCATTATTTTTCAATCATCTGTAACTAAAATGAAACTAAATATAAGAGCTAAATATGGTGAAGGTGGCAGGACAAAGCCACCATTTATCAGGTCAAATGCAAGACAGTTAAGTCTCAGGTGAAATAACACATCTCAGGTATATATTATTATAGCCTTCATCAGCATAATGGTTGTGGATAAAGGGAGTGTACAGAACAATGAGAGGACAAGGGAGTGAGTTTTAAGAGAGGGAAGAGGGAGAACAAGAACAAACACCCAGGACCCTTTGGTTTACTTCCTATAACAGTGCAAAGGAGGCATGAGAAATTGAAAACACCTTTTGGATAGACGTCAGTGGTCATAGGAAAAGCACACAGCGCCTTGTGTGTTCATAGTGATTTCAGTTGTCTTGGTATAACCTAGATTAAGTAATGAGAAGCGTGAGTGTCAAACGATGACAGGCTCTACCCGCCTGCAGAGGCACTGCAGGGAGCCCACCTCTGCAGCTGGCTGTGGTGGATGTCCCATGGCATGCACATGGTGCACCGGTAAGTTCTTTCACCCCACAGAGGGCAAATCGTCCCACTGGCCGACAACTTCACTTTTGATCCAGAGGCTACTTGGTCTACAAATACTAGTCTGTGGTATCCTCTTTTAACCAATAGTACCAAAGCTGACCTTTGCATATTGTGACCCAGTTTTCATATGCATCGTCCGTCTCCTCTCAAATAGGGAGAACATGTAAATTTGAGCCATATTATGTAAATTGAAGAGGCAAATTATACTGTCTGTTAGGGGCCTGGTAAAGAACACAGAGACTTTGAAACAGGTATAATGTATAGTACATGTGGAGGATATTTAAAGCTCTTCCCTTTCTTCTAAGTATGCAGAGTACACTGTGTGGTGTGAATGCGTCACAGTCAAAGCGGTGCCTAGCACGGGGATTATGACCTGAGAAATCTAACCCACTAACTACATAGTCATTTAAAGGGAAATTTGATTTGTGTTGGATTTCACATCTAAAGTTGCTCACAGCTAAATCCATTTCTAGCTTCTTGTGACTACCCTTTTACCATACGGAAAGGCCCAAGGAGTTTAAACTGTTGTGTGAATCATCCTGAAGAATTCAATAAAGGAATAAGATGCCTGCTTTAAAGTTATGTGCAGCATGATTTTACATCTGATAGAGAAGTGGTTGCTTTCTGTCTCTCACTTCTGTAGGACTTTCTTTATAGCTGGTGTTGTAGCTATACAATCACCACTTTGTATTTCAATGCAGTGCTATTTCAGTCATTAGTTACTACTTTCTAGAGGAATGTGGCAGAGTAGCTTCTTGGAGTCAGTTGCAGCAGAAGCCTGGGATATTCCAGTGGCATGAAGTACGAATGGATTTAGTCCATGAACATAGGGCAGGGTGTCATCCAGTCACAACTGTGGCTTTGCTCCTGCCTCCAGTGGGTGGAGGAAGGCAAGGAAGCTTCCTCCCTGTCTGGAGAAGCTCCTGCGGGGCTCCGACACAGGGCTGTGGCTGCAGATTTTCATCTGTGAGCTCCAACCAGCGCTGGGTCCAAATCAGTCTTCTTGGTGCCCCTGCTGCTGAAGTTGTGGCTGCACTTAAAGACGCAGGCTGAACATAGCCCCCAGGCCAAATAATTTCTTTTAGTGTTCAGGGGTTTGTCCTTGATCAACGCCTATATCATTCCTGAGATATGAGAGCAAATACCTTTGCCTCAGACGTAATGAAGCCTATTTGTTAGTGTCAGGGGGTCCTCATCAGCGTGTCCTCATTACATGGAGACACTAAACATCTCAGAAATGTGGTTTTGTACCTGAGAAAATGACAACATTTCCTCCCCAAGATGTTCCTTTTTCGCTGGGTTGAGACACCACCCTAGAAGAGAGAGGGCTAGTGAGTACATGGGTGTTTTATTTAGTCTGTGCTTTTCCAAACATTGCATTCCTCTCACTCACTGTTGCTCCATATATTATTTTAATATGAAAGGGCCCCTGTCATTAGTCTTTGTTCACATTTTCCTTTCAGCAATTTCAGAGCAGACTTAAGAAGTCAGAGGCACCAAAATAGTTATTTTTGCTCGGTAGGCTTTAAAATTCCATTAAATCTGTTGTTTTCTTAAGGTCTGTTGAATGCCTTTTGCTAGCTATACGTTCCAGAGAGATATTTACAGGTTTGTAATCCCTTCTTTAGACAAATATTGGGAGGAAGCAACATTTTTAAAATAATCCTCTTGGATTTGACCTGAACTGTGCAGATTTTTGGCCTACTTTAAAATTAACACCTCTTTGTCACCTGCCCGCCAGACTCTCTCTTCAAAAGCCCAGCTTTTCTTTCTCATGTCCTACGTGCTTCTTAGGGCCTTTATCCCAGAGCTCTTCCTCCTGCACGTAAATCTGCTGAGTGAAAAAAGCTGCAACAGCAGGTTCACATGCTGTTTCAGAACCTAGGAATTTAAATAAACAAAGCTAATTTAAAAATTACTTTTCTTTAAGTAAAATAGGAGGTTCTATTTGTTTTGGGTGATGCTTTTATTTTTTAAGAAATATTTTCATTTAGTGTTTAAAATTTACTGCCAGTTTCAATAAACAGTTGAGCTTTCTAATGTGGAAACCAGTATATTTCGTGGAAGTCTTCACGTCTAGTTTTTTTGCCCTTTTCTTCATGCAATTTCTGTTTAGAAGATAGACAAATACTTTAATAAACAGGACTGCTGAAGCCTCAGCCTATTGATGTTCCTGGGTTCAGATTTCAGGACAGAACTTAGGAGGTATTTAAAATAGGGTGTCTGCGGGTAGAATACCTACCAGGGTATAAAGGCAGACTCACCAAGGCCACCGCATCCTGGTAAGGTGATGTTCAGAAATGTGAACCTCTGCTAGCCGCCTGGATGTAGAGGGATAGTTGTCCGAGTCCAGCTACTTACGGGCGGGTGTCCATACCACAGGGAGCTCGTACATCCAGTTCTCTTCCAATAGCCGCTCCGTGGAAAGTTAAATGATTTCATTTCTGGCGCATTCTGCGAGCTCTGAATTCACCTTACACACAGGGAGTCGTTTCTCTGCATTGTAGGTCTGATGCCGTGCCGATATGGAAGAGTGCCCATGTGGTTATTCCAAGGCACTTTGATGGGAAAGCAAGTCTAATTGTGTCTGTGATTGCTTTCAGTCTCTAGGTTATGAAAAATATTTGCAACAGTTCCCCTTGACTTTGTAAATATGGGGTGCATATGTGTTTTGTCTGTGTGTGGCACGAGGGAATAATGATGATTTCATTATGCAGAATAAAATTTTCTCTAAGTAAGCCTTTTAGTGCTTAATATTCTACCTCCAAAGAACTGCAGTTCATCTGAGGTCTCAGGCATGATTGTGGTCTACCATTTTCAGCCCTGCAGTGGCATGAAGGCGAGAAAGACCTCCCTACTCCCATTCCCTCCAGTGTGCTTTCCCAGATGTTGCCTCCAGATGCACCCAGACCTAGAGGAGTAAAAACACATTACAGGGCTTCCAAGGACGTTAACTCTTGCAGCCCACTCAGTCCCAGACGGGGAACGGATAGCAACATGCTACGAAATGCCCATTTCTGGTAATACCACGTCTCTCATGAAGTGCGCCTGGAGTTGCTCGTGTCTGTGCTGTTCTTTTCAGGGCAACCTGTCAATCAGAAACAAACTCTTTGAGAATAGAGCGTGCTCAAAAGTACAAGTAAGTTTCACAAAAGCCTTTGCTTTAATGTTTTATTGAGTTTTTTTTCTGCTTACTTTTTTTCCTAGACGGAAAAAGGAAAGCAGAGCCTGAAAGCGTTTTCCATCTTCATTTTTTGCAAACAAGTAGGCAGAGAACTGGGGAAATTTTATAAAACTTCTCCTTTCCCATGAAAAGAAAAAGATAAGATGACTCCAGTGTAGGATGGGTGGTTATTTTCTGCACTTCAGTATTTTCTCCACGTAGGATATAAAATTTTCTGGTATCTCGGTCACATTAATTCTAATTTTCCCAGTCTCTTTTCCCTCATCATGTGTATTTTGTCAGTTAATATTTTTCTTTGATATTGTATATATTTACTCTACATTTTATGGTGATAAAAAAATTGTTATATCTCAATTTAGAAAGCTTTATACTGTTCACAACTCATTTGCTTAACTAGTGAGGTCTTTAAGGCAGGTGTTTTTCACTGCTCTGTTTCTGTAAACAGCCTGGCACACCAGGGTCCTGCCCTCTGAATGAGACAAAGCTCAACCCTTGGAGCCTTTTTGTTGTTTTTGGTTTGTTTGTTTATTTCTCTGGGGAGTTGCTTCTTGTTTTGTTTTGTTTTGTTTTTACAGTTAGTGGAAGGTTTAATTTTTATACTGAGAGACATCAGTATTGCTCTAGCTGAACATGCTGGAGCAAGTCCAGGAGCATCCAGGAGGAGTGACAGGAGCAGAATCGGAGACACAGTTATTGAAGATGGAAATGGAAGTGTCACTTAATTGGCATCTGCCTTGCAGTTAGGGACCACAGAGAAGACAAGGTGTTTTCTCTGAGGAGGTCAGACCAAAACTCAGGCCAGCAGCACCCCAGCCAAAGAGAGTTAGTGTACAAGTCTGCTACCACCATGTGTGCAGCTGGCTGCTGTTGGAAGTGCATCACCTTTCCCAAATTCCTTTGTGAGTGCAGGTTGCCATAAAAGGAGAAATCTCATCCTTACCCAAAGAACTGGAATTTTGATAGTCCCTTATTGCTGTGACTGGAGGGCAGGAGGAAATTTCCATGCTCTCTCCTACTACAAATACATACAGAGAGATGTATGTAAGCATATACATATACTTTAATTCATAAGTATGTACATATATATATAAAAGGACCACATCAGGCAGGAAAAAATGATCAGAAAGGGTAATAAATGCTATTTGTCCCCTACTTTTGGGATTTCATCTAGTTCCTGGAATCAGGTGCACAGGAAGAGGCCTTTCACATTTCCAAAAGTTGTATTTTTACAGTTGTTAGGGGAATTACATTTATCATTTTATTTCAGCAATGTCTTTGATAATCCCTGTCCAAGTCCCTTTGGAGGACAAAGTCTCTGTGCGGAAGCCTAAAAAGCAAAAATGTGGAAGAGAAGTATTAACTCTTTGTTTGTCTTCAGTGTGTGCAGTGACAGAACAGGACTGATACTGGTGTTGTGGGTTTGCCTTCTGAAGTTATGGAGAGTAGAGTTCTTGTGAGTCTGGAAATAAAGGGGTTTTATGCTGGGATTTGTATTTTGTGTTTGTATGCTGGGATTTTGTATTAAAGTAGCAATAAACTGAGGCTGAACCTAAAGGGGAGTATGGGAAGAGAGACAAAGGAGAAATAAATAGATAAGGGTCCTTAACTAATACTGATCTTGCAGGGGGAGGGAAGAGAAGGGCCAGGATGGCAAACGGTTCCTAAACTCAGCAGTGTGGTGAAATGAAGGATACTCGTGTTGTGATGTGGGAGAACAACTTGGGTCTGAATTACCAGACGTGGAGCTTGCAAATAATCACTTTAAGAACTCACAAAAATCTGATGAAGTTCTGTCTGGTGTTTGAGAGTGCAGGTTGTCACTATGATTTTGATTTGAAGAAATTGTTTTGTTCAGTTGTCACCTGAAGAAACCATGTCCCTTTGCTCTGCCTAAGACTGAGAACGAGGAGTAAAAAACCTGAATTTCAAGACATGTTGCAGTAAGCACAGCATGTTCCCATTCTGCTCGTAGAAATTATTTTCCCAGACCTGCTCAACTGATACGAAACTTTAATCTCTTCCCAGAACAATCTTTGATTTGCATATTTTAACAATACTGAAGCAAAACTCAGATTTATTATATTCACAAAAGAGATATAGTGAACCAGTAACTTGGAAACAGAGGTTCAAAATCACCTTTTGAAAGACATCAACATAATTGAATTACATTTTTGAATCAAAATAATTGCAAATGTTTCAAACATTTAAAGGGATGAAACTGCGATCTAGTGGTCTCCCTACAGAAAGTAAGGTGTTCCTAATATGTGAGTCATAACGCTGCCGTTCATTTTCTGCAGTTTTGGGAAGGCTGCTTATGCTCAGTGCATTTGTTTTCCTACCTGCAGAATAGACACAAAGATACTTGTTACACGGTGCTATTATGAAGGCAGACTTTTATAAGGTATTAATATATTTTTTTTGTGAAGTGCTGCACAAGGCACTTTAAAGTTGGAAAGTACTCTATAAGTGCTCAGATGTTTTTCATTAAAAAATTATACTAATAAAAATATCACACAAAACATAATAGTTGTCATTTTTCCCTTTCCCTGTGTCTAAAAGCTAAGCTGCCCTCTTCCTCTGGGAGTGCCTGAGGATGTTCTTTATAAGATGGTGTTTTTGCTGTAAAAAGATTCTTTTCTGCCTGAAATTGCTTATTTTTAGTAGAAATGCAAAACGTAATAAGCCATTATTTGTGGTTTTCCATTTATGATTTTCCCCCTCACAGCACTATCAGTATGGGTGCAGCGTGACTGTGCTGTGTGTTTTAGAGTGGTTCTGGTGTTTACGTGGGAGCTGAAACCAGCCGACATAAATACTACACATTATGTTTTGCATAGCATCCTGTAGCAGAAACCAAACCAGGAACAGCTCTGAGATGTCCTGACCCTGCAGACCTGTTGATTTCCGACTAGAATATGTAACACCATCAAACATAGGCAGAGGCATGTTTGCTGGAGTATTTGTTTTCTTTCGATTTGTTACGGGCTAAGTCCTTAGGACCTCACTCTGTTTTTATCTGGGGAATACTCACTCATCCATGTGTAATGGCAGTAGAAACTGAATAAGGAATGTATAAAGATGTGGCCATAGATAGCAGGGCTGAGCAGGTGCCACTTCTTAAACCATGTAAGTTTGACTTAAGTCCTTTGTAGTTTGTGAATGGAGTGAGGGACAGCATCTCCCCTATGCTCCCACCTGCCCAGTTTGGAATCGCAGCACAAAACAATAAACCAAGTTTCATCTCCAAGTGCTTCTCGAACTTTTTCTTTCCAAAACTGGAATTTTACCATGTGGCTTTTTCACAGGATAGTGAAAGCTTAAATGCAGAAAAGTCTGACTAGATGGCTAAGCCTGTAAACCCGAACATTCTCTTGTGTATATTTTGCAATAAAAAAGTTAGCAGTGTTTCAAAATGATGAATACCACTGCAGAAGGGGCTATGGAGAAGGGATGTAGTAACTCAGAGTCATGGTGAGAGTTATGTACAGAAGTGGATGGATGGGACATAACTGGGAAAGGGCACTCACTTGTAATAACAGAAGGGAGTTTGTCAGAGATAGAAGTGGGTTTACAACTAGATCACTGGGATGATTTCTGTCCTGGTAGCAGACAGTTACCTCATCGTTACTCAATGGCGTAGTTGCCAAAAGCCTGCTAAACTGATGAATAAAAGAAACTTTAATAATACACAAATGAAAGGGACTGCAAGTGCCCAGGGAGTACCACAGAGTATCTGCAAACGCAGCCAATAAAGTTTCTTGGCTAGGGAATGTAAGCCCAGTTCAGTTACATGGGGCATTTACCCTGCTGGCAGACCACCCCATAACTCTTTAGATCGGGCTTTGGTTGCAGCTTCACTTGAAGCACTGAACATCAAATACTGTGATACCAGCCAGTTGATGGGCAGAGAAAAATTGCTGAGGAGCGTACCACATCAGAAATTGTGGTGTAGAGCAGACCATGCTCCCTTCGTCTCTTGCATCTCATGGTCTCTTGCTGGTACCAACATACGACATTTTTTCTTTAAAGTATGCGAATATCACTGGGTTGTAAAGTAGAAGTTTGAAGGAGATTTATTTCCGTGGGTGAATGATCTTCCGGATATGGGAAGACAGCTGTTGGGCTGTGGGGAAGGTGGAAAATTTTTGAAGGATTGACTAAATAATGGTTGTTATTCGGCATTATTAATTCATTATTTGCTTGAGTTTAGGGAGATTTAATGAATAACTGTTGTAACTATGTTCTTAAGTGCTTAAGTGAGAGGAGTCATGGTAGTGTAGGAAAATTAATATGGTAAAAGTAATTAAACTAATTCAGATTGTGGCATCTGGATTAGAAAAGGCAATGTTTTGGAGGGCTCTTAGAAGCAGATGTTTTGTTAATAGAAGATTAAAAAATGACTAGTTCCATTTGGGGCATTGAGTCATGCCTTTAAAACTTTCTAATTAACTTCCCCAAACAATAGAAAATACTCATTTTCTACAGGGAACTGCCTAAAAGAGCCTTCTCATGCTCCTGGGTCCCACTTGATTTGTGTAAATGACTGTCATGGTATACTGTTTACTGTCTATGTATTGCAGAGCTGCAGAATACCATCAGAATACAGTTTCACTGTGTTTCACGATCCTTTTGTCAAGTTTTGGGACAAAGCAATAGGGCTTGCAAAGACAGCTGGGAAACTAGAGGGTCAGCTTTCATGAATATGTTCACAGCTTCAGGCTGTTATTTTTAAAAAGGTACCTTCTGTAAGTCTAAAACCTTACAGATTCGGAAAATTAAGCTAGCTAATGATCTTTTTTCTTTTTCCAGTTTTCTGTTCCTCCCTGTGTTAATTACTGCAAGTTCTTAGTCTCTTTCTGCAGCTCTCCTTCCTACCATTTTCCAAAGCCTGTCTGCTGTTTTGTCTTCCTCCTCCATTCCCGTGTTTCCACTACCCTGGGCAGAGCTCGCACTGCCTGCCTTTGCTCTGTAGAGCTGAATGGGCATTTGAAAGCCTTGGTGTGTGGCAGTAACTCTGAGGCCCATGCTCTGGCATCTGCTGAGCCACTGAGGGAGCTGCAGAATAAGAGGTACTTTGAACCCAAGAGTGTCTTAGGCACTTAAGCTCAAGTGCTTGCACAAAGGTAGAAGTGTCTGAGTTGAGTATTTGACTTTGACTACACTGCAATCCAGACCTGAAATGGTGATATATATGTAATATGCATTGCTCCTCTGTTCTGGAGGGCTGTAGTCCACCCAGGGGCCTGGGAGTGCACTCAGCACTGACCAGAGCCACCAAAGTCCCACAGATGAGTAAGCACTGGGGATAGTTTCCTCCAGTTAACTAACTGGATTTGTCCACTGCCTTTATCACCATTTTCTGGGCTGCCCTGTGAGGTCCCATTTCTCTGTTGATTGTGCTGGGAATTTCAGCTGTGAGTGTTCGAGTTCATCAGCCAAAGCTGGAGTGGGAAATCTGGCACCAGATTCCCATCCTCTGACAGTTCTGCTCCTGTTGGTCTTTTCTTATCTTTTGAACTCTTGCACCTTCCGTTCTTTATGGCAGTTCTTCAGGAATCAGCGGTTAGCCTTCATTTTGGGAGTGTTACCAGGCAGAGGCTTCACAGTTAATATAGTATTGCCTATTAATAAGAACCTTTTGTTCTGGTACCTGGCCATCCACAGATAATGTGAGTGTTTAATAGAAAATAATATTATTCTTTACCTAAAAATAAGGTTTGTGTAAAATGTTATTGATTAATCTTTAAGGAAAATCATATCTTTCATGGTCTCTTTTACAATGCCTTTTTCAAGATGTATATTACTGAATGTCTTTAGAGTAATGCTGCTTTGTCTTGCTTTTTTTCTCTCTTATGCTATAAACACATATTTAATTGGAAATAATGAAAGGTCTTCTTAGGTTGAGCTGGTAAGAGATATTTTCCTTCAGTGGTGTAAATAGCGTGAGAGGAATGTGGTTAGTCCTGTCTCTTTCACATAGCTGTGTAGGGGCTGGGTGAGCAGGGCTCATTGAGGAGAAGGGCTGGAAGCAACACCTGGGAACTTCAGCTGAGTGGCCTACGCTCACCTCTTTCCGCCAGCTGGCTCTCGTTTCTTACCCAAAGTGATACTGTTTTAAAGGAAGAACAAACTATTTCTGGTATTTCTCTTTCATCTTCCATCCCTTCCCGCATGGGGTTCTCCATTGGTCTTCTACCACGGGAAAGAAGATCCGGGGCTTTCTGTGCCGAAGTGGCCATTTCAGGGGAAGGATCTTGGGGTAAGGAGAGACACAGGTTCACAGATCCTTTTGAGTAAGGACCCAAAGCATGGGAAATACGTCCCTGCTTTGTTCTGGAGGTCTCTGTGGTCAAAGAAACCAACAGGGGCAGCGCCAGGCGTTGAAAGAAGAGTGCCTAAAAGTATGCTGAAGCTGGAAGCGGCAAGCGCTCCACTTGCAGACCATCCATGCAGTGTAATGGGACCACTGGGGTAGACCTGTCATGTCAGATGGCAGGGCTTACATCTATACAGTGCTCCACACTAGCTGTTTGCAGCAAGGGCACGTGTGCAAGGCAGTTCAGTGACAAATCCGAGCCCATTTTGCAGAGCTTTGTCCTTGGCAAGCGCACATGCCCTGCCATTTGCTGCACCGCCATGGCTGCCCGGGCACAGCGGGTCCTGCTCAGCTGGGGGCTGTAAAATCAGCAGGGCAACCTGGCTGCCAGTGCAGAGCTCCGGCTGTGGGCTTGGCAAGTCCAGCCTGTCAGCCCGGAGCCCGGATCACTCTCTCCTCACCGCAACTGTTTCCCACCCCCGTCCAACATCAAAACTGCAGCGCAGCCCAGATGGTGCACAGGAGGGACTGCCCCAGTGAGCTCAAATACTGCCGACAGCCCCACCGCATGCCTGTACAGCATCTGACTTCCTTACAGAGACACCCGCGGCCATTTCAGCTGGACTTCTCAGGGCTGTTTGAACTTGGCGATGACTTTCTTTTGAAACTCTGAGCACTCGGCAAAACATTTACTGACTTTCGAAGAGATGCTGGGAGGGAGGTGCTGCCTGCGACAAAGCGAGTGTTGCGTCACTGGCTCATGTAATTGGAAAGGTATCTCGCGAGCTGCTCGTGATTCATAAATGATAACAAATAACTGAGGAACGACTGTGTCCGATGAAGGAAACAGTAGTTGCAGAGATGCTCTTGAGTTGTCCTGGTTGTGGTTAGCTGGTTCAGGAAGGGAAGGTTAAAAAATCACTTTTGACACACCAGAGGAACGCGCACGCAGACCTCACACAGTTTCCCTTCCTCAGTTTTGAAGCATGCTCAACTGTAGGATCAAGGTAACTCCCAAGAGCATTTAACATGTAGACGTTAAAGAGTGGTGATAGAAATCCCAAACAAGTACAGCCTTCAAAGGTGGCAAAAATGAAATTTTATAGCAATTTCTTTTATGAAAACACAAAGTCTGGATCAGCCATATTAATCTTCTCCTGTGACACTCTATGACACAGAACCTGGGGCATGCATTATGTTTAACTTCAGACAAAAAGCAGTGGGGTGGGATTTTCCAAAACTGCTCTTAGCCCAAGTCTGATATCATTGAAGTAAATCAGTTTTTATCAATAGCTGTGTGCAAGTCCCGTGGCTAAGTACTTTTAAAAATCATAGACCATTCCTGGTAACATCTTACAGGCAAAATTAATTTCACTGAACGTAAGTGCAATAAATAAAGAGGTCACTTTGCAGATTGAATTTTTATGTTTCCTTGGGAAATCGTACTTCATTTTTACCAGCTTGCTAAGAAATGTCCTGCAGTGTTGTTTATACGAATAATTAGAAACCTTCATAAACTTCCTATAAATAATTGGAAGTCCTTGGCACCCTTTGATAAATTGCTGAAAAATAGGGCAGGCTGGCCGTTTTGGGAGAAAGTACAGCTTGTTGGGATGAGGCTAGCAAACTTGTACAGTAATCATGGGAATAATTACACAGCCCTTTGTCCTTACGTTAATCCCTGCATCACCCCTGCAAGGTAGGATCTATACTGTTGCCTTAATCCTGTTGATTTTCTTAGTCATGTGAATGCCACAGGAATGATAAATCTCGAGGCCCTTTCCTTATATTCAGCAGATTCGGTTCATAGTAATTGTGTAATTTGGCCTAAAGAAACCCCTAGGCAGTGGGTGTTCATGGGAAGCGTACAGAGGGGGTTGTGGGGATTAAGAGCAAGGAGGCAAAAGTCACCACCTGTTTCCCCCCCCCACCCCTTTCTTTTGTCTCTGCCAGGAGAAAAACCCTACAAATGTACCTGGGAAGGCTGCACCTGGAAGTTTGCTCGCTCCGACGAACTGACGAGGCATTACCGCAAGCACACGGGAGTGAAGCCATTCAAGTGTGCAGACTGTGACCGCAGCTTTTCCCGCTCAGATCACTTGGCGCTCCACCGCCGCAGGCACATGCTGGTTTGAGAAACGCTACCTGTTCCAGCCGAGCTTAAGAGCTGGGTCTCTTAACTGCCCGGAGTGAATTCAGCAGGGCTGAATCCCCTTCTACAGTGTTAACAGGCAGGGCTGTCCCTGCTGTCTGTAACAAAAAAAAAAAATAACAAAAAAAAAAGCAGGAAAAGAAGTGCCACTCTTCTCCTCGCCATCTGAAGTTAACCCCATCTGCCCCTCAGCATGGTTACACCCCAAAAGTGTCATCACAATCACCTGGGAAATAGCAGCCGAAATGCTACAGGAATGGGCATTATTTTACATGCTGCGTCCTTTGAAAAAAATGTTTATAGCTTGTATGTTTTCTCAGCTGTCGGACATTTTATTCCTGAAAAATCACTGCTGATTGGAGGATCAGATGCCACAAATCGATGATGATGATGAGAGCAAGACCGATAGACCTTTATTATCCCATCTTTTCCTCTTGTTTTGAATACCACCTGGCCAGTGTCAGCCTCATGCCCGAGCTGTGCTACAGACGAGCTGCGTGGGAGTAGGCGAGAAGATCCTGCTGGAGAGGTCCCACCTTCGGAGCCGAAGGGTTGCTGGAGCAGACTTTTGCAATAACAATGGTGGCATTTTAATGTTGTACCACAAGTTGTCATTATGCCATTGAGGACACCAGCCATTTAACCTTTTTCTTTTATCCTTTTTTTTTCCTTTCTTTTTCTTTTGTTGTTGTTGTTGAAGTCTGTAAAATAAAAAAGGGGCAGCAGTATTTCTGCTGAAAGTACAATATTAAGTATCTGTATTTTACCATGGACTTATTTAGAACCATTTCCTGATTTGTATAGAAAAAGCCGATCTGAAAACTACTACCCCGTTCTCAAAGTGCAGTTTTCTTTCATGCAGGTATCCTCTTCCCCGTGACCAGTGTTTGAATGCAAAGAAGTAGTCAGATCTTATGCTCGCTGGTACCAAGGTTAGGGGTGTAGGCATCTGTGGAATGGAATTGAATGTACCCACAAAATAGAAGAAAGGGCTGCGTCTCTTGCAGAGAAAAAGCAATAATGAGTAAAATGGTTCTCAAAACAATAATTCACTCCACACCAACAGAAGGCAGGGATGCAGAATAGCATGTAAGACCATTTAAGTCAATCTTTCTGATGGTTTCACTGACCTGCTAGGTACCGCAATTAAGTACATTCATTTCCTTCAACGTAAAACTTATTTGTGTCTGGAAAGCAAGACAGATAAAGGAAAGATCTGAGCGTTGAGGAGTCAGTGGATGAACTGTAAGTAGGAAGGAGAAATGGTTCTGGAATGGTGCTCTGCAAGACATTATGTTTCTCCCTGGGAATTAGGGAATAACAAGATTTTGCCAGCTGTCTGTTATGATACAAATGGCCTTTTATATGGGTAGCAGTGGCTGCCTCTGCTGGGATTTTCAATCCAAGACTTTTCAGATTAAATAAAAGGAAATTCTTGATCATTCCCATACAGCCCTATAATTGTGAATCAATTTATATTAATTACATTATGGAGGAAAGAGAGAAACTCTTAGTCATCAGTTGTTCGTGAAAACAGAATAGTGTTTTTCTGTTTTCCTTCCTCACAAGGATCTGCCTATTCAGCTAAATGCGACAAAGAAGAGGCTTGGCAAGATTTTTTAAGTGTTGAGACTTTTATAGCTTAGAGATAAAAGATGTATACATAAAGGTCTTTTGCAGTGCATTTAATTATGAATATTTGGTTCCAGGAATTGCACAGATTAAACTTGTGATGCCACTTGTTCATTTTTAAATGTTTGATCAGTCTGAATTCATTTCTGATTCCTGAAGTAATGGTTGTAATGTTGGTGGGGGTTTGGAAATCAAGATAATCTTTAAGAAAAAGCAGCACAGAGTATCCACACAAATACTGAAAGCAATTGCAGTTAATTGAGGATTAATAAGACTGGGATAATACTTTCTAACAGCGTTTAGAGGCTCTAGAGTATGATTGTCTTTAAATACAGTGTAAACGTTCCCCGATAATGGATAATTTATCAGCTCCCTTAAAGAACTTCAGTACTGTTAAAATTCAGTTTCCCCTCTTCTGACTGGTCAACATAGAAACCCAGGACAAATTATCAGCAGCCATAGCAGGAAAAATGCCTCTCCCATTTCCCACTGACCATGCTGGTAATCATCTTCCACAAAATTTGGCAGTGTATAGTAGCCAGCTCAGAGTTAGTATTCAAGCAGCAACACCGAGTGTCGATGCAGTTTAAAAAAGGCTGAAACGAACAGGGGCTTTTTGATAGCCCATAACGCATCGTGGAGCAACAGAACTGGGTTTTTACCAACAGCGTTACTTACTTAAAAAACGGATTGTCAGTGTTGTGCCTGAGGAGGTTCATGGACTGCATTCAAGGTCTACTTTTATGTGCTTCAGTGTCATTGCCTTTAAATGAATCACTCGTTCTCAATGTTTTGGGAAAGAATTCAGGTCAGGTACAAGTCAATTTATATAATTATTTTCTTGCCTGAGAACATTTTAACTACCAATAACTTGAATAGCAGCAGAATCTGTGATTTTCCCCCCATAGAAAATGAAATTTATTGGACAAGAAACTATTAAGGCTGTTCTGTTAGCATTCAAGAGAAGCAGTGAGAGGCATCATCTCTGATGTTGTTCACAAGGGCTGAATGTAACTGGGAGGGACCAATGTCTTCTTCACGCTTCCTCTGTAGTCAATGGTGAGAAAAGAGCAATTGAGAGGCCCTAAATTTCAGTGTGCAGCTTTGAACTGCCTTGTGCTGACTGCACAGAGAAACCCAAGGAGGTTTGTTTCCCAAGGCAGAAGTTGCTCTTTGTGAACCCCTTGTCTTTCAGCCGGTTCCCTGTTACTTTATACATGTGAAACACAACAACAGAAAGAGGGTCTGGTTTTATTCAAGGAACCCCAAAGTGACAAGGGGGCAAAGCAGAGCTCATGTCGAGGGTCACAGGCTCAGGGCATGCCGATGGGAACAGAATGAAGCTAAAAGATAGAGCAGTGCACCCTAAATTTCCTTAATTAACAGGCAAAAATGGATACTTGGCCTTCCTAGCAGACGTGTACGAGCTTTTTATGCTGCCCTACAACCCTACCTCTAGACACCTTGGCCAACCAGCAGCAGTCTACCACTGGGTTTCGAGTAGCCAGTGTGATCCTTGGCAAGTGTCTCTTTTGTACCAGAGCCCTCAGGCTTTGGCCCGAGGTATTTTTTGAGGATATTCTCAGTTTTGGTTTTCACCTTCAGAAGTATTTTAAGAGAAATTACTTCATGGGAGGAGGGTGTTCGGACGTGGAGCTGACGTCTCCCAGCTTCTCAGGGTGTTCTTCCACCAGTGGCTGTGGTCCAGGCCCACCAAGTTTTGGTGCTTGTGCAGAGGTTGAGGGTGGTTACTCCATGGCATTTTCCTCAAAAATCCTGGTGTCCCACTGCCGCGCTGCGACATTGCATAACTGTGGTGAAGGCTTACATCATGCGTGGCATGCAGAAATACCAGATCTCCTCTTGGCAGCACACAGTAGGTCCATCTGAATTGAGCAGTTGGGAAATACAAATATATACGGTGTCCCTGTTCTTTCAGAAAGAGATTTATGCTTTTCGGTGTGAGTAAAGGACAGGTAATACCCACTGTGGCCATTACAGCTCAGCCCACATGGGAAACTGCCACGAAGTGTCAGATTTCAGGTATTTTCAAAAGGATCCAGTGGATTTGTCAGGAAATCTCAGTAGCCAGCATTATATGAAAACGTAACAAGCAAGCAGCTTTGATACAGAACTTTTTAAATTTTAAATTGTCATTATTTTTTGAGCACCTGTTTTATTCAGCACTGTAAAATTGGCTCATTGCAACAGCAATTTATACTGGGGATGAAGATGCAGTATTCCTTATTCTCTATCATGCTTACACAATTAATGAAATAGGTTTAGACTGACTTGTATATATGATTATTTGCTGGAGTAATGTCTAACAAAATTAACAGTGTTAAAAATGACATCAGTGATGTTGATGTTTGGGGTAAACTCACAGTGCAGAGCATGGACAAATAGCTGGACATCCTTTCTCCCCTTTAATAATGGGAATAGCAGTGATCATAAGTCTCGTTTTCCATTAGCCACATTGAAAATGTATTCTAGTTGCCATTTATAAATTTATCTTCTGATAATAAATGCTGTTTAATGGAAAAAATCTCTTTCTCCTTTATTGAAGGTGGGTGCCTCAAACCAGAGTAAGTCTCACCATTAATACCTTGCTTATTTTTTTAGTTTGAACTTTGGTTTGGAAAGGTCAGTGTGAGAAACTGCATCTTCCAGAGCAGACGTGCCCAAAGATGGTTCAGGAAGTCTGCCCTCCTCCTACATGCTCACCCGTACGCCCATGCGTGTAAGTGCCGGCACTTCCACATGCCTCCTCCCATGTGCGGATACATAAACAAGAAAGTTTATAAAAACAAAGCAAGATGAAGAATTGGAAATAAATACTGTAAAAGGAAATACTACCTTCTTAAGAAACCAGCTTGTATTACTGTATTATGCCTTTGCCTGTGATTTATAACTGAAGAAGCACACAAAGAAATTTAAAGATGATTGTTATATTTTCACAGTTTCATGGTAGCATTACGGTTGCTGTGTAATATGCTTATTAAAATCATGCCTGTTGGTCATTTAAAAATGCTTCAGTTCTGATCAATTGCAGCAGTAAATCAGTTTTTAGTAAAAAAAAAAATTAAAAAAAAAATAATAACGATAAGGATACTGCATCTTTAGAAATTGAAATACATTGAAAGTATTTTACTATACTTGTAACAGTTTAATTATTCTGTAATATATGTGATACTG
Source organism: Cygnus atratus (assembly GCF_013377495.2). NCBI lineage: Eukaryota > Metazoa > Chordata > Aves > Anseriformes > Anatidae > Cygnus > Cygnus atratus. The sequence goes on from NC_066362.1 coordinate 165,479,132, forward strand.
GAAAAGTATTTTCAAACTCACAATTTTTCATGGGGTGTAAATAGGTTAAATGAAGTACATTTAAAAAAAAACAAAAACAAACTTTGGTTTTCATCAAAAAATGGTTAAATAATGCCCTGCAAAGCTTAAACAGAAAATGTTAAGTAGATTATTCCATTTTGGGGAGTGTGTTTTCTCTGCAAGACAGAATGGACGCTTCTTTGCTGTTTTGCAGATGGCATGCGATATAGTGAAGTCATATTGTGTCCTTCAATGTCAAATAAGTCAACACTCAGAATGTCTTTGACTGAATAAAGGAAAAAAAAAAAGCGCTTAAAATGAAAATCATATGAAAAGGGTTGGGTTTTTTTGTGTTTTTTTTTTTTTCTTTCTGGCAATTTACAGTGAATGGCAGATACAGTAACAGCAAACTCTCGTTTGATTTTATTTGTTCTTGTATTTCCCTGACAACAATGCATCTCGAATAAAGGTTGCAGAGCTGAAATAAGCAGCTGCTCTTTGCCAATTCCAGGGGAGTTCAATCTTCTAGGTGCAGCAGCATGTCAACAAAACCAATGGTAGCGGGACAGCTGTGACATTTAAAATGCACATACACTTCAGCAAGGTAGCCTAAAATCTATTTTAAAAGATGAAACAGAAACTGAAAGTGCCTGTTATTAGAACTGATGGGATGTTCCTATACTTTTACACAGCAATAACTTATGGGATTCTGTCAACAATAAGATGAAAATAAAATTGTACTCTGAGAACAATAATGCAGCACAGAAGCAAACACAAAGTGCCATTTGTATTTTCACGTGTTGAGATATTTTGTTAGAAGTTTTAGTTATTTTCTCAAATAACGTCTGTCATATACTTGTAAGATGAGAATGGGTCTTAGTTTACAAATTACTCATATCCATATGGATTCTAAGTAGGTGTAAATGGAGTTGATTGTGTTTTATGGCATTTCTTCCTAATTTATGTCTGATATGCCCATATATCCAGGGTATTCTGTAGTAAAATATTCCAAAACCCAGCAATAAGCCCAATGGAGCTTTTTTAGGGTACACACTAGAACAGGGATTCTCCTGAAAAATCCTCTGCATTGGACTCTGGAGCTGAGTTCATCTCATGTCTCCTTTCTCTTCTTTGTGTAACACTGGTATTTAATACCATCTTTGAACTGGTTGACTCCAAGAGAGGACAAAATATATCACTTTATATATTATTATTATTTTAGGAACAAAGGAATGAAAAAAGTGGGGACTATTAGTCTAGAAACTAGCTGAATAACAAACAAGAAGATGATATAACTGGAGTGGAGAAGGTTTAGTTTTTAATATTAAGTGGCCTAAGCGATTGCATCAGTAGACTGATCTCACTAGAAAATGGCCAGATCTGTCTCTTCCTGTCCTTGTTTCTCGTTTATTATTTTTATTAATCTAGTAGGTTTCTGTAAAAAAAAATAATAAATTACTGATGCTAATGGAGTCTTAAAATAGTGGTGTAATGCCATCCCTCATGCTTCTCCTGTTCCTAAAAACGAATTTATTGGAGATCAAAATGTAACTGGTTGTCCTAATGCCTTTGCCAAGAACAATTGCTTTCTGTTCTCTAGATTTGTACCCACCATTTATCTGTGCAGAATTTTGTACTCGGGCAGTTCTACATTTTGCCCAGATTTTGCTACCCTCAGTGGGTTTCTGTTTGAGTGGGAGAATGGGTTTTTGTTTTTATTCACCAAGGCAGGATTGCATGTGCACAAAGGTGCTCACGTATCGAAGACAGCGGAGGTACAAAATAAAAGCATGTGGCCGTGCGTGTAAAAACTAGACACTGGCATGCCAGTTAATCATGTGAGAAGACCACCAGTTTAGTAACAACTTATTTTTAAATCTGTTAGACATCAGTGGAAATAATCCCATCAGAACATGCATATACTTATTCTGTCATCCTGAACTTAATCTCCAAATATTAAGCACATAAAAGAGCTCAATTCACACTGGGGATTTGAGGAGAGCACCAGGGAGTGTGTCATCAGAAGGACAAAGGAAATGTGAGTTTCTTATACCTGAGCTGTTTGTTGGAGAGGAGGGCTTGGTCCTTTGTTCTGAAGCTGCAGTGCTCTGAGGAGACACCCCTAGAAATGCACGGTGGTGGGAGTTTGGCTGACTCCAACACTAGTTGTGTGAGTTCTTGCGTAGGAAAGGGCATCTGGTCTTCACCATCATGAGATGAGCCAGGCTTTTGGGGTTTCCTTCTGAAAAAATTAATACAGAGGGGTTTTGTTGTTGTTGTTCGGGGGTTGATTTTGTTTGGTTGTTTTGTTTTGTTGATTTGCCAGCATACCTCTATAGCAGCTTGTGCTTACTGACTTTAAATTATGAAATAAACTGAGTTGTCTTTGGAGTGATTTGTAGATTATTCAGTAAACAATCATTCAGTCCTCCAGACAAGCAAAACTGTGAATGCGAATTTTAGCTATTATGAAAATAAGAACAGCAAAAAGTTATTTGGGGTCCTCTCGTCCATATGTGTGACCTGCAATGTTTCCCCCGGCTCATTCTCAGAAATGTCAGTGAGCCAAGGTGCTGTCAGTTAGAAAACACGCGTGGTGGTCCATTGACTTGTTAAGCCTTGCTTCATGCTGCTAGCTCTGCATTTGGAAAACAAGAGTTCGGTGTCTTGTAGGAGACACACTCAAATAGGTAAAAGCTTCGATGAACTGCCATAAGCATGAACCATGAAGCACAGATATGGGTTCAGATGCTGCTTTTCTCCCTGTTCTTGCCTTTCTACATGTGAAGAGTTTCTTTGGAAATATAGTTTGAGCCACAATCTTCACAAACAAACCAAATTATTTCAAAATTCAGAATTTATGTTCTCATTTCTGGTTTCAAACTAGTTTTCAATGCTATATTTGCATCTTGTTTTTCATTAAACAAGAAAAAAAAAGAAAAAAGAAAACCACCATAGTATATTTTTCCCTATTGTCCTATACGTTGCTTCCTTGGTGATGTAATTTCTCCACTGAACACCTACACAGTATGCTCTCTTGACCTGCTCTGTCCCCAAGAAGTTATATATCCCATGTGCACTTACAGCAGAATATACACGGAGATAGTAATGAATTACTTAAGTTTCATGCACCACCAGCCTTAAAACCTTCAACCCACACACACAGACACACACATTCATACACTTCAAGTGAACGAGAGATTTAGACACTGCTATCAACATGTGGGGTCAAAAATACCATTAATTTGGAAAGTTTCTTTCAGCTGCGTTTAGGAAGAAACAACAGAATAATGAAAAATACCATTCTTGGCCAAGTCACTTATGGATGAAGCAAATTCCCCTATGGCATTAGTTGAATGAAATCCTAAGGATGGGGCTGCCTTTGGCGTCCAACTGTTCCTTCTAATCAGGTCGTTATAGCTGTATGTACCAATGAGTGTTCATTTGATCCTCCTGTGTAAAAATACAAAAACATCCCGTAGTTTATAAAGTGACTAATTTGGGACCGAAGCTTCACAACAATGGAATTAGTATGCATGGCACCTCATTCTTTTTCCTACCTACCTATCTTTTTTGATAAGATGCAAAAGGGAGGGTCGTTATCAGTAACCCCATAGAGATAATAGTGTCGATAGAAGCCCTGTACTTCAAAGGAATAAAAATACCAGTGCTAGCAAGCAAGCAGTAGTTTCTCATCTTTTCTTTTGCCTTTTCAAAAGATTTTCCATGCAAAAATTACTTTTCTTCAACAATAATAAAAGTAATCATCTGAAGATCTAATTTCCCGATAGTTTCCTCTGCATTTATATGCTATGTAGTGTTTAGGCAACACCTATGTTATAAGTTTATTAATGTTATGTAAGTGTTGTTCTTGTATTTATGTATAGTGTATGTATTGTAAATATACTCAGAGCTTTTTTTCCTCTTACTGTAAAATGGTGATTTTTTTTGCCCTATGATAATGTAAAGGGAATCCCCTAATGAAATTCTGTCAGAGGATGATTATTCCAGTCTATTCTCAAAGATTTAAATGAACAAGTGTTATCGTTTTTAATGGTGTCTCAGACATATTTTGTTGGTGCATTGCTTTTCTGTATTCAACTTTCCTATGAATTGAGCTGTGAATTGAAATAGAGTTTAAACCTTTAAATGTATGCATTTGTATAATTATCTGAATGGAGGCATGAAGGTTAAATAAAGCATTTTGTATGGAACAAACCCCCTAATTATTACTGTGGATGACTCAAACCTTCTGGAATACCCAGTTATTAACTTTTTAAATTAAACCTTTGTTAAAAAAAATCTTTTCTATAAACATATAGTGATTTTTTTTTAATGGAATGTTTTCTTAAGAAATGGATTTTACTTGCTTTACTGATTTTTTAAAAGCCATCATATAGAGTACACATTCTTTCTTCTTTCTCAGTGTTTGCGCATCTGTGGCAAAGCTGGAACAAATAAAATAGCACTCAGCAGTATAAACAAAAATGTCCTGGGATGATATAAAAATATTTTGCATTAGTATATAATCTGAGTTCACTAAGTATTTTAAAATGGAATTGTGTGTCTGTCTCTGCCTTCTTTCGCTCTTAATTCCCTGCTTGTAGGGATGCAATTAATTTACAGCATCCTTAAGATGCCCGTGCAGCTGAGAGAGGATTTGTTCCTTGTATGCATGCCAAGTGAAGAAATGGCTGGGGAAGGAAGGCTTTGGTGAACTGGAAAAATCAGTTTTGTACTTTGTTGAAGTTGGGTGCTATTTGTGATTGCTCCTAGGGACGTTTTGAGACTCATGGACTTCTCTTCCGTGTCTGTGGAACAGTTCCCTGCATGTTTGAGGCAGTATTCAGGACAACTGTGGAGACCAAGGCAGAGGCTTTGAGCTGCACTTTGCCCTTAATGGTGAAATTTCTCCTTAAAAGTGATTTTTCCATTTCCCTTGCAGTTCCATTCACTTGCTTTTAGCCAATATGATCATTTATCTAATAAAAACCACGATGTTACGTGGTTACAGGCAGAGAAACAAGTAAACAAAGTCATTTGATTCGGAGACCTCTGAGCATTATCAAGAGATGCGTCTAAACCAAAGCCCTGCTAGAACAGATCTTGAATCTCTCAAAGCACTGATTAATTTAAACATCAGATAGTCCTACTAGTCCTTCCAAGGTACTTTTGCTCTCCACACAATAAGTTGTTTGTTCTTCCTCAGTGTCCTGCCTGTGTTTTGTACTGTTTTTTCTCCCAGCAGTGCCATAAGTGTAAAGCACATCACTGCCTGTTTAGTCTGACTTCTCCAGTGAACACCCACACCGTCCACTGCCCTGACCCATGGCCTGTTCCTGAAAAGTTATTTCTTCCACTTGCACAAACAACGGCTCAATTGTCATCTAATCCACACACGGCTCCACCAACCCCCACCTCTTTTTGTTGTTGTTTGGAGTGGAAAGGCAGCGTGTGCTGGTCTGTACGCGGCGCGCAGCACATTCAGCTCTCTGTGACTGCGATGAGGAGTGGCTGCTGGTAGCCACCTTCAACCCTGCATGCTGGGTCGCTGGGTCAGATAAGCACAGACCTCTCTGCTTGCGGAAACGATCACATCAGCAGTGTCCTTGAACCCTGGGAGCCTGCCTGCCTCTCGAAGGAGGCAGACTTTCACCGGTGTATTTACGATGCCATGCCTCCTCGCCAGCCTGCAATAGGGAAGCACACTGATATGGGAGGTTTGGCTGAAAAACCTGTTTGCTGTTCTCCAGCCTGCTGCACTGAGACCCAGTGGCATGAGGTTTTGGTTGCAAGATGAAAGGGTGACGCGTGTGTGGGACACGGCTCCTGGACATAAACTATCTCTGCAGTGCAATGCCTGTGGTGCACGCTGTGGAAGCATGTCCCTTATCAGCCGTCCCATCCTTGCAAATTAGACAGCTGCAGCCTTTTTACAGTAGAAGAAATAAAGGCAATCAAGCTGGAGTGTCTCAATGGTTGAGTAGACAGACTCACAAAATCACAGGATCACAGCATGGCTGAGGCTGGCTGGGACCTCTGGAGCCCACCTGGTCCAACCCCTGCTCAAGCAGGGACACCCAGAGCAGGGTGCCCAGCACCATTTACAGGTGGCTTTTGAAGATCTCCAAGGAAGAGACTGCACAGCCTCTCTGGGCAGCCTGTGCCAGAGCTTTGTCACCTGCACAGCACAGAAGTGCTCCTGGTGTTCAGAATAACACCAGCTGCTTCAGGTCTCTACCCACTTGCTTTAGCCATTAGGCAGAACTGTCTCCCTCATTAAGGTTTTAGCCCAATGCCTAACTGGCCACTATTTTTTTTTTTTTTTTACTCATCGGTATTTTCCCTGAGAGGCCCTGAATAGCAGCAGTAGCCACTACCCTTCCTGTTGAAGCATACTAACGAAGGCATTTACTGCCTCACATATTTGTCTTAGCAAAAATATATAGCCCATAATAACTAGGGCTGCCACTTATGGAGGAATGAATAACCAGATTTAGCCAGTAAGCTCAAATATGTCAATATATTTTATCCTTCATGTTTTTGTTTATATCTTTGCACAACCTCTCTCACAGATGTACTGTGCCCTTTCCTGGTTATCTTATTCACTGGGGATATTGATCTATAAAATCTCCTTGTAAAATATCTCAAATGAATTCTTTTTTCCTGGGGTGATTTCTCCATGCATGTATTTTTGGTCCCGTACAGAATATTAACAGACAGAAACTAACAATAAAGTCCAGAAATGACTGCAAAAGCAAACACTGAAACCAAGACACTCGCAAAGCTCTATAAATCTCTGCTGAGCTCAGGTTGCTGTTTAATCTTTATATACAGGTACGTCTCAAGGTTATCTGCTCCTGTGGGGTTCACTGGAGGCTTTTGTGGTTTGTCATCCACTCAGCTTCTTATCAGTCGGAGGTATTTCCCCTTGTAACATTTATTATGGACTCCCCTCCGTGTTTCTTATGCATGCAATGTCGTGAAGGGATCCTGGTATGCAGTCTGCAAGGAGTTACTAAATTTCCCTCTCTGTGTTCAGCCGGATCACAAATGTGACTCGCTCAGTGCAAGGTAGGCAGCACCGCTAGTGGGGGGACTGCCACTGCTCCCTGCTCTGAATGCGGAGTGAAAGCAAGGCAACCTGCAGCTCTGCTTTTCTGTCTCCTTCCAGCAGGCTCTGGCTGGAAAAGAAGTGTAGTTAAATACATCCACACTGTAATATAGAGAGAAAAGGAACTAATGTGGATAGCAAAAGTAAAATAGCCATTATAGCAGCTTAGCTAACACACCGGTAGGTCACTCCCTTGGGTCTGATTTTCAGGTAGCAAGAGCTTAACCTCCTCCACCAGCACTGGCGTGACCATCCTGCCGTGCCATTTCATTTTCACAGGGGCAAATCCAGCCCTTGCTGGTGCAACCATGCATTGCTATGTCCGAGGAACCAGCAGACGTGGGAGAAGAGAGCTCCAAAGTTGCTTCATTGTCCTGACAATGAAGGAGCCTGCCTGTGTGTGGCCCAGGCAGGAACAGCAGCGGGTTTCCTGGGAAGCAGCTTCCTCTTCTGCCTCCAAAGCCTGGTGGAAACATGTCAGAGCCACCGAAAGACAGGGCTGGCTGCTGTGGGTAGCTGGATGCAACTGCTCTGCAGCTTTATCCAGCACACAAAGCTTCCGCAGTTCCTGGTTTATTCTTAAGGACAGGCTATGCCTACACTGACGTCAGAGGTCTGGCTGGTAGCACACAGAGTCATGCAAGTACAAATACATACATTTGTACACACACGCACACGCATATGCACGCATGGATGTACTGAGTAGCTCCTTCCAAAGGTAGTTTGGGTACCTCTACAAACTCACACCTCTGAGCACAAGGAGCATTGCTGGAAGTACCTTAGGAGCTAGGTGTCCACATCTATGCAAAAACTGCACAGGAGCTTTGAAGATCTTAAAGATATTAGATCCACAAGGCCAAGAGTAGGCAGTGAATGCCCGGTCTCTTTTTATGCCTGTCCCCACACTTAAGCTGGTGCTTCAGGAGGTGCCCTGACGCCCCGGGTACTCTCCAGACCTGGTCTGTTCCCCTTTTCTCTGCAGGCATCACGAACCCATCCGAATCCCGGACAGCACAGTCAATCTGGTAGGGGACATCCTGGCTGTCCAAAAAAGGTCCCCAGGTGACCTGCACAGCCACCAGACTGCCACCACGACATGCAGGCATGAGCAGAGGCAGAGGCAAAGCCCTAGGGGACAACAGGGACACCAAGCAGGGGGTTCGCTCTGGCTATACATGGTGGCAAATCTCACACTCGGGCTGTTGGATGGGTTCACACACAGGTAAGTGATGCGAACGGGGAGCTGGGAGGCTGCCCTCACACGGGGGCGGCTCGGGCTCCTCTCCTCTGCTGCATGTGGAGGTTTGGGGCCTGGCTTCCCTTGGAGGGAGCCGTGCAGCCACGGGGAGCTGAAGGAGCTTCGTGCACCATGGTAACAAAACCTGCAATTAGCCAAAAAGAAACCCGTCTCTGTAAATGCAAATTGTTAACATGGCTCTTTGAGTCTAATGGTAAAGCCTGCGATCTCTTTATGAGGCATGCTACAAAAAGAAGAAGAAAAAAAAATAGAAAAGGCTGGTACTGCATTTCTGCGAGGCTTTTTGGTTGTGTTTATTTTTTTACGGGCGATCATTTCTACCAGCTGGGGCTTTTCAGTTTAACTGAGAGTAAACTCTGAGCTTCCTAGGACTCTACAGACGAACCAGGAAGGGAACACTGCAAAGACTTTTAGAGCAAATAAAACAAAGGAGGAAAAGCAATTCACTGTGACAAGGCGGAGGGAGGAGAACGCGGGGACGGGTCCGTTCTCCTTCCTTGGAGTCGCTTTGTTTCCCGTTTTGTTTGACATTTGTAATCAAAGCCTCAGCACCTTTGCTTTAGTTATAATAACTTTGCTTTAGTGATTACATGAGCCTCTGCAGATGTACACACAACACAAGTTTTTAGCCTCTGGCACTGACCACTCCCCAGACAAGATGCTTGTTCCTGTACCACAGTACGTGTGATTCTGCAAGTTTCATTTATCACAAAGCAGCAGTACAGACACAAGAAAAGTACAGCGGGAGCCAGGGGCTCAAGATGAGGTTTGGCACACAGTACATCAACACTAGAAAAGGCTTATTCCTTGAGCTTTCATCACTAACAACATCTGGGAAGATGAATGTAACTCAGTCATGGTTACTGAAAATTAAAATAAATGAATAACCTGCCAAATGTGGGACAGGAGTGCTACATTCATGGATTTTTTTTATTATTTTTTTTTTTGTGGGAAAATTAATGTGGCCCTTTGGGACTGTCAGCTTTAGTTTGATTCACATTGATGGCCTTGTACCTATAAACTTTAAGAAGGCTCTAGGGCTCAAAATATTTTCCTTGACTGTCCTAGCAGGGAGGTTATTAGGAGGAAGTTGAGAGAGCACTGCCAGCACTCCTGAGCTTTGTGACCAGAAGTTAGTTCACTGTTCATTATTTGTAGGTGTGTGGTGATCCCTAATAGATAGCCACTTATCAAAGACAGAGTGGAGGGTGGCACCTTGGGGTAGGAGTCAGCAAGGGCATAATAATTATAAGAAACTTTTTTTTTTTTCCTTTCAGCAGGATAGGTGGGTTCTGGGTTGGCGGTCAAGGCTCCCCAGAACCCAGCATCACCCTTTTCCTAGAAGGAGGACCCATCAGGGAAACCTGGAGCAGAGGTAGGGAGGGAGCTAACCCTCATGCCTGATTCCTGTGATCAGGTGTACCACGGCATCATACAGTCACAGAACCACAAAATGGCTGAGGTTGGCAGGGACCTCTGGAGCCCGTCTTGTCCAACTCCCCTGCTCAAGCAGGGACACCCAAAGCAGGGTGCCCAGCACCATGTCCAGATGGCTTTTGAAGATCTCCAAGGAAGTGCCTCTACAACCTCTCTGGGCAGTGCTCAGTCACCTGCAGAGCAAAGGAGCGTTTCCTGACATCTGGGAGTCCCTGTTACTCATGACTGAAGGCTTATCCTTGCCACAAATCTACTCCAGAATTTGATTTTATTTATGTATTTTTCCCCAGAGGAAATTTACCTAAAGTGCTAGATTTAGAGCTGTTTGGCTCACTTCATGCCAAAGCCAAAGACCATCAAACGTTATTGCCCTGGCATAATGTATGACACGTGCCTTAGGAGTACACTTACCACACTGACTGCAGTGGCATCTGCATGAGGCACTGCAACCTTAATTAAAGTTCAGAAAGGACCTGGATGGGAAGTGTTTAACAACTGTTGTGTAATATAGTTAGTTATGATGATAATGATATGCTAGCTGTTGCTTTTACATGTGGAGGAGCACAGGATGCAGAACTCAGGGTTTCTCGGCATCCTTTTGCAAACGGCTGCATTACTCACAACCACAAAAAGCACAACCGGATAATGCAAGTCACCGGTTCCTGCTGGGGGAAGCAAGGCTCACACTGCACTTGTTAGCCCAAGCTGACCAGTTTTCTGGCCTTTGTGCAGGCCTGGTACGAAAGAGATTCGGCGGGGTCTATTTGGGGTTGTCATCTTTGACTCTGGCACAGGGTGAGACAGGGGAATGAGCAGCAGAGGGTGGTGTGGCTGGAGGCAGAAGACAGGTAATGGCAGCATGACAAGGTGGCAAGGCACCGGTAGCATGAACCAAGAACTAAGGCAGGAGGGGTCAAGAAGTCAGGAAAAGGGCTGAAGGGACATAGGGCAATATCAATAACCAGGGAGCTGAGATCAGCGTGAAGTATGATTATACAGTAATCCTATGGGTCAGGGTTAAGGGAAAGAGGATGGTGGCAGTGCTATGACTTGGAAATAATTAGGTTGTGAACCACTGAATCAGACGGTGCTAAACATGGCCATTTATACTTCATTACACCTTTGTCTCTATGTACCACATAAAGGTTTATAGGAATGTCTTTACAAGCTTTGTAACAATTACTGATGCTGGTGTATTTCTCATCATTTAAAATACAGTTCTCTTGCCCCAAGAGTCAAACTAAAAAAAAATACGGAAAAAAACATATTTCAAAACTGGTACAATTTTATCTGAAGCGTCAGTTGTATCAGATTTTCTCCAGCTTCATAACAGAAAGAACAACCATTTTGCATCCAATATGAAAATCTAGGTCTTCCCATTCTTTTGTGGTATAAAAACAGTATTCCTAATCTTAGCAGGCAAGACTGTGAGCCATGGGCCTGAAGGTTCAAGTAAACACCCTGTGAACTAAATAATGGCAGTGACTTTTTTTTTTTTTTCTGTTTATGACAGATTTCTCAAGAAAATGGATGTTTGGCTAACTCTTGAAAAGTATGTATGAAACAAAGTTTTTTGAATTAAATTTTAATATATATATATTTTTTTAAATTGTGTGCAAGTCAACTTTTAACTCAACCCATACATTTTAGACATTTCTAGTCGACTTTAAGGAAGTCCATTCTACACCTGTCTCGAGATACTGAGTGTTTCTTATATTCACTGCTGACAGAAATGGTGGAAGTTGCCCAGTGTGTATTCACCAAAAATCTGTGAGGATTCATAGGGTCCAAAGAATCGATAGAGACCCATTAGGGATCTGAAAACCTTTATGGGCTTATTAAGTATATATTGAAATCTCTCGGATGAATAAGCAGAGCTCAGTCAATCAACACATTTTTTAAAAGAAACTATTCTGTGGTGAAAAACTTGTTGATGAATGCTCATCTTAAAGAGAACATGTAGATTATAAGACAGGGAAAATAATATAAAAGTTCTAAAAAAACAGGATTAGATTCCACCTAATTCTACAATCTTCTGTTCCTTTCTTGGGCATCCTCTCTGCACATAAGGGACAAAGACGCTGCACATTGAACCTGCAAGACTGAGCAGTGTGTGCATCATATTTTTATCCTGTGTTTCCATGAGGAGGTACAGTTTTGTACATGTGAAAACAATAAAGCTTGAGACAAAAAGAAAAGCAGCGGCCCCCATCCTTGACTGTAGCATGAGCGTGAACTCTGGTGGACTTACTGTGTGTACTTAATCACAACCCCAGTGACATGTCAGCTGTTTATGGACTGGAAAACAAAGCGATTAAGTTCTTTTGGCATTGCATTTCTCACAACAAAAGAAAGTCTGAAGAAAGGGAGTTACAAAAATGTGTTTTACACTGGAGGCCCATTAGCTCTTTTGGTTGGAGAAACTGCTTTGCAGCCTCCACCTGCATTATTGTGTGTGAGAGATTTGTTTTATGCTCTGTTCATCACAACAAACAGACCTCCCGAGTAGCAATGTGCATTCTTATATAAAAGATAATTTGGGGGCTCTGAAGACTCGAAACTCAAATTTGGTCATAATTATTAGAAGGTCACCTAGGAATTCTGGAGCAGTTTGTTTATCCTGATTCCAGCCTTCCAGGTCCAAGAAAATACACTTAATTCAATCCAGGTGACTCTCCATTAAATATAATCTTGTCTTAATTGGTGCCACCTTGACCTCTACTTGTGAAGTCTGTTTTGTGGTCTACAATTCTAGCTTTAAGTGCTCAAACACACATTTTTCCATCTGATTCCCCATGATTTAATTACGACAACAACACACTTCATAGCAGGCACTATGCATAGCACACACACCATATGTTTGTGAAATGCACAGAAAATTTAACAGCAAGACCTTTGTTATGGATGGCAGTGGCTTCCTCAGACTGCCAGCCACAATGGACAATATTATTCACACCCAGATAAGTTATCACAACCTTTAACAAGTCCAAGATCAAGAAATCAGTGATTGATTCAGAGGCACCACTCTCTGGGGCTGCCAGGTCCTGTTTCTACAGCCCATGGAGAGTAATGCCAATGTTAATTAGCCTGGCTAATTATCCACCAAGTGGACCTGGTGTGACGACTACTCACCTTTAAACACCCAGGCCTGGCAGGAACTGAAGCGAATGCTGCTAACTCTCCCCAGCAGAGAGGTCTCAGTGTCTCATTCAGGTGACCATGGAGCAGCCTGCATGCACCCTGTGAGTTTTTTACATCCCCACTGGTGTGCTTTCCTCCTTGAGGTGACTCTCTTGCCCTGGCAGCCCTGCAGCAGAGTTGGCTCAAGCAGGGCTGTTTCCAAAAGACCTCAACCTCTGTTAATTATTTCACACTTTAGCATTGCTCTAATGAGAGGAGTAACAGGAAGGTTGAGGTGCTTTTACAAAGTGGTGGGCTGAAGAGCATTAAGAACCACAGTTCAAAGGAATGCATCCGATGCCCTCCTCTTGGCATCAGGGCTTTTAATCTGATCTGGCATTTCAAGCTGATGAAAAGATTGCACTGAATTTCCATTTCTGACAGTGGCAGAGAAACAGAAGCTCCATTATTTTGCCAAAAGCCACAGTTTCCATTCTGGGAAGGAATGCTGGAGTTAAGTAGCCCGTATTACAGGCGATAGCCAAAAGGGAGCTTGTCATGTTTGATCAATGGCTGTTGGTAGGAGATTTTCTGTGAAATGTGGTTTAGAAAAAAAAAGGACTCAACCACTGACATATATTAATACACTAATGATATTAAACCTTGGCTCCAAGGCTGACTGCTGCTTCAGAGGACTTGAAAACCTGAATTCCTTGAATTATGTACCAAACCCTTGCCACCGATTCATCTGGCAACGTTTATGAGCGTCATATCAATCCAGCTAAGAACAAAGTGGAAATGCTGACAGGTCCCAGCATGCCTGAAACAGATAGAAATAGAATAGAAATTAATGTAGAGTGGTTAAAACAGGTACAATCTGGATTGAGCTGTAGGTTGGTGTGTCAAGTACTTTACACGAGCAGGAGGTTTGAAAGTTTCCAGGTAAATTACACAAAAATCAGTACTATTAACAAAACTACCCCATATGGCATAGGGAAGCCAAGCACTGCTTGATACAATGCACAAACATATTCATTGTCAAGATAACAGATAGTGCATTTTGTATGCAAAGTTTGAATAACATCTACATTTTGCACATTAAAAGGCAGATATTTTGGCTTTCTGTCAAAACCACAGCTAGTGGAGTCATGTGGTATTGTGAGACTCAGCCTTCATTTGGAATAGGGGCAAGAAATTATCATTTCTTGGAGCAGCAGAGAAAATTTAAAATTGGAATTGTCCAAGAACAGAGAAGGCAAAGAGAAGGAACACCTTTTTACAACATTTTTATTTTTAAGCCAAGTTCAAAGTTTGAACACCAACATGAAGATTTTTGCAATGATTTTGATAATGATACCTGACACCTTGCACTAACATGAGCAATTAATATCCTAACATACTGTATTACAGAAAAGAGTTTCATGTCACTGCCCAAAAGCCACATGCAGTTCCTGAAACAAAATCTGGAATCTTTGCACTGGTGTTGTGAGATTCTGTATGTACCACCTTAAGGCACTGAGGTGGGATTTTATCCACCAAGAGAGAGAAAAGAAAGACCGGAGTGTCAGAAATGAGTGGGGAAAATTTTATTGTGAGAACTGTTAAGTTTATCTAAAAAGAGAATAAGAGAGATTGCGAGGTTGTGCAACAGAAGTGTGCTGAGCAATGATGGTGCAGAGGGCAGTGCTGGGGAGCCTATGCTTTAGGGAGTATTTCAAGGAGTCAGTCTAGAGACCAATCAATGTATTATGAGTGTGTGCTGTGATGTGACTTGTATTTCTTGATACCCAGCACCTCACCTGTGCCAGGCATCACTACAGGACAAGCTTCAGTCCCCCCATGACCATCTCTGTTGGTGTAGGAGGCCTAGGCCACCATTTCCCACAGGAGTGCTCTGACTTGCCCCCACAACCCACGTGGACATGCCGACCTCACCTGACTGCAGCGCCAGAGTGTGGCAGCAGTACTAAATCAGGAGCTGGGGCCAGAGGAGGCCATGCATGAATCCCCTTTGAAGAAAGGGCAGGAAGGAAGCTCAAACAGGTGACAAGGGTGCTGTCTTACTCCTTGCTCTGGGTCCAGTCCAGCCGCATAGCTATGCCACGGTGACCAGCAGGCTGCTCCAGAACTACTTCAGCTGAGCTGAAACAGTTAACAAACTGCTGCTGAATACCTCAAATGCATAGTTGTTTTTGTTTGTTTGTTTTACATTCAACTGACCATGGTCTTCAAAGCACAGTATGAACACAGAAGAGCATCATTCATTATGTAGGTGTATGGTTGGTTCCCTGCTTAAGTGGTGAATTTCCAAAACAGTTGGATTTCACCTAGCTGGTGTTTTCTTTCATAGTAGCTTTGGCTTCCATGGTACTATGCCAAGAAAGACATCTTTATTTGTGTCCTTAAATACCAGTGGTGTCAGCAAACTACTGGCAACAGCACATATTAGTGTCTTCATCAGAGCAAGGATTTATGATGTCACCACTAAATCCATCAAGGACATTACATCCTTATAATTCATAGCTGAGTCTTGTACACATGAAAGGGATGGCCTTGTGCCAGCTAACAAAGAATAATCTTATTACTTACCTCAGCCATGATAATTTGCTTAAATAATAAAAATATGGTGGTGCAACACGGAAAAATTAATGTACTGATAAACAAAGGAGAAAAGCAATGAAGTAGTGAGCAGTATATTAAATACCCATCTTTTTGGCAACACCATTTTCAGTTTCTGTTATTCCAAGCTGCTTGAAGCTTCAGTCAATATTAACATTTCATTAAATTAAGAGGAATGTGGCAGCATTATTTGAATTTAATTTTATAACCAAAAGGGTAGCAGGACTGTATAGCAGGAAAAAAATTGTACAGGCAGCAAGTTGCTGCCATTGCCTATTTTTGATGCAAAATTGACCAAATATGCCTGAGAAAAGATTTTAAGTGGGTTTTCCAGAAGGATAATTTCATATGGGAAGGAAGTTAGGCAAACTCACCAATGAAAGGAATTGATACAAGCAGGACCCCAGTGCAGATTTCTGGTTTCTTCACTGCTCATGTCAGGCTCAGTTTTCCTTTGGACTTTTCTCAGTGAGAAAAGATTCACAAAGATGTGAATAAAACTAATCAGAAAATGGGATTTCTTTTCCCAGGAAAATGTCATCATCATCATCACCACTGCTGTTATAATTATTATTGCAAAAGCAGAATTTTTTTTCAAAACCACAAAATTTTGTCTGGAAATTAACTTTTTATGTATAGAAAAAGTGTTAAGGTGCCTTATGGAAACTGTGATCAGAGTGTTTGTATGAGCTCAGGACGGTGGAGAATGTCACTCATGCACCCCTGTTCCTTCCTGGGTTAACTTGGTCTCACAGGCCTCCTCTACGGGCTGTTGCAAATGATGGGAAATATAGTCCATGCAACACTCGCTCACAGAGGAGAATTATGGAACAAACTGATTTCTGTGGGGTACCAAAGCAGTCATCCGGGGATCTACAAACTGAACATTTTTAAGTATCCATCACTTAGTCAAACTACCCTTACTCTCCATCCCCCACAAAGGCTTTTTCCCTTTTTCTCTACTCTCTACCCTGAAAAGTCTGCTTAAAAACAAACAAGCAAACAATGCGTTTTTGTTAAAAGTCAGTCTCAATGGAACATTTTCAGCCAATTCAAATTATCAGGTTTTAGATAAAACAATCTTTAGTAAAGCAAACTATAAAGGAGGAACGTTAACTGAAGGCTGCCATATTAACCCATCCCTAATTTATTAAATACTAGAGAGGACTCTTTAGTCAAATAGCTGTGCTTTTCAAAACATCACACTTTAAACTCAGAGGGACGGGGAATGGAGGGAGAGAAAGGAAGGGGAAGTTTGATGTAAGAAATCATCTATACAAGCTACAAAGGCTGCCAGACAAAATATTAGTCTTCTTTTAAATTATACAGTGTGATATGGAAACGCATTCCTTTGAGTTTCTGAAATGTAATGAAAGAGAAAAATAGTGAAAAAGAAACTAAACCTCAAAAGCCAAAGTCGGGGATGGCATTCTCCACTCGATGGTAATTCCCCAGCTTGCACTAGCTCTCCATTCACTCCCCAGTGCCAAGGGACAGTAAGCTCCAGTGATTTCACCACCACTGTCCCACAGCCTATGAATCAGAGACGTATCACCGCCAGGAAAAAGGAACCTGTTGAAAGAGATGTGCTCTCTAACCATGGCAGTCATCAAGAGGGTTACAAATTTTAACCACATCAGTGAGTAAAGTAAAGCAAAGCAAGCTGTCAGCATAAGCATGTGAAGGGGAAAAATCCAGAGGGAGACAAACTACTGCAGTGATGATATTTCCACGATTATGTGAGGCTGGAGAACAGTGCGCACCTTGTTTTATGACTTATGAAAGCAGTTATAATTTGTGCTCCTTACATTCTGGAAGATGTTTACTGGCATAGATCATGTTATTAATAGTAAGAAAAGTTGCCTGTACTTACAGCTTTGAGGTTAATGTGTAGCCAGCCCAAATGTTTTCAGTTTCTTATCCAAAACCTGTGAAGTGCATTTTCTCCTGCAACTTCTATTAGCCAACCAGAAATACTAGTATAATTACTCTACAATATGTCATGCATTACCTGGAATACCTGAGTCACTTTGTACTCTACATACTTCCAGTTCTTTTAGTGTACAATCTGAATGTTATCATGTTAAGATGTTTCTACAGGGATTTATTACTATAAATATTTTTCTTATGACTCTTTCCCAGTGCCTGTTTGACAGTGATAAAAACCAAACTGACATGTGTCCATTGTGTGGTAATGCACTTAATCCATGCCTTGTCTCTTGAATTTTATAATCTATAAGCTGCATTGCATAAAGGAATGGCTTTTACAGTACTTCAGTCTTTATAAAGCAAACATTCATGGATTAAGGGTGCATTTCCCTACTGATACATGTTGGCACACCCAATTCTAATTTCCATTGCACCAGCCAAGAGAGAATTCTGCGTGGTAAGAACATGCAGGTGTGTTGATGCAGGTGACATACGTAGCATCTCAGGGGTTACCTGAGGCCATCCTAAAGCCAAACCCACTCCTGACTATCTGGAAGGCAACAAAGTTTGGTGCAATTGGAGACTTTCCTTCAGAGCGTTTTAGTGCTTTATGTGTTCGGGCATGTCCAGCAGGTTAATATGCTGTTAAAATGTCATCAGGAGGTCAGGGTGCATGGGAGGAGGTCAGGCCAAGCATACCTGGACAGACTTCTTGCAGGTTGCATGTGAGGACCTCACGTAGACAGGAGATGGGATTGTAGCTATAGATGCATTGGCAGCAACCCCTGTTCAAAGCATATTGAGTGCACACACCTATTAAAAAAAAAAAAAAAAAAGCTGTGGCATCTTCATTTAGATAAAAATGACGTGTGGAACTGGAACTAAATGAGTTATTTTTCTGCAAGAATTAACCTACAGACACTGAATACATTCAGTCAACAGTTGAAGAAAATACTATATTAAAGAATCATCTACATTGCAGGCCAGTGCTGAGTATGACATATTACTTATCTGACCTGCTGTGTGAAAATGCATCTGCTTATGAATAAACCTCACCCAAAATGTGGCTTGTGTCAATCGTCAGGACCATCTTGTATCCCAAACTGTCATGAACCCGTTTTCCAGATTTGATTCAGAAGTGTTCAGAAACATAAGTGGATGATTTCAGTCACTGGAAGTACAATTTCTAAAGGACCATGCATCAGCATGGCTAAATCCAACTGAGCCACCTTACTTGTGTGCACATTCTGAATCCTGGAACAAATACAATGTACTCCCTCTCCCAGGTTTCAAAGATAATGCATTAAAACCTAAAGCACTCTTTTGTTGTGAGACCTGCAATAAGCCCCACACTTTATGTAGTGTGTAGAATGCATTTATGGTCTTTAACAGGTCGGTTTAAGCAACAAATAAAAAAGGCAGCAACTTCCTCATAACCCACTGTGAGTAAAGAGGGTGGAGTCAGCTTATAAGGTGGAGGTGCTTTTGAGAGCTTTTCAGCAACCTATTCAGGAATCATCCAGGGGCAAGATCAAACCTGTTGATATACAGGCCAAACAGTTCATACCTGTGACACACGTTGCAAGTGGGAGATTATTGCAGCAGAACAGCTGTGATCTCATGATCACTGAGCAGATGGGCTGCTTTGTCTGCATGCAGATTGCATTGCTATCATCCTAGTCCTATATGGTAGGGCTGCACTCTCTGTTTGGGGCCATGAGTCAAGGGGACTGCAAGCCTTTTGAGTAAAATAGGGTGATGGGAAAGTATGAAACTTCATCTCCAGATGAACTTATAAGGTGATGATCATCACATGAGCCAGAGACCAGCTGATCAGGATGGTCTGTTCTGTGCCACCAACACTCTTTCAGCAAGATTCAGTGACAGGGTAGAAGGAAGTCTGGGTGTGGTGTTGCGGAGGACAGGTATTTGCTACCTTACCTCTTCCTTCTCTTCAAAACACTTCTAAACCTGAGCTTTCCCATGTTCAGCAAGGGATTGAAGACCCACCTCTTTGTTCAGGCCTTTAGCCAACTTCCCTCTCCGATAAAAATAACTAATGTTGAATGTGGAGGTCTTGGCAGTTTCACAGCAAACTGGCAGAAGTTTCTACTTGTTCCTCTTTCAAAGCTGAAGTACTTCAGGACTTCACGCGGAGTTTGTTTCTCAAATCAGTGAATGGTGTTTCATTTTACTTGAAATTTTGCAAGTAACTCAGATACTTGGCATACATAAAAACAAACAAAAGAAGATGGTCTAATGCCACTCTGTGCTGAGGAACACCACTGACACCCTAGACTGTTTTCACCACAGAGGTATCTGTCTGCCTGTGGCCTGCTGCTATGCCCCTTTCAGTACAGCTACATCCTGCAGCAAGTCTAGGCAACTCTTGAGGGCTTTCTTAGAGAACCTGAAGAGCTTATTAACCTGGTACAGAGTTTGCAGGTCTTTATTTGTAAATACAGGTAAATTACTTGTGTTATTTTCTTACAGAAACTTGATTATCAATGGAAATGGTGACATTCATAGCTGCTCATGACTAGCACTGTTCAGCAAGAATTGTTATGGGAAAGGAGGAGAGAGGAAGCAACACATTTTTTAACTTTCTTCATCTTAATGAAACAACAAACTCTGGAGAAAGGTTTATATGCATGTTCCCACACCTCTGCACATGTTTACTTTATGAAGACAGCATGTTGTAATCAGCATCTCTTCTACTCCTCCTTCCCGATCCTTTCCCTGAAAAATGACCAGAGGTGTATCTGAACTTCTAATTCTTCAATATCCAGTTTCACTCACAAAAGTATCACAAGCAGGAAGGCTGGTTTAAAGAAAGTTATGCAGCCTGTTTGCATTGGGCTGAATATTCAGCCTACTGTTAGTTTCAAGTTTGATAATAAAATCCTACTTTGGATACGGAATTGCAGCTCACAATGACCAGAAGTCTACTTCAGTATTAAAAGGACCTTCTTTCTTGGTGACCCTCCACATAACTGAAAATGAGGTATATCTTTCTCTATGAGCAGGGCTCTATATTGTTTGAAAGTAATCTCCTTGAGATTGTTTCCAATATCTGCTTGATTATAATGTTCTATTTAAACAAACTAGCAAGCCTGTCAGAAATGGTACTTACTGCAGAGCAAGAGGCTTTTGACCTTCTATGTAATTATTCCCAGCTCACCCTTGGAAGTCTGCATTACTCTGAACTGAATTTGTGGCATTGTGTCGTGCAAAAAGGAATGGAATTGTAGCCATTAGTAAATTTGAACTGGAACGCACAGTAAATGTCAAGACTCTTAATTGCGCTTTCCATAATGGCTTCCGAGCTTACTAAGGAACAATCAAAAGCTATTAGTTATGGCTAGGTAAACATTTTGAGGATATTTTTTTTTGCCAGGAGACTCTTCACTTCTATTTGATGAATCTTTGTATATGACTTAATGTAAAGTTATGAAAGAGTAGATGTGTTTGTGATAAAATTAGTGTTAATATTACTTTATGAGAACATTCAGGCCTAAATACTCATGGTTTCAAAGTTTTACCTGGAAATCTTTCTGCATTGCTGTCTTATAGCAAAGTCTTTTTTTTTTTTATGCTAAAGTATCTGAGATACATTCTTGCCTATCATGTCAGACTTTCTCCTGTTAGTAGTGCCCTACTTAGCAGTATGAAGTTGACCATGGAAGTAGTCTTCATTGTTATATGAATTCATTGATGGAGTCTGTGGTTTTATTTTCTAGAGTAACGTTTTTCACAAAGCTACACAGAAGTCTTGTAAAAGATCTGGTCAGGAACAACATAATGAAAATTTCTTCCTTTGGAAATCTCTTACACAATATTTGACTGAAAGCTAAGCAGAGAGCAAAGACAGTAGCTGCTTGCAACAACTCCTAAAAAGCCAATGTTATCTGACCAACCGTAACACATCGTTATCCAAGACTAAGAACCTGTTTAAAGATGAAGATAAAGTAGTTGGCTGCTGCAGCTAGATTGGTTAAGATACAATGCTTCTGTAGCCAGCAGCACAAAAGGGAACAATGTGTTTAGCATCAGATCTAGGTCAGATCTCAGCTCACATAACCACATAGGCATTTAGGTTGCACAGAGTGGAAGCAGCTTTCAGCAGGAGAAAGACTTGAAGTAAGCCCAGAGCAAGACTTGAAATCTTATCAGTGAAGCCCTAGTTCTGCTACCATTACCCACCATCTCATTTAAATGCTCAGAAAAAGTACATATGGGGCTATGTGTGCATATGGGGCTCTTCAGCTGACTTCTGAACTCTGATGTATAGCAATGAGCAACAGAAAAAAAATGAAAAATGAAATAATCAATCAATCAATCAAATAAACAAAAAAAATGAGTAAGTAGTTTATACGGCAACAGTAAGCAAATTAGTAAACCACTTCCTGACATGTAACTAAATAACTTAAGAAGCACTGGGCACTGTTGCATCTGGACACCAAAGTACTGGGTCAGACAGTGAACACTTGATCTAAAGTTCCCATGCTTATTGTGCCCTGTGCCTCTGGAGACATAGGAAAACCCAAAAGGAGATACAAGCTTTAGGGATGTAGACAGAATATACACTGCGTTAATCTAGGCTTAAGAGCTTTAGTGACCATCGTTCTAAAAGCAGCTGACAGTCAAGATTTTATTTTATTTTTTACATTGTATATATATTTATTTTCATACAGTCTCAAATAACAATGTCATAGCAAACTAGAATGTGTACTCAGGAGGATATCACTATAAGAAATAGTTTAGAAGACTCTACCAGTGCTCATTGTCGTATTGTTTCTTCAAAAAATTAATTCATGCTGTGGGATTATTGATGTGAAGAGGTGGATTTTAAGAAGAGAAGAGGAAAGATGAAAGATAACCACAATAAAGGAGAAGGGATAGCTACCTTTATGCCACTAGAAAACTGAGAAGACAGTGATAAACAGAAGCAATGTGAGATGTTGACAGTGATGACCTATTTCTTTTTCCAAAGGGGAACTTTGCCCCATTAGTTCTTCTGGCAGTGCCCTATCTATGCAGACATAATGTCCCAGTTCTATGCAACATGGCTTACTTCTCTGTTTTAAGGAGGTGCTGCATTAGAGTGGGATTCACCTGTCCAACTTCAGGAAGCGAGGCTGCTTCAGGCAGCTGAACGTTTGTTTCTGGGTCGTCTCATCCCCATAATACTATCAACTCTCTTGACTGTATGTCTAGTAAGTGACTGAACTCAGATGCTCCAAATTCTTCATACATCTGTGGCAGCATTTGCAGCACATACATTTATGACGATGTACGTCCCTAAGTCATGTAAAACCTGTTACTAATGGGAAGCCATTGCATTAATGGTGGGCCAATGTGGTTGTATGGGCAGTCTGAAACCAAAGCAGCAGGATGGTGTGAAAAACTTCAAGGCCACACATGGTGTCCCTGACCCTTAGGCAACTGGAGAGGCGTGAGAGAGGAGATCCACTGAGAACGGGGTCCTTCTCATGGGTCCTTGAGGTTTCATGAGTATAGACTGCCAAGGAGGGACTTGTGGGAGATAAGGGTGGTCAGTGTACCTGTCTGGTGAAACACAGTTTTCAAAGCCATAATCAGGATGAGTGAATTGAAGGGCAGGGGTGTTTTTCGTAATGCCATAACACAGACCCTGCTTTGGGTATCTTTCTCACCTAATGCTTGGTTCAGTCTCAGCTACTGCTACATGCATTGGACTCTACATCAAAACTACCTGCTGTTTCAGGGTTCTGTACTTTCCCAGTAAAAGCCAATACCTATCTTCCTTGTCCCTGACTGCAGACCTCCTTCAAGGCATACCTAAGCCCATTTTGAGAAACAATATGATTATTTCCATGCTAATAGACCTGGCCTTTGGTAAGCTCCTGTCAGTGAGATGACACCACCACTTCTGGACTGGTACTGCATTTCAATACATCCTTGAGGGAGATTAAATGATGCACAGCTTGCTCCTCTGCTTCTAGGGACCATGGCAAACAGCAGCTGCACTGGGGGAAGTGGGTAAGAAAAGGCTTCATGGAGGCTTTAGGGACCTGATAAAGATGGAGAATTTAACTCCAGCAGCCTAAACAGGGAAGTAGGAAAGCTGCAGCTCCCAGTGCCAGGAGAATCCCTAGATACTATGAATGCGGCAAACTATTTTCAACGACATCTTTACTCAGCTGTGGTTGATCCCAAAAAGGAGGACATATGACCACACAGAGACTATGTTGTATTCATTAAAAATACAGCATTTATTCAGATAGAAAACATAGAAAATGCAACAGAAATTTGATGTGAATAAATATACAAAAAATGGATGTATGCTGTTTACTCTGTGCCCAGTGGTAATAATGAGCAGCAGGCAACACTGAAGGTAGCTCCATTGCCTCTCAGGACCTTTATTTGGCTTGGGATACTGTTCCTCCTGAGC
This sequence comes from Cygnus atratus, assembly GCF_013377495.2. Taxonomy (NCBI): domain Eukaryota; kingdom Metazoa; phylum Chordata; class Aves; order Anseriformes; family Anatidae; genus Cygnus; species Cygnus atratus. The sequence continues at coordinate 165,503,042 of NC_066362.1, forward strand.
AGCAACCAAGGCATTAATGACCTCTTCAGGGAAGACTAGATACCTACCTCCCCAGTAAACCCTTGGTGTGTCAGAGGACTGCTGAAAACTGTTGAGTGTCATCCATGCCTGCTTTTTTAGTCAAGAAAGCTGACCACCTCACAACCAGAAACCAGACTTTCAGCCTTACGGCCAGGCATTGCAGCAGATTCTCTCTCTTACACGGGTGAGTACAAATTTTCACAAGGCCTCCGGAGCACAGAGCTGTCCCACATCGCACCCACAGCCTTGCCTAAGGCTGTTAAGTAGGTTGGACACACTGCTTACAGAGGAGTGGTGCTGGTGAGAGGCCTCCCTCATGTGAACATGGCTGTCAGGAGCTCACGCCACCAGATGAAGCGAGGCCTACAAGAGTCCAGGGAACTGCATGCCCCACCATGTCTGTTAGATGTGCGTACAGCTTGCAAAAACAGAAAAAGGAGGTGGGATATCAAGCTTGCAAGGAATCTCTCTCTTATTTACTGAAGTCATCCTCATCACAAAGGTAAGAATCAGCCCATGAACCTAAGCAGTGAGCAGGGATGGCTACACTGACTACAGCCATACCTGTAAGTTAAACAGTGGTGGGAAGCAACACTGCAATGCAGCTGCCTGTGCTGTCATATTGTAAGAGTGGCCCCTGGCCTGAGCTACCATTCTTCCAGACAGCACCCAAGCACCATTCAGGAGTTAGCATGGCCCAGGATCCATCCCCAACAGGCAGCTGGACGCTGCTATCCTTTTGGAGATGGAGTTAAAGAGTCTAGACATGAGGTGTTCCATGCCAGCTGGCATCAGTGCCAGAAGATGGTTTCAGGTTTTTTTTTGGTTGGTTGGTTGTTTTGTTTGTTTGTTTGTTTTGTTGTTGGTTGGTTGGTTGGTTGGGTTTGGTTGTTTTCTGCTTGTTTGCTTGTTTGTTTCCTTGAGATGTACTAGCCACTAGCTAGTAGGGCAACTCTTCTGTTCTTGCAGGTTGGTGGCCCAGGCCTTCACCACTAGGGTTGTCCACATGGTTTTTTTTAAGAACTTCAAATACCTTCCAATTTATCCTACTTTATTGAAGGCTAGGGGCCTGCTAAGGGCTTGTAGTCAATTATTTAAGATATATTAAGACATGCATGAAAGGTCGTACACAGTTATAAACGGAGGCCCCAGGAGTGGAGTAGTTTTGTTTTCTTTTCTTTCCTAGTGCATTTCAGAATTAAAATCATTAGCTACTTTCAGTGAGAAGAGAGCAGTTCACAGCTATCCACAGGCTGGGTGAGGTGCAACTTGTCAGGAAGAGGTTGTGGGCAGGATAAATGATAAGATGCTTAGGACTCAGTTTGTTTGTCTGAACACCTGCATCTACTATAACCAGAGAACGACTTGGGTTGGAACGGACCGTAAAGCTTTCCTAGTTCCACCCTCCCTGCCATGAGCAGGGATGCCAACCACTAGATCAGGTTGCTCAGGATAATCAGAGACATCCTAGAGTATCCTCTCTGGCATCAGCTGCCTCTCCATGAGGACAAGTGCTTCAGGCCAGCACTGACAGGCCAGGCTTCATAGCTGCCACTTCTCTGTGGGCTATCTATTTGTCTTTGTTTCAAGTACCAACTTGGAATCTTCACGGAATCTTTATGTAGAGTAGCTGGAAAGTCTGCTGTCCTAACTGAGAAAGCTGCTGAGGACATATAGACTTTGAAATATAGATGGTTGATTGTAGATGTAGGTGTATGGAAGAATTAACCATCTCCTGCAGGCAACTGTATTGCAGCTCAGTGCAAACATCTCACTGGCAAAGATGTCTCTACCTGTATGTTGGGTGCATAGCTTAGGGAAGGCAAATTGCAGTGAAGGAGTCTAATAAATTGCTTTGTCGCAAGCATAACCAAAGCAGTAATGTGCTTTAAATCAGCAGAGGCAATAAAGTTCTATGGAAACACACCGGTATGATTTAGCAGTAGCTTTAAAAGTTCCTTAATGTTGTTTGCTGATGGTGCAATGGTACTTTTGGAAATCCTTTACAGGGAAGAACAACCACCCTGTCTTGCAAAAAGGCTGAAAAGCAAACAGATTTATAAATGACTCAATGAAGAACTCAGGAATAGCCATCCCTGATGGCCATCTACTTACTCTTCTCTTTCCAGCAGTGGCTGCAGAAGAGTAGGATGGAAGATCAGGCACATGGTGATACTTCCTTCAGAGTTTAAAAGCCTGGGCTAAGACATTTTACTGTTTTCCCTATACTACGACCTAAAATTAATTTAGGGGACTCTCAGAAAGTCCATATTCAACTCCAAGTGCACAGACTCTTTAGCACAGGAGTGGGTTGGTGACAAGGAACCCCAGCAGTGCTTGAGGCAAGCATTTCCTGGAGCAGAGTGCCTGAGCATCCAGAGTCACTGAAGTGTTATGGGGAAATTCCTGTGGTCCCTGAGACAGATTTCTTGTAGCTGTTGTGGAGATGGCAAGTGCTCCAGGAGAGCAAACCTTTCCTCTCATAAAATCTTCAGCTCCAGCAATTGGAGGTGGCATTTCCAGAAGTCCTTCACTAGTGCTCAAAATGCTTTCATTAGAGCCAGCTGGTGCATTTACCACTTACATCTGTAAGATCAGTGTTAGTCCAGCTTGCGCTAAACCAAAGTAAATGTGTCATGTTATATAGCAAACACAAAAGATCTTCAAATATGTCATGTTTTTTTCCCATGTAAGCAGTCAGAATAGGAAGAGACTGATAATTAGTTGTGCACTTTGTCATTTGTTTTCACTTCACTACCTGGGCAAGCTCATAAATAAGACAAAAAGCTGTAAAAACAAATAGGTCCTATACACATACACAAGGTAATCCCAGAGGGTACTGCTAAATGAAACAGGGAGCTAAATGATTAAAAAAGCTGGATTTTATTTATTTGGGCATAGCAGGATAAACAAGGTAGAGAATGTATTGTGCTGATGCTCAAAATTGCACCACAGGAGCAGTAATCACCCTTTTAATTACTTTCCTCTGTAATACACTAAGATCAATATCAACTTCTCTGTTTGTTTTATTTGAATCCCTTTTTTTTTTTTTTTTTTTTTTTTTTTTGAGGAAGGACATTGCATGACAAAGCAAGTACTGGAATGGAGAAAAGATCTTAGGAGACTGGCAGGTGAAAGCCTGTTGGAAGTGACACATATGCACCTCCCCCCCAGTGCTTCTGAAATAGAGGAGATGTGTGGTGTATTTTTTTGACAGGACAACAAAAAATAAGGCCTGATTAAATGAATCTGTGACTTGTTTCCACCTGCAAAGTGGGCCTCCCCAGACTGAGCAAACTGGAAGTGACTCATAATCACAATCAAGGAATAATGAAGTTCTTATAAGAATTACCTATCTAATCAGCAGGGATCTGGACTTGACAACCCAGGCCTGCCTGACTGAAATAGACTTTATCTGCCAATGTGAGGAGCATGAAAACAGGAAAAAGAGAACTGTCGGATAGATATTTTAGCATGTGCCTCCTCTTTGTACCCATTAGCTTGCAATCTGATGGCAGTATTTGGTAGACCAGAAAATTCTGATGTATGTCTCCCAAGGACATGCCTAACATCTTGTTCATGTAAGTGACTTCTTGCTCATGTAAGTGACTTTGATCCAACTCCACAAAATAAATAAACAAATAAATAAACAAATAAATTTAAAAATATATAAACAAAAAAGGACAGAGGAGTCTGAACTGAAACAGGGCAGGGATGAACTTTAGGTGCATCTGATCCAACAAACAAACAAAACTCGCACCTGCTCAGCCTAACCTTGCTGAGCTGACTACACCTGCTGAACTGATTTACTGGTTGACCTGAGAGTTGCCTTGGTGCCCACATGCCCAAGCACGCCCCAAAACACTGGTCTAAGCAGTTTTGGGGTTTAGCCCCAGTTTACAATGTGCTGAGACTCAGAGGTTGACAGAGCAGAATGGTCTGATCGAGAAGTTTCACAGGGCACTGCCACGTACAAATCTAAGTCTTTTATTGCAAACAGGAGGCATTCATTTTTACACACCCTCAATGAGCTTTAGCAAGTCTGGTGGAATGAACCTAGGACCTGGTGCCTACAGTTGAGGCATTCAAGAGCTACACTTGGAAAAAAATCTAAGACCTGAGCTAGATCTGTCCAGTTGTGTGACTGTAAACTCAGAAAGAATTACATTTACAATAGGACTGTACATATAGTAAATGTCAGTTTTAGGTGACTGTTCCATACTGGCACTTTATTTAGTCATCTGCAAGCATATCAAAAGAGGAAAATGTCAAGACTAACTTTCTGCTCTATTAAAATAAGTTAGCTGTACTGTATGGAGATGTCCCATTTTGCAACACTGTATGCAAAATGCGCTTTCTTTTGGCTGGAGAACAAGTGCAACAGGAAAAACAGCAATCTAAACAATTCTATTTAACTACATTTATCTGGGCAAACACACAGAAAAGTCTGGACAAGCTCTTGCTCTCAGAAAAATTCTCAAGCTGAGGGCCAGTGCGCCAGGATTTCATTAATGTTATGCTGAAAGAATTGTTGCTTTGCTGAAAAATTTGGAAACCTGCACCCAAATATTGAAGATGAATTTGTACTTAATATTGCAATCTTCCATTGGCAATGAGAGAATGAACTAGGTGATGTAATAACTGTTTTCCATCTCAAAGTTCTGCCGGGCCATATATTTTCTTTGATAATTATTGTGATTTCTTCTAATGAACCAAAGAGTGCCTCAAGCTTTGGCAGAGAAATTACTTTTGTTAATAGCAGTATTATTAATTATAATAATTGCATATTTCAATGAATACTTTTTGCTATGGTGTATTTTGCTGTTCCTCCATGAAATTTCCAGCAGTCCCTATTTTAAACTTGGTGAGCAATTGCTCACAACTCAATGCCCAACATTCTGCGAAGACTTGAATGGGCAGTAGCACACAAAATGCAAGTCCAATTTTGTTGTAAAAGTTGACATCATCTCAAAATGCAGGGTGTGTGTTACTCAGGAAGTTCAATGTTTTTGTTTGTTTTTGACATACTGACTTGTGATTCAGAGGTCACTTCAATTGTTGATTAGTGGAAAATTCCTACAAACTCAAAATTCAAAGACAATAAATAAATACAAAGCAAATAAATAAATAAAATAAGCTGGTTTTAAGAAGTTTGGGTTTCATTTACTGTACTTTTTCTTTCTTGTTATATCATGTATGAACAAATGCAGAAGAATTGTTGTAGTGTCCTCAAATAGGTCAGATACAGCAATAGTGACTGGAATCTTGTTATATTGAGTTATGCATGAAAGAATACCATTCTGAAAACAGCCAAATAATCTTAGGTTTGTGAGATGACAATTTGATAAGAGAGCAGGAAGGACTGTTGTAAATATTGTAGTCAGATAGGAGATGCCTCATGCAAGTATCCAAATTCTAGTGGCAGGATGTCTTGCTTTGTACGGCTCTGGTACTACACTTTAGATCTTTTGATTGTGGATAAATAGATGTCAGATAAGATTTGAAGGAATAAAATAAAATCAATATAAAAATTGTTAACATGAAATGCAAATATATTAATTCTCTTATTCTGTTTTGTCCTGTGAAATTGAAGGAAGATGAAACTGTCATGATTTTACATTCTTCTTATGGATAATCAAAAGAAACACTGATTAAGAAAAAACAAAACTGTTTCATTTGCTGAATTATAATAGCTCTTACACCTTATGTGTCTGGGAAGAGATTTATAATACAACTCCACAAATCCACAGTGAGGATATAAATGCAGGTATGAAATACCCCAATCTGAGAAGAAAGGTTCAAAGAAGAGAAAATAAGTGTTTGTGAAAAGAAGAGTACTTACGTCAGGTATGATCAGCTATATGCAGAGAATGAAGCTGTGACTAATGGATGAGAGAGGTTGGTTGTGCTCAACAGCTGTTTTTCTTTTATAGTTGAAAAGAGAATGAAAGTTTTGTCTATGGCCATGGCATCCAATGCCATGGATGGAATAGAAAATTTACCACCTGTAACTGCAGAGGAAGAAATACAACATCTGCAGGATAACTTGCATCTAAAAGTCATAAGGAAATTAACCAAGATCTTTGAAGGCCCTTGGTGATTTTTTAGCAAAGCTTGGAAAACTGAAAGAATTGAAATCCTTCAAAGAGGATTGAAAAACTCTTGGTAATTGTCTGGTGTTTGAAAATGATGAAGGGAATGACACAGGTAGCTATCAGATGGTTATCCTGCTAGTGTTGAATATAAAAAAATACAGGGCCATGAGTTTTGGACTGCAGAACAAAGAATTAGAAGCTGCAAGTATTTTGGTTGGAAGGTAGGTTTTTTTTGTTGTCTTTTGCTCTGAAGTTGGCAGACAATGGTAACTATACTGATGTCACATATTTGGATTTCTCTGAGGCATTTGACTTTCTATCCATAACATTTTGACTAAGAAACATGAATTATATAAAATTAACACAGCATAACACATAACAAGCATGTCATAAAGTGGCTCCTGGAGAGATCTCAAGCAGTTGCTACAAAGGAAGCGGCAAAGAACAGATCTATTTCCAGCACTGAATCTTAAGCTGGCACTATTCAGTATTTTCACTAACAACAAAGATGACCATTCAAGTGTTTTCAGGTAGGATTCTTAGACAACACAAAATTTGTTGGGTTAAAAATTATAGAAGAAAATATAATTATAGGTAGCATTGACATAATTGCCTCCTTAAAGAGCCACAATCCCATAAAATGTGTTTCACTACAGACATACACAAGACAATACCTCTAGAAATAAAGATGCAAAGAAACAGTTCTTTCCATAGGAAGGTGGGTTTGCTCTATATATGTGCTGACTTGTGTTAGACCCTAAACAGAGCCTTATTGTCCTGAATACTTTCCACAGTCAGTGGGGAGAAACATGAATCTCCTGAGGGTCTTTCAAATGCAGTCAAGATGCATTCTGACCAGTGTTTATTAACTCTTTGATTATAAGCCTTTTATAAAACTTTAATTATCTTTTTAGTCTTATACTACCAATTTAGATGCAATTGGGGGTTGTATTTGAGAATCTAAAGTTAGATGAGATTTATTTTGATCATTCTCCATGAAAAAAAAGTGGCTCAAATAAAGATTTATTCATTATCTTCAAAAATTTTGAATTCAGAAGAGGGTGATCCTTGGATATAAAAAGGACAATATCCCATAAAGACTGAAAAATGCCATGGCTGTCCACACAGCTTTGAGTAGGCTGCTGCTGTGGTACTTAACTTGCTCTGATGTCCACAGTTCAAGAAGAATGTAGAAATACCAGTCTGACTATAAATGGGACCTAAAGGCTGAGAGGCAAAGCTTTTCTAAGGGTTAAGATGTACAACTTTCTAAATTCACTGAAGAGAAGAAGAGAGGCCATTCATCCCATACTCTAGTGAGTATGATTAGACCTGATAGTGGGATGTTTTCTAATCTTGCTGGCAAAGGCTTAACAAGAGCTAATGGATTTAAGTTCAATTTAGACAAACATGGCCGTGACGTTAGATGCATTTTCCTAGCAGTAAGAATAGTTAAGTACTAGAAAAGCTTACCTAGGATGGTAGTGGATTTACAGTCTCTCAAATAAGATAAGAATTATTTCTATGGATGTGTTCTGAAACAGAAACTGGATTCAAGTATGTGGGTTACTCAGGTAATTTTCTGAGGCCCTGCAATCAGCAGATCCATGACCTGAGTTTTTTATCTCTCTCCTTTATGAGCCATGGTGAAAACAGGAAAATAGGCATTTCTACTACCTGTTCAGCATGCTAGTAACATCTACATTTTGACATAGACTTGCAGTGTATCTCAAACATCACATCCTCACTAGGTCTGAGGAAGATTCTCCATTCTTTCTTTATGTTCATTTCTCATATGCTCATTCTCATATTTCTCATATGCTCATTTAATTTTTCTGCCTCCAAATCATCACTGGCTTGTCTCAGATGGAGGAAGGGCATCACAACAATGTTCTCAGCGGGAGAAGATGAAAGATTGGTCTCTCCTGCTGGTAAGCTCAGGATTCAACTGATCACCAAATGATTTGGTGCAGGCACTAGCAAGGCTTTTCTATTCTGTACCTATGGCATTTATAATCCTGTTTGGTTCATCCCTAGCACATTTTATTTTCCCCTCATTTGGGAAAGAACATGAGGACTAGGGTCTTTAATAAGAACAGGTTGAACAAAATTGCCAACAAATTAATACCATCATTCTGCAATCATCTGCCATGTTGTCTGCCAGCTATTTCCAATTAAGAATATTTCATAGTGAACAAATGATGACAAACTGGAAGTCTCCAGAAAGTACACAGCTGCACTCTGACTCTAATATAGGCCTGTTCTGCTGTGCGTTTCAGTCATGCAAAACTGAGTAAGGACCCCTGGATGGGTAGTTGTGAATTAATTCATGTTGTGTTTCAGAGGGCAAAAGCTTCAATGTACGAATGTTGGAGCCCTCTGAATGTCACATTAGTAAATATATACTGTCATTATGAGTGATTTTTGGCTCACCAGTATTTTGTGAGGTAATGTTCTGCGTAATGGTTACTCATTAGCAATCATGATAAAGGAAAACTTAATTCGTCATCTTACATTGCTCGCAGTCTATAGCTGCACATTAGTCTTCAACCAATCTGACGCACTTGGGACTGAATTACTATTGGAATGAGTTTAACTGAGTATTTTGGAAGCCATCAGAAGATCTGCTCTCTGAACTCTACCTTACTTTAATCTCTCTCCTCCTGGGCATCCACATATTGTATTGTCTCAACAGTTTAGCAGCCATTAGTGTGTGGATCAGATATTAAACTCAGGAGAGCGTTTGCATAGAGCAAAGATCAAGTCTCTACTGGCTATCGCAATAATGCTTACTTCACTTTTGGTGGCACTGGGCAAGATGTTGGCAGCAGTGAAAAGGCCAGCTCCACGTGACTGAATTTCTAAAATAATTTTATTTATTTACTTGTCAAAATTTGGGCTTGGGATGGATCCAGCAGTCAGCAAAGGATGGGAATTATTAAGAGGGAGAGCAACACTTTGGTGATGTGAAAGAGCACAGCTCTGCTGAAGCCAGCTATGCTCCTGCAGGCTGTGTCAGCAGAGAAGCTTGTCAAAGGATAGTAAAGGAAATCCTTTGGAGAGCCACCAGTTGCTGCTCAGGTAACAAGCCCCTCTGCTGAGAGGTGCTCTGATTGTGAAAGTGAAGTACAGGTTTTGTTGTAAAGCCAGTATGTTCCATACAAGCGTGGAATTTCTTTTTTATAAAGGTAGTTTGCTAAGTTTTGTATTTTTTTTGTTTTGTAAATTGTATCAACCCATTTCAAATATGTTGTTTTTCTTTAATTGTTTATTTATTGAGTCACATCCACCTGCTGGATTATTTTGCCTGGTATTGACATCAGGATGACACGTCTGTAATTATCCAAGTCACTTCATTTACCTTTTTGAAGTGATAGCAAAATCCTTGGGTGGGTGGGGAGGGTGTTACTATTGTTACTTTTGTTACTTTTGTTACTTTTGTTACTATTGTTATAACAGTGTTACTGTTGCTGTTAAAAAGCAGCAGATGTTTCAGATTGCTTCTCAATTTTTCATTTTTCTACTCTGTTGTTCAAGAGATCTATTTCTGTAAATTAAGAAATACCATTTGTTATCTTCTTAATTACTGATGTGGTGGGAAGTATTACATCCTCAGAGGGTGGTATGATGATAAATGGAAATTAATCTTATTCTGTTTTTGTTTGTTTGTTTTCTGTGCATTATAAATAAGTAAAAGCAAGATGTCCTGACACTCCTAATAAGGTATAGTTGCTCCACTAGATCTACTAGAAAACCAGAGGTCTTAACAATTTAATTATCCTTTGTTTTTATTCTGTGTAAAGCTTAGTGGTTACCTAAAGTGTGGGGATATCAGCAGTCCAAATGATAATGTGTCAGCATCAGACATTACACAAGTAAGGGTGCACCAGGAATACGCTGGTGTGATGGCAGATCATGTCTGGATTTTTTTAGAAAGTGTTAAAATTAGTTTGTATTTCAACTTCAGTCTTCCAAAATGGTTGGGTTACAGCTACAATACTTAACATCTCTTATGTATCATTACCAGTCATTAGCAAATGTCACCTGTCATGTTTTCCAGTTCCTGCATTATGACGTGCATTTCTGCTTCTCGATGGGTGTGATTTGCCCCTGTTCGATCCTGAACTGTTGAGACAGCTGGTGGGAATATCCAAGATGTCAATTATCTTGTATGTTTGGCAGATGGACAAGGCTTATTCCAGAAGACCTTTCTGACAGACTGTTACTGAAGCTGTCATATCCCCCCCCGACCCTCATCCCTACACCATTTGCTTCTGTCAGAGGACTTTACTATGTATTTTCATAATTACTTTCCACAACTTATCATATAACTCATATTCTTAGTGATGAACTGTGAAATGTAACAGATGGGATTGCAAATCCCCAAAAGACCAGGAAGTAGATATTTTCCATGGTTGCTATATAATCACGCAGGGATGCTAGCGACATGTGAAATTGCATGAGACTTGCAAATCTTTCAAGAACACCTGCAAAACGGGTGCTTATTTTTTGTTTAAAAAAGTAACACAAACCTCTACAACTGTTACCCATATCAAGCTGTAAATTCAACTCTTTGATTTTAAAAAATGACCTTAGGCAGAACTGAACGCAAGAGAATTTCTGGGCTGCGTAGAGTAAATTTGGGGAAAAAAAAAAAAAAAAAAGAAAAAAAAAAAGCCACATTTGATTATTGTACTTGTACTTGCAGAGGAGCCAGTTTTGTACGTTTCCTTTGGGCATGCCCTAGTAATGAGGAGAGTGACTAATGGCACAGAGATTTTCACCTTTTTGAAATCCTTGAGGTCACTCCAAAGTCTCCTTTGCACCAAGCATTATTGGTATGCTCAGCATCTATCCTGCACTTAACTGCATGCAAAATATTCTAGGCATTGAGAAAGACTATATATATTTGGGACTAGTTTTAAAAACTCATTAGAATAATATCCAATTCCTATTTTTAAAAGGAATGTTTACCTGAGGCTCCTGGCCGAATTCCAATCCCACTAATTATGTTTTACTGAAATAAATTATCACCTGCAGTTTTACTTGGACAGACTATGATTTCTTTGGTTCTTGCTCCACTTGGGTAAGTAATGTTGCTTTGAGGTGTTAGCAGTTGCTATGTTTCACTGATAGGTATAAATCAGGGATGATTTTGCAGGGAAATACAGAGCAGGATGCTTCAGACCCTGGTCACATCTGGATGAGATATTCAGGCTGTTTTGCAGGTAAGCAGGCTGAACAGGTTCCGTAAGGACTAGCCCTGGAAATGATGATGAGTGTGTTCAGCAGGTTATGGTCCCAGTCCCAAATCATGTTCTGCTATGCAAATTCTTGAGCACACATAGCTTCTGCTTAGAACCTGGCCCTGATAATAGTTACGGTTGGAATCAATTGTGTCAGCATTATTTCTCCCATTAACTAAAAGGAATTAATCACATGAATAAAGTTATGCCTTGTCTTCTATGTTTCAAAAGCCACTTGAGATGCACTTATCATAATACCATTTTTTTAGCATACCTAGTTTAAAAATCATGCTTCTTCGGGAATCCTTAAATGCCTAATTGACCTCCTAGAAGTAGTCTGTTCTGATTTTTTTTTTGATTACAGAAAACAGTTTTTAATGTCATTTCTGCAGCCCAGACCTAAGCATATAATTAATTTCACTTATAAATTCCCAAACACTATATACTATAAAAAAAATCACTAAGAAAATATTTATATTAGCATACTGGCTGTATAGCACAAATATTTTGTCACCATTAACATTCCATGGCAGCTTAAAAATGAAAATGCATACAATATATTTATTTCCAAAGTGTTGAATATATTCCCTTTCAAAATATTTTGAAAAACATTATAATTATTAGGATAAATCACTGAATTTCTTTGCCTTATGGGCTAGCCAGAGCCACTATATTTATTCTCTCTTCTTTATACCAGTAATCAAATTTTTGGCAGTTCTCCAGAAATACTCACTAGCATGAAGAGAGTGCGGTGAATGGGACAGCAGAAAACTGGCATCTTGGAGTGTATCTATTTGAGTGGCTGCTAAACACAGTGATTCAGCTAATGGCCAGATAGGGTTCTGAACCAGCCCAGAAAGCTCTTCAGGCCTCTCAGCATAGCTCTTGGTGTTATCTTATACAGCCTATATTAACTGTGAGCCAGCGTGGTGCTAATGTATTTCCTACAACGTATGAACTCAGAAGCTGTTTCTTACCAGCTTAGCTGGTACAGCTCTTCTGTCTGCACCCACCTGGAGAGAAACCCCTCCAGATTTCCTGTAGCCAAAATGGAGCTTGTACTCATTTCTTCCAAAATGTCTCCTTTGCCATAACTTTCAAAGGCAATTATAGTATCCAAATTGCTAAAAACTGTGGCTGAAGGGATAGATCATACTGTCATCCAGACTAGAATTCTGGTTTCCATAGGTTTGGGGTAGTTCCCTCCCCCCCCCCCCCCCCCCCAAAAAAAAAAAAAACCTCAACCAATCAACCAACCAAAAACAAACAAACAAACAAACAAACTAACAAAAAAACAACAACCAACCAACCAACCAAAAAAAAACACTCGTTTTTATCTCGGTCTTCCTTCCCCTAAAAACTGACATCACAGAATCCCATTTCCCACTTCCCCTCCTCACGACCCTCACAGGGTGAAGTGAACTGTCTTGCTATGGTATTGCTTTGCTTGCTTCCTTAGTACCTGAAACTTTCGCTCTCTGCTTTTCAAATCCTTTTTATTTTACAGGCCCTATCTGTTCCTGTCAGGTAGTCTGTGGCATTTTTTCTCCAGCTACTCCATCCACACACCCTGCCCTGCATCCCTTTATGTGGGGTGCCTTGTATAGTTCCTTTACCATCACAGGTAAATATTTTCTTGGCCTTGCTTGCAGGTGGATTGCCAATATGTGCTCATCCTCTCCTGCTCACTCTCTCTCTCAGCTGTGCACAGGGACTGCTCTCAGAGGGCACTTCCAGACTTTTCCTTCCTCCTCTGATGTTCCTGACAGTAATGTGTGTGCCTGCACCTAGAGTTTGGCACATGGGTTAGGTATTAGGAAACATGGGCTTTGCCACTGCATTGCTGATGGTCCCAGGCAAGCCCTGCCTCATTTTGTGTCTCCGGCTTTTCTTTGAGGCTAATTATGCTTCAGGTTTGTTCTCATCTCTGATATCTATCTTCTATCAGCAATTCATATAATGTGGTGGCAAGTGTGAAGAAGTCCCTGGATAGCCAACCCTTGGGGACTTTCTCCATCCCATGCTATTTTTCAAAACACTGTTGTGATGATAATGTGCCCATTAGACATCCAGGCATGCAATGATTTTTAAATACATGAGATATAAACGACCATAGTTAATTCTTCTGAAGTCAAGAGACTAATTCTCCTTAACAACTAGAGCCCTATTTACACCTCCAGCAGAAGCCAGAACTTGGGAGATTTTTATGTCTACTACAACTGGACAAAGAACAACAACAACAAAAAAAGAGTGCTCCAATGACATTGATTTCTTTATCAGAATTTATCATGCTCTACTTGAGCATTTGGTCTCACTGAAGAAACAGGCAGTTTGTCCTGAGTAAATGTAGAGGAACTTGCACCAGCAACTGGAACAAGGCAAGCTATGGTTAGGAGTAGGATAAAACTATCCTAAACTCTGTTTAGGTTAGATCATTATTGCCCAAATCCTCATTTGATCCCAGGTGAAAGTTCAGCCTGCCTCTTTTCCACAACTGCCTAATATTGTATGTGCTTAAGTTTGCTGGATTCTTCCCTAATTAGCTTGAAAGGTCCCCAGGCATTTAGGTTTAGCCACCTACATGTGGTCAGTAGCATCTGTTCCTGTTGAAATATTTCTACCTTTAGGTAAACAGCCACTTGAATACTGTTGAGCCCTGGAAAGGGCTCCAAGCTCACTTATAGTAAACACTGCAGTCAGTGTCATTAAATATGGTCATTCTTGCCATTTTCTATAAAATCAGGTAGATTCCCCTCCTTCCAAGACATTTTCCTACTCTTTCCAAGAAGGGGGACATTTCAATGTAAGGATTTAAAGAGGATTTAGGCTTATCAAGCAAGTTACCTAAGCTTGCAGACAGTTAGATGTCCTTTCTAAAACCACTCTCTGGTTTTCCACTTTTGTGTTAAAGCCAGGTCAGTGCAAAAACAGGCAGCCAAGAATCTTGGAGCTGTGAAAGCAGTTACACCAGAGCGTACTTCTGGTCTAGGGACTCAGTTCCTCAGCTGAAGCCGATGGAATTTTTTCTTTAATTTTTTAAGAGTTCTTGTTCCTTTCCAAGCAAGACTTTGTTCTTCATCCAATGTCTTATGTGACTAGCACACGCATCCAAGGGACTTGGGGTGGAGTTCCAGCTCTGCAGCACATATGTTGCTTGTAGACACACAGAGAGCCCCTGTACAGCACAAGCACTCTGTACAGGGGTACCTGGGTTCACCACTGCTAATGCCATCCTTGTGCTGCTGCTGCTGATAACATCTTTCTTCCTGGAGTTTTAGGGAAAAAAAAAATCACAGCAGCAAGAAAGTGTTGCAATCAATAAAGAAGGCAAAGAGGCTCTGAAGTATTTGAGTAGTTTAAGTAATAAATTTCAGGCAACTCTCAGTTATCTGCACATGTTGTATCCAGATTGAGGATTATATCGGTCAGGACCACAGGGTCATATAAGCTGGTTCAAGGCTGGGTCTGGTTTAGTAGCTGAGAAGCAGCAATTCTTGAACACAAACATGCTGATTCTTAGAGACAGCTCATATTCAGGAGTAACATAGCCATTTCAGTGTGCCCTACAGTCCACGCTAACAAAACCTGCTGAACATGTACTAATTCAGCATAGAACCAGCTCAACTGCCACTGGTTCATATCCTTGGGATCCAAAGAAGTAT
Organism: Cygnus atratus; assembly: GCF_013377495.2. Taxonomy (NCBI): domain Eukaryota; kingdom Metazoa; phylum Chordata; class Aves; order Anseriformes; family Anatidae; genus Cygnus; species Cygnus atratus. The sequence continues at coordinate 165,518,066 of NC_066362.1, forward strand.
GAAATATGACACATGCTACACAATGAGCTCAGACCTACTAGCGTTTATTAGCCTTTCCTGACCTGAGCTACCTCTGTATATTCACATTATTGTCTAGCCTGCTTAAGAATCTCGCCTGGTCCTCAAGATGATGGAATATGTGGATACCAGAGGCACCAGGTACACCAGCAACCCTCTTGGGTCAAGCTAGTGCTTGAGCTCGTGCTTGTATATCCTGACCAAAAAAAAAAAAAAAAAGTGGATTGAGTAAAGTTGGATATTAGCACCGTATATTCAGTAATGCATGCACTGAATTCTCCAAGTTCTTCTTTCATCCTCAGTAGCCCCAGACAATGAGGAACTGATGGTGCAATTAAAAAAAAAAATCACATTTGAGATAATCTTCAGATTGATGTTCTAACTGCTGTTATACATCATGTTAAAAATATAAACTGTAACTTAAAGATCAACTGTTCCCCAGACAGGCTGAGACTTGCAGCTTCACACCAGAGGGAGCCATTTGTGGAGGGTCTTTGTTCAGCATGCCCCGATTCTGGGATTCTGACAGCAAGAAAGATTACCAGGTCCTCAGAGCCATTTAAAAGCAAACTGGGAAAAAAATAAAAAAATAAAAAATAAAAAAGCAGCTTAATTTGCACAGTCTCACAGTTGGAAAGCCCTTAGCTGACTAGCTGACTTCTTCAGGGTAATTTTCCTTCCTTCTTTTTTTTTTTATTTTTATTTTTTCTTCTTCTTGTTCTTTTTTTTTTTTCTTTTTCATGTACATTTCTTTGAAGTGTTTTGCATGAAAGTGTAATTGCATATTTTGGGAAGTGATATTGTCCCTGTGTGTTTTCTTCCAATGTAACTATAAATTTCTATCCAAATATGCTCAGAAGCTGTTCGCTGTCAGAACATGAAATTGACTAGTAGATAAGCATACATAAAGGCAGTTATTTCCATAGAGAAATCAAAGGCACAAAACAAATTAACAGCATTCTTTGAGTTTTAAATACAGACAGCTATATGGGTGGCAGGATAGGTGGTTTTGCTTTTTAAGTATATTTCCTTAAGTATGAGCTTGAGTTTAAATGTCCCCAGCATGAATTTGCATCTGACTATTGATGTTCTTATCAGTTGTTTTATTATACTTTGTTCACGAAACTGTATCTCATATCTGAAACTGTGATAGATCATTAATTTTAACTGTCTAAAAGTTAGACAGATAGTATAAAGTCTGCCATCTACCTACCTTGAGAGCCTAGTGAGGAAGAGAAGCAGCTCCCAGAAGTCATCATCACATATCTTAAATATGCAATATCCCATATTCCATAGCAATTTTCAAGTGGAACAAATTGAAAGCCCTGACCTGGTGACTAGAGGGAGAATGAAGACCATCTAGCTTGGATGAGTGGCATGACTTTTCATAGGTCTAAAAATAATTGCATTAAATTCTGTCCAAAATGCACACAGGAAGTCTAACTGAGACTATGATTACTCTAGCAATTCACCCCAACGGGAGCAGATCAAGGCCTTACAATTTTTCAGGCTTCAGGCTAGCTAAAGGCTTGTGCCCTGGACTGAACATCCCCATAAGCAAGGATTCATCTTCCAGAGCTCTGGATTTCCTTTTGAACACGACATGGCTCAGTTCAATATCAGAATTCTAATGGGTAGTAGTTGTAGTTACCATCTGTTACCAGGTTTTCTTATACACCCCAGGTCCATGTGATGAGCGAGTTGCTTTTTAGTCAATGTCTAGATTACATGAATAGGGCCTCGCAATTACTTTGACTTGGTATACCGGTAGTTAAAATACTGAATAAAAAGGGCAAGCACTATATGAATCAAAGACTGAGAAGGCAGCAGAGAAATATTTGCATCCTGCCCCCAGCAAAAGAATCCAGCTGGGAGGAGCTCAGAGTGGTACGGTAGAGGCAAGATGAATATATAAAGGAAAGTTGATAGAAAATTTTATCATAGCAAATTTGCTAGTGGTTTGGAACCAACTGCACTGCAAGAATAATTGGGGAATGCCCAGTGAATAATATTCAATGAGCTTTTGACTCATGCTTCATTTTCAAACCATCCTTGAGCTATTACAAAATTTAAAAATACATTATTTAATCAAAAGTATTTCACACATGGTTGAGAAGATAATGGTGACTTGTAGGGAAATACTGACCCACGTTATCTTCAGGCAAAGCTTCTGAGACCTTTGAAGGCTTTCTAAATAAGGCATGTGTACTTCATCACACAGTATATGTGTAAAAAGCCTTGGTTAGTTTCCCCTAGTAATAAAGACAGAATAGATCTCTGGTTGTTGATTATGTAGCCATAAAAGATTTTCACAATTAACTTTGGATTTCAAAATACCTTTTTGATTAACATTCTAAAAATATTTTAATGATCTTCTTACAATGAACTGATTTACTGGTATTTTGACACAGGCAGGTAGAACTTTTACAAAAGATGGTAGCCTGTTTTTGCACACTATCCTCAGGGTTAATTGCCTAATCATTAAATTATTAAACACACATTTATAAACTTGGACAGAACATATCAGTACTTAATTGAACTTTGGTCAATATTTTGTATCACGTTCTCAGCTTCTTTGAGGCATATGGGGCATACAAGTGTATTGCTGTTTACATCACTGAGCCTGGATCTTTATATTCTTTAGAAATTCTGAGTCACCAGGCACAAAACCCTCTTCTTTCTGCAGAACTGTGCTCCAGACTATCAGATACATCCCTGCCATTGAAATAAGTGAAATAAGTGAGAGTTCTGTTGAGTGATTGGTCCGATAACAGCGAGGAATGTTTTAAGAAGAGAAAGCTCATAGCTGGAATTGCAATCATTGCAGTTACTGTGAGCTGGTCTTAAAGCAGATAGATTGAACTTTAATCAATCAGTATGTTTTTCCAGATGGCCATAAGTATGTGTTGTATAATCTGCGTTTTATGGAGTGTTTGTTTCTTAACTCCTGAGGTAAGAGTAAATTAAGACATAACCCTGAAATTAGTTTAAAGAATACAAATGCTGAAGTCTATTTTGCTTTCTAATACAGAAATAAGACATTGCTGAAAGACAGTAATAGCCTGCTTTTCTCTGTTTCTGTCACATGGACATGTACGGGTGCCTGTGAATACTGTGCTGCCAGCACCTTCATTACTTATTCATCAGCAGAAAAGCCACCAGACTCTCAGGTCTAAAGTTAATCAGCCTTTCCCCAAGCTTTTGTGTCTATGTGCTTATGCTAGATTAAAAAAAAATAAAAAAAAATCAATTCTAAGAACACTGTTATAGGCCTTGAAATCAATGGATCTCTGCTGGTCCTCAGTCTACCACTTTTGGTAAATCCTATCTGCACCATGGGTAGATTTCTCTGAGCTGTATTTCCCACATTGTCAACCTAGACAGTCCCTTGAAATCCTGAAGAAATTCACCTCTCAGGAGGACGCCGGTGACCTAGCTGGGCACCTAGCGTCACTTCCCACTGGGGCAAGTGCTTCTCCAAAGCAGAGTCCCCTGTTTCTTTGGTGACACTGAGTTGGACACAGAGCATCATCTCTGGTGGCCCAGGCTGCCTGCCCTGGTCTCCCTGCAGTAGATTACTCCAGAGGATGGGTCTCAGCTGCAAACATCAGGACCAAGCTCTAGTGGCTGAAGCAAGCAGGCCCAGGCCCTGTGAAATGCCAGTGACTCCAAGCAACATCTATTATCCTCCCTTAGAAAGGAGAAGATCTGGAGGGCGCCTCAATTTTATAACACCAGTATTAGCAGGGGGATCAGAAATGCCCTAATTCCTAGAGTAATTTGGAGTTGTGTAACACAGCGAATGAGCTTTGCTTTAGCACATGCTCTGGAGCAGGAAGAAGGCACTTGGGGAAACAAAATGAAACACGCTACGACTCGGATGGAGGCGGTGGATTAAGTGGGATTTTAAAACAACACAAGCATTAGCCGTAGTAGCAGCAGAGCGTACCAGAAGGTACCGCCTCTCTATCTCTGCAGGAAAAATCAACAAAGCAATAATCAACTCTGAAGGTAATAGTACAGCAGAAAACTTCAGAGGGCTGAGAATATGATGTTCAAAGATTACAAAGGCTGCAAACTGCCTTTTTACAAGGTCGATCCTTTCAATATTGCTGCCACTAAGTGCCTTATCCCAATGGCTCCCCCACAAAATAAGTGTATTGCTTAACATTATTTTTTATTCAACATCTCACTAAGTGGAGCATTTCCTTTATGTCCCACTCACAGTGGGAAGTAATAAAGACTCAAAAGGAGGGGAGCAAGGACAATAACACAAAGGAAAGCTTAAAAAGGGGTATTTTTTTCCAATATGAATTAAGAACATGTAGCATAGTGCCCTTCAAAAGCTGTAAAAGTCAAACAAACTTAGAGTAGAAAGAAAGAAAAAATGAAACTAGCTTATTATCAGTGTGTCAGGAACTCTTCTAGGAACATTTTTTGTAGGACACATATGCCCCTTCTGAGCAAGATTCAGGCCTTGCTTTGAGTCATCTTCTGGAAATTCCTCTGCTAGACAGAGAGGGTAAGATAGGTCTGCTCCTAATGGAAGCTTTTGCTTAGGGACCCAGAGCAAGGTGGGACGAATCTGCAGCTGGATGACTATGCATTCACCCTAGTGAACCTTGTGTAATTTGCCTCTGAGGACTATAAAACAAAAAGCAGCATAGCAGGTCAAGACACAGTTAAAACTGTAGCTACAACTCTCCAGGGAGCTCCTTATGCTTCTCTTATTTGGCAATAAATGTATGGGAACAACTTGTTTCCCTTCTCCTGCTGTAGTTCCACCTTTTGATTTTGTTTTCTTTAAAGCACAGTCAAAAGACATCCCTTCCGGACAGATCTACACCATAAGCACCACTAGGGGCAGAAGAATAAGATCTACATTAAATTTAAAATCTGGTTTGAAAGCACTCTACCAGACATAGATTTCAAACTCAACTCACTGGACTCATGTAAAATATGTCCTGGGTTCTTCTAACGTATGCATAGAAAAGTGCACTGTTGTGGTTTTTGGTTTGTTTCATTTTGTTTGTTTGCTTTTAAGATTTCTAAGAAGGTATAAAACGTTAATTTATATATTGGGCTACCAGTACATAAAACCTTCATTTAAACATCCATATAACATTCACGCAGTATGGCTGATATTTTTTCCTCCTTTAAGTCGTTATGGGAAATCATTAGGACTGAGCAAATTCTTTCTTATAATATCACATTCTGAAAGCCAATATCAGAGAAATTCAAATGCCATGAATGGAAATAAGACTTGCTTGCTGTACTTAAGTCCTGGCCACTTGGATGCATTTGTGGAAGAATATCTGTATGCATAGAAATAACACAGCAAGGACTCTTGGCAGTACTCTTGAAGGTTTTACAAACATATATATACTTGTACATATATTTGTTTCTTGCTTCTTTAAATTGCTGCTGAGTTGAACTAGGAATGACTTTTGTCCATTTCCCTTTTCAACTCTTTCTGGGTATAATATTACCTCATCTGGCTTATTATTGTACCTTGTGTTCTTTTCCTTCTTCATTAGAGTTCTGTAAAAAGCATTTTGGCTTTTTGTTAATTTTCTCTCTCTCTCTCTCTTTTTTTATTTTCCCAGTCTTAATTGTATATCTCTGAAAATGTGTTTCTGAGGTTTTTGCTTTGGCTGGGAGCACGGTAGTTATATTTATGGGTCTACCGTCAGTTTGCTACAGTTCAAGTGATTTTCTGCTTTTTGCTTGTTATGTTTTTGCCTGGACTTGATATACTTTATGAGTTTTTCTGCGATATTGGCTTGTATATCTGGCATAGATAATATTTTGCCTTTCTGCTAATATCCTATCAGAGACCCAAAGAGTAATATTTTTTTTCTTCCTGTGTAATGTTGGGAGATTATTTTTTTAAATGAGCTGGAAAGCTTTATTAGTTTACCAGAAATGAAAGCTTGTAATGAATCCACATGGAATTCTTTAATCATATCTCTGCTATTTTATAACTGTACCTTCAAGTGGAATGTGTTTATATTTGCTGAGGAAAAAAAATAGTTCTCTTGTTTAGCATTTCAATATTATGCAGGAATTTTCAGTGCATGGGGTTGCTCATCATTTTTTCAAGAGTACAAAGAGTACTCAGAAGGGAAAGAAGAAAAAGGTGAGAGGTGCTTTTTCAGCCTGAGAAAGGTGAAACAGCAGCTACTCTTTGCCATCAGAGATTAAACTTCTGGTAACCTAACTTGTGTACTACCACATGGAGCTGAGATGTACTACAACTGACACAAACAGCTTGTCATTGTACTGAGGCCTTTGGCAAATCATTCTGTTTTATTAAACTTGCCCAAAGTGACAGTATTCCATGAGATCTTTTAGGCTAACAAGGTTTTTACCTCCAGAAATTTGTAGATGTCCAGACAGATATTTTTGGAGGTTGCTTTGACATGCACAGCATAATATAAAAATCACACATACCCATACCATTTGTACCTGTGAGATCTCACATGGAGAATTTGTTCAGATAAATATGAACTGAGCCCAGACAGGTTTGGAATGGTGACTATATCTTCATGCTGGTTGGCAGCTCCCAGATGGTCCCACCCAGTCCCAGTGCCACCAGAAGTGTGTAGTGCTGCCCAGCACCAAAGTGGTGCCTCTTCCCCTTGCACAGAATGCAGTGTGCCCTTCCTCCTGCAAGGCTCAGTGTGGGCAGGAGGTAGGAATCACTTGCAGCAGACACTCCTTCCTTCTCCCAGATTTAGAAACACACCTGGATTTATTTTTTACCTGCACATACTAGTGCAAAGCCAGACCATACCTTAATTAGAAGTAGGTGTTTTTGAAAACTATGCAGATAGCTAATGGGGTTATGAGGGGAGAAATATCTTTTAGCACGTGTAGCAAAAGTAGCTTAAAATGGCACAATAAAATAGTGAGGAGAAAACTTCTCTGAGAAGTCCAGGGAATTTTGGTTCTAAATGTTAGACTTTGTTTTTTAAATACTGGATCCTAACTGATGGCAGATCCTGGTTGCAGGAAGGTGAGCAATAGGCCTGGAGTTTTTCAGCTGATAGATGCCTTTCATAACAAAGCATTAAAGACTTAGCATAAGATCTAGGGGCTGTCTGGTTAAAAAAATCTAGGATAAACAACTTGAATCCTGCCACTTTCTGATGTGCAGAAAAGTCTCCCTTTCTCCCACATTGCTTTCAGCTGTCCTTGGAATTGCTTAACACAGGGAGAAGCATTAGAGCATTGTATTGTTATGAATTTCTTTCACACTGTCACAAATAAGAAGATACATTTATTTTCAAAAGCATTGTAAGACCTCCTTTAAAGAGTACTACAGATTTCCAGATTGCCTGGATTGCTTTCTTAGATTATGGAAAAATCAATCTCTCTGGGATCTTTAAAAAATTTCCATATCTCTTTATTATGTCAAGTGTTTTTTTCCCCATTTTTTTTGTAGCACTTTCATCATTGCTTTTCAATTATTCTGAATTATTTTCTTTCTTCCTAATGCAGTCAAACCTGTATTACTTCTTTTTACAATTTAAATGGGATGCCTTTCTGTCATTCTCATTGTTTCTGAAAAACATTTAAAATAAACTATAAGTGAAGTTAAAAAAAATAGTTAAGACCAAAGCAGGATCAAATCAGAAAGACAAAGGAAGCGGCAACTCCTTGAACAGTCTTATTTATTCCTCTATTTATTCACTCCTCAGACATCTTGCCAGGAAAGCTCAGTTTGGAGAGCATGCAAGTGGTAGTAAAGGGAGGGTGGTGCTACAATGAAACAACGGATGTGTTGTGGAGAACAAGCCAAGTGCCAAGGGCGGCCCTGCACCTGAAGGGTGGCCAGAAGATGATGCCTATAGTGTGCAGAGCTTTTGACACTCTGTGATTTAGTTCCGGTGGAGAACAAAACTGAGACTTCTGGTGTTGTTTCATTTATTTTTTTTTCTTTTTTCTGTTTTTCTTTTGTAGGAGGAATCAAACAATAAACAAAACCATCAGAGAGAACTTGTAGCATGAGTGAGGGCATCTTTAGATGGTGTTGAATTGTAAGGCTCTGCTCCACTCTGAGCAGAGCAGAGACTTGAAGTCTGCATGCCTACATGCCAGCCGAGTGCTGCAAACTCTTGCAGTGTATGTCTTGCACCTTAAGCTCCTCTTTCTACAAGCTATACAGCTACAGCAGAAGGCAATGGCCATAGGATCTTACGTTAGCTAATACTTTTCATAGTGTTGTCGTCTATCCAGATTAAAGTTTTTCTCTCCCCCAACAAGTACAGAAAGCCTTTAATTTGGGTTCTGTCACATTTCCACATCACCAAGTAAGGGAGGGTCCCTCTTGCGCCTACCTGGAGCCTGAGTAACAAGGCTGAAAATGGTGTTTGACAGAGGCAAAATGTTTCAACCAGCTCAGCTGGGCTCCTAATTTGGTCTAATAAATACCCTGGGGTTTATTCTGCGTGTATTAAATACATATGTAAATGTCTTTGCATTTTTTGACTTATATGTCACATTGCACAAGCTGTCTCGAGAAAAAGACGAGAGGTGCAAGTGTTTAGTAGGAGCTGCTGACATGCTTCAGAATTCTAAATAAAGTGTTACTGCAGAAAAGTGTGACAAGCATGACTTCTGCCCTCCTCAGTGTCTCAGCACTCAATCAGAAATAATTTGAAAGGATCTTGATTTTCAGGAAGTGCTTATAACACCAAGATCTTTTGTGATAGCAACTTGAGCAACCTGAAACAATTAAAAATCCCTGTTTGTATTTAAAAATATAAATGGGGAGTTTATTTTTTCAATGTCTCTTGATAGAATGATTTCTTATTTTTCCTTTTTCTGAAATCTCTTTTCAGAAGATTGATAGTACATTAATATTATATGTAAATCTTGCACAGATTTTGAGATCAACCTCCCTATGGACGTTTCTACTCAAATTGAAAGATTTCATTTATCATGGCGTTTGAGATACCAAGTTCTTTGCAGCACTCTAGTCAGGGAGAATTGGGTATCAGTTCAAATGATACACTACATCTGTTTTTTCCACTAAAAAAAAAAAAAGGAATAAAATTTTTCAGAGAAATTAAAAAAAATACTATACATTGCAAAATAGGCATTACTTCTAGTTCTGTTATCATCACAGACTGAAAGGAAAGGAGAGACAGATCAAGTCATAACTCCATGGGAGAAAGAAGGAATTTTGTCACTTTTGGAAGTTCTTCCATACCACACTAAGAACTCGTTGTTCTCTGGGGTCTTAGCTATTTCCCTATATATTTCAATACTTGATTACAAACAAAGAAAAGAACATGTGCTGGAGGGATGCAAACACTAGGCTATGAAGATGAGAGAAAGCCAAGATGAGACTAACAGATGGCCAGACATGACGTCCTGTTTTAAGACATGTACCATCAGAATAAGCTACTGTCCTTCTGAAAATGTGAATTCACTCAAAGAATAATGCTCCCCTGCTAATTTTTCTTCACTCTGTACATGCATAGCCTTATTAATTCCATTTCCATTTTATTTTCATCTTAAAATAGGTATTGGAGGTAATTGTATGGGATGCACTCTGGAGATGCCAGATTATTTCTATTGCTTCTGTCCACCCATATAGTCTAGGGATATGCCATTTGAAAAAATCCTGAAAACTCATTTTTCTGTGTCAATGAAACTGAAAGAGAAAAGGGAGAGAAGGGGCAGGTTGTAGCATCAATTTGCTACCAAAGCTAGATGACGTTATTTTTGCACCTACCTTTTCCTTCTTCGTCAGTGTTCTTGGCTGCATGGGTTCCCTCTCAGTTGTTCTGCTCATGTGATCTCAAAATTTCCCTGGACTATCCCTCTGCTTTTAACTTTCCCTCTTCTCTTCCCACAACACCATCCACTTCTGTGTTGTCCCCACTGAACTGCAACTTCACAAACTTCCTCTTCTCCAGAACCAACACTCTTCCTACTTCTCTCCAAAAATGGAACATAGTGCTACTCCTGTGAGAGAAGACAAATTGCTCTTTGATCTGAACAAAAAATATAGGACCCCACCTTGCCCCTTCCACCCAGGCAGCCGTTGTCTTCTGCTCAGATATAAGGGAAGGCAGGAAGGACTATGATACAACCCTAGGATGAACCTCCTGACTGCCCATATACAATCACTCCTTCAGCTGTCTTCTCCTCATCCACTGAATTCATTTTTCTACCTGTCTCACTTTTCCACCCTCCCCCTGGCTAGGAGGGAGTGAATGCATACCTTGTGAACTAGTTTCAGACTGATGTCTTTTGTTCTCTAATCAATGTCTCTTTCCCTTGCTATCAGAGGAGAAGGGAAGAAAGTTGCTGGGAGGAAAATAGAGAGTAGATAAACCTGTAAGAAAGCCAGAAAGAGATGTACTTCCTTTACCTGCATCCTTGTTTTAGAGGGCACCCACAGTACAGAGGCGGAGTCCAAAGGTTTTACTTTGTCCCTTAAAGAAGGAAAGGAGGGCAGGGTAGTATGGACAGTAGCATGAGTTGCTTTGATCTATCCATGAATTCCCATCTCCCTAACAGCAAAGGGTATTTGAAGTGCTGCCTCAGGCCTATCAGTTTATAGAATCATAGAATAATGCAGGTTGGAGAAGACCTCAAAGATCATCCAGTTCAGCCATTAACCTAACACTGTCAAGTCCACCACTAAACCACGTCCCCAAGCACCACATCTACAGGCCTTTTGAATACCTCTAGGGATGGTCACTCAACCACTTCCCTGGGCAGCCTGTTCCAATTCCCCACAGCCATTGCAGTGAAGAAATATTTCCTAATATCCAACCTAAACTTCCCCTGGCACAAGTTAAGGCCATTTCCTCTTGTCCTATTGCTTGTTGCTTGGGAGAAGAGTCCGACCCCCATCCCGCTACAACCTTCTTTGAGCTAGTTGTAGAGAACGATAATGCTTTCAGTGAACAAACAAGCAAACAGGCAAACAAAAAACCCACCTGTTCAGCAATCTGACTAGAAAGAAAGTTTTGCCATTTCTGATTTCTGTAAATGAATTTACTGCTGTAAGCACTTATGCCATTAACATCCATTGTAAGTGTATAGTTTCCCAGTGCTGCTACAATACTGATGTACTTTTCCTATTGGAGCAGTCACTAACCTGTGGGTATAAGTGCCTGAAAATGCTGTCTCCTTGCATTTCCTTCAGGCTCTGCTAATAATGAGGCTCAGCACACCTCAGGAGTGGGGTACCATGGAGCAGATCTGTGGAGCTGTGCCTACACTACTAAATCGAAGGCTCCAGACCAAACCTCGGCCATGTATCATGGCTTAGTTCCTCTGTGTGGTGCTTAGTGCTGGCTTCCAAGAGCACTTTGGAAGAGCTGGCTGAAGTGCTCCAGACCAAAACTAGGGAATAAACTACTCTTGTAAGGGGTCTGAGTCATCAGGAGACCCATGCTAGAGCTCGGTCCCTGACCTCCTTGTTTTTAGCAGTGTAGACATACCATAAAAGCACAGTCCTATGCAGACTCATTTCTGTAATAGCCATTTAGTCTGGAGGGCATCAGACTGTGTGTGCCAGACAAGCCAGCATGCCATGTTCACCAAACAGTCTTCCCAGTGATCAGGACTCTGCAGAATAAAATCTCTCACTGCTTTACAATTCCGCAATTGCTTTTCAGTCTGGTAATCAACAGTTTTTCACAGATTTCTCTTCAAATGCACTTCTAATGGTTCTACACATATTTGTTCCTTCATAATTGTGGGTTTCTATAAACCTTAATGTCCCCTCTCTAATTTTTTCAACTGAAATATGTGAAGAAGATCTGACATGGGTAGGGCTGGTAATTTTATAAACTCAGCCTTTAATTTTCACTCAGGAATCTGTGAGGTAAGCAGTGTCTATTTAAAAAAAAAAAAAAAAGAGTGAGAGAGAGAGAAAGATGAGCTTCTACTGCTCTTTTAAAAATTGTTCTGTGTCTTTTTGGCTATGACACTGCCAAAAGCTTCCTTTCACAGTAATGTTAGATAAATGTTTCAAATAGTCAAATGTTTTATTGTTAGTAAGTATAAAAGATAAAAGTTCGTTGATATTCAAAGAGACTTTAATCTTGGAGTTAACTGCAGAGTTGGTTCAAAGTTTACCTTAGGTAGGATGATTCATTAATTTTTTTTTCCTTCTATCTATGAACAACTGGTGAAATGTTTACTGCTAATAATAACTAGGTACAGTCAGCCAAAAAAGATGTTTCTTGGACTGAAAGTCTTTATGCAGTGAAAGAAGATATATTTTCATTATGTAAAACAATTCTTTACCTTATTTATTAGTTTTCTTATTGTTCTCAACAGTTCCTCTTATTATCTGCCATAAGAAATACATTCCTATTCATAATTATAAAAGGTCATGTTCTCTTTTATTTCTTCTTAAAAATGCATTTTAATGTAATAGTCCTCTGATGCCTATGATGTATTCAAGTATTAACAAAATCTAAAATGACAGAGTGATTACACATATGGTAAGAAATCTAAAAATTGACAAAGTGGAGACTGTACTTAAGAACCTGAATGTATTAGAGAAGCAACATAGTACAAATACCTCATGCATTTAGAAAGACCAGAAAAATTAAGTCCCTTGGTCCCTTGAAACATCCTCCTATACAGCACAGAATACAGAAAAATAACTGCAAATTCTAGAGAAAACTGCAAAAAAAAGCATATGGCAAAGTTCTGGAATATTTTATGTACAATAACCCAAAGGAAGAAGTAATGGAGAGGCTATAACATGTACAAGACTGTCTGCAGTAACACAAAAAAATGTACTGCTGCTGAAGATCTGATCACCTTTAATAGACCACATAAGCAGACCAAATAGAGGTTATCCAAAGAGTTCTCTCTTCTGTGTGCAATGGCAAGAATTGGAGCAAGCCAAAAGTATAAAAAACAAATTAACAAAAACAAACATACAAACAAAACCCCACAGCTGAAGTGGCATTTATTAAACAAAAAATAAGAGACCTGGAAAAATGAGGCTGTGATGGGAGTGACTGCTGCCATCTGCTTTCTGTTTAATGTATAAGGTGAGAAAGAAAGGAGGAGGTTAAGGCTTGACAATGTTTTTATCCAAACCCACAGGGCATGCCTAACATGAGTATGTTGAAACTTTAGTATCACGGGACACCCGTCCAATGGGTGAAGTCTGGAAATGATAAGTACTGTTTCTCATCCAATCAAAACTGAACAGGTATTTTTCTAGGTAGTGTTGAAATTCAAGGCAACTTCGCATTAACATTGTAAGTTGTAAAATGTACTACAGATTCATGTGGATTACTCATTGTTATGGCTCATATGGACAATGGTAGCACGGCACCTTTGATAGCATTTCAGGTGTAGATTCAGAACCCTGTAAAATAATATAAATCGGCCTTGTTTACAGGGTCGGGTTTTAAATAACCTGTCCTCCACTTCCTTGACTGTCTCACTGCTGAAAAGGGACATCTCATACTGTAAACTCATTATAATTGCAAGCCCCCAACCATATATTTTAGCAAACATTATATGACATTAGGAAAAAATAAGTCTTTCTATTTTTTTTTTTCCATACAGGAATTAGAAAAAAAAGCGCCCCTGAAATCAAGGTGTGATTATTCGTCCTGTTTCGCAAACTGTAAGTAAATATTAAGCAATCAGTATCTCCCTTTCATTTCTATAAGCCTTGCATTGAGTAATGCTTAGTACTCTATTGGATCACATCAGCAGGCATGACATGATGTACTGTACATGTCAGATGTATTTAATTTTGCCACACATTCTGTGGGTGGCTAAGGAACAAGCACATTCCAGGACCTTGAAAATCCTTCTTGTTTTGCAGAAAGGGAGGGTATTATTTTTTTCACAAAAACTTTTTCCAGTTATCTTACAATATTCACCCTGAAAGACAATAAAGCTACAACAGGACAAGAAGATTTTTAAAGGAACCAGACAGTAAATTAACCAAGTGCTCAGATGGTGAGAAAGTAGATCAGCTCCACTCATCGCTTGAATGATAAGCTGACCTCGTGTGATATATAGAACAGGTTACAATTTTTCAGAAAGTAGTTGCATTGGCACAGAAAAAAGGCACGTGCATGTTCTAGTCATTACACTTTTGCTAGCAAAATACTGTATAATTCTATAGCTGAAGCTTCACATTCAGCTTAATCTGCAAAACCTTTTTTTAGTGATGGAATCAGCTGCCTTGGTCATACAAGGTCAGGACTATAAGTAGCTCCAATGAACTCTGGAATGTATTTTCCAGTAACAACATCTGGCTATTGAAAACTCCACTGACAGCTGCATTGGTGGCTGCTAGAGGCTATCTTGAGGTCAAACTGCTGTAGGGCTGGCTGAGCCCTCCTTTTCACCAATGAGATTTTCCTTTTCCATCCCTTTGAGTTTGAATGATACAAAATTTTCAGCCTTTCCTTGGACTCATGAAAAACATGCTTATCATGTTAAGCTATGAACTGATGTAAAACTATAGTTAGAAATAATATAGCTGAGTTTGCAAGATATATATGTATATATTTTTACCTTGCAAAAATGCATCCAACAGCCAGATTTATATTACCTCAAAATCAGGTAAAGCAGCTTTTCTCTGCTATCACACCAGCAGATCCTGGGATAATGCTGGCTACCCTGAAAGTTATAAATCTTTCTTCATCTCTCCCTCTTCCAGGAGAAAATGTTATCTCCATGTTATTTCCATGCCCTGCAAGGTGAGGTTTGGCTTCAGTATATATGCCCACAGAACAGAAGGAGGGGTTAAGCTTCATCTCCTCTGAACATTCTTCCTCCAACTAACTACCATTTACTGGTGATAAGATGCCTTGTGTATGATGCCCTTGCTCTTCTCCCCACAACTGGGGAGAGCGGAAGAGAAGCTGAATGGAGGAATGAGGCATGGCACAGCTGAAGAAAGGATATGACAACAAAATCTTTGAAGTGCCTTCATGGAAACTGATTGTTTACTACTGCTGGTTTTGGTTTTGGTTTTGGTTTTGTGTTGTTGATTTTTCTGCAAGCGCAGTTGGATTTTACTGATTTCAGCTGTCTCTTACTTCAAGAGCTTCAGTCCCTTCCTGTCTAATCTGGCAGAAAACACTGAGTTTACCAAGCCCAAGCCACAATCAACAAAGCTAATGTACAAAGTGAGAAGCTGCATGTAATGGTGTGCAGGTAGATAGAGCTCATACAACAGCTAATATTACAAAAGTGGAGATGATATTGGGACACCAGCTGGTATGCACAGAGAGTCAAACTAAATCTGAAATAGTTATTCTGATTCAGATCAGGACCCTGATTGTTGGCTGGAAGGACGACAGCCCTTTTCTGGCAAATTGATTTGCTTTGATTTTGTCAAAGTCAACCAAGAAAGAGCTTTCACATATTTCTGTTTATTTGGTTGTGTTTATTCCTAAATTTCTGTTTAATTACTCTGGGGTAATCATCTCATTGCAGATGATTCCAGAGAACGCAAACTGAACTGATAGGTACCAGAATAAAAGCTCTTTCCAAAAGGAATTAGGAAAGATCATTGGAAATATTAAAAGTTGTGTTTCTAGCAGAGGTTGAAACTTAGACAACTATTTTTCCAGTTGTCTTTAACATATGATTAAATTGTTTTGCAAAGCTGAGAACTGCAGGAAGATTGTTGCTTGTGAACACTTTACTAGGAAATTGTTTTAGCTAGAACATTAGTTTTGAAAATGTTCATTTGCCATTAATTCTGGAAATGTTCACGCCCAGCCCTCAGTGGGTTTTAGTGTTTACGAAGGGCTCAATCAAACTATAATAAGTGGAAAAATCTGAGTAGTGGAAAAGTCTCTAAATATAATCATGTATCCTTCTCTGCCTACTCAGAGGACTTAACTACCATGATTCTTAAATGAAACACAGATGAGAAGTACAACCGATAAAATCCTGTCATATCTGAAATCAATGACAACTTTGCCTATAACTAAAACTAAACAAAAGTATCAGCTAAAAGGCATAAATAGCATCAACAAAGTAGCCTTGACTTGCTCCCATTTATTCTTCTCTGCTTCTGTTATAATTCCCAAAACAAATGTGTATTGCAAATTAAATTTTAACTCTGAATAATAATTCAGCATTAGCAAGGCCTGAGTATAATCTCACTTTATATTTACTATTAATTTTGTGTAATTCTTGATATATAGAGAGATAAGAATTGGATCATTTCAACCCAGTTAGATATTGTACTGTTGAAATCAATGAGTTAGCCATAATCCAAAATTTATTAGGGAAACTGGGATCTCTTCATTCACTTGGATGGGTTTCATTTTAGGCTCTTGTTGATGACCAATGGGAAATACAAAACTATTTTCCTCCTTTCTGAATGAACATTTAAACCTCATCTGGGTAAAAGGTTTACTTTTTCTTTCCTTTAAACTCAACAAGTTCTTTTAAAAATAGAGTTGCAGTTTAATGTTTCCAATGATAATCTCTTTCATACAGATGAAAATAGTCATGTTGTATAAATGACCTTGCGTTATTAAGGAAAGATAACTGCAAATGGAAAAAAAATTTCCATTTGCAATACTGAACGTAGGCAGCATTTGTATCTGGCAAAAACATTTTGTATGCTACTATATTGGCTTTGAACTTATTTCCCATGAGAGTAGATGTTGCTCAATAAAACAGGTGTTTCAGTATAATACCTGGAGGGCATTATTTAAGTAAGTTTAATATTATTTGTTTAAGGAATCCACTGAAGGTATCTCACACTTTCTTTTGACACAGTTCAGCAGAAGATATTTATTAGGATTTAAATAGACCATGACTTCTAATTGTAAATGCCCATGACTGCTGCATAAATTTGTTTAAACCTGCCAAAAGTTTGAAACTGTATCAGGACATCACATATTCCAAGCTCCATTTTTTTTTGTGCTCCAGTTCTCAAAATTCTGAAAAAGGCATTAACCCTTTGGTTAATCCTTTCTGGAACATCTGACCAAAGTAGCTGCAGTTATGTTGACTGGCATCCTGCTGCTGATTCCTGAGAGCCGTACTCACTCTGTGGAAGGTGCTTGCAACCTAGTCCTTGGGGATGAGATTCCTCTTACCTAACTCCAACATCCCGAAGTTAGACAGAGGTCAAAGATAATCACTGCAATCCCTTAGAGAATGAAAAAGATGGACATTTTCAAAGGGAGATTCATTGCCCTGTCTTCTGGTACAACGAGATGGTGTTTGAACCTCCCATCTTTCCATGACCTAGGGAGCCTCCACCTACCATGTTTTTTGAAACCTGCTTTTACGTGAATAGTGTTAGGGGAGTTAATCCCATGGCTCTGACTAACGATTTATGGAGCGTGCCTGCGCAGGTGGGTACAGACAGCCCTGGATTCATCCTGTCCACACTGCTGCTCAGTCAGCTAGCTCTGAGGAGAGGTAAAATGAGCTCAGGTCTGCCTGGATATCTGCCTGGGTAAGTCATAGTCATGCCCTTGGAAGAAGAGAAGTGGCCAATTGCTGCTTTCAGTTGCACCCATGCAGATCTGCTGAGGTCATCCCTGGGGATGGGAGAGAAGTCAATAATAAAAGAAAACTGAATGATGTAAAAAAAAAAAAAATCCCTCTTCCTGACCCTGAGTGTGGAAAGAAGAAATGGAGAAGACAGGAGCTGTGTCCCATGAGATATAATTAATAAATATGTGAGACTAGGATTTCTTTTAAAAACCATTAGGCTCTAATTGCACTGAAAAAAAAAAGAAAAAAGCCACGTTCCATAAAATCAGCTTCTGCACAACTGCAAGTGCTCTCCTTCCCATGCACAGACCTGTCTGAGTATAAAGCAGATTCAGAAGTGTCTAGGACATGAGTTAAAATACTTATTTTCAAAACTGTCTTCGTTTTATCTGAGTGCCAGGACTTCTATTTTTATAGTGAAAGCAAGCACAATAACATGAGCGCTACTTTTTAAATGACATACTTGTGCACTTTAACAAATTACGCATGTTGAAAATGCCTGCCAGTGGAATCTGCAAAGAATACAGAAAGTATTTTCTGTTTGTGATTAAACATATAATTTTAATTCTTGCATGTTTACATTTTAAAAATGATATGGTTTTCTCCTGAGTATAAATCTTTTCCTTTTTTCCATTGGATAAAGTATGAATTAATTCTGGAAGCAGATCTCTTATCATTAGGCTGTTTACCATTAGACTTTTGGGGCTCCTAACAGAGAAAAATAATTCACTTGATTAAGTCAATACTGATAATACTACACCTCCTTACAAAATTCCCACTTCCCTCTTGCAGCGTTGTATCTTAATTGGATGAATAGCACTAATGAAATCTCAGCTGCATGAGGTACCTCTTCAGTCACCTGTTCTAAAACCGTTTAGGGGTATAAAAGTTAACTCTCAAATACCTGTCTATAAATGCAGCTTTATATTTTGACTCCAAATATGCACTCTGAAAGCAATGCATTGTTGACATAAAGATGCCAGTCAAGAACTGTGGTACTGTGTGATACCACTGATGGAGGCCATGACAAGAAGTGAAGTTTCTCCAAAAGCAATAGCCCAATTACATACTGTTTGTTTCACAGCCACTCTCAGCAGAGACAGAACCCCATTTTAAGCAAACAGATAGTGAGACATATTCACCACAATTTATGTCACTTTGAAAGCAGAAAGTAGTTGAGGAAATATTAACATGGAAGCACAGAGGAATCAGTGCAATTGCAGAACCTCTCTGCTGTAACTCCAATACTCCAGACTAAAACCCAGGTCCAATTGCATTGCTTTGCAGACTGCTGTCAAACTCAGGACCATCAACATTTATACTACTATGAAGCACCAGTTGGATTTGAATTTTGTTTTATCCAGCTAGAGATTCCGTTCTGAGATTGTATTTGCATTTTGAAGCAAGAATACTATTGTTGATACTTTATAGATATTTTATATTCTATTCTACTCTATTCATGTACACGATGAAAAATTACTTTGATTTTTTTTATTATTGTTATTTCGAATTTTTCACCTAGATCTTTACCTACATATTTTTGGATTGTTTAGAGATTGGTATTATGTCTATCTTTCTCTTTGCTTTCTTTGCATATTTACCACAGATTTACCTACCTGTGTCTAGATCAGGCCTCACTGTAGAGTATAGACATGCATGCACAAATCACTATACAATTAATTTTGTCCAAGGTGGGTTCTCTTCATTCACTCTTTTCTTCTGCTGTGTTACCAGTGATGACACAAAAACATCATCGTGTCATCATCAGAAACAGACACCAAGGTAAAAGGTGGTCCAGCTCGTCTAGCTTACATATCTAACATATCTTGATACTTATTTTAGGTTCCTAGTGAACTCGTTCTATAAAAATGGATGCTTATCAAGTCAAAGAAAAAAGGTAGGTGCTTTCAAAGGCACACAGAATTAATGTCCATTAACTTTTATGTGTGTAAGTTAGGCACCTACTTGTCTCCATTTTCAAAGTAAAATTAGGCAGAATTATCACCTGCATAAATGTTATGTTGAAAAAGCATCAGTGCATAAAGAAAAAGGTGTACAAAAATAAAACAGACCAAAAGTGATGTAAATAAGTTCATAAACATTCTCTTATTAGAAAACTTTAGTTTCATACAGACAAAGTGTTCTCAAAAATTTAATTTGTTATTCTATTAAAACAGTAAATCTTTCACCTTCCCTTAAATCTTTCTCTTTCAATCTTTCTCAGTCATATTTCCATAGGCTACCAGGATAATATACTTAGACTTCTGCACAAAATGTGAAGGCTGCTGTCATCCTGATTTTGAAACTCCATGAAATCATAATTGTAAGAGCAAATATAACCTTGTTATTAAGAAAATAACTAGTTAAAGCCTCCCTGAAATCTTCTCCACCCATCAGGGTAGGATATATCAAGTTTTTCACATTCTTTGTCAGATTTATTTGGTTGTCAGTTCAGTTACTGATGCAATTAAAAGGTTCTGTGTAAGTATTACATTTCTGACAGAAAAAAAAAATCTATTTGTGCACTTCACTCATTCATCACTGTTTTAAAGACACTTTTTGGAGTTTGGTTACATAGCAACATTCCATTCAAACATCCCCATGGGCAAATTTTCTATAGTTGCCAGAAACATATCATTCAGCAGCTTTTGGTGGCAGTTAGATTGGGTGTTCTGGTGAAATAATTTTGTTTCAGTGAGCATTCATGCGCACATGAATAACAAATTTAAGAACTTAAATTACTGGCAAATTAATGTACTATGTGTTTACCAGTATGCTTATAAAAAATGTTTAATTAAAAAGAAGACAATTTGTTCACATCACAAAGATCCATTTAATATCTATGAAAATCCAGGTAACACTGGTATGGATCTGTAGAAATTACATGGTGTTAATTGGGTCAAAGTAAATTCGCAGGAGCATTGAAAACAGAACAAATCACTCAACAATTATCCAAGACACTTTTATTTTTACTTTTGATATCCATGTCCAAGCAGGATCAAATCATCTCACCTGTCTCCAGGGGCTCAGCTCAATATACAAGTCTGCCAACATCCTAGATTTCCTAGGTTTTTTTGCCATGCCTTCTGCTACCTCTCCAGAAGGGTGCTAGATCTTTGGATCTTGTCTAATATCAGCCCCATCTTTTTATTCCAACAAGGATATTACAAGCAATGCTGGGTGCCTATATTTAGGCAACTGATCTGACTTCCTGGATGTTTAAGTTGTCTTTTGGGGTAAGATCTATTGATCAGCATGGAGGTGTCTACACATGAACAAAATCTCAAAGCTATGATGAGCTGTACTCAGTACAGTGCTTGCAGTATGGAAGTATTCAACTGACCAAAAGTATGTAAAGACTTGCATGAGGTCTACAGGTAGCAGAACATGTGCAGAATTATCTCGAAATATCTGGATAGAAACAAGCAATAATCAATACATGTCACTGAGGGTAAGTGACAAGAATTTAAAAATCAGTATTCAGATGGAAGTTACAAAAACATCATTATCTTGATGTCAAATTCATGAGATTTATTACCTCAGATATTATCAGTATTGAGGGGGATTTATTGATATTTGATTTTCTGACTATGTCATAAGGTCAAAAATGCAAGTTTTTGTCAGATAAGGAACATAAAGGTGCACATGTCCATGGGACCTGATGAGATACATCCACAGGTCCTGAGGGAACTGGCAGATGTCATTGCTAAGCCACTATCCATCATATTTGAGAAGTCATGGTGGTCAAGTTCCCACTGACTGGAAGAGGGGAAACATAACACCCATTTTTAAAAAACAAAAATGGAAGTCCTGGGAAACTGCAGACCCGTCAGTCTCACCTCTGTGCCTGGCAAGATCATGGAGCAGATCCTACTGGAAACTATGTTAAGACACATGGAAAATAAGGAGGTGATTAGTGACAGCCAAGATGGCTTCACTAAGGGTAGATCATGCCTGACAGATCTGGTGGTCTTCTGTGTTGGGGTTACAGCATTGGTAGATAGGGAAAGAGCAACAGACATCATCTACCTGGACTTGTGCAAAGCATTTGACACTATCCCCCATGATATCCTTGTCTCTAAATTGGAGAGACATGGATTTGACAGGACTATTGGGTGCATAAGGAATTGGCTGAATGGTTGCACTCAAAGAAGTACAGTCAATGGCTCTATGTTCAAGTGGAGATCAGTAACAAGTGGTGTTCCTCAGGGATCAGTATTGGGATCAGTGCTGTTTAACATATTTGTCAGTGACATGGACAGTGAGATTGAGTGTACCCTCAGCAAGTTTGCCAATGACACCAAGCTGTGTGATGTGGTTGACACACTAGACGGAAGGGATGCCATCCAGAGGGACCTGGAAAGGTCTAAAAAGTGGGCCTGTGTAAAACTCATGAAGTTCAACAAGGCCAAGTCTAAGGTACTGTATCTGGGCCAGGGCAAACCTATGCACAAATACAGGATGGGTGGAGAATGGGTTGAGAGCAGCTCTGAGGAGAAGAACCTGGGGGTGTTGGTTGATGAGAAGCTCAACAAGAGCCGGCAATGTGCACTTGCAGCCCAGAAAGCCAATTGTCCAAAAGAGTGACCAGCAGGTTGAAGGAGGTGATTCTCCCTATCTACTTTGCTCTTGTAAGACCCTACCTGGAGCACTGTGACCCCACTGGAGCTCTGGTGCCCCCTGGACAAGAAGGACATGGACCTATTAGAACAAGTCCAGAGGAGGGCCACGAAGATGATCAAAGGGCTGGAGCACCTCTCATATGAAGGAGGGAGTTGGCATTGTTCAGCCTGGAGAAGAGAAGGCTCCAGGGAGACCGTATAGTAGCCTTCCAGTACCTCAAGGGGGCCTACAGGATAGCTGGGGAAGGACTCTTTGTCAGGGGACTCTGTGTGAAAGGACAAAGAGTAATGGTTTTAAACTAAAATAGGGTAGATTTAGATTAGATACTAAAAAGTTTTTACTCTGAGGGTGGTGATACACTGGGAGAGGTTGCCCAGAGAAGCTGTGGATGCCCCATCCCTGGAAGTGTTCAAGGCCAGGTTGGATGAGGCCCTTGGCAAGCTGGTCTGGTGGGAGATGTCCCTGCCCAGGGTTAAGGGTGTTGGAATTAGATGATCTTTAAGGTCTCTTCCAACCCAACTCATTCTATGATTTTATTTCTTTTGTTTTCAGCTAGTCAACGAATGCATAAAGCATGCTTACAGAAGAATACATGATCATAGCATAGAACTGTCTCTTGTATGTTTTGCAAAGGAAAAGCAAAGAAACTGGGATTTCATGTTATGAGCGCTTCCGTCTGTGTGGGCTGAGCAATACAAAACAAATAGTTTCCTTTCATTACTGTGTGGGACTGTCATTTAAAGCACAATCTGAATGGGTATGCAGCAGTTGTTCTTTAGTTCTCCAGAGTTTAAAGCCTGATAGCTTAAATTCAGTAAACCAAGAGCTCTGACAAAGCTAGGAAAAGGCTTCCTTGCTTGTCTCTTTTACTAGGTTTATCAGTTCAGTTATATGGTATTATGTGACTGTCCAATGTGTCAGGAAATGCAGAGACAAAGTCTTGATTTAAGGTGGTGATTTCATGATCATTGGTCTGAACCTCTTAAAAAGATTAGAAGTCCTTAACCTATTATCTTTAATCCTGTCAAAATCAATTTAACAACATGGTACTTCTGAAATAGTTTCTTATCTTCTTTTATCAAAAATAGAGAGAGAATGATAGCCTATGACTCTTCTGCTGGACATCAGCTGTCACTCTGGATTTTAGAGATAGTGGCTACTGGGACAGGACAGGAAATAAACACTATAGAAAGGATAAATATGTAAGATCCACATCTGAGGACCCTTTGACTTCCAAATATAGTCTTTTAAAGTTACCCCTTTGTTTCTTCATACAGATCTGAAGCCTTTCCTATCTTTTCTTTAAGTCTCATCTGAAATTCAAAGTGGAATTAGGAAAAGCACTTATCTAGACTTCACTGTGCCATAAACTAGCACCAGTTACTCCATCTTCATCCAGGTATATTTAACCTCTAAAACCTTTCACAGCTGTCCAATGCCTCTAAACTGTACTTGCTGCAGTTGTGAAGGAACGTAGGTGACAACCTTGCTCTCCAACACTGGTGGAATCATCTCGTCTTCTTTTCCAATAACCTTCTATAGCATTGACAGGAATCACCCAAACACAAAACATCAGAGACAGAATGCACCATCCGCATTCCTCTTTTCTATAGCAGTAGATGGATACATTTTGATTCAAGGGGAAATCACTGGTTGGACTGGAAAAGCCACTGATCCGAGGCACCACTCCTTCAATGCAGATTTGTACATCAATGGGTGAATAGAAAGGGAACTTTAGGACCCAAAAGGTCATCCTTTGGATTAAGTGAGAGCCAACTGGTCTTAAATTTGATGTACTTCAGATCTTTTCAGTAAGACAGGTAGCTACCTATATTCACATGGACAAAAAAGCATATCTGGACAGGCTTTTTAATTAATAGCTATTTAATTTGTAAAGAATGCTACCATCATTAAAGACATGTTATTACCAATGGATAAGCTAGTTAGTCTCCTTTTATGAACTGCCAACATGTAGTGACATTTTTTTTTTTTTTAATGAGTTTCATCAGAGTGAAGTGTTAGTTCTGCTATATAATTCAATCAGTTTTACTGACTCATAAAGGGTGGAGTAAAATGACAAAGTCTTTTGGTCCTTCAGTTAGAACTTTTCATAATGCTGAGCGATTATACATTTATCTGCTTATTAACATCAAGAACAGCACTATGTGAACTCTTGATCCATAATTATCATTCTAAAACTAACTTTAAAGTACAACAGAACCACCCTGACATGTAAAGAGAGAGAGAAATATGCTGGATCTGAGGAACTACAAATAAAACTCTAGCCTATCATTAACAATTGGGAGAATGGGGAATCCCAGCCTTCATGTTACAAAGAACAGAATTCTGGCCAGATGTTGAGAGCTCCATGTAGTACATAGTACAAAGAAGCCAAAGAGGTATTAAATATTGCTCATCTGCCATAACATAGAGTAACTATATTAACTGTTTTGGAGCAGGGAGGAAGGGAATTATGTGCGTGCGAGTCTGCTTTCACCCATGTTTTGTTTGCTGCTGAAAATATAAAATACATAGTATTTCACGTGGTTTTCATGTGACTCATTTCATGTAGGGGAGCATCAAAGGTTTTGTGAAAGAGCTTCATATGTGAGTCTGTGCTAGCGGCTAAGCCCTGAGGTTTGCAAAAAACAAAGTGACTCTACCCTACTTTTCTAAGATTTAAGAAAATGTACTCATTTTAAATAGGAAAGAAACAGAAGACTTTCACAAATAATACATGAAAAATGAGAAAGCCCTGCTTCCAAAAAGGCTACTCTTAGTTGTTATATCACTTAGCTTTGGAGTGATCTGGCTATTTCACACATCTCCAGTAAGCACCCTTACCACCAAGTTATTACTCAGTATTTTATGATGAACCTTCTGAGGTAACTTCACTGTGCTTTGGGCTAAAACTCTTTAATACTGAGGTGGATTTTTTTGTTTGCTTCTTTGTTTTGTTGCTGTCATTGCTGTTTTTTCTCACTGGAACTAAGGGGAATATCAATTATACTAGGGAAGGGAGGAGAAGAAGAGAACAAGGAAAAAAAAATTCAGTCTTGATCCTATCATGTTCTAGTTTTTGGAGAGGAAAAACTGTCCTTCAGATTTCTAAGTGACTTAGGAACCTAAAGTTCATACTTCAAATAAGAAGATTTTTAAAAGCAGATAGACAGTTAAGTACTTAAATACCTATATCAGGGGAGGTTTTTTGTTTGTTTGTTTGTTTTGTTTTTTAAGCATTGAGCAGCCAGCAGAATATAATTATTGAAATCAATAGGAGTTTGTTCTGGGAATAATGCATTGTTTAGAAATCAGCCAGGGTGTCCAAGTTCATGGAGTTCTTTCACTCTCCCATGTTCTCACTGGCCAGCACAGTATAGCAACCAGCTCCATTGACTTGTGCCCAAATATTTTCAAGGTGAAATTGTCATATGCAAGGGTAATGTTTTCCTATATACCACATTTAATTATTCCAGAGAAACTTACACAACCTAAATGGGAAATAATGAAAGGACTATTCTATCAGAATGGCTGTCAGTTTGGCACTAAGATACTCTTTTTGGAGGTCAAAGTGAATTAAATGCCAGAAAGTGAGACCTATCCTAAATCTTTCTAAGTGATCAGGTAACTTAAACACTAATATTGACTGCAAATACAAAGTCAATCATTCTGACCTTCTAAGACTTCTTTGTCATTTCTTTTTCCTTATTTATTGGCTTACTTAAGGCTTATTTAAAAGCCATGTCAACTGAAGCCACTAGAGGAAGACTGAGGAAGGATTTAGGTTGTCCTAGCCTTTGGTGTCTAAGTGTGTCTAGCTACAAGCTGGGTATCTACATTTCTAGCAGAGCACAATTTAGTGAAGTCTTGGAAACAATTCAGGTGATCAGGCATCTGCTTGAGAGTGACCTGGATTGACTAGGTCTCAAATCACTTCAGTGAGGCTATAGACACCTTATGTAGATTCCTACACTGTACATACTGTATTTTAGGCAAGATGAAGGCCACATGCTGTGAGAAGCCCAGTAATATTTGTCTCGAATAAATACATAGTTACACTACATTTGGCAAATCTAAGGTGTTCCTGAGCATGTAAAACTTTGAATATCTAGGCTTGTCTTCAGCGAAAAGAGTCTGACACCATCAGAGGACAACTCAAATCCTGAGCGAGCCAAATCACCTTCCAGAGATATACGTCTCATTTGACAAGGAGGTAGTCTATAGTGAATAAGTGCCTAACTTAAGTAGTATGAAACCAGCTTTTCCAGTCTGGAGCTTGTGTGTTGTTGCACGCTTTTGACAAACTCCTCCTAATGGTTACCTTTGGCTCAAGTGATCTGTGTTTACGTTTCTGTGTTGCTTTGTATACGCAGTATGTACGCATGTGAGTACAGGTACGAAATACAAATATGCTGTTGATGAATCTTACTGGCTTCAGAAAACACAACTAACAGGAAAAATGGAACTTGTGATTTGAATTATATGTTGTTGTTGTTTTTTTTAAATATACATACCAAGAACAAAATGGCAATTCTAGCTATTCTAATAAGCAACTATGAAAGCTCAGTGACTTGCAAGGCCTAGGTTTATTGATATGGCATGCCAGTTGTGAAAGGTACGTGATCTGTGATTCTGAATAGGGTGCAACTCGTGGTCACAATGTTTGCATTAATAGGTATCTACTCCAACACTTGTTTGATTTTAATTGCTCTGTTATACAGACTTTCAGAACAAATGTTGTAGTTCATTCAGCCCAAGCTCTTAGACAATCAAGCAAATCCAGGAACTTCAGGTAGTCAACACAGAAGCAGAGGTAAGCAGTATAAATTCTTAAACACTCTAAAAGAATGTAGAATGAAACATATAAGGAGAAGGTCAAAAATTCTGACAGAACCAGCTCAAAAAGGACACTAGGTATAAGTCTATATAGTAATTAAGAGCAGTTTTGTAAAGCCCAGATCTAAGATCATTCCATTTATATTATTCCCTTGAGGACTGACTGAACTGGCCCTTCCTGAATTCCTAATATGGAGAAACCAGGGAGAGAGGATAGAGAAGTCAACATTCTGGGCCTGTTTTCAGGGCATGTTTTCCCTGACAGATCTGGGAGGTCAAGGTTTGTGCAAGTCACAGGATACTACTGCATACCTCAGAAATGAACATATGAGTTTGACTTTCAGGGTGACTGTGTGAAGATAGACACCTTTTTGTAAACAAATATAAAGAAGTTTCTTGGAAGAAGGTGTTGACTTTGAAACCAGGGTTGAGAGACCTAGTATTAGGATGACAGTGTAGTATCTCACATGACAAGTCCCACATTATTTGATGTTTTATTAAAGTCCAAGTTCCTGAGACAAATGGTTATCTAAAAATCTCATTTATTTTTTTAAATGGGAATTTAAGTCTAAGCAAGACATGTTGGCCTCTGTATATACAGTAGATGTAGACAGAGACACCTCCAGAAGGTGATTCATCTCATTCCGAGATAGGCATCTAAGATAGGTCATACAAATCGCCTCTGGTGATGTTTATTTTCTCCTGTAGTAACTATAAAAGAAGCCTTGGCTGACTAGCTCACACTTAAATGTCCAATTTACAAACATCTGGAAGTCATCAGAAGGCAGTGTTTGAGAGCCCCAGTAATAGGGCCAGTTAACCTGGCCTTCATTGTGTTAATGGGATATACATGGCTTTTGGTTTTCTCAGAGACTGGGCAGAGCTCACTCAGTGCCTGACACACCCTGTGAGAGATTATCTGAGGGAATTCCCTGAAGAGAAAATTTTTTATCCTATCTGCAGCAAACCTTGAGCAATGGTGGCAAAAAATGCTGTGAAGTATTGGGGAGATGTGGTGAATACATAAGGAAAACTAGAAAGATAGCTCCCAAGAAATGGAATTTCTTTATCTGCCCTGACCTCAGCACAGGGAATAGCCACAGGTGATAGGAATTCCTCCATATGTCTATCTCCCTGAAAAATGTGAAACCAATGACAAAGAAATATCTGCAATTTCCAGGCATGTTTAGCCTGGGGGTTCACGTGGTCACAGCAGGTTTCCTTCATCACACCATGTTTTTACAACATGCATAACAGACCTTCATTCTTCCACTTTGGTTTATGGCTCCTTATACATGACAATGGATACTAGTCATTAGCCATGTTTATGACAATAGTGTCCCTGGCAGTTTTAAAGATGAATAGACTATCATCTCACACTTCACAAGCCACTTCTATTTTTTTTTGGTTTTTACAGCTAAGATATATGACTTTCCAGGGCTAACTGGAAGATGCACCTGCTTTCCCAGGCTTTGAATGAGCAGAGAAGGAGTGGACAAATGGAATGAATGATGGCTTTGGGGCAGACTTCTATGGAGATGGTAAAAGATTCTCTAGCAGAGACAGTGCAGCATAACTGGATAGCTTAGTAGTTATCATGTTATGCAGAAAGATAAGGTTTGGATAATCCAATGCACTTCAATCCACTGTTTCCAGATTTCAGTTCACAAATTCTTCATTAAGTGCAAACTGTTAGATAGCCAAGATAAAAACCTAGACAAATAAATAACATGAAATAAACTTGTAATCATCAGTCTGTAAAAGATGAGCTTCCTCAACTGGCCAAACATGAATAGGACAAATGGTCTAGCATTTCTGTTTATGTGCACGTTTGGAAGCTTGAAACCCAACTCAGTATCTCCATTGTATGAAATAATTTCTGGAAAGATGAGCACTGCATAATCAGTCAACCTATTGAATTTAGAAGCAGCAGAAGGCAATGAATGCTTATACAACTCCCTTACATACAAGGAGACCATGTCCTGTTTGGGGTATAATCATTCATCAAAGTTTCATTCAGTTATTCATTTAATGTAGACCAGAAATGCTGGGTTCTGCATGCACCACACATTATTTCTATATGCACACCATGTGTAGTTACTGTGGTAGGTTTGATAGATTGCATTTATTGTTAATATCCTGATTTGTACACGCACACTTAATGACCAGGTGTCCAGATCCCTTCAAATAGTCCAGTCTATTCTTAACTGGAGCTATTATGAGATGCCCTTCACAATGTTGTTTGAGTAATTATAGCCCAAATTAACCCTGAGTAATTTTAAAGGTATTTGAGATGGCTACTTTAGGTGTGTAGGTGACCGAAATGCGGCCAATAATCAATAGAGAAAACCAGACGCTTCTCATGGTGCTGAATCACCTTCCAGATGTATCTTTGTTGACTCCTCAGAGGCCTGGAGCAATGAAGCTTCTGGCTTGCATGCTTCAGTTAAATGTGTCTGGGGGAGGAATTCCGGCCTACATGATCTCTGGCAGAAAAGTACAGAACAGGCCAGACTGCATTCCCTTGATCAGCGTTCTCATAGAGCCCCACAGGGGTCTTGGCTACGTGGTCTTTACCAACAAATAAAAGAGGTCCAGGGCCTGGTCCCAAGGCAACTGATGATAACTGCCTCTCATCCCCACTGCTTCAGGCTTGCTCCCTCTAGGGCAGATTTCCCTCAGGCAGAGGCAACTGGAGCAGCCCAAGCAGAGATTGGCAGCAATTAAAATGTGTGAACCTTCAATGCTCAAGCTTGCTCCATGGCCCTGGCTGACTTCTCCAGTCTTATTTTTGCCCTGTACACTAGTATTTAGATGCTTGAGAAATACCAAAAAATAGCAATCTACGATGCACCCAGTCTCTGTCAATATTAGACAAAGATGGATATTATGACAAAAATGATTTATGCTTCAGGTTCTTTAGAAAAATATCAGTTAAGGCTTCCCACCCACTCCTCAGTTACTAGTTACAGATTATTAGTCTAATTCAGAAAGTGATTGGGCATTTGGGCAATGTGCTATTATGTGCTGCTTTCCACTCAGAAATCTCAGCCACTCTAGTGAAGAAAGCTACCTGAATTCAACCCCCCCCCTTTTTTTTTTTAATTTGATCTGTTTTAATTAGTATTTCAGCTGTATATATCTCTGTATTAACAGTAATTTCTTATGAATATTTTAGAATTTTGGTGGAAAATCCAAGTTTGATGTTATGTAGTAAAGTGACCAAGAGAGCATTTTGAGAAGTTCTGCCCATATGCTCTAGACCAGCGTTACTCATTCTGCAGTCACTGGCAGATGGTTCATGAAATATTTATCAAGAAATTGAAAGCAACAACAACAACAACAACTTATATTGTCCTGGTTTCGGCTGGGACAGTTAATTTTCTTCCTAGTGGCTGCTATGGTGCTGCATTTTGGATGTAGGATGAGAGTAACATTGATAACACACTGATATTTTAGTTGTTGCAGAGCAGTGATTGAACTAAGCCAAGGACTTTTCAGCTTCTCACACTGCCCTGCCAGTGAGGAGGCTGGGGGTGCACAAAAAGATGGAAGAGGACAGAACCAGGACAGCTGACATAAACTGGCCAAAGGGAAGTTGCCTACCACACAGTGGCATGCTGAACCATAAAAATGGAGGGGAGAGGGAGGTGGTGGTTGGGTGGGGCTGCCATTGCTCAGGGTCTGGGTGGGCATCTGTCAGCAGGTGGTGAGCAATAGCATTGTGCATCATTTGGTTTTGGGTATTCCTTTATCATAATTATTATTTTCCATTCCTTTTTTGTCCTATTAAACTGTCTTTATCTCAACCCATGAGTTTTAACTTTTTTTCTGATTCTCCCCCCCATCCCACTGTCAGAGTAGGGAGTGAGTGGATGGCTGTGTGGTGCTTAGCTGCCTGCCAGTTTAAACCACAACACATATATACACACTTACCCATGCACACAAGCTATTAATTAAAACCCTTTTCTCCATAAGGGCATCCAGGCAGTGGAACAGGCTGCCCAGAGAGTTTGTGCAGTCTCTATCCTTGGAGGTTTTCATGACACAAACAGACATGGTCCTCAGCATCTTGGTCTGATGTTTGAGGAAAAGATTGGGCCATAGGGGTCCTCCATCCTATGATCCAGTTATCCTATGTTTATCTCACAGTGTGAGTGAGAAAATAAAACGAAGAATGTGTTTTCAGGCATTTAGTCTGATATTGATTCGATTGTAAGTAAGACTGCACAAGGTGATTCTTGGATTTCATTTAAAAGATGAGGTCATATTTGGATTTTCTTTTTTTTTTTTTTTACCAAAGAAATTTGCAATCATAGAGTCATGGAATCATTAGAGTTGGAAAAAACCTCCAAGATCATCTGGTCCAACCATCCCCTATCACCAATATCACCCACTAAACCATGTCCCTAAGCACCAGGTCCAACCTTTCCTTGAACAACCTCAGGGCCATCACCTCCCTGGGCAACCCGTTCCAATGCCTAACCACACTTTCTGAGAAGAAACGTCTCCTAATTTCCAACCTAAACCTCTCCTGGCGCAACTTGAGGCCATTTCCTCTAGTCTTATTGCTAGTTACCTGTGAGACGAGGCCGACCCTCAGCTCCCCACACCTTCCTTTCAGGCAGTTGCAGAGAGCAATGAGGTCTCCCCTGAGCCTCCTCCTTTCCAGACTAAACAATCCCAGTTCCTTCAGCAGCTCCTCATAGGACTTGTGTGCCAGGCCCTTCATCAGTTTCATAGCCCTTCTCTGGACATGCTCCATACACTTCACAAATTAAGCTGTTTTATATAGTTCTGGATAATTAAATAAACTGTTTTTTTCAACATCCACTTTTCTTATTGTTGAAATAAAAAAGGTATTGAAATGCCTGTTTTTCAGTTAACAAGAACAAATATTTTGTTATGTATCCTCATAAAGCACTGATTGTATTTCAGGAAGATCTGATCAGACAAAATGCATTTTCAAATAAGAAAGTGGTAATAAAAAGCAAATTTTAAAAAAGTTTTGGAAAAAATACTAATCTTAGTAGTTAAACTTGTATTTTTCTTTCAGTCTAATTCATAATTTTGAATACTTTGACTGTTGTTTTTAAATTGGTAAGATCTTGTAAGAATGTTCCAGTAGAATAAAGCAGCTTCATCTGGATGGATAAGCTCATGTGAATTTCAGTAAGTCCTACTGAAAGGTTCAGCCAACTTCAGTTTATTTCTACATCAAATATGTTATCTATATTCCTTTATTTTCAACATAAGAAAATGGTCTATATCCCATAAATGTTTGGTTTTTTATTTTTTATTTACAGAATTGTTGCAATGAAGTGGTTCCATGTTTTGTTCAGTGGTTCAGTGCCAGAGTTATTAGAAATGGCCCATTTATATCAGATTTTGTAGCATACTTTTTAACTGGAAATTGTTTTTTGACTCATTTTCCCATCATTTTTCTTAGAATGGAAAATATTTAAATGGGAATAATTTCAAGACTACTGTGTATTCATCTGTTCAATCTCTATGCATAGATAAGAATCACACATTCAGAATGCTGCAGATAGTGAACATGACATATCTAAATATAGTGTTTTGAGATCAAAGGTGAAGTAGGATGAGACCATTTTATAATTATGTGGATAAGGACTCTTACAAGAATTCCTGCTTATACTGGTATACTGTTATTGATCTCTGCTATAGTAAATGATTCCTGTGGGGATAAGCAAATTACCCAGGAATACAGAGGAAGAAATGTGCTTCCTTTATCTCTGTGTCTTCATCTCTTTTTCTTGTGCAGCTGATAAAAATTAATCCCTGATCTGTGGAGCCTGGTGAATCAAGTGACCTACAATGAGAGAAGAGTCAGTTCTGCTCTATCCCCAGAGCACAGTGCAGGGAGGTATTCTGAATGCCAAGATTTTGTGAGCAGCAGGAAAAAAATGAAAGTTGTGTGATCACATGCCACCCATGTGTATTCACTGATTTCAGTGACAGAAAGCTCTGTCTTTCCTGTTTCTCTCCTGAACTGCTGCTTGGTGCTGCTGTATGCCCACCAGAAGTTTGTCAAACTAGAGGAATTCCGGAATGCTTTGATGGCAGAAGTGGAAAGTCTGAAAATCACACAGCACTTTGGAACCATTGTGTTCAGCAGCAAGTCCATATTAATAGGGACATTATCATTTTACCATGCTACTGGCACAGACCATCAAGTGCACAGAAGCTGAGTGCAGAGCAGGAACTCTCAGTATCCCAGCAAGTCCTCAGGATGCCTGGCACCACAACCCTGATCTTTAATGGCCCCTCAGTGTACTGCCCATGTGGAATTAGAAGATCCCACTGAAATTCATACCACAGTGACCTAGATGTTTCCGTATTGTTTCAAGTACTTTCCACAGCATACCAGAGAAATTCTGAATTAAGACTGACACTGGCATCAAAGAGATCCAGTCAGCATTTTCTATTAACTCCTCAATTTGATAAAAATCATCACGGTTCAGTCTGAGCAAAGAGTGAACAAGAAGTCCTGAGTCAGCCCCTGCACTGTTAGCTGTCAAATCATCAATGAAATATTTCAGACTGCGCCTCTGGTGCTTAACTGATTAGGAACTAACAGCCCAAATACTTTTCTTATTTTTCAGGGGCAAGTTCTACCCATCCCTTACCTATGGACTGGTTGGGAAAAGAGTGAAAAAGAGTTTGAACTTGTACAATCAAGCTGCTTTTGGATCACGAGTAGGCCAAGGTGACTTGTATTTATAGCAGCGAGAAGTGTAATAAATAACCACTTTGCTGGTGTGTGGTTCAAAAATGACTTGGCAAACACATTTCCAAATTCTTCTAAAACTAAGCAACAAACTTTCCAGAGTCAGGGAAAAAAAAAGTTTACTCATTTTCTGTCTCTAAAACAAAGGTGAAAATGAAGAGGCAAGAATATAGCAAGTGCTGAATAGAAAATAAATCACATGGTAGAAGTCTGGTTGTGACCTCAGTGTGTGGTTCTCCTTTGAAAAATGATTCTCTAAAGTTTTTCCAGGTCCAATCTTGCACGCTAAGCTCTGTCCTTCTCTTTAGTCATCACCCCCAATTTTAAAGATTATGTGGGCTAAACTCAAAAATAATATATATTTTTTTTAAAATAGGCTTTTTTTTTTTCCTGACCATAGTCCAATGGAAAACTTCTATAGGCCTCCCCAGTTAGTTTCCCAGCTCCTGAAATGTCTTTGCCAAATTGCAATTTATGTAATTTGCACTTCAAAATGTGGGCACATAACCTCAATGCTCTCAGAGTTGTGGGAATAAACAGAATTTCTCCACAAATCTTCAGGGGAACTTTTAATCAAAAGTCTGCCTGGGGCTGGATGTTATCATGCAACATGAAGAAGCAGGATTGTGATAGATCTACACCCAGAAAGGTTTAATCAAATCTGTTCAGTCAGAGCACTCTGCCTTAGTCACTGATGGGCATAGGCAATGCAGGAGTGATGCAAGAAAGTCCTTAAGGAAGTACAGCACTGTCTTGTCCCTTGCATCAAACTTCATCAGCAAAGGACACTGAGCCCTGCCTGCTTCTTGCTCTTGGGATGATGGGTGATGTTCATTTACTGCCCTTTCTAGTGCTCGCATAGATGCAGTGGAGTTAATTCAATATCCTTTAAAATCACATGCATTTGTACGTGTATCCAGAAAGTGTTTTCAAAACTCAGTAACCCACAAATGAGGAATAATAAAAATATTTATCACCATCAAAAGAGTAACCCTGAGGAAAAATCAGGCAGAAAGAAGGCACTGACAGAGTAATTTATTTATTTGTAAGTTTATATATAACTACATATGAATTTGATATTTTGAATATTAACTAATCATTTATTAATGCTAAAGAGATCTAATTTGCATCTCAATTACACTAGTGTTGTTCAGAAATAACTCCACCAAGTTAATTCTTTTGAATCCAGCAATCCATTAACAATTTTAGTCTGGAATTTCCCCAAGTTTACACTATTTTATCTAGGACTGTGGAATGAAGACTCATGTCTGGAAGAGAGGCTGAAACAACCATCAGCAATTTGCTGCAGTCTGCCAGGGCATCAGAAAGAGATCATCAGCAAAAAGTGGCTTACATATTTACAGCTCAGAGCAAAAGGAGTGGGGCTGCTTACCCGTGGCAGCAAAACCCACACATGCTGTTTTTCAAATATCTGGGTTCAGCAGGCAGAAAGGAAGGGGCATTTTATATGAATTGCTAAATTGCAGTTAGGCCTAAAATCTCCATCCCTGGAAGCTGGATTTGCCTTGTGCCTTGACAAGCTGGAGAAGTAGGACTTGTAGTATCGATTACACCATGGTGTAGTAGAGCTGGGCCAAATAACCCTAAAATTAGAAGTAAGTTCATTTTCACCACCTGGTTGTAAAATTAATTAAGTGTACTGGTTGGGCAATGATTGGAGCAACATTTATTTTAACATTTTCCACAATTTCTTAAAACCAAAACATCTTCTACTTAAAATACACGGGACGTTGAATTTTTAATAAATATGGCTGTGTTGGAATGTGGTTACACTACTTCATGTGTCTACGGTAGGGGATTATTTTGAAGAAATAAGAGGACTCAGGGTATTTCAAATGATTTCTCAGCTGAGTAAAAGAAAACACAACTTTTAGGAAAATAATTCGCAGTAACTCAGGTTTTGGTTTTCCTCCTACAGGAAAGGAACAAGGTAGGAAGGGATAGAGCTGAGTAGGAATTTTCAACAATTCAGACTTTCAGCTGAAAGTAACGATTCAGTCAGCAGAAGCCTTTGCATGGAAAAGATTTGTCTTTCACAGTTTTTTTTCTACCTACAGCCTTTCAGGAATTATTTTTAAAATTTGTTTTTCTGTTGCTAATAACATTTGAATTGGTAGTGAAGGTAAGCTTAAATTTCTTTTCAAAAGATGAAAAAATGAATTCTCAGCAATTTGCAGAAAACAAGTGCTCTATAGGGCAATTTCTAAGAATTGTATATGATTGTCTTGCTAACCCTACATGAATTTCTTTTTGAATTGTTATTCATATATATATATGTATTTTTAGAATATTATTTTTTGGAATATCAGGAACGCCAGTAGGGTCCCCTCTGCCCCTTTAGCACAAAAAGTCCTACTGAGGGTGGGAAGCGCTTGACGTGAAAAATGCAGATATGCCAAACTGTCTTGTGCTGTAGCCATGAGACATTCCCACTGAAGTTTTTGCCTTTAACTCTCAGTGCTCAGATATCAAGCCCCCACAGAGAGCTTGGGAGAAGGTAGAAGAGAGGGAGTTTCACCTGCAGCATTTTAAATCATTCCGAGAGGGATAGATTTACAGTACCCCTTCAGGCCAGTGTAAAGGAGATGTACAATCCTGCAAACAGAGACTGGAGTTGTTTTACAAATTGTAAAGACATGGAGACAAAGGCACAGAGAAAAGCCAGGAGTGAAATCTAGCCAATCTTGCAAACTGCTTGATTATTCAGGCTCTGAGTAGGAGCTGAGACTTTATCCCTGTGAGCCACCTTTGAACTAATCTTATGCTAAATTTCAGATTATGTTGATGGCTGTGTTTCTAAGGAGTACAGGTCTCATCAAACTATGAAGAGCACATGAAGGCACAGCAACTTCAGAGGACAGGAATGAAGGAAAAGGCATTATCTTGCTTTGAGAATATGAAACAGATCCTGTATCTTTTATAAATATTTACAAAGTAATTAAAAACAAAGGGGGGGGGGAAGAAAATACACATCAACAAATGAAACACATCAAAACACTGTCACTGAAGCTTGTATTTTAAAAAACTTAGGAGGAAGAGAAGACCAGCTGTAGTCTATAGAAAAGTTCATTAATGTTTTCAAATCACTCATAGGAGTTAGGTGCTGAAAGGCATGCTAAATTGGGATTTATACATAATCAGATCATTGAAAAACATACAAATGGCTGCCAGAGTAAAGTACAATGTTCACTTTTGAAATTACAAAAAATCCTTTGTTTCGGTGAGTGAATTGACTAAAGTTTAGTTTCAGTGAAGCATGTTTTTGCTTTGGGTGTCATTATTTAGTTTGGCGTCCTTGCCAGAGAAACCTTTTTACTGACTGCAGTTCCTTCAACTGTTGTTTTTATTCTCCAGCAACTGAAGAAAAAAAAAAAAAAAGAGAGAGAAAAAAAAAGAGAAAGAAAAAAATCAAGGCTGTATCAGATGCTTCATATTTAAATGAGAACTGCTCAGAGTTTACCTTTAATTTTGAGATGGCAGTAGGGGAGAATTGCAGGGGGCTTGATTGCTTGCCAAGCTTTCTCAAACAGATGGATTTGAGCCTCCTTACTTAAATAATCTGGAAAATCAAGTTGGGCTGGTTGAATCAAAGAGTTGGCGAGTGGGTAAAGAAAACATCCATCCATCCGTCCACCCATCCATCCATCTATCTATCTAGGCACCTATATCACTCCCATCTCCATGGTATCTGCGCACCTTCACCAGCAATGTCAGGCAGCAGCTCCAGATTCCACACACCACCGAACATGCCCCTGGCAAAAAGACAACAGCTTTGCCAGAGATAAAGGATTAGGTACGTTATGCCTGTGCATACTAAGGGAAGGGATTTTGTGCTTTAGTAGCTGTTTCTGAGGTTTCTATGGCTAAGATGTCCAAGCACACACATATTCTAAATCTCAGGAGTCAGTCATAATGAATAGCTCCAAACATGCAGTTATTGTATGGCCACCTAAACCTTGTGATTAGAGAAGGTGTAAAGCACATATTTCCATTTACGGTTAGGTAGAGGTAGAAGATAGTGTTTCCAAATGGTTACTAGGTAAACTCGTTTGTCATCATTTTGTTTTCCTTTTTTTCTTCCCTCTCTCTCTCTCTCTCTCTCTCTCTCTCTCTTTTTCATGTGAGAACTGCCTGTCTCAGCACCTGTATAGACAGGAATTATTTAGATAGGAATTCATTCAGAGGAAGGGGGAGGAAATGGGGGCAGAGCTGAACTGTCTGTTTGGACATCTACCCTTGCTGAAGGTTGTTCCCGTGGATACAATAGAAAAATACATTTCTCTGTAAGGAAGGATGAAGTTCCAGTAGATAAGGGACATAATGTGTCCCAAACAGTGCTAACAGACTCTGATCCTCCTAAGCTGCATGCTTTATAAAGGATATTTGATAACAATACAAAAGGTAACCACAACCTGTATCCAGGAGTAATGTTACATGAAAAGGTCTTAATAAGGAACTGAACCATCTCTCCCCCTCCCCAGCCCAAACTTGGCAGATTGCACTGGCATCAAACTAGTTTACAGATACAGAAACAAGCAGAAGAATTAAATGGGTTGCATACTTCCTGGGATTATGTATTGCACATGCTTTGTAATGATTTAAGAATTGATTTGTTGCCAAGAATCGGTGTTGGAAAAAAGAGCACGTATCTAGTTTTCCATACTATGTGTTTATACAGATGTACATAGTCTGTAGGGATACTCCTTTGCATCACTGCACTGCTTTCTGAGCAACCACAGTTTATATCACAGTTCCCATCTTCCTTCAGTTTTCCAACAGGTCAGGAGATTCCCTCCCATTTCTTCCCATTGAACTACTTTGTACAACTAAGTTGTGGAAGTCCTTCCCACGAGATGCTGCAGATGTGGGATCTTAAATTTGTTCACACCAGATTGACATGATATAGAAACATTTTGAGGGCTATTATACCCAAAGTCACCACCTCTGGCTCAGGAAACACATCCTGCCTGCACAAGGTGGGCAGGACCAGTCCTTCAGCCTTGCTGGCCACTGGTGGGAGCAAGATATGGGGAGAAGGACTTTGGTCTGACCACTGAAGAAGTTCTTACCCTGTGCTGTGTTTCATGACTTGGCAGCCTCACAACAAAAGTCATAAATGCAACAGCTCTCCTAAATTTAGTTACTTAACTGAAATTCACAAGTTAAGAAAGGAGATACACCAAGGTTCCTCATAACCCCTAGGAAGGGAATGAGGGAGAGGCACCCAATGCACACACCTAATATCTGAATTGCCCTCTAGAGAGACCTCTCTCTCCATTAACTAGAGACAGCTGGGCAGCCAGGGTCTCAATTCCCTCAATGCCTAATTGCTTAAATTTAGGTAGGCTAAATCTAGACCTATGCTTGCATATGAATTTACACAGGAAAAGCTCACCACACAATTGATGAAATTGATTTCTAGCAATTGTCTAAAATAATAAATGTAATTGTGTTGTGTAGAGGAACCAGCTTCATTTCAAACTGTAGAACCCAGTCATGTAAATCTACCTGCAAAAGCCTGATTTCTGAGCACTTTGTTTCAATATTTTTAATGACTTTTTCATTTATTTGTTTCTTCAAGGAACTCTAAAGCTGAAAAACGTTTTCAAAAAAGCATTTAAGGAGAAAAAAATAGCATGTTTTCTTCTGATAGTCCTTGAAGGTCACTAGGGAAAAGTTTTAGTTTGCAGATTTCCCATTAAAAAGAAAAGTAAAAGAAAACAAAATGTCAGACAGAGCAGGCATTCTCTAAAAATTGTTATTGTGGTCAAAAAACACTTTTCAATTTAAAAATGCCAGTGACACAATGTCTCCATGTTCTAATCTTCAGTTAGAAGTTAGAAGTGTTTACTGATTGTGTACTATCACTGACATTGTTAAACCTACTTGTAAAAATAATAATAATAATAATATTTAAAGGTATGCATAGTATACCCTAAAATTAAGATTTCAAAATGATACCATGTATTTCATTCAAGTGAGTGCAATTCAAAGTCTCAACATCTTGGAAAACTCAGATCCCTTAGTTGTTATTGGCAGCAGAGTTTCATACATCACTGTTATGCTGTTATTGTTTTATATTGAAATAACATCTAGACCCTAACCCTAGACAGAGCATTAGTGTAATGCATCCAGGTAAGAGGAAAATACAGTTTATAAAAGATTTTGTAAAAATCACTATCACACCCTGTAAAGCAAACATAAACAGTTTTAATTTTGTCTGAAGGTTAATGCAGCTATGTTGCTAAGGTTGGAGCATAAAAGCTCTCTACACACTTATTCAATTTGAGTTGGATTTTGTTAGTTTTATTTATACTGGGTAGCAGTGAGATCTCTGTGTGAATCAATGAAATATTTATAGGGCACGATGCTGACCATGAATAAGGACATGTTTGCAACCAGAATGAAAGGGGATGCAAAGAGCCCAAAGTCAGTTCTGAAACTAGTATCACCTCTGAAAAACAGTACAATAAAATCAGACTAATGTGACAACAGAATTTCCCCATGCACTGCAGAATTAAAGATTCACAGTCCCTTGCCCCCCAAAATGCAAAGTGTGTGTCCTAGGTAAGCCACACAGAGCCCATACTACAAAGTGAATGGCTCCAGCCCTCTTCTAAACTGCCCCCTATGTCTCTAACATACAATTGGTCATTTTTGTGGTGGTTGTTGTTGTTGTTTGTTTGTTTTCAGTTGCACAGTGTATTTGAAGGCTATCCTGTAGTTCACCAAAGTGGTGTTTCTATACCATGAAGCTAAAGAGTGTATGTGGCATACTCCCTGTTGTGGGGTCATGGAAGGTGAGTGGTGTTTAAATGTATGGAGGGCAGTGAGGGCAGCCAAGCCTGGTGCCATTTGATGTAGTTATACTCCTTCTGGAGTGAATTACACCAGAGCAGTGCCCAGGCTTCATTTCAGAAGGGACTGAAGGTTCACTCCAAAACAGAGCCTAAGGTGAGCTGAAATCTCTGCAGTGTGGAGCATTAGGACCTATGTCCTGCTAAGCTGTTTCATAGCGTGGCTGTAGCTACTGCCAAGCCCTGCTCCTTGTCAGACACAATGCACCCATCTAGGAGAAGCCCCTGCCTAAATTCACCCTCATCCTCCGGTTCCTAAAAAAGTTAAACTTGCTTTTCCCGCCATTTTTTCCCAGTCCTCTAAAAATATACTTACACATCTGAGTTTGAGGGGCTCCTCTTCATCTCCCTTTTTATGCAGAAAATCTTAAGTGATTGGACAGATTGCTGAGTCCAGGCACGTCACATCTTGTTAACAAGATTTAGGTCACCTATCCTGAGCCTAAAGAGAGAAAATGTATAAACGGTTAGATCAAATATAAAAGTGTTTTCTTATTTTTTCTACATTTTTTTCCACTAAAATATGTTCTTAATGTCCCTGGTTACATATTCCAATTTTTTTTTGAAAGTCAGATACTGTGTAAAGATATGCATTAGTGTGCCATCTCTACTAGGTGTAAAAGAGCCAACAACAAAAACAAAAATA
Source organism: Cygnus atratus (assembly GCF_013377495.2). Lineage (NCBI taxonomy): Eukaryota > Metazoa > Chordata > Aves > Anseriformes > Anatidae > Cygnus > Cygnus atratus. The sequence goes on from NC_066362.1 coordinate 165,559,308, forward strand.
AAATTTTAAAAAAATAACCAAAGATTTGATCTGAAAAGAAGAATATTTGTATTCTGAAGTCCTGCCATGTAAGTGCCATTGTTTCAGCAAGGACAATATCCTGATAAAGATAGGGAAGATGGTTTTATCAAATGTCAGATACAATCTGGTCACCAGAAGCATCCTTATGCTCAATACAGTAGAATAAGTTATGGACAGGAAATTATTCATCTCATCGCAGTGTATATGTGAAAGAGGTGAGATGAACAGGCTCCTTACAAGTGTTTGTTTCTCTACCCTAACAATAAAGAGAGTTTAGAGCAATGCAGATGTCTTTATTGTAGACGTTTGAAGTTAGATGTAAACAAAATATTTACTTCTGGATTAGGATGTCTTGGTGCCACTAGCATAGATGTTCAAAACTCTTCTTTCATACCTGCTAATAATTATGAACTTGGCCCTAATATCAAAGACACTTAGAGATTAAACATATTTTAGTCTTTTTTTATTTACCTTCTATGTTGTGGGGGGAAGTTCAGCCTTCAAGGCACGTTTTGGTCACATATTTAAGCTCTCCCATATAATGAAGGCTACAAGTGAAGTCCAAAAGTCTCACGTAACCAAATGACTCTGGAAAATGGGGTTTTAATATTCCTCTTACCTTTCTTAAGAGTTAGTAGTAATGATTGGCTTCATAATGTAAGAATTTGAGAAGTGTTTTCTAGAAAAATATAATGTTTGTCAGGTTTTTCTTGCTTTTTCTTATAGAACTAAAAGGAAGAAAAGCTGGTTTATTATCTAAACCATTTATTATTGATCATCTATATATCAAAAATATAGAAAAATAACATTTTCACATGGCAAGTGGGCTTCTGGGAGACTTTGTTTTCCTTTTTTGTTTTAGATATACCAGTTCTGGCAGAACTGGTAACAAGAGGGCTACCTCAGTGCTGTCCTACGATGCCAGATGCAGCTGCCTGGCCAGAAGTGTGTGCAGGCTCTGCTGAAGTCTGCTCATAGCGTTTCAGCACTGTCCTAAACAGAATTGGTGTTTTCCTCAGTACTAAGCAGCTTCTCTTAAAAGATTACAAATCATGTCCTATTTTTCATAGCGTGTGCTGTCAGATGAACAGCTCCTGAAAAAAAAGAAATGGTTGCACAGCTACAAATACTTGCACAACATAATGCCTTTGAATGACACATAGTCATTGTGGATGAAGAAAATGTTGCTAGGTGGCTGATAAATAAAAACAAAGTGGGTTGCATGCGTAGCTGAGTCTGAACATGAATTTTCAGAACTAGCAAATGAATATGACATGAACAAAGGAGTCAGCAAGGAAACAAGAAAGAGTTTCATAGCAATGCTAGTTACTTACATTGCTTTCCAGAGGTAATTAGGCACAGTCAGGTGCAGCAGCAGCCACTATTATGTGGCTGCAAAAATTAAAGCAAGAAAGACAAAAGCAAGTTTATTTTAAGGTGGAATTTAGGTGGATTTCTAACACAGACCTACAAATTCAGCCATGGCAAATGGTGGCCTCTGAATGAGCAGATTTAATTTAGGTAAGTGATGAAACAAGGTACAAACAAAAAAATAAATAAATAAAAATATATATAAAAAAACAGTAACAAATAACCTTTGAAATTATTTATTCAGAATTATTTACGTGCAGACTAGTTTCACAGCTATGTGACACAACTGTTATACAAATATTATTTTAAAGACATAACCCGTGAAATTCAGTGAATTTTGCCAATCTTACAGATGTAAGACTTGAACTGACAAGTTTAGCAAACTAAGGTAAATTGTTCGTTTTCTTTTCTTTTTTTTCTCATAAAAAATAATTAAAAGTTGGTAAACATCACCTCAAAGTTATTCCTTTGTTACTCTAACTACAACTCCATATTTTTTTCCTGTAACTTGTTAGAAATGGTATCAGGCCATGCCTCCAATATCATGACTATAATTCATTCATTTGTATTGAGAAGTTTCCAATTTTCTTTTGTTTTTAACCACATTTTAGCACAATTTATGTAATTCTTCTTGATGTTTATGTCAAATTTATGTCATTCTTTGTCTTCTCGGACCCACCTAGGCTTAGAGACTGCAAGACAGATTTTACTTCATGAAATAGCAAACGTAACTTCTTGACTTTTCAATTTCACTAATCTAACAGCACAGCAGTCTTCATTTAAAGAAAGTGAAAAACATTTCCTTCTTTCTCTTGGAACTGGAATTTCCTCTTAAAGTGATGGCAGACCGAAAGTGAGGTTCAGAATAGGTGATATTCAGACATACTGAGGAGCAGATTTAAAAGGCAGCTTATGCAAAACACATGTTCAATAACTATTATATTTAAAATGTTGAACCTTGCAGGTCTAGAAACAAGACATTCATATTATTGCTTCTAGCTGAAAATGCCCTACAATAAATATTAACCCTAAGAATTGTGACATTTTTATATTTTGGAATTGAGATTTTTGAAGATTTTTACGATTCCTCTTGACCCCTGAAAGGTAGGATTCATGGTAAGTAGGGCATGTGGCTTTTCAAGGCTACATAACACAGTGTCAGTAAAAACAAGCAAAACTCCCTCACTGCTCTGATGGTTACAAACCTCCTGCTAATTTCCACCTTCAATTTATTCATGGTGAGTTTATACCATTTGTTCTTGTGCCAACCTTATCCTTTATTTTTAATAGCTTTCAACCTCCTTGTATTTACCTCTCTAATGTATTAATAGAGAAAGATCACATCTTCTCTCAGATCTTTCTTAACTTTTTTTCAGTGTCCTCTGGTATAAAATATTTAAAAGATTCTACTTTAACATATACAGAACATGCAGAACACATGATGTTATGCTATAAATTTTTCTAGCACTTGGATGGAATGGTCACCACTCTTTACCCACAGCTTTCCACTGCTGAATACAGGAGTCATCCCAAACTTGGTTGCACATTTCCTTCTTCATGTATGTCTCCTTTACGTCCATATACATTTATAGTATCTTATTCTTGAAGATATTATGTTTTAGTTAGGTTGTAGATGAACATGAACATAAGGTTTATTGGTTTTAATTAATCATCTCCACCACTGTTGACCTGACAGTAATGGACATTTTCAAGGGCTCAGCACAAAGTAAGCTGATGTAACAGTCATCTCATGAAAACAGGTAGCATATTGATGAGACACATATAAGTATTTATAAGTTATGAGCCAGAATCTCAAATTAGGGAGACAGCCATAAAAGCTATGAAATTAAAAATATTTTTTGAGGTTTTCATGTAGATTTTGTTTTTTCAAATTTTCATGGCCCAGACCTTTCTCTGCAACTGTAGGGATTAGGTATCAACAGCATAAAAAATGAGATGGGGTTTTCTTGTAATTAGCTGACTTCAGTGGAGGTTTAGATAAAAATACAAAATATTATGAGACTTGTGATAAAATCTTAAGAGTCAGCAGTGCTGAGTTACAGAAACAGAAATCTGTAGGTGGTAGGAGCCAAGGGAACAAAACAGGTATCACACTACTGTTGATGGATTATCTGGAGGGCCAGAGAAGAACATGTCTTTGGAAAAAATAGGGGATTTAGAAGTAAAAACTGAAAGTTCTAAGAGTGTTCTCATTACAGTTTTGAGAATTGATGTGAAGATGATCTCTTCTCACAAAAAATTGCTTCATGCAGCACCTATTGTTGCTCTGGGTCATGAGAGAGGCTTTCAGCTCCTTAATATCCCATCTTCTGCATACCTGGAAGTCTTGTGGCTGCTTAAAAGTGTGCTGGATAGTAGCCTCTCTCAGAAGGGAATTACACAGCAGAGATTGCTGGAAAACTGCTTGCTCTGGTCACAACCCCTCCAGCTGGGAGAGTGGTCAGCTGCATTCTTTGGGCAATTTTCCAGTCTTTTTGTGTAGCCAAGAGTGGATCTAGCCCAAAATGTATGATGTACGATAGGTTGGAGCAAGTGGCTGAAAAGTCCATAAAACAAGGGGAGTCATTCTGAACTGGATTTTGAAATCAAAAAGAAACTATTATGGTTGCTTCAATGTGTGGGTGATGTGTCTGCACTTCTTTGTACTTGTGAAAAGATGCCAGCAGCTCTGCACTAGTTCTAGTCTGGAGGTCTGAGACTTCTGAAGGCCAAAGAGAAGCAATTGCATTGAAGCTAATAAAAAGTATATGGTATGCTGAATTTTAGTTCAAAAGCAACATGACTAGCACACCTTCCAAGGGAACAAATAACCACAAAAAAGAAAATCAAACCATGGAAATTGTTTTAAAGAAGAAAACTCACATTTAATTGAGAATTGCTTCATGTCAGGCAAGGGAGCCAAACCCACTGAGTGTTTCAGCTATGCTTGATTTATTGAGCGCAGTGGGCTTGACTCTATCACCTGACATAGTAATTTTAAACTATCTTTGAATTATCTTTTTTAATTAAATTTCTAAGGGATGATTGGATTTTCTGTATGAGCGATTATTTGTTTGCTTAGAAAACACACTAGACATCTTGCTATATGACCTTTCTTTTACTTCAGATGAGGCTTAGAACCACTCAACAGATGGCCACTTTTTTAACAGTCAGTGGACTGTAGCTCCAAAGCTGGTATAGGTTTCCCTAGCAGAAGTCCTCCCTCTGCACCAGAACTCTTTGGTAACATAGACCTCGGATAGAAGCCTGCATGTTTCTCACTAGCTTTTGCTGTTGAAGTATTTTTCATGTCTATCTGTTCCCTTTCCATCATACAGGACACCCCTGTAAATTTTTCTATAGCTACAACTTGGTCACAGTTGAGAATAACAGGGAAGGTTGTGAAGAAACCTTAATGTGTACCTGTACATGTGAGAAGTGCAGAAAAGGAAAAGGAAAAGGCAGATGGTGATGTATAAGGCTGTAGATGAAGCTTAGCATTTAGCAATGTTTTGTATCAATACATAAATAGTAATTGTTATACCTTGAAAAAAAAAATCTACTTTCTGTAATTTAAAGGTGAATACAACCAAAAGAGGGAATTTCATTGTAATTTCAGTGGTAGTAGATTTAAGCAAAGCTAAATGCTCAAGACAATTCTCATCCTATATCTCATATCACAGAATCAGAGGCACAGTACCGTGAGTGTTTTTGGTTGGTAAAAAATAACGAGAGGATTAAGCTACTTGGCTACATTAATGCTAGAAAAGCAGCGCTAGAAAAGCACATCCTAATAGAGAATGAAGAGGCAGCAATCTTTCTAATGTGAATGCTGGAATTAGCCCAGAAACATATTTTAAAAGAATGACCTTTTCAACCACACCATAGCCACACTCAACCTTGGGATTTAGGCATAGCTCAGATTAAGACAGATCTATGGAGTCCTTAGATTTTATCCCAAGAATTTCATGAATTATCAGTCCAGCAACCACTACATTGTTGCTGTTTTTTTTTTTTCTCCCTCTGAGGGAAAGATAAACATCACTAATATTAAGAAATTTTATAAAAAGTAAAGAGAGTAAAAGACATGACTTTTCTGACAATTTGCAATACTCAGCTTCTTTCATTAGAATCTTCTAAGCAAATTTCACAGAATTGGCTAGAGATCTAGCAAGCCATCTGGAGAAGGAGTCTTCTCACCTAATTTTGCACTTGTACCATGTAGACATCTCCATCTGATCTAGTCATGCTAGTTATTGTTGATGAAAGAAATAAGCACACAGAGCACATTTCATCTGAACTGACTTAGATGTTTCTGTTATGATAGAGATGCATCACACACTGAAAGCACCTTTTTCTCTACAGTGACTATTAAGGACGTCTATGTTGATTAACTCAGATGTAAACAGCTATAGAATATAGAATGTATGTAGACATCTCCACCCTTTCTTACCCTTATGGCATAACATTACATATGATCCTAAACCTTTCTGTTTTGCCTACTTAATTTTAGTCATTTTGTTTATTTATGATACACAGAATATTTTTGCACCATCACCTTTGCATATATCCTTTTTTTTTTTTCTTTTTTTTTTTTTTAAGCATACCAATTTTCTAACCACACAAAATTTGAGCTATTCATTTTGGCACATATAAAGTGCACACATGCCCAAGTAGAAAGCACATTATAATAGCTGATCTCATAATACCCGCAAAAAATAGTGGTTGTTCTGTGCTAAATGACCTTAGTCAGGACCTGCAGATGATCTTCAGATAATCTGTCCTCTGTAATTCCTTGACTGTTTCTCAGACTGTTCTTCTGCTTCCCAATTATAACTGGCTGCAATGAAGTGAGCCAAATGACTCAATTTTTTAGTATCTCTGATTAAAATACTATGCTTTTAAAACTAGTTAAACAGTTTTAATTTAATTTTAAAATTGCTTTTAATTTCTGATGAAAAAAAATATTTATTTCTGCTTTATTTAAAATTTTCCATAGTTTACTGTTTCTGTCCCTTCTTGTTTTATTGTTGTTTATTTATTTATTTATTTATTTATGTTCTTTAACTGGAGAAGTCAGCAGATTGTTTTTTTTTAATGTCGGTAAAATATATTTCTCAGCTGTTTAATCTTTTTAAATTTTATATTAGAAAAAGTATTGGTATAAGAACAGTCTTCATTCTGTTTAGATCCTTACCCCTTGCATCATCCTTTTTTTTTTCCAGTGGAAGAAAACAAAAGGCATGAGGAAAAAATGGTGGATGAAATCTGATGCATTATTGAAAGACAAGGGTATATTTTCTTTTTGCCATCAAAAATTACACATTTGATCAAATGAGTTTTTCTTTCACAGTTTTGTATGTGTGTGTATCAATTTGTATTTTTAATATAAGCACAGCCTTTCCTCAAGAAAAATGGCAATAAATTATAATTAGTAACTCACAGTCTTTTAAGATAGTCTTGTATTTCTTTATAGCACTTGGAAGGAATAACCTAAATCACCTCTGCTTTAAAAATGGCAGACATCTCACACAGCTCTTGTGTTTACTTTCCATTTTCAAGCAAGCTAAATCTGCATCTGCACTATAAAAATTTTTGCTCACTCATCCTTCCACAGGAGATGTGATTTTTCTACTGCTACACCAAACCAGACGGGCAGTGCTATTTCAGATTGGAGGAAGGCAAAAAGTCTCTGCAAGTATTTATACTCTACCAGATTTCCTAAACATTTCGTTCATGAAGTTTTAAGAAGACTTATAAGGACATCACCCTTCTCACCTATTCCTTGTAACAAACATTAGTTTACTTCTATAGCATTGCATCAGAAATCACTGAGGGTGCAGAGCCATAGAAGACCATGTAGGACTCTGGAAAGTTTCTGAAAGCTTCATCCAGCTTCTGGCTTCCCTGGTCATCCCAGACAGATTTACATGCCGGCCTAATGAGCACAAATGATGAGCTGCTCTTTGTCATGAGCCACCTTATGGGTCTGTCTGCAGAGGGAGTTTAGAAGCAGATAACCTTTGCATAGTAGGTTCTGCTCTGAATGGGCAGATGAGAAGAAAATAGCTCTCAGTAGATGTAAAGCTAGAGATATGAGAGACAGTTGAATAGAAAAGAAAGTGGAGCTCTGGAAAATCTCTGCAAGCATAGTGGGGAATTTAGGACATTTTTGCAGTGAGGAAAGACATATAGTGTTGGTGAACAATTTATTTACGTAACTGGTCTTTTGAGATTGACATTCATATGAATATAACATGATCATGAAATGGTCCTTCTCAGTATGTTTACTCTCCTCTGGCATGATGTGGAGCATCCGGGCACAAACCAAAAAATGCGACTAGCTGAGCAGTGTCAGCTCAAGTGATGAAACCCAAGTATTTAGCAAGCTGCAGACTTTTACCTGGGTATGCAAGCTATGATACCTACACACCATTTTAGAGTTTAGACTAAGAAGTAGCCTAGATAAAGAGAAGACAACAGGAGAGAGAATAAAAAGGAAAGTATTTACCAGCATTCACTAAATAAAAGTGAAGCATCTGCTTTGATCCATGTTTTTAACTATTTCTCACAGATGTGGAAACAAACAATTGTTTTCTCTTAATTCTTATTACGAAGTGTCAAAGTAGTATTAATCTGATGTTATTTGGCCTAACAAGAATATTGCTGGGAAACAAAAATCTCAAGCCGATCTGTAAATATGTCCTAGATTTTTAAAGTTGTTAAAAGTCATGAATTAATGCAGTTTTCAAGGTAGGTGTTTAAGTACTTAGCCATTTAAGTGTTTACCCATCTTTAATCCCATTAAAAGATATCTGCTCCTATCATTTCTTAAATGTTGTTAAAAAAAAAAAAAAGACCCTCTGTTTTTAAGGAAAGAAGTTTGTGCAATTATCTTGAAATCACTTTTATTCCACTTATTTTATAAAAATGTCAGTTATTCTGTGAGGCAGCATATTAGTGTAACACAGAACCAAACTCCGTAAATAGTTTCTAGCAAATAATTTGATGTGTATACCATTTAAGTAGTTCATGGACAACATATGTGCTCAACTGACTTACACAGAAGCTTTCTCAGAATTACTTTAGATATATTTCATTTAGAGAGAAGAAAAAAAAATAAAAAATTATTCTCTATTTTCTAGGAGTAGTTCTCCCAGATCTAAAACACAGTAATTAGAGTTCCCAAAATTTGGGAGTTTTTTTTCAGTATTGTTTTGTTTTGTTTTGTTTTTACATAAGCCATGCTTTCCCCTCCCCAAGGTTACCTTCTGTATTTTGAAAAAATTAAACATGTAAATGCCTACTTTAGAAACTGGAACAGCGAATTAAAATGATATTCAAAAGGATCTGAATTCATCTAAAACTAACGTACATTGTCAACCACCTCCACTTGCTCCAGGCACTGATACCATGATTAGCTATGCAAGAAGCTACCTGCTGGTTTAGAATTATATGAAGTCACCTCAGGGTATCTACAGGCTTCTCACGCACAAGATACTGACAGTTTTTTTACTTGGCTTGAAACACAGTTGTTGCTACATCCAAGTACTATATCATAGATTGCTATTTCACAAGCTGTCATTAAGGTAGCTTGCCTTATTCTCACCAAACAATTAGTCTGCAAACAGAAATGGTTTGTTCCAAATACCCTCAAAGACTACAAGACCTCTAGCATTTTTTTCAGGTAACAACTTCTCATCTGAAATATTAATGTCTACTGCTTTTTTAATAATGGAAAATTAGAAAAAAATTATTATAGTCTACTTTTACAAAGCAACTTGACTGGGGAGTGCTGTCAGGAAAGGGGAGACTTACCATGATACAAAGATGTCTGGTAACAAAAATTCCTGGGAATCTGAGCAGTAATCGGTATGTACAAGAGTTTGAAGCTCAAAGTCTTTTCACCTGACAAGCCAAACTTCCCTTTGAGAACTGATATATTATTTAAATTGCTTATTGTCAGTTATTGTGTACATGAACAGGCAATCCTGGCAATGCCGTGGATTAGATATAAGAACACATATCATTACAGTGTCTCAGGATGAACAGCATAAAAGTTGTTTATTCTGTTTAAAGTCAGTGAGAATACTTCAGTAACTAGGTGCTTTACCTATATTTAACGGTCTTTTTGTACATTTTTTTTTCCTGCTTATTCTCAGGTATCACTAACTCACAGGCCAAAAGGAAAGGAACAGTAGTTCTGATGAGATCAGATGTTTTGTAAGCATCCTTATGCAAATGTATCAATAAAACTCAACATGGACAATCAGGTCTTTGCCCTTCCGTGTTCAGGTTTATCCAGGGCTAAAGTCAACAAACTCTACTGCATTTTGTAGCTTTTCTCTGACATGAACAAACATTTCCTTAAAAAGGTGCTCCAGTAATTACGCACTTCATTATTCAAGATTTAGTTTGGATCAACTGACTCATTTTCACTTGTAGTCTAACCAGATCTTCATTGCCATTGAAAAAAAAAAAATCAAGCCTAACAATCAGTCTTCTCTCTGATCTTCCCAGCTTCTGTGCTTACTTACTCATTCTCCCTGAAATGCGTCCATACAACTTTCCTCATCCTGGTCCTTTTACGCTTGCAGATGGCACTCATGATATTTACATGTGTTTGCATGTCAGGAATCCCTGCTTGGCACAACATGGCATGAAGGTTCCTGTTAATAATTCTACCAGTGAAGATGGGAACAGATGCTGTCAGCACCAGTAGGGAATAATCTACACCTTTGAAAATTAAACTGTTTATGTTTAGGTATATAAATACAGAGTGAAGAATCTGAATTTAATTATTTGGTTGAAAATATTGACTTCAATGAGCAGGCCCCTCTGGCAAAAGCTGTAGAGAAATGGTATTATTAAACAAAGTGGATGATTTGAACTCTTTACTGAATTCTCCTCCTGGTATACTCTGCAGCCCTTAAGCAGACATTTCCTTGAAAATTACCGTGATCTTAGCTAGCACACAGGATTCACATCTTAACATAACTGGCATTAAACCAAAATATTGCCCTTGACCAATAAAAAAAGCTATTTTTATAACTGAGGAGCTGTGAGGCATATCGTCAACAGGACCATAGCTGTACTTTGGGAAATTGTGACACAGAGGTGTGCAAAGGGCCCAGAATAGCTGAAACATTACACACAGCAACACAACCACACAGACACACTTATATATGTGTGTACGTAAGCAGACAGTATTTCTGTCTCAAAGAGCTTATACGGTAATCACAGACAAGACGTAACATCAGAAAACCACAAAAATAGGAAGTAGAGAGAAGGAGGAAGAATGGAAAATAGCCACCCTAATGCTAATCTATTTACTGCTTCATCTGAGATTTCACACTATATGTTATTCAAAAACATACTCATTAGTGACTTCAGAGAACACGGAAGTCAGCATAAAGGCTCTTATTTGTCTGCTGTAGATGTTGAAGCAGGCCTTTGAAAATATATGGCTACCTGCTTTATGTCAGGTGGTGTTAACCAGTGTAAAATGTCACTCACCGAAACAAACAATGTGCATGAATAGCATTTCTGTTTCTTCCACATTTTGCTGTCAACCTGTCATACACGAGTTGCTTCACAACAATAAACAGACCGTGGCAGGTTTGATTAATATAATTTTTTATTGCAGCAGTTTCAACCATTAATTATCTTGGCTGACTAAAGATGAGATGTAATGTGGTTCTTATCTAATAGCCAAGGGTATCAAGTTCATTAAAGTTCATGGAGTTAATGCTAAAAAATTGGATGCTGCAACTTTTCTAGAAGTCTCATAAGAGCAAATTCTCCACCACGCACATTCACATGGCCTTTTTTGTCCTGCCATGATATAAAAGTTAAGCTGCATTAAACAAGAAGAGCAACTGAAAATTAGTTGGAAGAGTATTTCAAGTTTCTCCCATCTTATAATTATTTGTTGTTCCCAAAAAAAAATATTTAGTAGCTTCCTTAGTGGGTGTTTTCTGTTATGATTTAAAATTATATCTCATAAATCCCTTGAAGAATTATCCTAAAAATACAGGATGAAACACAGGCCTATTGAAGTCAATGCCAAAACTCCCGTTGACTGCAGCAGAGCCAGGATTACACCCACAGTAAGATTCAAAACAAGAAATTACAAAATGTCCTTTTTTCGTAGATGTTTGATGCCATTGTTCAATACCCAGTTCTTCAGTGTTTTTAGTCTTCACTTTTACCTTGTCTTTGAAAGAGGTTTCAAATCCTAACTCAGTTTATAAGTGACCTTTGATTGTGTTTTTTTGGTGCATTCCTGCTTGTATTTATAAATCTTTAACAATGCTCACACAGTATCTAGAAAGCACTCATTTATTGCCCTTGTGTATCCAAACATTGTGCTGCTACAATTTGCATGTATATTAAAAAGCTTGATTAAGGAAACTGAAAAAATCTACTTGTAAATGACTTCAGTGATAACTGTTTGCCTTAGAGAAAAAGCACGATTCCTGTAACATGATAAGAGAATGCTTTCTTAAATGGCCCACATCTTGAATTTTAAGTGTTTGGCATGCACATGACATTTTAAGAATTTAATATTAATATCCAGGAAATAAAATGTTGTTATAATTAATACAAAGAAATCTTGCTTGTGAAGTTCATAGGGCTGCTACATATGCAGCATAACCAAATCAAGGCTAAAATGCAAGGAAAAGAAACCTTCAGCTACATGAAAGCATGTAGATTCTACTTCTTTCAAAACTTAAGAGCACCAGACTCCTGCCACCCATTTAAACACATTTCCAAAACAGTCACGTAACCAGATTTTGCTCTCAAAATGTAAATGCTGTGGGATAAATACAGAAGACACTCACACTGAGAGACAGTAGCCTGGCAATCACAAAACCCAACCAGGAAGGGGGAACAAATCCCACATGAGCACTGTGGCAAGGTGGGCACCTCCATCTCCTGCACCCCAACCCCACGTCCAGCAGTCTGGGCAGCCTGTGTCATTCTGTGCCTTCTTCCAGAGAGGTTTGGATTCGAGGGTCTGGTCTCCATTAATGAAAAACAAATAACTGAGGTTGCCACACAGTTCAGTCCCATCTGCAAAAGTTTTAATGAGATTAAGAACTGCAATGAAAATGTATAATTGATTCGCCGTTTTCATTCTAGTTCTTTGTATACGCTTGCCAGATGAAAATAGATAATATGATATGGTCTCTCAAGCAAGAACCTAACTGCCTCTAGCTTCAGGGTATTAGATGACTTGTTCTCACAAAAGTAGATATTAATAGTACTCATTAGCAACAGTCTGACTTTCTCTCTACCAGCCTATAATAACTCAGAAAGGCCAGAGCCTATTTTACCAGTGCCTGGGCAGTGCTTATTCAGTACATTCAGAAGATGTGTTGGTGAGTCCGAGTTACTCAGGCAAAAGAAGGCACCTTTTACCCTGAACATCTCTGACACAGTCCTGGCTATCTGGGAAAGCTCAACAGACAAGTGAAACAGCTTGTCAGCATCTTCAGCAGGACACTCTTCAGAGTGAAAATTACTTGATGACACCTAGGAGTGGGTAGCCTGCCACCAGTCTAAATTTTGCAAGAAACGAAGGCAGGATAATTGACCTCAGATCTAGGTAGCATCATGTTTTGGATTAACATGAGATATACAGGTTCTGAATTCTGTATTCGTCCAACTTTTCCTCACATAAATACAGTGAAGAATCACAGCATGGCTGAGGCTGGCAGGGACCTCTGGAGCCCATCTGGTCCAGCCCTCTGCTCAAGCAGGGACACACAGAGCTGGTTGCCCAGGACCCTATCCAAGTGGCTTTTGAAGGTCTCCAAGGAGGAGACTCTACAACCTCCCTGGGCAGCCTGTGCCAGTGCTCAGTCACCCGCACAGCAAAGAAGTCCTCCTGGTGTTCAGAGGGACGCTCCTGTGCTCCAGTGTGTGCCATTGCCTCTGGTCCTGGCCCTGGGCACCATCAAAAAGAGCCTGGCTCCAGTCTCATTGCACCATCCCTTTAGGTGTTCATATGCATTGATGAGTTCCCACACCAAGTCTCCTATTCAGAACGTGGTGACTTTTAGAGAGCTGTAAAAGCTTTCTAGAGCTGCTGCCTTTCTCCGGCCAATTATGAGAAACACCATTGCTCTGTGTCCTCAAGGTAAGAAAAAGCAACAGCACATTCCTCACAGAAGCTTCATATGACTAGAAATAACTTTCTCCTATGACCTCCCAGAATTAAGCCTGGTGATTTTTAGAAGGTGGAGCAGACTCCTTATTAATTCTGGCATTTCCTCCATGTAGACTTGTAATCACTGCTTCCTTGTTTCAGACTGACAGTGTTTTTTCTGACCTATAAACTCCTAAAAGGCTTGACAAGTGTTTACATCGAGGATTATCTCTTTCTCTGCTCTGTGGTGCTGCAGCTGAAATAATACTCCCAGAAGACAAGATACTGTTGGCATGGCATAGAGATGAAGCAAGTTTGGTTGGATACCTGCAGGATAAAGGTTATTACTTTGCTGTTAATGTGAACTGGACTGCATTTTTAAGGATCTGTACAGGGTACCTAAACCCATATGGGGTACCTGTTACAATGAAATGATAGATCTATCATGTTATAGTGTAGTGATAGATTTATCAAGCCCACCATTGGACTCACAAACTCCAGTACAATGCTGAATGAGGAGCACTGAAAATGAACAGCAAAATTATATGGATCCCATATGTTGTTAAAACCTCTGGAGAATAGTGTAGTGCCTTCCAGTAGGATTCACAGAGCACTAAGTTTCTGCTGCTGCTCTTTCCCAGGAGCAAATTATGATCCCCTTTTATGCAGACAGGGACTTCCAACTCCTTGCCTGCAGGCTGAGAGTCATTAACACAGCTTCTCGCTGGCCCACAAATATTTCTGAGGGCCTTTTGTACCTGTAGCAGTTGAACAACACTGGTGCAGGATCAATTGTGCCCAGAAGAAAGTGTCACTAAGACTGTCTCAGCCCTTCCTTTTCTCTTTGTCTACTCCCCTTTTCTTTGGATATCTGGCACATGAAATCACAGTGTCCAGGATAATGGCAGCCATAGTGACAGGGTCATACATGTACACATATCCAGGGTTATAGGTTTAACCCCTCTGTACGAGACGATTTAATTCTCACTCTTCTCTGTTGGGGATGGTCTAGACCCTTTCCCGAGAAGTATTTGAGACAGGTTTTGTGGCAATTGCAGTGGCATTTACGGTAGTGCGTGGGGAATCTCACCGGTATTTCAAGCATCCCTACATTCACTAATCAATGCACATGTAAAATCCCATGGGCCCTGTCATGGGGAGATAGTACCTTCCCTCATTTAGATATCTGATAACCATAGCTCTGCTTATGTAGCCATTTGAAATTGTTGAAAGGATTAATTGATAAGAACACGCTTTCATGTCTGAGCTGCGAACGCTCCTTCTGAGCACACATAATGCGACTGTCAAGAGAAGCAGGGAATAGTAAAGGACTGTTCCAGGTAAAGCTATGAGGACTGGATGGTATCTAGCCATGAGACCTTTGCATGGGGTTATAAAAGCAGTACACAGATAGGCTAACTTTAGCTTAATGAGGTTCCTCGGTCCTCCAGGAGCACTTAAAGCTAGGCTTCTGCTCTGCTTTATCTACAAAGGCACATGACTGAGACTGTCCTTCTGATCCTGAAGTCCACCTTGGGAAACACAAACCAGCAAACAATGGGCCAGAGTAACTTTGCAGAGCAAATGCTTATAGCAGCCATAGTCCTACCACCAGGGACAGAGAAGACTGTCACCCTTCCTTCTTCTAACACCACCTAGCTGATCTGCTCACCTGCCAGGGACTCTGCACAGTACACATAAAGTGAGGAAGGGAGCACTGACAGATGCACAGAGGATATCTCTTGGGGGCTAAAGCTCAGGTAAACATGCCAGAGCTGCTCATTAGCTCAGGCAAAGCTATCAGTGTAGCTGTGGCAACAGAGAACTTGGGGCAAGGTGCAAAGGCTGATCAAAAAGCTGACAAAATACTTGGGTAGTTAGCTCATGCCGTATTATATGCTATAATGGCATGGTTGCTATCAGTACCTGGGGAAGGAGCCACAGATCAAAGATGCACAAGCTCAAGTCATTGTATGAAGCTACGCAAGGCAACAAGTTATAGTGAGGAATGTGTGGTGAGGACAGAGCAGAAGCTCTGTTACAAGAAGATGCTACTTTACGTTATACACTGTACACTGAAAGGTCCTCTGTACTCAGCAAAAGAGTATCTAAGAGATAACAATATTGTACAAGTGCTTGCATGTCAAACCTATTTGTGTCCTTCTAGTAGAGACTTTGCTCCAGCAGACTTTTCCTCTTGGCTTTGTGGAAGGTCAGAAAAGGTAAGAGCACTTCTCAGTCCTCATTTTGTCAGCCAGTATTTTCTGCAGGGGGTCAGAAACCCCCTTACATCATCTTAAACTCTTGTTGCCTTCAGAGGAATGCTTCTGTTTCGAAGGAAAGCTCAGCTGTGTAGACCATGGCCAGACTGTGTTTCACAACACAGAGTTCAAGTTGGAGGGGAAACAAAGCAAAGAACATGTGCTCCCATCCTACCCATGGCCTCTGACTAATACGGTAGATCAGAAACAGAGTAAAAATACCAACATTTTCAAACAGTAGCAAGTGCAGTTGGACCTTAAACTTATATTCAAGCATCCACAGTGCGTAATTAGCTTTAATATCAGAGCTGGTGAGAAGTCACAGCCCCTGTTAAGAGACCAACAATAAGGCATTAAGGGAGATGGGGCTATTTGTAAATCAGGACAGTGGCCTCAGGCCTACATTTGGAATAAAAAGCTCCAAAAGTTGTTTTTTTTTTTTTGTTTGTTTGTTTTTTTTGTTTGTTTTTTGTTTTTTTAGCACCAAAGCCCAGATACTCAGAGACATGTAGATGCTAAATTCCCATTGACCTCTCTTTAAGGTTTCAGGCTTCAAATTTCAGCATTTTGAAACCAAGTACATAAACACGTTCCTCAGGTCCCTCTAAAACCAACATTAACCTTCAATTTACTTCCAGCTTATAACTTATATCACATAGTGATGACAGAATTCAAGGAAGAGGATTTGACAGGTAATAATAACATTGTGACTGTTTTCTGTTTCTGGGTGAAAAACCCAAGAACAACACGCATCAGATTCTTTTGTTTTATTGTAGTCTTTGGTCATACTTCTATGATTGGTGAACCAAATTGCACCTATAAATCTTAAAGCCATATATGGACTACACTAAAGCAAATTTAAGTTAGCATTGCATTTATAGAAATACATTGATAGAAAAAGAGAAATTGGAGCTACAGAATGAAGAAAGCATTCAACTTTATCTGTTTTTCTAAACAGTTTCTAATTTGAATTAAAAACTTTTTTTCCTCAATATGTTGGATTTAGGAAGTTCTAAAATCATACTTCCATAGCATGGAAATGTTGAAAAGTTAAAAAATATATATTTTTTAAAAAATATTTTAAACATCTATTTTGATAACTTGTAAAAAATGACAATAAATGTAAGCTATAAAAAAAAATACAAGTGCTATAATGCTGTGAAAAACTATTTTTTTACATGTAATATTATAGATAATTTGCAGTTTATTTTTAAAGGAATTTCAGAATCACTGGGAATATATTTCTTTTTAAAAGGTAGCAAAGCTATAATGGTGAAAAGTACCTCAGAACTTAGAATGTCTTGTTATGCTGATCTTGTCAGTTCATATGTACTGATCATGTGGATCAGTATAATATTACATGTAATAGAGAATGAGAAATTTGCTGAAATCTGTGCTTGAGGAGAAGGGGAACAACAATTTCATGAAATGCTTGCTAAATATTGAATCTGAATGGCTGAAATACTATTTAAAAGGAAAAGAGGTTATAAAATAAATAATAAGAATAAAAAATCTTGATTTCTGACTGAACCAAAACTTTAAATGGAAGATCACTGAAAACTTTTGCTTGCCTACTGACTAATAAGTAGTCCATTAATATTTTTGGCATTAAGTCGTTTAAATTAAAACCATAGTGCTGTATTTCATCAAGATTTTTTTTTTTGGATACCCAATGCCAGACACAGTAAAGTTTGAATGACAGAGCCACATCGTAGTTTTAATTCCAAGTGTAAGTTGCAGAGAGGAGCGAGTGTGTGAGCAAGAGCATTCCAACTGTGTCTAGAGTATCTGGATTGCCAGACTTCAAATCCCCAGTAAACAGCCTGTTGCGAGCCTAAAAATAGCTGGACATGTGCATGACCTGATGCAGCAGCTTTTAGAAGGAAGATTCCCAAGCAGGGGGACAGGCAGAAGGCATTAGGAGTTCAATGAGTTGTTATAGATGATTTTCACTTCAGATTTTTTTTTCTTTGCTGTCTACCTCTTTATCACTCTATAAATACTATGAGTCAGGACATCGATGAGACACATAGAAGACTGGAACACAATTTTTCCAGGATTTTGCCAGCCACACAGTCAAATTCAGTTTTCATCACTTTTCCCACCTAAATACTAGCAAAACTGTCATTATAGAGAAGGTCTACACATTTGGGCCTAACTCTTTGACAGCTAAACACTAGTCACTTCAGGAAGATAAGGATTTGGTCTTTTTCCCTTCACTCTTCTGATTTGTTCTCCTGGCATCTTCCTCAGTTTCAGGGTCTCCCAGAAGAAGGTCCCTAATTTTTCAGGAATCCTCCTAACATATATGGAAATAATTTATAGTATTGACATATGTTGGCTTGCATGAAATTCTTCCAGAAAAACACAAAGTGCCACAGGCTATCTTAAATATTCCCTTGTAACAGCTGGCCTAACTGTACAGCATATGTGGCTTTCATCAGACCTATGCGACAGACAAATAAAACGAGTATTCTTTAGTCACAATGAGGCATACAATGGAAATGTATCCATGAGGAAATGATAGGCAGAGCTCATTAACAAAAATTGTATTGTTGGCATTACACTAAAACACAACTTTGCATTTCTCAGTGTATGTTAAATATCCAGGGGGAGGGGGGAATCTTCCAAAACTTTATCATCAGCTAAATACAAGGTATTTTGAATTGTCCTTTGTGTCTTAAATCCATACCTCATGATTTCTGTATTTGAAATCACATACCATTATTTCTTCTTCCAGGCTAGATGTAAAAATCAATACTATATTTTTTAATCATTTGTGTTAATATTGACAAAGGAGGCTCAGGATTTACTAAGAGTTTACTAAACAGCAGCCACAAAACCCAGACAGGCCAAACCTCCTTCTCTCCATATATGCACCTATGCACACTAGCTGGTTGTTACCCAAACTGAGGGCTGTACTGAATGTCTACGTCTGGTAGAGAGCACCACTAGCAACATCTGTACGTTTTTAAGTGCACCTCTGTGAAATACTGGAGGCCTCCTCAAGAAATCCTTTTCCATAGCACTTCACTTCCACAGCAAAGGTCTCAGTATCAGTATGTCTTTCCCCTCCATGCTGCAGCACAATGTGATAATTAACATAAAATGATAAAAAGCAGGATAGCAAAATACTCACTCACTGGGCTGAGAGGCAAATGCAAACAATTGCAGCTCTGTGGAACTTACATACATGTACAGCTTATCGAATAAGTGCATTTGAAATATGATCTATGTGTAATGCTCATGGTGTTCTTTTTCTGATTATTACTTTACTGGAATTATAGTGTAAACATGTTATATAAAATGTTTTGAAGTCCTAAAATAAAAAGACTGGCACTTGTTATGTACTCTAAGGATTTATATTGCAAATATACATGCATGCTGAAACAGTCATATTTCAGCATCTTATAGCACCTTACACATGTAGTTCATCCTCTGCAAAGAATTTCATTACGTGGATGTTTTGATCTATTTATACTCATCCTGCAGCAAAGTACATTCAGGAATGACTTCCATGACTTCAGTACTTATTTTGAAAGAACTCTGTTCTGGTGCATTTATGTCTTACATGCTTACATAAATCCCATATAATAAATGTCTGTAGTTGCCTTGTGGCAACTCTGTATACTAGAGGCATTATGTATAATATAGCCAGATTCTGCCACTCATTTCACCCTGCACAGAGCCAGAGGAACTTCTCTACCACTGTACGACACAGACGCTCTTAAAGGATCATCTGTCAGTATACGTCGTAGAAATCCTAGTATATTCAGATGTGAATAATTATCATTAAAGTTTATACTGAATTCTCAAACATGCAAAATCTTAAATCAAAACAGAAACGGTATTTTGTTTGTTTGTTTGTTTTACTTCTCAAAAGTGAAAGTAAACCAGTAATCTCTCTTCTTCTTTGCACCAAAGGAAATCAAGGTGCTACAAACTGTAAAGACTAAGTCTTCACAATGGCTCATTTCTATGTAAGAATACATTTTTGAACATTTACATCTGTGACTATTTTTTTCTTTTAAATGTATTTGACTGTAAAGACAATGGACAGGTTTCAGTGGCCTTTGATACCATAATTTCCTCTCACTAAGTCACAAATACTCATTTTTCTGTACTGAATTGAAGTGCAGCCTGGAACATGAAATTAGTATCACTGCTGAGGGTGGGTCAAACCCAAAGATTCAAATCTGTACTCATTTGAAATTTTCAGGAATTTCAGAGGATTCCAAAACCAAAAGAGATCCAAAGCCAAGCTCCCATTCAGATGGAGATCAAATCTCACTGGAACAATGAATATATCCAAACTTCTCATTAGCTTTTCCATGATGCGCATACTTGAAGCTGTACCATAATTACTGGGTTAAGTACCTAATCTATCTCATATGGATTTGAGAATAATGTTGTGGGTTTTTTTCCACTCATCTGCTTTACTGAAGGAAAGCACAGGAAGGAACCACACCATGAAGTTAATGTATAGTAAAACGTTAGGATGTGATTCAAGGAAGGTATCATGAAAGTAAATACAGAGAAGTTGTGAAATATGGAATAGAACTGTGCTGCTAATTAGCAAATAACATTTTCTTCAGTAACTAAAAAAAAATAACGAGTAAATGGAATGTCTCCTCCCTTTTTCCTCCACACACACATCTCTTCCTTCTAGCAAATTGCTGCCTGACATTCAAACCATGCTACGCCTGGAATTACATAGTGCCCATTCTGAACATATATTCCATGCACTGACAGACATGAGTGACACAGGAGCCACAGCATCCAGAGGGACACGGGGCACCCAGAAGGAGGTGGGGGGGGAAGTAGATCTCCTCTCTGGTGACTCTGCGATGGACTGAAAAATAAGGAGCCTAGACATTTGCCTAGGAGGCTATTCTAGATTTTCAGTACTGCTTAGGTACGTAGGATTCTGCAAGTTTGCCGCCTAGGCCCACTCCCAGCTGAGGCACCTGCATCCTCTTGAGGACTTCTGCCAGAAACTGTGTTGCAGAAGAGTATTGGACCCAAGTCTTGTGAAGACTTTGGCTGGCACCTTAACCACCAGAAAATCCTTCCTGTTCTTTATCATTCAAATACTGAAGAATGGTCTTGTGGTTTCGCCCCAGTCGGGATCAGAAAATGTGGAGCCAAGCACCCCAGGCGTAGGCAGGTGCAACACGAATTGTAATCGGTTGGAGGCACACCCACCTTAGATCAAAGGTACATTGTTTCCTGGCTCCTGTTCCTGGCTTGGACCCTGTGCAAGTCACTTGAACTGTTGGTGCTTCTGTTTCCTCACCTGTAATTTTAGGATAACAAAACTGGCCAAACTCCCAAAGCTATTGTTAGATTACTCCAATTCAGACACTTAAAGGACAGTGAGATCGTTGGTAGGGAAGCTGTATGTAAATGCACAGTACAGTTATCATTAACATTACTTGCAGAGGATTCAGAGGTATGAATACACACACAGTCATATAGTTTTATTGCTTCATTATGTAGCAGTGAATTAATTGGGGATTATTGTGGCATTAGTCTTAAATAATGTTCTTTCCAGAGTAACTAAATTGCTCAGTAAAGTGACAAAGCATACCTGAATATTTTTAAATAATTTGGGTCATTTTCTCCATCGTGTAAATTAGTGGCTGTGGTTTTACATGTTTGAGAATCTGCCTCCTGAATTTTTGTTAGGTTACATTTTAATCACTGCCATCGGCAAGTACGAGGTGTTCCAAATTGGTTGAAAATCCATGAAAATGAATAACCTCTAGTGTTAGGCTTCTTCCACTTCGGAGCTGCAGGCATGCCTGCCCATGTGGGATTCCTGTCAGGAGGATGGGCTACAGGAAGGTAAGTGTGCTGTGGTTAACTGGTAGGGCTGCAGCCTGGCTCCTTTCCCACTGGCAGCTCTCAGGCATTCCCAGTATAGCTCTGTCTGATGCTGCATCACTGGTGGCATCACATCAGCTTTAGGTTGGCTGTGTAGGTTGTTATTGTTTCACCAAGCAGCTGATATATTCCTGAGAAGCTCAACTGGGAGGAAAGCAGGAAATGTTAATAGCATATATGTCAGCTGGTTCCCCATAAAAGGCATTTCTTTCCTTTGCCAAAAGTCAAAGTCTACTATATACAAAGAAGGCATTATAGCTTCTCATAAAAAGGTCACACGAATCTTTTGTAATGGAAAGTGGTATACAGCCTAAATATAGGATCTCTCCCAGAGTTCCTACAGTGTGTAGATTAAATTCTGTTTATTAGTAATGTGTGAGGAGGTGCTATGCTGTGCTGTACAAAACTTGGCAGTTGAAAGAGAAGAAAACCAATCTGCTCTGTGGATAGCTATGTAACTGGAAGGAGATGTCGTTTTACATATTTTAAGCAGAGGAATTTTAATTCATCTGTAGAATATTCCAGGATAAGCCACTGACCTCTCAGTCTCTTACGGAAAATGTGTGTGTTTTGTCTTCCGTCCTTCATCACAAATGTAACCTATGCACATTCGCTGAAGTGGAAATAGTTGTATGTGAGCTTTCAAAATATATCATAAAAAATCCATATTGTGAGGAGTTCCTGGACAGCACATGCCATCGTGCAAAGATTCCTGAGTATAGAATTACATCACAAGCCATTATTGTGTCCAAATATGTAAAGATTAGCTCTTAACAGCCCCTGGATCAATAATGAACATTTGAAATATCCCTGAATACATATTCACAAGACACAGTTTTGCAGGCTTGACAGAGCTCTTACCCAAAGGTGATGGAAGCTGATTAATTACAATTAACAGTAATCCTGTTTAGAAAGCATGAGTCATTCAATAATATATCATGTGCTGCCCAGGGAAATGTGAGTGGGGATTTCTCTCTGATCTATCTTTTGCTGTAATGTTCATGAAAGCTTCTCAAATCCTAGTCCTATATGGTTGCCACTAAGAAAACCTCATGTTAGAAAAGCATCCTCAAGTCAACCATCCACCCAGGCAGATGTTAAAAAAAAAAAAAAAAAGTACTTGAAGAAAACGATGGAATTTCCAAACCTTATCTTGGCCCCGCTTAATCTAAAAAACCTGCTTGGCCTTTCAAGTATTGTTGAAAACCTGGCAGGCATCACAAAGACCAAAGCAATACACATTAGCTGTGCTGTTATATATTCACTTCTAGGAAGCTATGCCCTTTTGACATTGCAGATCTTGAAATGGGGAATTAATGGCAATTTTAACATCAGAAACCTGAGCCAGCCTTTTCCATGGAATAGCTTTTCCTCTGTCTGGCTGTACTTCCAACTGCTCAGAAACAAAACAGCTCCTTATCCACCAGTACAATTTCTATTCCATTCTCAGTCATTATTCCTGCAACACCCTAACTCAAAAAGTGTGCAAGTTCTTATTAATAAAGATCACTTGAAGAAAATCAGCTTTTGCTATCTGATTTTTATTTTATGGCAAGAAATCATTAACCTTTATAGTTTCAGCTCATATTAGTGCTTGCACAAGATGGGGCAGTGATGACTTCTACTGGGAACATTGCAAAGCACTTGCAGAAGGCACTCATTCGCATCGTTTATTGTTTATGTAGGTATATTTTTACACACACACATATATGTGCACGTACATATTTGAATTAGATCTGTGAGGGAAATACTGAACAACAACAACAAATAGATTTTCAAGGCATGCATTTCTAAATTGCTATACTAGTTAAGCAGAAGCCTACAGAAAAGTCATACTAAAAAGATATTAATATGAAGAATGTGTTCTGCTGATCATGAAACCCCACAGTATGTTCATCCTACATTGCTGAATTAGCTTACAGTTAGGATACCAGTGATTCTGACATTATCTGGCTTACACCAAGAAAAGAAACAAATAATGTTACAGACAACTGAGGAGACATTTTTTAAGAAAATATATGGTTGCTCTAGGCCATGATTCTGGTGGGGTAAGATTCCTCTCCTTATTTTTGCCATCTTAAAGAGAATTGTCTTATCTAAACTTGTCACCTCACTTCTCTCTGGGGAAGTCAACGAGGAAGCAGCAATTCATCTTATTCTATAATAACTGTCTAAGGTAGGTAGGATGAGCTGCCCTTTATAGGCATCTCATTCTTTCCATTGACTGTAGAGAGCCAAGATAAATTATTTAGATTTGATCTTCAATTTTTAGGTGATTAATGGTCAGTAAGACAAATGCCACCCATGGAAGAAGAGACAAATCTCTCTCTCTGTGAGACCTGCAGGAGGAATGAAGTAACTGAGGAACTGGAGGCAGGAGTCCAGAACATAGCTTTCTTCAACTGAGTCATTGAATCTGGAGGGAAGAAAATGTCTGAAATGTCCCTTTTTGCCATAATTTGGATTTCCCATACCATCACTGCCATTGAACCCCTCTTTCTTTCCATTTCCAACAGCAAAAACTGTTTCTTTAAAGAAAACAATTTCACTTTCCTTTTTAATAGATCTAACAATAAGTCCTGCAGTGCTGTTAAGTCATAAGCACCATAGATCTGTTTCTAAAAGCAGTTTCTGCAGGAGACACTGGTCTTCTGGACAATATCACAACTGGGTCATCTGGAGGGGAGACATCCAATAATGATCAATAATTTATTAATATTTGTGTTTAGCCCCATATGCACAGTGTCTCTAGTCCTGTGCCCTTTGAACTGCTAGTTGATGATGACCAAAAGCAACTTGTGTGGAGGTGAGAATTTGGTGGAGATAGCTCTTTGCACAGGTAGACAAGGCAGTCAGAGATTATTCTCTCTCTTTCTCTGACCACTCCATCACACTTCAGGAGACTTCACTCCAGTGGCCATGTGGATGTGAAGGTCTGGAGATGCTCTGGCATCACTTGTAACCCTAGCAAACCCAAACCAAGTTGCTCTGGCTATCCAGACAGGCTTCCAGGTGAAGCTTATCCAACTCCTCAAAAACTTCTAATGACGCTACCAGACCATTGTCAGGAGACAGGCATGTCATCACAGACTGCACACAGGCCTGAAGAAGGAACACGTGCACTAATTTATTTTATGGCAAGATTAATTAACAGAACAAACACAGTGTTACAGGGCTGAGTGCAGATCTAATCAGCATGGTGTGCATGCTTTATTCCACTATCCTCAATCCAATTCATATTCTATACCTAATTCCTTCTAAAGCAGGTGTCAAAATGAGTAAGTGAAAAGAGTAACTCCATTGTGATGGATAGCTAAAAATTTAAATAATATAAGTAGTCCAGTCAGAAGTAATTGGTAGCATTTTCTTTGGCAAAAATATCCAAAAGTGCAACTAGCAGGATGTAGTATAAGCTGAACTAACAGAGCAGCTTCTCTTTGTTGGCACCCTCCCATTTCTGTTTCAAAATATTTGATCAGACAATTTTGGAAATTTTGGCACTTGTTATGTTTGATGAAGAACTGATGGTGGGCACAGCCACCTTTTTTACACATTCACGTTTCACTCCTGTTTACCGCAAATGCACAGGCTGATGTTTCCTACACTCGGACAAGGAAGAAGTTGTTTACACCCCATCCTGAGCTGCTTTTGCCAGCCTTCTCCTGGGAAGTTCAGTGCAGGGCCACACTCCTGGTGCTGCTTCTGGCAGCTTTTCTGGTTTTCTGTATCTCCTTTGTCTCCCTGTGGTATTTCTCACACTCATACACAGATGTGTTACTCGAATCCCTCTGCCCCTGAGGCATGTCTTCATGATACAAGACAGCAAAGGCCAGTGATACCCGTGCTCGCTCTGAGAGCACTGAGAGCACTGAGAGCAGCAAAAGGATGTTAGCATGGATACAATGCTTAAAACATGAGTATCTGCATCATGCAGCATATTGTGCACTTCAGACATACTCAGAACCCAGCTAAGTCTTCCAGCATACACTACCGACTTGGTAATTGGTGACTTGGCCTTACTTTGGCTGAAAAGCTTTGCTGTTTCAGCTATCCCTTACATAAAGAAGCTCAACGGCTTCTTAGAATTATCCTGAGTCCAATAGAGCTGTGATACTAAAGAATGTCAGTGAGGATTAGCTTACTAAATAAGAATTTATTAGGGTACATTGATAGCGTCCCTGGCCCAATCAAGGTATCACTTATAAATCTGTAGACTTCAAAGCAATTAAAAAAAAAATAATACTGTAAAACTCTATTGCAGTCAGCTGCAATTTGTACCAAATTCTTGACTATCATTGTTTATGCAAAAAAAAAGTAGAAAGAATTGTTTTTGATATCTTAATCTCTGTTTAATATCTGTTTTCCGTTTCTGGAATGTAAAGCAAAGATATTAAGTATCCCATAAATCTAAAACCAAGCTACTGGGAAAGAATCCATGAAAAGCAAATGTTGTAAGAAATGCAAAAGCTGGCTTCTCTCTCTAATTAAGAATTTTCTAGTCACATCAAAACAGTTTTTTTTTTTTTTTTCTAAACAAAGTAGTACTTGCTCATCATTAATCTAAATGTATACCAAAGATATACATTTTTTTTTACCTCAGAAATGTACACTTGTGGCATGCAAAGATGCAGTTAGCCATTTTAGTTGGTTTCATTTTTGAATAAGACACTTATTCCGTGGGACATGAAAAATGTATTTATCTTAAGCATATAATAATAAATTACTTAAATAATAAATAAAGTAAGGGTTAATTAAAATGTTGTTGAGAAAAAGTGTGCGCTCCAGTCGTTCTTGAACTGTTGTGAATGACTGTGAAAAAACTTCAGTTATTAGTAATTTGGGACCGGTGTATCTCATTAACTTAAGTAGTAACTAATGTATGCTCTTCAAGAGGGTATATATATATGCAAAGATATTGAAATGACACATCTGTAGCTAACAGGCAATGCAAAGTGTGTTTCTGCACAGCCAGCCCAGGCTGCTTTGAGGTTGCCAACGGAATCATGTGCTTGTGCAGAATGTCAACTGCTGGAGGACATGGGGAAGATGTGCTTTCCCCTTTTGGAGGTACCTTGCACCCACACTGACAGTGGGGTGCTCTCATGTGTGTACTGCATGACTCCAATTGCAGACATAAGAAAAATATGCACTGAATCAGTGACTTCTCCAGAGTGGTAAATAGCTGATGCTGATGCACCCACTGAGTGCAGCAAGCACCTCCTCACGTCCACTGCCAGAAGCTACCAAGGAGGCAACTGCAAGGAGGGACTAAGCTCCTTGCAAACTCTGGCTATAAATTTAATTTCATGTTACGTTAATGAAAGAGTCATCCGGTGCTATGGGGAGATCCCAATGTGAAGCTCTTCTGTTAGCTGTTAGCAGAGCACTTCCGCAAAAAGTTATGTTTCAAAATCCACTCAGGTGAAGTATTTATAGAAGTCATAAATATGACAAAAAAAAAAAAAAAAAAAGCTCTTAAAATGCACCTTCCACATAAGAAAGAGGTTGAGCATCAAGCAGCAGTACAGGACACTGCATACTAAGTACGGAAGGGCTCAAGTGAGGGAGATTTTTTTCAGAAAGGAAGTGGGACTTATCAGAACAATCCATAATCACACTCGGTTTTGCCCTGTTAGGATCAATGTGGTCCTTCCCAAGTGCAATACTTAAAATAAATGAAGTATTCTTTCCTTTGACCTCTCTTTTGTCTATTTTTTCCAACCTTCTTACCCAATAACTTTCACAATGCCTGTACTTATCAAATAAAAAAACATGGTACTTTCCAGCAGTTTCCAAAGGACCTTTATCCTGTCTGTCAACACAAATGACTACCCCACTCTACAGTTTTCTTTCATGATTTTTTTTTTATTGGCTACTGTCTGTGACAAGATACTGTGGTAGAAGGATCTATGGTCATATTCAGACTGGCTGTCCATATACTACGTTGTTATGAGAGATATGCAGCATTTTCATACACTGATCTTGTCCAGATTTATAAAGTTGCATCCCACAAGTATAAAAGTTACAATTTGGATATGACTTAATATATGGAGCCATTAAAACTGATTTTTTTTTTTTTTTTATTAAAGTGGATGATGGCCAATTTGAAAAGCAGAGCTTTCAATAGAAAATTCATTGTAGTTATTATTATAAATAAGTTAATTATCTTTACAATCTATTGATAGGAGTTTTGGAGATCAAAATATAATAATCAGAAATTGGCAGCAATTTCATTTGAGCAGGACAAATGAAGATAAAAAATATATGTTATTTACTTGAAATAAATTGAAGTAATGAGAACTATAAATAATATAAAGGGTTAAATGGTCCTATTTTTTATTTGGTAATTGATTGATGAAGAGATGATGGAAATATATGGATAATATTAAATGGAAATTAATTCTGAATGCAGAGAAGGAATAACTTAAACAAAGGCCTGCTAGATGGCCTCAGAAAGTGATCTATTGTCATTGACTGAACAAGGCTCTGAGAAATATAGCATAACTTCAAAGTTGGTCCTGCTTTCAGGAGGTGATTGAACCAGAGGACTTCCAGCAGTCACATCCTGCCCAAATTATCCTATGATTTTATGTTCCTATGTCTCTCTCCCCAAAAAAATAGGAAGAGGTGAGGAATTGTGAGTAGTTAGAATTGCATCTCTGTCTTCTCCATAAAGGACTGAGAAGAAAGCAGTAACCCCTGTTGTATCCATAAGGGGATTTGATGCTACGTAACACACCTGAAGATGTCTATGGGTTGAGGTTTGACTGTGACCTGAGCAAAGAATGAACAACAAACAGCAAACTGCTCAAATCCATCAACACTGAGATACTTTCCCTGTTTGTAAATAACTGCAGAACTTTGAAATAAGCAGAAATCTGAAGGTCCTAACCAAAGTGATATTTGAAGCTTTGGCACACCTGTAAATGAGAAGAGGAGGAGTGTGGGCTTTTAGATATTAATTTTCAGGTTTCATATACAAAGATGTCACTTTCTCTTGAGATACAGCAGCAGTTGGTGGTAGTGGTGATGTTGGTAGTGTGATTACTGTTTTTATAAGAAAAATGTGATGATTACAGATCGTTCCCTTTTTCTGGGAAAAAAAAAATAACCTTAGCTATAACACTTTAGTTATTGGATAAAAGAGAAACTATTTTTGTCATAAGCTATAGAATTCATGGTTTGTTTTTCTCATAACTGAGATGGCAATGGGCTAGTTCAGGGGCTTAGGTTTGGTGTTTTGAGAACAGACAGTGGTCTCCGGTGCCTAGGGAATTCAATGGAAGCTGCAAGCAGATAAATCACCCAAAACCCAATAAATAAGGTCATTATTGCAAAAATTTATTCACAGGCCACATAGGATGTTCAACATTAGGATCAATTTGACTGCAATGTCTCATTTTTGATAAAAGAGGAAAAGGAAACAAAATATAATTGGCAATATTTCAGAGTGGAAGAATGGAGAGATGTGGGTGTTTGTGGTTTGTTTGTTGTTTTGTTGTTGAGTTGTTTTTTGTTTGTTTCTTTTGTTGTTTTATTTGCATGGCTTAATTCAAACCTAAATAACTTTGAAATGTAGAGAACCTTGTACCTTACATCTTTAAAAATATAACGTCTACAAAATTTCTGTGGTGGTGACTCTCAGTTTTGCATAACATCTCTTACAAACTATGAAAATTAGACAAGTACTATGAGCTTTGTCTTGCTTTTTTTTTTTTTCTTTTTTTTTTTCTTTTGGTTAATCAAAACAGAAGATCCTGATTGTGTTTCCTCTGCTCCAAGATACACAACTTTGAGGAGGGGGTTGTATTTTCAAGAATATTTTCCCTTCCTTATCCCTTATATAAACTCTTTCTGGATCAAAAACAATAGTCTTTCTTTTCTGAAGTCAACTGTATATGGAATATTCAAAACATTCCCTCAGCATAAATAAAATAAAATAAAAAGTTTCCGCTCAGTGAAAAGGCACTTATAAACTCAGGTCAAATAGAAATATTTGACAAATGGGGTAGGCTGAAGAATACAACTCCTTGGGTTTCAGCCTTTTGCAAAGCACCAGCATCACTTTGTGATTTAAATGGATAATGAAAAGAATAGCTCTATGGAGCCCCTGATAAGGAGTTTACGGAACCCCTAAAGGGAGCAAAGCAATTGCAAACACTCGTGCGTGGTTAATAAAGGACTTCAGGAGATTTTACTTCCCAGTGCTCTCTCTGCATTATAAGTTACAACAAACTGTCCTCAGGTTGTGTATCTTTATATTTAGTATGAGGAATGCGCCCTGAATAACACCATCAGTTAAGTAGCTGTGGGAAATGCTACCAAATACAAACAAAAGCATAGGAATCTAATCCTAAATGTGAAAATTCACTTTATTACTTAAATGATTTTCTTTTCTACAGGAAAAAAAACTCTCTAGGATTTTAATTGTTTGGATCTAGAAAATCAGGAGAGCTCTTCTTCAATCCTTCCAGCTGGGTTTTGCAGTAAAACTCTGGGGGCACAGTGATAGACCTGCATTGCTCACTGCAGTGTATCAAGCACCACAAACCTGAGCTTTTATGTCCAGTGACATAGTGAAGCACTCAGAGGCAATGCTAAGTGAAGACCTGAAAACAGTATAAAACTGTCAGTACAGACTTTACGTGGTTATTTATTTTATTCATATAGGTGAACCCAAAATGAATTTAATGGAAATTATATTAAAAGAATCAAGAATCTCAGACTTTCAGATTGAAGCATTCGTGTGACTGTTTGAAAAACAATTATTTTTCAAGACATCAAAAATTATTATTTTTCAAGAGATCATAAACAATAAAATTTATTAATTGTCTATTGTAAAGGAAAGAAAGCAAGAAAGGCAGTGTTTTATGCTTTATGTAGCTTGTTTGTTTCCTGCTTGGAATTTTCATAAATTCCCAAAGGTGTTTGGAGCTCCCTTGCCACATTATAGCAACAAAAAAAATCAACCTACACATCTCAAACTTTTTCCAAAGGCACTTCTTCCTCTGTGTCAGGAAGGAGTGGGAAGAAGGGGAGTTAACCAGATTAATGTTTGTCTAGCTAGCAGAATGCTTGTCATCATTGATCAGGACCCTAATTTATGTGACCACATGAGAGATAGAGACTCTCAGTCAGCAACTCTCACTCACTACTGGAAGAAGACTTTGGCCAAAATTCAAACCTATTATTTATTTTTGAAAATACAAATACAAGCTCCAGTGGGATTTCCCTGCTGAATAACAGTGTAGCGAGAGAGGGAGGTAGGACCAAATCAACATAGCTAGAAAGCCACATATGGAGGGATTTACTGTAAGCACTGTAACATCCAATGAAAAGCAAAAAAAAATGTGGATTATTTCTTATTAATTATGTTTCAATTTTATGGAATATTCAATTTCTATAACATTTCATAATATTAAGCAAAGAACCAGTAGATTGTGCTCAGTTCTCTTTATTTGAATTGGAGATAAATAAAGAATAACATGCCTGATGAAGAAGGCATGAAAAGATGAAATTAAATTTGACTCCAGGGCTGAAGTTCTGGGTGAAGATAGATGAGGAAGGAAGGATAATGTAAATCATTGAGGGTTCAAGGGAAAGTAGATCAGCAAGGCTTGAGGGCTATCCTCCTAGGTGGGAAGAATTGAAATGAAAGCTGGAGACTGGGTTTCACAGGAGAGAGATGGAAAATGGTAAGCTCTCTGACGCATCTGTGTGTAAATGCAGTGACAGTAACTGTTAAAGGAGCAGAAGGGTCATGACTATGTGTCAGAAGATGCAAAGCATGAAGAATGAAATTCGTCTCACTAAAAATCTCTCTAAAAATCTTCGAGTTAGTCATTCAGATTCCCTTTATAGTCAATAAATACTTCCAGAGAGTGAGTCACCTGATCTAATTTAGATGTCTATCTTGAGATGGGATGAATCACACACTCAGAGTGTCTATTGATATCTATTGACTATAAAAGGAAACAGGACTTGCTTAAATGGAGAAATCTACATTGCAGATGAAACCCATCCTTAGTTATTTTACAAAGTAACTTGATAAACACCATGAAAATCCATTCTTTCGGGGCAGGCTTCAAACACACTATGTTCTTATCATGAGTGCAGAGAATATGGTATTCCCCCTTCACCCCCACCCCCAAATTGGAAATAAGATTATTAGACTGGTTTATAGGATAATCCCTTATTGAGTGGAGGAGGAGGAGCCACAGCAAGGAATGTTGCTCTGCAGAAAACTCTGCTGTTAATGACAATAATTGGGCTGATTCAGAGGCTCTGCTTATAAGACATAAGTAAGATGTGTTGGGCAGAGGAGAGAAGGAGCAAATAACCTCTCTTCACTTTGGAATGTGGGATGCCAAATCTAATCAGAGAGTGATATCAAAGTGTTAAAACTTTATTAAAAGCAGAATCTAAACAAATGCCTTTCTCCCCTGCTTACCCTCCCAAATTCCTTAATGGAGAGTTTAAATGAAAATAAAAGTTCAAAATAAGTTCAGTCACTCTTAAGAAGCTCTCATATCTGAACCGTCTGCAATGAGAGTAATTTGTCATATATTAACTGGAATCTTTTAAAAGTCAAATCTTAGAAAGGTGTTGTTCATACTGGGAGAAATTTACCACATATTGCTAATATCCCACAATTTTAGATATCATTTGTTATAATTACACTCACAGAATATTGAATATAATTTGTTTTTAAAGTTTTGAATGTTCTCATCTCTGTATTCTCACATATACACTGTGCCCTCATTTGAATTAATTGGATGAAAATTTTGCAATTGAATTCTGTGGGGACAGGTTTTCACTCCCTATGAGGCAATGCTGAATCTGCTGCATTTACAAGCAGAAGACTTCTCTCACAGCTAAGACCCCCCACCTTCAGTAAGATTTGACCCTGTGTACAATACATCAAGTAGAGGCATTGATTTTTTTGTCTGCCTTGGTTAGAGTCTGCCAGATCTTGATATGGGAGTCCTGTTGGAATTTCAGATGCTTCTGTATGTTTCTGTGATTAAACAGTTAAAAACTACATTTTTATCTTTAGTTCAGCCTTTCTCAGGTAAATACTTCCTGTTGATACACAGGTTAAAATTAGACAGGTACAATATGGTCTGCCTGGGATTACCCCTCTTTCTTGGGGAAGCAGTTGTGTTTTCAGGGTGTCCAGCATGTGGGTTTTACTGAGCTGTAAGAATCAGTTTATTGACTTATGCAAGCTAAACAGAGAACCAATCTATTTGTTGAAGGTATCCATGATACAACTTAAAATAGAGATAGCAACATTAAATACTGCTATTAAGCATATGTTGTACTCATAAAAATTATGTCTACAATATAGTATGGTTGCATCACTAATGACTGTAGCTTTGTTTTACCTAGTAATGTACAAGAATTTTTTGAACTGGGTTATGACTACATTATTGATACATCAGCAGTACAAACCCAGCCAATATGCAATAGGTTAAATGAGGCATATGATAAAAATCACCTTTTAAAACACCAAAACTCCAGGGAGGCTAAAACATGGAAAGATCTACATAAATCTTGCTTGCATAATTCATGGCATGGTTTAGCATCCTCTCCATTAGAGCTAATATAAGGAATACAAAGACAATTTAAAAACGACCAGGGAAACATTTAAATGTGCTCTGCATTCAGACTTAGTGTGGAGATTCCAGTGATCTTAGAGTGCATTTCTTAGTTTAACATTTGTTTTGCTAATTCCTTCATGTCTCCATGGATTGTATTTACTGTTCTGTTGCTAATGCATTTTAAAGCTTTAAAGCTTTTAACCTTTAATCTCCACTTATTCAAGTGAGGTTAAGTGATCTTTTTCCTTACCTTGTGTCCAAAAACAGGTCTTCAATCAAACATTCTTCTGAAAAGACCACACTCACACTTACCTATATCCTCATAAGCTTCCTTTTAAAGTGGAATACTTTCATAATGGTGATTCATAAGAAACATATTAAACAGCCAGTGCAAAATTGAGAAAAATAAACACTGGGGTTTTTCCTCTGTCCTTTTATATTTAAAGAGGGAGATGCAAAGCACACTTGATGGAGAAACACAAATAGTGTGCTTCACAGCAAAAATGGTATTACATTTATTTGAAGTACTGCAATACTACTACTATACAGTAATACATAGATTATACTGAGATAAAAGCAGAGCTTCAGGGGAAAAAAGAAAAAAGAAAAAAAAAAACAACAACATAAAATTGGACATGCTGTATCAAGGCAAATATGTTTTTAAACATATCAACCCCAGAATTAGTTTTGTCAATATAAGAACTGAGTTATAAATAAGTCAATAAAAACTTCAGTATTTAGCATAGTTCTTAAACATTCAGCCTGTTTTTCCTTTGGCATTTCTCCCTGACTCAACATCCAATATACTAGTTGCGCCTTATGGATGTGTCCTTAACTTTCTCTTGATCAGGTGGGAGACTGGAAGACCAGCTCAGAGCAAATGCCCAAGCTTTAGACAGAAGAAGTTAGGAGTTCATGTTCAGCTGCCTCACACAACAAGAAGAGGCATTCAGATGTACCTGAAAAATCTGGGTCTAATATGCAAGTATGTTAGAGTTGTAAGTATGCAAGTTCCATACATTTGTTCTTGCTGTGCATGGGTAAATATTAATCTGACAACAGCAGAAACAGATGGCCTGTAGAAGACAAAGCATAGGCAGGAGGCTATACAGCTCCTCTGATGATTCTCTTAGTGGGAAAAACAAAACCAAAGACAAATACAAAAAAAAAAATAAAATACTTTCCTTCCAGAAAAGGAGTTTACAGAGTAGCTAATTCCAATTCTCATTCACTCTTTGTCATCTAAGCTGAAACTCCCAACCAAGTTCCCAGCTAGCAAGTATGCAATTTGTTAATGGAAGCAAACTTCATGATTTGAACATGAAATTTCTCTTCTGAATTTTTCTATATTCTCCAACACTTTATATTAAATTGTATAGAAAACTGAGATGAAATGGAAGTATCAGTTCAGAGAGATGCTGACATCCTGTTTCATCCTATGTGGATTATTAAATACAGATAGTTTCTGTATTAAAGTGAGGGGAAAAAAAAAACATAAGAAATCCAGATACAAAAGGCCATGAAAATTGAGACTTTCAATCATCAGAGACATATCCAAAGCTGTTTGTTGTCTCCAAACAAATCATATAGCAAAATATTGCTTCAGTTTCAAAAGTTTAAGCTTGTTTCCTGACTATTTTCTTCACATGGTAAAAACCTGGGGGAAATTTGATACTAAACTAGTTCAGTAACTTGTGGAAAGTGGAAAGTGGAAATGCAGTTGACTCTCAGATGATGTAACAACATACATATCATGCTTCGTGACATTGCATACCAGCAAATACCTTTTTTCAGTGTCCAACAGTATAAAAAAAACCTTTAAAGGAATCTTGCAGCAAGTTTGTTCAATGATAGTATTCTAGGGTGTTTCTTTTTCGTTTTGGTTATAATTATAGCAATTGCCTTAATAAAAGGTTCTGAGGTAAGGACTTGTGCATGCCATTCACTCACTGCCGTGTTTAATTCCTATCACTGTTCAATCACTTGTTACTTTATTTTTAGGGGCAAATTTATAGCAAGCTGCTGGATCACATGTACCCAAGTATTTGAAGTATCTGCAGCTGCTTACATTGCAGGAGATCCAAGCTGCATTCCTGTCATGAATCATAGATTTGTGAGGGCAGAGCCACAAATATATATTAAAAAAAATGCAGCTTGCACTGCTGGCAATCAAATTTTAAACAACCTTCCTAAAGGATCCATAGTGCCAGAAGAGCCGAGGCTCTCATTCTCGCTGGTTATGATTTCTTTCCTGATATACATGACATCCTTAGGTAATCTTTAAGAGCTTCTGTTGGAATGTTTACTTGAGAAAAACAATAATCACCGCATGGCTATAGGTAGAAAGGTTAATTAACACGTAATTAACAGAAAATCACCCAGGACCAACTTCCCAGGGAGGGTTCCACTTTCAAAAGCATAGGCACAGTGGATTTAGTGCTCTGTCATTTATGTAGATTCTTTCCTGCAGGACTTGCACCTATAATTTACATCACTTCTCTATATACAGGAACGTCATCAAGTGGCATTTTTATGTTACTGGTGGTGAAACAGGTGAGATGGGAAAGCTACCATTTGAACAGTCTGTGGCACATCTATGTAACAGTGAATATCTCTACATGTGAGTGGACTTGGACAGTTTAACTCATTCTCAATCACATTCTCTTGTCTGAGAATGTTGACAGTTGCCAGATTATTCTGAAAGTATTTTGGACTGAAAAGTCAACTGTTTTTGTGACTAGATAACAGAAATGAGAGTGCTTTCTCTTAGTCACTTGTTTTGTGACTCAGCTTTAACTTCCAGTCATGAAGAAAAAAAATCTTGTGACACAGTTATCAACCCAACCAGTACAAACAGAGTTAAACAAAGTTCATGAACAAATGTAGTCTGAAACTAAAGTTTTCCATCACTTTTTTTTTTCCTTTCATTTACAGACTGTAATAATTTTGGAGGGAAAGAGAGTAAGTTCATGTATGAGTCACTATGGGAGAGGGCTAAACTGCTTGCATAGTTTGAAAAGTTCTCCATATAATAAGATTAAAATAATAATATGAGCTTGTTCATACGATGAGTAATAACTATAACATGAAAATGAGAAATGGTTATAATCCTTTGTGCTATATATTAAAAAATCCGTAATTTCATTATAAAAGACCTGAAGTCTTAAATACTATATACGCACATAAGGCAGATGAGACTGTTAGATTGTCACAAATTCCAAGCTAAGCAATAGCTATGCTTGTGAATTACTATTTGAATTTCAAGATATATATATATATATTACTCTCCAATATGGCTACAAAAACACTTGTCCTCAATTTCTGTCATATTTTCCACGTCTTTTATCTTTTCCTGCTTTTCTTTCCTAACCTACAATGCCATTTTAATGTCTCAAGCTTTTCCTTCCAAGCCTTTTTTTACAAAAACAAACAGCAGCAGCAACAACAACAAAAAACACAAAGCATTCAGTCCCTGTTAACTTATTAACAAAATATAGTTATCTCATTACTTGCATTAGTTCCACCCTTCAGCAGGAGATATGTATAATTTCTTGAAGGAGGGAGAACATCCAAATATTTGCCTCAGTTGATAAGAGAAAACTGAGGAATAGTGAAGAGGATTTTCATAAAGCAATATTCTGAGAAGATGAGAGTAATGCTTTTTTCACATTCTAAAAGTCTCTGAAGTCCTTGCCCAAGTTCAGACTGACTGAAAATGTACCACATTTGACATGTACCCATATAATGAAATTAATGTTTCAATATTTTTCTGGGATTGTTACCAGATAGATACAACAGTAGTAAATCTGATATCAAGAGCACAGTCTCTCTACATTATATGATCACAGTGAGCAAAGAGCACCTGAGAGTAACAGTGGACTGTGAAGGAACCTAAGCATTTTTATGTCTTTTTTTTTTTTTCCTGGTGGATGCCTTATCTATGTTACAGAAGAATGGATAGTTATGAGTTCAAACAAATACCATTTCTGAGCTCCTTCATGCAACTTGTCATCTGAGTTTAACTTCCCTCTAAATCAGCTATTTATGTGATCCCTTAATGTTGCGTTTGGAGATAAGAGCGAAATGTAGAATGATTTTTGTTTAAGAATGACTTTTTTATTTCTGAATTTTACTATAACTTTTTATACCAGCTTCTAACGGCACAGACATCTGTTCAGTGTCCATAAAACCCTATCAAATAATGATAAAACTTTATTTATAGGTATTGTAAAAGTTCTACCTGTAAAAGGGTTTTCTGAGAACAATAGTGTATTACTGCCCAATACGTGCTGACCAGCACCTCCCCATTTGCCACATTTGGTACATGTGTGCCTGTTTACACGGACACATGCAAAAGCCCTGAGATTCTTTGCCTTCATGAGAAGGCTGAGTGCAAGTCAGCTCTTCCTGGAAGCTTTATGGCCCTGTTAGCATGAAGTGGTTCTGAGCTAAAATACCCTTTCTTGCGCAACTCTTTGCCATGGAGATAGGCTCTGTTGTTAAAGAACAATATATGATTCTACAGACTTTCCTAAGGTTATTGTTTTGGATTGATGACAGTGCCTAAAGAAACACATGATATCATTTCCTTCAAATTCCTTATAAAAGTTTGTTCAAATATTTGTTAAAGAATCACAGGGCAAGCATTTTCACAGCTAATTTGAAGTCTCTGATTTCTCTTCTCTTCAAAAATGTTGCAGTTAGTCAAACAGCAAAAACAACACCATATGTTTAATCTCAATAAAATTAGAGAACAATTTTGTGGAGAACAAAAAGAACAAAGACATAGTTAATGCAACTGTCTTAATTTAGACTGCAATGTTACCAGGACAAGGGCCTCTTTTCCAATAAATCTCTAACATACCTATGACATCTTTTCCTCCAGTGTGGCTCAGACTTCTGGCTTCTACTACAGTACAAGATATGTTTGTTAGAAAGAAAATCACAAAAATCAGACTATGCCCTTGTCAAATTCTTTAACAAATACATTAATTATACTAGTTTCTTAGTACTACAATCTAGAAAAAAATGCAAAAAGTGATAATGAAGGAATAAATTAAATCTTTTATTATATAAATTCACAAAAGATCATTTTGCTGGGTATGATGTTTAGTCAGACTAAAGAACTACGCATTTTCAAATCCTCGTTTTAGTCTTTGTATTTAAAGTAAATGATCAATCAGTGCAGAAGTGACTAAAAATCAATAAAACAAATACATTTTCCTTGTAACTTGTCCAAAGGTTATGATTTAGTTACAGTGCAACTTGAGTTCTTGGCTTGGTTACAACATGTACAGCAGTATAACGTCTTTTTATTGAGCACGAACTATGTGTAGCTCAAGAACCAAAGAGGAGGGGATTTAAAAATGCCAAGTCCAAAAACAATTCTATGTTAATGGGCTTTACTACACCCATTTCCAACATTGTGTCTTGATCTGAAGCCCACTGGAGTAAATAATTGTCTTTCCATTGGCTGCAGTCTGTATTGAAACAGGTTTTTGAAATTTCATATGATTAAAAAATAGTAATAAAGCCTACATTTGAGAAACATTCATTTGCCTGATGTATTCCTCATTTGATGTTTTTCTTGATGACAATGACACTTTCCTGCACAGAATGCATGCAGAAAAATTGCGTAAAGAAGGAGTAACTCATTCCAAAGAGGTATATTCCAGATTTTCCTCAAAGTATTCATAAAGCAGACCTACTGCTCCAGTTTTTTAAAAAGTCATCCTTTCATGGAGGATATTCTTGTCTATGAGGAGAATTCCCTAAATAGAAGACCTTAAAGACCAAGCCTATTGAGGTAATCTCCTCTGTGCTGTATAAGGATTTATGTATATTGTATACACATATGTGTGTATACGCAAAATGTAAAAGGCCTCCTCCTAAAATCAGTTCTAGCTCCTGGCCTGGGAAGGCTGGCTGAGGGCAAAGGGAGAGGGAGAGAGATTTTGTTACCATGGGCATAAAAAAATTCTGGCACCAGTGCTTGCAACTGCAGAACAGAACAGAGTAATGATAGTTTACATTTTTTAAATTTCCAGGAGGACATATTTAGCATCCTATGGGCTTATCACTTAAAAATATATGCTGCTATCCACTCCTTAAAAAAAATTCCAACTTTTAATAACTTCTGCTTTGACCTTGCAAAATAGACAATGCTATAATCAATTATCCCCAACGTCTTCCTTAAATCTCCCCTAAAATATCACTTCAGTGAGAAAATAGGATCAGGATTTTGAAAATATCCCAAGTGAAGAAATAAGTGTCTGGCATACATTGAAATCAGAATGTATTGGACATCGATTTCCATATGCACCCTCACTAATGTCGGTTCCTACCAATGAAGCCACTGAATATTCATTCACTGAGTTGTGAAGTGTCCAAAAAGTCCAAAAAAAGAGCCAGCCTGGGAAAATGGAGAAGTGTATGTATTCTTGGGATCTGTTTTTACCCTGTCATTCCTTAGTACAGAGTATAGTTCACGTAGTTACCTTGTCAACTAAAAGACAGAGATCCTGGAAGTGATTTGCATTTGGAGACTCTCACTGCCCACTTAAGACAAAAACTAAAACTTGTTTTCTAAGCAACTGGTAAGAGGATTCGCCTAAAAGATGAAGATATCCAGGTACAAATTTCCTACCTGAGAATACTTTTATACCAAATAAAATAGCTGTGC
The DNA here is from genome assembly GCF_013377495.2 of Cygnus atratus. NCBI lineage: Eukaryota > Metazoa > Chordata > Aves > Anseriformes > Anatidae > Cygnus > Cygnus atratus. The sequence goes on from NC_066362.1 coordinate 165,599,286, forward strand.
CAAGGGGAGTTGAAACAGGGGAATTCAGCGGAAAAGGGCTTTTTGCTAGGCATGTGGGTGGCCTGGATCCAACCACTGCACTAAATCAGGAAAGAAACTGTATCATGCTCACCTTGCAGAATAGTTTCATTATTAGTGTACAGTATAAAAGCATACCCTGGTTATATATTTTTCTGTACTTTGACCATGTTTACAAGATTAGGCCCAAGATAATCCTAATTTGAGAATCCTGATTAGATTTAAATTTAAACAGCTTCTGTGCCTATGCATATTTGGGCTTTAAATAGATTTTTGAGCTGATCTCTAATAAGCATTTGTTAGAAATGCTTATTATTTCTTATTAATCTTCATTTATACATACTCCTTATGGTGCCCATTTTTGTCGTTATGGAACTGAAAGTTCATTAGGGAGACATGATTACTAATATGAGATGGGGAGAAGAGAAAAAGATAGGCATGCCAGGATAAGTGAAGCAGCTAAATATGGAGCTTCTTATATCCCATCTCTTGCTTTGGCCTTTGTACACTCTGTGACGTTTCAGTGAAATGAGAGATCATGGTACATTCTTAAAGCATTTTAACATGGGCCAGCCAAGTGTCAAAACAGAGAACAGAAAACAGAGCCATGAATCACACAGGTTGATAGGAAAGTGTTAAGATTTTTGGTAAAAACTATGCCAACATTCTAAAAACTGAAGTCTAGGCTGTATGATGTCACTTTTTGTTTGTTTGTTTATTCCTTTATTTGTAATCTGTAAAAATATGTATTGTATTTTGGACCCCAGCTGTTTACTGTACTATAGCGCAGTAATGAATTTGGAAGAACGTATAGACAAATTTAAAATTACAATGACTAGACTTGGCATTCCTGAGAAGCCATCTGCCAAATCAATTAATGACACTTTGGACCTGGAGGTTGAGTCATTGATGGCATTTCTTCCCAGAAGATGGTACGGAAGAGACATTTTTGGTCTTTGCTTTTTGCCCCACTCTGCTTGGAGCAGGGAGAGAATTGGAAAGTGTGTGTCCCATATATTTAAAGTATATAGTAAGAAGCTTTAAAAAGATAACGAAACTTCAGAAAAATTTAATAGCAAGTAAAGATGAAATAAAATAATGTGACTTAAATGAACTTGGCTGAGGTAAGAGAAAATTTGTATCTACTGAGGAGTGAAAATACAGAAGATAAAATATTTGAAACTACATCTTTGGCTTGGTTGTCTACTTGGTATCATACTTTTTTGGCACATTAGGTTTTTGTAAGCACAAATTAATGTTCTAAAGGGATCTGTTCCATTAAAAGGCTCTGAACATGAATTGACCTGCTATAATAGTACAGATGCACCTTTCCACATTATCCTGAATTGATTAAATAACGACCATTTCTTTTCCTTTGAAAAAATCACTATTATTCCTCTATTTCAACAGTCCCCTTACTTTCCTGTATTGTAAGCCATTTTTAGTTATTCTGATGAGTCAGAGGGTTGTGCTGCCAGGAGATTCTGTTGTATAGCCAACGTATTATTCTGCAACATTTCATTTAATTTTCTTTTTGTTAGAACTTTGCCTACAATAACTTTGGCCCACTTAGTCCTAGATTTGTCCCATCCAACTTTCCAGCACATAACCGACATAGGAAGTTAGCAGCTTTGGGCTTCCTGAGTATGCTATAGGCACCTTCAAAGTCAAATTCATCTTGACACACCCCCAATGCTCCCTATTCTCACTTCACTAAATACCGAGAAAGCCCCAAATGATTGCTCTATAGGTACCTCAGGTGGGATTAATTCAGGTCCTGAGCTCTCTAATCAGTACTAAATCACTACTTTTAAAGACGAACTAACCTTCATGCAGATACCATGGCTCTGATAGAAAATTTACTGATGAAATATGTAAATATAGGGCAGACTTGGTGTTCATAATGGCATCTATGACCTTTAAACCTACGAACCCAGAAGTCATGGCATAAGATAGACGATGAATGGAAAGTGTTTACTGTTAGCCTGGCTACAAAAAAATTTTACTAGGTGAAAAGTTGATTGAAAGTATATCAATGGGATATGCAGCCCTACAGATAAAAATCATGAAAATCCATATATTGTTGAAATACATACTAGTGGGTTGCAAAATGAAGCAAAGCTTGAATGACCAACTTCAATTTGCAAGTTCTGTGTGCAGCATAATTCAGAACAAGATATAGAGCTTGATCATTGTTGTATTTCTTGAGATAAATATGGGCTTCAAAAATTTGTTTTCCTTCCCTATATACTTGTATTTTACTTTGCCATGGGGGATCATTTTCTGATCAACTAACAGCTGATGTTCAGCTTATACCAGCATTCTTTCTTTGTTATTCTGTAAATGAGCTCACTATCTTAACAGTTGCTGAGATTGTTGCAAAAACTCTTGGTTTCTTCATCAAAGTGGATTTTTTTTTTTTTACATACAAAATGGATGGGAATATTTTCTGAACCTTCAGTACTTCCCTTGCCCCTTCTTTTGTGCTTGTTTGTTTGTTCTTACTCAGTCTCATCATCTTCTGGCATTGTTCTTGACTAATTGTAATGGACTGATTCCTAACATGTGTTGTCAATGGATTGTTTGCTGGCATATCTGACAATATTACCATCTACTTCAGTCTCTTATAAATTTCAGTGTTTTTATACTGTGGAAATTTAATAAACAGACTAGTAATTTAGAAAAAGAAATGTCAGCAAGATGTGTGGGATAGGACAAGGCCTACTCTATATCCCATATTCTTCAAATGCAATTGTTTCTTTTCAAAGCAGCACAGCTGTTCAGCAATCAAGGACTATCTGTATCCCATATGCTAAAGCCAGATGTCAATATTGCTGTGTGTGAATTTGCAATGCAAGACTGCTCAGAACAGTCAAACCATATTTCAAGGGAGGACATTGTCCAGGGAACAGCAGTGGGAAGAGTTTCCAGCACAGCTCCCTGCCAAAGTAGTAATAAATCCTTTCTTTAGGGATTAGGCAAAAGTTTTGCATTATGTAGAAAACTAACTTTTCTTTCTTAACCAATAAAGCCACAAAAACACAAACTAACATTTTAAAAAATGCTTACCTCTCTCCACTGCCTGCAAAAGGCACAGAGCATGAGTAGCTCTGATGAGAACACCTACTTTTTGTCAAATGAATCCCACCCTGAGTGTCTGGTCACATGTGATTATGAAAGCACATCTTTACTATCCTCCTCCCCTATGGCGCATGCTGTATCTTCCCACTCATTCCACCCCCCTCCATGAGATATGTTCATCATATGCATCTCTCCCTGTCCCTTTAAGCACTCTTCTCTCAGCCAGTACTGCTGAGGTAGGTAGAAATTTACCACCACTCCAGTGGCAGCAGCAGCACTGAAGAAGCATTGCTGTCTTGGCCACTTACTTTGCAAATCTGCTAGTAGGGTCTCAGTTTTGTTCTTGCTCCCTGAGTGCTAACACCACAGAACCATTTAGTTGGCTAATTCAGGTCATCGACAGGTCCTGGGTCCCTGGGAGCACAAGATCCACATCAGGGCTCGAGAAGCAGGAAGAAGGGCGTGATGTTAACTCTGAACTCATCAAGTATTTTTTGAAGTTCCTTTCATCCTGTTTACAAGTTTCCCATCAGTGGCTAATAACCTGAAGAAGCAGAAAAGCAGAGCCCTCTCACATAGCAGGATGACTTTAAAGATGATATTAAAAGATAGAGAATATAATGAATATCTTCATAAAGATCTACAGTTTTGATACCATGAAAGAAATTCTTTCTGAGGTAAACAAAATGTTACTAATAAGGAATAGAAGTTTTCAACCAGAAATAATGAATGAGAAGTGAAAAAAGTGATGTAGTAGTCAGACTTCTGGAAGGCAATAATTAGGCAAAAAGAAGGGGCAAAAACTTGGAAAGCATCTTCGATAAAAGTACATTATTAAATTTCCTTTTTTATTGACCGAAGCTCTAGGGTACCATCATGTACTGAATTCTTTACAGTTCATTATAATGTAAATCCTCCCCATTCTCCATACACATCACACCTATTCATCATCAATGAAAAACTATCTGTACACCATTAATTTTTATACATTTACATCTGGGACTAGAGCTAGTATAGAAACTCCAAGACCTGCCAGATGTGTTGAGTTTCAGTAGAAAGCTGTACGCTGAATCATGAGCACTAGAAGCTGCGCGAACACAAGTGAATGACCTCACCTTTCTAATAGTTCAATCCAGGGTGTTCTATTTATGTAGGAGATACTGTCAATATGTTTTTGTGCATATAAATCAGTAGAATACACAGAAATAATTTGCATATAAGAATAATTCAAAGAGAATTTTCACTGTGTATACTATTGCCAGTTAAAAAACACAGAGCTTTCACCAAAGTTGAAATGAGTCTGTTCTTTTTCCGAAATGAATGTAGCTTTTTTCCTTTTTTCCATTACCATGCCAAGGACAGATGTCATTTACATTTTTCCTTTTCTGGAGGCACCAGATGGTTAACAGCATGCTGCATGAGCTGAAATCAGAGAAAAAGAGATGGATCCTATTTCCAAGGGCCATGTAAGGTTCTGAATTTCTGTTTGAAGGTTTTTACAGTACTCTTGTTACTAACAGTTTATTGTATCCTGACTAGAACTGGTTTGGATACACTCCCATTAGATAGCTGTGTCTTAAAATGTGTTAAAACAACTTTAACACCTTTACCATCTGACTGAAGATGTTAACTTCTCAGGTTTATTAGCCAAAAAGCATAAGAAAAGAAAACATATTTGGCAACACCAAGAAGACTGCTGTCAAAATAGCCTCCCAAAGAACACCTGTCTCCTTTGTACAGGAAGGCAAATCTTTAAGAGAGTGTACCTAAATGAAACGTTTTCTAAGGCACCTGAGTAACTTGACAGTCCAGGTCCAAGTTTCATGGATATATTTTCATATTTCCTGAAGAAATTTACAACTTCAAACATCTTAGTATCTCAGCATCTCGAGTCCGAATGAGAGTACTAACTCTGAGCCTTATGAGTGTTTGGACACACTCAGAGCAAGAAAACAACCTTTCACAGTGATTTAGAGAAGCCTGCTTGACTTCTGAGTTGATTAACACAACCACTGGATAAAACAAGATGCTTGTACTATATGAATCAGCCCCCTTCCTGACAAGAAAATTGTTGTGATCCAGCCAACAGAAGCCAGCACTGACCTGTCCCTTCTTGAGAGCTTAGACAGCTAACCTAGGATTTAGGGAGAGGCATTCCCAATTACATGGCTTTCAGGCTGCTGAACCCAAACTGAGATTAGGCATACACAAGGGCAAAGCTTGCCTTTCTAGATACAGCCTGCCCTTTGCATAACAGTTTACTGCCTTAAACACTTACAGAGGTTGCAGGGAATTTGGACGCTTGATCCTTTTTAGTCTGGGGGGAGTCAAACCTTGCTGCTTCTTTCTAAAGCTCTGCCCTAAACTTCAATCTTTTGACCCAGTTCCTCTAGGCACTCTACTTTCCTCCTTGTTTTTTTTTAAGCAAGACAAGATTTAAGCCAGATCATTCCCTTACTGCTAGAAGGAGAACCACAAACAACTCAGTAACCTAGTGGTTAGGTCATTCAGCTGGGAGGGGGTGACCTGGTTCAGGTCATGATCCTAGAGCCTCTTTATTTTTCTAAATAACATGTCTATCTCATATGAAGTGCATAAACAGCTCTGGAAGGGGAATCAGGCATTTCTCTGCTCCCAGCAGAGCGCCTAACAGTGAGGCTTCAGAGCTCCACACAGGTAACTATTGCTCAGTGTGGGGGGCACTGAACCATTCTCTCAGGACGTCTTATTTTCTTATTTGTCTGATTAGACTATTCAAACACCTGATTTAGGTACTCTAACTTACCCTTTGAGCACTGGGCAACAACTCTGTAGGCACTGCAAGGCTAACATTCAAAACAGGCATTATGAAACTAGCTCTAAATCACTTTTCAAGGCTGATTTGCATAAGTCCTAAGTCCATCAAATGCACATGAAAAAAAATCATCCTGAGTAGTTTATATTTAGAATCATAGAATCATTGAAGTTGGAAAAGACCTCCAAGACCATCTGGTCCAACCAGAACCCTACAAACAATGTCACCCACTAAACCATGTCCCTAAGCATCAGGTCCAACCTTTCCCTTAACACCCCCAGGACAGTGACTCCACCACTTCCCTGGGCAACCCGTTCCAATGCCTGACTGCTCTTTCTGAGAAGAAATGTCTCCTCATTTCCAACCTAAACCTCCCCTGGTGCATTTCTACATATTTGTTTTGCTTCAGACATTCTGGTATATGTTTAATGGCTGGTAAACTGTGCACTAGTGCAGTCATTACCCAAGTTTCTAATTGCAAACATTTATGTTGGCCAGGAAGCTAGAAGAAGACATCATCATCTTTGCCATGAAGGTGCACGGGATATGTGGCAAGGCTGAAGACCAGGTTTATGGTCTGTATGGTAGTGTGTGTGGCAGGAAGTACGAATGCCTAACCACAAAGATTGCCCTAAGATTCTTCTCCTAAGGAGAGAACAAGAGAAATCAAACCACACATGGGGATACAATGTTGAGGACAAAGAGCAAGCCTAAAGAGAATAAGAGAGCATAGTATAGCATTGCAAAGAATACAGTATTCATCCTCTGCTCTTGCCTCCCAGTGATTTTGCTGCCCTGCCCTCTGTACTTTATATTCTGCAGCTATTAAAGAAATTAAAAATTCAATAATGCACATTAAAAACTGTATCCTTGACCCGAAGGAATGGAAATAGCTGTTGAGGCTCTCTAAACTTTCTGAGAAAAAAAAGCACACAAAAACATTTACAATCCTGCAATTCATCAAAAACCAGCATTTTTTCATATATATCTTTATTCTGTTCATCTTAAGGCCTGTGTTAGTTTTATGCAGAAGGTCAAATTAATTCCACATGTAATTCAACATAGCAAGTGAAGCTGCATTGTGGCTTCATGTGGCCATATAGATTATCTAGACTATTCTTTAAAGACAACAAATTACCCTACTTTAAAAGTATTTGTAATAAAACAAATAAGTGTTTCATCATGTTCCTTCCTGTGGCACATTAAAGCTGTGGCTGTTGTCTTTTACTAGTATGTCTTAAATCTGTGACAGGGTATTGGATGTGTCTTGTGGCCTGTGGTTTGAGGGGGTGTTTGTAGTAGATGTTCCATGAATCCTACAGGACTATCCTATCTTTTGCATGCAATTGGAAAGGACTGGACTTGGTGATCTAGGTGGTCCCTTCTGTCCTGTGAACTTATCCATTCATTTTTCAAAGTATAATCCATATGCTTCATAATATCTCTCTTTTAGACTCTTGGACTGAATTACTACTCTCAAACCACTGATGGAGAAAATTTAATTATTATATAAAAAGTATTCGAAGGGTCAAGGACTTGGACAGTATTCACTTCCAACAGTGGGATATTAACCAGAAAATATACATCTCACCGTAGGTTAAAGAAACATCTTTCTCAGTTCTGTGACTTTAGCTGTATTTTTTTTCTACTGAAACAAAGGTATTTTTGCATGTAAGGCAAGTAGTTACTACTGTATCTAGCATCTACTTGAAACTTTATCAGGCCATTCTGATTTATCTTTGTCAAACAGTAAGCCCTTTGGCTACAGCCTTATTTTCCCCACAGGTGTAAAAAATGAAAAATTGTAATTTATAAAACAGAAGATGACAGAATCCCATTTATACAATATATATAGATGCCAAAAGGTAATCTTATTACAAATAACACAATCTTCTCACAGCACTTGCTGTATTATTTTCCGGGTGGTCTAAAAAGTTGATTCAGAGAATAATGCCACAACAGCAACTTGTAGTTCCTAAGGCCAAATAGCCAGATGTGTCAATAATCAGTGCAAACTGGAAACAGATGTAGGTCCTTGTTGAATAATAAATGTAATGAAAATACTTCCTTAGCTCTCTCATGCTTTCACACACACAAGAATTTATGTCTTCCATATTTTTTTAATTGAATTTATTTGCCGCTTCATTTTTATGTCACCAGGATCTCTTTCAAAATCTTAGTCACTCCACAATGAACTAATAAAGATTAGCATATCTACAGCAATTGCTTAATATATGGTCAAATTGTTTCTACCTGATCATTTTATCAGGAAAATTCCTTATCACTGAGATAAGGTGCAAACTGTTGAAGGCAGATGTGAAGGCCAAGTCTAGGTAGTCTCCAGTACCTGCATAGTTTCTTCATGTGTATGAAAGTAGACAGTCTATGGAGTTGATAATAAAGTTCAGATCACTGGCAATATCCCTGACGTGACTAAATAGACTTAAGCATCGAGTGAAAGTCAAAACAATCTTTCAAGAATATTTCATGCTTCCAGGATCTTTGTGAGACCTTATATAAAGCCGCATGTCCAAACTTGATCTGTAACTTCAGTTCTTGCTTACAAGTGATGACAGCTCAGTTATGTGAAAAGCTACAAAGCTACTTTAAAACAGAATACCATCTTCAAAACTAAAAATAAGTATTTTGTGTGCTAAGTATCCATGTACTATTTACTTAGATTATGTTCAGCACCAATCAACGAAAGAAAGAAAGAAGAAAAAAAAAGAGAAAAAAAAAACTTTTTAAAATGGGAGAAGTCACATTTTTCTTACCAAAAGTAGTTAAGATATTCTTGAGCAATTTTGCACTCCAGATTAAGACAAGTGTTTTCACTACATGGAAAATACAGTGTTAATGTCAGACAGTAGAGTCTTTGTACAAAGTTTTTATTATGCCTTTGGAGACTAACTGGATCTGAACACCTCACAAAATGAATCAGGAAACTGGGAGAAAAAAGTTATCAACTTCGTTTTCCGGGTCCCCAGAATGCACTTTGCATCAAACCTTTACTAGAGCAGTTATTTCTGCACGTGAAAAGGACAAACAGGAGTGAGAAAGAGCTGAGGAGTGTGAGTCATTGCCACAAACTGAACTGGGGAAAACACTTCACATGCAAAACCCCTGAAAAGTGTTACAGAGCTCATCTCTTTTCCTAAAAATGAGTTCGGGAGAATTATGCTGCAGGAAAAAAAAAAAAAAAGTCACGAACTGGTTTTATTACTGTTTTCCAAGGTGCTTTCACCCTTCAGGCTCTGGCTGTAGTCCACGAACAGATGGATTCAGTGGCAGTGCCAGTTTCAGGGATTCCCACCCCACCCAGCTCCAGCTATTCACTCTTCCTTATCCTCTTCCTCTTCGTCCTCCTCCTCCCTCTTAGTGCTCCATGTCCACTCCTCTTTGCCAGCACAATTGTTTGAAAGGCTGGGCTCTGAAGCCCTTTTTAACAGAGTTTTTCCTTAATGCAGACCACTTCAGCAGTCCAGTTCAGAGAGCAGCTCTATGAGCAGTCGTGTCAGCACAAATCAGGGGGCCTCTTCTCTGGATGAAAGGGGGGCAGGAAGGCAGGGAGCAGAAGAGCCGAACTTTTAAAGGTGGTATTGCCCCATAGCTGCTGTATCCTGAACTGCAGCTCCAGTAATAGTGCTTTGCCCTTCCAAGTTTATTGCTGATGAAATCCCAAGTGGGTCAGATAAACTATGTGAAGGGTGTACTAATATTTATACATACACAAGTTTATTACCTTGCCATAGGAATGTGACTTACAAGAGATAGCCTTACATCAACACCCATGTGTCTCCTTGGATGCTGATAACGTGGTAGAGAAAGAGAAGGTGTGCAGATTTTAGGCAACTAGGAACAAAGCTGTGCTCTGGATTGTTATTAGATTTATAGTCACAAAGCAACCATATCCATGGGCAATTAGGGGACATGTCTAAGTTAAAATACACCCCTTGCCCTAGTTTCAAAATCTTTGAACTCAAAATCAAGCACAACAGAGTGATAGATACGATCTAACAACATTAATTTTCATACAGCCATAGGGAATACAAGGATAAAAAAACGATTAGTCACATTTACCAGATGAAAGACTGCAACCCAGAAAGCATTGACACTACAAAGAACACAAAGGTCCATGTCCAGAATGACCTTAACATGAGTCTCAATCCATGTTGTAGCAAAAGCAAATTAAGACATTACTTAGATACACAGGTAAAATTTTGTAAACCAGAGTTGGCTGGTATTATTAACAATGTTTACAACGTTGAAAAATCATGTTTCCCATATCTAGTTTTGCTGCCCTCATTTAAATGGATGCATGAAACCTGGTGAGGATTTGTCTAACAGTTAGCTGTGGTTTAGAAGGCATGCCATATAAAAGCAGGCTATAGGCCATGTCTACAGTCTCATAGCACTGTTCTGTCTTTGCTGCACAGCCATCCAGGCTGCTGAACAGCACAGAGATACTCAAACACCTGGCATGGGTTCCCATTAGGTCTCTAATTAGAAAACTGGAGGTCATGATGAGCTACTGTAGAAGCAGCTGACTTAGAAATTTGTGTCCCTCTCAGAAGTAATCCAGCTGTAGAGTTGGTTGGGCCTCATGGTATGCAGCACCCAGCTCTTCTCCCACACTCCAAGTTCCCAGCTCAGGAATGACTGTAGGTTCAGTTCTCTTCAGGTGGAGAAGAGACATGAACTTCACTTCCCCATAACCTGGGTACATGCCATATTTTGGACATAGTTTGTGAGAAAGTTCTATATCTCACCATGCCTGTTATCTTGGCCCAGAATCCCTGCTCCTGTGTCTCCATGGAGTATAGACATGTCAGTGTCTATATTTGACCATCTGGTCAGGTAAACATAGTGATGATGAATCTGAGCAAATCCTAAATATACCTCAAACACCAGCTGTTTGTTGCCTCATCTGTGAAATGGGTGTAATAGCTCTCTGTCTCATGAGGCTATTAAAGAGAATAAACACCTCAAAAGTTGTCAGCCATAAAGACAAGACCATATATGTAATAGAAGTGATGTGATCAAGACATTCAGACAAGTAGATGTGGAAGCTCAAAGAGACTACAACAGTAAGTGTGACCCTTTTCATTACACATATCCAAAAGTGCACTGAAAACTTTTGAACATACTACTAAAATAGATACATCCTTTCAAAAGACATCCAACTTTGCTTTTGAATTCAGGATCTCGTGAATTTGTTCTATGTATGTATAGTCTGCTACTAACAAGGGTTAATTAACCTTGTGAAAAATCTCATCTTATTTTCTGCTTAAACCGTGTTGACTTAACTTACAGCTATTAGATCATGTAACAGCTTTGATAGATTACAAAATCATTGCAACACTGACTGGAGCAATGCCTAAATACCTTTGAAAAACAGGCTTAAGCTTTGCGTCCAAGGAAGCCTGTCTGCAAAGGACTTCCCTGGACTGGCACCAAAATAATTTGCCCATTTTTTCTACCAGCCCTGTGAATGCAAAACACTCACCTGCCTAATTTTACTATGTACAAATAAATATATAGTATTCAAAATAACATAGAATAATGAAAACAGAACAAAACAAAACAACAGTTTTTTGTTGTATGTACAAGCAAGAACTAAAGCTGCTGCTTAACCACTCTTAGCAATCTGGAAACCCTTTGAACATATGATTTTCTCTTTCTGTTATCTTGTGATAACTGATGGAGAAAAGCAAGTCTTTTCCAAGAAATGATGACTCAAAGAAAGGGCGCTTATAAACACACAACATTCAATAGAGCTGGCAGTGAAAAAGTCATTTTTATAATTTTTTAGACCTTTCTTATTACAATAATCACAGGTCATAACATTAGCCATTTATTTCCACAGTGTCCTTCACCACAATAAACTAATATTTCCAACAGGCCATGCTGATTAGCTAGCTCACATTTTTAATACTAGCTCTCAAAAAATAAATTTCATAGAATAAATTAACTTACACTGAATTCCATTCTACCATAACCAGATCAGATCTTCTTCTGGTAGCTGAGATAGCTTAGGTTTACACTGCAACATAGATGGATCAGACAGAATTAATCTCAATTAACTTGAGACATATATATCTGAGTTGGTCATCCTTGTCTTCTCTTATTACAATTTAAGAAAAGTAAGGCACTAGAAAAGATGTAAAAATAAGACACTGTAAAAGTCACTGTAAAAAAAATAAAATCTCATCCTTTTATAGAAATGAGTCAAAAGAATCATGCTCTTTAGAAGTATGTCTCCACTGACTACAAAGTGGCGACTAGCTCAGGTATGGTTGTAACCTTCATTGTCTAAGGACAAAGGTGAAGCAAAGTTTGTAGATAGAGGTATTGCCTTCTACCTAAACAATTACCAGTGTTGGGAAAATTAGCAAAACTTTTGGGCATTTCAGTCTTTCTGATTTGAAATGTGACTTGTGTGCCTGAAGTCTTGCCTTGTCCCAGTTGGAACAGTTGAGCTAGTAAAGTTTCAGCCTCTACCTGTAACTCTGAACTTAGCTCAGATGGAAACATATAAATCAGAAACAACTCCATTTGGTCAAATAAATCCACCTTGACACTCAGTAATGCCTTTGTACCTGTTTTCAGTATTCAGATGAGCTATAATTAATATTTGAATTGCAAATTAGATCTCTGAATTAAATACAGCCCACTGGGAGGACTCATTCTCAAAGTTCTTGTTTACACTTCACTTACAGTCCTGTACCTTGCTCACCTAGTTTAACTACCTAATAAATATCTCACTCCCATAAAAGTTAGATATTCAGTCCTAATATAAACACTTTATAGGTAGAGAAGCATTACCCAAATGAAAAGCAAAAAGAAAAAAAAAGGAATAAAGAAAATGAGAACAGTACTGGGAAGTCAGATTGTTTCATTGCTTCTGAAAGTATTCTCTTCAAAGACAAATTATTCATTCCAGAGAAACACAGCAGCACCCAATGTGTACTCTGGGCCAGCTATCAAAATGTAACCCTTCCCACGTGTAAGTAATTATTCCTAAATCAGAAGATATAATATCTATGGACACAACTTCCCTCTATATTTTTTGCCCTTAGTACATTATGTTCTCAAATTTGTATCTTCCTTAATTTGAACCTGGCATTCATTAACTTTTTTTATTTTTTCCTTTTTCAAATATCAAGCCTTCTGCTTTGTCTAGGATTATGGGCATACTAGTGAAATAGCTTTGCTCTGGGAAATCTGGGAAATTTGAAACTTGCAACACTGTTTAGTCATTGCCACAGTCCTGATTAATTAGTGGGCTTCATATTGCAAGCTGTATGTTCTCAACCTGTATCTCTCACTGTGATTCGTTAGCCATGTGAAGGAAAATCTTGTGGGGGGAGATGATAGTTGGGATATTTGATGGGGAAAAAAACAGAGAGAAGTAAGAAAACATGCTCTTCCCTCTCTCATTTTTCATACTTCTCAGAAAGAAAAGATAGGACAACTTTTACTAAAGAGCTAAGTGAAGAAACCATTAATCCCTGTGGTATCACCTCACTGTTCTGTCAAAACAAGGTTTATTAAGATCCAGCTGAGGTATTTCTCAAAGCATTGCATAGTATGACACAGATATTTGCTCCAGAGGCTGACACCAGGCTCCTTGGCCAAGTGACACAGAATGGTTGCATCTGCACTGCTCAAGAGTAGCCTCTTTCAGAGAAAGCTTGTCACTTCTGCTCGGATGTAGCCTACAGCTCTCTCATGGGGTATTCCCACAGCCCTTAAAACACAGTTGTCATTTTGTGTATACATATTTTCAGTCTGAGTAGCCAATATAACATGAGATCTGCTTGGTAATCCACAGAGTTTTGTTCTTTTAGCATGGGATTGAACATAGGTGTTGTATGCCCTGAGGTGTGGTTTGAGGGCACTGGGAGGAGTTTGAGGCTGTAAATCCTGCAGGGATATTGCTGGAGGACTGTGTAAGGCAGAGAGATCCAAACCTGAGGTGGTCTCATCCTTGCTGTACTGTACTGGGATTTTGTTTCAGAGGAACTCTTTGGCTTGCTACAGAGAAAAACCTGGAAGCAAATGAAGACTTATGCAACAGGAACCGTGAAGGAATATGGACACAGGAGTGAACAGAGGAGATAGGTTATTTGGCAGCGTAGAAGTATCCAGAGAGATCTGAGATGTGATTGATGCAGGTTAATCTCATGTGATCTTACCGAGAATTTCCTTTTTTTTTTTTTTTTTTTACTTCTCCTGCCTGTCCTAATCTTGAATATAAAGCATGTAAAAAGCACAGTGATGGTCATTATATCTAGAGCTAGATTTCAAATATTGCTTCAGTCTTGGTCTTCATCTAAGCAAAAGTAATCAACTGATAATGCTATTTGTTCTAGTCTTTTTACATTATGGAGAAGTGGATTTGTATGTGACTGTGAAAATTTTTTTTTTTTCCAAATATACATTATGCTAGAAGTCCAGAGAGTACTCCTTCAAATGTTGTGAGTCTTGATTATTATACCAGCTCTAGTGTTCAGCTAAAGCAAAGGTTGAAGTAGGCATTTATGTAACTTTGGAGTCTTGTCCCAGATGAGATGCTTCAGTAAGTTACTTTGTGCTAAATTTTATTTCTAGAAAATTTCAAGGATCATTTTTCCCCACTTCAAAATTTCTTGGCCACAGCCAGATGAATAATCTGTCTTATTTTTCATGGTTACTTCATGGTTAGCTACTTGGTTATTCCTGTACACATCTTCCCAAACACCCTCAGCATTCTCTTAAATACTGAATTTGCTTTTCGAGGCCTTAGCCATAGCACTCTTTTTCCCCATTCCTACTAGATTTTTACACTTTTAACATTACATCTAGTTAGGAGGTTAAAGCAGCTCTCCTTGTTTTTTTTTTTTTACATTCTAAAATAGGGGACTTTTAAAAAGACGAGGTGCAGTAGTAGTTCCTTAATTCCCCTGGATTTCTCAGGTTTTATATCATATATACAAAATTTATAAGCCTGATTTAAAAGACTGTAAGCTGACTCCTACAATAAACATGAATACTTTCTTTCTTTTCTTTATATCTTTCCCAGCACTGATCGTATAGATACCTGTTAAGTAGTAGATTTTAAAAATGCCCTGGAAAATGGCAAATGCCCATTCCTAGACACGATATGAAGTGCAGTTGCATCACATTAACCCACATTACAAAAATGTTGTCAAAACAACTCCCCCATGTTGTTATAACAAACAAAGAACTGGTTGGCTGATTTCATGTCCTACAGATAATTTTTCTGTCTTCATACCTCTTGAATAGATTTTCAATGGAGATACAAATTGAATAGTGTACCAAATCCAAACCTTCATACTCATTTGCATGAACGTATTGTGCAGTAAGTAATTGCATACTGGAATAAGTAAAAGAATTGCCAAATAATGTGACTAAACTTCAACTTCTCTTTTTGCAGACTGGATTAAATAATTTTATTTCTAATATGTCATGGGCCAAGAATATATGTGTAGACGGAGTCACTGAGGTAAATCCAATGAAAAATAATTTGACCACGTGTCTGAACATTTCATATTTTCCAAAGTTTGAAATAATTTTAAATTCAGTTCAGAACACAAATATGTATCATTAGGCCCATCCAAAATACAAGCAGTGCATTTTAATGAATATGTATACTTCATATTCAGTGTGTTAGCTCTAGCAGTAAAAATACCATGGAAATTATTTTTAATTACTGCAATCCCTTCTCAGTTCTACTGGACTTTTTCCTCTCCTCTCCTCTCCTCTCCTCTCCTCTCCTCTCCTCTCCTCTCCTCTCCTCTCCTTTCTCCTCTCCTCTCCTTTCTCCTCTCCTCTCTCTCTCCTTTCCCTTTCCTTTCCTGAATTTCACTCATGACCATGGCATTCATGCAAATTAAGGCTTGTTGACAAAATAACTGTAGTTTGTAGTAGTTGTCATTCCTCTAGTTGTTTTTGACTGAATTTCTGCCACTCAAGACTATCTAATTTTGGTTTAATGAAACGCCCTAAAACTGTTTATTAATGCATTTTAATCTGCATTTTGATGAAGAATATGAATTCTTCTACAGCAACATTCTTCAGTAATTTTTCCTCCTACAACAACTGAGCATTCCTCAGTAATAACTTTATCACTGTTTCTGTTGAGGTATTTCAGACATCATTTATTCACAATAAGAAGAAGACACGTTATTCCATAATGCTGTGAGAAGACTGCAAGGTTTGCCCATCAGATTTACACTTAATAGCTGAATGTAGAGACCCATTAGCAACCTGGCAGAGAGAGCTGACAGGTTTAATTTATCAACGCTTCTCTCCTCTGGTGACACCAACTATGTTAGCTGGGGGACTTTGCAGAGGTTGGGAGAGACAAATAGTGAATTTTTATTTTTTCTTAATTTCTCTTTTTAAGCACAACCAGCAATAGATACTAGCTCTGCCTCATTTCAATGTACTGAATGCAGTAGATGGAAAGTTATATCTGGCATTACCAGGAGGTATGAAGTTTTTCCATAGGCACACTGTCATTCTACTAATGGCCTAAGAGTTCTTCACAAACTAGTTTCTTCATCCATTGGAATTTTTTCCTTCAAAAATTCCCACTATGGGATAAGGTGAAAGCTTCAGATTTCATAAAATTTTAATAAGAAAACAAAAGAAAAATTACTTCAGACACTTTGACATTTTCATTTTGATAATAGGGAAACATTTGCTTTAAAATCCTATGTTATCGTAGTCATTATTTCTAAATAAACAATGAATAGAAGTAGAAAAACAGAGCTTTATTGTACATTTCAACAATTCCAAACTTTTCCTTCCAAATGATTTTCAAGACTATGAATATATCAAAAACAGCTATTTCTTAAGAAGAGCTTTGGCTTTGATGAACTGCCATTTTTTTTTTCAATTAAAAACATTTCATGATTATTTAGCTCTAGTCCAAAATCCATTGAAGTCATTACAAGCTTTCTTTTGATTTCAGAAGTTTTTGGATCGGGTCCACAGATGGGATTTATGCAAGCAGGGGAACAGAAAAAGCACAGCCATTCCAGTGGTCCAGATTTTAAGCTCAGATCTACACATATAATTTCTCTTAACTTTGGAGACAAATACACGTAAGGGCAATATTTGGCCCCGAGAATATTTTCAAAAGCAAATGAAATAGAACCTGAGAATTACAGCTGAAAAAACAGCTGATTTGCTTCTTGTTGTTATTATTATTTGACATATACAGTAATTATTGCCTATATTATTACAAGAAAAGAAGTTAGCAGTCTACAGTGCAGAAAATCTTTTTTTATGAAATGCAGCTTTAAGTCCAAGCAATTAATTAATTTCATGTTCTTGACAGCACCTAATTAGTCACAACACAATGCATTTCTCCAAAAAAATAAACATAATAGAAAGGAATGCTTTAAATCCACAAGATTTGGACACATATTCCAAATAAATTATTTGATGACTAGAACACTCTTATCTTACTTGTGTTTTTTGTACATTGACAAGGCTCAATCCTGAGCTCCTTAGTTTTTTCAAAGTGACTTTGTCACTGTCCTGGTCCCAGAATGTGGCAGCCATGAAAGCAATTGATTCCAGTGAGAGCAGCTGGGCTGTTTTTAAGCTCACGCCCACCTGGGGCTTGGCAGTGTGTTATTGGCAAGGTAAAGGAGCAGTGTGCAATCTCTCCTGTCTTTTTGTAAACACCATTGGCAACGTGAATAGGAAGGAGTTTAGAGCTCATTACAATGTCTTTCACCATCTTGGGTCAAGATACCCGCAGTGAAATCTTCAAGGCTGTTTTCTAGTTGCAAAGGAACATGAGCAAGCAATGAAGGATGGGGAACATCATGCAGGCTTGACATATTGGCAATTATATTTCATACAGGTATATAGAATAATCAAGCATAGATATATGTAAATGTACATCTACTTATCCATCTTTAATATGCCATATAGGTAATACATCAAATTAAACTTGATTCAGAACTGCTACTACATATACTATAGTATATGTTCTGTACATGTGTGTAATTATATAAAAAAGAGTGATTTCAAAGGTATGGGTGTATAACATTATGGTATATCCATTACGCAGAACACCAAACATGTACTTGGATTTTAGATGTACACCCACTGCAAGACAAATAGGTTTCCAAGTTCCCATTTTGACTCCTTTATATGCATATATATATATATATATAAAAGACTAAAAGAAACTTTGTGTGCCTGAAAGTCTGTCACAGCCACAATAACTAGTTACCTCCACCAGCACACCTTAATTTTCTTGTGTATACAAACATATGAACGTATGCAAACATATGAACACATACACACAAAAGATTTTTTTCATTCTTGATAGCAGAATACATTGCACACTTAAGACTTCAAAACTCAATGTAAAAGTAAGCTTTCACCTACATTTTATTTCTTGTAATAATATTTGTTCAAATCTATGATCCACAGCCAAATAGTTCATAAGTAAGCACCTAGGCATGGATTAACGCATGTAACATAAACCTCTGTAAGTTCACAAGTTAGTTGTTCAGTCTCTGTCTTCAGTGACTGGCAGGAGACAGGCAAATCATCCTTTTGTAAGATAGGTATCTCAGATAGGTAGGTGAATCACCAGCTGAACGTGCCTATTTCTCTCCACTAAAAGACAAAATAAGTAGATTAGATTTAGACAATTAAATATTAGACATTTAAAGTCAGGAGTGCTGAATTACACCTAGGAGGTATACATGGAGAAGCAGAGGAAGGTAGCTGGGTGCCTGAAACTGAATGACATTAGCATATTGGGTTTGTTTTACACACCTGCAGTTTGGACACAGCCTGGTTTTTCAGCCATGGGTGATGGAGGAAGTAATGGCCACAAGGTTTTGGCTGTGGCTGGTGTCTCTTCAGATGACCTAAATGTTAACTCTGCCCTTTCAGCAAAGTAGGATATGTGTGGGACGTCATGCTGCCAGGTGATAACAAAGACCTGCTCTGAGGGCTAAGCTGTGGTTTGCCGCAGGCTCATGCACAGAGCAGAGTTTAGCTGAGCAACCTCAGGCACACACCACGGAGTCATTTAGTGATGGGATGACCCACAAGATCAAAACTCGCCCTTCTTCTGTAGCCCTGTCCTGGACGATGAGGAGAAGGATTAACCTTTGGTGAACCTGTACCCAAAGCAGTGTATGCTTCCCGGCTAGAGACTCTTATCTCCTTTTCTTTCACACTTACTCCACACCTGCAGGAAGAAAGAGAAGTAGTATTTCTGTGTGTTTTGGCATATCATGCTGTTCATAACACTTAACAGCTCTAATGCTGACCCCTAAGATCCTCCAAGAAAAAGCATAAGGAATAATTTTCATGAACATGGCACATTTTCCTGTGCCTTCAAAGAGTCTAGCTAATACAGACATAGACAAGGTGTATCAAAAATGATCTGAAATATTAATATTTTGACCCAACGAATATGAAGCCTAGAATGTCCCATATCATGTTGCTACTGCATAGGAATCCATCTTCATTATTTCCTATTGTGCACACCAATTTCTCTGAAATGATTGAAGCTCATTGCTATCGTTCCTGAAATGATACTTGGAATATATAACTACAAATGCTTCTCAGTTATAGAACTGTAAAAAAAACCTGAGTGTGAGAAAAGGCTGTGATTCTCTCTTTGAGATTCAGGAATGCCATAAACATCTGAAGTTGAGTTAACATAATTAATCACCAGAGACACAAAATGAAATTCTTTGTATTATCATTATGTATGCCTGTTGTTTTATAGCACACATTTCTGCCTTGAAATGTTCTCTAAGATGTGCTATCTTATTATTTGCCAGAGTTTATTTAATATCTGTGAAGGTTTACACTTTCCCTCAAAACTAAACAGTCATAAAAAGGCTGGAATAAAAATTAGAGTGACCATGTAAACTGTGAGTGAAAAGGTACTCCTAAATATTCAGAAGTCAAGCACCTGACACCACACTTGCAGGTTACCACATCAGATATCTTTCTCTGTTTCTACTCCTAGCTGTTTGTAGTAATGCACCAGCATCAAGGATAGGTAAGTGCAGGTGCAATGGGACTTTGTTTCCTAACTGGTAAACAGAAACTTACACTACCTACCTTGATCTCACCTAATTTTAGTCCTTGTAATAAAGCACGCAAGGTAGGAATGTATTTTCTTCTCCACAATCCCATAGAAGGAGACAGAAAGAGGAATTTCCTTAGGGCAATTAGTCCATGTAATTCCTTTTAGCAAGTGCCTCTTTCTCTGTCATTATAGTCCTAATATCCAGTCCTGAATATTCCGACCCTTGTGAACCAAGCAGTAATACAACTCATGGAACTGAACTTTTCAACAGCTTTGTCACAATTTCATGTACAGATGGTATCCTTCAAGCATTTTGGAGGAGCATTTGGGGAAGAATTGGCACAGGTGAGCCAGGTGGGACTCAGCTTTCCAAGAGAAAAGTTGACTGATTTGATCTGTCAGGGAGCAGGCAGCACAGCTTGCTCCATTTATCCATAATACTATGTTTATCTGTTCCTAGTCAGCTGTACACAGACAGAATAGCTCTGCTGGCTGTGAGATGCCTCCATCCCAGACTGTGCCGAGAGGCACAAGGAGAGTAAGCTGCTTTTGCCCTCAATCCCCACTTCTCTCACATAGGGCTGGGCATCGTCTGGCCATAACAGAGACTGCAGTTAGTTTGCCTTTGAAGTGGGAGGTTGAGTCACACCATCTGTGAAATCTTCATTTTTCATCATTATGAAAATGCATCCCAGTGCCAGGGTATCCCATTGTTTATCCACTGTTCTGGCATGGCCATGCAGGGCGCGGGGATGCCAGTCACAAAGCAATCTGCGAGAGGCAGACAAACACAGTAGGTGAGACTGGTTAGGCTGTATAGGCTAGACACCTCCTTCAAAAAGGGCCAGTTTGTTGCCAGTATGACTGGGAGCCCTCAAAGGCTTCAGAAATGTGCCCTTTGGTATCTTGGCTTACAAGTCAGTTATACATGAAAACAGTATGCAGCAATGCAGCTCCTGCCTCAAGCAGAATTAGATGGGTTTGCTTTTTGAAAATAATGAGTAAAAACACTTTCAACTAAGAGATTGATTCATGCATTTGCAGTTATATAAAACGCATGTTTTTGCCAGAGTATCTCATTATGCAGCCACTGTTGGCATACCAATGTGATGAGCATGCCAATTAACCACATAATTATGAAGAGGATGCAAATAGGACTGTCTCTTGTACCTTTTTCTTCTTCTAGATTAGCAAGTAAAATGCCAACTCTGAAGTATGTGTACCTTTTGCAATTAAATCAGGATTTCATGTATAACTTCCCACAGCTACTGTCAGTGATCAATTCTGTTAATAAATTACTTCCTTTGCTACCAATAAGTCATTGTATATCTCAGTTATTACTAATTCTCTATCTGAATTTAAGATTTCAATAAATTTTTAATGCAAATACCTCCACCAAGTTATTAAATTGTCAAAATCTTACAGTGCCATAAATTCTTACTTTCTTTCTCTTTATGAAAACTACAAAAGGCTGTTAAAAAAGTAAGTGACATACCTTAATGGTGGTGAAAATTCCCTTTATCTAGATCACCTACATTTGAGTTATGCAGGTTTCACATATTCAAGCATTTCTACAACAACATTTAATTTGAAATAAGAGCTGAGATTCTTTTTTAAGTACATGACTTCAGGGAGGTGAAGTTTGAAGAAAAATATTAACTATTATGAGAGTTCATGATAAATTCTTGAGATATATCAACAAAGAGTCATTTTCAGAGAAGAGGGGTGTAAATAGTATTTAATTTGAGAAAATATTGACCTAAATCTTCTGTCAGTTACACTACTTTATATGGTGAAATCCCCGATTTACTCAAGATCTCAAGACATGACATTTGGTGGGGTAGGAGCACCTCTGAAATGCAGCCACTGGACATTAGAGATACACCTAAAAAGTCACTACAATACTGTTTGGAGTAAGGAAGATGTATCTTTTGTGGAAGAGGAGCAGGTCAGGGAATGCTTGATCAAACTGGATCTTTGTGAGTTCATGGGCCGTGATGGGATGCACCCACAAGTGCAGAGGGAGCTGCAGATGTGATTGTGAGGCCATTCTTAATAGTCTTTGCTCAGTCACAGTGACTGGGAGAAGTGAACAAACACTGGAGGAAAGCAAGTGTTACTCCTACCTTCAAGAAGGACAAGAAGGAGGACTGAGGGAACTACAGGCCAGTCAACATGAGCTTGATCCTTGGGAAGGTGATGGAACAGCTAATCCTGAAAACCATTTCCATGAAGGAGAAGAAAATCATCAGGAGTAGTCAGCATCAATTCACCAAGGGGAAGTCATGCCTGAGCAACCTGATAAACTTCTATAATGAAATCACCAACCTGATGGATGAGGGGGGAGCAGTAGGTATCGTCTTTCTTCAGTAAGGCACTGTCCCCCATAAGATCCTCATAGAGAAGCTGATGAAGTATGAGCTGGATGAGCAGCCAGTGAGGTGTATCAAAAACAAGCTGAATGGCTGGATACAGAGGGCAGTGGTCAGTGGTGCAAAATCTAGTTGGAGGTGGAGTACCCCAGTGGTCAATACTGGGTCCAGTTCTCTTTAACATCTTCATTAATAATCTGGACAGTGCGGCAGAGTGCACCCTCAGCAAATTTGTGGATGACACAAAACTGGGGGGAGTGGCTGACTCACCAGAGAGCTGTGCAGCCATGCAGGTGGACCCTGACAGGCTAGAGAGGTACAAAAATCTCATGAATATCAACAAGGAGGAGTGCAAAGTGCTGCAGATGGGGAGGGACAACTCCAGACAGCAGTATAGGCTGGGGGCCACCCAGCTGGAAAGCAGCTCTGCAGAAAAGGACCCAGGAGTCCTAGTAGACACCAATTTGAACATGAGTCATCAATGTGCCCTTACTCCTAGAAAAGCTAATGGTATTCTTGGCTGCACTGGGAGTATTGTGTCCAGTCCTGCCCCACCCCACCCCCCCAGTACAAGAGAGACATGGACATACTGCAAAGAGCCCAACAGAAGGTCACCAAGGTGATCAAGGGACTGGAGCACCTCACCTATGAGGAAAGGCTGAGGGAGTTGATACTATTCATCCTGGACAAGAGGAGGCCCAGGGAGGATCTTATCAATATCTGTAAATACCTGTAGGGAAGGTGCAAAGATGATAGAGCCAGACTCTTTTCAGTGGTGCCCAGTGCCCAGTGCCATGACCAGAGGCAAAGGGCACAAACTGGAACACAAGAAGCTCCATCTAAACATCAGGAATAACTTCTTTATTGCATGGGTGACAGAGCACTGGCACACACTACCCAGACAGTTTGTGGAGTCTCCTCCTTGGAGATCTTCAGAAGCTACCTGGACATGGTCCTGAGCAACCTGCTCTGGGCTGACCAGGTCTGCTTGACCAGGAATGTTGGACCAGATGGCTTCCAGAGGTTTCTTTCAATCTTAATCATTCTGTGAGAATAGATGTTTGATTGATTTGCAATATTAGGTTTTTATGTATAGAAAGAAAAATACATAAACCTATTATGATTTGGGGTGTAGAAATATCTAAGTTGTAATATTTATAAAATTACATTTATGAAATGTTATCATTAAGGGCTATGTGGTGTTCTGTTGTGTTTTCTGGCACTATAGAAATAATCATAGCTATATAGATATAGCAATCTTTCATGTAAATGTAAGATGATAAGTTTTCCTAAAGCTTTTGAATAGAGTCACTGTCAAAATCAAGAATGAAATACACTGGAAATTAATACCTTGAGCTTTTAAACTAAAAATAAATATTAAGCTTTTCTCAGGAGGATGGAAGAAATGAATTTGCTTAAAACAACATTCTTTGTTATGTCCCAGAGATTCAAAAGAAGTCAAATTATGAGCTCCATCACAGGCTTATAAGCATCCATATTGTTTTGTTTTAAGATACACAATAGTCTGGCTTCAGCACAGGTTAATAACCTGCCAGAAGGTGCCTCCACATTGTTTAGAAGATAACATGGGCCAAGGACTGTTCCAATAAGGAAACAATGGTTGCTGTTACACTGTTTTGGGGATGGAGGAGCTTTAAGCTACATGCATGTGAGTTATGGCTTTCCACTTGCCATCTTAATGGGCCCATCTCATATAACAGTGCACAGATATAGCCACTGGGCCTCTAACCATATGAAGTGGCCTAGGATGTTCAAGGTATCTGCATGAGACTACAAATGCCCCACTTGTGAGCAGCCAAATTGAACTACCCTGAGTATTAGGGGAACTTAACCACCAAGCTTCCATGTAATCACCTGTGTGAAGACCTCTGCCCACTGTAATCTGAGTTTGTGACAGAAATCCCGCCCATGGACCCAGATCAGCTGCTTAAACTGCATTCAGCACCATTCAAACACAGTTAGTTATCCTGTCTGACCAACAGCTGCTACTGCAGAAGGGTACGGATATCCCATACCTGTTAGGGCCATGCAGGTGTCTTGGATAACCAGATGCCTTAGGTGTCTGAGTCTACCTCAGAGGGCACTGGGCAGCTGAGTTCACAGAAATGAATCCTATGTATGGTGATCAAATTCTGAGTAAACTTCTGAAAGAAATTACTTTCATAGGATTATTGGCTCAGGGTGCTAGAGTGAAACATCTCAGGTTCAGATCTGCTGAGGCTTACTCACAACGCAATTCTAATGATTCATGTGGGCTTTCGAGACAGCAGAGTTCTGTTCTATAAATGACACTGATATCAGCCCACAGAGCAATGGATACACTGAGGTTGAAAAAGGATCTTTTCATTGTTTTCCATACGTGATAAAACCCATATTGACTATGGTTTACAAGAACTAAAAGAAGGCCCAGTCAAGGCTTACCACCTGTGTCTCAAATTGTTTATATATGATTGCAATATTGATATTGCTCTAACCTCTGTTTTGCCTCTGTCTGCCATCTGCAAAGCTGGGGGAACAGGTTTTCTTTATACTTACCATGACGGACTGTATTATAGATGGAAGGAAATCATGTTTATATAAATACATAGTGTGTATACAATACATATAAAATAACTTGAACAACTTGTCTGAACACCAAATATTCAGGAAAGGACAGTAAGTCACCTCTGTTATCAAAGTGCAAACAGAATTTAGTCCAACCAGAACATTTCTGAAACAGGTGGCATGCAATAGTATATTTGAAGGTTATGTGTCTATGTCAAACTTAGCTACAATAATTGGTAAGAATACAAAAGCCTAAGTCATTTAAAAATCTAAGTAATAATGTT
This sequence comes from Cygnus atratus, assembly GCF_013377495.2. Taxonomy (NCBI): domain Eukaryota; kingdom Metazoa; phylum Chordata; class Aves; order Anseriformes; family Anatidae; genus Cygnus; species Cygnus atratus. The sequence continues at coordinate 165,624,489 of NC_066362.1, forward strand.
GAACTTCCTTCATTGATACAGTAAGAAATTGTCTGGTAAAGGACCAGTACTAAGTTTTATGACTGGTGCTGAAATGGAGAAATAATATTATGTAGGCATTACTATAAGATAGGACTTTGTAGAAAGGTAATAAATGTGTTCATACCTTCACTTCAGCAACTGTCAAGTGTATAAACACATAGAGAGACAGAAATAAAGGGCGTACCTCACTGGCACTGGAAAGTGTGTTTCAGAAAGAGATGCTGAATGAAGCCAATCAATGTCTGAAGACAAATGCTGGGAGCTTAGTGTGAAACACCCTATATCAGCTGAGCTGCATGGAACATCAGGAGCAACCTTTTGCCTACGTAACTTTATTTTGGAGTTAAAATGTTCTTTTAAATACTTGCTGCTGGTTACTTTCTTAAAGATGGCATTGTAGGGTGAGGAAGGCATCTGAGAACCAAAGTGTCTTCCTTTGTCATTTGGTGAAAGACTTCAGACCTGTGCCACAAGCCACTGAGATCACAACAGATTTTGGATTTACCCCAGTGTTCTCTGAATCAGAGATGTCATACAGGAACAGTTAGAAAGAGGGCAATTAGAGCTGAATATTTCGAGGCACAGTGGGACGTGACCTGATAAAACAGGAGAGAAAATGGAGAGACTACAGAGTGCTCATTTCAAAATGCAGGAGAAAGGAAAGGAGAAAAGGCTATATGCAGGCCTCAAACTGGGAGTTTGCAAGATCTGCAACTGTGAAAAGGACTACAGGATTAATTGCTCACCCAAAAAGTAGCAGACCCACAGCACATGCACCCTCAGGAGCCTGCCAACCACCTGGTTCTGATTCAGAAGGAAAAATACAAACCAGTGAGTCATCAACATCACTTCCTTCTACACAATTCATTTCCTGAAGAGTTTCCCATCCATTTCTGATTTCCTGTAAGACCTAGCAATCACGTGGCTGAAGATCAACATATGAAATTTCACACTGACAAAATAGCAAGAGACAGAAAGGTTCTTCTCAGAACACGTACAGAGCATTATATATTTAGCTTTTTTATTTTATTTTATTTTATTTTTTGGTGGGAGTGGCAGTGGAAAAGACAAACCAATTTATAAATTAGGTCAGTTTTCCCTGTGTTGTTTCTCAACTGAATCATCACATTGAGTTGATCGCATTTTCTAATTTAAAAAGTTTAAACATGCAGAAAAATGTACTTTTTTGCTCTTCATCTTATCATGTACATCATCAGTACACTACCACCCTCTTCCACTAAAAATATTCTCCTTATGCCAACTATGAACATGCCCCAGGCTTATTTCTTAAGAAACATTAAGCATTACTTCATAGAGCACATTGAAAATATGTCCAATAACAACACAACATCTAAGAAAAATGCAGAAACCATTATTTGCTGTCAGTGAGATTAGCAACTAATTTTCATCTTAGTCTGGAAAAAAAAAAAAGAGTGGTTTACACTTTACTTTTTGATTTCCTGATGCAGATTGCAGCATTTAGACTTCATGTTCCTTTAAGCAGTCCCACAAACGAGACCAGACTGGTCAAGTGAGTTGATTTTATTGTATGTCACTGTCAACAACACCTAGATTTCAAATTCTTATGGCAAACAAGAGATAATAAAATCAAAGGTTCACCTTACAATTATTATTCATTACAGCTGGCGCAACACTCACAAAATTAAGAAATTTTGAAGACTCTGGAAACTCTCAGTGACTAGAATTTCCCTTTGGCAAGCCAAAGTCATTACTTACCTTGGGGTAACCATGGCTGTTTCAGATGCATTGTCCATTTCTACTTCACTCTTGGCATGCCTCAATTTCACATACTTATGCTTGCATTATTTTGGCCAGCAGTAACCACTGAGCCTGCACCTGCACCCTAAATCTCCACCACCCATTGCACCAAGAGTGTTTTTTGTTTTTTTTTTTTGCCGTTACAGAATTCAGGTGTTATAAAACTCCACGGCAGTGAGAAGGAGAGCTGGTTGGGCAACATCTCAGAGAATCCGCACGGTTACTGCAACCATTTTATTCTGCCAAAGGGAAACCCTCGTAATGGAAATTTCCATAGCTGACATCCTTTCTTGACATCCTTATGTTTTCTGCTGCCATGACTCACAAGCAATGACCTGATGTGTAGGAGGTGAGAGTACTTGGAGACTACCTTAAATAATGATTACAGGACAGCTCTGTGAATACAAACATCAGATTTTGATTTGTCGACCAAAGAATAATGTTGTGTAAATGTATGGCCCGATCCCCAGTCTCCTCCAGATTTCAGAGATAGGCACACTTCTCAGGAAAGCCACAGAGGCTGCTGGCACTCTGGTGGTGGCATGATCTCTAGCCTGAATTGGTTGATCTAATCTGGTTAATTCATAACAAACTTAATGCAATTAGACACCCACTTAAATAGCCTCTGGCTAACTGTCTGACGTTCCATCCTATCTGTGAAACTGGCAAACAACATTCGGGAAAATGAAAACTTTGGTCCTTTCCTGATTTTTAAAAGAACTCTGTGTAGATCCAGAATATGTGATCTGGCTTCATTGTGTCAGAGTGCGGTGTTGAAAAAAAGAATCAAATAAGTCATCTGATTCAAATGTAAGGATGAGACCATGGTATGTAAAGCTTTAACATGAGACATAAACATGACTCTGTCCTTATGGAATTCAGTGTCCTTACAGTGCCAGCACTTCTGTATTTCATGGGCAAAGAAAATATAAGTTTCATAACAGTTCCTTAATAGTATCTGGTTTAGAGGTTGGTATTACATTTGTCAGCACCCAATGTATGTTTCTTACCAGCTTCAGTAATCATCTGTTAACCAGCTTAGCCAGGTGAACAAACGCCAGTATGTGAAGATGTCCAAGGGTATATATATATATATATATATATATATGTATATATATCTATATATATGGCTGAGATACTTGTTCCTTGTCATGCCAAAATGAGGGTTTAAGGAATTTGAGATTCTTTTGAGGCTAACAAAGAGGACAGTTGAGGGGTTCATGGGTGACATCTGCCAAAGGCAGTCTTTCGAAAGAGAGATCTGTGGCCCACGGAGCCAAGTAGTACAGAGTGCCTCATGGCCACATTAGTTTGAACCTCCACTGGATCAAAGGGCAATACCACATTCCCTTGGAGGAACTCTAAGCCATACTAGTCATTTTTGTGTGTGTGTTTGATATGAGGGCTGCACTGCAGCCAGTGGAACAGTCCTTTCTCAGGGTGATTGTGAGGGTATATGTTACAGGTCTTGCAATATGGCATGTATTAACTTGAGGATGTTTGGGGAATAATTTTGGAGAACTATGGAGGATGGAGGGAAACAAAATTGGTGGAGATGCATCCATATTGCCAGAAATCCCTGAAGTGGGCCTAGAACTGGTTAAAACCAACAATTATGTGATATGACCAACATGGAAAACAAAAAAAAAAAACTAAGTTATTTGATAGTACAGACATGCTAACAGGGTCATCACTTTGCAGATGTTCCTTTCCACTCCTCTCTTCGCTGGAGTTGTTGCTCAGCATGAGAGTGCTCACCTTCTAAACTTCATGACCACCTCAGTGTTGATGGCCTAGCTCTGAAATGTGTATTGCAAGTGGCTTAGTAGAAAAGGGCCACGGCACCACTTCTCTCTGGTCTACAAATATTGTCATCAGAAACAGGAATTAGTCTAGTGAACAGGGAATATTTCACTTACATGCTTAAAGGTGACAAAAGTTTATTTCACAGTGGAGATAACCTCAGCAGGCTGAATTAGGTGGTCCTTTCAGCACTGAGAAAAGGCTCATTACTGTGGCTGAATACCTCAAACAGCATATAACAGTGCAGCTCAGCAAGTACAGTTACACCACCCAGCATGGCAAAGGATGCAAGTGTGAAAGTCTGCCTGGGGTTCAAACCCCTCTGCTAGGACATCACCCCTAAGTGATGTGAGATCGATGTTCTGCTACCAAAAAACATATTCTAGGGGAAGGCCAACACTGCTGCTGTGACTATTTTTGCCTACAGCTGGCCTTCCAACTACGAGCCATGAACTACCTTTTGAGAATTACGTGAGGCCTCTCCCTTCCAGGGGCCAAGGAATGCAATCCACCCTTTTAGTCCCTTGAGGAAAAATGCTGTATCCAACCACTGTCAGGACATCGTGTGAAGAAGGGCTTGGCTGCCTTTCTGGTACCCTGAAACCTTCCTAATAGAAGGCATGTGGGAGCCTGGTCTGAGCCAAAGTGCAGATGAAGACTCCTAAAAAGGCCTGGGTCTGTGGCAGACCTTGGAGTGGAACATGCACTCCAGAGCTTCTAAACTGAAAGGAAATGTTTACAGCAATATTCCTCAGCACCTTATGATCTTTCAGGGAAGGAATGGCAAATGAAACATTCTTCCTGAATGTGCCTCTCCTGAAGGCCAAAAAGCGCTTCTGTGGACCAATGTTTAACAATATTGAAGAGCAAGAAAGGCAATTCCTGAAATCAAAATACTTTAGTTATAGAGCAGTCTTCAATACTGGAAAAACATTTCCCTGACCTAACATTAAAAAAAAATGCTTTTGCTGTTTTTGAAGTGATGAACAGGATGCTACGCTCTAACACTATCTTTAGCTAAACAAACACATAACTAAATATTTATGAAAAAAAAAAAAAGCTTCCCACTGCTCAGAGAAGAGAGTTCTGCCAAGGTCTTCTATCTGGCAAACACAAAGTCATAGCCAAAATGCAGGGCAAGGTTGTTCCTGCTCCGTCTCTCATAACTTTCAGTGGGGAATAAGGGCAGTCATAGTGCAGAAGTAGTTTTAAAGGCCAATAATGACAGAGCTTACTCTGTTGGGGGACAGGCACATCAGAGTTAGAACATGGATCAATGTGATCTAACCTACTAGCAGCAAGGTTGTTGCAATGATTAACAGGCACTCTAATGCCTACTTTTTAAACAATATATCACGTATCTGTAGGTGGAAAAAATAGCATCCCAGGAACGTAAGTGCAGTTAAATATGCAAATTTAAATTTAGAGTAGATTGGCTCCCGACGTACTAGTGGTGCAGACTTCATATTGGAGTATTAAGGCTTCTTTTTAAATAAAATTACATGAACAATTGTAGAAGAAAGACCATATTCAGGTGATCTAAATTAATAATTTACTGGTTTTTGGTTCTTGGATCAGAAGTTACAAAACAAATTGAATTTTGATGTTTCTTAAATGATGCAGGCAGAGTTAGACACTTATTAATTGCACATGCAGCAGCCACCAGTAAGATAGGCAATACTTCAAACATTAAGAAAATCATGGAGGTGTGACTAACCTAACTAAGCAGGTTGGATGTCCCTTTGAAAGCCTCCATTGGCAATTTATCTGACTGTACAAGCAACTTAAGCCCTTGCTTTAGATTAAGGTCTGGTGTCTGGGTCTAAGTGGAGAGGACTGCAACACAGAAACCTTGTATAGGTCTATATGAATTTGGTTCTCCTATGGAAAAATAAGTAAATAAATAAATAAATAAGACCAGGACACCTAGTTTATTTATTTGGGACTAAGAATTAGGTAACTTTTCTTTACATGGATGACTACTAATAGAAATATCCACGTTTAGAGCACTTATCGTGCCGCCATTTCCTGCATCTATATTTAATATATATTATTCCTGATGTTACTTGGTCCCTTACTTTAACTAATAACAAAATATTATTCCCATCGAAGAACAGTTAGTGAAGAACAGAATTTATACAGATCTTTGTGAGTTAAAAGACAACTATTCCTACAAAATTCACAAAATAGAGGCTACCTAGTTAATCTAGAGAGTTTATAGAACTTTTAAGAAGAGATTTTATAGAACTTTTTCATATAGAACTTTTTCACATAGAACTTTTTCATACAACGCCTTACTACATATTCCATGTCCATACTGCAGGCAGTCAAATACATGAATAAGTTCAAAGTGGAATTAGACAAACATATTACAGAAGTGTTCATCCACGGCTAGGAAGTACTATGATTTGAATGCAATTTCAACTCAGCTGATCAGAAAAATCCGGAAAACTACATTAAGAATAGATTACCTACATGTTTATAGAAACTCACTCTAAGCAAGTCTTCCTGGGTGTCATCAAAGACAGAGCTATGGCAATATTTGTCATATCTAGACTGGTATTTCTTATGCTTTTTGCCCCCTAAAGTCATTGAAAGTGGACATCAAAGGACGAACTCCCTTTAGTGTTTATGTCAGAGTCCTACCTCTGCATAAAAAAAGTATTTAGGAAGGTTTCTTGTGTTATACCTTCTTTGCACTCTTTTAACAGCTTCTTGCACCCTACATACCTCCCTGATAACCTAGATCCTTTCAAACTGTTGTACACTTCTGACCAGGACTCCAGGTTATTTTAGCAGTTGTATCTAGTTGTCTTGCTTGATCAAAGCTGGTGAAATTTATCTGCCTTGTAACCACCTATTCCTGGACTGCTATCATATCAGGGTTCTGCCTATACTATCACAATTTTCTCTCCACGAAAGTTCTCTGCTGTCCCCATTTTGGCTGTTTCCACAACTATCTCTGCTAGTTGGAGTTCCTAGATGATTTGTTTCTGTTGTTTTCCAGCAAATTTCCTACCATTGAACCCACAGTTAAATGAAAGAGATAAGGTATTAGCCTAGTGAATGAAAAAAGTCTTCAAAAGGCAGAGGTATATCTGAGAAAACTTTCAGCAAACTGTGGAATCTAACTGTCGACTCTTTCCATGAGAATTAATAATAATGATAATACTAGATGTAGCTTATTTAGACATAAGTAAATACAAACTATTTCACTCTCTATTTAGCTGCTCATCTCCTTATTGATCCTGGGTTTTGGGAGAGATGTGAAAAGTTGAATCTCACATTATATCTTTGGGTAGGATAGGGAATACGAAGCACAGAGAGAAATTGTGTGTGGGCTTTGAACATGTAAAACCTCACCTACTGCCACATATGCTATAAAGACAGAAGAGCAAATTACAATTTCTGAAAGAAAGTATGGAATTTCTAACTGGTACAATTGAAATGATCAGCAAATTCTACAGGAATTTCCTGAGGGAACATGAAGACTTCAGCTTCTGCTTCTGCTGAAGAAATGTTACCTACAGTCAGTGATGATAGAAGCAGCTGATTACAGTACTGGACTGGAGGTACAGTTATATTTATTGTTTGGTTGACTACAGTCAGTGTGCTCTATCTATCCATATGTGTTTTTTTTCCATATGCCTTCATTCCCCAGTCTTGTATTGACTGAACACAGCTGACAAAAAGATAATTTGGTAGAAATTTTGTGATTAATTATTTTCTCTAGTTCTTCTATTTATTTATTTCTATATAAAAATGTTGATAGGAAACAGGTTTTTCCTAGCTTTATGTGAAATGGAAAAAGAGAGAGAAAAAAAGTCTTTATTATATGTTATACTCAACATATATCTAAACACTGAAAAACTTTCATTTATAGTAAATACTACAAGCACTCTAATCCAATCATATGTTTTAAAGTGAGCTTATGTTTATGGAATTGTAAAGCCAATAAGAAATAACTAATGGTAAAATAAATTAAAATATTTGAGTGGATGCATAGGCACAAATGCATCAGAGCTGAGCCGGGCCTATTGGACTTTAGTTATGGAGACATGTAAAGGTCTTTTCATGCCAAGGCTGGAGCTCAAGAATATGTTCTATAATTATCCACCCCCCACCCCTCCCCTTCACAACTACTCACTCTTTCAATCATTACAGGAAGGACATGGAGATGTCACCTAGAGTGAATTTCTCTGGTGTCAGTAAAAATCACAGTGTAATGTCAGTAATTCCTTATCTGTGTTACTAATTGAGGGCCAAATTGAGACCTGAGAGATAACGAATGGATTGGGAAATAAGGGACTGTTCAATGACAGCAAGAGCAGCAGAATATGGACCTTGGAGCAAGATACCTCGAGTGAAGGCCTGGAGGCCAAATGCAGCTCATGATGCCCAGCCAAGGCACCTGACAAATAAGCCTGTGCAGGGAGCGGCCTTGAATCCAGACAATTGAGTGATAAGAGCCCTGGGATCTTACTCACACATACACATGAGGCAGGGAGAAGTAGCTACAAGTAACAACTACTAGGGAACAAGCACATCCTGCTCCTCCTGTTCACATGTGCTTCTGTGCATATTCCTACCTGCATTTTGAGCAGCCTACTCCTCTTTGTTCCTTTTTGTCTCCTTTCAAAAAACAGCCTACAGACTTAAAGATTTAAAAAACAGTGCTTTACGGGGGCCTTTAGTGTACTTTTTTGTTTGTTTGTTTGTTCTGTGTTCCCATGTTAGAAGCAAATTCTTTGAAGATGTTTAAATAGTCCTTTGCCTTATTCTTTTTTAAATGAAACCAAAATTTGGGGCCTAAAATACATCAATGAACACAATTCTCCATCCATCTGGTATTTCTTCTTCCTCTTTTCTTAAGCTGGTCCATCTAAAGAAGTGCTTTGTCTTGAATTCTAAAAATATCATCATACTTTGCAAGGGAAAGGATTGTCCTGCTCTGTGCTGGTGCAGCCTCACCTCGAGCACTGTGTACAGGTTTGGTCAATATAAAAAGGACATAAAAAACTTAGAGAGTGTCCAAAAGGTGGGCTACAAAGCTGGTGAAGGGTCTGGAGGGCAAGACATGTGAGTAGCAGCTGAGGTCCCTTGGTTTGTTCAGCCCAGAGCAGAGCAGGCTGAGGGGAGGCCTCATGGCGGCCTGCAGCTCCCTCACGAGGGGAGCGGAGGGGCAGGCGCTGAGCTCTGCTCTCTGGGGACAGCGACAGGACCCGAGGGAATGGCATGGAGCTGGGACAGGGGAGGGTCAGGCTGGGTGTTAGGGAAAGGTTCTGCACCCAGAGGGTGGTCGGGCACTGGGACAGGCTCCCCAGGGCAGTGGTCATGGCCCGGAGCCTGCCAGAGTTCAAGAAACATTTGGACAGCACAGTCAGACATTTGGTCTGATTTTTTGGTGGTTCTGTGTGGAGCCAGGATTTGGACTTGATGATCCTTGTGGGTCCCTTCCAGTTCAGCATATTCTATGGTTCTATAAATGCTTCAAGCATAGCTTCACATTTGTCAATAGGTGAATATGTCTAATGTTTGCTACAAAAAGTAGGAACACAGGACTGGAACAGTCAATTGGATAAGTATATGCAGTACATTTACAGAACATATCTTTTAATGACTGAAATAGAATTGTCCACAATACCTGTTTACCTATGATAAGTCACAATGGGTACATTAACACAGCCAAATAAAAGGCAATCTGCTACTGAACTTGTTTGCCAGACTCTTCATTGTCACACTGCTTGAATCTTAGCTCATTCCTTGGCCCTGTCCTTACGATTGTCTCTCCAAGCAGTCCCCAGGATGAGTCTACTGTAAAAAATACTGGTGCTAGGCAGCGTTGATGCAAGCCAGCCACTGTCACTTGGCATTTGGGTGAGGAACGGTTCCTCCCCTTCTTTTACGCAGCGTTATTTCATACACACGCACCAATGTTTATGCATGAGATTAACACTCTCTCAATTTTACCTGGCATAACATGCATCTTTATTTCAGCCTGGCAGTTGTGGCTTTAGGTTGATAGGAAGACAGATGGGTTATCTGTATAGCAGTCAAATTTTGTATACCTTTCCCTCATGTTGTCCCCTAAGTGTTGAGACACAAGAAGTGGAAAGGCTAAAGAAACCTGACCACCTGCTGACACTTGCTTTTTAGATAAATACAGTGGGTGGGTTAATCTGTATGGCATTATTTTGACACTTCTCATTAACACAGAAGATACACTGACAGAAATGAGTTATGTCCCTTGATATGCCCCTTAGAACTTACAGGGGAGAGGAAGTCCTGTAGCTTTTGAGTTCCCCTAGAAAATGTCTTGGTGATGGGACTCCTAATCTCATTACCTCAGTTCAGAGCCTAAACTTGTGAACAAAGGCAAAAACCCTACTGCTTGTCCTTGTAACCAAAGCCTGTCCTGAATAATTTACTACCCAATATTATTCTAGCAACATGTTTATGTTGTGTGTACTTGTAAGGCCCACAACTTTATTATTCTAGGTTCTAGCTGTCATCTTTTTTTTTTTTTTTAATATAGAACTTCAAGTATATTTCTTATGCTACAGTTTCATGATTCATTCCATCTTGGCTTCATAACAACATTTTCCACCCACATAGAAAAGCATGCCAAACCTCCAAGGTTTTGCAATATTCTTTTGTAGTATTACTTTTATCAGGCAATCAAGTAAATATTAATATAACTTTTTTTTGAAGGAAAAGCAACTTTTGCTGCCAACCGTACAACTTTCCATGTGATAATATGAAGTATCAACATGTATCTTCTTTGAAAAATTCAACTTATATATTCCTAAACACTTGTAGCTTTAAACTGCTAATGGGTATGAACATAATATCACATATTTTTAATTTTTTTTTTCCATATAGATTGTTCATGTTGATCAGGATCCACAGTCTGTTCATTTTGTTCACATGAATATTCTCATTTGTATCAGTGACTCAGAACAAGTAAAACCCAGAAGCTTTATGAGCACAGTTTTGTTCTTTAAAGTAGACACAGCAATGATGTTATATAAATTTTAATGTGATTATAGCTTATTCTAGACCCTGAATGGGTATAACCTACATCAGTTTCCGTATTTCCAAAACTATAATAGTGTGTTTAGTCAAAATATTTTACCTGTTAAACAATACGATTAAACCAGAAAAAACTTTCAGGTCTAAATCTCATGTCAGAGCATAAGAATCTTCCTCAAATACCCTTCAAATGATGTCTTTTAATGATTATTTTGGAGACGGGTGAACACGTAGATACATTAAAGATTCTGCCCAGTTTCACAATCTTCTTGCATGATGAATCACTTTTGCTCACTCACATGGGTGAATACGTATTGTGGCACTTCAAGTGAATGCAATCAAAGCAAAAGTTGCAGAGTAGAACCCATAAAATGTGTAATACAGCAGATAAGCTTTCCAGTCATGCTGTGAATTAGGGTTGTTTATTATTTCCTGTCATAGCACTGCATGTTAATTTTCAGTTTGTGATCCAGTGGTTCCTGCCCAGCATCCTTTCTAAGCTTTTTAATCCACAGCTACAGGAATATAGCTACTATGCTTAACCCATGGCTACAAGCTACATAGAAATCTAATTCTTGGTCATTAACAAACCAGATGAGACACATATTCCTTGTATTAGTTAACAAAACAAACAAACAAACAAAAAACTAAAAATAATCTATTTCAGGTTAACTGAAAGGAATTTATTTTCTAATTTCCTGTTCCACCACCGAACCCCCAAAATCCATTATTTACACAGTTCTATTTCCAGCACACATAAATATGTCATTTCTCTTCATTAATAGCACTACAGTCTACCTCTGTCCTTTCTTCCGTGTGAATAGGGCTTTTCTTCACATTGCCAGTACTTGTTTACCACTTTCATTGCATTTATTATGAGATATTGGGTAGCATTCAACTTGCCTGAATTTAAGCTCCGAAATACCACTGTCTACATCTGAGCTTGTCCAAGTTCCCATTATAATCAAGGGAAAGCTCAGATTTAATTCAATTTCCTGAATATAGATGTCTTACCAACATGTTTGATGCTGTGTGGTGTCACTATTCGGCTTCTCTACAAGAGCATGGGTCACAGCTAGGTCGTGTGTCTTATCTGGAGGTTTCATGCAGATGTCTCATATTCTTGATGGCATCTCAAATGGCATTAGAAGACTATGCTTAGGCAATCTTCAAGGTCTCCATTAACTTTAATAGAAGCTTAACACCTAATTGAGATGCAGCTATCTACACTGCAGATGCCATAAATTAGACTGAGCTGAATCCTGCACTCTCAGACTTGAGGGAACAGAAACTGTCTCTTTGGGGGCTTGTGGAGACTTCTTTCCACTTATCCGTCTCTGGCTTATCCTGATTTATTTAGGACTTCTCTGAATTCATGCATCCTTCTCATGAGATGCTTTTTTCCTTTGCAATTATAATTAAAATCTTTACACATAGACCAAAAAGTCCCTTATCACATGTAGATAGAAAGTCATCTATATCTTTTGTGCAGTCATTCACATCACTGTAATGCATTACTATCTGCACAGAAAAACAGCTCACAAAACACAAAGTTAAGAGGTCCATCTGCACACACAGTGTTAAGTCTGCCCCAAGGAAATCAAGCAATGCTCAAGTGTTTATGGGATTTTTTTTTAAATGAAATATACTTCTTCTTCAGGGTCCTTCAATGCTCTTAGTGCATTTTCAGCTTTGAATACCAACAAGAGCAAAGTAAACCAAGATGTAAAAAAATTAATAAAGGAAATGTGGTGCTATGGAGAAAACCACAGTAAGCACCATCTATAGCCTAATTACACTTAGCAGTGTATAGGAGAATACTCACCCACAAATGACCAAAATAAATGGACAGTCTTAAAGGCTCTCAGGTATCTAACATCTAAACACCTTTCTAAGAAAGCTGACAAAAATTTAAATGGCACCATGCCACTCTTACCACAGACAAATGGAATAGCTGCAAATTGCAATGAGGCAATTCAGGACCATTTATTTACCCCTCTGAGACCACTGCAGTGAGCCTCTCAAAACCTGAGGTATCTAAGGCTACACCTGTTCTAACAAATACTGTGGGAGTAGGTGCAGGGGAATGATGTGCACATTGCACACATTTCATGGATTTGACGTCAGACTAGCTCTAGTTTGGTCCTGTTGACTGAATTTCCAGTAGCAACTGGATGGTGTTAGGTATACCGTCTTCTGGAGCCTGTTTTCTTGTTAGGTCATCTAAAAGGAATCCAGTTTGCTTGCTCTGAGACGCTCCATGATGCAAACCAAAGCATACTAAGTAGGAACAGTCAGAGGACTCCCTTCAAAATAGCACTCACAAGCCAAACTGAAAGACTAATAAAAATCCATCTTTAAGCAACTTCTTCTCCTATATTCTGATTTCAGTAGTATGTTTTGCTTGTGTTTCCTGAGGCACCTTTGTACACTGAATGTGTACATTCATTCATTCATCTACAGAAATATTTCTGTCTTCTAACAGGAGTATTTATTGGGATAGAAAAAATGTATAGTTCTGAGCAGATGTAGATATCAGTGTCCTTACAGGAGATTACTATGATTATCTGATTTCATCTCCCAAATTGCAGATGTGCTTATCAAAGAATTTATCATAATTAACACTCTTTATGAGAAGTACAGTACAGCCTCCCCAAACTGAATTGTCAGAGAAGTAATACATTACCTAAGCAGGTTTATGGGGAGATTTTTGTACTGTGGTTGTTCTGTGACTGTACTAATGGCATCTGGTGCCAGGTTTGACTACCTGAGACCTTTTGCCAGTTCTCTGTCAAAATTACAGATAAATGTCATTGCACTTTGTACATTGTACAAAGTATATGTACTTTTCTGATTTTTATAGTCAATAATCTCTCAGTACACTTCATTTATAGCTTCTTTGCATCTTTAAATTTGGTGATGAAGTAAATGGAACGTAAAAGGTTAACCAGTTTCTAAACGGTGCTGTTTAACAATGGTTGGCCTTCTGAATCATAGATTAGCACATAATCATTTGTTCTGATGATGTAATATCTGTAACTTACAGTAATGTTGCTAAAGGGAGGAGTAATCTGAAAATTGGTTTGAACTGGTCTCTCTGGTTTATGGTCTTTCCTGTTCCCCTGTTCATGCACTGACTTAATCTTACTCAGTAAACTAATTTGTTTCCTAATTCTCCTTCAGACCCTAATTTCTGAAAAGCTCTGAGGAATCCTGTTTTCAACCCCAAAAGGACCAGCCAAAAAAAGACTATCTTAAGACTGAAAAGTAAAAGTCTCTTAGCACTGGAAAATGATTTACTTCCAGTCTTTGCATTCTAACTCAGCATAAATTTAACTCCCTGGAGAAGGCTGATAAACACATTTGTCTTTCTAAACTTCCATTTGGCTAAGAATCTGGAATATATCAAGGCTTTCTTTTTAAGGCATTTCCTGCAAGGCAAGGCTAAATGTTACTTGTTATTAGAGGTAAAAGTAAAAATAATAATAATTTAAAAATCAGATTTTATGAATTATATTTGCTATGTAAGAAAGGATAAAATGTTTAAAGCAGTTTTAGACATTCAGGTGGCAATTTTTCTGTAGGTGTAAAAAATTGCTAATTCATCATGGCTACAAACATTCTCAGAAACACCTGGAATAAACATAGGTATATCCTGAAACAGAATTTGGCCTTTTTCACCATTTCCCTCCCTTTTCTACCACTCACAAGTGAATAGGTTCAAGGATTATCTCATCACTCATTCAGCCCAGCAGTTACCGTTGCTGAAAAATCAACAATTGTCATCTGTTGTTGCACCACAATGCACCATAACATTTAAAATAAATGGTTACTTTCAAGGATCAAATGTCAATACAGGGAGTATTGCTGTTGACAAAGACTAATAAATATTTACTTTCTAATGATACCATAGTGTGTGTCTGATTATGTACAATAAAATAAAACATATGTGAAAGACGGGATGCATTTAAGATGGAAAATCATGCTTAGACTGTGGAGTGAGCAGGAAGAAGGAAGCCATTATTCTGTATGATGGATTGTGATTGTGGATTTGACAGTTGCAGGATGGAAATTAGTGCCAAATGCCAAGCCACCTCCTCTGCATACGGCTGCAGCATTTCTAAACTTACAAACCACTTCGATTGCACAGTCCTGAGCACAGTCGACTGCTGGCTAGAGTCTGTTATCTGTAAGAGAGGCCCAATATCTCCTCTTAACATCACATTAGAGATTTCTTGCTGCTCAGATAAACTGGACTTTTACAATAAATTCAGTGATGTTGGTATCAGCTCCTTGCCCATGGGAAGCAGCAGAGCTGCTTTTTTACTGAAAATCACTGTTAATAAATTATTTTCCCAGCTGTACATTGAAGATGATGTGTATGATTCAAAAGAAGGTCAAGTTAACTTGAAAAAACAAATGCAGTAAGAATATGTATAGGATTATGTGACAATGTTCCCAAACTGTGAAGTAACTCAAATAGATTGGCATGCAGTGATGCATAGGTCAATCAAGTCACAGCATGCTTTTATTTAGTTTAATAGTAGATACTCTGCAAACAATCATAACATTTTTAGTTGCACACTGCATACTCAAACAATAGCGTAAATGGACTTTTTGTGTATGTTCTTTAGCTCACATTCTATTCAAATCAAGTTAAGGTTTTTCTTTTTTCTTTTTTTTTTTTTAAAGTTTGGATAGGTTTCTTTTTGTAGGTTGGATAAGCTTCTGATGAGTTTTTTACTATTGCTTAAAAATGTTTTGGTAAACAGCCTTACATTTATCCATTTAGAATATGTTGACCTAGAGCTTTTCAGAAGAGTATTTGTCATATTCTTAAACACTTTGATTAATTCAGCATCTTAAAGCAAAATGATTTGGGTAGCATCCAGCAGTTTAGTGGTAATGCTGTCCATTGAGCCACTACCAACAAAGACTGATGAAATTTCTCATTACTTTTTAACACTTTGTTCAGACTTTAAGATGACAACTGATAGCTGAATGGCTCTCTTGTTGCTTGGACAGAAAGATTGGTTCAAACTGTGAATACAGTTCACTTTAAATATCATTTCAAAATTTGTTATGGAACTGTGTCACAACTAAACCAAACATAAATTGCCACAGAATAAAAAGATTTAAATTTTTATTTTAAAACTTAACCTGGAGGGAAATTCTGATTTCAGTCCAAAACAAAACTTCTCATTGTTACTAATATCACTTGAAGAGCTACAGTTACAGATATTTATTCAATTTTATGGCTAGATTGTGGAAGTCCATAATAAAACACATGCCATAACATATTAGTTGTAGCAGGATTGCAGGGTAATGGAAAGATCCAGTAAACAGCTGGCTTCCCTAATTAGTATGTCAAATGTTTATGTGCTCCTCTTGTTAAGTACCAAACTGTTTCATCAGAACAAAAACATGAGATACTTTGATCTGGAAAATAAGGTAAGATGTTTCAATGATACACTGTGGCCACAATTCATCCTACCTAACATTAATCACCTATGTGATGCATGTAAATTAGGGGGTTAGTCATCTCAGACTCCCTCTAAAGTCACAGGAAGAAGATGGACACTTTCTCAGGGTGACAAGGAGGCTTGGCGGCTCCCCAGGAGCAGAGGGAGACATGGTGGCTGGACTTTAACACCAGTGCTTCACTGATGCTTGAGGGACCAAGTACAGGTTCAGGCACTACCCTCTCCTTCCTCGTTTTCAAAACAAATCCATGAAATAGTATAATTCTTCCTATTTTGTCATTCAGTTTGGAGAGAGGCTTTGGTTTTTGTTTTGTTTTGTTTTGTTTTGATTTGATTTGGTTGGGTGAGGGGGTGGGTTTTTTTTGTAGGAAACATAGGCAATATCTTTCTGATTTCTCAAAAGCCTCAGTGTTGTTAGAATGGAGATTAATTTTGATCTGAACGATCCTACCAGCTTCAGCTGTGAGTGCTGCAAAAGGGAGCTATATTATCAATTCATACAGGAAAAGGTGTGCCTTTATTCTACAGCAAACTACATTTATGACTTCAGAAATGGCCTTTAACAAGATCTGGAAAGAAGCCAAGTCAACTTTACTTTGACCTACAGGCAAGTCAAGCAAAAGTGATGATTTTGAGGGACAAAATGGGGAGATTAGTAGGCACCTGAACTGCAAGCTGAATTCAGCAAGAGACAGATAAATCCTGTGGGTGGCCTTCTTTGTAGTCTCTAAATTAGAATGTTTGCTGTTACAGAAGCGTGATCTCAGAATACATTATTGCAAGCCGATGGGAACATCACTGTTATTGGATAGTTATGCTCAACTATTACCTTGAGCAAAAATAAGGAGAAATGGAACAAGGTATAGCATAAGATGCCAAAGGTAAAAATGCCTCTATGACCAAAAACTTCCTAGAACCTGGGAGAGCCTGTTGGAGTGGAGAGCTGGAGGCCATCTACTGCAGCCCCTGGCTCACAGTGGGACTAGCACTAACAATCATCTCAGCCGAGGCCTTGTCCAGCTGAGCATAGGAATTCTCTGGGGACAGAGATGCCACAACTGCTCTGGTTTTCATAACATAGCAAGTCACCCAGAGACATAACAGGTTACCCAGATGGTCCCCACCTCCAAACAGCTCTGTCCTCTCACAATCAAAGACAAAGAGGCAGGATGCAAGAAGAGGCTGTTGTCCTTCATATACATCCCTGTTCCCATGCAGGAGCTCTGAGGACCTTGGAGGTGGAAGCAATAAGGAGGGGAAGACGAAAACCTGCCTCCATTCCCCTAGTCCTACTCAGTCTGATCTCAGTCTCTTTTCCTCCAAAGCATTCAGCTGCTAATCACCGTATTTCCTCAGCAGCCTCCACCCACTCTCAATACATCTGTTGTCCTTTTCCTGAGGGGAAATTTCCTCCACTAGCACAACTCTCAGATTTACACTTTGATCTCTTTGGCACCAACTATGTCCTTACTTCTCCTAACTCTTCTTCCACTCTTCTACAGAAAAAAAAACAACTCCCACTTGAGCTTCCCACAATACCCTTTCTCAACCTTCCAAATTAACACACAGATTCCCTGCAACTCAGAGCTCTGGTTTTTCCTGCCCATACAACTTGACTTCCCACCCATTGTCTCTCACCTGAACTCACTTGCTACAACCTTCCTGGATCCTGCAACCCCTTTCTCTCCCCATACAGGTATGACCCTCCTGCATTGTTCCCACCTTCTGCTGTTACCATCACTTCAGAGACAGAAATTCTACTGGATATTAAAACCCAGGTCACCCTCTGCCTAACTCTTCTGGCTTTATGTACTTCTCTAGAGTCTCCTCTGCTTTGGCAGGGATCTAAAGACCTCACATTCTCCAGCAAGAATCCACTTCAGTGTTTGCTTAGTGAGAAAAGAAAAAGTATAACCATGAAGAAGACAGGCAGAAACCATAGATACAGTAGAATATAACTTTGCTGCCATTGTGAATGATCTGAAATCCTTTTCTACGAAACAGGTAGAATGTATCTGAGGTGAAGTGAGAAATATAGGATTATAGAAAGAAAAGTGGAATGCGAAACAGCAAAATGATAGTGATTGAAGAGAACTGCTGGTCTGTTAGCTAGGGTGGAAAGGAATACAAACTGGCATTATTAAATCTTATCAAGGATAGCAAAAATTAAGCCCAGGTGCAGCCTGTGTGGTGGGCTATTACAGTAGAAACCAGTGGCTACGTATGTGGCTTTATGTAGACAGCAGGGGAGGTCAGGTGCCCAAAAGCAGGATCCAAACCCACGTTTTCACCATATTCACCATTCAGGCATTTTCAACTACTTTACAACAAACACAGAGATTAGGATGTCTTATTTTGCATTCACAGACCAGAACCTCTAAGTAGGTGTTTACACTTTGTCTTTCTAAGGTATACTTCTGAAATACACTGGTGGTGGAAATGTTTCTGTCTATTTAATATATGTTAGCTGGCTAGAGCTGTAGAGGACTGAGTGGGAGACAAAGATTTAATTTGTTCCAATCTTTACTGTGTCACACCTCCTGCTCATCTGAGTTGAATTGAAAGGGTATTGACTATAAAGAATATAAACAAGTCTGGAAGGAGGAAGCTCTGCCTAAACCTATTCTGTGCAGGCCGCAACAACAAGGCTACAGAATAATGCACCCGTACAGAAGAGCCAGTCCAGTGACTTTTGCATTCTCTGCTATATAATAAAGCAACACCAAGAGGAAAAGTCAAGAGTGTCACACCAGGGAGAACATTTTCTTTGGAGAAACATTAGTTTCAACCTCTTCAGTCAGAGCAAAGTGTTTAATCGTAGTCTTAACTTCCTAAGCAAACAGCTTAACCACAGAGTATTGTATAAAAGGTGGGTGGTAGATCTTCCTCCGCTGTCTGTTCTAAAAAAGCACCCACAAAGCATTTTCCAAGGAGCCTTCTGGGTGTGCGTTTGGTGTTTTCTGAGACTGTCTGCAGGATTGAGCCCCCCCAGGAGACTTCAGCAGAGGAATGCCTAGCTTCTTAGGTGGGAGATAGCTATCAGGCTGCTTAAACTGTTCTGGGCATGTGCCAAAGCAGAGCTCTGGACACCCAGAAGAGCTGAAACTCAGACAGGCAGGTGCCTTCAGCAAGATTCAAATAAAGCACCTAAGCACTTATGGTGCAACTGAAGAAAATTTCATCAAAGAAAGAGAAACGTGATTTTCCCAACAACTTTTACCCCAGTAAGTTACCCAAAATTTTCCATTATGAAATTTGCTTTGATGCCTAAGTTTACACCACTGACACCCTGACTGAAAATTAAACATGTAGACTGCTGTTTCCCCAAGTGCATTTGGGATTTACAAAGTAGGTACTCCATTGCCTAAGGCCCACAAGGATCCCAGTCTTCTAGGCATGTTTAGATCATGTCTAATGCATATCAACAGCACTGGGTTCAGCAAAAGGCAGAGCAGCCACGGTCACTTTAATTCAAAAAGAGTGGTGTAGGAGTAGCAGTGGTGGTGGCAGTATCCACCTTTTGCATACTAGGCTATAGGGTTGACTCAGCCACGTGTGACCCAGGTTCACTGAATTCTCTTATTGGACTGCAAGCAAAAGAGCAGACAAATCTTTCCCAGTGAAATGTGGCAAGACTTTTCTAATAAGGTAAATTTTGGTTTTATTTGTGTCATTCCTAGTGAAGTATATTTTGAAGATCTTATGGAAGTCTTTTCTGTCCCAGCTGATGTCACGCATGGGTCAGATCAGTCCACAGTCAGGTTAATCCTTTCTATTCAATAAGCTTCCCTGTTCTGTAAAAGAATAACTCAATATAATACATCTTATTCAAAATGGATGGGAACTATACCTCAGCCACCTACCTCGATCTGTGACTGGGATGAATTTAGCCCACCTCTACTGAAAAGGGCAAACAGTGACAGCAGCTGTCTGTTGGGACAAGATGATAAAGTGTGAATAACAAGCTTCTCTTTCACGAAGATATTATGCAGATTATTCTTATTTGGTAACACTCGGAGTTACTGAGAAACTTAAACACATGCTGTTTGGTTAAGTAAACTAAGAAAGAATATAGGAACCCAAAGGCATCATTAAAAAAAAAAATCACTGCCAGATTGGATTCAAAATTCTGCAAAGCAAGTGAATGTGGGCTGGAGAAAACAAAAGACGGTAATGCTATCTATGACACAAGAAGGAAAATAGGAAGCTCAGCACTGGGTTTAAAGATTTCTGTGGAGGTGGGTGAGTCACTGTTGCTCACACTTTGAAGTGAGTGAGACAAGCCTGTGCGTCATATATTGTTTCCTCTTAATCTGTAGAGAACAGGCCATCCCAAGCCATTGATGGAAGCCAAGCACTTGGAGCACAAATGAAACGTGACTGGACATGGGTTTCTCTTAGTTAAGCATCCTGAGAGCCTAGAACCGCAAGTCAGACTCTGTCAGCAGTTGAAATACTTCTGGTTTACAGGTTAACAACCTGGCGATAAAAATGAACTGTGGCTGAAACTAAGTCTACGTGGGCCTAATGTAATTAGGAGCCAAGTTTCATACCGCTATAGGGCTGATACTACACCCACTGAAGTCAATGATAATCTTTCCATGAATAACAGAGGAAGGTCCTTTCATCTCTTGACATGTGTATTTATAAAACAGGGATAACGGTACTTTCTTTTTCCTATGTTTGTAGCCTCAACAACAGTTTTGGGAAAGGACTGTTTCTTTCTAGGCACTCCATGTGGCATTTAACACCTCGGGATTCCTGTCTTGGTTGGAATTTGAAGCTAGGAAAACACTAGGACTGACATGACCTTTCCAGTGTTTACACCAATCAGTTAGTACAGAATACCACAGAGTATACATAGTATACCACAGACTTGTGTAGATCTGAAGACATAAGTCTATGGTTACCACTAGAAATTCTGTAAGTGCTACTGATAGTTTTTGAATCCATCTAAAATCTCTGGGGTTTTTACTCCTTTTTTGCTGAGCTACTACAGTAGCATAAAGCTTGTGAAGGCAACATGGGTGGTGAATATCTAAGAATTTCATAGGAGTCTACAGGCACGAGACTGACTCCATCAACAAAGATAACAACTGGATATTTATGTAACTTTCATTCAGACTGTGCTAGTTAAATGTATGGATCACATATTAATGATATTACATTAAGAACATAATTAAGATGAAACTTTCATTTCGTCCTTAAGTTGCTTATGTGGACATATGCTTGTTGATGATTTTTTTCCTGTATGAGAAGTAACTGTACCTTGTATAGACAGTTATTACACACTGGTTTGGAAGAGATGCTGGCAGATTTGATAACTTACATGCTCTGGAGGGTGGGTGATTTGTTGTTGTTTTTTTGTTGTTGTTGTTGTTGTTGTTTGTTTGTTTTTTGTTTTTTTTTTTTTTCCTATGGATATATATTTACTTGAACATGACATGCTGGAAAAGCATTTTTTCCCAGTTTTGTACCAAAGCCCCACAACATCAAATACCAGGCAAACACATACACCACATGAAAGGATATTAATCTGTTTAGGTTTAAGTAGACAGTCGTGCCCTTTCTAGGCTCTAAGCACCTTATTAATAAATGTGATTGAGTTAAACACTCAAGAGGAATCCTTTTTCAGAGTCCTGAAGTGCCCTCAGTTAGACCTCCAGATGCTGTCAAACTGTAGCTGTGTTGCTGCATACCTGAAAGGTCACAAATTACAGAGAAAAGTCAGAGATAGCTCACTGGTCCCTCAGAGCTTGCAGAGACCATTCCATTTTGGAAACGTGCTGTCTGTTCAATTGGAACTGCCCATTTTAAGGCTAGAAAATCTTTCAAAATGATAGACTCTTTCAAAACTTTTGTAAGCCAAATGCTTTGTTGCTACTCTTGGAAGAAAACAAAACCTTGGGCAACTGAGCATAGAAAATAGGGCTGAACAACCTGTTTAGAAATCCCAGCCTGCCTAAACACAGCAAGTTTCAGCTTGATGAAGACTGATTGTGCTGAGGATGGCCTGAAGCCCACATAATGCAGCTAACTTCCGTGTCAGTTAAGAGCTTCAATGAGCTAGGGGTGAATCTTTCATTTAAAGAGAAGTCTCCACTCAGCTATTGGAATCAGATTTAGTTTTGTTAATAAAATATAAACAAGATAAAGAGAAAAAAAAAAATGAAATAACCTGGGTGGCATTTTTCAGTATTACAGATATCATAACCTCTGAGATGCTTGTCAGGGTTTTAAGGATGCCATATCTTCCATTCCTTACTCAGAAAGCTCTCAGATGTGGAAAATTTTCTTGAATCCTTCACAACAGCAGTGGAAAAATATAGAAGAAAGGAGCAAAGGGGGCTGGTTTACTATAGTACTTACTCCAAAATGACACGGATGTAAAGCTGCTGTGATTGATTGAGTCATATGAAAAAAAATTTGGTTGAAGAGGTAGTGAATTGGGCTCAAAATATCTAGAACTATTTTGAGGAAGGGGACATTGCCTCCTACAACTTCAAAATAGTGTGAAATATTTTTTCTGTAAAACAGAAGTGGCTGCCAAAAATTCACCAGGCTGGTTGAAAACATTTTCACATGACTGCAGGTAACCATATGTTATAAACTAGCTGAGACCTGGGAAAACACTCTAGGCAGTGGCAGGCAGACAGGTAAACTTAGCCTCATCTTTTGCTTTTAGAAGTTCCAGAACGTACTGCCACAACCAGTTTTTGTTTTGTTTTGTTTTTCACAGAGAGCCAGTCTGTAACCACAGATAAATGTTTTTCTCTGTTGAAACTCATCCTTATGGTACGACAGTCTGGCTAATTCTTAGTTATACTGGGTATGTAATAAGAATGCTCGAACATAAAAGGGATGAAAGACCAAAGTGGGAGAAATTTTCCCTCAATGTTGTTTTCCAGAAAACCAAAATCTGGCATACCCAGGTCTTTTTGTTGTTTCCCAATGCTCAAACAATGTAAGCAATCAGAAGCCACTGATGCCAGTTAGGTTTCTAAATTTATTTGAGAAATGTTTCTCTTAAGCTTCTATTCTGTCATTTATTTTTTTCCGACCTGTTCTCTCTCGTATTCTGGATTGAACTAATTCTGTTCAATAGCCCATGATGTATATACCTTGTCTTCTAGTTTCTGATGTCTAGACTCTGTCATCTAGTTTCTGTTTTGTTCACCTTTGTGACTAACCTTGTAGATCATCCCTTACCTCAAGTGCAATTGTGCCAAGAAAAAAATGCAAAAATGATGCTAAGAAGCCTTATGTTCATGTACTATGGTTGCATCAAAAGACTCTAGTTAACAGTTTAAGGTGTTAAAAAAAATAATAAATTCTTAGCTACTTGCCCTGAAAATTCATCCCTGGCATCTGAAAGTCAAATTGCTCTTTCTCCTTACATTTAAATAGCTATAAAAATTCATCTATGGAAATGGGGGCCCCAGTTCAGCAAAGCACAACTGTTTGCTTAATAATGGATGAGGCAAGGATGATCCAGCTCACTTTTCCATGTATGGGCCATAAAAGGCCAACAAGAGCTAGGGAAATAAGAAAATAATTTTATAAGCAGCACAAGTGAACACAAATAAAAACGGGGATTTTTGCTTAAATTCATTTCATATTTGTATATATTTGTCCTCCCCACTTTGCATTTCATCAAGGATCCTCTGCCCTGTGCTGGGGCTCACCAAGTCCCAGAGAGGGCTTGAAACTGCCATTACGGACTGAACTGGGTATTGCTGACAGGATCACGCTCACGCAGTGCTGTTATTCAGCTACACGGCTGCACAGAAGGAGCTAATACTCTCTTGTTTAGTATTACTCCAACTATCTTTACTCATGGCAAGTAATTCTTTTGAAGTCAGTGTGTCTACACAAGTGAGTAATGGCCTCAGGATCCAGCCCTTCAAGAGTGTATGACGTGTTACATTTCAAATGCTTCTGCACTGTTGTTTTTAATACTGCATTGCAATTTACTTACTGGAATTATCTTCTGAATAGCTTCTTTCCATGGATTCCATTATATATATTATTTTATTTATTACATTTTCACTTTGATCTGCATGCCAATCAAGATAAGCTCAATAAAGATAGAATTTTAATGAACACAAGGAACTATGTGTAGCTGCAACAGCCAGTTTTACTAGTTTTATGGGTGTGTGCATTTATTTTTGCTTGTGTAACATCCAGATTGTAAGGCTGCAGTGTGTGAAGCACTTCATATTCATTTGTTTGTTGTAAAGAATGAGATATCTCTATTATTTTCACAGTTATCCTAAGTACCTACTTTTATCTGTTTTATATTTTTTGTTGGGTTATACAGAATAAAAGGAGACCGTTAAGAAAAACAAATACTAAATAGAATCATGACAAAGATAAATGTCTTCCAGGGAGTATAACTGGGAGACTTCACTGTCAGGGACTGCTAACAGTGAAATGTCTACCAACAGCGCAACAGGTTATGGATGGATTTTTCCAAGGTCCAAATCAAAGAAGCATTAATCTGTTAAAACCCTTCACCTGGACTAGAAAGAATGGGAACAAGAAGTAATTGCTTGATGTCATTTTCTTCCAGTAGAAAAGAAGTGGGTTAGGACTGGGATAAACATACGGAAAATGCGCAAGGAAGTACCAAGGTTTATATGGAAAGGTGCAAACTTTTCACTGTCTTAACCCTTTGTTTTCTGAAATGTCTCTTATGGTAAATAATACATGGGTTACTTCAACAGGACAATCAACACAAAGCTCTTGGAGATGTTTCTGTACATCGGTCAAACTCAGCAATCGGTCAAACTCAGCAAACTCAAAATGACTGGGGGACACAAGTAGCCTTCCCAGTTCAAGGTCCAGCCATAGAGCTGGGGACAGTTTCTATTCACAATAGAAAGGGACATGGAAAAAGAGCAGGTTCTACTGCTGAGAGTGGTTAAAAAAAAAAAAAAAAAGAGGTCTGCAGTACAAAAAAGTCTTGTAAATGGATATAAAACACAGTTTGTCTGGTAACAGTGGAAGGTGTTTTAACAGGCAACAACCACCAGCATTGTGCAGGTATGTGAAAGTAGTCACAATGGAGGGATCATTGCCTGTAATCTAGTATCATTGATAAAAGCAATCATTGCTTCATAATCAAAGTCATTGTTATCAAAGAAATGGTGTTTTGGCTACAGTCAAGCACTTGCTTTGTGTTCCTTTTCATTTTTTCTGGCAACATTGAATTAGGCCACCACTTGTAGGTTCTTGTAGGTTCACCACTCACTTCTAGGTTCTTGGACTGTGACACAACATGGACAGAATATTGGATCGCAAAGCATTTCCCAGTGGATGCAACTAGAGTAGCTACTTCTGAGGCCTACAAAACAGGAACAACCAGTGCTTGATTTGGTACAATTCATCACAGTGGAACCACAATGTGGTGAAATTTATTATAGTAGAGCTATAATGTTGTAGAGCTATTCCACAACACACTTTTTCTGGCATTGAAGTTGTTATAGAATCATAGAATGGTTTGGTTGGAAGGGACTTTAAAGATCATCTAGTTCCACCACTCCTGCCACTAGACCAGGTTGCTCAAAGGCCCATCCAACCTGGCCTTAAACACTTCCAGGGATGGGGCATCCATAGCTTCTCTGGGCAACTTGGTCCAGTGCCTCACCACCCTCAGAGCAAAGAATTTCTTCTTAATATCTAATCTAAATCTACTCTCTTTTTGTTTAAACCATTCCCCCTTGTCCTATCACTCTACTCCCTGACAAAAAATCCCTCTCCAGCTTTCTTGTAGGCCCACTTTAGGTATTGGATGGTTGTTGTGAGGTCCACCTGGAGCCTTCTCTTCTCCAGGCTAGACAGCCCCAATTCCCTCAGCCTCTCTTCATGGGAGAGGTGCTCCAGGCCTTCGACAATCCTTGCGGCCCAACTCTGGACTCATTCGAATACGTCCATGTCCCTCTTGTGCTGGGGGCCCCAGAGCTGAACGCAGTACTACAGCTGGAGTCTCACAAGAGGAAAGTAGAAAGGGACAACCACTTCCATTGACCTGCTTGCCTTGGTGCTTCTGATACAGCCCAGGATATGGTTGGCTCTCTGGGCTGCAAATACATATTGCTGGCTCATGTTGAGTTTCTCGTCAAGCAACAACCCCCAGGTCCTTCTCCTCAGAGCTGCTCTCAATCCATTCTCCACCCAGCCTGGATTTGTGCTGGGGATTGCCCTGGCCCAGATGCAGGACCTTGCACTTGGCCTTGTGTAACCTCATGAGGTTCACACAGGCCCATGTCTTGAGCCTGTCCAGGTCCCTCTGGATGGCATCCCTTCCATCCCGTGTGTTGACTGCACCACACACCTTGGTGTCATCAGCAAACCTGCTGAAGGTGCACTTTATCCCACTGTTGATGTCACCAGCAAAGATGTTAAACACTGCCAGTCCCAATACTGACCCTTGAGGAACAAGGAGGACACCAGTTGCCTGTCCAAGGCACATGTTTCAATGCAAAGTAGCTTTCTGTACAGCTATCTGTGATTGTTTTGCCATTACTAAAAGAATTGTGTGCTTGCATAGTGTGTGAAATGCTGGAGGACATAGAGAAGATGTGCTTTGAAGGCACCTTGCACCCACTGTCAGTGAAGTGCTCTGGATGGACCCTGAAGGCTTAACTTCAGCTTTGGTTCCTGCGGTATGCTGACATGTACTACATAATTCCAAGAACAGACACAGGGAAAATTTTAATTTTAACAATAACTTCTCCAGTACTAAATTGCTAACACACATGCACTAGTTGAGAACCAACTTACCAACCTGAGTGAATGCTGGTATGAATCATACTCGTTCCCCTTCAACATTGCAATGACAAATGCTTGCACTGGAAGATATTTAAGCTCTTCTTTAGCTGACATTTACTACAGCTCAGCAATTGGTAATAAATTGGAATCAACATCATGTGTCCATCCAGCCCTAAATGAAACGTTAGTGGAGTATTAAGAATGGCCTCAGACTCACCATTATAATTATTTGCTGTATATTAAAAGTGTTATGGTAAGCAATGACAGACACAGTTGTAATCCAAATGACTTGAACAGAGGCAAACAAGAATAGTTCAGTTGGAAGGGACCTTAAAAGATCATCAAGAACAACTTCCCAACTACTTCGGTGTTAACCAAATGTTGCAGTATGTTATTGAGGGCATTATCCAAATGCCTCTTGAGCGTTGACAGGCATGGGGCATCAACAACCTCTCTAGAGAGCCTGTTCCAGTGTTTGACCACCCTCCTAGCAATTTTTTTTTTTCCTAATACCCAATTCAAATCTCCCTTGGTGCAGATTTGTGCCATCCCCATGCATTCTATCATAGGTTCTCCACCAGGGAGAAGAGATCAACACCTTACTCTCTGCTTCCCCTCCTCAGAAAGTTGTAGAGAGAGGAAAATGAGGAACTGAGGAAAGCAAAGGCAGATTCTCCAGAGGTCCCCTAAATTCACCCTTGTTTTCCAAAGCTGATCACTAAAAGTTCAAAGATCACTAAGTTTTACCCAGTTTCAAGGGCTTATCTGACCATTTTGTTGATAATGTAACAAAAGCTCATGTCAAGAAAATGACAAAAGGCCTCCATCAACTTAGGCAGATGTTGTAGAACTTCAAGTGGTTAGTGCCACAGAGATAATAATTAATTGCAGTGTACATGAAACATAGAAAATGTGGAAAAGACATGGCTCTGCAGGAAGGATCAGGAAAAGGAGGGCAGAGTACACAAACTAGAATGAAAGATGAGACACAGCTCATTGTTGCCAGATTGAGGAGAATAAATTGTGTACACTAGCCAAGGAACAAGATGTTGTGGTGCCTTTCGACAACTTCTGAATGTTTGGCTGTCAAAAGATTTTTAGGAACCCCATCCTGTAGTACTTGTTCATAGTTTGTCATGCTTTGTCACAGAAATTGTTTATGCTCCACTCTGAATGCATTAATAAGAATTTTGGGTCCTTGTCTTAATTTTACTGTTTTATGATCAAATCTCCTATCTCCCTTCCTAAGCTTGTTCACTTTTTTTCAGAGTAGGACTTTTCCTCTGCGTGTCCTCAGTGCAACATTGGACTTACCTAGACAGCCTGGACTTGGTCTGTGCTTTGCATTTCTGCTGGGACAGCTCTGTGACTGCAAGTTGGACTTCCAGTCTTTGACAAACATGGACATACCAGCAAAAGGGTTGTTTGTACTGGCCATACCCCTCAAAGAAGACTGCTCTTACACCACCTAAGTACTCCAGTGTAGGCAGTTTCAATTGCAGAGTAAATATCTCACTGTATTTTTTTTTCAGATGGGCTGTGACCACAGTCTTCTGTTTCATTTAAGGGAAAGTATTGTTTTGGTTTGAAAGTAGTGGAAGAACCTCTATTAATTTTCAAGTGGAAATGATAAAGTACAACTAATTTCTTTCCTTTTACTCATGTGGTATAACAAGGTCTGATTTAAAATCTTCAGCAGAAATCTATTGCCAAATTTTCAGAATGAGCAACTGCAGAAAAATCAATACACTAAAAACCAAAACATTTCTTGTTGACTTCAGAAGCTAGTTAAAGTCTCATTTGGGCCCAGTCTGTCCTTTGGTATAATCTGTGCAGTTAAGGCATAAAACGATATAAATATGGACTGGATCCCAACCTCTGCACTTTCAAGAGCCAGTCCTACTTCATTGGCTTCAAAGAAACCTAAAGAATGAAACTGGAATACAGTGCCCTACAGGCTAGGCAAATACATGGAAAATTTGTGCAACATTGCAGGTTCCATGAAGGAAAGATAGCAGCAAGAAGAAGGTGTTCACCCATTACCATGAGGAAAATGAATGGTATATACCAGGCAAACAATTTCACCTCCCTCACCTCAAAGAGAAAATAGCCACAGGAGGTGCATCCTTGGTGTAAGCACATCTTCCCAGATGAGAGGATTGGAATAATGAGCAGCTCGACTAAAATCCCTGCAGGTGTGTGAAACAGCACGTGAACTCTTCCCAAGAAAGTCAAGTTCATGTTGGTGGAAAGGGAATTTAAGTGGAATCCCTGATAAAAACCTAATGGACTTACACCCCATATAAGGCCTGCTGACTGGGTGGAACCAAAAGGTGAAGAAGCACACATATATAATCCATCAGTTGGTTTGACATGTGTGGGGTGGCTTCACTTAGGTGACTTCATGTCTCAGAGATCTGCTGAGCCGCAGTGCCAGACTGCCTGCCTCACTCATTGCCCAGAGCTGCAATATTTTCTCTGCTGCCATCATCCCTCCGGGAGGAGGCTTCGCTTTTCAAATGGGGTGGGAATTTGTGGCCCATGGGCTTCATTTGATCTGGAGCTCTGTTCCAGAGGGCCTACAGCCACATGAGTGGGAGGAAGGCAGACAGGCATCTCACTAGTGCACAAAAAATGAATGTTAATTATGTTTCTAGTTATCACAGGAGAAGTCTATTATCTGTGTGTCAATGCGCAGCCCACAAAGATTGCACCAAAATCCCAGCTAAAGCCTAGGTTAAAAAATAAATCCAATCCTGTGACTGTTGAACCTCCTGTTTTCATAATCTGCAGCAAATTATATAGGTGCAGCAACATCTGATCCTTTGCATGCCATAAAGTAGATGGTTTATCACCTAATTCTCCATACAACAGAGCCTGCATTATTATTACGATGAGCATAACCTTGTACTCTGTCAGTGATTAATTTATGTGTGTCTCTCTTGCTAACAAATGGATTTTACAGTGAGCTCTGATGATGGGACATAACTATTTTCACTGAAAACAGCATTGATTTGAGTCAAATCAAAACATCTTTAAAAATAGTGTCACATTCACAGTTTTTTTTTTTTTTTTTAAAGCAAAACTGCCTCTCAGTTTCCTTTTCAGCAAAACTACATGAGGAATTTTAATATTCCTTTAAGTAGAGTGTTAAATTTGGTTTGAAAACTTCACAGTAAGTTTTATTTTCAATCAATCCAAGATGATTTCTTAAATGATAACAAAGTGTTATCAAGATAACAAGCACATCAATTATTCTCACAATCTTGTCTCACTGACTAGACTGAGGGTAGCATCCAGAGGTCACTACTTGTAGATAAGTATATTTTTAAAGGGTAAGTGCTCTGAACCAAAAAATGTTGCCAAGAGATGCAAATGAAGCAAATGTGATGCAAATGAACTTTCCTAGTACCAGTGAAAATATTTTGAGATTTGGCTTGGAAACCGAAGGAACAATTTCTGGATAAAAATTACTACGAATCATGTGGTTTACAGCTAAATATCAGTATGTGCATTGAATACAACAGTTAAAATCATCATGAGAGATTAAAACCTTACCCTCTGTGATTAACTATCTGTGAGGAAACAGATTAAAGAGGTATTTGCCATCTAACAAACACCTACGAAATGACAGTAAAACCCTTTGGAACATGATTCTTATTTAGAAAAGACCTCCTAAAGTCTTTTCAATGTTAATATTCATGAAAATCATCAAGAACTAAGAAAACATTGATGTGAAAGTTATGAAATGCTCTGTCTGTGGAAAATAATAGTAGGGTGGCATGCTAAATATAACACACACACACATGCTAAATATAACACACACACACACAAATAAAAAGTTTTCTAATAAACTGTTTAAGAATAGAAGTTTGATTTCAGATGCGGTTTTTTTTTTTTTTTTGGTGTGCATCAATGGATCATAGCAGTATAAGGCTGTAAATGACCTCAGGAGGTTGTTGAGAAGAAGCATTCCCAGCTCATCCTTAGAGAGTTTTTTGTAATCCATCCTTAAAAGCCTTCAAAAAATGATATTTTCAATTTCCTCAAGTGAATCTGTCTTTCTATAATAATCCTGTTGTAGTGGACTCTTAATGTGTTCCCGCCTCAGCCTTCCCCTTTTAGACCAAGCAATCCAATTTCTATTATGTCATGTCTTCTAAACCTCTTACCCTGATTGTTACCTTCACCTTGAATTTGCCTACAGCCTTCTTCAGGTGCAGTGCCTGAAAGTGGGCTGAGTCTTCCAGGTGAGCTTTCACCAACACCTTAGCAGAGCTAAGCAGTCATCTCCCAATTGTTTTTCTCTTGTTCACAAGAGCATCACATTGTTGACTCCTAACTGGTTTGTGGTTCACAGTAATCTCCAAATCTTTGCCTGCTATGTTGCTGTATCTGTCATTATTGTCCATTTTATTTATGTTTTTTTTTCTTTTTTTCTTTTTTTCCTTCTAAAGTGTAGTTCTCTGCACTTCCTCTTATTTTGGATTTCAGGCCATCCCTTCATTTTGCCCATCTGATTTCTGAAGATCTCCTCCAAAATGCTTGGAGCATAGTCCCATCAGTGCCATCTGCAAGTTACCTGTGTGTGTATGCTCTCTAGCCTATTTGAGACCCTAAATGAAAATCTAGACTAGGTCTGGGGCCAGGACGTAAGCCTACAAGCACCCCACTTGGAAGGACTTCACAGTTTTTCAGTGAATCTCATGCCTATGTTTTGAGAAAGATTTTTCAGGCTGTCCTACTTTCCAGTTATTTCCTAAAGACTATGTTTCCTTAGCTTGTTCATGGCATTATGAGAGAGAATCAAAAATGTCTCACTAAAATATCTGCTGTGCCACCACTCTTCAGTAGGCTAGTTATCTGCTCAAAGGAGGGAAAGTGTAATTAAGGTAATACTTTCACATTAAATCATGCAATAATCCTTAAATTCTAAATAAAATTCCAAAGTAAAGCAATTTCTAAAATAATGCCTGAACTTTCCTAACAGTGATTTAATAGACCTCCCATGTTTAGAAAAAAGAAAATGTGAAATAAAGACACTCATACTACAGGTATGTATAAATTCCTCTGATCAGACAGCAAATGAATAAACCTTAGGCTTCACTTATAAACTGTTTGCTTTGGCATTTGCCATACAATTTGTCTGTATAAAGGGAAGGCTAGACATGCAATATAATTATTTTCCCACCTATTCTTGTCACAAAGTTTCCTGAAAGTGCAGTTTCTTTCTTCACTCACTGTACATAACCTCAAAATAGTATCTTATGGTCACAAAACTCTTATGTTGTGTAAATATCTTTTAGGGCATTTGATCTTTTACCTCTTCTTTCCTCGTCTTCCATTAGCAGTTTTTATTGCAGCTGCTTGAATACAAGGTAATGAAAGCTCATGTTTCTGTTTACTCTAGGTCTGTATTGGTACACAGAACTAGAGAGGAAACAAAAAGTCTGGGCATCATTATAGAGACTGTCGTCAAACAACCAGTATTTTCTAGTTTGTACTTTAATCTGTGTCTGGAATTACACATCAGGATCTGGCAGCGCATTAGGGGACTTTCTCAGGGATTCTCTGGAAGATGCTATTTTATTTCTGTGCATCAGTGAAAAGCAGCACTTTTTACCATGGCAAATACTTTAAATTTAAATTAGTTAATAACTTATGCATGCATAAGATGCATAATCAATGAGTGTTTTGCGATTGCGAAATTATTTCTGTTCTTCTGACAGCATACACCAGCTCACACCTGTGGCTCTGGTCAGTATTACACAGTGGTGGGAAGTGAATCAGACTGCTACTTGCATACCCTAGGAGTTTTAGAATTCTTCCAGCAGAGCATCAGAAAGCCTCCAGCAGCAGGAATGTTTCTGCAGTATCACACATGAGAAAGGGTGATTAGAAGAGCCAGGTGGAGAGCCTTGTGAAGCTGTGAGGACCTGCATTCTTCTACATTACTGGCAAGAGTACAAAAAATAGCCCGACAACAGCTTTCCAATAAATTATCTATTTCTTGTTGAATTTCCTCTGCACAGTGGTACAAAGAGGTTCTAAGGTCTGGTGGCTCTTTCATCTGCTGGTTCTGCAAGGTCTGCAGGCAGCTCAATTGTCACTGCATGCCAAAGAAGAAAGATTTCTCTTCTCTTTCACCTCATCTAATCCATTAAACGAATTTCTGTTTTCCTTCCGTGGGGGTAGTCTAGGAATTATGTGAAATCCCTGAGATTCAGGCCCAAAACATGTTTCCTATATTTCTGTTGTTATTTGTA
This sequence comes from Cygnus atratus, assembly GCF_013377495.2. Taxonomy (NCBI): domain Eukaryota; kingdom Metazoa; phylum Chordata; class Aves; order Anseriformes; family Anatidae; genus Cygnus; species Cygnus atratus. The sequence goes on from NC_066362.1 coordinate 165,657,646, forward strand.
TTGAATCCACCACAGCCGGACCCATTTGAAAACAAGTAAGTCACCTTGCCACTGATCCTTTGAACAAGTGTGTTTGCAGTAGAAATATGATCATCTTTTAGTGTATTTATTGCAATCATCACTACTAATATCAAGTTTTCTAGAGTACTCCTCATTCTTAAAATAGTGTTTTAATCATGCAAGCCACCCAGCGCCAGCCCCTGGGCTCTGGGCTATCAGTTGTTTACCAAACTAGCACTCCTTGCTCATCAATTAACCTCCAGCTTACCCACAGCTCTTTCTGAGAGGACACTCAATGATACAATGGCACCTTTTGCAGGCAGGGCAGAGCTAACTGCAAACTGGTTAGGCAGAGTGAGAGCAATGTCAGTATGAAGTTTAGTGCTGGTTGCATATATATCTCAGCCAGATAAATATTTATGTGGTCTGTCTTAGCAGAGCCCTATACTGCTGCAGTTATTAGTTGATTTACAGCTACTGTGGGAATATTAACACTGGCTACAGCAATAACTGTGATTGAAGTATAGATACACCCTAAAAGGAAGAGGTTTACTAAGCTAGTTTTCTAATCATTTCCATTAAAAGTCAATACAGACTGTTTATTTTTATCTTCTAGCTCTGTGCATTTTGTAATATTCAATTAAAAACAACAAACATCCCAGTAAATGTCGTTAAATCTCTACACAAGAACTAAATTGGTGTCATTCAAAACATGTGAATCCAGCTGAAAACTAGATAAAAATAAGAAGAACTTGAGGAAATTGGACAACTTAAGTATGTATTAGGAAAATGACTCATATTGAATTGCAATTTCAGTTGTGTCAAACTCAAAGAGTCAAAGTGATTATCAGTGCATTATTTATAAACAAAGTGACTAAAAGGGAAGTGTGTGAAGCAAAAATGTTACTGAGAGAATGTTGGTAGTATGCATGAAGTATTGAATAGAGTGAGGTTTAGATAGATAGGTAAATAGATAGATAGGGGGACAGATCTGGAATGAGGAACTGTCTCCACATACAAAGATAAGTGGTAGAGGAAATATTCTATTTGTATTCAATTAGTACATAAATATTACAGTTTCCATGGTGTTGGTATTTGTCAAACAACTTTCTAAGGAGAAGTTCAAATACTGAATAGTTAAATGACTAAGAATGCCATTTGAATTTTAGTTACTTCAAAAAACTTAATATGTAACAATATCCACCCAAAGCATTTACAAATTCCAAACCACCACAATTATTTTTGAAATTATAACCCCTCCCATGAAATATGTATAAACAGTACTCTCCCTAGAGAGTGCTTGAAAATCTGGCCCTTTGGCCCCAATCTTTGGTTCCTCGGTTAGTTAATTAATAGGCTTTTCCCAGAAAATAAATTTCATACAAATCTGAACAATGGACAAATTCATGGAAAACGTGAACAACTCACAGATGATTCATGAACAGAAGAAGTAGTTGGAGTTCCTCAAACAACTTGATAGATCATAAGACCTTTTATTTTACTTAGGTTCTAGTACGTCTGAGAGGCAGCATGGTAATAAACCTGTAAATGTTTCAGGTAATTCCAGAGAGGAAATGACAGTCAACTATTGCAATCATTTAGTCTCTCTATCTATTCCTGGCATTCCTGTTAAATTTAACCTACTTTTCCTAATTCCCTACACTACAGAAACTGCAGTTTTTTGAAATGCATTAGTGTAAAAGTGTACTCTGTATCATCTATTCTCTCATTACTCATGGAGTACTAAAGAAATCATTACAGAGGGAGTTAGGAACATGTTTAAGTATCCTTAAAAATCCCACTGAATCACCTCTAAATTTTTAGGCACCTAAGAACTTCAGAAAATCTGTCTCTTTGCATGCATAATTTCAAGTCCACTGATAGCTCATTTCAGTCAGAAAATACTTTTCACATGTTTAAAATTACGCATGTTCCTAGGTGTTTTGCAGAATCAGGGTCTACTTTATCTGTCAAATGGAAGTACAAACAGCTGGAAACTCTTTATTAAGCAGCCGGAAGGGAGGGAAATAAAATGAGAATTTAATAAATCATAAAAATGCTCTAGTGATTGCTTTTGCATGAAAAATGCATACAAACTCCAAACATTTTTGGATGGAGGTCTCAAAGGCACATCAATATATACTTAATAATAAAAACCCACCCTTGTGCTCACATATTTCATTTACCCACTAGCTGGCTTCATCCTGCACTTTTGAATAAGACAAACTCTCATTAAAACTAATGGCAGTTTTGCCTGAACATGCACCTGCAGGATTGGGCTTCATTTGCTGAAACTCACTTTACTCCCTGAAACTACCAGCAGATCAGCATTTCGATAAGCACTGAATACATTACCACAGGAGAACATACAAAGCTGCGTTTGAACAGGTGACATTTCCTTTTCAAGGCAGACCTGTTCAAAAGTTTAGCATTAATCATTTCCAAGCAGGCATAACAGAATTATCTACTATATCTGTCAACTTTCTGCTTCTTATAAAGGTAAACTTCTTCAACCTGTAGAAAGCAATGTCAAAAACAATAAAATAGGGCCACTGATTAACTACTCAGTGCAGTTTAACAGCAGCATCAGAGCTTGCTCCATCAACAATCGCTACATGTCAGCAATATATATGTTATATGCATATAGATTTATACATCGCTTGAAGTAAGAGACAATATTTGGTTTCGGTTACATGGCTGGGAAAGAGGATGACACACACACACACACACACATATACACACACAGTTCCCATTTATGCACGCAGACTGCCTTGGTGTGCCTGGCAAGGCTACCCAACGGGCTATGCAGCATGTAACACAATTGTGAACTGCTAGGGAGTCCCTTTTACTCCACAAAGTACATTTCAGCCACAGCTGGGGCTGTGTTTGCAGATTTTACCATTTGTGCTGCTCAACGGCACTTACACTAATGAATTACACTTGCCTGGGACCATTCTTCAGCATCGAAACTGGCCAACCCACAGTGTACCATGCCATTATTATTAAACTCTCTTACTCCCCAAAACAGGGTGGCCACACTCACACGGCCACCTGGGAATAGTCCCTGGCCTCTGCTGACTCCCCAGTCATGCCAGGGAATTGTTTAGGAGAGTGCTTGCTGGCCCAGGCCAAAAACATGTCAACGGCTGCTCTGACAACTTCAATTCCAGTGCCCTGGCACTGTTTAATTTACTAGTAAAGAGGCAGACTCAGTGCATGTGGTCTTGGGAGCAGCTTCAGGGAGCATCTCAAAGTGAAATGCAGAAATACCCCCTGAGGCTATTAAAGGGACAAGGAACTCCTTGATCTGAGCAAGATTATCAGCATCTGACCTATAATTAACTCTACTGTCCAAGCTGGCAATACACTGATACAGTAGTACTTAGCATTATTTTAGCTTGCTCTGTTTTGATTAATGAGTGTATTCAACTAAACAGTATACATTAACTATTATTAATGGCACATTAATTGTTAACTATACATTACCTAAATAGACATCCTATTAGATAATTACTTCTCTGTTAATACATTAATCAATTTGCCCATGGATTAAATTCATAACTGATTTGGAAAAAAACTAATCTGTATATCAGAAATATATTTATTAAATTATGATTCCATGAGGATACTGATTTAAAAAATCAGAGCATTTTAATTCCTTTCCTGCAATATTTTTACTCACCTGGCTGTGGAAATACCACTCTACTCATATGATCACCAAACAGCAACCACATTCCTATAACCTCAGATCTTACCATCACCTCTATAATCTTTGTAGCACCCATTACCAAAGTTTACTCAACAAGAAGCTCTTGATCCACAGTAAAAATAAATATTAGTGCCAGACTAATACCTAACTAAGACTTCTTGATAATCCCAAATCCAGAAGTCTTTTCTTTAGAATCAGAATCTTAGGTTTCCATCTCTATTTTTCTTCAACAGGAGGTTAAGCAAAACCTTGTGGGCTGCATGGGCTTAAAGGAGTGTGTACTTGAATAGTACAGCTGTAGGCACTAACTTGGAAGCTAACCCTGAGCTAGCCCGTGGATGGAGAAGGCCTTGTGTTTGTTGGTGCAGTGCTGTGATGAGTAACTCAGGCCAGGACTGGGAGCAACCTGTAATGTGGGGCTTAAAAACCATATGATCACTTACATCTAAACACTTTTCTCCAACCACCCAGCACCACCTCACTTCCACAAATTCTTTCCTTTTTGCCTTGGGAAGTTCTCCACAGACCTTGAAATGTGCCTCTGGGCATATGCGGACATACTTTCCCCGTGACAGAGCTGAGGAGCGTGGCCCCTGCTCATGCCTCTGGTCACAGATCCACAAGCTGAGGAGCTTTGGTCCACTAGTCTTTCCTAAGGCATCACACACACTGTCTACATCCAATTGCCTCCATACAACAGAGTGGTTCATACCACCCTTTGTAAAACACAGCCAAGGGAAGAGCTGCCAACAACCGCTTTTTGTACAACCATTTAGTGGCTAGAGCATTCATGAAGGATGTGTGATATGGAGCCTATGTTTTTTTCCCATTTGGAGATATTCAGCTACCCATCTTCCAAGTCTCCAGGGAGTGCTCAGGTCAAGCCTGTGCTGAAGTTGCCAGGCTGTGTGGGGAAAAAAAAAAATAAAAAAATACACAACTCATGGGCTGCATGGGCTTAAAGACAGAAGAAACAAAAAAAGGGTATGACTGCAGCACACTGATTAGGGTCTTTGCCAAGAAGAGTCCTAGGTGCTGGTCCTTGTTCCAAGAGCTGTTTGTGTATTTTATCTAATGATTTCATGTAAACAGTCCTTGTACAAGGGACTGGAATCTCTGGGGCAGATCTGAAACCTGTTGAAGTCAATGGAAATCAAAGCCAACTGAACTGAATAGAAAGTTTTCCACAGATTTCAGTAGGCTTTGGATTACTTCGGGATTACTTCTTGGGTGGTAAAGGCTCCATGCCAATGCACTGAAGGCATGCACCGATTGCATACTAACACACACGTTGTTGTGGCTTATTGCTATATTGGAACCAGCCTTTGAAAACTATCATAATATCCTGAGGCAAACTAGAGAGTCAATTATTCAAAATGTTGGTCTTGAATGTTTAAAGGCCCAGTCATGGGCTCCTTAGGCTAAGTTCCCACTGCCTGCAATGAGAACTCTCTCTGAGGAGCACAGGCAGAGGCAAGCTCTGAGACTCACATTAGCAGGGTATTTTGATGCCCTTGGCACAGCCATGACTGCAGTTTAATGCAGAGATAGCCAACCTGACTTGAAACTATGTAATGTGGGTAGCAAACACAATATAGTCATATTAGCATAGCACTTCACATGGGTTAATTAGCCCTGCCAAGAGGCAAAGTTCATTAGCCTGAGGAGAAAGTTGCATGAAGATGGACTACTTCCGACTCATTTAGAGGTAGCTTTGCAAAGCAGCGCTTTGTGCCATGTAGACATGCTATATATCCTCTTATTCCAAGCATTACAAAACTTCCGATTCTGCAGCAGCTGTGGCAATTGTACAGTTATTGTGGACCCATCTGTCCTTTGAAAGGAAGGGTCTCTCACACGGTTTGGTATTTCAATTACCAGAGTGCACACACACTGAGGCTTCACTCTCATGAAGCAAATCAGTCCCAGGTTAAAGCTTGGCATGCAAACTTTTTTCATTGCTTTCTTTTTCCAAAAAAAAAAAAAAAAAAAAATCACAAGAAGTTCCCTTAGTGATTTCAGCAGCGCAAGGCTTAGATTCCTGGAGACAACTTCCAGCATTAACTAGAACAGCCTCATCACCACATCTTGGCCATGTTCCTCATTCCTGCTTGCAGCAACCATTTCTCTAAGGTTTAATGGGTAGCCTTTTTACACCCAAGGATTCCAGTTCAGATACCTTTTCATAAAGACTTGCCCTCCATTAAAACTGTTTTCCTGGCAATGTTGCAAGTTTAATTGGCCCAATGCAATTTTTAAGTTGTGTTTATTAGTTTGCATGGGATTTCAGTTAGCATACAAGTCTCTTCAGTATCCTGACTTTAATAAATACTAAAACTTTACTGCGGGGATAAATTCAGATACAAGGAATGAATCTGCAATCCACTATATGCACCATTTATATTTTAGTGTCTCAGTGAATATTTTGCTGAGTCTGCAATTAATGTTTTGCTGAGTCCTTGCACAGGTCTCCTCACAGAAGGTGTCGTGGTCTCTGTTCAGGAAGGTCTATGGAATCTGTGAGAGAGAGAGATGATAACTGAAGTTGCTCGACTGAGAACTCCCACAGAGCTAAAGAGATAAGGCAAACACAAGCAAATGGATAGACCAGACAGACACCTGCCATGTTTCTCAAGTGAGTTACCACTTTGCAGGCATTCATATTACCAGCTGGGGAGGTGCGAGAAAAGGCAGGAGCAGGATTTGACTTGGTGTGATCCGCTTTGGTTCTAGGAGCATCTTTATGGCAATAAATTCATAGCAATTGCCTTCACTGGGCACATGACACCACACATCTGTAGCTAGCAGGCAATGCAAAGTGTGTTTCTGCACAGCCAGCCCAGGCTGCTTTGAGGTTGCCAACAGAATCACGTGCTTGTGCAGAATGCCAACCACTGGAGGACATGGGGAAGATGTGCTTTCCCTGTTTGGAGGTACCTTGCACCCACACTGACAGCGGGGTGCTCTCGTGTGTGTGCTGCATGACTCCAATTGCAGACATAAGACAAATTTGCACTGAATCAGTGAGTTCTCCAGAGTGGTAAATAGCTGATGCTGATGCATCCACTGAGTGCAGCAAGCACCTCCTCACATCCACTGCCAGAAGCTACTAAGGAAGCAACTGCAAGGAGGCACTTAACTCCTTGCAGACTGTGGCTGTAAATTTAATTTCATGTTATGTTAGTGAAAGAGTCATCCAGTGCTATGAGGAGATCCCAATCTGAAGCTGTCAGTTCTTGACTACTTCTGCTGAAGGTTATGTTTCAAAATCCACTCAGCCAGTTCCATTTGGAAAAATAACCCCTCAAAACAGCAAAGGGGTGTTTAGACCTAGAGAAGGTGTTAAAGAATTGAGTTGTTCCAACAACTGTACCTAGTTTTTGTGAGAAATCTGGATATCTAGAACTATGAAAGCAAATGAGGTTTTCAACCAGCATTTACAGTGCTTGGAATTTTATCATTTAAAACCTAACAAGAGTCTTCAATGGGCAAACATACTATGTGCTTGTTGTACATTCATATGCCCAATAGGCTGAATAACTTCAAAGAAATTTACTCTGTTCTTTCTAAAAAGTCTTTTTAAATATAATACGCCTTCAGTAATGTTATGGTACGTGGTGCCAAGAGTCTGTATTTTTAAAATTCCCTTCTTCAGCCTGAGTTTCTGAACCTATTATACTCAGTAATAATTTTGACATTGACATAAAAGAGTGAAAGATCAAACAATTATCTGACAGATTGTAGCAAGATTCAAAATAATTAGGAAGTTTTGGAGCCTATCCATACAGGGAATTTTTCTTTGCTTTTAAATAAGAAATTTATTCACAAATTTTTGGAAATATTAGTTTAAATTTAGAAATTGAAATATTGAGCATTAAGGCAGACATTTGACTCAACTTTGTGGTCTTGTTTCATATATTTTGCTTATTTTTGACACCTCATCTATTGTAAATAAGAGTAGGTAAAGCCAGGATGACAGTTAGGTAGGAACTAATGTAATGTTTTATGTTTTGGTTAGTCAGGGATGCCATTTCACACTGAAGTACACTTTAATTATCTCATTCAAATCCTTTCTTCCTGCCTCAGAAATGCTTTGCAATTCATCCTCATCTACAGAAGACATCATAACAATGTCATTTCACTGAACTGTGTGAGCTGCAGAAAGACTTTTTGGTGTCTCTGCAGGTAGAAGAAGAGCTTGAGAGCTCTTCAGTGAACCAGCAATAGCAAATTGTTTCAGAAATTGAATCTATCAAATTGAAAATTCATGGGGGTACCAAGTCACTGATTTCTGGTGAGATTTATTGTCAAACCACAGTGTATATTAGCAGTGCAACCTGCAGCTGTATACAACAAAGCAACCATTTTTGTTATTCTCAGGCCATCAGAAAATCTGTGCAAAAGAGCAGCCACAACCTGTCCCCTCTAGCAAAGGCCAATCTTTTATTACATTCAGCTGCAGATATCCCTTCAGTATTCTCATCAATCTCCTAGAGGTGAGTAGCTGCTGGTTCCAGTTCTGGGTATGTCCATGTCATGGACTCTTGAGCAACCAGCTGCCTGAACACACTCTTTGCCAGATCACACAGATGTGGGAGGCTGGGTGTCTCTGTTCCTTGTGAACAATGTGACTGGGAAGTATGGAGACAAAAGCATTAGTGAGAGAACTCTTGTCTGTGTAAGTATACACACATACAGATTTTACTCCTAAATGAGAGGATGTTGGCACCTCTTTAAAAAAATAAAAATAAAAATTCTTCCTAATATCTAATCTAAATCTAACCTCTTTTAGTTTAAAACCATTCCCCCTTGTCCTATCACTCCACTCCCTGAAAAAGAGTCCCTCCCCAGCTTTCCTGAGGGCCCCCTTTAAGTACTGGATGGCTGCTATAAGGTCTCCCTGGAGCCTTCTCTTCTCCGCGCTGAACAACCCCATCTCCCTCAGCCTGTCTTCATAGGAGAAGATACCAGGAAGATACCAGGAAAATTATGATTATGATTCATGGTTTGTAAAAGACAAACTGACATATCTTATTCTTGTAACAGGACAACCTAATTAAGATTTTGTAGATATTTTCAGGAGTCCATCACCACAGTACCACACTGCAATATAGGAGAATTGGACAATGTTTTCTATTTCATGTACTTATTTCTGGAAAAAAGATTCAGACACATCTGCATGAAGCACATGGATTTAACAGACTATGCACGTCAGTTTTCCAGAGTTTGAAATCACAGCAAAACTCAGTGTTCAAGAGGCCAATGAAGTTTGTGCCTTGTTGATGTACTGTTAAGCAGAATCATTTAAATAAACTGCATCTTATCTTTTGATAAATTCACCAATTGATTTTTTCTGTCTTTATCAACTGGGAATCAAAGTTTGATGGCTATACTTGATGACACCTTTGCCATGACTGCTTATGATTATCTGATAGAAGGACCAAGTAAACCTGACCCAATGCAAAACTTGAACAGGAAATGATTTGGAAATCCAGATGGCAGAGACACAACCCAAGCATTCATGGATAACCTGATAACTCTAAAAGAAATGTGTAAGATGAAAGTCTTCATTTGGTTCCTTAGCTAGCAAAGTTAAAAGAAAAACAAGAACTCTAAATAAAGTAATGACATGGTTTTGAAGCTTTTATGTTTGTTGTTGTTTTGTTTTGTTTTTGTTTTAATTTATAATTTTTACTAGCAAAATAAAAATTCTTTTAACTACATAGATTCTGGCGTAGGATGACTGACTGGGTGAGGGGAAAAGTCTTGATAAGTAAGGCCCAAGATTCTGCAGTCTTACCTTAAAACTTTGCTTTACTTTAAAAAGTTAAATATATATATTTTTTTTATTTATACTTGATTCCAGTTAGGGTTCTTGTTCACAGAAATTGTTCCAACTCAGACCAACTCAGACCTGGTAACCCCCAGCTGTTTCCCTTCACATAATGAAAGGAACCAGTACGAAGATGTGTCTTTGTGTCCCACAGAGAACTTGGACAACATGGCAGGGAAGCAGAAGATAAGGACTTTGACTTTTCTTTCTCTCCACCCATAAATCGTCACTGTTAGTCAGGAGTGAGAACCTGAGCTGCATGGATGTTGAGTCAGGTGAAGTGAAACAAGAGGACGAGACTCAATTTGCTGTGCAGAGGGCAAACCCTTTGCTTTTGGGGAGCGGAAACTATTGCAAGCTGGATGTGTCCCTACTATGAATAATTAGGCTTTAGTGAAACCAATAAATGAAAAGACTTTCTTCAGATGCCATCTACATTCCACAAAAATATCAAGTTAATGGTTCAGTTTTAGCTCATAAAAACACAAAATCTGCCTTAGGTTTAGTTCAGCTCCCTGCACAGATAATTGTAGATAATTGTTGGCTTTTTTTTTTTTTTTTTAAAAATATTCAGTGTAATCCCAGGCAGTTCTTTCAAAACTCTGTGAAATTATCCACTCATCTATAAAAACTGGCATATCAGCTGGCATCAGTTCAGAGGGTCCAAAGAGCTGTTCAGCTTGAGGAATGGAGGACCTCTATACCATGTGGCTCTCTACATCCACACTGTGTTGGCCAAAACTCCACTGACCATGCTAGGTGCTCAGACACTTGGCTCCCATTGTGCCTGCAGTGACACCTAATTTAGGCATCTACAATCTGAAGCTGAATTCCACCCCCTCCGTCATTTAGAGCTTGGTTCAGAGACCCTGAAAATCATTTTCCAGGCATTTCCTAGATGTTGTGAGCTATCTTGTGTAGCCTCCATCCAAAACATCCCAGCGCTCCTGAGCTCTGTGTGATTGCCCTGGATACCCTGAATACTCTTGTTCAGAAAATTACAATTACAATATTATAAAATTACAATACCACCTGTTTTATTTTTTTCCATCAAAATCCCTCAAAAGTGTCCTTTAAATTGTAGTTTGATTTCTTAGATTGTCTGAAGGGATCATCCCAATTTTTCAGTGCCCTTAAACAGCCTTGCCCCCTTTTTCCCTTGCAAATACTTTTTCCTGTTTCTTAAACAGAACAGCTCTGTGTGTTTCTCCACTGTCCAACAGTATGTCTGCGCAGTAAGAGGGGAAAAGGGCACTGGAGTTTTTGTAACGGAAAAGTTAAAATCACCCATCAAAATTAAATACGTAATTCGTTTCTGTGCTGTTCCCACTCCCAAAAGATCACAGTAGCTTCACACAGGGTAGCCAGTGGTGCAGAAGAAGGTCCCCATGCACCAGCCACGTGCCTACCCAGACACATGGGCCTGGGGTCCACAGCTTCTCTCTCCAGGCTTCCACACTCAGTTCACTGATGGGGAGCTCACCAATATGGGTGAAAGCAGTGGAAAGGGGAGTTTTCTTTCCTTTTTACTCCATGCCTTCTTAGACTGAATCACAACCTGGTAAAGGCAATGTGGTGACTGGGGGGAATGAGCAAAACCAGCAGATGATATCACACCACGCAGTTCCTGTTTTCTGACACTGAGGCACCCTGTCTTAACTCACAGGGGTTTCTGTTTCCTCTGTGTTGTCAGTGGCCCTTTAAGTAACCCAATCTGTTCTTGCTGCTGTTGAGATGGCTACTTTAAAACAAAAGGCTTTGTCAGATATAATCCCGTTTAAAATAGAGACTAGTTCAACAAGTTCTATATTTTGTTTCTTTAATCCATTTCCGTATGATCATCATTTACGGGAAAGCTTTAAAACTTTTAAACTGTAACTCATATGATTGTAAATGTCACAGATGCTCGGCTGTTGCACTGAAATAAGGACTGCAGCCATTGCTGGCACCACAAACAACCCCTTACTGCAGTCTTGGAAACAATTGAAAATGCTTTTATTAAGCCAAAATAATGCAATATTTTGCATTATGACATTTTAAACCTTACAAGTAGTTAAGAACATGAGGTTTATTTACCTGAGGGGAAGACCTTTTTTAGAATTATATTGCCAGAGACCTGAGTGGTTTTACATAAATACTAATAAGTTTACTCAACGTGTTTTCCAGAGGACTCATTTTTTTTAGAGCCAAGAGTTGATATTTATGTGTGTCCTCAGTGACATTTCATAATTTCCCACTTCATTTACTTAGAGGTCTTATTAAATTTATGAAACATAAAACAAGTGTGCAGTGACAGACTTGGGTTTAAATCAAACACATACACACATTCTCACATATGAGATCTAAGAAGTAACTTGGAAAATTCATATAAAATTCTGGTTTGATCCCTTTGAATGAACACATTTGCACTGTTGTGTTTAGAGAATAGATACATCTTTTATTTTTTCAGCTATCAGAGTAATGAACAAATGGAAAAGCCTACCAAGGGATCAAGAGGTTTCTCCACATGAGACCCTTAAAATAAAAGCTGGATGGCTCTTTGAAAGGCCAAGTTCCAGCTAAAGTGCCTGCAATGCTGGAGATTTGCTCATCTCTTCATTATATATATTCTGTTTTCTTTAATCAGCTCCTGTGGAAGTTACTGTTACTGTATTCCTATGTTGTGTTCAAATTTAAAAGGATGAGTCAAAATAGATCAAAGTGACTGATAGGTAAGTAGTCACAGCACCTTGTTTAGAACAGCTCTTTTCCTTAAACAAAATTGATTCAGATCTTGTGTGGTAAACAAAGTGAGTTCCACAAATCTGCTGTTCCAAAAAGGTTTTTTTCCAAAATGACTCCATAGTATTTGAAGTCCTGTCTGCTCCTCCTAGACATCAGTGAATCTCATTCTTCCATGGTCTTTAAGCAAATTTTCCTCTAGAATGCTCCTTTGTAGTTTGCTGTCTCCTGACTGGTTTTTCCTTTTGAATATTGTTGAATACTGAAATACACCAAATAGACAACACCCTTGCTGTATTTAATAGAGGGCTGGCTTCTGGGAATTGTCAGACATACAAAAGTTGTGAGTGTTCATTGCTTTGCAGAATCAGGTCAAATGTTAGTATCCTACTTTGGACATTCTCCTCTTCAGGAAGGTAAAGGTGAAAATTAATTAAACATCTAAGATCTGAGACAGTTGTCAAGTGCTGTCACTCCTTTCATGACTGAATGAACAAGGTTAGAAACAAACAACTGATAGAGGAAGTATGCTGTGGTTTCTTACCAACATAGGGATTTCCAACAGCTGTTTATTTCCATTTAGAGTCCTTGCCCTGTATGGAGGATGAAGGAATGGGGCTTGTTCAGTCTGGAGAAGAGATGCCCATGGAAGTTCCTAACATCAACCCCTGGTACCTACTGGGAGGCCAGCAAAGAGATAGAGGCAGGTCCTTCACAGTGGTGCATGGCAGGAGAACAAGAGGTGGTGGCCAAAAGTTGAAAAAAGGGGAGATTCCGAGTAGCTATATGCACAAGGAAAAAAAAAAATGTAGAAGAATTGTGAAGATAACCACCCATTGGAACAGGTTGCCCAGAGAGGCTGTACAGTCTCCAGCTTTGGAAGTTTTCAAGGCCCAGTTGGATAAGCACTGAACAACCCGGTCTGAGTTTATGGTTCATCCTGCTTTGAGCAGGAAGTAGGATGAGAGACCTCCCAAGGTCTCCTCATGCCTTAGTGATTCTGTGATTCCGTCTCTTAAGAGCACAGATGTTTCCAGGTTGTACGATATCATGGGCATATACAAGTTTCTGAGTACAATATATGAGTTACAGACTTATTTACCTCTGTCTGAAATCACTGCACTGATTATCACAGAACATAGAAGAAGACCCTGTATTTTTGTACAGGCTACATGTAAGGAGAGAAGAAAGTTATATTTACATCACCTCATTTGCTATTTTAGATATCTAACACAGATGCGATTATTAAATACCAAAAGTTAGGGGTTTATGATCTTTACATAATCATTACCAAAAACAGGTGCTTCCAGAAGGTGATCAGAGCAGCTATTTTGGATTCATAAAGCTAGGGCCAATGTCTCCTCAATCTTCAGATTGTGGTTGTCATTGATTGGGATGTATATACAGATATAGCCATAGTTCTCTTATTCCTCTTGCACAACTACTGGCTATATATGGGCACTGTTATTTTGATCAGCAACTGGTGCTGAGATTTAATATGTTCCTGTTGGCTGTTATATTTTCAGCTGTATCAGAGAGATGTGAGTAATATGTTTATTTTGTATGTCAGTAATTTGTAGTTTGCATTCCACAGTACTTTCTACACACTATTAGGTTTCCCTTTTTTTTTATGCTAGATGCTTTATAAAGTGTCCTTTTGAGAATTTAAATTTACGACAAAGATACTTTCAAAAAGAAGAAGAAACTTTGCATGCACAGATAGCTTTAGAAGGTAACTGGTATGTGCATGTGTTTGTTTAACCCTCTAATGTAAATACATACATTCTGAAATGTATTTTAGTCCTCTAAGAAGCTAAGAGCAGCTCTCAAGATCACATGACAAGCAAAACATTTGTTAATCAGAAAAATTACAGCCTATTCATACTTACTGTTTGATTATTTCCACTCTGACCTCAAAGATCCCATTGTTGATTGAACTAGTTATAGTAACTTCTATTTATTTTTACAACTAGCTATTATGAGTGCAAACTATCCTTATCTCCAAGTGATTGATAGGCACATTAAGAAGCTGTTCAACAGGTTGCTAGGTTTGAAGAAATGCTTAAATCATGATTAGTTATTCCTTATCAGCTAAGAGTGGGTGCTAAACTCAGATAAATACATGGTGGTGAAAATTAAATTTTCAACGTCAAGTGCTCTCACTGTTTTCTGTTTGCTATTGTTAAGCAGAGGTTCTACAGCTTCCTTTCAGTTTTATTTAAGGAACATTTGGGCTTCCTTAGCAAACTAAGTCGCCACATTAGTGTGGTCAGGAGAACTAAAAATCTTGCTCAGTGATAATTTCCTTCAGGGCCTCTATGTAACTTTAGAGAGTGGAGGACTACAAGTTATAAAAACACATATTCATACTTTCTTCTATTAAACATTTGAAACAAAAAACTTTCCTGGGTGAACATTTTTAAGTGTGGAGGTATTAGAGCCATTAAAATTCTTACAGGTGGATTTATTAGCTTTATTTAAACTTCCCAGAATAATGTTTATATCAGCTCAGGCCAGCTGTGCAACCTAAGGACCAAACAAACAAACAAACAAAAAACAGAATGGCATCTACAGGAGGTATAGCTCTCTGAGGTTTTAGCAGTATAGTGAAGTCCTATATTAATAGTCTCCAAATAGCTCACAGGTTTGGGCTGCATTTATACCTTTACCCTCCAATAATAGTTATTCTGGGAAACATACAGTGTGCTTTGATGCAAATTGTGAAGTCACTATATGGGAGGAAGTATGACTTAAATAATCAGAAAATAAAATGGAACTCAGTTCCTAAGTTCCTGTTTTTGGAAATGGGAGCTGGAAAAAATCAAAATCAGTTGTCTCAAAGGAGGGTTGTTTCAAGATATTTGTCAAAATGCACTCTACTCAGTTTCTATTCCTTGAACTGTATTTGTAAATAAAGTCACATAGCATGAACCAACAACCATGTTGCAGGAGACTTTCTACACATAGATTTTGATAAAGCTTTCTCCAGTTTTAAACCACAACTACTCCAAACAAATCTTTGACACAATTATAGGGCAGATGAGATCAGGGACATAAAACTAAGGTGAAGATATCAATCTAAAAGCTAAAAATGCTTCTGTTTCTTTCTATCCATATCCTACAAAGCGTGAAAAGGCTGAACTTCCACTCTAGTTTACACCCAAGAGAATGGGAAAGGGGAAAGGGAAAAGGAAAGATGGTTTTTGGGTGGTTCTGAAGCTATGAGATGTTCCATCAAGCCCTCAAACACTTTCTGCTGCACAAGTAGCAGCAGTCTGGTAACTAACATTTCGCTGGCCCCGGTGCAAGAAGAGCACTCACTAGCTGTTCTGCCTGGCATGGTAAATTCCCCTGCCAACATTTAATATGGAAAAGGTGGCACAGAGTCAGTCACCTTCACAATAACAGCCTTATGCTACGTGAGGGGATTTCCTTGCACAAAAGAAAGTTCCAGCTGCCTCTCAGGTGAGTTTTTCCCACTGCTTGGGGCTGGAAATGGGGCCTCAGGTGCAACCCCAAATACATCCCAAAAAGGCAGAGTCCTGATGGTCATATGGATTTCATTCTGGAAGGTGGGGCAGGGATGGGCAGCCGACCTCAGATGAATTAATTTTCTGTTGCTTTCATAGCATGCAGGAGTACAATTTGAGTGGCAAAACATGTCTGGAAAGAAGTTTTAATGAGCTTTAGGTGAAAGGACAAGACAAACCTTCTTTCTCAGCCAAACAAATGCACAGCACCAGGGTAATTTAGTTCGTCTTAATTTTATTCTGCATAAAGTGCCTGTTTAAGTAATATTTTTGAGAAATCCCTTTATTTCTCCTTGAAAATGAGGAAAGGTTAAAAGAAATAACAGAGATGAAAACAGAAGGCAGCTCGTTTGCATCCTAGGTCAAAAGAGCCTGGGTTGGGACTTTGTTAAACAGCTCAATGGAGAAGCCTTCACAGAGACCAACCACCACCACCCCGGGTTACCTGCAGGGCTCAGGGCACACAAAGCACGTAAGACAATACAAAACGCGGCTGAGAAAGGCCACAGCAGCAAACTCCTCTGTACCCTGTACCTCGCAGTTAAAACACTTGCTCAAGGTTTGAGACACACTTGTGCTGGAGGAGGCTGAAGAGGGACATGTCTCACACCTCCTCCCAGACCTCCCCGCCATCAGCCAGGAATACCCCAGGTACATGGCTGGGCTGTCTCAGCCTTCCATTGTGTTGAACGGAATAGCTAAATATTCATTAAGGGAGGGAGAGAAAGAGAAACAGAAATTAAAGAAAACATGGTGCTAGTGCAAGCAAGGACCACTGTGCAGAAGGGGGAGAGCTGAATGTCCACAAAGGTACTGCATCAGACAACAATCACTAAATGTAAATGTCTCTCTCACACACACAAACAGAAAGTGAAAAAATCATCAGAGGCCATGATCACCTTTGGTTATCATAAAACCACAGTTCCCAGGGTTCCCAGATTTCTCCATGGAGATAGATAGCAATGATACATAGGAATCCTTGCTGTGAGCCAAGCACTGTTCACTAAGTCACCAGAGAGACCCTGCAGCACAAGACTAACATGTACACCAAGTTTAGAGATTTCTCAGCGTGAGGCTGGTCTGTGAGGCTCATGTGAGGCCTAATTTGTGTAGGCAGCCCCCCATCTCTGACTCGACAGTCCAATGGCTGAGTGTCCAAATGCAGGCGGCTGACTGCAAGTGACTCTTAACTGCAGTCTGAATCAAGGCTTGCACTCGCACCTCTGGCCCCTCAGCAAGATGCCTCAAACACTGCCATCTAACCAGTAAAAAGTAAATTATGTTAACAAACTTCCAAATTATCATCTCCTTAGTGTTGTATATTTATCTTGTGCTTCTCTGTGTTTACAAATGTAAAGTTAAGCATATGTGGGATCACAGGATCGAGGCAACAGTGAAGTCTCCCACTGTGGCCTCAGTTTGCAATTGCTTACAGCATTAGCACAGAATGAGTTAATGCTCTCTGTCACACAGTCCGTGCACTTGCCATCCTTCCATGTGGCAGAAAAAAAGTATTCTGACCCCTGGATTGTAAATACCATTTCTGTGCTGTCAGTTTGCCCACCTTAGAGACATACTACCTTAAAGGAAGGAAGCTTCACAGGGAAATCAGGGATGTAAAATCTGCCTTAAGGAAATAAGTGGGTGGCAGCATGTAATTAATAGAAGAAGCCCTCCAGAAACTACTTGCTACAGACAGAACCAGTCTTTGCAGGAGACAGCCGTGACAAAATCCAAACCGTAATCTAATTTTTGTGGTATGTGCATCTGAAAATAAATAAACAAAAGCAGTCTTAGGAATACCTCTCCCATTCAAGTCAGACTAGAACCTGATACAGCCATGGAACAAAGAGACGGAGAATTGCTTGGTTTTGATATGTCAGATCTAGTTGAAAGTTCCAGCTCCTCTTGGCAGCACTAGCCAAAGGAGTGTGAAGAATTTGGGGTGCCCAGGTTTAGGTTGACTTGGATGTGGTATGTGACCTGGGTTATTTTATGGTGCTTTGCGTCAGTCAGCTGACGGACTTCAACAGCTCCATCAACTTTCATACATACATCAAAGGGGCCAGGGAACCAACAAGAGAATATGAAGTGTTAGAAGCCAGAATGCAAGGAGCTGGGGACAAATGCGCTTGGAAAAGGGGAAAATACAGAACTGGGAAGGACAACAGTTCACAAAGTGAATGAGATAGCAGTTAACCCTCAGCAAACTTCATCAGGTATTTGGCATGTCCCTGAAGAGGGGGTGTGTATGGAGCCCCTCAGAGCTCCTGGGTTTGGGTACATCCTTCAGCCACATCCTGACTCCAGAAAGCAGCAAAATATGGGTGCATGCTGGCTCCCAGCTGCTCAGGCAGCCCCAGCTGCCTTCCAGCAGAGCTCAGTGTCAGTAACCACAGCCAGAGATCGTAACTGCTCCCCAGCAGGTAGAGTTGCAATGTTGAGGATCAGCCCCCAGTGACCTTACTGAACACACAGCTAGTAATCCTGAGGGCTCTGCCCTCAAGCTGTCCCTTAAAGACCATGACCAGGTGAAATCAACATTTAAAGAACTCTTTTAAATATATCCTAGAGATACAGAAAGTCGAGTGCTTCTCATAAGCACCCTGTTCCACAGTGATCCTATGCTGAAAGGCAAAGCCTTTGTGTCCTAGGTTAACAAAAATACACAATACCAGACAGTCTTGTCTGTGAGTGTAGCTTGAACCTGGCTCCTAATAATACAGACAGTGACCCTTGGAGTAATAGCAGCTGTGGTGCAGCCATAGATCCAGCGTGCAGCTCAGAAATAAGCCTGTCTAGAGCAGAGCCTGGTGGTGAGGGCACACATGGACTGCCTTCTCCAGCTTCTTCCAGAAGGGAACAGTGTAAGGCTGGTGACTGAAAACAGCTGGTGTTCAGGTTTTTCCCTGCAACACTGTTTGCAATGCTGGCAAACCTAGTTATGTGCCTTTCCCCATCCCTGCAAAAATCTACCCAAATTCAGGCAACTGACAAATTTAAAAATTTGAGTTATGCACCTGCTCAGAGATTTGTTTGGTTAAAGTGACTAAAGTCCTGCTGTCACTGAACATGCCTGAGCTTCTCACAATTTCCTACAAGCAACAGCGTTGTACAAACATGGTTCTGGGCACAAAACAAAGGTCTGGGTAGATGCCTGCTTCTAGGTCATTGGTGCAGGGAATCTGGTCTCACCGTGTATGTTAATCCAAGTTCTTTGCTCACATTAAGGTTAATACTATGTCCGATACATTTGGCATCAAACATTTTATGACCAGGCTGCAGAATCCTCTTCAGACTAGGGGTAGAACTCTGGCGCCTATGGACACAAGTGCTGGCTGTCTCCACAAAACAATTGAGCTAAAGGAAGGAAGATGTTCTTCATCACTTAGTGGCTGGTGGCAGTGGCCAGGAGTGGAAAGGGGTCATGTACAAGGCCCAAGAGCAAGAAACCTGTCTCTTACATACTCCAGGAGACTGCTGCTGGTACCAAGGCAGTGGGAATTGGACTCAGAGATGTGATTAGAAGGCTGAGTCAGATCAGAAGGTCAGAATGGGATCCACTGAGAAGCGGAATCTTGTGAGATGGATCCAAAGCAGGGAACAGAAACCTAGACTGGCTGGGCGTGGATATGGGGAGTGATGACTGCGTATGGAAAGTTGGACTTGGAACTGGGACTAGAGAGCCAGCTAGCTGAGAAACAGCTGCTGTATCTGTACTTACTTGCTCTGCAGCATATCTCGGGGCCCTTGTTTCCTGGTCCTCTGAATTGTCAGGCCTGTTGGGACATGCTGCAGCTCCCATCCAGCATGTACATCCAGGTTTCTATTCCAGCATGGAGCTGGGGCATGACGAAGTACATACCCAGACATGGGAACTGGGAAGCACTCTTGGGCCCAACAGTGTAAACACAGACAGCAAGTCTAGATAAGGAGCTTGAGAAAGAGCAAGGCAACAACTACATGACCATGGTTTGCTAACGGAGACAAGCAGTTTGGACATGAGGGAGAGCTGGATGGGATAAGAAAAGACAAGAAGATGAAGAGCTGGGGGACTCCTGAAGCAAAACTGTGGGAATGGTAAGGAAGCTGGGGAGTGACACAGGCCTGGGTGGATGAGGGAAGCAGAGCAGACATGGTGGACTATGGGCTGGGCACTGGGGCAGACACTGCCTGGCAAGGACAAGAGGCTGGAGCAGTGTGACCAGGCTGGGTCGTGGCAGGTCTTACGAGGGAACTGGGTCTGGCTACAGAAGGAGCTGGACATCAAGATGAGAAGCTGGATGAAACTGCTACTTCTGGTGTTATCCACTGCTCATTTAATTCCGCTGTGACGAACAATCAGACACTATGATACACCCTGTCCAGTAAAAAGATACCTGCTGTGTGTGATTAGCTGCCTGGCTGTGGTACTTGTAAGCATAACTTTCTTGCTAGATTAATGTACACTTTTGCATCCAGCTTAATTATGATTATTTGGGTCTGAAGAACCTGTTTTATTCCAAGGCCTAACATGAAACACCACATATGGATTCTCTCACTTCTTTGTTACATAACAGAACATGTCAAGCCTTTAGAGATTTCTCTGTTCTTCTGAATCCTACCTTTTATACTTTTCTTAGATTTTTTTTTTTCATGCCACACACTTTATTCTTTAAAACACTTGTCTTTATTATGACACTTTAAGGTTCAACTCTCCTGATCACTTAAAACAAAATCCTACCAGTCCTATGAGTTTTTTTTAACACTGACAATAGAAACTGGAAATAGACTTTCCCAGAAACAGTATGCTAAAAGCCTCAGCTCCTTTTTGTGGCATCACAACCTTATACACGTCAGTTACAGTCTATATTTTGTCTCAGACAGGATTTTTAGTAAAATTGCAATGTAAATACCCTACCTCTGGACTTTATTCCATTGTATTTTTTTCCAGGTACTCTAGAGAGTCTATCTGCTTCTACAAGTCTTACTCAGGCTGGTATCTGGTTTGCAATTCATACATTTGTAATTGAAAAAAAAAATGTTTCCCAGCAAGCTGCTTGCCAGGCCCCTTTTAGCAGTGGAAATAAGTAGTTTATGATCAGTTTCAACTAGCAAAGATTCCAATAAAGCTTTTTTACACCTCGTGGCCTGAGACCAAGTCTTCCTTCTCTATTTGAGTGCTGTGACATTTCATTTCTATAAGTACCCATGACACATGATCCACCGTATTGCTATTTGGCTGGTCTCCAACCAGCCAGGCCGGTTTTGCTGTGGCTTGTTAGCTGCTGGTGGAACAATTTAATCCTGGGTTTTCCATATGTGAAGGGATTGGGGTACCAGTATGGTGTGGGAGAGCAGAGGGAATGCAAGGGGCCTGATGCAGCAAGAAAGGAGAGGCTGAGTCTCTCTCTTGCTGTCCTGGAAGAGGAAAGGGTCCTCCTGGTAGCAGGGTGGTGAGATGACCTCAGTTAGGGTGGACATCCCACCACACCGCCAGTCAGAAACTTTGTGGTTAGGGCTGCTGTGATAACAGTATTAACCGGAGGGAGAAAGGAACGAGGAAACAGCAGGCCATGAATGATCAGGATAAACAATGGCTAGGACTGGGAGGTAATGGAGAAGGATGAGGAAAATAGAGTGATTCAGAACAAGAGAGACAAGGTTGTGGGTTTTCAGGTTGTGGCAGAGGTGAGGAGAGAGCCATCAGGATTACACAAAGATGCCCTGGTCAAAGTCCCAAGAGACCTGCAGTTCTCATTCACTTCAGTGCTGAAAGGTGGACAGCTCTGAGAGGGTCTGGCTTTCAGCTAGGGAAGCAGGCTTGCACCTCTCGATGATAACCTGTTTTCTGTTTGTTTGTTTGTTCATTTTATTTCAAAGATTCTAATCTTATCTCCAAGTTCAGTTACACTGTTGGAAGAGGTCTGAGCCTGTCCTGTCACACACATTTGTAGCTAGCTTACTTTTGCACTTAAAATCATAACATCTAGATTTTGCATGTCTACTTCTATACACCGTAACAGTCACCGGATTCTGAAGTCATCAGCTGATGCAAATCCATTGTTCCCTTCATAAAGTCTTTCTTTCCAAGGAGTCTCTGTACCCTGCCTTGTCTGCCAGGGCAAGGCTACTAGGGATGTCATGCTGGCAATGACTTCAATAGTGGTCTAACGTAAAATGTCTTGTGGTCCTCTCAGTCCCTGAGAAAGTAGTGTTCCCACAGGCCTATTATGCAAAAGCTGGCTACCACCATCATTATTCCTAATGAGCAAAAGTACCACTGTTTTTAGGCTGACCATAGAGGTACCTATAGAAGTAGGGCAGTGCTAGCAAGCTGGTCATCTCTACTGTTGCACAGGATTAGGCACCTAAAATCTACTGAAATCCCACCTTTCAGATCTATTGGAATCTTAATCTGGATGTAGGAAATTATATACAGGTAAGTATAATAGTTTGTATTTTCCTTGGAATCCAGACCCACAGGTTATGCTGTCAATTGTGCTGCAGCCGTACCGTGACTTTGAATCAAGTTCTCTTTTACCACTTTTATTTCCTCAACTAGGATATTGCAAATGTTACTTAACTGACTTTGGAAAACGCAGATGAACAGTTTTATAGAGGATCCCACTTGAGTACTGTTAAAATGCTATTGCCATATTCTCTTAGAACAATAAGCATCTCAGACTCATGCAAATATTAGTAAAATGATTCTGAATATTTACAAATACAGTTGCAGGCAAGCATGTTCACTCAGATGCAGATATTATTTGCCTCCTAAGATGCAATACAAGCAGCCTAGAAAGCCAAAGACATGTGTGGCAATTGCTCCCTTAAGTGGGCCGTTACAAGCACTTCTTGGGAGCAGGCAGAATGGCAGAAAACACTGGAAGGGCAGATGGGAAGTCATAGGAAGACCTGAATTTTGGGGAAGAGTTTCGAAGGAGTGAAAGGAGAAGGCTGAAAATGAGAGCGCACCAAGGCATTAGAAGAGGGAACCAAATGATAGTGTCGCGAATTTGGCAGCCCCAGCAAGAACAAGGGGAAAAGGCTACCTCTGTGCCGATGAGACAAGGAGGCGTTGAACCGTGCTGGTTTGAGCACAGCCAACCAGCAGATTTAGAAGGAAGGACAAAGGTTGGGAAAATACATAGATGTTGCTGGGAAAAAATGGCTTTATCACAGTGTCTTTCCTTCCTTACCATTTTGACTACCAACTCTGACGCTCCTTTGGGGTATTCTTATTCCAAAGCTTGCAGTAAATGGGCAGTGGTGCTGCTTGACCAGGGCTCCTAAAGAACTGCAGTCTCCAGCATCCTCTGAGGGATGTGTTCTGTCAAAGTCAGCCTGGTTAGATGCTAATCAATGGAAACATACCACTATGGCCACACTAGGGTATTAGAAATATGCTCCCACTGTGAAAGGAGCCAGGTTGTTGTTTTTTCAGCTCTCACCTGTCCAATGGTTTATGGATTCCCAAGGTCAGGAGCAATAAAATATTAACATCTAATCTGTCATACCACCAATGAAAACTATAATCTAGCCCATGACCTCACGTGAGTGGCAGGCTGTTAACTAAAGAAAGGAATCAAATCTTCCTATAATAAATACTCCTGACTGTGACAGGTAAAATTCAGGTCATACGTCTCCTTTGAAGTTTTAATGGCCACTCCAATTTTATGATAAAGCCACTCACCTTATGTTTGTAGTAATTTTGCAAAGCTCGAAGCGGCTCTAGTCATCTTTGGTGAATAGTTCCCAAGGACAAAGCTCTCATAAAACTGTGAGCTTCAAAGGGATTAGACCTCTTCCCCCTCTCTCTCTCTCTCTCATATTATTTTTTTTTTTAAAGGAACATTTCTTCCCATTTCCTCTACATAGCTCCCTGAGGAGCCTCCCACTTGAGCCCCCCATATAGACATCGTCCCCAAGCTCTGTCACTCACTAAAATAAAATAAAATAACAGAAAATAAAAATAAAATGCCCTTTCCTTTTTCTTAATAGTAAGGCAATTTTCTGGGTCATTTCTGCTTTTTGTCTTTATTCTATTGTCAATGCAGATTAATTTGAAAAAAATCAATAGAGCCTGTGTATTTGCATATTTCTCAGGCTCTAAGAAGGACCACATGCAGCAGAACTGCTCCCCTGAATGCCATTTTTTGTTTGTTTCCCTCCTTTTAAAGTCAGGGGGAAGCCAAGCTGAATTTGCCAGAGTTTGAACTCCAAAGCTAACGTCCATATTGGCAAACTAAAAGAGTGCCAAGGAACGTTCCCAGGCACTGGAAGGCAATTGTCTGTGCAGTTTAATTGTTAGCATAGTGCCTGGCACAACGGGGCCAGGGCCAACTTTCCCAAACAATTCCCAAATGCAGGCCAAGAGCTGGCACGGGCCAGGACTGCTCTCAATAGGCAGTTTGTATGCGGGGCATGGAGGGGAGGAGCAACCAATACCACGGATGCAGCCGTTTCCATCTCCATCAGCCTCAGTGCCAGGGGGCAGTCCCAATCATGTTTAGTTTACTAGTACAGACACATGTTTCTCAAACTTAATACTTATGCCACTATGCTGCTGTGAGGAGGAGGCTGCCTACCTGTCTTCCTGGGGTAAACATTTGCTTGCAGACAGATTTTATGCATTGCCTTTGCTGTAAGATTAATTTGTTCCCTTTAATTGGTAAGGGTGTTTTTTCAGATGGTTGTGCTTAAATGCCAAGGATGAGACACTTGAGAAAGAAAAAACAACATTTGTCCATCTTGCTAATGGCACAGTGGCACTAAGAAGTAAAAAATATGAGAGGGAGCAGATGGGAACTCTCTGCAGTTACGCTGACCTCAGGAAAACAATTCAAATCAGATGTCTGTCCAGGCATTGGCCAAACCATCCCAAACCACAGTTGTGCAAATGGCATAAAGTTTGATTTTATTCAGTTTTATCAGCAAATCCTCCAGCCCCAGCTGTTTCTCCAGGTATGCTGAAGTGCACTGACACGTGGTAGCAGGCAATATTTTCATGAAAACAATCCTTGCTTGGAAACAACTTGAAGATCGGTCAGATGGCCATCCTCCTTTCAGCTCACCAGACTTCAGCTAACACCCTGTTCTCCACTGCAGCAACAAACTGAGTAACACTAAGAAGAAACAGCATGAGGTGCTTCTAAGGGACTATCACAAAACAGCAGGATCAGTCACAGGCAAACTAAGAAACAACTACCAGCTACAAGGTGCAAGCTAAGCAACATAAATACACAGAATAAGCTTAGAAAGGAGATAAAAGACGAATACATGGGTCCCCTGAGCCTATTTTTTCTGCAGATGGTACGTGTCAGAAATATCTGATACTCAGAACTGTCTTTTCAGGGTATGCTTCTTTAAGGTTACTGAAAAGTTCCTTTATTCAAGAAAGTAGCTTAAATGTCCTAAGGCACAGTATGTACTCTGAAAATACTCACATTTCATTTGATTGCTGTTGTTAATGTTTCAGAAATGAAGTAAGTTTTCCCCCGGGGACATTTAGCCTGGCTTACCCATTTGTCTGAGCTTCTTCAAAGGAAGAATGATTCTTAGTTCTAGCCTGATAACAGCCCAGGAGAGAAACCAAATACAGTGCTAGGAAAACAACAATTTATTATTTTTTGGGGTGGAGGGGAAGCCACAGGTAAATTTAGTAATAACTTAGAAATATTTGTATAAGAAAACTACTATTTCTTTATTTAGCTGAGAACGGTAAGAACAAAAAACAAAACAACACAAAAGAAAGAAAGAAAAAAAAAGCCAAAGCAACTTCAAGAGCATCTGAACACATTACTGTTGCTTTTTCTTAGCAGCACTTTGTGAATTCAAGTGTTCATTTAAGGGATCCATCAGAGATGGGCTGAGAGGAATGTTTTGGACCATGTAAGGTTTTTAATTGATAGCTGGCTATAGAACAAATGCTGTTAATCTTGCAAGAATTCTGCCATCTTCCACAATCAAAATCTCAAAAATTTTGCTCTTGGGAGATTGCTGTATTTGAACAAAACTGGAAAATAAACATCTTCATAAGTACAAAATCTGGACCCAGCCCCAGGAGAGACTGTGAATTAAAAGACTGAAATCCAGAAATTTGTTGTGAAAGCTCCCCGAGAGCAACACACTCAGACTTTAGGTCTTCTGTGTCATACTGTAATGCAGCAGTTTTTCAAATTAAATTTTATTTCACTATGTCATTTCAATCAGCCATGGAAGTTCCTGGTCCAGCCTGATGTGTGCAACGTGCCCTGAGTCACCTGCAAGATGCTGGCAGTGCTCAGCTGGTGCCAGCTCTGCACCACTGACATTGAGGGAGAAGTTGGCTCCTACAGACCCAGACCTCAAGTCCAGCTCTGGTGCCAACACAGACCACAGAAACAAATTTCTTAAGCCTTCCCCAGCCACGTGTTACCAAAGCTGCACATTGCTTCTTCTCACTGAAGCAAAAAATCACTCAAAAAGGATTTAGCACCTAAAGTGGGGTATAATGCAAGCATATAATCCAGAAAACCTTCATACTGTCAATGTTTAACCCTACAGGTTAAACTCTATATGCCCGTGAATTTATGAGTTTAAAATTCCTTATGGTCCTCAAGCTGTGCTTGTGTAGATACACAGCAGAGCCTCAGGCTTCATGCTGTTAAGGACTCAGGTCACCCTTATCCCTGGTCAGGACCCAGAAACTGGGTATTGTCCTGCCTAAATCCTATGGGGGTCTTAATGTCAAAGGCACTCTTCTGGCTCGCTTTCTGCCTGTAGACACAATGAAGCTTCTCATAAGGTGCCACTGCTTTTCTGTGCACAGCCAGTGCCTTGAAGGGATTTGGTGATGGTGCCCCTCTTTTATACAATAATTGGTGAAGGAGGATGATCCTCTGGTGGCCAGGACCATGGTGCCCACTCCTGGTTAGCCTGAAAAAGCTGAAAGCCACATCCCTGACTTCGCAGGAGGGTCACCACTCCACGGGCTATTTGGAGCCAGAGAGAGGACTTAACAGAGTTTGTTTCCATCCTCCTTGAGGCCAGGCCAGAGGAAAGCAGACAGCGCAGTATTTGTGGGACTGGAAAAAGAAAGCAGCAGAGAGCACGAGCACACAACCTTACAGCTTGAGTATTGACCTGGGAGTGTGTGCAGACTGGATTTCGGGTCCCTCTGAGGGTGCCTACGTCCTTTTTTTGGTCTAGTGATCCAGCCCGATGCGTTGGAAATAATGACAAACCACAGTAACAATAGCCAGCTAAACCAAACAAGTATAAACAGAAACAACAACTGAGGCTGGGAAGAGAAATGGCCTTTGGGGATATTATTTAGAAGAGACTTCAGACTTTGATTTCCCAGGCAGAAAAGATGGCAAATCAGCCAATGTGACTACTCAGTTCTTGAGAAAGAGTCAAACCACATTTTCCTAAAGCTTCCTGTAGTTGAAACCGTTGTTGAGCTGACTCTACTACAGTGAAAAAGAGTACGGCAGGAAAATGGGATGGTCAGCACAAAAAGCAAGGCTGAAAACCCCATGACTCCACGCTGTACAGCTGAACATTTTTGAGCTACTGCCTCAG
The DNA here is from genome assembly GCF_013377495.2 of Cygnus atratus. Lineage (NCBI taxonomy): Eukaryota > Metazoa > Chordata > Aves > Anseriformes > Anatidae > Cygnus > Cygnus atratus. Next base: position 165,684,986 of record NC_066362.1, read on the forward strand.
TCAGTACGAGAATCCCCCTCGGCATCACATGCCTTTGCCCTGTCCCATGGGAAGGAGAAGGCTCCCATCAGTTTCCCGAGCCCCACGCAGAAAAATAAATTCGCACTGGGTGCAAAAGTCGTTGTGTGCGTAGTTATAGCGTGTCCTATATATTGACACAAGCACTGTACGTAAGGAAAAAAGGAAGTTTGTCCTGGTTATACAATACAGCACAGGGAGACTGGCAGAAAGTAAACAAGCCGTGCTGATATCCTTTGTGCCACAAAGAGAAGTGGACAGTGAGGAAGACATTTCTTTCCAGGTTAGCACCTTCTTCCTGTGACACTCTTAACTTACTCCTCTGCCAGCTCTTCGCAGCCCGAGTCAAAAACAAAAGTCACACAAATGAAAATAGGAACAGACAAATCTGCAAAAAAAAGAGAAAAGCTGTCACACTTCCAGGCTGTGTTTCCCCAGTTCTTGGTCAGTGCTCTGTATGCAGCAGCTTCTTCCATCCGCTTCCCTGCAGTTTGCCCTCTGGTCAAACAGGGACAGCAATCGCTGCTGAAACCTGAGCTAGGTGAGATGCACATCCCGGCTGAGAGCAGGATGAGCTGGCACCCAGCTGCTGAGGTGGGGTGGGATGGGATGGAGCCGCAGTGGTAGCTGGAGACATGGGAGCAATGAGGAATATGAATTACATCTGAGACTGATGGGCAGCAGAAACAGGGCCGGGCAGAGATCAGGAAGGAAAAGTGGAGCTAGGGGAGGAGGAACTCTGCTTTGACAAGCTACACTTGAGACTTCATTTCAGGTTGCTGTCTGCTACCTCTTGCGCAAGTTCTCCTGCAGAAATAAATCATGTTTTTAGCTTGCCCAGCTGAAGATTTACTTTCTTTTTCTTTTTCTAATTAGCTTTGTTGTTGTAACTGCCCTTCCATCTCCGTACAGCTCTCTCTCACTCTCTCCAAAAGAATTTAAAAGACTTCAAAATAAAAAACAAAGAACCTACTCATTGGAAACAGAAATTCACTGTTGCATTTTCCTGAGTACAGTATACACAGCTCAGGGAAAACAGACCTTTACATTTCCCTGATTGTTTAGAAATTCCACGAGGAAACATAGAAACATCCATTTTCTTCTCCCCCTTCTGCTCCTCAGCTAACCTGTGGATCTCACTGCCATCAAACGCTTTAAAAAGCAAGCGTTTGCCAGGAGTCAGAATTAAATTGAATATTCAAGCAAGCAGGCACACATACACACAGATGCCAATATGTATTTGCATACATGTTTATACATAAACAGTACCTATTTTTAAAAAGCACAACAACAACATCAAAGAAATCCTTGGAACCACTGCCCGTCTCGTTTGCCATACACAGGACTTTGTAGACCTCTCTGCCTGGTCTGCCATAAGTTTCTCCAGTGGCCTGTGTCAGCTCAAATCCCAAATCCCAAACAACAAGCATTTGTGGGGGTGCTAGAAACATGGCAGAGGACAACAACAGCATAATGGTTAGTGGTGAAGGAGAAGAGGAATAAGTAAACACAAGCAAAGTATGCAAGTCACTTGATTAAAAGCATATCCATTGGGCTGCTTCTCCTGCTTACATTGGCCAATAAATTCCCTCTGCCTTCTTACACGTAAAGTGCCAGGATGCATTATTCAGCACATGAGTAATTCACCACATTCTTCTGGATAATAGTTGTTGAGCCGGACTCTCTTTCATGAAGGTCAACAGCAAAACCATTGTTGTGGTTGTATAGCATGGCAGAGCCTCGTGGCACCTTACAGACCAGATTAAAACAAGGATCCTTGAGAGGATCCCATATAATGAAGGCCACAGGATTCCCATGTGGGTGCAGAGGCGCTTCTGCGGAGGATCAGGCCCTCAACTAATATAAAAACCACAGGAAGGAACTCAGCACCCAGTGGAGAGTACAATGTTGCTTTCACGTGATCACTAGAAAAGCCAGTTTGCCAACTGGATTTTCCCTTCACGTGGAATGATAATTTGAGAGCTGGATTTGAGAGTTGCCTCAGCACCTCAGGGGACTCTGCACCAACTGCTTCAAACAAACCACACAGAGACTATGATGATGCAGACCTCTTCTTGCAGGTTTTGAGATCGGACGGGCTGTTCAACCGCTGTTTTAGTACCATGAGCTGTGGATGTAGCACTCGCCAGTGAAGCAAGCTTCTCCACCTTCAGTTTTCTAATATATTCCAGCACATAGGTCTGCTCTGCATGTTTCTGTTTGCGTTAGGCTAAGTGCTGCTGAAGTAGATGGGCCTAATTATGGCCTTTCATTCAAGATTAACAAGGAGCCATTAAGCTGGTTTGTGCAACCAGGTAGCTGAGCAATAGAAACATCTAAAAGGAGTGTGAGGCAACGTCAGAGGCTGAAACCATGCAATCAGCGGGCCTTTGCTGTGGAAAGACACGGGAAACACAGAATCTGGGACTGTCTTAATCTACAGAAGTCCAGGAACAGCCACTAAACCTGCCACCGGTCCGATCCCAAACGGGACGCGAGTTATTTGGGCTGAGCCAAACGGTGAGGCTTGGCACGCCGAACGCCCTGGAACACTGCTGTTATTTACTTCACCCTGTGCGCAGGAAAATAAGCTCTGGTAACTCTCTCTTAGCTGTGACAGCACATGAATGATGGCCGAATTCATTGCCAACTTCCCCTCCTAGCAGAAACACTCCAAAGAAACACTGCACTTTTTCTAATTGCTGGATCAAAAAAGGGTAATGTGGCAGTAATGCTGCTGGGAATTATCGTTCCAGGCCTCCAAAACATTGCTCTTGTATTTGCGGTTATGCAGTTAGGTTAGACGCGGGCAGATTTCCTTGGTAATTAACCAGGGCTTCACTGACTTTACTAATGCCTATCCTTGGTATTTTCTAGAAGGAGGAGATTAGTCAATGCATGGAACTGGTTTTATGTGAAATGGAAGAGGCTAATTAAGAGAGAAAAATCAATTAAAGAAAAATCAAAGCTAGATTATAAGGAAAGAAATGAGACATACAAGAATAAGAGCCACAGTTTACAGGGCAATAATTGAATTTTGAGTAAATTGATAGTTCATTTAATTGGATATATGAATTTGGAATAATAAAATTTAAAGAAACTTGCATTGGTTTTACGACCTATTTCATTAATAAAGTTTAGTGTACCCATTTTCTTTAAGCTTGGCAGAAAGGATTGAGTAACATTTGCAACCCCAGATCTGAACCCACACCAACTTGAATTTCTAAATTGAACTGTACTTACATCTTCCAAGCAAAAATAACAGAAAAGGAGACACAGCTGTGGAGGGCACTTCTTTGGGAGCCTCCTGTTTTTCCAGAACATGGAAGGAACTTTGGGGGGAGAAAGTGCTTTCGAGCAACACTGTAGATGGGTGTGAACAGCTTTTACCTGATTTGAAAGTGGGAGAGAATTTGCATACTTCTTGTATGCACCCAATGAGTATTTTTCCCTTCCTATCACATGCCTGTGGATGGACTACTGCAACTGTTCTCAGCCTACTGCACACGTCCTTTAAAGTTCTGGTGGTAGAAAAGCACCCTGAAGTTAATACTTACCACTTCACATTTATTATTTTAATCATGGCAGGATGCAGAAGTGCTAGGTACTTTCCAAAGAGACAATCCCTGCTATGAAAGAACATGAATTCTTATTCTTAATTAGCTTAATATTGCTATGATTTCCAGTTTGTAATGAAAAAACAGAACTGTCATTGTCAAGAGCTACACAGGGCACACACACGCACATTAGGCACTTTGTTTTATTTTGCAAAAAAAAAAAAAGTCTTTTATATATAAACCATTTCATTCTCTCTCAAAACATTCTACAACTATACAGCTGTTTGCTCCATCATTTGCATAGGAAATACCACAATACAAAAATAAGGTAGGGGGAGGCAAAAGAAGCAAAACAGCAACCAATTTATGCATGTGTTTCCACGTATAAACATTTGAAGCCTTACAAAATTATTTACATCATTTGTCAACTATTTACATTAAGAGCAACATTTCTAACTATAACAAACAAAACTATAATTTATCAAGTATATGTAAAATTGTCTTAAAAAAAAAAAAGAGTCTATCATATACCACAAATAAATAAAGACAAACAACAGTTTAAACAAAGCTAGGTTTTCCTGCAAGACCCTTTTTTGGTATTTTGATTGTTTATTTTACCCTTTGGTTGACAGCTTAATATTACGGCTTGTGAGCTCCAGACACTTTTACTAGGTTTGTTTCATTTTCTCCTGTTGCCTGGCCAAATCCTACACGGTCTAACCTCATCTTTGGCTCTTCACTTACTATTTCAAGGCTGAACACTGTGGATCAAAGTCATTGTTAGCATAAAAGGGCACCACCTCACTGACTTCAGTGGAGTTTCAGCTACTTTTGTCAGCAGTAAATTCTCCCGTGTGTCCATCTCAACAGTGGATTAACTAAACTGCACTGTAATTTTAAATAAAATTACTGTATCCTTTACCTTCTAATAAATTATATGCAATATCCACATGAAACTAGATCATACTCATGCTGAACCACTTAACATGTCTGTATATGAAAATTGCATCCTAAATCCTTCTTTTTAAAGTGATACTAAGTTTAGCTTATAGTAAGAGGTTTAGCATTCTGTATGTATCATAACTATCCCCACTATTTAAGCTTCCAACATTTACTTAACAGTTCATTCTAAATGTTCCCCCCTTTTAAGCAATTTGAAAACGAAATCCTGCTTTGAATATTCAGTGCACACCATTTGAGTTAACAGGTACAAAACATCTGAACATTTTGCTCATTTCTCTTAAGAAAAATGAAGCTAAGTTGGTATTGTTTTGAGAGGTATTTAAGTAACTTTTTTGTAAATGTGCCGTGTTATCAAATGTAAAACAACTGCTTTTTTTCAGATAATTCTTAGAAAAATTTTGTATTAAACCTAAAAAGCTGATTTGCATATTTACAAAATCTTTGTCATAGCAAACATGCAACATACAGGAACAAAATGTTTTGTTCTATGGCTGTTTATGAATTTTTCTATGTATTTTATCTCCACAGAACGACTTAACATTAAAAAAAAAACAAACAAACACAAGTACTAAATATGTCCAGTAAAAACCTGACAGATTATAATTCATGGCTTTTCCACTGCGTCCATTCATGTGTAGCCTCTCATTAATTCATTTACTAAACACTGTCACAATGACAGTGCTTTGGTCAAAACACCACAAGAGAAAAAAAAAGTGTAACGCTGCCATGTGTCAAGACATAATACTTGTAAAGAGATGAAACCTGCTGACTAAAGCCATATACATCATGAGAGCAAACAAATGACTTGAACACTCGGGTATTGTGATACAGTGTCTTCCCTTTTTCTGCATAAATATACAAAATATACATTTCCAGTTGCCTTTGAGATTTCTTTTAAATGGATAATCCATACTCAAAAATTAAACTCATTTTAGTTGTACGTCAAGAGTCAATAGGAAATTGCATAGATACAGAACTGCCTCAGCGACAAGTCCAGCTTTCAGTTCTGATGCCTCTTCATGTGGAGAGCCAGGTGATCAGAGCGAGAGAAGCTGCGGTTGCACACAGCGCACTGGAAGGGCTTTGCCCCTGTGTGCTTCCTGTAGTGGCGCGTTAATTCATCTGAGCGTGCGAATCTCCAGTCGCAGCCTTCCCACGTGCACTTGTACGGTTTTTCACCTGGAAAGACAGAAGGCAGAGTGCTGTCAGCTGTCGCTTCGTTTCCCAAAGAAAATCGGCGTGAGATCTCACCGACACTGCTGCTCAGTTTAAAGACGAAAAACAACAACAAAGGGGGAACTGATCCTTCCCAATTATTCACAGGCATGTTCAGCAGGCCCCAAATTAACAACCCCTTGTTTGTTTCAGCAAATTTTGCACTTGAACCTCTGATTAATGCTTCATTAAAATGGCACCACTTCAGAAACTTTCAAACATAAGCTCAGTATTTATCCAAGTCAGAGACAGCTACGATACAGAAAGGAACACAGGTTTTAAAAAAACCCTGCATGAAAAATATGGTTCCTCACATCCATCTCATTATGAGAGGGGGTTTAGAGGAAAGTCTCATAACAGTCAGGCCTAGTTTGTGATTGAACACTCGTACCTTTTAAAAATTTGTAAATTAAGTTAAACTGAGGTTTTTGAAAAGCTGAAACCAGTCTGAAACTGGAAGAAAGACTTCTATAAAGATTCCTTACAGCGTATAGATCTGTTTAAGATCTTCCGATGTGTGAACAAAGGTGCACAGTGTGCTACAAATACAACTGGGACAATATTTTCTAAAATGTCTGAGGCAATAAAATCTTGTGGTATTCTGGTTTGGGCTAGCTATATATAGAAGAAAGCATCTAAAAGACTGAAGTCCTCGTTTTCAGAATTAAATGTCTACAAGCAGGTGCTTAAATAGCCATATTTTAGAGGTGGCAAGTGCTTGCTTGTTTCTGCCAGCCTATGCTGATGTAGATGGAGCATGGCATCTTGCTATGTTACAGAAAATCTGAATACAACTTTGAAGTATCCTGCTAGACCGAAATACACTGGTCCAACCACCAAAAACACTTGCATTCATCCATTTTAAAACTATAAACAGGGTACTTGAAGCACCTCTGTAATTTATGGACTTGCTTGTTGAAATGGGAGAAACACGAAGCCACGAAGTCAAGATGACTTCTATGTGAAAAGAGAACTTTACATGTGGACATACACCTGCTCAGGAGCTGGTATGGACATGATGTCACCATACAAGTAAGCTTTGTATAAATAAAGAGCCTAAGATTACCTATTTATAGGCTATTGGTCGACGTTGGTTGACAAAAACACCTTTCAGTTCGCACAGTCAATTGCTATCCATATCCTTTATATTCATTTGATCCATTTGGCAAAGAGAGAAAGAAAACTGAGTTTATGCGAGCACTTGGCAGTAGCTTCACCTGAAGCAGAATCAGACCAAGGCTGGGCTTTCAAAAAAATGCTTTCCAATACGGCTTACAGACCTTCTCCCTCTCCATTTGGTCTCAGACCTTTACCCTCGCAGTTGCAATCCTATAGCACTGTGGAGTGACTCATATTGTTCCCTGTTTTACCATCACGTTACCATGTGGAAAAAAGACAAGCCACTATCCTGCATTTCAACTGTTTGTTCTGCAGAAAACACCATTTGAGAAACTTTAGAACAGCACTTCAGAGTCTCTCAATTTTAATTTAAATGAAATTATGGAACTGGTTTTGTCTGTGAGTTTATACTGCTTCTTCTGATCAACTAAGTAGTAACCTTCCATCTACTAATAGCAGTAAAGTCATCTGTTTGTTCACCATGGGGAAGTACCTTCATACTTGCAGAATGATCACAACTAGAACGAGACCTCTAAAAGAAAAACTAACCAACCAAAATGCCTCCTCTTTGCACAAACGGCAACCAGGATTTATTGAAATCACAAAGAAACAATATCAAACCTTAAGAAAACAACAAACCTGGGGCCTGAAATCACCTCCCAGAGTTCAAAATTATTTGATGGATGGTAAATCAGACCACAATTTCTTATAAATTTCTGTCATGGTTGAATTTACCCTGCCTGATACCAACCAAAGACTGGAGTATAGGATATTTGTATTTGTTCCATGCAGTGTAGACTGCGGGTTAAAATACACATCTCATTCAAACACAGCGCATAAAGCTTTTCTAACATTAGAGAAGCCAGCTGAGATAACGCATTTGGTCTTCATGTCAGAGTGACAGAAAAGGTCTCTATTCGGTGCAGGATCTTTTGCAGTATATACGTCATCCTTCATTTATTTAAATTGGGTCTTGCTATAATTCACATGGAGGTCTGTAAAAGTTTACACTGCTGATCCACAGGAATAATGCTTGAGTGATCTTCTGTGAATGTTTTTTTTGTGTGCGTGTTAAAACACACAGGAGTTGCACCAAAGTGTTAATTTTGCATTTGAAGCACCTTAACCCAAAACCAGTGTATTTCCTTTTCTCCTTTCTTTCCCCTCTTCCTCCATATTGGCTTCAAGCTCTCCTAATCAAATGTTTCTATCTGGTTTAGAATTATTCTTTTTTAACCTAAATCCAGGGTAGTCTCATTAAGATGACTCTGTAAGAGCTTCTGGATAATCTTTAATAAAAACTTTCACTTAAAACTGCCATAATTGTCAGTTGTAACTGCCCAGGCTTGTGATCCCCCCCCGAACTCTAACTGCCCAGAGAGAGCATATCAACAGATGGGTCTCTGTATGCTCCCAAAGCGTTTACCAATTTTCAGAATTGGCAATGAGAGAAATGGTTCAAGAAGACAGGAAGATGGCACTTATCACGTAAGAGACCAGGACTGCCTGGAATAAAATGGATGAAACGGAGACCAGGAGACTAAACCCATGGTTTCTAAGCTTAGTGTTGTGGAGGTGTGAAGCATGTAGAAACTCACCAAGTGCTGCACTGCGTTGTATTGAATAAGCAGTCTCAGAATTGTCCTGTACAGGTAGTACCTGACTCTAAAACCAAACAAAACCTCTGACCTCCCATTCTGACTCATTTGTGACAACACAAGTGGTGCGAAGACTCCTGGCATACGAACCACCAGAAGCCAGGACTGCGGTGAACGGTGTGGCTTGCTGGACACGACAGGCTCCCAGTCGATGATGAATTCAATGGCAAGACCCCCACCACACTCCAGGGGACCCAGGTTCCCCGGGATATATCTAGAAACCTGCTCAGCTTACCCCACCACAGCAGTCACCTCACCTTGTAACGCTGCCACGGCCACGAAGAGCTCTTGGAAGCTCAGGGGAAAAGCCAGGTGGTGGGGCAGCGGCACGTGCAGAAAAGCCCTGCTGCCTTCTGCAGACCTGAGCTGAACTGAACAGTGTTCAGGGGATGCAGGGAGGGGAACAAGCTGGTGCCTTGCACAGATTGTTTTAACAGTGTTACTTTTATGTACTGGAAATTAAAGCCAGAATGCTGCTTTTAACCCCTGCTTTGGCTACCAGTGAGAACTGGAAAATGTATTTTTAGCGCCAATATAGAGGCCCAGATTATTTTGAATAAATCCTAGGGGTAAAATACTGAATATCTATGTTTGTAACGCTAGTTTCCGTTGGAAAGTTCTATTTAAGAACTGAATCAATTTCAAATGTTTTCCTTTTGGGCAAGGAGGAAGGGGAGCAAGAAAAAGAAGGTGGAGATTATTTTCACTCCTTTAAAGAAAGCGAAAGGACAACTAGCTGGTAGCATTTTCTCTCTCCTGGTCTATACACATGCTTTTTGTCGTTTAGCAGAAAAAAGAATTTGGTTTAAGTTCTTGTGGCAAGGGAAAAAAAAAAAAAAGCCTCACGTTACATTTTCTGAAGTGATCCTACTGCTTTGCTACACTGACTTTAAAGCACTGAGCAATCCAGGCTTGAGGATTTATTTTAACAAAACAACAACAAACAAACAACACAGGTATACACAACAAGGGACACTGAACCTTTTATCCAGTATTTTCATTGGCTACATAGTAGTGTAAGATTTGTTTACTTTAATGATTGTGTGAAATACAGTAGCTGCGAAGTTTCAGAAATATTTGGTTTTCCTCCAGCAATTTAGGACTTCTATAGGGTGTTAAACCAAGAATGCCATTGGTCATCAAATACGAACGCAGTATAGCTCAGTTACTGGAACATGATCACTGTATCGAACAGATATTTCACTGTAAAAGCAAGAGAACAGCTAACTCCTCCACTTCAGGGGAGCTTCCACGGGATTTGTTAGAATGTCAACACTGTTCAACTAAAACACCATGGAGGAAGCTGGTACCGATTTCCAGCCAAATAGCACACTCCAGCCCTTTCTTCCCAAGCCAGAAATATTATACACAGCACTTCTGGGAAACAGAACTGCTTTCCTTTAAATTATACTTCAACAGGATAGGGATTTCATAAGTTTAATTGGATTTTTGCATAACCTCCTTCCAGTATCACTGATTTAAAATATTTTGCTAGGCTTATGCATCCCAAAATGTATTTTAAGTTCTTGAACTGTTAATAGGCATCCATTCTACAGTTTTAAAAATAAATTTGTAGAGCATGAGAACCAGGCTTGTACTCGAGCATAGAAATTTTAAGTACTAATGTTTAGTTTGGAAGGTCTTTTACAGAAAGTACCTAACAAGAGATAAGGGAGTTTAACCTGAAAGAAGACTATTTTTCTTGCAATGTGTTTGTCTGCCAAATATATATATACATATATATATATGTACACATACACGCACACACACAATGCTTTAGGATTGCAAGATGTCAAAAAGATGTCTGGATATCTACATAAAACATGCTGACCATACTGGCCACTTCGACACACAAACAACCCCAAGGTAGATCCCAAGGTTTGGGATTCATGCTGATACCTCAAAAGCATTATCTGGACCGGTGAGTCACAGTGCTGGCTCTTCTCCTTTTAATTTATCTTCATGCGACACAGTAGTTTAAAAATACACCAAGTGCTTTCCTAATATTAATTCTATCTACTGGCAGTGACGGTTATTCCCATACTCATGCGGGTAAGGTACAGTGCCACCCACGGGGTGGAGGATGGTCATTCAGAAAACACTCTTTACCACGTTGACCTTGTTCTAGAAAATGCTTCTATTTAAGATGCTGTTTGGAAAAGAGTCACTGAAAACCTCCACTAGCGATGAATTTCTCCATGAACAAAAAAGTAAGCTTCCTTACCTCACCCAAGAAAAGACTTGTGTGACTTTATTTTTGTAATTCACTACTAGAATTGCTTTCCTTAAATATAAAGCTGCAAACATTACGGGCCAGATTTTCAAACCTAGAGTTAGTCAACTGCACTGGTATGCAGAAACCCAAATACAGGTATTACACCCACCAAAACCTGCAATGTCTCTTATTTTCTGTCAGAGCTATGAGCTTCTTTGAGAAAGAAAAAGCAGCACAGCTTTCAAACTGCAAAAACACAACATCTGATTACAGGCTCGTAAGAGTATAAAATGATCCCTCCTCCCAATTTTCCGTCATTTTTATGTTACTTGTGTTTATCACGTGCAAGCTACCTAATGCTACGTGCTTTAAAGAGCGTTTAAGACCCACCAAAGTGTTTGCAACTACGGGCAAAGTATACAGGCCTCTGTCAAATGGAAATGCAAGGGAGTGCCGGCAGCCTCCACACGTCTAACAGAGCAAGCATGATGACTCCAGCGACTTAAAAAGGGACAATTTCACCCAAGGTCCCACATTTCAAGGCTGCTGCTGGACATGACAGAGAACAGAAGACACAGCCGACGTGAGTAAGCTGGCTAGAAGATGAAATGCCCGTTCTTGTTCTGCAGGAAAGTGTTTTCACCTGGTGGTGGAGAAGGGGGTGGGGAAGAGACCCCTTTGAAGTTCTGTGAGGAGGCACGCATCACCTTCATGAGTCACTGACAAAGACAACACGTTTCAGCTCTCTCCGTGCCATATCGCTGTCTGGCATCTGCCTCCTCAGGAGCGAGAAGACGGACGTGTCTGACAATAGCAGAAAGCCAGCCCCAGAAAGCCCAGACAACACGTAATCCCAGCCCAAACAGCAGCTGGCCTAGCTTTAGGGCAAGACTCAAACCCATCGGTACCACAAAACACTCTGCTCCACTCAAATTACTTTCATGGTGCCAAGCGCTAGCCTTGAAACACGTGCGACCAGGTGTGATAAGAAGGTGGGAGGAAAAGCAGAAGTTTCTGCACCGTAGTGATTGTACCTGTAGCATAGATTGTACTATGTTGTGTCCGGTTTTAAAACAGGCTATGAGAGAGATTTATCTGGCCCCCAAGTTTTCTGACACATTTGCTTTTAAATTTTTTCACATCTCAGAATCAGTTGTCTTATAGTTCCCTGACATATCACAATCAAATTTTCAGAAGAACTAGGAACAAATGTAGTGTTTTCCCTCTGTTTTAGCTTGCCTGAAATAGCTCTCCTCCAGGTTACGGCATCCCAGTTTTAAACTCTTGTCTCTTACAGCTGACTGGAATCAGAAACAGTTGCTTGGGCCCTTCTGCCCTCATTCGAAGTTTTTAGCTCTGAAAGTTCACCTAAAGTTGGACCTTCCTTCTGTCATTGACTATGCATTGTAGTCTTTGTTAAAAGCAGATTTTTACCTTCATTTGAGGCTTTTTTTTCCAGAGAAAGAACAGAAAGACGAAATTAAAAAAAAAAAAAATCCCTCAGCTGCTTAAAAGCTCTTTAGTGCATCGAAATTCTCTGTGTTGTCCAAGACGGAGAGGGATTAGAAGGCTGACGGCACACAAAGAGGTTGAAGGAAATCCAGCTTATTTTGTGAGTGATGAAATAAATGTAGTCCTTGAAACATCCAGTCCCCCAGTGATATGAATGCATGCTGCACATTTAAAAATGTGATAAAAGCCGGTGCCTAGTACAGTAAGGGCTAATGGGTGACCATTAAGTACTATTTCACAACAAAACAGGATTTTAAGGAATCCTGTAACAGAGTTCCCTTTGGTAAGCCCCATCGCTGATAAATCAAGTAGCATTTGATCTTTCCAACAAAAGCATGAACAGGAGAAAAGGTAACTGTTTGGTAAGCAAATAGGACAGTCAAAAAACCTTATGCATCATTCCATTTCTGACTACAGCTATGTAAGGGCAGTATCTTTCTCAGAGTTCCCACCAACGCCCGAAGCTCTCTTGTTTTGCTAAGTGTTGTCTTACGCAGTTCAAGGATTACTGGGGAATCTTGACTGGCCTGTGAAACGGTTTATTTTCTTTCTGGCATAACATTCTGTCTTAACAGAGGTGGTCTCTCCACAAGGAGATATGCAAACAAAGAGGAAAGGAATTTTTTCTAAGTAGGTTTATAAGAAATCCATGCCATCTGGGGTGCATGGCTGTGTCTACAAGTTCTGTGCTGAAGAACACATTTCCTCATCCACGCCTGTGGTGCAAGAACAGCTCTTTAGCTCTCATACCAATAACACTGGCTCTTGTGTAGTCAGATAAGAGGTGCTCTTAAAATGGAATTCATTAAACATGTACTGTAGACTTCCAGATTTCCATCTACTGTATGCACACACAAAAAAAACTGAAAGCAATACATTAAAGCTATTTTAATTCAAAGCGAAGTGCTGTACACTTGCCAAAATCAAAGGTTTTAATATGTCCTTAATCAGAGTTGTTAGAGATCACCGAATATAAATAATGCAGCCTGACAGGACAGGAATGCTGCTACCAAGATACTCAGACTAAACTAGGACATTACTTACATGTTTCTAATCTTTCACCGATGGGAGGTGCAGGTCATCTAACAAACAACAAACAACACCACTCACAACACGTTCTGTGGAACCAGGAATCAATTGTCCAAGTCAAGCTCAGAAATTAATTATAATAAGGAATGTCTAATCAAATAATGGAAAGTTTTAATCACTGGCAATTGCTGTGAATCTTGGACTATATTAGTGTATGTAGGGCGGTCTCAAAATGAACTATATTTAAATCCGGTCTCTTAGGTCAACAGTTTCCTTATCAGGAATCAAATATCCTGGAACTGAAGTTTAATCCTCTCAGGGAGCAATTGACAGAAACAACACTGTTTTTTTGTTGTTTTTGCTTTAAGCTTTCATGCTCAGAGAGACTTTCTAGGCTTTTAATCAAACGGAAAATGTTAGGCTTTTCTTTTAAGTATCTCAAGTCTAGCAGGAGTATCACTCACCTGACACCTTGGAATTTCATCCCTGCATCCTAAAAATTGAGTGCCAGACACTGACGTGAATGACCGGTAATATTTTAATTAAAACTTAGCCTTATATTGCTAAGACTTCACCCAGAAAAGAGCAACGCATTCAAACATATCATTTAGGTTATGACTACAGATAAAGAACTGAATCAATTAATCCAAAGGTCTGCAATCATCCACAAAGTGTTTGAAAAATGCATTATTTTCCCTTAAACTGTGGTTTGCAGAGGAAAATAATGTACTTCCATTTCTCACACAGGCAACTAATGGATTTAGCAGAATTCATAAATAAAAGATACCAACATATTCTCCAGCAGTGTCTAGCAACACTGCACTTTAATGCACTTTGTCAACAATTTTATTTAACTCTCCTCCATTTTTCCTTATTCTCTCTACCAATGACGGCATTTACTGACATCTCCTTAAAGCATAATCTGTACAACTGACTCATTCAACGGTTTAAAGAAACAGAATCTGCATGGAAATATTACTTAATGGTTATTTTCATGATCCAAAAGATTTTTCCAAGATAAAGTGTTGCTACAGACACAGAAAGCTGCTACCATGAGCGAGGCAGAGCCTTGCAGAGCTTCAGTTTTCCACTCGTACAACACAAACGAAATCCTTCGTTTAATTCTCAGGATGATTTGAGTCAATACGTGGTTTTGTGAGGTGCTTTATTTCCAGTAGGAGTCCAATACTGCTCGTCTTTCCTTCCAAAGAACAGGCATCCTGAATGCCTGGCAATGCCATACGGTGCCACCATTAACACGCATACATGTACAGCTATGGCAAATTCAGAGCTCAAAGTCCTGAGGACTGCTAAGGTCTACTGCACACAAAAGGTTCTAATTCTGGTGTACCATCACAGGCTAATTCTGGATCGATTGAGGCAGAGATCTAAATTAAAATGAAACGTTTAACACCTTGAGGAACTGCACAAGATAACAGCTGTCCCATGCCTATGTCACATTTGAAGTAACTAGGGACAGTGGAAGTATTTCGAGTGCATCTCATTTAGAGAAATGCTATTTCTCTGGAGTTATCTCCGCTTCCACTTCCCATCACCAAATACAAACTAGATCTATAGATAGAGATGAAATAGTTCTGCAGTTAATGTTAGAAACTATTAATGGCAAACCCACCATGTGATCAGAGAACATGCCTGTACAAAGACTCTGTATACGGAAAACCAATATGCAGCTGGAAAATGTCCTCGATGTGTGTGCCTTGATGTGTTCAAAACAATGACAGATTTTCCTCTAAAAAACATACACAATTCTCAAGAGTGCGGCTGTTCAAGGAAATAATAAAAAACATCCTAGAGCCAGCAGCACTGCTGTAGTATCACAGGTAGGGTACAGGTAGGGCATTCCAGGTGCCTGCATATCAAAGGCTCAACTTCAAGAGTCCCAAATTTTTACACATAAAGAAATGCAACAGGCAAAGTTACAGGACCGCTGTTTCTAAAGGATAGTTTGATATATATATATGTGTGTCTACTCAGACACCACAGAAGATACCTAATGATGTTTCTGTGCAACAGGCAGTGAACTGCTTTGCACTGACATTTGGCACGTTTTTCTAGTTGGACACAGAGCTGTTATGCCTGTGCCTTTAAGGTAGTTTTCATGCTGAACAGCCTGCAATAAATGCCTAACTCCCCCCCCACATTATACACACTAGTTGCACAATACAAGTTATGAAACTAAACTCGTTTCATGACTAATAGGTAAAATCATTTTAGAAGAAAATCCCTGCTTCAAGATGTCAAAAAAAAATCCAATCTATTTTGACAGATGCTCCAACAGGTACTTCAGCACGCTGAATATCACTCTGCCCATTTCAGGAATAACTAATACCAAGTTAAGATAGCTCGCTGAAGTATTTAAGCTATTCAAACACACTGGACATCTGCTCCAGAACTGCACAGAGATGGATGCACTATGTTGCGTTATCTTTGCAGCAGCTGAATATTTGCTTATGTTCCATGTTTTGGGTTACCAGTTTACCAACAACCAAAATTTACTTTGCAATTTACAAATGCTAAAGCATTATCTAAAGGAAGGAAAAAAAATGTATGCCTGCTTCAGCAACTGGAACATTAACCTTGCTTAGTTGTTTACGTGAATATTGGATTCCAAATCAACAGCGAAAGCGTGAATACAGAGTCCAGCATAATTTAATTAGATAAGAACTATACCAGTTTATACTATCTGACTCACTGCAAGGTAAACACCTAAGAAAAAAAGTACAGGATTTTCCTCTTGTGCGCTTCCTCCAGTTTTATTTAAACATAGAAGTCTGACGTGTTCATATTTGAATTCTAGAGAAAGACTATAGCCTGCATTCCACCTATCAAAAATAACATTTTCCTTAAGTTTGTTCTCAAAGAACATCTATTAGACTCAGTGAAAGCCATTCAGAACAGAAAGACTGCTAAATAAATACTGTGAAAAGGCTGAGATTTTCCAATACAAAAGGAAAACCATAAGGTCTGTCTTGACTTTTAATGGCAGACAAACTTTGCTGCAGGCTCTTTTATTTTAAGATGACAGATTGCTGAGAAGGGCGGGGACTGGTTGGGATGAGAAAGAGAGCAGCCAATTTTAAAAGGTATTGTTAAGAAACTAAGAATAAGGAGAAAACAACTTCAGTGGTCCATGATTACTAAAGAACGGGTTTAGCCAGATAAACAGGTCTGCTGTCCCTGAAGGGATTTGAAAGAATATCACACACAACTTTATTAAAATGGATTACGTGACAATTACTTCAGACTTTGAAGGTAAAAGCTTCACAAGTCTTAAAAATAATAAATTAAAATCAAAGCTCAATAAACACCGTATGAACTCATAGTTCTGGGGGATGAGGTGCACAGAAAACGGACTGTATGCACACAGAAACACACCCTCAAATTCAGTCCTCGGTATCAAGTCCCTCTCCTCTGAGGTCAGTAGGGAGATTCCCCTGAAGTCCTGAGGGAGCTGGGCCCCCAGCGTAACTCAGTTGCCCTGAGATTGCGTCCACTCTTGTTAGTTAACATTCAGTTAATTGATTTACGTGGTTTCGGAAGCATCAGAGGTCCTGCTCGTTAATCGACACATTTCAGACGTATGTTATGAGGGAGATTAGAATCTGTACTGGAAATCTTCAAGTATTAAATGAATATTCAAGAGAGTTAAACTAATCCAAACTCTGAAATAATGCAGGTAACAGGATATGGACTCGCATTCTTGCATGTTAACACTTTAGACAGTTTATCCCTTCATTCACCTCCCCAGAAGACCCTTTGTATTCCAGGCTTGCCTAAATTCACTAGATTTTTATCTAAAACAACATTCTTGTTTCCATGAATACATCAGCTTCTCTGACCTTTGCACATTAATCCACATTTCTAAGGTCAAACATCTACAGGTTAAAAAAAAAAGTGAAGGTAACAATAAACATTAGTGACCCTAAGCAATGTATATTAATGATGTACACATACTTCTATGCACACAAGCATTAACTTTTAAAACCTAGTCATTACTGAAAGTACAAAAAATACAGATTTATTTTAAAAAGGGAATGTGTACATTTCAAACGAAGCCTAAGTAATGCTCATTTTTAGAGTAGAACTTCGTTTTTATCTTCTACCTAGTTATTGTATATAGCAAGTCACATATTTAAAACCGAGATTCAATTGCTGGCTGAAATGCGTAAGTGCACAGACACACACTTACAGATTATTTATTAAAGAGCAGTAGTATTGGACTCTCTGACATTATTCAGGTTTATAGCCTCTCAAAATATCTTTATTAAGCTAGTTGGTAATGAGTGAATTTATATGTATCAAAAATGTGTGTTCTTGTTTAGTCTATTACTACAGTTCAGCAATAATCCTTGTACAATTGCTTTTAACTTTTTACTGTGATTGCACCACAGATAACTCTTTCATTTATCAAAACAAATTTTCCATAGTAACATTTAGCCTGGAGATGCTCAATTTCTCTACAATAATCTAAAGATACATTCAGAGCAGCTGCTGAATACACAGCCTTGTTTCCAGAGATACTGAAATATTTTGTTAGATCATAGCTCGTGTTCTGTTCTGTTGACTTTTGGGTTAAACTTAGGTGAAATCCCATTACTTGAATGGCACAACCACAGTGTTGACAGCCTGCTTCACTAAGCGAATTGCTTGAACTGTGACTCCTGTTTTGCTTTGGATTGATGTTTATGCATAAAAGTTTGCATTCACACTCCATTTTAAAAACAAGAGTAGTAGCCCTCTCATTTTATTTCTACGGAGAAAAACAAAACAAAAAAAAAGCAATTGTCTTTTTACTGTAAAGATTTAGCACGACCAGTTTTATATTAAGATCCCAGCAAAGAACTGTCCTAATAGCTTCAAACGTGCTGTTGGGAAGCTAGGTATTTCTCCCCCTACCTCCCTTTCTTGTCATGCCTTCTGTCTACAGGAGTCCACTCTCGAGAGCAGACCCTGCGAAGTTTTGCCTTCAAATAACTGTCCTTTGAAGGCACGGCTTGTGTGTGCGTGGATAAGCAAAGCTTTGTCCTGAGCTTGGCTCGGTGCAGGCCCACGAACTGGGACTGTCTGTAGCTGCAGGCAGAACTTGATCAAGGTACAAACACAAATGTTACACACAGTTTTCATTTTCATTTCCTCCATTTTAATGTCTTTCACCAACAAAAAACTGAAATGAAGTCTCTGTGCTTTTTAATGTAGAACGATTTGTCTTAAAAAACAAAACAAAACAAAAAAAAAAACACACTTAATGCTAAGGACTATTTAAATGGAGCTACCTGAGGAATTTTCATGACCTTTCTGAAAAAAATTAAGTAATTCTAACAGGTCAAAGATAAAGCTCAGAATAGAAAATTCTATTTATTTAGATAAATCTTTAAAATTAGAGCACTTACTATGCTGAATTCATTATTCACAGGAAACAAGTCCTATTTTTTGAAAAGCAGTATTTCCATCTGTTTTATTCTTAACTGATTTGAGTTTCGTATTGTAAAAGGTTCAACAAAACTGCATTAAGAACAAAAAGAATTCTTACTAACCAAGCCTGAAACTTTTCTTAACTGCCAGCCTGATCTCATACCACTTTACAGAAAACAGGGAGAAGATGGCAGATCAAACGCTTCTGCCTTTACAAAAGATGTATAACCCATTAACGAGCAAGACACAGCGAGAGAGCGAGTACATACCCGTGTGAGTTCTCAGGTGCGCTTTTAAGTGAGAAGACTTTGTATAAACTTTCGTGCAGCCTAAAACAAAATAAAATAAGATGGAAGAGAAATGTTTCAGTAGGGAGAATAGGAACGCTCCACATTACATTTAAACTTCCTCATGCAGTGCTGAGGTACTATCTGGAAACATTTAAGTTTATTACCTTCTGGCACCATAATCATTTAGAAGTATAATTTAATATAGAAAGCTCCTAGGAGACATCGCCTTACATAGAAAAAAAAAAATATATGTTTCTGGTAGACTTAATACCTTCTAATGTAGTGTAGAACAATCTACGTATAGTAACACCCGCTACATAAATTAACAACTCAGAGACAGACTTTTTTTTCTTGAATTTCCTAAAGAATTTGCTCAAGCCAGTCTGTGTTGTTGTTACCCAGGACTCTACATCACTTTTCCATTATGCAGTTATCATGCTGAACACCGATCAGGCAATACACCACTGTGAGTAGTATTTGTAAAGGGAGAGAGAACCAAGAGCTGCGATTTCTAGGTGTGCGCAGAGCAGTGTCAGCATCCTGCATCTGGCACCACGTATTACTTGAAGGAAAGGGTTGTAGAGTCAGGTTCCTCTTCCAGTGCAATATAATAGAAAGATAGGCTCGAAGAGAATTTATCTGTAGACAATTTTCAAAGGTAGCTTTAATGGATTTATCTAGGCAGCTGAATTCCCTATTTGTACCAGGGGAGATACAGCCATAGCCTTGGCTGCCAGGAACTGAAGCGAGTCTTTCAGCGTCAGATTCAAGCTGAGCTTCTGCTCCATCACAGGAGCTGGAGAGGCAAGAGCATGAGCTGGACAGCCACGCTGACTTTAATTAGAGAAGTGTTTTTTTGTTTTGTTTGTTTGTTTTTAATGGAATACAACTTTTATAACACAGGAAAGTGAGCTCAGGAGTTTAAGAGGGTAACAAATGACACAAAGAAAATGATGTGCATTATTTGAAGAATGTAAATACACACCACGCAAAATAAGATGCTGAAGAAAAAAATATATTTTAACGAGAAATTATTTGTTTCTCTAAGCATACTATAGCTGAAAGAAAAGACTGTGATTAATCACACTTTCTTATCACAAGAGCTCAATTTTCTGGAACACGTTGCTTACCAGGATAGTCACAGTAGTGAATGCGTCTTTTCTCCAAATCTGGGTTACTTCTTCTGTTGTATCTGACTGGCTGGATGTTCTGGGGAGTTATTGGCAGAGTTGCTGGCAAATTTGGGTTGTGAATTGCCAGCTTGGAAGCTATAGTTGCGGCATATGACGGAGGAGGGGTTAAATTCTGTAGCATCTCTGCTTGTCTGTCTGGACTCCCAGGCTCTGAGCTTGGGGGCGAAGGGGGGAAGTAAGTGGCTTGCTGCTGAAGAAACTGGTTTGGCATGGAGTAGGTGCAGGGGGGAATACCCTGGAACTGTTTCATTGCAGTCTGTGGAACCGCCGAGGAGAGGGTGTTAAGGCCTGCCATGGCTGACGGCATGGAAACATTGCTAAGGGAGTCCATGACGGCTGCCTGAGGAGTCGTGGTGGGCATATCTAGATCCGGCGAGCTCAAGAGCTGATACAACTGGCCTTGCTGGGGCGTGACGGAGAGATGAACGTCTGGAGTTGGAAGCTCCTGCTTGATGAAAATGTTGTTCACGTCAGGAGTTTGGTGAGAGCTGAAGATGCTGGTAAACTCGGGAAGGGCCTGAGTAGGGGCAGGGGCTGGGGCAGTAGTTTCACTCTGGTGGCTGAAGATGGTGACGGGTTCGGTCTTGATGTGGGTTACGCAGGGTCGCTGGGATTTGTACAGGCCAGTTCTCAGGTGACTAATGTCAGGGAGGAAGACGTTCATGTTGATGCTGTAAGGCAACCCTTCACTGTCAGTGAAGAACTGGTCTACAACTGAGGCACTGTCTCGTCTGTACTTTTTATGTTCGGGGATGACCGGGACGGGCGGAAGCTGAGGCGCCAGGTATTTCTCCATTTCACATCTCGTCTGCAAAAAGAAAATGTAGGATAACCCCCATGACTTGTTACCCACTGAGAAACAAGATGGCACACACGTCGCGTGAGACTTCAGAAATAAAAAAACAATGCTCCTTAGCCAACCCCGAGTTAAATACAGAGGAAGTTTTAAATAAAAAGCTGCCTTTTATAACCGGGAGGTTAATCAACATCATCAAGAACGGGAAGGTAAAGTGCCGGCACGCAGAGCAAGCACCGAGACTGATCCGATGCCTGGGCGTACGACAAACTTTTCATCTTTTATGTCTACAGTACAGCACTACACAGAGGAATGACAGGCTCCGTGTCTAATCTACAGATCTGGTGCTCGGGAATTCACTGTTTAACAAGGCTGCTGCCGATCTGCTTCGCCCGCGCTGCTTTGAAATGCGAACTTTAAAAAGCCACATCCTCGGCTGGCTATCCGAGCGCTTCAAACGATGTTTATACGCATTTGATTCCTGCGCTTCCAGGATTTCTCGTGCTTGGAAGAAGGGCGTTTGATGAGAAACACGGAGCGTAAAGATATAAATAACACCGAATAAAAGGAAGGCAGGCTGACTACGCTAGCATGCCCCTTGTGTGAAGCGTCCTGGGGACTACGTTAAAAATTAAAAAAATAAATCTGCACGGCATGTAATTGGTTAACAGCGTGCTCAACACGTCCCTATTCATGCCTCGGTGCCGGGAGAGCTCTTTAATTACTAGGGATCGTTCCCTTGGTGTAGTGGTGCGAGGGAATCCGTGGGTGGCGAGCGCCTGATGCATGCCTGGTACAGTCATCGGCAAAACATTTATCGTGCACTCTCCAGTGGGCAAATGCTACATTCCCCCTCGCCCTGTCAAGAAGACGGCGCTCATTCCAGATCCGTTTAGCACCCGAAAAGAGAAAGCAGCTGCCAGGCAGCAACCCCTGCCCCAGAGCGGCTTTCGAGCCCTTCCTTCAAAGCCAGACCACCAGAAAACAAAACAAACACACCGGCCCGGCGCTTTGATCCGGGGCTGCCCTAACACGCCAGACAGCTTTTTTATTTTTTTAGTTTTGGGGTTGTTCCCACCCCCCCCTCCTGTTTACAAGCCGGGGGCAGCTCGCTTTGAAGCCGAGCCCCCAACCTGCGGCTCCCCCAGCAGCCGACCCGCTCCCCGTCGGGTTTCTGGGACGGGCACGGAGCCCCCCGGTGCGTGCCCCACACCCCAACGCGACCCCACCCGGGGCAGCACCGGCGGCTCCCAACACTCCCGGCTCCCCCCGACCCGTCCGACGGACGGCACCCCCGGACGGCACCCTCTCGTCTCCTTCCTCCTCCTCCTCCTCCTCCTCCTCAGCCCCCTTCGCCTACCTGCACCATCTCCTCCGCCGGCAGGGTCGCGCCGCCGCCCCCGCCGCCCCCCGGGTGCTGCTGCTGAGGGGGCGGCTGCTGCTGCTGCTTCATGTCCTCCCCGGGGAAGATGGGCGCCTCCCTGGCCCCCAGCACGGGCTTGAGCTGCGCGAACACCGGCTCCTCGGGCTGCTGCACGGCGCCCAGGCGGGCGCTCATGCTCAGCACCCGGGTGGCCATGAGGCGAGGCGGCGGCGGCACGGACCCAGCGGTGCTGGGCTCTGGGCGGCTCCGGCTCCTGCTCGGCTCTCGCTACCCAGGAGCCCCAGCCCAGCGCTGCCCTCAGTGCCTCCGCCCGTACCTGGCCGCGGGTGTCTATCGGGCGGCACACGCCCGCCCCTATCCCCCCCTCTCCGCCCCTATCTCCCCCACTCCGCCCCCCGCACCCCACCCGGCGCGGGGAAGGGGCCGGCCCTCAGGGCCCGCGGGATGGCGGCGGGCTCCTCCCCGCGGCACGGCACGGCCCGGCACGGCACGGGGCGCTTCAACAAGTGCCCTGCAGCCCGGGCCCCTCTCGGGTTTTAATGTCATTTACAACCGTCCGCGGCTGGGTATAACCGTCTTGCCCATCTCTCGTCTTCGAAAGGGGGGTTTTAAGCCGGTCACTTCAAATTTATTACTATTATCGATATTGTTTTTTGTCCCGGAGGCAACTCGTGCTCGAAACCTGCCGTGAATAAATTTTGTTGTTACCATACGCATTGCTGCCGTGTGCTGAGAAAAGTGCTGTGATAAAAGTGTCTGGAAGAAGGGGAGAGGAAAAAAGTGGAAGGAAGCAAAAAGGAGAGAGGAAAACATTGAGGCGTGGTGTTGCTCTCTCGCCCCTTTTTATTCTTTTTATGATTATTTTTTCCCCTTTTGGGCAAGGCGAGTTTCTGTCAGCGCACTGGTTTTGAGGTGTGGTTTCGGCACAGAGCGATTCCGCTGCAGGGGCAGGCCAGCGAGCTGGGCTCCCTCAGGTTTCACCACAGGAGGAGGAGAAGGAAGGAGGGATGCCGTCCTTCTGCACAGCCACAGAGGTTTCACACCGTGTGGGAAAAGTACAGCCTACCAAAAAAAAAAAAAAAGGAAAAAACCACCACCAAAACCTTTCCACCCTCCTGCTGCCCTGCGGTCCTGGTTTGCACGGAGGGAATCTCCGGGTCTGGAGAAATGTTGCCCTCCCCACGTCCACCCCCTGTCATTTACAGACATGGCTCTTTTTCCAGGGCAAAAAAACATAAATAGCATTTCTCTGGGCAGCCTCGCACGCCTCCCAGCCCGTGCAAGGAGGCTGTTGCACGGTCTGGGTGCAGAAGGCCAGTCACGGAGCCCGGAGGAGCGCAGCACAGCATTTCCCTGCACGAATCGGCTGGTTAGCAGCTTGTAGCCGCTTGGTGCCCCTTATTCCTAATGTGGGTCCGGCTGCTCCGTCAGTGCAGCCCTTAAAGTAGTGCAGACTGATTTCCATCCACCACTAGTATGTATTCAGTTCATACAGTGTGTTAACTTCAGCGTCCTTTCCCCAGGACTCATCGCCAGCATTTCTTTTTTCCATTCCAGCCTGGAAACAGGTGTTTTAGCAAACAGGTCTCGTTTGGGGTTTGTGCGATGCCCCTCACATAACCCTGTTTTATCTCAGCAAGGTTTCAGACTGCGGTTGTGACCCTCGGAAACGACGAGTTTGGTGCAAACCGCTCTGTAACAGCTTTAAAAATGTGCTGTCCGCACCTTATTTCAGCTGTAATTCTCCTAGAAGACCAGCGGGAACGCGGGGCTAGGCAGCATCTGGCGGAGCACATACGCCCGTAACTTTCAGACATTTATGTAAATTGCATGGCTGTAGTAACTGAAATGTTTCTGAGACTTGCATACTTTAATTACACGCTTTACCTCCGTCTGATTAAATGAATGATAAACAGATAATTTCAAAATTGTTTTTTTGTTTTGCTTTGTTTTATATATGTACATTTATAAAGGGCCTGCTCTGGCAGACGCTTTGGCAGCTTAATTAGGGTGGTATCACCGAGTAAGGCTCTGTGTATACTTACACATTTTCAGAAGCAGCTCTGAATGTCTTTAATTTTTTATTTTTCTTTTTAAAGGATGCAGTTAGGTCTGAACTGCAGGTGAACAAATCCAATCCCATCTCCATGTTTTTGTGCTAATGACGGGCCCAGTCCTACAGTCTTCTGTCAAGCAGCAGTTGATGGAAGATTACTAAAGAGCAGGCAGTTTTGAAAGGGTCAATCTTTATTTTAGCATTCCTACTGTCACTAACGATTAAACAGGCAAGTCGGATCAACTCTTGTTCCTACTCAGGTTTGCTGCTTATCTGACCTACACAATGCTGTGCTATTTAGCTTAGAGATAGTCTAAATGAATGTTTATGTCCAGGCAAAAATTATTTGATAGCCTGTTTTAAGAATTTCCACTATTAGTAGATTTTGTACCTCTTTCAGTGAATAAATTTTGTTTACAAATTGAAGGCCAGTGATGAGCTGCCAGCTAACATCATCTAAATAAAATTGAACAGTTTGCTCAGAATTAATCAGAAAAAAAATACAAGTTTGTTGTTATAATAATTTCTGAACGTCTCTGTTTCTTCTCTCATTCTGCAGAGTCAGAAGTGAGTTTACACTTGAGCAGACAAACTTGCAGCAGAAAAAAAAAAAAAGAGTAAGCTCTTTTAAACCCAGCTCAGCTCCGTCGTGTAAGCGAGAACTTTGGCCGAAGCATTTGGGAATTACTGTAAGCGATCCCTCATTCCCCTGCAACACAGTTCTCCGAGCATCTTACAACAGAGAACTCGAGGTCTTAGGTTCCTGTCCCACAGAGAGAAACTGGGAAATAAAATGCGGAACGGTGAGAGCCTGGAGATGGATTTGTGAAGGACGCCTTCCGATGTGTTTCGTCACTGATAAGAGAAGTACGGCATTCTGTGCTGGGAAGAACGTTGCTGGGTTTAATGAAAAAGGGTTAAACTTTCTGAAACTATGTAAATGCTCCAGGTTCTGGGCGGGCAAGGATCCAGACATTCTCAATGAATGTAGACTCGATTGCTTTGAACTCCCTTGTTCTTTGCATTCCTCTTCGCTTAGTAGTGCTGTACCCATTAGGGAAGACAGGAGAAAACAAGAACAAATGTCAGGTCCCAGGCAGTCGGAGTTTGGCGGCAGTGGAGCCCAGCACTGCCTTGTGGGAGAGCGGTTGGGGCAAAGGAGTTCAGGGCCAGTGGAAGGGATGGAGACTAAAAAAGGTTTACCTTTTTAACCAGTTCGTCGGCTGCATGAGGTGCACCTTTAGGCAAGGAACCTGTGCCCTCTGTGCTGGCGAGAAGGAAAGGGGGCCAGAACTTGAGTGGAGTGGAGGGGAGGGGTGGAAAGATGTGGATGGGGTGTTTTGTAACGATGAGGCGAGGGAAACCTGAGGACATCAACTAATCTGAGCTAGCCTTTAGGCCACACGAAGATGTCTGATAATAATTTCAGGTGCTGTTAGTGCATTCAGAGGCCTATCCTGAATCAGAAAATACCCACTTCATTTTTTCATGTAAACTTACTAGAGAAGTGGAAGTAAATTTTCTTCCTGACAAGTCGGTAGCCACCTGCTTTTGGCCTCCCATTAGAATCCATCTCCCCATGGGAAAAAATGTCTTCTCACTTTTCTTTTGATTGTCAAAAGGGAGCGAGCGCAATCCTTTTACCTCGAGAAAGCCATTTGTCTCATTCTAGCTTTCCAGTGAACACGAGATCGCTGGAGCCAGAAGGTACCATCTTAAGTCATGACAGGCTTTGCAAATGCCACTCATGCGCTATGTAATACAGCACCACCACAATGAGGAATGTAGCAGGGTGACTTTCTGTTAAAGTGAACGTGGAAAATCATGACATGATAGTTTGCTGCTGTGTACCTTTATCTGTTGCCATTTCGGGATTAGCTTGCAGAGGTGTTCCCTTCGCCTCCTCAAAGGCAAGACAGGTTGCCATTTTTCATTTCACTTTACACAAAATACTGTGAAAAAAAGGATATTCTTCCTAAAGTAGAAAATGACACTTCCTAATTAATTCAGGCAGGTATTTTAAACAACAACAACAAAAAAAACACTTCATCTTGACTTCTTTCTCCTCCTTACATTTCAATAGTCATCCACTTCCAGCTTTCTGCCCAGATGCGCAAAGCCTTACCATCAGGAAAATACCTCTGGTTTCCCTTTGACAAGGCTTTAGTGTGAAGCATGTACAGAAAGTAATTTTCATGTTCCCAATCCCCCTGTACGCCCCAGGACAGTTGCGTAAAACCTTCCTGTTCCCAGCTAAGTCCTTAGGAGCTCTGCCATACTGCCCGGAGTGGAGAGAGCACCTTCTCCAAACCAGCTTTGACTTTTTTGTCACTAGAATTGAACTGGCACATCATGTCAGGTGGAAACCTCCTGAACTGAGTGACTCCAGCATCAGAGAGCTGGATTTGACAGCTTTTTAGAATAAAAAGATATAAACATTGCAAAACAACCAAGTCCTCTATTCTACATGCTAAGGGGGGATCACCGTCGCAAAGCTCAGTAAAGGCAAATATAAAACAAGTGGTGTATGCAAGCTTCTCTTTTGCACAGTTTAAAAATGAGGCAAAACTTAATGTTTGAAGTTGACTAAGATTACTAAAAGCACCCAGATGCAGTTGTACTTGTGGTTTGTTTTTATCCTTTAGCTAAACATATTTTTCTTTCAGTGAAAAATGAGTAAGTTAGAATAGCAGTGAAGGTTTGTGACAAGTAAATGAAGGAATGTACGCTTACCCACAAATAACCTTTGATTTTTATTTTTTATTTTTGCAGCAACAGGTAAAGATCCTACCATGTCTGCATTTTCTGTGTTTTGACCTGAGTCAGTCTGCACTGTATAAAGCCTAATTACAGATTAATTATATAAATCTGTCTATGCAAAGATCTGTTCAAGTATTTTCCCTCAAGTTTAACTTGAGCATGTGTGTATACACTTGCATGCATCAGTCTGATTTGCTATTTATCAAGGCCAGTGCTGACTTGGCGGAACAGATGCTTCAAGATGGAAACTTCAACTGCTCATTACTTGAATTCTTGGATTAAGAATCATCAACCTGTCTGGAGGAAACAAGACATCTTACTCGGTAGCTGAACTCAATCTTTACTTAGATTTTAAAGAGTCTTAATAACTTTAGGTAACAGCCTCAGATTTCTTGGTTTCAGGTACATTTCAAGTATTTTCAGCCCATCTGAGAAGAGGAAGTGCAGCAAAATCTTTTATTTTTTTCCAGTCCCATTTGTGACCTTTATAGGCTCAATGTACTTCAGAACTGAAGACGGTTTATTACAACAGGCTTTTTTGAGAACAACAGGTCACTGACTCAGCTGTAAGACACGAGTGTTTCCTGTATTTTCATCAGTTGTCATACAGCTTCTCAGCTCTGACTTGTTGCGTTGCAGGGCCAGAAACTACAACAGCATGCTCCTTAAGCATGTCATTTAATTATTTATGTACTATTAGCCAGATGGAAATCTGTACGAAGTATAATTACACAAGATTAATTAAAGTACATACTTAGAGAATAACATTTACGATTTTTGGAAAGGTGGTTTGTCCGTCACTTCAAATTTTGTTAGAAACTACCACCACCCTTTTCTTCTGCCTCACCTAAGGCATACTGAGGCTACCTGCTTTGTAAAAGCAAGTGCTGTTGGCAACATTTGTTAGCAATGGGTGGTCCTATACTGCTGCTTAACTGCTTGAATATGAGACAAAACCACATTCTTTACTACTAAAGAAGCATTTCTGGCTCCAGAGTGTTTATGCTGAAAATTTGTTAGCAAACACTAACACTGTAAAATTGGCATGCTTGCATGTTTTGGCTGAAGTCTCCCGATTACAGAAATAATGTAGAATGGTTTGGGTTTTGTGAAGTACTGCTCCACCAGCTGGGAGATGGAGCCTTTACAGACTCGGACATGGCAGAGGGGATGGTCTGGCTAGACAGGCTAGGAGGGCATTAAAGCAATGACATAATACTTGTTTAAGAACCTCTTAGCATAATAAGGTAGGGCAGCGAACACTCATTTGGAACTAAATCCTGATGTTGAGAACACAAATAATTAAGGGATGTGGTCAGAAAAAATTCCTTCACCTCTTATGCTGCATTCTTTCAAGTAGGGGAAGAAAGGATAAGCTCCTTAATCAACTGTCTCTAATGTGCAGAAAGAAGATCCTGGGGACTTGGGAGCATAATATCTGCACAACACAGTGTGCTGCTTACTGCAATGCTAGGGGCCTTAAAGTGACCACTTTGGCTACCCACACAAGCTGATGATCCTGTGTGGCTGTGTTCCCTGTGATAGCTGAACTGCCATATTCAGAGCGAGGTATGAACTTGAATTTCAGTGTGTTATGTACGTGTTCCCTTAGTGGTGAAGCAGGAGAGCTCATGCTATTGGTGTCAATGTCTTCACAATTTCTAAAATTAAGTAGTCTGTGTACTCAAAACAATCTTGCATCCAGCACAGGAGAATTGTGCACTAGGCAAGTTTATAATCCTCAGATTGGATAACCAATCCAAAACGCAGAAATTTTTGGTGAACATTACAAAAATTTTTAATTATTTAATCATACTGGTTGTAATCAGCAGAGAAGACTGAAACAAAAAGCTTTTGACATCATGATTTAAAAGGGCTAATTCTACACACTGAAAGAAAGAGTAGGCCAGATTAGTAAATACTGAATAATTAGGCAGAATCTGAACGAGGTGAATACAAGCCTTAAAGTCTACAATCCCAGAGAAGCTAATTAAAAAACAAACAAACAACAACAAACAAACAAAAAAATCCCTTCCTCAAAAGAACAACCTCTTCTGCCTCTTTAGAGGGGATTTTGCAAAGCAGTTGTAAATAAAGATACCCAACAGCTGGGGAAACAAACAAACAAACAAACAAACAAATAAATAAAACTAGTAACAGTGAATATAAATCTGACAGTAGTGATTATGGGAAAATAATACGGAAGAAAAGATACCTAAGAAGTCAATGACCTGTGTTGAAAAGAAGATCTAAAAAAAAAGTCCAGGAAATGTACTAAAAATTCTACCGTGTCTGTTTTTAGACAAAGAAATGTAGAATGTTGATAAGCAAGCAGAAAAAACACACTAAATATTCCTGTGCCATGTTTGGGAAAAGAGTAGTTAATATATTTGTATCATATGATAATGACAAAATATTTTCCATTTCAACAGTAATTCAAGAACACATTAAAACAGCTACTATTAATGTTCTTAGATCGGTATGTCTGGATAACTTCACACCAAGAACTTTAAAAGAGCTGGTCAGTGAGCTTTCAGGATTAATATTCAGTAATTGTTAGAACACTAGACATATTCCAGAAGACTGTTAAGAAAGCTAGAGTTAGAACCAATACTTAAAAGAAAATGTAAATGGAATGATACAGGTAATTATAAGTTTGCATTGTGACATTGATTTTGAGCAGCTTAACGTTAATAATCAATGCAGGGATTTATTAATGTAGAAAGATAATACAATTCAGGCCAGTCAGTATGTGCTTATGAAAAAAAAGACCTTGTCAAACTAGCTTGAATAAAGTTGCAAAAGATAACAGAGTTTATGCAAAACATTTCTGTAAAGCATATTGCTTGATTTAGCTCAACATTTTTGGCTAAAATTACTAAACAGCAAGTCTCTCTTTTTTTTTTTTTTTGATAGAATATTGCTAGGTGGGTTTATTTCCAATTACAGGGATTGGTTTTTAAGAACAAACTATTTCCCTTCTTTTAAAGGCTTAAAAGAAAACATTCTAATTGATCAACTTTGTTAAGGAGATTAAAAGTGGGGGAGAAATAAATAATGAAGGTGGGAAACCTGCCTACTGAAACAACAAACCATTCATTGGTATGCTGGATCCTGCTAAACAATTCATCTTCTAATATAGATGTATACGAAGACATAGAAAGGACCTGGGCTTAATAATGACTAGTTAGCTCAAGGTGATTCCTCAGGTGGACAGTGAGGATGTAAAACTTAGATGCCTAAACAGATGAAACTCATGTAATTGTACAGAGTTTATACTGTAAGAGGCACTAGTGAGGGTGTTTTACCGAAACACTTAATTTTTTTCACATCCATAGCTCAAGAGGGGCTGAAATCCATTCTTCACACTTGGCTGTTGAGCTTGCACCCAGTTGTTCAGTGAAATTGTCCGTGCATAGCCAATGGAGAGGGGTAGGCCTCCAGATGTAGGCAAACTCTACTTCTCTCTGAAGGTATTGACCATGCAGTAAATTTAGGTGCTCATTTTAGGAATGCAGTTTTCCATCTTTCTTATTTACAGCCCCATTTTTTTTTAAATTTTCATTAAAGATTAAAAAATATATAAATATCTTGTATAATGGATTTAAACGTATTGCCAATAGGCTTGCTTTCCTTCTTTGTTACTCCTCAAGGAGCACAAGCTCACAGACAGATAGGTGCTGCTTTAGATTGAACTTTTCTGTAAACACTTAAAAATTATGTGCAATATAGATGCCTAAGCAGAGGAAAATCAATGAGAATGAAGTCTTTGAGTTATCAGATGAAGATCTAGCAGGGTTGGAAGTTGAATGGCTGGAGTTAAACCTAGACAATTTTAATCATGATCATGTCTTCCAAAGTGAGTTTGCTTGAGTATCACTATTTATGTTCTGATGGAATTAATCTTTTTTGTTAGTATTTGAGAACCACTCTAAAGCAGCTTATAGATCACTAACACGTGCAGAACAGCTCAGGAATTCCTGATTTAGAAGTAAACCTGTAACATGGTTTTGCTGCTTCATTTTTGCTGTTGTGCACCCCAATTCCATCATCTATTCAGAGGAGCCAGCCCAACTCAAAAGAGCACAAAGAATTAGGCAGTGTCTCGTATCTACTTAACAGTATGTCACTGGTGGGAAGGAAAAAAATGAAAGAACCAGCTCGTTTGCTATGTGGAGCAGCTGCAAAAGACGGATATTTCATTCAGTCAGAGGATATTAAAATTACAACAGGGCTCCCTCTTGCTTAATGATAAGGGTAGTAACTCAGATGACCATTACACTTTTCAACATATCCTGGTAGCTTGATTGACATTTCTTGAAAAAAGAGGAAGTTTAAGAACAGCAAATAGTTTCCAAAAATGTCAATACCATGTACTGATTTTCCATGCATCTGCCTAAAGACTGTGAGCTTTGACCTCCGCTGAAGGCACTTGAAACATCTTTCAATAGTGAGCAGAATAACTGGATGTCACTTGTCAGGAAGGATAAGAGCAAAGTAGACATTACAAAAGCCTACCTCAGACTGGAGTAGAAGGATGCATCAGGTGTTTCCTTTGAAAGCTTTTTGAAGGTGTACCCAATTTTTCAACCCAAATCACACCACAGAAGAGGAATGTCACTGTGTGATCCTACTGTTTAAAATGCTGATCTTAGCCAGAACTCCCCAAGTCAGAGAATGTGTTTGGATTTGCCAGTGAAGCTAAAAACTCACTGTAATTGCTACTGTGTATAGTGGCCATCACAAGGACTTAGTTTACCAATAACAAAGATGAATGAACCAAACACTACTGATCCCAGAGACTCTAATCCTCCACTCTGAAGAAGCTGATCAGGCTTGATAAAACGTGGCTGCACACCATTACAAGTCTTACCTCCTGTTCACTTGAGGGCTTACAGAGATGATGACTATGTTCAGCTTGCTGGATGGGGGAATTTCTGTATTTCTAGTCATGTAATGTGAAGAAAAGGCACAGCTGCATCCTCCTTCATGGTTTCTATTTGCCTCGTGATGAACTCCTCCCATGAAGGAAGCAATGCCTCCTCACAGTTTGTCTAGTTTCATTTAATTAGGTAAGGCATGGTCAGAAAACAACCAATTTGGCAGCGCTGGAACGATCTGGAAATAAGATGATAGGGGAAAAATGACAGTGATTATCAGTGATTGAAAAGCCTATTCACAACAGGGCTTTAGAACCGACATACATCTATCCAAATGCATATACACAGAAACAGCCCCCTTCACAAATAAGGAACATAAGTTAATATGTCCATTAAAAAATAAATAAATAAATAATATGTTATAGAAAGTGAAATGTCTAATTACATAGAACAGTATTACAGATATCACCTTAGTTTATCTAACTACATTATTCCAATGAGCTCCAGGTGCATTCAATTTCAAAGTTCTTAAGGATGTTCTTTAGGATGGGACAACGCAGTCATTGGTCCCAGCCAACATGGGTTCATGAGGGGTAGGTCCTGCCTAACAAACCTGATTTCCTTTTATGATAAGATCACCCATCTAGTCGATCAAGGGAAACCAGCTGATGTGATCTTTTTGGACTTCAGCAAAGCTTTTGACACGGTTTCCCATAGGATCCTACTGGACAAAATGTCCAGCATACAGCTAAACAAAAACATCATCCGATGGGTGAGCAATTGGCTGATGGGCAGGGCTCAAAGGGTTGTGGTAAATGGGGCCACATCAGGCTGGCGGATGGTCACTAGTGGGGTCCCTCAGGGCTCCATTTTAGGGCCAGTCCTCTTCAATGTTTTTATAAATGATTTGGATGCAGGACTAGAAGGTGTTCTGAGCAAATATGCCGATGACACCAAACTTGGAGGAGTTGTGGACTGGGATGAGGGTGGAAAGGCCTTGCAGAGAGATCTGGACAGATTGGAGAGCCGGGCGATCACCAACCACATGAAGTTTAACAAAAGCAAGTGCCGGGTCCTGCACCTGGGACAGGGCAACCCTGGCTATACGTACAGACTGGGCGATGAGACGCTGGAGAGCAGCCCTGCAGAGAGGGATCTGGGGGTTGTGGTTGACAGCAAGTTGAATATGAGCCAGCAGTGTGCCCTGGCAGCCAGGAGGGCCAACTGTATCCTGGGGTGCATCAAGCACAGCATTGCTAGTCGGTCGAGGGAAGTGACTGTCCCGCTCTACTCTGCGCTGGTGCGGCCTCACCTCGAGTACTGTGTGCAGTTCTGGGCACCACAGTACAAAAAGGATGTAAAACTGTTGGAGAGTGTTCAGAGGAGGGCGACGAAGATGGTGAAGGGCCTAGAGGGTAAGATGTATGAGGAGCGGCTGAGGTCACTGGGCCTGTTCAGCCTGGAGAAGAAGAGGCTGAGGGGGGACCTCATCGCAGTCTACAACTTCCTCGCGAGAGGGAGTGGAGAGGCAGGTGACCTATTCTCTGTTATCACCAGTGACAGGACCCGCGGGAACAGTGTGAAGCTGAGGCAGGGGAAGTTTAGGCTGGACATCAGGAAGAGGTTCTTCACCAAGAGGGTGGTCGCACACTGGAACAGGCTCCCCAGGGAAGTAGTCACTGCACCAAGCCTGTCTGAATTTAAGAAGAGATTGGACTGTGCACTTAGTCACATGGTCTAAACTTTTGGGCAGACCTGTGCGGTGCCAGGAGTTGGACTTGATGATCCTTATGGGTCCCTTCCAACTCGGGATATTCTATGATTCTATGACTCTATGTTTTTAATTTTAGTTCTCAGGCGTATTAAATAGTATATTGAGTTAAATAATATACAACATATCTAAACAGTTACTTAGCACAATGTTGCTTTTTTCTCCATGATTTTCAGCCTTTCTCAAAATATTTCGAGCCTGATGAACAGAAGTAAGTAATTTTTCAGTGAGAAAAACATCAAACACTTTGTTAATATATTGGCACTTGGAGTTTCAAGTGTTATTCAGTTTGTTTTCTATAAATCACGTTGGACAACACATAGCAACACAGTATTCAGTAAATTATTTAATCCAGTTTTATTCTAGACTTATTTTACGGGTATTTATTTCATAGATTCATAGAATACCCTGAGGGACCCACAAGGATCATCGAGTCCAACTCCTGGGATTCAATATTTATTTAATTATTTTTAAGAATATCATTTTCCAAAAAGAGAGATTTAAACTGCATTCATCTTCTACAACCACCTTAGCGAGAGTATCCACATGTAATATACTAATAGCTTAACAGTTGATTTTTTGTCATTTCTTTTTGAAAATGATGTACGAAATATTAAAAAGGACAATAAAAAGAAATGTGAAAAAAAAAACATTCTCCATTTTAATGATACTTTATTTTTGTTGTTGTTATTATTATTTTTGACTAGAGCAGCTCTAGAGCAAAATATTTATGTTAGAACATTCACGTTTGGCCCGTAAGTATTCTTGTTGGATGACTTAATGAAAGCTTGGTCTATGTCTATTGTGTTATGGTATGGAAAACTGCACGCCATGAATGTATAGCCCATTTTGGATGTGTTTATCTGACCAGCTCATAGCATGCTTAGTTAAGCTATGGACACAGTGTATGCATGAACTCATAACTAATGTGGCCAGTTGGATGAGGCAAGACTTTAACAATACATCTTAATCCCTCTGCTGCTTTGAAGATATAAATAAGATAAAGGAGAGAAGTTGATTCACTCTTTTAACAAAACAAGGCTTCTTTCTCTCTAGATTGCATATTGATAACTTTGTAGATTAACAAAATGCAAAGCTTCTTTTCAGTGATTAGAAAAGCTTGCTTCTGTGCAATTCAAGAGCAAGGCCTAGTAATTCATAAAGCTGGCACACAGAATGGGTAAGGAAGTGTCATAAGATACTACGACATAAACACATGCAACCTCTGAAAAAAAATAAAATCTGTATTTTACCCAAATTTTATGCACAGGAGAAACAAACTAATATTAAAAAATACACTTTGGTTGGAACAGGATAAAATTCATGTCGTGTTCTACATGTTTTAAAGCATTTCACCATACAGCACTACATTTTTTGAAATTCTAAGTTTTGAATTCAGATATGGCTTCACTGAAAGGGGAAAGAAGTACAAGTGGAAGGGACAAAGAGGATGTTAACTCTTCTGCTTCATGTTAGCATTCAGATCATGTGAATAGAGCAGGTTGCAATTGCACAAACTGGCTTTCAGCAATACCACATCTGTATCCATCCCTGTTACTTGAAATCTTACATTAAAACAATTACTTGAACATAGTGAAATTCACCTATGAGATAATTATTAATCACAGTAGGGTTAGACCAGCTTGGTCCCCTGTGTTCTATCAGCAGGAGCATTTTGCAGCGATCCAGGTGAGGTTATTTCTCGTACAAAACAGTGACAATAAGTTTTCCTGGTGTCTAATTTAAGAAGCTCTATGTTCTTTATCCCAAGGACATTGTGGTATCATTAAACTTGTCTCCTGTCAGTTTTTCTTTCAGAAATATTGCACCGACAGACAGTATAATGCAATGCCTGCTTGCCTCTGCTCTGAATGCAAGAGTGAAAACACTGCTCACAGAAAGCTAAGTAATCATCGCCATGGCTGAACAAGTTGCCTATTCACACTGAGTTATGCAACTTAAGGAATTCCCCTCTACAAAGACGTTGTTAAACATTAAAGCTTTTTGTTTTAGAATATCCACTCTCCAGCAAATGCTATGGCTCCAAAATTTGCTGTATTGGATTACATGTACTTTTACTGGCGACCTAAAACTGAAAAGTAAGTGCTAAGCTTTGCAAAGTGAAGTGTTGAAGTAGTCATACTGTCCATACTCATTCTCTAAAATTTGTCCAAGGTTCTTTGTTATTTCACAAAGCTAGGTGCCTAAGAATGAGGTAAATAAAAACTGGCAAAATGGAACCTTTGAAGTAGACAACAGAAAATGAAGAAGGAAGAGGCATCTATTAACTTCAGTACCCTGTCAGTGCTACACAGTCTGTAGGAGGTTCTTCAAACCAGTAGACTGGAAGCTCTGAATTTTGTCTTGTCTCTTTTCAAAGCTGAAGGACAGAAACGTTCCTGTCATTATCTTGTCCAAAAGTTATCTTCTGTGAACACTCAAGGGGACGGATCAAATTCAATCCCGTCTGAGGAAAACGGGAACATACTTGGTTTCCTATGAAGCAGTATTGCTGCTACAGAGTGCTGTGAAGCCAACAGCTTTGCCAGGTCTGTTTAGACTATTCCATTGTGTAATAATCGGTGAATATCCCATGTAGAGGGGGAACATAAGCATCAGCTACAGCTTAGTACTTAGAATAATGATCATAAGGAGAAATGGGTTCTGGTTTCTGGTTCAATAGATGTTCAGACTCACACTTGTTCTTATTGCCAAACCCCACAGTTAGCATTTCATGCAGAATGAAGCACTGTGAGTATGGTCATCTCCCTGTGTACAGCCTTACTGTAGGACTTGGCATCGTCCTAGGACAATTCTCGGTGGTCACTGAGACCTATACTTCTGGCACCTCCATGGCTGAGGGGCACTGAAGCAGAGCTTTAAGCACTTTGCAGTTACATTTTATGTTTTCATAAATTAAATAGGAGCAATAAGAATAAAAACCACAGAAAATCTCTTAAACAAAAGAATAACTGAAAACACAATAATCAACATAGGTGAGAAAGTGGATCAGGTATTCCTGTCTCCAGTGACATCCAATGAATCTGAAAGCTTGCAAATTAAAGAAACTGTACATTTTTATGAATACTAGGACTATCATTCAAATTAGTAAATACGCTGTGGTCTACCGTTGGCCCACGGCGACTTTGCAGCTTTCCATCATGAACCTGACAGTTCTTGGAGACAGGATAGTAGATCAGACAAGCCCATGAAGATGATGCAGTACAGTAGCCTTTATATTTTTAAATGAAATTAATTTCAAGAGACTTTATTTGCATTTCATTCATAACCAACTTAAACATGTCTGTTCACAGGAAAAATATTTTGCTTTGCATTAAAAATAAATATGATTAGAAGTAATAATCTCATTTGTATACTTCTATTTCACTTTACAAAATAATAGAGAATTATCAAAGATTCTTGATGTTACTACAATTAGGAACACAAGAATTTTACATCATTTGTTTCTCTGTACTTTCACAGAGTTTAATAGACTGAAAATGCTCTGTCCTTGTTTTTAAGTCATTCAGCGACCTCAGAATTGTTATCACAGTGTAAAACTATGACAAAGGTTTCAGCTTGGACAGATTTGAAATGGCACGTCAGAATGCAAAACCGCTATATTTCATAGGATTGGGTATTTTGTTTTCATTGACAACAGATCTAATCAGCTCACTTAGGTTTCCCTAAGGGAGGTTTCAGACAGGCTCCATTGTGTAGGAGGGCACCCTAGCTGTGCCTTAAGATTAGCCTGCAGAGATTTTGCGGAGTTGAGAAAGACAGGTAAGCTCCCTCCTGCTGCTGATAAACACTGTTATTGTTCTCCGTTCCCTGCTGAATGGAACAAATGCAATTCTGCAAAGTTAATTACTGCAATAATGAAAGAAATGACACAAAATGACAGGGAATGCGCTAATTCAGTAAGACTCGAGTCATTGACATATTATTCCCTTTACTGCTCATTGTTACTTTCAGGCACGTACCCCTTTACTCATAAATACTAAGTGGATTTTTTTTTTAGTATTTAAGTAGTAAGTTAATAAAATAAAGATTAATGTGTAAGCAGTGGTGCCTGATGGTCTCTTAGGAGTTGTGTGATCAGTACCTGAGATCTGAACACAGAAATCTCTGATGACACAGAAATTCTCTGATCTGAAAGAAAGGACTTAGCCATCCTCACAGGACTTGCTG
The DNA here is from genome assembly GCF_013377495.2 of Cygnus atratus. NCBI lineage: Eukaryota > Metazoa > Chordata > Aves > Anseriformes > Anatidae > Cygnus > Cygnus atratus. Next base: position 165,723,026 of record NC_066362.1, read on the forward strand.
CATGTTTCCTTTTGAATGTCGAGGAACGAAGACTCTCTCAGATTTTATTTATACACTAAAATAATTTAACTCCCAAGAAGGAAGAGGTGGCCAATGAATAGACTGCACCAAAATACTGTATTTTTCCCTTGCTTACACTTCTCACAGCATCATGGAAGAGATGAGTGCTATTAATGTTTGTGTGAACATCTTACACATAGCTCCGGGTGCAAACTTGTGAACCTCTGTTTACATGGCTCCACTCCACGGCACTGGGAGCTGTCTGGGCTTGGAAATCACAGGCCTGAGAAGCGCAGAGTGACAAGCCTCCTGTACGTGTGGCTCTGTTTCAGTGATGGGAAGCATAAGAAATTTGGGCATAGAAAAGACCCTCTCTCAAGGTCTCAGAAAACTCAGTGAGAATATTTCCAGCTCTTTCGTTTACAAAGGGCCACTGCACTTAAGTAACAATCCTGTTTAAATTCTAGCTGACAACTTCCTTATAAAAGTCAAGCACTACATTGCCAGGCTTTACCTAATAATAATACACAAAGAAGCAAGTTCTTCTAAAGAACTGAGTAAGAAAGCAAAAGAGAAAGTCTTGCATGCCACAATATGTATCTCTAAAATCACGATAAAAAGGAGCATTGGGAATTGCTAACCATTTCAGCTGCAAGACTGAATAATCTAAGTAATCCTTCTTCTATTTAACCAAGAAGGAAAAATGAAAAGACTTTCATTGAAATGCAGTCATAAATTCCATCCATAAGACTTTTCCTGCAATTAAGTTACATTTACTGATCCACTACTCCTTAAAAGAAGCATTAACACAAAGACTTCAATTATTCATGGTCAAACAAAGTTGATTCTATTGCTTCAATCAAAGCAGCATTCTCTTCTACAGTGGTTATTTCTGTAGTATCTTCAAAAAGGGCACAGTCTATGAAAACATGTAAGCTTCTGAGTAAAAGCTATTTCCATGATCAATCCTAACTTTTTGCATTTAATACTTCTGCCATTTCTTGCTTTCATGGGGATGATTTTTTTGTCCTCTTCATCCTTTAAAGGATAAGCTGACTAAAATTCACCCTTTATTTGAACCCAGTGCCAATGTCCTGAGAAAAAGGAGACTCTCAAAATAGAAAAAGGGAAAAAAAAAAGGGGGGGCGGGTATTTCCAGTTAATTGAGAGGCATCTAGATTATGCAAAACTTATTAGTGAGGGAAGAAAACCAGGGAACTCTGCAAAATTAACTGTGGAACAGAGTTGGTGCTTCTAGTGCTGTCAGCAGAGGGCTTAAAGAGCTGCCGAGGGTCTAACATCTGCAAAGAGCCATCCATACCTGCTTCTCCTCATTGCTATCACCTTCTGCAACACCATCACTCTTCCATAATTTTCAACCACTGTCCCTTTGCACTAGCAATGCTGCCTCCCAAGAGTTAGCATCATGTATTGTTGCTGATTGCTGCCAGACTTAAGTGTGAAATACCCTGAGTGTAACTACCTTATTAAGCTATGGAAGCTTGCATTTTAAAGGTCAAGAGTTCCCAGCCAATCCTGGGAATTTAAGATGGGGATAATATTGCCCAAAGACACTAAGCAAAACTTAATCTTCTAGAGATACTCATTTCATTTTCAGAGGTCAAGAATGAATACAGATTGTCTATATGTTTCAGTATATGAAAATTCCTGGGATACACAGATTGTCTATATGCTTTGGTATACAAAAATTCCAGGGATATACTTCTTTGACTCAGAAAAGTCTGGCATGCGTTCTATTAAATGCAATGTTAACATGGAGATAAATCTTTTCCTCAGTAGACCTCCCTAATGAGTGGCCTGGAAGATGACAGGATGTTGCAGACTCAAGCTGTTGTATATAAATCCGTTTTCAAGCAGAATGACAATCGAGGTATTTACGCAACATCATAAATACTTCTTCTAAAGTACTACACTATTTCTAGGAAGCCAGCTCTCTGCCTTGTGCCTGCCGAAGACATGGAAGTTGATGAACACATACCAGGAGCAAAAAAAGTCTACCTGGCCATCTGGAAATGTCACAGGTTTGGTAGAGTTAGTGTTCCTTTCTGCTGGAACTAGATATCACATAAAATGATAACTGAAATCGAAAATAAGTTAAAGTCTAAGGGGTAGCAAATCTTATCCCGGAGATACTGACAAATATTAAATTTGCAGTTGTTCCTCTTTTCCAAGGTTTCATCACTGTTTTGCACAGAAAGTCTTGGAGGGGAGGAAGACTACAAATCCCAATGACATATAATTTTTTTGCAGAGAAAATATTTAGAAAGTACAATGCCAGCGAGGTATGACCACTGGATTCAGCAGCACGCTTTACAAGTTTAGGTCCTTATTAAAAAAAGCAATTTCATGTTTTCAACTTATTTTCCCTGAACAAGAGATTTCCTTGATTCCTTAGAAGTTTCTTTGCTTCTAACAAAGTGAGAAAAATGTGAGAAAGCAGTTATACTGTTAAAAAAAATAAAAAATCCTAACCTGCTCTAAACCAACTGTCTTTCCTTCTTTCCTGTTCAACCCATATACTTACGAAACTTCACACTTAAGTAACAGCAACATATTGTACTAAAAAATGTCATAGCGGATAGAACTTTTTCTTTCTTTTCTCTCTTTGGTTTGAAAAAGAGGAACTAAGGGTGATTATGTGGATTGGGCACTTCAGTCACAAGTTGCTTACATGCATGACTACCCTTAAACATTTATCTTTACTTCATTACTTTGACTCATACTTCATTGACACAAGACCTACTACAACGGGAAACTGAAAAGACCATTTCATGAAGAATAATTTTGGAGTAATTCATTTTGCAAATATGCTTGTGGGAAATAACATCAATAAAAATGCTGTACAGGTAATGCAACTGAACATTTTCATTACTTAAGGAGCAAAAAGATTTATTAATTTTTTGCTGCAGGGCATTTCATGTTTGAATAGTTATATTTAAGTGACATTCTAGCTTTCACAAGCAAAGCTTAGAAGGTCTCCTCCTAGATAATTAACTATAGCCTTAAAATCTAATGGTGAGACACAGGAAAAATACAGTCTTCAATAGGAAAAAAAAATGTAAACGTTGATCAGGGATTACAAGAACCTACCAAGAGCATTATGAACTATCAATATATGCTTACAGATTACTTTTATTTTTGCAGATTTCAAGGAAATTGTTATTACTTTAAAAAAAAAAGTCACCCTCATCTGAAGAACTGTTTAAATGTCAATATAATTTCACCATAAATCAGTACAATATTTTGTCAGCCTTCCTAGAAATCAGACTGCTGCAGAATGCAGAAATTTACAAAGCACATTTCATTTTGGAAGCATCACAACATTTTTGCATATTTTATTTCCACGGAAAGATTAAACACTTGATAAGAAGTAATGTCCCTGTCTTGTATTAGTATATTTAGAAATGTTACCACTGAGTAATTTAAGTTGGAAAGGAATTCTGAAAACTAGTCATCTGGTCCAACCCAAAGGCAGGTCCATTATACCAGGTTGCTCGGGGCTTTGCCCAGTTGAGTTCTGAGTATCTCCAGGGTAGATTCCACCACCTCTCTGAGGAATCTGTTTCAGTGTTTGATTACCCTCATGGTAAAAACATTTTTCATGATAGCCAATTGAAATTTGTAGTGTTATATCTTGTATCAATTGCCTTAGTCCATCATTTTGCACCTATGAAAGAAGTCTGGCTCTGCTGTCTCTGTACCATGCCATTACGTACTTGGAGACTGCAACAAGATCCAACCCCCCAAACCCTCCAAGCCCTCTAAGGCTCAGCACGTCTAATTCTTTCACCCTCCCCTTCTCTATCAATGTACTCCAAATCATCTTGCTGAATCACCATCGATGTCTGCCATATGTCCGTATGTTTCCATATGTCAATGTCATGAACAAGCCCAAGACTGGACCTAATACTCCAGATGTGGTCTCCCGTATGCCAAACAGAAGGGAAAAACCACTTCCCTTGATCTGCTGGCTATACTGTTATATATAGACCAAGATCCAGCTGGCCCTCTTTGCTGCTAGGGCATATTACTGACTCATGTTCAGTTTGTTGTCCACTAGGATATTGAGGTTTGTTTCTGCCAAGATGCCTTCCAGTCAGTCAGGCATATGGTGTTATTCCATCCCATAGGCGGGGCTCTGTATTTGCCTTTGTTGAACTTCATAAGGTTCTTGTTGACCCATCTTTCCAGCCTGCTGATGCCCCTCCAAGATCCTGCCCTGTATATACTACTCCCCCAAATTTGGCATTGTCTGTGACCTTGCTGAGGGATGCTACTATTTGCCAGCTGGACTTTGCATTGCTGATCACATTTCCTTGAGCTTGGTGTTTCAGCCAAATTTCCATCCACTTTATAGTCCACATCTCACCAATTTGTCTATAGGGATACTATAGGAGAACAAATTACTTAGGATTCCTACTAGTATCTTGCCTAGAATAGTTTACAGTCCTTCTAGATTTATTGATTATTGGGTGATAACAGACAAGCAGGATAGTCTGGGAAGTTAAACTATGGGATGTCTGTGAATCATATGAAATATCAATTACAAAATTAATATCTGCATATGGGAGCAGTTTCACATGAAAGGCAAAAATGTTAATGATTCTGTTCACAAAAAAAAAAAAGTTAGAGAAAGCCCTACACTTCAAGAAACCAGAACTTATCCAATAATGTCTGCGCAGACAGGTATGTGAGCCCAAATATTGCTATATATATTTTTTTTTTCAGTGAACAAGTTAGTCTTGTAAGATATTACCTCTGTCTACACACTTTGCCTCCTGAATCAAAAGAATCAAAATTTTAAAATCACAGAAACAAAATTTTAATCCTGTGAAGTGCAATTGCTAGTGTTTTTATCTTACTCTCTCAAAATTAGCATAAAATAATAATAATAATAATAATAGAGGAATTGAAGCTTACCTGCAGTAGAGAAAGCATTGCTTTGCTTCAGACTGATGTTTGGAAAATGAAGAATAAAAGTATATGTAGCAATCATAACCTCAATATTTATATATATTAATACATATAGATTATAGTATAATATAGTATATAATATAGTGTATATATATTGTTCATGCCCAGCTAGGAACAATGAATCAGTTGAAGACATACTATCAAGGAAACAGGAAGTAAGAAAAGGAATATTCCTCTTAAATGAAATCTGATGTATACTGAATATTTTCAGTATGCACTCACTTAAACAATGCCATCAATATTTATGTGATATATATATAAATGTACCATATGCAGTCAGAAGTGTTTTCAAATATTGGAGACGTTCTCTGCAGTCTAAATGGACAGTGCAGTGGAAGAGGTGAGTAGACAGTATTCTTGGAAGACGGGGTTTATTTTGATACAATTAAAAATGTCAAGTTGTTCATTTCATCGTTACATGCTACAGCACTCACACATCATGGTTCCATTTTTATTTTTACAGTGACAAAATTTCACTAGAGCAAGCGTATCTAGCCCAGAGAGTATCAGAGCCGATAACTAAGATGTATTTCATTCCTTCATCTGAAGATTTTTAATGACTGTTTGGTAAAACAAATGACATTAATTGACAAACTAAACCAATCAAGGCTGATAAGATTTTTTTTTTCATTTGACATGGTGTATTTCCTTGAGAGAAAGTAGGATATAGTCTGATGCTAATTTGTATATATTTCTTCAATTTCTATGTGCCAGAATAGTTGCAAGGAATGTGGCATGAAAAACGGGGTCCAAGCAAAACAATATAAAAAACCTGAAGCATGCATTAATTTGAACATTCTGAATAAGACGTCATTTAACAACCCAGATTATATGTGTACAATATGCTAGTGTTTATTTATCTTTTAAAATTCAAATATATATTAGTAAAATCACTGCATGCATTATTTCCACACATTTTGTTCAAGTGACAGATCTAAAAATTATTTTATGAAGCATAAGACCATATTACAGGTATAAAAGAACAGTTGAAAACAAAACAGCTGTTTGCCTTTATGGTAAAAAGGGCATAATTACGGTGAAAATATCTTTCTTCAAAGAAAAGCTCCCCAAAGGATTTTCTTGAATATTTTGGAAAAATGTTATGGTGATGTTTTCTTCTGCAGTTTCTTGTACCATACAGGTGCCTCTGTATTTGTCTGTAAAAAATAAAAGATGTCTTAATTGTGAGACAAAGTGAAAGTCTGGACAAAAACATGCAATCTACACTAAAGTCTCTTTTCTTCCTCTGCAGCTCATACCATTAATTTATTTTTTTTTGCTCAAATTCAAATAAATTAAAAATAAGACCATGTACTCTAGGTTATTATTACTATATATGTTTATTAAAACCTCCCTATTTCTAGGTGACAAAAAGCGGATAAGATAAAGGATTTGTTTTAAAATAGAGATCACAATGAAAACATGAGCCGAGTGTACCATAAATAGATTTCATTCTAAATATCATCATCTGACTTTCTTATCTGAGAATGGATGGAACTCAGAAAAGACATCTTACATGTGCCATAACTGACCAACACTTTGTGCAGAAATAGAGTTCTTAAAAGGTTATAATCCAAAATAAAAGAACTCAGCAGTTTTCTGACAGTGTGGAAAGTATTTTAATTGTAGAGAATTATCTGTGACCAACTTCTCTCATTGCCTTCATAATCCTATGGGCTACTACTACACAGTCAGGATAGCATAACATTCTTGTGGCAAATTCAATGGCTGTTTATATAGAGAAAAAAAATATAAAAATTGGAGGTGCAACAAGGTAAGGACTATTCTGTATTCAGGGTTCGCTACAAACTCACGCTTTACTGAGGACTGTCTCTTCCGTTTGTTCTCTCTAAGCTTGTTCTAGTTCAGTTTTCTGTCTGCTATTTCTTTTCTTCCAAGACTTAATAACTAGTCAATCTTCAAATTCATCTGGCTTTGGATCCTCATCACATTTCAATCCCCATCTTTCTCTCTTTTTTAAGTTCTCAGTTAGAAAAATAAATCTGCTTATTTGTACAAACTTTTAAAATTCTAGAAATTGGATTAAATCGGCAGGGTTTTCACAGGACTATAAAATTCTTTCCCCATCTAGTCAGAAATTCTACCATTGGCCCATTTCCAGTTCCCTACTCCAAAGTCTGAAAAGGCTGGAGTTTTTCAAAGAGAAACAATTACAACATGCCAAAGCACTTTTTCTAGATTTCCACATTATTTCTATACCCCTAAGTAAGACAAGACAGATTAAACACTTAGATCCTGGATCATTTACACAAAAAACATATATAGATACATAATTGGAAAAAATAGCAAAAAAAAAAAAAAAAAAAAGGTAAAAAAAGAGGGGGGGGGTAGAATTCTACACCGTGTGGATTCAACCAGTCTGCCCTAAAGGTAGCCTCAAGCAGTGTAAATATGAGTCATGATTTGTTTTGTGACTCAACATTGCAACTTTCTTAAATTTATCAGTTGAGACACACTCATAGTGAGAAACTTCTAAATTATTTTTCTGAAGCTTTCAAATACTAGAAGTACTAAATCTGAAGCAGGCAACCTGAAGTATTTAAATCCAAGCATTTAGTTTCTAAAGGAATAAAACAGGGTTTTGTAATACCTGGCATCCTTAGTAAAAGAACTTATATAATCTCTGGCCATATATTTATAAATATACATGAATATAATATATGCAGGAATATAAATATACATAAATACTTTTATTTCCTTACTGATGCTCTTTGCTATAAATGTACACATCCAACTCATGCTCAGGGTAGATTTAAAATTATATACTTATTCTGTAGCTATTAAAATTTGATAAATGATTCTAATATTACAATCACATTTTTTAAAAAAATCTTGTTTACTTTGAACTTAAGATGCAGAAACTACCAAACGGCTAAATAACATCATAAACTGCAAGTTATCTCTTCAGAATTCAACATTACCATAACGAGCTGCAAATATTAAGCTGAATTAATTACATATCTCCTTGAAGTATGAACCTATTTTTTTCTAAAATGTGAGAAAAATTATCAAAAAAGCTTATAGCACTTACTCTTAGTATAGTACTTACAAATAATGTTGGCTTAGGTGTAAATATATTTTCTTCTTCATGTTCTGGTGGAAGTTTTACTAAAGGGTTTAATATGTTTTTTGCCGTTGTAGTTTTTACATCAATATTAGACTGAGGCAAATTTTGTTCCTTGTGTTTACCACGTAGATTAATTAGAATCTGTTTCATTACGGCTAGTTCCTATAAACCACAAAAGGACAACACTAAGTTATTCAGTAAAATTATATTTGAACCTATTTTGTTAATAATGAATTTATATTCACCAAAATAAATATTAGTGTATCAGTAAATACAACAAGCATGACCATATCATACATGCCATCATTAACAAGATTACTAATTGGATACTAGTAAAAGTAAGAAAGTAAAAAAGTCACATAGGATTTATACATCTCAAATTTTGTATTGCTTACATGCTGTAAAAGAGAACATTAATTGTGTTCCCACCATCTCTTTTAACTTAAGCTTTCATTTAATTTAAAGTAATTATTTTGAGTTTGTTTTGTCAGGCAGAGGGAGTTTACAAATCTAATTTGAATGACTGTGACAAATTGTGCTTTCAAGCATTGGGTCTTGCACAGAAGCCTTATAAATACATTACTAGAAATATACACATCTTTATATCTGGATGAGAAAAGTCAGAGAACAACCTTAAGAGGACCTACAACAAAAATGGCATCAGGTAGAAAAGAAATTTCATGAAACATTAAAAGTTCCAACATGGGAGGAGAAAAACAAAAGTATAAGGAAATGTTTAGTTTTTGGATGTTCTAATAATTTGCTTTATAAACAATTTGAATTAATTTTAAAAGCAGCCTTTTCATACTACTTAGCTGAAATAAATCCATTATTCAAAAGGTATAGTAAAGGCAGAAAGGAAAACTCATAATACTTTGTGACTTTAATTGGCTGTCTTCTTTTGTTGTCTTGCATCTTCTAGTGCCTAATGTTCTCTCCCCCAGCATGTAATGGGTATAATTACTGTAAATTACAGAATTTAGAGTGTTTTATCTGTTGTTTTACCTCCAGATTGTAATTCACAATTCATTATTGCAGAACTAGAACAGCAAAGTCAGTAGAAAAACTAAAAGATTAGCATTACAGTAATTAACATTGTATCTTATCTCTCAACTAGAACAGGGTAACTCATTTTAAAAAAAGGAGTTTTACAAATTTATAGCTGAATGACAAATGTTTGCTTTTACCTATTTCTTAGTACTTGCCAGAAAATTATATTGATGCACATCCTATTTTCATTGCATTATTAATGAACACTTAAAAGAAAAGCCTGTTAAAACATTCCTGACATATAGCTTCTCTCTGTCCATTATTGCCTTTAATACAAGATACAAATATTTTTACCTAAAGTCAAAAGAATCACGTTGTTCTCTTTAAACTGCCCCACACTAATTCAGTTCTATGAATGGATGTTAAACTCCACGGATGAGCTTTATCGAGTGTACAAATTGTTCTTGCATCTCAGTCATTTAATATTAACTATTTGCATAATTCAGCCATGTGTGGTGGCATGTTAAAACAGCATGACTGCAGAGCAGCTGTTTAAAAGGACTGCATAGCTGATGCCAACATGTTTTTCAAAGTTGTAAACTCTGCAAAGATGTTGCCAAAGCGACACATAGACGGAATTTCTTGATGAAAATAACTCAAGCAAGTATATAGCAAATAAGTACGCTATCAGAGGAGATTAAATTGTACATAAACAATGTTTTGACATTAACAAGTGCTGTTCCTATAGTTAAACTTGGTTATTCTGTAAACCAAATAGCTGCACGTTTGAACAAGGCAAAACCTCAAAACTGTCATGCAGATTTATTTCAGAAACAGAGTTGAAACCTGTATGCATAGGGTCAAATTCTCTCATATCAAAATCCTCTCAGCACTCTAAGGTCTTCTCTCCTCCCAGTGTCTGTCTTGTACTTGACAGCCCTGCCTTTTTTCAGACTTGGAACAGGCTCTGGAGGGTCAGCTCTAGTATGAACTTCCACTCTAACAGTGGAATTCCCAAATAAGAAACTATGGGAGGGAATGACAGGGAGTGGGGATGACAAATTAGCCTACAATGAATAAATTCATTTGGCATCACAGCCAAATTTATTATGAAAATTTAGCTCAAGTTGCCTTCATACTTGTTCTAAAATCAAATTCAGTAAGAAAAACCTTAACAAACTTGGCAAAATACCACAGGAAACATTGAATCCAATAGAATCACTACTATGTATACTGCTAAACATGAAAAGAAATTTGGAACAGCACTTGCAAGAGATCTGTAGTTTTCTACTCATGAAACATTGATGAAAAAGTTCTGTCCTGAACTGCAGTAGTTTTACTCATATCTCTAAAGATTTCTCTGCTCCTTAACACAATCTTATTTCTTAGCTTCACTTTTAAATTCTAAACAAAGATGCAGTAGCAATACCTGGCACTGTTAGCACGTCACCATGATTCAATACTATTTTCTAATCCTAAAAGCTGACAATTTGGTCTAGAAAAGTAGCAGTGCAAAAGGTCTGAAGATTGTGCATAGGAGAAATATGTGAATACGTTCCATTTTGAACAGAAATAAAAAGGGGGAAAGTAGGTATAGGGTTCAAAATGGACAGGAAGAATCTTTAGTGTAGGATGTATTAGTTTCAGGATAAGCTAAGTAAGGGAAGATGCGAAGAGAAATGGACAGTTGAAATTTTAGGACAATTTTACCATGTCAAGTCCACGGTTCTACGTCAATGCAGTCCCGTGCAAATTGTTCACTTACATTATTCACTTTGGTTCCTCAGTGTGCTGAAAAAACAGTGTTGCTAAGGCTCTGTTTGTCCCAAGTCCTCTGTGGACGTCACAGAATCATAAAACAGTTTGGGTTGGAAGGAACCTTAAAGACCATCTAATTCCAATCCCCCTGCCATGGGCAGGGACACCACCCACCAAATCAGGTTGCACAGGGCCTCGCCCAACCTGGCCTTGAACACTTCCAGGGATGGGGCATCTACAGCTTCTCTGGGCAGCCTGTGCCAGTGCCTCACCAAAGGCAACTCACACTCTCAGCAAAGAATTTCTTCCTAACATCTAATCTAACTTTCCCCTCTTTTAGTTTAAAACCATCTCCCCTTGTCCTAGCATTATCTGCCCCAGTAAAAAGTCGCACTCCATTTATTTAGCCCTTGCTGTGCTGGCTCCTGGATTAGGAAAGCCATGCTGTGTAAGCCATGGTGTGTCACAGTGTTGAGGCTTCCAAGTCCGAGGGCTTTTGCTTTGGAGGGCCAGACAGCAATTCTTGGGAGGACTATGAGTACTGACACCTGTGAATGGATTCACTCAGCTCCTCGCTGTGCTGGCTGTACAGCTTTGGTCTCACTTGCCCCTAACTTTGGGAATACCAGCACCCAATCTCCACCTAAGGAATATTCTGAGGGAACGTGGCAGTGCAGATAATGGGAAACAATGCAGTTAGCATGAAAGGGTGGGTTCAGATGAAACAAGGAAAAAATTAAAGTATGCAACTGGGACAAAAACACTGCTTATATACAGCGACTGTCACACATACATATAAATATCAGTGACATACTCTATCATTAAATATTTTGAAAGTCTGTCCACAGAAACTGACAAATTTTTGTTTACGCATGCTAACCTGCTCTGGCTACCAGCATAAGTACAAAAAAACCCAAACAACAAACAAAGTAATGACCTGTGTGACACATGGGATTTCGCTCAAGCTTTTAACACCTTCATTTACATGTCTAAACTTAAGTATCTACACACGAGGTAGGAATTTAATTTTCCATTACACCTAAGTGGACACCTATTGGCATGTCAGCTGAATTGTGTTGTAATAACACTAACATATTGACTAGGTTGCTAGTGACTAAGCTGCTGTAAACCAAAGGAACGAATGCTTACTTCCATTTAGATAAGTAAAGTTAGGTGTCATAAACTGAAACCATTTCTCACCTCACTCTCCTTATCATTTACTTTTCTCAGCCTTCTACTTCACCTAAAACATCCTTCATCCTGAATAGCCAATGTGCAATTTTAATTCACCTTGCACACATATTTGAAGTATTGAATTGCTGTGTTGAAAGGAACTGCATTTTTAGAACAGGCACTCACACCATTGATCATGTAAGCTTTCCTAAACATACACAGGTTCATACTAGAACAATCTAACATCCTGCGTTCCACTTAGTTACCCACATTAATATACATTTAATGAAGCTTACTTAAACTATAAAAGAATCACGGAGACCTCTGCATATATAATTAGTAAGTAGCTGGAATTCAAAATAAGTGATTAGAGTGAACAGCCTGAGAACAATGGGAGTGACAAAGTGGGAGCTGAGGAAAGGTAACATATACCGCATTGTGAATACTATCAGAAGAACAGATTTGTCCATTTTCCATTTCCATTTATTTATTTATTTATTTTTGTACTGTGATTTCCAATATCCTTAATTAAAACTAGCAAAAGGCATTTTGTATGCCAGTGTTTTTTGTTTGTTTAATTGATAAATGACGTCTTTATACGTCATATACATAAAGGATAGGCACAAATATTTTCCATGTTGCTCTTTGATTAAAATGTTTTCTGTTTTGGGATTTTTTCCTAATTCTACCTTGTCAGTTTATTAGGCTGAATGCTATCAGTGCTGTTGTGGTGAAACACTTAACGGTCTGTAAAAACTTTATGCAGTATCAAAAACAGCAAGCTTTTAAACCGTGTTAAAGGAAATAAACCAAAGAAGTGCCAATTATTTTTAAAAGGTAAAGTAAAAAAGGCAAAATAGTTAGATGCTGTCTGCATATTCGTATTTCAGTAGAATTTGAGATTCCCATGATGATGTTTGATCTTAAAGCAAGTAAAAGTTATACTTTATTTAAACTTGGTTTTACCTGTTTATAAGGATAATTGAAATATAAATTACATGAACAGAGATGGAAGATCAGTTTGGGACTAGGAAGGATAAAATTTGATTCTTTCAACTAAATCAACTAGCAATGTAATTAGAAGACAGGGATGACCAAACACAAGAATTAAACAGGCAGCAATATAAAGCAGAAATGTATTCCGAGTTACGGATTCTATAAATAGAGCTCTGTTAACAGTGTTTTTGTTGTCCTTGATACATGCTCAAACATGCATGTACCAGAAAAGCCAATTACATTTCCCAAATGAGTTCTAAGAAATTCAAAATAACTATAGTATTAAATATAACTAAATCTTATTTTATGTAATCATAATAAAAACAAAAGGAATCACCTGATGTTGAATATGACTGAGACATAAAATGGAATGCTGTTTTATCAAGTAAATAACTGATAAAGTATATGAAAAAAAATGCCTACATTAAGCTCAATGGCTATTTACCAAAACAGTAATTTCATTTTTTTTTCAGTGGATCATCAAGAAGCCTGAGGATTTTTCTTCTTACTCTGTCATGTAACTATAATCAAAGCAAGAAAGAATCCCCTCTGTGCACCCAACAGCTTGTAAAGGCCCTTAACATTATATGTGTGGATAATTATAATAAATAAAACTTGTAAAATCAATTTATATAAGCAAATAAAATGAAATATATATCATGCTCTGGAAACAGATGCAAAATTACAGTGTTAAGAAAATGCAACTGACTTACAAGAATCAATTACATAAACATTAGTTCTAATGTTACGCAGGGATGTCTTGCACCTTCAAATACTCTCCATACAATAATCTTGAAAAGAAAATTTACATAGACCAAACTGAAAGGTTAAAGATGCTCAGTAGGGAGAGACAACTATATTTCTGGACTGAAGACAGATTTATTCAGGTAGTAAAATTAATGTTTGTTCATAGCATTAAAATCATCACAGAAGCAGCCAGTGGGTCCATCTGCTTCCCTCCTCATACAATAAAGCCTACGATTACTGCACTCAGGTAAATATCTTCTAAAGCAAAAGTGACCCTAACAACAGCACAGTTATCTGAATCTTTATGATGACAAATAGTATTCTACTTTTAGTTTTACAAATAGAATTTATGACTACGAACTTTGCCTTGGATTAGAACTCCATTTTGAAGCAGAGCGTGTCTATTGTGGAAGCTGAACATGAAATTACTGTGCTAGAAAATGCGTCAGATTCTGGCAGAACCACTGAATTTTGATGACTGACAAGTGTTCCCAGAGAAGAAAGCAGCATAAATTCCCAGTAAAAGAATGGAAACACAGAAGAGGCACTAAATACTATGAACCTTAAACAAGAAAGCCAATTTCACTGACAAAAAAGGAAAATCAGCTGAAAGAGGGATAAAACCAGAGGGGTTCATCTCTCAAAAACGCTAATCAAAACTTAAAATCTCAGAATTTGTGAGTCAAGCACTGAGATGATGGTTGTAGATGTGTCACCTCCCCCTCCCCTCGATCTGTAAGTCTCACATATTGTTAGAGTAACGCATGTATGTTCAGGAGCATCTTTGGAAAGCTTGTATTCCTCACTTTAACTACCATATGGTCCCCATGTGGCTAAATTATAACGCAAAATAAAAATATGTATCCAGTCTGGAGAAACTTGATAGATTACAGCATTGTCTTTAGGTCCAAGAACAGTTGACTCTGCTGCAGTCTAGTGACTACTCCGGCTATACTTTAATCTTTAAAATAACAACAACAACAGCTATAACAGAACATGCAAGTGAGGAAAGACAGCTGTACTGGGATGAAAAACATGTTTGTGTTAGGTCAATGAAATCTTTCTTCACATGCACGTACTCTCCAGCTTAGGCAGCTATTGTAGTCTTCAAATAAGTCACAGGAAAAAGCAGAACTCAGCAAATGAGGTTATGGGTACGTTAAAGAATACTTACTTGAGAAAACTAAAATGACACTTTACAATGCTATATCCATTTGGTAGTGTTTTGTAAATCAATTCATTTCTGAATTGATTTCTCAGTCTTCCAAGAATTAAAAGCTCATGTTCAGTATCCAAATGTTTTTGGGAGGCCTCAGAGAAAAAGAAGTTTTATACTTCCTGTAACTCCTTCTCGAGTGAAAGTGATCTAAATCTGGAAATGGGTAGGGCAGGGTGGTTCGGAAGGAACTGGATTCACAGTTGTCTGTCTCGGAGTGCTCAGTAAGGTCAAGCTTAATGGGCATATAAGGTGATGGTAGAGGAAACACTAAGAATATTGTCCCTCATGAAGTCTGTGAATTTTCTTACTCGGATCCCTTGTAGATTCCTACTGTGATTTCCTGTGGAATTTAAGAGTGTATTAAAAGTAAAGTTGTATTGTTTAACAGCTGATATTAAGATGGAGAGGGATCTTTCTGAGACCTCTGGTTGTAATTTGGCTTTGGGACATGTGACCAAATACGTGGGTGGACTTCCTCACACTGAACTTCAGACAACTTCAGAAATAACATTTTAAACATAGGCAAACCAACTTGTCTGACTCCTCTCTAAAGCTGTTGGTAAGATTCATAATTAACAACTCATTTTGCTGATTTTTAGATGAGGATACGGTGAATCACACCTTAATAGTGCCTGTTATTCTTTTCTGACTACAAATCCCTAGATGACTTTCAGATGTAGACATCTACGTTTTTAAAGTTGGGCAAGATCCATCTCTTCTGCTTTGTTACTTGACTTAACAAGAACATCTCAAATCATCTTTGCACTGGTAATACTCTTTAGTATCATCAGAGATCACCAGTTAAAAGGGAGGTGAACAAACAGAGTCTTCTATTACAGGCTGTTGGCATAGAGCATCAAGTCAATGACATATTTCTGAAGAACAACAGACCACAGAACTGAAATATAACCTGATTCCACCTACCAATCTATGCTGTGACTTGCACAGAGCACTTTGTGAAGACAAAGTTTCAGTATGGTACTCTAACTCTGGAGTGCACTCAGAAAAAGGAGACGTGTATGTATCACTATCCAGGAATGAGACTCTCAAGCAAAAGTAGTACCTAGAATGTTTCCTCTTTAGAAATACTGACAATTCCCATAAAGAACTGCTTTAGAACTGTTCCTCACGGGTTTTATTTTTGCCAAACAGCTAGAGAAACACTGCAAAAGGGCCCTCACCCTGGAAAGAACTGTCTTCCTTTTTTGGCAGAGAGTGGAAAAGCCACCAACTCTATTAGCACAGAATTAAATATGCTAAACTTATTAATGATGAAAAGTGTGAAAGTTGAGAAATACACTACAGAAGATCCGTTTTGATGTAGCAGAGAGTAAAATGAAGCAAATGGTAAGTCCATTCTACTGCCTAGGATTGCAGATGGGAAGGATGCAGTGGCATGAATGGTGCAAATTCAGCATTGACAGTGGAATGTTCTGGTTGTGTGCCCATCAGGAGTAAAACCCACATGCATACCGGATCTCCGAGAAGTTTTTAACAACCATCTATGCAATTAAGAAAGCTCCATACATCATGGTTTAAACCCTCATGTAAGGCAGAGTGTATTTGACATAGCTGCATCCTCTGCTGCAGCTGTACTGGAAATATCAGAAGTCAGCAAGAATTCTCGTGTGAGATTGGAACATATGGTCATGTTAGGCACATGGATACACATTGTAAAGCTGGAAGCTGGAAGACAGTATGAAATGTTCTGATCAAACAAATGAACCTGATAACTGGGTGATGGAAAGATGCCAGACCATATGCAGGATGTTGATAGCTTCTCTGCACTACACTTAATTCAGGAGTTCTCTACATCCATGTGCATATAAAATCTTAAAGTGAATGGATAGATCTGTGACTAAATGGATCTACGAACTACTTCTAGTTTTATAAGGTGAACACACATTAGAACTGTAGCAACAATAAAATGGCGCAGTCATTACAGAAAACAGCTTCCATCTTTCAGATACTTCTATTTCAGCTGCATGTTTCAATTTTTTCTTAACAGTTAAACCTTTCTAAAGAAAAACAGGAAATAATTTGTCTCATAATTCAGAATTTGCATGTTAAATTT
The DNA here is from genome assembly GCF_013377495.2 of Cygnus atratus. NCBI lineage: Eukaryota > Metazoa > Chordata > Aves > Anseriformes > Anatidae > Cygnus > Cygnus atratus. The sequence goes on from NC_066362.1 coordinate 165,740,066, forward strand.
TGGAAGTTTTTTTTCCACTGTGTATTAAAGATAAAAAATACATTTATAATTATAATGAAGACTAAACTCCCAAGTATTTTTTTAATCTGAGTTACTGTGACATTTAGTCAAATACAAATTTAATAAAAACTATCATTTCTAGAGTAAGTTCTTCTTAAATGAAACATGCTAAAAATGCTAGTATGTCAAAACAGACTTATTAACATAAATTATTATGAAGAATTTCCTGGATTTCCCAACAGGGTAACGTATTACTATAGCTTGATTCTCCCCATCTTTGGTATTTCTTACGAAGTATTTAAATTCAATTTCCATTTAGTAGTATTCAAATGATACCATAAAGTGATCAAAAATAACATTTTACACAGCTGGATAACCAGCTGTGATATTGGCTGAAATATCCATAGCCAACGCTATAAAACTGAATATAACAAAATATTAGTTAAGCATTCAGAAAACCCTAGTGCCAATGATTTCTTGATTCTAATGATTTCAATGATTCAAATGTTTATCACTAAGTAATACTGGCTCTTTCAAAAATATATCATTTAAAACGCACATGCCAATTCCATCTCATAATCCATGAACTGCATGTTGCCTATGAAACTTTCTATTATTGAGAGCAAAAGCGTATTTATATTGGATTTACTTAATCGACATTAATAAATCCTGTGTTACTATCATGTTTTCTCAGATTCTAAGAAAAAAAAAAAAGAATTGCTGACTAGAAATTACTATTTAATACACAAATGTTTACTGTATACCACTGCAAACTTAAAGAGAATTCTTTAAAGGATATCTATAAAAGTTAGTAACATATTCTGAATAATACAGCTCCAAGACGAGAATGAATGTACCCAAATGATAAATCCTTCCTCTCCCTAAATTCAGTACTGTTTGGAATTCAAACTTTATTAAAGCTTGACAACAACAAAATAGATAACAATAATGAGGAATACTGCTTAAGAGCATATTTTTCCTTGTAAAATATGAGCTAGAAACTTCTCTACACTCGTTTAGCAATGTAAATGTCACTTTGTTTCTCCAAGCTTTAAGCTGAGAATAGCTCCAGGGCTTACTTGTGATGCAGAAATGTCCCTGTAATCTACTTAGAAAACATGCAGAACATTAATAGAAACTAGAATCTTGGAACATAAACGTAGCATAAGAAAAATGATAATTACTTTGTGGCTTAACATTTAAAAAGAGAGCTAAGCATTGTACATCAGCATTTTTTATATATAAAACAAGTTGCAGCACATAGATGAGCAGGAAGTCATTCACTTTGGAAACACATATAATTTTGACATTATCATGTACAATCTTTTAAACAGAAAAGAGGGTAAAGAAGCAGAGCTAGAGACTGTTTGAAGGCACCTGTTACCAATCACTTCTTTTCAATCCTATCTTTCCAACCCCTGCAGATACCCCTTCCTTCCCCTCTCCCCCAACAAAGCAGTTTTCTCCTTTCATCCAGTAAGCTTCCATCCCTGATTAAACACGTACTGCCCTCCCCCTTACGACTCCAAAGACTTTTATGAGCCTCTGAACTTCTCTCTACCTCTGTTTTTGCAGATGGCAGCTGTTGCTACTCTCCAGGTTCCTAAAACCAATACACTGGCCTTCTGTCCTAAGTTACTTCTAGTCAATCTTCTTCAGCATAACTTAATTACAGCTAAGGATAGACTTTGCCATACTTTAAAGTACGACTAATAATGAAATGATGAAAACTCATCTGGAATCCTCAAGGTCATTGCTGAGATGGAACGAAATGGTGGGAGTAGCAAATTTGGAAGGGAGGGACATTCCCCCACTGTGAGGGAATACGAAAGTAAGAAAGACAAATGTGAGAATATAACAGTAACTGATCAAAGTAAGGTAAAGCACAGACGCTTCACAAGATTTTGCTTCTCCTCAAAAGAGGAAAAGAATAAAAGCACCCATCCTTTCTTTCACTTTTGCAGGCCAGATAATGGGGTAACTGTTGAGAAGTAATAGGGCTTTGCGCAGGATACTGGCGTAAGATAGATGTGTAGGTGCTAGCACAGAGACTACTGGGTTCTCAGACTCTAGAAACATTATAATTTCAGAACAATGTCACAGAATTGCAAATACTTCTGATAATCCACATTTAATCCATGTTTAATGTCTTAATATTCATCAAGACTTACATAAATCATTGGGAACCTTAGCCTGCTTATTTATAGAAGTTCTCTAAAAAAACCTCTTAGAGCCATTAACAAACTAATCCTAATAGGACTAATTAGTAGTTGTTTCTCCTGCCCGATCACATGGACTCTCTCCAGTCTTACACACACATTGGAAAATGCATTTGGCAACCATCTATTAAAAAAGCAAAAATAAGATACTGTTTTCAACACTTTGAGGATAAGAAAATAACTATTTTCTGTTCTTAACTTCATCTAACTCTCTCATTTGTTTTATCTTTTTCTCTGTTCTTACCCATTATCTGTGCAATGCTGCCTTATGTTTCTCTCTTTCTTGCATCCCATCAGATCCTGTTTGCCTGGACAAAACACGCTATGCTTTTAATCTCATTCACGTAAGAGCTCTAGCTGGTAATGAATTTTCTTCTCTTTCATTTATTTTTTCAGCTAGTGAAGAAATTTCCTTTTAAAGAAGCTGTATTTTTAAGAACTAGCTGAAAATAAAGACAACTAGAATTCTGTAAAAATGGCTAAGGACAGTATGAGCCAATCTCTCTGGATATATCAGGACTGCGAAACAGAACAGCACCAGGACGGAGCTGGAGCACTGAACCCTAACAAGCTATAGTGCACAAACATTACCTTGCTCCCTGGTTGTTTTGGATGATTTCATCTAGGTCTCACTAACTATGGTCAGGAACAGTTCATTCCTGTTCAACAGTTCATCACTCTCGAAAGGAAGGATAGGTGAAACTGCACCAGAGTTGTCTCCTTCGGTTCTGCGAAGTCTCCCAACACTATCCCAGCAGGCTTTTCATCCTCAAACACATTGTGTGCCTTCAAGCTATTTTTAAACTTTACATTATTTTGGATACTTTCAATTAAAACAAAAAATCCCAAAGAAAGAACGTCTTTGTTAGGGTAACATAACCATCACATGGGCATAGAAAAGACTGATGTGGACACAGCTAGTCTGGTCTAGAGGATAACAGTCACGAGCAGTATGGAGCTGATCTGGCTGTGCTACTTAAGTCCAGGAATAGGAATAAGCCCCTGGCCTTTCATAGTACAGATGTGACTTCTGGAATAAAGACCCAAACTAAGAACTGAAATTCTGAAGTGTTCCATATTGATTAGGAAAACTAAATATACCTACTCTACAGTTCAAATAATAATAAAACACTGTTAATTTTTTATTTTTTTAAGAAACTCACAGAATTTTGGAAAGTGGACTTTTTCAGGAGACGTGGATTAAAAAATTAATGTCAATGTAAATTCTCAGAACAATACAAAGTAAAAATGCAATTAGTTTGTGAAATTACTTCCAAATGACAATGAATTCACATAAAAAAGATAGCTTAGAAAAAAAAGAGGTAATTTGCATCTAGTAAGGAAAAATAAACACTGAGGAGATTTTCTTTCCAGGCCTTTCATCTGAAAAACATAAGGAAAGAAGAATGACTGTGATTAAGATACTGCGTTAGCACACGTGAGCTCTTGGTTTAAGCTCTACCACAAACTCTGTGGAGTTTTGGGCAAACCACTATTTCTTTTATTGTGTTTGCTGCTTCTGCAAAACAAGGTTAATAATACTTTTCTGCTTTACGTTGCAAGGGTAGTATTTGTGAGGTCTTCAGTTACTGTGATGAAGGACAGAGAAATAGTTACAAAACAGCATTATTTTCACATAGTGTTAAGAAAGTGAAAACCTGGAAAAGGTTTCAGGGAAGTAGAGAAAAGCATTACGTTTATTCATAAATGATGAGCTGTACTTCCGATTTGAAAAGCTTTTGACCTGCCAATCGGTATACAAGTTCAACATAATAGTCACTTGGGCAATTAGCATTTTAACATTAACCTGAGTAGACTACTCTCAGAAAGAACAGCTAAATAGGAGTTTTTTATACTTACGTTTTAAAAAATATGGGATCTTGCAATAGCTAAGCTAAATAACTTTTAATTTGGTCTGATTTAAGATTCATGCTAATTCAGGCACACGTATTTAGGTAGATTTAGTCCTCAATTCGAGTGACACAACAATTTACTGACATAAGCTAAACTGATTTAAGTAAACAAACAGCAATCAAGCCCCATGTGTTTTTATCCATTTAACTGATTGATATCAAATAGGTTTATTTAAACTACTACTACACTTTTTCTACTTCGTCCCGTTGCAGACAGCCAGAACCCGTTTTCTGGTTGCTAACTTAACTTGAAGAGCTTTGGCACAGTAACACATGAATGTGTCAATAAGGCAGGTGACTAGTTCAGCAAGTTTTACATTCTGTCACTTGTATGCACAGCTGCTAATGTACTACAAGTGCACAGATGTGTAAAGGAGATAAAATCTCAGCAGGTATTCATATCTTTTCAACCCATGTATAATATTCATGTCCTGAAAACTAAGTGTGTTGGCATAAAGAATTGTGTTATAAGAAATAAATTAATATTATAGACAAGCTTCATTTGCACTATTAATTTTATAAATTTTACCCTTTTATTTCTTAGTAGAATAGATTCACAGTATTAGTTATACTTTTATAGATTAAAATTCACTGTATTGGCAGAGTGCACTGCACACAGGTGAATTCAAGCAGTTAAAAAAGAAGTAGTGTAACTTATCTCCCCTATATTCATACAAACTGAAAATTGTTCTTCACACTCAGAGGAATACCTATTTAAAAGCTTTCTATTGCTGTCTCTTACGTCACTGTCTCACTTTTGTTTCTTTTCATGCCTCCTAGAATATTTCTATAAAACATCAAAATAACCATTCATTATAGTTGTTCTATTTAAAACAAAACACAATGGATTATGAATCCCACATGAAAAATATAAATAACACTTTGTTCATTTTCAAGATTTAAGAAATCAATTTCTATACATTTGCACAGTGTTGCATTACTTTACAATAAGCTTGCATCGTAAATATCTGAAGAAATAGTACAATGCCATACATCAAAGCATAGTGAATTTATAACCTCTTAAATGTAACCTCAGAAAATGATTACTAAAGCTTCTTGCCAAGCATCTGAATGCTGACAGACTGCCCTTCCAAGTTTTTATCTGAGGTTTATAAGCCAATGGATAAAGTCTAAAATTGCACTTCTGATGCTCCAAAATACTAACAACTGCATCAACCATGAAAGGCAATGGAAGAGCCAAGATCACAGAGCTCATGGTAAATATTTCTTTTAGTCAAAGGCTGACTGTTGGAATTGAAGAAAAAGAAAAACAGATAAAAGGGAATCATGGATCAAGAGCTTCAGCTGAACAGACTTAGTGGATTCATCCCACTTAACTTTAGCACTACAGAGAACTGCACTTTAGCATCTGTAAGTTATAGATTACTGTTACATGCAGGAAAGGATGCAGACGAAGGATGGCACAGAAGCTTGGTGTGCTCTGCTCTGCAGTTCTGGACACAAAATGCCTACTCCCTCTCTTCCCCAGGTAAGTGATATTGACATATCAGCCTTTTTATTTGCTTTTTTCCTTGCTGGACCCTTTTCAAAGGTGATTCAAACAGCTAAACTAACAGATAGCAATTCACTTTTGGTTTTGGGGTCACGTTAGGTTTCTGTTTAGTGATCTGAGAGGTCCGAGTGCAGTATTAGAGAAGTGCCAGAGCTGGTGCAAGTTGAGGATCGAGAAGCTAGGAGCAAAGAGGCAAGGCAGCGTTATAGCCATTGGGTCAACTCAGGCATAAGGAGTAATTTCATCCTGATTTATTCTCTGAAGGAACATATTTCCTTCTCGTGCCCCTCCAACTATACAAAGATAATGAGTGGCTGCATTTGGGGGTATAAGACTAAAGGTAGAGTGGGATGAATCAAGAGCACAAGGTTCTTATGTGTTATTTGGTTAGCACAGATAAAGATAGAGGGTCGAAAGTTCAGCTGATTAAAAAGATAGCACAGACTACAAATAATAATACAAAAAAAGTCTGGATATGAAATATCCTTTTAAAAAAAAAAAAGCTCTGTTTAATAGGAGGTTATTAATGGGATACTCCATTGTTCTTTCAAACAATGTTTTATGCACTTCTGTTGGATCTGGAAAAACAATTACAAACCCTATTGGTTATCTTGACAAAACATAAAACTTTTTAGTCAGAAATCAGCTGAAAAATTTGGCTGTACTAACTGTACCCAATATCATGCACTGAGGGGCTTACAAATGGCATCGCAGTACCACATACCCCAATTCCTTCAGCTCAGAGAGGACAGCAGCACTGTGAAGGCCATAGTTGTGAACCTCTAAGAACATAATCCCAGCATGATTCTGGATACAGATTGCTCTCAGTGATGCCACTGAACCCGTTCCCAAGTAATAGTTTGCATTTATCCACACGAAGAAGAAATCCATGGAAATGTTTACTGTACCAGCAGATTCTCAATGATTTACATGAGAAACTATATTAAAATGTCTTCCCCATCCATTTATGAAATTAATCAACAACAAAAAAAAGGAAATAGAAGGCCAAGAAATAATTAAAAATTAATAAAATAAAAAATCTTGTTTTTCTCCCACATGGGTGACCTAACTTTTTAAGAATGCACATAGTCAAATGTCCACTTTTCATTTTAATTTCCACAGCAAAATATAGTAATAATCATCAAATTAGCTTAGTCTACATAATTTGAAATAATTAACTATTTTATTACATGAAATAATATGTAGTGTCATTTTTTTCCTGTAATAAAAAAGCTCACATAAGAGCCCTGTAGGGATTCTGCCAAGATTCAGAGTTTAATATTAAACTTTTTTTCTTCCAAAATTAAGTGAAAAGTGAAGTAAGATTAAGGATAAATGTAAATTCTTTATCCAAAAAGCTTACAAAATGCTATCAGTATCTTCAAATCAAGGGTTATGAATCCAGCTGATATCACAAGGAGATGAAAAACAAAAACAAAAACAACTAACCACCACCACCAAAAAACCCCCACCAAAACCAGCCACCCACCTTCTAACATTTCATTAAAAAGAGTTACTACAATATGAGACCACACAGGCTGGAATACCTTAAATCAAAACTGTCTGCTTATTGAAACATGTCACTGTAAGACAGCATTAACATTATTTTGTTGTTTTGCTGGTACTTTTAACTCACTTAAAACCTTAGTTTCTATTAAGCATGAATATCTTGGGTTTATCTGTTCAAGAATTCTACTGTCCTTACTTGCAAACATGGGCAATAAGATAATTCTTAGCAAGAAATGATACTTTAGTATGCACAGTGATTAAACAAGACTGATAATATTACATGACAGCATGTAGCACTTAAAACCGTAATCCATATTTCTGCAAATAATTTATGTAATCTGAAGAATGCATATTACTTACATTTAAAAACACCCTGTCTAAATGAAGTTAGTCTTTATTAGTCCAAGAATAGCCTTTTGTTTTTCTATTAACAGGGATATTTACTGTGAAACTGTGATGTTGCTGCATATCTTATATAACTTTTTATTAAAATGGCAAAGACAATTATTTGAAGACTAACTCATTGTAAACTAAGTTGTCCTATCCTTTATGAATATTTCAATGCATGAGTTATTTGCCTTTTAGATAAATCAAGAAAAAGTAAGCTTACTGGAAGAGGTCTGCATTAAAAGTGAAAAATAAAAGGCTGCATTAGAAATAAACAGAAATGACATAAGGTAAGCATAATCACCCCCTCACCTCTTGCAAAAAAAGTTACTTCTCCAAACATTTTCTTAAAACAACTTTAGCTTATTTTTATTGTTTTTCTTCTCCCCCTCTCCCCCCGTACTAGTATTTCTTAGTTTTCTTTCCCCAAACATGCAACTTCTAATTTCTTTTTCAGTACTTATATTCTTTTTTTGCATAGGTAACTTGAATAAATATTGTTGCTGTTAGGTAAAATAATATGACTAATACGGACTATTTTTTAGCAGATATAAAAAGAAATTTGGCAAAAATGGAATAACTTTGGAAATACTTGCTCAAGTTCTTAACGTCCAGGGTACAAGGAACATTCATGATGAAGTCTGTTTCAGACTTAAGTATTTGCCTTCTTATTTTGTATAAAGCCTGTCTCACTCAGCCTTGCTTGCATTGTTGGCCACAGTTAGAAAAATTTAATTTAAGTAGTGAAATGGCACAAAGAAGCAAACTGCTGCACATCAGGAACAGCTTAAGTGGGTAGTCATAGGGGCTATTACTTAGATGTAAATAATGTTCCATAGCTTTGAGACAGAAATTCTATAAATTTTGTTTTATTTATCACATTCTACTCACTTTAATCAGCTGCAATGCATGTTGGTTGATATGAGACCACCTATATATATAAAATACAATACCTAGAGTAACAAGGTGGATGTTCCTAGGAAGTACCCTTTCTGCAGCACTCTTGATCATCTTCATCAAGTAAATACTTGGCACCTGATTCAGGACTCAAGTGTTTGATGGTCCTAACAAGTAGTAAGGGATTTGGAAGAAAGTGAAATACAGTACAGTAACTGTTCTGGAGAACAAGGCACCAAAGGCGTGAATATTTGACAGCAGGACTACTTGGGAGTAGCTCTAGGAGAGCAGTGGTAGGAACAGGAAGTTTTGAAAGAAGTAAATTTGAAATTAGTCTGTCAAGGGCCTATCATAGGAAATTCAGAAAGTTCACTACATCTTTATGCAATTAATTCACTAGTTTCTTCAGAGTATTTTTCATATAATAAACATAATTGCAGGCTTGCAAATTATCTAAAAATGCTTAAAATATTTTCGATTATATTAATAGATAGCAGTGTGTTTCATAGCAAAAAAAAAAAAAAAAGCAAACCCAAACAAAATCCAAACTGCATGCGTGTAACAGACTCGGTCTTAAATTTGAAATTTAAATGTACAATGTAGATAAAGACACCAGAAATAAGAGCTATCAAATGATCACTCCTGATACACCTACTGATGATCCTACTGGGTTAACGACACCCACCTGCAAATTACTCTGGGGAAGCATGTTCAATTACTCTCTTCTGTAACTAGACTATTATAATCACCATTCATGGAACTTCACAAGCACTACAATCAGTTCAGAGGGTTAAATGTAAAAATTGTTCTGGGAAGATATTGCATCAGATGACCACCCAGTGTGATTTAGCATAGAAAGTAAACAAGTTAAGAACTTGTGTTCTTTCTGTTTTAATTTAAGGTGATTGTTTCACATCTGAGACCTGCACTCAGGAGAAAGACTTAGTACACTTTTCACTTAAGTTGAGGTTCACTTAAACTCAGCTGTCAATGAAATTGTTTTGATTTCATTCTATCAAAAAAGATTTTTTTTTTTTTTAAGTGGTCAGCACAGACAAAATGTTTTGGACCAATTCATGAGATGAGTTTTGGTGTACTGATCTAAGCAGGGAATTTTGAGCAATAGCAAGGAAAGGAGATGGAGGAGAAGAGTTTTGGAGGTGGAGTGGGAGGACTTCAGGATGTGTGAATAGTCAGGTTTCTGTGGAAATAATGGTATTAGAATAAGTGATAAGGTATCTTTTCTAAGATTGCATTAGAAGAGTTGCAAATTCTTTGAAAGGCATCTCCCCGTCTTTTCTCTTCTGAGAATTGAAAGGGTGTTTTTAGAGAAATATTGATACAATGACTTCAAGATGATCATTCTGAACATGTAACATGTTATTTACATGTTATTTATCACCTCGTGTATATAGCTTGTGTTGCTCTTCCTCACATTCATAATTTTGATTCATTAATGTTATATTTTCTTTGCAGATCTTTGCCAAAACATTCAGCAACTCTGGAAGGTCATTTAACAACTCCTCTCAGTCAGTTTTTGATATTATTATCTTCAGTATTCTGTAGCTTTAGCAAACTTTTCATATTACTGTGGAAATAGTTAACTAACCTGTCATGGAGTATGGGAGAAAATCCATATATAACATATAGGTAAACATCATTCATTTCTATCCTTTGTTTCAGACATTTAATCTGCAGAAAGATCTCCCATACTCCTCGACAGGTTAGTCTCTTAAGATTGTTTAGGGCAAGATCTCTACAAAAACCTTTTGGAAATCCCCATATAATGCATTTATGTCTGAACTGTGAGACTTTGTATACTTCTAGACATGAGAGTATATTCCAGAAGCACCCTGACTCCTTGCTGGGATGAAACTCAGGTGAGTACATACAGAAGTACCTTGACTCTGAATGAAACCTAGGTGACTACCATCCTGTTTCCTCTCCCCGAATTGTATTTTAGAGTTGAAGAGAAACTCAGATGTGTGTACTGGAAATGAACTGTGCCATGCTTTGCCCAGGTTTTTGGTCTTGATGTCTGGGGGGCAGAGAGACATCCTGGGCATACTGTGGCACACGCAGGTATTGCAGATTGCATGTGTATCGACTACATCACCTTTATCTAAATATTTGTTAAATGATTGCAAATTCTAAACGCTTTGTAACACATATGTTTTACTCATAAGAAAAGACAGTGGGACTAAGTCAACAGACAGAATTTAGCAACTGAGACTACAACTCAGAATCTCCACAGTGCTTGACAGATACCATCACCTATGTTTCTCAAGATTACACACACTAAAAAACAAACAAACAAAAAAAACAACACTCAAAATCAAACTAAACTCAACCATTTTTCCCATGGTTTAAAGCTCAGGAAAGAGAAAATGTAGTTTATGGTTGTAACACTAAAACAGAAAGATTACCTCACGATGAGTTAGAAGTCTCTCCAAATCTGCTGCCATTTGATTCTTGACACGCAGCAAAGCTGCCTTTTCTTTATTTAAGAGACTGGTAAAAGAGGATGGGAAATTCAGTAATAGCAACAGATAATCTCTTTTAATCTTGTATTCTGGTTGAAACATGCATTTTCTAAAGCTAAATACTGTCAACAATGAAAATCTGCTCGAGTAATTGTATCAGATGATCCTTTTGTATGTTTAAGCACTGGAATTTTTATAAATGGGCCTGAATGCATTGATGTATACAAAATCTTATTTAGTCAAAGTGTAATTCTATTCAGGATCTTTTTTATTTATTTATTTAATTATCTGAAGGGTAATTTAAAAACATTATCAGAACCTTCTATTATTAACTATTGGTTTCTTCTTTGCAAAATGAGCTCATTTTAGAAGTAGAGTAAGGTTTGCTATATCTGCACTTAGGTATTAGAAAGTGAATTCCTCTTGTTGTTTGCATCACTACAAACAGCACACACTGTACTCTCAATGTGACCTCTTTTGATACTACTGTATTTAGAATTTTGAAAATAAATACAAGAAAGCATAATGTGCAGCTCTCCCTTTCAGCTCTGTAGTTTCCGCAGAACTTGTAAACATATTTTTGCTATTTTTTATTTTGTATTACAAGAGAATCAAAGGAATCAAGTTTGCCTTGTGAACAGCGTGACAACTATTTCAACATACAGGCATGTCTTTATAGTGCAACATCAGGTTTAACTTTGTCCTTTGTTTTCATAATTATAGAATATGAACATTGTTCTGCATACACATTCCGGTTCTACACAGCAATTCATCTAATACAATTAAATGTATTTTCACAGTTAGCCCAAACAACAGATTTCAACAATAAATCTCACACTAATGCATACATAATTTTGTTTTGTTAAAAGACATATTTTTTCTTATTAGAATCAATGTTATATACACCATTATCGTGACTTAACTAAATAGATTTTGCAATATAAACTGTAATATAAATCAACAACGATGCAAAATGCAACTCTGCATATGGAATGCAAATATGGAGGACTGAATCAGGTCATGAGTTCAAAAGCAAATGTATTAAAATCTTATAAATTGAACTGGGCAATTACATATATTGCAGACATAAATTATTCAGTATTCCCAATATTTAAACAAGAAATAATCAACAGAATAAATCAACATTTTCTTTAATTGTCTGTGTATCATTTGTTAGTTTTAAATGAACAACATCATCATCCTTTGTCCCACAGATTTTCTGGCAGTTCCTTACCAGCTCTGTACTGTAAATTATGACTGTCAATTACTTCTAGGCATCCACTAGAATTCAGAAAAATTGTATACTTTGGCCAAATTGGTTTTTTTTTGCTTTACTGAGTTATTTAAAAGGAAAGTATTAACATTTATGAAAAACTACAAAGATATTACAGTATTTTCAAGAATGTTATTTTCTGTGATGTTTTTAATCATGATGAAATTGCTGTACTATGATTTTCCTGGGTTCATTTGTTATAACTTACTGATATGAAAGTTTTTCTTGGATTTCTGTACTTCCTAAGAGAAGAAACCAACCCATTTAGAGAATGACTCACAAATGTATTAGAAAAGCAACAATAAAAAATTCCTGTATGTCTTAAATAGTGTACTGAATAAGCATGTACGTCAGTATTCATGACTAACCAGAAATTCACGTTCAAGGTTTAATTTCATCCACAGAGTAGAACCCATTCTAGTTATACTAGTTGCACATTCTGAAAGAACATGACACAACTGATCCATGTGGAGCAGCCTCAGCATTGTTCTGATTTTCTTTGTTTATGGTCAAATATAGGAATTAGACTGCTATTGTAAATCAGTAGCACTTAATGTGTTTTCTGTCATGTATAAAACCCCTATGAATATAGAATTACCAAATCAACTGCAGACTTCAGATTTAGTAATTTTGCAATACTTATGCTTTTTCATCATTGCAGACAGAAGAAAATAATTCATACACTTCTGAAAGAATACTGCAAAAGAGGCATATATAACAGAGTGAGAAAGCAGAGTTATCAGAAATAACGTTAATAAATTCACACTTGTAATGACTAAGTAAAACTTCCTGAAAGTTCAGTTTGGGGAAGAAGAATGAACATTTCCCTGTTAAGAAAATGTTCTGAACAGGCATCTTGGATGTAAATGGTCAACGTGGTTCTAACTTTAAGCCATCTCACACTTCCATCAGCAAGCAGTTTAAACTAATCCATTTCTAATTTGCAGTGCAACAAATCTGAGAGCAGTTCATTTACAGTTCATTTCAGCTGACCTAAATGGCAACTGCTGCTGAAAGATCATCCCTCGCTATCCCTAACCACAAAATGGTACTGCCTCTCTTTGCGTTGGTACTAGAAAAATTGTGACCTCACGAGTAGGTCGCTTTACTGACCTGGATGAACACTGGAGTTTTTTTTAAAGTCATTTTTCATGTGGATCACCAACTTGATTCACCAAACACAGTGGAAACCTAAGGCTGAGCATAAGACTGCCCCATTTGGTGACAGCGTGTCTTAACTGTCTCACTATGATCTTGAAACCATAACCTATGAGTCTAGACAAACCAGCTTCTTGTAGCTGAGCTCAAGGGTTTTGACTTCCACCTGAAGACACAGGATCTTAACCTTTTTTAACTCACCATATTTTCAAGTTTTCATGGTGCGGAGATGTGTTTAAGCATTAAACAGCACTGTATCAAAAAAAAAAAAATCTTCCAATGACTTGAACAGTCAGTCTTGGGTGAAAAAACATGTGAATGCTTGGGAGAAATGGACTGTGTTGGGATGATCTAATATCCTTTGAGTAATTTAACAGCACAAACAGCTGTTCTGAAACTGAAGGGCAAGTGTAGACCTTGCTGTGCTCAACAGTCCCAGCCACTGGCTGTTCCATTCTGAGTGTGGGGAAGGTGCCCTTTGTGATATATCATGTAAGTCCAAATATCCCCCCAAAAGTCCGGTTGGAGAATTAACAAATAAACAGCTCATGCTTCTCCTGTGTACTCAGGTTTCCAGAGGGGGAAAAAAAAATGCCTAGGAGAACATGCAATTTCGTTCCACCATGCTTTCAAGACCTACTCAGGCATGAATCCAAGGACCATGAGCACAGGACTTACCAGGGAATACACTTGTCTCATACACACCCATTGCTCATAGCAACCACTGGCTTGTTTTGTTTTGCTTTCCTCAGGATCTACAGGCAATGTAGCTTGGATATCATAAGAAAGACATTTTTAGGTGACGTGTTTTTTTTTTCTGGAGAATGAATATTAGCATTTCCCAGTCTCAGACTTTTAAAACCCTTTTGAATTTGGGCAACTGAGGCATCATTAAATTTTTGATCCAAGTATACCAGCTACTGGCCTCTACAGAAGCTTCTATTATTAGATATTCAGGATAATAAGTTTATGTTGGACACACTAAATAAACATGGATTTATGTATTACTGGATTTTATTATTGCTTCTATTCAGTTTGACGAAATGTAGGTTTCTTTTTCAGAGAATCGTGCATTCCAAATGCTTTATGAAATAAGGATTGTCTCTTTCTGTTACTTTTAAGTTAGAGCAAGATAAAGTTGAAAATCAAAGTTCAATCTTGGTGTTTTTTTTCACATTTTATGTTCATATCCAAATATTACTGTCAAAACGATCAAATCTAAAAATAGTATATGAGAAGGCTTTGTACATAAAATTGAACCTACAACGTGGGTATATTCCATCTCTGCAAATTACTGATGATTAGCTCAGAGAAGGCAGCTAGTTTTGAAAGTTTAAGTTGAGTTTTCTTTATTAACTCATGTAGTTAAAAAGGGAGGTATAAAAATTCTTCAAATATAAGTTCTTCAGAAGAGATCTCTCACTGTGCAGCTAAATAATGACAGATCAAATTTTTAAAGACATTTAGAAGACTGCTGTTTAATGATTTCAATTGGAGTGCTTCAGGTGGTGTAAGAACTCCTGTCTGAACAGTGTCCAAACTGAAAAAGAATTACTTTTTTAAATTGTAAAAGATAAATCTAAAAAAACAACCACAACCTTTTTTTAAGTTGTACTTTTTAAAGTTGTAATACAGGTCAGAAAACATATATTTGTAGAAAAAAAATATATAGTTGTACAAACGTTGTTTAAAAGGCCAATTGCAGTAGTGTTTGGATAGATGATGCACGTTACACAGAATGGTACTATTCTCATAAAAACCTCATTGCTCATTCTGTGATGGGAAAAACTCAACTAACACTGTATGCTGAGCTTTATAATATTTGAATGGCAATTAGAAAACCCCAAATGTTTAGGTAAGAAACATTTCAGTATATAGCTTCTTAGTTAGCAAAATCCTTGTACTGCTTCTAGGTTTGCCACACAGTTAGGCTTTTGAGGAGTGCTTTTGGATAAGTGAGCTACTTTTAAAACTAGCAATTGGTATTGAGAAATGTGAGTACATTTAAAATAAATACCTTCTCTTTATGAATGAAGTCCTGTTTAATGTCGCCAGTTATTTATATACCTAGATGTTTTAGCAGAAAACTATGTACCAAAACTACAATTACTTCACTACACACCTAAGAATGAAATCCATAGTCTTATTTTCCCACAGCATGACATCGTTACAAGGCATTTCTTTTCAAAAGGAGTGCTAAATGTGGTGTTTTCATTTCTGGTTAAAGAACTGCATACTCAAGAGCTTTTTTATAATACAAAGCAGTCATCCACATACATACAACTGCTCTTATTAACCATCACTATTTAATTTTATTAATGAAAGTGCTATTTGAACTAACATAAATGAGAGGTTATTTAATAGAATATCTTGATATATGTGGACCATCTAAAAATTCATCCTGTAGATGCCTTGATTATTCAAGACCAGAGATTTTGTTACTGAAGTATATCTGCAGATACATGGCTGAGCACACAAGCATTCAAGGTAGCTCCCAATTGTACCTCAGTTCTCTCCACTGCAGAATGCCAGCACAGTGGACGGCCTGTCCAGGAAAATTCTATGGTGGATGGGGAGGACAGCAGTAGTGATCATAGGCAATATTTGAAAGAGCTTTGATTACCCCTAAGTAACCTTTTCTCTCATCTTTGAGTGGCAGCAAACATGCACCTTCACACATGAAGTTAAGCAGTAGCACCACAGAACCATGACAACCTGGAGATGGGTCCCTAAGTTGTTCATGGAAATAACTAACAGCATTGACAGCTGCTCATCTAAGCATTTACCCCAACCAGAATAGCTCTTACAGTTCATGGTAAAGGTATGGCTAAAGATCCACAGAACTGTGTGGAAGGTATTCTGAACAGAAACATTTCTCAGCAAGCCACCAAAGTAGCTCCAGATCTGATGGAATATATTACTTTCAAGCCTTGATTCACTCTGGTACATATTTTGACCATTCCTCTTCTTTCAACTTGCCAGCTATTGACACAAGCAACCTTGAATACTATTTGAACAATACTGAAATAGTTTCTTCTGTGTATGGAAGACATTTAGCCTTAGTTCTAGAGGTATGAAGCTTATACATAAGGACACATAAGCATCTCTGGGTAAAGTGGACCTTGAAGACCATGCTGGAAGTAAACTTGGATGGATCTTGGATGGACTTCTCAAGAGTCATATTAAAAGGATCTGTCTGAGTCTATTCCACTCTTCTTCTACTCTCAAAAATATTCTACTTACAAACCAACAAAAAGTTGTTTGATAAACTAAGAAAGAGTGTTAGGAATATAGTTGTCTAAATCTTTTTATATAGCAGAGCTTTACTTGGAATACATTTGGTAGGGATTATCATTAATTTATCTAAATCATATTCTGATTCAGTTCTGCAATAGCTGGGAGCCAAAATGTTCCACAAAATATCCACTGAAATTACCTACAGGATATTTTAATTTTAATATAATTTTAATTCCATTTTAATTTTAATTTAATCTAAATCAGTAGATATACTGAATCATTAGTAGATACAAAAGGTTATCCTGACAGAAGATTGCTGGAATATGATGGTTTTCTGGTTAGAGATCCCTTCCTCTACATTTGATGCCAGTTACAGATATAGAAAAGCAAATGACCAACATTATATGGAAAAGCAAACAACCAACATTATCAAGTTTATACATGATTATGATTTCTCCAGTGCTTGAGGAACTCTCAGCTAACGATTTAGGAAATTTGTTTTAAACATGTAGTTATCAACAACGAATTTAAGGACTACTAACATGTACAAAAAGGCATAGAGATTAGGCTGTTTCCAATAATTTCACTGGGCTATGAAACTGGCAAAACTGAGGTAAAACTGTGATAAGGGAATATTAGACGTTTCAGTTTAAAAGGAATATTGAAAACTACAGGAAAAAGGTTCTTACTAAAACATCTGATGTGTAAAGTGTTATCTTCTTGCTAGAAAACCATTAAGGATAAAAATAGTTTCTTGTCAGGCCACAATTTCGTTTACAGAAAGACTGACCGATGGTGAGCACACCCCAGCTTGCCACAGGTGGGTATTGCTAGTATATGTTTACCATGGATGCTCACTGTGTGGTGCAGATACATTTTCCTCCCTAACCTTAAGGAACTTTAAGAGGCCAAAAATCAGTGGAGACTAACAGGCATCTCTGACAAATAATTCACTCCATCACAAATCTGAATTATTTTTTGGAGATGCTACTTCCTCCATGGGCTACTAAGGAAAGCTAACATGACCAGGTTCCCAATTTAAGTGCCTTAACTTGTAGGCTAAATTTAGGAAGAATATCTGGGCATACAGATTATTTGTGATGAGCTACAAAAATTGAAGAGAATAAATGCTAATAAGGCATTTAAGTTCTTATATATTTTAATAGCATGAAACATATATTTTTCAGAAATGAACTGACCAATCTACTGTTAAACACCTATAATGACTTCATATGAAGAAATGTAGGACTGAAAATGTTCTGATGTTTACTTTTTCCTAGCTTTTGAGAGACTTTTGGAGTATACAAATAGTAAACTACTGCTACATGAATAGTAAAAAAAAAAAAAAAAAAAAAAAGTTTTCAAGTCACCTATACCTGAAAACTTAATTTGCTACTGACCAATTCTTTGATTATTTTATTCACAATTAGAAGGTAAGACCTTGCATATGGAGATATTATTGTGATTTCTCATCTTCTGGAAAAATATAATTTATCTTTGAGGTTTTTGCTGTAATATATCAAGTCTAGGAACATAATAAAACACTTTTTTCTGGAATAAAATTAAATAATCTATTCTTACTGAATTAAAAATAAGCCCAGTGAAACATACCCTGTCAGGGACTATGAGTGAAGATTTCAGATATTTCTAAATATTATTTTTAGTATAGTTTTATTTGTATAATAAGCCTTTTTAGGTATTCATCCTTAAGGTTTAGCAAACGCTGTCCCAAACAATCCAAACACTCTGAATGAATGCGTAAGGAAATGGCCTCAAGTTGCACCAGTGGAAGTTCAGACTGGATATTAGGAAGAATTTCTTCATGGAAACGGTGGTTAGGCATTGGAACAGGATGACACAGGAAGTGGAGATGTTGCCATCCCTGGAGGTATTTAAGAGACATGTGGCTGTGGTACTTAGGAACACAGTTTAATGATAGACTTGGGTCCACCACCTCGTAGTGTTAGGTTGATGGTGGGGCTTGATTTTATGGGTCTTTTCCAACCTGACTGGTTCTATGATTCTATATGTAAGACACTATGTAGGATTAAGTATTTAGCTATGGTAAGACTTACTTTTTCTATTCTCATTGCTTTAACAGATTTATTGGAAAAACTGTGTTTTTATTTGCGTTAATGTTTCATAATTATTACCATGTGCATTTCCTAAACTAAGACACCGCAAAAATGCCTAACAGATAAAACATTTATTCTTCTGTAGTGCAGTGGGACACAGCTATCCACTTCCTTGAAAATCAGGTGGCAAATTATTTTACAACAGTTTAGCTGGGAACCAAATGGTAAACACAGTTTATAAAGGTATTTGATGGTGGGAAATTGCGCAGTGATCTGAGAGTTCTGACAGCTGGACAGAACAGCAAATCAGAGTCTACACTACATGAAGCCTGCTCATGTCACACCTGAGTTACTTTTTGCTAGTAGACTAATCTTATGTTTCTGTGATTTTATTTCTTTATTTTTACTTTTGTACATCTAGTATGTCATTCTTTCCTTCTACTCTTCTGAATTTTCCTGTACTTCCTGAGAACTCTTCTCAACTCCAGATTCATTTTAAACCTGACTCCCTCATTCCTTCTTTTCCAAACCTAAAGCCTATTTTTATGACTGTATAAGAGAATTCACAGATGCTAGAGTTCCAGCATAAAAACTGGACTTAGTCAGTGATGGAGTGTCTACATCTGCTACTTTATGGACAATAACATATTTTTTTCTAATGATAAATACATAAATTATTTTAATTTCAATTTAAAATAAAGAAACAGTAATTTTTATTACCTGACATCTTTTTCAAGTTGTGCAATACGTTCCTTCTGTAGACTTATTTGAGAATCTCTCTGTTGCACAGTTTCAATGAGGTATTTATATGGCTGTTGAACTTGACTCAACAAAGAATTTGCTCTGTCAAGCTAACAAAAAAAAGCATTACTAATTTTAAAATTTATAAGGCACAATGATGTCTTTATTATTGAATCATAATCAATTGTTACCAATTGCATAATAATATAAAAACCAAACCTGTTAACTCACAAAATTGCAACAAACTATATAATTTCACTACAATCATGCTACCAGCGTCTATATTCCCCTAGTTTGCATATTTCAGTGTTTTAATGTAACAGCTTCCATTTATGAAAAAAGGAGTATACAGAAGGCCTCCGTTTGTTCGCTGTATTGACCACAAGTGACATATTTTTAAAATAATATACTCTCACAACGGAATTTTCATGTTGGAAATTGAATCTAAATAAAGACACAATAATAATGGAAAAAAGTCCCTTCTTCTTTAATCGATTGCTGTATATGAACTGTAAAATCCAACAGGATGTTTAACAGAGTAGTATAAAAGACCTGTCATACCTACGCATAGGAAATGAACCTTTCTAGCCTTATTCCCTGCACAAATTAGGATCACTAGGAATAAAGCAATAAGATGCAATGCTAAATATTAATTGATATGGTTTGTATCCTGAGCAGTGTAACAATAGCATTCACTAAACGATATACAGAATTAAGATCAAACATCCAGATTTTAGTAGTTTCAGTTGCTGGAGTACATACAAGTCAAGAACACTAACCAGATTTGAAAGAAAATAAATTAAAATATTTTAAAGTTTAGATATAAACAGCTCTAATGGAATGAATTTAATCATTAAGCTTTCCAATTAGTTTATAAAATTTCTGAATAGATTACACAATCTGCATTTGCCAAATCAGACTCAGGAGCAAGTTGTGCTATACACTGTTGTTCCAAAAAAGAAGAAAAACAAAACAAAACAAAACGAAATACCCACCTTCCTACAGAACTAGCCTAAGTAACATTTCAGGACTTTCATAAGGTCATATTTTTCTCTCATTCCCAAATTTTCAAAACAAGAGGCTATGTTGCCTAAGTGCTTTTCCTTCCTTCTCTGATTCCATTATATTTTATTGAAGTTTTACTATAATACTCTCTACTCTGTCAAATGTACAAAGAACTTGCAATGTAATGGTTCGTATTTATTAAAAAACAGAATTTGGACAAAACTTTGCTTGTTCAACATACTGACCTTTTTAAAAGGAGACTTATCTTCACCTCATGTTTTAAAAAGTGTAATGAAAGAAACTAACATTGCATATCTTAAAATTCATACGAATCTTTAAATATTTAAATAAATTAGTTAAAGAAGTTACTCTAGTCCACAGTGAAATTCCAATTTCATTGTAGAGAAGTAAAAATAAGAGGCAACAATCTTTTTGAAGAAACAAATCTTCAATAAATTGATAAGCAATAAAAAAAATAAGCTATTAGTTTTCTGACAGGAGAAGCTATCAAAGAGATCCATTTCAGGAAGACAACAAAAGGAGTCTTTACATGACATAGAGATAATTTCAAGACATGGAGCATTAATGTCTAGGATGATCTAAAAATATCAGCATAAAACCTTGAGGCTGCCATTAAAGGAGAAACAAAATTAATGCAACTCTTGTTTGGAAGAACCTGTTCCTGATAGCCTAAGAAATTTCAAAGGATTCTGTCATTACAGTGTGAAGTTCCTCGCTGTTCTCCTTGATAAGACTTGAAATACTTCAGTAGGAAAGAACAAGTGAGGTGTTGTAAGCTTGTTTCAATGCTGCTAACTCATCTATTCACTTGTTAATTTTACTAGCTAGAACAGATCACATTTACTAAAAACAGCTATCCCTTCCCCCTCCATAGTGGTGCTTTTCTGCCTAATTTGATTCTATAGACCTAAAAGATATTGTTGTTAAACCATAATAAATTAAGCGCTAAATGCATTTCTTAAATCAGTTTTACTCATATACACATATACAAACGAATTAAGCATTATTATTGAGCAAAAGTATTATTTTTTGTTAGCAACTTGAACTTCTTTCTGCCTAAATTTTGAAAATTCTTATGTGTTCCTGCGTCATTCTTTTAAGACCTGAGAACAGATAAGATTCTGCACACTTAAATAAAGCCTGAAAAACTATAATGGGACTAACTGAAGACTGGTAAGTTTTCTTCAGCAGCTGAGCTTTTCCACTGGGTTCCAACTTTCAAGTGGGTACCATAGTTCCATCAAATGAATTAAAGAATGGAGAAGTGGGTATTTTCTTCTTGGTAAGGCTAAACTTTACAAGAAGATCAATATGATTCCTTTTCTATAAAGCTCTCCTTTGTGTAAACCTCAGCAGCAATTGGCTGAGAATACTCCATAAAAAGAATCTTACAATGAGTACCCATTGTAGTTATTGTAATCTTTTTTCCCCTCTTTATAAAGTTTTTAAAAGGTTGTATCATAAATACTGCAGCAGAATCCAAGTATGGATTCCAGTATGTAATTCAAGTTCAAAACAAAAGTTGGTGCAATCACTTTGTCATCAACTTTCACCTAGATGTCTGAACCAACTGTCAATTGAAGGAATAGTAATGGGCTACCTGAGCATGATGTAGGCTACAGGATCTGTTTTGCTTCTTAAAAATTTTCAAGAAACAAGACACCTTGGTGTAAAAATCCATCCTAGCTCAAGGCATACAGTAAAACTAGCAAACAGAAATTAATTTAACTTTATACATGCTTAATAGGCTTAGTAGCTGTGCATTAGCTATCTGCAAGATATTTAACTTACTACTGAATCACATTCTGATTTAAAATATACAATTATATGACAAAAGATCAAGAAAAGGCTACATGACATCTCATGGAAATTCTTCCAAAAATGACGTGAAGATATTCTAGTGGAATTTAGCAGGAATTTGAATTAAGGTCAGTGATTCTAAATCTTTCATGAGTGATCTAGAAGCAAATGTAAATAAAACCAGTGGTAAGGAGAAATCTATGAAAGTGGAAACAAGACAGTTTTGGGAAATAAAGCACATATTTTATTAATGATAGTGTAAGGGAAATAAAGCACATATTTTATTAATGATAGTGTAAGGCTAACGATAGAAGAAACTACCAAGGATACGACTGGATTTAATCACTTCATGTCTTCAAGTCAAGGACATTTGAAAGGTATATTTTAACCAAATACAAATTACTAACATATAACTGGAAGAATCCATAATAAGTTGTAGTATTAGTCAAAAAAAAATAAACACAAAAACATACACTGTTCATATATATATTCCTCTGAAATTATATATATATAGTTACATATATAAATATAAATACATATAAAATACATAAAATCCAAGTTTTTTAAATATGCAGAAAATTCAAGCATTTGCACTGTAAATAGAAAGATAACTTTCATATAGTTATCAATTTATAATTACTATGGCTTTAAAAATTCAACTGTTAACTGTATTCCCAAAGCAGTTAGCCTGGAAATTTCATATGGTGGCAATATCTAACAGCAAATCTAGCAGTTGTTTGGTTCCTATGAGAAACTTGGAAGACAATCTTAAAAATAATTTAAAAAAATAGTTCTACTTCCAGGAGATTGCAAAATGATTTTTGTTTAGTGTTTATTCTGTGTGTCAGTGTAATATGCGATTTCAGCTATTACATACAGACATTAAAAAGATCATGAAATTTAACTCATTGTAACATTGTCAAAAAGGTTAATTTTAGCTGCTTTTTTTTTAAATGGCTAATGTCAAACATTCCCTAGATTTGTATATTCAAATGACTCAAGAGCTGAACAAAGTACAAAAGGATTTACAGAAATATCTTCAAAAGTGATTTAAGGGCAGAGCTGTGTAAAAAGTAATGAGGTATTCATTGAACAATTAACTATCAAACAGAACAAACTAGTTTGGCTAGCTGGTTTTCTGTTCAGAAATCAGAACGTTGTCTGTCTGGCCTACATTCTTGTGTAGCCTATAAAGTAATCCCTCTTTTGATCTTCATTTCAAAACACAATATAAACTTCTTTGAGAACATTTAACATAGAGTTTTGGTTAATTATGAGGCCATTTTTTTGACATCAAATAGATAATAAACACTGTTTAGAAAATATTACATTTTATGAACAGCTGTTCTGCAATGTTTATAGTTTCTACAGATTTGATTTTTTTTGTAGCAGTAATTTACCTCTTGTGAAATCTGTGTTACTTGTTCCTTCTGATGTTCCAGATCTTTTACAAGCAACGAGTTTTGCTTTTCTAGCTGCAGTAACCTCCTTGCCAAGTGAACACTGTGCCAACAAAAAGCAAGCTCAAGTTGATTTTTTTCCCAAATATGCAAAAGAAATTCTCACAATTATACTTAAGAACTTGATTGCCTTAATTTTTCACCAATATTTAAATATTAATACATAAACTACGCAGTGAAACCAAGCAGAATGGTCAAAGCTTAAAGACCAATGAAAATGTTATAGAATTTAACAGCACTGAAATAACATTCCCATAGTTATGCCATTGTAGTATTTCTTACAAAGTAATTACCTGTATTATTTGTACAATCTATGCAATTGAAATAATCATGTCAGGATGTTTCAATTAATTACGAGCATTTACCTTTTTAGCACTTTAAGTAATCACTTTAAGTGGCTTCTCCTTAAATCAGTTTTAAAAAATACCAATATACATTTTGTAGGGGTACAGCAAAAATGTAATACTTGATCATTTTCTAAACAGAGGCAAAACGTTTTGTCTGACATTTAATATGCTAATTACATGGTATCACCACTTTATTATTATTATTTTTAATAAACTATTTAACAGACCCACAAATTAATTATTCAGCTACTTGAACACCTCATCTTGTTGCATGTTTCGTGTCCAAAATTAGAGAAGTTCATCATCAATTCAAGAGCACTGTTCTATAGACAGCAATGGGAAGATTCAATGGGCAATTGCAGGGCCTATTTCCAGATCTCTAACCTAGCCTTTCAAGTTGTTATTACAGTCATTTAGTCCTATTCAATAGAGTCAGTAGAGCCTGAACATATTCCACTAAAGTGGACTCTTGGACAATGAGCTGAAATGTACTCCAAACTCCATTGACTGTATTGCTTAGAACTCGATTGACTATAATGGGAGGTTAGATGCCAAATCTCTACACTAAACCTATGATGAGATGTCTAAATTTATGTATCCTGGAATGATGGGATTGTAGGATTCAGTAGTTTGGCTACTTATTGTGAAAAATATATCTAGATAAGCTATCGCTGTACCCCTCCATATTTAGGTATTCCAGCAACCAATCTGTTATACAACTATGACACGAGATAATTCGGAGTTCTAAAAATGAGAAAGATACATGGGGCTAATACGCATCCCTTTTTAACGTGCCTTGACCACTCATCTGATGGCTCTACACAACAATCTATCCTTCCAGTCAAATGTGTACCATTTTTCAAAAACTTCTACATCAAAGAAAGGGAGGAGTAACTCCAGATCATAGAATCTGAATGCATACTGTCCATAAATTGAAAATCTAAGACTTTGAGTCTCCATATAAAATACAGCAGTGTTATCTAGTTCTTGACCACAATACTGAACCTACGTGAGCCTAAGTGGCCTACAGCTGACGAACAGGAAAATTTTATTTACCTAAGCTGAGATTTAGACTATGTATAACTAGATGAGTATATATACTTTCTCTGAAAATTTGACCAGTCATAACCACCACCTTTTCCTCAGTAAAAAGGAATACACTTTTAGATTTGGCAGAAGTCTTAATATTCTTCACTTGTGTTATAAACCTACCCTTTCATACAGACAATCTTACTTTCACCTTGTATGTGAGGAATGACCTGAAATTGGCAACAGCATTCACTAAGAGGTTGGTTCTTTCTCAGTTACTCCTACAAGGAGCATCAGACTGTGTAAACATTAACTGAGGGAAAGAGACATCCTCCAAACTAGTTATTCAGAGTTTTGTTTAAGAGATATGAGATTGTTAGGATCCCATCCAGTACAAACCAGAAAACAACCACTTCTCTAATATCTCTAGTTAGGGACCTTATGCATTAGTCTTTTTATGCATTAGTTTTCATATTTTTTCCAGCTACAACTATTCAGTGAACTTAACCTGAATTTTGAGTATTTAAAGATAAGCACAAGCATGTATTTCAAGTATGCTTTTCAATATGTATTTTGACTACCTTAAATTTAAAGCAAAAGGGACAAAGGTACTGTATCTCCAAAGACTGGAAAACTTTGATTCCGACTACAACAGAAAATTATGCAGTGCTCAAGGATGTGATAACTGTTAGCAAACCACTAGAGTATCCCTGCTAGCATTCTGGCACTTGCTAATTTACACTCTCCCAAACAGTTTCTATGCACAGTGGAGGGGTTAGTGTGGGCCAGCAAGCATTACTGTTAAGTAGTTCTCATGCAGTTAACTTACGCTGAGAGTTCAATTTGAGAGTAAGTGGGCTACTACATGCCATTTTGTCTCAATGCTTGAGAATGTTCCCAGATGGGTTTAATATGCTAGTATGGATTTACAGTGCCTATGCCCAAAGACATGAAATAGCACAGAAAAAGTAGAAGCAAAGAGGTATAGACTCCATGATGCACTATGCTTGAATAGATAAGTTTTGTATAAAGTTTTAATCTGACACTGAAGTGTGTGTTGTGAATTTAGAAGAGCTCTTCATTTAGGATTCCAAAGGTCTGGAATTAAAAACCAGATTATTATTCACATTTGGAATAGATTCTCTTTCCAGAGAGTAGAAAATGTACCTGTAGTTATTTAATTGCTCTAAACATAAAAGTTGGTGTCAGAGAGACTTTGCTTTCAAGATTTGGAGCCAAAGGCATCACACACTTTTTCTACATGGCAGCTATCCTTGAGTCAGAACAGCAGCAAGTAGACCATACAGACACATTTATGGCTTTTTTAAGGTTCTTAATTTTTGAAGATAAAGAAAATCTATGAAGTCTCCAACATCATTATGAAGAATTGAAATTAGCTTTATCTGTCAATGTCTTTTGGAAAAAAAAAAAAGGAGTTATGATGCATACATTCTTACAGAGCCACTTCTAAGCTCAGGAACTTATCTTCTAAACATTTCTGAAATCCCAGTTTACTGATCATCAGATTCATCATTCAAAAGTGATTTAGAAGAATCCTTGAACGTGTACATAACCTGCATCTAATAAATCCGAACCTAACATGGTAGGAAAAAAGAAGGAAACTCAGAAAGCTGCTGAAACTCAGAAAAGTTCCCAAACTATTGACAGAGGAGGAAGGAACTGAAATTTTAGGCAAAGATGCTCCCACTAGTCTCCTAAAACAGACATACAACAAGGTTATGGATTTTTTTTTCCTTTTTTGCTTGAATTTTATGCAGTATAAAAAGAAATCTTACTAGGAAACAATCTGATGAGGCATAAAAATGCAAAAGAGTAAACTAAGCTACGCCAAACTTAAGTACTACATAAAAACTTTATGATTTGTGACAGCAATATGCAACTCAGTGCATGACAGGTCTAATATGACTGACAGTATTGACAACACTTACTTGAAAAACAAGTATAAACTATGGAAGAGACAGTATGCAGCCCATAAATCTTTGCTGCAAAAATGAAGAGGCCATCATTTGTCCTTACTTCTCATCAGTAACTATCATAGTGTATTACTGTCCTAAAGGACATTAAATCTTCTTTTTATTGGAGAAGGTGGGGGGGGCAGGAGGTTAAGAGGGCAAAACCAACTAAACACACATTTGTAGCAAAACCAAACAAACAGCCATACATGACAAAAGCTGCACTTCCAGCTCCTGAAACACAGATAGCTGAATGCTAGATATATATCCTGTGGAGTTGTGCGACATGTTTATCTTGTCTCTATTCCAATGTGTCCACCAATAATGGTGGGGTTTCTCATTTTGATGGAAGAAAGTGTGGTCAAAGTCTAACACTAACACAAATTACAGTGTACTTTCCTGCATTCAAGCAAATTGTAGGCACACTCAAAATGCAAAGAATGAGTCTAATACTGAGAGAACAACCTTCTTAATTGTTGTCTTCTCTGTCAGGCTGGAGACAAAAAAAAACATGTTACTCTGACCTGATATTGTAGAGGATGTGGAATCTTCATCTATAATCAGAACTTAACTGTAAAAGGTCTTGAGCAATTGGATTTGCTCTGAGCAGGGTGTTGGACCCCACTGACCTTTACATGCTTCTTCCAACCTAAATCACCCCACTACTCCATGACTTTAATCTTAGGTTATGTTTTCTTTTTATACTATATGGATATATTTTGAACAACCAAGTATTTTTTTTGCTTAAGAATAAGTTTAAGAATATTATAAATCATATAAAATATTGTAAATAAAACTACATTCCCTATCTTTCACAGTGAGATGTACACAGCTGTGTACACATTATGCACGCAATGAACTATTCAAATGTCACCATTATTTCTTAAAGATAATGCATACTGTAAATTTATTATTTTAAAATTACTATGATCAAGAGCTATGCTATTTAGCCTACATGTCATTTTTATTTATTGATCAAATAGGATCAGAGCAAACTTAAACATGTAATCAGAATCAAACACTGTGGGTGTTAAGATGAAGCAAGACGCTCTGAAACTCTGGCCTTCTTAATTTCCTGACAGATATGTTTTTGTTGCAAATAAACAAAATAATTTTGAAGGTATTAAAGAACTTATTTCCTTTTATATATATATATGAAGAATGTAACTAGTATGTTTTTATAGCTGCTTAGTTTTTATACAATTAAAATTAATCTTTCTGAAAAATAAGAAAAAAATCTTAATCTAGAAAAATATCTGTATGCTCATTAATATATATAAACCACATTAACAGGTCCTACTCTTCACTTTATTTCTGTATTCTTAAGTCATTAAAATGACTCTTTATGTTAACCAAACTGGCTAGTTTCTAACATAGAACATACTACACACATCTTCATTTACATTATCTTGAACAAGTAAATTCAGGAGCCACCTATTTACCTTTGCTTTAGTCGTCTTTTGGCTGTTGTAGGAACATTAGCACCATAACCATATGAGAAGAGAACCCTTTCAGCTTCAACTTCATCTTCCACTGCAAAAAAATCCAGAAAGGTAATACTATTAAGGTGTCCTTTGAAGAATACAATTACAGTGTAAGAACTTACAAACTTCTAAGTGATTCTATTTATAATTATATACGTGCACTTTTTTTTTTCTAGAAGATAGATTTTCAGTTGTTGTAAAGTGACACAACCTTTTGGGCTTTAGCTGAACAGTTTTGTTGACAATTAGCATTAATACAGTGCCATACATTCACTTTATGAGACTGGCAGGCTTTTCACTTTTTATTTTTGAATTAACATAGGACTTAATAAAAAAGTAATAAATAATATAAAAGTAGGAAAAATAAAAAATAAAAAAAGAGGTCAGTGCCCTGGAATATTCACTACCGGTATGGTCACAAAATAGAAAGTAATATTACAAGCTTAATTCAGCAGAACAAAGATATGTTGCTGTTCGTTTTTTCTAAATAATGCATTTTCTGTGCATACATGAGAAAGTAGATGAAGATAAAATTAGGGAGTGCTGGACATAAACAAGTCCATGGGATCAGAAGAGACAAATCCAAGGTTGCTAAGAGAGCTGGTGTCACTGCAAGGCTGCTCACCATCACTGAAAGACTGTGATGATCAGAAATTTCTGATAATCTGAGGAAAACAAATACCATACCCATCTTCAAAGAGGGCAAGAAAGAGATTCTGTGAAATGATAAACCAGTCAGTCTCTCGTCAGTCTCTGTTAAAGTTATGAAGCTAATTTCCCTACTTCCAAGTATGGACAAGAACACGGTTGGGAACAGGTTGCAAAAACAAATCATGTCTGACTAACCCGATAAACGTCTGTGATGAAATGAGTGGTAGTAAGAGGGAGACGCAGAAGTTGTTCACCTTGACAAGTGTAAAGACAAAACCTTTGATACAGTCTCTCATAATATCCTTAAAGCCAAACCAGCATCCATTGGGTGGGTGGAAAATTGGATGGACCTTTGGTCTCAAATTAGTCATACGAAGTCCAACTTTGAGTCAGTCATTCAATACTGGCATCTCTCAGGTGTTAATACTGCTCAAAATCTTTACTAACAATGCAGACGATGGGATACTGTGCACCTTCAGCAAGTTTCAGAAAGATACCAGATTGGGGAGGTGGTATCATGGACTGTGGAACAGGGCTGCTATTCACAGGGACCTCTACAGGCTGGAAAAATTGACTGACAATAACCTTAAAGTTAAGCAGAGGCAAATACAGAGTCCCAAATCTGGGATGGAGTAAGTCCAGACACTAGCACAGGCTCTGGGCTGACTGTATAAAAAGCAGCTTTGCAGGAAAAGATTTAAGGTTTTGGGTGGACAAGCTGACCATGAATCAACTTGTAGGAAACAAGGCCAACTGCATTAGCAAGAGTGCACACTGCTAGTCAAAGGATATGATCCTTCTATTCAGTACTTGTGAGACTACATGTGGAATTCTATGTACAGTTTTGGGCTCCCCCATGCATGGAAGACATTGCTGTATTGAGTCCAGCAGAGGGTCACCAAGACCATAAAGGACCCACAGTACATGATTTACAAAGAGAGGCTGAGAAAGATCTTCTTGCTGTCTCACACTACCAAACAGGAAGCTACAGTGAAAAGACAGACTTTTCTCAGAAGTGTGCAGTTAGGACAAGAGGCAATGACCTTAAGTAGGAACACAGAAATTTCTGACTAGATAAAAGGAGAGAGGTTTTTATTATGAGGGTGGTCAGATATTGCAACAGGTTGCTAGGAAAGGTAGTTGAATCCCCATTTCTGGAGACATTTACAACTTGACTAGATAAGTTTCTTAAGCAACCTGATGGACCTGCTTTGAGCAGAGGTTGGACTAGATGACCTCTAGGGGCCTCTTGCAACATCCACTATTCTGTAATTTGCAGGCTGTCTTCTGAATTTACCACATAAACCAATTATGATATTTTGCAAATATCAATACTTTGCGATAACAATTATTTTAGCTAAATACTTACTTTGAACTTCAAAAATGAAAGTTTGAAATTCTAATTATAAAAGCAACACGATAAATGCATGTTGTGGTTTAGCCCGGCTGGCAGCCAAACACCACACAGCCGTTCGCTCACCCTCCCCCCTCCCTCTCCGGGATGGGGGAGAGAAACGGGAAAGTGAAGCCTGTGAGTTGAGATAACGACAGTTTATTAAGACAGGAAAAATAATAATAATAATAATAATAATAATAATAATAATAATAATAATAGTATTAATAGTAATATTGTGTACAAAATAAGTGATGCACAATGCAATTGCTCACCACCCGTTGACCGATGCCCAGCCTATCCCCGAGCAGCCGCCCCCCCACCCCGGCTAGCCACCCCTATATATTGTTCAGCATGACGTCAGATGGTATGGAATACCCCTTTGGCCAGTTTGGGTCAGCTGTCCTGGGTCTGTCCCCTCCCAGCTCCTGCTGCACCCCCAGCCTGCTCGCTAGCAGGACAGAGCGAGAAGCTGAGAAGTCCTTGGCTTGGTGTAAGCATTGCTCTACAACAATTAAAACATCAGCATGTTATCAGCGCTCTTCTCATCCTAATCCAAAACATAACACCCTGCCAGCTACTAGGAGGAAAATTAACTCTGTCCTACCTGAAACCAGGACAATGCAACAGTTTGAACATTAAGTTCATTCTAGTAGTGCACAAGATGACTAAGAAATTCAATTTTACTGATAAGCTCTTCAGCCTAAATCAACAGTTTTCTAAGTATTTTCACTTTTAATATTCATGATATAGTCCAGGGCTTAGACTTAGCTAGCTTTGTAATGCATCTGGAAATGGCTGTGCATATTGTCGTTAGCAGTAGTAACAGTAAGTTGCAAACTGTAACAGTGACCCATTAATCTCCAAATATTCCCCTATCACCAGACATAAAACCAATCTGTCTCCTACAATGAGACTCCAAACATTTTGCCACCTCATCAGTCCCATGCTCCTTACATGTCCTGCTCCCACATGCTGAACTTGACTTGTAGTCTCGAAGCAGCAAACTACTGCTGAGCATAGCTTCCAGTAACACCTGATCAATTAGCAACTGTCTGTGTCAACGTGCTTCTTTCATGGCTTCAACAAGCACCTCCACAGAAGCAGAATTAGGGGATGCTTCCTCTTTTGCCACCATTTGGCAAAGCTCACTGACTTTATGCCATTTGCATACCCCTGACACAACATTTACTACAATTTGGAAACCTTTAATATTAACTGAAACCCTTCATGAAAATACAAAAAAAAGTTGTCAACTTAATTAGTATTACCCATTGGCCTTTTTCTTATCATTATTGACAACAACATTAACTGTAGTGTGCCTC
Organism: Cygnus atratus; assembly: GCF_013377495.2. Classification (NCBI taxonomy): domain Eukaryota; kingdom Metazoa; phylum Chordata; class Aves; order Anseriformes; family Anatidae; genus Cygnus; species Cygnus atratus. The sequence continues at coordinate 165,771,959 of NC_066362.1, forward strand.
TAAAATAGAATTTATGAGACAACATAGAATCACAGAATATCCTGAGTTGGAAGGGACCCACAAGGATCATTGGGTCCGACTCCTGGTTCCACACAGGACCACCCAAAAATCAGACCGTATGTCTGAGAGTGTTGTCCAAACACTTCTTGACCTCCAGCAGGCTCTGTGCTGTGACCACTGCCCTGAGGAGCCTGTCGCAGTGCCCGACCACCCTCTGGGTGCAGAACCTTTCCCTAACACCCAGCCTGACCCTCCCCTGTCCCAGCTCCATGCCGTTCCCTCGGGTCCTGTTGCTGTCCCCAGAGAGCAGAGCTCAGCGCCTGCCCCTCCGCTCCCCTCGTGAGGGAGCTGCAGGCCGCCATGAGGCCTCCCCTCAGCCTGCTCTGCTCTGGGCTGAACAAACCAAGGGACCTCAGCTGCTTCTCACATGTCTTGCCCACTAGACCCTCCACCATCTTTGTTGCATGCTGTAGTATAATTGAATATTGTAAATTTAACAACTGCATACTATTCTAAATATTTATTGGCAGATGAACTCATCCAAACAAAGCAGATCTAACCTAACATCTAAATTTTAAGCAAATTGAGATTATATGATGTGTAAAAATAGAAGATAAACTAAATCTCATGAAGTTCTACAAAGCCAAGTGCAAGGTCCTACGCCTGGGCCAGGGCAATCCCAAGCACAAATACAGGCTGGTCAGAGCATGGATTGAGAGCAGCCCTGAGGAGAAGGAGCTGGGTTGTTGGTTTACAAGAAGCTGAATATGAACTGGCAATGTGCACTTGCAGCCCAGAAAGCCAACCATATCCTGGGCTGCATCAAAAGAAGCGTGTCCAGCAGGTCAAGGGATGTGATTCTCCCCTTCTGCTCTGGTCTTTTGAGATCCCACCTGGAGTGCTGTGTTCAGCTCTGGGGTCCCCAACACAAGAGGGACATGGCCCTACTAGAATGAGTCCAGAGGAGGGCCACAAGGATGATCAGAGAGAGGGCTGGAGCACCTCTCCTATGAAGAGAGTATGAGGGAGTTGGGGTTGTTCAGCCTGGAGAAGAGAAGGCTTCAGGGAGACCTTACTGCGGCCTCCCAATACCTAAAGGGGGCCTACAAGAAAGCAGGAGGGGACTCGTTGTCAGGGAGTGGAGTGATAGGACAAGGGGGAATGGTATTAAACTAAAAAAGGGTAGATTTAGATATTAGGAAGAAAATCTTTATTCAGAGAGTGGTGAGGCACTGGAACAGGTTGCCCAGAGAAGCTGTGGATGCCCCATCCCTGGAGGTGTTTAAGGCCAGGTTGGATGGGGCTTTGGGCAACCTGGTCTAGTGGGAGGTGTTCCTTCCCATGGCAGGGGGTGAACTAGGTGATCTATAAGGTCCCTTCCAACCCAAACCATTCTATGATTCTATGAAAAACAATATAGAAATTCCAGTAAGTAGGACAGAAAAACTTGACTGTTGTGGAATTAAGAAGGCACCAGAACTTCAGATTTTTAAGGCTTAGTTACGATAGGAAATTTCTCAGGGGCTGAAATACCTCAGGTGGTGAAAAACATAAAAATAACTTAATCCACCTTTCTCACAAACCACCTTTTTGGTTACAAGTTCAGGGCTGTATTTCTTAGAAAAGTGTCAATGAGATTCTACTCAATAAATCCATAACTGTCAGTACTGCCCACATAAATGTCAGATCAGGAAGACACACACCAAAAAATTTGGAAATATAGTAGATATCAAGCCAAAGAAGCATTCTGTATTGGTATGTGCTTGTGTCATCTTGTTTTTTGTCCTTTCAGGCTGTTCACCTGACATCGTGATATAAAACGTACATTTTTGCTAGTGAGGGGAAACTCTTATTACTGTCATTTTTCACACTACTTAGCAAAAAAGTATGATTGTGAGGATATCGATAGTCTCAATCTTTTTCTTAAAAAGCTCCAAGCACTAGGAAGCAAGACAATCAAATGACTAGTCTACAACAAAAATCCTTCAACATGGAGATTTTACCCTGAAAAGGAAGAAGAGAGAGATGCCAAGAAAGTTTACTGTTGATATTCATGTGGAAACCACTCAAATGCTTTAAGGAGTGGCTATACAAATTCTTGATAGTTTCCTGAAGAGGCTGTTTCATGTTATTTCAATATTAATAAAGTGAGGCATGATGAGGGAATAAAAGTCAAAATTCAGTGATCTTTTCCACATGCACATTCTCCAAAGTAAAAAGTTTATATGATTATATGACAAAATATACCTTGAACATGAAAATGCACAGCTTACTAAAAAGTCCAGAGAATCCAATGCTCACCCCTAACCGCTCAGCACCCCCACATAGTGTAAAACAGCAGAAACTTCATAACTCAAGTAGAGGAAAAAAAATCACATAGTATTGAAATGTAAAGAAGTGTTTAGTTTATCTTCTCTGAAATACTGATTGGAGCATTTCTAGAACACATTAAATTTGAAAATAATGGTATTTCCTTTCGTTCAAATATTTTTGACCTTTAGTTTTGACATGTAAATGCTAGGACTTAATTTGAGACACAGGGGGAAGTATGTCCGTATTCTCTAAGTATTTTTAAAAAAGAAATGTCTTTTTTTTTTTTTCCGATTTGCCTCAGAAGTTCACCTTGGTGCTGGAATTCAGTGTTAACTAGTATCACCCTTAAATTTCAGTGTCAAAGATACAATAACAATAGTAAGAAAAAACAAAGTTATTGAAACATATTAAAATAATATTGTACTATAACTCCCCTTTTTCCTCCAACAGAATCAGAAAATAAACAGTGGTTATATATAAATGAACCAGTACATTTGTAAACTTTAATTTCTTTAAATCATATTCTGTATCTTATAATGTAAATTATATTTAAAACACATTAGACTATTTAGCAAGAAGTTAAGAATTATTCAGTTCTGTAAAAATCTTTACTGCCATCATAAGATCAGTAAGAAAATGTAAATTCATGTAAAAACAAACAAACAAACAAACAACAGTATTCTGAACCTAATTTTCTTCTTGGGGAAAAAATAGTTAAGGCCAAAAAAATCTGCATTAATACATAAATACTCCTTAGGCAAGTTCATACATACTTTAAAAACAAAAACATGTTACTTACTAAAACATAAGCATGTATATAGCAAACATACTTATGGTCAGACTGGAACCTTTGGGTTGTCATGCCATTCTATAGTGTATAAAATGAATAAAAGTATGCACACTGTAGCTACTGAAAGACTGCCAGGTGTCACTATACCCCAGTAATATATGCATAGCTATATACACTACTGTTTGCATATAAAACATATACAACTATCTTCTACCTGGAAAACATTATTTAAAAATTGTAATTATTTTTCTGAGAAGGAAAGGAAGACAGAAGGACAAGGAAATATATAGATTAGTTTGAAATCTTAAAAATAGTCTAATCTGTTCACACACTGGCTAAAAGACCTCAAGATGAGAGTCTTAGTTTTGAATTAGAAAGCACTTGCTTTGTGGATTCGCTCAAGCTAAGAATCATATCAATAGGGATTTCACAGAAATTCTACTATATTTGAGAATAGATATTGGCCAACCAGAAATAAAAGTGTTCCAAAATAATCAGACTTGAGTTTAATCCATGGTTTTGTACTTGGAACAGACTGATTTGCCACTAGCAAATACTTCACGTCTGATTATTATTAATTCAACACAAGAAAAAGCTTTTTGTTTTTTGTTTTGTTTTGCAATTCATTCAAATATTCACATTTATTACTCTATTGTATTATTAAACCTGTAATCATTTGTCAACAAAGACAGTTTCCTGGTATTCAAAATATATAATAGGAGAATCTTAAAAAAAAAAGTCATATATAATTATAATGGATAATTAGTATAAGCAAAAGAGAAACGAGGGGGGGGGAAGTGAGATGATTTTTAATATCCATACATCTAAATTCATGTTTATTTGATCAATATTTAAAAATACATTTAGAAGCCTCTGTAATGGGTTTCCGTGGCAAGGGTTTGGTAGCAGGTGGGCTGCAGGGGTGGACTCTGTGAGCAGAGCCCAGCAGCTGCCCCATGTCAGATCAGAGCCAGCTCCAGCTGGCTCCAAAAGGGACCCGCTGCTGGCCAGAACTGAGCCAGGGAGCAATGCTGGTTGGGCCTCTGGGAAAGCAGATTGAAGAAAAAAATAGAACAACAACAAAAAAACTGCTGTGCAACAGCAGCTGGGAAAGCAAGGAGTGAGAACCAGCCCTGCAGACCCCAAGGTCAGTGGAGGATGGCAGGAGGTGCTCCAGGTACGCAGCAGAAGTTCCCCTGCGACCTGTGGAGAGGCCCCTGGTGGAGCAGGCTGTCCCCCTGCAGCCCATGGGTCCCACATGGAGCAGATCTCCACACTGCAGCCCCCCCGTGGAGGAGCCCCCAGTGGAGCAGGTGGATGTGGCCTGGAGGAGGCTGCGGCCCATGGAGAGCCCCCATGGGAGCAGGCCCCGGGCTGGAGCTGCAGCCTGTGGAGAAGAGCCCACACAGGAGCAGGGGGCCTGGGGGGAACTGCTGCCAGTGGGGTACCCGTGCTGGAGCAGTTTGCTCCTGAATGATGGACCCCATGGTACGGAGCCATGTGGGAGCAGTTCTTGAAGAGCTGCTGCCTGTGGGCAGCCCCCGCAGGCTCAGTTCGGGAAGGATGGCATCCCGTGGGAGGGACCCCACGTGGAGCAGGGGCAGAGAGTGACCGTGAAGGAGCAGTGGAGATGAAGCATTAGGGACTGACCGCAGCCCCCCTTCCCCATTCCCGTGCACCACCTGGGGGGAAGACATAGGAGAGGGTGGCTGGGGAGGGGATTTTTCATAGAATCGTGGAATCATTTAGGTGGGAAAAGACCTCTAAGATCATCCAGTCCAACCTTTAACCTAGCACTGCCAAGTCCACCATTAAACCATGTCACTAAGCACCACATCTACACGTTTTTTGAAGATCTTCAGGGATCGTGTCTCAACTGCTTCTCTGGGCAGCCAGTTCCAATACTTTACAACTCTTTTAGTGAAGAATTTTTTCATAATATCCAACCTAAACCTCCCTGGTGCAACTTGAGGCCATTTCCTCTTGTCTTATTACTTAGTAGTGCTTGAAAGATAAGACCAATGCCCACCTTGCTACAGCCTCCTTTAAGGTAACTGTAGAGAGAGTTTTTAGTTTGCTTTTAGTTTCTCACTGTTCTAGTGTGCTAGGGAAAGGCAATAAATTACATTAATCTCTCTTATTCTGAGTCTGTTTTTACCCCGTGACAATAATTGTTGAGTGATCTCCCTGTCCTTATCTCAACCCTTGAGCCCTTTCCATCGTATTTTCTCTCTCTTTTTCTTTGAGGAGGGGGAATGAGAGAACAGCTGCAGTGGAGTTCAGCTGCCCAGCTGCATAAAACCACCACAACTTGTCATTAATATATTCTGTCAAAGTAATTACTGCATCTTAATCGTCAGGCATGAGGAGGCAGGGAGACACTCTAAGACTTTCCAAGTGCCATGAGAAATAAGACATCTTGTCAGAACACAGAAACATCTACAGATACAATATGATTTGTGTCAGAACTTACCTTCTGCTGTTTGCATTATTATCTCATCAAGTTCTTTTTCAAGTTTTTCGTAAGTATCTAGTCTTGCCTGAAACTCAGAATTCTGTGTTTGGAGTTCAATAATGCGTGTTTCACTAGAAGACTGAAGACTATAAAATTCCTTTGTAAGCACCTGTGACAATGAATAATGAAAAGATCAGGGATTCAGCATCACAGCTGTGAAGAAGGCAAAAAAAAAAAACACAACACATGTAAAACGTTCAGCAATATGATATCAAATAACAATAATGCATCAATATAACTTTTCCATAGGAGAAATTAAAATACTTTAAAAATTAGTTGTTTTTTCACCTATATGATCTTGTACCAGATTACACTCAGGTATCCATTATAACACTCTCCTAAGGCCTTAGTAATTCTGTGAATCCCTCTCTGAAAGAGCTACAATAATTTTAAATTACAAAAGTTACAAAAAATAATGTAACAGCTACAAAAATTAATACACAGCAGTCAACAAAGCATGAATGAATTTCTTTTTGTTGCTTTAACTGGATTCAGATTTTAGTAATCAATCTGAAATAAGAACGTTCCTTTATAGAATGGTAAAAGGCACAAATTACAAAATGTATTATTTAAGATATAGCAGATTCTTATTATTTACTTATTACTGAAAGGTAATATGCCATTAGCATTTGGGATTTAACCCACCGAGATTAAACAAAAAGGCATATACTCAAAAGTAAAAGTTACGAAGGTCTGTATATGAACTAAAGCTTAACAAGAAAGCTAAGTGATATGGTACTTGAAAATCGAAAACAACATTGAAAATATAAAACTGACTGGAAGGAAAACACGTTTGGTTAGTGAAGCAGTAATCGATATGCTGCGCAGAAAAAAAAAAAAAAAACAACAAAAAAAACCCACCAAAACCAAGTTAAAGTAATAATTAAGTAGTACTGTAGCTACCTTTAGTACTGACTTCACAAATAAAATCCTGTACATTGAAGATGATCACTGAATATAGGTCTCGAGATATAGAAACATATGCATACTGTATACAGCAGTAATACCAGATACACTGTCAAAAACACTAAAGTATGCACAATGCTCAGAGAAACAAACCACTGAAATAATAAGTAAATAAAAACTTAAAAAGAAAAAAAAAGTATTGCCATAGAAGAATAAATGTATAAGTCAAAACTTGGCAACATATAAAACAGCTGTTTCCTAGTTTTAGCATGCATAAGAAGAGAAACTATGCTGAAACCCAAATAAAAACAAGTTTTTTCATGAAGCACCTAAGGTGCTAGTGACTATACCATTAGTTAAGATCAATACTCTGTAAGAAGGTAGGATATGAAAAAAATATTAATACATTCAAACTGCATATTAGAAATGAAATTAAAAAAAATCAGTCAAAAGGAATGAATGAAAAAACTACGGACAACAAATGTTTAAATTCTGCAATAACATTTCGTAATGAAAGAGCATTGGTTTCAAGGCATATCTAGAGAGGAAAGTGCCAAAAGAGTTAGTACAGTTGAATGCCAAATATTCAAGATGTTATTCAAATAAAATAAATATCCACAAAGAAAATGGAAACACAGCTCAAATTTAACTATCTTCCTCAAAGTTTAGACATGCCTGTGCAATTAAAATATATTTAGCAACCTCAAAGTCTAGCACAACTGGCACTCCCAGTGCTCATGACCACAACTAACCTCAACAGCTAAGATCTGAATGTTCCAATACAGACAGAACAACATGAAATTACATTTTATCTAAAGCCTTGTTTCCACTCTGTGATTCTGTTTCCACTATGCAGCTCCTCTTCATAAACAGCCTATGCAGGTTCACAGAAATGCAGAACCTCCAATGACAGCATCCTTCCCCCCAAAATTAAGAATACCATAGCTGGCACTTGGAAAAAAAGCTCTTGTTCTGTCCTACCCAGTTTGTATCCTGCTGTCTTAGATATATACTATCAATCTCATTTAAATCTCACAAAATGGACTTGGTGAAGTTTTCAGCCCTAACTTTGCACAGGTGAAGAAATTTTGTTTTCAAGTTTGTTCTGTTGCAGACTTGACACCTTTCCGATAGTAAAATAAGCAAGCAGTAAATGATACGTTTTTGAAGATACATGTTTGAAAAAGAATAAATCCTAAGTTTATAGAGTTGAAAGGGTCCACAACATTCAACTTTTTACATAATGTAAAAAAAATATATTGTGTGTAGGTGTCAAGGTGTTGGCAGCAGTCTCTAGATAGTGGAAAATTTACCTGTAGTGGCAAACATTTGCAGAGGGATGACATTTTATATACGTTATAGAGATTAGTCAGGATCTTGAATGAGAATTTGTGATGTACTTTCATATACTGATATGATACCTTGGTGTTTTTGAGGTATAAATACTTTTCTTAGTATATTGCTGAATATAATTTCTATTTTTTTTGTTTGTTCTGCATTGATACTTAAAAATATCTCACAGAGTGACAATAAGGTGTTAAATAGCTTCAAATCATCAACTATGTTATAGAACCACAGAATGGTTTGGGTGGGAAGGGACCTTAAAGATCATCTAGCTCCAAACCCCCTGGCATGGGCAGGGACACCTCCCACTAGACCAGGTTGCCCAAAGCCCCATCCAGCCTGGCCTTGAACACCTCCAGGGATGGGGCATCCACAGCTTCTCTGGGCAACCTGGTCCAGTGCCTCACCACCCTCAGAGCAAAGAATTTCTTCTTAACATCTAATCTAAATCTACCTTTTTTAGCCTAAAACCATTCCCCTTGTCCTATCACTCCACTGCCTGACAAACTGTCCCTCCCCAGCTTTCCTGAAGGCCCCCTTTAGGTACTGGACGGCTGCTATAAGGTCTTCCTGGAGCCTTCTCTTCTCCAGGCTGAACAACCCCAACTCTCTCATCTTGTTTTCATAGGAGAGGTGTTCCAGCCCTCTGACCATCCTTGAGAGTGGTATTTTAAAGCAGACTGTTTTAGAAAGACTGCCAATGCAAATCTGGAATACACTGGTACTATTTTCCAAATTGTTTTACAAAACTTAGTTTTTTTTATCAGCACTACTGTTAAGGTGGCAGACTTTACACAGATGTGTAAACATACACTCTCGTTCTTCCAACTCTGTTGTGGACAGTAAAGGGGAAGAGATAATGCAGAAACAGTAATTTCTTAAATAGGATCATAGAATAATCTGAGTTGGAAGGGCCCCATGAGGATGGAATCCAACTCCTCACTCTGTACAGGCCAACCTAAACCACGTATCTAAGAGCATCATCTAAACGCTTCTTGAACATTGACAGTGACAGGCTTTGGGGCATGACCCCTTCCCTGGGGAGCCTGTTCCAGTGCTTGACCACCCTTTTGGAGAAAAACTTTTTGCTAATATCCAATGTGAACTTCACCTGACATAGCTTTAACTTCGCCTGATGCCGCATTCCTTCTGGTCCTATCACCAGGCATCAGAGAGAAGAGATCAGCACCTCCCTCTTCACTTCCAGTCATGAGGAAATTGTAGACAGCTATAAGGTCACCTCTCCATCTCTTCTCTAAGCTGAACAAACCAAGTGACCTCAGTTGCTCCTCCTAAGTCATGCCCTCTACCTTTCACCATCTTTGTTGCTTTCCTTTGGACACATTCTGATATTTTAATATCCTTATTTTGTGGAGCCCCAAACTGCACACAGTAATTGAGGTGAGGCTGCACCATGGCTGACTATAGGAAGACAGTCACTTCTTTTCCCTGGTTAGCTTTCTACCCCAGGATACAGTTAGCCCTTTTGGCCACCAGGGCACACCCTTGACTCATACTGAGCTTACCATCAACTAAAACCCCCAGACCCCTTTCCATGGGGCTGCTCTCCATCCACTTGTGTATCTAGAATTACACCATCCCAGGCACTGAATCCAGCATTTGCTCTTGTTAATTTTCATATGGTTGGTGATTGCCCAGCCCTCTAATCTATCAAAATCATAGAATCATAGAAAGGTTTGGGTTAAAGCTCATCTAATTTTAACCCCCCTGCCATAGGCAGGGATGACAGCCACTAGACCAGGACACCTTCCATTAGACCAGGATCCACAAGATCTCTCTGTAAGGCTGCTCTACCTTTAAGGGAATCAACAATGACTCCTAATTTAGTAGCATCTGCAAACTTACTTAGTGTGAACTCAATTCCTGTGCCCAGGTCATTGATAAAAGCTTTGAAGAGAACTGGCCCTAAAACTGAGCTCTGGAGAACCCCACTAGTGACTGGCCACCAGCCTGATGTTACCCCATTTACTGTAACCCTTTGAGCCCAACTCTTCAGCCAGTTGTTCACCCACTGTGTTGTGTGCATGTCTGTGCAGCTGTATGCTGAACATTTCCTCTAGAAGGATATTGTGAGAAAATCAAAAAGCTTTTAGAAGGGGAAAAAATATATAAAATCTTATATACATTTAAATATATATACACCTAAGTAGTATGGACCCCCGCAGCTGCTGGCACATGGACAGAGAAGACCCTAAGGCCACAGTCTCATGCCAATAGCTGGTACAGAGTCCCATGCACACATCAAGACACACACACAGTTGTGCAGTAACACAGACATGGCTTTTAATCCCCTTATCCTTCTATTTTCCTATGCTTGCTCCTCTTTGTATCACCTACATCCATTCTTTTCCTTGTCACTGGTAACATGTCCCTTAACATAAGCCTGGTGAAAACACCATATGCTCTTTTTCTGCATCACATCATGTATCCCATACCCCAAGGCATGACACCTCAGTCTGTGAGGTGACCCTCTCCCATTGACTCTGACCCACTGGTAGGTGCCTCCTGGCCCATGGGCTGAGGCTCTCCTGGACAGCCCTGGGATGGTCCATAGGCAGAAGCTTGCGTCTCTGACTGTGTCACTGGGGTCCCCCACTGCCCTTGATCCTCTGGGATCTTCTTTGTGGAGGGACTTGGTCCTTTGATGAGCTGATGGCTCCTGTGAAGAGCTAGGAACAGCGAGGGCAGAGAATTGCTTGGGGTTCTCTACTTCCAATTGCTCTTCTGTGGTCCTTTGTGGGTGTGAAGATAAACTTTTTAATCATAAAGCAGTATTGACTAAATGTACAATTGCACTTATTTTGGAAACACTGAGTTAAAAAAGGGGGTTTTAATTGCCAGCTGTCAATGAACGTGCAGCTGTTGGAAACAGCTAGCAAGCTACTACCCTTGCGTGTATAGGAAAATAAAACCAACTTATTTTTCATCTTGCACAAATAGACTCTGAAGGATGTCAGAGATCAAATTTCAACATCTAACTATGATAAGCTGGATTCTACTGGATGCTGTGTCCTATAAAAGGGTCTGAACTAATTTTTTTCTAGTAATAAGCCTATAAAACAAGTACAGATATGCAAAATTCTACTAAACATTTTTGACATATTTTAGTGTAATTAAATGATGTAAGAGAACTTTAAAAAGTCTGTATACTTCTACCAGTATACTTTTAAGAGAATTTCACCAAATTTTTGTTTTGATTATTGCTAGTTTTGAAACTGTAGTATACAATTTTAAGGACTATATATAAGAATTTCATATAAATTCTCTGTTTTGTTTCCTGACGTGAAATTCCCCTAGAACTAGTATGCAGTCTTAGAAGAACTAGATTAGAGGACAGAAAGGCTTTATTTGTAAGGGTACATAATAAGGACCTATTCTTTACAAAGAAGGTATCTAAATGCTGACATTTGACACAAAGAGAATTTCTGTGATGGACACTGGTACTCTAAAGCACAAGTCTTCAACATCTCTCCATGAGATAGGTTTGCCTCTCCCATTTCCTTTTATTTTCCACTGAAATGTTCAGGCATAGTAAACTTGTCATTAGGTTCTGCTTCAGACAAATTTGGTGGAAATACTAATACAGCCATGTATATATTCTTTGGTGCTTTTTCCCTAAGCTTTTTCATTTTAAATTCTAATTGAAAACGACTATGTAATGCTCTATAAAGTGTCTTTTGATAACATACCTCCAGCTTTCTCTGATATTTTTCACATTCTATTTGGCATTGTGAAAGATTCTTAGCTGTTTCTTGTTGCATGAGTTGAACATGTTCACTTTCAAAGGACTTTAACTTACTTTGGTGAAGAAGTTCAGCTACTTTGCTTTCTGTGCCAAGCTGCATTTGTCTATATCTAAAAGCAGGAAAAAAAAAAAAGTTTTGGCAATTCAAAAATTATTCAAAACAAACTTAAAATGCATGCTGGTTCTGTTCTGAAATTTATAACTGATATGAAATTAAGAGTATTTTTAAAATTTAGTAAGTATTAGTATTAGTTACCTATGTAACTACTGTTGCCTATATTTGAAATATCATTAGGGAAATTCAATATTATAATGACTACAAAACTCAGTAAGTAGAAAACTCAGTCCATGTCTTTGCTGAATATATGGATAACATAAAATCAAATGACAATGACCTTACAGTATACCTTAATTTTTAAAAATGTTACATCAATATCAATTTTGTTCTCGGTAAACAAGTGTACATACTCCATACTACTAACACTGAAATCTTTTAGAGGACATGAGAGAGATACCAAGGAGGCTGTTGTATCCTATCTTCACCACTAAGTGTTATACATAATAGGGAGAAGTGGTATTAGACCTCAATGATACCAAGGCTGAATCCCTTTTAAGGTATGATGGGTATCTGCTACACTGCTTTTCCCCGTACCCAAAGATATGAAGAAACATCAGACCACAGCAGTTTATTAAATTCCACAGTCATTCAGAACCACAGGTATGAAGACTCTCAAAAAACAGGAATGAAATGTATTTTTGTTAATATATATGTAAGATAGTAGGTGACAGATAAGTAATACTCCACTTAGAAGTGGAATTCAGTTTATCTACTCATTATACTTAACAGGCAATCTCCAAGAGGGGGAGAAGTTTGCTGATGGAATACTAATTTACTGGACTGTAAAAAAAGAGGCTGATGTGAATAACAGTAGAAAACATTACAAAGCTGAGCATTAAATGCCCTATGACATTTAAAGGAGACATATGCAAAGTAATACACCACCATTGGAAAAAATGATTCTAACCACATACATAAAATAATGAACTCCTAGCTGACTTTTCATTTAGGAATGAGATTTTGGGATTATACTAGATAATCCATGAAAACTTCAGCTGAGTTTTAAACAAGGGTTAAAACCAACATTTGATGAATTACTATGAAAGGAGCAGAGAAAATAGAGAAATCAACGCGTCACTTTACAATTCCACGCTGCTGCCTGCATAATGAATGCTGAATACATTTCTCATAACTCATCCCACAAAAAATAGAACAGGTAGGGGCAGAGAAGGGTAATAAGGATTACCTTTCACAACTGGCAGTGGCAGTGTGATGAAGAAATTAATTAAGGAAGTTTCCTTAAGTGTAAGGAAAAGGAAGAAACAGAGGCCTGTAACATTATGGAGAATGAGAGTAGGAATCCATTATTCACTGTATTTTCTGATAGATGAATGAGGAGGCATCTAATAAAGCTAGTGGATGTAGAGTGAAAACAAAAGTCATTCTTCACACAGAATATCACGTGATCTGTGATGTTCCTTATCACAAGATGCTGTGGATGCTAGAAGGTAACTCTTACTCAGGAGACTGAACAAACTCTCAGAAAATAAATCATTTGACAACTTTTAAATGCAAGATGGTGCTTCTCACACAGAAGCCACTTGACAAACTGTCCAAATGCCAGATAAACCTTTACTTTAACCCGGTATGGCTGTTAACTGTCATTTGTCAAATAGCATTGCAACACAACTCTACCTTATTTAGTACCTAATCTTTAGGTAGGATTGAGAGTGTTTAACAAAAACAAGGAGATTAGTCAAATATTTTCCCTGAGGATTTCAGATGTGGGAATGTTTCTAAGGCACAAAGAGGAAGCAATTTTCACTGGAATTAACTTGAACAGAACAAACAGGTGTCATTATGATGTCCTTTATAGTCACTCTGCAGACATCTGTGTATGAATAAACAGTCCAATGCATGAATGAGATTGTTCCCACACAGGCTGCGTGAGCAGAGACTGGAAGTTCTGCCCACTGAGCTCATGAAAACCGCTCTTTTTAAAACAATTTTCTTCTTCAATAGTAGCATGACATTTGTTCTCAGACAGAACTGCTAAATGCCCATTATCTATGTGATATCGACTGCTGTCAATTTTGCTTGAGGCTGGTACTTTAAGCATTTCATCATTGTTCCCCCACTGTATGTTCTTATTTTCATTTTACCACACAAAAATAGTTCCAGCATGCTTATATTCTCCATACTTTGTACATGATTGGCTGCAGGCATGACAGTGAATCTGTTCTGCTAAGGACATTGTTTACAATCCTGGGAAGACAATTTTGTTCCAAAACGAGCATGTCTTCACAAAGATACATGTCATCCAGCCATCCGATGTGCAATGTAGTGCACAAATGCAATTTATCTACAAGTCACATTTATTGACTTTAAACAACGAATCTGTATCTTGTGCCCTTGCAAAAAATAAATGGCCATGCTTTCCTGTAGACTGCTTCGGACCTTAAATTAGACTAAGGTTTAATGATCTGTTCTGTATAGAGCTTGCACACTGGAAACATGCATTAACAAAAGTTACAGATATTTCTCTGTACTTCCCAAACTTTCCAAAAAAGTGTATAGCTCTCTGATAATTTTTTTAAGTCTAGTCAATCATCTGGGTGCTTCCAGAGCATGCTTATTAACACTACCATGAACAGTAATTTCTGGGAAAAAAAATAATTGTACTTTGGAAATTTTAAGTAGCTTATATGGGCATGATCTGTTTTTACTGGTACAGTTAAAGAACATAATATTCATTCCACTGGCAATGATTTTTGAGATACATACAATTAGGGTACAGTCTACGAGTACCAATATATAACAATTTTGTATGTTTGTTTTTTTTTTTTTGTCAACATAATTGCTTCCATTTTCCCTTGTGGTATGAAAAGCAACACTTTCATTAGTGACAGAAAACATCTAACACTCTTCCAGAGCTGGTAAAGGAGAAACTGTTGTTAACCAAGTAGGTTTTCTTTTGACCTTACTACAACATTGAGCTCACTAGCAACTCCTCCACTGTAGCACAGCATTCAGAGTTTCCTTGTCATATTTGCTTTTACTTGGCCAGATAGTATCTCTGACTTCTTGGCTAATATTACAGCACAAGTGTGGGTCCATGTGTATATACATATAGTCATGAAATACAATGTCAAAATGCATTCCTTATTCTACCTAGATGGTCTCTTCGAAAAACAGAAGAAAACAAAAGCACCCATGCTTTAATACTACTCTAATGGAGAAAAAAAAAAAAAAAGAAAAAAAGAAAAATAAAGGCATGTGGGTGTACAGGATTTTTCCCAATCAAGAAATTTTAATAAAATTGATAAAGTGAAAGAGTGGAGTTTTGTCTCATAAAAGAGTAGGTTGGGAATGAAAGGGTAGCTATGGATTAAGCTAATGAAAAAAAAAAAGAAAAACAACAACAACAACAACATAAACAAGCATGTAAGAATCATGTGAAACGACGTTTCAACTTCATTATGTCTCTTTGCCATTAGGATGACCAGTCAGTAATACCTGAAGTTTGCTAATGCAGAATGACACTATGGTTATCAAAAAGATTATTTTTAGAGTAAAGCAGAATAGAGAATATTCAGCAAGGGACTTAAACTCTGGTTTCTAAGAATGGTTTTAAGATTCTTCTATTGGAGAAGATTGCTTTTGCAAATAGTGGGTAATGATATATTTAGAAACCTGTATACATTGAGAGTAAACTGAAAGATTTCACGGTAAACTCATCACAAAATGGACCTCGATGTAAATGATATGATCTAAGAAAAGTACACTTCTCCAAATAGTCTCTGTACCTGAAGAAAGAGTGATGACCAACTGTTTTTTGAATGGGGAGAACTACAAGACACATCCAATACAATCTAACAGTTATATTTGGAAGGTTTTTTGTTTTGTCTTCTTTTATCAGATACACATGTATAGTGAGATTCACTTAATAATAGTACCAACTTTTTATAAGCATCCCATATGTACTGGGATAGCAACTCTAATCTGCCTTTACCTAACAGAAATAGACTGTTAACTTCTACCATCAGCTATCCTGTAGACAAAACTTGAGGTGTACAGCAGTACTCTTCACAAGCAGATACAGCTGAATAATGAAGTACATGAGAAGACAACTAGATTTGTAAAATTAAGCAATTTCTACTGTTAAGCTTGTTAATAGGAAAGAATGACAACCAAGTAAATTCTATAATATACATCTTCCAAAGGAAGTCCTACTAAGATTATACAAAGCTCAGCACCAACCCTTTCTAATTTTGCAAACTTGCTTATACCAACCCAAGTCTCTTTAGGATATATTTGAGACATTATTTTCAAGCTTAAAGATGAAAAACAAAAACAAAAAAACAGCAACAACAACAATAAAAAAATACAAATTGTGAAATCATCCTGATGGGTCAGTTCCAGGTCTAAGATCTTTAAAGTAATTACAGTATACTCTCCTATTTTCAGAAACATCTGTACTTTGGTTCAGTGCCAAATCTGTAAAGAAACCTAAATGCTACAGATGTCTCCTCCCTAACCTCTCCTATTGCAAGCCTCCCCCTTCCAGCCCCAACATGTCCTCTAATGTTCCTGCCCTTCTCCCTCTCTGTCCCAGCTCCAACCCTGATTTCTCCTGCTTTCCAATTCTATTTTCATTCTTTCTACTTGGGGTATCTGTTTTTATTCTCACCTTTATTCTAGCCTACTCAGTTTCCATTCCTATTATCACAGTCTCCATCTGTATCAGTCTTCATCTGTATCTTCACATCTCCATTCCTGTATCACTCCCAGAGTTTATACAATCATGGAAACACAGACTGGTTTGGCTTGGAAGGGACCCTTAAAGACCATCTAGTACAACCCCCCAGCCAAAAGCAGTGACATCTTTCTCCATATCAGGTTGCCCAAAGTCCCCTCCAGTCTGACAAACGCTTCCAGGGATTGGGCATCCACAACATCCCTGGGCAACCTGATCCAGTGCCTCGCCACCTTATTGTGAAGAACTTCTTCCTTATATCTAATCTAAATCTATGCTCCTTTAGTTTAAAATCATTACCCCATGTCCTATCAGTACATACATTTATAAAAATTCTCCCTCCATCTTTCTTATCGAAAAGAGGGAGGCCCTTTACAAGCCCCTCTTAAGTACTCAAAGACTGCAACAAGGTCTTCCCAGAGTCTTCTCTTCTCTAGGCTAAACAACTCCAGGTCCCTCAGCCTTTCTTTGTGGGAGGTACTCCATCCCACTGATCATTTTTGTGGCCCTCCTCCGGATGTAGTCTAACATGTCCATGTCATTCCTATACTGGGGGTCCCAGAGGTGGATCACAGAATCACAGAATCGTCTAGGTTGGAAGAGACCTCCAAGATCACCCAGTCCAACCTCTGACCTAACACTAACAAGTCCTCCACTAAACCATATCACTAAGCTCAACATTTAATGCAGTACTCCAGGTGGGAAATCACAAGGGCAGAGCAGAGGGGGAGAATGAACTCCCTCAGCCTGCTGGCCATGCTTCTTTTGATGCAGCCCAGGATACAGTTGGTTTTCTGGGCTACAAGCACACATTGCCAGCTCACGTCCAATTTGTCACGCACCAGTACCCCCAAATCCTTCTCTGCAGGGCTGCTCTCAATCTGTTGATCTACATCTCCCAGTTTGTACTGATGTCTGGGATTGCCCCAACCCAAGGTGCAGGACTTTGCACTTGGCCAAGTGGAAGGCATCCCTTCCTTCTATTGTATCAAATGCACCACTCAGCTTCATGTCGTCCACAAACTTGCTGAGGGTGCACTCAGTCCTGCTATGTCATTAATAATGATATTTAACAAGTACCAGTCCCAGTACGGACCCCTGAGGGACACAACTCGTCACTGATCTCTCCAATTTTGAAACAATCCTTCAGCACCCTTCAACATCTTTCATCAAATTCTGTCCTTACTTCTTTCATGAAGAGGCTCAAATCACAGTTTAACTTCCTCACTTTTCGCAACTGAGTGGCTGTTATGGCTTCCTTACTTCCAAAGAAAACAAAACTAAGTATAAAAGCACAGAAAAATTATCTTTGCTCTTCATTCTGCTACTTGGAGTCACAGAAGGAGGAATAGCAGTCTAGATTGGTCTAAATTAAATTCAGGCACGTTAAATGCAGCACATACGCTGTCCATACATGTGGCAAACTGAGACTCCATTTCAAACATGGGTGCTCAAAGGATCTTGTTGTCACTGTTTCTCTTTTTGATCCTCAGTACTAAAAACTGGTTGGCTTGTTTCTGAGCAATCAGAAATTTCCCATGAACTGAGTTCACACGCTACCCATAAGCAACTGAAAATGCAGGAACTCTGATCTTTAGCTTTAAATGCTTTGATTGCACAGTTTCTGAAGCACTGAACATCAATCTGATGCATTACATATATGGCTGGTTTCATAAACTGAGATGTCTACTGTAATAATTACTACAAAATGGCAAAGAAAACTGTCATTCTTAATTTAAATGCAAGTATGCTGTGGAGATTCTTACACCAGCTTTGCAGGCATTTTCAGTCTCTTGTACCATTTATTAAATGCTTCATTAATGTCTGTAAATTATATTAAATTATTTGTAATGTGGACTATAATTCTATAATAACAATGCACTTAATACCAACAAATTTATTTTTAAATACTTCCAACAAAAGAAAGGAAAAGTTCAGAATATAATGATTAAACAGAAGATGAAGCATACCATCTACAAATGGTTAAACAATGTAAAATGTTTGCAGAAATAGTTTTTACATAAAATTTGTTTTCCCCAAATAACATGCTTAGAGTTTTATCCAGCACTGTATTCTTGTTTTAGATTGTTATTCAAAAAAAAATAATCCAGAAACATACAGCTTAAATGTTAAAGGGTAAGCATGATTTAACATGCAAGTTCTTGCCAGATGTTACATTTGCTTCATATCAAGTAATTAAACATACAGTACTTTTGCATGTGGTTTAGTAAAATGTGTTTGAGAGAGAAAGCTTAGAAGCTTTGTTTAAAGCTGCTTGCTTCAAAGCAGATTTTTCTGTTTTGCAGCATTCTAAGCATTTGTTGTATCTTGGTCTCTGATCCTCATTCTCTTGAAACAACTTCCTTGGAGGCAACAGTTCCAAACATGGAGATCTAGCAAGATAAACAACTTTTACATTACCTGTAGTCCCAGGACACCTAAAACCAAAATTACTTACCTATGCAGTAAGTGGACTAATAGGATCTACACAGTATAGACCCTACATATACTATAGGATCCTATATACTAGAGGAGCTACTATGTTATAGTATAGTATAGATAGTATGTAGGATCTATATGTTTTCTACCCTAAACAGACTAATGCCGAGTATACTTTACATTGGACACTTCTTCTCTGCAGCGTCCGATGTGAACATGCATATTTTCTATGTATTCTTGTGCCTTATGCCAGAGAAAGAAACAGGTTAGATGTGGCACAGACCTTCTCACTAACCACTCACTAACATGACTGGTAAATACAACCTTAAAGGGAGGGGGTTATGGAATACACATATAAAAGGCACATCTTGATGAATTACTATAAAGGTAAATAGCTTTTTTAGCTGCTTATCTTTGTGCATATTCCACACGGAAAGTCAGCTTGAGTGAACTAATTACTGTGCTCCAACTCCTTAAAAATTAAAGAATGAACTTTAAGGATGAATCTGCTCGAGATATATCTGCTAAACCATTCCAACTGGCAGGGACTGAAATCCACCTTTGTTTCCTTGTCCCAGGGCCATGCTACTGTACTCCCTTTCATTTGACTTTGACCCTGTGAAATTTAAGATTTGCCTCTGCATCATGACACAGCTTCAACAGTGCTGGTGGAGAGTGCTTCAGCCTACCTTAGCCTACCCTGCTGTACTCGGGAGCTATAATTCAGTCATAAGTATTGTATAATAAACCCTCACTGGGGAGTTCTCTCTCAGTTCTGGAGTTCTGATGGATGATGAATCCAGTCTTCCACTTCCTGAAAGTGTGGGGTTACTTCCAGGCTACTATATACAACACGAGCAACTCCTGTCATGCTCTTTTTCTTTTAATGAAATGAGATGTGTTTGCTGTTCTGTGTTAATTCAATACTGCTGATGCGTACACTTAGTTTGCTCAGAGTCACTTGCCTGGTTATTAGCCTGTTATTACTTGGTTTAACTAATTAGTATCTTGATAGAGTTTACTCTTTTGATATTTGATTCAATGAAAACAACCCGTGACATTTATTCAAATAATTTAATTGAACTTCATCAATACAGAGGCATTAGTACAACAACCTTAACAAAAAGAAAGTATCTGAAGAAACTAATAAGCCAGTAATATGACTATGAAGCAGTGTACAAACTAAAAACATAAAACATCAGTATATATGGTTGGTCAGAGAATATCTACCCGATCAGGTATTTCAGGATATGTAGGAACAAAGGCATTTAGCTTGTGAATACAAAATGGAAATCATCGCCTCACAGAATCCCTTGAATAAAACCTTAAAGTAACCCCAAATAAAGGTAGAAGATTCCTTTTTCAAAGAGGAATGTTATTAAATGCACTCTCTGAAACACAGTGAAGAAATACCAAAGGAAACAACTTCACTGACTTCCCAGACAACAGAACAATCTAAAACAAAACATAGCCACGCTAAAGGATGCCGACACCAGCAGCTCTACCTCAAGCCAAAAGCAGTCAGAAGAAACTGAATGGTTCTATTGTTTCTGGCATAGCCTTGATGCACTGCACAAAGCTATCTTTTGCACATGTGCGTTAGCACATAAAATGGCAAAAGTCTCAATTTTGAAAGCATGAGAAACATTCTAAACTTAAGTGGAACATGCAATCACCAGAATGAACACGAGTAGATTTCTCATTATCTAAACAACATCAATGTTCAAACAGATATTTTATTTTTTTAAATTCACTTTGAAATGAAATTTCAAATATTCTGTATTCTGGAATACAGCTGCAATAAATAGCTTTTGTAGTGGATTATGCATACCTGAACAGATCTGGGGGACATCGGAAGCTACAAAAGTTGCTGATTACACTTTTTTTTTAGATGTAGTACACACATTGTTCTTCAATGCCCAAACAAATTAATAAATTGGAGTCAACAATTACAAAAAGACTCTGAAACTGCTGGTTGAATTAGATTTTCCTATGTATATGTATCCTTTGCAACTGTTGTCTCCTGCTAGTCACAGATACTATTTCATTAAATATTCAGCTAAGGCAATATAAATATTTTCAGAATCTTGAGATTCCAGGTGGAGTGATTGTTATTTGCTAGGCTAATTTAATACTCAAGGAATTGTCAGAGTGCCAGTATGTGCATGTAGTTGTACTCTACGTGGCTCAAATATATTTTGATGCAGCATCACTGACCCTCTCAGCTCATAACTGGCCCATAGCATATTTGCATACATTCCTTTCATTGAATGTTCTGGTGCAGTAATTGTTCAAGATAGTAGCTGAAACATGTAAGACTGATAAAGAAGGAAAATTGACATAACTATCACTAAACTACCAAGTTTATGTGGAATTACTGATGTAAACAATCAGTTAATATTTCCAATATACTGCAGAACATGTCCAGGGAATAGTCTTTGTTCTTTTTCTTTAATTAATCAATTCACACCATTGATGTCACTGTTAAAAAAGAATATTGCATCCAAATAAGCACAGGCATGCAGCACTGCATACACACACAAACACAAAAGCCAAACTCATTTAAGAAATTGTAAAACAACTGTTGCCAATGCTAGTACATGTTTTGTCTAATATTTAAAAAAAAATAATCAAAACTTACAAACTTCAAACCTCTGCAGACACTGAAAAAGAAGGTACTGACAGCTTCTGGTATATACATATTGGTCAAATCTAAACCATAAACAGATAAAGGGGAAGGAGATTCAAGGAAACAAACTCTGGATGTTCATGCTGACAAAACTTGTTACATTTTCTATTCATTTACATGATGCATATCGTGAACACATCCAATCTATAAATTGTATATACTTTTTATCTTTTTTTTTTTTAAATCTACAATCCTTTCCCCCTTGCTGTTCTTTCTACAAGCTAGATTGTATAAACAGTTGACATCAGAAAATTAAAAACGGATTGCAAAGATACTTTGGAAAGAATATTAGGGGCCACGCAATGGCTATGTGGATATGCTGTCCTGCAGAACAGAATGCAATAGTTCAATTGGAAGGGACCTACAAAGATCATCAAGTCCAACTGTCTGGCCACTTCAGGAACAAGCAAAAGTTAAAGCATATTACTGAGGGTGTTATCCAAATGCCTCCTGAACACTGACAGGCCTGGGGCATCAACCACTTCTCTAGGAAGCCTGTTGCAGCGTTTGACCAGCCTCACGGTAAAGAAACTTTTCCTAATGCCCAGTCTGAACCTCCACTGGTGCAGCTTTGTGCTGTTCCCATGCATCCTATTGGCATCAGCACCCCCTTCTCCATTTAGTAGTACACAAACTACTAGTAAGAAAGAGGTGATT
Source organism: Cygnus atratus (assembly GCF_013377495.2). NCBI lineage: Eukaryota > Metazoa > Chordata > Aves > Anseriformes > Anatidae > Cygnus > Cygnus atratus. The sequence goes on from NC_066362.1 coordinate 165,794,192, forward strand.
AACTGTCTTGCCCAAATTTAATAGAACTTTTATAGTATACACAGACTGAAAGATTAACATACAATGGACTGAATCATGAAATTCAAGTCACGTTTTGCACCCTACAAACATCAACAATTCCAGAGTTTAAGAAAAGAAACTTAAATATACATCAGTAATCCTATCCTCTGCCTTCCACGACAGCATTTTTTGCCTGTTGTTGTACATGCTGCTATTACACTATATAATAGAAAATTCATAAACATAACTTTATATGTAAATATATACTTAAAATATAATTAGTGCATGATTTTTAAATCTATCAACGAAAAAAGAGAAAAACCCTATGTTAAATGATTGACAGAACAGCATATACGTAAGTGACAACAGCAATAATGAAACATCTCTTTTCACTGAAAATACAGCCAGCTACAAACAGAAGAAAAATGTTTGGAATGCCATATAACTCCTTAAACAGTCAGAAATTAACATGCAGATTTTTAAGCTCTGAATTCCACAAATCTGATTACTGTATGCAATTAACAATACCAAAATGAAACTCCTATTCTATGCAGTGATGAAAAAGGAACTTTTCTGATCATCAGTAAGGAAAAAAAAAATAAGAAAAAAAAATTTCATCACTGAAAATTCCCAGAGAAGGATGGGGAGAAAAATGAGGAAGTATGAACAATTGTTCTGAGATATGGGCTAACTGGAAGGCTATCTGATAAAGCTCCTTTGACATCTGGAAAAGAAAAGATGCAGGTAACTACTGTACCAGCAGAGAAACTGCTCTCCCCTACCCCCCATTTTCCCCACTGAAAGTCTGGCAGAGTAGGTCAGAAGGTTAGGGTTCAAACTGCCAGAACTTAGCAAGTGATTGGTATGTCCCTTAATATCACACGTAACAGGTTTGATTCCCTGATAAGCAGGGTTCAAAGTACAGGCATACCTTGTTATCTGTCAAGGATGTGCTCCTAAAAGTGTTATGGTTGGCAATGATGGGGAGGAAAGCAACTTTTCCCATAAAAATTAATATACAGGGTGCAGGGAAGGGGGTGTCTTGGCAGTGACTTAAGAAATATGCAAAAAATAAATATGAGGCCAGCATATTGCTGTATAATTTTCAATTTATTCCCCAGTAAAATTATCAATAAAAACAAGATCTCAACAATGCAAATACAAAACAGGTATAACTCAGGTTGGAAGGGATTTCAGGAGATATCTAGTCCAACATCCTGCTGGATGGCAAGTACTCTAGCCCTGACCGTTCTCATAGCCCTTCACTAGATTTGCTCCAGGTTATCACAATGCTATTTGTATTGAATGTCCCAAAAGTGGGCATCCCTATGTCATGCTTATACTCCTGCCAAGACAGCCCAGGATGCTGCTGGCCTTCGCTGCCAGAGTATGCTGCTGGCTGATACTGAGCTTGCTGCTTACGAAATCCCACTTGTTCCTTTCAAAGACACAGATGATGATGTGTAGTCACACGCACAAGATGCATTTGCTTACTTGTTTACTAGCATTTGGATGCTACATAAAAGGTACCAGAATATTAAAAACCACGTATCAAAGGCTACCATAACTGCACTGCCAGCAGCTGTTTTACACTATTGTACTGGAAAAATACATGGATTTACAACTGTCTTTCAGAACTTAAAAGAACTTCCATTAATCCAACTGCAGGTCATCAGGCATACTTCAGTATAACAGGGCAACTCAGGGAGCTCTTATTAGAAGAGCAAAAGATGGAAAGGCATGATAATGTCAACAGTTAGCAGAGAGGGGTATTACCTAATGCAAGGATACTGAAAGGACTGACAGACAAGCAATGGATAATGAAGCATTATTGTATCTTTCTTCTTTCAGCTCTAAGATATGTGAAATATTCTTTCCTATGTAGCGATAGCAACTGGAACTATATTAACATTACTATTAACTGGAAAACAAAGGAGTCAGGGTTAAGTTCTTTCTTCATTCATATGACCTAAAAAAGGTAGTTTCAGCTTTACAGACAACTATTAAATAATAAAATATTATTTACTAACCAGTTTATTACAAGTCTTAAGACATAGATATCTTTGTGTATCATTACCCAGATAGGAAACATATATTGCTTTTTAAAATATACTGTATAACTCCTTCAAACCAATCAGAAAATCTTCTGAAGATATAAAATTAAACACACTTGGACAATAGCATCAATAGCATTAGAGAATATGGAACAAACTCTTACAGCCCAGAATAACATGAAGCAGGTACAGTCGTAAAAGGTACATTCTACACAGAATGTACCTTTCTGATATTCAGCACACTCTTAAAAGCTTCAAGACAAGTAATAAATGAACCCCGAATAAATAAATCACCAAGCCATTTATGCCACTAATAAAACAATCTCATTTCGTTTCATTTCTAAGCAGAAAAAGTCAAATGAATCTATGTTTTCAACTCAGCAGCCTATTCCAATAAAGAAATTCTTGTTATCAAATTATCCTATATTGCCTGCTGAGGCATGTAAAAATGAAAACATTTTTAAAATGCAATCACTTACTAAAAAAAAAAAGTTAGTTTTAAAGATAACTCAAACCTGTCTCCACTCTCGGAAAGATTTGCTTTCACAACATACTCTTCCATATTTCATAAGTTATATGATAAGTTTAACAAAAATTTTACAGAGAGACACAACTTTGCCTTTATACAGCTTTTCTACAAAGTCATTCTTTAAGAACAGTAGGATTGTGGGAAGCAGTTAAAATATAAAAGACAAAATCAAGGTCTGAAAAGAAGAAAAGGAAGTCAGAATTCATGAATTATGGGGACACTAACAGGTTTTGCAATAAAAGTTTCATGGGTACCTGCCAAGAGCCTTAGATGTAATATAACCGTTACCTGCCTTCTGAAAAGCCAACAGCAAAAAGCACTGAATTTTATTTATTTTAGAGCATATAGAATTATAGAATCATTTAGGTTGGAAAAGACCTCTAAGATCATCTAGTCCAACCTTTAACCTAGCACTGCCAAGCTACCACTAAACCTTGTCCCTAGGCACCACATCTACCCATCTTTTGAAGACCTCCAGGGATAGTGACTCAACTACTTCCCTGGGCAGCCTGTTCCAATGCCGCACAACCGTCTCAATGAAGAAATGTTTCCTAATATCCAACCTAAACCTCCCCTGGCGCAACTTGAGGCCATTTCCTCTTGTCCTATCACTTGTTGCCTGGGCGAAGAGACTGACCCACCATCCCGCTACCACCTCCTTTGAGGTAGTTGTAGAACATAGTAAGGTCTGCCCTGAGCCTCCTCTTCTCCAGCCTAAACAACCCCAGTTCCCTCAGCCGCTTCTCATAAGACTTGTTCTATAGACCCTTCACCAGCTCATTGGCTTTCTTTGGACGTGCTCTAGGGCCTTGATGTCTTTCTTGTAGTAAGAGGCCCAAGACTGAACACAGTACTTGAGGTGTGGCCTAACCAGAGCTGAGTACAGGGGGACGATCACCTCCCTAGTCCAGCTGGCCACACTATTTCTGATACAAGCCAGGATGCTGTTGGCCTTCTTGGCCAGCTGAACAGACTCATATTCAGCCAATTATCGACCAATACCTCCATACCCCCTTCCACTGGGCAGCTTTGCAGGCACTCTTACAGTTTACTCATATAGTTCTTAGACTTGCCGAGTTTTCTGTTTCTCTGCTTCCTCTAATTATGTCCAGCTCTCTTCTCCATTCCTACATCTTTGTCTTCATCCTCCTCCTCCCCTCGTTTTCTCCATTCTCTCTCAAAAGTTAATTCTTTCTTCATCTGAATTATCACAATCCCTGCACCAATCACACCTGAGAAATATCATTTTCCTTTTCATTCTTGTAGTGAACGTGAAAACAAATGTCTGTTCTTTTAGGTCTTTTCCCCTGACGTGACTGGTAGACAAGACACTCCTGATCTCGAAATGTTCCCTTTCCCAGCTGAGTACATGGAATCTAAAACATTTTCTTTTTAACTTCTAGATTGTGGCATATCAGACCAGATACCTTTTCAGTGTGGGGCAGAAAATGAAAGCTCCTACTCCTCTGTGCATTCAGTGCTTCTATCATTTCATTCCCAACATCATCCCTTCTTTCTGCCAGGAGCCCCAGAATTCTGTTGTGCAACCAACGAACACACTGAAGATGTGATTCTTGTACTCATCAAACAGCTGCCAGAAAGTTCTCTTAACACAGCCATATTGTTAACATTAACACCTTAGATCAAGGTAGAGTAACCCATTCACTGAATAATATGTTAAAACAAGACTTTAACCATTCATATTCTTTCAGTTTACATGAAAGACTTCCATTCACCGGAGACTTCGATATAGATATGAAAAGTTCATTTTCCTTTGAAATGTGAATAAACTGTTGACCATGACAGTCACCAGTTTTGTGTGAATGCTTAGGTCATGACTGAAAAACAATCTAGTTACTACTGTACTTTAGTTAACCTCATTTTGTGTGATGTGTAAGTCTTTTGCCTTCTTTATTACAAGAAGGTTTAAGTAGATGGAGGTGTTTAATATTTTTCCATACTATTTTTAACTTTATTCCACTCTCAACTCCATTCTCAGCATTCCATTCTTCTATTGTTAAAGCCTGAACCAGGTTGGAACCAGACTCTAAGCTTCATCTAAAACCACTTAATAGGCTAATAGTTCAACTTGCCTTAATTCAAAATGGAGCCAGTCTTTCAGAAAACACTTATTTTGGGGGTGAGTGGGGAAGGATGAAACATTTATAGGTACATGACACCACAGCACACTTGTCTTAGCAATACTAACAGGCAACACAGCCAGATACATTGACTGCTATTATATGAATGGGATGGAGTTTGGCCTGTATTTTCAGTTCTTCCCAATTTCAGAATTCCTCATAACCATAAAAGGACATTCAAAGGCAAGTAATAAATAGAATGGTCTGTGACTGTTTATATAGAAAACACACCTTGGAGAACTGTCACAGGTAAATTTGATTTCTGCTCCAGAACATCCACTCCACAAGTGACTTCGAGCTGTACACCCTACAAAAACACCATGAGTCTGGGTAGGGAATCTACTGAGTAGGGAATCTCATCAGAATTGCCCAATTCTCATCCTGAAAGCAACATGAAGCCTATGACTTTCAGGAGTTAAAAGGCAGGAGTGTAAATCTTATGGGTGAACTTGTTTTGCTGGAACCATCATTGTGACACAGACTCTGCTAGATTTTCATGACAAAGATCAGAACTTTTCCATCTGGCAAGAAAACTGAGACATCAAGGTGCCCTAGGATCACTCTGCCCCACACATCTAAGTATTTTAAAGTTTTTAGTCTTAACATAAAATGAAAGTATGTCAGCTATACCAGCTGTGTAGAACTTCACTGCGGAAGAACAAGAGAGAAAGAAATTCTTCTTGTCGCCTGACAGAGTTAAAGGGCCAAACATTTCAAACTGCTGAACATAATGAAGTACTTGTCACATTACCTCAAAAGAGGTCAGCAGCCTAGCCATAAAATAAGTCAAGAATCTAACTGACTTGGCTACACACACATTAATGAATGCTTCCTCATATCAGGCTACCCTATACCTGTGATAAGTAGGGAAACTAGTTCTGACAACCTAGCAGTCCTCCTGCTAGGGGAGGGATCTAAGGCTTATATGAAAAAAATATGACCCAATTTCAAAGCAGAACCATCAAGAATGCCATCAGTCACCTGATTATTTTTTTTTATAGAAAGTCTTATTATGAGAACTTTATCAGTTATACTGCCATTTGCCGAGTCCCTCTGTTATATGGTGTTTGGGATTTACTGGTCACGAAAAGCAACACAGAAAAAACTCAGTTTTCCCACCAAGGAAATTGAAAAACCTTCTCAGATTTATTCCTGATTTGTCCAAATTTGAAGAGAAAGGTTTATGCTTCCTATTGGTGTCTAATGTAAGATGATTAACCTTGCATTATCTCCAAGTTTGCTTTTTTTTTTTTTTTAAATAGCTTTAAATCATCACCGCTCACTTTCTTTCAGTTGGGAACAAGTAATCCTATTTACTAACATGTTCAACAATAATTTGATGAAACAATTCCATTAGATCAGTGAGGAGATCTCATTTTGACTTCCGTTAAAAAGTGGTATGAAAGTGGTGTTAACCCATTATTATCCATATAGTGGTACTGAACTTACAGGTAGAGCACTTAGTGAAAATATTTTCCTGTTCTTAAATTTCAGGGATATGGAAGTGTAAACTGTCCACCAGAGCAGAGCCTTATGTGAGCAGATTACTGGAATAAAATCCTTAGATGAGGTACACGTAGTCTTAAGTACAGCAAAAAGTAACACAGAGATTAGCTTGCCTGACCCACATAAAACACAGGACTTTCCTGAATTAATTCTTGTTTGAATTAAAATATGTAGGTGAGAGTAACAAATACCTGGTCTAGGAGATACAGCTATTTTATATACACGTCAAATTCTAAACAAGGATTATTTTGAAGTGTCCTGTGGCTTAACCTGTTTCAACCTTTTTTTTTTTTTTTTTTTGAACTTTCAACATAAATTTACCCCTTCAAAGTAACAGAAGAATATTAAGCTAATTCAACTTTGCCTGAGACACCAACACTGGAAGACAGAATATTTAGCATTTTATCCCATCTTAAAATTGCGTCCTTAAAATAGAAGAAAGTGTTCTTTATGAATCTGTATCCTAGCCACAGAATGTAACACAATTCAACAGAACTTTCTTGTTTACATACAAATATAATGTATTTTTAAATCCAAATGAATTATTGGTTATTTGCCATTACCACCCCACACAACCTTACATATTAACCAAAGGATAAATTTTGTTACAACTGCAGGATCATATTTTTGAGCTATTACAGCTGTTTTGATATATTGTCAATAACAAGAAGTATCTTTCCCAAGTTTTCTTGCAGGACTCCAAAGAATTTCTTGTAGGTTTGTAAAGTTACTGACTCAGGCAGATTTGAGAAATGATTTTTTCTGCACCATCTTTAAAGGTCTTCCTTTTTAAAAAAAATCAGAACAATTTTTATGTAGGTAAAACAATACAAAGTATTTTTAGTATTAAAAAAAACAAACAAAACTATCATCACTGAAGTGCAATAGCGTGTGCAGGACTTCTGGTACATTAACTGCTACACTGTTAAGTCTGTGCTACTGCATCTTTTGTGTTTCCATAATACTGGGCATTAAAAATGTTACATATAGCATTGTATACTGCATTGGTGTAATTCAGTACTTCAGTCTTATCTGTATTTTTTCTCATTTTCAAAATATTCAGTGTTTTTCCTTTACTTTTCAAATTTCCATTTACTCTAATATCTTATATTCTTCCCCAAAATTAAGTCAATCCCTCATGTAAATTATTCTGTATAGCAGATGGAATGAATTTAAGGACTAGCTAACCATGTCAACATTAAAATAGGACAAATATGTTGCTTTGGCGCAGCACAGTCAAATCCAGGCCACAAAAGTTTGGATTATGTGCAGACAACTCCTCTCTTCACCATTCCTTGGTATACTATCATTTATACACACTCTACAATATCAAAATACAAACAATAAAACGTTCTTGCAAATGCATTTGCTTATAATGAGGAAATCAAGAAACTAGGCTGATTCTAAATTGGAAAATGCAGAGACCGGGACAACTGCATTCATTCAGATATTGATGATTTACTGAATTAAAACTTTGACAGTTTGTGCAACTGATACCCACATCTCAAGTACTTTTACCTCCACTCTAGAAAGAGGTTTTTTTTTTTTTTTTTTTTTTTTTTTTACTTTGACCTGAGTTAACTACTGTTAGACTGTTTTCCTAAAACACTTCATTTCTCAGCTGTAACAGCATCTGTCTTTCTTGGCTTGAAAGCAAGCATGAATAAATAAGTATGAATGTGAGCATGAATGTGAGTATGAATGTGAGCAATCTTTTTTTGCTTCTTTAAAAATGCAGGGTATGTTCAACAACTGTACTATGGATCTATAGGAATCTAAAGCATGTGTTTAAAGTAATTCAATGCATCTCTCAGATCATGATCAAAAAAGGCAAGCAATATGATTAGTCAAGTAAACAGTATATTGCAGTATTTGGTGCTCCTATTTAGACAAAAATAGGTCCATTTAGACAAAAATAAGTCTCACTTTGTGGAGAGAAAAGTAAGTAAAATATAAATTAGAAAGAGAATTTAACATATATATTCTTTTTATGGAATTAATAAACAAAACAACTGCTATTGCAAATATTTTTGTCAGATTTTATACTTTAAATTACAACACGAACACTTGGGGCTCTGCTCTACCATTCTTCTTAGGAACTCAAGTTTCCACAGCTCTAATGCCATGTACAGTTCCCATTCTATATTTCTCACTGACTTAAAACTAGTTTCTGCATCTCTAAAAATAATTAAAAAATAAAAAGAAGAAATATGGAGATTGAGACTAAATTTCTAAAGAATATGAAAGAGCAACATGGATCTCAGAGGAAAAGAAGGGACCATTTGACATCGAAGTGCCTCAAGGAAGGTAAAGAATCCTTCCTACAGTACTCTCCAATATTTATAACATTTTTTTTTCATTCTGATTGAGGAAACTGCCATTTTTGTGACCCATTTTCAACAGTAAAATTGTCTTTTGGGGGGATTCTATTAAAAAATATTTTTCCTCAAAGCCTTTTCAAAGCTTTATTTTACAAATTTTGTGATTGTATTATTATTAAACATGCAATAAAGATGAAATTACAACATGAAAAAAATGACAAAAAAAGCAAAAGGAAAAGGTTTTGAGGACAATTCAGTTGGCAGGGTTAGAATTTAGATTTTTCAAAGAGCTCTAGAAAAACATTTACATGAAACAATGTTACACTAGCAGAACCATTCTTCTTTAATTTGTCAAATTCACATTTCAGTTACCCTTTATAATATATACTTTCTCTTATTTTAGGAGATCCTCATTCATTACATTCCCTCTGTCAATACACAAATATAGTTTATAAACAAATTTAGTTTAGTATTTCAGAAGATTGTTTTCAAAAGGATTATTAACTATTTTAGAATTAATGTGGCAGTAAAGAAAATGACTGCACTAAACTTATTTATAATCATTGAATAGATATCAAATGTGCACACATTCAAGATCAACAAATATGATCTTTTTTGACGATCAACATTTACATATATAAATTTATCTGACTTTGTCATTCCCTAGGAATGTACTAGTACACCAATAAATGCTCTAGGAGTTTGTAATATGAATCATCCATTATAATTTGTACTGCTGGCATCTTGGCATCAATTTGAACATACAAAGATTTGTTTTGTAGGGTGGTATGTGGAGTAGGAAAGCAAGGTGACTTAGTACAAAACTGCTGAAATTGCAAGCATTATGGAAAAAAAGAAGTACTAATATCATAAGAGAGAATTTAAGAATTTAAGAAGTGATGCTTAAACATGTCTAATCACTTCATAGATGATGCAAGGGTAAAATAATAATTGGTAGCAGGCAAGTGAAAGTATAATGGTGTTTTTGAACTGCTAACAATTTATACTACTGTAGTCTTAAAATCAGGAGTGTATTAAAAAGGCACTCTTACAGATCAAACGTTTTCTGTTTAATAGGATACAGAAGGGTAGCCCATATGGATAATAGTTAGCAAAACAAATGTGATTACAGCCCACATGCTTTTAAAAGGCAAAAAAGTAACATCAGTCAATATTTTCACTATGATTACAATTGGTAGCTGCTAAATAAGTACAGAAGAGTTATAACTTACACAAGTACAAAAATTACAATCAGAGAAAGAATAATCTGTTTTATGCTTTTTCATAACTAGCTAATACAGCAAAGAATACTTTGACAGGTTTGTATGAACTGTTAAATGACAAAAACAAGGAATCAACTTATAAGTATTTTTCACTTTTTAAGTTACTGTTTTCCAAATTCAATAATGCAAGTTCACATTGATTAGTATCATATACCATAGCCAAAATTATAAGTTTTGAAACCTAATTCATTTTTTTTCAAGCATTTCAGTTTTTGTATGCTATTGAGACATGACCGAATAGCTAAAGATTTGAAAAAATATTTAAAATATAGATAACAAATGTTTCAATAATTCTTGCTTAGGCAATCGTATCACATACCAGTCTAGAGAATGTTGCAGGAAAAAGGATAGGGAAATAGAAACAAAACCTACTTACTGCTAGTATGCTCTTACTTTGGTAAGGCAAGGCTGTTTTCTATTTCACATCACCTGAATTTTGCTAAAGGCAATTTTATAAAGCTTCAAATGCTTTCTTTATGAAACTGCTGTAAGGGTTACATTAATATAGATTCCTTGACGTTCATGTGACATTGTCTTTTACTGTATTATCATACTACATCATCTAATAAGAAACTATTGACTCCAACAATGAAGCATTTCTGCACCTGAATGCTTTTCTGTTCCTTCTCTGATGTCTTAGAATTCAAGTAAGGAGAGTCTACATTCAACAATAAAGATTTTTGGTGACACATACTCTATTGCTGTTTATCTTCCTGGCTACTACAATACAATGGCTGCAATCCCAGAGAAAATGACAAAAAAAGTGATTTAGTAAGAAAATTAGACAGTTTTTATTGCTTTTTGAATAGAACGTGGCCTCTTCCTGTACTTCCACTCATCTACAAGTCTGTTACCACAATTATTGTGAGAAATCTTGCTGCAGTTTTTTCTCCTTGCTTGACTATGAAATTTTTAAGTAAATATGTAAAGAATACTTTTATTCTCTATATAAGCAATGGTAAGGTGACTATATGGATAATTCTCCCTCTTCATTATGTGCTTAGAGCTGTGATTCAGCCTGACAAAATTCAGAGGTTTGACTCAATTACTCACCCACAAGCATCCATATGATTTTGGGATCCCACCTTGCCTGTAACTGTTGCTCCAGAAGTGTAAACGCATCCTGTATGTCTTCTTGTCATATATGCCATCTTTGTGAATGTCTGAATACCTTATATGGCATTGGATGCTTATGTTTAGGTAACTAAAGGCTTTTTACACTGTCTCCCATAAAATCCTCACAGAGAAGCTGATGGAAGAGGCCATGTAAACAGAGGGAGGTGAACTGAAAACTGAATGGCCAGGTGCAGGGGGTGGCAATCAGTGGCACAGTCTAGTTGGATTAGGAGGGGAATATCTGTTATACCAAAGGGTTGTACTGCCATCCAGAGGGACCTGGGCAAGCTGGAGATATTGGTCTGACAGGAACCTGCTGCAGTTCAACAAGGAGAAGTGCAGAGTCCTGCACCTGAGGAGGAACAACCCCAGGCACCAGTACATGCTGGGAGTAGGCCAACTGGAAAGCAGACCTGCAGAGAGGGACCTGGGGGTCCTGGTGGACACCAAGTTCGCTGTGAGTCAGCAGTGTGCCCTTGTTTCTGAGAAGGCTTGTGGTTTCATGGACTGCATTAGGCAAAGTCTTACAAGCAGGTCAAAGGAACTGATCCTTCTCCTCTGCTCAGCACTGGTGAGACCACACCTGGAGTACTGGGTCCAGTTCTGGGCCCACCAGTACAAGAGAGACTTGGACATAATGGAGATAGTCCAAGAAAAATCTGCATAAACAAAGGGACTGGAGCCTCTCTGAAAGCCTGAAAGAGGCTCAGAAGACTGCACCAGATGATCTTTCAAGGTCCCTTCCAACATGGGCTGTTCTGTGATCCTATGAACTTCACCCATTCTGTGATTTTGTAAATCTAAGGTTAGAAAGGCTTAGGCCATCCACATGTAAGGCAGGTCCAGTATAACTGGAGAAAATTAGTTACTGCAGTCAAAGGTTTCTAAAGAGAACCCTGCAGCAGCAATTTTCATTTGGTCAGCTGAATAATTCTCCAAACCTCACTGATTGTGTTTACTGAGGTTCCACTGCCTACTATCTCACATTTGCAACTCCTCTGCAGTACCTAGCTACCCATGCTCAGTATACCTACATTTAGGTGAGTCGTATCTCATGTTGAGTACATGAAGCAAAAACATTGCACATCTTCCAGAATATGCCTCTCTAATATGTCAGAGTGTGATTCTTCATTTAGCAGCATAACCATAAAAACAAGTAAGAATGCATATATAAATGCAGAACTTAGAGCAGGGCTAGAAAATGTAAGATGCTGGCTCTTTTCATCCAGAATCCATATACCTAGAAGACAGAAAAGACTGACCAAGAAGATACTTTACATGATCTCAGGTTAACTAAACTATTAACATGATCCAGCTATGCAAGAGACATGCAATTCCAGGAACCACTAAGGTACATCCAGGGGAAAGTATGTTATTGTGCAAGATACAGTAGGAAATTAGGTGGAACATTTCAGATTTCCAGTTATCTGTGTTGAAGGAAGGTCAAGATTAAACAAAATGCTACTCAGATGTTCAAGACAACAAGAAACCTATCCCATGAGACAAGCTACAGTTTAGGAAAATCAAATCTGACAAAGACTTTAATGGGCAGTGAGAAGGAAAGATGCCAGAACAACAGAAATTTAAGGACTGATGCTGGCACTAGAAACTACTTATTATAGTCCAGAAAAAAAAAAGAAAAAAAGAAAAAACACATTAGAACAGGAATTAAAACTCCATCTAAACACTTACAATTAAAGTACCTTCCACCAGGAATAGTGGAGATTAATTTATAAGAAAGTTACATGCAATGACAAAAGAATGACCTTGAAGGGTCACTCTTAAGTTACGTATATAAACCTTACAAGTAACTTCTCTATTACCAATATCCACTTTTATTTTTAACAATGGGAAAAGAAATGCAAAGAGGCAATTAACACAGCTAAAACATGCTAATATAACTTTCTAAAACTTGTATTTTAATTGTATTTTTATGATTTTGTGCAGATTTGTCTGATTGGCTTTCACAACAAATAAAACAACAAAAAGCAACCAAACACAAAACCCAAAAGCTGTTCTTTTGTGATATTTTGCTTAACTCATGCACAGGTCAACTCATAGCAGCACTTGCTGCCAATAAGTCTAGGCAAATTGGCCTAACGTCCAGGTAACACCAACAGCAGGGAGACAAAGGAAAAGGACCCAGGTCTTAAACTTCCTAGGTGAGTGCTCACAGCACATTAAAGAAGAAGCAAGAGTAGTACTTATCTCCACTTCTAACAGCATTCGGGAGTGAACTCAATGCTTTTGCATGAGTTAGCTACAATCTAATAAAAAACACCCTTCAGGGACTTGAACAGAGTTCAAGCACCTCCCTACTCATATCAAAATAAGTACTTAGCTTTCCAAACCAGGAGACTTCCGAGCATGCACATGGACCTCTATCTAGATGTGCTCCAATTTGGAATGTAGGCTGATTTTAAGTGCCTCTGAGGTTAGGTGGTGCTTGAGAACAGGAGGTATTGGTAAGACTTCCATGGAATCTAGTCACGGAAAATCTGCCCCCAGATATCACTATGACAACCTGCTGGAAAACCATTAGTATGTGCAAACCCTGTACTCAGTGATGTACTAAATTTCAAGTACAGTTATGGCATACTTTGTTTAATGGTGCTGTCACACATTTAGACCCAAAGAGACCTCCACGTATTTTATAATACAGAAGCACTGGTGTTCATAAAATGGTGTATTGTCCATTTGTTTTCTGTCCTTTCTCCCCTTTTCTCTAACAGGGGAAATGCAAGCTTCCTCTTCACTTGAGTGTGGACTTTCTAAGAGTTACTGCAAGATATCCAAGACTGAAAATTTTGAAGGAACATGTTGTCTTCCTGCCTTCTGTAGTTTTATTAACCAGATCTAATCCTCTGTATAATCACAACCACAGACCTTCATAATGCCAATGAACTTCTGTCACTCTATCTTTCCTAATCGTGGAATACAGCAGAGTTCATTAAAAAAGCTATCATACTTCACAATGAAAATATTTAATTTTATGACCAATAGCTGATACATGCTTAAAGGTTCTGTTTTAACATTCTTCTTCCCAAGCAATGTTGAACAGTAAAACCTCTAAAAAACATGAATTTGAGCAAAAGGATTGTATATAACTCAATTCACTCGGAAAAGACAAGTGGGACGGACTCACTTCACATAGCTTCAGATGTTTACTACATGGGTATCTACGTCCAAGCTAGTCACGTAGACTTCCTTTATATTTATAAGTCAATGCAGAGAAACAACTTCATCCCAGGGCAGGCATGTGAAGTCAGACAACAGTCTAACCACTGCCAGCCACAGTAAAAGCTGTACACAAATCCATGCTACACTTACCTTTCTCAAAAAAAAAAAAAATGTTCAAATTCATCCAAAGTCTAACAGTATTACATTAAAACAAAACAAATAAAAAATGCAACAGAATTATGAACCAGTGGTATGAACCAAAATGACATCTCAAATATATATATATATATATATATATATATATATGTGTTTTTTTTCAAGGGTTCTGGTAAAGTATCAGCCAATTATCCGGAGAAAAAGTTAGAACTGGAAGGAGATATTCAGCTTATACTGAACAAAATGCATACAACTTTACATCAATAAGATTTACAATTTCCACCTCTGGAATTAGCCACACAGAAGTAACCACATGGGCAGAACAGAGAAATGGACTCTACCACCACCACCAACACACTGCCTTCAACTCACCTAATCCATTCATGCTACCGTTGTCTCTTTGCCTGGCTTAGTCCAGTCCGCCAAGAGAAAGACTGGCAAAATGCACTGCATATTCTACATTCAGGTGAATCCCGCTCAGTGAAGTTTTCATGACTGCTCTTCTGTCTCACCTCTTTTTCATTCATGTTATGGCTTTCCCCACCCCTCATATTTATTACCTTTCCTCTTCTTTTGCCTATCATAAATCTTCTGCAAGTTTCATAACAACTTTATAATGGAAGGAGAAGAATGTCTCATGTTTTGTCTGACAAAACAATAGACTTTTGATCCCCTAAATTAACTCCTCCCCCCACTTTTTGATGTTCTCCTTGATGAAAAGTTAAGTATATTTAAGACCAATTGGGGGTGGGGGTAAGGAGGGTTTTGAAATAGGTTTCCTTTGTTACACCACACAACCAAGGGAAAAAGGATTCCAGGAAATCTATACGATGAAAGCCTTAGTAATCCAACTTTTAAATATTTTAAATGTTTCCTCCATCTCCTCCTAAATCTAATAAAAAGCTAAAGAGATTTTTAAGGGTAGCAATTACAGTAAGAACAACTTACTGATAACATCGTGTTGCATCGTGGACAACAAGCAGATGGTTATTTGGAACAGAGAATCACAGACTTGCAAAGTTATCCCTACTGTGAATATTATACTAACAAAAATGCCGCCAACAACTGGAGAAAATTTAGGGTGGTATTCACATCCAGATTGCAGAAACGTAACTGTGTCTAAACACAGGGCATCAACATCTGAGCAAAGTAGCCAAGCTCTCATTACAATAAATTTTCCAGATACCAGGAAGCCAGGAAAGAAAAGTTAAAATAAAAATTATTATTTAAGTAACAGATAAACGGAAAGAAACTCTCTCAAAAATGGAACAATGGTAATTTGGAAGTGTGTTGTGTGTTTTTTTTTAATCTAAATATGCTTGTTCTGCCTCCCCCATTTTCCTCCCATTCCACCCCCATTACTCATAACTCCCTTTTAATCATATGAACTATTTAATCTTGAGTTCTTTTCTATTATTTGAATTGTCAAGGTTACACATCAGGGAACAGATTAAAGTGTGGAATGACATATGACAAAACAATGTCATTAAAACAGAGATGGCACTATATTTGTTTTGAAACAAAACTGTAAAATTGAAAAATAAATCAGCATGAAATTGCAAAGTTCAGTTTGCAAAGAAATCTATCATTTGTCTGGTTAAAATACTCCATTTACAATGCTCTGCCTGTAAAGCTCAAGGATCTTTCACCAAAGTATTCTCCCTATTTTACAGAATGGTTAAACTGAAACGTGCTAAAGGTAAAAAAAAAAAAAAAAAAAAAATGAAAATAAGACCTTGCCAAATGCTTTTAGGCTTATCACAAAGGACACTTCTGCATTCTAAAAGGTCTATTCATAGTCATCATGTTAGTAAAATATTATTTGGAAGCAGTTTCTAAAACTGGATGCAACATTCATTTACATGTATCTGCCAAGTTTTAAAATGTTTTAGAAGCTAAACTAAAACATGTTGAAAATGACTCATTGTGGTACCAGATTATGTACTGTAGGAAATAAGAACTCATTTACAAGTGGGAGAAATGCACTCACACTTCATCTGTGGGAATTCAGTAGACTTCCCTTCCAGTAAACATTATATTTTAAAATAATGACGGAAAATATGCTTCTTTTAACTGAAGTTTATGAAAAGATTTATACATCTGGCATTACAAAAGAGACTTGCAAAGATAAATGTAAAAACTGTCTTTAAAAATAATTCACAAATAATTTTGCCAAAAGATATCAATTTTACGATAGAGGAGGTTGCAATATTTTTACTTATTTTAATGGCTAAATTAAAACTGTTTAATAGTTTTGTATAAACAGATAACCATTTGAGACAAAGGACAAAAAGTTTGATTATTTTACTAAGTTAAATAAAAAATACAGGAGGAGGATCGGCAGGCAAACAAACAACCACAAGGTAGCTCTTTCCTAACTTATAACATCAACTACCTTCTGTTTGTCTGCATGTTTTAATAATGCGAGTACCTTACAGCAAATCCACTACTTTAAAAAGTGTTTTCTTCCTTTGAATAGAGACTGTCATCCGGCTCCAAGAAAACAAACTTGACAAATTTACCCCATTCATCAATGTGTATATAATACTTTTAAAAATGCCCAGAACTGACATAACACAGAAATCAAACCCAGAATTCACAACCTGTGAATGGAAACAGTGTGTCATAAGGGAAAGAACTAAAACCTGAAAACCCAGTCCCACTAGCTTATAAAGTACACCACATGTAAGAACAAAAAAATGTCCTCAATGAACATATAACAGAAGCAAGACAATATTCCATCACACAGTTTTAGATGTAAAAATCTTAAAATTAATGTATCAATCTGTGCTTCACCTCAAAGAGACGCAAGATTTAGATTGGTCACACTCCATTTATCCTCTACTGTGAAGAAAAACAGTCTCAATTGAGTATAGTTGGGGATCTGAGAGTCAGTTAAATGCCTGAAGTTAGTGAGCATGAAGAGAAGAGAACTACCACTTTTAACTCACCTACTTACAGAACCATTTTGCACACACACACAAAAAAACTTTCTCCCTTTCCCACATGGATTTGAATGGGAAAAATTCTTCCTCTCTCTACAACCCACAGCCAGTTCTGATGTTCCCGGTATAATGCATCCAAGGTGAAATGGAAAGATGAAACTTTCTGAACCATCTTGAAGCTTATGATCTAGATTATATTCCTGGGAAGGAAAAGGTTAATATCTCAAAGAAAAGACAACAAACATTAAGCAAAATTTCAGAAGGAATGAATCAGATGAATCACTGCACTTTTGTATCTGTTTATCTGTGGCAATGGACACCTTCCATGAAACAATCAGAAAACAATTCCAGATGACAAAGTTTCACATCAAAGCTTAAACTACATTATGTACGTATATATGCAGTAGTATTTGTTACAATACCAGCTATAAGTTGCATCATTTTGACCATATAATTTAAATATTAGAAAAGATACGCAAATAGACTTAGCCACTTTCCTTTTTTTTTTTTTTAAACCTATCCACTTTTATGTAATGCTGCTCTCAGAGGCCCACTCAGAATAAATATTCCCATCCCAATAAGGTCTTGCAAAAGTAACGTTTTTGTTTTTTTTACTATAAAAAAACACTTAACACTTGTACACTCGCTGATATCATAAATACCTCAAAGAAGTACTACCCTTTTGGTTTCCCCAGGATTCAAGCATCATGTCACATCTAAGTGCCACTATAGCTGCACAATATTTGCTAAAAATGCTGCTAATGTGTCACATAAGGACCCTGCAGCTATCCAGGATCAAGGTACTTTTTTAGCAAGCTCTTGAACTCTGGTTAACTATGCATATTAAGCATTAAGTGCACACTCAGTTCTGTGGTTTCATAGAATATTCTTACAGAATTACCCAGAGTCACATAAGCAGACAATATTATGCCTTTAGATCATTTAGCTAGAAACACAAACAGCTCTAGAAAATATCTAAAGAGCTTTCCACTGAGGAAATGGAGCATGGCCTAAAGGACATGGCCTTCCCAATACCCAAAATGTGATGCAGTACTTCAGTGCTGATGGCATATAGCTTCAAAACAATTTACTGGTGTCCCTGAATGTAAACAACTCTGCGCCAAACCTGACAAAAACTGGGATACATTCTTGAGGAAACACCTAGATACAAGATCATACAAAAGGGAAGTCAGTCCTTCAGCCCTGGTTTTCCTGTTCTCTCCTGTTCAGGCACTGGACAAGTCAATCTCATGAAGAGAGGAAGCAGCAAACAGGATGCCAAGAACTCAAACAGTGGTTTCATCAGTTGTGAGCACTATGTGTAAATACCTCACTGCCCCTCTCATTTGGGAAGACCTCAGTATGATTAAGGTCAATTAGGCATATTCAATACTGGAAGAATTAATGTCAAAGGCAAACAGCTCCCTGCAGCTTATGGTCTGAAAGTACCTTGGCTCACTGATACGCGCTGTTTTGGTAGTGTTCATGAACACAGCATGATGGTTCTTCATTTACAGAATATCTGTCAAACAGACTAGCTACCCTCAATTACAGAACAACATGCTATTGTTTTCCTATTTCATGAGAGCTACTTAGAGGTAACAGGTATCACCACCATGCAAGTAAGGAACCAGCTGAGAGCAGACGACTTCAGCTTCCCATTTATACCTGCCATTTTATCAATGGTTTTAATTTGATTCTGCAAAGACAAGCTCCACCCAAAATTCAGCCCAAAGCTCTAATAAATGCTAGTCTTCATGTCCAACACTTCAGGGAGTCTCCCGTAAGTTTACTATGTCACCCGTAAAATTGCAAAGCTTCCCTTCTTAGACCACATAAGCACCTCTTTAGGCAAACTGCACTTGAACAATTAGTTGTCCAGACAAGAGCACAGCATCATATCTTTTTCCAGATGATATCCATAACAAAGTCACAGATTCAGAAGGTAATTTAAGAAGAGATTGGACTGTGCACTTAGTCACATCGTCTAAACTTTTGGGTAGACCTGTGTGGTGCCAGGAGTTGGACTTGATGATCTTTATGGGTCCCTTCCAACTCAGGATATTCTATGATTCTATGATAATTCTAGAAGGTAATCACCCACTGATGCTAGAACCTTTATGGTTACTGAGACACCAGGACTGAAGAAGTCTATAGCGTTAACCGCCTAGTTCACCCTGAACTTTACTTAGGGTTTTGTCAAAATGCTTTGGATGTTATATGGAAATACACATACAGGAAAAAAAAACACAGAGGACCTTATGTTCATAACTTAGGTTTCAAAGTTTATGCCTTTTTGCTTTATAGCTTCTAGATCTGCAGATCTGTTTGAAGTTTCCTTATCCCGTAATACTTGCATTTTATATAACATGACACCCAGCAATGGAACACTAGAAGACAGGATGGCCACAATATCAGATTTTACAAACAGATTGTCAAAATTTTGAGTAACAGTGAAGACAAATACTTAAAAAAAAAAAAAGCTGTAGAATATCTAAGGCAATGAAAAAAAGACAGATTATACAACAAAATCTTCATATTCCCAGTCATTTGCTCAAATATTAGAAAACTGTAATAGTTAAATGACTGTCTGAAAATCATAGTAATTGAGACAACTAATCTTACGGTACATATTCAAGTACAGGTACGTATTTTTGTGCTTATCTGTATTAGCTACATATCAAGCTACACAAAATCATCCCCCACACTATTGTACAGTGGTTAGAATTTTCAGATGTGCTATTTTCTGTTATTTTATTTACAATATACTATTAAAAGAGAACTTCTATAGTTTTAGTAGGCTGAAATATAATAATATCTAAATAACCATCATTTGAATATCAAAATATTCATAGCCATACAGAAAATACAATATCCCTGCTTTAAAGAATTTAGCTTATGAACAGGAATTATAATACACAGCTTTAGTAGACACATGCAACTAATAATCACTGCAGGTATATGGTCATGTTATTTGTGAGTTGCTTTTCTTCCATATTCTAAAAAATGTGGAGTTTCCTTATAAACAGTTT
The DNA here is from genome assembly GCF_013377495.2 of Cygnus atratus. Classification (NCBI taxonomy): domain Eukaryota; kingdom Metazoa; phylum Chordata; class Aves; order Anseriformes; family Anatidae; genus Cygnus; species Cygnus atratus. The sequence continues at coordinate 165,814,455 of NC_066362.1, forward strand.
ATATTCTCATCTGCCATTGAAGTGTTAATCTTTTAGGCTGCCTAATGCTGCTAGAGGCTTCACACTGAACTTTCTTCAAGCTCAGACGGTTAGAAACCTCCAGGAAAAAAAATATATTTGCATATATAACCTGATATATGTAGCAATCAAAAAAATAACCCAACACATTAAAATTATCGTCAGAAAAATGCTTTCATTTATATCTTGTCATTACATCCAGTCTAGACTTTTCAAAGGGACACAAAGCACATAAAGCAAAAAGTAAGAAAGCAGTATTTTACAACTTCTGTTCAACATCACATAGCTGTAGCATATCAGAAGAAAAGTCCATGGAGCCTGGTAATCCTGTCTCCAACCAGAGCCAGAAGTGTGTATTTTGAGAAGACCAAGAAAGATGTTTGTGTACTTTGTATCTCTCCCTAAGTTCTCCCACTAGCGTCCAACTATTTCTAGCTCAAGAATTAGCTAGAAATGAGCTGAGCTGGATGTGGTTTCTACTTAAGTAGCTTTTTCAGTCTTCCTTTGAGCCCATGTAAACTTTTAGCACCTGAAACATCATTTAGTGAAGTTGTGAAGAGACACTATTTGCTGATTGCCAGTGCTCATCATTAACAAGCTGTACACTGTGAATCGCAAAAATGTGTGTGTAAATGAGGGATACTAGCAATCATATGAAAATCATGGCTTGCAGTGGAATTTTCATCCCTATCATTCAAGATCTATAAGATGACTAAGCAGCAGCACCCTCATATAGAATGCCTCTTGAGGGATCTTACAACCGCTTTTGAAGTTGTTCTAAAAGGACATTGATACACCTTCAGTCTTCCCAGGCTATCAAAAAATGTAAAGACCTGAAAGAGTAAATAGTTTCTTTAGGTACTCAGCATAATAGCCATCACAGAATTTTAACATTTTGCTTTTATTAATCTTAATGTTTTAAGATTAGGTCTAGCAAGGATTGAATAGGTAAAACAAGAATGCATACTTGAAGGAAAACCTTTATACAATTGTAGTCTTAGTCTGGGGAAACAATATGAGGATATGTTGGTATTACAACCTTCCCAAGCCATCCTTAATATCTTGTGAGAATTATTTCTTAAGAGCTGTGTCAAATGGAACTTCAGTTGAAAGATTTCTAGAGCTATAAATATAGTTGTTGAACATTTCATGCAGAGTAAGAGAACAAACATACAAGACAGTTCTAGATGTAACAAAGCTCACAAATGCCAGCTATCAGCCTAATTTGTAGTTCCTGTGAGTCTTAACCTGGCAATTCTCTACCTAGTGCTTATCATTCAAGACAGCTACAGTGACTGCTTATGGGCTTAAACCATTGATCCTGGAAAGATGCTACCTTAGCTAAGAATGCAAAATGTTGAGATGCCTATTAGTGAACAAGCAAAGATTGGTAGGCATGCCCTAGCAAGTGTGCAGTCTTCCCAATGCTACAACTTGTGTATTTGATCAAATCAGCTAATTAAGTTTTCTCCTTTTGTTTATTAAAATGCTTTCCACTTACAGTGGAATCTGAAGTAAGCTTTGAGGTATGTCAGTTTTTTTTTTTTTTTTTACACAGAAACATTATAGAAAGAGAGTCACTTTACTTAGCAGCTTAAAATCATCCATTACGATGTAAAGCCTACTGAAATGTATCCTCAGAAAGGAAAAAAAAATAGCCATTTCAGCAGAAATCACGGACGCACATAATTCCTTTTATTACAGATTTCAGTGCTACTTCTACAGTCTGAAAACAAACCAGACCTAGTCTCCCAGGAAACTGACTTTTTCTTTGCTTCTTTATCATGCTACCACTCCTTCTTTCACTGCTTTCTTTGCATTGATTCTGAGCTTCCAAGAAGGTGTATTTCAGCAATTTCCATGACATCTCCATCTTACCCTTTAGCTGCACCCTGTAATTATCTTTCTCATCAGAATAAGATGAAGGCAGTTTTTAATGGGAAGTGTGTAGTAGTTACATTGACTATGGTTGAAATCTAGACTACGTCTAACAATGACAGGAAATGGCTCAGCTTTATTCTGATACAAATCTTTGATGTTATCAAGATATACACATCATGCTACAGAAGTCACAGATTATCAGAGCAACAACAAATGGTTATTACAACACATGTATTTTAGAAAATACTGATGTTAATTGAAACTGAAAATTTTAAGCAGTAGTAATTTTCAAGATCTACATAGCTCTTCAATGCACAGGATTATAAAGTACTTCATATATAAAAGTAGCGGTTATGTCTAGGGAGTAAGAGGTTATGGCAGTAGTTTTTATATTGGGTTATGGCAGCTTTGGCAAAGAAATATTTAGGCCTGAAGGTTGTTATTTTTAACTAATTGTTTAAAATATTTTATACAAACATTTTTGAAGAGATAATAGCTTCTTATTTAAACATGAACAGTAAAATACATTGACTTAATCATTTTAAGATTAGACTCCTGTGATTGCAGTCATCAACATCCAGATTATTAAAACATGTTAGTAAAAGGGGTAAATAATCACTTTTCATGTTTCTATTAAAAATGAATGTATAATATAACAAATGCTAATTTAATCACGACATTCCTGCATACTCAGAGACACTACATGAAAAGAAACATTTATTTACTCAGTAAATTTATCCAATGATTTTATCATCTAAAATAGTCGTCTCCAGGCTTGTTTAAAATTAACACAAAATGTATAGGGATCCTCATTTCACTTAAATACCCATTTTATAAACAGGATTGATTACCTCTCCTGATCACCTACAAAGTTTAAGACAGATGACTAAAGCCAGATAGCATTAATCTCACCTCCAAATGAATTCTAAAAGTAAGAACTATCTTTACAAAGAACAAAGACAAAAGGGGGAAAAAGATTCAAATATTGAAGATTCAAAGGCAGAGTAAGTCTTCAAAACGTATACATGCCCTGCACCTGACTGGAAAGCATTATGTAGGTAAACACCACCATACAGAGAACTCTCTGCATTTTTTTTTCTTTTCTACTTACAACTACCTAATTTTTTATTCTATTGCACTCTTTATTTGATTAAGCCACTTCTAAATAGAAACACTAAAGATACTCCTAGAGGTGTTTTCTTCCCTTAACAGATTATTCATTACTTAACTAATAGTTTTAATGGACGAGCTATATAAATAAATCCAGAAATGTTTACATAATAAGCCAAAATCTTTCAAAGTCTTTATACAACAAACCTAAGACTAAACTATTTTTTGTAGTCATCATCCTGACTTTGCTCAACCCAACTGTAAAAACATCATATTAAAATGCCCTTTCAACATCTGTGCATATTTAAATACACTAAAAAAATAAGCCACACATACATACATAAAAATATCTTACTTCCTCATAGACAGAGGCAGTAATTTAAGCCCTCCATTAGCTTTCATAAAAGTTTTTTGTTTTTTTTTTTTAAATAGTGCCTACTGCAAGGTTGAAGGAACACTATTGCCATTACAAAGTTTTCTTAGTGTTCTTTTTACTGCGTATTTATTAATTTCTCCATTTTTCTACACATCTCATTTTATCATTCCAAAAACAGAAAATCACCTTGAGTAGTACATCACATTAGCAGCAATGAACTTCCCATAGCAGAACACAAATTTTCTTGTTTGGTCACTAAGAAAAATAAGATCTTCTAAAAAATAAAAATTAAAAAAAAATCACACCATCTAGGGATTTTCCTTGTATTCCCAGTAATTCTGATTTTTTTTTGTTTTGGACAGTTTCCACAGATAAAGCTAAGCTGTACAGTTCTGGAAAAAAAATTACACTCCTTTAGTTTTAAAGGAAGTAAATAATCAAAGGCAAGAGGCAGCTCTTTTAATATACCCTGAGGTGAAGCGCTCTTGCATGAGTTTACCCCCATATTAGATTTTGGATTCCACTTTGAACACCCTGCCATGGGAGCCATTTTATTTTGACCTCTAATCTTATATGAAACTAGAAAATTTAACTAGTAGGAAAAAGCAATAGGAAGCAAGGCTGTTCTTGTTCTGTTTTTCAGTTACGTTCCTCCCCCCTCTCTGGCAAGGACTACTAAGAGGATAACAGTCAGTATTTTCAAAATAACGCTCGAGAAATATTCAAAAGAAGGAAGAGTTAGAACATATTTAGCATCTACACTTAGCTGTCTAGTAGAAGATAGAACTATTAGAGTTGCTTTCCTCATTCAACCCTGAGACTTTCAATTGAGTTAACATAGCTTTAAAATTTGAAAATTTCTCAGTCACACTACGAGCAGTTTGAGGCAAGCGAAAATGTCTCCATTTGGTCAATTTTCTAGAACATGTAACATTGGCCACAGTTTAAGCCAAAATATCAAACCTGTTCTTTCATTGTCACATGTAAATGAAACACGCATTCTCACAGAGAATTCACATCTGTATATTAGCAAGGAGAGCAACAAAATTTACATCCTGACATCACAGTGATCTACTTTGAGGTCAAAACAACTGATTGTTTATCAATGTAACACTTCCACAAATACTATCACTTCAGCATTTTATTGGCATTCATAACTGGCTATTTACAAAAAGGTATCACAGACATCAGTAAGCAGAATGAAAATAACTGCACTTGACTAGAAAATTGGCTATTAGTTACACTTCTGATCACAAGATTTGCCAGGGGCTTTATTTAACCAGAATTCAGGCCAGTCAACATTCCACATACTTCTGAAGCTTTCAAACATGTTTGTTTATACAGATTATGATACCAGTGGTAACTACGATGAGTCACCTTGTTTTCAATAAAGCAGAACTAGCTGTTATAATCACTTAAATATAGAATTGGACAACGTAAGTGCCCCTTTTTTATTGTTGGGGATTCTGGTTATATTAGATTTTTTTTGATCCACAAAACCATCATATTTCAGTCCACAGTAACCTCAGACTTTGGGGTCTTAAGTTATTTATTCCATCTCATCATGCCAATTTGCTACTTTGCAATTCATTAGGGTAGATAGTTTGGAATATGTAAAAAGCCACAGTCTTGACACCTGTACTGTAGTTAGCAGGGATGCAGTTTTAAAGGGAGACCTGCTTTTTAAAGAAGTATGTCTTTTTCACGGTCTCAAACAGAATTTTCTTCTTTAAAAAGCATAGTCATCTGAGGAATAACCTACTTCCTTGAGCTCCAACACCAGTACTCATCAACTTATTTAAAGGGAAGAAAGAAGAGTTTTACCTAATTGGAGAACTTATGAATAAAAAAAAAAGTTACAGTAGGATGGAGGCATGAGTATTTATGAAAATGATGGTAAATAGCATATTACTAGTTTTCTTATTTTTCCCCTTATTTCTAAAAAACCTTCAAAATTGTTTCTTATGTTTCTGATTACAGGGTATCTTCTCAAAAAGGCAACAGTAGGAAAAAGGTGACATCATATAAATGGGAGTACAGCAGAATAGAAAAATATTTTCTACATGGCTTTTAAATTTGAAAATATACTAAGAATTATAAAGTTGGTACTTCCATTAAAAACAAGAAAGCTTACATATTCAAATTATCATAAGCTAGACCTGTTTTTCAGAAGAGCTTCTAGTTAGATATGAGTTCCTCAAGTCATGGTGAGTTATAACTCAGTGAAAGCTGCGAGTCTCATCAGAAACACACAGTTGACTTGTACTAGCATTTTAGTTTGGTTCAGGAGAAGTTTTGAGCCAAGTTTCCTGGTTGTGCCCAGTCAACCAGCTTTGATTTCTATACTTTGATTTTTCTGCTGGAGCTGTCATCTCAAAGTTTGCTAAATGAATTCTTTTTTTAGAATCTAAGAACACCTATAATGCTTTCAGCCCAAACTAGAAACAACCTGAAGTCAAACCCCTGAAGATGAGCATGAATGTCATGTCCCCTAATCCACCCTGTTTACTCTAGAACTATACCTCATGTTTTACACCATTAGATAGTGCTGACATTTTTTCAGTCCTTTGTGGTTAATGTTGGGGCAGTGCTATTTCTTCACTAGTATTGCCACTGCAATGCAGGAGTTTTTTATGCAAAACATAAAGGCTTTAAATAATTTGTGTTTGTGCTTAAATTAACACTTCATGTGATTACTATGTGCAATTAAAAACAACTCCAAGCAAAAAAAAGTTCACATAAGTACTTCCTTTGAGTAGATGACAGGGTGGTACACTTGGTTAGTGCACTGACCTTTTCTTTTTGGAAAAAAGATATGTACTAAACAATTAAACAAGCCCCAAAATTAAGGCCATATGACAAACATACCCTGAACAGTTTTGATTATGGTCAATAGTTCTTAAATACGCCATAATTTACTAATACTAATAATAGCTGATATTCTAAATTTACAAAAAGCAAATACAAGGTGCTGCAGAGCAAGAAGGTAGACAGCAAACCAGCAGAGAATCAGTTATAGTTCCCCTACACCAATGTGAACTGCACTGTGAGTTTGTATAGACCCTGTATTTTATATGCTGACTAGGAAAGAGGGAGGAAAGGGAACAGTAAGAAACGAAGCATGTAGCAAGCATAACAGTTTATGACTACTGCTCTCTATCCACATTTTTAGAGAAATTATTAATTAAAGTCATCATAAAAGATGCTTTCTACTTTCAACTAAAGAAAAAGAAGAGGTTCAGAGTTTAAGCACTGCTACAACACAGTATGAAATATACCTTTTCTTTCTGCAAGAGGCCTAATTAAGGTTGCATGTCTTTACAGGATTGTAGGAGGTGAATCAAGCATTCACATTGTTACTGCACTGGTAATGGAAAAAAAGTTACTACTAAAATTAAATCTGTAACTTCATTTAAACAAAATTTTTGTGATTGAAATTATTCTTCATAAGCAGAAAGACAAACCAGTCATTCCCCTTCCCTAATACTTACACCTTTAGATTTATTTATATGCATTTTTAAAAGATACTTACTGGTCTAAGAGTTGGTCATATTTTCTTAAAGCATCCTTTTCAGCAATAACAGCTCTTTCTTTTTCAGCAACAGCATTATCTCTTGCTTCTCTCAAATTTCTGAAGGAAACAGAAGTATTCTGTCAATATTCTGTTAGGAAAAAGACTTTTGTTTCATGGATTACTACTGACTGATCTCAACTCTAATACTACCTACTTCAATTCTGATAGAGCAGTAGAGGGCTGTCTGTCTATATGCCTATCCTTTACACTTCACATTACATTCATACACAGCAACAAAAATAAAAATTTCCAGTTTTGAAATTCTAAAAACAATCATCAAACAACCTAGTTATACATAGAAATCCATAAACAATTTGGAATACGAGAACTATAAATTTCTTTTTTTTTTTTTTGTAGGAATTCAGTACATACCAATAATTTTACTGGGTACTTCACTAAAAACTAGGGGAATGGTGTCTTTCTAGCTGAGGTGACTTACAACTTTTATGATAAAGAACGAAAAGATTAGCCAGGCACAGAAATCCTACTTCCACATGCAACTAATTGCATAGTAAGTCATATAGGTTTTGCATATTGTTGGTGTTTCCTTCTAGTTTCTATCACACTTTTATTGGATCCCACCCCACCCCTTATTTTAGCTTCTTTGACTGACTCATCCAAGGGTAAAACAACCATCAATAAATTCAAGGAAAACATCAGTCTCGTCAGACTTCTCAAAGTGAGAAGGAAAAGAGTTAAATATTAGATTAGCTTAGTTTTAATACCTTTCTATGCTTTGAGCTTTAAGATAAAACCATCATCTTAGTTTTATTTTCAGTCAGTCAATCAGCATCTTATCACATCACATTACTTCACTTCAAACTGTTTTGCTCCTAATTTGGGCTTCCATACTGAGGGGAAAGCACCATCTTTTGGTGAAATTTTTTTTTAAAGATTATTTTATAAAAAGAGCATGCACTAGAAATCCTTTTCCTTGTAAAATATGAAGTCAAATATAAGCGATTTACACTTCAAAAGTAATTATTTCAAAGTGAGGAAAAAAGTTGCGTAAATTGGTTCCAGACGCAAACAAGATTTCCTTCAATGTTTTTTTTTTCACTGATACACAGACCAATGTCAAAGCTCAACCAACAGTCTAATAATTCTTTGCAACTCAATATAGATTTGAACAGAGGAAGTGGTGTGTATGTATGTGCGCGTATATATACACATTTTACTCACACTTGCAAAACTACAGAGTGATGCAATATATTTAATTAGAAACTTTCAGTTGCCTGGAAGACAGACAACAGGAGTCATGTTTTTTCACTCTTCAGAGCAGTAACAAAGCTACCTATTAGAAGAACAGATGCTAATGCCACAAATATCTTTTTATTATAGTTATTTTCTTCTCCACACAAGACACAATGAGTTTATAGTGAATTGTTTAGTGCTCCTCCTGTTTTAAAGGGGTACAAGTGGCGATAAAACAAGCTCAAAAATAACTATAGCACCAAAAGTCCAAGACCCTAAAGGGATCCCTAAAGACTTACATATATGCCTAACACCACACATAATTCCATGGAATTTAACAAGACAACACAAAATACAGAATTCAGTCCACAGGTCTTTGCAGGACTAGTATCTCCTTCAAAAGAGGATTTTATAATTTACAAGAAATTAATGCTTTTGTGAATGATAATGCTCTAAGTCTCAAACAGATTGATTTTAGAAGTGTATCAAAGCCTTAATGGTTTCTCTCATTTTTTTTCTGCTTTGCTTTCTGCATCAGTACCTTCCTTTCTAGTTTCCTGGCAGTTTCAAGACTGTCCATACAGCATGACAGGTAAATCAACACATTTTGTATGAATTAACTAACTCTGTACATCTGAACAAACTTCAAGCCACTAATGTTTATCTACAAGATGAGTTTTAATATTTCTTTTCATTAACATTGTTAATGTCAGTCATTTCATAATAAATTTAACATGGTTATCTCTACTGAACAAAATTGTTTCTTGTTAGTTTTTATAAGATTTTCATTACTTTTACAATTGAACTTAATTTCTCTCATTTTGTTCATCTCTCATAAAGCCAGTCAACTAATATTGTACCTCAACACAAAATAGTACTTGCAAGTTTCTGTTTTAATTAGCTTATTGCCACATCTTATCTACCTGTTTTCACGTTCATACATCTCTCTTGAAGTGCTTCGAAGTTGTTCTATTTCTTGATTTGTTTTCAGTCTTAATTGTTCCAACTCCTCATGAAGTCTCTTTTCATATTCTGTTTTATAGTGGTCCCTATAAATAAACGCACAAATGACACAGGAATTTAAAATGAATTGCATGGCCAAAATATCAAAGCTTCAGGTGCAGCAGTACATTTTACAGTTTATTTCGATTCTTACTCATTTTTCTGCCACTTAGGCTAGTATGTCTTCTAAGCAATGTTGCTTTGCAAATTTACTGAAAATTTTACCAGGAACAAGAGCTTTCTACAAACTTTACAATATGTAAAGTTTGATGCATTTGGCATTGATTCATCATGCAACATTATGTTTAACATTCATGCAGAAATCCTTTGTCACCCTCTACATGAGTGTTTATATTAATTAACCACTTAAAAGGATTTTTAGTTAGTTACTTCCCAACATTTTATAGCTTCTTCATAAGGGTAAGGGTCAGTAAACTTAATAACTACAATACTGCCATACTGCAAGATTTTGTTGTGTGCTATTTACACCTCATCCTGGGAGTAAAACATTGTAAGAAACACTGAAGATTACATGCTGTTGAAATTTGTGAAATGAAAAGATTTACTTATTTATCCTGTCAATGTCACAAATAAATTAACTAAAATAAATATATATATTTTTAAGTAGCAGGTATCAGAAGATTCCAGGATAAATCATCTCATTTCAGAGTAATACTGACACTTAGCTACCGTTCAAGAATAATCAATCCACAACGAAGCCACTGGTAGCCATTACAGGTCTGGAAATAAAAGCACATATATGAAGAAATATGCATTTACAGCCATAAAAGGTTTTAGATCCTTTGGATTTCCAGTTGTGGAATAGCTTGTACATTTTAGAAGTCAGTACCTGAACTGGCCAAAAACTTCCTCTGAATTAAACAAAAGCATTACATTATTTACATATTACAGAATGTATGTTGTTCAGGTTTTCATGCTTGTTTTTTTATTAAGACACTGAATTTGAGGTGGCTCTTCAAAGTAAATATTTCTCCCTTCCTTACTCAAGTGCACCACTCTATAGCAAGGTATTTTGTGAAGATCTTTGATACAATACAGAAGTTAATGACCCAAAAAGCACACTGTACTGAAATGTACATTAGATTTTTTTTTCCTGTTCTGTACATGTTACGTAGCTCAATACATAGAAAGGAAACAAATGCTGAAGATCAGGACACAATTCTTACACAATCAACTAGCATTATCATTTTCTTTGTACTCAGATGGCAACCATTTGCTATTATCGTTACTACTTGCTATTACCATAACTACTTATCATTGCTACAGTTGCAGAAATTATACTTCCTCTCCAGTACCAAGACTGTTAAAAGTCAGGAAGGTTCACTGAAAATTTTAGAAGATTCTGGAAGAGCCCTGAACACCCCCAGTGATGTCACCAGAAGACAGTTAAAAGTGACACTTATTTTTATGCTAACTAAAATAAACAAGTGATACCACTTGTTTAAAGGAAATAGTCTAAGTAAATAGCTTGGCAGATTTGCCAAGCACCTTTTAATGAACACTGAGCTGCTGCTGAAGCAACTGTAGCAAAAGGAGTAATACTTATATTAGACAGACTTCTGATAAGCAATACGGACTGGAACCCCATAGCTGGTAATTTCAGTAGAGTGCTCTTATATTTCCATTTAGATAACAATTTGTCTTTTAGTTGTATTATGGGAGAGTCATATTTAGGACACTTCATTTTAGTTATGAAAGGACACAAGATTTATAGATGCTGTTTGCATCTTGCTGATTCAAATAAAAGGAAGGAAAACTGAATTGGCTTCGTACTCGAAGCTCAAGAGGAGATTCATCCAACCCACAGCTGTTTTGCTAAGGACCCTGCTAACCAAAAAAAGGCTGTATGTTCATTAATGAATTACATATAGACAAATACCTGATATCATTTTGGCGTAAATTTTGAAATAGTATTTTTGTCATCTAGATGTAGGGAAATGTAGATGATCCATGAACTGGATAACCTTGAAATTTGAATAAGAAAAATCTAAATGTGGTCTGAAGTTTTATAGTATAGTACTATATATGTAGCAAGACATATTGATAAATAATGTAGTATTTCCTATTTGACATCCTGTACATATGCCAATATCAATACAAATAGCATAAAAATTTGACACTATTTACCACATTGACTAGCATACAATGGTCAATTTGTTCCTCAAGGCTAATGTTAGAATATCTGTATTCAGACCTGAGATATGAAAGACTGAGAGCTGATATGAAACAAACTACGTCCTATTTTAAACATTTGTGAAAATTAAATATATTTTATTCTATAAAAATGTTTTAGATTATTTTTTCAAACATTCCTGTTTTTAATAAAGGTCATTTGGCAATGAAAGAGGTGAAACACGCACTTAGAATAATTTCTCTTTTTTGCAATTAATTACACTTACCTTACTAAATCTCTATATACAGAGAAGTGCATTGTTGCCGTAAGCTTTCAATACTGAAACCTTCAATGCTGTAGTCTTATATCAAAGTTTTAAGAAAATTTTCCTCAAGTATAAATACACATTAAAAGCACGAGTAGCATTCTATTTCTAGTTATACAAATATAGGCTAGTTTTCTGGAAGCTAAGAATTTTTATTTTTAAACAGGATTTGTGCAAGAAACAAAGTAAAAGTTAAATAATGACTACTTGACAGAAGTGAAGACACACTAACTTACCTGGATGCAACATATTTTTCATACATTTCTTCTCTAGCTTTTTTGGCATCCTCTAACTGAACCTGAAGTCTTTCAAGACGATCTTCTTCATGTGCACAGCGAACACTAAGCTCCATGTTCTGGCGATTAAGATAATCTTTATCTTTTTGCAACAGGTTTAGGGATTGTTGTATGGTTGTCAGCTATAAAAGGCATTAAAAAGAACACTAACATGAACTTCTAGATAAATATTTAACCAAAATACACATACTGATTTTTTCCTTTTGACTCTATTCTATGAAACACTCAAACTGAAAAAAAAATTATAAATTATAATCATGTTTAAGTTGGTGAAGCTCTACAGTCAAAAAAGACTTTAATAAAATTTCAATTTTATGAATTTTTCATTATTTATTTTTGGTAGTTGGCACCTGAAATGGCGTAAAGTGCCCCTTAATATTCCTGTGTATCTATATAACAGTTAGCTATTGAATAGTAATTGCACTGAATAATACTGATAGTACTAAATCAGAAATAATACATACTAAATATGATTGTTGGTACAAACCCATCATCATGCTGGCTACAATACTCTAAGAAATAGAAGTGAAGGGTTTAAAGGCAACAGCGTGATTACTGCTCAATAAAGAAAAGGCAAAACTGATAGTTCTGGGGCTGAACTACGATTGTCACAAAGTAACGTTCCAGGCCAGGACCAAGGGCAAGGAAGGCTATGCATCCTTCTTTTTCACCTTTGTTTAGAACAGCATTGCTACAGATAGCTGTAACTGGTCTCCACATCTATTTGATATTAATGTCATCAGAGAACAACCACAGAGCATAATGTCACTGGTGCTGAGTAGTCCAATTCCATATACAATAGCAAAAGGTACTTTTATCAACTTCAATAATTTTGCAGTTTAAGCTCCCAAGAATGTCACATGCCAAGTTAAAAGAATAAGAAATTAATAACTTATGAGAAACGTGTACCCAAAGACATAAAAACATCCTGTACACATTTTAAACAGAATTCATGCCTCCTGAGTCATAAAAGCACAAAAAGGTTACTTAAGGGAGATATTTGAGTCACCCACAGGAAGCAGGTAGTTTAGCAGCTGAAAACTCATAGGGAAAAAAGCTCTTCAGGCACAGTTCTCTCTATTTGACCACTTGCTGAACATGAACACCATTGAGGATAAGGTGTAAATGCCTGTCCTATACTTTGTTTTAAGGGGAAAAAAAAACACAAAACTATCCTCTCTCTCAAAGTAACAGGTTATATGTACCTTCTACAGTGATGACAGACTTTATGGATTACTACTTTAAGAAAAATCTAGAAGTTCCTACCCCTCCAACTCCTCCCTCCCCTGGAAGGATATATATATCCTTCTGTGTATATATCCTTCTGTGTATACTGTGTAAACACACCTGAAGTGGTATTTTAGTCTAAAGTGGTACTATTTTTATTCCTTTTAAGATTTACTTAGTATAAAATTAATGAAAAAACACTATTGCTGCTACACTTCAGCCCTTGATGCCTTCATACATCTCCATGTACATGACAATACTTTCTTGGCCATTGTTGCATGATGAGAACAAACCTGCATTTTGATATCCCCTTATAATGCTAAAACATCGATGAAGAAACAGCTTAACAAAACCTTCAGATTGCTATAAAAGAGAAAATAAAAGAATTTCTAACAAAACATCAATTTGTTCCTCATTTTTTTCAGAAGATCTCTATGGCTACCTGCAAAATTAGGCAGAAGAGAGAAGGCACTCTCTTAAGTGGTAGGTATAGTCACCATTTAATCTGTAACACTGTTCAGAGATTCTTCGGAACACAACCTCCCTTGAATTCTCTAGGAAGTAATTGGTCTCACTAGGCTGCTACTGTCAGTCAGCAGACAGAGATCCTCCACTTGATTCTTGCCCAGACAAGTACAGAACTCAAGAGTAACCTTCTCATGCAGTGTCTCTTACATATCACATTAAAAGAAATTAATAAAATTCACAAGATTTGTTCAGAACAGCTAATCAATTGTTTCCCTAACCAATTGTTTTCCTATTCCTTTTGGTGTTTCCTGGCAAGATTTCTATACATAAACCCAGCTTAAGAAGTAGCCTTAGTTTTGCACTGAAGTTGCATTGAGCTACAAATCACCTGAAAATTAGACAACGGTAATAGAAACTGATGAAGTTTCTTTCTTGAGATTCAGTAAAGCAAAAACAAAAACAAAAACACCACCTTTTTCCCTCCTTTTCAGGACAACTTTTTGCTGTTGCAAAGTTACACCTACCTCAGATGAGAGAAAAACCCTTTAGTGATTTTTAAAGTACTGGATGATTCACTCCTAACTAGCTAACTTAAGGTGAAAAACTAATCCTGGAGGTTCAGCGAACAAATCCCCCCTATAAACAATCTAGATGCAGAAATAGTGATAATGGATACTAAGCAATGAACGCTTGTACTGGTATAAGCAACCAAATCCTATAAACCAGTGGATTTGGAAACACTCTCCATATGTGTTTCTGAGTTCCCGGACCCAAAAGTTATCATACGTGCTCAATAGGGTGCCATCACTGAACAACTGTGACTCTTGGATGAATAAATTAATGAACCGAGAAGCAACAAAGAAATGTTTCTCTTGACCTAGCAGGCATCTGGCTCTTGGAAGGTCTTCAGAGCAGAATTTCCTTGTGAAATACTAGTGCTACCAGACGGCAATGTTTGAGACTTGCGTGAAGTGACTGACCTAACGGGAATCAGAACTCACTAGAACCCTAAGAAAGGTGAGAATCCCTCTGTATCTGACGAGGCATTTATACATCTTCCCAACAGAAACACTTTCATAGACTAATGGAGACAATTCAAAAAAAAGAAGTCTACCAGCCTAGTAGACAGTCCTGCCCAAAAGGCAAGCAGCACTGGAATTCTTCTCATCAATAGAAAGTATGATAGAAAGAGGAGGTCCAAAACACCAGTGTTTTTATTCCTGACACAGTCCTAACTTCTGCAAAGTGAAGGAAAAGTCAGTAATGTTTCAGTTACCTAAGAGTCACAAAGAAGAGAAAACTATGTATCCCACATACACAACAGAACAAGCCATACGGTAGCTCTGCCCTATCGTTACTACTGGTCAGAAAGATTTAAAGTAAATTATAACTGGTTCTGCACCTTTTGATAGAGAGGGCATACTCACAGCATTCAGCCTTTGGAAGACTGAGACAAAGGAAGACTGACCTAGAGAGCTAGGAACATGGCATGTACACACACCTAGGGAAGAACGCAAAGTGTATGAGCAATGTTGAAGGAGCTGGCCAATATCACTAGTGAGGGTGCTCTCTTGCTTGGAAGACCATAGCAAGTAAGAAAGCCTTCTGACAACTGGAATACATCTTCAAGATAAGGACCGAGGGGTTGGACCATATAAGGACATGAGGACTATAAATTGGTCAAGTCTAATCTCAGTCTCTTCAAAGATTACAAAGCAAATCATCCTGGAAGCCATGTCCATGAATATGGAAGAACAGGTGACTAGAAACAACTAGCATGGATTTACCGAAGTCAAACTGTGCCTGTGTCTGGCAAACCTGACAAGGCTGGCTCCCTGGATGGGCAAACAGCTGTCAATGTCATTTACTTGGACTTCTGCATAGCTTTCAGATGCCTCCCATAATAAACATTTTGCCCCTTTATGGTAAATCCAGCAAGATATGGCTTGCATAGGTAAGTAAGAGGTTGAACAAATTGAGCATAAGCCAGAATTGCATCCTGGCAGCAAAGAAAGCCATGTAGCTACTAGGTTTTGTCCCATTTTGGGCTCCCCATAAAGATAGACATTAACATACTGGACCAAGGCCAGAACTCTACCAAGATGGTCATAGGCTACAACACATGAAGGGGCTCAGAGAACAAGTTTTTTTCGTTTGTCTTCCCCTTCCTCCTTCCCTAGCTGCCAGAAGACAAATCTGGACAGGGAAAATCTTATTGTTATCTTCACCTATATAATTGGAACACAGAAACAGGGCCAGACTCTCGGAAGTGCAGGACAATAGGCAACAGCAACAAGCCGCAACACCTCTGACTAGGTTTTACAAAGACTTTTTCACAAAGAGGACAGACAGACAATGGAATGGGTTGTCCTGAAAGGCCACGGAATCCCCACCCTTAGAGACATTAAAAACTTGACAAAGCTGTAAACAACCTGACCTAAAGTGGCTCTACTCTGCATGGAGGGGTTGGACCAGCTGGCGTCCCAAGGGCCATCTTAATATAAATTATTCCATGGTCCTACAGGTGCTTACATAACAAAGAATCAAACTCCTGAGTTGAAGAGACAATTACTGAAATACGAAATTTAAAGTTTACCTCTTTTGATAAATCATTTATTTCTTTAGCTTGTACTTTATGTGACACCTCTAATATTTCATACTTTCTTCTGAGTTCTGACAATTCATGTTCAAATGCATCCCGTTCACTGTTAAAATAAAGTGAAATTATTAGACTTGTAAAATGTAAGAGTCCTATGCTTTTGTAATTTCTCAGCCTTCTTTCAGTTCATGACACTGAATTCTACTATCAAGTCACTCACAGAGCAGCTAGTGATAATCTAACCATTTTGAGTTATTAGCACTTGCAACGGAGTCTTATTATAGGAAAGTTTTCTTCATTTAAGTATTTAAACAATGATTCTAAATTACAGTATACTAATTCTGAATCCCTATCCTAAATTATTTCATCCTCTTCTGATTATTCTTCTTTAGTGTAACTTTGGACTGTACATTTCATTGCTAAGAGGAGAAATGTAGGTACCCTCGTCTAGCCTTCTAGTTTTGTCAAGATTTTGATGCTATTTCCCATGACATTCTCCTGAATCTTTTGCAGATATTGAAGTTGAATAAAAAGTGACTCATTCCCATCTTCCTAATCACACAGAAAGCGAAGTACAGTTGTTCTCAATTGCTGCTCTCCCTTGTATACAGTCCCTTGATGCCAGAGGGAGTAATACTACTCTTCTCATGTTTAAAATATACATCACACATCTGCAAAAATTACATTGGTGCCCTGAATAACAGTGCTTCCCATATGCACAAAGAAGCAGCTCTATGTCACCACTGTATCTGACCCTGTCAGAACAGTGGAATGAATGAGCCAGTATGAGCTTGCAGTTTGGAAAAAAGCTAACCAGTTTTATGTTAAGCATAGCATAGCTTTAGAACTGAGATAACTTGCATTACACCAGAACCAGAAGATTTAACAAAACATTTTTAAAGGCAGAAATGAGCCTGGAAGTGATTAACCCGCAATGCTCCCAAATATCCTGATGCAGGCATGCTAGTAGTGCTCCTTCCCCTCCCCTTCGTCTGTGCCTACCTAGATGAATACGACCTACTCTCTCAAATATAGTTTTGGCACGTTAATTCATGCCTTTTTCAACTCAAGACTATTTTAAATGTACACTGTTAAACACAGGGGCCATTCACAAGAAAGTTATTACAATCCACTTAATAAGATGCAGTTGCACATGGGAAGCAAACCATAGCATCAATCCATCCTATTTGCAACAAGCTTCCAAGTAGATTCCAAGGTTGTTTTAGTATATATGGCTGTGAACAGTTATCCAGAAGACAGACCTTCTTTCAAATGGTTTAGTGGCACAGTCATTTGTGTCAATAACTGTACCTGAGCTTATGCAGTATGAACAACAAGGAACTGACAGGGTGTTTTCTATTCATAAACCTCATTTTTGAATCAATTTCCAAAAAAATCTTCCAAAGGCCTGTTTTCATGTACTCGGAAGCATACTGAAAAAGCTGTTGGGGAGCCAGACTGTGAAGTATGTGTCTGAGTGCATTTATAAAAAATCCATTTTCACTATTTTGCTTATGAGACGGGCACTCAAAGCATAGGCAAGAACTCTAAAATTTGTATTTTAAAAATGGAAAGAGACACTTGAACTTTCTGTAGTTCCACAAAGGTTTTCTTACGATTCTCTGACAAAGAGAATCTTCAAATCTCAGTTCTCATAACAGCCCTTTCAGATTTATGGTTGTTAAACATGTTAATGTTTAAATTGTTAAACATTAATTCCCAAGGTCCTACTCTCTTAATTCACTGTGCGGGCACCCCGCAGTAGAGCCCTGGCCATTTTGTTAGATCACAGCTTTTAAACCCTGAAAAAATAGTATTTTTTCCTAAGGTGTTTGACATCGACAGCTCCCATTTCTGTAGTTGCAATGCAACAGGTAGGTTCTTCTGAAAACACAGGAAATTGTTGAATAAACTTTTAGGAAGATAATTTGATGCATCAGATTTTAACCTGTTTTTCATTTTATGACTTCAATGTTCTATGCGACATAGATGAGTTATCAGTGGACAGGTAAGGTAAAATAAGTGGCACACATGAACCAAAAATCATAAAATGAAACTTCAACCTTGATTGAGTAAAATAAAAAGCTTTTAATCTATTAATATTTGTATATTAGTAGAACATGAAGTTTAGAGATACCTACCATTTTACTTTATCGTAATTCTCTTGTCTGTAATCACCTTGTTGAATCATCTGCTTGGTATCAGCCAGTTCCAGTGTTAAACGTTGGCATCTAACCTCAAGTTCTGACCGACTCCTCCTCTCATCTTCATAGCTCTAGAATGCAAGACATTTTAAAGTGACCACAGCTATACTTATATTTACTTAAAACAATCACAGTCCAAGCGTTGTGAAGTCCACTTATATATATTCAAGCGGTAGTATTTTCATTTGTCTCAGTATTTGGCAATCTCGTACATACCACAAAGTAACCAGCTATATGGATAGTCAAACTTATTTTATCTTATTTTAACTGTTGATTAATATACCTATTTTTTTTCCTAATGCTCTTGTCCATTAGCCCAACTTCTTAGACCAGTAGCCCTCATATATACACATTTGTAGAACACTGACTGTAACAGGACAAGTCATACCACCTATACAACATTTTCAAAACCAGTCTGCTTATGAAGATACTTGTTGGTCCATTTGGAAAAAAAAAAAAAAAAAAAAAGAAAGATGGTTGGTCATTCAGAAGCTTTGGGAACTTCTGTGAAAGTTTCAGCTAGTTATTCCCAAATTTTATCTGGTAGCTTATTCTTGCTGAAACATGTCTTTCAAAGCTTTGGTGAAGGAACAAGCAAGGGAAGAGAAAAACAAGGGGAAAAAATGGAACTTACTTCCTGATATATCCACATTAATTTCTGTTTTCCTCTTTTTCCTCTCCAGATACCTTAAAAGACTATTATGAACTATTATAAAAGGCTATTATAACTAGAAAACAGGACCCAAGCAAGAGAACACACAGAAAGCACCTGTCTTTTTAAAACACCGGTTATTCCTTATGAAGATAAAGAGAATCCTTAATCATAGTATTATTCTCTTCACCCCCTACAGGAACAGCAGACTTCTATACCTCAATCCACAATCTTCACTCCATTTCTCAGATTTTTCTACAAAGTAGAATTTAATAGTACTTGTTTTCAGAAAGCTTACTTGTTTGCCCTAAATGCCATACTACCTCATTTCCTCAAAAAAAAAAAAAATAACATTATTCCACCTATGGTAGAGAAAAACTGACGGACAACAAGAATTGCTTATTAAAACTTTGATAGTACCCCTCAGGCATGTAAACGTTTTCCCTAGTAACCTAATTCTATCATGCTTCCAAACTGACACCTTCTATTACTGTTTCCTAAGCCAGTTGACAGCATCCTGAACACTCTCATATTCTGATACATACACCAGTCGTGTGTTTTGCTGCAGGTATTGTTCACTCTTGCAGTGTGAAAAAATCATTTACATTACTACTAAAATCATTTATGAGAGAAAAAACAGGTAATGGCCTGTCAAGTACTCTTATACTGCTCACAACATGAGACAAGACTAAGTTAAAAGCAAGAGGAATATTATCCCACTATTTGCAAAGTTTAAGAAATTCATGATTTCTGTTTTAATAACATCCGATTACTACATGAGATTAAACTAAAATGGACTTGCTTTCACGGTAATTGAAGAGTTCTCAACTGCATTTCCATCCTGTGGGGAAAATGCTCTTTTGCAGCGGTAATTCTGCACAGGAACTCCAGTTTTCTTATCTGGGGACAAATTTGTTCTGAATCTCCATTTTCTCCCTGTAAACTCCACTCCGAGCTAACCCATCCCCAATCTGTAATTCATAACTTCTAATACTCAAATCAGCACATCTTTTCTCAGAACATTGCTGAACTCTGTTTTCGTTTTTTTTTTTTTTTTTTCAGCATGGTTTATATGTGATGGGTTTGATAATCAATAACAGATGCTTTAGTTATAGTATAACTATCTTATTATATCCAATGGACATCACAGAATTGTTCTCTACAAGGCCAAATGACTGCCTTAAGATGTGACTATAGAATCAATCATCACTCCACTGTAGATTAATTTTGTAGTCAGTAACTTGAATAAGTGTTTACTTTTGAAAAAGTAAACTACAAGCTATGCTTTAGGCAGGCATATAAAAGAACAGTAATTGTCTTTAGCTAGCTTTTAATAGACAAGAAAAGTTCACAACAACAGGATATATAGAGTGGGTGACTCCTTGTATTTGCTCCTCCTAGACTTGCCAGGAGGAGCAAATACAAGGATAATACTCGAGGATAGGGACGGAAACATACAAAGAACGCTCTTTACCAAACTCAGAGGCACCATAAAGAAAACCTAACAGAATGTCTTTTGGAAAAAACACCTAAATGCTTGTTAGACATTACAGAAACGCACAACTGACCTCCTAATCTTACTTACTTACAGGTATGCTGTTGACAAATATATTTCACAAATTAACAACTTTTACTTGCCCTAAAATCACATAGATCACGATTTTACACAAAATCATAGCTTTACAAAGTTTTCCTGAAATTTTTGACAAATCAGTAAGAATGTGTAATCTATAGACACAATTGTTATTCATCCTAATGCTTATTTTTAGGTTTATCGTAATTAATGACATATATTAAGCAAGGCAGGACTATATAAGAGTGTCTATAAGTAATCAATATGCCATAATTTCTAAAGATAGCATTATAATAACAGTAAAGCCTCTGTCAGATCTTTTTTTTAAAGTTGCCTACCACTTAAATAGAGTTTCAAATATGGAACATACAGGTGCAAGTACGAGCGCAAACATGACTCATTTTGCAATAGGATATGGTGGTAAGGGCACTTGAAAGTTACGTGCAAACTGAAAGGTTAAGTTTTGATATAATTCCTTTGTAGATATCATCCTGTGCCATTCTGCTGCTACTATAATGCTGGAATTTATACACCACTCACAGAGTGGGCTATTAAAACTCCTACAGTCTTACAGATTTAGCACCTAGAAGACAATTACCAGAAGTATAAAATTAAAATTGGTTAACTACAGACGTATTTCCAAGCACATCTCCAGACAAACCTGTCAGGAACATCTCTAAAGCATCAATTAAAAGTTAAATATCTACAAAATTTGTACCTTCTAACACCTGAGACTTAAAACAGGATTTGAATTTTACTCAACAAATCAGTTGTTAATGCCACGATAATGTCAAGCAACAACAAGATATCTCAGGCGATATGGGGAAGTTAAGGTCTACTTTTGAAAAGTGATACCAAGACATATTTCAACTATCAAACACTTAAACAGATAATTAAACATAGATGGGGCTTTTTTTTGGTCTTTTTGTTTTTAAGGATTTACAGTAATTCTTGAAGAAATACTAATTCTACTGCATAAGCCTCTGTTTTCCAATTACCTGATCTTTCAGGTGTCAAAGGTGCGTTTTAACCACAGGAAAAAGAAGCAACGAGGCAAGTCAAACATTCAGGCTATACACTAACACAGAGAAAAGCCTACAGTATGCATAACTCCAGGTAGCAGATAAACAGACTTCTGGACTTCTATAGCAATACATCTTAAATACAAGCAATCAAGCTGCCTGTGCTTAGGAAGAATAAGCTCTGCTTTGAATGCGATGAAGTTAATTTGGTTTATAACAACATTCATGTACCCTGAACTGATTTTAAGATCTCTGCACTGGAACATCTTTATCTTTCAATTTATCTCCAAGAGATAGCTTGGACGTCCTGATGAACAGCTTTGTCCTGCTGAAGCAGAAAGGGAGCTTTAAAATGGATCGAGATACATTTTCGAGGACTTGAACTGGAAATAACACCAATAAATAAAAATAACTTGTTTAAATAAGCCGACAAACCTTAACAAAATTTAAACGATAAACATTACTTACTTGCAATGGAACGTGATTATGGTGATCTTACCAACAACGCATGGCTTTTCTTCAGCTTCTTACTAACTTTTACTACTGCACAGAGTAGCAACTCAGACAAATGAGGTGGTTAAAACAAATGAACCTGTGCTATATGAGATGGGCAGACATCCATTGCCTAAAGAAATTAATAGAAATGTCCAACAGACCCAGTGTTTAACCAGAACAGATGGTTTCTAGAGAGCACGAGAAGTAGTCCCTACCAAAAAGTGTTTCCATTTTCTTCACAAATACTGTTGACAGGAGGCTGTTCCAAGGAAGAAATTCTAATCTTACATAATTTGCACCATTTTAAACCCAAAGCAGATACAGAAACTAAAGATATAATGACAGACCTCAGTTTTATGATATTAAGCTTCGCTTTTATCCACCATCTGGAATGAAGAGCAACTTAGGGTAGTCACTGAAGCAAACACCTACCTAAATTCCAAGTACAAAACGTGGATGACATACTTTTTGAACAAATTCAGTGAGACATAATACATGCTAGGGATTTGCTGATCTTTTGAAAGGCCTGTGGGGATGAGAAGATAAACAACAAAAATGCAGGGAAAAGATTCATCAGCCAATCAAGTAAAGATAGTATGACTTCACACTATCGACAGATAAGCCTGTGAAAGAAAGTGATCCTGCTTTTAAAAAGCTTATTTCAAAGAACTTCATCTTTGAAGGATCACACAAGCCAGCACTTTCTATTCATATTCTAAAGTACCTAAAAACCTCTGCAAATGTAAAGCTACTATATCATTGTGATGTGTAAACTCCTTCATTATCTGGATGAGCTGCTGCTACTTAGTAAAAATGGCATTTTGTTTCAATTTGTTTATTGGTCAATACAGTATTTACCTGAATACAACTGCCCAAATGACAGGAAAACGTTACACATAATTGGATGAATAAAACATCTCTTCTAGTATGTTGGTATGAAATTGGTAATCTGCCAAGGATTGTAGATAGGACATTACCTGCCATTAAAAATGATAAATGAAAACATTGATCTACTTTCAAAACAGTGGAGTTCTGCAAGAAAGGTAAGGATGAAGAGATTTAGCATAAATGCCTTTCCTACAAAAGAAACTGGGGGGAAATAATGAGCTCTTTTTCTTCAGATCTGAGTTGATGAGAATCTACTCTTCACTTAAATGTTCTCAGGTGAAAAAATCCTTGGGATCATTGCATTAGAGACCAGAATTAAGCCATTTGCTCCTTCTGAACAATAACTAGCAATCTATACAAGTCACAGTTTTATATCAAGAGGTAGAAGAACATTAGATATGAAAGAATTTCAGTAGATACATGAGTTTTCCTGAGGCTTGAAAGTGTGAAATTGCTGCCCTGAGCTAACAGTTATTGGTAGAAAAATTTTCTTTGCAGCTTTCTTTCTGTACAAGATAAACATTAACAATAATGAAGGAAAGGAGACACACAGTTAACCTAGAACTGAAACTTTATTTGTCCCTTCCACAGAACAATGCAGAGGCCAAGTAATCAACGCACCGCTTGAAAGAACTGGTGTCTGGGGAAGGCTTCTAGCGTGCAGTCTCTAGTTACAGATGTGAAACCTTCAGCAGAAATCTTAGTGAACACAGTTTTTCTGGAGTGGTAATAGCAGCCTCGATTTTACAACACAGTCAGACACATCTAGTGCCAACTGACCCTTTGGATGCAATAGCTTAGTTCGTTCTTTGAAGGCTATAGAAATGTTTTTCCTCCAGCTGGGAAACATTATCACACAGAAAATTATAAGATCTGTCTAGCAAAACCTGACAGCTACTAATCCCAATTCAGAGACAAGGTCTTAGAAAAGACCTTTGGCCTACATACACCCAACTTTGTCTTTCAGCTACCCAAAGCTTTTCGATAACCGTCAAACTATAAATTTGATTACAAGTCCAGAAGGCAACTTTACAGAAAAAGGGTTATAGCTACGGAAAGGAAGACCTGATAAAATTGTATCAAGACTGAATTCCTGGAAAACATTGCCAAGAAACTCGCAGCCAAAATGAAGAAAGCAATACTTCATCTTCTAGAGCTACAAAGAAAAGTAGAATTTCCTTCTTGGACTCTCAGTCTTGAGAGAGAGGGAGAGACAGAGAAGTAAATTACACCAGTTTGAGTAAAGGCTCTAACCACTCTGGAATCAAATGACTCTGAAAATAGTAGGCTGCTGTTCAGCATGGCAACACCCACATCAGAAGTTGGTTTCATTTCTGGCAAGCTCCTGGTAATCTAGCTCTATACTTGGACTTTCTTTTTCTACCTGTACCTCCAAAGGTGGCAATGCCAACGTCATTCATACTTGAAGTACTGAGCACTGTAAAAGGAGAACTGAAAGAAGTCTGTCCTATACATCTGATAAGAGAGCCATCAGCACTTAAATACAAGAACAGCACTTTTACAAGTTCCACCGCCTCCCGCCAGGACTGTTGCTGCTGAACCTGGAACCAAGGGAATTGTACCAATCTAAATCACAAGATGCAATGATTATATAAAGACAGCCATCAACAAAGTGGTAGTACTGCTGAACTACTTCAATCACTTTAAATATCAATCACTTTAAAAACAGAAAATAGAGGCAAAGATCTTTTGACACCAGATGTGTTTATCAGATTATGTTGCAGTGCTAGAAAACAGTCTTCAAACTCCTTTCTTTCGCTACCAGTCCTCAGAAGCAGCTCGCCACCCTACTGGGTCTGTGCTACAGATTGAGCAGGCTTTGATTAAGTGCTAACTGAGAGCAGTGACAGACAATCAACAAGAAAACTCTGTAGCAAAGTCGTAAGTTTCTTGCTCTTACTGCTCTGCATATGGGGAATTAAATGAGTGTTAACAGAGGCTGATAAACACTTAAGACCTCCAGCCCCTTCCGAGCAAGGAGAGTATGTTTTCATATACCTAAGGGCACAAACGCAGGTGATAAATACTTAAAAGATGCCTTTTGTAGCCTGAAATCAGAAATAATTTTTTTCTAGTACACATTATTTTATGAAATTGCCTATGGAGAAAGAAGATGCAGATTTGTCAATTAGGTCTTTTACAAGGCTACAATGACAATTTAGTTTTCACAGAAGCAAGGTTCCCAGCTAGTGCAGCTGGAGACTTACAAGCTCAGTTGGCTGAGTGGCTGTAACACCAGGTAACTGTACTGAGTTTCCCAGTACTCATTTTTGTGTAAGGCTACATCTGTTGTGCCAAATAAGCTCCTTCCTAAGCAACTCATCCAGCTCCAACCCCCCTGTCATAGGCAGGAACACCTCCCACCAGACCAGGTTGCTCAAAGCCCCATCCAGCCTGGCCTTGAACACTTCCAGGGATGGGGAATCCACAGCTTCTCTGGGCAACCTGTGCCAGTGCCTTGCCACCCTTTTAGAGTAGATATGAAAGGTATTTTTTACTTAATCTCCCCTCTTTTAGTTTAAGCCATTACTCCTCATCGTATTACTACACTCCCTGATAACCCACCTCCTCAATTCTGTACTGGCTAGATAGATTTCCTGTGAGTCTATAGCTAATTTTCTCATATTTCTTATGTCTTTGTTTCTGAGTGAATATCTACAAATATAAAACTTATGCAGATCTAGTGTTTCCGTGAACAGCCAGAAAAGCCAGCAAGCTCCTCTTTGCCCAAGACTATTTCTAGTTAATAAAGATTGGAGATATGCACATATTTTAGTTCCTTTCCATGTTTCTACAAAGGGGAAAAAAGGAAGGTGAAACTACTTAGGAAGAGCCATAATCATTTGCAATACTGAAAACAAAAAGGGAATACCTTATAGGAAGCGGTTTATTCTTACAGGAAAAAAAAAAGATCAACTTCAGTGATGATTGTATTTCAAAAATCTGCATTTGTAGTTTCTTAAAGAAGTTTTTAACAAAGTGTCTGGTTTCAGTTTGTGAGTAGCATAGATAAAAGAAATACAACTGTCAGAGAAAACTTAAGCGGTAAGAAACATCGGACAGGAAACCAGAGGAAGCATTCAAAGAGCGTAAAGTTTTTTTAATCATAGGCAAAGAACTTCAGCAACTGTATTTCATGCAATTGGAAATAAAGAATGATTATTACACAAAAGTAGTAAAAGGGTGCAAGAGATTAAATAAAACTGAATGAAACTGTGTTGTATTTCCTGTTGATATATTTCCTCGTAGTGACGCCTGACCGTATCAAAGAAGTTCAAGTGACAAAGTTAACCCTAACAGTACACATTGAAACCATTTATTTGTATGCTGCAAAAAATGCTGATGTATATTAGCTTTAGTGTACTAAGTATGTTAGAGATTCTAAAGTACCCTCACATTTTGATGCTCCTCTTGCCTTGTAGGAAACAAACTGAGGTACCTTGTTACGGTGATATTCATCGTTGGGTCAAATCTGAACTTGCTAGAAGCAAAATACCGAGACTCGTGTCTCTCCGTACATAAAATACAATTATCAGGCCACATTCATTAAAATTCCAAAACATGTCACCTCTACACATAATGGACAGGGGAAAAACTTTACGTTAAACTCAACCCTACAAGTTATTCCACATGTACTAAGTGATCTTATCTGAAACCTAGGAAATGAGATTTCAGAGAAAAGGAAATGAGTCCTAAAGACTTATTTTTATTAGTAACTGTAAAACTTGTGACATTTCAACATCTGGATCTCTTTTCTGATTTTCTTTTTTTTTTTAAACAAGGTACTTAATCTCACTAATTATCTCCCAGTTTAAGAATGATTATGTAAATGGTGTATAAGCAAAAACAACCACCTCAATTTAACACAAGTAAGGTCTAGTGCTTTCTCATCAGCATCAGAAGAAAATTACAGTAAACTTCAATGTTTGAAAAATAAATCAGTGGGAAAGGTGGATAGTGCCATCGTGTGGTTAAAAAAAACACAACAAAAAACAGAGAAACGTCCACATTAAAGAAAGGTCTGTACCAAAGGTCTGTAACAACTGTGTTTTCTAGCACAATTTTAATCACCTACTACTGCATTTAATCGCTGCAGCAAAAATTAACATGGATGTCAACTAAAATACGCTTCACTGGGTTAGAAACTGGCTGGATAGCCGGGCCCAGAGAGTTGTGGTGAATGGAGTCAAATCTGGTTGGAGGCTGGTCACAAGTGGTGTCCCCCAGGACTCGGTACTGGGGCCGGTCCTCTTTAATATCTTTATCGGTGATCTGGATGAGGGCGTCCAGTGCACCCTCAGTAAGTTTGCAGATGACACCAAGCTAAGTGCGTGTGTCGATCTGCTCGAGGGCAGGAAGGCTCTGCAGGAGGATCTGGATAGGCTGGACCGATGGGCTGAGGTCAACTGTATGAAGTTCAACAAGGCCAAGTGCTGGGTCCTGCACCTGGGGCGCAACAACCCCAAGCAGAGCTACAGGCTGGGAGATGAGTGGTTGGAAAGCTGCCTGGCCGAGAAGTACCTGGGAGTACTGGTTGATAGTCGGCTGAATATGAGCCAGCAGTGTGCTC
Source organism: Cygnus atratus (assembly GCF_013377495.2). NCBI lineage: Eukaryota > Metazoa > Chordata > Aves > Anseriformes > Anatidae > Cygnus > Cygnus atratus. The sequence continues at coordinate 165,842,084 of NC_066362.1, forward strand.
AGGTGGCCAAGAAGGCCAACAGCATCCTGGCCTGTATAAGAAGCAGTGTGGCCAGCAGGTCTAGGGAAGTGATTGTGCCCCTGTACTCGGCTCTGGTGAGGCCGCACCTCGAGTACTGTGTTCAGTTTTGGGCCCCTCGCTACAGGAAGGACATGGACGTGCTCGAGCGAGTCCAGAGAAGGGCGACCAAGCTGGTGAGGGGTCTGGAGAACAAGTCTTACGAGGAGCGGCTGAGGGAGCTGGGCTTGTTCAGCCTGGAGAAGAGGAGGCTCAGGGGCGACCTTATCGCTCTCTACAGTTACCTTAAAGGAGGCTGTAGTGAGGTGAGGGTTGGTCTGTTCTCCCACGTGCCTGGTGACAGGACGAGGGGGAATGGGCAAAAGTTGCGACAGGGGAGTTTTAGGTTGGATGTTAGGAAGTACTTCTTTACTGAAAGGGTTATTAAGCATTGGAATGGGCTGCCCAGGGAGGTGGTGGAGTCACCATCCCTGGAGGTCTTTAAAAGACGTTTAGATGTAGAGCTTAGCGATATGGTTTAGTGGAGTACTTAGTGTTAGGTCGGAGGTTGGACTCGATGATCTTGAGGTCTCTTCCAACCTAGAAATCTGTGTCTGTGTCTAAATCTCGCAAGTATGAAATACTCCTATAGAATTTACTAAGTCAGGGCACATTAAGTGTACAGTGAATGAAAGTGCCCTTGTAAATCAAAGTCAACATCATTAATCTGATTTCAAATATGATCAGAGATGAGCACAAACTAATGCTGAAGCATATAAATGCAAAAATTTTATTGACTTTTTTTTGCCAAATTCAATCAAGAAGAAAAATGAAAACACCATTTTCACAGGACAACCCTGCATGATTTACCGTCTCTTTACACTTGATTATTCCATAAGTAAATTTCAAAGGAAAAAAAAAGAAAAAAAGATGTGGTAACTGAAGAATAATTTCAGAAGTAATGAAATGACAGTGGCATTTAATTCCCTGTCAGCCATGATTTAGATAAATATAGTCTGGGTAGCTGAAGCTCCAGATTTATGCAGAACTAAGCTACAATACAAAACTAATCAACATCCTAGCTGTATAAGGACATTATTAGTATTTATAAATATCTTAAAAAACAGCTTTCTCCTTATATTGTTTCAACTTCTTTAGTCTGAAAACAAAGCCTAAATATACCTAGATAACTTTGCTCTACTATAGATATTTATCTTACCCAAAATCAAATTGTCTGTTTAGTAGAAAGATAAATTAGAAAACAAAAATATATGAAGAGCATAACAGAGAAGATGTAGCACCAAAGAATGCAAAAAAATGTTATTTATATATTGTGAAAACAGAAGGTGAAGCAAATTCTTAACAGGACCATCATGTTGAAAACAATATGCTGATCATTTGTGTCTTTGACTACTCATGGATAAATCTGCTGTCTCAGCTTCACCTATTTGAACTTTACCATCAAAGAGCATGACAAAACTGGTAAGAGCTATGTCTTACACCTTAACAGCAGTAAGCTTGTAAGTAGATCTTGCAGGGTAGCAATAATATAAAATTAACTGTTATACAAGCACATAGACAGCACTTTTGCTCTCTATCCATCCCCCAAACTAACTTCTATCCAAAAAACTTTTGTATCATATACATGATTTGGAGAGCAAGTTTATATGTAGTACTATCTGTAGAGAGATGTGTGTACCCATGATTCTATGACACATACAAGTATATATATTTACACAGTTTCTTAATTGATATAAATTAAAGTACACAGACCTCCGTCACACACTTCAGTTGGGATTTGTACCCACTTAGTTCTTCTGTTAGGGTCTCCTTTTTCACCTGTAGGTCACTTAGCTCTTTTCTCAAGGAATGGACTACTTCGTAGAAACGAATCTAAAAGAAAAAAAAATATATTTAAAATTCAGACTGACAAAATTGCAGTATTACAATCTCCAAAACAAATCAGCTCAATATTTTGTGCCAATAATTCATAAAATAGTGCATACCAGGAACCTGGGTTGGGGGGTTAAACTACAGACAGTGACTTTCTTCAGCCTTTGAAAAAAGCAGCTAAGAAATAATCAATTTGTGCTTGGCACTTAGAAAAAAAAAAAAAAGAATAAAGGTAAAGATATACATTTTTGTTCAATGGAGGCAGTGCCCAGTCTGGCTGACTGTAGTGGGTTTATGTGGCAAGGTTTTGGTAGCAGGGAGGCCACAGGGGTGGCTTCTGTGAGAAGGATCTAGAAGCTGCCCCATGTTTGGTAAGGGCCCCACTGCTGACCAGAGCCGAGCCAATAAGTGATGTTGTTTGCACCTCTGTGAGAGCATATTTAAAACAGGGAAAAAAAAACGCTGCGCCACACAGCAGCTGGGAGAGTGAGAGGAGTGAGGAACAGCCTTGCAGGCGCCAAGGTCAGCGAAGAAGGACAGGGAGAGGTGCTTGAGGCGCCGGAGCAGAAGTCCCCTGCGGCCTGTGGTGAGGACCATGGTGAAGCAGGCTGTCCCCCTGCAGCCCATGGAGTTCCACAGTGGAGCAGGGTTCCACCCTGCAGCCCGTGGAGGAGACCACGGTGGAGCAGGTGGACCTGCACCGACAGACTGCAGCCTGTGAAAGACCCCTGCCGGAGCAGATTCCGGGCCGGACCTGTAGCCCGTGGAGAGGAGACCACGCAGGAGCAGGTGACCGGGCAGGAGCTGCTGCCCGTGGGGGACCCAGGCTGGAGCAATTCGCTCCTGAGGGATAGACCCCGTGGTACGGACCCATATCTGGAGCAGTTCTTGAAGAGCTGCTGCCAGTGGGAAGCCCATGCCAGATCAGTTCAGCAAGGACTGCATCCTGTGGGAGGGACCCCACAGCACAGGGGACAAGAGTGACCGAGAAGGAGCAGCAGAGAAGAAGTGCTATAGACTGACCGTAACCCCCATTCCCCCGTGCCACTCGGGGGGAGGAGGTGGAAGAGGGTGAATGGGGGGGAAGGTGCTTTTGGTTTCTTTCCTTTGTTTCTCACTTCTCTAGCTTGTTAGTAATAGGCAGTAAATCTTACTATCTCCCTATGCTGAGTCTGTTTTGCCCGTCACGATAATTACTGTGCCATCTCCTCATCCTCATCCCAACCTTTGAGCCCTTTTCATCTTATTTTCTCCCCATTCCTCTTTGAGGAGGGGGAGTGAGAGAGCGGTTGTGGTGGAGCTCGGCCGCCCACCCGAGTAAAACCACCATGCTGACCAAGTAAAAAAAAAAAAAAAAAAATACAGCTGGAAGGGGAGCACATGGTTGCCCCCTCTACTTGTGCCAATTCCAAAGCCTATTTGATTAGCAGTAAACCAGCTTAATTTGCTAACCCTCCTGAGACAATATACATTTTTTTATGGGGTTTGAAGCCAAGGAGAGAGATGAGCTTTGTTTTCTGCCTGTTCAGTGTGTTCAATCTGCTCCCTGTACACCAAGAAAAAACACAAGAGCAAGCACAGAAGTGAGCACAGCACACCACCAGAAGTCTGACCACACCACCACCACCCACACACTTCCAGCAGGAACGTGGTGCTCTGTGGGTTCAGCTGCATCATGAAACTACACTACCAGTCCATTTGGGTTTTGTGAGATGAATCCTGAAGGAAATGACTGGAAAGTTTGGTTTCAGCTTCTGTAGAACTATATCCTACCTAAACCAAACACAGTTAATTCTCAGCACCCCTGCCCCCAAAAACACCCCCTCGCACCATCCAAATAGCAACAAAAGCTGCTTTACAATCCAACCAGCTGCCTAAACCAGCTCACCAACACTGTGGCAAAACCCCACAGCTGAAGACAGAAAAGGGGAGGCTTGAAGAAACTTAGACTGAAATTAGCTAACACATCCCAAGACTGGGGATGTGGATTTTACCCTATTCCAAGGGGATATGTCCGAGAATTACAGTTATAATTCTAGGCTTACTATACAATACATTTTGGAAGATAAAAACCCTCATACAACAGTATAAATACTTCCGGCATAAACACAAATGCGCCCCTGCACAATTGGCACTGGAAAGTCTTATAAAAGGATTTTTTTAAAACCTGCTTAACATATACTCCTTCCTTATCGCACCCCACCCCACCCCACCCCCATCATAAGCGTAGCCTCTGATAAAAAAAAAAGTGTCAGATTTATAAAGATTTCCCAGAACACTTCTACTGAACGAGAACAGACACAAGAAAAGTCAGTAGTAAAAACACAGTTAACAATAAAAAACATAGGAAAAGGCTCTTTCTTCTTTGTGTTTATGGCAGTACTTAGTACTCCCCTCCCCACTACAACTTCTAGATTAACTTCCTACCTTAAAATGTTTATTTAGGGATTTAGGGGGACGAATAGATTACTTTGCATTTTCAGGCAAAAACTACTGTGCCCCCTCCCCCCATTAATATTTTATTTTATATATGCATAAATAAGAAATGCAAGTGAAAAAGTGTAGATAAAGTCAGTGTTCAAGAACAATCAAACATTTCCATGAAGGAAGGATGGCCTCCATTGCGCTGTAATTAGCAGGAGATAATGAGAAGTGTCCAAGGGATTTTCAATTCGTTATGGCTGTTTACTTACATCCTTAATTTTCCTCCTAAGTGATAGATTTTTAAAACTATAATTCAATTTAACCCAAGATATGGTATGACAACTTTCTTCGTGTTCCAAATATTTCAAATGACAAATTCAACTGTCACATGCCACAGTTCTACTACAAGTTGTATTTTCATTTTAAGTGAACTAACTTAATTTTCTTGCTTTATTGTTTCATTACTATTTTATTCATGCAGTATTCTAGTCCTACAATATTTAAAGAGTATTTTTTCATGTGTCTGTGAAGTCACATTGCTTCTAACAGGTTCACATGAAATTAAACAGTGAAGTTAGTTTTGTGGCTTCTTTCTGACCTACTCCAGGCTTCAATTACATCCTTACAAAAATGCTTTAGAAATGTGCATGCAATGAAGTAAGCATGTACAATTTAACTACAGCTTCCATCTGTCCGGATTCTTTCAGAATTAGTCTGATTGTATCTGAAGTTGTGCACTGAATTTCAAGCAAACCTCCCCCCTGCCCCTCCCAAAACCGATTATAAAATTTTAAAATTATTTTTCTTAAAAAGCTTTGTTATCACCAATAAAAGCACTTAAAAAAAAAAAACTTTATGGAAACCTAATGTCCTGGTTTCAGCTAGGATAGAGTTAATTTTCATCCTGTTACACAGCTGGTATGGTGCTGTGGTTTGGATATAGAATGAGAACAATGCTGATAACACACTGATGTTTAGTTGTTGCAGAGCAGTGACTGCACAGAGCCAAGGACTTTCCAGCTCCTCACACTGCCCTGCCAGTGAGGAAGCTGGGGGTGCACCAGAAACTGGGAGAGGACACAGGCAAGACAGCTAGCCCAAACTGGCCAAAGGGATGTCCCATACCACACAGCTGCATGCTGGAAGGAGCTGGAGGGAGTTGGCTGGGGGAGGCTGCTCAGGGTCTGGCTGGGCACTATTGGTCAGTGGGTGGTGAGCAACCGCATTGTGCATCACTTGTTTTGTGCATTCCTTATCATAATTATTACCATTATTTTCCCTCCCTTTTCTGTCCTATTAAACTGTCTTTATCTCAACCCATGAGTTTTACTTTTTAAAAAAAAACAAAACCCTCTGGTTGTCCCCCCCATTCAACTTGGGCAGGACAGTGGATTACTGAGTGAGCAGCTGTGTTGTGCTTAGTTGCCTGCTGGGTTACACCACAACAGCTAGTTTGGCTACAAATTGGTGGGTGCAAAAGAAGGGAAGATTTGCCACCTGTCAAATGAAGTTACATGAAAGCAGATGTTACAGTTAAGCACCTTCTAAAAGAAGAGATCAGGTCAGCTGTAGGCAGCAAAAATGATACAAACAAAAGACGCAGTGATTAAAATCAAACCAATCTGAATAAGAAGAAACCATTTTTAACAACTTTTTTCCCCCTTCAGGATTCAGAAGGAAAACGTAGCTTTTACTTACCTTTCTAGCCTACTTAAAACTGAACAACTGAGACATAACTGCAGACTGACTCATTTAAACAATTTTTTTTAAAACACAGATGAGTACATAAAATGCTCACAACTTCATTGAGAACGTTAAGTGATTCAGCTGCCAAGCACCAGTTCAGTGCCCTGAAGTGCTTTAAAGTTTCACATGCCATTTCTTTAAACTAATTTTCAAAAGTGATGAAAAAAATCTAAGTTTTTACATACAAGTTCAAAACAAACTAACAAAAACAACAATAAGAAAGAAAGGTACTTAAAATACTTGTCATTTGTTATCACCTTAAATTTGTCATCGTCATCCAGGATGAACATTGCTTAGCCTTAGATCTAACATGTCACTATTGCACCCCTTTGTGGAAGAAAAGAGAAAAACATCTTACATTTGTTTTAATTCTAGTATTTTAAGTTTGCAATATCTGTATTTTAAACTGTACTCCTGTTGTTTGTCCCTGTTGCAAATCAAGTATATGCATGGTATATAAATTTGCTTGCATCCTGAAGAATTAGAAGGCAGTATTTTAATGCTGATAAATAGAAAAAAGTTCTCATCTTCAAGTCCGGAGATTTCTTGCTCAAATTTTCTCTAAGCAGAGCCCTTTCTTGCCAAGAGAAGTTTACCCTAATATCAATAGGCTATACTATTGGTCTGCGCATAAATCTGCATCCAGACATTTTATCTGCCTGAGTAACACACAGTTCTTCCTTAGGTGAGCAAAGCTGACAAGAGCGTCAGAAGAAATCACTTCCTTCTCAACATCCTTCCCTAGCCTCCAGGAGTCAAATGGATGCATAGACAGGCCACGTAAAACATCTTTGTACCCTCCCAGTGTCCGTATCAGCTGAATAAGTCAAAGTAATGATAAGCAAGCCCTGAGCTTAAGTGGTACGCTCAGGTTCACGCTGATCCCGTTGTGAAAAAAGTTGGGAGAACAAGCAGAAAACAGCATCTTACTACAGTATATCTTTAGAATATCTTCTCCTGGGAGGAGGGGAAAAAAAAAAAAAAAAAAAGACCAAGACCAGCAGTTCTTCAAAAGAACCAAATGACATATGTGTAAGGAGGAAAGAGGCTTCAGTGAAGTGGAGTCTGGGTCACCAAGCACTTCGTTGAATGCAAAAGGAAAATAAAGGTAGAAGGTAGACTGGGGTAGAAGGTGGCTCTTACTCACCACTCTCACTTCACAGCTTTTTGAGAACCCCCTTCTACTCACAAACACAATCCAAGCACTTTAATCATACTGTGACAGCTTCACTTAAAGCAGTTGACAAGGCCATTAATTCCTGATGCCTGTCTTGCTCAGCTACACAGGCTTTTAAACTGCCTGTCAATCAGTTCCTGAAGTAGGGGAGCTTCCTGCACACCAATTTCAAGCAAGCTGACATGGAGTTCAGTTTCTGTTTAAGGTCTGTTTTGTCAACCATGGTAGTGCAGGAATCAACAAAACAAACAATCTTCAAATACTTTATATAAAGGATAAGGGGTGGAAGAGACAGTTAGGGGGTAGTAACCTAGTAGGCTCCAACCTAAGCATTTTTGTTTATCACTCAGAGCCTTAAAATTTTCCTAGTACTTTCAGAAGTCCAAGTTTTGGAACTTCTGAAAGAGATGTTCCCAAGAACATCTTTGGCTAAGGATGATAGGCTTTATTTCTCTGTACAAGTCTAGAACACAGTGTATGATGACTTCCATCCAACAAGAGAGCTCACTCACACAGTATTTATAACTCAACTAGCACACTAAGCTTTTTAAAATCATGTTAATTACACTTTCCTTAATAACTACCTCTATAGGTAAGTACAATACTAGCACTTTGGTGAATCAAAGTTACATATGTAAATCCTTTGCATTCTCAAAAGTGAGCCCAGGGTGTTCTGGGCATGTCCACAGTCTGAGAACATTGCCTTTTTACTGCTAGCTGAATGCTGCTCCCTCTCCCCTAAATTTATCCATGATCCAGAATTAACAAACTTCTTAAAGCAAGAAAGTCAGAACTAAAGCATAATTTAAGCTACTCTTTATCTTCTGCATTTAGTCACAGACAGGAAAACACCAGATTGAAAGCATGAGAGAAGCAAGAGATGTTTGCAAGAACCATCCTAACTCGCTGGCAAAGCTGAGTTTCAAATTCCTATTTTCACCCTGCTGTATTCCACATCACCAACGTGTCATTGCTCACCATTTAATTGAAACACCCCATTTGTGTTACTCTCTTATCAGCAGTTCAACTCTTCAAGCGATCAGAGTCTGGGATTAAAAGGTTCTCTTCTTTACTGGAGTCCAACCAGAATGGATTGATCCAAATGCACATCTGCACAAAAGTCTTTCATTTCTAGCTAAGGAAGAATAAGAACTCTAGACATCCAGAATGGCTTCTACAATATGTAGATCCCCTTGATTTCAAATAAAAGCAGCTTACAGCTTGTGGTGGGTTGGCCTGGCCAGCAGCCATATTCCCATATATTTGCTCACACCCTCCCTGCCGCCACTTGAGGCAGGACAGTGGAGAGAACGGGAAGTTTTCTCCACAGTTTAATACCAGAAAATGAAAGGGGAATTTGGAAGAAAAAAAGCAATGCAAAAACAGTCATCACCTCCCGCAAACAGACCAGTACGCAGCCAGTCTCTGAGTGACAGCGACCTTTGAAGCAGCCATCACCACTCCCATCCCCCAACCTTCTTCCTCTGCCTTCAGTTTATGTTGCCAAGCATGACACTATGTATACAAGCCTTTGACCAATTTAAGTCACTTATCCCAGCTGTGTCTCCTCTGAAGCTCATGATCACCCCTAGCTTGATCACCTTAGGGGGGAGTCAAAGCAGGGAAAGAGAGAGCCTTGACACCAGGATCACCAGGAACAGCCAAAACACTGGTGTGTTATCAACACTGTTTCAGCCACAAATCCAGAACACAGGAAGATGTAGGCTACCATGAAGAAAGTTAATGCCATCCCAACCAGACCCTGCTCACAGCTCTATTCCAAGCCAACATAGGACACAATACTCACAGAAACATATTCAGGGATGGAAAGCTGATCTTCAGGCAGAGACTTTAGCTTCTCATAGCAGTCATCTGTTAATTCCAAGCCTCGTAAGCTCCGACGGATATCTCCAGCCCTCTCTCTTAATTGATGATTTGTTTCCTCCAGCTGCTTTTGTCTCAATAAAATAGTTTCCATTTCTTGTTTCATTAGAGCTTGATGTTTTCTTTAAGATTGATTTGAAAACAGAAGACATGAAGCAGTGAGTAAGACAAGTCAAAAACCTGCACAATATCCTAGCAAGGGAGTTATGCTTGTGTCATAAAGGAGAAAATTTAGAGTGAGATTAGGAAATTAGTGCAAGAGTATACACCACCATGGTTATACAATCACATCTGACATCGTATAAATAGAAAAACAGGAGCTTCATAGTCCCACACATAGTTCAGCAAAATTGTACTGACAGTAGCCCAAAGTCACTGACAATAAATACTATGTTGATTCTGTGAAGTGACAATTAACCTCCATATGTGCTGACTTGAATTTATGAATTAGTTTTAATTTGCCAATTAAAGGGTTAAAAAGCAGAATTTATTTCCAAACAAAAATCCAAGGAACTAATAAATCACCAAATAAAGCTGTATTAACTTCAACCCGTGTCTCTCTGAGTGTCAGACTATACATACTTATGGTCTATTCCATACACATCCATCCCTTCATGCTCTATCCTGTAAATACCTGTTCTGCCCTGTACATACAAATCGGGGTCCCTTAAAAAAAAAACAACAAATGCTTAAACAAGCAATGTTACTTCCAGACTCAAAACACTGCCATCACTATTCTCACCAGTGACAAGGTACTGTATAGCAAGAGAACTGGATGTTCAGCAAGAGATGTTTCAAAAGTTTTATTTTTTTTTTTTAGATCAGAAGCAACTGTCTTTTTTTTTATTTTCTGTAACTCTTCAAATCATATTCAAATTAAATTGTTCTTCAAAAAGCAGTAGCTTCTAAATTATTTTAGAAGTCATAAATTTAATCATTAGTATAACAAGACAATTCTTTTTTCAAAGGAAAACTTCTCATCAAAGCAGTCATACAAAGACATTTTCCGCAGATAGTGTATGATTCTGTTAAACAGGGATGAGAATTGAGGTAACAGACAACTAATGAAAAAAGTGAAGAAAGGAAAGCAGTTCAACCTTTTTATGCCCATTAGTATTACTAATATTTTGAACGTTAGTACTTTAGGGAGCACTTCTCAGATAATTTATTATGAGCAAACAAAAATATTCCCCCTTGTGCAAACAGCCATACAGAATTAGAGACACTTCTCCAACAATCAGCTGCTCTTGGTTGAAAGTCTGCTGATCTCAGATCTGGCTTTATAGCACTAAATCTGTTCCAGGATTATTACAGAATATGACTTTGAATTAGTCACATCCTCTGAGTTGGTGTATTCTTTACTGTAACATGAGACAGTTTAGTAATGTTCTCCCTTCACAGACCACTTGCAGGTGTTAAAAAATTTAATTGCCAAAGTAACCTGGGGAAGCCTGCTATGCTAGACAGTCTATTCTCAGCTATAGATTAATTCAAAATGCTTCAGAAGAGCAAGGAGAAAAGTAAATTTCTGCCTCGTTAACAGGAAGCATTTCTGACCAACCTGCAATCCCTGGAAGTGTTAAGGGTAAGCCCTTACCTTTCCTAAGTCATACAGGCTGAGCAGTTATAAAAAATTCAATTTCAGTGATTCAAAGTCTGCTCCCTCTACTTGCTCTTTTTGCTCTTTACAGTTTTTTAAAACATCCCTTATTCAAGTTCCTATTAAATTTTGAATGCAGATAACAATAAAGTCAAAACCGCAGACTTCAGTAAGTGAGAAATGAATTAAAATTTACTTATGCTTAACAGTTTAGAATGGAAATATTAGTATAATCTGCAAAATAAATCCTATTCCTGCAAGTCATAACCATCACTTTTCATTAGCATGAATTAATCCGAGTTCCTATCAATAAACTATTGAAGTTTTTAGCTTTACTTTGTCATACCTAGCATCTTCTTGCTGTAATGCCAGCTGGCTATCCAGTCGTAAAGACAACAGCTGCTTTTGATGGATTGCATCGTTAAGCTTCTCTTCCAGCTCTTCAATCTAAAGAAAATAAAATGCAGAAAATAAGTTACCTTTTATTGCTTTGCTAAACATTTATTTTAAAGAACTACAACTATTAAAAAAAGCAGAGAACTGGAAATACACAGATGATTGTCTAACAAAGTCGCTAAATATGCTAAGGCTTCACAAAATACAATACGGATTTTGCCCCAAATTAAAAAGACTTAGTTCTATGACTGCTTATTTCATCCAGATAGCTACTTATTTGGCTGATTTCAAAGTAGCCTTAAACCTATGCCAACAAACCAGTGAAAAGACCAGTCGCACAAGAGGTTGTAAACCTGGACTTCACACAAATGTTGCAAAGCTTTTACAAAACCTTTCTTAGTTTCATGCATCTTAATTGAAATTGTACACAAAATCTCCTACTATTATTATTATTACTATGTAGCATATTTTAGCTACATCTTCACTAATAGATTAGTCAATAACATTTAGAGGACTTTTTCTAGCCTACATCAAGTTCAGCTTAAAAGCCCCATTAACTTTTTCACATCAGTGACAAATTATTTACTGTTTCTGAAAAAGAAAACAGGTCTTTTTCCTTTTACTTTAGAAATGGAAAAAACTAAATAGACCTAACGTGATCCCAATTCATCCATTTGTAAGTGTAACACCTTGGACAACTCAGTTACATCTTCTGTACCTTTGTTTCCTCCTTTTGTTATTTTAAATAAATAAACAAATAAAATGCTAAGTAGGATTCCAGTACACAGTTCTGAGACATCCTTTTGAGAACTCAAGCTTCTACGACACTCTAAAAGCAGCAGAAACAAGAAACGATTGTATGATGAAAGAAACATAACATTTCTTACCTTGGTCAAATATTCTACTTTCAAGTTATCAATCATCAAGTTTTTCTGAGATAATTCTATTTTAAGCAGCTGAAGATTATGAAGCAACTCTTTCCGTTCGATCAGCTGCTTCGTGACTTTCACGGTACCTTCCCTCTCTTCAGAGGAAGAAAGATCATCGGTTGGGATGGTGGTTTCTAAGCTAATATCTTCAGACTCCAAGGAGCTAGAGATGTTTACTTTCCTGATTTCCTTAGAGCTTTTACGTGACATTTTATTATTTTAAACGCTTTTTAAAGTTATATTTTGAGACGAGCCCCCTGAAGAGTCAACTGCAAAAAAGCAAAACAGTTAAGACATGATGTCACTATGAAAATGAACTAAACAAGCAACACTTCTCAACATCATAGTAATGTATTTCTCCTTCACTTAAGGAAGACATTTTAAGAAGTTCCAAACAGGGTGGTTTCCCAAGGACTCTGTCTTTTAATATATGATACTAACAAGGGTTTTGATACTATAAAATAACGATACTAACAAGGGCTTTGACTTCAGTAAGCGTACTGCTGGCACACCTGCTTCTCACACTGCCAGAAGAACATTCAAGGAAACCCCAAGCCATAAAACATCAGAGAGCATCACCCAACAAGGGGCACAACACGAATGGGCCGAGAAAACAGAGAAGGCACCCCCTGAAGCCCAACTTCATCCCTGTTGTTTTTACCGGGCTGATGTGTCTGGTACCTTAGGAGTACCTCCCAAAACCGAGGCACTAGGGGTTCCCCAGGCTGCCTGCTCTGGTGGGGCCACGCCTGCCCAGGGCAGGGGGTAGGACCGGGGTGCTCTATAGGGTCCGGAGCCGTTACAGAGTTCCGGGGTTCGCTCAGCACCCGCATCTACTTACGCACCACCGGGGACAGGCCGCGGGTTTTGCTCCCGAGACGCACAGCCGAGTGCACGCTTCTAGAGGACCGAGAAAGGGGTGGGCTCGGACTCACCAGGGCGGCCGGACGTCACACAGCACCACCGACCCCACAACCGCTCTCCCGGTCGCGCTCCCGCCTCCCCCTCAGCGCGGCTGCGCGACGCCATCACCGCGGCGACGCGACCTCCGCCATCTTCCCCCCCCCTTCCTTCCTTACTTCCTCCCTCCCTCCCCCTCTCTCTCTCTCTCTTTCTGGCTGCCCGCCGGCTGGCCGCCATGTTAACCTCGCGGACCTTCCTGAAGCGGACCCGGGCTGGTTCCGTGCTGAAGGTGGTGCGGGAGCACTACCTCCGCGACGACATCCCCTGCGGCGCCGCCGCCTGCCCGCTCTGCCCCCCGCGCCCCGACGGCGGCCCCAGCGTCTTGGAGGAGCGGCCCAGCGGCGCTGCTAGCAGCCTGTGCCCCGGCCCGCACTATCTGCTGCCGGACACCAACCTCCTCCTCCACCAGGTGAGCCGGGACGGGGAACAGCACAACACCTCCCCCCGGGCTCCTCCCCGGCCGCCGTTAAATCCCCGTGGGCGCCATTACCCCGCGTCCCGTCCCCGGGGCTGCTGAGCCCGGGCCGAGGAGCTGCTCCCCTTGTCTTGCCTCTTCTCCTGGCTTTGGGTTGCCTCCTCCTTACAGGGTTTTGCTGTCTGAACGCTGGGAGTGGAAACCCGGTTATTATTTGGTTTGGCGCGGCTGTGGAAAGGCAGGCAGGGAGGGTGAGCAGATGATAGAGCAGCGATCTGGATCCTCATGTGGCCTCTTGTGTTTTATAGCCCATACGAGTTGTCCTAAATACCCCTCCTGTCCTTCAGGGACTGCCGCAAGCTTTATGGCGTGGTGTTGGTTCCATGTGATAAATAGAGCCTACAAAGTTATCCCAGGTACAGCTCCATGAGTTTGGGATGAACTCTGCAACCCATCACTAATTATATAGTGGCTTGAGTCTGGGCAACACAGATGGTACAGCAGGCTGGGAGATGGTGAATTTTCAAGCTCAGTATTTAATTTGTTTGTTTGTTTTAATACTGTTGAGTACATCAGTAGAACGTAGAATATCCCCCTGCAGATGTTGGAGGCTGGAAGATGTGGGTCCTGAATGCTGTCATTCCTTACTCAGGAGAGGGGCACAGCACTCTCATGTTTTAGCAGTTAGCAATATTAAAAGCGGTAAGTAAGGGTTTTCATGCAAAACAGCAAGAGAGTGGATGTTTTCAGCCTGTTCTCTGTGAACTTCTCATTGTCTGTTGGTAAAGTTTGCATATGTTGTAGAGCACTCTGAGAACTTGCTAGGATGCAGTACTATGAACCAGAGCAGAGGGTATTAGGCAGTCTTGGTAACAACAGGAAAAGGTTTTGTCTAGCAACTGGAACAGCATTGCAACAGTAACACTTGGCCTGGTAATTCACCTTGTGTGTAGAATAGTATTAAACTTCTTGCTCTATATACATTGTTCTAGGTCATCTAAAGGTCCATCAGAGAAGCTTGATCTGGTGTTGCTCTTGTTTCAGCTATACCTCATCTTTGCCTCTTTTCGGAGGTGGGTTTACACAGTTGCTTGCCACGAGCTCAGAAATGAAGCATGCATCTTTTTCTCCTGACAGGAGCATGGGTTTTTGGACATGGTTATATACTGTGGCTGTCAGGAGCAGACAAAAAAAAAAGTGCTAAATTTAAAAGAAAAAAAAAAACAAAAACAAGAGATTGGAAAATCCAATTTGAGCTTTTTGCCTACAAGCAGAAGGGTGCAGCTTATTATTCACTTCATATTCCCAATGGCAAGAGAGAAAGGCAGGAATAGCATGTTAGCATACATTAGTTTTTTGCATATTAACCAAACAAATATTTCAAATCCTGTTATTGGACAGAAAAAAAAATACAATTCTGATGCATTTCCATTTTGTTCCTCAGATTGATATACTTGAAGATCCTGTTATCAAGAATGTCATTGTGCTACAGACAGTTTTACAAGAAGTCAGGAATCGGAGTGCACCGGTGTACAAACGAATTAGAGACGTGATTGGAAACCCGGAAAAACATTTCTATTCTTTCACCAATGAACATCATCGGTAAGGTGTAGAATAGGGTATAATAAGGTTGTATAGATGTCCACTAAAAAGCTGGGAAACAAATGGAACATGTGAACTAGGCAAATAAATTAGATGGACATGTCAGTCTAATTAGTGCATAACACTATATACTTCTAAAGAATCCTATTGGGAAATTGAATGTTCCATGAGCTTTTTAATTTTTTAACTGCTGTAGGCACATACATATTCTGAAAAGGGTATTGACTAAACTTTACGGGCAATAGTGTTAACCTGCACAATGGAATAATGCTCTTCTATTTCAGTGTTCCTTTTAAACATATTCCAATGCTTTAATATACCAGCTCAATCTGTAGGATAATTCAAAAGTCTGTTAGTTAGGTAGCGACAGAAGGGTCTAAGAAATGAAGATGCAATTAATTTGCCTCTATTTGTGTTCGTAAGTAGTTTCCATTGCAGCAGTATCATAGTTACAGGAGTATTCATCTTGAGTGCTGTTCAATTGTCAGTGAGGAGGTTGTGTAAGAAATTAACACTTCCTTGCTATTTTTCTTGACCCTCCTGTCTCCTAACTCTTCAGTGGTCTTTAGTGTTACACGTTTTGAAAATTGGTACAGCAGTGATTCATTTGGCTTTACAATCTTAATCTTGTTTGTCTGAAAAAGATGTTGTGGCTACGGATAAATGTTGGGATTTATTTATTTATTTATTTTTTATTTATTTTCGCTTTGCTTTGCTTACCACCCCCTCCACTTTGTATTTTTCTTCAGAGAAACATACGTAGAGCAAGAGCAAGGAGAAAGTTCTAATGACCGTAATGACAGAGCCATTCGGGTAGCAGTAAAATGGTACAATGAACACTTGAAGAAAATGCAGAATGAGGAGATCCAAGTTATCTTTCTAACAAATGACAGAAATAATAAAGAGAAAGCCCTTGAGGAAGGGATAACTGCTTATACGTGTAAGTTAAATGGCATGTATGTTCAATTTATTGCATGGATACACTATTTCAGCAGTGTCTTCATACCTAAATTCATTACCTCTCTTGCATAAATATTTGTGTGTGTGCTTTTGTAGGTGAGGAGTATATAAAAAGCTTGATAGCTAATCCTGATCTTGTAGATCGTCTTGCTTGCATATCTGATGAAGGGGTATGTCTTCATTCTCTTTTGTGCTTAATTGATTTTGTAAAATGTTCTGCAGTCTATGGTTGGATGCTGTATGTCAGGCTACTAGCATCAGTTTAGAAAATTAAAACTGTGGTCTTTATTACCATTTTGACAATACAACTTCTTGCTAACTGAAAAGAAAATATTGCAGCTATTTTTACTGCTGCTTATTTGCTTATTAGTAGGTATCACCTATTTATTTGTGAAAAGCCAGTTGCTTTGGGTAACTGATATGAGGTTGAGAATCTTAATGAGTGATTCAACAAATTGTATAAATACTAGAAATAATTTAACTAAACTGAAAACCTCGGAAGTCTATTGCAAACCATTTGATCTTTTTTGTTGTTGTTGTTTTGTCTATTATTTGAAAGCTTGTGTTAATTTATTATTAATCAAAAGCATTTTCTAGCAAAATATCTGATTTAGTGGTCAGTGGACAGAAGTGCATGCTGCAGCTTGAAGATGAGTTACTTCACTGTCTATTCCCTTTGTCCTGTGTTTATCAGAATTAAGGTTCAGGTGCTCATGTGAGATTAACATAGCTGAAAACTAGCACCACCAAGAAAAGGGAAGATTAATTCCGTCAGTTACTTTTAACAGAGTGGCGTGGAACACACCAGAGGGACCTGGACAGGCTTGAGAGGTGGTCCTGTGTGAACCCCATGAGGTTACACAAGGCCAAGTGCAAGATCCTGCATCTGGGCTGGGGCAGTCCCAAGCACAAATACAGACTGGGTGCAGAACGGATTGAGAGCAGCCCTGAGGAAAAGGACATGGGTGTGTTGGTTGATGAGAAGCTCAATGTGAGCCAGCAAGGTGCACTTGCAGCCCAGAAAGCCAACTGTATCCTGGGCTGCATCAAAAGAAGCATGGCCAGCAGGTTGAGAAAGGTGGTTTTCCCTCTCTGCTCTCCTCTCATGAGACCCCACCTGGAGTATGGCATTCAGCTCTGGAGACCCCAGCACAAGGACAGGGGCCTGTTAGAACAAGTCCAGAGGAGGGCCACAAGGATGATCAAAGGCCTGGAGCACCTCTCCTGTGAAGACAGGCTGAGGGAATCGGGGTTGTTCAGCCCGGAGAAAAGAAGGCTCTGGGGACATCTTATAGCAGCCTTCCGGTACCTAAAGGGGACCTACAGGAAAGCTGGGGAGGGACTCTGTCAGTGAGTGTAGTGATAAATCAAGGAGTAATGGCTTTAAAATAAAAGAGGGTAGGTTTAGATAAGACTTAAGGAAGAAATTCTTTCCTCTGAGGGTGGTGAGGCACTGGCACAGGTTGCCCAGAGAAGCTGTGGATGCCCCATCCCTGGAAGTGTTCAAGGCCAGGTTGGATGGGGCTTTGAGCAACCTGGTCTGGTTGGAGGTGTCCCTGCCCATGGCAGGGGGTTTGGAAATAGGTGGTCTTTTCAACCCAAAGTAGCCTGTGGTTCTTTGATTCTATGACACACAAGAGTGGGAAGAAAGTAGAGGGCTGCCAAGCTGATACTTTCAGGGGTTATCTGCAATTCATTCAGCTTTAATTTAGTAACTGTTTCAAAGTTTAGTCCTAGTAGTGTGTTTTCATGTTTCATACAGCTGCTTACCCTGAGTGCTATACTCTTTGCTATGTAGTACTGTGATAATATTTTCTTCACCAAATATGTATTTAGTCAATATTTACAAGTAAACATACACGCATATTTTACTCGTGCAGTAAATTTTTAAGTAACTGCAGGCAAACAGGAAGAGAAAAAATGTTCCTAGCATTATTGTATTTCTATGTTCTTTATGATTTTATGCTTCATTAGAAAAAATGACTGCTTAATAATAGTTTTTCATTATTGTGCACGTTCATTCCTACACATAGTTATAATTTTGTAGTTTGCTAGCTTGAGTTTCATGTTTCTGAGGACAGTTTTGGAATTATTATAGATACAAAAGACTCTCTTTTTTTTTTTTCCCCCTTAAAGAAAGAAATAGAAAGTGGCAAAATAATTTTCCCAGAACACCTTCCTCTTAGCAAATTGCAGCAAGGAATAAAATCTGGTATTTACCTCCAAGGAACCTATAGGGCAAGCAGAGATAATTATCTTGAAGCTACTGTTTGGGTTCATGGAGATGCTGAAGAAAACAAAGAGGTAAGTTTTTTATTTTGACTTCACACTGTGAATTTTAGTCAGTGTCAGTAATGACCTAAAATGTAATTCTTTCATGGTGACTTGTGATGTTAAAAAGGAACGTTATATTAATTTTTCTCTTCTGTGTTTTTCTGACATCATTTTTTTACTTTGTTTGTGTGGATATAGACTGCTGAAATACCAAATATGCCCTTTTTGGAAAAAAAAATAATAATCTGTTTAAAGGTATAATTTGTGGTTTGATAAAATACATATAATAAAATCTGAATCTTAGTTCTTAATACTATTTCAGTTGACTTGGATATAAGATTTTTTCTTAAATCAATTTGAAACGTTTGGTGAAAGAGAAACAACTTTGCAGAGGATTTTGAGAAAAACTGTGGGGAGCCCTTGTGTGGTTCTCTTGCTTTATTTGCCCTGCTACTTTCAGGCTGTTCCCCTCCAAGAAGTTTATCCTGCTTGGGATCGCTGCAATGACTGGCTATAGGCTTTTCAGAAGGGACAGGCAGCACAGAAGGGGTGGTGGTGTGGCTCTCTATATTAGAGAGTGTTTTGATGTTGTGGAACTCGAGGCTGGGAATAAGGTTGAGTCCCTATGGGTTAGGATCAGCGGGAAGGCCAACAAGGCAAGCATCCTGGTGGGGGTCTGTTATAGACTGCCAAACCAGGATGAGGAGACGGATGAGGAATTCTACAGGCAGCTGGCAGAAGTTGCGAAATCATCAGCGCTTGTTCTCGTGGGGGACTTCAACTTCCCAGACGTATCCTGGAAGCACAACACAGCCCAGAGAAAGCAGTCCAGGAGGTTTCTGGAGAGCATGGAAGATAGCTTCCTGACGCAGCTGGTTAGTGAGCCTACCAGGGGAGGTGCCCCGCTAGACCTTCTGTTCACAAACAGAGAAGGACTGGTGGGAGATGTGGTGGTCGGGAGCTGTCTTGGGCAGAGTGACCACGAAATGGTAGAGTTCTCTATTCTTGGCAAAGTCAGGAAGGGGACCAGTAAAACCGCTGTCTTGGACTTCCGGAGGGCTGACTTTGAGCTGTTCAGGACACTGGTTGGCAGAGTCCCTTGGGAGGTGGTTCTGAAGGGCAGAGGAGTCCAGGAAGGCTGGGCACTCTTCAAGAAGGAAATCTTAATGGCTCAGGAGCGGTCTGTCCCCACGTGCCCAAAGACAAGCCGGCGCGGAAGAAGACCGGCCTGGCTGAACAGAGAGTTGTGGTTTGAGCTTAGGAGAAAAAAGAGGGTTTATGATCTTTGGAGAAGAGGGCAGGCCACTCAGAAGGATTATAAGGATGTTGTAAGGATGTGTAGGGACAAAATTAGAAAGGCCAAAGCTCATCTGGAGCTCAATCTGGCTACTGCCATTAAAGATAACAAAAAATGTTTTTATAAATACATCAACACAAAAAGGAGGACTAAGGAGAATCTCCATCCTTTACTGGATGCGGGAGGAAACTTAGTGACGAGAGATGAGGAAAAGGCTGAGGTGCTTAATGCCTTCTTTGCCTCAGTCTTTAGTGGCAAGACCAATTGTTCTCTGGATACCCAGTACCCTGAGCTGGTGGAAGGGGATGGGGAGCAGGATGTGGCCCTCACTATCCACGAGGAAATGGTTGGCGACCTGCTACAGCACTTGGATGTGCGCAAGTCGATGGGGCCGGATGGGATCCACTCGAGGGTACTGAGAGAACTGGCGGAGGAGCTGGCCAAGCCGCTCTCCATCATTTATCGGCAGTCCTGGCTATCAGGGGAGGTCCCAGTCAACTGGCGGCTAGCAAACGTGACACCCATCTACAAGAAGGGCCGGAGGGTAGACCCGGGAAACTATAGGCCTGTTAGTTTGACCTCAGTGCCACGGAAGCTCATGGAGCAGATTATCTTCAGTGTCATAATACGGCACTTACAGGGCAACCAGGCGATCAGGCCCAGTCAGCATGGGTTTATGAAGGGCAGGTCCTGCTTGACGAACCTGATCTCCTTCTATGACAAAGTGACACACTTAGTGGATGAGGGAAAGGCTGTGGATGTCTACCTTGTCTGCCTTTACTTCAGTAAGGCTTTTGACACCGTTTCCCACAGCATTCTCCTCAAGAAACTGGCTGCTCGTGGCTTGCACTGGTGTACCCTTCGTTGGGTTCAAAACTGGCTGGATAGCCGGGCCCAAAGAGTTGTGGTGAATGGAGTCAAATCCAGTTGGAGGCCGGTCACTAGTGGAGTCCCCCAGGGCTCAGTACTGGGGCCAGTCCTCTTTAATATCTTTATCGATGATCTGGATGAGGGGATCGAGTGCACCCTCAGTAAGTTTGCAGATGACACCAAGTTAGGTGCGTGTGTCGATCTGCTCGAGGGTAGGAAGGCTCTGCAGGACGATCTGGGTAGGCTGGACCCATGGCCTGAGGTCAACTGTATGAAGTTCAACAAGGCCAAGTGCTGGGTCCTGCACCTGGGGCGCAACAACCCCAAGCAGAGCTACAGGCTGGGAGATGAGTGGTTGGAAAGCTGCCTGGCCGAGAAGGACCTGGGAGTACTGGTTGATAGTCGGCTGAATATGAGCCAGCAGTGTGCTCAGGTGGCCAAGAAGGCCAACAGCTTGCATAAGCAGCAGTGTGGCCACCAGGGCTAGGGAAGTGATTGTCCCCCTGTACTTGGCTCTGGTGAGGCCGCACCTCAAGTACTGTGTTCAGTTTTGGGCCCCTCGCTACAAGAAGGACATGGAGGCGCTCGAGCGAGTCCAGAGAAGGGCAACGAAGCTGGTGAGGGGTCGAGAACAAGTCTTTTGAGGAGTGGCTGAGGGAGCTGGGATTGTTCAGCCTGGAGAAGAGGAGGCTCAGGGGTGACCTTATCACACTCTACAGGTACCTTAAAGGAGGCTGTAGAGAGGTGGGGGTTGGTCTATTCTCCCATGTGCCTGGTGACAGGATGAGGGGGAATGGGCTAGAGTTGTGCCAGGGGAGGTTTAGGTTGGATATTAGGAAGAACTTCTTTACTGAAAGGGTTGTTAGGCATTGGAATGGGCTGCCCAGGGAAGTGGTTGAGTCACCATCCCTGGAGGTCTTTAAAAGACGTTTAGATGTAGTCCTTAGTGATATGGTTTAGTGGAGGACTTGTTAGTGTTAGGTCAGAGGTTGGACTAGGTGATCTTGGAGGTCTCTTCCAACCTAGATGATTCTGTGATACTGGATTCTGTCCCTACAACTGTTGGTACAGTTGTACAGACACTGTTTCCAAGCAGCAGCAGCAGTCTCTTCCCTCCCTATTTCTGGTGGCAGCTGGAGGTGCTTCTTATGTTCTCTGACTCTTAACTCCAATTTCCTGGTAGCATGTGGAGGCCTCTAGCCCGCAAATTAGAAGAATTGCCTGATTATTTTATATCTTTTTAAAGTCCGGTGAAAAGAGATGGTTTTGGAGAGACTGTTGGAATCCTGAAGTAATATCAGTATGAAAATAAGCCTAAGAGTTGAAAAAAAAATTCCTTTAAACATTCTTTAGAGTACAGAGCTTGGTGTACATATATACTCTTCCATTATGCTGCTTTGATTTGGGTCTTTTGTTGCCATCATTGTGAACGTTTTCATTTTGTCCTTTAAAAATCCAGATAATTATACAAGGTCTTAAACATTTAAACCGAGCAGTTCATGAAGATATTGTAGCTGTGGAGTTGTTGGCAAAAGATGAATGGGTGGCACCATCCTCAGTGGTCTTGCAAGATGATGGCCAGAATGAAGATGATGTTGAAACTGAAGAGGAGAAAGAAAACATTGTATGTTGTTTTTTTTTTTTTTTAACACCTGTCAAGAGAGACAAAATCTATAATATTCTGACCATTAGGTTTTAGATTTGTTCATCTTTTTAATACTGCTTCCTAAAAGCTGTAATTATCTCAAAAAATCTTGGAAACTTAAATGTTTATTCTAGTCCTACAGTTGCATTGGATATGTGAATACATGTATAAAATGGGTGTTTTTTTGAGGGGTATTAATCCCTATCAGATATTCCCAGATTATTTTGTTAAATTACATAATTCCAATGTTTCTGAGTGGTAGCCAGGTTGCAAAATGCAAAGCTATATGCTAATGTGTAGATTAGGAGTTGCTGGAATAGGAGCAGATACAGTATTACAATGGGAGTCAGCTTTTAATGGCATTGGATATATTTGGAACCAGTTGTAACACACTATTCAGCTATTAGCAGTAATTCTGCTTAGTGTGTATGCATGTATATATACCCTGTCCAAAAAATATTTGTTTCTTTGAAAACAGAATCTTTCCACTGAATTTCATGGGAACATATTTATTGCGGTGTATAGAATTACTGGAGAATTTCAAGCAACATTAAAAAGACTCATTAAAAATTAAAAGAATAGGTTGGAAAAGAAAATGGGGATACTCGGGGAACAAGCTGAGACAGTAGAAGATAACATTTCAGAATCTTTTTTCTGTTGTTCTTTGTTCTGAAATTATGTCCATAAAAATCCTTACAGAGGTAAGGTTTGTCACATTACTAAAATTGTTCTGTTTATGAAGCCATAATATGAGTTTATGGCATTATAGTGATAACATAACCTATTACCACCAAGGTTTGAGATAGGTGCTGTAATCAAACATGTTAACGAGTTCAAAAAATTCTGTGTTTTTTCACCCCTTTGTTTTGTACCAGTTGAAGACTTCTGATAACAAGAGCATGCTGAGACCTACAGGAAAAGTAGTGGGCATTATAAAACGAAACTGGCGACCATTCTGTGGCATGCTTTCCAAATCACAGATCAAAGAGGTAAGGTAATAAAGCTATTGTAAGGGTAGATTTTTATTATTATTGTTATTTTAATTAGAAGTTATTTGTTCCTTTTTCTGTCTGCTAATAGGCAAGGCGGCACTTGTTTACACCAGCTGATCGCAGGATTCCTCGTATTCGAATAGAAACAAGACAAGCAGATACGCTGGAAGGACAAAGAATAATTGTTGCTATTGATGGTTGGCCCAGGAATTCTAGGTATCCTAACGTAAGTTTGTGTTTCCTTCTGAACTTTTATCTATCTGACTTATACTTGTTTATTAGGTAAGATGTTTATTATTATCTGTAATGCTGAGTAACTTCAAAAGGTCTTGACGTGGATTTGTAAAGTTCTTTGTATACTGTTCTTTAATGGTGCAAATTAAGGAAGTCCCTAAATAATTTAGTTTATTCTTGCTCCCCCCAAAATTACATTTTATCAAACCTAAAAACCCAGTCCTCAGGTTCTGCAATGAAACTATACTTCCTAACTATGGTGCTTTATCTAGACTAACTAGGGACTACCTTGTTTTAGTCTGGCTTCCTAAAAATGTCAACTTTTTTCTTCTGGCTTTGTTCATCTACACGCTGATCAGCATCCTGGCAAGTAGTTTTAAGCATATGGGCCTAATTCAGTCAGATTATCAGGTGGGGCAGAGTTGCAGGTAATTAAGTTCTTAAAAGTTCTATATAAATAAATAGGAAAATATAAGAGAAAATTTGGACATAAGCTTCAATTTGTGGTGAACACTAGGTTTGGAAGGGGCTTCCACTGGCTTGTGTAAGAGTGTGTAGTTTGTAGTGAGAGCACAGGTGTCTCAGGCACATTTAAAGGTATGGAGGAAACTCAGAACATACAGAAAGAGTGTTTTAAGACAAACAGCATTGCTGCAGAGGATGAGAGGTGTGAGTTAATGTGAGTATTAGAGAGTGGGATGTATGGTGTAGCACAAATTCATAGAAAAATTAGACCTTAGTTGTTTTGCGGCTTGTGGGAACAATGTATTTTCTTTCCTGAAAAACTGAATTGCCATCTTTACAGATTTCTCAGTTTTAACTTTGGAGAATTTAGTACAGTTGAAGCAAAAGAAAAGAAAAGAAAAAGTTCAGACCTCCTGAATCAGTTGTTTAAGATGAGAAGGTTAAATGAAGAAGAAAATATGACTCCTACTGTGTAATTTAATAATTAATTTAATACTAATAATCTGTGGAATAATAGTCTCAAATATTTAATTACTTTTGATCAAACGTTGTTGGCAGTTGGACTCGTAGATCCCTTCCAACTGAGTTATTCTATTCCATTATTCATTACAGATGCCTGCAGGCCAGACAGCAAACTTATACATGTTCCTGTTCAGCTTGTTAGTATAGATGTAGCCCTCATTTCTATGAATATCTCTGTTGCCCAGTGGTGGTTGTCCTGAGCTTTATCAACTCCGTCATGTTCAAGTCCCAGTAGGACTGAAAGACCTACAGGGTTGTTTGAGATGTGTGCGAAGTCTCAGCAGTTTGTCATCCTGGCAAAATAAACAGCTGTATACAAGTCTAACAGCAGTATAGTATATAATCATGAAAGGCTTATGTGGAGAGCGGAATTATTTGTGTGAATACTGAATATGGCTCGCAGCCAAACAAAAATTAGCTCTGTATTTACAAAAAAAGAAAGAAGAAAAACATACTTTCATGTACGTAACACATGTATCACATGTGCAAAGAAGCAAATTCTGTTCAGGTCGCAAAGATGCAGACACAATAGGCTTAAGGTATTACTACAGAGTGAATGTATGCTGTATATTAAAAGAGAGGAAATAACACTTCAAAAAAATTCTGGAGAATGAAACAATATCTGCAGGAATGAATACCTTAAAGCTGCAAATGTGTCACAGAGATTTGGCTTCCTTGAAACATTATCATATACACGAACTATTCCAATAATAAATAGAAATCTGTTTTATGCTAGCTAGTTCGTTAAATAAGCCCAGACACCTGTTTGCAAGTTACAGAAATGTGCTGCTATTGCCGTGTTATGCATCTTCAGTATATGCTACATTGTGGTCGTGCTACTTAAAATGAGTTAGAAAGAATGAGTTCATTAGAAAAAAATACATTGTGAAGTATTCATGTTAGGAGGATTTCAAATATTTAACTACTTCTGAACAAATGGTATTGCTTGATGTTCGTGCATGTATGTATTTGTACATACATATATTTGTGTGTGTGTATATATATTAAAAAAGTATGTTGTTTTTCAGGGTCATTTTGTAAAGAACTTGGGAAGTGCTGGAGATAAAGAGACTGAGACAGAAGTTCTTTTGCTTGAACATGATGTCCCTCATCAACCTTTTTCACAGGCTGTCCTTAGTTTCCTACCAAAAATGCCATGGAGCATTACAGAAAAGGTAATGGATTTTAATTATGACAATAATTACTGTGCCTTCTCCTTCAAATCAAACACTGTCTCGGGTATTCCCATGTTCTAAAAATAGAGGAGAAATGTTGTCTAAAACCATTTTTTTCTGGACTTTTATCCTGATTCCCTGTGGAAACAATATCTGCTTCTGCAAGATTTTTGTGTTTTGGCTAAAACTGTTTGTTAGGGATAGACGTTTTAAAATTTTAAATAATAAAAAAACCCACACAACTAGCACTACTACTACAGAAGGTTTCATTTAAAATGTAAAACAAAATTACTTGACAAGGATGGAAGATTACAATTCAAATAATTGTGAATCATAGAATCACAGAATATCCCAAGTTGGAAGGGACCCATAAGGATCATCTAGTCCAACTCCTGACACTGCACAGGTCTACCCAAAATTTTAGACCATGTGACTAAGTGCACAGTCCAAACGCTTCTTAAATTCAGACAGGCTTGGTGCAGTGACTATTTTCCTGGGGAGCCTGTTCCAGTGTGTGACCACCCTCTCGGTGAAGAACCTCTTCTTGATGTCTAGCTTAAATCTCCCCTGCCTCAGCTTGACACCATTCCCGCGGGTCCTATCACTGGTGATAACAGAGAATAGGTCGGCGCCTGCCCCTCTACTCCCCCTCGCGAGGAAACTGTAGACTGCGATGAGGTCTCTCCTCAGCCTCCTCTTCTCCAGGCTGAACAGGCCCAGTGACCTCAGCCGCTCCTCATATGTCTTCCTCTCTAGGCCCTTCACCATCTTAGCTGCCCTCCTCTGAACACTCTCCAACAGTTTTACATCCTTTTTGTACTGTGGTGCCCAGAACTGCACACAGTACTCGAGGTGAGGCTGCACCAGTGCAAAGTAGAGTAGGACAGTCACTTCCCTCGACCGACTAGCAATGCCGTGCTTGATGCACCCCAGGATATGGTTGGCCCTCCTGGCTGCCAGGGCACACTGCTGGCTCATATTCAACTTGCTGTCAACCACAACCCCCAGATCCCTCTTTGCAGGGCTGCTCTCCAGCATCTCATCACCCAGTCTGTACATATAGCCAGGGTTGCCCCGTCCCAGGTGCAGGACCCGGCACTTGCTTTTGTTAAACTTCATGTGGTTGGTGATCGCCCGGCTCTCCAATCTGTCCAGATCTCTCTGCAAGGCCTTTCCACCCTCATCCCAGTCCACAACTCCTCCAAGTTTGGTGTTGTTGGCAGATTTGCTCAGAACACCTTCTAGTCCTGCATCCAAATCATTTATAAAAACATTGAAGAGGACTGGCCCTAAAATGGAGCCCTGAGGGACCCCACTAGTGACCATCCGCCAGCCAGATGTGGCCCCATTTACCACAACCCTTTGAGCCCTGCCCGTCAGCCAATTGCTCACCCATCGGATGATGTTTTTGTTTAGCTGTATGCTGGACACTTTGTCCAGTAGGATCCTATGGGAAACCGTGTCAAAAGCTTTGCTGAAGTCCAAAAAGATCACATCAGCTGGTTTCCCTTGATCGACTAGATGGGTGATCTTATCATAAAAGGAAATCAGGTTTGTTAGGCAAGACCTACCCCTCATGAACCCATGTTGGCTGGGACCAATGACTGCATTGTCCCCCAGGTGTGCTTCAGTAACTTCAAGGATCATCTTCTCCATAATTTTATTAGGCACTGACGTGAGACTGACAAGCCTGTAATTGCTAGGGTCTTCTTTCTTACCCTTCTTGAAAATTGGCACAACATTTGCCAGCTTCCAGTCCGATGGGACCTCTCCGGATTCCCAAAATCATTGAAAAATAATTGAGAGAGGTCCCACAATGACGTCAGCCAGTTCTTTAAGCACTCTGGGATGAATCCCATCCGGACCCATGGACTTGTATGGATCCAGGTGGAGCAGCAAATCCTGCACACAGTCAGGGTCGGTTGGGAGTCTGTCATTCCCACTGTCATGGTCCTCCAGCTCAGGGCACCCTGGGTGCCGAAGCCCATCATCAGTGTTGAAGATGGAGGCAAAGACGGCATTAAATGTCTCTGCTTTGCCTATGTCATTGTCTGTGAGGTGACCTTCCCCATCAAGTAGCGGACCTATGTTTTCTTTGGTCCTCCTTTTTCTGTTCACATATCTAAAAAAAAAAAAACCTTTTTATTGTCTCCCACAGACTTGGTCAGTTTCAACCCTAGTTGGGCTTTGGCCACACAGATTTTCTCCCTACAAACACGAACAGCATCCCTGTATTCCTTCCTCGTCACCTGACCCTCCTTCTAGCAGCCATACATTTTCATTTTTTGCATAAGCTCTAGTAGAAGATCCCTGGTCAGCCAGGCTGGTCTTTTGCCCCGCCTGCCTGACTTCCGATATTTTGGAATTGCCTGATCTTGTGCTTTTAGGAGGCAGTGCTTAAAGACTGACCAGCACTGATGGACGCCAATGCCTTTAAAAGCAGTTTCCCAGGGGACCTTGCTGACTAGTTCCCTGAGCAGCCTGAAGCCTGCTTTCCCCATATCCAGGGCTGAAGTTTTGGTGGCAGTTTTCTTTCTGTCGCCATAAATTTTAAACTCAACCACTTCATGGTCACTATGACTGAGACGGCTGCCAATTGCCACGTCCCCCACAAGACCCTCTCTGTTGTCCAGCAACAGATCTAGGAGGGCACCTTTCCTAGTTGGCTCCCTTAACACCTGCACCAAGAACTTATCATCTAGGTGCTTTATGAACCACCTGGACTTGCTTGTGTCAGCCGTGTGGTGATCCCAGTTGACGTCTGGCAAGTTGAAATCCCCCATAAGGACAAGGGGAGTTGATCTCAAGGCATCTCTTAGTTCCGCAAAGAATAATTCATCAGCGTTACCGTCCTGGCCGGGTGGTCTATAATAGACTCCCACAACAACATCGCCTTTATTTGTTCGTCCCTTAATCCTTACCCAGAGGCTCTCACCTTTGCCGTCGCCAACTTGAAGTTCCACACAGTCCAGCCCATGCTTCACATACACTGCCTACCCTGCCAGTCCCTCTTGAAGAGCCTGTAACCATCTATTGCAACACACCAGCCACAGGACTCATCCCACCAGGTTTCACTTATGCCGATGATGTCGTAGCTGTGGGACTGGGCCAAGACTTCTAGCTCATCCATTTTATTCCTCATACTGCGTGTGTTTGTGTAGAAGCACTTCAAATGTGCCTCCCTGCACGCAGCACCTTGTAGAGCCAACTGAAGGACCTCACTAGCACACAGTCCCTCTGATTCTTGCGTACCATCTCTTAGCTTATCACCAGCGTGCCTGGTTTTATCCCTTCAACTCTAGTTTAAAGCCCTATCTATCAGCCCCACCAACTGCTGAGCAAAAATCCTTATCCCCCTCTGAGAGAGGCGCATCCCACCTGGTGCCAGCAGGCCCGGTGTCACGTAGACCTTCCCATGATCGAAAAACCCAAAGTTCTGCCGGTTGCACCGAAGCCATGTATTAATGTGACAAGTCTGCTTGTCAACATTGATCCCCCCTATCGGAAGGACAGAGGCAAACACAACCTGTGCCCCTGAACCTTTAACCAGTCACCCTAAAGCCCTAAAGTCCCTTTTGATTGCTCTCGGACTTCTCTTGCTACCTTGTCATTACCAGCCTGAAAGATCAGTAGCGGGTAGTAGTCGGTGGGCTGTACCAGGCAAATGACTTTCTTAGCGAAGTCTCTCACCCGAGCCCCAGGGAGGCAACAGACTTCTGTGTGGGTTGGGTCCGGATGGCATATCGGGCCCTCTGTCCCTTTCAGAAGGGAGTCCCTCATGACAATAACCATTCTTTCTTGACAGGAGATGTAGCAATGTGGGGAGCAGGTTGCTTTGCCTTAGGCACCCTCTCCAACTGGGATGGGCTTTCGTCTACATCGTTGTTTTGACTGACATGTTCTAGCGCCTCATACCTGTTATGTAAGGGTAGATGGGAAGGTGAGGTGGGCAGGGACAGGGCTCACCTACCACCCTGAGCAGAAACCTGCCTCCTTTCCCCTCCTTGGCCTAGGTCCCCTCCTACTGCCTGGTGGGATGAGGGAACTTTTTGTCTTCTGTGTAGCAGGAGACACTTGTCATCCATAAGGTTTTTGTATTTTGGTCTCTCTAGATAGGTTTGTAACCAAATGTCATAAACACAATAGTCTGAGGAGAGGAGATTTGAATATATCCCAGTATAATCCAGTTAGGTAATCAGAGAAAGAGAAGTTGTTGTTTACAGAATTGCTTGTTTTAAATGCTGTTAGTGAATTTCAAGTTCTCTCCAGTATTTTAGATACAGAAAATGGTTGCTTTAAAATGTACAGAAAAAGATCATCAGGGAATTCTGAACATCAGTGTTTTTTGTTTGGGGTGGAATTTTTTCATTTGCTTTGTTTTGGAGGGTGGTCTTTTTTGTTTGTGCATTTTGTGTGTTTTATTGTCTTTGAAGTGGTTTAGTTTTATCATCATTTATCACATACTCTGTGGCGTACTTGATTACAAACACCGGAGAGTTCCAGGGCTAGTCGGGAACAATATGTCTCGCTTTAAGCTGTTAAGCAACTCGGCCTTCGGGCCGTATGTATCCTATTCCTCCCGGATAGAAGGGAAACAGACCCGGCTCCTTTTCAGGGCCTATAGGGCCTGGATCAAAAGGAACGTTCAGGTCACCAGGGGGCGTAACAGCAAAGGCCTGCGTTGGCTGTAGCAGCGGGGGGGGGGCGATGGCGAAGCAGGGCGTATCAGTAAACGAGCCCGCAGCTCCCTCGCTATCTGGCAAACCACACGTTTCTGACTGTTGCCCCACGTGGCTCTGTAAGGCCTCACAGACCGCTCGCCAGGTGCTGAGCAATCCCGCCGCAACCTTGTTTTTAGTAGCGGAGTCCCACACCTTGACCTCAGTTTGGTCCCATGTTTCAGGATCATAAACTGTCTGATTCGTAATGAAGGGAACAAACTGTAAGGTTACCAGGACATTTTTTGTTTCTAAGGACGTATGATTCCCCATACTGCGCGACTGCTTACCTTCGGCCAGCGAGGGGCAGTTGCGTGCACGGGTCTGCTTCTCTCAGCTTGAGCTTTCCTTCCAGCTCCGGTGGGCCTATTTCAGCGGCCTTCTTTACAAGCTTCTTAGAGCGGTTTGCTCAGTTTGGCCGAACCTATCTTCATGAGGCGATCAATGTCCCTGTTCTGCTAGCTTGTCCCTGTTCTGTTAGCTTGTCCCTGCTCTTCAGGTTGTCCCTGTTCTTCATGTCCCTGATTCAGGCGCCATTTGTGGCATAAGGACTACTCAGACACCAGGGTTCTTTTAGGATCAGTAACTGCTACTACTTTATTGATGACACAACTTCAACTCTCTCTTATTGAGGGCATAACTTCAACCCTCACTGAGGACAGGCTTCCGTTCTTATACTATTCACCCCACCGCAGTACTTTCCCACTCACTCTTCATTGGTCAACAGCTTTGCCCGGCAACAGCAAAACCCCAGCAACTTCCATGCCTTAACGGCTGGAGAACAAGCAACCCGAGACGGCAAGGCGTCTCCTGAATCACCCTTCTTTGTTCCATATAAACTCTTTACATTCCCGATGGCCTCATCGTTAAGAGTCTGATGTTATCACCAACCATGGGGCTTGTCGACCCCCATGGCCACACTCCCACAATACTCGTTTCTTCTAAGCTTGGAAACTGACAGAGGGATCTTGTCTAATGTTGGCTGTCTAGTCAAAGATACATATCTAAGATCTTTTTGTAGCCACTATGCAAAGGTAGATACCTCCAAAGTGTGCAGTTCCTTCCAGCTGTGTAGATATCTAAGCCTTGGACAGGTAACCTTACTTGAGAGCAGTCATTCTAACCAATTTATTTAGCTGGACACCAGAGCCACTATTTCACTTAAAAAATTCTCGATTCCTGGTCCTGCTAATTCTGAGATGATGAAAACATTGTGGTTTTATTCTTTCTCCTCCTGTTCGCTATAAAACCACGTTGCAGTACTTGATCATCTTCTGTCTCGTTTTGTTTTATTTTTTCTAATCACTATAGTTTTTACATCTTGTAGATAAATAATACTACAAATCATATGCTAAATAAAAGCCACTCTTTACATGTTTGGTTGCTTTGGAAAATCTTACACAAAGCGCCTTTTGAATGATCATTTCTACTTTGATATGGAAGATGTTTTTTCCTTTGTTTTGTTTTTAAACTTCAGGATATGAAATACAGGGAGGACTTGAGGCATCTTAGTGTTTGTAGTGTTGATCCTCCTGGTTGTACGGATATTGATGATGCATTACATTGTAGAGAAATGGAAAATGGAAATCTGGAGGTGGGTTCTTTGTTTTGTCAAACTAGTCATTTACTATATATTTTACAAGCAGTGCAGTAGTGGTAATAGTAACTAATACCAGCAAAGCTCAAGATCTGTTGTGAAAGAAATTACTGTGTTTGCACAACTGTAATATGGGAATAAAAAAAAGACGTTCCATCAGAAGTGGGAATTGAATCTCTTCTAAATTCACCCTGCTGTCTGCTCATTTAGTATGAGAAAGTAACAATTTATTTACTGCTTTAGCTAAGTGTAAACATGGATATCTGCAGCTAGGATAAGAAACTGCTAGTAGAGCGAAGTTACAGCTGTAATAGCTAAGGACTGATTAAAAAGGCATTAAAAAGCTACAGGATTGATTAACACTAGCTCTCTGCACCATTATATCTGATCTAGTTGTGCTTTCTTTGTTATAAGTTAATTTGTAGTTGTAATAGCAGAGAATGTCAACATTGAAGGTCTAGCAAACAGAGAAAAGCAAAAAACAATTTGCAATGAGCCTTGAAAAAAATGAAACAGGTTGTTTGAGGCCCTAGGCAAGAAGAGTTGCATTGGTAATGAACACAGCTTTCCACTAAACGTATGCATGCCCTTATTTTGCATAATTGCTACAACTATTCCTTTTTTTTAATTTAAGAGCTTTTAACTATACCTACTGATAAATATAGAAGCTGCTGGAGGGAACAGGAAATGGGTAAATTGGCTTGTAAATAAAAACCTGAGAAAGTTTCTTTCATGTTGAAACCTAATTGTTTCATAAGATGTTTAATGTGATGCTTGTTTTTTTGTTTTGTTTTATTGTTTTGTTTTCTTAAGGTTGGTGTACATATTGCAGATGTCAGTTATTTTATTCGCCCAGGAAATGCTTTGGATGAGGAGTCAGCAAAAAGAGGAACAACGGTGTATCTGTGTGAAAAAGTAAGTTTTCTATATAGACAGCTTTTTGTACAATTAATTTTTCATTGCTTTCCTTTTTAAATTCTTAGGAGTAGAGCCACTATCTCTAGACTAAGCAAGAAAAGCTCCTTTGGGCTGTGCCTAATTTGCATAACTATCAAAATGAAGTTGCTTTCTGTCATTCTACACAGCAAGACTTCTTTTTTTTAAAACCAATTACATAGAGAATACGCCTTTCAACTCCTGTTTGATGCAAGAAATAACGTTTTCTAAAACTAGACTTCTGTTTTAATATAGATCTGAAATTGCAAAAGAAGTGACCTGTTTTTTGTCCTTTCCATTGTTTTTTTTCTTATGATAGTTAAAGCTCTGTTTCCTATGGTCTGTGTTCTTTAAAACTGTACATTTAGATTTGTAGTAACTTATTTCCTACAGACCTGGTTCTTAGAAATAACTGCTATTAAAACAACAAATAGCTAAAATAGATCTTGGAATGAGTTTCCTTTAAAGTAGTGCACCATTCTTTCACAAATCTGAGCTTTTTGTAGTGATAAAATCAAACTATTTCCAAGCTTTTATTATGGTTAAAAATTACAACATTAAGTATTTATGACTAGTCATGCTTTTTATTCATTATTTTGCAGAGGATTGATATGGTTCCAGAGTTACTGAGTTCCAATTTATGCTCCTTAAGATCAAATGTGGACAGGTATATGTACATGATCCATACTTCAATCCTGACAAGAAACTTCAGATGTGTGCATGTGGATTTTAACAGATTTTCCACCCCTCTCTCATAGGCTTGCATTTTCATGTATATGGGAGATGAACCACAATGCTGAAATTCTAAAAACCAGATTTACAAAGAGTGTTATTAATTCCAAGGTTAGTCCCATGAATGTATATATATATTGTTTTAAAAAGCTGTAGACCTTTTTACAAAAGCAGTGATCAATAGACTTGATACTGAAGTTGTGTTGTTTTTTTTTCTCGTTTCTGTTATTGATGTACTTCATTCGAATTAGCAAATGATGCTTAAATCCTAAAGTAAAGGAAATACTCATATCCTGCCCTGTTCTAAACATGTAAGGCTGCAATGTTTTTTCTGCAATTATTTTTTTATGGTATTTTGTTTAAGAAGTATAAACGTGTTGATATTTATTGGACATGGTTGGTATACACCAGCTAGTCATTTAGTTAAATTCAGTAGAGTCTGTAGGTGTTTAATACAGTTCTGTAAAATCAGACCTTTAATGTATAAAATATGTCTGTTATCAGCATTAAAAAAGTACTGTAAACGCTTGAGTTTTCTTAGGGTCTTCCATAGATCTGTCCTGCTTTGTCCTTTAGTCTTTGTAAATGACATACATTGAGGTGTTGAATGTAATGTTTTGTATTACTGTGAACCAGCTTTGACAACAAACTGCAGTTTCTGCAAGATAGAAATGTGTTCTTCTTTTCAGTGTTCAATTATGTATGTCTTATCTTTTAACCTCTTCAAGGCTTCTCTCACATATGCTGAAGCACAGATGAGAATTGATTCAGCAACAATAAATGATGATATTACTGTCAGTTTACGTGGTCTAAACAAGTTAGCAAAAATTCTGAAGAAGAAGAGAATTGATAACGGGTAAACCATGCAGTGTTGCTGTTATCCCTCCCCTTTTTGTCTATTTACTGTCTATTTACAACTGTCAAATTATATGTTGATGATGTGTTCATTTTTCCAGTTAAAATCTTTGGAAAGAAAAGTGTTTTGCCATTTTGATTTGCAGAAAAATAGTTCTTTGTTCCCCAAAAAACACAAACTTGGGGTGTTAATTTTTCCTTTGCAAAATGAATCAGCAGTATGGCTCTCTTACAGTCATTATGCAAACAACCAAAGGAGTAGCATTTTAAATTTGAAATTGTGGAAGCTAATTGTGATGTGTGGCAGCATCACAATTTCGGCTATTTTGAACATTAATTCCAATCTTTTTTTTGTTATGTTTTTCATAACAAACCCAGATGCTTTGCGTAGGCCTGCAACTCTGCTGCTGTTTCCGCTATACTGTAATTCATTAATACCTACCTCTTAATTGACTTCCAGAGCTTTGACACTTTCCTCACCAGAAGTTCGTTTCCACATGGACAGTGAAACTCATGATCCTATCGATCTGCAAACTAAGGAACTTAAGTATGCCTTTTTATTTTCCTCAATTGCTTAATTTGGGGCAGGGATGGGATTAAGGTATATTTAACTAACAGCATTTACTTAATAGTGTACAAGGTTTATATAATAGTGCAAGTCAATAATCCTAGAAAAGATAGTTAATCTGTATTTTACTACAGTATTTATGAAGTAAGTTTTGAACTGAATGCTTCGTATATGAACTTAAGTCTTTGCTCCTGATTTAAGGGAGCACTGGGTTACGGATTGTCTACATCCCACTGACCTCTCTGAAGCTCTTCTACTGGTACTATCTAACAAAGGAGAGAAAGTAGAATTTGGAGTCTTGAATTACTGAAACTTGAACAACAGAACAATTACTGCACATGTGCAGAGTGATATCAGCAGTATTACTGAAGAGTTTTAGAAGCAGAGCTATTCATGCAATTTCTGGATCTATTTAATTACTTTCTGTCATACTACTGCGTAGTTTCTGTGCTAAAATCTGCACCAAGTTGTGTCCACTGTCATGAATTCATGGTGTGCAATAATGGTGCTTTTAAGCCTCATACACATGATGTTTGAATAGTGTTCTTAGGAAGAAGCAGCTCATCTGTTGGTCTTTTTTTCAGATAGCAATGCTATTTTAAAGAGCATTTTTCTCTTCATTTGTTATTTTAGAATATTTTGATTTTTTTTCCTTCTGCCCCAGTGTTTGAACTTTACTAAATATTTGGTATGTTTTTACTCTTAAAAATGTTTGTCTGCTTGTACAGTATGTTCAAAAATGCTGGTTTACTAGATACTAGTACATAATATTGATAGGATAGTGAAATGTTTCTTCATTAGACACACAAAACAAATACCTAATAATGCTTTTCTAACAATGCAAAATATTTTATGTTGACAGAGAAACAAATTCCATGGTCGAAGAGTTCATGTTGCTTGCCAATGTCTCTGTAGCACAAAAAATTTATGATGAGTTCCCAGAGTTCGCCCTGCTCCGGAAACATCCTGCTCCTCCTCCATCGAATTATGACATCCTTGTGAAAGCAGCAAAGTCCAAGGCGAGTTTTATAATTAATTTGCTTAATTTCCATGGTAAAAAAGCTGCGTTTTCTCTCTGGTTGGCCACTTACCCAAGAGTAGGGGCTGGAAACCAGTACTTTATAAATGTCTTCCTATACTTGTTAACTGCTGGTACCTGCAGCAAGGTGTCTGTACTTCTAGGTGGAATCTTTGCTTTCAAAAAAAGCCTTTCTTGGGTAAAGAAAGCAAATCTCTGTCTTTTGTATTTTTAACTGTTATGTGCTCTGAAAGCTTCTCCTTTCTAAGACGTGATTTTTGAGACAGTTCTTGGCTTTGGATCACATACATTTCTAATCTGAAAATGATTGTAAAATTAGTGTTTTACTCAGAAGGCTTTCCATAGACAGAAGTTCTCTTAATTAACCAAATTTACTTTTAATTACTTCAAAAGAACCAACACAATTGGGTATTAGCATGCTATATTTTGTTGTTGTTGTTGTTAATAAATATGCAGTCTCTTTACGATGGTACAGGCATCATTTGATCTCTAGATCGTCCTTTGTTGTCTGCAGTTTACATGAAGGAAAGAACATTCTACTGATCTTGTGGGACTGGAAAGTAAAAATGCATCATTGTTGTTTTCATGTTGTCTGTATCAAGGGTCACTGGCACACGGGGAACAAAAAAGTAGTAATGTTACAAATCACTTTTCCAAGTGTAAGTTTTAATAATTTGTGTGTGAAGTAAAAGACGGTTGATTAGTGCTTACATGGTGCTTGGGTGAAAGTCTGAGTATGTTATAAATACTTTTTTTTTGGTAGTTGTTTTTTATATACCTATAACCAATAATGAGATGGAAAACAATAAAACCAAGAGAAATTTGTTAATATTGGCATCCATACAGAACTAAGAAACACTTCATGCTTTTTCTGAATTTGTAGGCTACTGACTTTAGTCTTTCATTGTTTGAATAGAACACAAATAATAATAATGAGGAAGGGATACTGCATGGGGCTTTATTTGTAACACTGTCATTCCATTAAGTTGTATACACTTCTGAATTTATCAGGTATGATACTTGTTACAGTTGCTAGGATCAGCATGGATTTAAGTGTTGAAATGCAAATAATGATCTGTTAATATTTGCTTGTAATATCTGACTTTTTTTTTTCCTTCCTACAGAATTTGGAAATTAAGACTGATTCTGCAAAGGCTTTAGCTGAATCATTAGACAAAGCTGAGTCTCCTGCATTCCCATATCTAAATACACTCTTGCGAATTTTGACAACTCGCTGCATGATGCAAGCTGTCTATTTCTGTTCTGGAATGGATAACGATTTTCATCACTATGGTTTAGCCTCACCTATTTATACCCACTTTACCTCACCCATTAGAAGGTACACTTATTTTACAGTAGTTTTAGAGGACAAAGGTGATTTATTTGTTAAGTAATATTTTAGATGGTGGTATTTATTTAAAACAAAATAATGTATTTGTTCAGCTTTAGATTCGTATTGGTGAAACATCATTCTTAGTCCAAGAATAAAGCTTTATTTATTTCTTTTAAGTGCTCAACAATACAGGCTGTATTGGTAGAATGTAGTAAAGAATTTCTTAGATGAAAAAGAAAACAACGTAGTTTATTTTCTCTCTGCAGAGCATATCTTTGGTCAATAAAGGGAATGTGATCTTGAATTAATACAGGGAGATATCAGCAGACCATCGGTATTACAAAGTTTTTTTGATCTGTAAGATTTCTAAAAACAAAATTATATTCAGAAATTTAATACAAAATATTTTGACGTGTCACTGATCATCTTTGCAGGTATGCTGACATTATAGTACATCGACTTTTGGCAGTGGCCATAGGAGCAGACAGTACTTATCCAGAACTT
Source organism: Cygnus atratus (assembly GCF_013377495.2). Taxonomy (NCBI): domain Eukaryota; kingdom Metazoa; phylum Chordata; class Aves; order Anseriformes; family Anatidae; genus Cygnus; species Cygnus atratus. Next base: position 165,879,826 of record NC_066362.1, read on the forward strand.
ACAGATAAACATAAACTATCAGATCTGTGTAAAAATCTCAACTACCGGCATAAAATGGCTCAATATGCACAGAGAGCATCTGTTGCATTCCATACGCAGGTAAGTAGTTCTGAGGTGGGAGCACGAACGTTGCCCTTAAAGGAAGGGAGGAAATATTGAGTAGTAATAATCAGGTTGTTCTTTGTAGATCAATAAGTCTGCAGTAATTGTTAAGAATGAATGGTGTTTATTTGAGGAAAAGCTTCAACATTACATTGCTGGTACTAAAAAAACGTAGAATTGCATCTAGAGGATGCTTTTTACTTTTTTGTTTTTTGTTTTTTTTTTTAATAAATATGATGAATGCTTAATACTGCAGTGGTACTATAAATAGCTAATATAATGATATGAATCTGCTTTTAAATATATGGTGAGTAATAATCTCTAAGTATAAATTTATATTTGCTTGAGTGTTTTACTCTTTTTAATTTGGTGTATTTGTCATCCAGAAGAGAATGTTCTAATGCTTTTTTTCTTGTATCTTCTGTTACAGCTGTTCTTCAAAACCAAAGGAGTGGTGAATGAAGATGCATATATATTATTTGTAAGAAAAAATGCAGTTGTGGTTTTGATTCCCAAGTATGGGTTAGAAGGAACAGTCTTCTTTGAAGAAAAAGATAAACCAACACCAAGACTTGATTACAACAATGAAGTAGGTTTTGTAACGTTTATTAATTGCCTTTTTTTTTGATTTGGTAATTGAGCAGAATGACTAAAATCTATTCTAGTTGGGTTAGATGGTTAATAAAGGCTTTTCCAATTTCGGGTTTATTAATCTGTAGTAATAGTGTTGCTGTGGTCTTCATAAATTTAAACACAAATGGTCCTGACAGAGGAATGTGTGGTATTTACTTGGATTATTAGATATTAATATCTATTACAGAAATTAAACATAGTACCTGTACCATGACACTCTGGGCATTCAGCACCGTAACTCATTACATGTCAATGAAAATGAACACATTAAAAACTATGTATAAAAATAATTATTCATATAAAAATGTAAGACACATTATAAGCAGTAAGTATTTACACAAAACTTTTAACGTTTAGGTACCATCACTTACTGTGGAAGACACAACGTTACATGTATTTGACAAAGTTAAAGTGAACGTTACGTTAGATGCTTCCAAAATCCAGCATCAGAAAATTCGGATGGTATTGGTAGAACCAAAGGTAAGACAAAAGCTTTGTGATTTATAGCAGCATATTACCCTTCAGTAATCTTAAAATGTTGTCAGGATAAAGTAAAATTTAACCTAAAAGGAAAAAAAAACACATCAGCAGATTGTAGTGATTTGTTTCTTATTTACTCTCAATAAAACAGATCTGTTTTTTACTGACTGTTGAAAAGGATAAAAGGTTCTAAATTAAACTTCCTTTCGTGGCCCATCAGGAATATTTCCAGTGATGGGAAAGATGATGATTCACTGAAATAGTATCTCTTAAATTTCATGGTTCTGTAATCAGATCTCCTCTTTGAAATTCTTCCAAAACTCAGGACTTTTTTTTAGCTCTAGTAAACTACTACCCAGCTATGCTATGGGTAGCTCAGAGGGAAATGGCATGATTGAGCATGGAGAGGTGCATAAATAGCAGTCCTTTCTTACCACAAATTCCACAATATGAAAGTCTCTTTTGATACTGTTGTAAGACCTATAATTTCCTATTAAGTGTATGCCTGGTCTTAAGACTATTTCTGACTTTGGCTGCTTCTCACTGTATCTGGGACTCGGGGGTTTTCACCCGGGCTCATACCTCAGGCCTGCTGAGTGTTTTCCATGGCATTACAAGATCGTGTACTTTCATATAAGTTGCATGTGACTCTTGGTAAACAGATGGTTGCAGTATTGAGTATACATAACGAGTATATGTAATCATGAAGGAAGAAGAAAAGTGAAAATAAACAACAGGTCCTTGTTGTTTATACAAACATGTTAGTTTTTTTTTTCTGAGAAATCATCTGTTTCCAAATGCATGCAAATATTTTTATGTCTGGTGACAAGCAGTCCTCATGATGTAGACAACATTTGTAGTAGTAAAAAAAACCTCTGCATTTTGGACCACAACTACTAGTTGAGCTGCCTGCCCACTGCTTGGCTCACCAAATGGTGTTTGTGAGAGCTGCTGTTGTTGGGCTCAACTCAAGAATGCTGCTGTTGGCACTGACTCCAGTCCGAGGGTCATACCTTGTTCTTTGAAAACAGAGTAAGCTCATGTAAATTGTTTTTGTTTTGGTGTTTTCTTCTTCTTTTTTTTTTCCTTGTCCCTTCCCTTCTGCTTCCTGTACTATTTCTGGAAAGGTACTTGGTCTATAATGAAGTCAATACTGGAAGTTTAGCTTATCCCTTGATACAGGAATGACCATACTGGTTAATCCAAAATAATTTATCTTCCTAAACATCTGTTGTTAGTAACTCTTCATAGTATGGAAAGAATATAGGAATAAGACACACATATACATTCCCTTTGTATCCATTCAAAGCTTTCAGCAACTTGGAACTTGCATACAATCTCACTGAGAAATGTTGTGGTGATAATGATGGAGTCTTGTTCTGTGAATTTGTTTAATGACACCCACCCACTGCCCTGACTTACATTTCTGGCTCTCACAGTGTCTTGTTAAGAGTGTTCCGCAAGTCACTATATATGGGAAAAAAAACTTACTCTTTTTTTCAAGCCTGATGCCTAATACTGTTATTTGATAACATACTTTTCATAATATAGGAAGTACAGTACTCATTTATTAATTCCATTTACCATTCCCATGCCACTTAATTCCATATACTTTATCTACTCTGTTAGCTCTTGGTTTTCTGGAAACTTTTTTTTTTTTTTAATCTTCCTTGTCACTCTTATGTTGCTGTAGTTCTGTTATGAGTTTTGAGCTGGGAGGAACAGAATTGCATGCATGATTCAGAAAGTAATCACGACACAGACACATACAGGATCACATTTTCTGTTCTTTATGGTGTTAGATGAGAACACTTTGCATCACTGTGCATTCCTTCTGGTATTCAGACCAACTTGAAGCAATGAGCTTATACACATGAACTGTTGTTAGCTGACATTTTTTCTACTTGCTTTTGGAATGGACGGAAGATGACAGGACTTGACAGTGTCATTATTACTCTTTACCTCATTTGTTCTGAAGCTCTTTTTATTAAATTATAGTTGTCTATAGCAGTTTTTTTTTGATCTAGGCCTTAACTTCTTTTACACTCAGTTTTGTACTTATTTCTTCATTTGAATAGGATTTTCATGTAAAGGATCTTTCTTGACTTGTAATACAAATCTCTCTACTCACTTTTTTTTAAACTGTCTTCTTAATTCTATTAATAAATTGTATATGACTCCCAGTCAGTTTTTTTTTTTTTTAAGTTCCATCTCACTCTGAAAGCATTCTACCATTTTTGCAACACCTTTAATGAAGATTTCATTAAATCCCTTGATATTGCTGCTGTAATACATTTTAAGGTGTTTTTTTTTTTTGCTTATACCATGATGGTGTATTTGAGTAAGTACGCTGAAATGAATATTACAAGGATGATTCTGTGGGTAATCTCTTAAGCAGGTCCTCAGGCAAGAGTTGTTTTTCATGGAGTCTGTAACTGTTTGCTCTAGGAAATGCAGTGCTACAGCATCTAGAAAGCTAGAGTGTGTCTTAGTGCCTTCTTGTGACATTTACTTATTGAGGGTACTTATCGAGCTCTGTAGCTTGTCATCATTATTCCTATCCTAGCTAGCTGACCAAAAACCTAGCCTTAAGTGCTAGTGTTAATAATAGTGGTATTTTTTTAAATCCCAGCATGGATAACTGTGTTGCTCTAGTAAATTAATCTTATTAGAACATAACTTGTCTTCAGCATGCCTCTTCTACTGATGTATATTGTTGTCACACTCATGTAACTTGGCATTGAAGTCCTAGTGATTAGGTTCCTTGCATCAAACTCCTGAAGTACCCATTACCTCTTCATTCATCAGGCATCACAGGTTGGCTTGAGTGTAGCAGAACATTCATGTGGATGCTGTTGGTCCACTTCTTTTGTGAACCCTACCTAAATGAAGGGTATTTCATTCTAAAGCTGCTTCACTCTTCTGCATGAATGCTGCAACTTCCCCTGTTCCCAAAGAAAGCGTAGCATACTTCTTAACCACCTCTTTCCTAGAGGAGAATTCAGCCTACCTCTGTAAAGGTACAGGCTTTTCTCTATTTCCTCCTTGTTCTAGATGGTCTGTTTTCTACTTACTTTGAAGTTCTCATAGTTTCTACCAAAGCTAAAGCTCTTTTTGCTATGCAGTGTCCTGAGCCACGTACTGAGCCTGGCAGGGCCTGTTTGACAGTAATGGCACTTCAGGAAAATGCTAGAGTGGGGATTGTTGTAACCTAACAGTTTTCATTTTGCTTTTAAGACCTTTTCACCTCTCTCTCACTCCCGCCCACTAGCTTTTAACTATTTGCTAAGGTATGTATTTCACCATAATCTCATGCAAAAGAATGGCTGGCACTTCAGGTGGGAGGGATGCTGCTTTTTTTATCTCCCTTATTTTTCCAACTCCAGTTTAGTGTTCTAGCTGTGATAGTTACATCATGATGGTAGAGTCCTTTTTAGATGATTACTGTAGTATTTTCCCATGTTGATAGAGTACTTGTAGGAGATAAATTCAAGTATTATAAGCATAATATAAGCTAAAATTCAGTTTTGACTTTTTTACTGTAGATACCAGGAAATGATGTGCCTGCACAGTTCTCTACAACGATGAGCAGCATCAGTGAACCAGAAAAAAAGAAAAAGAAGCTACAAGAATAGCTAAGTAGAATGGTTAAAACCATATGTGAATTATTTGTATCTCATTTTCCCTATGGGCAAAATGATGGAAACAGTGTTTACTTTTAAAGTACACTTTTTAATAATTTGTAAAACTGCTTTTTAAACTGTTTTTAATGAATATATGTATGCAAAAGGACAATAGTTTTAAAACCAAAATTGTAGCCCTACTTGTCTTATGGAGGAAAATAAATTCATCTCCAAAGTGATGAAATTGATGAAATAGTCATACTATGTTTTTCTGAATGGCCTTTTGGACCCTTATCATCTTAAAAAAAAAAAATAATGTAGATGTTACTGAACAGGGCACAGTGTATATATAATTTCTGTACCTCTCTTTTCTTAAAAGTTTCTACTGCTAGTGAAAGAAATATTTAAGAACCAATTTGTTCAGCAGTGTAGAACAATTTTTTGCTGTAAAGTTGTTAGAAAATGATGGCTTTAAGAGCAAGAAAAATACTATTTTCCATCTGTTCTTGGAATTCAGCCTTCCCTAAACAAGTAATGCTGCAGTCCAGTGGACTTATGGTGGTAGCATCCTTAAAGGGTTAATATCCAGTGGTTAAAAAAAGAAAAAGCATAGTAGAAAAAGCCACCCCTCTTTACTGGTAAATCTCACTTCTGTAGCCACACATTCATTTGTTTTCAGTTTTTCTGCTAGTTAGAATATACTACTTCAACCCTGCTTCGTCTGAGGAAGATCATGAAAGTCTACCCCATTCAAGAGACAACCTCAACAGCCATGCTACAAATTGAAATCAGGAATTCACTCTTAGTGAATTCTGCAGGCTGGCAACGTAAACCTATATCATGCCTAAAATGAACACTAACACAGGGCAAATCTACCCTTCTGCAAACAAGGGCAAAGAAAGCAAGCCTAGAGGAAGTTCTGCAGCTCAAGACAGCTAAGAAATAAAACCTAATGTTCACAAAAGCTAACAACTAATAGCATGGAATGATTTCTGAAATTGCCTTATCCTGATAAAGTAAAAAATGGCTTAAGTAGCAGTGAACAACCTGAGTTACAGTCATTAAAAAGCAAGCCCACATCTGCAGGTGTCCAATTAACAAAAAAAAAAGGTTCAGCCACATCACCAGAATTTTCAGGCTCTACTTTTTAAAAGAAAACCAAACATGTCTCTTGGAAAATAAATGCTATGGACTTAGTTTACTCTCTGGAAAAGTTCTTTCCCCCCAGATTGGGGGGTTGGAGGCATGGGTGATTTTGTGCATACACATGCACAATGTGTAGGTGGAAAAGATAAAACCGTACCACCATACAGCTGTTAGCCTTTGTCGTATACCTTAAAGCAACGTAAGATTTGTTTGCAGATGACACCAAGTTAGGTGCGTGTGTCGATCTGCTCGAGGGCAGGAAGGCTCTGCAGGAGGATCTGGATAGGCTGGACCGATGGGCTGAGGTCAACTGTATGAAGTTCAACAAGGCCAAGTGCCGGGTCCTGCACCTGGGGCGCAACAACCCAAGCAGCGCTACAGGCTGGGAGATGAGTGGTTGGAAAGCTGCCTGGCCGAGAAGGACCTGGGAGTACTGGTTGATAGTCAGCTGAATATGAGCCAGCAGTGTGCTCAGGTGGCCAAGAAGGCCAACAGCATCCTGGCTTGTATAAGAAGCAGCGTGGCCAGCAGGTCTAGGGAGGTGATTGTGCCCCTGTACTCGGCTCTGGTGAGGCCGCACCTTGAGTACTGTGTTCAGTTTTGGGCCCCTCGCTACAAGAAGGACATGGAGGCACTCGAGAGAGTCCAGAGAAGGGCAACGAAGCTGGTGAGGGGTCTGGAGAACAAGTCTTACGAGGAGCGGCTGAGGGAGCTGGGATTGTTCAGCCTGGAGGAGAGGAGGCTCAGGGGAGACCTTATCGCTCTCTACAGGTACCTTAAAGGAGGCTGTAGAGAGGTGGGGGTTGGTCTGTTCTCCCATGTGCCTGGTGGCAGGATGAGAGGGAATGGGCTAAAGTTGTGCCAGGGGAGGTTTAGGTTGGATATTAGGAAAAACGTCTTTACTGAAAGGGTTGTTAGGCATTGGAATGGGCTGCCCAGGGAAGTGGTTGAGTCACCATCCCTGGAGGTCTTTGAAAGACGTTTAGATGTAGAGCTTAGTGATGTGGTTTAGTGGAGGACTTGTTAGTGTTAGGTCAGAGGTTGGACTAGGTGATCTTGGAGGTCTCTTCCAACCTAGACGATTCTGTGATTCTGTGAAGATCATTGCCTACCCTCAGATAAACCGTTTTAAATGTAATTTTTAGTACTATTTTAAATTTTATACCAACATCCAAAAGTGAAGATTGTCACAGTGATCAGTCCGGTTTGCATTGCTACAGTATGGGCAAGTTAGGATACAAGGTCTAATCTTACCCATGCTTTTTTTTTTTAAGTAGGTCACATTAGATCACTTGGCTATGTACTTGGCTATGTAGCTGTTTTATGTGCTGTCAGGGGTGAACAAAAGTAATTTTAAGTGTGCTCTCAGACTCAGTGGTAAACTCTGACCACAGCAACTAGGGATACCAAGCTTTCAGGGTGGTAGCTATTGAATTCTGTGAGTTCATTGCAGTTGAGCTATCCTCCAAAGTGCCTGGGAGTGCAGTAGCTTTCATTCTAGCCTCAGCACACAGACTTGTTCTGCCAATGCCACTTCCCACCTCCCAGAGTCCAGAAACTGCAATCCCTCCTACTACAGATTTCCTCTAAGATCTTAAGATTCACAGCCCATGAACTGCTACAGTCACTCACTCCTCACTGGTTTTCTTAATCAGTGGGTCAGATATAGCGGTCATTTGAGACTACTCACTCAGCTCTGTGAACACTCATTACAAAGGATTTGATCAGATTTTATAGACTTCAAAAGGATCCAATTAACATGATTAACTGATTGCAATAGAAAAAAACATTGCATTGGTTGAGATGTTTGAATCCCATTACCACTGGTCTAAAAAGACTTGCTTGGAAACTTTACAAATGAAGTCTAGTTTCAAGAAATAGACATAGTACCAGATCTATAACTGGTCCCAGACTTTTATGTATAGCAAGCTGCTATAAAAGCATAGCAGCTTGTCAACCGCCCCTCTTCACCTCTTCCCACAGTTCCCCAGTGCTCCCCACCCAAACAATACACATAGGCACCACTAAAGTGACAGATACTGCAAACTGCAGCAAAACACTAAATTTAAGATATGAAAGAGAGGTCTTTATTCTGCTTCGCTCCTCCATTTACAATTATCCATGTTATAAGACTCTTGTTAAAAACTACTGAAATTAATTTAATGTAAACAATGACCATTTTGTGCAACATGTGCCAACCAATGCATTAAGTACAACTAGAGAAACAGAATGATCAAATGACTTCCATGATAATTTGGTACAGTAGGTTTCTACAACACAATTATACAAACAAAAATATGCAAGTTCTCATAAAATAAATAATTCCAATCTAACTGAAGACTTAAAACAGGATAGAAAATGCAATTTGGGGAGAAGGTGTCCTTAATTACTTCACACACATACCCACCATTTTTGGTGTTATCTTTGAGGAAATACTTAGAGGGCGCAATCAAACATTTTAGTGATTGCTTTTCCTTTTTTTTTTAAACCTGCTACTTTAAAAGCCTCTGATCACAGAACAGATCACTATAAAGAATCAACATTTTTCATTTAAAAAGTAAAACCAAGTCTTAATCATACCTATCATACAGAGCAGTTCAGAAATGGATCATAATTTGGAGTACCCTGCTTCTCATCTTCCCCCTCTCTACACTGCTGTATACTGTTATTTGTTCCTTTGCACATTCCAGAAATCTAAAAGTAACCTAAAGGTAACCCATTCAACTGATTGTTAAAGAAAATAATGAGAAACAAAAGACACAAAGTAATAAATACGCCTAAGTTTGACAATAAGCTGTTTTGCCTTTGAGCTACAAATCTTATCAGCTAAGGCAGAGAATATTTTGAATGCCCAATTAAATATACTAATTTGACAGAAATGTAAATTAATTCTTCACTTTTTAAAAAAAACTAATCCTCTAAGATTTATCAATTCAGTGTATTTCCACCTTTTAGCAAGGCACGATTTCAAGTTTATCAAATAGATCTCTCAGGACATTAGGTTCAATTATCATCAGATAAACATTACAGAAATACTGATAAAATTGTTACTGAAGAATAACATACATCATGTTTGCTGGTGAGAAACCTTAAGTGATTTTTATTTAATTTTTATTTTTTGAAATGTGAAGACTAAAACCACGTTTTATTGATAGCAAAGAAGTTTCCCTTTTTCTTTACGGATATTTTTCAGAAAGCCTTCAGTGGTAAGTTACCGATGACATTTTTTCAAGAACTGTTCCATTCATACAATGCCTACACAGAAGTCCCAGTTCTAACACATTGCTTTTTAATGCTATGCAATGCTATTCATACTTCCGAAATTTTTAAAAACGTTGTCAGTTTCCCTCAAATTCAGGCTGGACCAACTGTTTCAAGCTTAGTATGCCGATGGCTATGCATCTGTCACTGTGATGTTGGCCTTTCTGTGGATTGTTGAACAGAATAGGAAGCAGAATTTCCATCCAGCATCCTGGGACTGGATATCGTTGCTATAAAAAGAGAGAAAGACTACTTCAACTGGAGCAACTACTAAAATGGATGTTTTGAGTAATCCACAAAAATATAAAGCTTCAGAGCTCTACAAACACAGAGCCCCCAAATTCCAATTTTCCCGTTATCTCTTCCCTTCCCTCTTACTTAGTAGGGATACAAAAATGCAATACTTTTGTTTCTAAACACACGCAAGCACATTAACTCCAAATGAACCTTTTAAACAAATCCAATCAAATTTAACCAAATCTCATTTGATTAGGTAAAGGGAGTTCTGGGCTTCCAGACCCTCCTCATTCCGCTACTTTTGTTCATTGAGGATTTTCGCAAAAGTATTTTGAGTTTTCTTAAACGAATGCTTTTTGCAAAAACTGGCATGCAAGAATTGTATTCCTAGATACTTATCTAAATTTGTTGGTAATTCCTGTAGCAGACATAATAGGATTAGGACTGAAACATAAGAGGGAAGTAGAAATGTAATCTACTTCCATAATAACAAAGGCTGCACTGTTCCCTTACTGACATACTAAGACCAGTGAATATCATTGCACCTACTTCCTTGGAAAGGATACTGGAGCATGGATTTGGACAGGTGTTCTTACTAGACATTAGTGAAGTCTGGTGATCATCTTCAAGATCAGCAGTAATGCATTTACTAAAGTAACAACACTATCATTTAACTTTGAGGTAACCAACAGGATATCTTAGTTAAGTACATGGTAATGGTAAACTGATGGATGCACACTTCTCAGAGTAAAGAGTAAGAGCTGCTTGTTTAAAAGGGAGAAATTCTATTTTCCTATAAAGAAATTTATCTCCTATCCTTTTCCTTGATTTCTGTGAAACCAAGACAAAAACTGCTCAAAGAGTTGATGAAAGGCTTCTTTTGACATAAAGCTCATCTTAGTAATAAGAGAATTAAAAAATTTAACTGTGGAAAAGTTATTTCTACAACTGGAATGGTGTTTTCACGCAAAACAAAGCAAAACTTGTGAAGGACTAGCCTGGTATTAAAATCAACACATTCATTTTTAACAGTCTGATCTACTATGAAACATACAGATATTCCTAATGAAAGTCAGCTGAGTTTCATCACTTGAGTTAGGCTGACCCTACCCCCCTTTCCCATTTCCCTATACATTGAAATCATACATATCAACATTTATTAGACAACACAGTTGAAGTTCCCAATCAGGAAATTACATACCACTTTTGTGAAATCCCTGAATTTGTTTTTCATTTTTATGTTTCCAGGTAGAAATGTTGCAACTTGCATTTTGACCAAATACCGTGTTATGTGTTTTCGCTTTATGGAAACAGGATTGCTTCTCTGGAGATTTTGCTCTCAGCAACTGACTGTCCTTATGACTTAAAAAACACTCCTAGGTTTATAAGGAAAAGTTTATTTTAAAACCATTTTCACAGAAAATCCCCCCAAAGAAACAAGATCCAGACTTACTATCTGAAAATGCCAAGTTACAGTTAGTACCTTAGCCTCCCATCTTTCCTCTTCTGAAATGAAAGAGCAATGAAAATGTTTTCTCTTGACAATTGCTGAGACAGGCTGTCAACAAGAATCTCTTAGAGCACACATGCTCTGAATGAGAGAGGCTCAATTCTTTCAGCCAGCAATAGCCATGCTTTTTGCTTTCCATTCTCTGGGGGTTCTCTGTTGTAAGAGCTGAATTAAGTACATAATGCCAGCGACAAAAATTCTAATCCAAAATATAGAGTTGGGCTTAATCAGGACCAAGTCATTGCAAGACTGGCATTGGGAAAAGCCAGCTGCATGACATTGCTGACTCTCTAGAACACATTCGATAGAAGCCAACTGATTCTGAAGGATACCGTCACACATATAATCTATATCCACTAGGATAACTCTGACAGGACCTCAGAGTTGATTAGTATTATTAGTTAGAGAAAAAAATATTCATCAATTCTTCCTGTAAGGGCAGTTATCCTAATCTGAACTGAGCCCAAATTTTTTGTCATTGGTCTGTGAGACAGTATCAATCCACTCTCTACCATGGAAGAGAAGCAGCTATTAGCATGTCAAATCCAGAAGTGAAATCAGGGCTAAATGCGCTCAGGTCTTTTTGTAGTTACTGGTCACTACTGTCTTCAAAGACTATAAACCATGCTAAGAAGACAACAATAAATGACTAAGTTTATAAGACCATAATTACTAAGTCTGAGGAGATACCTTTGCTTTCTCCTGCAAAGAAACTATAGCTCTGCTTCCCTTGCACTGGAAGAATTCCTTCAGTCACAAGATTAAGAGCCTGGGAGCCTTGCTAGATGTCTTCTGTAGGCTTTTTTAAGGTAGGTCATTACAGGGCTCATAATCACAAGACTCATCCCTCCATGAGTCCCCCACCAAGTCAGCCCGACAGATACAGTCAAGAAAACTGGAAGCAAATTTATAAAATGAAGTGGTGGACAATTTTCCTCCAAAAATGTGCTTCTCCACAGGCACACAAGTTTTTAAAAACTAAGCAATAAAAGAAAAAAAGAACAAAAAAAAAAAAGGACAGACTATAATGCCTCAGAAGACATGATCAGCCTCACAACCTATCCTTTGTGCATATACCTCAGTTTCTCGTTAAACTACTTTTTCCTTTATCATAGAATACATTAATTTGACAGCTTACAATGTTTGTCCTATATTTCGTCCTTGTTTTCAACATACTTGAAATGATGCTATATTAATATGCTGTTTTGCACTTAATCGCCTGACAGTCTTTTCTCTCAGACCCCTCGAAACTGAATAAAATAAACGGATGAATTATATGGGAAGACTCATTTTTTATGGTAATTTAACTCCTACCTTTGTTTTAGGAAGCTGAGATTTATTCTGAAATATGTTAGTATTCACATCATTTTCTCTGCAACTGTTTTCAGCCCCCACAGCATCCATAATGCTGCTTCCACATGTCTGTGTATTATAACCACTGTCCACCTGAAATCAAGAGGAAGAACTTTAAATTGTACTGCAACTTATCACCAATAAATCCCTCAGATTTTTATACTTGATATGACTTGGATTAATTTGTGTTAATCAAATGCCACAAACTATCGGTTACTAACAAAAGCAAGTTGTAAAATGGTTAGCCAGAATTCATTTGGATCAAGTTTACTGTATGTAGTAACATTAAAAAAAAATCATTAAGTGCTATGTAAGCTCCACTGGAGAATGGAAGTTGGGGTGAGTGCGTGGTAAAAGCCCCAGTACAACCTGCATGCTGCATCCAGTGAGGGAAAAACAGGCAAATGCATCCAGCATGGCATATGTGCTAAACATCACTTCATTTAGTTCAATTTTATAGAAAAGCAAAAGGTTTTTATTTTTACCTGAATGCTGCTGTTGTCACAAGGATTTGCACTGCTTTCCGCGAGAGGTGACATGCACATGCGGGAGTTCTCAATACTGAAAGTGATCCCTGTCATAAAGCTGGTCATGGGTGTATTGCTGTTGCCAATTGTTTCTTTCATCCAAGTATTCTCCTCTGACACTTCAGCTGCATCAGCCATATCTACAGTATTATTCTCCTTTGAGCCTTCTGTATCCTGAAATGATGACAGCCTTTGATTACAAGCTTCCGAGTGATCTGGTGCAATAGACACAGTTGTTACAACGAGACGTGTACCATGTGCGAAAGCATCGCCATCTTGCTGACACAAGTTTATCCCATTATCCATTTCTGGGAACCGAACTTCTGCAGGAGCAGCATTTTCTTTGTCCTCATCCTCATCATGATTTTCAACTGCAAATGGTATTCTAATGACAGAAGTCTGATACTGGGCAGTTCCTCTACATCCTCCAAGACTCATAGGAGAACAATTTTTAATTGGAGAACAACCATCTATGTAAGGACTTCTTGTACTCGGGGGTGTCATTCTATTGGATGCAGAAGAAATATCTGGAGAACAAAATGTAAGTTTTCTTTGGTCTGTTCACAGGAAAAAACACAAAAAACAAAATTATTCCATTAGATATCAGATGGACTTAAAAGTTATCATCCTCAAAGCTTTGCAGTACTCGGAATAATTATAGCCAACTACACAGAATTTCTCAGAGAACTGCCTCCTTGCCCCAGTGCCTACTAAAAGAGCCTGACATGGTCAAGGCAACCTTTTAATCCAAATTTTACCACCAAATTTTTTCCAACTACACATTTTGCAAGGCAAACTATGTCTAAGGCTGAGGAGGCCTTGCATTTTCAAACAGCAATGTTCCAGTGTTCCCAGGAAAGCGTGTGCAGGCTGGTTCTATGTCTGTTTTCAGAATAGATATAAATGCGTACATTCCATAGGCATGTAAAAAATTTTGAGTAGCAATAAAATTGTCAATAAATAAAATCAAACATGGGAAACATCAATGCAATCCGTTAATGCAACTGTACTGAAACACTGTAAGGCTCAGAGCAAAATCATGCATAAACATGGCTTAAGTCTTTCCAGGCAATGGATGAAACATGAAAATACTGACATCTTCTAGACTAATAGCAAGGACACAAATGGTTGTCATTTCTTCTCTAGTCAAGTTCATTTTAAGTCGTCTTGACCATAACATGATTTGAAAGCTCAAGATAAATATTCTTTATCCAGTTAAAATGCTTCAGGTCTGACCAAATCAAAACTGTGACCTGTCTTTGTTCAGGCATATGGCTTTAAACTCCCTCCACACACTAGGTTAATCCTTTACATTTTGTTCATTAGGTCTCCATTCCTTTTTCTACATCATTTTCCTGAACTGATTTTTGCAAGCAGATACACTTCCCTGTTCCACAATGTTCAGATACTTCACAGCCAATGACTGTGCCAAACAAGGAGACTGCTGGCATGCCAAGCCCACTGCCTTGTCTCTGAAACAAGTTCCAGTAAAAACACAGCTGCTTTTATAATCAAAATTTGTAAATCAAGAAAGAGTAATACACATACAGTGAAACCATACCTGACAGCGGTGTATGTCTTATATGAAAAGCAATTGGTGAAAAAGCAGGAGAACCAGCATGTGCAGGAGACCCCTCTGGAAATGTGGGGCTGGTTATGCTTCCCAGACTGTACGCCCTTGTTCCTCCCTGAATAGGACTGGATGAAAACTGACCCTTCAATAACAAAAAAGAACACATTTTCATAATGGAAACTTCGATTAATATGCACACATAAGAAATTTTCTGATTTACAAGCTTAATATGGCAGTACTGAGGAAATCTAGTCTTGTATGAAGACAATCTTTCATTAGTTTAACTTTGTTGCAACTTTTCACTTGCGACTTTATGCCTCTGCACAGAAGAGAGCAATGGACTCTGCCACTTAATACCAACTGAGAATGTACCACCCATTACATTTAAGAACTATGAGAAGCTTAAACAGAGCCGTATAGTCAAGTATTTCACCTCAGTTTCTAACACCATGACAGATAAAAGTTGCTTACTATTTATATTTTAATAGAATCAATATCTGAATTACTTAACTCACAAGCAGACAAAGTAATTTTCCTCAAGAAAACATACAATAGATCTTGCTTAAGAGTCTGGTGCAAAAAACACAACAAAATATTTTTAGCAGTATAACTGTGTTATAGGAATGCTTTACTATGGTGTGGACTTTTTTTAAGCTACACTTTTGCTGGAATTACTTTTTTTTCCATGCACATCAGCCTCCAAACAGATGGAGCCATACCACTATACCACCTAAAACAGCTTAGCTAGTTATCTGGGCATAAGATTCACCCTCACTTAAATTTAAGAAACAGACATTATGTTCCATTTTCTAGTATTTGTCTATTCATCTGAAATTTGCTGGTCAATGGAGAAGAAAAAAGCTTATCTAGCACTGCAAAGATCTGTTTATATGACAAGTTACTTCTCCCAACACGAATGAGCTTATGAACTATAAGGGATATAATTGTATCATCGGCTTATATCAGCTAATATTTTAGATAGCACTTCATCGATTTAAACATTTTTTCATATGTACACATTTTACAAATAACCAGTTTCCAACATATTTACAGGAAAGTCCTTGATATATCAATTCCTACTTCTTTTTCATAGCAAAAGGAAATTAAAACACAATACCTTCTATAGAGAATAGCAGCATGACATAATTTTATGTATGATTAAAAATTAGTTATATGTTCTTCCAAGATTTCTGTTCATATAAATTTGCTCTGAAAATGGAATTTAAAAAAACACCCTTGGTCTAATACCTGCTCTCCCATAAAGCAGTTGTAGCTTTCTGAAAAACACGGCTGTTCATCTTAAGTCTGTTAGAAAACAGAATTGGTACAGCCTGCTGTAAAGAATTTGTGCCAGCTAAGTCACATCCCATCCATCCCCCAACAGGCTACTTACTGAGCTAGATGTTTCCAAGGGGCTTCTGCACCGGACTGGAGATATATCTATTGAACAAAGCACTCCAAGTGGCTGACTACTGC
The DNA here is from genome assembly GCF_013377495.2 of Cygnus atratus. Taxonomy (NCBI): domain Eukaryota; kingdom Metazoa; phylum Chordata; class Aves; order Anseriformes; family Anatidae; genus Cygnus; species Cygnus atratus. Next base: position 165,895,747 of record NC_066362.1, read on the forward strand.
ATGGATTATGCAGAGGAGGGGACAAACACTCAGATACACTTCCATTTTCTTCTAAAAACAGCTTTCTTCTGAGTGATGAAGAGCTCAGATTTTCCTGAGACTGATCTGCAAACTCATCAGTTCTAAAATATTCACCTAGAAACGTGGGGAGGAAGTTGTTTCCAATAAGAATGCAAGAAAAACCTTCCGCTATGGAGGCATATATAACAAAATTAAAACATTTAATCCAATTTACCATTACAGCAAGGAATTGAACTAATTTAGGGACCTATCCCAAGGGATCATTTGTTATCATTACAACAATCATTACACTCCATCTACTAAGGTTCTGCTTCTGCCTATCAACCTCTAACACTTTTGTCTGCAATTTATTTAACAGAGAGATGCTAGCATCTGCTTACTAGCCTTTTTCCAAAATTGTATTACTCTTAACATTTTAAATTGGTAAAAGGTGTTATTATACTCTATAAGCAAGACAAGACCCTTTTTCAAGTCTCATGTGCTCTGATGGTCATGGTGATGTATCCAAAGGTAAACCAGATTCAACTTGAAGTTAAAGCAGTTTAGTAGTTTACAGTGGAAGCACATACCAATATTAACAAAAACTCATTCAAATATCTTGCTCTAATTGGTTATTTCTTGTAAGAGATGAAAGTTCACATGAATCCATGCACTACTCATTGATGGAAACATTTGTTAAGATCAAACACTAAAGCACTACATATGGTTCTGTTTTAGTTTTGATAACCAAGTTAAATAAGTTTATACCGCAATCTCACAAATAATTTAACTGGCACAATGGGGGTTGTGAACTTCAATATTGGGATAGGAGGAAGCAGCCAAAAACCTCTAAGCTGATAAATCACAACCATAAACTGTGAGAACAGGCCTTTCCAGTCCTTTTGCCTGCCAAGCAGTCCTTGCTTGATACAGTAGACAGTAATTAGTCTTTTTTGGTTTTGTTTTTTTTTTTTTTTTTTTTTTTTTTTTTTTTTTTTTTTTTTACTATTCTCCCTTCCTCCTCAGCAACCATGGCATTTTTGCCACCATTTAACTGCTAGTCACCACCACAGCCTCACTTAAATTAAAGGCACAGAATTACAGAATAGTTTTACTCAAGGAAAGATTGGGCTGTAGGCCTTATTGTAGAGCTGATCTAATCACAAATCGCTGTCAAAGTTAACTAACTGCGGTATTTGAAGGAGGAAAAAAGTCTTCTGCTTATTAACATTTTTGCATTTGGTGTTTTAATATAGTTCCAATCATCCTCCATCTCTTATCCTTATGTCTACACTCTAATCATATCAACTTTAAGTTGTTTGTACCATGCAACATACAATAACTGGCTATTTTTTAAGACCACTTACTAAAAACTCTCATTCATACATTAGGTTTTCATTATTTCATAAGACAAAAACAGCAAAAACAAGACAAAAACAAGTTTTCTATTTAGACATCCATAATTAAATTTAGATATTACAAAGCATACCTAGTATTTTCTCTAAATTAAAATCCACTGGTAAAGACAGTACTGTCTGACAAGCAGCTGTAATGAATAAAATCAACAAAATTAGCTTACAGTGACCTTTTAGTATAACTGCAGAACCAAAAATTAACTTTTAAATTGCATTGCAATTGAGCTATTTAAAGGTTACAGTTGCAATAAGGAAAAGTGTTAATTAAGACTAGGATTCTGATTTGGCAACACTATACATAGCATACTCATCAGGCCTAGAGATAAAATAGAGGGCTGTAGTACAGAGGCCTCTGGAGAGGCATTCCTAACTGAGGAAATAGGCCTCTGACGAAAAGAAGGATTGAAAAGGAAATGGGAGAAAGATCAAAATACCTTGGAAGAAAAAAGTATCTAAAATGAAACAGACATCTTAAGACATCTTTTAAATTATTTATTTGGCAGAGAGAATAACCAAGATTTTGTAACCCAAAATGATCCAATACATTAAAGGTTTCTTGAAACTGTAATTTACCCATAAACCTGAAGCTTTTATTTACTATTTGTAAATTCAGAGAATAGAGTACATATGGACTTGGAAAAAGTACACTCCACAGAGTATTTTTTTTTTTCACTTTTTGAAGACTATGAACCAATATAATAGAATGAAATTACTATAAGAAACAGATATTAAGATAAGCAGTAGCACACAGTTCAAGAACAGTTATTTCTTCAGGAATATTAACCAAAAAAAGCATTCCCCTTTGAAGTTAAGTAGCCTTTAAAAAATCGGTTACAGTGCTTCAAAGAAAACCTGTAATTTCACAGACATTGCTTTTTACTCACCATTGCTTTTCCCAGGCTGCAAAGGTAGCTGTCTTCCAATTGGAGAAATGCTATTTAGATCTATGGCTGAGAAATAGATAAGAATTTAACTAAGTATGTGTTGCATATAGTTTTGAAACTTAACAGCAGTAAATTAGAATATTTGATACAGAAATTGTATATAGCTGTTTTTTGGAGAGTTTTGGAGAGATTAGAAATGAATACTAAAGTTACGATTATAGCCGATTAAGAATTACAACATTTCTATTCAAAAAAGCTTTGTGAAATAGCATCAACTTTGCCCAAATCTTTGCCCACTGCAGCCTCCTCTGCATTAGAGATTAGAAACAAAGCTGGATTATGGCTAGGCAAATAGGCTGTGTTCAAGTAAAACACATTTGCAGAAAATCATGCAGTCCAGACTTGAAGACAAAGAATCTACCACTTTATCCTTTCTATACAGCATTACACCACTTTGTTTCACCACTCACTTTCCCAGATCTAGGATTGTGGCCTATGTTCTTTGCTCAAGAACTGATTATTTTAAAATTGACAATTCAATACCCACTATCCACGCCTTGCATCTCCTTGAGGAAATATTTTAATAGTTTATACTCTAACAAAGACCCCACTTATTTAAGAATTTCCGATCACACAGTACTTCACAGCCAACATTTGTCCAGCTTTTAAGCCATTTACTGTGTGTTCTGTTGACTATGTATAAAATCTTATAACAATGTTAATAATAAAACCTAATAATGGCATACATTAAATAAGTTTAGAAAACCCACAACATACAGTGATAGTGAGATAGCAGGACACCGAGGACAGGACATTTACATACCAAATAAGGCTAGAAAAATACAGAACTCTGTTCTCATACATTTATACTGACAAGAAAGCAATCAGAATATGAGAAAGATGACGAATGAAACAGAAGACTTGGCTATTATCAGTACTAGCTTAGCAAAGTTACGTGCATGAATTAAGCTGGTTGAAGAAATGTTATGACAGGAAAAAGATTTAAGAACAGGATCCAAAAGAAAAAAATAGAAAAAAATACATAAGATTCTGGGCTAACTTTTTTTTTTTTTTTTAACTAAGAAAGCACTTGTAGAGAACTATTAGAAATCCATCAGTTGTGCCATCTTTTATCAGTGGTTCTTGAAATTTGGGGTTGAAAAAAGCAAAGGATAATTTTTTTCAACTGCTAGACAAATCTAGGCGGACATACAAAAGCTACTTACATTTAGTTGAATTAAACTGAGAAACTTGCTTGCCTTCATGTTCAGTCCAAGGAGAAGGAACTATGAGTCTTTTTGTGAAAAACTAGAGTAACATAGAATAAAAACATCTTAGCCTTTTGAAGAATTGTGAACTCCCAACTTATATTTAGATTAGTACTCTGACCAAGAACAAAATTAAGGCATACCTTTTACTATTAATTGACCTGTATTTTAAGAATTTTAACTCTTCCTTCCCCAAACCTAAAAGATAGTGTTATTATACCTATATATTTTGTTATTTCAGACCCCAAGATATTAATGAAGAACAGTTTGATTTGAAAAGAACCCGCGTTCTGAATGTCACATACCAGCTCCGATCTTTCAAGTCTGCACAATGAAAACTGTAGACACTTAATTTAACATTAACTACTCATTTAAAAAATTGAGTCATCTCTACAGTACTTACTGCATACTACCATACTTGCAGAGTAGTTTAACATACTTAGTTTCAAATTTTCATTTTGTTAAGTCGTTGTACTTTGACAATTAAAATATTTTGCAAAAGTAGCAAAGAAACTCTGCAGTAACAATAAGAAAAGTGTATGACCAAGGCTTTTTGGTAATATTAGTTCATTTGTCTACACTGGCTAGCTGTGAAACATGTATGAGTACTGGCACTTAGTCTTTTTTTGAATCAGAAACTATACCTGCTGTCAGTTATACTCTAAAAATACTCTGATGTTAAGGACATGAACACTATTACATAGCGTCAAGAAACGCATGGCAAATTCTGTTCTCACAATAAAAGCAAGACTGGAACTGAAGCAACAAAACTCAACTTGAAACATGCAACTACTACAGGTGTGATTTTTACCCATCTGAGATATCATTTCATGCTGTTCTTAGGCCTCACAAGGAAGAAATAAAAGGATATGCAGATTTAAAGCAACAGAGCATCTTTGCCACAGGCCAACTACATAGCACCTTTATAGAATCATAAAACATTTTCTGCTTATAGGAACAAACTGGTAACAGCATTATACAAACATCAGGTCAATAACAGTATGGAAGATATGTCTATCAGAGCAGCCTCTGCATGTATTTCTTAGTTGAAATTGAAAAAACATTGAAGATTTTTGTAGTGAAAATTTGAAACACTTAACTTTCCCTTCTCTACTAGACAACCAGATAGTTAAAAAAAATAAAGAATTATAAGCTACACTGTAAAAAGAAGGTCTGACTTCCAACTAAGTAGACTTTGGAAGAAAGAAAATAAAAATCACAAAGCTTCTGCTATACTTTTTATAAAAAAAAGCAATAAAAGAAACAGTAAACTACCTAACAGTTACTGAAGGGAAAAAAAAAAAGCAACAAGCTATTTTAGCCTCAAGGTAAAACTATAAGCACTACCTTACAGCTACATTCCTCTTAGCCAAACCACATGAAAGGTAAAAATCTATTTTGTCTCACAAGTGTGTGAAAGAAGATGGGAAGCAAAAGGCATGTGGATTCTAACTGTATCTGCAAGAAATGAGGATGCAAAAATTATTTTCTTACCACTCAATAAAATCTAATACGCTTCTGGATTTTGATATTCTATAATAAAGATGTGTGGGGTTTTTGGGGAGAGGGAAGGCATATAGTTAAATTATCATTTTAAAGCATAGAAAGTTTGATTACCTCCTCAATGGCTTTTTGCCTTCTGTCTTCTGTCTCCTTATCAATTCTAAGGAACAAAAAACAATTAAGTTACCAAAACCATCACAACTGGAAAAAAAATATTAAGCCCAACCATGTAGTCTTTTTTTTAAACATATTTTTAAGAGAAATGTGATAAATGAAATCATACTAAACTTTAAGTCTTAAGATGTTTTTACTGTTACAAGCAATAAACTCATACTACAAGTTTAGAAATGGACAAGCATATCTCAATTACTTTAATTCATTTCAAAAAGATGTGTAAAATGTACAGGTACAGATTTGCTGACCTTCTATTTACTCTTTGTATCAGTAAGCATTTTTTTTTTTTAATCTGAACAAAAGCTCAATTATAGTTGATTTTCCAACATAAACCATTTAGTTATGTTTAACTTTGCAAGCCTAATCTCATGGTAATGGTTTAAAGAAGCTTACTATAAAATCAAGTAGAATAAAAAGACTAACAAAAAAGAGGGCAACAGAAGATATTTATAGAACATTTGCACACTCAAATTTCTGACACAGCCTACTTTCCCAGCACAGGGTTCTCCCTTTCAAATAGCTAGTCTTACATAATTTCTTCAGCTCAGGAATAAAACATTATGTTCCAATTTGAACCAATTAATACATTCCCTTAACACACCTTTAGCAAAAAATAATTAAAAATAAATCAAGAAGCCTACTTAAAAATAGTCTTTAAAAATTGCAGTTATTTCAACTGCCCTCAAATGATATGTGAGGTCCTCCATTTATATTTCCTCTAACAATCACATTCAAGTCTCAATTACTACTTTCTATTTTATAAGGTTCAAAAAAGATTACAATGACTGTTCATCATCTTAGATTAATCACAATACTTTCATGCATAGTTAGTATCCCTTGGTACATAATGTTAAAAAGCAGTCAGATAACAGACATTATTTGCTAAAAAAAACATATAAGTGTACCTATACATAAAGTTTCCCTCATTGCTCTCTTTCTTTGGTGGGAATCAGACTTTAAAGAGCTCTGCAATACTTTGATATGCTGTCTTTAGCATCATCTAAGCAGATGTAGCTGAAGACATTATAAATGACTGTTCTGTGAAGACACTTGCACAAAATTCTGGTACAGTACCAAAAGAGTAAACATACAATCACTGTTTAGTTATGCATAATGGATCATGAGTAATAAGCATCTCTACAAGCCAGATTCCAAAGGACAAACCGTGAAACTGGGGGAAAGCAGCTCCCACTAAAAGCACTGGCTAGTGCGGAGATAGGATGGATTTTCTTTAGTGCCTAACTCCACGATAATAAAGTGAAAATGGCATGTGTATTTAACAGGAATAAAAGCCAGTCTTGCACACAACTTCAAGCAACAGAGCGCTTCCAGCTATGACACACAGCATGCAAGATAGTATAGATTCTACCAATAGAAAGTAAAAACAAAGAGGGAAGTTCCTGTACAAGACTGTGCCACGTTAAAAAAACACAGCTATGAAAGTTACTGACATGCCTTCTATTTTTCCTTTACAGTTTGCCAGGAAAAGGTTCTCCTAATTGATTTATAGATAATGCAATAAACATACAGCACATAGATGATGCCCAGTTTATGAAAACAGTAATACTGCACAAACCTAAGTCTACATATGATACACACTCAGGCTACGCAGAGTGCTCATAGGTTTTCACACTGGTGCTACCCAATGTTTTTGTTACATACTGGAGAATTAACAGTTTGAAATACACACCAAATTCCTTACACTTCTGGTTCTTCGCAACTGCTTGAGAAAATGACTTGTTAACAAGCTTTATTAAAAGCATATAGTTTGTGTAACATTGTTTTGGATGCCCCCGTCCCTGGAAGTGTTCAAGGCCAGGCTGGATGGGGCTTTGAGCAACCTGGTCTGTTGGGGTGTCCCTGCCCATAGCAGGGGTTGGAACCAGATGAGATTTAAGGTCCTTTCCGACCCAAAACATTCTGTGGTTTTAAGGATTACGTACGGGTTTCAAAAAGTCTTTTTTTTTTTTTTAAATCAGAAACTTTTAATGTCAAGAGCTGCATTTATGACACTTCTTAGTTTCTGTAAAGCAGTATTTATGCAAGATAAATTAAAATGAGTTGTCACACAAAGTTTTATATATATATACCTCTCTCTCTCTCCCCCCCATGCATTCACCCATATACATGACCCACGGATATAGCCAAGGACAGTTATATTCTTTCTACATCTCTACTATAAACAGAAAATCCTATTCTTTCTGATGCCTCTTTCCTGTCCAAAAAGAACAATGGAAGTACAGTCAGACTATAAGAAAAAGTCTAATTCACAACATCCAGAGGACTCTCACCCTGAACAGCCCTCTATCTGTTCCTCCATTTCACTTGCAGGACCTGAAAGTCCTACAGGAATAAATTGGAAAGAGGACTTTTACTATTCCATTACTATGGTGCTTCATGCCATGAGGTGCAATTCTTTGTGCAAGTTCACACCTGAGAAACACATGGGACTATTTACAGGAATCAGCCCTTTTGGACTTCCCTTGACTACCTTTGACACATCACTGCACTAGTAGTGTTAAATACCATCCTTCAACCTGAGCTCTGACTACCAAGAGTGTTTTACTTGCTCATATTCCCCCTCCCCGATGAAAACATTCAGAGAAAGGAAAATGTTGTGACCAAGATCCCATATAACTTCAAGTAACTAGCAGTCTTCTCCTTAATTTAGTCTTCCCTCCTTCATATTAGTTATAATCTGTACCTTTCAAAAACAGTACTGGATTGCCAGTACGGGCTTTCCCAGCTTTATCCTTCTGCACGTGTCCCAAAGACCAAAGAAGTCTATGCTTCCTAGGTGTCAATACTGAACACTCTGAGAAGATAAATTGTGTTGTGACAAGAAGCAGGAACAGTAGCTAGATAGTAGTTATTGGCAAGTTATCTTTCTTGCTTTTGTTGACCGCTGTACCTAGCTGTCTTCCAAACTGCAGAGAGGCACTGCAGTTCTCAACTTTAAAAAAGAGTAACACAGAGGAGCCTCATCTAAATATTATGTCCACTTCAGGGACACAAAAACTTATGCTTAAAGATTTGAATAAAAGTTCTTTAATGCTGTGAGAAATATCAATAAAGCAAACGAACAGCGTTCTGCTATTCAAGCTAAGTTAACTGCCTAAAAGCAGGTGGTGAGTTACCTAGCATGACTCAAATACATTGCTTGGCGTCGAACATCTTCCGAGTCAATTTCCACAGGATTTATTAGAGCAAGCTGATCGATAGACCATCTAAATTTTCCTGGTGTCTAAAAAAAAGAAATAGAAATTTAATGCTTGCTAGTAAAAAATGATAAACATAAAACCACAGGACAAATATCTATGGAACAACACAATCATAACTTGCGGATAATTTGTCAAAGCCAATCAAAAAAGTTTCTACTTAAATGACCTGCTTCAAAAAACAAACACAACAAAACCCCACGTCAATCAGATTTTTTCATTTTGGTAGTGGTATGAAAACGATTTGTGAGATAATATGAAGTGGAAGCCTATTGGTAACATTTACAAATCAAGTTGTCATTTTTTCCCCTCAATTTCTGAGGACAAATCTACTAACGATCTAGAACATGGGATAAAACTGCTTCTGGATTGCCACAATGAAAAATGTGGTTCCCTGAAAACACATTATCTAATGGGTTTATCTAATCCAAGATATCCAAATACGATAGCAACCTTCCTTTTATTTCACTTTTCCAAGGACCCTTAGGAGTGGTAACGCCATATGCAGACCACAAAGTCACACTTTGGGGGAATGCTGTGCATAGTTCACGACAAAATCCAGTTCAAGAATAAAGCAACCTCCCTCCTTTATTTAACACCTAAGTACAAAACACTGAGAAAATGATCTACCAAATGTATCTTTTTAGCTTCACCAGCACAGCCCTCTGCAAACCTCACTGAGATAATTCCTACTGAAAATCAGAATGTAATTTACAACTGGAAAATGTGTTCCATATACATGTGCAATGCATGATATACATGAAAAACAGCTCATAATAAAAGTAAAAATAAGCTTTGCTTGCATACAGACTGCTTAGCACTTAAGTAGGAATTGGTTTTGTTCCATTTAATGTGGGACAAGAGCACCACTGCCATACTTATTTTTAAAAACCGTTCTTTATTCTTTCAATTTTCTTGTATTTACCAGGTATACGCTAATCTATTGGCACACCAAATATTTAAAGTTTAAAATAATCATTATTATCAATAAGGTAGGAAGACTGAGCAACAGTGCTAGTACTTTAAGAAGCATACTGAAGTCACCAGAAGAACCACTGAAATGCCACCAAATTTCTTGGCTTAGTACTACACTAAAGTACACTAAAATACGCTGTTATAAATAAAGTAATACAGTGCTCAAGCATTACTGAACATTAGTGCTATTTTTAACATCTATATGTCTATCTAAAGACTAGGTCTTACAGATGAAGATTTTGTTGACTTAAAGACTGAAGGACTGGAGACAATCTGCTCCTGAAGAGTATAATAATCGCTTGGACTTTCAAAAGGATTCAGGACCGCGGCTCGTCCTGGAGTTTCAGGCGTGATCTGCATTTTAGCTTCTTTTGTATCACCCATACCAATGAGCTGTGCCTAGAAAAGAGAGGGGGTGGGGGAGCGTGAAGAAATCAGATTCTGATTTTTTTTTAGGGTTGTCTTAAGAATTTTAAGGAGGGGTGGTTTAATGTTAGGAGCCAAGGGAATACTAAAGACAGGTAGATTGGGCTTGGTGGTACTGACTTTTTTATAGAATCATAAAGGTTGGAAGAGACCTCCAAGATCATCTGGTCCAACCATCACCCTACTACCAATGTCACCCACTAAACCATATCCCTAAGCACCACATCCAACCTCTCCCTAAACACCCCCAAGGACGGTGACTCCACCATTTCCCTGTGCAACCAAATCCATCGCCTGACTGCTCTTTCTGAGAATAAATGTCTCCTCATTTCCAACCTGAACCTCCCCTGGCACAACTTGAGGCCATTCCCTCTAGTCCTATCACTAATTACCTGCGAGAAGAGGTCGACCCCAGCTCCCCACACCTTCCTTTCAGGTAGTTGTAGAGAGCAATAAGGCCTCCCCTGAGCCTCCTCTTCCCCAGCAGCCACAAACACCCCGATACCACTTCAGACCCACTCCCACTCAGCATTCCCTGCGAGGACAGTGCGAGACCAACCCAAACCACCGCTCCCGAAAGCCTAAAAAAGCGCAAGGAAAAGGCAATTAAAAAATAAGTAAATAAAAAAAGCACCAAGGCAGCGCTGAAGGCGAACGCGTCCCCTCTCACATACCCCCCGCGGGCACTCCGGGGCGTCAGCGCCCCCCGGGTACCCCCCAACGCCCCTCAGCGCGGCCGTTGACGGGCGGTTGCCGGGCGCCCGCTGCCGCTCGCCCCAGCTCTAAGCGGCCCGCGGCCGCGGCGCCGGGCGGCTCTTTAACTACCCCCGCCCCCTTCACGGCTCTGCCCAATCAGACCGCGCCGCCCCCGCCGCCGAGCCAATCGCGGCTCTCCCTCCTTTCTCGAACGGGCCAATAGCTGGCGGGGGCCGCGGCACGAATTCGAACGCGGGGCCGCCCTCCCCATCCGCGCTGCTGGGCGGGCGGGGCCTGCCGGCCAGCCGGCGTCACGTGGTCCGGGAGGGGAAGCTTCCGCTTCCGGGTAGGGCTCGCGCGGTCGCCATGGCGAGCAACGCCGCCAGCCTCAACGCCGTGCGGGAGACCATGGACGGTGAGGGGGCAAATACCCCGATTAAACCCTAATTAAACTCGGCGGCTGTTTATTAAGCTCTGGGTTCGGCTAGTATGCCTATTATTAAGCTATGGACATTACTAGTTCCCTTTCTTAGTAAGGCTGCCTGGTAATGAAGGAGTTGTGAGGAGGGCAGCGAGCGTTACAGAGGCAGAATAGCTCCTGGTACAAATTAAAATGACTCTTGTGGTATAAACAGTCCGGGAGAAGCGGCACTGGAAGCAGGAGGAAATATTTATAAGTCTAGAGACTGATGCTCTTCAAAATAAATAAATAAGCTAAAATAAATAAACAAACTCTTAATGACGTGAGCAGCGTGAATAAAGATCAGTTGTTGCCTTTCCTTGTCAGGCTAACCATGGGGAATTAAAGCTAGCAGGTTCTGGAGGCATGTTTTAACTGTGTGTCCTAAGAAACCGCAGAATGGATGTCAAATGTTAAAGAAGCTTAGAGGAGACTTGGGGGGAAGTGGGGAATTAGAGGGGACAAACTTAGTATGGACAAACAGCTTTTCTTTTTTTTGAGGGAGAAACTCAGGCAGCTTGGAGGGGACAGTTGACACTTTTTGGTGGAAAAGTTGAGGTAACCAACAGGGCACAAAATGACATTTTTTAGGGGAAACCCAACATAACGTGAGTTCTTCTGGAGGGGGACTGGGGCAAATTATGTGGGTTTCAGGCTGAGTGGAAAGCTGCTGAGAAATCCCTTGAGGATGGTTAAATATGAAGGCTTCCTCTGGAAATGCTCTAATGAGGGACTAGAGGCTTGGGGGATGTTTTCGTGGTAGGTGTTGCTTTGTGTTTTTTTCCTGTATCCTTCCCTAGTTAGACTATGGCTTACGGTTACTTAAGGATTCCTTAGCAAAGACCTCCATGAGTTGAATTGGTGCAAAAAACAGTGGTTCAGCTCCATCATCGGAGCTGCTGCTGAAGGGAAGGCAGGACTATTGTGGCTGTGCTGGTGCTTCAGGATGCTGCTGTGCACCTGAGGAGAGATTCGTGTGGAAAGGCGAGTGATGCTAAGCTTTTATAACTGAACTTGACACCTGCCCTTTCTCCCTCTCTGTGGGATCTCAGGGAGTGTATGCAGAATTAGAAACAGAGTAAGGTTTTAAGAACTTCAATGGAAAGTGTACTAGCCTTCAGATTTAGGATCCCAGGCTTCCTGTGTAACAATGTGTATACCTAGGATGCATGCTCGTAATTTAATCTTCTATGGTCAGGTAACTTTAGTTGTTGTGGAAGTCAGAGGCTTTCTTCCACAGCATCTGACTTTTCTCTGTGACTTCAGTGGAATTGACTGGACGTGTTAGGCCTTTAATCTCTTGGCCTGCGTAAATGTGACTCTGAGGCTGTGCTACAATATGCTTTTGTTATACTGAAGTACATTATTTTCATAGTTGTCAAGTGGACAGGAGTTGCATAGCATGTTGGTTTTATATGGGAAGAGTGTCCTACTTCATTTTCTTATAATTTGGGGGAGTAGCACCTATACAAACTAAAGCTGTATTGACGTAGCCTCGGGTTGGAGATTACCGTGGCACCCAGAAATAAACTCTCAACAAGCTCTGCTGATATATGTGTAACTAAAACTGTTTAAGGGTATTGAAGAAATGGGGCCTTCCAGGGAAGGCTTGGAAGGGAAGAGGGGGATTTTTATTTCAACACAACTGACTGGAATCTCCTTCTCCAAAAGGTTTCATATTGGCATGTAGTCGTGTCAGTCTTTTTTTTGTGTTATGTAAAATTCTAAATAGTATTGCTTATCCTTAGTCCACAGCTAAGCCTGGCTTTATATCTAACATGAGCAATAGAAGGAAAGGGCTACAAAACTCCTGGCATTCTCTATCAAAGCTTCCAGTCCATTTAAGCTGGGCTTTTAGTAAGCGTTTGGAGTTCAAAACTATATATTTTTATAGCCTACCTTTCACATAATTTACAAGCAGTATAATTATTGAATTTTTCACTTTTTTCAAAACCCTTTATCCAGTGTTAAGTTTGCTGAATCAGAGAGATGGGACTGCCACTTCCACAGATTCTACAGTGGAAAATAAATTTTGATGAATAACACTTCTGATTGCTGTAGGGTCTAAATTGATTTCATTTTTTCCTTTTACAGTTCTGTTTGAGATTTCAAGAATATTAAACACTGGCTTGGATATGGAGACCTTGTCTATTTGTGTGCGACTTTGTGAGCAGGGCATCAATCCAGAAGCATTATCTTCTGTTATTAAAGAACTGCGTAAAGCTACAGAAGCTCTAAAGGTAATACTGTTACTTAAAAAGCACATACCCTTCTCCTTAAAAGAATCAGATCTATGTTCAGTTTGCTATACTTCCGTGTATAAATTCTACTTTGAAATAAAAAACAGTTTTCTAATCTGGAGTTTTCAGCTGCCATTTGCCCCCTTACCTGTGTCATGTTGTGATTGTTTTGCTGCTTTCTTCTTCAACCTGTATCAGCTTACTTAAGCAACTTCAGCTTCACAGTATTCAGTGTTTGTAAACAAGTTAATGCAGCTGCTGGTGCTAATGTAGACTTCATGCATTGCTCTAACCACATCAACCTATGCTTTAAATCTCTCCAGGGGCAAGCAAAGGGATTTCATAGGGGGTGCATGTGGATATACGTGGCTTTTTGTAATTTAGCTGTTCAGCTAATAGAGTAAATGACTATAGTTTAAAAAACTCACCTGCCTTTTAACAGGTTTTTGTCCTTTACTGCCACCTAAGCATCATGGTTCCTTTTCCACTGTAACTTAAGTTTATTTCTCTGGGGTTGGAGGGAGAATCCATATCTAGCCTATCTATTTCTGTTCTGATTTGTACAAAACTCAGTTTTTAGATTTTGACTAGATGGATGCTAGCCAGGGCTATTTTTCCACCCTTCTTGAGTTTTTGACTATCGTAGAACCTCATCCCATTGGCCTCTTCCTCAACCCAACCTGTCCAGCTCCCTCTGCAGGGCCTTTCTACCCTCCAGCAGACCAGCGCTTCCCCCCAGCATGGTGTCATCTGCAAACTTACTGAGGGTGCACTCAATTCCCTCAGCCAAGTCATCAATAAAGATATTAAAGAGGAGGGGCCCCAGCACTGACCCCTGGGGAACACCACTGGTGACCATTTGCCAGATGGATTTCAATCCATTCACCACCACTCTCTGTGCCCAGCTGTCCAGTCAGTTTTTAACCCAGCAAAGAGTGTACCTGTCCAAGCCATGGGCTGCCAGCTTCCCCAGGAGAATACTGCGTGAGGCCATGTCAAAGGCCTTGCTGAAGTGTAGGTAGACTACGTCAACAGCCTTTCCCTCATCCACCAGGTGGGTCACCTGGTCATAGAAGGAGATGAGGTTGGTCAGGCAGGACTTGCCTTTCATGAACCCATAGGGACTGGGCGTGATCGCCTGGCTGTCCCGCACATGCTGTGTGATTGCATTCAAGATGACCTGTCCCATCACCTCTCCTGGCACCACGGTCAGGCTGACAGGCCTGTAGTTCTCTGGATCCTCCTTATGACCCTTCTTATAGATGGGTGTCACGTGGGCAAGTCTCCATTTGGGACTGGAGACCAGGTTGGGACATCTCTGGGTGACAAAAACTGCTGGTAGATGATGGAAAGCGGCCCAGCAGTCACATTCACCAACTCCCTCAGCACCCTCGGGTAGATCCCATCTGGCCCCATGGACTTGTGACAGTCCAGGTGGAGCAACAGGTCTCTAACTGTTTTCATCTGAGCTGTGGGGGGGTTCTTCTGCTCCCGACTTCGAGGTTGGGAGGATGAGTACCTCAAGGATAAGTGGTCTGGCTAGTAAAGACAGATGTAAAGAAGGCATTCTTTACAGCCTTTTCCTTATCCTTAGTAGTCATGTTCCCCCTGTGTCCAGTAAAGAATGGAGATTCTCTTTGGCCCTCCTCTTGCCCTTAATATATTTATAAAAACATTTATTTTTATCCTTAACCATAGAAGCTAGGTTGAGCTTGTGCTGGGCTTTGACCTTCCTGATTATTTCTCTGGATATGCTGGCAACTTCCTTGTACTCTCCTTGAGTTGCCTGTCCCTTCTTCCACAGACAAACAGTGTCTCCCAGACACTCAGCAGAAGTCCCCTGTTCAGCCACACTGGTCTTCTTCCCCGCTGGCTCATCTTACGGCACACAGGGACAGCCTGCTCCTGTGCCTTTAGGACTTCCTTCTTGAGGAGTGTCCAGCCTTCCTGGACCCCTCTGCCCTTCAGGACTGACTCCCAAGGGACCCTCCCTACTGGTGTACCTAGTCATCTATATGTTTAAGTGTGTGCATGTGTTTAACTGTGCTTATACGTGATTGGGGGGAGTTGATTCTTCCCCTTTGCTTTTGTTGCTATCCTTTGCCTGTTTGTCCCATAAGTGGCTTAAAATTTACCAGTGCCTGCCTGCCATCAATACTGCACCTAGTTGGGTGGGTTGAGTTGCACAGTAATAACGACTTAGAAACTTGATCAAATAATTGGCAATGGGATTTAGGCAGTTGTGATAAGTGTCATTTTTAATAAATTTTGTGTAAATAATTTCACTGTATGAGTGAGCAATAATTAGAGATCTTCCTTCTGAGTTCACTATGCAAAGTTTCATGCATTTTAGCACTTATTGAAAGCATTAGAGTAAAATGGTCAGGATACAATCTGTTCAGATAAAGATACACGATTTAACAAAACAAACAGTAATGGCTATGTTAATAAAGGCTAATGGCAGTTGAAAGCGTTATTAAAAATATATGTATATTAAAATATTCCTCAGAGAACAACCTGACAGCTTATGAAGATTATAAATAGCTTATCTGTAGATTTGAAGTTTTCTAGGTAAGTATAAGGCTTTAACTTGCGTCGTATCTTGTTTTTATGACTTGTAATAAATGTTTTTTCTTTTTCTAGGCTGCTGAAAATATGACAGGCTGACGTGGGAGAAGCCTGCTGCATGAGAAGAATTCAAAGTTCTAGAGTTAATAGATATGAAAATTGATTGCTGTTCAGACATAGAATGAAATTATGACTGTGAAGGTTTCAGAATATTTCTATAATCTTCTTGAAAAGGATGATGTATAGAACAGCTTTGATAAGTTTTTTCAAATAAGATAGGTCCAACAATAATTTTATTATTCTTTAATTTTTGGTTGTTTTTGTGAACCACGTGTAAATATAGTGTAATCACTCTTTAGCACCCAGTATTTTTAAACCATGTCAGGTACTGAACACTTGCTGAAATTGCTAGCATGTTCCAGTGAATATTATGAGTACAGCTGGTTAATGCATCCTTTAAAAGTGCAAATGTGTCCTGTTTTTACTCCTGTATTTGTATAAACCAATGTGGACACTTTCATCCGTGGGCAAGATAGGAATGAAGCCCCTCCTGCCTTGATTGTAACCAGAGTACTGGTGATGACTTAAATAACTTAAATCTCATTCTGAAAGTAAGAAATAAAGCACTTTTATAATGAAGGTAATTAATTGTCCTTTTAATTCACATTGTTATAAGAAGTGTTTTTAACCTGTGTAAAAAAGGGACTTCGAATTATGCAGATATCTATGTAAATTTGAATTCTGTATGACAGGGGATATCATACAGAGTTCAAATCCTATTTAATTTACACTTGTTTGGAGTACTGGACCTGAAAATATTAAGCGTATGTTGTTACTTCCTACTCAAAGCATGTATGAAAAGTATCAGATTTGGTCGTGAGTCTTAATGCTCATTTTTTGCAGGAATGTCTCTATATTCAGCACTAGGAATCTTCACTGATGCCAAAATGAGTCTTTATAGTGTATATACAGTGAACTGTGGAGCATGTTATCCAGTGAATGTCCTTGCATCCAGGAAATATACTTCATAAGAAAACTGTTTCTGGTGTATTATTCCTCTGCTGATGTTAAAGCTTTTTCAATTTTTTATCAGAATAGTTTAAAGCTGTATAGTGTTGTTAGTGGAACTGTAGTGACCTGCATGGTTGATAGTGGGGAGTACACACAGAAATGAACCTGGAATCTGTAAGGCAAACTTTATTTGTGCAGAGAAAAAAAGGTCCTTCTATTTTGGGCTTACATCATACACATTTTATCTAGGTCACAGCTTTACAAAATGCGATCAAGCAGGCTAAAGACTTCACGCTGCTGGCAGAGAATAGGAATGTATATTACATTAAGTTATTTACCATTACTTCTGGTTACTCTGGTCAAAAAATCATTCCAGGAGGATGCTCTAAAAACTTCCTGATAACCAAACTGTCGGGGATTTAAAGTAGTATCATCTGTCTCAGTCATAATGGATGTTCAAAATCCTTTGTAAATCAATGTTCTAACTTCAGAGTTAAAGCTTTTTTGAATACTGGGTTTAACATTTTTGAAAATGCTAAGTTATCCATAGTATGAAAAGATGAATAATACAATTTATCCTACCAAACCTGAAAAGTCAGCAAAATGTCATGAAAGCATCAAGTCAGTTAAATTAATGATCAGCTATTTTAGCTAGACTCAGTGCTACCTGTCATAATCAGAAAAGACTGGGGGAGCATTCCTGCACTGTGAACAGGTTATCTTCCTTTCTTTCCAAAAAGAACCAAGGAACTAAAATTTTACTGCCTGAACAATTTTTGTTTCAGTGGTAAAAAGAAAATGACTTTGAAGTAACCAATCACTAAAATGGGTTGATGCTGACATTAAACTGTTGTTTGGGCTCAGCCACATGTTAAAAGCTTTGGACAGAACTGTTGTACAGTGGTTTTAGCATTGAATATGTAATTGTCATAAACCAAAGACACTTTGTTCTTTCTGTACAATTTTATTGAGAAATTCTGATGATTCTTATTAAATTGTTCTATATATTCACCGAGTGCACAATTACTGTGAGAAATTATGCTTGCCTTTATGTAAATTTATGTATCCTTAGGCAATCTAATAGTTGTGGCTCCTAAGTGTAGCTAAATCTGAGAATTCTCACTTGTGAAACTTAAACTCCAAAGGTTTTCTTTGAACTGTAGCAAATGTGGCCAAAATTATTGTGTAATTCTATCAGAGTGCATGTGCATGCTAGTGCTTTTCCTGCATTACCAGATCTTTGGACAGTGCAGTAATTCTGGTGGCTTCCCTTGACATTGCTCTTTATCGCTTTACCACTGGAAATACACAAATGTGGTTTTAACTTCTATTATACTTTGCATGATTTCCAGTGTTGGTTCTATGTCCCTGAAGTGCTTAAAACAGTTTGCAACTGTAATATGAGATCAATCTGTATGCAATTCTGTCGGGTAAGTTGTGGCTACCATTTTATCATTGATAAACTTACTGGTTTTATGCACTTATTTTCTCTGGTAGACAATTTCTCATATGGAATTATAGAAGCAGAGAATGTTTTTGACATTCAAAAACTCAATTTGATGGATATAAACCAAAAATGCATTTTTTTTATTGTTACATGGGTCTAAATGGTAACATTCAACTTAGATTTAACGGTAAGGAGTCAAACAGCTTGAACTCTTGAAAACAGAATAGCTATACTGGTTCCAGCCAAACGTTTTCCTAACACAATAGCCTCTCTTTTGTTGTCAAAAGCAGATGCTTGAGGAAGAATAAGAACAATGCAAGCACATTTGGTTCTTTTCCTTCTGTATTCTAGCTTCTAAATGTCTTCTATTCCAGGCTTTCCTGAACATCATATGGTTTGTCTATTTAGTAATCCCTAATGCTGTTTTTTCCAGTATTTGTCCTGTTTCCCTTGTACTATATATGTTTCCTGACTAACAGCAGCCTTTATCGTTCGATGTCCGTGGCATAAAGAATCGCCACTTCTTGCTTATTTTGAACCTGATTTTTACTAGCTTTGTTTAATGTTCCCTGCACAGTAAACCTTTAAGTGTCATGGTTGTGAAAACCATGATTCTGCAGGTATAACATTTAGATTTAAATTTCCTCATACTACTGTTACTAACACTGATATATGTTAAAATACCTTTTGGTTGCCCAAAGGTGTGGAATAGCTTCTGTGTTTGTTGTCCTTTGAAACTTTTCTGTCTCATTATTTTTTTGAAAAGAGAACCAGAACTGTACACAGCATTAGCCATGTAAATACCGGCCTGTTTGTATACTCTTTAGTTCTTTATTCCCTTCCTAGTAATTCCTAATACTTGACTTTTTTAATATGAGCTGAACACTGAGCTGTCTTTGGGAGTGGCAGTGATAAGCTCAAAGGCTCTTCTTTCATATATGAAACTATGATTGTTTCTTTCCATGTATATAGTTTGTTTTTTTTATCTATGCTGAACTGCATCTGCCATTTTATTACCGAACCAGTCTTAATATGTCTTTTTGCAGTTCCTCACAGTTTTCCTGCAGTCTCACTGTCACTAGTGTCACATAATGTAGCTGTGAGAGCTTAAGCACGGTCATGAATCCAGTCCTGCAGAGAGCATACAATTCTAGACAACTCTTAGGATCCCTGAAATTTGAATTTATATAAATACATTCTAGAAATTTAAATAAGAAAATAATTTCACAGGAGGTTATATATTACTACAACAAAAAGAATCATTCTGAAACCTCCTTCTTAACATTAGGGAGTTTGAGTTTCTTAGGGCAATTAGATTAACCAAATTAATTCTGTTAACAACAAAAAACAACCACAAAACCCTCAAAATGCTCTGGATGATGATCAGGCAAAAACATTTGGTTTAATGGAACTGTATCCATGAAAAGTGCACATCCATTTATCAGCTTGCTTTCTTTCCCACCTGCTGGTCTCGGTTGAACAAATTCTGGTTATTCCTAGACTTGCTTTCTTAGCAGGATGAGCCCTTCTACCCAACACCTTTCACCTTCAAACACTTCTGTACTTTTATCTCAGACTAAAGCTTGCTTACAGTTTTATGCTATAGAATTCCCCACCACTACCAGCCCTCATATACCTCATATTTGCGTATACCTTAAAATAAAACGCACAGAAATGACAGCACCCTAAGATTCAGCGTGACCCATGACAAAATGCCATGTATTGTAGTAGTAGACAACCTGCTTTAGAGAGAGCTAACACGGATCAAGGGGGTTTATACATTACTATGCACTACCTGAGCTAGGGGCTTAGGTAATGCATAGTAATATACAACCAAAGGAGTCAGCTGATTACTTCTTTGAATCACAGATGCTACTTTTAATCTAAGTTTGGAACACTGAGGATTCCAGAGATGAAAGTTGTGCTAATGTAATTTCAATGTTTAAAAGAGCAGGAGTGATAACAGAATTGAAGACCAGCCACCTAGCATAAGTACTAGCAACGGGTGGATCTGTGAACTTGGGATTTTATCAGCAAGGAATGAAAGACAAAAAAAAAATGTAGTGAGTTCTATTTGATCGCTGTTTCATAGAAATGTAGGTGGTCTCTTATTACTTACAGGTTTATGTATGAGATGTAGAAGCAGTATGCTTGAATTTTGCAGGACAACTTTCACTTAAAACACACTGTTGACATCATTCAATAAAAACTGAAATGTACTGGGTTGTTATCTGTTTAGTTGTCTAGTTAACTCGGGTGTAAAAATGTAAAAAACAAAATCCTAGTTCTTGAAAATGGTAAATTGAATAAACTGCTTCATTGAGAGGGTTTTGTAAAGTGTTGCCTAGTTGTAGGAAGTTTTCCTTCTAAATACAGAAAATGGATTTATCATACAGACAGAGTGAAAACATAAAACCGTGGTGCTGTCTGATTACTGCTTCCAGGCTCAATGTTTATACATCCAGAAACTTGTGGTGATACAAGAATCATTTACATAAAAGCCATAACACTGTTTCAGGACTGGAAAACTAACCTTATGAGGTCTTACAGAACTCAGCCTATGCAGTGCCTTAAGGAAAACTTGAGAGGAGACATTATCACCATGTGTATGTCCTTGAGCACAGAAAGAAATCCAATGGCTACTTTTTTTTTTTTTAATCCAACAAACAGAACACAGCTGATATTAGATAAATCATACCTTAAAAATAAGGTACAACTTTCCAGGAACTAAGGTAACGCAACATTGACCCAGCATACTAGGGAAATGGCAAGCTGACTACTCTTTGATGTTGTTAAAATGAAATTAAGGATACTACTGAAAGACATGGTTTAGTCTAGATTTTGGGGAAAAGTCTCCAATATTTTTTGCAGGATGTCAGGCAAATTGGCTGTAGCAGTTCCTTCTGCCTTCATGGTCCATGAACAGCAGTATAAAAGAGTGCTAAGAAAAAGTAATGTGATGAATATTAGGAATATTCAGGATAAATATCAGTGATGTTTCTGTCAGTAAGATAAATGGAAGCCTAGTTTCTAAGACATTTAAATGTTACCTGATATAAAAAACACCACACCTGTTATTAATGTTGCTGGCAATCTAGAATATGTTGAGTTTCAGCACTTTTATTATCACTATGTTCCTGTTTTCTCACTCCTGATTCTTTATGTATAAGGAGATGCTAGCTCATGAAAATGGATCTCTGAAAACTGTTGGGAGAGATCAATGACATCATTACATGGGTGAATGTGAATTTAACAGTCGTAGGTAATTTTCAATAAAGAAGATGGAAAAGAGGAATCGAGGAGGAGGCACTTGCCTGTACTGAAATTTCTGAAGGAAGCAGCCAGGCAGGACCACTAAGCCAGGGAGAAAAGGAAGCGGGCCATAGGCAGGTGAGGAGGCTGAGGGATATCCTAGCCTGATTTTATTTGATTATGTTATCTGCATGACAGATCCAAAAATTGACGTGTATGAAGATAGGAAGAGAGACTAAGGTTGCTAGGTGGTCATGTTTCCTTTCTCCCTATCCACAGGGTCAGCATGCTGAACAACAGTAGAATTGGGCATGGCCATTTATTAAACAGCAACAGCGAGGCAGTGTCAGGGCACTGCAGAGGCTGGGGGCTTTCAGGGGCTCCCCAGGGGTCCGTCAGGGCAGGGCCTGGCAGCCAGGGCCTGTCTCACCACCCCAGCCAGGAGCTGGGCAGGCTGAGGGGACGCTGGGGCAGCCCTGGGCATCAGGCACGTCCCTGGGGATAAGGCCAGACCCAGGCCGGGCTGCGGGCCCCCGAAGTGATAAAACTTTTTTGACTGTTCCAATGTTTTTTAGGCCTTGAGGCTGGCAGTGGGGGGAAGATGGGGCTGCCAGCCTCCTCTGCCATCACTGCCCTGATCCAAAATGTCCCACCACACATCCATATCAGTGCAAGCAGCTTGTGAGGCTGCTAGTTGAAGTTATCACCTCTCACTTCATCCTTCTTCACCAGGCTCCGGAAAAGCTTCTTTTGACATTTTTTTTCTTCCCTCCTAGGAAGGCTGCTTCATACCCCCTGGCTTTGTTCCCAATTTCTCTTTGAAGTTTACAGGGGCAGACATTTGTGAACAGGACAAATTATATTTTTGAGAGGGCTCAGCTAATCAAAGACAGCGAAATAGGCTCATTCCTATGACCGCTGAAGCTGCATCTAACTTGTGTATCGTGAGTAGCAGGTTGCTATTTACTATTTGTGTTTTAGGGCCGTGAAAAAGACAGGATTTTACGGTCACATGCACCTTACACATGAAGCTCAAGACCTTAGATGAGATATAAATGCTCTAGGAAAAATGTTAAGGAAATATATTAATCACTTGCAAATACAGTATTCTGGTCTAAGTAAGATTTAATGTGGGATTTAAAAGAGAATCATACACTGGCCTTACACATTTTAAAGTAAAGATATGAGCCAAAATATCTGGACAAACTTTCCTTAGGTCACAGAAAAAGAAGTCTAGCTTCTATTTCCTATCAGATCAGAGATACAGACTAAAGTAAAACTCAGACTTTTTTTCAAATCAAGTGCTTTTCCAATTCAGAAATGAAATCTTTTGTTTAGCTTCACTGTTTGTGTGAAAACAATCTCAGGCATAGGAGCAACTCAACAAGTTACATGCGTGGTTATTTACTCCTACATGCTGTGACAATTGTACTCACATGGAAGAAAGACAAATGACTACAGCATATACGCAGTCTGGTAATCTGGTTTGTATTTTTAGCATGGTATCTCAGGCTATGCATTTCACTGTAAGAATGACAGTAGTAATAAAGCTGCCAGTTTTTGTCAATCAGCAGCTGTCTGTCTGCTCTAGTTAAATGTCTTTGCAATGACCATTCCATTTTTAGACATGCTGGGCCCAAGTTCAGCATTGACTTACATCATGTGAAGTTTTACTGAAGTTAGTGAAAGCCATACAGGACATAAACCACCAGTGGATATGGGGATTGTTCGTCTTAACTGTGACTGAATGGAGGACACAAAGAAATGATTTTGTTTGGGCAGACCCTCTAACTTTCAAGTGGGTGAGCGCTCTCGTTAAAATAGGTTGTTTTCCATCATCAAAACATACCAATTACAAAATAAATAAATAAATAAAAATACTACAGCTTCAGAGATTTTCATTCAGGATTATTTTATCATGGTTTAATGTCCTATGCCTTATCCCCCCATTTCTGTTCTGTGAAGTGGGCCTTATGCCAACTAAATCTGCCATAATTCACCATTTCCCTCTCTCCCTTCAATTTTGAGTTTCTCATTAGAGGGGCTTCATTGGTTTCCAATTTTTCAGCAGTCATTTCTACAATATTTCCCCAAGATAATCAAACGTTATTCAATAAGGATTTTTCCTGACAACTCATATTTTTCCTGGAGTTTTGATAGAATTATTTTGTCTGGCCCTAATATGTGCACAACTATTAGAGAGACTGTCTGAGTTGCACAATATTCCACATGGCCAAAGCTGCTCTTTGTCCTGGTACACAAAATTCTGAATTTATGTATCCCTAAAATACCTCTAGAGTGTTACCATGTACAGTGTAGGTATTTGTTGTGGTTTAACCCGGCCAGCAGCTAAATACCACACAGCCGTTTGCTCACCCTCCCCCCTCCCTCTCTAGAATGGGTGAGAGAAACGCGAAAGTGAAGCCTGTGGGTTGAGATAAAGACAGTTTATTAAGACAGGAAAATAATAATAATAATAATAATAATGATAATGTGTACGGAACAAGTGATTCACAATGCAACTGCTCACCACCCGCTGACCGGTGCCCCACCAATACCCAAGCAGCTGGACCCCCACCCCGGCTAGCCACCCCTGTATATTGTTTAGCATGACGTCAGATGGTATGGAATACCCCTTTGGCCAGTTTGGGTCAGCTGTCCTGGGTCTGTCCCCTCCCAGCTCCTGCTGCACCCCCAGCCCGCCTGCTGGCAGGACAGAGCAAGAAGCTGAAAAGTCCTTGGCTTGGTGTAAGCACTGCTCTGCAACAATTAAAACATTGGCATGTTACCAACACTCTTCTCACCCTAATCCAAAACATAACACTCTACCAGCTACTAGGAGGAAAATTAACTCTATCCTAACTGAAACCAGGACAGTATTCAGTGGATTGGCATGTGCATACCAATTTTGTATGGAGAGATATCACATAGATACGATAATGGGCAACCGAATCTAGTGGGTGGCATCCTTGCCCATGGCAGGGAGGTTGGAACCAGATGATCTTTAAGGTCCCTTCCAACCCAAGCCATTCTATGATAAATATCAGGGATATCCTTCATTGTTTTAAAAACACAGCTTTAATTTGCTTTTTTATTATTACTGTCCTGTGCTGTGTCAAACAGGAGGTATCTGAGTCACATTTGGTCTCTTTATATAGGTACAGGTTTGGCCAGAATATTTCTAGTGCAAAATTCAGACAGGAAAAAAAAAAAAAAAATCTTTGCCCTGATTTTCAACATATTCATCTTTTTCTATCCCTGCTTCTGTGTTAATCAACTTACACAACCTAATTTGCATTACAGAATTTCGCATACACAACCGTGACTATTTTTTCTTTTGAAGAAATTCAAGTTGTCTAAGAATTTTATGAGGAGAGAACTGCTGTCGTTCATGCTTTTCATGCTTACTTCTATAACTTGTTTCAAATAACATCCGACATTTATAAAATACAAAACAGGAGAAAAAGTATAAATATTACTGAAAACTGTAACATACTCCACTAGATGGCAGACAGACATTTGCAACCAGTGCTACAGCTACGTAAAATGCTCCTTTGTTAGTTTTGCATGGATTCTAATAAATAGTATCTTAGGATCAATTTTCAGTGTAATGAAGGATTGGTGTAATTTAGCCTTTTGATTTATTTTTGAAAACATTTTAAAACTAGGCAGAAGAATTAAAAAAGCATGCTATTGATTTTGTGATTTTGGCCTACAAAGGAGAGAACTGAGTTTTAGGCACTTAAAATTTTTGATGTTATGCATTTAACTTTTACTGAAATGAGGTATGCTAGTATTAAAGTAGCCACAACAGAGAGTGTTTTCAGCACAAAAATCAGTAGTGACATATTTTTCCTTTCAAAATAATAAAGGCTGCACATAGTGTCTTAGAAACTGCAGTGAAGGAAGTTCTACAACACACTGTAGTTCCTAACTAGGTTAGCTTTTCCCTTTTAGTGTTTATGTACTTTCTAGCAGCTAGTCAGCAATTTACGCTGTTTAAGAGAAGGAGGCACAACAGAGGTAAGGGTAACACGTAGACTAACTCTAGCATAGGAAGATATGGCTCCCTGGTTAGCATGCACCAACAATGGTATAGATGTACCAATGCCATAGCAGCATCACACTTTAAAAGTACCAAATAGATAGCCACATTGATACATTAGTTAAGAATTAAGACAATTCCTACTGCTTCCAGTAGTAAAAAGGGACAGGAAGTGGAGGCACCCTCCCACCAACTCTGTGGTCATGGGGTTCATTTCTATCCACCAAATATGTTTCTGGATCTATTGCCAATCTCTGTAGTCTCCAAAATTAGAGGGTAATGGAGGAAGGTTGGAGAACTCCTCAAGTGGGATATTTAAGGGAGTGGGAAAGGAGTGCCATATTAATCTTCAGCCTCACACCATAGGTGGTGCTAAAATCTCTGGGAAAAACTGTAACTCCCTGCATAATCAAATTAGACTGTCAAGGGTTAGTTAGTGAAAAGGGGGCTCTCCCCTCAGTTCACCCAGTAAGCCCTTCCCCAAATACATAATAACATTGTCATTTTATAATTATTATAATCTTAAAATGGTCACATTTTAGTGAAAAGTCCAGATTATTTCATCTATCCTTAAACCTCTGGTTTCCTCTTCAGTCAGTGGAGAGGCAAGCTCTCAGTGGAAAGGGGCAAATCAGAGCTCTGAAGTTATTCTTCTTCTCTGAATTGCTCTCTAAAGGAAACTCTCTATTGACTGAAAGGGTAACCCAAGGAGACTAGTATCCCGAGGCTAAGATTAGTCTTTGCAAATATTCCCATTAGATCATCTACTCTGACTTCCTGTATTTCACAAGCCTTTGAATTTCACCAACCAGCCTCTCTATTGAGTTCAATAACTTGTGTTTGGATAAAGCATATCCAAAAAGACATTTATTCTTGAGTTGAAGACATTAATAGAGATAGTGTATCCACTGCTTCCTTTGTTGGTTTGTTCCGTAGTTAATCATCTCCACTATTAAACTTTGTGTGCCTTATTTCTTGTTTTAATTTATTTGGCTTGGGCTCAGTACACAGCTGCTTGTTATTCTTTTTCCTTCTCAACTAAAGAGCCCTTTACTTTGTGGGCTTTTCTCCTGAGGGAGCGATTATAATCAAGTCACCACTGTATCTCCTTTTTGATAAGCTGAAAGGATTTTCCTTTCTGTAAAGTGTTTTTTTTTTTCTCTCCAGTGATCATTCTGGTCTTCCCTGCAGCCCGTCTTATTTTTGCTCTCCCTCAGGTGTGATAGCAGTCTCACCTGTGCTGTCTGTGGAGATAAGATCTCTCGGCTCTATTCACTGTTTTGTTCCAGTATCACACTCGTGGTTCCCTTTGAATTATTTGTCTGATGCCTTAAGTCCTTTCTTGAGGCACTGTTTAGCAGAAAGCAGTCCTCTACTTTTTACATATAGCCCAACTTGTTCCTAGTTGTTTGGCTTTTCATGTAACTGCATTAAAATGGATTTTGTTTGAATTGGTCTACCTTACTTAATAGTTCAAAATCCCTCTGTCTGTCTTGTCTTTACATTTACTACTCCACCAGCTTTTGTATCAGCTTTTGTGTAATCTACAAACCATATCAGCAATTTTTAAAAACTTAATTCCTGTTTATCTATGAAAAGGTATCAGGTCACCTACTTTACAGCACCCTGTTAAATCAGGGTAGGTACTCTTGCTTGTATGTTCTCTTGCATTCCATAATGTGGTTACAGCATATGCTTATGTACATGGCTTGTCCTTTATTTAAATCAAGTCCCAACAATTTCTTTGTTTTTGGAAAGTGAATTTTGGAAGATTTATCCACTTCTTAATCCTGTGAAAGGAGTTTTTACTAAAATTGTTTAGGCCATTTAAAACAAAAAACATACCATCTAAAGTCGAAACTTCCTACAGAAGTCCAAATGTATGCAGTTACCTTTATAAACGAAATTAATAATTTCATCAAAGAATGAAGTAAGTTTTATTTAACAAGACCTATTTTCTACAAAACCATGTTGACCATCATTAATTATATTCATTCCTTTAATTTTGTATTAATTGAATCCCACATCAGCTTATTAGCTTTTCCATTAAATTTCCCTATACTTTCCTGGTGCTTACTGGCCTTAAGTTACTTGGGTCAGCACAATTCCCCTTTTCAGAGAATAGTACAATATTAGTGCTAATTCAAGTTTTATCTTATTACTGAAGATTTTAAAATACACAGCACTAAAGATCTTTTGCTTAAGTTTTTCTTCATCCTACTATTTTCCTTCACTTTACATATCTCCTTTGTACTTCCATGTATATACTTATGTCTGTGTACATATATGGGATGTAATATTTAAATATTTTAATATTATTTTCTATAATTTTGTATATTTTATTCTTTTGACTGCTGTTTGTAAATACAGAAAATAATCAGAGTATTTCCAAAATCCTAAGCCAAAAATTGACATCGAGGAGAGAAATTATATTTTTTGGAATGTGTTAAAATCAGAAGGAAGACATTCCTCATTATTTTGGGTCTCTTTTGTGCTACAAACTTTTAACTGTTGCAAAAAAAATCCTGTTATTACAGCTGATGGTATGGGAGTCACCAGATGGCACTGTCGCAAATGTCTTGTTGATTCTTTTGTCTAGAAGAGACTGTAAAAATAGGCCTTGAAAGATATACTTAGTTGTTATTTGTTTATTTTCCCTTTTAGGAACATAGCCTGTCCCCTGCCCAAGTCTATTGCAAGCTCAATGTTTTCTCACAGGCATTGTAGCATTTCAAAGTTTTTGCCCATTAACTAGCTAAACATACACTCGGACTATAAAACACAAATGAAGCAAGCAGCCTTTGTGGTGACCAGGATTATGATGTTCTTCAGTTGTCCAAAATGCTTTAGGGAAAAAAAAAGAGGCATTCTTTGGAGGGTACGAAATGTCAGTGGCTCCTACACAGCATAGCAACATTTAAAGGGTCCTGAACTCCAAAAATATGAGGGAAGAAATGAGACATCTATAATGTTTTCAAGAAGAAAAAGGGGCAGTGATAAAGTTATTTTAATGTAGTGCAGCTTCTGAGGAAGTTCTGAAAAAGTTTACAAGCCAATTTCAAATCTAAAGCATGGAGAGGAGTAGGCAGACACAGGTCTGACAAAGATGACAGAAGTAGAAGTACATGGCTGTAAAATGAAGCTTATACAGATCTTAAACTAGTTTAGTTATCAAACTGCTCATTGCTGTAAATTACTATAATGCCTAAAATTTTCAGTAATATATTGAATATCGTTGCATAATATATTGAATACCATTGCAACTATACATGCTACTTCGGTGGGGTTTGCATTGCATATTTCCTATATTATGTTTGTGTGTTAATAAAGCTGTGAATTTGTTTCCACTTGTTTCGATCTTGTACACTTAGGCCTTATTCATATATTTGCTATTCAGTACAAGAATTATAGTTGGCTATGTACATGCAAAACATACCTGCTTAATCTTTATTTTGCAACATACATATTAGAAGTATGGACCTTAGAATTTTACACTTATTTAGCACCAGGTTAAATACCATTAAACTACTTGACACTGAATGTGTGATAATATTTTCTCAATTAAAATGCCTGTTGGCGTTCACTAGAATAAGGATTATCAGTTTCATGGGGGAATATCCTCATAAAACACCTGTCCCAGTATAGCCTATCTCAGTGAAGCAAAAAGAAATTATATACATATTTATCAAAATGCATGATCTTTGTACTTCATACATTATATTCCTATAATGGTCTAAATTAGACCCACACCATCTCTAGCATAATTCCCTGAGGAAATATTATTTGGTACATTGACACTAGACAAATCCTTGTTCATACAAAATGAAGCACAAGAATGTTAATATATACATTTAACATAAGCTTCAGGTTTTAAAGTCAAGTCCACAGTAATTGCCCTGTAAGCAGCACAGAGTACCACTTCCCTCGTTTGAAGATGAAGGCCTAACCGATACTGCCAGATTGTGCAAGTGTTTCCTAGAGCACAAATGCTTAAAAAGGAATGTTAAATATCTTAATTACTTCTGTAAGCTTATTCAGAACCACTTCAAATCCCAGTTCATTGGCTTTCTATGTACTCAGTGTAGCTTTCCATTTTTTGAGTTGGTAACCATGTTATACACTAGTGATTTTACTACACCTATTTTAGGTGATTTTACTACACCATTATTGTAGATGGTAATTGTCATGAAAGGAGGCAACAAACACTATTAGAATATAGTGTCAACCTATATATGAAAAAAAAAAAAATCCCTCATTATTCAGGCCAGGAGAGTATAGGCAAAATAACTCCTTTTGGGACCACAGCATCCACCCTAGGGCATTCTGGAGTATTTTGGGAGCTAACTTCTTTCGCAGCTCTGCACTAGGAGTAGTAAAAGTCACCCTGTCTCTTAATAGGCACTGGCTAGAATTTCCTAGCTCTCCTGGATATATCTCAAATTGCCGATTTAAATGCACTGATGAGTAAGGGCCTTCAGGTAAAGGTGCAAAGGTGTTTCAGATACTATGGAGATAAAAGCCACATGTAAGTACTTCAGTAGATTCCTAACGTTCCTTGTCATAGACGCATTTTTCCCTGTATCCCTTGCCACAGACAATTATAGTCATCTTACTCTTTGTGTTCTTTAGTGTTCATTTACATGCCATTCTCACTGCACTTTTTACTCATTTTATGTGCTTGCTGTTGCTGGGTTGAGGATAATATTTTCTCAGGCCACAGCTGAAATGCTAATCCATATAGTACTTCTGTCACCTCCAAGGTGGATTATTGTAATTCCTTTCTGGTGTCTACCTGATTGTAAAACTTCACAAGTTCTGTTTTACATAAAATGCTGCAGCTGACATGCTTATTCATCTTAAACCAAATTAGCATATCACTCTGGTCTTTTGATCCATGCCATGGCTGCCAGTTAAAGTAGTGCTTCCTTCCTATACGACCTGGCATGCATTGATGCATGATGATGGATTCTGACCACGAGCATTAACACAAGCATATAGTTTAGACAGTAAAATATTGCCTTGCTCCTTTTGCACACTCTGCCTTTATCTTTGCCTTATATTGATGTGCTACCACTTCTAATAGCTGTGTTTAAGAATAATTAATACATTCCTAGATATTAGGAATGGGAACAGACTCCTCAGACATTCTGGCTGAAGTAATGTGTCCTCTAGCTGCAGAAAGTCATATTGTAGAGTGCTTTCTATGGGGCTTTTACTAGACAAATGGGACTCCACTGCTTCTGTAGTAGTTTGAAGTACTTTCATGAAGATTCTGGCTTAAATAAATGGATTAGCACATAGGATATACAGGACTATTTAAGCCTGTGTCTGCATGACTCTGTATGGAATAGCATGAAAAGGAAAGGAATTCACATGGACTCTATTCAGGGTTTGGAAGTCCTTTTCAATATAGGGAATGAAGCACAAATATAATTTCCCCTGAAACTGATACATTTCCATGGTGAGTAGTACCACTGAAGCACAAGACTGCTTCTATTTTATATCTACAGGAAAGCAAATATGAATTTCACTGTTGAGAATATCATTAGTAAACTACTGTTACTTGAAGTGAACTTATTTAAGAGAGGATGAGCATGAGGAATGAATGGTTCAAAGAGCATTAGTGGATTATTTCTTACATATTTAGCCCATGAAAGCATTCATCTTGTTCCTGCCTTGGATTACAATCTTCTTTCAAATATACTTATGTTCACCCTGTGAGCACCGTAAGAATTCCCATGCACTTATATAGTTCAGAATGGAGACCTGTTTCCTGCGTGCTAGCACCTATCTTTGTAGATACTTAGCTTGGAGATTCACCTTGTTCAATTTTGCGTTTGCCATAATGAGGTCTATTACTGAGCTAGTTGTTTTAGGCATATTGTTTCTTGGTGAAGACGCATTTTTGGCACACAGTCTGACTTATCTTAGAATACTGTTATGGATAAATCAAATTATATTAATCTGCTGATTATCTAGACTATATCAGACACATCCGTCTAGTATTGATCAGATGAGTTCCATTCTCACAGACACAACTACCATTATTTATGTACTATTTTTGCTGAGTGCAGTGAGACTGGTCATATGTATAAATGTTCACAGGCTGAGGACTTCAGACTACGAACGTCTGAAAGAGATCTGATTTGGAAAGTGTCAGTAAGTCACGCAGTAATTAAAAGACACCAGAGGAAATCCTCAACTGTTAATATCAATGCTTTCATCCTACTTGCTAGTGAATTACACCTATATTAAGCAAGCAAAAGAATAAAACCCCAGGGCTTAGTGCATAAATACATATGCTTGTACACAATAAAAAATACCTGTGTACATAGTACTATGCATTTTTTATTCTATGATATAGACTGAAAACAAACAAACAAATAACAACAACAAAAAAAGTGCAATGCAGAGGGTTGTAATAACTTGGTATACAACCTGGGTCACATTCTCCTTGTCTTACATGAATATGCACATGAATAATGAGACCTGTTTTTTGGCCTTCCCTAGTAGCAGAACTAAAATTAAAGTGAAGAGCTTCTTAAATTCCTTCCACTATAATGCTGTTCATCTCAGCAGACTTTAGACTCCTGCATGATACTAAAACCATCATTCTTAAATTATATGTGCTATAATTCTTTGGAAAAAAAAAAAAGAGATATAGTTTGGAAAAAGAATAAAATAGACTTGCTATTTGGTAAAATGGTTACATTGTTTTGGTTAGATTGCCCAAGTCTCATAAATAGTGAATGTGTAATATTTACTTTTTGCAAAGAAAATTAAACAATCACATTTTCTAGGCAAGTACATTTCATGCTATTGGCCATTAAGTTGTCTCATATACAGTGCCATTTAATGATGAAAACAGAGGAATATTGAAAAAGTAAGGATTATACATATATTGAATCATAGTCTGAAATTCCTTGAATGTCTAATATGAACAGCTGTCTCTGGAAAGTTATTGTATATTTTTTCTTAAATAAGCATACACATATGTATGGTTTAATATGCACCAAATAATTAGGTATCTTTGTGCTATTGCATAAAGACTGTAGTGCACTGAAGCATGTAATATTTAGATTGTTTGCAATAAATTTTAAATCTTGATTTATTCATAGAGCTGCAATTAAATACAAACATGTATGCACACATATGTAGCACCAATTATAAAAACTGATGTACACAGTGGAATATTCTAATGGGTTGGTTCTCTGTTTATTCTCAGAATTCTTTCCCTCAGGCTCCATTTCTGCTACTGTACCATCTCAAGTGGATTTGAATTTGAAAGCATTCTTCAGTTTTGAATGTTAATGGATGTCATTGCACTATGGCTCTACAAGAAGGAAAAATATTACTATCAAATAAAAACGCTACAAGTTTTGAAGAAGATGGGTTTTAAGTCACGGCTCTGATAAAAATAAGGATGCTTTCATTTTTGCACATGAAAACAAATTAATCTTGCTGTATAAATAAAGAAAATCTATTTATTTATGCAGAAAGCATACTAAAGCTTGTTTAAAGGTGCAAAGTAAAGTAATGGAATGAAATTATTATTGATAAGAAATGATAATTTATATTATGCTAACATCCTGAACAAGGTCAAGACCTATTCCGAGTTCTGCATAGAATGAAAGAAAGTCATTCTGGTGTTTCTTAAAATTTGATGTATGCAATTGTTTTCTGGTTCAACCTACTTATTTTTAATCTAGGACTCTCTTATTTGGAATTTTAGAAAAAAAAGACATGTTTTATGGAGATTGCAGTGTAAGATGGAATGCTACGAGTATTTGTTTATATAAGAGTTAGTAGAAGGAAGATATCTGAGTTCATACCAAAAATATCAGCAAGTTGTTTGCTACACTGTAAATCATGCTGTTCACATTAAATGGTCTCACTTATCTAAATAAAGTTTGCCCAGAGTAGTTATTTTCAGAAACCAGGCACTGTGGAAGGATGGTACATAGATCATTCTTTCTTTCTTTTTTTTCTTTTTTCTTTTCTTTTTTTTTCTTTTGCCTTTTATTAGTTCCCTTTCAACCTGATCTCCATTAGTATTTGTATTTGTATTTTTTTGTATTAAAAATTAATGTAAGTTGTTAAACATCCCACATTTCAAGAATTTGGGATCTGGATACTGTAGTAGTAACCTTTATGAACAATATTTATTCCCACAAACAGGCCTGCAGGTGTCTATGAAATGATGATTGTTGGTATTGCTCATTTTAGAAAACAGGTACGAATTGTGCCTTTGGATCTCACACATACTAAAACTGAGCTGTAACGGGAATTGGTATAAATCAGGTTTTCTGGAAGTTTTTCAAAAGTATGGCGGGGAAGACTCAGAGTGGTGCTCACTGAAATCAGAGAAACAGCAGCAATTTAAGAACTTTGTATGCATTTTGGCAGGCACATGCAGTAAATTCATTCTTGAATGCATAAAATGTTTTGCTCTGATTATTTGGTAGGAGAAGCCCAGGCAGCCACTGGTTTAGTTTTTCAATATAGTAAATAAGAAGTTACATAACTATGGTTTTCCAGCTCTCTCTCTCCTTGATCTTTGAAGTGTGTCACTCTTTCATTTTGCCATTCAACAGCCTGACATGCAAAAGCTTTATTCAGACAGTTTAATTTAATCACTGCCACTGGTTCAACAAGATGATAAAATCCCCTGTGCTGTACAACATCCAACATCCAGCTCACTGTTATCTGATACTCTTTGAAGCTCCTCTCATGAATGTATGCTGATAACACAAGAACTCCGAACATGTCATAAACAATATATTAATACCCTTGATTGAATTCCATTAGAATAAGAACTAGATGAAGTTTAGGCCATCCAAGCAGGCCAATGTAATAAAATGTAATTTGGACTAATCTTTCCAAAGAATGCCTTGTGTTTGAAGCTGACAGTGTCCTATCACAAGCAGAAGTAATTGCTTGTTGAATACACTGAGAACTCTTTTGAATCCTAGCCTTTGTGCACCTTCCAGGTGTCTCTTGTAGCAGACAATCTACCCTTTTGTTTCAGTGGAGAGACGTCAGAACTGCAAATAATAAAATAGGCAGTGTTTATTTTAGTGAATGATGGAGAGCTGGATGAAATTTCTGGAAGCTTAAGACCAGAAGCTGAGCTGTTTAAACAAAAACAAAGGGAAGGACTTAGTATATAATGTTAATTCAAATAGTTGATTTTCTTAAATTGAATCAGGAAGAGATAGGAAGGTATGTCCGTGAACACATACTAACAGATATCAGAAAGTATATATGTTAGTCTGTCTCTGGAATAGCTCTTTTCACTGCAGAGGAGCAACACCAAAAATATATTTAACCAAAGAACCTAACCAGTTTACACTGGAATTTTGGTAGTGCACAATTTGTTAAATTGATATGGTTTACACATAAAACACATTTAAAACACATTCATATAATTTCTTAGATTGTTTCAGAAGCAGTAAACCAAAAAAAAAAAAAAAAGCAGCACCATGAACTTCTTATGAATTTGTTTGTTGCTAGCAATTACTACTTTTTATTAAAAACTTGCCAGGCATTGGCTATATTCTTCCAACAGTAGAGAACCCATGAAGACAATGTTTTTTCTCTAGAAGTTCAATGTTTAAAGACAGTAAAATGAGGAGGCTCTGTTTAACAAAGGATTAACTTTGCTTTGTTCTCACTGTTTTCTGTTTAGTACTGGGATAAGAACTACTCAAATACAATGTATTAGGAAACTGGATATTTGGACAGTAGTCAGTGCAAAATGGTAGCCAGTTTATCCATAGATCAGGTCCATGAACATTTCTAATGAACTCAATGAGACTTTACAATCTCATCTAATAAATGTTTTTATAGCACTTTTTTTTTTTTCTCTCTCTAAAAATTCAGTTATGTCATCATGGCTATATATGGCGCCCATTTGCCCATGAAGCAATCAAATCCAGACTAGGAAGGGTATGGTCCCACTGGGGGAAGCTGAACTTTCCAGGTGCAGTGTGGACTACACGTTTTAGAAATTAGACTCTTGCCACAGGAACTCTAACTTGTAACACAAATACAGAAATTTGGTTCTGATGCTTGCAGAGCTAGTCTTTTAAGGGCACGTAGGGCATGCTGCTCCTAATACACCTCCATTCTGAAAAGATAGGCTGGTACCTTATCCCCATTCAGACTCGTTTGCTATTTACTGAACTCTTCTCTCTGTTATGTGAACACCAGAATAACAACAGAGATCACTGTGATTTCTCTGGTGAAAATGCTTGACCTAACCAACAGCATTTGAAAGGAAATCAACACCTTGTACACACTTCCTCTTACCAGTTTGTAAAGGCTGAGTAAATTAATTTTTTTTTCTCCACTCTTTTCCATAACTGAAGAGGTGAAATACTGTATATGGTAGAAGAATAGTCTCAAGGTTGTTTTGTTTGTCTCAGTAAATACATGTAGTTCTTAGTACTGTTGTGACAGGACTTTCACCATTTCCTATTCTGTTTCCAAGAGGCTGCAAAACACAGCTACTTGAGGACTGGTAATAGCTGTGATCTTAATTTGGGGCAATTTACAATAAATACAGCTGGCATTGTACACAGATAAACTCTGATTATGACAGAATTGTTTTCTGTAATATCTCAGCTTCTTTTAGGCTAGAATCTGCAAACACATATGCTTAATTTAAAATCTGTGAAATCAGCTGTGCCTCACTGAGTTCAGTGGAACTATTTGTATGCTTGTAGGAAGCAAGTGTAAAATGTTTGCTGGATTAGAACCTTCAAGGCTGCTTTTGGGTGTTTGTTTTATGCACAACATACATCAACAGCCATTAAAATATGTTTCACGAAAAAATTCTAGAGATTGATTGTTTCTTCAAAAATGACCCCCCAAATCAATCAGAACTGTTTTAGAAATATGCCTACTATGCAGTAGGATTTTTTTTTTAAACAAAATTTATCAATCCATTAAAGAGGAGACAAGTAAACAAAAATGAATTGTCATTTGTGTTATTTTATTAGTGTCACATGAGATTACAGCATATTATTGACTTTAAGAATATTTTACCCGAGGAGGCTTGTTTTAACATGCACAAATCAGGATCAATACTGGATATGTATTAATTTTCATAAAATGCTACAAGGCAATTTTTTTTTAAACAAATCCCATGTTCATACTCATAGTTCTATAAAAATTATGATTGTGACCAAATGAGGGCCTAGGTGAGATTTAATTATTAAAAAATTGATTATTATTTGCATTGTTGTTTACTTTCCCAGGTGTATTATTTACTGACCAAATGTAATTTATGTGCTTACCCAGTTATAGAGTGAAGTAAGATCGCCTGCACAATTTTTGCTGACTTTGCTGCCTTAGCTTGCTTTATCAATTCTTTTTTTTTTTTTTTTCTCCTTTTTCATTAGAGATCACATATAGTTTAAGAGCCGTAATCTGAAACCTTACAGCTCTAGTGGATACTTAAAAGACTCATTGATACACTTTGAAACCTAGTCAATTGAACAGTATTAGCAACAGCAGCATCTAGCCATTAGGCTATTAGGATCATTTGCTGGGGCACTAAAATTAAATATAGGGACTCCAGCAATTCCCCAATTATATTGTGTTAGTATAATGGCAGTGAAAAGGAAATTGTTTTAGTCAGCTCAGTGCCACTATTGCAAGAACCAAGATGTTTTCCATTTTGTGGATGTAGATATGTATTGGCCAGGAGACTTTGACAGTAATGTAATTCCTTTTGCAAGCAGAATAGATCAACACCATTCAAATCCTACTAGTCAATACCAGCTTTCCACGGTCACAATGTTTATTTATATTTTTGTGGGGTTTCAGTATTTAAAATGATACAGGTAAGATAAAATACAATCTAGAAAAAGATTAATATTGACAGGGTGTAGAGTCAGGGGAAGGAAATCCTTTGCCTGTTAGTTGGCTTCTACAGCTGTGACCCTTTCAGTTAATCCTCCCACTTGAAGCTTATGCCTTCAGTGGTCCCTGGAGGGAGGGATTCCAGGGAAAAGGTAGAATCTGATCCAAAATCCTAAAAAGTCACATGAGAAGTCCTGGTGTTGGACTAGGAGCCTGCTATAAACACATTTCATACAGTTCGGAATTGTGTGCCATCATCTACTGCAGTGAGAGAGAAAGAACCCATTAGAATTTCAGTCATTATGGATTACTTTTTTTCCCCAATATGCCGTGAAGCCAAATTGTATGAAAATTGGGTGGTACTAATAGCAATATAAGAATGGCTGTGTTGCACTGAAGCAGGAATTCCATTGTTCCATTCCATCCCAACAGTTTCATCACAACTGACCGCAAGTGCCTTGGAGAAGTACATGCAGTGATAGGTGCCCAACACACATTGCAGTGATTTGCAGCTCAGGGACTTCTGGACATAATAGTCACATTTTTGTATTTGCTAGACAATTTTTTTTCTTCATTAATTTGTCCATTTTCTTTTCAAATCCATATAACAAGCATCCACAAAATTCTTGTGGTTAAATGGTCTACATTTTAACTATGAATTATGAGGAAAAATGTCCTTTCTTTGACAGTGATCTGCTAGTTTCATGTAAGGCCCTTTCCGTCTTTTATTAAGAACAATGTGCATCTGCTCTCTTTTTCCATGCCACTTAGAATTTATAGGCCTTGTCACATGTCTTTTCAGTGCTAAAGAATCCTAGTTTATTTAGCTTTTGTTTGCATGGGAACCATTCTATACCTTTCTTATCTTTCTTATCTTCTCTTTTTTAGTGCTTCTATACTCTTCTATACACTGGGTTTCAGACATACATGCAGTTTTTGTGTCCATCAGTATCTTAGCAATGGTTCAGTTTTGTTCTTTCCATTCTACAACTCATGTGCCCAGAAACTCAACCACTTTTTTCCCACCATACTAGCTAGGCTAATAATTTTATTATTTAGGTCTACAAAACCAGGTCATGACCACGACAATGCTATAAATAACATCTAACATTGTATTTATCTGAGCATGAGATGGTACGTCCATATGTCTAATACTTGGATTTAGATATGTACAGCTCTACTAACAGATTTTTTTTTTCACAAAGTGTTCCTGAACTAAGAAATGGTGATAGTTCAGGCACTGATTTGGTTAAAAATTAAAGCATCATAGAAGAGCTGGTCTTGGATCAAGCAATCACAATTTGGTTCAAATTAAATTAAAAGGAATGAAAAACTGAAGTATATCTGTAGCTCAATTAGAAAAAAAAAAGACAAACTTGAATAATCTCAAGTAAGTTAATGAAGTCAGCTACATTTGGACTCAGGCAGTGGAATCTAGAGGAGACTTGGAATTTCCTTTAGTTAAAAACAGAGAAATTGTTTTGTATGCAAAGAACACAAGACATGTAGGAAAGTATCCCAAACTGACAGAAAAGATTAGATATATTAAAAAGAATTTTAGGAAGAAGCAGAAACTCTACACTCTAAAAGAGATTTTTGAGGAAAGAAGCACACAGCTAAAGTGAATTCTGAAAGCATAGGAACCATTCCCAGAAGTCAGTACCTACACCTGAGATAGCAGAAAGTTGGACTTAAAAAGTTGTGTCATTCCTTCTTCTTCTCTTTTCTCTACTGCTATTCCTACTTTTCCTATTTCTTCTCTCCTGTTATTCATTACATTTCTGTGGCGATCTTTCTGTGTTGTTTATTTTTAACACTCATCCAGGTTAGGCACCTTGGAAGGAACTAACTTTCTTCTTTCAATAAAAAATCACTTCTTTGCTATCTTGTAGTTCTGCAGCTGTCCATTCTTCCTTTTATCCCTTCTTATTACCTTAACTCAATAGCTTATGAGAATATCCTCTTCTTTTGTCCCAATTCAGTCTCTCTCACGTAGACCCATTGGTTACAGCGGCATTCTACTTTCTTCATTGCTGTAGTTAACAACTATTTTGATTGTGATATTTTGGATTTTCAGTTCAAAAAATCCCTTGCCTCTTTCATAAAACACATTTTCCCAGAACATGATGGTCTCTAAATGCTTCTTTCATTCCTAACCTTCCCTTCTTCAAAATACTTGAGAAAATATAATTTTTTCTTTAGATCAATCATCTCTCAAAACAACATAAACCCAGTTTTCAGTGGAGGCTTGTTCTGGCTAAATGAATGGTTTAGAAAAAAGCTCTGAGATGCTGTGTTGAAGTGCGAAAGTCCTGGAGAAAGGGCAAGGAGAAAGGGGAGGTCTGAGACAGTGAGATGTGAGATGATCTCCTCTGAAGATATCCCCTTACCAGTATGCATGCACTTGAAACTGGGCACAGGCTGAGTAGCTGAAAGTGGTGAGAGGCAAGAGGTACATCAGGGTCTAAAGTAGTTTGATGTTTTTTAAAGGGAACAGATATTCAAGCAACAACAACAACAACAACAAAAATCAGATTTTGACCTTTGTTCTCACAGCACATTCTTTTGTCAGTTTTCATATCACTTTGTGAAAAAGGACTTCTCTAATTACTAAAATAATAGGTTGATTTTCTAGACATTTTGGAGCAATGCATTACTTTGCATTTACATTATATTACAACTTGACATTAATATTTCAATCTATTCTGACACTGTGAATGGAAATGCTGGGTGAGAAAGCTATGGGGCAAGTTAAAATGCCATTCTGCTGCACATCCGATGTGGATAAGTGGTACGCTTTTTCTTGTTTGAAAATTTACAACAGCTCTGAGTTTTCATGAAGTTTGTAATCAACCTGTGGAGCAAGGAGGCAATAGAAATGTCTGGATCAATGTTTCTGAGTTTAGTGAGGGGTTTTGGAAAAAGAACATGGAGCTTTTCTGTCAGGAGAGAAATATTGCCCTTGCAGCAGACAGCTTTGCGTGACACTTTACAGCTTTATTTTTCTTTTCTAGTCCCTCACACTGTAAAAATAATATTTCTTCCTACAAACAACTCAAGCACATTCTCTACACAAAAGCTAAATTAAATACCTTAGAAAGAAAAATGAAAATAAAGTGTAGTTCCTAATGTTAATATACAATGTACAAATTGTTTTTGTCCGCCCTTAATGGCCTTGCCAGATCTTCAAGAGCAACCAATGCGAACTTTGGAATTACAAAATTAGTTCGGAACAGATCAATGTACTGTGGTAACAGCAGTGGATTTTTCTTCATCAGCAGCTGACTCACATTGCCCATAGCATTCACTGGACACAGTGCTCATGAACTAGATTGCTGTTTCACAATCATGCACTATTAACTTTTGCTGTAAATGTGTTTTTGCCACTTGGTAATTGGATTAAAAAAAAAGCCGGCAAACCTTTATTGAGGTTTTCGAACCCTGGAGAAGATAGTGAGATTCACTTCCACTAACATATAATATGGCATACACTGAAATTGGCTAAGTGTGCATAGCTACAGCTATAATAATTTTGTAATGAGGTATAAAGCAAGCACGAGAATCTACAATGGATATTTTGATCCCATCATATACAAAGTAAATTGGTACTGAATCCCAGCCAATCATGCCATCTACTGATAATATTACATTTGCCTCAACTAACAAGTTAAAGGCATACTACATGGCAAAGGACCAACAAGATGTTGGTAATTTCTGCACTTGGATGTGTAGACATTTTGTCCTATTGTCAGCATGATCTATGTTTTTAACAGGAATGAGTAGTGCTACTGTAAAATTCTGTTTGCCAATTGATTTTTGCAGAACATATTGAAAGGGATTTTATAGTTCAGTTTTGGATACCAGATATAAGCACACACAAAGCAGTATTTTAGAAAAAAATATATTTTCAGTGAAGTATTTGTGACATTTTCCTACCCTAGCTTTTTGACTAGGTTTGTGAAATGTCAGAAAGTTAAAACAGAGTAGTGGTTGCAGTATTAAGTTAAAATGCCAGAAGCACCTGTATTTTAATCCAGGTTTCCTACTGAGTAATAACCATCTCAGTTTACTTCTCTGACATGTATATGAGAAAATGCAAACCTTATTGTATTATTGTTTTTATGTTTTCAAAGG
Organism: Cygnus atratus; assembly: GCF_013377495.2. Lineage (NCBI taxonomy): Eukaryota > Metazoa > Chordata > Aves > Anseriformes > Anatidae > Cygnus > Cygnus atratus. The sequence continues at coordinate 165,937,331 of NC_066362.1, forward strand.
CTTGGCAACCAAACAACAGGATTTTAAATGTAATCTTGTGCTGTGTAACAGTGCTTTATCTAACGAAAAGACTCCTGTTTTATTCTTGTTTTTGTTTTTGTTTTTGTTTTAAATAGCCTAGTATATAGTCTATGGAATCTGGACAATGAATGGCATTTCTACATATTGTAGTAATAGAAATTATAACAATTAAACTATGTCCTTTTTTTCCCAAGAATGCAACATTATTTAGTAAGGTGCACCAGTGAAAAGATGTCGCTGTCCTTAAAAATTCAGTCTCAGTCAATCTTCTGTGTTGTGTGGAATTGTAGTGAGAATTAAATATCCATTATTGAAGTTAGAAGCTTGAATCATAGCATCATAGAATCATTCAGGTTGGGAAAGACCTTAAAGATCATCTTGTCCAACCTTTAACTTAGTAATGGCAAGTCCACCACTGCTACTGATCATAGAATCACAGAATGGTTTGGGTTGAAAGGGACCTTAAAGATCACCTAGTTCCAGTCTCCCTGCCATGGGCAGGGACACCTTCCACTAGACCAGGTAGCTCAAAGACCCATCCAACCTGGCTTTGAACACCTCCAGGGATGGGACATTCAAAACTTGTTCCAGTGCCTCACCACTCTCATGGTAAAGATTTTTTCTCCTTATATCTAATCTAAACCTACCCTCTAAGCTCTACATTTACAGGTTTCTTGAAGACCTCCAGGTATGGTGACTCAACCACTTCCCTGAGCAGCCTGTTCCCATGTTGCACAACCCGTTCAGTAAAGAAATTTCTCTCAATATCCAACCTAAACCTCCCCTGGTGCAACTTGAGGCCATTTCCCTTTGTCTTATCACTTGGAATATTCTTTTCCTTCTTCACCTGCAACCTTTGACTCTATCTACACAAGTAAACTGAACAGTTTGGGGGCCTGGGCTTAAGCATAGTCCAGACTCACCCATAGCGTACATTCTGCAAACAAGGAACCATACCAGCTAGCCCTAGCAGACAAGCCCCAGGCACAGTTCTGCATGAGCCAAGGGCTGATCTCAGTAAGAAGGAGAGAGAAAGCTATTTTGATCTGGAGGCAAAGGGAATTTGCCTGTGTAGATGTTATCAGTGGCATGTCTCTTGCTTACAGGGCCAAATAATTGCTCCTGCACTATGTTATTTACTTTAAGGATGCATTCACAGAAGTTTCTCTTGATGGCTAATAGCAGAAGTGGAAGAACTGCAGGACACAGCTCCTACGTGGGCACAGTCTGCTACTGCAGTGGGCTCTCAGCTGGCTGCCATCAGGTTGTAGTGACTTACAGGGCAAGTTCCCTCTTACATACCAGCACATACATCTACACCAGGACTAGTCATTTTAGCTGCTTTATTGCTCAGTGGAGAGAAAGAAGCACTTCTAATGATGTTAGATACTTATTTAATGATGGGATAAACCATACCCTATTTCTTTCTGTTTATTATATAGATACAGCTGTTAAACAGGCAGCTGTGAATGCCTAGGTAAAACAAAACCTTGGCTCAACCATTGTCATGCCTCCTTAAGTCCTTAGGCCAATGGAACTAAGCTGCTTTTCAGGCAAAATATGATTATCCTATGCAGATACCTATGCAGAAATGGATTCAAGGAGGCTAAGACTGAAGTCTCTTCCTGTGTTAGGAGCCCCTAATGCAGCATATATACCTCAGGTCACCTGGTGTGCTGGGGAACCCCCTCCAAATTGGTTCATATTTGCATTTGGTTGGGAGCATCTTATGTACTGTTAGCATTTAGTGGCAGTTCCACCCACAGAGAGGCCCAGAAAATATGTGAAATGCTCCTTTGGACAGTCCAGGAAATCAGATGAACTGGGAGAGTGGTTCATGTCTGACAGCTTGTCTTCTTTTAGCTGATGTCAGGTATGAGAATCTGTTCCTCCACTGGTCCCAAATTCACGAGCATCTTTACCCCTAGGTAAACAATAGAATAAGTGGGTTTGTCTCTCTTCTGAGATAGTCTTTATTGGGAGTACGTATCAGTGCTGGTTCTGTATTGTCAATTAAATCACGTGCCCAATTGTTGTAGCACACTATTAAATATTAAGGGAAAGGAAAATTAAGTAACACTTCACCCTTCTTAATAATTTATAAGCCCACCTAACCTTAATGATGAATTTGAGTAGGATGCGATGTGTTAAGCAGATTTAATGCAGTGCAGGATTTACACTTCACTGCTGCTAAAGCAAGTTAGTGCTAACCAGACGTGGGCAGGGTGGGGCAGATTATGTGAACCCTTCATGGCCAGGAGAAACTCATCTACAGAGAGAGTTGAGGCAGTTCCAGCCTGATTCTTTTTAATGTCACAGTTCATTTGCAGAACCATAACTGGAATCAAGAATTAAAAAGCCTTGTATAAAAGTCAGTAACATTAAACCTTTAAGACTCATGTTTCATGTGTCATAAAAAGTCTATGAAAGAATTTTATATTCTGTACAGTGTTTTAGCACTTTCAATCATTTTTTTTCCAACATAACTTTTGTGAACACTTTTATAGCCTCTAAATGAAAAACTAAACTATGTGTCATTCAAAAAAAGGTTTTATGGATCACAGAATTTAATATAAGTTCTGCACCATAACAAGAAACTGATAGACCTATATTAGAATTAATTTAAAATGCTGAAAAATGTTTTAAAATATTGTGCATCACATATTGTGGTAAGCAACACCAGTGAGTGAAAATATTTGTTGTATACATACACTCTTTGACAGTGAACTGAAGTGACTTAAAATAACATGTGTTAGCAGTTAAAAAAATTGTGCTTATGTCATGTATATTAAAATCCCAAATTGTCATGTAAATGAAAATATTTTCTGTAAGTGGAATGGAATCAACTTTTAAAAAATCATCAAATATACATGATAATAAAATCCAGGTTGAAGCCACATCCAGGAAAATATACAATATGATACAAGATCTAATCTCTCTCCAGGGAAAAGACAGTTACTCCCCGGTGTCATTAACATTTATGAATTAAGGCTTTATGAAATGGCAAAATTAAAATTATATTCTTCAGGTGCTAACACTATATTATACATCTGTTTTACACTATTGGGGAATCTCTTCTTTCTTTAATACCTGATGGCTATATGCTATTAACAATGGAAGAAGCAGTGACTTAGGAAACATATAGAATAACAATTTCCACATTTTATCCTCTGTGAAATGCTGCAAAGACTTAAGAAGAAGTGTTCAGAGGACTTCTGCAAGGTAGAAGGGCAATCTACCCAATACACAGACTGTGAAATCTCACTGATTTTCCCTATTTCTTGTATTGATTCTGTTCAGCCATGGCTGTTCCTGATACAAGAGGGACAAAGGGCACCCCTCTTCCTCCTCTTCACAGGGGCTTTCTCTTCTACAGATATTTGTCTGCCACTGAGCATAACTGTAACTCCATGGAAGCAGATCAGTAATAAAAACCATATCAAGACATTATGAGTGACAAAAAAGAAGCGCATAAAATTAAGCATCACATTCATTCCTCCTAGCTTTAGATGTTTGAGAGCATCACCAGGGCTTCTTTTGTGGTTAACGAGGAAGTAATGGTTCTTTAGGACTGAAACTGAGCCTATTCATTCACCATCCATGCCTGAGGTGTAGAGTTCTTCATATTCTCATCAGGGAATTTATGGCCTCTTATTCGGAGGTCATTATTTACAAGGGATGATCAGTTTGGTCGTGGATAACTACGTCTCACCAAAGAAACAGGAAGTGTGGGAGTCACCTTGAGACTCTGCTGTCTAAATCTGTAATGCCTACAGTGCAGACACCTGTATGTGAGCTAGCTGTTTAAGCTCCCAGTATAATCGGTTGCCTCATTCAGGCTCCAGGCATCATGCCTGCTTCCATTTCAGGTGAGACCTGAAATAGCAGTGGGAATTTCAGTGGGATGCTCCACGGTGACTCACGTGGTCACTAGAAACTGCCCCACTGAACTGAACCCTGGATCTTTCTGTCGACTATAATTGAACTTGGACACCCAGCTGTCAAGTTGACACCTACACTGGATGTGGCTAAATTTAAGTGAACAAATCTGAAGCAAAATCCTACTTAATTCTACCCTGAATCAGTGGGAGGAAGATCAGCCATACAAGGAGAAACATACCAGGAACATATGCCAGATTGTTAGCATTGTGTGATCATAGTACAAAAGCATACCATTTATCTCTTAATAAGTTCTTTCTAGTTAAGTGTCAAAACTGTATTGGTGGTGTTAACTCATGGTTGGAGGTACCTTTTCTTGTGCTGATATGATCTGCTCCATTCCTGAGTTCACTTTTCCTATTTTTGAGAAGGTCAGGGAGTATTCCTCTTTTTATTGTTTGTATAAAGTACAGTTTGGTGATTTTGCCACTCACATAACTTGTAGCTGGTTCACTGCCTTCACATTTCAAAGAAAAGGTAGGCAGTGAGTATATGTTCTGCTTGTCTTTGGCTTTGTTGTCTACCTGTGCAAACTGGGAAGAGGCAGTAAATTAGCTCATGTACTATCTTTGTCAAAGTTTGCCAGGGAACCATATGCTTTTTTGCTTGTCCTATCACTTTTGGGAGACCTGTATGATTGCAGAGTACAAAAACCAGGTGGAGCTGCAGAGTGACCAAGGTCCAGTCATAACAGCATGTAAATTCTGGTTTATATTTCACATTTTTGTCCACCTCTCTTTCCATTCACATTAATGTTGCTAGGAGTTCTAGTAAGGAAACACCTATTGAATATATCTACTTAGTACCTCTTATATTAACATTTAAGTATGTGCTTAGATTGAAACATATGTCTATGACTTCCTGTTCAACAAGCTATTTAAACACTTTTAACTTTTGCGTCTGAAGAGTGTTGTGAAAGATTTTACTGAATGTGTGTCTATATGAAGTGTTTTTCTATTTACAGCTTCTTGTTCTCTTTACTCCACTTCAACAGCAGTAATCTCAATTTGCCATGTGTCTAGCTTCTGCTAAGGTAGTTTTAATTCACAGTCACTTCATTAGGTGTAAGTCTTGACTTTAAAAGAAATAGCCTTGTGGCTTTATGAATCTTCTAGGGAATTTAAGCAACAGGCTCTTTGGCAATGTGTTACTTCCCTCAAGAGTTAACCTTGTAACTTGTGTAACTATGCCTAACCTTAGCAATACTTTCAAAATTACTTGTACACATGTCAGTTTCCCTACATGTTTTGACAAATGACACATTTCCTTTGGTGCTTCTTTGTGGGTAACAGCGTGTGAGGATATGGTAGTGGCAAAATTTATTACGGTTATTTTGTAGTTGATATTAAAGAACATGATGTATTATATCAGGTGTCTGACCTTTAAAGATCTTAGGACCCAATTCATTACAACATAAAATTTACATATTATTCAACATTCTACAGTCCTTTTATGAAGAAGTCATGATGCATACGTACATGAGATTTAAGACAGACAAGTATCCCTGCACATTGAAGACATTGAGATTGAAGACAATATGAGATAAAAAATATTGTAGGTTGGAAAGGATTCACTTTTTTAACCCATTAAATGGATTACTCTGCCTGCACCTTTTGTACAAAGTCTTAGGAAAAATAAATGGAGCATACAGAAGCAATGCTGTATTGGATATCAGCTGCATTCTTGTGTCTTTTGTAAATCCTGACAAGACCTACCTGTCTCTGTTTCTGCATTTGATGAAGTTTTTCACTGCTCTGATATATGAAGAGTCAGCCTGGGGGATTTCATCAGTGAGAAATTGACAAGTTTTGCAGTGATTGTATTTGCACATACTCAGCTGGAACCCACTCTGAACACCATGCAAGCTTTTCTAACTTTTGTGCTGTGCTGTATTATTCTGATTTTGTTGGTGTGAACACATATTCTTTGCCACAGTAGATAGCTGCAGCTGCAGTCTACCACTTTTTATAGATGTATAGATCAGCTACACACCTTAGGTGTGTAGCTGATACCGTGCACCTGGTTGTTGTGCAGTCAGTTGTAGATATCTGGAGATGGACCAGGTGTTCAAGACCAGCATAAATGTGCTTATTTTTATGTTACATCTGTGCCAGTGCTCTAAGATTTTGCTGTTGGAGAGCACACCCTATCATTTTATACCAGTAAAAGAACAAAGGCAACATATGGAATTGGCTAAGACATTTGATACAGCAACTGTAAATTATCCAAGCTGCATAGTCCACGTAGAGGAGTGGTAAAGACAAATGAGCACTGCATATTTACTTTTGTTTGAAGTTGGATATCTCTTTCATTCCAAACATTCAGATGTAATCTTTTCTGAAGGCTATACTGGCTTTTGTACTGACTTTGTGACTTAGTTGTCATTTATGGCATCTTGAGACAGCCTTTTCCAAAACACCATAATTTATCAATAGATTTCAGTGTTGTGTCAATATCATACGCTCAACCTGATTTTCACTTGGAGAAGGACAGATCAAGCACTGTGTTTTTTGTTATTCTAGGGGTCAAACTCCAGGTATGGAGTATGATTCAGATGCCTAGGTAGGCAAAGTGGCCCTCTGGAGCTCTTTAAAAGTATCTATTTCAATCCTTTAGTTAGACAGAGAACATAGGCACTTATGATAGGACTGACTTACTAGACTGAGCTTGGATTTAAGATCAGTTATCTGGCCATGTTGTGGTTTGCAATCTAAGCGTTATTGATTTTTATTTGAGTCTTTAGCAAAGTGTTGGTATCTGGGCTTTGAATTTGAACTGATTCTCTGTGGATTGAAAATTCTGTCCTCTGTTACAGTATGGAATGTGGATTCCTTTATTGTTATCACAAAATGTGATGTACAGGCAGTAATGTGCATGCGAGATGACAAGGAGGACTGAGACAAGGACATGTCCTGCCTGAGTTAAACAGGGTTTTACTTGCAAAACCTATGTTGAAAGAATGTGACTAAATTACTTTGAGCAGCTATATGTGCTGTTATAAGGCTGGGATTATGGTTTAATTTTCTCCCACTGGACATATATATCATGAAACTGTTTTACTTGTATGATCTACGTATGTAACTCTTGATGTACTTAGTTAAGAGAGTGAACCTGCACTAGGAATTTGTCAAGTTTGTCAATTTGTCAAGTTTGTCAAGTTTGTCAATTTGTCAAGAATGCTGCTATTTATTTTCTTACAACAACAACAACAACAAAAAGTTATAGTGGAAAGGATTTATTTTAACAGAAGTTAGCCTTATAAAAATAAATGCTTGAAACGCTTGATGTATATTCTAAGCTAGTTTGGGATCTCTCTTCAGTCAGTGGGAAAAGACAGGCACCTACTCTACCATTCCATTCATCTTTACAGGGGATTAGTTATTCAGCCTACCTCCCTATTGTCAACAGAGAGACGTGACAACCGGCTCAGGGCTAACTTCTAGATGGTTCAAGTTTGATGAAATAATCCCATGCATAGTGGCCGAGATGAGAGACTAAAAGAAAAAAAAAAAGAAAGGAAAAAAAAAAAAAAGAAGGTGTCATGGTTAAGGGAGCTGAATGCAACCACAGGGAATTTCACTCTATCTGTGCATCTGTCAGGGAATTCCTGTGGGATGCTTGGTAAGTCACTGAACAGGTGGTCAATAATTGTGTGTTTCTTGTGTTATGGGTGTCTGGAGTCTGATTTACAGAAGCAATAAGCACTCACAACTGAAATTGAAGTAAATTGTAATTTTATTGTAGAATGCTACATGCTCATACATACTTGGTCCTGTTGTTCTTAAACTGAACATCCCAAACTCGTGAATACTTTGGGCCCCCACATTCTTGGTACCATTATTCCCACTTCAGAGCAAGATTAGAATGGTGTGCAGTAAGACTTGAGACCATACACTGAACAGGGAGGAGACAACAAAACGTTGAATATCTGTTCTTTAAGTGAACATCAGCCTTCATGTGCACTGAATGAAGCGAGGGGAAAAAGTAGAATGTGATGATACAAATTTAAAGACTTCTTAAAATATGGGCACAGGGAAAATTAGACTTCTCAGAGATAACCTTAACTTTGACACTTCGTAATCTTTAAGTGACTTTTGTCTTTTTGTAAAGGTCTTTTAACACAGTTTGCGTCATTTCTTAGACAGTAAACTGAAAAAAAGAAAAATCATAAATGTCATTTTATGTCACATGAACAACCATCAGTAGTGCTTTCTGAATGCTGGACATCAATCACAAAAGCCACATTAGCCACTTGAGTTAATGGGTAGGAATACCAGATTACTGTGTGTTTGTCTTGTTAGCTCAGCAGGTTCATCCTCTTAGCTGAATACATCAAGAGTTATGTGGAGCATACAAATAAAGATAGTTTCACAATGCGTATGTGTCCTGTGGGGGCAATCTGGTAGATTTGATAGACATTGGCTCACAGCATACCTAGGAGAACTGCATTTCCTTCCACTCTCTAGCAAGAGTGTACTTTTGGAAACAAACCATACTTGTTTTCATCCCTAGTCTGGACTTGCATTACACTCGTCCTCCAAGCTGTGTTTTTCTACATAATTTTAACTCCTACTGTACATCCACCTCCCCACTTTCTCACCAAATCATACTGAGTCTCTTCCCCTCAAGCTTTATAACAACAGGTTGAGCGAATCCCATTTTCCCACCTTCCAGCTTCTTGTTCAAACTCTTCTTCCAAACTGCCAGCACAGCAACCCTGTCTCCAGCTCCACTCACTCCTGCTCCCAGTTTCTTTTCACATATACCTCATCCTATTTGTCTCCTTGTTTCCTTCCCGCACTCTTACACAAGTACAGCTGCAGCGTGGTCACCTACATTTAGACAACCCGAATTCCAATTTCAGTTGCAAAGAAAGTCCTTTTCAGTTGTGATGAAGCATGTCTGGCATGGATAAAATCTCTCAGGAAATAATTTGTCAAACCTTACTCTCTTGTAAAAAATTTTGGTATAGTTTCAGGGATTTGTAATTCACTCAACTTTGAGATAGGTTTCTTGGGAGTGAAAGTCCCTGCTCCAAAGGTAAATTGGAGTTTATCTGCTGTGTAAATGCCCCCATAAATGTCCATTTGGGATTGTGCTTGAAACAGTCCTCCCTTCACCCTGCTGCAAAACTGCCATACCACGTCCCTGCATGTCCCTGTGTCTTACAGTCCCAAACAGTGTTCCCAGTCTGCGACACATGGTGAGGAGGGTCCTAGTGCCCTCTGAGCCTCATGTGGTCTTTCTATCCAGTACAGACACACATTTCTGAGGTTCTTTAAGAACATCTTTATCAAATGCCCAAGATGCTGGAATATTTTCCTCACAGCCCCCCATAATAGTGTTTCTGTGTGGGAGGGATGTGAGCTGAAAGAAGGATAAAGCACGACAAGGGCAGAAGAAGATGTTTGACACAAACATTTCAGCCTAAAATACTAATTTTGTTCTTACAGGCAAAAAGGTCTTGAATGGAGAAATTCTGCGCTGCCTTCTTAACAGATAGCACTACCATGCCACCTAAAAAGTCCTGATCTAAGGGAGTTGTGCTTGTAATCAATACTTTTAAACTTATTTCAGGTCCTTCAATGAAAGATATTAAGTATGCTTTATGCAAATAATCGATGTCTTTGTTTAAAAATATGAACACTATCCCTATCAAAATGACCACAGACAGCAAAGATAGGTGACCTGTCTTTTGCTGATCTTTGCAACTAAAGCATTCAAGACACTTTTTTTCCCCCAGCTATTATATTTTTCTGAGAGAAATAAAGGGAGAACTTAAACAAGGAAATTAAATGAGTAACCATTTGGACACAAGAAGATGCATAATATTATAACTCTTTTTTATTGAAATGATATAAACAGGTAATAAAAGCTCACAGTAGAAGTTTGTAAGATATCTTAGTGGAACATCTAAGTACTCTAGAAAATGTATTGATAATACAAGACATTATTTTCTGTAACCAGGGGAATAAATTGTCACACAGAACCCATTTCAGGTTTTGATGCATTAGCTGTGGTGTGAGGACAGTGTATGAGCAGGCAGTTTATAGATGAAATGTCCATTTATGTCCTATTACAGACTCTCATGATCTAAAGAATTTTGCTTTTAAGACCTGTGCACAGCTTGCAATTCGGTAACCTTCATATGAGCCAGCAAGGTGTTTCTCGGCGCTGAGCTGGTAGCCATGTTGTGAGCAAAAGATTGCTTCAGCCAGAACTCTTTGTCTCCCTAGAAGTTGTTGGCCAATATTCTGATTTCAATTCTATCAGATTAGCACTAGCATAAATGTGCCCTTTCAGAGAATTGGCTCTGAACTGTTAGAGGGAAATTGTACATGAAACCAAGGCAGGAAAAATGAAGGAAAACACAATGAAAAATAAATGGGAAAAAAAGTTTTTTTGTTTGTTTGTTTTTTGTTTTTGAGAAACAGATTGATGAAGTGACATGAATGCAAACTCCTTCTTCAGCTGCTGACTACACCTGCCTGTGACAGAGTCCTAGGAATTCATGTCCCTCTGTAAGGAAAATAATTCTTACTGCTCTAGTACTCTACCAGCTTGGGATGTTACAAGGATTTCTAAGGATATCTTTTTATCTGCATTCTCCTAATCAGGCTCAACCCTGCTGCACACCTGAGTGTCACCAAGAGAATCTCTCTCTGAATGACCCTTCTTTGGAGCTGGTCCTGGAATCTGAGTCTTTGTCTCAGTGAGCCTCTTGTTGCATGCGTCTAAACACAGGCTCTGGGTGAATACGCACAAAATTCACAAAACTGCACTGCAACCCCTCCACAGGCTCATCCAGGCACTCCTGTGTCATGGCAGTGTCAGGTTATTCCCAGGCTGTGGTTACTCCTGATGTTTTTTATATGCCCTCTGTCTACTTACACTTCTGCTGTGTCGCCTGGTGCACGTTAATTTCATGTGGATTGTTCTCTCTGATGAGAAACAGCATAGCTAAGTGCTGAACCAGTCTCCATAGTTATAAACATGTTTAACATGTGGGTCCTAAAAGGAAACGATGAATTAAATACACGAAAAAGTGCCCCGCTGTGCAAAATTAACAAAAAAGAGAAAAAATAAAACCTTGTTTCTCTGCAGTGGCAGCTGCTGGGATTTTTAATCATTGTTTTATCACAGCAATTTTTTAAAAACAACTTCTTTGAAAGAATTACTTTTAAACTCTGCATGTACAGAGGAAATAATGGTAGCCCTTCTGAGTGACTGGTTCCTCTTTTTCTCCACTAGTAGGAAAAAAAACAAAGGCAATTTGTGTGTTGTGTGTGTGCATGCTTGTGTGAAAAGCTCAGTCCTCAAGAGAAAAATCACTTACAACTGGTAGCCTTAGCAAAAAATAAAAGTTTAAAAGTATCGACAGTTACCAGTCCCAGCTGATAAATCAGTAAAATTTCGTCTCCTCCAGAAATGAAAGAAGGGCCTTGCACTGCCTTACACAGTACAGGAATGTTGGTCCTACAAACTGCGAGACTATGGGAGAGGAAAAGAAAAGCTGAGTAAAATTAAGATTTAACTGAAACCTATGAAAAGAAACTGAAGAAGAGAGAATTGATGAAGAAAGCATTATTTATTTATTTATTTATTTTTAAATGAAAATGTCTTTGAAAGCCTCTAATAGTGTGACATAAAGCATACTGTGGCTGTGGATATCTTGGGGTCTTTTAGTGGAAGCTGAGCATGCTGCAAAGCTGTGGGGGAAAAAAAAAAAGGGTTCAGTCTGGCTGCTCACAGGCTGCCCTTGCCTGAATCCATGCTGCCTCCAAGACTGCCATCAGTTTTACCAGCTGTAGGATGCGGTGTGGAGGTGGGGACAGAAAGATTGCATGTGGGGAAAAGCTCAGCAGAGGCTGACGTGCAAAAGTTCAAAACCTCTGCTGGGATCAGCAGCCTGGTAAATCGGGGAGAGCAGAAAGGAGAGTGAGATGCTTTGCTCCGAGCTGGTGCTCTTGTTGGGGGGAGAGGACCAACTTCTTACAAAGGATGGGTGCAGAGCACTAAACACCCCAGAAGTTTAGCCCCAGAAGTTCAACAAAGCAGTATGATTTTGTGGAAGTCGGTACTTCATCGCGTGAGAATATTTGAGAGAAAGTACAGCTGTGAAAACGGGAGCTATAGAATAAATGAAAATAATATGTGGATTATCTGGTTTGAGATAACCACCGCATTTCAAACCTGAGTCACAAATTGGCCTTGTCTTGCAGCCGCTGTGTTTCCACGTTCCATTGTCTAATTACAGCAAGTTTGTTTTGACTGAGCACCAGTGATTGATTTACTTATTATTTTCTCTTTTGTTAGAAAGCTTGTGAATCTGTATAGCGGTTTGTAGCTTTTTTGAGCGTTCCCTGCTAAGCATTTTAGACATGATAAAAATAAAACAAAGGGAGAAGAAAAAAAAAAAAGGTGAATATTGTTTTATATTCACGTCCCCGCTGGATAGTGATAACTGGCGGCTAGGAATAACAGCTGTGCCGGTGGAAAGGCAGCCTACCCTCAGTAGAGGGTGCTGTCTTCTCATTCTAGCACCAGCTGAAATAGAAGGTCACTCAGCCTATTGATAAATCACTGTGCCGTGATTCCTAACTGACAGCTCAAACTAACATCAAGCTGGATGAGAGAGAACAAAAGGCCATCAAGCAGCCATTTTCTTGACACTTTTATTCAATCACCAGCAGATTGCTTACGACAGCAATAGCAGCTGTTTTGTCTTCATCTTTCCACATTTGATAAAAGGTGTCAACTCAAATTTTTGTAAATAATTCACTTACCCCTACTGCACACACCAGCACTGTTCAGCATATGTATTCTGTGTGAGCAGATCACTGAGGCAGGTCAGGGCTCAATGATATCAGCTGAAGGTCATCTATGATCTAAAAGGAAGCACTGATAAAGCTACAGTCCCTCAAGGTCAAAGATAAGAACTACATTGAGATATTTGTAATGTGGACAAAAGGTTAAACAATAGAGAGCAAAGTATGGTATTGTTTCAGTTAACACACTAATGATTTTTCTATTGTTCTTTAGGAAACACTGTTCCAGCTGATTCAGCCGGTTAACCCTTTCTGAGTATGCCATTTATTTAAGTGCTGGATGTAATTAATCAGAGAATATTACTTCCCAAAGTTGGTAATACAAGGTAGCAGCTCACAGCCTTAATATGCTGCTGCTAACACTTCTGCACTGCAAAAACAAGCAACAGCACTTTTATTGCAGGCGTTGGAGAGAAAAAATACCTGGGTAGTGTATCAAACAATAATGGTTAGAAAGAGTAATGCATTTAAGTAAAACACAGTTTATCTTGAATTCCTCCTTAAGATAAATTTAGGTCCCAGACCTGAGGAGAATTAGAGAATATGTCTAATATTTCCTGTTGTAACAGCTTCATTTACTATAAAGGCTTAGAGAAACTAATAGAGATCTCTGAATTATTGCAATATGACACTCTATCTGATGCTGGCAGTAACCAAAGCACTGAGATTAAAAATGATACATCCTTCAATACTAGGTTGGCTTTTTTCACCCAGTTATATTACTGAGAAAATAAATCTAAGCAACAAATAGTCACTGTTTATCACTATTTGGTTTATACTTTCTAATAGCCAAAGTATATGTGCATTTGAGATTCTGTCTGTGCTCAAACAGCAGGGAATTTATTGCATGTAATTGATGTACATGAAGATCAGAGAACAGTTGCTTTATATTTTCCCATTCTTTCTGCCTCAGTGCTGTGGTAAAAGCAACTTTCTTTATTCCAGTGTACTTGTGATAGAGAAATAACAAGATCTGAATGAAATAACATATCTTTTATTTCTAGCTAAATGAGAGAGTACAGGAATAATTTCTTAGTGAAAGCAGGAATCCTGTCTTCATCAATATAATTCCTTACCTAGCCAGTTGTATCTGAACTAAGAGAAACAGTTTTAATTAGAACTAAACACATGTTATTCAGCAACTCATTTTCTTTGTGGATATTGACTCATTTTCTTGTCATGCAATATTTAGACTGTAGTTTCTTCAAGAATACTTTTTATCGGCTTGATTAATATTGTTGGTGATTTCAAAAGTCTTAATCAATTAGAAAAAGTTTTGGTGAGATTATAGCTAAAAATTAAATTGTGTTTTATGGCACTGCCTGGCTAAGTATCTCACATGGCATTATTTCCCTTTATTGACTGGTGTGTCCTAGAAACAAAAGGATAGCTTGAAAAAGCCCCTAGGATTTCAAATGGTATCAAGTGTACAGGATTAAAAACTTCAGAAAACTTTCAATTTCTGGTCTTACTAATATCTTGCTCAAATTGTCATTCTTACAAGAAAGTAGACCACTAAAAATTAGCATCTGGGTGAAGAATTAAAATGCGATATTCTTTCATCACAAAGCAATTGCTTGTGAATGCATGCTTCTAGCAGTGAAGGGTGCTGTTATATTACTTAATTGTCATTGTGGAAAAGCACTAGTAAAGATTTATGGGGACACTGATCATTTGTTTTAAGTTGTATTATATTACGTAAAAGCAATCAATGTATTCCATTTACCAGTTTACTAATTCTGCATTTACCAGTCTATGGTTCCTGACACATAATAACAGTAGAAAATAATCTGTGTGCTTTAGATGTTTGCATCCATAATATTAGCTTAAACCTCTCCTTCCCTGAGCATTAACACAGGCAAACCAGCATTAGTCTTGTTAACTCGTGTTTACTTTCCATGAAGGTATAATAAGTATGTGTCTATAAAAAGTAAATTCATGCTATATATAATTTTGGAAATATTCACAGAATTATTTTTCTGATATTTGCTTCTGGAGTCAGCTATGTATTACAAAACTGCAGTCAATATGAGTAACTGTGTCAGAATTTATCCTTATGTCCAAGACCAGTGTTATTGCCTACACATCAGCTTGACCAGAACAAGACAGTCACCCTGAAATTTCATGTTCCATGTGCTATACAAAGTTTCAGAGAAAAATAAACAAAAACAAAACAGGAACAGTCCTGAGTCTAGTTTCTTCTCTTGTGTAAACCAGCACATGTTGTTTCAAGGTAAAAGAGGGAAAAGAATGAAGATTTTTTTATTAAATTTTGGACTACAGGACTATGAGGAAAACAGGAAAAGATAAGATAGAAATGGCAATGGAATACAAGAGTACTGAAGAGTGAAGGAAAGAAACATGTAAGAAGCAGAGGCACCAAAATGGGTGTGGAAGGTACTACAGGACACAGAGCATGAACACAGGAGACTAAGGCTCTAACTAAAATGGAGTAAGGAATGGCAGGGGACATAAGATGGAATCTTTCTTACTTATATTGAACTTTAACTCTTTTTTTTTTTTTTTTTTTACATCTAAAGCTATAGGCACATTAAAAGAATTGCCGGGTATTGCTAATTTATTGCAAGTAATGTGATTTTGGCCATGACTGTGGGAGCATTTGTGATAATTGATTCTGGAGGAAAATGCCTCTTTCTTATCCCTTAACTTGCACCCAAGGTTAAGACTTGCACTGAGCTCCAAGCCAAGAGCTCTTTTACTCAATTCTATGTCTCCTATAATCTTTATTATTAAATATCTGTCTAGGTAGCTATTGCTCACCCATTTGCCAAATAAGAAAAATAACAGTCTGACAATGTCACGAATTAAATCTATAAACAGAATGTGTCTCTTGTAGTATAGCAGACCCAAATGCCATTTACTGTGCAGCAATTCATTTCAAAAGGAATAAACCAAATGTTATGCTTATGTAGCACATACTGTCTGCATAGTTTTTTGTTAACAGAGTGTATTTGTTACCTCAAGTGGTGCCTAGAAAAATTATAGGACACCATACGCACTTATGGTTTTAAATTCAAAAGTTCATGTTTTATCCTTACAGAAGGTCAAGCTTGCCTATGATGTCTGCAAATCCTTAGTCCTCAATTTGTTTTTAAGAAAGAAAACAAAACAAACAAACAAAAAATCCCATATTAATTCTTCTGCTTTCCTTGTAATATATTCTCGCAACCTTACAAAAGATGTGTGTGTTTTATCTTTCTAAGGCCAGACCTAAAATGGTAATTTAAAAATATTTTTAGCAATGCTTTCTGGCACCAAGGCTAATTAACATGGAATTGCTGGCATTTATGCTGTTAAAATCCTTACCCTCCAAAACAGAGTAGCCACATATAAATTGCTACCACTTGATTATGGTCCTTGGCATTTGCTAACTCCTAAGTTATGCCTGGGAATGTCTGAGAGAAAGTTGTTTAGCCTGTGCTGAAACCACAGAAAACTCTGTTCTGACAGTTCAGCAATATGAAGAACCATGTTCCAGAGCCTGGGAATATTTCTAGACAGGAATAGTCCCTGAGAAAGCACAGCAGAATAATGCTGCTCTCCTTCCTAGCTCTCCCTGCAGTTACTGTATGTCTGAAGACTGGAAATTTGAAGTCTTCTATGACTACAAAAATGTTTTCATGTGCCTGTGAACAGAAAAATACCAAAGCTAATTCAAAACCCTTGCAAAATTGACTCAACTTCTAACTTGCCAAATACATTTAGGAAGCAAGCTAGGCTAATATTTTTGTGGCACTTGTTTACTACTTAATGGAAGAGGATCCTTTAGGAAGAGGGTGGAATATTTTACTGTAGAATGTGTCTGTGACTGAGAGCAGCGTAAGCAGGAGATATTATTACCATTGTGTCCAGAGGGTGGACAACCTTGCCTGAGTGCTCAATAAAGGTCAAAACTTGAATTAATAAGATTATCTTTCCAGAAAAGAAGCTTCATTCTAGAAGGCATAACATTAGTGCTAACCAGTTTGCCCTAGGGAATCACTAATGATCTACAAGGCTTTCTACCCATAGGTCACTGATTTTAATCCAATCCAGCTCTGCAAAGGCTAATTTTTCTTACGAATGTTTTGTGGCTTATATGTAAGTCGAGTGGGATTCCCAGATGTTGAGACTGGAGCACAACACATATAATTTTCTAGTCTGATGCATGTCTGTCTTGCATAGTAGATTTAACATTTTTCCAAGTGGCTTTTACGTCAAACATATAACTTTTGGATAGCTAATGATTTTTTTTTTTCCAGAATTTAAATGTAAAGCTTTTAAGTGATAGTGTGTCAGCAACATCTCTGAAGAAATTATGCCATTAGTTAATTGCTTTCATTAAAAAAAAACACAACTTTTTTCTAATTGGAATTAGTTGTGAGAAGGAGGGTTAAAAGTTCAACTCCCACGCCTCCTGCCTTTAGCCAATGCCATTAAGTTGAAGCAGTGGTTGCCTCATCTTCAATGTGTCTATAAAATGCCTAGTGGAAAACCCTGTATCAGGAACCTCAATCACTTAACCTGTAAAAAGTTATGAATGGGAAACAAGCAATCCAGAACATTTCCAGAGAGTGTTGAAGGCAACGTCACACAGAGTAGTGGGTTTATGTGGCAAGACTTTGGTAGCGGGAGGCTGCAAGGGTGGCTTCTGTAAGAAGAATCCAGAAGCTGCCCCGTGTTAGATAAGGGGCCTGCCACTGGCCAAAGCCAAGCCAATAAATGTTGTTTGTGCTTCTGTGAGATCATATTTAAGAAAGGGAAAAAAAAAATGCTCCTTATCAGCAGCTGGGAGAGAAAGGAGTGAGAATCAGCCCTGCAGACCCCAAGGTCAGTGCAGAAGGAGGGCAGGAGGTGCTCCAGGCACGCAGCAGAAGTTCCCCTGCGGCCCGTGGAGAGGCCCCTGGTGGAGCAGGCTGTCCCCCTGCAGCCCATGGGTCCCACATAGAGCAGATCTCCACGCTGCAGCCTGTGGAGGAGCCCCGGGTGGAGCAGGTGGATGTGGCCTGGAGGAGGCTGCGGCCCATGGAGAGCCCCCATGGGAGCAGGCCCCGGGCTGGAGCTGCAGCCTGTGGAGAAGAGCCCGCGCAGGAGCAGGGGGCCTGCGGGGAGCTGCTGCCTGTGGGGAACCCGTGCTGGAGCAGTTTCCTTCTGATGGATGGACCCCATGACACAGACCCATGTTGGAGCAGTTGTTGAAGAGCTGCTGCCTGTGGGCAGCCCCCACAGGCTCAGTTCAGGAAGGACGGCATCCCGTGGGAGGAACCCCACGTGGAGCAGGGGCAGAGAGTGACCGTGAAGGAGCGGCGGAGACGAAGCGTTAGGGAGTGACTGCAGCCCCCATTCCCTGTTCCTCTGTGCTGCCTGGGGAGAGAAGGTGGAAGAGGGTGAATGGGGGGAAGGTGTTTTTGGTTTCTTTCCTTTGTTTCTCACTTCTCTAGCTTGTTAGTAATAGGCAATAAACTTTACTATCTTCCTACTTGGAGTCTGTTTCGGCTGTCACAATACTTGTTGAGAGATCTCCCTGTCCTTATCTCAACCCTTGAGACCTTTTTATCATATTTTCTCCTCCTTTCCCTTTGAGGAGAGGGAGTGAGAGAGCACTTGTGGTGGAGCTCGGCTGCCCACCCAAGTAAAACCACCACACACAGGTAATGAGTAAGGTGATGCCTTGCTGGAACTCACGAACTAGGAAGAACTGACTGGGAACATGACAGATTTGTAGTCTTGGCTGTAGCTACCCTTGAGCAGTGCATTTCAACATCCTAAAGGGAGTAAGGAAGGCAAATGGCAAAGTATAGATCCCAGGCTTATGGCAACCAGTCTTTGGCTTACTCAGGAAAGTAGTTGGTGGAATATTGTGGGAGGAAGCTTTAAAGGGCAAAGGAGCTTGGGAGAGCAGGGAGGTCTTTAAGGACAGCCACCTTCAAGCTTAAGAATGGTCCACTCTAGCACTAAGGTAAGTTAGCAGACACATCAGGAGACCAGCTTGGCTGAACTTGGAACTTGTGACTGAATTCCAGTGCAAAAAGGCAGTATAACAGGAAGGGGAAGTGAGGATAGGATGCAGATAAGAATGTAAAAGCATTGTGAAGTAACATTGTGGGTTCGAAACCATCAAAGCACATCAGAAACAAATAAAGCTTCTGCCAGCAGCTACTCCAATGATCCTGGTGAACAAGGGGATTGGACTCGAGTCAAAAGCATGCCCTGGTAGTGATGGAGGCTTATAGCATACTGAGCTGTAACGACAGAAATGTAGACAGCTGCTCAAGGAAAATGATTATTCTCCCATTTTTCGTCAATCATTGACCCAGAACACTGCAGCCAGGTTTACCCCCTCACCTCCCCAGTGCAAGAAAGATATTGGTAAACTGAGGCAAATTCCGTGGAGGTCCACCGGGATTGTTGGGGCTGGAGCACTTGCCTTGTGAGGAGAGCCTGATGGACCAGGGCTTGTTCAGCTTGGATAATAGACAGCTGCAGGGGCACCTAATAGGCCTCCGGTGCCTATGGGGTGGTTTTGGAGAAGGTGGAGCCAGACCCTTAACAGAGAAATGTGATGGGAAAAAGGGGAGGCAACAGGCATACGCTGAAGCAGAGGAAGTTCCAACAAGGTATAAAGAAAGAAACTGCTCTCTGAGGAGAGCCAAGCATTTGACAAAGTTTCCCTGTAGTTACCACTCTTGGAACTTTTTGAGACCTGACTGGATAAAGCCTGAGCAACATGGTCTGATGTCAGAGCTGGCTCTGTTCTGAGGAGGAGGTTGTGCTAGAGACCTCACAAAGTTCCTTCATGCCCGAATGGTTCTGTGATAACTAAAGCTGGTCTTACTTTAATTGTCAGTTATGATAGAGTTCAAAGCTTTGAAGAGAGAAGAAAACCCCACACTTCAATTTCTTAAGAACATTACTGAGTTTTAAGGCATTAAATATGTGATTTTTGTAGTTCTGGGCAGCAATATACCCTTTTAAATATGGACAGGACAGTGTATCAAAATGACAAAGGGTCACTCTTGGTCTTTAGTTTGAATCACTGAAATTGTTTGTTACCAATTATTATTACCTGCTCACATTAGTACAAACTTCAGCTGGTATGTTTTCCGATCATGTCTACTGAGAATTCTGAGAGTTAAATGAGCAGGACAAAAGAATAACAACCCTCAGTCTCCAAACAAATGCATTTGATGCTTATTATTGAGACAGTGTGGGAAAAAATGTGTGCAGCCACTGCGGGTGATGTACCTGTACTGTCGTTTAATAGAGCACTTCAGTCTTTGAGGCTGTCAATTTCATAAGGACTAAATTTACTTTAAAAAATAACTGACAGATGATTTTAGAGAGTGTTTTGTTGCTCCAGCACTGGAGTGGGGAACAGGAGACTTGGGTTCTATTCCCGCGTCTGTCACAGACTTCCTGGACCATCATCTTACATCTTTGTTTCCCAGTTTTCCCTTGGGTATAATATGGATAATACTTACCCACTTTACAGGGCTTAATTCATTAATGTCTGCAAGGTGCCTTGAGATCTGTGTGCACAAGGCACATTAGTACTGCAAAGCATTTAGTATATTATTTTATTATTTAAGACATCTGGGACCATTTTCACTGATGTGCTCTATCCATTTTGCACTGCTTTGGTGTTGCAAAGCAGTCATATCCCTCTTCAACAGGCCAGTGAGGCTGAGTTTATGACTGGCTTAAAAGACCAGACATCCAACGTATCTGAAGCCTGCTATCAAATAGGGCTCTTCTTTTTCTATCCATCTTGCTAAAATGATGTTTACTGATTATTTTTATTATTATTATTATTTTTGTGGAGGTGGTGGTGATTCAGACCCATGGGAAAATTTTCTAATTTAATAATAAACATTATTGCAATAGTGGTAGAATATTTTATCAAAGTGAAACAGGAATGACATCAGTGTAAAAATGACTCCCCTGTATATATGCTAGGTAACTTTTAAAGGTTAACTAGCTTGAAATTCTGATATGGACAAGAATGTGGCATCTTCTGGCAACCTGAAACTGGTCTGAAGAACTTTATTCAAAGCTTTTAGAGGCGCACTGTTAGAAATGCTTGTAAATTTTCAGTACCATTCTTCAATATTTTCTATTTCTTTCCTTGATATGTTGATTTTTTTTCTACATTGCCTTCATAAATATGGTCACTGAAATTTCTTTAATAAGTTTGTACACAGCAGTTGCCATTTCAGCAGCATAGCAATTGTGCACTATGTTGACTATTCTCATTAAAATAAAATACTTTTTCAACTTCACATGTTTATTTACACAGGCACACATGTGTGCATGCATTTATGTGTTGAATACACATACAAAAGACTGAAACATCAATTAGCCACTCCTAGGTCCTCTGAATGATAAATTTGTCATTCATTTATTTAAAATGACAATAAAAAGAAATGGTTTAGCAGAGTTTTTGCCCTCTTGTGGGACACATGGAACGGAGCCCAAGTTGCAGCACAATCTTGATATTGATCTCTCAGTAAGAGAGTTAATTTGTCAATGACTGTAATTTGCCAAGCTTTATGAATCCATTCTTCTTCCTTTGGAGGAATATTTCACTTCCAGATCTGTGCTATTAAATTTTTTTTTTAAGCAGTAAAGGTAAAAAATGACATTAAAAAAAATGTAAAATCCAAGTGACATCTAAAATCTTTCATACACATAGAAACGAGTACCAGACTGGTAAAAGAATATACGACAGGAAGGCATCCTGGCAGTTCCCTGTCTGTTTCCCTGTACCATGAAATACTCATTGTTAACCTATCATATGCCCTTAGTAAACCAATAAAATTTTTTGCACTCACTACTCCTAGAATAAAACAGCTACAAAAGCTCTGTACTCAAAAGTATAGGAGAGATCTTTCAAGTTGTCCCCTGAATTAAGTCATGTATAGCTTATGTCCATGTAAGTCTTCCTAACCCTATTCTTCCATGCACTCCTTTTCTCTGGCTGAATTCCCCAGGAGTGAAGATGGCTGGTCCAGAGGAACATATCCCCTGACAAGGGTGGACAGTGATACATGGTCAGGAACAGCACGTGGCTCAGCTGCTGCTGGAAGAAGTGGCGTGGACCTGTGACCACAGCTGTAGTCTCCTTTCTGCTCTCTGCTCCTCAGCCCCCTGACTATTTTAGTAGCCTTTCTCTAGACTGTTTTCAGTCTGAATTCATCTTTCCTGAATAAACAGTACTGCACACAGTATTCCAGATGAATTGTGAATTGTGTTTGATGACATTAATATTGTCCTATCTCTGTTGGATATATCTTCCCTGATACGCTCTAGGAACTGGTTTGTTGCACATAAAACACATTGGCACACATAAGTATTCTGTGATTGACTGACACAGCCAGTTCTTTCTCCTCTGTCGTTTCCAATTTATAAGCTACCAGCTCATAAGCCAAATTCTTGTTACTAGTCCTTGGTTGCGTGACCTTCCATTTTTTACAGTAATCCATTTCATCCCATTTCTTGTGTTCCAGTACTGAAGGTCACCCAGTCCTTTCTGTAGGATAAGTCAGTTCTATTCTGGCCTAAATTTATCTTGTGGCAAGGACAGAGATTTTGAGCCAGGTGGGAAAGCTGAGCTCCAGTTGTGTCCACACATACCTGCTCAGAAACATGCAGCTGTGGCTTGGCTCTGCAGCTCAGAGGGCACATGAGGGACTACTACTGCACAAGTTGATCCAAGCTACCACAACATGCTACTAGGTGCCTGAAGAAGCTTGTACAAGTGTAGTAGTCACTACAGTCTGGAAAGCCAGGTACACTGAATTTATAGAAATTATCTTCATGTTATACGTTGACTAATACAAGCACAATTTTGGGAGTTATTAGTATTGGTGAGTAGACACTTGCATGTAGTACACACTTGCATGAATATACACACTTACGGTCCCCTAAGCCAACACCAAGAAAGAGTTTTAACTGGTATTTGAAGTTATATTGGGAATAAGATTTCTAATAACCAATCCATAAAAAAAAAATAAATTAGATTTGTCCTGGGTTGTGCTAAATCCAGGTATGGAACAATCCCTCTGGTTGTAAGACCAGATTCCAGCTATGGACTTGATAGATACTTGTGTAGTCTTTACATGGATAGTACTGTCAGGCAGCACTTGGGGATGCAAGAAGCAATTGATTCACTTACCTATACAAGTGAATCTGCACATTATTTTTTTAGCTATATTTGAATATGATCAAATACGTAAGTATTACTGATTTTTGTTGTTATATTTGCTGGCCAGGTCTGTTGTTTTTGATCTTTTTACAAGATCATAGATGTAATTTTATATCTTTAGTTTATATCTTTAGTTTAGCTTGCTACAGTTTTACTCCAAATGCTTCATTTTCTTTTATTTCCAAAGGCCCTGAAAATACTGATCTTTAAAAACAAGTAAAATTTGTAAGTCTGTTGTCCTGTCAGTAAAAAAAATGAGATAAACTTCAACTCTGAAAGGTTGGTCTAAATTTCTTAATATTTCCAATGGTAGATATTTGCAAAGAAAAGGTCTAGAAATCTATATTATTAAAACTCAACATTAACTACAACATTTTTCAGACTTTTCAATGAAGATGAAGGGTTTTGATAGCTGTACATTTTTATTTATATTAAGAGAAACAACCACTCTAATCACATCTTACAACCTCCATAACAAAAAGGGCTGATGAACTGTAGAGTGGTCAAAGGGCAAATGTGACTGACTCTTACCAGTGAATCAGCTCTTGTCTTTATGTGGACTGTCAGTGTGGAAAGAACACAGATACTTAGCAACCACAATCATTAGACATAACTTTCAGAGTCATTCAGTGACACTGGCTCTCACTCCCCAAAGTCCACATATTACTATGTTTTAGAATGAAGAAACTGTAAATGACTGGTGATCTCATAAAATGCCACTTTATTTCTGAGAGCTTTTGTAATATATTGTTGGAAGAAATGCATTGAACTTTTTATACTAGTCTAATGCAGTACCACAGTTAGAAGCTCTCTTTTGTGACATGGTATTGATGTCTAGCAGATGTCAAGTAACTCTATCCCTTGCCTGAAACTGAACATCGATAAGGACAATAAACAGACATGAGACTAGGTGCCTTCCTCCAAGTAATGATTTAGCAGTTACACAATGTCTGATACAACATAGTTTTACAAAGCAGAAATGGATACAAAGGAGATAATATGGTTGTACTTGAATCATGTGGCTGCCCATTTGTCCACTATGATAAGATGAACCGCATTAATGTAATTACATACAGATACGTGGTATACATAGTAACAATGCTAAGACTGCAATGCTGCTAATGAGCAGCAAATTGAGGGTCGGTATGAAAAGAATGCCAGTTTTAAGGGCAGAGCTGATTGTACCACTGCATGCAAATGCACATGCTTATCTTATTCTTAGCTTTAAGGACTTGTATGCATGGTGCAGTTTTTCACTGAGGTGTGATGATGTTTTGTCAGAAACTACAGCAATCTTTGGGTTTGGCTTTCATCCATATTAGATTTACAGTGTTTTGTGCAATTGCCGCAATTGAGCTTGAATATATATTCCCATGCAGATACCACTTACTAAGGTTAAGATGCATGCAAAAAATGAAGCACCTACCTGAGGCTGAAATTTTAAAAAGGATGGATGTATTTATAGTAATTTTCAGTGTAACTGTAAGCACTGCAGTTAATACCTCCTCAACTCCACATGTGGGAAGCCGAGATTTTCTTGAGCACTGATTACATTGACTTCTGACCACATAAAACAGTATTAATGGGGATTTTTGTCTCAAACTCAGTCCCTCTACTCTTGCCCTTATTCTTGCAAGCATTAAAAAAAAAAAAAAAAAAAAAGGAGGGGGGGCAGAAAAGACAAAGAAGTGTTCAACAGTCTGCAGATATTTAGCTAGCATTTACATGATTTACCTGAGAATTTGGACTCTAGTGGCTGTGCCAGAAGGATCTGGGGTTTGCACAGGTCCTGTGCCATTTCTGCCAGCCCCATGTCAATGTTCAATATACCTATGACTTCTCAAAAGGGACTGGATGCCTATGAGTGAGCAACTGAGCTACATTCATGGGATCCACAGGGTATGGTGTCTGGGCTACCACTGTACTCAGAGAAGGCTTGTGGTGAGATTCATAACTAAAAACATGTTTCTGTTGCTATTTTAGGTACCATGAGGGATTTAAATCTGATTCTGGTTGCTGCCCCAGAAGGGTACAAGTCTCCTGTGTCATATCTGCCAGACCTGTGAGGATATCTGACTCACAAGAACATCTGAAATGGCCACAAATGCCTTTGTTTAAGCAACTGAATTTCACCTAGCATGTCTATTTTAAAGTAAACCAAATAGCTCTTTTCCCTTAATCTTACATTTGACCTTTTCAAGTCCCTGACCCTCACTGTCCACCAGCAACAAGCTGAAGTTAAATTTCATAGATACGTTTTATAGATATTTTCACATTTTAGGTCCTAGTCTTAGTGGTCTACATCTGGACTGCTATGATGCATCTAGAAAGGGAAAATATAAACTAAAAAATCCCTTTAATCCTCTGTATGATCAGCAAAGCTTCACAAGAAACCTTCCTTATTCCTCAAACCTGCTCACCAGAGAGAAACGGAGAAATCTTTTCCTCCTGTGATTTTGACATTCAATCTTGATAAAGGAGAAGGCTTTTAAGTAGATGAACCAGAGTATTCTTCCTTCTTTTCACTGAAAATCCCAGGCAAAATCTTCTGCTTCTCTGTGCAAAAATCACTTCTTCCATGCACTGAGATTGGCCATAAACATTTATTCTTACCAACTAACTCCATGCAAGTAACCAATCTACAAAGCTGTCCGAAAAATACCCCTTAATTGGTATCAAAAAGAAGCAAATGGTAAAGATGGAACCATTTAAGACAGTGTATTAAGGACATGTCAGTATTTTAGAGGTTCATAACTTAAACATAAAAACTTGCTCCAGGCTGAATCTTGGCATGGAAGGCTGCCATATTTGTAAGTAGGTTATTTAATTTTAGGTTACATTACTAACACACTAATGCATTATAAGCTGTTATA
This sequence comes from Cygnus atratus, assembly GCF_013377495.2. Lineage (NCBI taxonomy): Eukaryota > Metazoa > Chordata > Aves > Anseriformes > Anatidae > Cygnus > Cygnus atratus. Next base: position 165,963,196 of record NC_066362.1, read on the forward strand.
TTTATTAACCTGCATTGATTTTTTTTTCCTTAAAAGAGGGACAAAAATGTTCTTTTCTTGAACAGGTGGCAAGAAGATGAAACTAGAATTTGCTTCCCAGTGTGTCAGCCTAAAGGAGGAAATAACTTCCAAGAGGTAAATCTATTTCTTTCGTAGAGAAATAAAGGAAATGCCATCAAATATTTGTTTTCCAGTCTAGTCCTGAGACATTGTATCTGCATAATGAACCTTTTTACTTTGTGTTATTGATAAACTTAAAACTTTGTAAGCACAATTTCCTGTTCACATAAAGCAGCCACAACCTTGTTTTCAAATGATACGGTCACTTCCATGGGATACCAGGATCCATTATTAATTTTTGCACAAATTTTTAACTTGGGAAAAATAAAAAGATATTTTTGAGAAGACACCAAAAAACATATGAGGAGATGGGGTCTTCTAGTGATACTGAAATGATCTCTAAATCCTTAAAAGTCTCAGTTTTGAATGACTTAGTAGACAATATTGAAACACATCTTTAGCAGATTTCTAAGGAATGAAAAGAGAACACAGAAACAGATTTTTCTGGGAGTTGTGTAGAGTTCTCTAAATATTCAATCCTCTTCCAAAATGTAAGCCAACTGCCTCTTCTAAAGCTTGTCTGGTGTGGAACCCTTACCAGGGTGTAATTTTGGTGAAATTTCTGTCACTGCTCCCTGTCATGAATATTTATTTACTTCCCAATGGAAATCATTGCTCATCTGAAAGGGAGTTAACAGTTCTTAATAGCCCTTTCTGATTTAATTGATGTTTTTGTCACTTCCTCCAGTAAATAGGTTTCTATTAGCATACCAAATATGCTATCTATCCTTTTGCTTCTGCAGACACTTAACTGACCACTTACTTGAGATTTAAATATTCCACCTAGAGTTTTTTCCAATCAGTTCGGTGTCAGTTTTTCCTCACTATCTGGTGAAGGACTTATAACTGTTAGGTTGGCTACCATCTCTGACCATACATGGTAATAACATTGGATCTGCTCAGATTGGCTACTTGGAGGAATTCTGTAAAACAAACACAAATGTATTAGCAGTGATATTAGTAGATGAATAATGTTCAGGGACTTGTAACTATATATTTATATTTCAATAGTCTAAACAGATAACAGGATGATGGTTCAGTATCTTTCATAGGCTGAACAGAGGCTTGAATAGGTTTTTCATAGAAATATGCCCTGAAGTCGTGTATTATTTATGTGCCACATGCTAGCTTTGAAAAGCAACTGATTGGGGCTAGCAATGTAGCATAGCTGCTAACTAATAAACTCTTTAAATTACTACCCACTATTAGCGGGGCTGAAGGCTTTTGTTTCCAAAATAATTGCCTCAAAGTTTCTCAAATGTTTTTAATACTTTAAATAATGTAAATTTTGTATATCACTGTTGCCATCATGGAATTGACTTTTATTTATTTATTCTTTTTTCCCCGAAAAAAAACTAATTTGTGTGTGGTTCAAATGAGTACAATGTTGCTTATGTGTAAAATAGAGGGATCTTCTAGATGTTCTGGACAAACCAAAGTGAAAAATCTTCCTCTTTTATTAGTGTGAGCAATTTGAGTGAGAGGGAGGACTTTCCTCAACAAGAGGCTTAAAGTGCTACAGGTCCTAAACTGTCTACTAGCTTATGTGAATATTACTATGCTGTAAATCTGTGTTCTGGTGAAGAAAAGAAGCAGAGGAAAAAGTACAGTATGGAAATATGAAATAGGATATACAACTGTTTGAGACACTTGTTTTTTGATCATCCTTATTATTTTCTTCCTCAGATATTCATTTCTTGATTGCAAGTAGAGGTCTGGTTATTCTGTGTGAGGAACGGTGGTGGTTTTACAGTGTTGGGCAGCTGAGCTCCACCAGAACTGCTTTCTCACTCCCCCTCCTCAAAGAGAAAGGGGGAGAAAATATGATAAAAAGGGCTCAAGTGTTGAGATAAGAACAGGGAGGTCACTCAACAATTATCGTGATGGGCAAAACAGACTCCAAGCAGGGAGATTAGAGAAATGTATTACCTATTACTAACAAGCTAGAGAAGTGAGAAACAAAGAAAACCAAAACCAACTTTCTCCCATCCACCCTCTTCCACCTCCCCTGTGCTGCTCCTTCCGAGCAGCACAGGGGAATGGGGAATGTGGGCTGTGGTCAATCTATAGCGCCTCATCTCCACTGCTCCTTCACGGTCATTCTCTGCCCCTGCTCCACGTGGGGTTCCGTCCTTCCCAAACTGAGCCTGTGGGGGCTGCCCACAGGCAGCAACTCTTCAAGAACTGCTCCAACATGGGTCTGTGTCATGGGGTCCATCCATCAGAAGGAAACTGCTCCAACACAGGTCCCCCATGGGCGGCAGCTCCCCCCAGACCCCCTGCTCCTGCGTGGGCTCCTCTCCACAGGCTGCAGCTCTGGCCCGGGGACTGCCTCCTGCGGGGGGTCTCCATGGGCCGCAGCCTCCTCCAGGCCACATCCACCTGCTCCACCGGGGGCTCCTCCACGGGCTGCAGCGTGGAGATCTGCTCCATGTGGGACTCATGGGCTGCAGGGGGACAGCCTGCTCCACCAGGGGCCTCTCCACAGGCTGCAGGGGAACTTCTGCTGTGTGCCAGGAGCACCTCCTGCCATCCTCCACTGACCTTGGGGTCTGCAGGGCTGGTTCTCACTCCTTGCTCTCCCAGCTGCTGTTGTACACCAGTTTTTCCCCCTTACTTAAATCTGCTCTCCCAAAGGCACAAACAACATCACTTATTGGCTCGGCTCTGGGCAGCAGTGGGTCCCTTTGGAGCCAGTTGAAACTGGCTCTTAGCTAACACGGGGCAGTTTCTGGACTCTTCTCACAAAAGCCACCCCTGCATCCCCCTGCTACAAAAACCTTGCCATGTAAACCCACTACAGGAACGTATAAAGCAAGTGGCACAAAAAGTAATAAATCAGCTGCCTTTTTGAGTATTCTGCTGGAAAGTAGGTATCTAAATGAGGCACAAGGTGTCTATGAAGTCTTTGACAGTCCAAGCTCATACCAATAAAGACATCTAGGCACCCTTACTACATAAAGGCCAAAGACACTACTACCTTGCCTGAGCTGAGAACCTAGTTCACAACTAAAGGTTTGTAGTCAATATTCCCAGGTTCATCTTCATCAAATCCCTCACAGTGTAAAACACTTACTTGAACTAGTCTTAATCTAAAGAAATACGTAGGAAAATACAATGGAATATGTTGGGAACAATAGAAATCCAACTTCTTAGAAGTACAGCTAACATAAAGAGAAAAAAGGTTATAGCTCCATTTGTTCCTGGAATTGCCAGAAGTGTTCATAATTTTCAACAGGTAGTTTTAATCAGTTGTGATTCATTTGGTATTATGATGAAAGCAAGAATACGAATTTTGTGTAACAGAATGAAGAACTTGCCTGAGTCTTGAAAATGATATGCCTTCTACTGTGATATATGCACTGTTACCCCTTACACATAGTTAGATTATATCAGCTAGCTCATTTGTTGTGAAGGAGTATAGTCTAAGCAGTCCATGGCACTGACCTAGGAACAAAGTATCGGTTCCTGGCCCAATATTATTTAGTAGTATGGATATAATTTTGTTCCTCACTTTTGGACCAGTATTTAGATCAAAGCCTTTCCAATTTACTACTCTAGAATAGGGATGGGTTTACCGTGGCAAAAGGGTAGTAGTCCTTGGCAACTGTCATTGACTGATTTCATAGAGTCATAGAATAGCTTGGATTGGAAGGGACTTTAAAGATCATCTAGCTCCAATCCCTCTGCCATGGGCAGGGATGCCACCCACTAGATCAGGTTGCCCAGGGCCCCATCCAACCTGGCCTTGAACACCTCCAGGAATGGGGCAACCACAACTTCTCTGGGCAACCTCTTCCAGTGCCTTACCACCCTCTGAGTAAAGAATTTCCTCCTTACATCTAATCTAAATGTCCCCTCTTTGCGTTTGAAACCATTCCCCCTTGTCCTATCATTATCAGTCCATGTAAAAAGTCACTCTCCATCTTTTTGTAAGCCCCCTTCAAGTACTGGGAGGCCACAGTGAGGTCTCCCTGGAGCCATTTCTTCTTGAGGCTGAACATGCCCAGTTCTCTCAGCCTTCCTTCATAGGAGAGGTACTTCAGCCCTCTGATCATATTTACAGCCCTCCTCTGGACCTGCTGTAACAGATCCACATCTTTCTTATGCTGGGAACCCTGTACTCCAGGTGGGGTCTAATGAGAGCAGAGTAGAGGGCAACAATCATATAATCATGGAATCATAAAGGTTGGAAGAGACCTTTGGTTGGACCTCTGGTCCAACCATCACTCTACTACCAATGTCACCCACTAAACCATGTTCCTAAGCACCATGTCCAACCTTTCCTTGAACACCCCCAAGGATGGTGACTCCACCACTTCCCTGGGCAACCAATTCCATTGCCTGACTACTCTTTCTGAGAAGAAATGACTTCTAATTTCCAAACTAAACCTCTCCTGGAGCAACTTGAGGCCATTCCCTCTAGTCCTATCACTAGTTACCTGTGAGAAGAGGCCGACCCCCAGCTCCCCACATCTTCATGTGAGCTGTACCACCATGTTTTGGTGATAGCAATTATGTCATAGTTTTCCTGCTGCACAATGGTTCCTGCTCCTACTGTTTGTTGGCCACACTGTGTGCATTGGTGTAGATGCACTTCAGCTGGGCTAGTGATCCTGTCACCTTTTTGGGGGGAGAAGCCCTAATTTCTGCATGACCATTAGTGGGCACTTTTGTGATTTCTAACCTGTCAATATCCCTTGTGCCTTTTCATGGCTCTCCATCTCCTGCCTCAACAGGGGCAGCAGACTGATGGACCTTGCTAGCACACTGTCCCATAACCATTGTTATACCACCCCCAGGCTTGTCTCTGTCAAGCCTGGTTTTATCCCTTTCCCCCTTCAAATCTAGTTTAAAACCCTATCAACAAGCCCTGCTAACTCCTGGGCAAAGATCCTTTTTCCTCTTAGAGACAGGTGAATCCCATTCATTGCCAGCAGGCCTGGTGTCTTGTAAAATGACCTGTTATCAACAAACCCAAATTTCTGCTGGTGACACCAGGCTCAGAGCCAGATATTGATTTGCTGGCTCTTCCTGTTCCTCGCCTCATCAATTCCTGCAACTAGAGGGACAGAGGAAAACACCACCTGTGCTTCTGACCCCTTAACTACTTGTCCCAAGGCCCTGAAGTCTCTTTCGATTGTCCTTGGACTTCATCTTGAAGCTTCATCACTGCCTACCTGAAAAATCAATAATGGATAATAGTCTGAGGACTGAACTAGAGCAGGAAGCTTTCTCTTCACATCCCTAATCTGGGCCCCAGGGAGGCAGCACATCTCTATGAAGCGGGTTCGGTCTGCATACTGGGCCTTTTGTTCCCGTCAGAAGGGAGTGTCCCACAACAATGACCCGTCTTTTATTCTTGGTGGGAACTGTTTTAATGCAGGGCATGGGTAGACATGAACTTGGCGTCACCTTCAAGACAGATGTACCGTGTTCCTCAGTATTGTTCAGATCAACATGCAAAGCTTCATACCTATTGTGTATGGGCACCTGGGAAGGTGGGGAAGTCCCTGAGGGGATGCGCCTGCCATGCTGGGCAGGGACTTGTTGCCATTGCCCCTTATCCTCTAAGTCAGTGTTTTCAGCCAGGTGGAGAGAGGATAGGGAAACCCCTCTAATGAGCGCCCCTTCTGCCTACTGGGCCTGTGTCAGGGAAGGCAGGGAACGATCCCAGCAGTCTGTCTCCCTCTTGGACTCCCAGATGCTCCTCAGCCCATTCACCTCTTTCACTAGGTGGAGTGCCTCCACCTGGGCGCACCTCCCACAGGTGTGCTCGCTCCTGCTGTCCGCTGGCCTAAGAGTAGGGCACGCCCTGCAGCCTGACACCTGGGTGGCAGCATGCTCCCCCTGGAACTCTGCCTGGGAGGCTGTGTTGCTTGTGGGGGGTGCCAAGCTCTGAGAGGCCGTGGCCTTCTGCTGTGTGGATACCATTGCCCACTGATGGAGCCAGCCAAGCTTCTGGGCCCTCCCTGCACCCTCCCTGCATGCACTGCCACACAAACTGCCGCGTCTTGCCCTGTTTGCCCACTCTGGTCTCTGTGCTCCTGTTTGATGCACTCCCTAGGGGCTGCCTTTGTATGAGAGAGGGGGGCCTGCTTCTGGCTTTGCCCAAGCCTCATCAGCTGCTCTCATGAGGGCTGCCAGCTCCTGGCAGTTCCATCGGCTGCCTCCAGTTGCCTTGATGCAGAAAATCCCTCGCATGCTGCGATCCACTTCTCTGCTGCAGAATGCATCTGCCTCTGAGCCAGATCATCTTGGTGAGAGATCTCATGGTGAGCTTTTCATCCATGAGTACCCATAAGTCATTCTTCACCGGGTTGCTCTCTATCCATTTGTCATGCAATCCGTATTCATTTTTGGGATTGCCTCAACTCCAGTGCAGGACCTGGGCCTTGGCCTTCTTGAACCTCATTAGGTTCACATGGTCCCAGTTCTCAAGCTTGTCCAGGTCTCGTTGGATGGCATACCTTCCTTCTGGTGTATCAACTGCACCACTCGTCTGCAAACTTACTGAGGGTACACTTGAGCCCACTGTCTATGGCATGAATAAGGATATTAAACAGCACCAGTCCTAAGATGGACCCTTGAGGGATACCACTCATCACCAGCTTCCACCTGGATATAGAACTGTTGACTGCATCTCTCTGGCTGTGGCCAATTCCTTGTCCACCAGATAGTTCACCCCTCAAATCCATCTCTCTCCAATTTGGAGATCAGGTTGTCGTGTGAGACTGTGTCAAAGGCCTTACAGAAGTCCAGGTAGATTACATTGGTTGGTCTTCTCTTGTCAACTGATGCAGTCACTCCATCACAAAAGACCACCAGATTGGTTAGGCATGATTTGCCCTTGGTGAAGCCATGCTAACTGGTCTCAGATCACCTGTTTGTCTTGCATGTGCCTCGACATTGCTTCCAGAAGGATCTGTTCCATGATCTTTCCAAGCACAGAGGTAAGGCTTACTGGTCTGTAGTTCCCTGGGTTTTCCTTTCTACCTTTTTTAAAAATGGGAGTGATGTTTCCCTTTTTCTAGTCACCAGGGACATCACCTGACTGCCAGCACTTTTCAAATAGGATGGAGAGAGGCTTGGCAACTACATCAGCCAATTCCTTCAGGACCCTGGGATGCATGTCATCAGGCCCCATAGACTTGTACTTGTTTAGTTTTATCAGGTGGTTTCAATCATGATCTTTGCTTACAGTGGGAGGGACTTTGCTCCCCCAGCCCCTGTTCAGAGACTTGAGAGACATGGGAAGCCTGACTACTAGTGATGACTGAGGCAAAGAACTTGTTGAGCACCTCAGCTTCCTCCATGTATGTTGTTACCAGTTATTCCTTATCATTTATCAGAGGGGGTACAATCTCCTTGGCCTTTCTTTTCTGACCAATGTACCTACAGAATCTTGTTTTTCTTCACATCCCTTGCCAAGCTCACTTCCATCAGTGCCTTGGCTTTTCAGATCCAGTTCCTACACATCTGGACAGCATCCCCATATTCTTTGCTGGCCACATGTCCCTGCTTCCACTGTCTGTGCATTTCCTTCTTGTGCATCATTTTGACCAGCAGGTTCTTACTCAGCCATGCCAGTTTCCTGACTTCCCTGCTTGATTGCTTACTCATGGGGATGGAGGTCTCTTGTGCTCTAAAATAAAAGTGTCCTTAAAGAGCTGCCATCTCTGAAACTGCATATTCTTCATACTCATAGGTGCATCCAGCATGGCATATGGTCGTGATCAATTAAGCAGGGAAATTCTCATAAAATAAACTCTCCTCAGGTAAACAAAGACTATAATTTTTTACTTTTATTAGTTCTGCATTTGTTGAAGAAACATAAGGGTGTTATATTTACTATTAATATGGTACTTATTCTCTTAGGTTGGAGACAAACAAGATTACCAAATTACCCAAGTTAATTTTGGGCAGTTGGGTATTGCCAGCATCAATGGCTACTGGTAATTTTCATGATTTCTCAAACTCATGTTGGTCTGAAATACTGTATTTGCTAAATTAAGCCTTTAACTAGGATTTAATCTGATGTTTTGTGTTCTATTATGAAAATTAAAAAATGTAAATCTATCGTATTCTTCTAGCAGGAGGAAAGACAATCCTTGGTAGTTTGCAGCCATACCAAATTTCAGTCCAATGTGGTTTTATTTGTCTAATATCAGAATAGAAAACACGAAATAGTTCTTCACTTTACAAATGCTACAACAACACTATAATATTTTCTGCATTTTAGCTATTTTCCAGTGGAAAAACTAGCAAGCAGTACTTAGGCTAAAATATAATCCTATCATTTTTACATAAAATATTGATAAGGAATAAACACTTAGTATCCCTGTTGTGAATTCACTGGACTTCACAAAACTCTAATATATGGATTAAGAAAAGTTAACATAATCCTTTTATGGGAACTAAAATCAATTACATGTCAGCTTTGTAGTATTATAAATGTATTTAGTCAGCATAGAATTTTTCCAGCAGCGCTTGTTGCAGATTGAAATTGACTAACCAGATGTTAAATATTAAATAGAACTAATCAAAGTATGGTTCAAGAGATTTTAAAAACAATGATCAAAGAGAGCTATTTATTACCTGATTCATGTTTCTATTCAAACACTGCTCTTATGATGTTATATCTACCTGAATTTAGTTTGCTGCAAGCTCTTAATTTTTTATTTTTTTCAGTTTAAGATGAATGAGAAATATAATTCAATAAAAAAATGTTAATGCAGTACCACAGACAGAAAGGCACAAAGCTCAGGGAATTACAAACAAAATCTGCTGGACCAAAGTATATGTTAGGAACAAAATGAACATTACGCCTGATCTGAAGATGACCAAAATTAGAGATATTATTTCCATTGACTACACAAGGGTTTATCTTAACCCATTGCATAAAAAGTAGGTTTTATGTTACTTGCATGATAAATTTCATGTATAATGTAAGCAGTATAGTAATAATTGTAAAAATAGTCTCTGACTTTTGTATGTGCAAGCATGCTGTACCCAGTCATCACAAAAGAAAATCATAGAATCATTGAATATCCCAAGTTGGAAGGGACTCACAAGGATCACTTAGAGCAACTCCTGGCTCCACACAGAACGACCCAAAAATTGGACCATATGTCTAAGAGAGTTGTCCAAATGCTTCTTGAACTCCAGCAGGCTTGGAGCCATGGCCACTTTCCTGGATGCCCTAGCACCCTCTTGGTGAAGAACCTTTTCCTAACACCCAGCCTGACCCTCCCCTGTCCCAGCTCTGTGCCATTCCCTTGGGTCCTGTCGCTGTCCCCAGAGAGCAGAGCTCAGCGCCTGCCCCTCTGTTCCCCTCGTGAGGGAGCTGCAGGCTGCCATGAAGCCTCCCCTCAGCCTGCTCTACTCTTGGGTGAACAAACCAAGGGACCTCAGCTGCTCCTCACACATCTTGCCCTCTAGACCTTTCACTATCTTTGTAGCCCTCCTTTGGACAGTCTCTGATAATTCTATGTCCTTTTCATACTGTGGTGCCCAAAACTGCACGCAGTACTTGAGGTGAAGCTGCACCAGTACAAAGAAGAGCAGGACAATCACTTCTCTGGTTAGCAATGCTGTGCTTGATGCACCCTAGGATACAGCTGGCCCTTTTGGCTGACAGAAAAAAATGATTAAATATGACTAATTGCATAACACAGGATACGTAAGTTTGGACTCTAAATCCACAAGAAGTCATAAAATTAACCTGTTTTTCAGGGGGGCTGCCTATTTCCCAATCCTAATGAAGCCAACAGGTGAGTCACCGGCTGCTATTCCCCCTTGCACTGTGTAAGGACAAAGGAGCTCTCTGCACAGTCAAAGAGCAACACTTAAAAAGGCTCAAAGGAAATGTTCTTTTACACAATGCATAATTAATATGTGAAACTCATCATCATAAGAGATGATGGGGGAGGCGATCAAGAGCCTGCTAACTGTTGCAAAAATATAACTTAGAAGCATGATTGCAAGAAATGAATGTGTGCACCAGTGTGTTTGATAAACAAACATTTTATAGTGTCTGATCCTATCCATTTTATAATTTAAAATATAAGTCATCAGAGATAACAGAAAAACTTGCTTTCCAGAGGAAATTTTGTAACTGTCCATTAGGGAGTTAGCTGGTGCTTGATTTAACCAGCAGTAGATGCTATCAAAGACAGATCACTAAAACAGATGGAATATTGCCGTGATTGTGCGTGGCTTTTCCTATGTTGCAGTGATGGGCTGCTCCCTGGCTTCCTCACACGACTGCAAACACCACATCAGGAAAAATCACAGTGAGCATCAAATAATTATCTGCCATTTCTTTCTCTTGGTCCTTCTTTCCTTTTTGAAACACAGTATTTAGTTAGGAATGCAGTACAGAGCTAGTCCTCAAGGTCCACAGCCAAAGGGCCTTTGTGTTGCTAAGAGGAGGAAAATGACTCATAGATCCCTAAAGTCTTTCTCTTCCTTCTTTTGTATTGCAGAGAGCCATCTGGGCACCTAACTTGAGGTGACTGCAGAAGAGCCAATAGCTCTGCCAGCAGCTGAAGGACAGATGCAGATCCCAGACCAGAACAAGGTCCCAGACCCTTGCACGTGGAAGGTCGCAGAACATGGGTTCAGCCAGAAGCTTGGCAGTGGGACTGCAGTGTGGTGACAGTGCCAAAATACACCTCTGGGCTTCCAGTGTGTAAAGCTTGATTCCTCTAGAATATATAATAACAACCTGAAAAAAAATCTGCCCTTAGAGAGTTTTTTCAGTGACACCAATTAAAATAAAAGAATAGAAAATAAATATTTCTCTACATATTGTACCTTTCTGGGTTGATTCCCATTTTTCAGCATTCTGGCTTTCCAGAGTGGCAAGATTCATTTCCTCACAAATTTACACAAACTCTATGCAATTAAAAATCTCTTACTTTCTGGCACCTCTAAAGCATGGCTGTGACTTCCCCTGCCCTCCTGGCTTCAAGAAGGCCCTTTGCTCCACTCAGGAGCCTCCCAGACTACACTGCAGGCATTTACAATTTCCCATCTTCACCTCCTTTCCCTGCACTTTAAAAACTTCCCCAGGAAGGAAATGTCGTTCTCAAAAGAGGTGCAGACCTCTTGCACCCACTCTTGCAGACCTGAGGCTTCACCTCAGCAAGTGTAGAGAAGCCAGAACAAAATGAACAGGCAGCTGTCTTTTCTGCTGCTTAGGCACACTCTTTTTAACAGTAAAAAAATATATGTGTAGTCTTTTTATATGTATGCATATACACATATGAACACAAATATATATAATGTATGCACATATATATTTACGTGTATATATGCACACACACAAAAATGAGCAGATACAGAGCAAATCAAACACTATACCAGTTCTCACAAAGACACATTTTTCATCCAGCACTAGGGGTTATGAAGGTAACTAAAAAGCACAATTGATGTCCAACAATCCCTACCTAAATGGGAAAATCTGTGGAAGATGTATGGAGTCAAGTACAGTTTTCATGAATAAAAATTTTTCTCTAATCTTGTTCTGACAAACTTCCAAAGTTCTTTTCTGAATTGCTTCTTCTTTTCCGGCAAACAAGCTATAACCGGGCGGAGGCATAGAAAATTACAGTCTTCATGATTCAGCTCTGCCAAAGTTATGAGCAGCTGAAAGCAGTGTTATATTTATGGAAAATGCTAAGCACCTTTAATTCTAGGTGACACTACTTTTGCCACCAGTGCAGCAATTCTCTAGCTACCTTTACACTGAAAAGCATTTGCAATTTTCAGTCTTTATTATTAGCCAGAACATAATTTAGCTTCTGAGTAAAGGATCATTTTAGACCAAGTTTTATGGTTAAGCAGATTAAATGTGCTTTCTTGTGTCATTCTTTCTTTTAGAGTTTGAACATAATATTGTATAACTAATTTATTATTTTTTTTATTATTTTTTCAAATGTTGTGGTAAACCTACTTAGTCAAACCTGGGTACTCCTTGGGAGGTAAAAAGGAAACTAATCGCTGTTCCTAAAAACTACAAAATCATTTACTTTTATTACCCTTGCACAAAAAGGCCCCAAAGCCTCAGGGCGATGATTCTTGAAATCACTGCTTCCTAAGCTTGACTGATTGATTTAAAAGCTTGCAAGAGATTTATAATGATTCTCTGTGTAAGCCACTGATTTTATATTTAAGGCAGAAGACTGCTTTTAAATGGCAAAAAAACTTTAGACCTAATATTGGACTCAGCAGGTGATCCTCTGTTTGCTCAGAATTAAAATGACAGCATTTTGCTGGCACAAGTGTTTGAAGCAGAATTTTGAAAAACATACACAATGCATTTTATCTAAGATTATTGCAGAAAGCATTGAAATCTATGCCAGAGTATCCAAAGATCCCCTTCTGTGTTTAATCATAGAATCATAGAATGGCTTAATTTGGAAGGGACTTTAAGGATCATCTCCTTCCAACCCTGCTGCCATGGGCAGGGTTGCCACCCACTAAATCAGGTTGCCCAGGGCCCCATCCAACCTGGCCTTGAACACCACTAGGAATGGGACAACCACAACTTCTCTGGGCAACCTCTTCCAGTGCCTTACCACCCTCTGAGTAAAGAATTTCCTCCTTACATCTAATCTAAATGTCCCCTCTTTGCGTTTGAAACCATTCCCCCTTGTCCTATCATTATCAGTCCATGTAAAAAGTCACTCTCCATCTTTTTGTAAGCCCCCTTCAAGTACTGGGAGGCCACAGTGAGGTCTCCCTGGAGCCATTTCTTCTTGAGGCTGAACATGCCCAGTTCTCTCAGCCTTCCTTCATAGGAGAGGTACTTCAGCCCTCTGATCATATTCATAGCCCTCCTCTGGACCCACTTTAACATGTCCATGTCTTTCTTGTGCTGGGGGCTCCAGACCTGAACGCAGCTCTCCAAGTGTGGCCTCACAAAGGCACACTAGAAGGCAACAATCACCTCCCTTGACAGGCTGGCCACGCCTCTGTTGATGCAGCCCAGGATGCAGTTGGCCTTCTGGCTTGCAAGTGCATGTTGCCAGCTCATGTTGAGCTTTTCATCCATCAGAACCCCCAAGTCCTTCTCTGCAGGGCTGCTCTCAATGAGTTCTTCTCTGAGTCTGTACTCATGCCTGGGATTGCTGTGGCCCTGGTGCAGCACCTTCCACTTGGGCCTGTTGAACCTCATTTGGTTTGTTTGGGCCCACTTCTACATGGCAGGTATGTAAATAGATGGATAATGACTATTTTTTCACAGGTATTCTCAAACACAATTGTAAGCAACTGTCTTTTGAGATCCTGTACAAATGTCCAGATTTGGAAATAAGATTAATTATTCCAGTAAGTTTAGGTAGGTCCAGGGGCAGAATTAGTTTCACAGTCTGGTTGACTGTGGGATAAAGAAACCAAAGTTGGCTCTGCTGTATGGTGGAAGTAACAAGCCATATACTACCCAGTACTGATGAGTTAGTGGAAACAGAGAAGAGAAGAGAGGAGGAGAGAAATGAGTGAAGGAGAAATCCTGTAAGGCAGGAAACTTTAAAAAAAAAAACACCACCACCACCAGAAGATGTTATCATGGCATATAAATCATGATAACAGTTTTAAACCATATTGCCAAATGAATGGAAATAAGTAGAAATGCCACATTTCATGTGATTATAACCTGAATGTTCTATTTTAAATTCGTCTGACTATGGAAAATGACTTATGACCATAGTGAGGTACAAAGCAAACTATCTGGAACATATTTCAGCACCTTTCCTGGTTTCTGTCTCCAGCATGGTGTATGTTTGGGAGATACCCGGTGAGCACACTGCTTTGCAATTGCACAGACAGGTACTCTTAGGAGGTTATGGCTCTATCTCTTGTAAGGCTGAATCAAGGACATCGTGACTGACCTCACAGATTTGTAGCATGAGACCGTTTAGACAAGACAGCAACTTTGTTCAGGTGACTATAGTTTCTAGCCACAAGGAATAGCAAACTTGCTAGGGATATCTTGTCAAAAAGACTTGTCCCATGTGGTTTGTCTGTATAGGGGTAGATAATGTGTCTAGATAACCTCCGTTTGGGGGTATTCAGGTCCCCATCTCAGGTGCCTCTCATCTTGATCAAGTTAGCTAGCAAATATTTCGTGTCAACTTTTGGTTCAGATTGGAGATACCATCAGTAACCCCTACTATCTGCCCACTTTCCCCTTATATATTTTTGGAAGCAAACTATTAGCATCACTGCAAGTGGCATGAAAAGACACCTTGAACCACACCAGCAGGGTAAATCTGGCACCAAACACCCAAAAGGTTTTCCATGTTATTTCTACAGGATGCATCTGCATGCCTTTCTGTGTCACTCTGTGGGCAGACAGCTTGCCCCTGAGGTCCTTGTGTCTGCAGTTCTGGATCAAGTGAGTTACTCTCAGAACCGATGTGTCTGGGAACTCTACCACAGGTGCTCATTTGATTTTTCTTTATGCAGGATACCTATAAAAAAGTGGAGATTGTCTAGCAGATTTGAGGGTGTAAGTGCAGGATGTAATGTTAAGCCATACACTGTGTTTTGAAAGAAGATTTATATGTTTTCAGTACACATTTTGCCAAAAGTAACATGACATTTGAGTAATTAGTGGAGGAGATCTTTTACACAGAATAGAAGTCCAGGGATTTGGTCTTCTCAAGGTGCACATCTGTGTGTTGTGTACCACTTCTTCCACTTAGAAGACTGTTTCTATTCAAAGGAATATTTCTCAGGCTTTTCTAAGAACAGCGAAAAAGAAATTCCATGTAATATCGATCCCATCACAACAGATCACACGTGCTTAGGAATGATAATACAGCCATACAGAAGGATGCCCTACCCACATGTAAGTCCCTTGGTAATTGTGACAAATAGAGAAACACCATTTTGTTGCCTTACATATCAAACGATTATTTATTTTCTGTTTCATGGACACAAAGATTGAGGATCACTGTTTGTGTCAGTTTCATTTATCACTTAAGCTGATTTCAAAAAAGTCAAATTGCCTCTCTGTTAGTTAATAGCAGCCTCTGACACGGTTGCTCAGGAAATGGTAATTTCAGGTCCAGTGCCTTTGTAAGATTTAGAAGAAGAAATCAACACTTTCTATTAGCTTTCGGCCAGGTATAACCGCTCACCCTCAACACTCGTGTGATAAGTGAGGCAGGGCAGAAACTGCTTACTTCTTTCCATCTGAAATTTTCAGCAAATAATTAATATTAATATTGCTCATATAGAGGCAACATACCTCTGTGATCTAACAGGTATGGATTGATAGACTATAAACAGTCTTGGAAGAGAAGGGCCTGGTTGTGATTCCCTGCACATCACTGATAAGGACTCTTTGAATCAAAACTTGTGAACAAAGTGAAGACTTCAAGAACCAGAACCCAGGTTCTGAATCAAGCCATGGAGTCTCATGGGTCCTCAACGGTATGTGGCCATGAGCAAGCAAAGCACTACTCTTTTGTGATCTATTTCTTGTCAATTTCTCAGCAGATGGCAACACTCTACCCATAGCCACCTATTTCTTGTTTACTATTCTTTCTTGGGGGTTTAACATTTGTAGAAATTGTTTCTGACTATTTTTTTCTGTAATCTAGCTTTAAAAAAAAGACATAGAAAGTTCTTAGTTCTATTATGGCTATTTCGTGACTTGGTGTCACTGATATCTCATTCTTTCTTGTGGTATCTTTCAACTTGGAAGTACCTGATATATGTTTAGTTCTCAGTTTGCCTTATTCTGAGAATATGGTGTAACTGCACAGACTATGAATCTTCCTACAAATTGGCTGCAATGTCATTTTCTTTAGAAGGCAGATTTTAGTTCTGTTTTCCCCTTTTAACCCAGGGAGTAATATTTTATATTTAAAACTTGAGACCTGAAAAAGAAAGCCTGAATTAAAATATTTTTTGAAAATCTGAAGAAAACTGGTATTTTTTCTAAATCAAAGAACTTTGTATTGTCTGAAATGCTTGCAAAGTGTCTGCTACCTGTGCCCCTGCACCCCAAAACTGAGTTGATTCTGAGACTTTTTTGTTCTTCATTACCTACATTTATTTAGAGCAAAACAAGCCTCTGTGAAAATTAGCTATACTAACTCTTCCTTGTTGATGGTTTTCCCTTTTTCATGTCATTTAATATTGCATGTCTGAGAGAAGTTTGAAACAGCAATACAGGACCTGTCATCATTCCAATCCCTTTTAAAATCTTTTTAGTATTATTATCATTAATTTGGGGAAAATATTTGAGATGAGAAACCAGTCTTCTTATGTATCTGATGTAATATTCTCATCCTTATTGCTTTTTGAATACTATGGCAATACAAACAATACAAAGTTTATTTTTTATTTATTTTTTTAAATTATAATTCAAGATTCATGTCAAAAATGATTTGCATTATAGCCGTTAACATAGGCTAGATTTACAGCAAACACATTAAAATAATTAGCATTATTCTTAAATATGAGTCAGTATAATTGAAAGTGACAGATACTAAGTTGATGAAGGTAATAAAAAAACCTTAATCTAGCTGAGAGTGGCTGAGCAATAAAAAAATATACCTTTGCAGAGAGCAAATGTTTCATGCCAGTGAGCCTGCAGAGAGAGTGTGTCCTGGGTGTATTCAGTTCAGGCAGACACTGCCACTCCTGCACCTGCCCAGGGTTAAGTCCAGAGTCCCTCAGAGCTGCCCCAGCCTTTGTGTGTTTTCATATCCTCAGGAAAAATGATGGCCCAGAGCTGCTCAGAAGGCTCTATCCTTGTAGCGTCTTGGATCAATATCTGTTTTCAGTGAGCTTTGAGGCACACTGTGAGCTACAGAGCAGGAGAGGGAATAAAGCTGAGTTGTCAGATACTTGAGGACAGTGAGACCTGTGATAGATGACATCTGGTTTATGTGTTTGCTTGCTGTTTTTCCATCAATGTATGTCATCTTCCTTTTAAAGAGGTAGCCAAAAAAAAAAAAAAAGGGTGCTAAAATAAGGCTCCCTTCCCTTTATTTTAGTGGATGCACCGGCAGTGTGGGAAACCATGTAAAGAGTGGGGTGACCTGGCTCATCCCGGGCAGCGAGCCATGGAAAACCTTCCCTGGGCAGGCAGGGAGAGAGGGGCACTGCTAGCAGGGAGCCTTCAGGGCATTGGGGACAGCAAGTGCCCAAGGAGAGTGGGGAGCTGACATGCAGCCTGAGTGCCAGAGGGGTGGAAAACCCCCCAGACTCCTCCTAAGGACCTGGAAAGACATGCAAGGCTTGCTGCAATAGAAAGGTGGCTGGACAAAGCACAAGCCTGAAGAAAATAGTGCATCCTGCCAGTGGGCAAGGAGGACAGTGGTTTATCAACCCTTTTATTTCCATTCTGTGTCATTTTTAGTGGTTTTATTTCAAGAAAAATTAGATAAAGCCTGTGTTTGGAATTAAAATCTTTTTTGGGGAGGGAGGTGGAGAGACTGATTTAATTGGAAGAAAAGAGTTTATAAAGACTCTCTTCAAAGTCTCTGGCTGACCTGGGGTCTCGTTGCAGGGCTGTACTAGTTAGGAGGGCCAGACACCCTCTGATGATTTGTTAGCATCACTTTTTTTTTTTTTTTTTTTTAACTGGCAGACTTTTATTTATATGAATGTTCATGTGTGATGTTTCTGCACAGTAGCTTCATACAGAATGTGTAAGGATAGGACTTTCAGTCCATAAATAGTGTTATGTATAAAACTCTGTTAATGACACCATGCAGGAGCGACACTATCACATCCTATTTTCCTGTCTACATTGTCCTTTCTTGCTGTATGGACCTTCTTTCCCCCAAACAGCAGTGTATTCACACTGCCACCTGTGGAGGTGCTGTACAAAACTGGTATTGAGCTGGTTTCATCCTGAGTGAATACAGATGGGTGACAATCACCTCTTTATCTTAGCATGAAATAGAGAAACTATGCAGAGCTCATACTTGCTCTTTGTCTTGCATTATGACAGTGTGTTTGCTTCTGAACTGAACTGCATTGAGAATTTCTCTCTCCATGTTCTTTTTAGATTTTCATGACTCGAAGAAACAACCAAACCCCTTGGTATCCAGCTGGAGTAAATACACCACAGTTGATCTAATGTAACTGAACAGCTCAAGATCCCGGCACTTGATATCAAGGCAAATTGCTCTGGGAGTCTTTCATACAAGTGTAGATGTCAGAGGCCAATACAGTGTGGCATGAGCCTGGAGTCAGCCCAGTTGCCAGGAACGTGGCCCACAGAGACTGCCACAGCTTATCTCACCTGTGCAGCAGTGTGAACACCTGGAACAAGTGATTTAAGAACTAACCCTGTGTGATCAAACACATAGCAAAAATCACTCACACTTTAACCGAGTTTTACATGTACCTAAAATGGCAGAAGAAACTCAGTCAGCTGTGGCTGTGTTTCAGCAGTAAGGAAGAATAGCTGTAGTTTTAAGATACCAAAAATATGCATGAAGAAGTGTGGAGATAACCAAGTCATTGTAATTTCAAGGATAGGTTATGGCTTCCTTTAAGGGTTTACAAATCCAGCCTGTGAGATCTGAACTGTTAATGAAAAACACAGACACAAGCTGTGGGTCTGTGAAATAAATTTTGAGATCTGTTTCAATGTGCTTTTCAGCAGTATAGATAATAAAAATTGATAAATTCTGAAGGTGAAATTTAATCTTACATTCTGGTTCTTTTTGGCTGCATGATGTCACTATAACCCCTAGGTGGTATTCCAACTTTATAAATCAATTTTGTCTTTTATTTATTCTGTTTGTCATGTATTTGATGCGTAGTGCAATTTTCAGAGATTAAAATGATATATCCCTAATTCTTGGATGCTCTTTGATCATGTTTATTCCTTTACTCCTTTAAACATTGCTGAATAATTGTATATGTATTCAGTGGCTGACAAGTGCCTTCCCTGTTTGATGGGCTAATTATGGAGAGACTGCAGTCTCCTCATAGTTAAGTTTATAACTAGCTTTGAGCTGTAAGGCCAGTTTTGATCTCTCTTCTAACTATACTAGAATAAATCCATGTGATAGAAACTTAAGATGCATGATATAGTTGAAAATTTTGTGAAGTTTTGTGATTAACTGTATGTTGCATCAGACATAATTTAATATTTTTCTGTTAGAATATTATTTCCTACATTGTTGACTACTCAGAAATATCGCTTATGGGAAAGTATATCATGTTAATTTTGATACTACTGGATACATTTAGCCTGATTCTGAAAGAATTTGGGAGACCCTGTTGAATCATAGGGAGGGGAATTTTGGCATCTCACTAACGATCTTTTGAGGATTTTTTGCAAGTTTGGCTATATTCCAAAGAACAGCAAGCACACAGGATCCACAGAGTCGCTTATTCTCCTGCACGACGTCTGTGCCTTTATATAGTTTATCTCATACCTCTGTGGAGCAGAAAAGCTAAATAAACCTTCCAGAAATGAGCTCAGAAGAGCAGTGTCACAGAAAA
This sequence comes from Cygnus atratus, assembly GCF_013377495.2. Taxonomy (NCBI): domain Eukaryota; kingdom Metazoa; phylum Chordata; class Aves; order Anseriformes; family Anatidae; genus Cygnus; species Cygnus atratus. Next base: position 165,982,804 of record NC_066362.1, read on the forward strand.
ATCTTTCATCTCAGAAATTCCAAAAGAAAAGGTGCAGCTGTGTGAGCAGAGCCAGCCTGGAGCAAGTACTTGGTAAGAGAAGTACCGCTTGGCTAAAAGAGGATGCTGTAGCTGTATTTAACAGCTGTTGGTCTCCCTGGAGTAAAACCAGCTAATGTTGCTGGCAAAGTTGGATCTCACCTGGGAATAATAACTTGTAATGCGGTGTATAGTAACAGCCATACTTCCCCTGATCTGTCACACGGGACTCTGCTGGGACAGGAGACACAGCTAGATGCAAACCATTTAAGCCGCAGAACGTATTCTCTGTCCTGTAATATACACGCTCAGGATTCACCTGCTGGCATCCGACTGGGTTGCAGAACCCTCGGGGCCCTCCAGATCTCCTAACACAGCAGAACCGGCCTTGGTTTCAGGAACCTTCATTTAAATACTGACAAAACCAGACCTGCTGGACACTAACGAGGCAGAAAAAACTACACTGAGCAGTTTGTTGGTATGGGAAAAATCCTTCCCATCCCTCACACCTGGCAATCAGCCTTTCCATCTGCAACACAAGAAAGCCAGCAATTAGATGAAGGGAGAGGCTGAAGCAGGCAATTGTAAGCAGCAAACCTTCTGAGGATAGGGGCTCCTGTCAGGAAACTCACTGAAGGGGAACGGGTAACTGGCCCAATTATAGGGTTAAGCTGTTTCTGGGAACTTTCATCTCAGCCTAACATTGTAATTCTGGTATTGTACTAGGCTGCGCTTCCACTCAAAATCTGGGTAGCTCTGTTACTTGGTGGAGGGGTCATCTTTATTTTGTGCTAATGCAATTATATTGAAGCAATCTAACTACGGATGCAGTTATATATACATACATATAATAAATGAATGTGTATGTAGGCATACATGTACACGAGATATATATATATATGTGTAGATACAGTTCTGTATCAGAGTAATCCCTTTTCACTCTGTAATGAGCAAAGTTGTGCTGCTATACACATGCACAAATGTACATATTCTCATTGCATTCATGCCTGGGTGGGGGCTGTACTAGAAACTTTGGCTTGTTTTTCATGCTGATTTTACTTTTCACAGCATTTCCATTTTAACAGAAGGTGAAGTGTAGAAGCAGTGACACCAAAGAATAAAAATGCTATCACTGGTAGAGCTCCCATTTGAAGTGTTGGCTTAAGAAGTTTTACTAAGTAAAACTCTCTTTTGTCAGCGGAAGCTCTATTTATACTGGAAAGGCTTAGTGGAATAAAACAACAAACCATACATGACCTGGAAACCTCACCAGGGGTTGTAGCACTTCTGTTAGAGTAGCTTTTCTGGGCAGAGACAACCCCAGTGTGGTTTTCTTTCATGCCTCTGGACAGGAAGGTTTAATGAAAAAGAGGAATGTATATTGGTTTGGCAGTGTTGGTTTGTTGGTTTGGCACTGAATAAACACCTACCTAATTAGCCTTAATATAGTTTTCCTCATTCTTTTAACCATTTTTGTGTCAAATTATGTGGTTTATTCCACAGACCTTCTAGCAGCTTTCTATTACCCTGTTTGCAAATCCCGTTGCTCCTTTCTAGGACAGCAAATATGAAGAAATTTTAAATTTCAGTTTTCCAACTTTCAATGTCATTCCAACACAATGTTCATTAACACAGACTGTAGTGGTGTGGTAAGGGCTATTAATTCAATTTTTTTCTCATTGTCTTTTTTTCTTTTCCAAGATCAGCTCAGTCTGTTTCATCTTTTGAAAGACTAATGAGTATTTGGAACAGGCTGTAATTATAAATCTAGTATTGCTAAATCCTACAGAAATAAAAATTGCTTATGAGATATATTGATTACAGGTGATAATGATTTCCCTCCCCTATCTTCCTTGGTAGCAAATAAATAATTTCAGAAATACAATGGGATTGTCATGGCTGGAGCTTTCGCTTTAGTGTATTATAGCATTCTGTGAATATTCTTAGCAAGAAGACTTATTTTCAGTGTGATAAAGTTCATTGTGTTTCTAAGTTCCTACTGAATTTGATAGTGAATGCAAGTGATTAACATGTCCTCAGAATTTCTGATTTGTTTCCTGTGTCAGGACTGCAAGTCTATTAAGAAGCGATTAGGGAGGATCTCCTTCAAGTCTCCTTCACATCAGGATTCTCCCTTTTTTGGTTCAGTTAACTTGAGGTGGGAGTTGCCTGTGATATTTTCTACATTTCACCTTCTGAGGTTATGGGCACTATTCATATGCCAGATCTCCCTCTGAGATGAATAAGTACTACTTTTATGAATTTTTCTTCACTTGTAGAATTTAATTTACATGAATAATTAGAGTGGGATGAGTTAAAACTCGTATTTAAAGACGTAGCATCCCTTTGTTAGCCTATTGTCCAATGGTGGAACCCAACTGTTTTAAAAAGATCTGGGCTCTTCACAGGGATTCTCCTCTTTGTAGTTTTGGCTTGATCTAATTCAGCCTGTTGCAAAGCAGATTTTGGGATGAGGTCTGAAATAAAAGAACTGCTATCTAAAGAACTGAAGGAGCTTTCAGTTTTTCCCTGGAAAATATTTGCTGACTACTTTTTGTGATGTGGCCAGGATTAGCTACCAGATTCATTACAGTGTTGTTTAATTCATGCATCAAAATAAACAAATGAAGTGCTTAACTTCATTTAGTTCTTTGTGTAGTTTCCTGTTCAGTTAGGGCTTTAATGAGCCCAGCTGCTCTGTAGAGTTGCTGGGGGTTGAACGTGGCCTGGGACAGGAAGGAACAACTTCTTTTTGAAGTGCTGTGGTGGCAGGATCACTAAAGAAAGGCTTGGAGTGGAAATTCCTGTTTCCCTTCCCATCCTACTCCAGTGGGCCTGGCTGCAGCTGTTAAATTAGGGAACTGCACTAAAGCTTTCAGATACAGCTTCTTGGCCATTTGATGCCAAGCCTCAAATGGGAATTGTGGGGAAAGGAGAGAGAGAGAGAAAACAACAACAAAAGAAACCAACCAGCCAACCAACCAACCAACCAACCACCACCACCAACAACAACAAAATTGGGGGTAAGAACAAGAAGATTGAAATGGTTCTTTACCTGTACCTCTCCCAGACAGCACCCACTTGCTCTGCTCTCTCTACACCCCAATAATATATATATGCTGAAAAATTAAGTCAAAAGCTGTTCACAGACTTGTATTTGCTGAGTGCAATTAGTCATCCTTTATGTTCATATCTACATACATGTGTGTATGTATATAAATAAAGCAGGTCACATATGACAGAGAGATACTCTGGGTAACTCCCCTCTCCTCTCCTGCAAATTTGGAAATGAATTGCAAGACCCTGACATCGATCACTACTCAGCAGATGGCCAAAAATTTATTCCTTGTAAAGATTGCCTTCAAAGGCTCTTCCTCTACCTGTCCTATGCATTCATTTTAGGGTGACTTACCCTCTAAAGGTGCTTTTCCTCTTTATAGTTAATGAGGAGATGCTGGAAGGCTACCTCAGGCGACAAATTTAATTTTTAGATAGCTGAGATATATCCCTCTAACTGTACCAAGCCTGAAGAGGCAAAGCTGTAAAGTTGAATCAGCTGTTCTCAGCAAAGTACCTTCAAAAGGTTGCATTTTACAACTCAGAACAGAAAAAACTATCCCACTGATGTGCAGGAAAGGAATGAAATAGTGGAAGTGAATAAGATAGGAATAAAAGTGTTATGTGACTGCTGAGGAGCCTCAGCAGGGTATTTCTTCTTTTTCCTGAAGACAGTCATCTTCTCAGGTAACAGCAAAGCAGGTGTTAAGCAATAATGGTGTCCTATTACAGGGACACTTTTTAAAATTTTAAACTTTAAATTTTTAATGCATTTCAAAATTTTGCCATAGCTATAGGGCAGAGCATCCTTATTCTTTCAAGGTCTTTAAAATATCTTCTGTGCTTAGACTGTGTGCCTTGTGTAAATACTCAGGGCTAAAACAACCACTGAATCTAACAACAATAAACTTTCCTTTTTTTTTTTTTTTCTCTCAAGAGCAATGTTTCAGGCAGTGATGTGTTGTTTTGTACTTCCTCTAGCAATTTCATTGCTGGCTTTCTGGGAGCATGTAGGCATTTAAATTGGCAATGTCTCTGCTCTTTGGAGAGGCCTGAAACTGATGGATCTCATCCTTTTTCTCTGATATGTTATCGCTTTGATTTCACTTTAGGTTTACAAACTATGATATGCAGAAGGGAACTGATCTGTGGCCCACTGGGTGAGGTGGTTTTGAAGCTCAGCAGACCTACTTCAACCCAACATCTGCTTCCCATGACTGTAAACATATAGCCTTGGTGACCGCTTGGTCCCCTCTAGTCCCATGCTCCTAAGAGCAGATAGTTGCATTAATACTACTGAACTGATGCCTCTTTCCTGGTGCATATATGTTATTTTTAAACAAATGCTATTTGTGAATTGGTTTGCAGATGTTGCATGAGACTTCTGTACAGGAAAGAGGACTTAGTTTAAATAGCAGCGATCAACAGTGTCACTGCGAAATATTCAGATCACTGAATATTTCTTGCCTGCTTATATTCTGTAAAAATGTAGATTAGTGTTGGCAATTCTTGTGTTCTTTCTTACCACTGTAATAGTCAGACAGGCCCTTGGAGTGCTTGATTACATAGTCAAGATGGTTAGATAATGTAAGATAATTCGCATCATTTCAAATAAAACATACTTGTGTGCTTGACTTTGCAAAGCTGTTTTTTTTTTTATCTTAAGCATTTTTACATTAAACTTGTTCATGAGTAAAGTGTTTTTTTTTTTTTTTTTTTTTTTTTTAAGGGCAACGGTATTACAGGTATCAAATTGCTCCCAATAGAATACTGTTTTCTGATCTTTCTGAGGGACTTCTGTCTTCTAATGGAAAGACCTAGAGGCATTCTGAAAGCTCAAAGGAGTGAATGGAAGCTCTTTTCCTTTGATTTTTACACATCTGTAGTATCAAAACCTACTCAGCTCATTCTTTATTCATCTGAGTTTGCCCAAGAATCATAGAAGATACCTTAAAAGAGTTCTTTGACCTGAATAACGATACAGATAATACTCTGAAATGCAATATACTTCACAACACAGTAACCAGGTAACATCGATGTAAATCTGTGTTTTTGTTATATATGAGTGTACAAGTCTCTATTTTTTTTCCCCTTGAATTCTTTGCTTCTCTGGAAATAGTGAATCTGTTATTTTCACATTATCATGTGAAGTATATAGGTTTTGAAAATTTTAGCTGAGACTTTTTTTCTGATTCTTTTTGTTCCTTGATACTTTTAAGGCAAAGGAAAGAAATCCTTTTTCATGTTTTTCTTTTTTTCCTCCATCAGAACTTCCGACAACAGACTAAAGAAGTTGATAGTTGTCTTATAAATGTTTTCATTATGTAGGGTGGGAGGATGAACTGAAGAAGTCAGTTTCTTTCATCATAGATCTGATACTTCCTCCTAAAACTTCTGTTTGGCTTTTGCAACTTCAGAGCTCTGGCCTTTTTTGTCCCTCTGAACTGCTAGTTCATTACCTGCATAGGCTGAGATCCAGCCTTGACTTCCATACCCCAAATGTTTTAAGGTCTACAATAATTTTCTTTCCTCTTAAAGTAATGCTGATCTACCTCTTGTCACCTAGAGATAAAATTATTACTCTGCAACAAGAGCTAATGCTTTTTGGTAGTTACACAGTTTCAATGTATGTGTGATAGATATTGGCAGTGTCTTATGCGTATGAGGTTAGAGATTCAATTATTTCCTTCCACACTTCTCTTGCTTTTGTTTTGCCTCGTATATGGCTAATATCGATCTTGATGCTTTGTTTTTGTCTTCTCTAAGTGCTGCTGGGCTTCCTTCTAAGGGATACATGAACTTAATGAACTTGAAACAAGTAGCTGGTGTATTTTTTTGTAAAATAGTGGGTCTTTCAGAAGGAATGTAAATATATTAATCAAACACACAAAATCAAACCATACTTCCAACAGAAGAGATTGTCACGCTAGTAAGACACTGTATGATCAAACTGTGACCAGTTATGATTCAGCAACTTCAATTCCATAGTCTGCAGTTTCCTCTTACTCTTGGACTCTGTCTTGTTTGTATGAGAGACACAGTGCTAGTAGAGTAGCACAGAAGCTCTTCAAACAAAAAGGAACATGCACATAACAATTGATGCCTGGGTCAGAGTAAATATCCATCTAGAGCACTGACTTGCCCTTAATGATGACCAATAGCAAATACCTAGGAAAAAAAGTATAAGGATATATAGAGGATGAACTCTGCCAAGTATTACCCTCCTGGCTTCTCTTAATCAGTAGCTTTATGATGGTGGTTGTATCTACAACTTCAATGTCTAACAGTTCTAAAACACTTTTCTTCCATGATTTTATTTTATTTATTCATTTATTTTTTTAACTATTTTGTTTTAGTGTGACTTTGTTCTGATGTGGCTTCTGCAATATCCAATATGAATTGCACAATTTGGTTGTGTGTTCTGTAACAGAATACTTCTTTTTTTTTTTTTTTTGTCTTGTGTGAAAATTAAAATGTGCTTCAGCATTTCAGCATTGTGATTAAGCCTAGACAAAAAGTTTAAAATGGGAACTTGCTCTAAAATTATGGTAGGGCACATTTGTTCAAGTTCATTTATATTTTGGGGTGATTTTTGTTCTTAAACTTCTTTAACAGAACATTATAAATAATAATTTCAGTTCAAATCAGTTGAAGGTGATAGTTTACGGTCAAGTAACAAATTTCTAGAAAAAAATAGAGCATTAGCTGCTTTAAGAACTGATATTATATACCATATTGTATATACCATATATATAGATAGACGTAACTAATATTATATACATATATATAACTGATATTATATACCATATATATATATAAACATCTTTAGACAAAAAGGACAGAAAGAAAACAATTGGCCACCACACAATGATAATTAGACAGAGATAGTAGACACTGAAAGTCTTTTGAAAACCCTGTGGAGGTGTGAAAATAAAGGGTAGAAAGAGCTGATGTTTTAAAATTATTTACAAAAATTTTTTTAGAGATGGTTAAAAAAAAAAAGTAGATATATCAAGCAGGAAGACAATAATAATGGAAACACTTGTTTGGGCTAAAAAGTAGTCTGCCTTGTGGTTTTTTGTTTGTTTGTTTTTGTTTTTAAGCAGATGTATGTGCTTGCATCTTGTACCTCAGCAGCAAGTGGATTCATTATGATTATTAGTTTCCTGGGGTGGTGTTGCATCAGGTACATTTTCATCAGTACTGCTGCTAGCATCACCTGCTAATGTGAAGATTAAGATAAATAGAAGATTATTTCCTTGTACAGTCAATATGAGTCTTAATTTCAGAGAAGATGAAGAGACAAATCCCAAGAGGACCTAAGCACCTACACTTCCCATTGACTCATGACTACTTAAGTCTGAACTCCGTGTGTTAACAGGCTTAGTTCATCAACAAAGTTTATTTCTGTATTTTTTTTCTTCCAAATGTAACATTTTTAGTGCTTTCAGTTCATTATTGAGTCAGGAACATCACTGTCTCGTGTGTTTCCTTGCGGTCTGCTATCTCTTCCTCTTGCATTTAAAGAAATAGTTACTGATTCATTGTAATCATTGACATTTCCTCTGCTTTCATTTGTTTCTGTACTACTAGCTGTTTCCTCAATTTCATTATTATCAAACAGCTCTTCAGTGATAGACTGCTGTTCCTCATCTTCATATTGATAATTTTATTTTCACATGCATCATCCTGATTTTCAACATCTTCAGTGCAGTCCTCAGAAGATGAGTCATTTGCAACAGACAGATTTTCATTACTGAAGTCATCTGTAGAGTCAAAATGTGTTGGTCTATTCTCAGAGATATTGTTTGCTCCTCTGTGCCTTTCATTATCTCTTGGAAGGGATGTGCCTGATGTACTTGCTTGGTCATTATCTAGGTAATTAAAATCAAATGTACTTATTTTGTAGATTAAACAAGAACATTTTTTATTATGATTGTTTGTCTTTGAAGCTTTAAAAACATCTTAGCATAAATGTTGAACTCAATTTCACTGGCTATTTAAACATTTAATGTAAGAAATATTTTCATTCAATAGGTAAAACGCTTAATTTTTAATAGGTTTGCTTCATGAAAATACATATGTTGACATAGCTTCATTTTGTAAAAAGTGAAAGAAGATACATAAAATCTCAGGTTCTGTCAGCTTCTATATAAAGATCATCATTAGCATATATTAAAGCAGTTACTGGTATGGGCTTGAAATGGTATATGCTAAGAAAATTGTGTCTGCAAGCTTTATATGGGCAAAATTTTAACGGATAGAAGGCATACAGAAAGAATATATATGTCATAAATTAGTTTTGGCAGAATGTGAGACTGTCCCAGCTAACTTGGCTAGCCTAAGCTGGTAATTTTGACTCCCTGCATGGTCTGTGGAAAAAAACTTCCCAGAGGGTGTCAGTCCATATACTGTAGGTTTCTGAGCACAGAACAAATTGTTCTCTGGAGATATTATTCTCTGTACACCAACTATGTATTGAGCCTACAATTCTAATTGTTGAAGTTAGGTGAGAAGTATCCTCCCCAAAGACATGTTAGATTAGCTGGTGGCTCGTGTTGATGCAGAAGGCCACTCCTACCTTGTCGCTTTGAAGGGGTATGTTCTGCCACCTATCTGTGTGAAGGCAGATCTATCAACAAGTCACATTTAAATGTCCTTTTATATCTATGTCATGCTAAGCTCTTTCTATAAATGATGAGGCACTTACAATTTGGCTTCTCTTGCAGCTTCTTCTCTTTGTCAGTTTGACTTTGTCAGAATAACTTTGACTGTTATTCTTCTTTTCTTTCTTTCTTTCTTTTTTTTTTTTTTTAATTGCCAATCATTTAGCTTTTTTTGGAAGTTCTCAAGTATTTTATAAATAATTTTAGTTAAAAGACCAGTTTCCTACTAGATATGTTTGGTGCCTACTTAGAAATATGTTCTTTGAGTTTTGACACAGTGAACATGACAGTGAGCTAGAACAAATGGCAAATTCTTCAACTGCAGCTTCTTCCAAGTGGCAATATTTCTGCTAAATCCTACCAAGAGCCTATGCAGATTTATACAACATAATAAAAATCACATCTTTTGGAAACAAATAGTGTTTTCTTACCTTAATCAATTATCATTTATGGTATAACCATCACATCAATATCCAGACACCAAATGCAACAATAAATTAAGATCTGGTAGTGGATTCTGGGAAACTTTTAATATTGTCTGGATTTTGTTATGGCTTTTATTGCTTTCATAGACATTTCCAAATCTGGGGAAGTATACTTCATAACACCATTATGAAAAGTGAATCAATGTGCTCTGTTATGCTTCATTTCCATCAATGCCTCCCTAAAATCACTGTGCTTGTATTTACTTGTACATATTGTGTCTTCTGACAATGTTCCTAATACTGTTTGTACAAGATGTTCTGTAGATGCAGTCTTATGTTGCTAATCATGCTTGGCTCATTCCCTTGAACTGGATCCAGAATAACCTCATTTTGCATTAGGGTATTCCTCTTTGAAGAGTCCTTACATCTGGTGGAGAGATTTGGAGTCTGAAAGAATGTGATCTTGTTAAGGCCATCCCTCTTCATATTTTCACAAAAGTTAGGGAGGGAATTAAACCACTATAAAATTTCAGTTAATGGAAGAGAATTAGTAAGTCACAGTAAATTTTGCAAGCATTGCCATATTTTTTTTTATTGATACCTTATTTAAGTAATTTTTTCTTCTTTATGTTTACCAAATTCCTTTTGTGCATTTCTTGAACTTTCTTAAAAACAAAACAAAATAAAATAAAACTTTAGATCTCTGCAGTTTGAGTAAAAACAGGATGAAGGATTATCCTGTGTCCTTTAGTGTACACTACCATCTTGATTTGTTTGCTAGGAAAAACATGCACTATGGACTGTGAAAATGAGTTCTCCTGACTTGAGGTTCCAATATGCATTTTGAAGAAGAATGGTAATTTCTGTGTTCAGATACCAAGTTTTGAGGCAGGTTTCTGCCAGCCTTTCTTGCACACAGGCTTACTTGTCTGAAAAACAGATATTTAATTTTTCCTTCTCCATTTTACAATATAAAGGTTCTATATTCCCTGACCCTATGTGGTGTGTGTGTATAATATATATATATATATGTATACACATGTGTATATACATGTGAAGATGGTGTAATTGAGAGTAGTAACATAAAAAAAAATCAGGCTCATAGCATTGACAGTAACAAGGTATTATCAACAGACTTTTTTTTTTTTTTTCTGTATCACTGTCAGTAATAATATATATGTCCTCTTCTGAAAATAGCGTAGAATAAAGGGAAAGAAAGGGATATTATATCTGGAGGTAAAAAAAAAATAATTTTGGCAAAAGTAAATTATCTGGAAAAAAAACTATATGAATTTCATGAATATTTTTTTAATTAAGAGATTATCTCATTTCCATATTTCATATATTTAAAATAAGAACTTTGTTTGTTTTTTGTGTGATTTTTTTTAAAAAAGAAAAAGACGTTAAATCTGAACGAAGTTAAAAGAAAGAAAGCTAAGACACTAAAAAAGTTGGGCCTGAACCAATGGAGCCAAAATTATTTGCACAGCTCTAGTTACAAGTCATAATTTAGTACAATCAGATAGTACTCAAACTGTTTTTACATGAAAGTTGATCAAAGGCACCCGAAGTTCACTTTTTTTCCGATCTGGACAGTACACATGACTTCAAAACTCTCTGCTGGCATTGTCATGCCAATCTGGCAAACCAATCTGGTTAAGGACTAAACAAATAAAAAGACTTTCAGCTTGGCTTGAGAGGTCATTCTAGAGCAAGCCAGGAACACTCTGGCAGGTTAACATGAATGAGACATGCAAGATTCGCTGCCTCAATCCAACTTTTAAATGCTGGTAGCATTTACAACATCTGAAAAGTCTGAAGTCTTTTGGCATCTTCTCTCTTTTCTTCTCTGACTCCAAAAAAGAGTGTCTATATCCAAAATACTACTGGAAATGCTTCTTAGTAAATGCTATTCCCATTTATTATACTTGAGACAAAGCTTTGGCAGAGTCTGGAAGTAAGCCACGATATATGGTAACAGTATGGAAAATCATGGGAAAAAGTTTGATCCTTTGTTATGGCCCTGCTTTTCTCATTAGCAGAGACATAACCACTATCTCTGGAACAAAGCTGAACCTTGAAGGTGGAAAGCATTGCTGTCTTCAGCTTTTTCATGGGTTGAATACGGACAGAAAATCTTGAAAGGCTTATTCTCAATGAAGGATTTAGGGCTCCAAACAGCAAATGCTCACAGCCATAGGATGTTTGCTTAAGCTCTTAGAATAAGCAGAACTTTAGGCCTACCCTTGTGCTTATTATTTATTACTGTTTAGGGGACCAATGATGTAATTTTAGGTAGGATTCTATATATCCAAAGAGAGAAGGTGGAAAGAAAAAAAAAATATCCTATGTAACACTGCAAAAACTTTATCAGGTGGTTGTTTTATTGCAAAAGTCCACAGTTACCTGATCAAGAAGGAGATCCTGTGTTCAGAAAGTGACTTTTTGGGAGAGTGGGGTGGAGGGCATTGCTTGTTTTAATAAATATTCCTTTCTTATCATTCTGCTGCTGGCTTTGCTAAAGTAACCAGAATTAATGACTGGTCCATCACTTGGGAGTACATGGATAAAGACAGTACAATATAAGTGCAAGATATTCTGAGCTGATGCCTTTGTGTATCTCCTTCATTATCCTGCTAATCCATACCTCACTTGGGAATGATGCTGCTTTTGGTATGATTGGTGAGATGATTGATTTTCACTTGTGGTTGAAATTTTCCTACATTTTTGGGAAACGAAAAATAAAATACTTTCATGATGATCTGCTGTAAAACATTGCAGGTACTTGCAATGATGTTGACTTTCAATAACTGAAAATTAAAGGTCTACTGAAATCATTTTGCTCCCCGGTGATTTAGAGACCCAGTCTCACCATAATTTAGAGTCAACTTTTCATCCCCGCATAGTTCCATGATTTGCAAGCTGTTTCTGGCAGCCGTCGTTGTCAAACCAATGATATTTCTTCTTCTCCTCCTCACATTTTGGCCCTTTTCCCTCATAATTAACTTCTTCATCAGATTTACAGCTATTTAGGTCTACCTTTCTAAGGGATATAAACTCCTGAATGAAAATACTGTGGTAAGAGTACTTTTTTAACCATTTTCTTGACTTACATAACAGTGTTTTTTATATACAAAATTCATCTGGAAAATGCCTTCCCTCACAAATATACCATCTGAGTTCATAAACACCACATTAGACAAAATAAAATTTTCACATCCTCACATTTCAGAGTAAACTGCATGTTAATAAGACTTAAGAATATAATTAGTTCTGCTCACATACATCCTTTAATAGCAAATTGCTGTTAGTTTTTAGGCAAAACAGAGGAAAGTATTAAGTAAATGCTGCAGCTTGGTTCAAAGTGTTTGGGAAAATGCCATTAACTTTAATCTTGTTGGGTAAGTCTTCACAGAAAGAAAGTAGCCTATGCACTTGTTAGAAATAAATGCTGTACTCTGCTGCTTTCTTCCCTCTGACAAGTGCCTAGAAATACTACTATCTTCATGGGATTTTTTATTTTGAAATAGTAAAAAGACAACAAATCAATATAGGTTAAAATAAACATTAGACCTGATGAGAATGGAACAAGTAACTTTTTTTTTTTTTTTTTCTGAACCCTTAGGAGGGCTACCTACTTTGGGGAAAGTCATACCCTGCTTTTTCCCTTTAAGACCCTCAGAAAATTTTTGTACCCAAGCCTATAGCTCTCCCCTGAACTGAGCCACTTTTTAATCTGATAACTGCGGTTTATGTTTCCAGCATTTATATTGCCAGCTGAGTGAGGCCAGTTGTTTTCTGAGGTCCTTCAGGGCTTGTGTATGCTCTGTTACACATCCTGATTAAGAAGGAATGCTCTTATCCTCATCTTTGAGATTCAAAAACTTGTACTTCCATTATAACCTGAGGATGCTCATTTCCACTGAGTGAGTTTGATCTGATCAACTGTGAAATAAATCTGATAATTCCACGTTAGGTGGTGCTCTTGCACACAGCTTTCAGAGAAATTTCAGAGAAATCTACTTTTGTTGAGTCTGTTTTGCCACTAAGTTGCTCAACAGTTTATGTCATATAACACAATGCTACTTAATAATTTTTCTGAGAAGGGGAGATGTAAACCTGTTCCTCAATGACTGATATACTTATTCATCTCAATCACCACCATTTGGTACCTTGCAAATTTCATTACCAGACCTACAAACTTAACAAGTAGAATGGCTCTCCAAGATACAAACCTGGGTTGAGAGACAAATGTTTGTATCTGTATTCCACCCCCGGAAATGGTAGCATGTCTGTTCCATAATCTGAAAATAGGATGCTTATAATCTCATAGACAACGTATGAAATAAAACTCAGACTGAATGTCATACGTTTGAAAAAGCTGTGTTCTGTACCCATTATTTGAATTACTATAAACCACTGCCATGAACCACGCCCCTCTTGTGCTAGGTACTGGACAAAATCAGAACAAAAAGTTGGTGACAGATATAACATGTTCTGGATCAAAAGGAAACTCAATCAATCAATCAAACAAACAAACAAACAAAATACCCACCAACCAATAGATTGATATAGACAGATGAGAGAGTAGAAGGAAACGATAAGTCAGTATGATGAGATGTGTTGCCAGCGCTACCAACCTAACTGCTGTCAGGTCTTTTACAGGCCTTGCAGCAAATGGATTTGAAGGTGGATGTTTACAGAGAGCTCCCAAGCATGAAGGGTAGCACAAAAGAAAGCATCTGAGGATGCAGCATATGAATGATGGGTATGGGCATCATTCGCTGGCTGGAGCTGGGAGCTGACAACCTGAAACAGAGTGGGAAATAATAGCAAGGGGGTTAGACTATGAAGGGCCTGGACAGAAAAAGATGGAATTAGGGGAGGGATTTATAAAAAGAGGTGATATGGTCAAAATTAAAGGATTTTCTACAGGCTAGAAAACGGAAGGCTTCCATTTGTTATGGAGTGTTTCAATAACCAAAGAGTAGGAGGATTAGACCCTGGACAAAAGTTGTTAACTGTGAATATGCAACAAAGGCTGTATCTTAAAGAAGATATATATAGAGAATCTGTAAAATTTAAGTACAATTTTCACCTCAGTGATAAATATGGTACTTAGATTATAGACTAAGGTACTGTATAGATAGGTTGAAAAGGTGTCGCAGAGAAAGAAGTCTGTCTTAGCCCTGTTCAACTGAGTTCATAGCAAGACGTTTAGAAAGAGGTGTTGTAAAGAGGGTAGCCAGTTTTGCTGGTAGGACATGCTGGCTCTGTGACTTAGCTGCATACATCTCATCACTGTATTTGCATTGGGGGGGGGTGGGGGGGGAGAGACTGTATATTTGTATAAATCTTCTTTATTCCCCAAAATCAAGGCTGAGTGAGAGACTTTCAAAAAAGCAAACTGGAGAGACAAACAAAGACAGGACTTGAAGACGGTTGAGAAGTAAACAAAAGATGATTCTGAACTTTGAGAGAAAACAGAGGCCATGAGGAAAGAAGTTTCAACAGAGCAATTTTAGAGGTCTAATGTGGATTTGGAAGAGAATTCTCAGTGGTGACTGTAAACACTGCGTTTGGTGAGGTTAAAGATGAAAAGAAAGAGCAATACCAGGCAGATATGAGTGGGAAGCATTTTTATAAGATGGGAGAAACCAACAGAAGTAGAAGTGGTGCTGGTGACTACACATTACAGGAGTTCAATGGAAGTGTTAGATGTGGTCATGCTCAGTAGCAACACACAGTAGTTCTTGTCATGGCAGGTTGCAGATGGCTTTGTTCTCTTCAGACTCTAATCCCACAGCAATCCCAAGTGAAAATCATTTGTCTATGATGTATATGCTGTTAATGAAAACAGGTTTTCTAAAACAAGTGCCGAGATATTGGAATGTGTTAGCAATTCAACATTATCCTTTCTCTTTATAATTTCACTGTAATTTTTTTCAGAGCTTTATTGAGAAAATTAGGCTTAGTGGAATCATCTATTCTAGTCATATTTATATTTTACAATATACACACTTAAAATTCCTACTTCCCTTAGAACAATTTAAAAATAAAACCTGAAAACTGCTAAAAAATAAGAAACAGTTTTCTCTTGGAAAAAAAAATCACTGTGCTGAAGTTATACAACTGGCAGCTTTCAGTTTGACATATTTCATACTTGGAGATGTTTCCTTGATTTTTTTTTTTTTTTATAATTTTATATAACAAGCTAAAAATAAACCTTCATGGTGATTTAGTAGCATGAACTGAGATTAAAACTTCAAAGACAATTGTAAATGTGGTGTAGTTATTGAACATGTGACTCTGGAAACATCGTTCTGCAATATCAGAGTTAAATGTCAGAGCTCTGCATTTACCTTTAAAATGGTATAGTTGGCCCATTTTCAATGACACTAAAGAAACAAGAAACAATGCTTCATTGTATCATTTTAAATACATTTTCCTTCTGTTCTCTCTCTCCCCCCCCCGCCCCCCCCCCCCCAGTTCAGCACTAAACAGACCCATTACTGTATGGTAAAAGCCTCCTAATATGAAGTATAAAATGAACTAAAACTCCCACCTTATTTCTGGGAACAAAATAATGAACTAAGAAGTTGAGACAGCGTTAAAGATAAGGGATTTTGTTGTTGAATAACTGGCTTGATAAGCTACTGCTGAATACATATTGCCAAAGAAAAACCAACAATATTAAATGTAAATTAAAACAAAGCTATATATACTTTTTCCCATTTTCTTTTGAATTCCCAAGAATGGTACACATGCATGTATACTTTATCTACCAGGTTTTCTTTTCATCTTCTTCCCCCACCCCTCCCTTTTTAAATTTTATTAGTAGGCCTCAATTGCTACTTTTGATTTGAGAGTGCATTTTTCTGCAATGATAGTAGACAAGAAATAAACGTGGCAACATTTCCTCAAAGTCAGCTCTTGGAAGATAGAATTTATGTAGATAGAATTTTGCTGTTCTTTTTCATGCTAAGGATTTCTGTCTTCTTTCTAATACCCAGATTTAGTATGCAGATATTGGGAGTCACAGAGTAAGTATAAAACATGAGTAGCCTCCCCTTCCTTCCTCCTTTTGAAGGAATTTCCTTATCTACTCTTGGTACCCAAATTTGGTTCATTTCCTTCCCATTTGCTATTCCACCCCACATATTCCTTCTCAGAATTATATGTTAGCAGAAGTTGATTTAAGAACATGACATTTCTGTTTTATTCAGTCAAAGAAACCCAACTGCAGATGTTCTCTGGTAGGCCACTTCACTGCTTTAAACTTGTTACATGACTCTTCTGCATCATGTAACTATGAAGATATGGACTCCAGGACTCAATTGCGACTGCATAGCACATGGCACACTCCACTCACTGGCCACTGGGCACAGGGCAATAGCAGTAAATCAGCACCTGCAGATTCCTATTTCGTATATACATAGGATTTATACCAATACAGCTCTCTCTTTCTGCTTCTTTCTACCAGCACAAGCAGGAAGACAAACAAGCATTTAGATTCTTGTCTTATTTTAAGTTTTGTAAACTACACTCACAGATTTTCTCCTTTTTAGCATCTTCATAGAAATACCTCCTGGAAACACCACCCAATCTCCAGGCAGGGTCCAGGCAGGGTTTCCCGGAAGGTGTCAGTCATATTTGTGCTTTAGACTGCACATCTCATAGTGCAGCACATATTCCTGAAGTACAGCAGAAAACATAATGCCAGCAAAGCTCACAGAATATTTTCCCATCTCCTTCATCTTTTCATAGCAGAGTAGTATCACAAGCATTTTATTTGCTTCTCCATATGTATATTATTAAGCAAAGGATATCCAGAAAAGCCATTCAACAGAAATCGTGGAGTAAAACCCAAATGACTGAAATAGAGTCTAAAGCATTCATTATGAGGATTTGATTGTTTGAAAGATTGATATTCCTGTTTCCCATTGATATCACTGATGCATGTATGACATGAAGCCTATTCACTCAGTATCCTTGACTCTTATGAAAGCCCACTTTTTATCGTGATTTAGAACATGGGCTCTTTTGCTTATATTTCATTCTGCTTTTTTATAACTGCCTTAAGAGATAGCCCTACTTTGTTACAAATAATACAAATAGGACATAAATATTTGATGTCAAATGCCTAATTTCCATCCGTTCCATCTACACCTGACTTCCCTCCCCATCACTGGCTCAGCTACTTGCTGTGTAGGAGGTGCTGTGTAGGAGCTACTAACCAGTGTAGGAGGGGCAGAGATGACACCTGGCTCCTTCTCTTTCTATGTAAGCATGCAGCAAGAGCCAGGTACTAATGTTCCATCTTTTTAATGAATTATTATCATTAGTTTTATTATTTTATGTAATTAAACTGAAATTTGTTCATTGGGCACTGAGGAGATTGATTGTTGGAGATAAATATGTTGCTTTCCTGTTAACATACCACCTTCGTAGCTTTTCTTCGGAAGTAAAAATTCTGGGACTGTAATTCTCATTAAAGTTAATAAGTGGATTGGCCAGATATTAGAGCATTTTGTCCTTCTGGTGCAACCTATCTTTTTGGTCAGTGTCTCCTGCCCTTACTAAAGGAATGATTACAGTGCACCATGGCAATCTCTGTTCAGGTTGACTTCTGTGTAATATTTCTGAAGCTGATGTAGAGCTGGTGGTACTTCTGTGATTGTGATAACAAAGTCACAATAGTTCTATCTATTTTCATCATTTGGTTTGAATCCAAAGATACAGAAGAAGGCACACAGAATGGTAAGGGAAAAAGACCTTTCCTGAGTTTGTTCTTTTTACTGTTTTGTTCCTCCCATCTGCCTGCCAGAATCCTAGACTCTGTTAGTTAGTAAAAATCTCCACCCTGCAGCTGGATTTACTGGGAAATAATCCTACATATCATTACAGCCACTATTTTAATGAGTTTGTATTTCAGTGATTAGCAAATCTGTTTTGTGCAGATACTTAGTCCAGGTTCACCATTCAGGCACAGTGAGTAATACTGACAACTGCCATATACTGCTTTTGTCGTAATCTTTCAGAAGAAGTCAGTGAAGGGAAACATTATGTTCAAAAGTGTTTCTTTTTGAGTAAGACATTTATTCATAAGTATATTAGTTTATATTCATGTCAGAAGTACCTCTGTGGAGAGAAACTCATATTTAACAGAAGAAGATGAGATTTGTGATTGTTTTTTTTCCATGGATGTTGTTTTGCTCTTCTGAAACTGCTTGAAGACTTCCAAAAAACCAAAGTTTTACTTATACTTGAGTAAGTTTGTTTGTGCCAAAGAAGAAACTGCCTTCATCCTTTTGCTTTACATAATATTTTAGTATGCCGGAGTCTCATCAACTAAGGTAGGAAGCAGCAGAAATATGAAACATGTTTGCAGTGATCAGTATCATGTAAGTAATATGCAATACATGTTGTTAAATACCTTTTGAACTTAGATGACGATGTCTTTATGCCCAAGAACTACATTGCTGAAGTGAAGGGAAAATGTGACAAATGTGAATAACTGAGGCCAAGACACATTTTTGGGGGGATGAAACGGAGTCAATGAGCCAGCTGGAGATGACAAAAAGCATTCTTCATGAGCTTTGCCAAATAGGCTCTAAGGAAGCTTCCCTACGGCTGCACCAGGAGCCATGAATATCTTTGCTGGAAGATAAGATTTTGAGGAGCTCACAGCAGCCCTTCTCAATCATAATCCACACTGCCAACCACAGGCATTAAAAAATCATGAACCAGACACCAAAACAACTTGGAATCCATAATGATATATGAAAAAAAAAGGGTTTTATACATCTTACTAAGCCTCTAGGTTCTTTTGTGATTCCACTTCTGTTCACTTTTGTTAAGGGTCTTGGATTTCATTAAAAGAAAAAGAAGAGGATTATTTTATGACCGTCTGAGTTCATGAGAAAACCTCAGGATACTGAAGGTTGGAGTAAAAAGTATGGAGCTCATTGGCAGCACAAAGGGTCCCACGCAGGCCTGACTCCTCTGCAATCTAATTAGCTACTCCTTGAGCAAACAGCTCATGGAAAGAGAAGGAATAAAGTTGTGAAAACAGCAGGTAGGGAAAGGATGCTCATTTGGAGGGCATAAAAATGTCTGTCGCTCTTCTTCTGTGAATTTTATCACTAGGCGAACAAGGGTCGAAGAGTTGGATGATCATGCTACAGCATCTCTAACACATTCAGACCTCTGCTGCATAGTTTGAAACAATCTAGCAGACACTGAATTATGTGAAAACTTATTGTCATGACAAAGACCATAAAAAATGGAAAATGAGACAATTAAAGACCCCGTGACAAATTTTATAACGAGTATAGAAAATAACACAAAGGTAATCCATAGTATTATCTTTTCAAGGTTCTTCTTAGATGTTGTAAATAGGGTTTATAGTACTAGTTATTTTTTTGGTACTTTGTCATCAATCACCCTAAAGCATTACTAAACTGTTACTTATCTGCTGACAGGTAAAACGAAACTTTAGTGCTGATATTATTGAAGTTTTATTGCTGAGCATCAAGAGCTCAATAGCAACCAAGAGAGAAAAAAAAAGAAAACTTTAAAAAAATATTCTGTTGAGATTTTTAGATTAGAATTATAAAATCATAGAATGGTTTGGGTTGGAAAGGATGTAAAAATGATCATCTACTCCCAGCCCCCCTGCCACGGGCAGGGACACCTCCCACTAGACCAGCTTGCTCAAACACCATCTAACCTGGCCTTGAACAGTTCCAGAAATGGCTCATCCACAGTTTCTCTGGGCAATCTGTGCTAGTGCCTCACCACCCTCTGAGTGAAGAATTTCATCTTCATGTTTAATCTAAATCTCCCCACTTTTAGTTTAAAATCATTCCTTCCTGTCCAATCATTACACTCCTCAATAAAAATCCCTCCCCTTTATTTCCATAGGGCCCCTTTAAACACTGGAAGGCCTCTATAAGATCTTCCCAGAGCCTTCTCTTCTCTAGGCTGAAGAACCCCAACTCTCTCAGGCTGTCTTCATAGGAGAGGTGCTCCAGTCCTCTAATCATCTTCACAGCCCTCCTCTGGGCCCACACTAACAGTTCCACATCTTAAGCTGGGGGCCTCAGAGCTGAATGCAGTACTCCAGGTGGGGTCTAATGAGAGCAGAGTAGAGGGGAACAATCACCTCTTTTGACCTGCTAACTATACTTTTTTTTTTTTTTTTTTTTTTTTTTTTTAATGCAGTTCAGGATATGGGCTGGTTTCTCTCCACTTGTCACCAAGTTTGTATTCATGTTTGAGATTTTCCTGACCCAGGTACAGGACCTTGCACTTGACCTTGTTGAACTTCACGATGTTCACACAGGCCCACGTCTTGAGTCTGTTGAGGTCCCTTTCCTCCAGTGTGTTGACTGCACCAGTCTGCTTGGTGTCATTGGCAAACTTGCTAAGGGTACACTTGATCCCACTGTCAATGTCACTGACAAAGATGTTACATTCTACTGGTCCCAAGACAGATCCCTGGGGAACACCACTTGTCCACCTGGACGTCAAGCCATTGACCACAACTCTTTGAGTGTGATCATCCAGCCAGTTCCTTATCCACCAAGTGGTCCATCCATCAGATCTATGTCTCTCTAGTTTAGAAACAAAGTTGTTGTGCGGAACAGCATGAAATACTTTGCACAAGTCCCAGTAGATGGTTTCAATTGCTTTTCCCTTATCCACCAACATTGTAACCCTGTTGTAGAAGGTCACCAGCTTTGTCAGGCATGATTTACCCTTAGTGAAGCCACGTTGGCTGTCCCTTATGACCTCTGTTTTTCATGTTCCTTAGCATAGTTACCAGAAGGATCTGCTCTATGATCTTCCCAGGCACAGAAGTGAAACGGACTGGCCTGTAGTTCCCCAGGTCTTCCTTTTTTTCTTTTTTTTTGAGTAGCGGGGGCTATGTATCCCCTTTTTCAGTCACTGGGAACTTCACCAGACTGCCACAACATCTCAGGTATGATGGAGAGTAGCTTAGCAACTTCATCTGCCAGTTCCCCTAGGACTTTCGGATGCATCTCATCCAGTCCCATGGACTGGTGCACCTTCAGGTTCCTTAGAAGGTCTTGAACCTGAACCTCTCATACGGTTGGTGGTTCTCCATTCTCTCAGTCCCTGCCTTTGCCTTCTGTGACTTGGGTGGTGTGGCTAGAACAATTGCCAGTGAAGACTGAGGCGAAAAAGGCATCAAGTACCACAGCCTTCTCCATATACTCATTCTCATTTCTTTCTGAAGAGGGCTTATGTTTCCTCCAGTTTTCCTTTAATTACTGACATAGAAGCTCCTCTTGTTGCCCTTGACTTCCCTGGCCACAGTCAATTTAGCTTTAGCTTTCTTAACTTGGTCCCTGGCTCCTCACTGATGAGATTGCTCACTTTACTTTTGCTCTCTCTCTCTTTTATTTTTTTTCTTTTTGTTTTGTTTTCTTTTGTTTTAATTGAATCATTTGAAGTGAGGAAGAGAAGGAAGGAGGGAAAGAAAATTGACCTTTCAGTTACCAGTCATAGCTGACATCTTTTTTGTTTGTTGTTGTTGTGTGTTGTTTATATTAGAGTAAGCATTTTGTTGCATTGTCATCTGATACCAAGAGAAACTATAGTTTTAGGAAAACTACTTTTTTTTTTTTTTTTTGAGTTTCTATTGTGCCCAAATTCAGCGTGCTGCAAAACGTTAGAGGGCTTGACAGTTAATAATTTTAAATTAATTATTTTTATGCCAACAATTCTTATTACTAAATCCACAGATTTATGCAAAGAATCCGAGGTTTCTTTGTTTATGATTGTTAACTTTAATAACGATACAAAGTATATAGTCATATCTCAGAAGAAGGCTCTGGGTTACAGAGAACAATGGATTAAATAGTGCCACCGGTTCAGGAAGAATCCTGAGTTTGTGAATTGTACTAAACACAACTGAAATGGGGGAAAATTGCTAATTATAACCATGTAGGTTATCTTTTGGTGATGGATCCCTCAAAATATATATTGTCCAATCTTCTGGTCTAGTTCAGCATGAAAAGAAGCTGGCTGAATTTCACCACAATCTGTCTCTGCAAGCATAAATTTTAAATATATTGAAACTTTATTTTTGCTCTACATTTTTCTTTGAATAAAGAAGACCAAAAATCAATCATATATCTGGGATTTAGCTGCATCAAATAGAGGTCAACTGAATAAGGGCTGGCTTTGTATTAAAGATAATCTACAATGTCAAGGTAAATGTTTTAAGCAAGCAGTTTTTAAAATACTGATTTTAATAAGATGCATGACCCTGATGCTTGTTATTTAGTCTTGCACATCTTGCTAACATTACCTTTTCTAGACTTGGCTTGCAGAGAAGCTACTGTTATTTGCTTTAACAGCAGATGTACATATTAAGTTTCTTCTTACAGCAATTTCTCAGCATACTGAAGTTCTGTTCTCCTGCCTGTTTCAATGACATGCTCAGCCTCCTATTATATCTAGCAGAAAATTAAAATTATTTTACTGCTTTATTCTCGAAGTCCAGCTTTTAACAATTGTAGTTATTCCTTTGTAATTTACTAGTGATATGCACATATGACTAGTAGTAAGGACTATTTAGTCATTGCAACAATGTCTTTTACCTTTGATTTCTGCTGCATCTGAAGGTGTGTAAATACACAGACAATACTAAATGGAGATGCCATGTGAAAATCAGTATGTACAGAAAACAAAGAAAAAGAACCTTACAGTGGTTCAAGTATCACCAGCAACTAAAATGGAATTACTCTTGGAAAAAATAGTTTGAAAGATTAAAATTAAAAAGTCTAAAATATACTGGTAAGAAGACAATTTAGATGAAATCTAAGAAAGCTGAATTCTGTGGGAGTTTTGCCATTTAATCAACTCAGCCAATACTTAGCCTCTGGCAAATAGTACTCAAGGAGACCCAGGGATGGTAGATGGCTGTAAACTAAATCTGAAGCTGTTTGAAAATGTTTGCTTAGATAGGCATGTTGATATGTTGGATGCATAAATGCCTCTGTTACAGAATCCAATCCCAAACAACATATTCTGTAACTGGTACCTCATTGCACTTTAGCTCCTGTTTCAGCCATGTCATTCATTTTGCAGAATGCACTCATCTCCGTACTATTTTTTGTGATTCATATAGTTTAGGGTGACACTGCAGTTAGTTTGGATATATCAAGCACAGCAGCACAGAGAGGACCGTGCAGACTTTTCTGTGGTCAGTGCTTCCTGTCACAATATTTGCAGCAACTTTTACAGCACATGCCAGTCTGCTGTGCAGTTCAACTTGTGTACTTTTTCTGATGGAGGACTTGTAAAGCCTGTGATTTCCCTCATGTGCTGTTCTGTCGCTGTCTGGTTGCACCTGAAAGCACAAAAATTTGGTAAGTAAGTCATTCTCAGTGCACCATGCCTTCAAGTTTAACCTTGAAGCTCTTTCTTTGAAGCCCATTCTTTCACAGCTGGGCCTTGTTTCTGAGACAGACTCACAGCATACTGCAGGACTGCTCATCATATCAGTCTGATCTTGATCATATATGAACATACTGGTGAAGGAATTGCTCTGCATGATCAGTGTGCCTTCTGCACAACATCCAGCTCTCCAATACACAGTGCCATGAAAGAAGCACATTAAAGATGCACTTGTATGATTTTCAAAGTTACATCTGTGAATACCAAGGACTCGAAATTTTCCTGATTATTTTTTTTTTTTGGGGGGGGGGGGGGGCAGGTAAAAGCTGTTAGTCTATCATGGGCAGACAATCTTATGGTGATAATGCTTTTTATTGGGAAAAAAATTCCTAACAGTAAAGTTTGTGGTGAAAAAAAAAAGAGAATGAAAAGACATCTTATACAAGATCTAGGGGACAATATCTTCTCCTCAACTAGACAAGATCTTCTAAAATGCAAGTCCAATTACTCCAAGCCTGAGGATGGAACAGCCTGCGAGTAGTTTTCTGTGAAAGCCTAATGGCAGGCTTATTTTTCTAAGAGGACTTGAGTGAGCCAATGTTGTTTAAGAGTTTTACTCTGCCCCCTAGAAACTGAACCTGCAGAATTGACTGCAGAAGGTTTACAGTACTTCTGTCAATAAGTTTCCTCCTAGCTCATGACAGTGAGCAGAGTGTTTCCTAGGTAGGATGTTCCTTTGAGATAAAAGACCCTGGATTAAGGTGTAGGTTGGAAATTCAGAAACTGGTACAATTCCTGGAACAGGCCTCAGCCATCAGGCCATGAGGTTATTTTCTGTGGTTAGTTTTTTTCTTTAAGAAAAAGGAAAGGTATGGTATATGCTGATTTTTTAGCACCTAATAAAAACATTTTATTTGTTCTTTTACCCGAGAAAAGGTAAGAATTAATATCTTAGATCTAGAAAATATAGAATATTTAGGCAATTTGTATCATGAATCACCTGATTCAGCAGAGTAATCAATAAGAAATACTCTTGCATAGAAATTCAAATAATCTACTTCATATTGGACCACTACATAAGAAATATTCAGAAGAAATGAAAAGAATAGTTTATAAAGAGAAGTTAATTTTGGAAACTGAAAATGCAATGTGTTGCCTGGGAGATAACATCCTGAAATAACTGTTGGATTCACAAGTAGCTCAAACTTAATGTCTCATGCTAGGGCCATGAAGAGATTTAAGTGTGTCTTGTGCCTTTTTTTGACAAGTCAGAAGTATATCAACTGTGTGCCTCGGCAGTACTAGATTAGAGGTACTAAGAGCCTAACCTACGGAATGATTTGAGGTCCCCACCTGTGGAAATGAAAATGCATAAATGTCGTAACTCTTCCTGTGCTCTGTAGCACAGGCAGCTCCACTGCAGTACCTCACACTGCCGTTTGCTGTCTGATATGTCTAATCTGCCTCAACTGTCCAGTCTCTTGCTATGATTCATTTCCTTAATATGTGTTTGCCCTCACACACAATTTTGCTACTTTACATAGAGAAGCAGTTCTTTCCCCATGCTGGGATACAAATACTGGAAAATCTCAAGTGCAAAAATTATGTCCTAAAACAGTGAAATTAATATAGCATGTTATCTCATTTGCTTGTAAGGACTGTTAGGATTTTATACATTGTAAATACATACAGGAGGTTTGGGTAGCTCTGTGATTCACATTTTTCCCTCCACTTTTATATCATGGTGGAACGCTGGTTTTGCAGTTAACCTTCTATCATGGATTGACTTTCCTTGACTTCAGATTTAACTTGTATCTGCTTGTTTTCCTTCTGTTTCCTTCCTTGCCTGTTTATCTGTTTCAGGTATTACTTTCTTCACAGGTCTGACAAATGTTAATTGTGTTTTTCAGCAAAATGTTTGAAGCAATCAGTGCTTTTCTTAAGTCAAGTTCTTAGATTCAAACTCTTATGAGCAGATCTTAATTTTCATTCCTCTTACTTTGCAAGAGAAATGAAGGAATTAAAGTAGTAAGTTTTCAGCACTTATAAATGCAGAGGAAAACGGAAAATTGCAACTTAAAGAATGTATAAGCTTGAAGTCTACAAAGAAAGCCAGGGGTACCTTTAAACTAAGGTATCCTTGTTCCTGATCATCTAGACTGGGGACATACTCAGAACATATTGCAGTTCCTTCCATCAAAGACGCCTGGGAGTTCTTCCATCAGAAACAAACGTTCACTGGGAATGAAAGGAATAAAGCATATGAACTCGTGTCTTTCCCTTAAAAAGTTCTGGAATATGGCTGGGACATGGAGTTACATGTGGATCCCCTTTTATACTTAGACAAAAAGGACCACCCCATACCCTCACATAAATGTCTTGCTGTCTTCATCACCAACACAAGTACTTGTCACCCATCCCCAAACCTTCCCATTGCCCCCACATCTGGCACTTGTCCTAAACATCTTTACCCACCTCTCCTGACACCAAAACTTCCTTTAACTTCAAAGAGTTTGAAATTCAAATAGCTTCTTAATAGATGCTAGTGAAATGTAATGTTGCCATTATTTGTGTTCGATAATTGCATTATTTGTTATTATTATTATTGTTTACTTTTTCCAGCTTTATGGCTTGCTCAGATGATGTCTGAGGGAGGTGCTTCTTCAGGGGTGGAAGTTCTGCCCCTCTGTCTACCCACCAAATGTTGAGAGACTGAGAGAGGTAGTTACATTCCTCTAAGAACTTGTTTCTTCTTTGCTAAT
The DNA here is from genome assembly GCF_013377495.2 of Cygnus atratus. Taxonomy (NCBI): domain Eukaryota; kingdom Metazoa; phylum Chordata; class Aves; order Anseriformes; family Anatidae; genus Cygnus; species Cygnus atratus. The sequence goes on from NC_066362.1 coordinate 166,009,165, forward strand.
GCATTGCCCTTCACAAAATTCAGAGCAGCAACAGCACACTATAATATTATTGAGCATTTTAGTGCTCTCCCCAGATGAGAGAAATTCAGGTGTTCTACCACCTTTCAAAGCTAGCATACCACAAGAAGGACAAGCAAGCTCTCTGACTTGTTTTGTCTTCCCAGCTACCAGGGCTGTTGTGCTTTATCTCTGTGTATTTTTACACTGGAAAGTGTATAATCAGCAGCAAATAGAAGCTTAGACTAGGCACTTAGGCCCCCATTTATTTGGGAAAGTCTTCACAATTCAGTATTAGCAAATGGGTTTTCTAAGGCAGTTGCTGCGGCATTGTCTTTTCTTTTCCCTGATGGAAGCACTCTATAGAACCATTCTATGAATTTATCTTGAGATTTCTGGCCAAGAGAATTTCAGTGAAGATTTAGTGTTTCATAGACACAAAGATTTCAGACTTGAATACTTTGACTGAAAAAATGAAGAATTTCTGAAAACAAAGAAAACACAGGAGACTGAAGTCTTAAAAGAATAATTTTGCAGTTTTCCCAGATACTGTTTTCAGTAAGAAATTGCTTTTGAAGTAAAAGAATCTAGACAACGTTGTGGAGAGCTCAGAAAAGCCAGATCAGGAACCACATAGATATATCTTATTTACCCCAGAACATGGCTAGAGAACTTGGAATTTCTTTTATACAACTATGTCTGTTACTCTGATCTGCCAACTGAAGTTAACAAAATACTCCCACTGGTTTCACTGCATGATGGATTGAGCCCTGAGGGCTCTGTGTGGTTGTGCAGTCAGGTACTGACTAGTTGTGTGTGTCTGCTAGATTTTTTTTTTTTTTTTTTTTTTAAACCCATCTAACCTTGCCACACAGAGAGTGTTGGTAAGCCACATAATGGAAAGCACGTAAAACTAGTTTTCAGCAGAATATAGCCCCTGTGGGTAAATAATTTAACTCTCCTCCCCCAGGTACTGTGTTAGAAACAATATTCAGCATAAACTGATTGTATAGATAGCCTGATTGTAAAGCAAGATTAATATGAAAAGGCAAGAAGTCTGCAATAAAACCTACTAACTTAAATCATCCACATTTGTGTACAAGCATTCATATTTAGCAACAGTCCCAAGGCTGAGATTAAAGCTGTTTGGTAGGTTACTTCAAGGCCTTTTTATTGCTAAATCTTATTATGTCTCTAAAATGTAGAAATTAATCACCTGTCATCAAAGCTACAGTGGATTATTGACTTCTAAATGTCTCTACAAAGTGATTCATGACAGAATGAAACAGGAGACTGAACTAGCACTGAAATTCTTTTTGCATGTGATAAAAAGGGTCTATTAAAATTGTTTCAACAAATGCTGGCTATTAGGTAATCATCACAAAGGATTTTGTTATCAAAATGTGGTGCTTCTTGAATAACCTTATTCAGTTACATACATTTGCAGCAACAATCCTCTAATGGGGAAGTTATCTGGAGGATTTATATTGTTCATCTGAGAAGCCTGACATTGGGTAAATTGCAGCAGGATTTTCTGAACTACCTGCAAGCTAGTGATGGTGAAAAGTGTATTTTTTGCACTTGCTCCCAGGTATTTCAACCCAAAATAATGTCAGTACTCCAATTCAGAATCATTGGGTTGTGACAAGAACATTTCTTATGATTTGGATAGTTTGCCATGTATTCAATGTCAGTTCTTCTTTGATACTTGTCAAAAATACCATGAGGATATACGGCTGAGGGGAAAAAAAAACAATGTGACTTCTGATTAAGTCAGACTGTGTTTGTTAAAGGATTGTTAACTGCTCCCATTTAGTTATAGCTATCATACAACTGGATAGATGTGACCGTGTGGTGTGATCTGGGGATACAGGGTACATTTGTGGTATTTCTGGGAGAAATCTTTAGATCCCAGACTGCTCCAGCTGAATCTGTGTTTGTTCTATCCAGAATGGCTTCTGGAAAATAGAAGGGAAGTCCTCAGCACAGGGAAGCAGATACATATTTCTTCTCCAAAAAGCGAACCGTTAAAGATATTTTTTAAGAAAATCAGCATGGGGAACACGTTGATTCTGAACTAATATCCTGGGTGTTTTGCAGTAATTTTAGCAGATCCGGTTTATGGCAAATGTCTTCAGAAAGGTAATTTTTTTTTAAATGGATTTTCAGAGTTTGTTTCTATTGGTCACGTTATGGGTCTGCAGAGTATGCCTCAGTTTTCTACTTTGTACAAGCACGGTGATAGACTGAAGGGTACTTTTTCCCCAAATTTTGCAGCATGTGCTCTTGCTAATTCTTTGCAGTCTGATAATAATTGTACCCTACCTTGTCTGTTCCTTACATGTGTTATAGGACAGAAACTCACCGAATTTTCACTTAGACTAATTTTGCTGTCTAATACCAGGTAGGGAAAAATGAAGGAAAAATATCTGCAGGACTGAACATTATGCTTTTAGGTATGAGACTGGGGATAAGAGAGGTTGTAATTACAAAGAATAATGAAACAGCATTCTTTTTTTTATTTACATGTAAACCCCAAATTTCTCCTATTTGTGTTTTTAGTACCCCTTATCTACAAGTTGTTGGATGTAGCTGCCAAAGTCATAGTCTGGAGTGCCTACAGTCATCCTGCCTTGTCATGGCTTCCAAAGGCTAAGTAACTGCATCTTCCTCTATACTTACTTCTATTTTCCACATCGATTTTTACAGAAAAATGGTGATATTGATTTGGATAAAAATGAAAATGCTTTTGATGGCACCATGTGGAGTCAGGCAATTTGGGCACTTAAAATGATTGCCCTTGTTCAATCTGACCTGCTCAGACAGGGATTTGTGTGTGCATGTGTCTGTGTTTGCCCGCTTCCTATGTCTGCTAAAGGCTCTTTTTGGAAGCTTGGGTGTGTGAAGGGTTTTCCCCCTTGATTTGTCAGCTTTCTTCCTCTGTCTTCACTGTTCTACCTGGGTTGTTCATTTTGAACTCCTGCAGCTTTGTTGTGATTAAGACTATTGTATGAGACCTCCTCAGATTTGCATGCATGCTGTGCATACATACTATATATGTGTTTACGGTCCCTGCGGAGATCTCAGATTACAGATACAGACAGTATAAACAAGTTGCTGTATGTGGACATGCCAGTGCGAGCAAATGCTTTCTGTTCTTATCCCTGCCCCACTCTGTTTTAACTGACAGTGCCATGTTTAATAATTAAACACAGATTAAAATGTTGCTGTCACTGAGTTCTTAGTAAAGTGTTTGCAGTCTTCCCAGCTGATGTACACTTTCAGCAGTCACAGTAGCAACTGTATGAGTCACAGACATTGGTTGAAAGTTAGCTCTGGAGGTCATTTAATCATAGAATCACAGAATATCCCAAGTTGGAAAGGACCCAATAAGGATCATTGAGTCCAACTCCTGGGTCCCCAAAGGACCACCCAAAAAATCAGACCATGTGTCTGACAGCACTGTCCAAACGCTTCTTGAACTCCAGCAGGCTCAGTGCTGTGACCCCCTCCTTGGGGAGCCTGTCCCAGTGCCCGACCACCCTCTGGGTGCAGAACCTTTTCCTAACACCCAACCTGACCCTCCCCTGTCCCAGCTCCATGCCATTCCCTCGGTCCTGTTGCTGTCCCCAGAGAGCCGAGCTCAGCTCCTGCCCCTCCGCTCCCCTTGTGAGGGAGCTGCAGGCTGGCATGAGGCCTCCCTCAGCCTGCCTCTGCTCTGGGATGAACAAACCAAGGGACCTCAGCTGCTCCTCACACATCTTGCCCTCTAGGCCCTTCACCATCTTCGTAGCCCTCCATAATGCAACCTCCTGCTCAATGTGTGGCTATTGCCAACACTGAAAGACACCAGCCAGGGCTTTGTCTGACTGAGTGCCGAAGACCTCCCAGGATGAATGTGCCACAACCACTCAGGGGAACCTGTTCCCTCTATTTTTATTTTTTTTTATTTTTTTTTTTCATTTTTTTTTCCCCTCCAAATGCCCATTGTGAATTTCCCAAAACACAACCTGTGACCCTCGGCCTTTGTTATTGTCTGCCGCTGACAGAACAGTTCAGCTCCATCAGCTGCATAACTACTCTTCATGTGGTTGTGGGTTGCTTGATCACCCCATAATCTCCTCTTCACCGCACTAAACCAGGTGATTCCCTCAATCTCTCTTCGTAAACTGAGCTGTAGGTCTGATGGTAGCTCTCTGCTACCGTCTTGGGATCCCTCCTCAGTTTCTTCATGTCTCTTGGACAATGCATTCTGGGCACAGCCTCCTTACCCATGCTGCACAAAGGGGCACGCTACAGGGCACCTTTCTCTTAATGTAGCCAAGGATGCATTTCACCTTACTTATGGTGAACCGCACTCTTGGCTCATAGTGGTGGTGTCTATTGTAAACTAACTTGGTGTCAGATTTCAGCAGGGCTGACCATCAGGCAGTTGAGACGTGTCTTGCACTGATTCATAGGGTTATTCAACCAGGTACAGAACCTTGTAGTTGTTCTTAATGAGCTTCATGAGCTTTTTGTTGTGCCAGTCCTCAAGTTTCTCAAAGAGCCCCTGGACCAAAGCTCAGCCATTCATCATGTCAGCCACCCTCTCCAGATTTATTAGCAGATATGCTGAGGGCGCAATCAGTGTCATCATCCAAATTGTTAATGAAGATGTAGAAAAATATGGACCCCAGTATGGACTTCTGGGGTACATTTTTGTTACTGGATACCAGGCATATGCTGAAGCATTGATCACAACCCTTTGGACATGGCTGCCACAGCAAGTTTTCAATACATGCGACAGTCAAGGCCACACCATATTGCAAATAATACAATGTACTGTATCCTTTGGGAATTATATTTTTATTATTTTATTTTATTTTATTTTATTTATTTTATTTTTTTTATTTTATTTTATTTATTTTATTTTTATTTTATTTTGTTTCGTTTCGTTTCGTTTCATTTCATTTCATTTCATTTCAGAATAGACAGTAATGCAGAAATAGCAACCACATAAAATGTGGCAGGTATAGCCAGTGATGAATTCTGTGTTCACATGGACCTATTCAATGCAGTCCTGGTTAATTTTGTGGCCAATTAACAATGCCACATTAAGGTAAGCATGAAAAAAGGATGTTCTTGTCAGTTCTCTGCTTAAAAAATTGGTACTTTTTTTTTTTTCCCTAGAACTCCAGGAACCCTTTTAATAATTTGCCTGGAATTTTAGGGATATATCTATTTTGTCCTAAAATTAGTATGGTTAGTATTTGCAAACACCTCATATTACATAGTTATCTTGTGATAATGATGTAGAAATGTAGGTGAAAGTAGAAGTTATTAAGATTCAGAGATGAATGAAAGACATCATAGCTATCAGTTTACTAATACCTGTGGCAAAACTGAGAAATTCATTTGGTAAAATGCAGCCCTTCACTATTTGAACAGTAAATATAAAACAGTAATGCTGTCTGAAAAGCTCAAACTTATGATTCCAACCTCTTATGCACTTTTAGACAGAAAAATTGAAGTATTCTTTGTTATTTTAAATCATCTTCTATTCTTTCTTTTAGAGATGTGTTAGGAATATATTAATACTTATCTTATGAAGCTATATCTTTTATTTTAACTTGACCCTAACTTTTATTCAAAGCATTGGTGAAGAAATTTTTTCCACATAAAAGCCAAGGTGTGAATTCAGTACTGGCCTATGACTATACAGACACAACAAACCTGGTGCGCTAGTTGAAGCCGATTTGAAGAACACTGGCTTTGTCTCATTGCCAGTCCACAGACTAGCTAGAGAGCTTGGCCTAAAATGAGCATGCAGCTCAAGCAATTCAGAGAGGCAAGAAACTGCTGAGGCCTGCCATTATCTCCAGCTCTTTTAGGGTCTACTATGTTTCTTCCTGATAGGCTCCCTCTTCCCTGGATTTTGATTCCTCCTTCCTGTAGATACCAACAAAAACTGAGGGAAGAAGACACAAAACACATTCTTCTCCTCATAAGCATCCTCTTGGTTTGTCTGTGATAGCATACCTATAGAACAGTAAACACAAACAAACAAACAAACAAACAAAAACATACATACACACAACAAAATACAAAAAAGACCTCACCAGTTATTGTAGAAAGGACTTCAGAAAAGAGAATGAGAATGATTACAACAGTGTGGATGACTCCCAACTCATATTTTCATCACTGGCTAGATGTACGTGCATATATGTGTATCTGTTCAGGGGAAATAGACATGCTTGTTCCCCTAAAACATTTGTATATCAGGCATATGATCATATTTAAAATTGCAGGAAAAAAGGAAAAAGGCAGGAAATCTCCTTTCATTCTTACATGTAAAAATGAAGACTGTGAAGGGTCCTTGTGCTTTATTTTGTAACACAAAGATAATATTTAATGTGTGCATGTAAAAAATGGAACAAGTAGCGACATTTGTTGAAATATGTTTTGAACTAATTGGTTTTAAGAAAATTTTTGTTAAATACTTTGCATGTGGAATATGTTTTCACACTGTGATCTTTAATGAATTAGTTGCTGTATGTCATGCGAATTTATTGTGAAGGTAATTAACAGTTCAGATTCGCAGCTACATTGCGCAAAATGGATTGTAGGATGTAGGCATGGATTTTTTGCAGCATGGTGGACATTCAAGGCACACCTTTTTCCTCTAGTCCTAAAATAGCAGCTTGGAAAATTGTTTTAATTCTAAAATCACAGTGATCCCTCTTCTAATTACTTGACTCAATCCGGATACAACACCTTTGCAAAGACAATCTGCTGGCAGTGCAGCACAAATGGGTTGTTCATGAAAGACTTTGCTAAAGGTAATGGTATAATACTGGTGTGAAATATATATAATTGAGATCATAATTAGGTTCATTAAATTAACTAATAGCTACCCTAACATCTCATAGTCCCATGGCATCTGGCACTTTGATACATGTTTTATTAGGTAAGTCAAGGTGGGGATGTATTTGTCTGTTTACTCATAGTTCAGTAATTCAAAGGAGAATTTCTGTGAACATGTTGTATATATTTGTGCCCCCTGAGGTACATTCTCCCTTGTTTCCCCTACAGTAATCCATTGTAACATCTCTGATGTCAGATGAGTTTCTTGTCCAGAGAATGGCATTCTCTGACGAATAGTGGATTTATGGAGAGCAAAATTGTGCCCCTCATCCTTATGTTCTTTTCTTTCTTTTAAATTAATGTTTTACTTCACTTTTGGTGGTGCATTTGGTGATCTCCGAATCCTTTTGCAGAACAATATCTTCACTAGTAACATATGGCTATCTAGCAGGTGGAGCAGACAGTGTACAAATGAGATTTTGCCTTTGGGTCTTTCATACTTCAGCTTCTGTGAATTTGGCTGTTGCATTTACTACTCTAATCTTGGTTATTGTTTTACTCATCTTCATTCGGCACATTTTTGATGTGTCTGAACAAGTTTAGAAGATAACAAACTGACAAGCCCAATAAAGTAACAACTGACAAGCCCAATGCACAACTTTATGTTTCTTACTTCCCTTACTTCTCGTCTCCCTATCTTATCATGTTGTTCTGATTCATGATACCCTTTCAGGTGTGGCAGTACCTTATTCTTGTCTCCTATCAAACTATCTAGGCTCCTTCTTCAGTGCTCTTCATCACTGGTCTTTGTAAGCTACCGGCTTTGCCTCAAGTTTAAATCACAGTTTGGATATATTTGTCTCCTACTTCAGAGCAGTAATGGTGGGCAAGACTCTGAGTGTCTCACTGATAGCTCAGAGGATCCATTGACCTGAACAGACAGGCTTCATAGGGTGAGTAAAGCACTACTTTGCATTGCTAGACTCATGCCAAATAAGTGGTGAATACAGCCCATTGCCTTTACACATGCATACAGCATCAAGAACACAACTGGAACTTAATAGACAATAAGATAATGGATGCCTTAAAAATACCTATAACAAATTCAATACAAGAATTGAAATACAGTGTAAGTGGAAAGGTGAAGTGTTGGTGAAAGTCTTAAATCTCAAGCTGACCTTTTTTTTTTACCCACAGGACTCGCTGTTGCAACTTCTGTGCTGCTCTATGGTTGCTTTAATTTATATGACTAATGACATGAAAGATGTAAAATCTGTAAAAATACAGTGTTTGGCTGCTTAAATTAAGTTTACGAGTTTTTCTTAAGCCTGCCAAACAACTTAAATATTTCATGGTTTTCACAGGCTACAGTTCTAATATTTATAACTCTTGTGTGCAGATTTCAAAAATTATAATTACAGCTCCCAGGATCCCAGATATAGCAGATGTTCAATATTTTGTATGATGTTGGCAGAAATGCTTTTCATGCTCTTTTCGATCTCAGTACCCCATGTATTGTATCTGCTACAACAAGCTGTTGATAAGAGAGTTTATTGTTATTTCCCTGTAAAAGACTGTAGGGCAAATTCAGGAAGGCATATAAAGGAGAAAGAATGGGGATTCAGCCCTAATGAATAATGAGGAACGCTGTGCAGTGTATTCTTTCAAATTCTGCCCTATTAAAAGGCGTATAGGATGTCTCTCATTGCATAGATCCACATAGGACTTTTGGAGTTAATGTGACCCTTCCATTTTAGGCTATTCCTCCTTGCCCCATTCCCCTCTACTGGATGGATCATGTGATTTCCCATTCTCTCTTGTATATTCACCCCATGGTGCCTGTATTCCCTCTATGAGGATTCAAGAATGGTCTTACTTGAGTCAGATGCCAAAACCCATACATATGTTTTAATCAGAGAGTTGATGCATAAGATAAAATTGTGGCACTGACTCTCTGAGTTTTCTAATGATCTGCTTGTACTGCGAAGAGGAGAAATGAGCTTTAAGCATCTGGGCTTGTCTCATTTCTTGCCATGTTTTATTGATATTGCATTCCTTATTATTGTAATTGGGATCATTTCTTACAACCATATAGGACACTCAGTAAAAGTGTTAAACAGTTAAACTTCACAGACACTCAGATGATTGCCTCAAATTTATAGTGCTGTAGCTGTAATCAGAGTCTACCCTTTATGGGCAGATTTTAATGCAGTCCACAAAATTTAAAAAAAAAATAATATTAAATTAGTAGATTGACACATTATCCTACAGTATTACTATAAATGCATAACAATAGCAAATAGATGGTCATTATATAAGTGAAATTAATTTAGATTACACAATCATTCATTTAGATGAAAAATTCAGATTGCATACCTGGTATTTGGTTTTCAATATGAAAATATCCATGGGAATATAAAAATTAGATTGAAAACATAACGAAACTTGAAAAAACATCACTTATATGTACATCTTCTATTATTCATGTTTATAGTACATTTGTAAGAAAACTAATATACCATACCTTCAGGAAGTTATTTAGTTATTTGTGTTGAGAGTTTTTGTTTGCTTGTTTTGAATTGTTCAAACAATGAACAGCTCAAAATTCATCATCTGTTTGCAAACTAGGAATATACCAAAATGGCATTTGCACTGTAGATAAAATCCAAATATAAGATGGATCAGCTATAACAAACTCTTGAAGCTTAATGAGATTGTCTGGATCAGAAGATGATGACTATGTAAAATGACATCTCCAGACTGGCGACATCAGAGCTGATAAAGCTACTCTGGAACAAACAGCTATAGGTGTTTGTATGATAGTTAATGTATAGATCATTCTGTGAGCTTGAACACTGCTACTGGGGCAGTATTAGTAAAATTAAAATGATATTACTTAGGTAATGTTTAAGGGTCATGTTTTATATACTAAATGTAAGTTGAGTTTACAAAAATGGTTCCAGTTACTGTGCTGATAATTAAGGAAGTGAATTTAGTTATGCATTTTGCATTTATTTATTAGCAGGACACTATGGAAATCAATACTGAGTTATGAAATTGGATATCTAGAAGCATAGCAAAGCTTTTTGGCATCCTGGACAAAAACACTGGTTTCCTCATCACCTTCTCTATGAGTCTTGGAAGCATATTGCTACCTTTTATGTATATGGAATAGATCTTCCTTTTGCTTCTCTGAGTTGCAAAAGTGATTCCAACACAGATGTAATAAACATCAGTGTTTGCTTTGCCACAGTTGCAGTACTTTTAAGTTCTGTGATTTTAATATCCGGTATTGTTTGTAAAAGAAAAAGATGTTTTCTGAGTTGAGAGCAGTGGGTTCTCCTGTGTCTCACCAGAAGATACACTACTATCCACAAATGATGCAGAGGAGTTACTCAGAAACCTGTAAAATTAACAGCATAGTCATGGGTAGTGGACTGAAAATGCTAATTAATGAAGCATCATGGATTGTGGGATGAGGCGAGATTCAATATATCCCGGCTCTGCCATTTAGTTCAGTCCTGAAGATTCTGTATTTTAATGTAACTGGACCTAGGTGTCTGGCTGAACTTTGTTAAATAGTCTATTCAGAGAATATTTTCACATACTTCCGTGGAATCATGGAATCATAGAAGATTAAATGCCTTTCAGAAGCCTCTAATTTTTCCTGGATGAAATTTTTATTTATAGGCATTATTAAACTCATGCTTCACTCCAACAAATGCTATTGTTTCCACATTTCTTTCTTTTTTTTTTTTTTTCAATTCTTAGTTACAATTTTTCAGTTGATTATTATACCAGACTTAAATTTGCTGGGCTGTTCTTTAACCAGAAGCCAGTTTGTCCGGCATGTCAGAGAAGAAAAAGTTTGGACATTTTTAAGAACCCAGAGAGTGAATTTTTATTTATAGTTTAGTATAATACTTTAATACATTGCCTAAGATAACAATCTTACAATTTCAGTGGACTGACATCTTATGTCAGTAAGTGATGATGGGAGCTGACATTTGGAAAAGAATGAGTCACGTTTTGTGGCTTTTTAGGATCTTCAAAATGTACTTTTTGTTTACGTACTGATTTTTTTACAACAGATTTATCATTTGCTACAAATGCTACATTAGTAATAATAAACACATGCTGTCTGGGGAATTGTGTCAGTTCTGCTCCATCTTTGACTATTGAAAATGTGCAGACCTAAAGAATGCAGCTGTGGCATTATGAAGGAAGGCTGTTCTTTGCACTTGCCATCAAAAGGACCATCCAAAATAAAGCAGACACTGTGCTTCTGTGGAGAAAACAATTCAAATTGCAGATTGCATTCCTACTCACCAAAGTGTTGTAAACATGCATGCATCCATAAATATTTGTGAGGTTTTCTGACATTTTTTAGATTTGTCATAAAAACAAATCCTATCAGTGAAATGTTTTTGAGGTGGGGCTTGGATGTTGCTTACTAGATGAGGCTTTGGACTGTGTTCTGAAATATGAGGCTAACAGAACACAGAAAAACTGTCTTATTCATATAGCATTGTCCATTTTGTAGACCAAATGGGGCAATTTTTCCAGTGGAACTATACAGTGTAATTATGTAATTAAAAACTCATTAAAAATAAAGATGCCAAATGAAGAAAATAATTTTTTATTATTTATTTTTTTAATATATATATATTTAGAATTAATTTCCTTGCTTTTGATGATTTCACTTTGGAACTTTGAAGTAAAATTTGTCATCAGAAAAATAGCCCTCTAAACATTGTCTGAACACTGAAATGGGTGAAGCTGGCGTAACCAGTTATGCCTGTTTCTTGGAGAGGTATTCACCCCTTCACAGAACATATTCAATTGTTGTGGAGATTTCACATTCCTTTGCGCTGGATAGTAATTAATCATTATTTTGCAGCTCCTTTTAATTATGTGATTGATGACTTCTGATATGTCAAGAGAAAATGAAACAAATGGAAATCAATTGGAAAATGAAACTGGTATGAAAACGAACATTGTGAGCACCCACAGCACACAGAAGCAGCAGGAGTGGAGAAGGAAATATGTTTTTACATCAGATCGATAGAATCCTTATATTATTCTCAATAGTTAAAAGTTAGAGCTGCAGCTAATTAAAGACCTTTTCTTCTCATGGCTGCAATCCTAGTTTGTGCAGACTAGCTTGTTCTTCATGCCTATGATTACAACATAATGAGTGACAAAACATTATATGGCACAAGTGACATGGTTGGAACCTTTAATTATTTATATAAATTTTTAACACTGTCTCCCCACCTTCCTCTTCCATCTCCACACTGAGACCTTAATGAGACTGTTGTTGAATGTTAGTTGACTCTACTCTAACATATTTTCATCATTAGCTTTAAAAGAAATGTTGGGAATATTTATCTATTGTGCCCAGGAGAGGAACTATATTATATGGTAATGGGTGAGCTCACTTACTCTGGGAAACAAGATTAATATTTCCCAGACTGAGAATGGAAAAAGTTCTGTCTATGATGAACTTTGGAGAGCAAGTAATAGGAAGCTCATGAATGCAAGAAATTCAAATGGGACTGTATCCCAGGGAGCAAAAGAACGGCCAGCAGAGCCGTTGTTGACTTGACAATGTGATCCTTAAAGGTAGAGGAGCAGAGGCAGTTCAGGATGTCAGACACATGTCATGCCCTCTGTTTCTCATAACATCTTTGAGAGAGAGCTAAATGAAAACAAAAAAGAGTAGGGGGTCACAGACACCACTGCACGCACCCCAGTCAGAAGGAGAGCAAAGACAGGAGTGCAAAAGGTCACCGGCAGGGCACATTTTTCTATTTCTAAATAGGAGGGTAGAAGTGATGAGCCGCAGGAGGCTCATAGTTGTGGGGCAGTGATCAGCAGGAGAAAGGGAACTGGCTCTAGAGGGAATAGGAATCATCAGCTGGTTGGTCAAGCCATTTTACAGTTTGCTGGCAGGTCTGGCCTCCTCTTTTATCTTTGGGACCTTGTAAGAATAACTCTGAAATAAAGATAACTGGACAGAGGTATTACAAAGTCCTTCTTCAGTTCTGATGGGACTGCTTAGACTTGTTTTTTGTTGGTTTGGTTTGGTTTAATGCTATTTTCCTTTCTCTCCCTTCCAAGGTAACCTAAAAGTTTGATAGGAGATTTGATTCATAGTTTGGAAAAAGACAGGTTTAATATGCCTATATCTATCTTCATTTCTATAAGCCAGCACATTCTGTAAGTTTCTGCTGACACACAAAACTTGTGCCTGGCTTGGAGGAAATTTACTTCACACCATTCACTTTACTACTGAGATGATATTATCAGTGGTTTCACAAGAAAAAATTCTTTAAATGGCTGTATAAATCTCATAAATGGGAAAACAGTTGCTCTGATTTGTACTTGGTCTAATAGTAGATATTCTGTGAACGAAGAGATTGCTTTGCTACAGGGTAGACATCAGATCATTGACATTTAACCCAGTGACTCTTGAGCCTAATAAGAGGTCATTGATGAAAGCACAATTGGTAATTTCAGCTTATCTTCTTTCTGATGGGAGCTTATATCATCCAAAACAATTACACATATACTGTGTATACATGCACAACTGGCATAAAGTTACACACAAAGATGACTCTGAGAATATCCTAAATTGGAAGTCTACAATAATAATAAGACTTTATCATTGTGTGTCATTGACAAAAGATAGATTAGTGCTAATGTTGGAGACTATTTGAAGGACTGGAAGACTCAGGGGATCTGTAATAGACAGCCAAGTTTCTCATCCATAACTCATTGTTTCAATCAGCCCAGGTCAGCTGCAGACAAAAGTTGTCACTTGACACATTTCTCTGTTAGTCAGTCTACAACAAGCTGAAGTCGTTCTTTCAGTAATGTAAAACAAAACCCATCACCAGTAAGTCAAACCCTGCTGGCCTTACCCATCTGAAAATGTGAACAATTCCACCACAATCAGAAGGACTGCACAAATAAGGTAGTTGAGATGTGGTATTAAGAGTATCTGCAGGTGGAGTCAGGGCAAACCTCATGAAGCTAATTTTCTACAGATCTATGGCTCCTGACTGGATTTTCTGGGACCCAGTAGCCTGAGAGCTCTCCTGACTGCTTCTCTTGTGGTTGGAGCCATCCTTGCAGCTATCTCCAATGTGGGCTGTCTAGTGTTCAAGGAGGATAAGTTCCCCTTATAAACTTTTGTTTTGTTTTGTTTTTTAGTGCAAGCTGTAACACTGATTAGGAAAATAATGTTTCCAGAACTACTACTTTTAGATCAAATTTGACTGAAAATTCCAGTGGCTCCAAGCATCTATGAGTCTAGGGAATGAGAAGTCCCAGAGGATGAGAGACTGAGGATGACAATATGCAGTTTAGTTAGACCTTTCTTTTGGAAACTGAAATAAAACTGACAATCTCACAAGACGAGGAGACTATTGGCAAGGCACAATGAGAGAGACTGAACTTTTTTTTTTATTTTGTCAGGCCATCTTGTGGTCTGTACAGATTTTTTTTTTTTCCTTTTTCACTTAATCAAGTGAAATTACATGGAGGTACTCTGGGTTCCTCTCAGTGGGAAGTAAACGTGAGGTACAGTGGTTTAAACTAATGTGTCACTTTGCACAGGAGTAAGTAAGTGCATATTTCAGCTGATAAATGGTGTCTGCAAGCTGATGGGGTTGTAGTTTCTTTAACCCTTGAAAGCAGATTACTTATACTGACCTTCCAGCTTTAATTCTGGGGAAATACGGTGAAGCCAGAGGAATGGGAAGGAAAGATCTGTGTATCAGGCTACTAACCAACAGCTGTAAAAGACTAAAACAGCAAAAGCAGTGGTGGTGTTGTAGCTAAAGACATTGAGAAATGGCAAAGCAGAGACAGTGCTAACTCATAACAGGCTTGTACCCAGCAGTTCTGGAGATGCAAAATATAAAAACTGAGCTAGATGGTGGCAGTGTTATATGACTTCATTGCATGATACAAAACTGACATTTTGATTAGAGTAGGTGGCACATAAAGTGAGAGTTTGGAGCTGGCAACAGGGGAATTCAGCTCACAAGTTGATAGCTAAATGTAGTTAAACAGGAGTGAGATGTCTGAGCTACTATGTAAACCAGCCAAACTATCACTACAGTCAATATTTATGATGATATTAATGATATATCAATATCATTAGATATCACTCAGCAGTGATATCTAATGGCATCTGAGACAACCTAAGATATTTCAGCAGTCCCTGGCTGTCTCTCCAGAAGTGTATGGGTCTCCCATAGGTCGTATTCCATATCTACCAATCCCAAGCAGTTGTCGTAGGCTTTGTATGGTGTCCACAAGCATTTCGTTTAAGAAAACAGATCAAGTCTTTTTCCTCCTGAGAATATATTGGGAGATCTGACTCCTGGTTTATACATAGATGCTTAAAGTAGGTGGTTACAGCTGGGAGCCTAGTTCCACCCCAGATTTCCCTTTACAAAATCAGGCAATGGTTTTCTTGAAGCTAGTAGCTGAGTTGGAAATTTACCAGCTAGGGTGTCCAAGGGGAGAACAGAATGTAGTTTTGTTGTGAAAGAAACATTACTCAGTGATATTTACACAAGCAGAAGACAAAACTGATTGTGATCTCACATTGTAATGTCAGGCTCTCTCTGAAAGGGATAGTCTTTTTCCCCTGGCCCTGACCATGCCATGGGCTTCTACTGTTTTATTTAATTGAATCAAATGACTGTGTTTCTGCAGAAGGAATTGGTTCAGCAAGCTGGGAGAACAGATTTTTATATTATTTTTATTTTTAAGATTTTTTTTTACACTGGATCAGCATGCAGTGAAACAACTCATCCTGCAGCCACTTGATTCTTGATTATTCAGGGAGAGAAAAAGAAGGAAGGGGAGATTACAGCATTTGCTGCAAGAGCTTGGACTTACTTTGGCTTAACAGTAGTGTTAGCATTGGCCTAATGCACAGAGGATGGAGGAAGAGCAACTTATTACACTAGATAAATCTATTGCTTGTATGTAGTGATTGCATTTTCCCATTTTTTCCTTTGTTTCATACACAGTCAGTATTTATCTCAGGGGAAATACTATCCCTTAGAAGTGCCAAGAAAAGCATCTATTTTTCCAAAGCTTATTGAGTAAGCTAGAGCATGTGGGTATGCCAATGTGCATGCATGTATGTGTGTGTGCTTGTGCGTTCACTTTAGGATGAATCTGCGGATTACTGAACATATTTCTTCCTCCTGGTGATCATATCACCACATATATATGTATATTATAAAGAAGATTATTTTAAAATAAACTCAATTTTATTGCATGAACCATTTTAATCATCAATGACATATTTTATATATTAGGTAATTATTTTTAATAGTTTAAAGGTTTTATCAATCTTTTCCATAAATTCTGTAAAGCTCAAATTATTATATCAAAATAATTTTGTCTTCTCTATGTATGTTTCCATACTCATTCTGACAGTATCTGAAGGATTTAAGAATACAAGCAACAAAACATTATTTTTTTCTGTCCCTCTTCTTTCCAGGTCTTGTGGCAAATAGCTTAGCTGTGTTTTAAGAATCTATTTGAAGAAGATATCAAAGAAAACCTGAGAAAAGAGACTTGTTGTAGCAAAAGCAATCTAATGGTTGCAATCTGTGTTTGTGTGTCTAACCAAAGAAAGGAAATCAAAAGGAAATGAGATGAAACCAATAACTAACATCTTTGCTCATTTATCAATATCTTCTTTAATGCGAAATCAAAGTTGCTATTGCAACAGTAGGAATAGTGTTTTTGGGGTACCAAAAGAGAAAGAAGAAACTAACATTCTCATTGAGGAAGATTTTAGGAAAAGAATAACCACAGATTTAAAATTCAATGCTCGTTTTGAAGTACACATAGTGACTTAAAATTTTCTAAGGCATAAAACATTTCCCCACATTCAGATAATGTTATTACCTACCTATCAATCAAACTTTGGAACCAGACTGCTCAATAAAGAAGGTTTGCAAAATAAGTAAAGGTACATTGTTGCTTTCCTCACAGTCTGAGGTGCAGAAATGTTATCCAGGCTTGAATACACGACAAGAGAGACCTTCAAATCTGTTGTAAAATAATTATTTTTACTGCAATTTATAACTCACTCTCCCCTTTTTTTTCTGTCTAGATAGCCTACTGCTTTTACAATATGTCGATCCCTTCATGTGCTAGAACATATTTGAAGAATAGAGTTATGCATATTTTCATCACAGTGCTCTGAAGAACTCTTTTAATCATATTTTGTTCACCAGCTTGTGGAAAATTTCCATAATCTTTGTTGTTAAACTGATATTTGATAAATTGGTAATCACGGCTATCTTGATTAAAACATGATTAAAATACTCTTCAAAGTAGGGAAGAATATGTATATTTTCATGACTTACATTGCATACACATTTTAAGATTGTTCAACAGAAAATCTGTTTCACCTCCTGAAAATTCCGTGGTAATGTACTGCTTATTATTACACATCATCATGCTCAGCTGTGTTCATTATAGGTATGGGATTCATGAGCACTTAAGATCTTCAACATGTTCAAGTGCAGGGCTCTCTCTTCATGTACAGAAGTCCATGGGGTTGATCTATATGAATTGGGCATATGAATCTATGAAGCCCAATCTAAGGCGGTGAAAGAAACTTTTCAAGAGCTTGTTGTGTTCATCTCCCCCTCGTCTTACAAACACTTATCTGTATGAACTAGATAAGTAAATGAGCGGAAGAGTTTAAGAGATCCAAATTTCGGAGAAACCAACGCATTGAGATCAGAAAATGGCAGATCTGGTCATGCAACCATAGCTTTTTTATTCAGTTATTTTGGAAGATTCAGAAATCAATATCAATTTCTGCTTCTGTAACCACATCTAAATTAATATATGAAATTGTCCTTGATGTTGCAGTATGACTTCCATCCATGTGCCAATACATCTCCTCTCTTCCTGTGCCATACCAAAAACCCCAAAGTGACTGTTTTTGTACTGATGGGCAAAGTCCCCTGAGTCTCACAAAACACACTTGACCATTACTTGAGAGAGCTCTGCTTGAGATCAAGCCCATGATATTGATGGTTTGTAGTGGACAAGTCTCAGCTGTCATTCATCTCTCTGATCAAAACTTTTGTCTTGGACCACCACGGCATTACCAGTTGTTGGGTTTCTGGGGTATTTTCTCTGAGCCAGCAACTGTCTTTGTATAGCAGGATGATCAAAGACAGGTGAGAGATGGGAAGAAGGTGAGAAACCCTTAAACTGGGAAACTGAAGGGGGCAGTGGGGAAAAATTTCTTTTAATTCAACTGAAAATAAGTTAGCAAACTAGACATAGAAGTTCCACTTGACCTAAACTATCAACAACAATGAAAACTGTGTACTCACATTATAGACTATGCCCTTATGCACGGAATTCTGTATGGAAGATACTGTATCAGTCACATTGTAAAAGACCTAGATCAACTTAAAAAAATAAAACCCAATAGAATGATTACAGCCGCTGCACAGAATGACAAGTATTATCAACAAAAATTAATCAGGCGCATCTTTTAGTGAACTCAATTAATAATGTGCAACAACAGGGTCTCTTTTCTTAAGATGAAAATTAATTAGTGGAGGGAAGGTCACTTGGAGATGCTGACATCACTCATCAGAATGCTCTGGCAGCTCTAATTATTTGTCTTCCAGGCTTGGGTGATCAGAAATTATTGCAATACCTGAGCAACATTTTGAAAAAGCTTTGTGCATGGCTCTTTTAATTAGACCTGGTATTTGATTAATGCAGTGGAAGCATTTAGATCAGCCTCTTATCATTGACTGACTTAGAAGTTTCATGGAATTATACTGTGCAAGACAGGGTCACTACTAGATATTTAATTCAGACCTAAAAAAATCAGCTTTTAACAATTTAAATGAACATATATATCTTTTCCTTCTTTTACTGTATCATTACCTAGAATGAAATTACATATTTTTCAGCATCAAATAAGGTCAACTACACACTGTGTGAAAATGTAATTTGTGTGTGCATAATAATATATGATTTACATTTATATATATTAATTTAAAAGCACCTGCTAAATTTGTGCAAGCTGGATTTATATAAGATTAAAGCAAAGCAGAACATTGAGCTACACTGTGTAATCTGTATTGCATTGACTTTTTATTTATTTTGTTTTTATTTATGTTCAGAAACACATACACTTGTGTAAGCATAAATATGTAAGAATGATTTCCAGTTAGAACTCTGTGAATAATTTAGAGCAATTTTCAAAGTCTTTGAGGCCATGCATTGGCTCTTGCTCTACCAAGCCTATCTAACGTCATGGACAGTGGAGTACTAAACAAACACAAAGAATGTGAATATTATTAAATGCAATAAATACAATAATGAATAAATAAAAAGATCAGAATAGAAGGACAGTAGTAAAAGCAGTATCCATGAAATAGCACAACTAAACAACAAAAAATCACCATGGGCCCTTAGGGATCACAAATGTCATTACTGGATGGCAACTCTCCACCTTCTGTACTTCTGAAGACCTACTGTTTGTTCTGGATATGCCACTTACTTTTTCTGTCCATGGCTCCTCTCTGCCAAGAGATCTAGGTATCATTTCAAAGTGTTCCCAGAGTGATTCTGATCTTCTGACATGAGTACTCAAAATACACAAAATGCTTGTAATGTGCATATTACAACATGCATGTTTATAACAATGCAAAATACTATTATAACTTGTTCTTTTTATTAATCAATTTTTGTTAAGAACGTTGTTTAAATTTAAAGCATATACTGAATTCCCATTCCACAGGCAAGCAAGAAAGCAAACCAATAACATTATTCCCTTGTTTTTAAAACAAACTCTTAAATGGGCACAGTTTTGCAGAAGTTAATGTAATTGTTCTAGCTGAGAACTAGATTTGGCCCATTATGTTGCATTCTCTCTCTGATTTCCTCCCAGCATGGTGTTATTATGACATGGTTTTAAATCATAAACTTATTCACTCTAAGAGACTATAAAATAGAGTAATCAATTTTTATTTTTGATGTATTTGGTTATTTACTGCTTCATTGTCCAGCTAGGGAATATACAGCACTGATATACCATCACTGACTTCAATAGAATTATACCCTTTTATACTGAGGCTGAATTTGGCAATAACAGCTAAAAATGAACATATCCAGAAAAGGCAATAAATTGTAATTTCTCATAAAACTCTGTGAAATAAATTGCTTGGAATCTTCTATTACTTAAAGTTATATATATATTTGTGTGTGTGTAAGTATGTTGTACTGTATCAAGTATAGTTTGTTAATATTGTCCAGATGGTAAGAGATCTTCTGGGTGGAAAGAATCATATCATGAGACAAAAATCGTCTTGCAGAAAGACCTTAACAGCAATTAAGACCATGGAAGATAGCTTACCTTGAAGTTTATGTTTGTGATAAGTCTGTTTTGTTTCATTTACCAGTTGAGCTGGATCTCAGGATGAAGGGGTGTGTTGCTGTTGCCAGGACCTGTAAAACTGTTACAAACATTGATTTCTCATTGTCTGCAAGTATTTTTATCATAAAGCAAATACAGGACTTCTCTGCAGCAAGGTTATACTAAGGAACAGATTATAGTGAGGTTTCAAAAATTTATTTATTTTTTCTTTTTTTGTGTGTGTGTGTGGTCAAAATTTAGTATTGAAATACAGTTTCATGGCACTAAATGAATATGTACCAGAAATACCAAGAAGATTTTCAGATGAAGCTAGCGCTTTGAAATTTATGTTCTATGAGGGAAGAAGCTGTTTCTGGGTATTTTATTTAGGCTTACAATGTATACAAATTGGGAACAGCTGTTTGGCTTTTTAGACAGTGTCCTGGAACATTTCGTAAACATTTGTTAAACAAATACTGGAAGAATTCATCTTAAATGAAACAAAACTTAAACATCTTTTTTTTTTTTTTTTTTTCCTTCACATGACCAGGTGCTAAAAAAATAAAAATACAAAAATAAGAGGTGTTTAAAGTTACCTTTCAAAGAATAGAGAAAAGTAAAGAAAAATGTGGCAAAAGAATACAGGATCACTTTGCTTATAATTTTGGGCAGTTGGAACCTTGACTTGTGAACCAGTTAATAACTTAGCTTAGTGAAAAAGGTAGACATCCATGTTTAGGTTTCATTTTACTCTCCCAACAATTCTGAGTTAATGTAATTGTTCACGTAGTATGCAGTCACACCTGTTTGCATGAAATCTATTTCAAATTTATAGGTGGAATTCATCACGCCCAAGTAGGGGCATGATTTAATTGCTTAGTCAGAGTAATCTAATGTCATGTGAGATGCCCTGCAGTATCTCCCCTGCCTAAAGCTTCTGTTCACACAGATCATGGCTTCTGTACTGCATCTGTCAGCCCAGACAGATGCAGATGTTTGGGGTTTCCTCTCTCAGATGCTATTATGCACTTGTGTTAAAGCAACCAAATCTCACTCTAGCTGTCCTGGATGACAAAATTGACATCTTGGGATGACAAGTCTGACTTATGTTTCTTATATGTGACCATCTGTAGTTAATTTAGACACTTCGGTAGGGCAACTCAGTCCATCCTAGGGTAAGTGAATGAATCTTTTCCTTGAAGTGCCTGTTTTTCATCTTTGGCTTTAGAGCTTAGGTTAGATCTCAGAAAGTTAGCTAAAGTTACATGAGGTAACACCATATCTGTCCTTTGTAGTATTGTACCTGGGATCTGAATGTTGAAAATATGCCTAATTCCAACACCCTTCCGCACTTCAGAATAAATCAGCTATGAATATCTCCCAGAGCTATGCACAACGCAATGACAGGTCCTTGCAAACTCAGACAGATTTTATGGCAGTTCTATTTAGCAGTTGTTTGCAGTCATTTTGTGCTTAGAAATAAATTGTACATCTTTATTCTTTTGTAGCTCTTTCAATTTCTTTTCTTTATCATTTATCACTAAAAAGACAAACTCCTAGGATTCTATGACTAAATATTGCTGTCAGTTTACTTAGGGAAATTCTGGGATAACATCAGTCTAATTTATACTGGTAAACTAGAACACAGAATGTAAACTCAGCAATGTGGAGAAATTCACAGGCACATGACAATAAAAAAAAAAGAAATGTAGGAAAGTGAACTGGAGTTAGCTGAACGCTTGTGTTCATTTTACAATCCATCACTAAATTTAAAAAAAGAAACACCAACAACACTCTGCTTTGTCTGTGAATAGATAAATTTTACAGAAAACTATACTTTTTAATTTTTCATGAAAAATAGTTGTGCATAAAATATTGTTGCTTCCAGATTTTTTTTATAGCTGCATTTGACACATGAATGTACATTTAGATGCTTCCTTGAAGTTAAGTATCTATGAAATTTTTAAAGGACTGGTTTTACTTGTTGTTTAAAATGAATTCCTTTGTACCAGATGCCTGGTATAATTTATGTTAATGTTAATTAACAATATTTGAAGCAAATCATGATAAATAGATGCCCCCCAAACATTATGCATCTAGTTGTCTAAGTAATCTGATGAGTAACGAATCAAATTAGCACAAGCTTTGCCAGTGTTGAGACATAGGTCTTTATTAAAAGAAGTATACATCATTCCAGCTGTGACTTTTTTTAATGCTTATTATTTTGATCAAACCTGCATCACAAAATTACTCTAAAGAAATTTACTGCCTTTGGAAACCCCATTTTTCTCTGTTTCTGGAAGGTAAGCTTTACTTCTCCTTCTTGCAAATACAAGATTAAAAGAACTCTGCATTTAAAAAATAATGCAGAAGTGTTTTGTTTTATACAAACCTTTTGTTAAAAAGTCCCTTAGCTTTCATAATAACAGTAAAATCAGATTTTGCTATCTATGTATAAGAGACATAGGAATCTCTTCTTGAACTTTTAGTAATGTAGCCGTAAAATGAAGCTATGTGTTTTGATTTTGACCTCCATACCAAATGCTATCTGATGGACAAAGGGAAAGTACACATATATATTAACATTGTGTCAGTATTGCATTTTATAACAATTAAATAAATATTAGATGAATTCCTACCACCTTTTGTTTAGCTATATGGGGCTCAGCTGTGTTGCTTCCAACCCTAACTACATCGCTTCAAATTACCAGTAAATTAACAGAGTAACACTTTCAACCTCAGAGCAGATTTGATCCAAATAGTCTTTAAATGCCATTTCTGTTCCTATTAACCTAAAGATCGGCATAGCAGATATTTTCGTAAGGCTGCCCAGCAATACAGGGCATTAATGGCTAAGTTGTGACAGCACTTTTCATGATGATTTATGATTCAGTGTTTAACTTGATTACTCTACTGCTGACTCTGAATACTATTTCAATTAGTGCACAGAAGGTCACATCACAAATATTCCTCTATAATCTATTCCTATTAACACTAATACACAGAGTAACCAAATCTTTTCACCCTTGTTGATTCAAATCATCCATAGCACTAACTGCAGGCTTGTTTACCAGTTTACTGCTCTGGACACATCCGAAATGGTAATTTTCAGTCCTTTGAACGTCATTAATAGCTGTACCATGACATCGTGAATAAAGCAAACCCTTTGCTGCTGTGTGTGCATTAATAATTATTAAAGGCTCAGATATTTTAAACAGAAGGTACACTTTCAAAAAGGACTCCCATCTAAATTGCTATTTTGCAGCTAATCATGAAGGGGAAAATAATAAGAGAAGATAGTTAAGAAAAAAAACAGGAAAGGTCAGTAAGTAAAATGCAAGATAATGTATAAAGCTAGAACACTGGAGGTAGGAGGGTCAGTAAAGATGGGATTTAGGAGCAATATTGTGCATTATATCTGGTACATTCCTGTATACACCTGTGGTATTGCATAGGCATATATGGGAAGTAAATGAGCAGTGATTTAAACTGCAAATCTAAAAAAGGGAAGCGTGTGAAAGTTAGTCACTTCAGTCAGAAACCTGTGCTATCCTGGTCCTGCTCACATCTGCTTGCTGTCTAACTCTAAGAGTCTTGAAGAAGTGCATTCTTACTTAGAGTAATGTCTTTGATTTTGGTAGAGAAGGCTTGCTAGGGCTTCCCGTTCTGGTTTTGGCTTTGGCAACCTCACTTTCGTCAGGATAGGCTGTATCTGTTTCATATTTTTCTTGGGAATAACTAAATTGGTGTGTTTTTTTTTCTTTGTCTTTTCCAGGGGCATGCGTCAGTGGATATTTTTGATGGGCAAAGTTCAGTTCCTACAAAAATGTACAGCAGTCGCTTCTGCTCCGTGTTCTTTTAAAAATGCAGCCAGTGGACTTGGTGCCATTATTGTAATAGTTCAAAGGCTAAAACACTCAAAGACCATGGGAGATCAAAGTGCAAATCAGGTATCTGCCATAGTGAATGCAATAAATGTCCCCTCCAGTGGGGTGTCCTGTTTGACAAGCTGTGGAGTACATTTCTGCCCCGAACTTCAGTCATCTACAGGTGTTGCATCTCTCTTCTGAGTTACCCATCTTGCTCCCCTTGTCAACAACTAAGACAGCAGACAGACTGAGAGGCCAATGCAACTCATAATAAAACAACTCCCAGGTATTTAACATCACTTCAAGTGCCTAGAGGAGAGCTCTTCAGGCCTCTGTCTACCACTTGAGAAGGGTGCAGGTCTCCTGTGAATCTATGCTACTCCTGCTAGTCCTATACACCTTCGTGCCTCTAAGACATTTCAAATGGCAATAGACTCTCATGTTTAGGACACTGAATCCCTCTTAAGATTACTAGATTTTAGTTGGTCTGGGTTAAGTGAGATGATGGACTGTGCAGAGGTATTTACAAGTTCTCTAGCTGAAGACCTTCAATGATTACATTTTTTTACTGAGTGGAAAGGGGAACAGAATTCCCTGGTGTGGTGGGCAGGACCTTAGCTGAGCGATAGGATGGGACTACTTCCCAGTTCCTACTCCAAGGACCACTTCTGTGTTTAATACACATTGACATCCTGGATTTCTAGCTTTTGAGGAGTTTCTAAAACACAAATACAAAAAGTAATTAGTGTTTTGAAGAAAAATACATTCTCAGTCCTAATTCTTGAAGAAATACTTTTTTTTTTTTTTTCTGATTCTGTGGATAGACAGCACTTTGAGTCGTCTGAAATTAGTAGATGTAACTACATTAATGTTTTAATTCAGATGAGGAATAAAGTCAGTATTGTGATTGTTCCCGCTTTCCATATTGTGGTTAGTATTGCAGAGCAGCTTTAGAGAGTATGAATTGTATTCCCTTTTGAATGAAACCAGCCCAAGAGATGTGGTCTAGGAGTCACTAATGAGCTCCAGCTACTAATTTCTGTTCACCTTGTGGACCAGATTTGTACAGGTCCAAAATAAAATCCCACCAAAACATTTCTGTGTACATCAGATCCTTAACACCAGCTGTTTTGCTTTAAAGACTCACTCGTTCTGTCCTGCACAACTTAATGTAGCCATTAAACACCCAAGTATTAAACTTGTAGGAGCCACCCATTCTAATCAAGCATACTGCTTTGATTTGGCAGTAATTAATACTTTGATTTGTTAGCAATATATACACCAGGAAGGTAGTATGAGTGTTTCAAAATTGAATTAAATTACTTCATTGTTACATTAATCACTTTATGGGTAAGTTTCTATTTTTATTTATTTTTTCAAATATTGCACTCACAGCTAGCTTACACAAATCTGTTGTTAATTTGCACACAGATGTCACTCTCTGCAGGACATAAAAACAAAGCAGAGATAGCCAGCAGTACTATTTCTTGTTGCTTGCTTACAGAAGCAGCCTAGCTTTCATGCATTTTTTTTGTTGTTTGTTTGTTTGTTTTGTTCTGTTTTTAAATCAAAAACAAGATCTCCAGACAGAAAATATACAAAGTTCTGTTTTGCTGTTCGCATATTTTATGCAAATATCTGTTTATTTATTATAGTACATGTACTCTTTTTGAAAAACAGAATTGCTGAAAAATGAAGGGCTGGAATAATTTCTAGAGCAATGGTAATGTTTCACACTGCTCCACAAAATGTGCCTGACTACAGTTTTGGACTATGTGCTTTGGGGGAAGAAAATGGTGGCTTTGTCTTTTCCTTAGAGGAAAGGGAGCAAGTTCTATCATGCTGAAGGTTCCAGCAAACATTTTCATACAAACCTCTGTTACAAACTCTTTTGTCATACGGTTGGTAGGAACTGGATTGTGATCTAGAAGTTTACACGGATATCTGAGACCTGAAAGAGAATTACTGCTTGGGAATAGTGTCATGGTGACTTAAAGACAGAGGTTTAAAACAATATGACTTATACTGAGCTATAACTGACTTATACTTAAGGCAAAATATATGTAAGTTTAGAGGAAATTATTTGAGTCCATAAATCGTTAGGTAACCTCTATAAATAGCCTGAACTTCCCAACATCTAAGGATGCAGAAATACAAAGCTGTATTAATTACTATGCAGAAAAAAAGATCCCCTATCTCTAAAGTAAGAACTTTATCTCCACTGCAATCACTGTACATTAGTATGTGAGGGGAGTTTTCCTCTCATGCACTGAGTCAGAGGAAAGCTGCACCAGGATACGTGCAATGTTGTTACATGCATGACTCATAACACATTATTCCATTCCAGTTTTAGAATACAGTTCACTAGGCTTCGTCTGGAGAAGAAAGTCTGGATTTAGGAGGGGGCCTCTTGTTATTACACATCAGTGAAGTGATTTACATATATTAAAGCATCTCTATTTCACTGTAACATTGCTTGTGATGTGTCATTACACAACGTGCTGTTTTGTAAGTTTAAGCAGTGTGTTCAGGTTCTGTTCAGGTTTGCAAGGTATGAGTTGAAGGTTTAATAATGCTTTCTGCAGATACTTCATGCTATAACATTTTGACTTACTCTCTTACACTAAACTTTTCTTCCTGTGGTAAGGGGGGTAAAGGGGTGTCAGTAACATAAATCCTTTTACATCTTTGGTACCTTCTGTGAACTTTCTTACTGTTCAAATTCCTTTTTTTTTTCTTTTTTTCAGATCCAAGTGATCTGAAAAAAGATAAATCTGTACCTGAAAATCGTTATCTGTGATAATTGCAACTGAATTTCTTAACTTAACTTCCTAAACCAGAGTAGGTCTCACCTGACAATGACAAAACAAACAAATAACAAAACTAGTAAAAGCAACATCCATATATTTCTTGCCCAGTGTGAATTCTAAAAAGTCTTCAGACAATTCAGAGTTGTATCTGGTAAGTACACAAAAGAAATATTTGTAAACATATACCTTGGAAAGGAAGTGGTGTTTACTGGGATAAAGCAAGCCTAATTACTTCTAGTGCTTACGTGGATGTGGGGATGGACCACTCTTGATGGATGTATCAGAAAGAGCCAGTCTTTTTAATATGCATTTAACATTTAAAGTCATCCTTACGGAAGGTCGTATTGTTTCTCTAACAAATAAGCGAACATTTTCAAATGTCAGAAATGGTTTGAATCAATGCAGAAGAGAGAACAGGAACTGTAAAAGGGCAGGCTGGAGGGAACTTGTGCAGAGGTGGACAAAGGAAGGACAGTTTGATAGGAATAGCAGAGAAAGAACTGACAGAGGCAAAGCAGGAGGCGAATGGTGGATGGATATTAACAAGAATGGTGAAGAAATGCTTGTAAGCACTACAGGCTACTTCTCTCCAGAGCTTCAAAGAGTTGCTGAGTTGCAACTTGAATTGAGTCCCTTGATTTTATGGAACATGGCTACATGACTGAGAAAACAGATCTCA
The DNA here is from genome assembly GCF_013377495.2 of Cygnus atratus. Taxonomy (NCBI): domain Eukaryota; kingdom Metazoa; phylum Chordata; class Aves; order Anseriformes; family Anatidae; genus Cygnus; species Cygnus atratus. The sequence goes on from NC_066362.1 coordinate 166,036,804, forward strand.
CCCCCACTGGAGTTTAATTCTCCAGAAAGAAGAACTTGGTTTCACTCTTCAGAGAAGTGGATCTAAATATCCTAAGCCTCCTATCGTGACAGAAATTGTCCTTATGGTTTTGTATGATGTCTTTTCTGGCTTTGTTCATTTGCTGTTGTTGTTTTCCTTTCCTTATAAATAATTAAATAAATAAAATGGGAAATTGCATACTTAGAAAATGTTAAAATAAATTTGGAGCTTCTTTATTATACAATCTGAGCACAATGAAAAACACAAGATACAGTATTCTCAAAATTAATAGCTTCAAAAATTAACACTGTTGAGTTCCAGAGATGTGGCAAAATAGGTAGTTGACAGCTACTTAGAATTTTTTTTTTTTTTTAATATTTGATATTACACAAATACATTTTATTCCATTTTAGCTGGAAAAAAGTTCAGAAGAACTTTGGGAATTGCCAATGTTCAAGCTATATAATGACCCTCAGCAAAGTTGCTGAATTAAGGTTACACAAGTATCTTTCCATCTTACATGGATCTTTGGGAATTAACTTTTCTGTGACCCAGTTTTTATAGGTAATAATCTTTTATTTATTTTTTTTTCTTTTCTTAGTCTGGGGAATACCTCAGCTAGGATTTTTGTCCTGAGATTTGGCATATCTGATTCCTGTCATCACTAGAACCAGGAAGCTGAGAGAAGCATGAAAATTGGTTTTGGAAATAGAAGACTTTCCCAAATAGGTTGGATGTAAGTTATTATTATTATTATTATTATTATTATTATTAATAATAATTATATATTATATATAATTATAATTATTATTAATAATAATAATCATCATCATCATAAACTGCAAGATTTTTACTTACTGGCTTCTATTGCTAATAACTAAAAGTAAATAAATGCATAAATCAGTGAACAGGAAAACCTTCCTCCTGCAACAGGAAAATCTTCTCTGCCAACCATTTGATTGTGTCCTATGAACATGCAGAGGTGGAATTAAAAGGAAAGATCCTCCATCAGCTCCTTTTTGTTTGTGTATTGTTTGTCATAGTATTCGTATATTAGCCTCGAGATAATGTGACAGTTGACTCTAGCAGTAATGTAGCACTCATTAGTAAGCTTGACAGGGAGGTGCCAGCAGCTACTTGAGATTGTATTTTATCAATCTTCATGGCTCATTTGGGAGGCTTTCTACACTGTTATCTACTCCCAGTGCTTACTGGGATATGGGCAGGCAACCATAAGCACTTCTAAGAATGCGTACTTGAAGCAAGTTCTCCACGTTGAGCTAACCATTTGGCAACTTCCACCCAAAAGATTTGATGTCAGATGTAGGACAGTTGTACAGAGTTTTTGTTTTGTTTTGTTTTGCTTTGTTTTCCTAGCATTTCTATATCCCTTAGAATAGCTATTTCCAGAATTCACTCTAAAGGAAAAATTGAAAAGATGGGTACAAACATTAATGCCACTCTTGAATCTATGTCATCAAGCAAAAGAAGCAGTGACAATAGGCATTTTAGAGATTTCAATATTTGTTCTCTCTCGAGTTTTTTCTTTTTCTTTTTTTTTTTCTTTTGTAGATTATGATCATTTTGAAGTAATTGATGTTTTCTTTTTAATTTTAAGATATTATTGATTTGTAACAGTGATTCAACACAGTGATGACATTCCCAAAACTAAAAGATTTTGAAACATTCCTTCTGCAGATATTAAACTGTAGCAAATAACATAGGGGAAAATATATATGTATATAAAAGAGTGGTTCTTTTCTTTCTACATGTTGAGCTTTTCAGAGGTATTGAGATCATGGTTCACTGCCCACGGAAAAGACAGCCACATTCATAAAATAGATACAAACTGAGATTATAATTTATTTGAAGTCCAAGAACTAGTACCCTAAGTAAAAATGTAACTGCTACAAGATTCACAATAAAATCATGACTCTGGGCAAAACTGGTGTCTGTATTGTGTACTGGTGAAATATTAAGTGTTGATTCAGTTTTCTACTGCTGTGTGTTAATAATGTTCCCTTAGATTACCAGCCAGGGAAACAGTGTCATCTTTTGTCATGCAAGAAGAAATGTTTTAATTTGTTTAGGAGGTTGGTGCAGTATGAATTACTGAGATACCATATGTCCTCTGAAACACATGGCAAATTCATCTTGCCTGAAGAACAGCAACAAAAAATTGCTTGGTCTGCATGGACTAATACTGGGCTTTATACATTTATATATTTATTTATTTTAAATAGAGTACATGCTTTTTTATCATCTTTAGCAATGCATTTCATATACTAGCTGGGAATGACATTACAACAGTAAAGAATGTGTACAGAGCAGTCTGACTTTGCTTGTTCAAATCCTTTGTTATATATTTATACCAATGTGTTTTCTTTTTCATGTTTTGCAGTACCTTGTGCACACATAGTTTGTTTATATCTGAAAAATAATTGTTTTAAATGATTGTATCATTTGGCTAACCACAGACTCCAAAAGTAAAAAAAAAAAAAAAAAAAAAAAAAAAATATCTGAGCTCAGTCAGGCTTAGAGGCTTAGTACATAAAAAAGAAAGTAGATACTGAAAGTAATGTAACTCAGGGGCTTGAGGAAGAGAGGTAGAACAGAGGATTACACACCAGGGAAAGAAATGTGATGCTAGATGCTTACTTGTGGACCAAGCATACATGTAAAAGGAGAGACAAGAAGGGAAGATTTTGAAAGGGAAAGAACCAGCTACTCCTTCACCAATGAATGCTGAACTATGACTACAATTTTAAGCATAATAAATGCAGCATTCACTGTGGTGTCTAAAGTTATACTCTTTGAACTGATTATGCTGCTTTTATTGTCATGTCAACGAATTCGCTCAACCATATCATCACTGAAGTAATGTTATCAGATAACCATCAAAGCAGGAAAAATCACTACTAGGGCTGCACCATGCCATATGTCCTCTAATACCTAACAACAACAGGGGCACAAAAAGCAAATCATTAAACTTGCACCCTATTGTGCATAGGTATTAGAGGACATATGGTGCATTTCAAGTAAAAGTATGAAATTCCATGCATTTCTTTTCTGGCAACTGCTTTAAACATAGGAAACTTTTGTCGTTATTTTGGTCTTCTAGGAAGATTGCCAAGATTATAGCTTTTGATAAAAATGAACCAAAATACCCCAACAACCTAAAATCTTTGGAATTTGCAATAGCTATTTGCATTAAATATACATCAATTTTCTTCCAAAAGTCTGGAAAGTTTTCTATATTCAAACATCTCCGACTTTTTTTTTTTTTTTTTGCCAATTACAGAAACAGAATTCAAACAAGTTGGAAGAAAGGTTCCTTTATGAAAGGTGGTTAAAGGATAGCAAAGGGTAAGTCTTACTAGTCACTTTTCAGAATAAAGATAAATCTATACTGAAATACCAGCAAGGACAGGTAGGTGGACCAGTTTTATTGCACATCTTCATCAATGACCCAGGGAAATGACTATACCAAGAAATCTCACGTTTGCAAATCATAACATTTTACTCAAAATGTTACATCAGTGACAAAGAACTCCAGAAAGACCTAAAAAAATCTGTGTCAGTTGGCAAAAACTTGGCAAATGAAGCTAAATACAGATAAATTTAAAACATCTAAGAAAAAATAATATACATTATGTCTTCATGATGCTGAACACAGACCTCAAGACTAGGCTCAAGCACAACTCTCAGAAACTTAATGGACAGCTATGTAGAAGTAAGAGCTGAGTAAAGATTCCAGATATAGACCATACCTTATGTCTAACACCACTGTATGTTTTTCTGATATTCTTGCACTTGATAGTTTCCATTTTCTATGTTTTTAAACAGCTTTATTGGCATTAATACACTGACTTTCCTCTTATCTTCAGGATTCCCTGGCCATACATCACCCACTTCTCCTACAGCAACTCTTCCTGTAGCTTCTCTATAGTACAAGAAAGGATATATTTACTTTCCATGGCAGAATATCCTTGGAAAGGACTTTATTAGGGTAAAAGAAGAAGAAAATGCAAACCAATTATGTTCAAGTCTCTTTGAAGTACAGTGCAATAAAGAAAAAAATGTGCTATTAAAATGGACTCACTCCTGTATTAACCCAACATCTCATTCAGGCTGTGTTTTCAAAGTGTTTTTTTTCTCCCCTGTTGCCCAGATGTAGACATTTGAGAGGTATAGAACAGCAATATGAACTTTATGAAATGTCAGTAATTACTGTGCATGCACATAAACTCGTTATTTTAAACAAAAAAAGCCTTCTTGGATTTTTTTTCCCCACAAGATAGGTAAAGAGATTAGCTCACATTAAGGTCCAGTGGCCTGCAAAATTAAAACTGTTGGAGCAGAAAAAATCCCTGATCAGATATTTTAAAATCTGAATGATAAGATCAACAATGGGCTACCAACAAATATCAGAGATTTGGAATAAATCATGTTGTATGTAATCATCTCAGGTTCCTTAATGTTAAAATGAATATTTTCAAACTCAGTGTCAAAGTAAACAACTAGCAACAATATAGGAAACAATTTATTTAAGTACATTACTGTGTCCGTAAAGCAAAGGTTTCTCCTCATAAAAACCATACTATCTCCAGAAATTTTCCACCACTGTCATTGTTTTAACATAATACTCCAAATGCATGCACATATACGTGTGTAGTAACAGCACTTATAACACAAATGTCTATATTGTTACTTTTTATAAATATCATGGAGGGTGCACAGAGAAAGAAAGGAACAAAAGGGCCTGCATTGAAAGCACTGTGAAAAGCAAATGTTTGTGAATGGAAAAATATGAGGTCTTTAAGTACAAGAAAGTCTTTTGCAGCCTCAAAAGTACTAAAGTTTGCAAGCCACATGTTCTTATGAAATCAATCCTTCAATGATCTCACTTTATCAAAATACCTCCCTGGATTACTCGATTGATGGTGATATTCTTCAGCAGAATCCTGCTTTGCTTTGCTTTGTTCATTCAGGCTTTCTTGTGATACAAGTCATGCCATTTTCAAACAAGTTTTTTCTTGTTACTGTTTTTCATATGGTTAGTTGCTACTAAGCCATAAAATTAAGATCATACTTGAAGAGGTAGCATTGTAAGCAAAGTGGCTGGTGCTGTCCCGTGTAGAAGGGAGAGGCATTCTGAAAAAGTGCAGATAACCAAAGAGAAGGAAATTAATCCCACGGGAAAGTTTTATTTCTTTTTATGTTATGAATTTTATTACATAGCAATTAAATGTCAAATTGAAAAAAAAAGTCATGCCACAACACATTATGAACTTAGATAAAGCATATTAAACAAATATTAGAGATCACAATATTCTGATAAATAGATAGTCCAAGATAACTAAGTTGCAAAATATTGAACAGTTTTAAAGAATCAACAACATAACAATTTAAATTTTAAGCAGAAGAATTACATGTTATTACAACAACTGACTGTATAAAAACTTAGAAAAACACAAGTTTATCTAGTCATATTGTGGGTAAGATGCCAAAACCAAGTTTACTGTTTCTATTACTGTCCTTGGCTGCTTGAAAATGCAGTTGGCAAAACAAAGCTGTCTGAAATCAAAGAGAACACAGACTTTCAAGTATTCAAATGTTATTCATCCTCCAGCTCATCTGTGACAAACCTTGGATTTGTATGTGTGTGTAGCAGTGTGTTGGGGGGAAGCAGTTGTCTGTTTTTTTGTTTTCAGGGTTCGCTTAGGTCCTTTTTTTCTTTTTTTTTTTGTAATTCACAGGAACATAATGGTATTTTCATATTTAGCTTTGGTTCTACCCTTAAAATAAAGACTATAAAGGATTGATCTATACTTCATAAGAGAAATAACTCAAGCTTCAGTTAGACACCAGCCAACATTAAAAGAAAATGTTGATCTATGTGGTAGATAATTCAAAATGCCTTTAGAGTGTCTGTTTTACATGAAATATTTTGAAACATACATTAACCTTGAGATGTTTTAGATTATTGGTTTGAATAAGAAGTCACCTTTGACAATTGTGCTTTTTTGTTTGTTTGTTTGTTGTTGTTGTTGTTGTTTTTTCTTTCTGAATACTGTTCCCTTCTCACAGCCCAAACACTACAACTGTGCTTCTGAATGGTGTCAGGTTATCTGCTTTGAAGCTTTATTTGGTATCTGCTTAGATATCTAATCTCTGTGTTGGAAGAACTGTGTGCTTTATATGAGCTGGTACAAAGCTGTTCAGGAAACCAACAAAAGGCTGTCATGCTAACCTGTCAGTTAGCTAACCTTTGCTGAGGAAATGCTCAAAGTATTATTTATTACAAACACTGCTTGTATGGGTCAAACTGCTTATATGGTCCAGATGCCTTGGATAATCTGAATGACCTGAGAAGGTCCTTGCAATAACACAACTCAAACTGGTGTTGTTGCTACCCTGTGGTTTCATCTTTTTAAAGGATAATCTCTCACTTAGGCAAAAAAGAAAAGAGGCTACAAAATCAATGATTTCATTTCTAAGGTTGTAAAGGTGTAACAATGTAAAGCTAATATGACAAGACACGGGAATAAGAGCAAAGAAGTTTTCTTTGAGTTGTGGAGATTTTTAGTCTCCTGTGGGTGTGAATCTTACATCTTGTAAATGCTCAAGATTTTTTCATTTCTACTGTAGCACCTTCAGTTCTCTTTCATGTGTCCTACAGAAGTTCCTCTTCTCTTGCTGTAGTGCACATCATCACCTCCCATACACTTGAACTTCTGACTGGGCAAATATCCATAAAGGGCTCCCAAACTCCAGGCTGCACATGGGCTGGTGGGCCATCTGCACACGCGTTAGGTCAGCATGCTTATGCCTACCTATGGAGGCCATTTGTAGCCCACATGCTAATTCTTGAAAAACTTCCCAATAATTCCAAATCTACTATATATATATATATATATATATATTGGACAATAATCCAAATCCCAAAACTTCCCAATAATTGTCTTTGGCTCTTCTATTACTTTATCAAGTTTTGCTAAAATTAAGCAGATGTTTTTCAATCCTGGTCCAGGAACTGACCAGGATTGATGGATGAATAGAACTTTATTCATACACCAAACCCTTTTTTCATTAAGAGAGCCAGCACAAGTAAAAGGGACAGGCCACTTGGGATGAATATAGGGACATTGTCAGAGTATACAGAAATGTGATGAGGAAGGCCAAAGACCATTTGGAACTAAATCTGACTAGGGATGTCAAGGACAACAAGAGCTTCTTCAAATACATCAATTACAAAAGAAAAACTAAGAAAAATGTGGGCCCACTACTGAGTAGGGAATCCGGTGACAAAGGATGCAGAGAAGACATAGATATTGAATGCCTTCTGTGCCTCAGTCTTCACTGCCAAGGCCAACCCCGAGGCATCCCTGACCAAGGAGACCAGGGGGAAAGTCTGGAGAAAGGAAGACTCTCCCTTGGTTGGGAAGGATTAGGTTAGAGATCATTTAGGCATTCATGAGTCCATGAACCCTGATGAGATGCACTCATGAGTGCTGAGGCTGATGGTGGACATCATTGCTAGGCCACTCCTGATCAGCTTTGAAAGGTCATGCAAATTAAGAGAGGTGCCCACAGATTGGAAGAAAGCAAATGTCACCCCAGTCTTCAAACAGGGCAAAAACAAGGACCCAGGGAACTACAGGGCAGTCAGTCTCACCTCAGTCCCTGGAACAGTGTTGGAACAGCTCATCCTGGAGGCTGTCTCTAAGCATGTGTAAAACAAGAAGGTGATCAGGAGCAGTCAGCATGGATTCATCAAAGGGAAATTGTGGTTAACCAACCTGATTGTCTTCTGTGATGGGACAACTGGATGGACAGATGGAGAGGAAGGAGCTGATGTTGTCTACCTGGACTTTAGCAAGGATTTTGACAGTGTCTCCCATGATATCCTCATTGACAAACTTAGGAAGTGCAGGCTGGATGAGTGGCTGGTGAGGTGGATTGAGAACTGGCTGAATGGCAGATCTCAGAGGGTTGTGATTAGTGGCACAGAGTCTAGTTGGAGCCCTGTACCTAGCAGTGTCCCCCAAGGGTCAATACTGGGTTCACTGTCGCTTAACTTATTCATCAATTACTTGGATGAAGGGATAGAACGCCTCCAGGAAGAGTGTTGCCAGCAGGTCAAGGGAAGCGATCCTCTCCCTCTACTCAGCCCGGGTGAGGCCTCACCCAGAGTATTGTGTCCAGTTCTGGCCTCCCCAGTACAAGAAGGACATGGAGCTACTGGAACAAGTACAGCGAAGGACTTCTAAAATGATTAAGGGACCAGAGCACTTGTCATATGAGGAAAGGCTGATGGAGCTGGGCCTGTTCATCCTGGAGAAGAGAAGGGTCATGGGGGATCTGATCAATACGTAAAAGTTTCTGAAGGGATGGTGTCAAGAGGATGGGGACAGACTCTTCTGAGTGGTGCCCAGCAATAGGATGAGAAGCAAAAGGCACAAACTGTGACACAGGAAGTTCCAGCTGAACATGAGGAAAACCTTCTTTACAGAGAGGGTGACTGAGCAGTAGAACAGGTTGCTCAGAGAGATTGTGGAGTCTCCTTCTCTGAAGATATTCAAAAGCCATGTGGACACAATCCAGAGTAGTGCACTCCAGGAGACCCTGCTTGAACAGGGAGGCTGGGCTGAATGATCTCTAGAGGTTCCTTCCAACCTTAACCATTCTGTTTCTGTGATAAGCAGCTGGAAAGTGCAGAGTGGGCAGGCAGAGACACCAATTGGGGCATCTTTGCCCACCCTAGTGATTTATTTTGTCTCACCCAACAGACCAGATTTTTCTCTCTTTAGAAAGTACTTTGTTCTGACTTATGTTCTAACAAAAACATCTTTTAGGGATTCCAAAGACTTTCTGTGGTTTTGCTGCAACTGCTTTAAAGAAATATTGCAGCCTAATTTATCTGAATGCTCTGGCTGAACTGGGTTGACACAGCATGCTAAAAATATTTTTCCTAGTCATGCGCTTTAGAGATCATTGCAAGATCAGATTAAAATGTTCCAACTAATTAAAAACAAACAAACAAACAAACAATAAAAAACAAACACATACAAAAAAAACACCAGCCTTTGAACTGCTAATCCACCCTTCTATATTTATTTTGATTACAAAAGAAACAGATTTGCATTTCTACTGCCTTTATCTAGGTTTGTCTGACTATCTCCCTTGACCCCTCACCTCTTTATACCTTTTAGTTAGTTTTGATGAAATTTCACGGTGAAGTATAAGTTTAACAAATCAAAAATCTGTGGAAATGTATAAAGTAAATTGCAAAGTTGAAGAGAGAGACCCTCTTAGTGACCTAATCGGAGAAGAGATTGCAACCACTCCTCAAACTTCTTTAGACATCACAGAATCCACAAAAAGTAGAAGTGTTTTCTGACAGCTTTGTTGAAAATGTAGCTTCTGTAACAGGAGAGAATATCAACTATAACACACAAGTCTATAGGAAACAAGGCCTGTTTATCTAGTACTTTCAAAACTCCCTGTAAGAGTATTATTGAATCTCTTAAATATAATAGTTTGCACATGTAGATTCCTTCAGCTAGATCAAAGCAAGTTTTGTTATTCACTAATTCTATAGTAGCAAAAATGCACTGGGCACTGCACATAGGGATAATGACAGTTTTTGCTTTGCAGAGCTTGCAGTCCTGTGACTGCACCACTTTCACAAGTAAACATGGATTCATCTGTAAAATATTTAGAAGATATATTTCAAATTGATTGCTTGAGATTTTCTTATGTTGCATTTCCTCTGTTATTCTTTTCAACTCCACAGTGATTATGCAACTTCACATAGCAAGATTCACTGTCTCTCAAGTCACATTGCTGAAAGTTCCTGGTTCAAAACACAGGTTGCCTTTGTGCCTGTAACTGCACAGTGGAAAAGAAAGCTAAAAGGCTGAGGGAAGTTTCCGTCTGCTTTATTCCTCTTCATTCTGAAAATGCACATGTGAGTATTATTACATAATTTTTACCCAATGATGCCGTTTAAGAGAAAGTTTCTCCATTTTATGGCTGGAACTTGACATCTGAGTTGGGTAGGAACGAAGAAAAGGGGTTACATCATTCCAGGATGTTTTGTAATGTGAGTATTTCTTGGAGACTTTGTTAGGATTATTGCGTTACTTTGCTTATTTGCCAGTTATATACATCTGATTTACTATATGGTGATTATTACTCATTACTTTCATTTTTTCTTTTGACAAAAAAAAAAAATCTCATCTTATTCAGCTCATTTTTTTCCCTCTGACATCTATAACTACCCAAAGTGTCTGAGATGCTAAGTGCTATTGAACTAACAGAGCAAATCACTTAAGGATTTTTAGCGTATGCCACCTTTTTTTTACATCACCTCAAAAATAATGCAGTGATTCAATAACTTAATGAACTAAATAGTAGCCTCCTCAGATGCATGTCATCTGGGCTAGAAGAACATAAAAATCATCAGTCTTTTCAAGAACTTTTCTTTTTCCTTCTCATCAAGGGTTCTTCTTTTTTTAGGCTTTGGCCGAACCATATTAGTTAATATTTCCAATACGCCAGGTGAAATGGAATTAGAGAGTGACCCAAGTTATTATCTGTGAATATTTTAGACTGCTTTTCTCTGTTGAAAACCTACTTGAGAAGAAAACTTTGCCAAAACAAAACAAATCTAAAGCAATTAGTTTGTAAATGAATGAAGTTCACAGAATCACAGAAACACAGAATGGCTGAGGTTGGAAGGGACCTTTGAAGATCATCTAGTCCAAGCCCCCTGCTGAGCAGGATCACCTAGAACATGTTGCTCGGGATGGCATGCAGGTGGCTTTTTAATGTCTCCAGAGAAGGTGACTCCACAACCTCTCTGGTCAGCCTGTTCCAGTGCTTTGTCACCCTAACAGTAAAGAAGTGCCCCCTCATATTCAGGTGGAACCTCCTGTGCTTCAGTTTGTGCCTGTTTCCTCTTGTCCTGCTGCTGGGCACAATTGAAAAGAGACCAGCTCCATCCTCTCGACACCCTCACCTCAGATATTTTTATACGTTAATGAGGTCTCCCCTCAGTCTTCTCTTTTCCAGGCTAAACAGGCCCAGTTCTCTCAGCCTGTCCTTGTACGACAGGTGCTCCAGTCCTCTAATCATCCCAGTAGGCCTCCTCTGGACTCGGTCCAGTAGTTCTCTGTCCCTCTTGTAGTGGGGAGCCCAGAACTGGACACAATACTGTAGGTGTGGCCTCACCAGGGCTGAGTAGAGGGGCAGGATCACCTCCCTTGACCTGCTGGCAACACTCTTCCGAATGCAGCCCACGATACCGTTGGCCTTCTTGGCCTCAAGGGCACATTGCTGACTCCTGGTCAGCCTGCTGTCCACCAGGACTCCCAGGTCCCAGGTCTCTCTGCAGAGCTGCACTCCAGCATGTAACGCCCCCAGCCTGTACTGGTGCTTGGGGTTATTCTTCCCTAGATGCAGGACCCTGCACTTGCCCTTGTTGAACTTCATGAGGTTCCTCTTGGCCCATCCCTCCAGCCTGTTGAGGTCCCTCTGAATGGCAGCACAACCCTCTGGTGTATCAGCCACTCGTCTGAGTTTTAGGTGCTATGAAACTACTAGTTATTCTACCAAGACAACGGCTCCTATGCCTATTACACCTTCTATGGTATAAACCTCTCCAAAGTGATCTGTATTTGGTTTGCTAGCATTAATTACCTCTTTAAACTGATTTTAGGGAAGAAAGTTAATGAACATTTGGTTTGGAAAGCCTTCAGCTTGAGAAACAGAGTAATAGAAACAGCAATGGAGTCACCCAGTTCTTCCACACTGGGCAGTAATGGACATTCTCTGGGTTCATGGATCCTCTAGGACAGCAGAGAAGGACTCTGGGAGCCCTTTGGACAATCACATCTCTGGGTAGTTAGCTCGATCAGTAATATCCCAATCAACAGCATACTCTGATAATCATATCTGAGCCCTGTAGAGGTTTACAGACTTCTACAAAAACTCCATTCTGAATGTGCATATTTTTCAGAGGTGCAAGGACTGTAAAGAATTATTTTTGTAAAGAGCTAGCATTTTCTTTCCCCATGCGAAACACTAGCGGAAATCACAATAAATAAATACGTCAGGTTAGAAAAAATGTTGTAGTTTCATGTTGTTGGTTTGCAAATTGAATTTTTACATAAAATTTACACTAAATGGAACCTCATTATACAGTGATGAGGTCCAGTATGATCCAAATCATTAAAATCACTGTACTGCTTAATGATTCACTAAGTGGTACTGCAGTGCCATAAATTTAGCACTAGTTTCATGATTCAAAACACCAGACTGAGACACCAGCAAATCGTATGTGGATCATTAAATTTACAATGAATGTCAGAGATGAAATAAGGGGGAAAAAACACTTTGAGAGATAGGGATAATATGTGCTCTAAGGTGACATCCATCAAGATAAATGATCTTATACCACTTGTGCTTGGATAATAATGGGGGGTTGTTTTTTTGTTATTCTTCATTTCCTAATTTCTAAAAGGGTTGGAAATCTAAGCCCTTTAAGAATGAAAGTAGCTGTGATTTTTCTGAGTACTTTGTGATCTATTTGGTTTGTATGTATACAGTATACATATGTTGTTACATTTTTCTTTGACCCCATTGGGCCAGATTCTCCCCTCAGCAGGATCAGAGTATGTCAGGTCTGTAAATTTTATGGAGCTGCTCTTGGATTACAATAGTGTAAATAGAATACCATTAGTACTGTTAGAGCCCGGGAAATTAAATGCTAATTTATGGACTTTTTTATTTTTATTTTTATTTTTATATTTGTTTTGTACTGTAGCCAGAGCATTCTATTATAATAAAATAAGGTCAGATAAAGAATAACTTCCTATGTAATATTAATATTAACAGAATTACTTTTTATATTTCATTTGTACAGACATTCTAATCTACACATGTAAATATAATAAATCTTATCCAAAGGTAGTCTTTGGCTCTTAGGAGACTGAATATTTCATTTTTATTTTGATCAAATATTTCATTGTTTTAACTCTCCTCTGACAGTGATTCCCTATCACGAATCAGGCATCATCAAATCAGTAGGTATTGTTAGATGCATTTTTCAGAACCAACATATCATAATGGAATTTTGAGGAATACTGCATAGATTTCAACATAAAAATTATGCATGGATTTTCCTTAAAAAAAAACCAAACTACCCCATCTATGTGATTGAGTAACAGAATTTACAGTTTTATCCAGAAAAATAGAAAATTTAAACAATGAAAGATATATTTGTGATATTGAATGATAATTTATGGTGAAATAGGAATTCTGAAGTTACTTATATAGGAAGGAGAAAGCATACAGAAATTTTCCAAATTTTGTTGTACTGCATTATTCAAAATTCCATCCCCCTCCACTGCACTGTGATATGAAATGCAACAAAGCAAAGGGTACTTCACCAAAAATAGAAAAAGTACAGAATGCAAAAAGTTAGTGTTATCTGAGAAACTATATTTTGCATTTTTTTGTTTTTTCTTTTATGCCAACCTAATCAGCCTAAAACGTGAAATATATATGGAACTCGTTCCCTCCTTTAAACATGTAAAAGATATATGAAACTTGTTTCCTCCTTTTCATTCTTCATGAAAGCAAATAAAATTAAGATATTTGCAATGCAGCTAGAAACATTAAAAAAAAAATTCGTAACATTATTTTACAAAAACTTGAATATGCAGTGGCTATGACCATGAATCTACTCACAATCCCAATTGGTGCTATGTACATTTACTAAAAAGAAGAGTTAAGAAAATACAGTGAAAATCCACAGGATGAGTCTTTGTTTCTCACAGTGAATTGACTCTTGGTGAGTGCTTTTGTCCACCATTTTTACTGTTCTAATTTCATGAGCAAACTGTTTCTCTGTTGTTTGCCCTGACAATCTCTTTTTTTCTTACATAATGTAAGGTTTCTGCTATTCTTGCTTGTCCCTCAGTTCCTTTTTAAACCCAACTTCATAGAACATCGCATCACTCCACTGGGCTGATTTCAACTCAGTCCATGCTTTGCATGGTGAAAAATATGTTTCATTTTATTACAATATGGCAGGTTTAGGCTGCAGATAACTATCCTGTCTGGGTCAAGTAGCAAAAAAAAGGAAAAGAAGGAAAGTTTTTGGGTTCATATATCCTTCTTTTGCACATAAGAGAGCTTACACAGTGGAAAAGAGTTCAAGAGTTAAGCAGATCTTGAATTAGTTCGAAATAGTATTTTATACACTCACTTTAAATCAATGATAGCTGTAGGATTTTACGAAAAAGACTGTTTGGAAATATAGTATCTGTTGTAACAAGGCTACAGGCAGTTTGGATGGTGAAATTGTATTTAAAAACAATGTAAGTAAGACAACCTGGATTTATTTATTTTTTTCTCCACACTAGTCTAGTAAAAGTGGAAAGTGAGATGAAAGGAAAATGAATTAATTTATTTTCAGACACAGGAAATGGTACTAAATTTGGATACATGAAAATATTGAACTTTCACTGGGGAAAAAAGTAAATGATTTGAGGCCCTAGTGATCACACAGAGAATCCAGACAATTTGACAGGTATGAATTTATCTCACTTGTGAATGAATAACCTTTGGTAACTCACTTGAGACTTAAATATTCTGAACACATTTTCTCTGGAACACTTCAAAAGACACAGTTCATTTCTGTCTCTACCAAACAGCCCCTTTGGTTACTTTCAGTTTACTGAGTTTTTGCTTTGCAAGTTTGGAAAATTAACATAATAAAAGCCTACCAGTGAGTTTTAGTCATGTAGGAATGAAACTAGATTAACTCTTTGATTATTCTAAAGTCTACACGATCTTTTTTTTTTTTTTTTTTTTGTATCAGCTATGAGAGGCTTCATTGATCTTCTCTAAATCTTGCTTCTGCTGAACATGGAAATTCACCTGTCTTTGAAAATACAAGGATACATTTTCAAAGCAATACTTCAATATATTCAGTGAATGATTTTGACACAAGCCACATTTTGTGCAGCTGAAAGGGGGATGATCAGTTTTGTCTCAGTGGACTAACACTACTCCATGGGGACTTGTCTCAAGATGCACCAAGATGCACCTCCAAGAGATGCTATGTGCCCTCAAAGAAGGCAGAGAGGTGGGGATATAAATGAAAGCAGAGGGCAGGGACTGCGCCTCAGCTGATGCTCAAAGCTTTGCATGATTGGGTTATAAGAGATCACGGCTTCCTGAGTGCGTTTTGTCTGTGGATGAAGTACATTAAACTTGTAGGTAAAGGTAACCACTAATGGATTATCTCCATTCTAGTCACTATCAGCTGGCAACCATGGAACATGCAAAGGGATTTGGTTTCTTATCTCAAACACGCTCTTTGAAATCAATGGAAAAAAAATACAAAAAATATCAGAGCTAGGAAATTAAAGCTTGAAGAGGAAAACAAAAAGGGAACAATGAATATGAAAGTCACCAGTGCTTTAAACCTTTTATTTTTGCTTATTAAAAGGTTAAACAAAGTTGTGTTTATTCTAAACATCTGATGCCATGCAAATTTCTAAGTAGTCTTGTGTAATAAGTGGTTACAATACTGATTCCAAAATTTTGGGAAGTTTGACATAGTTCTTCAAAATCCTTTCCTGTTTCATAACTTTCTGCTGGCCAGGCATATGAAACTGAGAAATCACAGGATCACAGAATATGGCTGAGGCAGAAAGAAACCTCTGGAGATCATGTAGTCCAACCACTTGCTCATGCCAGGGTCAGATATGACTGGTTGCTCAGGGTGGTGTCCAGTAAGATTTTGAATATCTCCAAGCATGGAGACTCTACAACCTGTCTGGGCAGCCTGTTCCAATGTTTGACCACCTTCACAGAAAAAAAAAAAAAAAAAAAAAAAAAAAGATTCTTGTGTTTAAGTGGAATTTGAGTGGAATTTCCTGTTTGTTTGTGTCCATTGCTTCTTGTCCTTTCACTGGATACCACTGAGAAGAGTCTGGCTCCATCTTCTTTACTTGCCTCCATCAGGTATTTGTTATGCACACTGATAAGATTCACCCCGGGCCTTCTCTTCTCTAGGCTGAACAGTCCCATCTCTCTTTGCCTCATCTTGTATGTCAAATATGCCACAGATATTAAGGTGTCTGACAACAAAACCGCAAGTATCCCTATATTTTAAAAAAATGAAAGATCTGAAAATTCCCAGGTGTATTCAAGACTGTTTCAAAGATTTTGAGAGACGCAAATGATGGAAAGAATAAATGTTTTAAGTGGTAATATATTGAGTCAATTTTAGTCTTTTCTGAAACTCACAAATAATTTGACTTTGGCTTCTGCAGTAGTTCAGGTTGGGTTTATTATTATTATTGGGATTTAGTTATTTTAAAATGTGAAAAGCAAGTTCATATGTCTTTTAGCCACTGAAGCCTTGCAAGCCTTCCCAAGTGAAATTGCTGTCACATATTCCCACCTCTATAACCTTATTTTCTTGCCCTCTTAGCTTCTGTGGTCTGTCTTGCATTCTCATGCAACAGTTCTAGGCACACTATGGGCTCAGTTTCCTCAAAGGGTACAGCCAAATAAGTCTGGGAGAAGTGGGTTACTGGTGCACACAGGAGCAAGTCATACCAGCCCATTTGCTTCATGATAATGGTTTATGTATAGGTTCTTTATTCCTCCAGAACATATGACAGTTTGAGGTTATTCAAGTCTTTCATAAAAGATGAACAAACTACCTTTAATGTGTCATGAAGCAAGACCTAGATCACTGCCAGACACATTAGAGCTGTGTGATAACTCAAAAATATAGTAGGTGGACCAGACAAATGGAGAAGAGGGAGATCCCAAAAAATCCTGTAACCAATTGTACTCAAAACTGTCCTTGACTACAAGATATTAAGTCTTGTGGTTTGCATTTATGTACTGAGCTCATCCTGAACAGCCAACAAGAAAGAATTTCTCTCTACTTTTGATTCTTGTGTTCACAGAATTATCATTTGTTCTTGGTTAGAAATACAGCCCAGGGCTGACACTTACCTTCAAAGTTCAAAAATCTAAATTTAAGTTTGTAAATGCAAACACAAACATCTGACTTAGATATTTAGGCTTCCATCTAATCAATACAATTAATAGCTTCTGGAGAGTTCTCATGATCACCCCAAAGTAGCTAATGACATTTAATCATGCATACAGCTCTCTTGCTTGTATCAACTAACATTCAGTTGACCGCAAAGGGAACTTAGAAATATAGGTTCTGACATTTAGATACTTAGATTAGTTTTTGTAGCCTAGACTGAATAACTCTTGGGGTTGTTGATCCACTGCATTCTTTTGTTGTCTACTTCACAATTTGGGAAAGCACCGGTCTTGTAAGTCTTGACATATCCACATGGTATGACATACTTAGAGAATACAAACAAGTTTTCCCTGTACAAAATTTTCCTTTGTCTACATCTGAGGAGATCTATGCTGTAGGTCTGAAGGAAGTACTGATAGCAGTTCTCGTATACACACTTAGGAGACAATAAAATATGTAACAATTTTGAAATCACAGTAATGGTATCCTGACTGGGTAGCAATGGCCTAAGTGGGGAGGTTTTGCTTCTGTGAGTGATATGCATCATTGCTGATGTTCTTGTTGTCACCTGAGTAATACATCTGCTGAAGGTCTGACCTTCTTCTGAAGCCACGTTAATGAGACAAGTATGAGCTAGGTGAATAACAGCTGATGCATGTGCTTCCTAGATCTGATGCTCTCTCTGCTTCATCTTTTCTTCCATAAAGGACTAAAGCTAAAAAGAAAATGTCACTCATCTAATAAGCATTATAAGCCTTCATTGAAAACAATAGTCTAATTTAAACAGGTCAAATTGACAACAGAAATATATATTTAAACAGCGTTATGACACAAAGTTTCTGTATTGAGAGTGTATTGTGAAGTAGTCAGATGGTATATGATATCATAACTAGTACAAAAAATGACATATCAATCATTGTGCTCCATGTTCATATGTCATTTCAGCTCTTTGTTTAGATAAGAATCACTGTACACAACTCTGTAAAGCATTGTTTCTTTAGTCTACCCATCTCTAAAGCATTGCTATATTATAGGAGGATTTCTTCTTACAATATAATTGCATTGTATGTATATAATTAGACTAACACTACATTAGGCATTGACTGACAGGTCAAGAGGGGATGAAATGTACCATGAATAGACTTCATTGTAAATATCAAAGTTTTCTTTATAGCTGTTAAGAAATTTTAAAAGCTAACTTTAGTTAAAAATAGTAATTGTAAATTATAGTAATTATATTATTATACTACAAGCGGCTAACTAGCTGGACTGCATCCGTGACATGAAACTCATACACGGAGCTACAGGATTAAGTAGCTTTCATAGGATATACATTTACCTATTTATATGTTAAAGAGTTTTCCATATAAACATTCCTCACACTCCAAATGTAATACATAATTTTAAAATGATATGTTACAGAAATACATGTAAAAGCATTGGAAAGGGGAACACCTGTGAACCCTTTTAACATCAAAATATATTTTAGTTGCTTCCCACTAAACAATCATAGTTTCATGAGCTGTGAGCTGTTTAAAAAAGTCTAGAATATGGGTAAAGATAACATGATCCAGTCTGATCAACAGAGAAAGAAGGTCGCAGAACAAAGTAGATCTCAAGGTATAGCTGCATTTTCACTTTTAATTAAAACAATCAGAAAATTTGCCTGGAACAGAAGTGTGTTCCATGCCATGCTAACGTCTCAGCTGTAGCCTAGAATACGCAGAGGAGCAAAAGTCTATGTTAATGAGATATTTTTATTAATTAGAAATGTTAGCTGATAGCATAGTAACAGTTAGAGAAAGTCAAATGTAGATGAACTCCCATGAGAAAATGTTGCTGTTGTTAATAGAACAGAAGTGTATACACAAAACACCTTTGGTTAGATTTGACAGTGTTAGCACAGAGTGAGGAACAGGGTCTCCTGCACAATCAGAAACAGGTCTATTTGCAGTTTTGTAATTCCAAGTGCAAACTGTAAACTTTGATCATTTTACAACTAGTGCAGCCAAGGTTTATGTGCTCTTTCAGATACGTTGCTTAATAGCAGGCCTACCAAAATCTGCCTTTTTGGGTAGTTCTGAGTATACCATGACTTAATTTGGAAGTGTTGAAGCCTTGGATTACTACAGCAAGGCATTAGTCTTTACTAAAGAACTAAGATGGAAACATCTTAAGTAAAAGTGTTTATTCAAAAGACCTGCTTTGGCTGAAAGTGAAACTGAATAACCCTTGAAAAAGCTGAAGTCTAAGGATATGCCTTATGATAAAAACCCCAGTCACTAACAGGTGTGGCTACTATTACAAGGCCATTCATTCTTTCTTATTTTTACTTATCACAATTATTTTCCTTAAATATTGTTCTTAGTTTCTGTCACTTCTTTCTTTGAGGCCATCAATACACACATTGCTCTGCTCATTGTTTAAATGCACTTGCAGATTTAGAAAATGAAGATGGGGAGCTGCATATTGCCAGTATCTTGGATTTGGATATTCAACGGCAAGGGCTTTCTTGGAAGTTTCCTGTGTTGTCATCAAAAAAAAAGAAAGAAACCAGAGCCTGTGGTAGTCTAACTGAATATGTGCTCAGAGCAGAGGGGCTCCAGTGCTGTAATATAATATCCCTCAGAAAACAGAGACCTGGTGAAAGCTTTGATGAGGCATAACTCTGATGTAATGCTTCAGCAGAAAAGGCAGCTGGCCTTTTCTGACATGGTATTGCCTATTGATGTTGATCTAACAACAAACAGACATTTGGATAACAAAATATCTGATATTATAAATCATCAAACTGATTGAGCATCTTGTGGAATGCAGGTATTAGAGCAGTTAAATGCTCACAAGGTTCCTCACTGACTTTTTGAAAAGCATATACTAAAGTGTTCAGAAACATAGCATGGTCTTTGACCAAATATGGACATCTACATTGTCTGCATGTGAATTAATTGTCTAGATGCCCTTATATGCTCTTGGGTACTATGAATTTTCAGGATATGATTGAGCTAATCCAAAATAGATATCTAAAATAATGAACTGCATCCTAGAAGAGTCTGTTGCTCTCTGTTGTCTGTAATTGGAATCTAGCCTAAAGTTCCTTCGAGTGCAGAGATGTCATCTTGTTTGACACTGAGAAGGCACTGATGAAAATCATACTTCACTGATGCACTCTTACCTACGGTCCATTGTCATCTAGAAAAGGCAGATACCTGGACTTCAGGCTACATCTTAATGTTATGTTTAGGATAACAGTGTCATAGGCAGGAACCCAAGTATATGAAAACAAATCTTGTTCTTCACAAATTGTTATGGATTTTTTCCTCTTTTGGCTATTTTTTTCTCACCTATAATTTTTGTCGAAAGAAATGGATTTACTTCCTTCCATTTAGAAACACAGTTATCTGCATGTGCTATGTTTAAACAAATTTCTTGATTTTTTTTTTCCCAGAGTTGCTTTCATTCAAAGAAAACCTGTGTTTTCACTGCTAAATCATTTTTTTTGTGTGTTCCCTCAGGAAATGCCCCTTACTGTGAAAGGTTTCTGGAACATCGGCAGATCAGACATCCGTAGCTTGAACTCCTTTTAAGTTCCATCATATGTGTAAACCAGAAGAAAAAGGAATGCTGTAGAAAGCATATCTGAAGTGATTTCCAAGCTTCTGAGAACTCAACTAATGGGAATTAAACCATTTTTCTGAATCAATATGAGATGTCCATAAGTGAGACTATATGGTAATCATGGGGAGCTGCCCAAACTAATTTGGGATCATAAAGGAGGAACATGTGTGAAACTAGCTGCAAATATGGAAGACCAAATGTTTATCTGAGTTACTCTCTTTGTGGGGCTGTATTTAGAGCTAGCAAATTTCAGAATAGTTATCCCACAGGAATGGTAGATACTAAGCAGTACATGTGAAACCTATGCATCTGGAAATATATAAAAATTATACTCATTTTGGCCTTGTCTTTTAAGGCTGAAGTGTGCCTTATAGGATACTTTCATTCGCAAAAATGATGTGTTAGCAGATGACCTTGTAAATGTTTATGCATTTCCTTGCAATTTTTTCATTTTAGAGTTGTCCTGATTAAGTGCACTGGAATCACTATATATTAATGTGACAGTACAAATTACAGGTAGCTTGTAGATTGAAAAAGAAGATAAATTGGATAAATGGGTTATACTGGGACAGGTAAGTTAATTACGTTTCTATGGAAAAACAGTCTGTCTAATACTTAAATATCTGGAAGATGATTATTTGTAAATAAATAAAGCATACAGAATACTTTAAATAAATGTGGTTCACCAGATTTACTATTCTTTCTGCCAGCAAGTATTTTACAATAATTTCAGCACAATGTTCCAGTCTGACATCTAACCTAAGTCGTCACCACTTTGCTCATCCTTCTCCAGTCTTCTGAATTCTTGTATTTGTCATTTAGTGCCTAATAGTAACAACTAGGATAGGCCTTTTTGTATTCACAGGATAATTAAATAGAGAAATAGAACCTTACTCACAGTAAGGACAGAATGCCTCAGTCTTGCTTTGGGAAGGCTGTCCAAAAGGTGAAAGAGCTGCTTAATTTTAGCAGCCTTTCAGTTCTTATTTAAGAACTTTAAGTGCTATAATATCACATTGCTTCAACTTACAGTTTTGTGATATGAACTTCTATACACTGTGACTGAAAGTCCTGCAGTAGCCACTGCAATTAATTCATAAGGATTTTCATCAATAACAGATATAGATGGATTTAAACACATGACCAAATGGAAAGCATACTATTGTTTAAACTCCTGTTCTACATGTTCAATTCCAGTTGAAGGATTTATATTGTGATATTCATTTAGAGTATCAGACAGTCCTAAAGACATTTAGATTTACAGAACAATTTTGCCTAATCCGGAAAGATCCTAAATAAACTATAATAAGGTATGATGTGAAGAGTGTCAGAGTGCTGTATGAGGAAGGATCGGTCTCTAACTGTGGTGATTAAAATATTAGGTACCTGAATAAATCATGTTCTACTTAGTTTATTTATGTCTTCTTTACCACGAACAGTTAAAATAATGTCAATAAAGCTGACTCTGTTTGCTAAGGTAGCATACAATTCTCACTAAGATTTAGTCATTTCTACACTTGGAATATTCTGAAACAAGGACCATGTTCCTGTCATGGCAAATTAGGTCAACATGGCGAAACAGAGAGTCATGGGATGATGAAACATTAAAGAGTACGTTAATAACTGATGTCTTATTCATTTTATTTTTCCTCAGTGACATTTAACAAATTGAATTTTAAATGCTGAAAGACACAAAAATGCTTTGTTCGATTATTAAAAAAAACAGGGAGAGAGAGTTCCCTCAGATGGTATGTAATGTAATAATATAAAACTGAGCTTAGCGATAGGTTTTGGAGGTGCTATTTGAGGTCCTTTGCTCCTGAGATATGTTAGAGATTTTTGCTCCAAAGTGCAGTCCACATGATTTATTAAGTTTCTAGTATACTTAGTTTTACAGAGTTACTTCAGGAATCTTTAATTTTGCCTTAGCCATATCCCATGAGGACTTTTTAGAATCTCAGGATTGTGTAAAATAAAGTGCAGCCATTCTGAAATCCACATATCTTAGAAGGTACCTCTCTGTCATCAGCATATATCAATGCCCTGAGTGAACAACAGGAAGGTTTTTTTCATGTTAAGCATGGTAAGAGAATTGGTAATGTTACCTAGAGCTAAACATTAACTGAATCCCCTTGCTGACTTGCAAGGGTGAATGCCACATTCCAGACATAATGAGGGCAAGAAAAGTGAACATATTTCAACCTTTCTTCTTAGCTGCAGAAAGAATAATATAAGTTTCTGTATATAACAGCAATGATCTCTAATACGGTGATGACATTTGTGTAAAAACTTCCAGGGCTCCAGTCATGGATCTATCAGAACAGCCTGCAAACTCATGTTTAAAGCACACCTCTATAGTATTTTAGATCAGTGTTATATAAGATATTCAGTTCATTCCAGCAGGTCATAAACTATAGTCTTGTACGTTGTAATGGACTATGAATACTTCTTTGTTAAATACTCAATACAATGAAGTCATTCTAAGGATTATCACAAAATGTAAATCATGCAGTCAGGATATGCCTTGCTTTCTTGCTCATACCAACAATATTTATAATTAGTAAATTAAGGACCATGCAACATCTATTTTATTAATAAAAAGAGATATACATAATTCTAATTCTAAGATACAGACATGTTATAGGACTGCTCACTTGGAAAGAAATTATGGAATTTGAAATAGTACGTAAGTCTTCTAACTTCTGCTCTGGTTCCTTCAAACTAGATCACACTTTTGAACTATAATTTCACTGTGTGACTAATTTTATATCTGTAATACTAAACAAGACACTCAGGGCATGGGACAAGGGACTTGAAACTCTGCCTCAGTCTCAGGACTGTAATTATTTACCTTTGGGTGATTCATACCTTGAAATATCCTTTTACACCCTGTTGATATTATACAGTTGGTTAGTACAGATAATTTCTTCTTCTCGAAGATGTTACTCTCTTTTTGAGTGGCAACTGTGAAAGCAGTAAACATAGTTTTTGCTACCTACATTGATAAATATTTCAGGGATGTTTATCTGATTTTTTTAAAACAAGATCTGCTTACTAATAAATGCATATATAACTCTTGAACTATTTTCTGAAGTATATTCTAAAAGGTTCTTTCGTATAGAATTATCTTGGATTAATTTGGCCAGCAGAGGAAGAAGATAAAACTGAAGAGAGTTGTTGTATTTAGTGGTCAGGGCTCTTATATCTGAATGTGAAGTGACTTGTAACCCCAGTGATGTATTATGTAAACTGCATAAGTTGTGTTTCCCTGTCCAACAGTCTAGCAATGTGTGCTAGATTATCATTCTTATTATTCTTACCTTCCCCTTTTCTCAGTTCTTTTCCCTATTTTCCCTTGCCTCATCAGAATGGGGGTTGTTTTGGTACTGCCACTGCTTCCTGGAAATAGAAGTCCACACAGCTTGAAAGTAAGGCTATGGACAACCAGTATCATAGAACCTGACACATCCTGCATATTAGTGTAGCAGGAGTTTGAAAAATGAGAAGTATGAAAACAACAGAGAAAAACTGCTGGCAGCCACCTGGAAGGAAAGCAGCCTGACAGAAAAGGACCTGGGGGTCCTGGTGGACACCAAACTGAACATGAGTCAGCAACGTGCCCTTGTCACAAAGAAGGCTGATAGTATCCTGAGCTGCATTAGGATGAGTGTTGCCAGCAGGCTGAGGGAGATGATTCTTCCCCTCTACTCAACACTGGTGAGGCCATACCTGGAGTACAGTGTCCTGTGCTGCTCCATCCTCCATGTGTAAGAGACAAATGCCCATACTGGAGAGAGTCCAATGAAGGGCCATGAAGATGATGAAGGGATGTGGTGGTTTTACTCAGCTGGACAGCTGAGCTTCACTACTGCTCTCTCACTCCCCCACCCCTCAAAGGAAAAGGGGGAGAAAATACAATGGAAAAGGCTCAAGGGTTGAGATAAGGAAAGGGACATCACTGTACAATTATAATCACGGGCAAAACAGACTCAGCATAGGGAGATTAATAAAATTTATTACCTATTACTAGCAAGCTAGAGCAGTGAGAAACTAAAAGCAAACTAAAAAAATACCTTCCCCCATCCACCCTGTTCTACATCTTCCCCCTGAGTGGCACAGGGGAACAGGGAATGGGGAATGCAGTCAGTCCCTGACGCTTCATCTCTGCCGCTCCTTCATGGTCACTCTCTGCCCCTGCTCCACGTGGGGTCCCTGCCACGGGATGCCATCCTTCTGTAGTGGGTTTACGTGGCAAGGTTTTGGTAGCAAGGGGGCCACAGGGGTGGCTTCTGTGAGAAGGATCTAGAAGCTGCCCCATGTTTGGTAAGGGCCCCACTGCTGACCAGAGCCGAGCCAGTAAGTGATGTTGTTTTACGCCTCTGTGAGAGCATATTTAAGAAAGGGGAAAAAAAAAAAAAAACGCTGTGCCACACAGCAGCTGGAAGAGTGAGAGGAGTGAGGAACAGCCTTGCAGGCGCCAAGGTCAGTGAAGAAGGAGGGGGCGAGGTGCTCCAGGCACCAGAGCAGAAGTCTCCTGCGGCCTGTGGTGAGGACCATGGTGAAGCAGGCTGTCCCCCTGCAGCCCATGGAGTACCACTGTGGAGCAGGTTTCCACCCTGCAGCCCGTGGAGGAGACCACGGTAGAGCAGGTGGACCTGCACCAACGGAGGCTGTGGCCTGTGGAAGACCCCTGCCAGAGCAGATTCTGGGCCAGACCTGTAGCCCGTGGAGAGGAGACCACGCAGGAGCAGGTGACCTGGCAGGAGCTGCTGCCGTGGGGGATCCAGGCTGGAGCAGTTTTCTCCTGAAGGATGGACCCTGTGGTACGGACCCATATCTGGAGCAGTTCTTGAAGGGCTGCTGCCTGTGGGCAGCCCACGCCCGATCAGTTCAGCAAGGACTGCATCCTGTGGGAGGGACCCCACAGCACAGGGGACGAGAGTGACCGAGAAGGAGCGGCAGAGAAGACGTGCTATAGACTGACCATAACCCCCGTTCCCCCGTTCCCCTGCGCCGCTCGGGAGGAGGAGGTGGAAGAGGGTGAATGGGGGGGAAGGTGCTTTTGGTTTCTTTCCTTTGTTTCTCACTTCTCTAGCTTGTTAGTAATAGGTAATAAATCTTACTATCTCCCTATGCTGAGTCTGTTTTTCCCATCACGATAATTACTGTGCCATCTCCTCGTCCTCATCTCAACCCTTGAGCCCTTTTCATCTTATTTTCTCCCCGTTTCTCTTTGAGGAGGGGGAGTGAGAGAGCGGTTGTGGTGGAACTCGGCCGCCCACCCGAGTAAAACCACCACACCTTCTTGAACTGATCCTGCATGAGTACAGGCAGCAGCTTTTCAAGAACTGCTCCCGTATGGGTCCGTACCACGGGGTCCATCCCTCAGGAGCAAACTGCTCCAGCATGGGTCCTCAAGGAGGGCAGCTCCCCCAGACCCCCTGCTCCTGCGTGGGCTCCTCTCCACAGGCTGCAGCTCTGGCCCGGGGCCTGCTCCTGTGGGGGCTCTCCATGGGCCGCAACCTCCTCCAGGCCACATCCACCTGCTCCACCGGGGGCTCCTCCACGGGCTACAGCGTGGAGATCTGCTCCATGTGGGACCCATGGGCTGAAGGGGGACAGCCTGCTCCACCAGGGGCCTCTCCACAGGCCACAGGGGAACTTCTGCACTGACCTTGGGGTCTGCAGGGCTGGTTCTCACTCCTCACTCTCCCAGCTGCTGTTGCACAGCAGTTTTTTTTCCCTTTCTTAAGTTTGCACTGTCAGAGGCTCAAACAATATTGCTTACTGGCTCAGCTCTGGGCAGCAGCGGGTCCCTTTGGAGGCGGCTATAACTGTCCCTGTCCTGCATGGGGCAGCTTCTGGACTCTTCTCACAAAGGCCACCCCTGTGGGGGGTTGTGGAATATATGTACTTCAGGCAGAAGAAGGTACTGATTGCTGATTTCACACATACTGGAAAGGTGACAACATAGGAACCCTACGTTAAAAGAACCGTTTAGTCCCTTCTCTTGAAGTGTTTCCCCTGCCTCTTCCCCTCACTCAGAAGGGGATAAGTATCGCTAACTCTTAGACACATTATTTTGAATTACAAAAGGCATCTTTGATGCCTTCTAATTGCAGGGTAAGCTGCTAAACCATGGACAGAATTGTAAGTTAATACATATTTCCTCTTTAGCAATAGCTAAAGCTTTATAACAGCTAGAATAAAGGGGCTTCCTAAATAACTTGTTGTCTGCTGTGATGCAACTATGTGCTCCTACTGATTCATACTGTTTCCTCTGAGTCTTGGCCATCTAATCCAGGGTCTTTATAGCAGAAGGGAAGTCAAACAAAAGTTTCATTACAAATCCCAGCACAGCAGTGCCCAGTTCATTTCACATATCTTGCCCTTGGTGTCTAATACATACATTTTATCAGCAGCTTGTAGGGCATGCAGTCAGAAAATTTCCATTATGGTCAATGAAATAGCATGGTTAAAATCCTGTGCAATGCTTTATAAATTTAAATTTAAGCATAAATATTCTGTAACTAGATTACTGTATGTGATCTGATGGATAGGGAAAGCTCACTCATTTTGTGTTGTCAGCACTTGGAATAGTCATTGATGTATTAAGCTCTTACAAAAGTCATGGCATCTTACTTGAACCAACACGCAATTGAAGGGGATTTCAGCTGAAAGAGTAGATGCAAGATACACATTTATAACAGTGAGGGCAATCAGCTTTGCGATGGACTATTGAAAAATATGGTGAATGCCCCATCACTTGAAGTCCTTTTATCAATGTCAGATATCTGTCAAAGAAAAAAAAACTATTTCAATAACACTTTGTTAGATTACACGCACAAATAAGGACTACAAATTTACAGTTTTCTTGCAAAATATTAATTTAGATTAGCACTGTTTCAACATCTGATTTTAGCTGTTTCTGCTAATTAAGCTTATGATGAAAAAAATGAGACAGTGGTGTAAACTACTAAATTGCTTCCCTCAAAAATTCTAAACAGAAAGTGAGCTGTGACAATATTGTCATTCATTTGCTACCTTAACAATGGCACCTCTAATAGAAAATCTACTTTGAACCTAGGCCAAATTCTTAAAGGCCTGACTCCATGGGTATGCACATAACTTTCTCCTCATGGGAAAAATTGTTCATATATTTTAAAAACATTGTCATCTCTGCATGCGTGTGATGGATCTAGCACTTACGTACACACGGGATAGAATTTTCTGAAGCAAATCTCTTTTGTCAAAATGGGCTTTGCAAGCATAAACTCTATTACTTACATGTGTGAATGCTTATGCCTACATACTTGAAAGCTCCTTTCAAAATTTAGTCTATTAAATAAACCTGCAAATTAGCAAGACTAGTATGGTTCTCCAGCTGAAAGCTTTCCTTTAAAATAAATGTGATATTTTACTAGAAGTAAATGGAAACACTTAAATAAGTGGGTTGCTAAACAGTATTGAGTTGAGGGAGATTTGTAGCAATTGATGTTTTGACAAAAGTGGAGATGCTGAAGCAGGCATTTTAGCTTGACTTAGCTAAAATAATAAATTGCAGTAGCCCAACCTAGAGATGACAAAGGAATGAATCAACTTCTCCATCTTCTTCAAGCAAAGATCTCAGGCTTGTACTGTACACATGATCATGAAAAGGGGTTTGAATATTACATGAAGATGGCTGTCAAAAGGTAACTGTTAATTCAATATCACATCAAGGGTTTTCATGCTGACAGAGAGAATATGAGATTTCTGGTCGCAGAAAAAAAATCTTATAGAGAAAAAAATTCTCCTTTTTGTGTTTACAACAATTACCAAAATGTCAACTTCATTTTCATTGTGATTTGTTAAAAAGTATACTGAAAATACATGAGTTTTTTGTGTAAATTTAGACATAGAAGTCATACCTATATCCTACTTGTAATGAAAACTTTCCATGTATAAAAGACTGAATGATCTACCTGTTAAGAACTTTGCTGGAAAATTCATTTTTTTAAATATTGAAGTCTACTGTTGCTTCTAATGCTACTCTGTATTCACAAAACAGAAATATTTTTTTTTTTGGTTTTGTGTATTTTAGATGGGATTCATGACTTCTGTTAAATGAACTGAAAATGAAAAGACATACAGAGCCTACCTGTATTAGCTACTGTTTGTTTTAACAGCACAGGATAAGAGAACTTTATATTTGGGCAGACATCTTGGATGACCTTTAGCTACTAGAAAAGGTGTAGTGAAAGCCTTAATATACCATAACTAGGAAAAAATCAGCATTGTGACAGATTTTAGATCTTGTGTTTGCAATTACTGAGCCATAATGCACATTAAAAAATACCTGAAATTGCCTCTTCATTCAGTAAAATTTGTTCTTGCTCCTTTCAGTTGTGCTGATTCTGTCCTTAATATTGCATACCAATGAATTCACAGCCCTTTCTGGGACATAGCAGTCAATCCTCCTTTGTCTCCCTTTCTTGTTGCTATATGTAAGACATACATACATGACGTCTGGGATACCATAGACTGCCAGAAGATTGACTGATCACAGGATCATGGCTCTAGTAAAAAAATATAGGGGAAAATGTTGTTGTTGCTTTTTGATCTTTCTTTCCTTCTTTCTTTCTTTCTTTTTCTTTCTTTCTTTCTTTCTTTCTTTCTCTCTCTCTCTCTCTCTCTCTTTCTTTTTCTTTCTTTTCTTTCTTTTCTTTCTCTTTCTCTCTCTCTTTTTCTCTTTCTCTTTCTTTCCCTCTTTCCCTCTCTCTCTCTCTCTTTCTTTCTCTCTTCCTCTCTTCCTCCTCCTCCTCCTCCTCCTCTTCCTCTTCCTCTTCCTCTTCCTCTTCCTCTTCCTCTTCCTCTTCCTCTTCCTCTTCCTCTTCCTCTTCCTCTTCCTCTTCCTCTTCCTCTTCCTCTTCCCCTTCCCCTTCCCCTTCCCCTTCCCCTTCCCCTTCCCCTTCTTTCTTTTTCTCTCTTTCTTTCCCTCTTTCCCTCTTTCTCTCTTTCTCTCTTTCTCTCTTTCTCTCTTTCTCTCTTTCTCTCTTTCTCTCTTTCTCTCTTTCTCTCTTTCTCTCTTCCTCCTCCCCTTCCCCTTCCCCTTCCCCTTGCCCTTGCCCTTGCCCTTCCCCTTCCCCTTCCCCTTCCCCTTCCCCTTCCCCTTCCCCTTCTTTCTTTTTCTCTCTTTCTTTCTTTCCTTCCTTCTCTCTTCCTCTTCCTCTTCCTCTTCCTCTTCCTCTTCCTCTTCCTCTTCCTCTTCCTCTTCCTCTTCCTCTTCCTCTTCCTCTTCCTCTTCCTCTTCCTCTTCTTTCTCTTTCTCTCTTTCTCTCTTTCTTTCTCTCTTTCTTTCTTTCTTTCTTCTTGATAGAGAAAAGAAGACTACTGAGTGGTTACATCTATCATAATCCAAGAGAGCCAGCATGGCTTCACCAAAGGCAGATCTTGCCTAACCAATCTGGTGGCCTTCTATGATGGAGTGACAGCATCGGTGGATAAAGGAAGGGAGATGCATATCATCCACCTGGACTTGAGCAAAGCCTTTGATATGGTCCCTCACCACATTCTTCTCTCTAAATTCGAGAGGTATGGATTTGAAGGATGGACGGTTAGGTGGATAAAGAATTGCTTGGCAGGTCGCAGCCAAAGGGTTGTCGTCAACAGTTCTGTCTGGGTGGAGGCTGGTCACAAGTGGTGTCCCTCAGGGGTCGGTCTTGGGACCGGTGCTCTTCAACATCTTTATCGATGACATAGATGATGGAATCGAGTGCACCCTCAGCAAGCTTGCAGATGACACAAAGCTGAGAAGTGCAGTCGATACAACAGAGGGAAGGGATGCCATCCAGAGGGACCTGAACAGGCTGGAGAAGTGGGCCCATGAGAACCTAATGAGGTTTAACAAAGCCAAGTGCAAGGTGTTGCACTTGGGCTGGGGCAATCCCAGGTATTTATATAGACTGGGAGAAGAAGAACATGAGAGAAGCCCTGCGGAGAAGGACTTGGGGGTCCTGATGGACAAGAAGCTGGACATGAGCCAGCAGTGCATGCTTGCAGCCTGGAAGGCCAACTATGTCCTGGGCTGCATTAAAAAAGGGGTGGCCAGCAGAGAGAGGGAGGTGATTGTCCCCCTCTACTCTGCTCTTGTGAGACCCCATCTGGAATACTGCATGCAGGCCTGGGGCCTCCAGCACAAGAAGGAAGTGGAGCTCTTGGAACGGGTCCAGAGGAGGGCCACTAAGATGATCAGAGGGCCAGAGCACCTCTCCTATGAAGAAAGGTTGAGGGAACTGGGCTTGTTTAGCTTGGAGAAGAGAAGGCTCTGGGGAGACCTCATTGTGGCCTTCCAGTACTTGAAGGGAGCATATAAACAGGAGGGGGAACGCCTGTTTATATGTGTTGATAGTGATAGGATAAGGGGGAAAGGTTTTAAACTAAGACAGGGGCGATTTAGGTTAGATATTAGGAGAAAATTTTTCACTCAGAGGGTGGTGAGGCACTGGAACAGGTTGTCCAGAGAGGTTGTGGATGCCCCATCCCTGGAGGCATTCAAGGCCACTCTGGATGCAGCTCTGGGCAGCCTGCTCTAGTGGTTGGCAACCCTGCCCAGAGCAGGGGGGTTGAAACTAGATGACCTTTAAGGTCCTTTTCAACCCAGGCCATTCTATGATTCTATAATAGTTTTCCAGTAAATAAGATTACTGTAAAGACGATCAGCTCTCCTTGCTCATTGATCAAGTAAAGAGAAGTATCAGGAAAAAACTTTCTAGCTACAAGGACAGTGAATCTGTGTGTAACAGGCTATATACCAGTGCTTTGGATTCCCCCTACCTGGATATTTTTAAGATCAAATTAAATAGGCTTCTGGTAAGTATGATCTTGAATTTGTTTCAGAGGAAAAGAAAGGACTATGTGAATTTCTGGTTCCTACTTGTCTTGTGTTTAATGATATTTTCTAGTTCGTGTTGTTTCTTTCATTAATTTCAAAAGTTTGTAGCATTTGGTATTTTTTAATAACTTTATTTAGTGAGTTGTTATCAAACCTCTTGCTCAACTGATGGACTTCTTTACTCTTACTCTATACTACTTTACTCTTTTTGAGATAGTAAGAGATCTGACAATAATATGTAAGATATGTATTTAATAACAGCTCTACTTAAGTCCACAGACTGCAATTTCACCTGGGTCATCATGTATAGAGACAGGGCTGTTTAATGAGAGACACTGCTCCTTTTTGATTTTTGCTATGACTTGGGGCTGTTTCACATTTTTGCATGTCATTGAAGAAAATGAGTACCCTCAGGTTTTATAAAACAGAATCACAGAATGGACAAGGTTGGAAGGCACCTCTGATGACAATCTAGACCAGCCTTCCTGGGGAAGCAGTATCAACTACAGCAGGTTATCCAGGACTGTGTATAGCCAGATTTTGAATATCTCCAAGCATGGAGACTCCACAACCTTTCTGGGCATCTTGTTCCAATATTTGACCACACTCAAGGTAAAAAAAGTTTTTGTCTTGTGTTTAAGTGGAATTTTCTACACTTCAGTTTGTGTCCATTGCTTCTTGTTGTTTCACTAGATACCACTGAGAAGAGTGGCTCCATCTTCTTTGATGATGAGCAGTGATGACAGAGCAGTGTGCCCTGGTGGCCAAGAGGGCCAATGGGATCCTGGCGTGCATTAAAAGGAGTGTGGCCAGCAGGTCAAGGGAGGTGATCTTCCCCCTCTACTCTGCCCTGGTCAGGCCTCACCTGGAGTACTGTGTCCAGTTCTGGGCTCTGCGGTACAAAAAAGACAGGGGTCTCCTGGAAAGAGTCCAGCAGAGGGCCACAAAGATGATACGGGGCCAGGAGCATCTTCCCTATGAAGAAAGGCTGAGAGACCTGGGTCTGTTCAGCCTGGAGAAGACTGAGAGGGGATCTCATCAATGTGTATAAATACCTGAGATGTGGGAGACAGAGGGATTTGGCCAACCTCTTTTCAGTGGTTTGTGGGGACAGGACAAGGGGTAATGGCCACAAAATGGAGCACAGGAAGTTCCGTACCAACATGAGAAAGAACTTCTTCACGGTGAGTGTGACGGAGCACTGGAACAGGCTGCCCGGGGAGGCTGCTGAGTCTCCTTCTCTGGAGATATTCAAGGCCCATCTGGATGCCTAACGGGGCAGCCTGCTCTAAGGAACCTGCTTTGGCAGGGGGGTTGGACCCGATGATCTCTTGAGGTCCCTTCCAACCACTACAATTCTGTGATTCTGTGATTCTTTTCTTGCCTCCGTCAGGTATTTGTTATGCACACTGATAAGTTTCCACCTGAGCCTTCTGTTCTGCAGGGAGAACAGCCCCAGCCCTCTGTTTCTATGCATATGTTAGATGCTCCAATCCATGCTCCAAAACATTATATTTGTGACCCTTTTCTGGATTTAGTCTTGTAAGTCCATGTCTCTGTTTTACTGGGGAGCCCTGGACCAGATACAATACTCAGGTGTCTCACCTCCTTTAACCTGCTGGCACCACTTTACTTAATGCAGCCTGGGATGTTGCTGGTCTTATTTGCTGAAAAGGCACATTAGTGGTTAATAGTCAACTGGCGTCCACCAGGAGCTTTAGGTCCTCCTCTGCTAAGATGCAGAGGAGCTGCAGTAGTCCAGCTGGTAGTCATATGGTACTGGTGCATAGGGTTATTCCTCCCCAGTGTAAGACTTTTCATTTACCTTTGTTGAACTTCATGAGACTTCTGTCAGGAAAGTTTGGTGTGTTTTAATAATGATTAAACCTCTTCACCTAATACAATTGCTCATATGTCACATTTTACTTGAATATTGCCCAGTGTCATATCAGTCTTTACATAGTAGATATCACTTTGGTTTTGCCATGTATTTTTTACATAGTTCTCATCTAATTTAACTATTTCAAGTTAGTTATATAGTCTGATTTCAAGTTATATGGTCCAATTTCAAGCTGAGTTGTAGACATAAGCACTTGTAATTTAGGTAACCAAATAAGGGTTAGGGGAAAGGAAGGTCTCCAAAGCATGATTCATTCCATCCTTAGAATTATATTTAAAACATATAGGTTGAATCACCATCTTGAAATCCTATTGCTCTTGACTGACTGTCATGGATGAAATTATGTATTTTACTCAGAAGAGAGAAGCAGCAACATATTTATTGATATAATGTAGTGATCTGACAAAGCTTAATCGTAAATAAGGCAGCGACTTAACAAGATTTGAGATGGCAAGGTACACTAGATTATTTATTGCATAGAGGACAGGGCAAGTTAGACATGTCAAGAAGACCCTCCCGTTGAGTCACAAGGTTCAGAGTGGGCCCTCTTCCTTTCCAAACTCCTTGAATTGAAGAGGTAAGGAGCCTAGGTGTGGCTGAATCCACTCCTAGTCCCAGACTTCGTCATCTGTTTATGTCTAAAAGTTTGAGGATTATATGTGCACAATCAAAGATATAATCTTAGTGAAGCTTACAAAGTTTAGCAAGCTATAAAACACTTGAGGATCTGTTGCAGCAAGGAATCTCTCACAAGGAGTAGGGGATCTCTACAGCAGGTGTGACTCTGAGAAGCGTCTCTACTCAAGGGGAAATATTGTCATACAGCCATCTGCCATGTGGAAGAGTTCAAAGGGCTCTTGGCCTGCTCACTATTTATGGGGTAAGATGATGGACTAATAGTCATATAGTTTATTTTAGTTAGTGCATTCTCCATTGGCCCTCAGCTGCTAAGGAATATATCTGTCAGTTTCTTCAGCACCCAACTTGAGCTGATATTGTGGTTGCTATCTGCCTGAGCAAGGCCTTGTGTGCAATGGCCAGTGTTTGAGCAAGGCAATGGCCAGACCAAAAGTATGAAGTTTGGATTAGGAGGTGGAGGGGGAACACATCACACTGACTATAGATGGAACCTTCTTTAGCAGTTTATTTTTGACAACTAGGAGACAGCTGAGAATAAGACCCTAAGTCCCCCCAGAAAAGGGATATGGGGATATATTGTCATATTGGCTAAACATGAATGAAAACCACATTAATATACCCATGAGATAACATCCCTGTTTGCAACATGAAATATTTCCCTGTCCTCCCCCCATAAAGTGCTATAGAAGTTGTAATGAAATAAAATGTTGTAAAATTTTATTTAAGAAGTATTGAGAAAGTGTTCCTAAATGTTAAATGTTTGAAAGTATGCAGCAGTGCCGTTCTCTAATTTTTAAATATTCTAAAGCAAAATTTAATATATATATATATTTTTAATCTGGCCTTCCCCACTAAAATATTGTCTTCAAGTCATCATCTAAATTATTGTCCATACTGGTTTCCAAAGATTGATCCATTTCTGCCCTACAAGAAGGTAATAAAGAATCAAGTTACATCTGATTTCCCTGTAATGAAACAGCCAATTGCCCCATGTCAGAAAAGATGTACTCTGGGTATTCTTCTGGGATTTTACCTGGCTTTTGCCAGTCAATAAAGAAATAAGATCTAACATTTCATTTATAAAACATGAATTCCACTGGGCTAGAGACATTTGGAATAATAATAGGTTTTTACTCTTATATACAGAATATTTTAGCAAAATACTTTGCTATCTATTGTTAAGAAAACCAAAAATACCATCCCTTGTGATTTTGAGACTGGTACTCATTCTACAGTGCAACTAGATGGATTTCTTCAGTGTAAGCTTGCAAGTTCAGAACTGAATTTGCTGAAGAAATAAATAAAGTTACAGGATGAAAAGCCTCACAAGTGAGATGAAGGATACTCCATTTTGCAATAAGGGAATTTTTGGATATTCAAATTAGTTTATTTTAACAAATTTATCAGGTTGCAATTTTTATTCTTGAATTATTTTTCTTCTGCAAAGACTTTTTGATTGCAAACAAACAGCATTTGATTTGACTCAGCTTTTCCTTCGAATTTATCTGTTGCTTTAGTTGTCTCATTTTTTAAAAAAAGTTTGACTGCACCATTCCTCATCCAAATCATGCTTTTGATCAGATAGTTCCATTCAGCATTTGGATGGAACAGATAAGAAGAAATGGCTTCCTCTGCTTGGAAGAATAGTACAGCAACTTTCCTGGACAGATTATTTTTGTTCTACTGGCAATACTCAGTTTACTCCAAAATTCACAATGGAAGTGTTAAAATGGCATTAATCCTAGCAGCAGCACATGCTATAACTGGGCCATTGAAGGTCTCAGTATATCCGCTCACTCTACATCTGCTCAATACAATACTCCTCTTGGCTCTTACATTCCCTGATTCCCACCTAATTTCTAACACTTTTATCTCAGTACCCAGAGTATCCCCATGCTGGCATGCCAGTCTCCCAGATTATCTTTGCCTTCTTCCACTTCAGTAATTTTTTTCCTTGCTTGTCACCCTCTTTTCTTGCAATACCCCAGAGACACTATTCTCTGCTTTCTCCAGTTCCCTCTCTTGTCTGCAAACTAGGCAGGCAGGAGCACATACTCCTTTTCAGAAGACCTGAGATAAGTAAATGCTGATTAATGGGGAAGCCCACCCAGTCTGTTCCTCCATCTGCCTCTTGGCTCCCGGCTGTCAGGTAGAGGAAAGAACCTGTTCTACCCCTTCACAGGCCAGAGAAAAGTCCAGTACTCTATGGCAATGCCTCAGTGTTTGCAGAAATGTGCTGCAATACCTGCCAGAGTCTTGATTCCCCACTCATCATGACATTTTTTCTCTGAGAGAGCCACCCCGTCTTTTTATATTCCTGGAAAGCAAGAAGCAGAAAGCATGTTTCAGTTGGTACATAGCCAAGGGTAGTTGCTTCTGAATTTTCTCTTCTCCATATATCCTGTGTCGCTCATAGGCTGTATTAAAGTCTCAACCTGAACTGAGAGGAATCCAGGAAGGTTAATTAATCAAGCATTTTTATATTGGGGGTTACAAGGCCTTTCAGGTCCACAGAGAACATACAAATAATACCATCCTCTGGGATAACGTATCATGCTTCTTCGCCTCTGTGACTACCTTTCTGTATGGCCCCAATCTGGATTTTTAATATTTCTGGAGGTTTTTGTTGACCAAACAATATTCATGATGTACTTTGACAATTTTTATCTCAGCCTTTGGAAAACAATTTTCAGCTTTTACAGATTTGCATCTTTGACCTACCCTCCACATCTTTACCTGAGGCATGAAAATCTATCAGCATCCAAGTAAGATCTGTTCAGAATAAATCCTATAATATTTAAGAAGAGTCCTTAACATTCTTATGTACAGTGTTTTCTCTTTGCAATCTTTTTTATTTTTTTATTTTTGCTTTTTGAATAAAAACAGATGGTTAATAGATAAAGCAAATATAAACTAGACCTAAATAGGTCTAGTAGGTTCACATTATGCCAACTCAGTGTATGATTTCCATTAGCTGTTTTCAAGAAGGTTTGAAGTGACAAGTTTAAAAAATTGCCAAGAACAATGCTCCAGAAATTCAGATGTGAGTGACGAGCTCTGAACTAGCACACTGGCACTGCAAATCTCTTCACTTCATGAGTTCCTTCTTGCTCAACATGACATCACACTCACAGAGAAACAAACTCTTCTTCTTCTCTCAAATTCTGACACAATCACAGTGCTGGGGTTGGAAGGTGAAGCTTTTGAGGAGCGCCGTAATTTACCATTGTGCCAACTCTGTGCTCTAAATTAAGGGTTACAATGACAGAAACTATTGAGAAAATTAGGATGCTGGCATGGGAAGTCAAAAAAAGACTTCTACCATGGCAGGGTATTAAAATTTCTCACTGCAAGTATTCAACATTAATAGATCTTCTAACATCAAAGTGAATGCAGAAACTGAAGGAGCTTGTTAGAACATGAACTAATCTTTGTGCTTTAATGGACAGAGATAGTGTTATATTCTGAATTTAAGTGGAAATTTTTGAGTCAATTTTCTTTCAGGGATACATTTTTTTTTTTTTTTCTTTCAATGGATACCAGCTGATAGCTACATAGATGATGTGTTATATATTATGACTTCCTTGAGTCATGTGTGATCAGAGTAATGAGGGGTTTTGGATTTCATTTTAGCCAAATTCAGCTTCGTTTTTCCAAAAGAGATTTGCTTCTTTGCATATTATAAAGAGGAAGATTTGCTCTGAAACACTGAGATGTTGCCCATACATTTGTATGTCTGTCATCTCTGTCAGTCAGTTGCTTTTGCAGTGCTGCCTTGGATAGGACTCCTTCTCTGAAGGGGAAGGACTTTTTTCAGAGCAGGCCCAAGTGATAATTTCACCTGCAATCGAAAATGAGGCAAAGTAAGACAGACAGATACTTGGTAAGTGAAAAGCAAAATTTAATTTCAGACATTTTTCCTTTAATGAAGTGTTACAGTTCTGTGATTGAAGTATGTTACATTAGCATAAAGAAACACTTTTGAATGAGACAGTCAGCTTTAGCAATCATATCTATACTCCAAAATAGTTTATTTACACAGTGTAGACAGCACAGACAAAAAATAGTCATAAATAAATATTATTTTGTTTATTGTGGCATTAAATTTCTCTTTTAGTATTTCCAGACTATTAAGGCTGTTTTTAGGGTTAGTTTCTTAGAGTTAAACCTTATAAGTTGCTTTAGTCAAGTGACTTCATTGATATTGAATTAAGGTACTATATACTGCAACAGAATTTCTGGTCTGGCTGAATCTGTGTGTATGGCTCTTCCTAAAATGGTAGGACTTGAAATTCCTCAGACAAGCCTGAGAAGATTTTGGTATATGGGCTTATATCACAGAATCACAGAACTGTAGGGGTTGAAAGGGACCTCAAGAGATCATCGGGTCCAACCCCCCTGCCAAAGCAGGTTCCCTAGAGCAGGTTGCTCCGTTAGGCATCCAGATGGGCCTTGAATATCTCCAGAGAAGGAGACTCAGCAGCCTCCCTGGGCAGCCTGTTCCAGTGCTCCGTCACACTCACCGTGAAGAAGTTCTTTCTCATGTTGGTACGGAACTTCCTGTGCTCCATTTTGTGGCCATTACCCCTTGTCCTATCCCCACAAACCACTGGAAAGAGGTTGGCCAAATCCCACAGTCTCCCACACTTAAGATATTTGTAAACATTGATAAGATCAATGTTATGTTTCCTGCATTAATAAGATGGATATTCTTTTTAGCAGCACCAAGAGGGGAACATGTTTTCTGTAATCAGTAATTGTTTTCAATGTATACTGAACTTATGATACCCATAGTCATGCCTCTAAGATTTATTTTTTTCATTTGTGTTAGCTCAGAATTAGATTATGAATTTATGTAGGTAGTCAGACACATAAAGTCTAGACTTTGAAGTATAAGCAGCTCTTTTTTTTTTTTTTTATAAATTAAGATAAATATTTACTTCCAGAGGACCCCATTTTAACCATGAGAAAAGAAGGATGGAAATTGCTCTGGTAAGAAACTGAGGTGAAATCTTAGTGACTAGCCATGATGTTTTCATCAATAGTTCTTATAAGATTTTTGCAAATAGAATTCAATTCCGCATCATTTCCTGTTGATCACAATGGTGAATAACATCTTAGTTTTAGGGGTTTCAAAAAACAAATAGGATTTCCTTTTACTGAAAGTAGAAGCTGCTTTTTATTCTCCCTGCCTACTTTCTTTTCTGGAAGATTGATAGCCATAGGTGGGCTCTCCCCATTGTTGCTGATACACCTCACCATTTCACTATTTTTTTCGTTACTACAATCACTTGTGATGTGATTTCGCTGGTTTTAGAAATGTTAACATATTCCAAAGCTATCAGGAGAAAGAGGTATATAAACTCTGTAATTAGAGTTTAGTTTTGCATTATCTGTTGTATCTTTTCCTTCTGGTCCTTGTTTTGCATCCTTATTAAGGATGTCACATTATGTCACATTACTTAACCACATACAAGGTACTTATCAGAATAATAGAGTGTCCTACACCTAACATAGTTCGTAGCATATTTGTACTGCAGCTTTAGTTTGTACTTCTGCTGTAACAATTACTTATTTTATGTTTTGCCATAACAGTGTTATACTGCTCCTATACACACCATAATTGTAAAACACACTGTGCTTCCGCATTCATTTAAAGAGCAACTACTTGATAAGTACAAAGTAATTAAGCAATAAGACACGACAGGCAGTACATTTCTGGGGAATTATTGCACTTCTTAGATGCCTTGAAAGATATGAGGCTAAAGGCTGAGTGACTTCAGCCACCTGAGAAGTGGAATAACCTCCCAGAAATGCATTGCTTACTATGGTTTATTGCTATTATGAAATGGAAATTGTGAAATCAAAATAGGAGGAAAAGATTAGATCTGTGCATTTATGGAAGATTACTTATACAGGTATGACATCACTGTCAGCTGTATATGTGTTCAGAGAGTTCTTAAAGCTATTTCAGAATTAGCACGTGAACAACATGGCTTATCCAAAACTGCTGCTTCAGCAGTCTCCATTACCATCTTTACCCAGACCAGCCCCCCAACATTTCCCTGCAATATCATATTTGTATTCTCAGTACAGACTTTGTCTCTGATACTAATCACACAACCTCAGGGGGTGTGGTTATTCTGAAATAATCATACCCCTGGAGGATTAGAGGCATTTGGTTGCTTCCTTGCCTTGTAACACCCCAAGGTCATTATCTCATGATAATCACATCTCCTGGAGTTGCCTTATTGCTTAAGTGTAACACTAAATTTTAATTACAATGAAATAGAGCTCTTCTG
This sequence comes from Cygnus atratus, assembly GCF_013377495.2. NCBI lineage: Eukaryota > Metazoa > Chordata > Aves > Anseriformes > Anatidae > Cygnus > Cygnus atratus. The sequence goes on from NC_066362.1 coordinate 166,077,225, forward strand.
GTAGTTTGTACAACATCCTGTATGCGCAAAGCCAGATGGAAATACTGCCTAGCTTTTACTGTAATAGCATGTGGTGGGCTTGTGCTCCAGTGCAATAAATGATTATGTTTTTATTGGTTTTTGATAAGAAAATCATTATGAACTGAATATGCAACAGAATACTATCAAATTTAATTTGGGCTCTTGTTATTGTTTCATATTGTTGTAAATTTAATTTAAATTAAAAATATATAGTGAAGAAATATACTGATACCATTCTAAGTCTCTTATAATAGTCAAACTCACTATTGAGTTGCACTGCAGTTTGCTGAAAGGAAGAATAGTGTTTGACTCTTGGGGTATTTCAGTCATCAGTAAAAAAATGACCTTTGCATTGAAAATTTAGATATTGAATTTAAAATATGATTCAATCTCTGTTTCTTCTAAAAGACTCAAAAACCAAAATTAAACAGAAACAACCAAATATACTGAATTGATGTGAGGAATGGACTTCTCATTTTAACTCTTTTTATCTCTGAATTTGGAAATGGCATCACAGGTCCAGTCATCAGAGGTTTCCTGAGAAAGGTTTGATTTTGTAAAGGAATTAAATTTTGAAATCCATAAGGTTCATCTCTTGTCAAAAAGAGTAAACCATTATATGATGATTTTGCTTAAGAACTTAAATGTGTATGTATTTATTAAACAGTTTCAGTTGCTTCCACAGCAAGACCTTAAAACATTTTTAAACCACTATCTGCTATGGCTACAGAAGTTATCACATTTTTTATTTACCAGTTCTCCTACAGAATGTTTTACTTGCAGGTATGGAGAATGCAATTTTTCAAATCTAATAGCTGCAAATATATAACATTTATTAAAGTCCAACAATTTAAACAACAACCACAACAACAAAAAGAAAACAGACAAAATCAAAAGCATCAGATCTGTTTGACTACATAATGCTACTGAAAGCATTATAACTGCTTCTACACTGTTTTGATCCCAGTTAGAGCTCTAGTAGTATCTTGAGGCAGTGAGAGATACATTTGCTGTTCCTTCATAGTGACTATCTTACCATAACACAGCATTTTTTCAGAGTGCTTTCATTGCTTTTAGAGCTGTTTTCCTTCTATTACTCTTTTTTAGACATTTACAACAAAGATAATATTATGAAATTCCTTGTGAGTACGATCAAACTATGTGATCCTAGTTTTGTCATGTTTTATTTTGTTGTTTTACCTTTCTGCACTGGAACTTCATCAATTAAATCTTAACATCGGATTTAGCTCTTGAAGGTACATGTCCTGACAGGTTTGTTGTCATTATTATATTCTTTATTTCATTATTAAATCAATATGAAAATAAAAAGAGTATGCTCTGTTATGATCTTAGCTTAGGTGTGCTACTTAATATGGAATTCCTAGTTATTTGCTCATAGCAGAATGTTTCAGACTGATCACTCTGCCCCAGCAAATCTCCCTGTTGATCAATGTCTTTTGTCCCACCCAGTGACACCTTCTTGGAAAACAGCAACTGTTTTCTGGCTGAATTGAAATGCATTTTATAAGCTTCTATATGCTCTATGAAATGAAGGACTCTCAAAGAAGGGAGACATTATTGGTGTTCCCCATCAGGAAATGAGGAAACGTTTCCCAATGAGGAAAAATCTAATAAAACATCCCTTAGTAGACATCACAGGAGTGGTATGTGAGAGATGTTAGAAATCAAACTTCACCAGTTTTCGCTTCATTAAATTTCATTCTAGTGGGCTTGTTTTTTAACAAATTTTCAATGTTCTCTTTGAAGGGAGCCCAAGTCTTTTCTCATATATTGTGGTATAAGCCCTGTGAAATCAGTAACTCACTTCAGGAGCTCTAGCCTGCAAGAAGAGAGATCTGCTGTTCTCACAACAGTTATGGGAGTGTGGAAAATAGGGGAATTTGACCAATATGTCTGATACAAACCTAGATTGATTCTTTAGTATGAGACAATGAAATTTAATTAACTTTCTTCTGTGCTGAAGTTTGCTGTCACTGACAAGAGTTCATTTTATTTTCATAGAATTGATGCTGAATTGCCTAATAAAGACCTAGCAGGAGAAATTTGTTTGGCACACTCTTCAGGATTAGAAATAGTAGTAGTAGTAAAAAAAAAAATAATAGTAATAATAATTGTGTAGTGTTAGGAAACAAAATTATTAACTGTTGCACAAGGTAATTATACTGTGAATAACTGTGAATATTTCACCCTTACCAAAGCCTCTTATCTTGTTCTGCTTTTACACATAGGTCCTATTATGCACTGCTTTTTGCTAGTTTGACAAGAACTAATGTGGATACTTAAATATTTTAAAGGCTGCACACTCCAGAATGATAAAATACTCAACTGATCTCCTCCCTTTCCTGTTGAATTTGTGGTTAATGGTAAAACAATTTAATCTTTTTTTTTTGTTTTTTTTTTTTTTTGTCTATTAGTGATTTTAACAACAAACAGTAAAAGTTCTTTTGAGGAAAATCTTCAAATAATAAGGCCATGCAATGACACTTCTTAACTACAGTTGTTTTTTATTCAGCCATAAAATCTATCTTTCATATAGAAACCCACTTACATGTCTTACTTCAGTGAAGGTTATTTGTAGACTGAAGGTCTTTTCTTGTCAAGATATGATGAATACCATGTGTGAAGACAGAAGAGCATCAGGACCTGTATTAGCTGGAAAACCCACTGATCTGTGAATAACCTAAAAAGAGAACCTGAAGATTAGCAACGTCGCTTTTAAGAATGATCCATCAAATTCAACAAGCAGATTCACAAAGATGAATCATCTGGTTCCTTTTATTCCAACAATACAGTAAAGGTTATTTCCTTTCCTTACAAATAGAAGTTCTGAAATACAAGAAATAGAGACTTGTGAGTCTTTTTCAGTCATAAGGTAATGATTCTACATTTTTCATTCAGCGTGCTTTTTAAATGTTTCTTCTTTTTATTTATCAATTGAAGCAGATATGGCTTAGCCTATCCAGTACACAGCTAAGTTGTGTGATTATGTCCCACTTTTAGAGGAGGTTATATTTTCTGTAAAGATTAAATCCTTTGTCAAAAGCATTTTAAAATGTACAAAAATTAACTATGCAATTTTAGCACAGTTTTTATTACTTTATCACAACATATCAAACTGTTGCTCCCTTGTAGCTTAAAAAATCAGTTAAACCACTGTGATAATCTTCCATGATGTTCAGTAGGATAAAGTTCTCTCCTCTCCTCTCCTCTCCTCTCCTCTCCTCTCCTCTCCTCTCCTCTCCTCTCCTCTCCTCTCCTCTCCTCTCCTCTCCTCTCCCCTCCTCTCCCCTCCTCTCCCCTCCTCTCCCCTCCTCTCCTCCCGTCTCCCCTCCTCCTGTCTCCTTCTCTCTCCTCCTGTCTCCTCTCCTCCCATCTCCTCTCCTCCCACCTTGACCTTGACTCTGGCCCAAGACTCGAGATTCAAGAAGAAACCATTCAAACTGTTGGTGGACTATTAATTACCTATACCGTGCATATTCTTGCCTGAAGGTAGAAATTTCAAGCCAAAATTTCCAGTTTTAACTTCTAGACATTGAATGTGACTATCAGACTGAAAATTCACTACTGAGCAATTCCTGTGTTGGAAGTAATTTATTTTAGGCTGTGACCCTCTCAATACTATCTTTCAAAAACAGGAGCTGGAACTTTTCTCTATTTGCCATTCCTCTGATTATTTTTGTACTCCTTCTCTCTGATTTGTCAACATCCATTTGGACCCACTATTTATGGTTTATAAAAAGATGGTGGTTGATGGATGTTAAGAATTGGATTATTATCTCTAAATCAATAGATTATTTAGACTGACAGCTATAAAACATGTCCTATAATCATTGTTTGGCACAAACAATAAAAGAAAGGAAACAATATTACCATGATTGAAACTGCTTTCTTTTCTGTTGAATTTGCATTCCCTTTTTAACATTTGTTTAACATTTATGAAGAAGGTTCCTTCTTTACAGCACCAATATCAATTCAGGTAAAGCTGGGATTCTCATGGGAATGTTGCATCTTGCTCCTGTTTTGGGGAGGACAAGGCTAAAACCACTTTTAATATACTACCATATATTCAAAAAATAACATATTAACACTGGATATAAAAATTATTTTTATAACTTTTGTCCATTTGGACAGTAAATGGATTATCTCCAAGCAGCAGTTTTGCATGCTAGAAAACTGGGTATGGGGAATTGCCACTATGTGATAAATGGAGAACAAATTAAATAAAATATTTGAAAGAACATTAAAGCATATTTTTTATTTCTTTAGTGGTGGAGAAGAGAACAGTCAGTGATGAGGTCATGGGAAAAAATTATATTTTACAAGGGTTATGAACAGAAAGCAAAATTTTATCAGTTAAATTTCACCAGTTAATATGAAGAAGATATGATAAGTAAATTTAAATATGGGTATAACACAGATCTCAGTACCATACTGTAGTGTCCTCTGTTTGTGCTTACTGAAGATGCCCTCCACTGTGCAAGATAAATTTTTTGCCTCTGCCAGTGCTGAAAAAAGCAGCATTGCTGTGGATGTCTGTGTGGTAGTGTGACACATGGCATACCCAGCAACATGGGGAATGCTGAGCTCTGGGCTACTCCTCTGTATTTCAGGCACTGAGAGACATAGGGATCATGAATTCATTAGATTCCGGGTTTACCGACAGAATTTAAAGAAATTGTCTTTTCTGTTAATTAACAACACACTTTTGCTTCAGGCCAGAACTTGGACAACTGTACTTGTAACGTGCATTCTTTCCCTTAAATTGTCTCCATGAAAAAAAAAAAAAAAAAAAACAACCTCAAGACAAACAACTCTATGTATTTCTTCCTTTTTTTCTACATAGCTCCAAATTTTACCAGATGCAATAAACTTTTCAACTACAAACAAGGGAATTACAATAATTTTTAAGAGCCATCAGGTGACAAATTTCCATTTCTCTTCCTTTTAAATAGCTAGCAATTATTTATGTTGTGATATGAAGCTTTTTGAAGTTATTTATATAGTAATTTTCATTATGCAAATTAAATAATAAAACAGCAGCAATGTAACAGAGCTATTGATTTATAATCGCAAGAATGAGAAACTTACGGCTCAAACCATCTCAGAATATTTTGAATAACCTTGAGGACATTTGAACACTTAATTCTTATCCATTAAAAACTCCTAAAACTAATAACAGATGAGTGCAAAAGTTAATCTGAGGTATTCATAATAAATTCTCTACTTAGAGGGGCTTCAGGGTGTTTATTTAATTATTTTATTTTATTTTAATTTATTTTTTTAGGGCGAAGCATATCTAAATATTTTTTTTTCACCCATGAAATTGCCACCCATTATAAAATACAGTTTTTGTCTTGATGAGATTATAAAACTGAACATGGTAGTGTAAATAAAAGAACTGTGGAAGAGGGAAATTCCACTGACTGTAAGAAGCTTAAACAGTGAAAAGGCCTTGAAACCTGTGTCCCACCAATAAGAATGGTCATAAATCATATGTGAATATAGAATATGCTGTCAATGGTGCTCAAATACAGGACTGCAGCAAAGTGAAGAGCACTAAGTTAGAATTTGGCAGTGAAAGGCTACCTGTATTATTGATTTGAACTTGAGTTTAAACAGCCACCCCTTCAATTTAATATCCCTTTCTGATGATGTTAAAGCAAACTCACTACTAAATAAAACAGGGAGTTAAAGAGACATGTTGCTTGATATAGCAAAACAATGAAACAATTTAATTAGGTGATAATGTTTCTGGCACTGGAGTATACACAGCAATAAGCTGCTTTTGCTGTTGATTAAATGCTGAAGTGAAACAGAGCATGAAATCTTTCTCCCAGGATGGAGCTGCCTCTGGATCTCCCCATTACCTCTGTCTCTCCCCACTCCAGTAAGACAGCAGAGCTCACTAATGATGCTCCTGTGATCTCAGTTACAGGTGTTGAGAGTGGAGCTTTCGAAGACAGAGGATATCAGTAATTACTTTGTTTCTGTTCATTTTTCGCATCACTGTGTGCTCCTGCGAGCAGTTCCCAAAGTGATTCTTCACCCACTGGTTCCTTACCCATTTCTTTCATATGCAACAAAGTAAAGCTATAGCAATGCCTCCCGGGGCACCCAAGAGAACAAATATGCTCAGTGATGGGTTCTGCCCCACAAATTTTGAATAGCGTGCAGAAATTCAAAAGTTTGGTAACTTGACTTCCTCCACTTTTACAATTAGGATACAAATGAAGAATACCTTTGAACTGCTTTTAAAATAAAAAAAACAACCGATTATTTATTTATTTATTTTAGGAATGGAAAGCAGTATTACATCCAGCTCCTTCTTCTTCATTCTGTTTCTGAGACAGAAAACCATATCTTACTCTAAATTTTGTACATAATGATCTGGACTACAGATGATTTTCAAGAATTTTGATGACTACTATTATGAATAGCTATATAAAGCTATTTCAAATCTTACTGAAAACCTCAATTCCCTATAAGATAAGATATAAAAGATGAAACTGTCATTCCCAATTGTTTTGGTACAGAAGAATTTGGAATAATATTGCTGTTGGACAGTACACAACTTTTCCCCCAACTTTTACATCCTTTTCCTGATGTCCTCTTGTTTGTGGTATGCTGTTATGGTGTTTAGAACATTGTGGAAAACTAATTTCAACTATAATTTAGAAAAAGTTATTTCTCAGTGATGACATTTCTAAGTTTATAAATGGAATAAAACTCCTGTTTGAACTCTTATAGGTGCATATTATAGCTGCATTTCCTCAGAATTCTGCCATTTTCTGTTAAAGTATTTTGCAGACAACTTCACTTTCAAGGAATGTCCTTGGTTTGGCCATTACATAATTCAGTACTTTTGAATACTTGTGGGATGCTCTGAAGTTAGATTTTTATATTTAAAAGTCTAATTGCTAAGTTCCTAGGTGAGTTTTTTATATGCAAATTTAACACATCAGCCACCTCCATTCCTCTTTTACTCCCATGATCGTCAAATCAAGCACCCCTCTGTCAGTCTAGGCTTCCTTCAGATTTGTAACCTGAACTGAAATCTTAACAGCTCTTCCAACAATTAAATCTTTGACAAAAGCTTGTATTTCTTCACCACAGAATGGCATGCTCAACAAAATGGCTTCCCTGGGGCCCAATCTCCATCTTTAAACAAAAACAGTTCTGGTTCTCTGGAGACATTATATTTATTGAATGTAAATGTCATAATAGCTTGACAGGTGTTCAGGCTTGTCTGAATTGAATTTTGTGATCTGAAGCTCTAGTATCCTACTGCCTGCCCTGCAATTAATCTTATTGTCTTCATAGGGTCCCAGGGTCTATCTGCCCAGATAACAAGGGGCAAAGTGACCTGTCAGTTAAGCTTAGAAAAGTGCTAAATCCTGAAAGAGCACTTAAATCCAGCACTTAAAAGGACCTCCTGTACAGAATTGCCTTTCCTACCTTTCAACACTTTTGCTAGATAAGATGAAGGAGGAAGGGCAAGAGAAAATCAAAAAACAAATTTAATAACACCTTCCCTTCCAAAGACCATGATTTATAACAAGATTTTGAGAACATTCTGAACCTATTTCATGTTGAATTACAGTATACCTTTACAAGTGGCTGCTAAGCTAGGAGTTCATGATGGTACTACTTGTGTTACTCTCATACCATTCCTTGTGCTGCCACTAAAATTTAAAATGCGGTACATACAAAATAGATCTATAAATTTATATAGTAACTATCCCAACAAATGCAAACTCATTCTTAGTAACCATAAAATTACCTTCTGTTATCTATCATCCAGTGAGTTATAGTTTCATCACTTGGAACAGCCAGCAAAACTGAATAACACTGCCTGCCTACCCACTATTTCACTGTTATATTCAGTGCAAGCACAGCAGCTTGCAGAGAAAAGGATAAACAACAAAAATTAAAGCTGAATATATGGTGTGGTAAATAAGGGTCATGTTATCAGCTCTGCACTGAATGTAATTTTTTGAAGTCAGCATCTACCTCTTTAGCTTTTAGTTTGAACCACAGATAAATCAGTATAATTTTGGTCCCTAGATATGCCAACCAGGTTCTTATGTTTATAGAGTATTGCTCTGTCAAATTACTTTTATTAAACATGGAAACAAAATAAAATACACAAACTGCATAGGTTTTAATAGGATACAAATTGACACAACTGTTTCTTTGATAGAGTGCTGGGTAGGGTAAACTCTATGTTGTTAATAAAACTTTGCCTTAGTTCCTCCTGCCTGGTAAAAGCTAAACGCAGCTCCTCTACCACTGTCACCTCAGGTGATGGCCAGGCATTGGCATGAGGGCATAATTCCTTGCCATTACAGGTAAGTGCCAAACCCACATGTACAGAAGACCCACAGAAACTCCACGTTCCTTTCTCTGGACTGATATTTTAGCCACAAGCAGTCTCACACATTCATCGATGAAGAGACAGATACACTGCTGCATGCTTTGTCTCACCCATCACAACTAATTGCTGGAGAAATGAACACTCAAAATCAAAGGAAACTGATTAATCCACACAGTTAAAAAATAATACAGTTGGAAGCTATTCAATAATTTCGTGTATGTTTGAAATAATTGTTGCCTGCTCATGAGCAGAAACGGGTGAATTACTTTTCACTCATTTGGTCAGTCTGTCTAGCAGCACAAATGCTGTTTGTGACACTAAGATCTGAGCTGGTACAATGGGGAACTGCTTTTGAGGAACCTTTTAGTGGAACTCCATTTTTCAATCTTGCCTTCAAATAGCTTTGCTTTAAGAAAAAAAAAAATGTACCGACATTTGACTCTCAGAGACTGGATTCTCAACATGTATTTTATCTAGATCCTATTCCCCAGAACATCTGTTGTGATCTTGTTTTTCTAAAATAATGTGATAATAAACATTTCAAGCTGTATTTCACAGTTTATCTAGAGCTTATTCATTCAAAGTGTGATAAGAACCTTTCTTGCTTTTCCAAATGTGTAAATAAAGCTTGACATCAGTCTGCAGTCTAGGTCTTTTAACATTAACATTTGAAATTGTGAATTGCCTGCTGCAGAACTTTGATGATAATGGTCTTATAAACGAATAAACATGAAGGTCAAGCTGCCAGTGCCTCATGTACAAAGAAGAACTAGAACATGCTGTCTGAATAAAACTAAAAGTAATGTTAACTGATCTTCTACAAAGCAGCAGGAATAATTTAGCATTTTAACCAAGCAATTGAAAGAGCAGATGAATACTTTTGCTTCACAATAGAGGGCTTAGACATTTGGGCAATGAACTTCCATAAACCATACTTCTTTTTGTTTTAATATTCATGTTTATTATCCAAATAGCCTTTTTTTGATAAATTAGTAAAGCTCATTAATAAAGCTTGAGACAAGCTCAAAGGATGGAAAAAATTATCTCTGACATTAAGATAAAATGCACGTTACCAACCCTATTCTGATTGTTTGCTCTAATGTGGAAGTCTTGGATTTGCTGCACAGCATCTGACTTGTCCTTTCAAGACTCTGCATATCTCTGCCTTATTATGGCTATTTCCTCCTTGTTTTTTTTGACTTCTTTAACCCAAGTCTCCCTTCCCACTTTCTTTTTGTATCTTTCCATTATCCTTGCCTCAATGTTGTCCTTTGTATATAGTTAGAGTAGCAGATGCGAACCTTTCTCAAACTTTCTCCCATTCTTCTTCTTTTCTTCTTCTTCTTCTTCTCCTTCTCCTTCTTTTTCTTCTTCTTTTAGAAAGATTTTTAAAAAAGATTTTAAAAATAGTTTAAAAAAACTGCTTTCCATTTTTGCTAATTTCTTGTGAGTTGGCATGACTCTACATCACTTTGGTTTGCAGGAGGTTTTTGTTTCTTGATCCAAACACCTTACAAATAAGGAGTGACTCTATGGTTGATAGACAAGATACTTAAGCATGAAAATTGTGTGGAACAGGAACTGGGTTTGTGTAATAAATGACACGTGGAAGGTCTCCAACAGTAATAGAGTATCAACAGATAACTAATTCTAAACGTGAATGCAGCATTTTATATAGTGTCAATGCAGCATTTTATATAGTGTTCCGTTAAAAATGGCACCCTGAAATACTTTCAGTATTAAAAACCTCTACAAAAATTAAATAGACTGTAAAAACTACGAAACAAGTAAGAAGTAAAAACAAGAACAGTTTGTTTTCTGTAGCCATTTGGGTTGTGCCTGAATATTCAAAACTGGATCAAAAGTTCCACTGAATCCGAAGAAATGTATTTTGGCAAAATGGGGGGGTAGGGGGAAGTGGAACAGGACTGGACAGAGAGAAAGTTTCATTTAAAATCTGAAATGGTAAGTAGATAGCTAGTGCCTAGTGCCACAGAGGAAAAGAGTCTTACATTAGCAGTATCTATTTTATATACCATCTATATTTCTTTCCTTTAAGTTTAGTCTAATTTACTAATTAATTTATTTTTATTTATTTATTTATTTATTTTTACCAGACCAGATTAATATTGTACCAGTGACTATTCTGTCTCTTCCTAACAAGCTTTGTTTTTTATCACAAAAAAAAGAGCTGGAATGTTTTTTTTTCCCCAAAATACAGACACTGCCCTGCATCAGTGCCAGCAGATGACATGCTTCCTCAGGTGGAGGTGAACAGTTGTTTTCTGGTGGAGTATTTCAGTAACTGACAGGAGTGAAATATTCTTTTCAACAGACTTATCTCCAGCTTTATTTACAGATTATTCCTCACTTTGCAAATGGATAGCAGCTTTTCAGAGGGAATCAGTTTGTCTAAGGTCTTTAACAAGATCATAGTTGTAATAATAGCAGAAGTGAAAGTTTAAATCCGCTGCAGAAAGTGCTGGTGCCTGTGGGAAAACAAGCAAAGAAAGCATTATTATATCTCAAATCTATCAGACACATACATAAGGTAACTTATTCTTGGATGCAGGACTTGAAGGTATACTAAGTTTGTGGATGACACTAAACTGGTAGGAGCTGTTTACTCCCTTGAGGGTAGAGAGGCATTGCAGAGAGATCTTGCTAAATTAGAGGGCAGGACAATAACCAAACACATGAAGTTTAAACAAAGTGCCAGATTCTGCACCCGGGCGGGGCAACCCTGGCTATATGTACAGACTGGGGAACAAGTCTTATGAGGTGCAGCTGAGGTAACTGGGCTTGTTTAGTCTGGAGAAGAGGAGGCTTGGGGGAGACCTTATTGCTCTCTACAACTACCTGAAAGGAAGGTGTGGGGAGCTGGGGGTCAGCATCTTCTCACAAATAACTAGCATTAGGACTAGAGGGAATGGCCTCAAGTTGCACCAGGGGAGGTTTAGGTTGGAAATTCGGAGGAATTTCTTCTCAGAAAGAGTAGCGAGACATTGGAATGGGTTGCCCAGGGAGGTGGTGGTGTCACCGTCCCTGGGGGTGTTTAAGGAAAGGTTGGACTTGGTGCTTAGGGATATGGTTTAGTGGGTGATATTGTTGGTAGGGGGATGGTTGGACGCAATGATCTTGGAGGTCTTTTCCAACCTTAATGTTTCTATGGTTCACAGAATCACAGAATCATCTAGGTTGGAAGACACCTCCAAGATCACCAAGTCCAACCTCTGACCTAACACTAACAAGTCCTCCACTAAACCATATCACTAAGCTCTACATCTAAATGTCTTTTAAAGACCTCCAGGGATGGTGACTCAACCACTTTCCTGGGCAGCCTATTCCAATGCCTAACAACCCTTTCAGTAAAGAAGTTCTTCCTAATATCCAACCTAAACCTCCCCTGGTGCAACTTTAGCCCATTCCCCCTCGTCCTGTCACCAGGCACGTGGGAGAACAGACCAATCCCCACCTCGCTACAGCCTCCTTTAAGGTACCTATACAGAGCAATAAGGTTGCCCCTGAGCCTCCTCTTCTCCAGGCTGAACAATCCCAGCTCCCTCAGCCGCTCCTTGTAAGACTTGCTCTCCAGAGCCCTCACCAGCTTTGTTGCCCTTCTCTGGACTCGCTTGAGCACCTCAATGTCCTTCTTGCAGCGAGGGGCCCAAAACTGAACACAGTACTCGAGGTGCAGCCTCACCAGAGCTGAGTACAGGGGGACAATCACTTCCCTAGTCCTGCTGGCCACAGTGTTTCTTATAGAAGCCAGGATGCTGTTGGCCTTCTTGGCCACCTGAGCACACTGCTGGCTCATATTCAGCTGACTATCAACCAGTACTCCCAGGTCCTTCTCTGCCAGGCAGCTTTCCAACCACTCATCTCCCAGCCTGTAGCGCTGCTTGGGGTTGTTGTGCCCCAGGTGCAGAACCCAGCACTTGGCCTTGTTCTGTGATGAGAGACTGGTGAGCAGCCCTGTAGAAAGGGATCTGGGTCTTCTGGTCAATGGCATGTTGGACATGAGCCAGCAGTGTGCCCTGGCAACCTAAAAGACCAACCATACCCAGGGGTGTAACAAGCATGGCATTGCTAGCTGGTTGAGGGAAGTGATTGTCCCACTCTACTCTGCACTGGTGTGGCCTCACCTTGAGTACTGTGTGCAGTTTTGGGCACTTCAGTTTAAAAAGGACATAAAACTATTAGAGAGCGTACAAAGGAAGGCTACAAAGATGGTGAAGGCGAGACGTATGAGGAAGTCATTTGGTTTGTTCTGCTTAGAGGAGACTGAGGGGAGACCTCATTGTGTCCTACAGATTCCTCACGAGGGGAGCAGAGGGGCAGGAGGTGATCTCTTCTCTCTGGTGGTAGCAACAGAACACAAGGGAACAGCATGAAGCTGTGACACGGGAGGTTCAGGCTGGATGTTAGGGAAAGGTTCTTCACTGAGAGGGTGGTTGGGCACTGGAACAGGCTGTACAGGGAAATGGTCACTGCGAGAGTTCAAGAAGCATTTAGACAACAGTTTCAGACATATTGATTGAGTTTTGGGTGATCCTATGTGGAGCCAGGAGTGAGTCCCTTCCAACTCAGGATATTCTATGGTTCTGTGATTCTATAATTCTATTCAATTTGGATGGCTGGCATTTGAAAGAATTTAATTGACACCAAAACAGGTAATTAGACAACCTTATTTAATGATATCCTGGATACCAGAAACATATCAAAACCTCATAATTTGTTGCACTTGCAGTTATTTGAATTTGTCAAAAAATTCACAGATTAAAAAGATATTTAAGAAAATTAAATGCTGATTCAAATGGCTTAGGGATTGTGATTGTAACTGTAAGAATAAAAAGTCAAGGAATACCAAAGCCAAGTAAATCCCAAGTCAGTTGTAAGAAACCCAAGGTGAAGTTCCTCTTCAGTATTTCCTAAAAAAAAATATTTTCCTATAACTGATATTGTTAACTTGCATTTTTGGCTATTCATGTATTTTCCATTTTAAAGTGTGAATGTATTTTGTGTTTAATAACATTAACTGAATATTGCAAGGAATTAACACTTTAAATAGGAGCCATGGAAGTGGGTGTTGATGTTGTGGGTAGGTAAGGCTGTCAGCAGTCCAATGTTATAAATTAAAACACTTCATTTTATGGCTAAATATTTCAAGCTAAGATGAAGTTTATTCCAAAAACGTACTCATTTTTTGCCAGGGAATATAAGCACTATGCCTGCTGAAAACTTTTCCAAATATTCAGAGATGTGAAAGAAGCCTTCAAAGTATAGACTACATATAGGGAAGTAGAAGAGATTTTTAAGCATCTAAGGGACTGCATGTTTAGCTGTATTTGAATTACAAGACTTAGCTGCTTCTTTGAACAATGTTTGACCTCTGTTCTAGGTTAATCAATTCAAATATTCTTAATAATCCTTTAGATATTTTCCATTAATTTTATCATTGTTTTCTGAACCATCTGTTTTACAAAATCATGTTATGGAGAGTATGAACAGTGTTGCACAGAATTACAGCTTTATCTGTATCAAAAATAGTAAAAACAAAAAAACAAACCTTGCATGACATAACTCGTATCTGTACAACAAAACTCTTTTACCTTCCAAAACAGGCCTGTCACCTCCAAAGAACCTACTGAAATACTCCTTGGCCCATCATAATCTCAAAGCCATGCACAGATACAGTAAGAAAACATGCTATTTGCCATGCTATGCAACCCTGCTGTACATAATAATATACATATACATCATCTTGTGTCAGTACCCTGGCCCAAACTCTAACTTTTTTCAATTCAATTCTATATGCATCGCCAAAAACAACAACAACAACAACAACAACAACTTACTAAGAAAACAATACTGGGTTAATTTTATATCTTTTGGATATTATTTTGGGTATATATATTTTTCTTCTTCTTAAGACACATGGTATTACATGAGACTTCATAAAAATACATAGAACTATGTCATATAAAAAAATAAGTTAGAGTTCACTTGTAGCATACTTACAGTATTCAAAATTAGTATAATGTTTACATTATCTAGTACTCTAAGACTGCATAAAGACCTGGCATACACCCAAAGTTTATATGGAATGCAGAAACTTAAACATAAAGGGTTATCACGATGCAGCTGAAAGGTAAATTTTGTAAGTGTTAAGAACTTATGACACTATATATCTGCACATTCTGTTCTATCTCTTGACTCATCTTTCTCAGCCTACCTTAATCTGCCTATTTGTCTCATCCAGCAGTTATGTTTTGTCTACTTAGAGCTTTTTGAGGGAATGACTGATATTTTACCTACTTCACAGCAGCTATGCCAATGGGGCACAACCTAGCTTTGACCTTTTAGAATGAAAATAAGAAGATTAAAATCAAACACGAACCACATTTTTAGATGAATATATAGCACTTAACAGTGTCACTGGAAAGGGATAACAAAAACCACCACGTTTCCCACTTCCCTTGTTTGCCAATTAAAAAAAAGAAAAAAAAAGAAAAAAGAAAAAGAAAAAAGAAAGAAAGAAAGAAACAAACAAAAAGCCCCACCAACCTTCTGCTTTATGGTGTATGCAAATCTCCAGATAAATGCAAATTGCTAGATTGGATGCCATGTGTCTTAAGAGTGCAACATATCACAGATACAGGTAATCTCCTTAAAGAACAGATATAGTATTTAATATGTCTGATGAATGCCCTTTTATGCTATAACAATATTGAGGACCCCATGACAAACAACTGTCAGCCTAAACAAATTTCAAGCATGCATGGTAACAATAAAAAATCTTAAAGCAACCATACACTTTACCGTGGAGTGTCAAAGGTCTTTTGTAAGTCAGTGTATCTCAGTAAAAGAAGAAAGTTTTACTCAGGAGCTGAATCAAATAATCCGTCAGTTGTGTTATTTGATTTTTGAGGTTTGTCCTTAAGCTTGTTTTCCAGAACTATGTCAATATCCTCAAAGTTCCTACAGTACAACATACCAGTAGCTGTTATTTTGGCACAATTTCTGATACATTGATACTTATCAATCTAATCATGTAAGGCTCATCTTCCAAAGGGAAAAAACCGAAAGATCATAGCATCATATTTCACAGTGGAGTGGCTGTCATCACAATATATCATGCATGTGTGCAAAGGTCATACTGTAAATCTGTTTCATTGGGGCCAAATTCTTATTGCCCTGGAACACAGAAGAAGAAGGCAGTGCATGAGGGAATCGCTTATGTTACAAAAGGCAAAGAAGTCACTCCCCACATGTTGTGTAACACAGCCGTTGCTCTCTCTTTCTATATATGTGCCATAAAAATAATAATAATAATAATAATAATAATAATTTTTTAATGGACTCTCATCTCCACAGAACCTCTTTTATTCTGTGAGACAGAAATCCTACAGGTTTTAAGTATTTGCCATTGAAGATGAAAATTTCCCAAACATTCAGAAGTAGGAAAATAAGAATAGCTTTTTTTTTTTTTTAATTATTTATTTTATTTTATTTTTCGTACATATCCTTTTAAAGTGTGTTCTGCTTTAAGTACAGCTTATCTCTTTTTCTCACCTCTAGCCAGTACCATGACAGTACTAGGTTAGATAAATACTTTTATTAAGAGGAAGTTGCTAAAATGAGAAAAAATTATTCAAGCCTTAACTTCCCCAGCATTTCCCTCTTTACTGATGAATGTGGAACTGCAAGGCAAAGCACAGATTTCCGTATTTTCTTTTCCTTTATTTTAATTTTATCCAATAACCATGCCTGATAGCATCTGAAAGGGGATCTTAATATTCTTCTCCATCCTGCTGGGCTCTTCTGTTTGCTTGAGTCAAATATCCAGTTTCGGAATTTATTTATAAACATTTGGCAACTGTGTGCTTCCTGTTCTGAAGTGAGCTATATGACATCAATGAAAGTTTCAGAGATAATTTTACAGAGTCCAGACCAGACATTATCAGAAATAATCATCTGGCTATTTTTCACATTGTGTTCCAGTTAGCCCATGTCACCCCCAGCACATGGGTAGAGTGATTCAGACAGCGTTTTTCAGTAAGGAATTTGAATCATAGTTACTGATTTATTCACGTACCCATAATCTTTTTTTTCCCATTGGTCAAGCTTAAAAGAGGTCAAGAGCCCTTTGACTTACGTATTTCTGTAATGGCTGTTAAAATCAATTCTAGCATTAAAGTCTCTAAGAATGAACAATACATTGAGTAGAAAATTGATTAAATGGCCAAAGAACAGTCCTTTGTGGCCTCGTTTGCTTTTTCAATTAGTACAGATGTCAAAGCTAGTCCAGGTGGCCTTCAAACCTTCACAAAAATTGTCCTTGAAGCTTTGTCTTTTTCTGAGGCTTTCTTTTTGGAGAAAGATGATTTTGAGTTGAAATTAACACTTCTGTATTTTTCTTACTCCATTTTTGCAAGAAAGCAACAGTACAGACACATAAGAAGTGAATTGCGCTTTTAATTGGTGAGACACTAATTGGAAAAAAAAAAAAAAGATATGTGAACAAATGTGCTTTTGAGGGTCTTGATTTTTGCCTTCTGTTGAATTCCACTTGAGTTTGTTTCCCTTTTTTGGGAATGATGGTTCACACATATGTTTGGCAAAAAAAATAAAAAATAAAAAATAAAAGCAGCTGACAGAGATTATTCATAGATGCAGATGTCTCAAATTGCTTCTGACCAGACTTTCTGGGTCTACAGGTGAAGAACTGATGGGAACATGTTTGAATTTATTTAGGAGAGCTCCAGTAAGTCATGTGATTAAGGCAATTAACTGGGATTTAGAAGATATGAATGCAATTCCAATCCCAGTTCTGCTACAGACTTACTATTTGATGTTGAGAAAGTCATCCTGGGAGAGATTTTTTCACAAGCTTTTAGCACTGGACTAATTCCACTCCCATTGACTTCTACATAAAAAGTGTTCCCAGCATATGCCATGACATGGCATATCATGGCTATATTGGTAACCTGTCACTGTGTTGTCTCTTAGAAACTAAGGGTAAGGTAGAATGAATAATAAATCCCTATTTCATTGCTTTAAATAAAAATGATAGGGATTAAATTAATTTCAATGTGCAAATATGTAGGAGAAACATAAGAGACTGTAACCTTAATTGCACTATTTCTCTCCTTTGCCATTTCTGATTGTCATGTAACATTCATAACCACAAACACTGAGATTGTCTCTTTATTTTAGCTATGCAAACAATTCAGTTATAATAGGCAGTAGATTTCTTTTTAATACTTTAATGTGTTATTAATTTAATTTTCCACAGTCATTTTTTTTTTTTTTCATTTTGCCTTATACCCTAAATTTCCCTTGATATTTGTAATTATATTTGTTTGTAATTGTACTGCAACATACTGTAATTCTCAGCCAGCTGACAAAGAGGTAGAATTTCTTGCTAATGCATTTTTAAAAATAAGAATAAAGACTGACATTAAGATCCTTTATTTATTTTTTTGCAAAATCTGAAATCAAATGCTTGATTAAACTTAATGCATTTAAAACTATACATTTTGTTATGTGTATGACTTGAGACACAGTCAGGTCCCTCATTTTGTGGTTACAACTACCTGCCAAGTTGCTGCAAGTTACCTCAACCTGTGCATGGACTGAATTTCTCCCGTGATATTTGGGATAATAGAGAACTATATAAAGGATAAAGTGGCTGGCCTTTCAAGAGCTAGTGGTCAGCTTACAAATGAAGCCACTGCCAAATACTTTATGGTATCCCCCTAAAGCAATCAGATAATTATTCATTTTTTTGGACATAGATAAAGCAAATACTTTGCAACTTCAGTAGTAGTCAGTGTCCTAAATGAGGAAGCTTATTTACTGTTATTGTGTAATGCATAACACATTAATCCAAACACTTACATTGGCCTCTAAATTAAGTCTGTTTTATTGACACTGCTTCAACAGCATCAAGGTCCTTTGTCTGTCTACATTGTCTCTACTTCTTCCTTCAGCCATCTGATATTAGGGTATTTTCTTCTGCAAGAAGGCAATAAGAGGTAAAGCTGTGGATAAGGCTTTATATGTGTGTCTGTGAGTAAAGCAGGGTTGGTTTTGAAAAGGTATGATTTGTATGAAAGGCTGGGACTGCATTTGGCTAGAGGTTTTTGTCTGGATGGTTATTGTTACTTCTTCCTGTTTCATGGAAAGCCTGGAAGGTAACTTTTCCCTTTCAGGAGTACAGACTTTTTATTCAACTCTGGATAGACTGTGTCTGGAATGACGGTAATGCATTTCACATTTACTAGCAATGAATTGTGACCTTTCTTTTTTAGAGATGTTGTCCTGTGAGAGATGAACACATCCTGGGACATGAGACACAGAAGACATGGTTAGATTGAAAAGGTTCTGTTCTTTATGTTTCGGTAAGAAGAATTAGCAATAGAAAAAAAAATGCTGTTATGGAAAGATAAGTTATTTCACCCTTAGCATTGAAAACTCTGTTGTTGTTCTTGCTTTTAAAGGAAGCTAGAGTAGTAGTAGTATTTTGTTCTTGAGACTAAGTGGGACTGCATTTTTAGAAGATCCCACTATAAGAGCTATCTTTTCCAGTCAAGTGTCAGATGAATCTGTACAATCCTTTGGGGATATGAAACTCTTGGCGCTAAGACTTGGGATGCTTGATCCTTACTGACGGGCAATAGGGAAACTTTCTAAATAGTGTAATCTTGAACCAGAATACTTAGTTCTGGTGCTAATGCCTTTGTTTGATTTGTGTCTTAGGATGAAAAGCTGTTGTAACGGATTGCTCATGATGCTATGACTAATAAGCATTCAAAGCTATCCATAATTTGGAAAAGTAAAAAGGCAGTTCCTGTTAGTAGAGCAGTAGTGAGATTGTTGAGTCCTATAAGTATGCTTTCTTCAACTTTCCAGACAAACTTCAGATTTTGCTGGAGATAGTCTACAGGAAGCATGTAATACAAAAATTTCAGTATGGAGGCCAAGTGGACATATTTCTCTGTCCCAATTCCTACACTAGGTTTACCAGCATGTAACCAATCATTACTGAAGTCTTGAAATAAAGCTGTACAGCTGATGTACAGACAAATTTGTAACTTTTCCCTCCCTCCTCATGTGTTGCTGAAGTTCTCTAGTGGTATTCACTGGGATTCTTGTCCTCAGTGACTTTCAGGCCAGTACATCCTGTTCTTTAGATTGACATGATGACTAGAAGGTTATACAAGTGGTTACATGTTCAATAGTACAGTGTCATCAGCAAACTCTGCCACCTTGCAATCCACTTCCTCTTCCAAATTATTAAAAAAATATATTAAACAACTCGATCTTAGTACTGACCCCTGAGACACTCCATTATTAATATATCTCTTCTTTGAGGTTATAACTATTTATTTCCTATCATTTAATCGCTTTTTAATCCATGACAAGACTTTGCCCCTTACTTCATTGTTATTTATTATCTTTAATATTCTTTTATGAGGGACCTTTTCTAAAGCTTTTTGAAATCCAAGTAAATTATGTCCACTGGGTCACGTTCATCTACGGTCTTATTAATATTTTCAGAACCTTCTAACACATTAGAGAGGCACAATTTTCTGTTACAGAAAGCTTGTTGGTTTTTCCCTTGCCAATATATTATGATTCCCCAAATGTTCCACTATATTTTGTCTATTTGAATTTCAACCATTGTAACAAATGGTAATTTTCAAGACATCCCCTAAATCCTTTAAAAAATGTAAGAATCTTGCTAATGACTTCTCAGTTCTTAGGAGGTGCTGTGGTTGGTAAGGATATAGTGTGATTTGTTATTAAGCTACTCAGAGAGTCAAATAATTTGAAGGATGGTTCCTAAAAGTTTTGTAAAGAAATTTTACTTTCAAAAAAAATAATAAGGTATCTTCTTATAAAAATAGCTTGGAAGAAGAGTTTTCTCATCTTATTTCTTCCACAGTGCTGAAATATATATAATTTCGAGGTTAATTTAGCCAGTTCTTGTACTTTTTATCCTTACTCCTTTAGTAATAAATGTCAAGAAATCTAGTTTTCATATACGTATATTATTTCCAATAGATGAAAATACAGGAAATGGATGATTCTTAAAATCTTGCATTTAAAATGAGTTTGGAAGACATAGTAAATCTCCGCTGGGCAGTTTTATTACTTGATCCCCTTCCAAAGGATCAAACACCTATGTATTAAGGCTCTGTCTCCTGTGAGAGGGAGAGAGAGAAATTGTTCTAGATTAGATTAGCCTTTCCCCTTGTGGTCTCTTGTGTAAGAAAACAGGGATCAAAGTGGGAAAGAATCAGAAGAGATTATGATGCTTTGTTCACTTCAGGAATGACTGACTCTAAGCCCAGAGATAACAGTGATTAGAAGGTTTGAGAAGCAATACCCAAATAGTACATTTGCAGGTAGGTCAAATGAGAAGTCAGTGAATAGGCGTGTGTAGACATGAATAGACAATTTCAAGATGTTCTGTCCCTCTAGAGGAGGAACACGATAAATGCAGATTTTTTCCTCTCATTCTTGGAAGTTGGGATCAGAGACCAGGTCTGGGACAGAATAATGTAGAATTATAAACAGTGCATCGTCAGTATCACAGAAACACAGAATCACATAATGTTAGGGATTGGAAGGGACCTTGAAAGATCATCTAGTCCAATCCCCCTGCTGGAGCAGGAACACCTAGGTCACAAAGGAATGCATCCAGTCAGGTTTTGAATGTCTCCAGAAAAGGAGACTCCACAACCCCCCTGGGCAGCCTGTTCCAGTGTTCTGTCTCCCTCACTGTAAAAAAGTTTCGTCTTATATTTAAGCAGAACCTCCTATGTTCCAGCTTACCCATTGCCCCTTGTCCTATCATTGGATGTCACCGAGAAGAGCCTGGCTCTGTCCTCCTGACACTCACCCTTTACATATTTATAAACATTAATAAGGTCACCCCTCACTCTCCTCTTCTCCAAGCTACAGAGACCCAGCTCCCCCAGCATTTCCTCTTAAGGGAGATGCTCCACTCCCTTAATCATCCTCGTGGCTCTGCGCCGGACTCTCTCAAGCAGTTCCTTGTCCTTCTTGAACTGAGGGGCTCAGAACTGGATGCAATATTCTAGACATGGTCTCACTAGGGCAGAGTAGAGGGGGAGGAGAACCTCTCTCGACCTACTAACCATACCCCTTCTAACACACCCCAGGATGCCATTGGCCTTCTTGGCCACAAGGGCACAGTGCTGGCTCACGGTCATCCCACTGTCCACCAGGACCCCCAGGTCCCTCTCCCCTTCACTGCTCTCCAGCAGGGCAGTCCCCAACTTATACTGGTGTCTGGGGTTGTTCTTGCCCAGATGCAGGACTCTGCACTTGCCCTCATTATATTTCACTACATTTCTCCCCGCCCAATTCTCCAACCTGTCAAGGTCCTGCTGAATGGCAGCACCACCTTCTAGTGTGTCAGCCACTCCTCCCAGTTTAGTATCATCAGCAAACTTGCTGACGGTGCACTCCATTCCCTCATCCAAGTCACTGATGAATATATTGAACAACACTGGTCCCAGTAGCGACACTTGAAGGACTCCACTAGATACATGACTCTAACTCGATTCTGTCCCATTAACTACAACCCTCTGGCTTCTTTCCTTCAGCCAGTTCACAGTCCACCTTACTACCCAATCGTCCAGACCACACTTCCTCAGTTTAATCACGAGGATGCTGTGGAAGACATTGTCAAAGTCTTTACTGAAATCAAGATACACCACGTCCACTGCCTTTCCATCATCTATCTACCTGGTTATATCCTCATAAAAGGCTATCAGGTTGGTCAAGCATGACTTCCCCTTTGTGAAGCCATGTTGACTGCCCCTAATGACCCTCTTATCCTTGATATGACTAGTGACAATGCCACGGATAAGTTGTTCCATCACCTTATGAGGGATGGAGGTGAGGCTGACCGGTCTATAGTTACCCGGATCCTCCTTCTTGCCTTTTTTGAAGACCGGAGTAACATTTACTTTCCTCCAGTCCTCAGGCACCTCTCCTGATACCCATGACTTACCAAAGATGACGGAGAGTGGCCTAACAATGACTTCTGCCAGCTCCCTCAGCACCTGCGGATGCATCCCATAAGGATCCATGCACTTAAGGATGTCCAGCTTGCTTAATCAGTCCTTAACACAGCCCTCATCAACCAAGGCAAACTCCTCCTTTATTTTGACTTCCTCTGGGGCCTCAGGGGTATGGGGCTCCTCAGGGCAGCCTCCGGCATTATAGACAAAGACAAAGAAGGCATTCAGTAACTCTGCCTTCTCTTTATCTTCTGTCACCAGGGCACCCACCTCATTCATTAGTGGGCCTACATTGCCTCTAGAGTTAGTTTTATCTGCAGTGTATCTGAAGAAGCCCTTTCTGTCGTCCTTTGGTATGTTTGGTATGTTTGGTACACCACCAGTAGATGTACCAAACATTTGTCCTCTCCTTGGTAGATGGAAAGGACTTATGATTCTTTCCATGAAGCTGCAGGTGTTCTTAGTCTACCCCAGAAAACATGTAGAAAAGGCATTGCAGTTAATTAATAGTTGGGGAAAAGTGCAAGGAGAATTAGATTTCAAATCACACCTAGAGGGTGAAGCCAGAGTGGGATGCAGGAGCTAGCTGGGGCAAGAAGCTAAAGTTCATCCAGCAATTAGCACAGCTTCTCCAGACATTATTTTGCTGGAGCTGAGTGTTAAAGACCAAGGAGGAATGTATAGATTGCTCTGCCTAGAATATACGTCTGATACTTGGGAATTTGGGCTTCATTTCAGCATTACTATGTTGACGGTATTACTGTAACAGACTATTGGAGTTCTGATAAAGCTGCTGAATTCGATGATGATGACTTTTTTTTTTTTTTTGGTTAGGCTGCTGTTTCTGTTTCTGGAATTACCAGATTTGCCTGGTTCAAACCTGAAGGACTTACACTGCCCATTTTCCCTTCCTGGAGCTATCTGGATATGATCCTGGGCAACCTGCCCTAGGTGACTCTGCGTGAGCTGGGGCATTGGACCAGATGTCCTCCAGAGATCCCTTCCAACCTCAGCCATTCTGGGATCATGTCCAAAAGACATGCTATGATATCAGCTATGGTATCACTACAGCAAAAGTAGATGTTCCCAGTGAATCTAGGCACTGGAATATTGATAATGAAGATCTGTATATGTTCTGGAAACTCAGATGGTGGTGCAGCAGTATATGGTCAGTATAAATGGCAAATTTTAACAGAGACAAATGATTTTTCCTCAAAAAGTTGCAGGAGAAATTACAACAGAAAAAAAAAAAAAAGCGTAACAGGTAGAAGTATCTGAAACTCCATGTTTTTGTTTTTGCTTTTGTTTTGTTTTTGTGTTTTTGTTTTTGTGTTTGTGTTTGTTTTTGTTTTGTTTTGTTTTTCTGTGTTTTGGTTTTGTGTGTATTTGTTTAGTTGTTTTGAGGTTAAAAAAGTGCCAAACAATGTAGGTCATTGTTCTTTCTTGGAAACCTCAGTAAAGGGCAAAGCTACACACACTTGAGGTTGTATTCCTTGTTTTATTGAACTAAATATGTGTGGTCTTCAAGGCTTATGAGCTTCAAGGGCTCATTTTCCTTTGTCAAAGCAATGTGGATGGACTTCTTCATAACTTGCACAGTATTTGGCCAATCATTCACATATTCATTCCCCTGTTGGGATGATCTGTGTACCAGGAAACAGAGTTGGTTCATATGGAATATTATTTCAGTGACTGTCTCTTTCAGAATATGTTTGAGATCAAGGCAAATGATTGTATTTTGGTTGCTAGATGACTGCAACTTAGGGAAACTGGAACGAACAGAAAAAATGACTAGAGATGTCTATTCAATTTGTCTTTTTAGGAGTATGGTCTTATGCCACCTGAACAATGTCAGATCACTGAAGCCCGGGGACATTAAAATGGTGGTGGACAAGAATTCAACAATATTCAAACATAGATCCAAGAGTTGAAAATTATGATTATAGGTTGGTTTTGTTGTCAGTGGAACATATCAGCTTCTGAAAACAATTTTTTAAAATTAGTCTTTCATTGTTATTGTTGTTGGAAAACTCTGCAGAATCATTTGTTGAAAGTAACAAAAAAGTAAAGGTTTCCACTGCAAACTGAAATCCTTCTGAATTTCCCTTTGTTTTGGCTGATTTTCAGCATGTTATGCTTTTTCAGTGCAGAAGCTTCTTATCAGCTTTTCTATTTTTATTACCTAATAAGTCTCTAACTTAATTATATTTGCATTTCCAAATATTGAGAAATTAAGAGCAAAACTTTTTTTTTTTTTTTTTGAATAACCTGTTTGGTGTTCTTGTTTCCTTGTTTGACTTCCGTCTTTCACACTTTTAGGAAATGTTCTGTTTTTTTTCTGCTTAAGTATCAGGACTGAAAACATGTCATTTTTAATGAAAGTTAATAGCCTCTTAATTAGTATAAATGTAGGAGCTAGGTCTTCAAGAAAAGTATCAAATATTGTGAGGCTCAAAATAAAATTGCAAGAGCTGGCAATATTGTTATCTGAAAATGAATTAAGATTCCTTATTTTGCCAGAACAATAGTCATTTGTCTCCAATTTATCTGAAGCCTTTTAACTTTTACAGTTATGTCAGATGTGTGGAAACATTTATTTTTATTTCTTACCTACAATTTACTTGTCTCTCTCTTAACGATGTTGTCTGGGTCTTCAGGCAAAGTATTACACATCAACTTGTCATTAAGTCTCAGTTTTGAAACAAAACTCTTTCCTCTATCTTGTGTATCCAGTGATAATTAAAAAAGAATGCCAGAGTCCTTCCTTTCCAAACAGGCATTTCTTTCCTTCTTTCTCTCTCCCTGTCTCTCTCCCCCTGTCTCTCTCCCCCCACCCCCATCTTCCTCTCTCTGTGCGCTCTCTATCTTTCTATCCTTCTCTCTTCTATCTCTCTCTTTCTACCTCTCTTGCTTTCCTCCATGCACCCACTTTGATCTCTCTCCTTCTTTCTTGCTTTTTCTTGTGCTCTCTTTCCTTCTCTCATTCTCTTGTCCTCTCTCTCCCTCTCTTCCTCAATCCCTCTCCCCCTCATTCTCCCCTCTTTCTCATGCCCTTTCTTCCTCTTGTTCTGTCTCTTTCCCTCTCTTCCTCTCATCCTCTCTTGCTCCCTTTTTCTCTCGTGCGTGCTCTCTTCCTCTTTCTCTCTTTTCCTCTACCCTTCTTCCCCCCTTTCTCTTTCTCTTTCTTTCTCTTTCTCTTTCTCTTTCTCTTTCTCTTTCTCTTTCTCTTTCTCTTTCTCTTTCTCTTTCTCTTTCTCTTTCTCTTTCTCTTTCTCTTTCTCTTTCTCTTTCTCTTTCTTTCTCTTTCTCTTTCTCTTTCTCTCTTTCTTTCTCTTTCTCTCTCTCTTTCTCTTTCTCTCTCTCTTTCTCTCTCTCTTTCTCTCTCTCTTTTTCTTTCTTTCTCTTTCTCTTTCTCTTTCTCTTTCTCTTTCTCTTTCTTTCTCTTTCTCTTTCTCTTTCTCTTTCTCTTTCTCTTTCTCTTTCTCTTTCTCTTTCTCTTTCTCTTTCTCTTTCTTTCTCTTTCTTTCCCTTTCCCTTTCCCTTTCCCTTTCCCTTTCCCTTTCCCTTTCCCTTTCCCTTTCCCTTTCCCTTTCCCTTTCCCTTTCCCTTTCCCTTTCCCTTTCTCTTTCCCTTTCCCTTTCCCTTTCCCTTTCTCTTTCTTTCCCTTTCCCTTTCCCTTTCCCTTTCCCTTTCCCTTTCCCTTTCCCTTTCCCTTTCCCTTTCCCTTTCCCTTTCCCTTTCCCTTTCCCTTTCCCTTTCCCTTTCCCTTTCCCTTTCCCTTTCCCTTTCCCTTTCCCTTTCCCGTTCCCTTTCCCTTTCCCTTTCCCTTTCCCTTTCCCTTTCCCTTTCCCTTCTCTTTCTCTTTCTCTTTCTTTCTCTTTTTCATTCTCTTTATTTTTCTTTATTTCTCCCTCTCTTCCTCTCTTTCTTTCTTTTTTTTTTTCTGCCATTCCCTCACTTTTCATTGTCATTAATGTCATACTGTCTTGAGAATATAAAGAAAAATAACAGTAGAATATATTTCAATGCTAGCTCAAGTGTTAAGAAAGTTGCTGATACCTTTATTTACATATCCAGGAAAATCTGAAAGCTGCTATGCTGGTTCATACAACCTATATGAAAATGTCACAATTAGTCAGGAGCATTTCTTTTCCCATGTTGGTAGATGTCAAAATGTAAGGAGAACCTTAGACCCAGGATTTCAAATACACATTTGTGTTTATTATGTGCAATACTGATGTGTGCCTCACAGAACATTAATAGTATTAGGTAAGCATCAGGGTACAATTGAGAAGATTAAAGATTATCTCTTTTTGTAAGAGTTTAAATACAGACCCTCTGTGCAGAGCTGATTTGATTTGCCTCAGTCAGGACAACAAACTGGAGTTTGGCTGTGTCAGAAATGAGAGGCTGAATCTGTCCTGGTGTTGCTCAAGGAAATGGAGAGGGATGAAAGAGAATGAAGAAAGGAAAGAGAAAGGGTGGAAAGCCAAAAAAGAGAAAACTTGTGAGACTGAGCCTAATAACGTAATAGTTTTCACCTTTTAAAATAATCTAGCTTACTTTATGCTTCACTGTCATTCCTGCTCTCAGCAGTAGTAAAGCTTATTACCAAAAGACAACATAAAAAGTCCTAAATAATATTGCAAGAAAAAAGAAAAAAAAAATGCTGCATGTAGATTGGAACTCACTTGCTAGTGGCATTTTTCTGTATGTATCCCTTAGAAGACATGCCACAATTCAGTAGGCCTTAGAGGTGAGTACCAGTTGCTACTCATTTAGGAAGGAAAACATGCTCACATGTTGGATATTAGAAGGCTATATTATTACTGTTCAGTTTTACTTCTGTATAATTTTATAACATATTAGACTAATTACATTCTTAGTTTTATTGCATACTGAAAAGACCTTCATCCATTATAACCACCAACACTTAGTTCAAACACAAAAGTGGGAATCTGATTCAGACATCATCTATAATTTCCTGCAAATCCTTTGAGGCCTCTGCTACTGGTTTTCAGCACATTCAAAAGCACATTGATAACCGCTTCACTACAGGCCAATGTGAAAAATGAAAATGAAAATAAAGCCTCTTTAAAGCAGTAAAGAATGTATGGCATTGAGGTTTTTTAATATTTTAATAAAACAGTTAAATGTTCCAGTGTTTTTGTCCTTCACTTGCAGTGTTGTGGTGGATCAGGCATATTCTAGGCCATGCAATAAGTTCTGGAACTCATCTGCTTTACAAGATTATGCTTTCCATTTAAATGTTCAAGTAGAGTAGAAAGCTTATATACAGGAAAAACAAGAGCAGAGGGCAGAACACAAGCTCAGAGTTTCCTTTCACATCTTCCCAGTAATGGATTATTATTTCTTCCCCTGCCATGTTAGTTTTCACATGTTCATATTGCAAATTCTTAGAGTCAGCTACATTTTATATTACATACCAGGTGTATATTTTATTCTATATTCTTCATATAATTAAAAGTACAAAATATATTTTTATAATATTATATAGCATAAAATGCAGAAAGTCTATGATATTATAATATTCTATTAATTTATATATATTTATATTTTATATATTTGACAAGTGCCTTTGGTTGCTGGAATAATAACAGCTTCTCCCCACAACAGCTTCTCCCCATTGTCATTTCTGTTGTTCCTTTACATTTTTTTGTATTAAATTTTATGATATCATATAATGCTTTTTCATCCAAAGCATTGCGTAAGTGTGTGAAGGATCATAACAGTGAATGCTTCCTAATACCGGTTAAAAAGAAAGGCAAGCAAATCCACAATGGATAGTTTCCAGCAAAAATGAAAAAAAAAAAAAAAAAAAAGAGCTCTGGGAATATTAAGATGAGCAAAGAGGAGGTTCCAAGGTGAAAACTACAATTCAAAAATTGGATCCAGAGTGAACTTCTGTTCGCCTGTTTGCCCTTTTTTTTTTTTTTTTTTTCTTTTTCTTCAGTAGAATGGATACCTTGAGAAAAGAATTTTCTTTTAAGCATCACCTTCCTTCACAGATTTTGGAAATCCAGGTGAAGGAAATCTCTGTGGATAGCTCAGATCAGCCACTCAGCCTTGTAAATCTGTGTAGGGGATATAGCTTAGATTGTCTGGCCTAGCGCTCTCATCATCAGCCTCTCCAAGACAGTAAAATTTATCTCAGGTACTTGAACTACCACAAAAGATCTACTTCCTTAGTAAAGTAGACTTAGAGAAGGACAAAACTGAAAACATTCTCAAAAGGAGGTGGAAGCAAGACTCTCAACGTCTAGTGTGACAAGAAGAGAACCTTTCCTTCCTGTCATTTAAAGATGGTGGTGGATCACCATCAGTCCCACTTCGGGACTGAAAGCTGATGGCAGCCCTCCTCCAAGAGAAAATAATTAATGAAAAATTTATGACCTGTATTGTAGAAATTGCTGCTGGATAGTCCCCAGATAAATTAAATTAATAAAGTTGAAGCCTAATTAAGCCATATCTTTCTGTTTTCTTGCATGGCTGGGACAATGATGCAAACTCAGCAGAACAGAGGAAGGGAAAGTTAGAATTTGAAGGGGCTGAGGTTTGAAAAACAAAACAATGAATATGTTTAAAGAAAATCTAAATAAAGTGACCATAGACAATGCCAGTGGTGGTTGTTGACTATGCCATTATGCTTAATTTTAAGAATATTACATTTTATGGAAGTTTCAGAAATGTACAGAAAAAAGTATTTTGGCAATGAAATGAAAAATTAATTGGTTGTGTGAGGTATTTTTGTACTGAAGTGAGTACATTTGGGAAGAAAATGAATGAGACATCATGGAATTTTAAGTGTGCAATAACAAAGAGTGAAATGATTTTTTTTATTGTTTGAACTTAAAACAAAACAAGAACGAAAAACCCTACTGTTTAGAATTTATCTTCCAGTTCTAATCAAAAAGGTAAAATAATACAGAATGTAAGGCTTCAGGTCCGTAGAATTTGTTGACTTTGGATTTCTATTATATAGTTTTACTGAAAGCATCTAGAAACTGGAAAATTTATCACATTGGAATTTTCTTTCTCTGAGTTTTCAGAGCTTTTTCAGATATCCTGAATATCACACTATGTACTTATTATATTTTGTGTGATTCCCCTCATTACATTTCTAACATAATTTCACATCTTGAAAATATTGACTTTAAAAAATTATACTTCAAATATTCAAAACCTCCTAATTGAGATGGGAAAAATATAACATTATTCAAAGAAAAAAAATCTTTATTAATAGTATCATAGAAGCATTAAGGTTGGAAAAGACCTCCAATGTCATCTGGTCCAACCATCACCCCAACACCAACAACACCCACTAAATCATGTCCCTGTGCATCAGGTTCAACCTTTCCTTAAACACCCCCAGGGATGGTGGCTCCATTACCTCCCTGGGCAACTCGTTCCAATGCCTGACTACTCTTTCTGAGAAGAAATTTCTCCTAATTTCCAAACTGAACCTCCCCTGGTGCAACTTGAGGCCATTCCCTCTAGTCCTATCGTTAGTTATCTGCGAGAAGAGACTGACACCCAGCTCCCCACACCTTCCTTTCAGGTAGTTGTAGAGAGCAATAAGGTCTCCCCCAAGCCTCCTCTTCTCCAGACTAAACAAGCCCAGTTCCCTCAGCCTCTCCTTATAGGACTTATGTTCCAGACCCTTCACCCACCAGCTTTGTGGCCCTTCTCTTGACACGCTCCAGGGCTTCCATGTCTTTCTGCTAGTGAGGGGCCCCAAACCGAACACAGTACTTGAGGAGCGGTCTCACCAGAGCAAAGTACAAGGGAATGATCACCTCCCAAGTCCTGCTGGCTACACTATTACTGGTACAAGCCAGGATGCCCTTGGCCTTCTTGGTCACCTGGGCACACTGCCGGCTCATGTTCAGGCGAACGTCAACCAGCACGCCCAGATCTTTTTCCCCTGCACAGCTTTTGAACCACTCTCCCCCAAGCCTGTAGCGCTGCATGGGATTGTTGTGGCCAAAGTGCAGGACCTGCCACTTAACCATGTTGAACCTCATGCCATTGGCCTCTGCCCATCAATTCCACCTGTCTAGGACCCTCTGCAGAGCCTTCCTACCCTCCAGCAGATAGACACTTCCCCCAACTTGATGTCATCTGCAAACTTACTGAGGGTGCGCTCAATTCCCTCATCCAAATCATCAATAAAGATATTAAAGAGGTTGGGCCCCAATACTGACCCCCAGGGAACAACACTGGTGACTGGTCGCCAGCTGCATTTCACTCCATTCACCACCAAACTCTGTGCCAAGCTGTCCACCCAGTTTTTAACCCAGCAAAGCATGCACCTGTCCAAGCCACTGGCTGCCAGCTTCTCCAGGAGAATATTGTGGGAGACCATGTCAAAAGCTTTGCTGAAGTCCACGTAGACTACATAAACAGCCTTTCCCTCATCCACCAGGCAGGTCACCTGGTGAAGAAGGAGATAGATAGGAGCAGATGAGGTTGGTCAGGAGGTTGGTCAGGCAGAACTTCCCTTTCATGAACCCATGCTGGCAGGGCCTGGTTCCCAGGTTGCCCTGCACATGCTGTGTGATTGCACTCAAAAAACATTTCAGTTTTGGGCCCCTCGTTACAGGAAGGACATCAAGGTGCTGGAGTATGTCCAGAGAAGGGCAATGAAGAGGTCCGGAGCACAAGTCTTACAAGGAACAGCTGAGGGAGCTGGGGTTGTTTAGCCTGGAGAAGAGGAGGCTCAAGGGGCAACCTTATTGCTCTCTACAGGTACCTTAAAGGAGGTTGTAGCGAGGTGGGGGTTGGTCTATTCACCCACATGCCCAGTGATAGGATGAGGGGGAATGGGCTAAAGTTGCACCAGGGGAGGTTTAGGTTGGATATTAGGAAGAACTTCTTTACTGAAAGGGTTGTTAGGCATTGGAATGGACTGCCCAGGGAAGTGGTTGAGTCGCCATCCTTGGAGGTCTTTAAAAGACGTTTAGATGTAGAGCTTAGTGATATGGTTTAGTGGAGGACTTGTTAGTGTTAGGTCAGAGGTTGGACTCGGTGATCTTGGAAGTCTCTTCCAACCTAAATGATTCTGCGATTCTGTGGTTATGTGAAGATGATCTGTGCCATCACCTTTCCTGTCACCTAGGTCAGGCTGACAGGCCTGTAGTTCCCTGGGTCCTCCTTATGACTCTTCTTATTGATGGGTGTCATACTAGCAAGTCTCCAGTCCTCTGGGACCTCTCCAGATGACCAAGACTGCTGATAGATGATGGAAGCTGCCCAGCAATCACATCTGCCAACTCCCTCAGCACATTAGATTATAATACTACATTAAAATCTTGCATGTATTAGTTAAACTGATATTTGTCACACACAAAAAATAATATATTTTAACAATTTAAGATGAATGGTGAGTGTGTTTTATGCTTTTTAGTACTGTTCCTATGAAACAGAAGAGTATTTTTTTAAATAGGGGAGTAGAACTTTGTAAAGTAATTCCTGATCAGAGGAAACTAATGTAGTTTGCAGACCCAGAATTGTATACTATATTTGTCTTGAATTTGGAGCTTTCCCTAAAAAAGCAACAAGATTTGACCAAATTTGAGTGCCCATTATGAAAAAAATTATAAGAAATTTTCTTGACTTCCCCTAGGCAGTTTAAAAATTTAGCTTCTTAGATTTAAACTTAAGTCTCTTTCCTGAACACAGGGATGAAGATCTGAGCTAAGGATCCCATGCTAGAAATAATTGCCACCAGAAGTGCAGTAAAAAACAAATATAAAACTAACTTTTTTTAGTCTTTTAAAAATGTAATACATCCTAATGCAAGGAGTGTAAGCTTGAAGATGATGTTCAGTCCTTTTGTTTCAGTAGGACATCTCATGGTTACAGCAGAGTTTTGCAAGGCATGGCCACAGTGGCAGTCATGCTCATGTCAATGTATACTGGAAAGATCAGAATTGCAGCACATCCTTCTCTGGATCCAACAGAAGCAGCTTATAGGACACTACATTTTCAACTCATGAATCTCAAATTTTCTTTTGTTTTGTTTTCTTGTAGCTGTAATGGGAATATGGAAGCTGCTTATTTCCATTTGCACAATTGTTATTGTTTGTTTCATGCAGTTCATGCATGATGAGTTACCTCATGATTTCATATTAATAATATTTGCCTTTTTAAATGTTCAGTTTATAGTGAGTGAAGTCATCTGACTAATCAAACAACATACAGATATAATAAAAATGTATGAACAATAAGATAGAGTTACAACAAATTTTTTGAGTGACATATTATCTGTTGGCAATAAAACTACATATTATGTCTCCTTTCTATGTAATTGCTCTTTGAAGTGAAAAATTTGCAGATTTAACTTTCTCAAACTTTGTCACAAATTGTTTACTAGATATTGATTTAAAATTAGAAGAGAAACTTGTAAGAAAAGTGAACATTTGTTACTTGTCTTGACAGTGCAAGAATAAATTCCTTACTTTTCTGAACTTCAGTTTTATTAAGTAACTTTCTATAAGATGAGTTTCAGCAGATCAGCATAAAATTTTCTTAATTTCATTACAGGCTGTAAATTAAAATTAATGAGGCTGACACCCACAATTAACAATGAAAAATGCAGATTGTTATAATTACTTAAGCAATAACATTGCTTTACATAGAAGACTTAAGGTGCTCCACAAATTATTTACAAGTGTTACATAAAACACAAAAAATGACAATTTCAATTTATTCTGTCAGTATAAAAAACAAAAATCCTTACTAAAACCTTTCTCATTTGGGAATCTCTCGCCATGCATAATTAAGCAAATTTGATTGCAATTAAGCCTGGCTTCTACAGTGGAGTTTTAATTAATGCAAATCTGGCATCTACATCTATAAGATTAATTTTCGTGAATTAAAAGAAAACAACAAAGCATATTTGAAAGTGCAGTTGTACTGTCGAAAGGATAGAATGCAAAATCTGATTATTTTTCAGTCTTCCATGTGGATAGCCTTTGACTTATACTTTAAGGAGGGATATTTTATTTGGATCTGTTGTTCTCATGTTGTTTCTCATGGCATTATTAAAAAGGATCATAGCAATTACACTAAGCTTCTTCTAAGGAACATCTTAAAATGTAATTATATACATTTAGAAGAAGAAATGAATGATGATATGGGCTAAAGAGTGAGGACACCATTACATTACACAATACTTTTTCTAAAGCAATCATTCTTGTTTCTCATTTGTGGCCTAGAATATTCCATGGTGTCTGTGGGAGTACTTGAGATATTTTCAGATATAGTTTAGTAAGACCTACTCTTAAAATTCCAAGGTTGGATGACTTTTATAGGACAGGAGGATATAGACTTTTAATTTATCTAGCAACATGCTTTGAACTGATTTTTTTAAAGTGTTTTCTCTGTATTCAATTTGTTTGTGTTTAATTTAGTATCTTTAAAAGAAAAAGAAAATCCTTTGCAGGTAATCCTTTTCCTTCAAAATTGCTCCATAAGAGTCACCTATTTTTTCATCCTCCCCACATAAAAGAGTTCTGGTTTCAAAAAGCATATGGCTTGTCTTGTTCTTAAATACAATATTATTTAATGCTTGTAATTCTGTCATTTATGCAATAAAACCATCGATCTATCATATAGAAATGGACCATTAGTGAGAACATCAGATATTGCATTAAGAGCTATTATTCTCATTGGTATACAATAACGTAAATAACTCATTTATTTATTTATTTGTTTGTTTGTTTTTTTTTTTTTTATTCAGTCTCTCCATACAGATGTCAGAAGTCAGGTAATTCCAAGGAGATATTTATCCACATGGCAGAAATGTTCTGCCTGTTGTGAAAAGCTTTAAAGTTTTCCTTTCTAGAAATATATTCTGATAATTTATTCCATTGTTAACATTTCTTGCTCATTTTTTCTGTTGTTTTGTTTTTTAAAAATGTATATTGGTTATGCTTCTTTTCTAGTCAAGGTTGAGAATGCTGTGACAAACCTGTGCGGGAGGGAAGGTAGGTGTCAAGCTACAGGAGCCTCTGGGAGAAAATGAACCACCAAAATTTTTGCATGTAGACTGCTGGATGTGTGCGATGTTGGTGTGAGGATCTGTGAGAAGTCAAATCACAAGCAGTGTAATGTTTCCTCCTTTCTAATACTTTTTTTTTTTTTTCCCCTAATTTCTTTTGCCTTTTAGTCAAAACCTAGAAATCTCCCTTTGTTACAAGAAATACCATCCAAACTGATGATTTCCCAAAGTTACTCTAACAGGGGATTCTTTCTTTTATGTGTGTATCAGGGAGAGCACAAAAGCAGCTCCTCAAGGAGCTGTAAATGCTGCCACATTTGGTTCCTGAAGTATAGTTATTATTACGACTCCCAAAGCTTCCAAAGCATCACACTGAGGGTGCTCATACAGCAGTAGAAACAGCAAGAAGTGAGTCCAGTCTTACAAGCATACACACTGTTTTTGCAGCAGTGGATTTATTGACACAAAGGACAATATTATCTTTCTTGTGTGTGTGCGTGTATGACTCACAACATAAACATACTTACAAAATTGTATTACTTGCATTTTTTAATATATTAAATCGTAGTATTTATTTTAAGCTAAAGTCTAGTGTTATAAATTGTTAACAGCAGGTTTATACATAAATGTTCTAATCTCATTTTTCAAACTATCAGCTCAAAAAGTAAGGTAAAGTACCTGTAAGTCTCTGATTGCGGATAAATTACTGTCTTTGCAAGTCTGTATGAGCAACAGTAGAAGTGCTTTGTGACTTACGTGATAAATATAATCTTTTTCACTGGAATAGTCAGGTGTCCATCATTGTTTTCCCTCTCTAATTTAGACGTAGTTGGCACTAGAAACCTATATTTAAGCACCTGTAGTACTGCCCTAATGCTTGTATTTTGCATGCTTTTTTTTTTTTTTTTTTTTTAAATTGGTTTTCATGTGTGTATGTATGTGTGTGTGCAAAAGGAAGATATTTGTAGAGCTATATTGTCTGCTTGTATCAGGAGGTACTTTTTATAAAAACACATTTTCAAACCTGTTTCAAAACAGGCTCTCTAACCTGTATTTAGACATCTAAATATTTGAGCATATTTTCAATTTTGTTGAGTATTTGCAGCTCATTTCATTTTCAATTTATGGAGACTAATTACTTCTGAAAGACTAGGTAGCTTGAACATTGAGAGATGATTTAAATTATGATAAAGGAGAGACTCAGGAATATACTTTACAATTCCCAACTGGGATACTGCTACACCTTTACTATAGGTACCTAGCATCATTTGAGGGAATCAGAGCACCAAAGCACCAACCTTTTGAAAAATATTAGATGCCTACAAATTATTAATTTGTGCTCCCCATGAGTTCTAGGAAACCATTAGCAAATGTCCCTTACAGAAACCTGTAGGCATGTTCAGAATCTCAGAATCCTGCAACGTGTCATTTGTAAGCACAAGTCCATCTGCTTCTGCTTCTTACAACTGTGACAGGGAAGCTTCCATCTTGCTCTCTTTCTTCATTTTTTTTTCTCTTTTGTTTTTTCTTTTTGTTCCCATTCTTCTCCCCCTCCACCCCCACCCCTCAATCCCCCCTGTCTTTTCCCCTATGCTTTATAATTTGTTTTGAAATGTGGGTCATTCCTCCTTGAAATTGTGAGAAGGTGTTTGTTTCTCAGACTGAATGTTTCAAAACTGTATCATTCATTCTTCAATGGCATGCTATAACCACAAGGGTAGGCACTAGTTTTGGTAAAGGCTACTTCTTGCTCCTTTGTTAAATGAAGTGAAAAGGAATCAAAGGGGAGATATCAAAGAGGCAAACTACAGTAAGTTTGTTTCTATATGACAGTACTTAAAGCAGTCTTCTGGTATTGGAAATCAGTGAAGTTTGTGTTGGATTCTTTTTTTTTCTTCTTCTTCCCACATATTTTGTTTCCCAATGATTTTTAGCATCAGCAGACATGCCATTTTTTCCACATCAGTTACATAGAAGACCAATTTTGTAGGCATTCTCTGAACAAAGTTAATGTGCATTCACGCACACACATACGCTCAAAAAGAGTAGCATTCTGTAGACCACAACAACAACTGCTTTGGCTAAAATTGTGGTCAGAGAAAGAAGTTATCATTCCCTCTCTTTCATACAATTAGTTAATCAAGCATTTCCTGAAAGTTTTATGACATTGTGATGAATCAAGACATCAAAATTCTCAAGATAAGAGCAATATTATCAAAGTTAATAAGAATAAGGAAAATTAAGAGATCATAAATAGTAATGATACCAAAATAAGAACTAGGAAACCAGTCCAGGAAAATCTGGAGACTCTCAGGCCAGTCATTAGTCTGAAGACTGTGATTAAAATATATGAAATGATTCCATCAACTTGTTGTGCAAACATGCTGAGAACATTCTTCTGGCTTGAGTTTTTCAAGGAACCCTAAGGCCATCAGGCACCCAAATCCTATTAATAAATCCTTGTCTTGGTCTACACCTTTTCAACATCTGAAAAATAATAAAAGCACATTGAGCTGGTATTTCCTGTTTAATGTTCATTATGCCTTGAAGAGGTATTGAGAAATAGTTTTTCACCTGCAGTTATGAAAGAGTTATAAAGGTCTTTCCTGAGTGAATGAAATAAGTGCAGATTTTGTGAGCCTTTGCCAAAATCTATTTAATTAGGTCATCATTCTTAGGAAAATAATGCACCAGCAGCTTCAGAGAAGGTGCAAGGCATGACATACTTGAATTAACCCTATTTAATTAACAGAGCACTATTTGAGGGTCTCAGATTTCATGGGACAAACCAGTTGTTGCTGTAATTGTTACTATATACATCCTAGAGCTCAGATTTCTTGTTGCACTTGTTATTTTGCTTTGTGATAGAAACATTGTGTTTTATATGCACACTGATCAGAGCAATTGAAAGAGACAAGCTAGGTGGGACAAAACTGCCAGAACTCCCCATAAACAATGAAATGCAGTGGAAAGGATGGAAATGAGAAAGGAACAAAGAGGATGGAAGAGGGAATTCTGAACACAGTAGAGAAGTCTGAAAAATTAGAAAGGAAAAGTGAAAAGGGAGTAAGTGAAATCAAATATGTAACACCAAATTGTAACACCCATTCAGGACTTTTGAATTAAAAATACTAAATTCTGTGGTTGTATTTCCATGTAACAGCTTTCCCACCTCAGTCTGGAAGGGAAATATGTGTTAGGAAGGTCACAAGTAAGCTTCTGTGCAGTACTTTTAGTACTTTAGAGATGCAATTGTGTTAGTTTGTGTGGAGTTGTGTAATTGCAATGCTCTGGCTAAAACCATATGAGAAGTTCTGAGTAAAAAAAATATTTTATGAAAATTGTTGGTAAATTAATGCATTGATTTTTGAAAAGTGCAAGATTTTTTTATTACTATTATTATTTTTATTTTTTTTGATGGAATTGTGTTCTCACCTTTTGACTGTAAAGAGAAACAACTTTTTCCTGAGCATGCTCAGAAAAATCGTTGAAGGGTAGTCATTTTGAAAAAAGTTAATAATGGTCTGATCTCATTTAACTAGCAATTGTAAAAAAAGAGTCAGCCCTCTTTTAAGGGCTATTATTTGAGTATCTGATATGCTTATCTGATTTACTGGTTGGTTAACTTGTTTACTATTAATGGTAAATCATAGAATCATTGAATGGATTGGGTTGGAAGGGACCTTAAAGATCATCTAGTTCCAACCTCCCAACCATATGCAGGGACACCTTCCACTAGACCAGGTTGCTCAAAGCCATATCCAACCTGGTCTTGCCACTTCCGGGGATTGGGCATCCACAGCTTCTCTGGGCAACCTGTCCCAGTGCCTCACTGGGTAAGAACATAGTGATCTTATGACTGTGGTCGTGTTGTCCATTGTGGAATAGCTCGTCCTTAGGCGCGTGGCGCTGGGGTGTAAGTTGCTGAGCAGGGGAAAAGAGGAAGAAAAATGTGGAACTAACCAAGCTTTGAGACAATGCTGGAGAGACTGTGGCAAGGCTGGTGAAACTTTGTGGCTTGGCTTGTGCCCACAACACTTGCATCTGGAAAAGCAGGCCAAAGGGCAGCAGAGGAAGACAATGAAGGATAAAGTAACAACCCTTGCGGAGCAAGTGCAGCCCCCAACTCAAATAGTGCACATGTGCATTTGTAGACATGCTTATACAACACCAAGAGGAGCCTGGTGGCCCTTGCGACCCGTGTTGGACCCACGTGTCAGAACAGCTACCAGGTAGGAGGGATAAAACTGGGACTCCCCCAGAGGAGAGTGAGACGCACTACTGAGGACAACGTTGCCTCAATGGGGATGCCCGTTCAAGCAGTGTGTCTGCCAGCTCCTTCCTCCAGAAGACCAATGACTGGGAAAAGCACTGTGCTTGTCGGTACCATTGTCATCACCCTGGGGTCAGTATGTATGTAAATAGCTCATAATAAAGCTTGCTTACTTTATACGTATATATATATATATATCTTGTCTGCTCCTTGCTGAGTGGAACCAATCAGCTTCAGCCCCTGGAATCTAACTAGAACACTCACCACCCACAGAGGAAAGAATTTCTTCCTTCTATCTAATCTAAATCTACCCTTTTTTAATGTAAAGCTGTTACTCCTTGTCCTATCACTACACTCCCTGACAAAGTTCCTCTCCAACTTTCCTGTATGCCCCTTTTAGGTACTGGAAAGTTGCTATAAGGTCTCTCCCGAGCCTTCTCTTCTCCAGGCTGAATAACCCCAACTCTCTCAGCCTCTCTTCACAGAAGAGGTGCTCCATCCTTTTGATCGTGGCCCTCCCCTGGACTTGTTTTAATGTCCTTCTTGTGCTGGGGGCCCCAGAGCTGAACACAGTACTCCAGGTGGGGTCTCATAAGAGTAGAGTAGAGGGGGAGAATCACGTCCCTTGACCTGCTGGCCACAGTACAGTAAAGATTTCCTGTAATCGATAGTGAGGACATGAAAGGGATATGAAATAATAAAGAGTGGGAAGAGGGGAGAAACACAAGAGAAATTAGGGAGAAGAAATGAAGAGAAACTGATGTGTAAAACATGGGGACCTCTGTAAGGGATGGAAGAAAAGAAATTATTGAATATATGTGTGGATTGGAAGGATATATCCAATGAAGACAAAAAGTTACAATTCGTTGTACACATTATCTCCTTTCTGCAAAGTTAATGAAATAAAACCACTGAATTCAATTTATCTGGCTAGATTACTGCAATCTGTGCTGCTCTAGAGCATAAAGAACTGAGCAAGCACCTTCTGACTTTTACCTTCTGTGTTAATCCTACTTAAAAAAACCCAACAAAACAGAACAATAAAAATAGACTGTTACTCTCTAAATTAGAGCTTTTACTTAGTATTTACTTCTTTGAAACAGATGTCTATGATTATTCTTTATAGAGTTGAACATTTACAGAAAAATACAACCTAAAATGTATTTGCACCTTCAAGATTTGCAAGTGCATAAGAGTAATTGTGAGAAACATTTATGGAAAATTTTATTGGCCTCCAAAAGAAAGTTAAATTTTTAAAGTCTGAGTATGTAAGGAGAAAAGAAGGTGGAAACCTGTAAGAAAATAGAGAAAGAAATCTAGTGTCTTTCCTGCTGCTGGTCTTTGCACAATAAATCAATTTTAAAATACAAGATTTCTTCATTTTAGGACAATTGTGTGATAATTACAATATACTTATAATATGAATTTATAATTTACCCTAGTTCATTATCATAGTTCATAAAGAAAATAACACCCCCAAAAGGAAACATAGATTTATTTTGTCCAAATATTTTGTTCTCTCTTTCTCTCTCTCTCTCTCTCTCCCCCTCTCTCTCTCTCTCTCTGTCTCTCCACTCATGTTAATTGAATCAGTATTTTAAAAGTTACTGACATGGAAGCTTTATGTCTAACATGATTCTTTTGCCTCCTCTCTGTGTTACACCAATTTTAGTGAAAAGGCAAAAATTATAAGCATTTCTTACACACTAAAGTTAAAAAATTAATGGCTATATGATTTAAATTAGCAAATTTCTTTAAAATAACTTGTACATTCATTCACCAAACAAGCCACAAAAGGGTTTTATTCACATGTAGTGATTTCTGTACTTTCCTATTTACTGAAGCATAATAACAATAAAATAATTTGCAAATATTTTTTCCAGGCATTTTTAAAATATTATTTAAAAGGTATATTTAGCGATTTGCTTACAATTCCGTAAAGTATTTTATTGTTCAACAGCCTGTGTAGATCAATTTCATTCTTCTTTTAATAACATAAATTGCTTTTAATTATTTTTTTGCCATAGAAATAAAGGGAATTATTGTCTGAGTATTTGATGGAGACTAAGTTGAGAACAGGATTTCATTTTTTTAATAAAAATTTGTTTTGTTCCAGCACTTCCAGGCACCAGATTCTCCCAGCTCCAATCCAATCCAATGGAAAAGCTTAGAACAGAAGGCTGAGTGCAACTTGCTTTGAAGACACTGCTCTGCCATCTTGAAAAATATGGTACAAAGACCTCAAAAATTAAGTAAACTCATGATTTTGAGTCAGTGCTCATGGAAGAAAGATATAAGAGTTTAAGCTCTTCCAGTTCAGGTTTGGAAGTTATTTATAAGGTGAATCTGTACTGACAAACTAATTGTAACATCAGTGATACTAAACTTGCAAAGCGCTTTTGTAGAAAACTTGTTTGCCACTTGAATTGATATCAATAACAGACAGGAGCAAACATTTTAGTAAGTTAATTTGCAAAGGGTCTCATAAGCTTACAGAATGTATTTTGTTAGAAACTTCTGCAACGCCTTTTTAAATAACTTTTCTGGAAAGCTGTAATTAATATGACTAGTAAAATCAGTATATTTAAGCAATTAAATGCTCATGCTTCTGATGCAGCATGTCACTAGATGTCACTCTGGATTTTACTATTTGATATTCTGATGATTTCTACTTTTTTATGCCTTTCTATCTGTGTCTACTTTCCACAACAAACTTGAATAGACAATGCAAAATGTGCATGAATAACAGAATTGCTGACTGAATGTCAATTTTCTAGTGTGTGACTTCTATTGATCACTCATTATTGACATGAAGGTCTCTAGTGTCTCTGCCTTCCTCTTTAAACTCTTTCTCAGCTAAAATTTCCAAGCGACGAAATCAGAAGGCCTTGAAGAACGGAATGATTCAGGTCTCTCAGGACGTTTTACAGAGTACTTTGACCTCAGGAAGGCATCAGAGGTACTTTTTATAAAGACTCAACAACTGCTTGGAATAAAAACTTAAACACCGGGAAAAAGAACCTCCTACTTAAATCAAACAGCTTTCATTGACACTTTTTTGGTGTAACTATAACTGACTGCTTTTGGCAAACATAAGGACTTTTTTGAAAACAGTTTTTAAAATGTATACATTTCCATTCCTTGTGGCCAATGAAATATAAATAACATTTTCCTGGTGATGAATGACATGTAGTACAGTATTCTATGACCATGATTCCAGGATTTTATTTCTTTTAGCTTTGTATACATTAATTAAGTATACACAATCAGGGCTGAGTGCAGAGACAGCTAAATAAACAAATGACACTGTAGAAAGGTCTTTCTGCATACTAATCATATCCTACATCTGCAAGCAAAAGCTCTATAAATCGATTTGCTCTTTCACATCAAAAGACAAACAGTGAGGCAAGTCAGCAGTTCCTTTGTCAAAGTCACAGAGATTGCTGTTCTTCACAAATGCATTTCTACAGAGCTGGCTTCAACCATTTGATGATTAGCATTATTGGCAACTCTTCAAAGAAGATTCATCAAGTAATTTGCAATTGGATTGGTTGCCATTTTTGTGATTCTAGCCCATGAAATTGAACAAAAAATGATTGACATTTGAATTCTTACTTGGAGGACAAAGTGAACTAGCATAAGGAAAAGAAGCAATCATATTCCCAAGAGGTTGGGAAGCTTCTGTGATGTGTCTGGTGATTCCCTTGTGGACCAGATCAGATATGTCTGAAAATAAAACAAATTGGCACAGTAGAGGCAAGCAGAAATATAAAGATTCCTGTGAATATAAGAAGAAATAAATAGTTTTTTGTTTGTTTGTTTGTTTGTTTTTAAGATATCAATTTATAAATCTGGATGGATGTGCTAATGTATCCCCTCTAAACATTCCATTCATTCATGTTTGAAAAAAATCTCTAAGAAGGAAGGAAACTCAGTCTGTCAATTCACATGTTTGGGGTACAAGAACTGAGTTCTCTGCTATCTGCAGGATCCCATCAGATATGTGTCGCAAAATGAAAGAATAAGACAACATATTTTTGCATGCAAGTAAATAACATAGCTATGTGAGAAACTGTGAAGTGATGTGATCAAGTGCAGAAGTTATGCAGCCCTCGACAGCCTTACTTGTTCACAGCTTCCCAGTTTACTAAACTAACACCAAAAAGTAAAATAAAAATAAAATAAAATAAAATAAAATAAAATCCAAGAAAACCCTCACTAAAGACTTTTTTCCCTTCAATTTTACTATTAGAAATTATGAATCAAATCTCTCTCTCTGCCTCGACAAAATTACAAAGATGTTTGTCTAACTACTTGGGGTGTACTTTTGTCTGAGTCAGGGGGAGGACAGAACTTACTACAGAAAGGTATAGATGGAAAAAAGAAGTTTAAATGAGCTCATTTGCTGATCACTCCATAGCTCTTTTCTCCAGGATATTTATAATATGTTTTGATTGTTTTGTTTTGTTGTTTTGTTTTGTTATGATGAAACTCATATTTAGGTAGCTTCATTTTTAAATAGCTTTTCTCTACAATGCTTTGATCTCTAATACCTATAGATATTTTCAGGCAGACTGACCCTTCAGCTACCTATTTATACTGCATAAGCTCAGATAAATCTACTTCATACACAGCTATTAAAGCTGAAACTTGCAGAAGACTTGTTCTAATATCCAAATTCTCTAATTCTGCAATGTAAATAATTCTACAGAACAGAGAATGAGTACTTTTGCATCAAGGTTGTGACCTAGATAAGATGAGATAGGATAATAAACCCCAATATAAGGTAGAAAAATGGGACAATTCACTGGGAAAGTTGTTAAATGACAGTCAAGCAATTTAAATTATTTTCCACATTTTCATTTACTTTATTTTGGGGGTAAGTTTGGGATTCTTCCTGCCAGGTCCTTTTTCCTCTTTGTTTCTTTTCAGAAAAAAAGAGTCACCCAGACCAAGTCAATTCCCTAATTGTGACTTTTAACAGAAGTAGACCTCCATCATCCAAAATTACTGACCCACAGATAGAGGCTGAATTTTAAAATCATGTTACCATGATAAGCAAATACAAGCTGCCTTTCCAAACATATTTGTTGAGTAATAGTAATGAAAAAATTGCTTCTTACATGTGGGAATAGTTCTCT
Organism: Cygnus atratus; assembly: GCF_013377495.2. Classification (NCBI taxonomy): domain Eukaryota; kingdom Metazoa; phylum Chordata; class Aves; order Anseriformes; family Anatidae; genus Cygnus; species Cygnus atratus. The sequence continues at coordinate 166,121,143 of NC_066362.1, forward strand.
ACAGAACATATAACACGTAGTAATTGAATTTCAGAAAGCTTTGTGGTTACATTGTCCAGGATTAATTTGTCTCAAGTGTCTCTAAGTGAAGGATGGATTTTGAAGATGGCTGGATTCCCTACACATAGGATGCACGGGCATCATAGTCTGACTCTGTTGGAAGCAGTCATTAAAATCTCTGTCTCTTGAAATCTCAATAGCTGACGGTATGAACAAGGATATACTACTAACTGTCTAGAGTGTAATGGCTACCTATCTAGATTGTAATACCTATTATAGTAAATATTTTGCTTCATGATAAGATTAATAGTAACTGTCTGGTATTGTGTGAAGTCATACAAACAGCTAAGGGTGTTAACTACCTCTCCCACACTCAGGTGTTTAAGTGAGGTACTATGGCTAGGAACACGGTACCCCTAGATCCTGCCTGTCATCAGATGGGAGGATGATGGGGAGACAGAGGCTCTATTAAAGGATGAAGGGAGATAATCAGAGTTGAAACTCTGGTGATAGGGTAAAGATATTCCAAATACTCTCTAAGGGCAAATTACACCACACTCGTTTCTGTGAATGCATGTGTATGTGTATGTTTATGGTAACTACAAAGTAATCAAGTTGAGACAGATATCTGACATTGGTCATTTTTTTTTAAAATGTCTGTCCATAGTACAATGGGACATATGTTATACTCTAAAGAAGCTGATACCAGTTTTCTCCCTATCAAATTACGTGTCTCTCTTGCAAGTCATGTTATAACATTAATGGTGGTAGTATTTCCCAAAGCAAAAACCCAAATCTGTCATCTTAATGAAATATGCCAAATTTGAATTGGATGGAAATGCAAAAGAAAACTAAATAAAAATTAATTCAGGCAGAAACTGTCCTTCTTTATGAGTGAAATCCAACAAAATCCATTCTTGCATTACATTCTTTGAAGAAACTCAGCAACACTAAAATTCAGTCTGCCACAGTGCGTAAATTCCAACTTTTTCACAGGAAATCTTACTTAAGGCTGAGTAAACAAAATAATCAGCACCACTACCTGATATAGTTATCCTAATAGCTTTTATCTTTGTGCCACTATGAGGTCCCCCTGCAACAACAACAATAATAATAATAATATAACAAATATAAATTCTTAGAGAGCTATGGCTATCATATCTAAAGCCTTATTTGAAGTAGTTGAATGCAACTTCCACTGAGATGAACACGCCAGTCCCTAAATCAAATTTGGTCCATTGTAACAGGCCATGTATAAAAAATTAGAGCAACACGCAGCGAAACTGGAGACCTCAGAATTACCATCTTAGATAGTCTGAAGAAAATTGTGTGTGGAGTATTTGATAGAATGCTGATTCCTCTATGTGCTTTAAATGTTTCATGCATTCTTGGTGGGTGCTATTCAATCATATGTCTTCAAAAGGAGATTCATCACCTTGGAGATCCAGGTTTTGTGTAATGGTATATGATCTCTTACAAAGTATCATCCTCAGTGTTCAGAAACCTAGTTCTTTGAGTATTATATCTCCAAATTATACTAGCATTAGAGAGAGATTGTTTTTACGAGCGGAAGTCAGGATATCACTCATATTAATTGGCTAGGTCATAAAGCTGTGAATTGATGAAACTAACTACCATTCTAAGGGGAATACTATTGTAATGGATTTTAAGAAGACATCTGATTCTGGGGATTATGTTAGCCAGAGCTGACTATTCATTCAGTACCTGCTCAGAGATTAGTGCTATGTGTTTTCCTAACTACAGCAGTGCTAGCCATTTTCTATGCTGTCTTTGTAGTCTTTACAAACTCTGGACAATATCTGCCAATCATATGCAAAGCGTTGGGCCATATGAGTTACAAATGCTAACCAGCTAGAATATCCTTTGCAGTTGTGGCAGTTCACTTTCAAAAACATGTCCAGTTTTCTTGGGGCTCAGAGAGAAACAGGAATCTGCACAGTATGTAGCATTCACCATGGAAATACATCATTTCAGATCCCTGGGACCAGTCATGAAGAATTTAGCTTTCCCACACTGCACAGGTGAAATATGAGGCAGTTTGAAATTGAAACACAAGTAATGTGCTGTTGAGGTCCGAAGAAACTAGGACTAGCTGTGCTAGAGCAGGGAATCTGCTAGTTAGCTAGTGATTAAAACTAGAAAGGCTATTTATGTATGAAATAGCTATTAGATAAAATATTTAGAGAGTGGTTGAGTGGCTACTTATTGGATTAGATTTATGTCACCTCTTTCAGACATCTTGAACACCTGTTACTGATGGTCACCTAGCTTCAAATAAAGATCGTGTTTCCATTTGGACAAATGTATCTAGCATACGGGCACTTCCTGACTAGATGGAGGTGTGGTATAGCTCTCTAACTCAAAAATTTCACTTGTTGATAAAGATTCTATTTCCTGGGGAAAAAAAAATAAAATGAACAACTGGAAAAGTTCCATTTTTCCTTCCTTCCTTCCTTCCTTCCTTCCTTCCTTCCTTCCTTCCTTCCTTCCTTCCCTTCTAATATCCTTCCCTTCTAATATCCTTCCTTCCTAACATTCTTACTTCATTCCTTCCTAACATCCTAACATCCTTCTCTCCCTCTCTCTCCCCCCCACCCTCCCCCCCAACCCCTGCCCCTTTGCCAGAACTCTCCATTGGTCTTCAGCTTTTCCTTTGAATAGACATTTAACCCTGAGACACTAGAAGATGTTAACCTAGGAACCCACAGTCATTTATTTCTGTTTGCTGTCTGCTGGGCATTGCAATGTTTACTGATCAGGTGTGGTGTTAATTCATTTTCTAAATAAAAGGTGTCTTCCTTCAGAAAGAACCATCATAACTGACGCTATTGACTGTAATAGAGCTAATGGTTCTGAGTACCAGAATTATCCTTCTCAACTATTGCTTGAACTATGCCAGGAGTAGCAGTTCTGTTCTTGATTAGGATAAAAAGAAACCATGAAACCAGTAAAATAAGTGAGCTGGCTTATTAAAATTAATGTTTCAAATCTGAGATCAGTGTCTTAAGTTTACTCCACTGTAGACAGACGTTTATGTTCTTACAACTGAGCATGTTCAAAGAACGGCTACAAATCATCAAGTGTTGAAACTTGGGGCATACCCATGAGAGATGAAGTGGCTGGTATGATGCTTCTTGAGTCAAGGAATGGAGCGCTATAGTTTATATGCTAATACATTTTTATGTACTGGAATTGACTCTGACTCTTTATTTTTTAACATGCCAGTTAAGTGTATGGTTTAAACATCTTAAATAGCTGTCTTCAACTGCAACCCATTGATTTATCTTCTACTGATGAATGGAGCTGTTTAACAAAAATGCTGGAAAAATAAAAGTTTCAAAATTAAAAAAAAGTAACTTGAATCTTCTTATGGAGCTACTGTAATGGGCAAAATTAGTCTCTCCTCACCACCACTTAAAATACATGGGGCCTTCAGAGAATACTTTCCTATTGTAGTATTCCCAAAGCAAGCAAGCAAACAAACAAACCTCCACAATTGTTCAAAAGAAAAGTTAAATCAAAGACTCTATTCTTCCTATTGTTAACTTAAGGTGGTAAACTCTCATTACAATAACAAAGGAAACTATCTGAAAATACTTGTATAAGAATACCTGTCTTTCTAGCACTTGTGCTGAAACATGCCTAATTATTCTAGTAGAGACAATTTTGCTAGGGGGTCAGAAATTCGATTAATAAGCATGCGTAAAGATGTGCTTCTCTCTTTCCCCCTTAAGTTCTCTGCTCAAATGTTTGTGAATACCTGTTTCTGTAACGTAAGTATTGACACAAATTTCTTCATTAAATATAAAATAATACTGGACTAGATCTGTATCAATACTGTAGCTCACAAAAAACAGTGTCAGAAAATGTCTATTTCAGCTGAGAATAATACATTTATTTATGACAAACAGATTTATCTAATGTCTTTTGTTTGTATTTTGATTTTTTGTTACTTCAAGACAAGTTTTCTTTTAAGGGTTTTAGTTGATTGAGGCAGTTTATCACTTAGCATATATTGTCAGGTGTTGAGACAAGGTATAACACTAAAGTATTTGCATTGCTCTTTCTTGATAGCAAAGTCATTATCTTTATATTATATATTATTTGTTATATAAATGATATTAGCATGCCATTTCTGGAAGTAGCTAAGAAATTATGGGTAGGTCGGTACTGGAAATTTTAACTGATAAATATACCATTATATTCATATATGATTTGTAAATGTAGTATATGTAGTATATGTAGCATATGATTTTAATGTAGTAAATGTAGTAAATTATAATTAATGTAGTAAATGTAGTATATGATTTTTCAATGCAGTATAATATTATTGATAAGAGTTATCATATATTTTAATAATAATAATAATCCTTTAATATTTTAATAATAATAATAATCTTTTATAAACTGTATTTAGGCAATGGAGAAAAATTTGGTAACAGCTTGACTTCTTCCTTCCAACTGAGGCAAATATGAGTTATTAGAGCTTTTTCATTGAAAGTATAAGAAAATATGCTTTTATGCCATAGTTAGTAAAAATAGCTTTTCTACTTACAGTTTTGGAACTCTTTTAAAAGTTTCAATTTCTTCTTTTCTTCAGGTAAATGAAGATTGCTTTGAAATAACAAAGATCAGAGAAGAATATATTGTATATCAAATTTATATTTTCACTTTCAGGGTTTGCTCCATATCTATCTTTAAAGTTCATTGTGTTTTTTAGCTTTATATATAGCATTTGACACACTGGGTAAGATGAGCAGTTCATCTGGTCTAATAGCCTGTCTCCAACAGTGACTGATATGTCACTTCAGGAAACTTCAGGAAACCATATAAGAGACAACAGTAGAACTGCATAACCTGGAAGTTGCAGCTTCTTTTTGGTTTGTTTGTGCCTTGAGGCATGCCTGTTTGTTTCTTCCTGTAGATGGTCGTTTTATGCTCAGAAGAGGCTATACACAAGTCACCGTTTCAAAGAGTTAAAATTGAAAACCAGAAATATTATCCTCTGCCCTCCAAAAAAATCTAAGAATTTTCTGAAGAAGGTGTTTATTTTTTTTAATCTCCTATATAACAGAGACTAAGAAATGCATGCTGTATAATGGAAACTAGTAGAAGACTCATCTGTCTCTTCATAGAAAATTCAGTGGTCAGGAGATGTCATTACAGTACACGGCAGTGCATTGTTTCTTCAGATAAGTTAGTTGTATAAAACTGTCTGTCTCTTTAGCCATTTTATCATTTCTGTCTCTTTACCCTTGTGTTGCTGTATTCATTTATCACCACTTTCTTCACTCCCTGAGACTTCAGGATTTTTCTTTTCACCCACAAAATGTCTTCATCATTTCTCTGTTAGTCTTTAACATCTAACAATTGTTTTCCTACCCTCTTTCAGTCATTATAATGAACAGAATCATACTTTAGCTGCACATAGATCAAATCTATTAGAGTCTTGTTTTGAAAGTATTTTGAAAGCCACTGCAGAAAGGGTACTAAGTGTTAAAACACATTTTTTAACCTTCACAGAGCTTACCACATGCACAACTTTCAAACCCCGCTCACTTCATTCACTAACAAAATTTTACCCTTGTTGCATATTTTACTTTTATAGTCTTTAAGGGGAAAGAATCTATCACCATAAATCTTAAATATCTCAAAAATTACAAATAAAAAATACATAAATATATGTAACAGATGCACAATTGCCTCCTGGGATGCATGTATTATGCATACAGAACTATCATAACATTCCTCACACAGTCACTTTTTTTCCTCTTCTCACTCTTTGCACCTCTCAATTTGACAATGCACTTGATTGCAATATGGATACTCAAATGTAACTAATCCTATAAAAAATGTATTTACCAAATTTGGAATGTACTTATTTGTATAAATACAGGATCAAATAAATCCACCCAGGCTAGAAAAAAGAAGTAACCACATAAATGCAATTTCCTTTACTTTTTAACCAATTTATTGAAAATAGTATTCCAAATGTTGACAAAGAATAGTCTTCTGGACAAATGAGTACTCTAAGTGTTCCATATGGTACAATTTTATAGTTTTGTTAATATTATATCTTTCCTTTTAAAGAAGATCAAAATAAATGAAATGCTATTTTTATCACAATAAATCTGTTTTAGATTGCCAATAATATAGTAGAGGTTCACATTCAGATGTTGATATCATTCTGGAGTGAATTTGCATTGCAAGGTTTTGGGGGGGGGGGGCAGGCGGGCAGGGTAGCTTCTGAGAGAAGAGTCCAGAAGCTGGCCGATGTCAGATAAGGGACAGTTTCAGCTGGCTCCAAAGGGCTCCACCACTGACCAGAGCCAAGCCAATAGGTGATGTTGTTTGTGCCTCTGGGAGAGCAGACTTAAGAAAGGGGGAAAAAAAAAAAAAAAAAAGAAACCTGCAGTACAACAGCAACTGGGAGAGTACGGAGTGAGAACCAGGCCTGCAGACCCCAAGGTCAGTGGAGAAGGAGGGCAGGAGGTGCTCCAGGCACGCAGCAGAAGTTCCCCTGCGGTCTGGGGAGAGGCCCCTGGTGGAGCAGGCTGTCCCCCTGCAGCCCATGGGTCCCACATGGAGCAGATCTCCACGCTGCAGCCCCCCCGTGGAGGCGCCCCCGGTGGAGCAGGTGGATGTGGCCTGGAGGAGGCTGCGGCCCATGGAGAACCCCCGCAGGAGCAGGACCCGGGCCGGAGCTGCAGCCCGTGGAGAGGAGCCCACACAGGAGCAGGGGGTCTGGGGGGAGCTGCTGCCTGTGGGGGACCCGTGCTGGAGCACTTTGCTCCTGGGGGATGGACCCTGTGGTACAGAGCTATGTTGGAGCAGTTCTTGAAGAGCTGCTGCCTCTGGGCAGCCCCCGCAGGCTCAGTTTGGGAAGGACGGCATCCCGTGGGAGGGACCCCACGTGGAGCAGGGGCAGAGAGTGACCGTGAAGGAGTGGCAGAGACAAAAAGCATTAGGGAGTGACCGCACCGCAGCCCCCATTCCCTGTTCCCCTGTGCCACTCGGGCTGGGGGGGGGGGGGAGTAGAAAGGGGTGGAAGGTGTTTTGGAAGGTGTTTTAGAAGGTGTTTTTTAGTTTGTTTTCTTTGTTTCTTACTTCTCTAGCTTGCTAGCAATAGGTAATAAATTTCTCTAATCTCCCTATGCTGAGTCTGTTTTGCCTGTGACGATAATTGTTGAGTGATCTCCCTGTCCTTATCTCTACCCCTGAGCCCTTTCCATCATATTTTCTCCCCCTTTTCCCTTTGAGGAGGGGGAGTGAGAGAGCATTTGTGGTGGAGCTCAGCTGCCCACCTGAGTAAAACCACCACACATTCAAAGTCCTAAACTTTTTGGATGAAATCTACTAGATTTTCTTCCAAATCCAGAGCATTTTTTTTAATTTATTTTATTTTATTTTTTATTATTTTTCCCTAATTCAGGAGCAAATTGTTTTGGATATTTCTTCTACTCAGCACTGATAACCTCTGCTCAACACTGGTAAGCTGAGCATGGAATACTGTCTCTAGAGACATGGAGCTACTGGACAGTGTCCAATGGAGGGCCACTAACATGAGGGAGGGACTGGAGCATCTCTCCTGTAAGGAGAGGCGAAAAGAGCCGGGACTCTTCAGCCTAGAGAAAAGAGGGCTGAGGGGGATATCTCATCAACACGTATAAATACCTGAAGGGAGGGTGCCAAAGCCAAGTGAAAAGAGCCAGGCTCTTTTCAGTGGTGCCCAGTGACAGGACAAGAGGCAATAGGTGCAAATTGAAACACGTGAGATTCCATCTGAACATCAGGAAACACTTCTTTTTTACAACGAAGGTGACTGAATATTGGCCCAAAGAGGTGGTAGTGTCCATTCTTGGAGTTGTTTAAAAGTCATCTGGATGTTATCCTGGGTGGCCCTGCTTGAGCAGGGAGGTCAGATCAGGTGATTTCCAGAGGTTCCTTCCAGCTTCAGCCTTTCAGTGATTCTGGAATGTTCCAGTACACAGAACCACATACCTTTATAAAAACAATGGGGAAATAGAGTTTCTCTGTTAAGGAAAAAAAAGTGATGCTGTTCTGTTACATCTCTAGAATCACTTAAAAATGCTGCCTGTTTGACATTAAACGTGAATATCATTTTTAAGTTACAAATCTGCTTTTCAATTGCCTCTTGGAAGCTAATTTTATTTGATAAAAATTCATACTCTATGTGTGAATGCAGAAAAAAAGATAAATGGAATATAAACAGTGATAAATAAGAAATGGTGAAATGCAATTCCTGCAAGTGTGAGAGACGTTTCAAACCCTGTGTGAATAAAGAGAACCAAAGTGAGAACAATATGCTTGTGTACAGAGTTGGAGGTAGTGCTTCCAGAGTATAGTCTTCTGTTGCTGTATACATATGTGATTATTTCTTCTTTCCTTGTACTGTTTTGATATTTGTATCACAGTGGGTTTTTAACAGTGGCCAAGACACAGAAAGAGATTTTTGCTGACCAATACCCAGAAAGTAATGTTTTAGGTGTTTTCCTGAAACTGACGTTGCAAGTATGAACTAGATATGTAGTTTTCCCAGCTGCTACTTAAGAAATTTGGATGCTTTTGTTACTTATGGTAGCTTGTATGTAGAGTTTGGGAGCTCCCTAAATCACCCCGTGTCCCACCCCGAAGTGTTTCTGAAGACTGTATCTAGGTTTCTATGGTCAGGTATCACAAATGGAGAACAGCCTTAACCTAAAATTATGAATAAACTGTTAATGGCTCTTCTACTTGCTGGTCCCTAAACTGTAGTTTTGATCATGGATACTTTTATTTCTTTTAAAAGCAGAGTCTGTGATACTAATGCTTCCCCTTTTTAAGTAGATCAGTCGTCCAAGAGGTGAGAGGTTGAGGTGGATCCCCATCAGCTTGGTAGAAGTCAAACACGTCCAAAAGGAGCCCCCTGGTAATAAAGTAGATTTGCAATATGTAGAGGGCTTCCCAGCTTCATACAATGAATAGACAGTGGAGCAATCAAGAATGCAGAAATCAGAAAGATGAAGAGCAAGTAAAGAGGACCAAAGGAGGCTTTGGACCTCTTGATGCAGACTTTTCTCAGTTGCAAGGTAACTAAGTAGATAATGTCTAGTAGTACCATTACTACATTGAAATTGCCTGTTGGCATTGAATTTTAATATACAGGGAGTGTCTTTGAGGACATTTCCTTTTTCAGTTAGCAGAAGTGACCACGAAGTTAATGTTTTACTTTAAAAACCAAAATAAAATGTATTGATTTGATGATCTTGGCTAGCACCTAATAAATGAAACAAGTTGCTTTGGGCTTTGGCAAACTCTCAGATGGATGGTCAAGATTTTTAATGTCTTATGGGTTAAATGCTTCAATAAAGTCTACTACATTAGGTAGGATATTGCACATCACTAAGTGGATAGTAGATGAGCAATAACTGAAATTATTCAATAGTTTCAGGAGGTAAATATATCACTTCTTTTATGACTTTTTATTTCATTTCTCTGTGTCAGACAAAATGACTAAATGACTGTCTCTATTCTGGCAGGTTAATGTTCGTCATGAGAAACACAGGTACTGTCCTCAATATTTTTGTTTTTAATTGTAATAGATTTCTAAAGATATGTATGAGTAAAATGATTTTGAGAACAATTCTATTTTTAATAAGTATAGACACACATTGCAACCGTCCATATCAGAGGCATTAATACAATGTTAACAAAAATGTGTGGAGAAATTATAATAATTTTCACAAACCATTTCTAAGTAATTTTTCATTTTTGTATTATATTATGTATATAATAATGTGTACTGAATTCAGATTAACTGTGTTTAACGTTGCAACTCTTCTTCTGCCATACCTTTCTTTCTAAGTATGTGATATGAACCATGACATTACAATCTTAAAGCTGTAACAAGAATGAGTTATGTTTGTACTACTTCCCATTCTCATTATATTCGTTGTCATACAATGAATTAATGTTGTGCCATTCTCTGTTCTCATTACAATCTTTTCCTTATGAATGGGGCATCAGAATTTTAATGTCTTTTGTAATCTTTGAGTTATAGGAGTGTTACACTACTATGACCTTGTTAATATTTTGCTTGGTGATAGGCTAGCCACACATTGCTGCATGTAAGCAAGCAGGTGAGGTTACGCTGAGCAACCAGTCACGTGGTTTTGACAGTGGCTGAGTCAAAGAGTTCCACTAACCTGTAGTAAAGCCCAAGGACTTGCATGCATTATTGCTGCTCCCAAAGGCAGCTGACCTCAACAAAAACTGTTCATTTCCTTCCCAAATATGAACCAAATGTCAATATTTCAGCTTCTGCGAATTGGGAAGCACTTATAAGAATGCTAATGTGCAAGTGTATACATTTATTTTTCTGATTTTTTTTTGTTCTCCCTTTACTTTTATGGTTTCCAGTTTTAAAATCTGCTGTGTGTATTGCTCCATATCCAAAAAGACATTGAGGCTTCTAAATTTCTGTTGTTCTTATGTTCAAAGTAGTTGGAAGTTAAGACTTCTAACTCTTTTCTGGCTGCTGCATTGAGCATGTGTATGAAATTTAGAAAGCTTAATAAATGAGTGTACATACAATTCCTGTTTTCCACTGCTTCAACCTGGAAATAGAATATATCCACTTTCAATTCTGTGTGCTTACAGTTAAATTTCTGAACATTTTCAGTTAGGTATATGAACAGCTTCGTGTCTTTTTAGAGGATCTCGACATATGTTTGTAGATTATTTTATTTTGTTTCTTTTTTAATAAAAAATATGTTTAAATAATAGAATAGTCTGATATGTCAGAACAGAATGCTGAAAAATCAGAGTGTAAATTATAAAAAGGATTCATGTTTATCAAGTATGCTTTTTATGTTAGCTGATTTTTGAAAGCATCTTCCAGTTTACCCAAACTAAATTACATATATGATAATGAATGTGTATTTTCTTTTCATTCTTTTTCATCTTATTGTGTAGTAAATCCATGTTCATAGCACTAAGAAGTTGCTATAAAAATTGGTTTGTGAGAAAAAATGTAATTCAGTTAGGAAAATGTTAATACTGCCATGATGAATATGATGACAAGTAAATTGGCATATGTCAATCACTACTGAGTTGGAATAGTACCACCAACTTAGTCTTTTAGGGAGTGTATAATTTTCCACTTAACAGAAAAGTAACTATAAACAACAAATAGTGTTTCACTTAGGTGCTGCTGAAACCCATAACTACTAGATCAAAACCCACCCATCATTCTGAGATACATAGGTAGGTTGCTTTTGTTGTGAAACTGTCATTAAGAATTATGCAAAATTACTATGACCCTGTAGAGACTGTGGGAATGGGAACACTTAATGGAGCCTAAGAACTTAGCAGCACGTGACGGCAAAAGGTATAACACATGTAATTCTTTACCTGTTGTATAGTTTTACTTTCTGTCCTGGGGTGGTAGTCGAGTAGTATAAGAAGCCCAGGTCAGCCTTGGTTCATACACTCAGCTTTTTAATTGTAATTATTTATTTATTTATTTTTTTGAACTCATTAGCATGCTTTCTCAGAGTCTCATAGATTTAAAATTAATTTATCCCTATAATATTCCCAGTAAGGTAAAGAAATAGGTTACAGCTGGAAAACTGAACATAGATAAAATTATTCACCTGACTTGTCCTAGTAGCAATACCATTAACTTTGTCTCTTTACACCTAGTTAGGTGCATGAAGGAAAAATCTGTTTGTTTTATTTTTGTTTGTTTGTTTGTTTTTTTCATTTACTTGAATTGATGAATTCCAAATCATACTCTCTAGAACATTCTTGGTACTATATCCTTCCTTCTTCCTTTTCTTATACAGATTTTTATTTTTATTTTTATTTTTTTTTGCTTAATACTAAAATCAGTTCAATAGTTGGTTGTATTAACTTGGCTAAGAGTTGGGATTCAATATTACATGTGTAATAGTTCAAAATATATGTGAAAGCTATGGCCAAAACCAAAGTAGAGCACTGAAGTGCCAAAGCAAAGGCTACTTCTGCACCCTAAAGTCTGTCCTTTTCCATAAGGGTTTTATTTACATGATTGATGGCCTTTTCTTTCCGACATCTTTTTTCATCTGGCCTTTCTGAACTGTTACAGAAAAAAATAAATGTTTTTTTAAGATAGGGGGATGAAGCACAAAAATATGTATAAACAAGAATTTGTTGCCAGCTGTCAGAAGGCTGGGCTGATTGAAGGAAAAGACCTAACCCAAGGTACATGGTAAGATATTGCACATCCTGGATGACATTATCTAACACCCTGTCTGACTGCATCTTGAAAACCTCCAGTGATGGGGACTCTACCACAAACCTGGGGAGGTTGTTCCAGAGATAGATTTAGCTTCTGTGAAAAATGTATTCTTAAAAAAATAAATAAATAAAAAAAAGAACCAACCAACCAACAACAACAACAAACAGCAGTAGAGGGCAACAAATAGTGATCAGGAGCTTTGGCTCTCAAGTTAATAAACATAAATGTCTGCTAATTTCTGAAAGTGCTAGAATAAGTCCATCAGTATTTAAGATTTAATTGACATGACTACTGGTAAAGCATAGGTCTTACCCATTTCATCTGTTCATCTCAGCCAACTGTATAGCAGCAGAAGGTTCTGAAAGGCTTTGTAAATTATGCAAATATAAACTGTAAATTCTGAGACAGGGAAAAGTCATGGAAGTTCCTTTCGTACTTTTTAGCCTACTTTAGACAACAAGGATTTTCATTTTTTGTTGTTTTATTTTATTATTTGTTTCAATTCTGTTCTGAATGCATATATAATATATATGTTAATATGTATAATATTTTAATATATCTGGTAAATATATACTACATATAAAATTCTAATTTTATTGAAAGACATCAAGTCTTCAGGCTTTCTACCTAATAGTGACATCCATTGGCTACAAGTTCTCTTGTTTCTGATGTTAGCAAAAATTCTACATCAAGTTCTTATACAAAGATAATTGGCCTAACATTCTCTGTAAGAGAAAGTTCTCATGAAAGTAATGAACAAAATGCATCTTTGGTTATAAGTACATTAACACTGCACTTCTCAGCATGTGAACTAAAACAATAGATCTTATTCAGCTGAAATTGTGAGAGGAATTTAGATAAGCAGAAAGTAATTATACAGGTTAGAATCTGGCTGTAACACAGGAGCTGACATCTCCTATCAAGAGGTATGTAATCACATTGCGTGATTTTCTGCAAGAAACACTATACAGAACAGTGCTAATTTTCAATGCTGTTGTGAACAGCATTTCGCAATATATGTTATTTTCACGACTCCCAGAAAATTCTCTGTAACTGCTTTTAAGACATTTCCCCTAGTGCAGGGATTATTTTTATTTTTTATTTTTTTGAGAACATGTTCTGAAAAGCACTGACAGCATCTTCAGTGAAAGAGCCAGGATTGTCAGCCATTGATGTGAAAACCTGAATCTGCTTTGACACCCCAGAATAAGCTTCTGGCAATGTTATGTTTTTCTTTTAGATGTTTGGATAAATCACACAGCTCAGAAACTGCATCATATATTATGCCTAAGTTATAAACAAATGCTGCTGAGGTAAGGATATTTCTCAGTCCAATGTACTTTGCTCGCTGTTTTGAATCTCTAGATGTCACTTGGCTGCGTCAGTGAAATGTTTGCTCAAGGCTTGGCTCTGTGTTCCGAGTGGCTTACAGAGATCTTCCATGAGACCCAACCAAGCATATGCCTGTATTACTGCTAATTCCCTTCTTAAGCACCTGCACTTCTCTACCTACAGACAGTGTTTGCAGCAGCTGCTGATCCAAAGGAGATGCATTATAAAAAGAGTGAAGAATTTGTGTCAGTCACAGGTGTTGGTCTCTCTATAACCGCAGTAAGGCTTATGATCATGACAGGTGAGGACTTTCTTTCCCAATGTCTGTCCTCATATAACACCTGCAGTAATAACTGTGGATTCCTTACTTAATGTGGCTTGTGGTTACTGGCAACTGACCTGGACCAAAACAGGAGATTCACTTAGGTATAATGGTACTCTTGAAATATTCACAAACTTTGCAACAAGCTTACCCCTCTACCTAATGGTTGTTTGTTTAACTTTTTCACTTGCTCATTTGGACCACCAAATGCACTGTGCCTCTTTTTTTCTTGGGTTCTGCAAGGCCCAAAGCTTCAGTGTCTGCACCTAGTTGGGAACACAGGCTTGCTGGAGAGAGCACTGTGAAAGTCTCACAACAAAAACACTGCTGGAGGATTCCCAAGGAAGCCAACAGGCAATAAAAGAAAGATATATGAAATCTTGTCTTTTCTTCTGTTTAAGACTGGAACCTGTTTGTAAACTAAATGCTAAGCACAAAACTAGCTTCACCACTCAGACATCTAAGTCTTCCTTTTACATTCTTCTTTTTTCATAGTATGGTGTTTAAAGTATTTAAAAGTTGGATTTTTCCATGTTTAGTGGAGAGAGCATCTCTGGAAGATGATCCATCTTACCTTGCATGCATGGCATGTGCAGTTAATGTGGTTTGGATTTTTTTCTGTCTATTCACTATTAAAAAATATATATATAGACTAATCTAGTCATGTAGGCTCTAAATTCTAAAATGTTAAAATTAGACCCATTGAAAAGCAACTATGGACAATTAAATTACTACTTATATATATATTTAGAGTGTTATAGTGCTACCCATGTATAAATAACCATCTGACTGTTAAAACGAGTATTCAGGTTGTAGAGGGTCTGTGTTGTTACATGTCTCTACTGTAAGATGCTGAAACTCACTTCTCCCACTCAGGTGATATTCACCACCCATGCTTGTGTGAAATCCATTGCAGCTGACACTTAAAAGATACCAAACACTAAATTGCTTAGGAAGTGGGGTACTGCCTAAAAACATTATTTCTCCAAGTCTACATCATACCATAACCACTAATGATGCAAAACACACTAACTACAATTTTTCCCTAACAAAAGAAAGCAAAATGTTTATTATCTTAATTTCTATTTCATGCTTTGGTTTAAGCAGTGTTATTTTTTTCACTTCTTCATGATTTAATATTTCCATTTGATTGCCAGATGCTCTGCTTCCAGAAGACAGGCAAGTCAGGAAAAGAATGAGAATTACAAAGGTGAATTAATGAATGCTGATGCTCATCTGGAAGATAGAATCACAACCATCTACCACTTTTAATGACTTTGTCCAATAATAGTCGATTTCAAAAGCATGAAAGAACATATTTTTTTTGCAATGTGGAGTTTTGCTGAATGTCGCTGAAATATAATATTTTAAGGTAAATGGCAGGCATAAAAGTTGCCACTTCTGAATTCAACCCATTCAGTACAGGAAGCATCTAGTTAAAATCAGTATCCAGTCTCTGTCAATAGTAGTGGAAAGAGCTGGATATGTCCAGAGTAAATCTCCTAAGAAATTGATTTATTTCACCTAGGTTGGAAATGTGTATGGGTTATATCACAGGCTGGAAATGTCATTCTCACTGGATTAAAAACAGAGGCTAAACACCTAAATTTTTTATGAGATATAGTTAAACAACATAAACATTAATCCTATCTGTATCTGTTGTTTGGTTTCATTTGAGAGTAGAGTGGTTCTCAGCCTTGCAAGATAGTTGAAGAATTGGGAAAGGCAAAGGAAACCAAGGCAGACAAACATCATGTTGATGAGCAAAAGGCATAAGATAGGTCTTGAGTTAAGAAATAAGAGACAATAGGTGCAACAAAAGGAAATTAAGAGATCACATATAGAACATTTTAAACCTGGTGACTCCAGCAGATATTTTGCCATGGAAAAGGTAATCTTGTTGAGACAACCTATTAAGATAATTGAAGTCCCCAAATAATTAAAAGGCAAATGCTGAAAAAGAACAGAGACATCTAATATTTTTGTTGGCTCTCTAGAAAATGAAAGTTGACTTGGGGCTTGGGCAGGGTAGCATCATCCATTTTCAGATATCCAGCTAATAACATGAAAATGAAAATGACAGGCTTCCTAAGAAATGCCAGGGAATTTCCAACAACTCAGACACACGACTATGCTTTATGGAGTATAACTAGCTTTACAGAGTATAGTTAGAATGAGTTCAGGATTTTTAGAAGTTAACCGAAAATAGACCAATATTAATGAATGCAAGTTTTTCTTCTCATACCAGTATGGGTAAGAGAAGGGATAGATTGGCACTGATGACTATAAAAGACAGAAAAAGTTATGGATAAGAAATCAACCTCCTTGATTTATTTAGACTTCAATTTAAGCAAATATTTTAAAAAATGTTTCAAGTTTGAGGTTTCTAAGGATACTTTTTATTTGATTTGGTGTGGTTTGGATTGGTCTGGTTTTGTTTGATTGCAGAAAGAAAATAGGATGGTAGATCTTAAATCAGATCTGATTTTTGCAAGAAGTCACATTGTATTCTGTGTAAGGCTGAAAGAAACAAGAAAGTACAAGAAACAAGAACTTCTTTACATAAGAAAGTATGGCAGAAGATGGAATTACATTGAATCGAATTGAAGTATTTATATCTGTAAGAAACAGGCAAATTAATTGCATTTATAAATTCTGAAATGATGGGCACAGCTGAAGCATACTGGTATGATTCTCGTAAGTGAAAAGAAAATTGAAGGTATCCTCTCAAGTGGAGAGGTGAAAAAAGAAGATGGGGGACAGTAACATCACAGTAAAAATACAGTACCACTGCCACAGTTTCAGACAAAAAGACTGCTGTGACAGCAACCTTTTTTTTTTTCTAAAGTTATTAACAACATATAAATAAATAAAAAGATAATAATGATGAACTTCTGCTGTAGCCCACGACACAAAAGACAAAGAATTTAAAACTGCTAGCTTAGCCCTTGTGAGACAGTCGATGACATTTGTAAGAACATAAAAAGGAGAGCTGAAACCAAATACACACAATATGTTCATATTAGTTAGGGAATTTCAAAGGCAACACACAGGGTTTATAAAGTACATTGAGAAAAGATATGCTACAGAGAAAGTAGGTCCACTAATACATGAGGGAAAGATACTTATGTCTTAACAGCCTCCTGTACCTATTCATGAGCATGCAACACTGTAGCTAAATGGGATTAAATATTTATACGGAGAGATATACCTGTTAGCACTGATACTGGGAGGGGATGCAGCTTGCTGTAGTTTATAAATTCCCAATGTTATTAGGGTACAGGTACCGTGTGAATCTTTATTTATGTATATGAACACCAAGTGAAATTCTATATCCCAGACATAATGCCCCTTTCCTAGGATCATGAATGCTCTTGGGCCCCTACACTCAAAAGATCTCTATCGTGAAAATGAGCTGAATTGTATATTGATATTTACTCAGTGTGAACAGGGTGGTAAAACATGGTGCTGTTATTTCCACTTCCCCTAGATGAGATCACTGTTGGCTGCCAGAGCATCCCCTTTTCTCCAGCCTAAAGTCAGGCAGGTGAGCTTAGATGTGGAGCGGACATGAAGAAGCACTCAGGCAACTGCACAGCAGACTTGGCTAGTATGTGGCCACTAAAAGCACAGTAGTCCAACTGAGACTGTGCCTCCCTGCACAAAAACTTCTCTGGAAAAAAACTAAAACCTCTTGGTTGGCAGCAGTCTCACCTGGGAGGCAGCAGCTACCAGCTGAGAGGGAAATCCAGGGCCTGCTGCCTTCCTCTGAGACATGTGCCTGCCTGTATCCTAATTTGGAAACAACAGTGGTAGGTTTTTTGAGGTCACGCATGCAGAGTAATCACAGAGAAATATTGTAGTGCTATGGAAATAGTCCAAAGGAAAGAAAAGAGAACAGCAGATGAAATGCATGCAAATTTTGGTTTCATATACAAAAAAAAAAAAAACCATAATCATGAGAATTATAAGCTAAAGGAATGAAAATTATATGTGAGACAACTAATTGATTTTTTTGTTTTTTTTTTTGGTTTGTTTGTTTGTTTTTGTTTGTTTGTTTGTTTTTTCCTGATATGGGGAAATAGCTTATGGAATACTGGTGGGTTTTAGGTTCAGTCTTCTATCTAACCTCTACGTTAATAATTTGGAAGAGACAGTAAATGCATTAAGGGGATTAATGACAAGGACAGAAGAGTAATAAAAGGCATCCCAGAGAGATTAGGATAGAAAACAGCAAAGTCAGTTACATGCTGAGCTGGTGTGAATTAGCAAAAGCAAAATAATCTTAAATACCAACACTGAAGGGAAGACAGAAACTAAAAGGATTTTATGTGTGTTGAAGAAGGACATTAAACATGAACTTGAACTGTGATGTGACAGCCAAAGAATGCCATCCTAGTTTTGGAGCAAAGCACTTCACCACAGTGCATGAAGATAGTACTCCTTTTCACTAGGACTCTGGTGTGATCCCATCTAAGGCAGTGCATTCCTTCCTGGGTATTTCATTATCAGAATTGCAGTTTGGAAAGAGCCAAGGTAATTAGGTAACAAGCAATTGTTGACACTGGGTGGCGGGGGTGGAAATCAGTAAGCTAAATGTTGGAGACTTGGGTAGCAATGTTTAAAGGAAAAACATAACATTAAAAATGTCCTGCAACTGCCAAGGACGGAAAAGAATTGGCTGATACAAATCCTGGCACGACTGCACTAAGACTGGGAAAAAAGTAGATAAATGAAGGCAAAAAAAACAGGTATATTTCCTGCCAATTGTCTCTATTAGGCTATCTTCCAAGGGAAGCTTTTTCACTTGGGACATTAAAAAGTGGATTGGACTGAAGTCTGTGAGATGTATTGTTTTATATAGCTTAATAAGTGGTTTCTGTCACTAATATGGGCCAAATATATCAAGACTGCATACAGTTCCCGCTGCTATTAGGAGCAGGTATTCAAGCACAGAATGTGTCTCTGTGATTCTTCTGCAGTATTCTTAAGTGATGTGCCCTTGCATTTACCATTTCCTAGAGATCTTTGATCTTTTCAATGGCATGAAACTGGCTGTAGGGATCAGCGAATGCAACATTTCTGAGTGACTTGTATTTAATGTGAAATTTCTAGCTGAGAGAGTGGGACCATGCTTAAGTATGTGCTGTTTCCAATTCACTGGACTTATTAGCAATTTATAACCTATGTTTGGTTAAGAATGTTCTCAGACACTGTTCTAAAATGTTGTTAATCCTTTTCATTATTGTTTTTAATCATTGTGGGTATATACCTTGTGCCAAGAATAGGCTGGGCGGTTCAGTTTTCTTGCCTGATAGTTTAATAATTCTCTCTTGAATAAGAGAACTTGCTTTCAGAAAGATTTATCAGGTTAGAAAAAGGTTTTGATTTAATATTTGAAGATGGAGTTAGCCTCCTGCTGTGCTTTAAGCATTTGAAAACCTGCTGCAAAGTGGCATTTCAAAGACAGCTTAATATTAAATTCAGTTTGCAATATTCATATCTAATTGTTGTAAGACCCGTTGTTCTGTTAATAAGTGGCAGAATAACAATGTTATTATGTTTGGCTTTCACATGCATTTTTAGACCTTTGTTAAAGGACATTGTTCTTGCAAAGGCTTTCCTCAAAGCAAAGAAAAACATTTACATATACAGTAGATAAACTCCTACAGCTTCAGAGCGGTCCGGGTGTTTATCATCTTGTGCAGAACTGATTTGAGTGTTATTCTGCTCAGCTATTCTCAGAGTACACATTGTGTTCTCATTTAAGCATTGGCTAGTTCTGTTATCCAAATCACTGCATTATGAAAATAAAATATCCAAGAATATGAAATTATATGAATAGGAAAATATGACATCTTTTACAAACAACATGCAATCTAGTCCTCTGTGTTTTCTTCTACAGCAGAGATAATGCAATAAAATTTTATATGACTTCATCACTGATGTTATTGAGTGATTTAAAACCATTTTCCCATTTCAGCTCAGCTGTTCTGCATTTTTAGAGATTGTTTTTACCAATAGTACTGAAAATATCAAGAAAGCAGTTGCAGGAGTGACACTGGCTACTTGCTTCTGTTGGATGGCTTTTATCTGGCATAAAACTATTAAGCATACAGTCATTATGAATCATTAATAGCCTGACAGCAAAGTTGACTGCAGTGGGAAAATCAAGTCAGTTTTATTATTCATTAAGACATTCCTGAAGGAGCTAACTTTTCACAGGAAGAATAGACAATAGAATTATAATATTTCATACTTATGAATGTAGTCGTGTGTTAAACTACTTTACCTTCTTATAATCAGATTTTTTCAGTTACTTATGCTAATCATTTTGGTAACATTTTTATAGCATGCATTCTCCTTAATTCAAAATCTGTCTTCCAGGATTTCGAAGTAATGTCTGAATTTCTTTATAATAGTTACATTATACACACCTTCCCATATTAAATTTTAGTTAGTTTCTCAAAGGAATTTTATAAACTAAAATTAGGCCAAGTATGAGTTTAAATCTAGTCTGAAGACAGTGCTTCACATTATTCTTCACACAAATTTTACTTTCTTTTCAAAATGGAAAAAAAAAATCACAGGTTTTGAAAAGGTGTGTAGAGTTGTGATGCAGAAAGAGGTCAGGGAAAAGAATATAAGCTAGTGGTTTGGTATTGAGACCTTTGACTCTAATATTTTTTTTTTCTTTTTCTTCTCTTTTCATTTTAACCCCCTTTGATATGGGATAGCATCAGTAGCTCTCAAGTTAAACAATTAACCCTGGAATGGAGTGTTGTAGAGAGATATCAGATTCCAGATCTTCTTAGGGTAAAGTTTGCAAAAGTTTCTCTAAAATTGAACTCAGCATAACTTTCAGAGATACTTTGAATATAGATCCATGAACATAGTCTGTGAGATTATACCAGACTTCAGTTGCCTATATGATGCCCTTTCAGAAAGAAAAAAGAAGTAGAAAAAAAGACTTCTGTGCATTTATCCATGTACTCATTTAGCATCCTAATCCCAATCCCAAACCCATTTTGCTCTCTTCAGAATACAAATTCCAATACCTCACCAGGCAAGCTAGAAGTCTAATGTATAAATTGTCTTGATATTTCTGGTCATAAGCACAGAAATGAATTTTTCATTTTCTCTTTTCCAAAGAGAGCAACATAAAACTTAGTAGATCAGACTCCCCCATATGCATGTGCAGTGTTTTACTCCTAGCTTCTCATTTGGTCCAGTTTCTGAACTTGTCTGAGTTCATATGACATTGCAGCAGAACTTATCTAAAGGGAGCTCTGTCTTAAACACTAACATGACATCTTGGGAAATCCAGTGTTATCACAGAACTATTTAGATTGTTCAAGACTGACATTTAAAGATGTGACCTATGAAAACAATATGATTCAAAACATCACCTGATATAATGTTACATTCAGAGTAGTCAGGACTAATGTATCAGGAGTAGTAAATGATGAATATCTGCTTGCAAACTTTGGTTTAATCAAAGTGTTGTTAAATAACACTTTAATATTGATAAATCTAGGTAATCCTCTGGTCCATATCATGCTTCCTTCACAAGTGTTCTGAAAAAAACAACACTAAAATTAGGGAAGTGCTACTGAAACAGCATTACAAAAAAGCTAGCACATCTTGAGAACAATCCGTGTCCAAGAAGGTTATGTTTTTTACCATCTAGTCTGTTACTTCAGCTCTTAAGGTCTGATGCAGAGAACTAAATCTTACAGATGACACCATTTGTTGCTTGAGGGTGTTTGGTATGAGAGACAATTCTAAAGCAAGTCTTCCATTCATCCACCTCAAACCGAGATGCTCACATGTGCAGCTTGCTTACTTCCCTCAGACTTCCTTTAGTTTTGATCTCCAGAGTAACTCTGATAACAGACAGCTATTTCTTCAGTTTTTCATTTTCTTGCTCTTGTACTGCACCATAGAGTTAAATATTCTATTTTGACACTATACGATTTTATATATACTATATTTTACTGTAAGAATATTATAACAACTTACTAAGAACTTCAGATGCAGATGAGCATTTCAGTGTACTGAGCACTATATGTTAAAATGGCACAAAAATCCCAGTCCCATCAAGTAGCACTTACAAGATACAGATGGATCACACACAGATACTGACAGATAGGGGAATACAAGGAAGCAGTAAGACAATACTGGTAAGTATGATAAGCTGTTTTCTTGAAAATATAACACTGTGTGAACTGGCACCTTTGGTCCACCTCTGAGAATTAAATGAAAGAGAAGATTGTGCAGGGCTTTGGAGATAAAAAGAAATACTTAAACTTTCATTTAATAGAGATGAGGGAGCCATCGAAGAATTCCAAGAGCTGGCCAAAATGATGAGGTAGGTAAATGCAGCACTTTGGAGGGGTAAAAACAGGCCAAGGAAGCATTTGTCAAGATCGATGAAAAGGACTTTTAACTTTGTGTGTTAGACAATGAACACCAGCAAAAAAGATGAATGGGTGGAAAAATCTGTATGTAAGAGATATTGTGCAACAAGAAACTGCTAGATCTGTTGAAGAAATTGCTAGAAGGTTAATGATACCTTAGTCATCAATGATATTGGGATTAGGGGCCTGAGTGACATATAGGATGCTAGTATTCTTCACAGTGATTAGACAGCAGATAAAAAGGGAGGGATTGCAAGTGAAGAATATAAATGCTATTTTAACCATGTTCTGTCATTGTTCCCTCTGCTTAGGTGAAGAGGCCTCGCTGTCTCTTATGACTTCACAGTGTGCCTCTGACAGCTCATCCAGTACCTTCCATTTAATCATTTGCTTTATTCCTTTCATCTGCATTTTTAAGTAGTACCCATCCCTCCCTTTCCTTTCCCACATTCACGTCAGAAAGCTGCTAAAGTTCTTGACCTCTCAGCTTCTCTTCCCAGCTGACACTTCAAGTCTATTTATTCTTCTCTCACTGTCTCCTCCTGTAAGATTGTAGAAAGTAATTTTAAAAGTATTTGCTATAGTCTATACAATGACTGTTTTTAACAAACTTTCTCCTCTACCCTGACTTGGAAACTTGTTGAGAACTGCTGTGTGCAAGACACAAACGGAGGCACATGATATATAATAATTTGTGGAGCAAAATGTAAAATCTCAGAACAGAATCACCACTTTACTCCTGATGTCATCCAAAGAATCTATAAATCCCAATTTTATATCTGCAAAACATAGGAAAAACCTGGACTGTATTTCTTTTTAACATACCTTCATTCTAATCATTGCTTATACTAACAGCAAGTGTCTGAAACTTGACAGCTAGTTTAGCATTAGACGACAATAGAATATTTCATTTCTGTAAGTTTACTTGTTAAAATTCATATTTGCTTGTAACATACTGAGAAAGGCTTTTAATCATTTGCTGTCAAAATGCCAAGAGGGTTTTTACATCAAGAATTGGTGAAGTCAAAAGATTCTTTTTAAGTGTTAAAAAAAATATATGTATATATAAGATATATTTTCATACAGTCTGGGAAACACACACACACACTAAAATATATAGCTTAAAAAAGAGAGGGAAGAATGAAAGATAAAGATTCATTTTGCAGATCCATGGGATTTCACTCCACACACCTTGTGCATGTGTGGTGGGACTGGGGTTGAGCACAGAAGACAGGAAGATTTTCAGGCCTGAGAGGGGAGGAGAGCTTGGAAGGAGGAGCTGCCTGAGATCAGCTCCTGCAGGAATCACATCAGAGAGAATGCAAGTTGGATGGAAATGGGAACTACCAGATGCTGCCAAGCAGGAACAGAGATGAAAGGTCTGTGAAGTACCAGGGAGGAGGGTGAAGGAGAAGGGGAGAACAATGACTTGAAACGGTCCTCGCTGTTGGCAAAACAATCTTCTCCGCAGCATGTTCTCACAACCCTGACTGTTTCTTCACTGCCCCTCAACTGTGATTGTTGTAAGAGCTGTATAGAAAAAGCGGTGAAACTATTTTGTGGTACCTTTATTATTAATAATAATATATTATCCATTTTTATTTATAGGGCACCCATGCCCAGGAGCCTCTGGGCACATAACAAAATATAACTAAAACACAGCTTAGTTTTAAAAAAGGCAACATGGCCCAATTAATTCCCCAATTAATTAATTTATTCTACATAGCTTTGAATTTTGGTCTAAGGATTTTATGTAGGACATTAAAAAAAAAAACGGTTCCACTGACAAGACGGGTAATTATTTTATTGAATGATTTTTCTCAATGCAAAGCGATTAATAGCTGGATCACTAGTGGGGGGCCAAATTCTGCCCTGAGGTAAATCCAGCACCATTTCACTGACTTCAAGGGAATTACTCTTTTACTGGGATCAGAATTGGGATGTTAACTGCCCAGTTATTCATAGTACTGAACTAAATTATTTTTCTTTTCTTTTTTTTTTCCCTCTCTCTCTCTTTTTTTTTTTTTTTTTTTACTTTCTTCAAAGGTAGAAGTTAGCTCTAAGTCACAAAACCAAACCTGAAATATATAAGAGGCTATGGGCATATCTTACTCTCTAAGAAAAAGAGGGGGAAAAGTCTCCTTCCCAAATGTCTGAGAAGCATTCACATGCCCCAGCTGTGTCGATGTAGTAGGTTCTAGAAAAACAGCCCAGGCTTGACAAGAAGTCAGATATAGTTCATATTGCCAGAAAAAAAAAGAAAAAAAGAAAAAAAAAAGACATATGAAAGGTAAGAGGACAAAGGAAATGTAAACGTGTTCAAGCATTTAATATTTAATGTACAAAGCTGCACTTCCCTTCCTCTCCTCCCAAACCATAGCTTTTGGGACATTTTTTATGAATACATCATTAAGTATCCTCATTCCTGCAAAGGGAGGAAAGAGCTAGGGAAAGAGAGCTGATCTGCTCCCTCTTCTCAGAGGGAAATTCACACCCATCTGCTTTCATGTGCTCTGTTATTTTTAAATAAGGCCTCATTATCAGGTAGCAATAATATTAAGTTTGCCAAAATTTACTTCGTTATTTTGAACATGGATCACTAACATGCTTAGACTAATGCTGGTAACCAAACAGCAGACTGAAAGGGAATTTTTACTTTGTATGTGGTAGTGAACAAGTTGGTAGCATCCTTGAGAGAATGGGATTTAATATTTTTCATTTGCACAGAGAAGCTCTGTGCCAGTAGTCCTGCCTTTCTCTCATATGAAAATAAACTTGTTCATGGCTCTTTATTTTATTTATTTATTTTTACATCTTAGCAATAACAGAAGGCCTTTTTATTTTCATTGTTAACATCTTGCTTTCAATCCTTTCCATCTTCCTGCATGCGTTCATAAAACAAAGATCAAAAATAGTCCATGGACCCCCAAAATTCAAATTGGAGTGTAATGCTACACTGAGAAGTGTGATTTAACAACTTGTTAACTTGGGACTAGTAAAATTCATTTTCCAGCATCATTTTAGACTGCTCAGGTGACCTTGAACAAATCCTTCTATCCCTCTTCACTTGGCACTGCAAGGATAAGTACAAAAATATTATACAGCTCCAGGGGAAAGAAAATAGCATAACGAAGCAGACAGTAAGCAAATATTTACAAAAAAAAAAGGCAACTTAAATTCCAATATATACTCCTTCCTTCCTTCTTATCTCCAATGTTTTAGAAACAGAAGAGCTAGAGAGTACATGAGTTCCTCACATTTGTAGAATTAAATGTTATTGATAATTTTATTAAAAATTGACCTTTTATTGGGCAGGTTTAGATCAACATAAAATTAATAAAGAAGTTTTCTTCTTCATTTATTGTTTAAAAGCCACTGTAGATACCATTTTTCAAAATTGAACTGAAGAGAAATTTGCCAGCACTAATGAATTTACATTAAAACAAGCAAAAAAATAACCAAACAAAAAGAGAAGTGTATTTTTTCAGTACGAAAAACCTAAAGTAACCATCAAAACTACAAATTTGTAGAATGCAAACTATATTAAAACAAAATAAGAGTTCTAGAATCTCATTAGCAATGAGTCCAGTCATTATTTAACTGTAAATCAGGACAGCAGAATCCATATTCCATCCATTGTGGGCTGAATATAATCTGCAATGTATTTCACTACAGTCCATAGTGGTATCAATTCAGAAGAGTTATTGCTTCAGAACATTAGCATGTATTAATATGTAGCTCACCTAGACTGTTTAGAAGGTCTATCAATGGTTACCAAGGGACAAGCCACCCTTGACATAAATAATAGATATGAAGTGAAAAATCCATCGTTTGAGTAAATGTAAAAATCACATATGGGGTGTGCCACAGTTACTACACAATACTTGCAATCCAAATAAAGTGTTGTGTTGCATGGGGACTGTGAGACTTACTGGGATGCATTTGTTGCCAATTAATTTTACAGGAAAGAGTATTACGATATTGGTGCATTGTGCAGAATTTTTGCTAACTCACTCTGGAATATGTGCTGTGATGTTCTAAAACATATTTGACACGTGGTGTGGAACATGTTGATGTTCCTGAGTTCTTAATTTATTTATTTTTAATACCTACATTGTGAAACCTTTGATGCACACCCAGTTAAATTAGTTTTTCAAGCGTTGGGGCGTTAATACTGTGATTTTCAAGAAGGGATTCTATGTGTTACAAAATGAGTATTGTTTGTATGCTACACAATTGGTTTGCAAATGATACTGTAAATATGTACTAGAATTGAAGATAATAGTATTTTACTACCCCAGAAAGTAATTAATATATTTTTGTGTATGTGTGTGTGTGTGTTTGTGTGTGTGTGGTTGTTTTACTGTTTATTGAAGCAGAGGTAAATGCCCAAACTTGTTACTTAGATGACCGTCAGTGATTAGTTGGGAATCTCAAATAAAAAGTTTTAGTATCACAATACATTTTTCTCTTTTTTTCATTTTTATTAAATTTCTTTCAGTTGCTTATTGTGAAGAATTCTGTTTAAGAAAATATATGGACCTGGGTTGGCTACCAAGAATTTGGGATCGTTAATGTATTTTTTCCCTCTGGAGTCAACTCACTTTCTGATGAGACTCCACTTTCGTGGAGTTGAATTTCCTGAAACAAGTCACTTGAATGCCTAACTCCTATATACCTTGAGTGCTTAAAGATAAGAGGCATGTTGGTAGTGTTATCACCAATTATCAACCATACTTAAATACGTCACACTTTTGAGTCATTCCCTAAATGACAATCTCAAAATATCAACTTTTCGCTGCAATGCGTGTCTGTCACTACTCAGTCTCACATCTTGTCAATAAATAAAGTTTTTTGAGACACCAGTAAACTATATAATCTGATGGACTATCTTCTAATTCGGATGGGTACCCGTGTAACATTTTATACAGGAATTAAGACAGAGATCAGCGAAGGATCTCCTGCCTGACCAGTCTTGCTACACCACAGGTGGTGATCACATAGATGGGTTGTGACAAACATGGTTATGGTAGGCATCAGTGATCTTACTCTTGGGAATCAGTGCTCATAAAATAACAGAAGTATGATTCAATCTAGAACTTACATGCATTTAACATATATCACTGGAAGACATTCTCAGAACTGATCTTGGCATTTCTTGTGCTTGACTGAACTCAGAAGATTTTTTTTTATTTTTTTTTTTATCATCTAAAAACTTTACACATCTATCCAAAAACTCTTTGGTAGTCTTAGAATATAGAACAGGAGTTGGTAGAGACAAAATACCAAAATACTGTATCATCAGTGCCAAATATGAGAGGAAAGATTTGATTTCCTAATGACAGCTGTGAATGATACCTATTCAGTTCTTCAGGGTTCCCTTCCTTTCACTACTGCTCAGAAAGGATGCAGTCTTCTGTACTTTCTGTGGCACATCTGCCAACTTTGTGTAAAAAATCTGTATTATTTAAAACACCAAAGATGTCTTTGGGCATGTATATTTAGTCATTTGAATAGGCACCTGCATCTCTCCTGTAGTGTCATTCATAAGATAGATTCTCAAACTTAAGCTTTCTATACATGAAGTACTGTCTTCAGGATAATGTCTACATATATGGACACCAACTTGTGGTATGAGTATTCAGCAACTTTTTCTGTATGCACAGCAAAATTTATCATTGTTTAT
This sequence comes from Cygnus atratus, assembly GCF_013377495.2. Classification (NCBI taxonomy): domain Eukaryota; kingdom Metazoa; phylum Chordata; class Aves; order Anseriformes; family Anatidae; genus Cygnus; species Cygnus atratus. The sequence goes on from NC_066362.1 coordinate 166,149,204, forward strand.
GAATTTGAACACCTTGATTTTTTATTTTTATATATATATATATATATTTTCCTACAAACAGTTTTAAGGACAATACTCAGAAATCAGAAGGAGTAGCAATTATGAAAGCTAAGTTTTCAATACAGGTATCTGTCTATAAATCTTTGCTTCTACTTCAGAAAATCATTATGAAAGGATTTAAAAACTGATGAATATGTAACTTTATTGTAAGCATATTAATAAAATAATGCAAATTTTCAGGATCAAACAGGAATTTATGTAGTGTTCCCCAAAATGTACTATCTAAAGTATTAGCCAATAAACCAGGAACTAGGCAAAGTTCACAATGAAGGTGACTTCTCTTTAAAGTGAAATATGTTGTCAGCACAAATATGTGGACTTTGGAACCTGAAGAACAAGTTTTCATTTCTTTCATTTGTGTATAACAACAAAAGAACTAGTTCATCTTTAATTTTTGAAAGATGAAAAACAAACCATGATAACCACTCATGGTACATAAATAGAACATCAATGATAAATTATAAAACAGATAATTTTCTTTAGTGAATAATGAACAACAAATGCTGAAAAATTAACCATTCCATTTTATGTTAGTAGAAAAATTAAGAGCATACCAAACTAAGTTTCCTTGTTTGAAGGGCAGAAAATGAATAATAATTTTGGCCTCCAAAGTAGTAATGAGTTCTGGGTTAATTTGTAGTGTACTTGTCCAGTGAAATTAAGGAAATGTGAATAATGAATATTCTAGTGATTTTTTTCTGAACTTCTAATTGGACTAGAAATTTGTTTGCTTCTAGAGTTTAGCTGTGTTCTTTTAAAGGTATAAACTTATTTGGAAATTCAAACATACATTGCATTATTTAGTTTGAAGCTTGAAGAACACTTATACAGAGGAAGAGCTATGGAAACTAAAGGAATGTATCACTATGAATACGCATATGTATCATCACATTGTAAGGTTTTGCATACTTCAGGTATGTATACCTTAAATGCTTTTGTGTTTGATGCATGTGTGCAAATTACTGTTAAAGAATTTGCACTTCTAAAATATTTTTCTTTTTAGCTTATGGGTTATATTTCACTTAAACAACAATCAATACACTGCATTTCAATGATATGATTTTGGTCTATGCCTCAGTTTTGTCTCTTTACACAGTGATAGTATTGTAATCAATATAACCTGGTGATATGTGGCATATGTTCTGAAAGTGTATATCCATATCCATTCCAAAACACAGCTTTGCTTATCGAAGGAGACAATTTCTATAATACACACACGCATATACATGAATAATTTATTTTTGTGCTTAGTTTGCTACTTCTGTACATTCCTGTTTAAGCACGTTTAAAGAAAAAGAATCAAAAAAATCTCTTCCAGAGAACTGTGGTTTCTGAAGAGGAAGAAGAGGGACACAAATTCTTCCGTGGCCTAGTAGACAACCTTGTGCCATTTTTGTTTCAGAAGCTCTTTATATATTCCCACTGAGGGTTCTACTACTAAAGCAATGCCCCAGTATGCAAGTATGTCCAGAAGCTGTGGGAACTTGCAGTTTCAAAAACCTTTCGTGTTTCATAATGCCTTACAGATAGTACAAAGTTTTTTGAACCAATATCAGGGGTCAGCTAAAACATCATTTATCACTGATGAAGCATTCAATAATTTTCAGCAGAATGACTGAAGTAATATTTTAAAATTATTTATTTTTCCCTCTTTCCCCTTCACCTCCTTTTTGTCGAAAATGATATTTAGTTTTCATGATTTTTATCAGATGCCACCTCAAAAAAAAAAAAAAAATTGAACAGAAGATAAACACAATTTCTCTCTCTCTCTCTTTTTTTTTTTTTTTTTTTTTTTTTTTTCCCTGAGCTGGCCACTTCATTATTTATAAACTTTATCTGTTAATAAAACCATTAATGTTACCTGGTACTAAGTGGCCTACATACTTGCAGTTCTGTCTTAAATAAAGCAGACCTTGAAAACCCATGGGTTTTAAACACCCATGATATGAGTGCAGGCTGAACAGAAATGAGGCTTTCAATTCCATGCCAGTTTTTCAGCTCTATCTTTTTTCTTTAGAAACAATCTAGCTGCCTGGTAGCTATTTTACTACTATCAGCCTTGTCCTGATAAGATAACAAGCTAGCTTCCTCACATAAGTTTGAGAGAGCTAAACAAAGAAGCTCCCTCAAATTTCTGTGGTTCAAGTCACTATCATCATGGTAGTGTGGTTTACATGGTTTACTACCATCTAAGTTCATCAAATTAAGTTTTTTCTGTCTTGGAAACTCATCCAGCATTGCTTCCCACTGAAGTCTGTGGTTACATCGCCATGGTCATTCTGGTTCAGTATGGAGGCTGATCCCACAAATATCCCCACTTACTGTGCTTGGGTCCATTTGTAACATGGAATGATGTGAATAAGTCAGATACTTTTCAGAGGAAACTTAGCCACAAGCTCTGTGGCAGTGCATACCAAATACACTCTTTAGATAGGCACATGGTGAGGAGATACAGTTAAGGTCTTCAGTTTAAGCCATATCTAAATGAGAAAATCCTGAATTTCAAATAGGGAGGACGTAAAGATCCCAGCAAAAACTGCTCTGATCTACTTAACCACTCCTATTGTGCTGAACTCTTGGCTAAAACAAAGGAAAAGGGAGTTTTGACAAGTTTCATCTGATGACAATTTTATATCTGAAGCCAAACAAATGGTCATTTAAAGAAATTATAATAGTTTTAAAATTAATTAGTTAAATGATATGAAATAAATTTGTTTTGGACCTAACAAAAAAAAGGCATGTGCTCAAAAACACAGATGTTTTGAGAATGTCACTGATTTCTATTCTGCATAAATTGGAAATCCTGTCCTTTATTCAATTTCCTTAGGGATCATACAGGTTCATTATATATACGTACATGAGTCCTAAATGGTAGGGGAAATTTTTAATATTTTAAACTTTTATTTTTATATTTTTATTTTTAAATATTTTAACTTTTTAATATTTTCCTGTTGATATACATTCTTTTATTCTTCCTTCAACAGACTGCCTAAGGCTTACTGTCATGAAAAACTGTGCCCTAGTGTACGTGTAGAGTCACCCACGTCTCTCTCCGTAGTGACTGTTGCTTTTTTTCATGCTCACTTGTAGCGTTCATCCATTCACAGTACTGAAATGCAGTGCTGTAAAGATCCTCAGAGTGGAGCTCAACCACAGCCTACCAGAAATGCAGGCTCAGGCATCAGCACCTTGGTGCAAGGTCATTTTAATTCCTTCCCTCTGTTTTTCTCTTTCTGTTTTATCCCAACGGGAATTCAACAATACAATCTTGAGTGTTCAGACTATACCATTAACTTATTGAGTAACTGCACCTGCTTTTAAACTTTAATGATGCATTTTTAATATGATAAATGTATTATACTTCAATGGTTTTATATGCAGGTTGAATAAACTATGAGTTTTGTTACTCTTCAAATATTACTTTCCAAAGAACAGCCATTGTATAGCTTCTGTGGTTGCACATGTGTCTGGTAGTCTGAAAATGTACCAGTGAATGCAAGCTACTTTTGATTGCAAATGGGTAGGGTTTTTTTTGTTTGTTTTGTGTTTTTTTTTTTTTTTTGAGAGCAATATTACCTAGAATAATGATTATAGAGAATCAGAGTATTCAGTTTGTATAGCCATTGCAGAAGGGAGAGAAGGGGTTTTTGTTGGTTGATTACAGCAGGATTCAGTAAAGAATTTTGCAACATTTTGTTTATACTGAGCTGCTGGAATACATTTGTTGTGCACATTAGGTTTTCTTGTCCTAGACAGATTCTAAAGGAAGAGTTTGAAAACTATCAAAAAAAAAAAAAAAAAGATTTTATAGACAGAAGCAAGTGGCTACAGTGAATAATAAAATATCTGCCTTTTAATGTAAATGCCAAGTAGACTTGATCACTAAAATACTGAGATTCAAGATAAAAATATAGAGTTTTGCTCAGGAAATCCAAGTGTATGAAACAAAATATTAAAATATTTGCTATTTCAAGTGAAATGTACCTGGCTCGGGAAATATTCCCAAATAATTTTACTGAATGGCTTGTTCTTTTACTACAGAACAAATACACTTCAGCACAATTTTCTCCACCCTACCTTGTCAGATTTATTTGTGCTGACCTAGAATACTTCTGCATGATTAAAATGAGTTGTTTGGACTTTTTGCTGATTCTCAATTGTTAATTCTCTTTTAAGACATTTAATAAATGTGCCACAGGGATAAAAGTGTTTACTTCTGGACACTTATCTTCAAGGAATTAAACTGAGACCAGAAGTTCAATCTCGTTTTAGTCTAATGAGTTCCAGTATATGTGTTTTGGTATGTTTTAATAAGGTTAATTATCCTTTGCCTAGGCTAATTCTTTCCTTCATTCCAGTGGCTAACATGGAATGGACAGTCACTGTATTACCTGAGCAAGAGATAGTATCTTGTATACAAATATTATCCAGCTGGCAAAGAACTGATGTTGCTAGTTTACACCAGCCTCCAGGCAGAAATGGAGTCAAACATCTGTCACATTGCAGCAATTTTCATCTGGCTAATGGTCTGTTGGCTCTTTATGCCAAGTAGTGTAACCACAGCTTACTTTAAAGTATTTCAGACTTCTGCAAGATTATTTTCAGAACTAAAGGGTCTTAAACAGGTCTTAGTTATTGCCCTTCCACTATACTCTATCAGTAATTGATACAATGGAAAATACTTCAACAGTAGTAGTAAGATTTCCCTTCCCTTCCCTTCCCTTCCCTTCCCTTCCCTTCCCTTCCCTTCCCTTCCCTTCCCTTCCCTTCCCTTCCCTTCCCTTCCCTTCCCTTCCCTTCCCTTCCCTTCCCTTCCCTTCCCTTCCCTTCCCTTCCCTTCCCTTCCCTTCCCTTCCCTTCCCTTCCCTTCCCTTCCCTTCCCTTCCCTTCCCTTCCCTTCCCTTCCCTTCCCTTCCCTTCCCTTCCCTTCCCTTCCCTTCCCTTCCCTTCCCTTCCCTTCCCTTCCCTTCCCCTCCCTTCCCCTCCCTTCCCTTCCCTTCCCTTCCCTTCCCTTCCCTTCCCTTCCCTTCCCTTCCCTTCCCTTCCCTTCCCTTCCCTTCCCTTCCCTTCCCTTCCCTTCCCTTCCCTTCCCTTCCCTTCCCTTCCCTTCCCTTCCCTTCCCTTCCCTTCCCTTCCCTTCCCTTCCCTTCCCTTCCCTTCCCTTCCCTTCCCTTCCCTTCCCTTCCCTTCCCTTCCCTTCCCTTCCCTTCCTTTAGAATAGATATAAAATCCCCGCTAAAAAATATCTGAATTCATATATGTCTCCAGTGGCTGAACATTTGGCAGAGGTTGCATTTAACTTTCTTTTAAAGCCTACAAGACTAATCGTCTCCTGAGTCAAAGCATAAGAGTGATTACAAATGCAGCCCATTTGGTTACCATCAAGCTCTTCATAAGAATAAGGTCAGACGTATCCTTCTTGAAGGATGGCTGACAACAAAATTGCACTCAGTGACACTGATTCTCTCCAGGACCTTGGTCATACCCTATCCCTCATTCCTCTGTCTGTAAATGATGCTTTCCTACTGAGGCTTAAAGAGTTAGCCCTTAGTATTTGAGCTGTAAACACAAATGCTACCAAAACCTGCAAATTTCTCTAAGTTTAATTCTTAAATTCTCTAAGTTTAATTTAACTAATTAAGCTTAATTCTAAATAAGAGCATGAGCAACTTGCAATAGCAGCTGGTCTGGTCTATCTATGATATTGGATTAATTCCCTTTGTAAAATGTTCATGGAAATTGTGAACTTGAAGACTGCAAGTAGATCGGAAAAAAATGTGGGCCTGTTTTTGTTCCCGAGAGTTACTCAGTGAAACTTTCCATTAGGAAAACTGAAACTAGATTTCACAATCCAGTTCAAGCTACCTTCTTGCAGGGTTGGAATAAGTTAATTTGGCCAAGACAATCTGTGAAATTAACACAGAATTCCTTCCTTCAAAAGTTTGGATGCGATATATGTCTGTTTTCATCAGACAGCCTTTATATTTTCACACTACTAATGAATGAGTGCTTAATTGCCACAGTGAAGCTGTCTGAGGTTACTTCCCAGCAGAGTCCCTTGCCAAGGCCAGCTGGAATTCTGCTTGTATTCTACAGCTGATTAATGGAGGTTTCTGGTGTTAAACATAAATAAATAAGAACCCCCCACACCAGGAAGTGTGGAGTTCAAGCAATGCATAGTGCCCCCCTGAAGTCAAACAATTTTCTTCAGATTAGAAAACTTGACAGTGGATCAATACAGTATCTCCTGATATATCCATAGGAAATAGCCAGCTGTGATCAACCTGACTGGTTACCAAGTATCACCGTTTTCCCACAGAAAAGCAATTGAAATAGCTTTTCCCTGACATTAAGAAATCAGTATGTGTTTTTTATTATTATTTTTTTTTTCCACTAGACAATCTTGAAGTGCCACTTTAGAGTAATATGGACATTATGGACATCTTCTTTTTTATGCTTTTTTTTTTTTTTTTTTTCCTGTTTCATGGAAACAAGAACTGTTCAGTCTGATTTCTCCCTACAATTTTTTTTGGTCTTAAATATTTAAAGCTTGAGAAATTCTTTTTGATGTGGCCACAAGACACTTACATAAAACACTCTAGCATTACATACCTCTGTTCTCAACTAGATTCAACTCCTTTATTTTTCCTGCATTATATTAACCCTGGATATCCTTAGGGTTTGTCTCGTAGGAGTCATCTGTTTACTGAGATATTCTACTTGTTCGATATAAAAATGTTTTCAGTTTTGATATTAGGTAGGCCCTTTAAAGGTTATCTATGCCAAGGAAGAAACAAATAGAATGTGCTCTGAAACATGTCCTCTGTATGTGGATTAGAGGAATATATCATATATACAACAATTTTAAAGATAACATCTGCCTATGAGATTTACTGATGAAGTTGGTGGTGGATTTCAGTATATGACTAAGAGAAGATATGATGTTCTAGTACAAGTGCTGATTTCTTCCTGACTTACACAAATGAACTGCAGAAGTATGTTATGTTAGTACAACACCAAAGAAAGACCGGGAGGGATCCCTTGCCAAATAATGCAGGATGACTGACATCCATACTGCTAGCTCTGTCTCAGACTTGCTGTGCCTATAGTATGCAGCACTGAGGGTGTGTGAGTGTATGTCTCTGTTCAAAGTATTTAAAATTATGTTAAATCTTTGTGATGGCTCTCTACAATGGTATTTGCATCAAAAAAAAAAGGGGTGGGGGGATCATGTATCATGTTTCAAGGGGCAAGGCCTGTTGAGATGGTGCTGGAAGACTAGGTAAGATGGAAGGAGCTGAACCTGATGCAGATTTGACCATTATGCCTTTTGGAAGTCGTCACTGTTGAACTGTCCCCAGAAGGACTGTGGTAGTTTTACTCAGGTGGGCATCCGAGTTCTACCACAGCCACTCTCTCACTCCCCCTCCTCAAACTGGAAGGGGGGAGAAAATATGGCACAAAGGGCTAAAGGGTTGAGATAAGGACGGGGATATCGCTCAACAATTATCGTAGCAGGCAAAACAGACTCAGAGTAGGGAGATAGTAAGATTTATTGCCTATTACTAACAAGCTAGAGAAGTGAGAAAGAAAGGAAAGAAACTAAAAATGCCTTCCCCCACCCGCCCTCTTCCACCTCCTCCCCCCGAGCAGCGCAGGGGAACAGGGGAACAGGGGTTGTGGTCAGTCTATAGCACTTCTTCTCTGCCGCTCCTTCTCGGTCACTCTTGTCCCCTGTGCTGTGGGGTCCCTCCCACGGGATGCAGTCCTTGCTGAACTGATCCTGCATGGGCTTCAGGAACTCTTCAGGAACTGCTCCAGATACGGGTCCGTACCACAGGGTCCATCCCTCAGGAGCAAACTGCTCCAGCCTGGATCCCCCACGGGCAGCAGCTTCTGCCAGGTCACCTGCTCCTGCGTGGTGTCCTCTCCATGGGCTACAGGTCCGGCCTGGAATCTGCTCTGGCAGGGGTCTTCCACAGGCCGCAGCCTCTGTCGATGCAGGTCCACCTGCTCCACCGTGGTCTCCTCCATGGGCTGCAACGTGGAACCCTGTTCCACCATGCTAATCCATGGGCTGCAGGGGGACAACCTGCTTCACCATGGTCCTCACCACAGGCCGCAGGAGACTTCTGCTCTGGTGCCTGGAGCACCTCGCCCCCTCCTTCTTCACTGACCTTGGCGCCTGCAAGGCTGTTCCTCACTCCTCTCACTCTCCCAGCTGCTGTGTAGTAGCGTTTTTTTTTTTGTTTGTTTGTTTGTTTGCTTTTTTCCCCTTTCTTAAATATGTTCTCACAGAGGTGCAAACAACATCACTTATTGGCTTGGCTCTGGTCAGCAGTGGGGTCCTTACTTTACATGGGGCAGCTTCTAGATTCTTCTCACAGAAGCCACCCCTATGGCCCCCTGCTACCAAAACCTTGCCACATAAATCCACTACAAGGACCCAAGTTTTGTCTGAGAGATCTAGTTAAAGTTGTGCATAGCCATGTCAGGGGAGAGCTAACAATTAAATTGAGTGGCTGGTAAGCATTCAAATTGTTTTCTTTCTCTTCTTTTGTTTTACAATATAAATATTTTCTCCAGCCTGTGGTGACTCTGAGGTTGCCCAGATATTGCAGCCTATCAGCCATGCTCTCTGCACCCTTGAGGTCAATCAGTGAACACAGGTGCAAAACCTGCAAGATATTATTTTTAGAATCAGCATGTGCTGATTATCAGCATGTGCTTATGCAACAATATGCTTATCAGAATTTCTCATTCATAGGGAATTTGGAGATTTGCAGTTCTTTAGACTGGAATAATAATAATAAATTCTCATGAAGTGGAAACTGCTTTCAAACAAATCTCAAAAATATGGGGGAGATTTCCCATCTATCTATCTTTATTAAGAAACTATAGTTTTATAACATTAATCTAAAAATTTAAAGGCAGGAATGTAGGACTTGGCCTTTGAAGTTATATTTATATAGGGTGTTTAGTCATATGGCTTATCACATTGACTCAGTCTTACTTGTGAGGCACAGAGGTTTCAGGGCTGCTCTGTTGCTTTACATACACGTCTATAGAACCACAAAGTCACAGAATATCCTGAGTTTGAAGGGACTACGAGGATCATGAAGTCCAATTCTTGGGTCCACCCAGGACCACCCAAAAATCAGACTGTGTGTCTGAAAGTGTTGTCCAAACACTTCTTGAACTCCAGCAGGCTCAGTGTTGTGATCACTTCCCCATAGAGCCTGTTCTGTACCCAATGACCCACTCAGTGAAGAACCTTTCCCTAACACCCAGCCTGACCCTCCCCTGTCCCAGCTCCATGCCATTCCCTCAGGTCCTGTCGCTGTTCCCAGAGAGCAGAGCTCAACCCCCTCCGCTCCCCTCGTGAGGAAGCTGCAGGCCGCCATGAGGCCTCCCCTCGGCCTGCTCTGCTCTGGGCTGAACAAACCAAGTGACTTCCAACTGCTTCTCATATGACTTGTGTACATACTTTGCATCCTTCCTTAGGACACTCTCTGATAGTTTTATGTCCTTTTTTTAAAAATGCAGTGCCCAAAACTGCACACAGTACTCAAGGTGAGGCCACACTAACACAGAGAGGAGTGGGACAATCACTTCCCTTGACCAGCTAGCATTGGCATGCTTGATGCACCCCAGGGTATGGTTGGCCCTCCTGGCTGCCAGGGAACACTATTGACTCACGTTCAACTTTCCATCAAACAGAACCCCCAGATCCCTTTCCACAGGGCTGCTCTTCAGCCTCTCATCCCTCAGTGTATACATATATCCAGGGTTGCCCCTTCCTAGGCGCAGAATCCAGCTCTTGCTCTTTTTAAACTTCATACTGTTGGACATTGCCCAGCTCTAGTTTGGCAAGATCTCTCTGCAAGGCCTTTCTACCCTCAAGGGAGTCAACAGCTCCTCTCAGTTTAGTATCATCTGCAAATTTACTCAAAACACCTTCTAGTCCTACATCCAAGTCATTTATGATAACATTAAAGAGAAGTGGCCCTAAAAAGGAGCCCTGGGGAACCCCACTAGTGACTGGTCACCAGCCTGATATAGTCCCATTAACTATAACCCTTTGAGCCCATTTACATTTATAAACTCTTGAATTTTCCAGAAAGTGTAAAATTTTAACCTGTTGTATTAACCATTGTTTTATTACCTTCCTTTACACATATTTAAAAGTGACCTTTTGCTGAGTCTCTGCATGTAAGCATGCCTCCTGTTGTGATCAACCTTTACTGTAATTTGAACTGGGATAAACAATGAATAATGTCAGACGAGATTACTTCATGCATAAATGAAATTAAAATTTTGCAACTTAAAATACCGGGTATTTTCAGAAAATCACCTGGCTTCTTTTTATGTTTTTGATGCTGCTTTTGGGATTCATCTCCATTTACATTTGCTAGTAGCCTCGGGTCTACCTACAATGAAGGAAGAGGATAGGTGCTTCTGGAAGGTGATTTGTTCCAGCCTAAGATACGTGTCTGTGATAGGTTGGATTTACCTAATAGTAGTATCTGTCTCTTCACAGGCTAATGAAGGAGTGGTGGTTCTCAACTTTTGATCTGGGAAAGGAAAATAAAAAAGTAAGCCTATTGCCAGCAGAATTGCTGACATGAGGATTCATACTGCTTTTGGAAAATTTGTGAGATCCACAAGCTGAAAAAAGTTGAAAACTGTAAATGGAGTCTGGGTGACACACTAAGACATAAGACCTGCATTTGAAGTTGTGAATATAATGGGAAATACTGATTTATATCCAATTGCTATACCTTGTTGTTTCTCTGTGAAGAATTAAGGATGGACTTTTGGGAAAAGTAAAATATTGAGAATCCATTGTAAGCTTTTTGCTGAAAATAGATGGGATATTGAGGAGATCTTCACTTGTTATACAAGTAAATGGTCTATAAGTCATTTTGGTCTTACTGGGACTTTTGCCAGTACAATACATCATTATTTTTAATTAAAATACTAGTACTACCCAAAAGCACTAGAGCCATTATTTCTTTTCATTTTCCATCAAAAATTTCAAAAAAATATTGTCCTTGTCAATTGAAAATGTTACTTTGACTGAAGCAGGGCCGTAATTTTGTCCCTGATATCATCCCTACAAGAAGAGAGAATGTTTCACACATGTTGTATATACATATATTTACATATATGCCTATATATTTTTAATAAGATGGATTCAGAACAATTATCTTATTTACCATGGATTCTTTCCTTTTTATGCAAGAGTTATGGAATGTTTCTTTCCATAAACTCACTCCTTAAACAAATAATTTATAAAGCACTGTGTCTTAGGAACTGTGTTATGATTAGTTTGTTTAGGCACAACAGTTTTTGTAACTGCCACTGTGCATTCAGTTTCTTATGTTTACTTTAGACAGCAAACTGCCAACTACCTGCAAATGCTAGCAACTTCATACAATTTGTTTTGGCAAAAGGTCACCATGCAGAACATTTTCTGTAAGATGTGGCAAGTCAGATTTCATACATGCTATCCTCACTGGAGCTGAAGCTCAGGTTTGTTATTTCTATAATACACATCAAAGCTACAGCAGCAGAGACAGATATGCTAGTCAGGTTGCTCTATTCTTTCACTATTTAAGTTTACTTCATTTAATTTCTAATCTTGTTAAAGTCATGTGTAGCTCCTACAGCTAAAGTAGGTCTGATCACAGGAAGAGAACTTTAAGTTAGATTTTAATCTCAGAGCAATTCCACCAACTAAAGTAAATATATTTACTTTTATGTAAATGAGTTCAGATTCAGACTCTTATTGTTTGTTTTTATTTTTGGAACGAAAATTTAGCAGTTCACTTGGTTATCAAATAGTCCTTCTTTTATCACTACATCACTGCAGAAGCAAATGTTGTTTTCTCTGTTATGGCAGCATATATTTCAATATATCATATTAATCTGTTTCCTGCACATTTCACTATTTCTGTTTTTATTTTTGTTGTTGTTGTTTTGTTTTGTTTTGTTTTTCATCACAAAAACCTTATAGATAACATGTATGTCCAGCTTCAGGTAAATCAGATTAAAGAGATGAATGCCTTGAACTGCATCCAAAAGTATCCAGATGCTGTTACTGAAAAGATGACATTTTCTAATTCTCATGTTCTTTCTTCAGACTTCATTCCCCAATATTTTTGCTTTGTTCCCCATTACCTTCACTAACAATATACTCCTTTTGAGTTGCAGTTCTTGATGAGCCAAAATTCTCTACCTAGTAACACACAGACAAAAAATTAATTTTCTTTCACCTAGTGTAGTAGTCTTTTCTACCAACTTAAATGTGGATCTAAGGTAGAGACCTCCTCGGTATTTCTGTTGGAATAGTCCTTTTTTTGTGTGTAATTTGTAATTGAGATGAAAAACAAGAGACTGAAAATTGACTTTTGGGCAGTTGATTAGACTTTTCACCCTCTTGGTAGCAGAGCTAAATTTTAGACATTTCAGAGAATGCCTTGCTGTGCACAGTCACATAAAGACACCAAGAACCATATCTGAGTCCAAAATAGCCCATAATCCATTGGATTACAGTACCTCCCTGGCATCAAGAAAAATTATGTTCATTTTTAGTTTACAGTGAAAGATGAACAATTTAAACCCAACAACAGTAAGATTTTGTGCTTTGCTGTTTCACATGGAATTGAAGAATTTTTTGTGTGCACATATTTAAAGGAAGAGCATGGATTAGGTCAGTATTCTGACAGTGATGCCGCAACATTTATACTCATGAGTAACTGAACGTATGTTTAAGTAGCATGACAACATTCACAATCATTCTTTTTTATGTCTCGTATTTCAGTTACAGAACAATTTACTATACCAAATAAATGCTTAAGCTGGAAAGTAGAGGACATTCCCTTCCACGGTAGCCTCATACCTCCTGGTTAGGACTATATCTAGGAAAGTGAGTGATGCTACTGTGAACCAAGGTTGGCAAACTTTAATCAAGCTACCCTTTTGTCTTTGTCATGGGATCATAACCCTACTCCCATTCACAAATGGTCGTTACCACTTCCTGTCTGATTTTTTTTTCCTTCATACAAAGCCAGCTAGCTTGGCATTTCATTCAGCTGAGGAAATGAAAAAATGTTTGAAGGAATCAAGAGACAGGGAGAAGAATTAGGTGGAAGAGGAAGGAGGAGGGCTCATAAGTGTTTTGGCCAATGACAGAATAAATGTTCACATAAGTAGGAGGCCCACCTCAAGAGATTTTGTCACTCCTTCAGCTTCTTTTTCCATTCCAAGTCCTGTCAGACTTTAGTCTACTACTCAGGACAACAGATGAACTGTTTGTGTGGCACTTCTGTAACTAAGAGAGAAATAAATCCTTTAGGCAGGTGAGAATAATTTATTTTTCTTGTTTTCTTTCAGATTGATTGCCAGTTGTGCTTACAAGGCAAAATAACAGTCCTTGCATCATTATTCTGAATGTCCTCAAATTGAAGTGGTGATTAAGTCTAGTGTCTCCCTAGTGAATCCTCTAACCACTAAGCTATAAGATGAAGCGGAGCTTGATACCAGTTGTTTTCAGAAAGAAAATGGCGAGCTGTCCTCACTTCCTTGAAATAAAGGACAGTGACACTTATTTTCTAAAACAAGTTATGTCTATGGATTCCCAATGGATATAGATGCTTTTCTGGAGGTCTATGTGATGCACTTACTCCCCAGTAGTCATGCTCGTAGCTATTAATTTGAGCTAGAATTCAAGGACCTGACTGTTAAGGTTAAATGACTTCCTCTTATCCAAGAGCAAGAGTACCACAGTACACACACACAGTGCCAGAATGAGTAAGAATGAGTTAGCATTCAGGTTAGGTCTACTAAATGGCTTCCTCATCTTTTTCTCTAGTAACTACATTCCAGAGTGAAATAGCAGTGAAAGCTAAAAATTAAATCCCATTAATGCTGGGAGTTATGGCTGTGCTGTAAGAGCAGCAGAGAAGGTTCAATTGTAGGCTTTTATGAAAACAAAGCCTAGGGTGAAGTTTGTATTCTTGCCTCATCAGACCATTTTGTTTCTTCCAGTTTTGTTACTTTATATTTCCATGTCCTTCAGAGGAGCATGTTTTATTGGCAAAGTGTTAGGAGTCAGAACAGTATGTTCAGTTTTCTCATGGTCTTGCTCTGTAGGGTAGTCACTTACAGTTTTCCACTTCCCACTCATAAGATGGGTTACTAGTACTTATTTATAGTAAGAGATATAGCTAAGTTAAGCTGCAAAGTGTTTTGATATTTTTGACTTAAAGGTCCTGCAAAAAATGCAAATTATTATTGTTTCTCTTCTCTTCATCATGACACCTCGTGGCTCCAATTTTACCACCGTATGCTCTTCTGTCTCTCCTTACAATTGTGTTATATTGTTCTCCTTGCTCCCACCTATCGCCTCCTCTTTTCTTCCACATAAAGGAGTCTTTTTCAGTAATAGTTCTGGCATTTGGGCATAAGGAGCATGCCCCACTCAGAAACATAATAATATTAAATCACTATAAAATGCAGTTATCGTCAGTTCAGCTCTGGATGTCATTTGCAAGAGTTCAATAGAATATTCAATAGAGTAGCTGATGATGGGTCTGATTCCTTTCACTAGTGTCAGGCTTACCACTCTGTAACTCTGTTGCATTCAGCAACATTCCGCTTATTTTAAATGAGTAGTAGTGGAAGGAGAATCTGTTAGAAAAGAAATACTACTGTAAGAAATAAATGTGAAGATGTGGAAAATTAATAATTTGAGGTGTTTAGGCTCATATACAGCATTTTTACCTCAACCTGAGGTTTCTCATTTACTTGTCTCCACACTGATCTGTTTTCCAGTAGTGAATTTTGCATAGAATACTATTTTACCAAACCAGATTTGCTGTCAGGATTGTGTTTTTGGATGGATAAGCTGGGACGATCAGATTCCAAATTCAGTGTGTTCTGATCATGTGAAATCATATTTTACTCTGTTGATCATCGATTCTGGCCCAAATATAGTTTTGTTTTATAAGTTCTTTAGTCCAAGATAGTCATTACTTTCATGTCTTCCCTTGATTAGACTCAAAAGGAGAAGAAATTAGTAATAAAAATCAAAAGCTAAAACAACAAGCGACTACATAAATATAGTGGAGATTATTAAAGTGTCCGTAGCAGATCAAGTGTGTACTACATCAGTGGGCTGCACATTTTCATTGTTTCATCCAGCCAAAACAATGAACTCTCTGTGGAACTCCGGAGTCTCCAAAGGCCTAGATAAAGCACATGAGCACTACAGATAAAGCCTGCAGTGCAGGTATAATTACTGGAAACTGGAGAAAGGAGAATTTGCCAGTTTCAGAGACTACTGTAAGCCCATACTTACTGGCAAAACATTTTAACAAACATGGGTGCTGTTAATACAACATATTTCCTGTATCACAGAATCACAGAATCACAGAATCGTCTAGGTTGGAAGAGACCTCCAAGATCACCGAGTCCAACCTCTGACCTAACACTAACAAGTCCTCCACTAAACCATATCACTAAGCTCTACATCTAAACGTCTTTTGAAGGCCTCCAGGGATGGTGACTCAACCACTTCCCTGGGCAGCCCATTCCAATGCCTAACAACCCTTTCAGTAAAGAAGTTCTTCCTAATATCCAACCTAAACCTCCCCTGGTGCAACTTTAGCCCATTCCCCCTCATCCTATCACCAGGCACATGGGAGAACAGACCAACCCCCACCTCGCTACAGCCTCCTTTAATGTACCTATAGAGAGCGATAAGGTCGCCCCTGAGCCTCCTCTTCTCCAGGCTGAACAATCCCAGCTCCCTCAGCTGCTCCTCAGAAGACTTGTTCTCCAGACCCCTCACCAGCTTCGTTGCCCTTCTCTGGACTCGCTTGAGCACCTCAATGTCCTTCTTGCAGCGAGGGGCCCAAAACTGAACACAGTACTCGAGGTGCGGCCTCACTAGAGCTGAGTACAGGGGGACAATCACTTCCCTAGCCCTGCTGGCCACACTGCTTCTTATAGAAGCCAGGATACTGTTGGCCTTCTTGGCCACCAGAGTACACTGCTGGCTCATATTCAGCTGACTATCAACCAGTACTCCCAGGTCCTTCTCTGCCAGGCAGCTTTCTAACCACTCATCTCCCAGCCTGTAGCTCTGCTTGGGGTTGTTGCGCCCCAGGTGCAGGACCTGGCACTTGGCCTTGTTGAACTTCATACAGTTGACCTCAGGCCATTGGTCCAGCCTATCCAGATCCTCCTGCAGAGCCTTCCTACCCTCAAGCAGATTGACACACGCACCTAACTTGGTGTTGTCTGCAAACTTACTGAGGGTGCACTCGATCCCCTCATCCAGATCATCAATAAAGATATTAAAGAGGACTGGCCCCAGTACGGAGCCCTGGGGGACTCCACTAGTGACCGGCCTCCAACTGGATTTGACTCCATTCACCACAACTCTTTGGGCCCGGCTATCCAGCCAGTTTTGAACCCAACGAAGGGTACACCAGTGCAAGCCACGAGCAGCCAGTTTCTTGAGGAGAATGCTGTGGGAAACAGTGTCAAAAGCCTTACTGAAGTAAAGGTAGACCACATCCACAGCCTTTCCCTCATCCACTACGTGTGTCACTTTCTCATAGAAGGAGATCAGGTTCGTCAAGCAGGACCTGCCTTTCATAAACCCATGCTGACTGGGCCTGATCGCCTGGTTGCCCTGTAAGTGCCGCATGATGACACTCAAGATAATCTGCTCCATGAGCTTCCCTGGCACTGAGGTCAAACTAACAGGCCTATAGTTCCCCGGGTCTACCCTCCGGCCCTTCTTGTAGATGGGCATCATGTTTTCTAGCCGCCAGTCGACTGGGACCTCCCCTGATAGCCAGGACTACTGATAAATGATGGAAAGCGGCTTGGCCAGCTCCTCTGCCAGTTCTCTCAATACCCTCGGGTGGATCCCATCCAGCCCCATTGACTTGCGTACATCCAAGTGCTGTAGCAGGTCGCCAACCATTTCCTCGTGGATAGTGAGGGCCACATCCTGCTCCCCATCCCCCTCCACCAGCTCAGGGTACTGGGTATCCAGAGAAAACCGGTTTTGCCGCTAAAGATTGAGGCAAAGAAGGCATTAAGCACCTCAGCATTTTCCTCATTTTTTGTAACTAAGTTCCCCCCGCATCCAGTAAAGGGTGGAAATTCTCGTTAGTCCTCCTTTTTGTGTTGATGTATTTATAAAAACATTTTTTGTTATCTTTAACAGCAGTAGCCAGATTGAGCTCCAGATGAGCTTTGGCCTTTCTAATTTTGTCCCTGCACAGCCTCGCAACAGCCTTATAGTCCTCCTGAGTGGCCCGCCTTCTTTTCCAAAGATTATAAACCCTCTTTTTTCTCCTAAACTCAAGCCACAACTCTCTGTTGAGCCAGGCTGGTCTTCTTCCACGCCGGCTCGTCTTTGGGCACATGGGGACAGACCGCTCCTGAGCCATTAAGATTTCCTTCTTGAGGAGCGCCCAGCCTTCCTGGACTCCTCTGCCTTTCAGAACCACCTCCCAAGGGACTCTGCCAACCAGTGTCCTGAACAGCTCAAAGTCAGCCCTCCGGAAGTCCAAGACAGCTGTTTTACTGGTCCCCTTCCTGACTTCGCCAAGAATAGAGAACTCTACCATTTCGTGGTCACTCTGTCCAAGACAGCTCCCGACCACCACATCTCCCACCAGTCCGTCACTGTTCGTGAACAGAAGGTCTAGCGGGGCACCTCCCCTGGTAGGCTTTCTAAACAGCTGCGTCAGGAAGCTATCTCCCACGCTCTCCAGAAACCTCCTAGACTGCTTTCTCTGGGCTGTGTTGTGCTTCCAGGATATGTCTGGGAAGTTGAAGTCCCCCATGAGAACAAGCGCTGACGATTTCGCAACTTCTGCCAGCTGCCTGTAGAACTCCTCATCCGTCTCCTCATCCTGGTTTGGCAGTCTATAACAGACGCCCACCAGGATACTTGCCTTGTTGGCCTTCCTGCTGATCCTAACCCATAGGGACTCAACCTTATCATTCCCAGCCTCAAGTTCCACAACACCAAAACACTCTTTAATATAGAGAGCCACATCACCACCCCTTCTGTGCTGCCTGTCCCTTCTGAAGAGCCTATAGCCAGACATTGCAGCACTCCAGTCATGAGAGTGGTCCCACCACGTTTCCGTGATGGCAACCAAGTCGTAGCCTGCCTGCTGCACGATGGCTTCCAGCTCCTCTTGTTTGTTACCAATGCTGTGTGCATTAGTGTAGATGCACTTCAGTTGGGCCATTGCCTTCTCCCCTGGCCTTGCCATTGTTCCCCCTGGCACAGCTCCAACAAGCCTTATTTCAGCCCCGTCCCCCTTCTTACCTAGTTTAAAGCCCTCTCAATGAGCCCTGCCAGCTCCTGGGCTAGGATCCATTTTCCCCTTAGAGATAGGGACCATCTGCGGCCATCAGGCCGGGTGCCGAGTAAAGCACCCCATGGTCAAAAAAAAACAAAATTTCTGTGTTGGCACCAGCCTCTGAGCCACGTGTTAATCAGGTGGGATTTCCGTGTCCTCTCTGTACCCCTCCCTGCCACTGTAGGGATAGACGAAAACACCACCCGTAGTCCTGCGCCATCCACTAACCGTCCCAGTCCCCTAAAGTCCTGTTTGGTAGCCTTCAGGCTTCTGTCTTCAATATTATCACTGCCAGCCTGGACTATCAAAAGAGGATAGTAGTCAGAGGGACGAACCAGGTTGGGAAGCTTTCTGGCAACATCCCTGACCCTGGCCCCAGGGAGGCAGCAGACTTCCCTACGAGTCGGGTCAGGCGGACAAATAGGGCCCTCTGTTTCCCTGAGAAGGGAGTCGCCTACAACAATTACCCTTCTGTCTTTCTTGGTGGAGGCAGTCTTGAGGCATGGAGTTGACTTCTTGTAACATCTTTCCATGAAGATTAGCTTGGAAGCACAGGAGGAAGAAAATTCCTGTGTTTAAGTAAATTCCCCTGGGTTTAAGTACAAAGTTCACAATAGAGAGGCACTAACTTAGGTATGAATAGTGAGCTAGAGAAGAGGATGTTTGCTAAGTTTGCGTCAACTTATTTCCAACATTTGCTATTTACGTAATACTGCTGAAGTTAACTGTCCAATTAAATTTGCCACTGTGATCTCAGTGAAATCACATTTTTTTCACATTAGATATAGGTGTAAACAGCTATAAATTTATTAGTTATTAAAAAACATAAAGAAGCAAACAAAAAAATTAGAATTTGACTAATTTTTGTAACCAAAATACTCAAAACCACCTTCTGGTTTCTAATGAAAGTCTCCTCCTTGGAAGAGCGATAATCAGTGTGGACTTGCTTTAAAGAGGTCACACAACTAACTTACTGATTTTTTAAAGACATTACTATCATGATAGATAGATAAATTCAATGCATGTACTATACTGAGGTTTTTAAAAAGTATCTGACAAGGTTCTGTACCAGAGATAAACTGCTTAGGTTAAGGCATGGAACAGCAAGAATAATAAGGTAATGGACAAAATATTAGTATAATAACAGAACATAAAAGATAGGTAAAGATGGACTTTTCATCCCATTGAGAAAGAAAGAAGTGGATTAAATATATAAATTAAGAATAAACTTTAAGAGTAGTTATCTAGATCTGCCAAACTGGGTTGATATGCATGACTAGAAAAGGGAAAACAAACTTTGAATAAATCCATTTTTGTTCTTACTCCACTTCGCGCAGCGCAGGAGGTGTATAGACCTGCCAAGAGTGGTCACACGGATGGAATTAAGATCTGTTGTCCTTGCCATTATTGGACCAAGGTAGTGTTTATGATGATAGATAAACAGTTATTCAAACAAAGCCAAACAAGTTCACTAAGCTGTCAGTGATTTTAACGCCAGGCAAGCAATGAGTAATAGAGGGTGCTTCCAACTCTCCCTGTGTACCACACAGAGCAACGATAAGCATCAATGCTCTTCCCAGGAGCAAGGAATGAGGAAGAAGCAGTGTGTATGAGTGCTGAACCACCAAAGTCATGATGCAAGCTGTGGGCTGCAAATAAATTGAAATGCAAAATGAGCACACTTACTGGAAAACTTTGTCTGTAGTGTGCATGTGAGATTGTCCTACTCCCCCAAATTCTACTCTGTCACTCCATCTTTGTGCATGGCTTTCTTCTCTGTTCTGTATGACAAATATTTTCCTGTTTAAAAAAAAAAAAAAAAAGAAAGAAAAAAAAAAGTAATTCTTCAAGCCAAGCAGAATTGCAAAAATGCAGTGTATGTTAGGAATAAATGTGAATTAATATTATATATATATTAATGAGTATTATATTAATGCTCTTCTGATAAGAAGAAATGCATTAAAGTGATTCTGGTAGCATAGTGTAACATTGTATATAGGATAACAATGGGGAAAGAACAAAAAGCATCTGTGATATGTCTGTTTCTGGAGCAAAAATTTGGAAAAAAAAAAACAGGGCAGATGTGTTGGTCTGTATAAGACTGCATATTCTTATGTTGTTATTAACTAGTTCTAGGTGGCTGAACTTCCTAAAGTATGCAAATAAAAGTGAAAAGCATTCTGTGAGTACAAATGTGAACAAATAAACAGGAGAATTATTATAAAAGTTGTACTCTCAAAGCTTAATCATGTTCTTATTAAACACAAAAGTTACATTACTGTAACGTTAAGAATTAAATTTTAACTGAAAGATTTAGACCAAAGGTTTCTTCAGAAACCTTCACAGTATCCCCTTTCATTGTGTACAATGTTTTTGCATCAGTCACTGAATAATAATTATTGTCTACTGTAGCTTCAACCCAGCCTATCTGGAATTTCACTACATTGCAGCAGAAATTTAGTTTCTGAATAGGTTGCTCCTCATACATACAGTGATCTACCAGATGCTAAGAGGATACAAAGAAACATGAGGGAGGGTTTAAACCAGTATATGGGAGAGCAACCAGATGTGTGAGTAAAATTATACAGGAACTGTCAAAAATGAAGAAAGAAGTAACCTGAAGAAGCAGATGGGTAGACAAGGTGACAATAATATCAAACAATAAAATAGACAATAAAATGCCAAGAAAAAGAAAAAGAAGAAAAAGAGAGAAAAAAGAAAAGAAAAAGAAAAAGAAAAAGAAAAAGAAAAAGAAAAAGAAAAAGAAAAAGAAAAAGAAAGAAAAAGAAAAAGAAAAAGAAAAAGAAAAAGAAAAAGAAAAAGAAAAAGAAAAAGAAAAAGGAAAATGAAAAGGAAAAGGAAAAGGAAAAGGAAAAGAAAAAGAAAAAAAGAAAAAGAAAAAGAAAAAAAAAAAGAAAAGAAAAAGAAAAGAAAAAAAGAAAAGAAAAAGAAAAGAAAAAGAAAAAGGAAGAGAAAAAGAAAGAAAAAGGAAAAGGAAAAGAAAAAGAAAAAAGAAAAGAAAAGAATGAAAAAAAGAAAAAAGAAAAGAGGAAAAAAGAAGAAAGGACTCACAATACTTGAAAATATAAAAGGTAAATTTGAAAATATTTTAAAATAATGAGTCTGTCATTTTTTTTTCTAAGTTGTGTGCATGCACATTCAAGAAGCATAGCAAAGATAACTATGCTTTAACTATGCAATGATAATAGTTATGGCTCTGAATTTAGCAGGGTCTCAAACAGGTCAATGACAGGTGTATCATTGTATCTGGAGTAATGTATACCTGCAAGATGAAAGGTAAAAACAAATAAATCTTTTTAGGTATTTCTTGGAAAATGAAGCTTTCCATGAAGTACGTGGAAAATTTAAGACGAGTTATACAAATAAATTGGTGCAAGTTTAATTGATCTATAACATGTCTAAGTAGGTATAGAAGGATCCATGCACAAAACCATACTAATTTTCTTGGTACAGACAATAATGTTATCTTTAACATTCAATTGACATCATGCAGATTTCCTGCATCGATAAGCCGTAGTTAAGCTGATTTTCAGATATTACTAGTTGACAACAGCTGTATCTAGTTTTCAGTGGACTCTAAGGTTCTACCTACAACATTACAAAATTTTGAATTCATTTATAATTTAGGTACTTTTGCTCAAAATTCTCAATAGCCTTTGGCAGGAATGAAAAAGATACCAGTCTAGAACAGCTTCATTGATACAATGGACTTGAGCTAGGTCTGGTAAATGTTGATACTAAGGCAAGGAGAGTGTTTCAAGAGCTTTTTCTGTCATTCTTTACATCTCATTTGCATGAATTAAACTAATTGACAAAGTACAGAGTACATTAGAGTTCAATCTACTATATCTTTGAAAGGCATAACATCTTCAGGTGACATTAGAAAAATGAACTGGCTAATGGAAATCCCCTAATTTATAGCAGGTTGGGGGCCAGCGAAAATTGCAAAGTGAACACAAACTAGGCAACAACATAAGGGGAAAAGAGGAGAAAGGTGAAAAAAAAGTTGGTTGCTTTCCTTTTTTGCACTGTTCCTACGACTATTTTTAACAGTGACTTCTGAGTTTTGTTATTGTAAAAGAGAGGACAAGCTAGGATTAAATTAGGATAAATAGACTAATAAGAACATGACATCAGTGAAAGAAAAAATAAGGCCTTAAAAAGTTAGTGAAAGTAATTTATTGACAGCCCAGGTAGGCATTGCTAAAAATTTTAATGAATTCTGAGCCTTAGTGTTCACAAAGGAGGACTGGGAACAGATGCCAGAAACAGACATAAATTTTGCAGCAGAGATGGAAAGCATACTGAAGAAACTCAAGATCGTGCCAGAAGAGGTGACCTAAAAATTAGAACATTTAAAGACTGACAAAACTAAAGGACCATAAGGTACACATCTGATGAAACGTCCCAGAAGAGATTGGAAAACCTTTAGGAAGTTTATTTATAATCTCTTTGGAATTGAAAAGGGCAAAGTAGCACGTATTTAAGAAGTGATCTAGCTAAAATCTAGAAAGATTGACTTCTAAGATGAAAGGTGAACCAAATACATTAAAAGATAAAGACATTAATTTATTACATAGATTTTCTAAAGCTGTACAAGGCCATGTGTGAATTTAACTATCACTCAAATGTACATTTCTATCTTAAAATCATATGAATGTTTATTTATCTACTAACACTTTCAAGCTTTATGTTTCTTAAGTTCTGTGTTCTTTCTCTGTTAATAAGCTCTATAGTATGACAGGTGATTACTATTAGCACACATAAACAGTGGAGGCTTTACTATGCAATTCTAAAAATGAGAAGACATTGTAAGCAGTGGATCATATCCTCTGAGTGAGAAAAATCTGCAAGATGTCAAACAACACAATTAACAATGAAATAGAACCGAAAATTACAAAAAAAAAAAAAAAAGAGAGAAAAAAAAAAAAAAAAGAAAAAAAGGAGCCTAAACTGTAAGCTTTGCTCATCCTCTGAAGAAGTCCCACTTTGTATTTGTGATTTTTTGACTGTGGCAGGACTGGGAAGAACAATCCATTCATTTGTAATATACTTCAGTAAGACGTGGAAATGAACAATCATTTGGCAAGACTGAGAAAATGCTCATAAATATATATAGCCATATATTCTTATTTTTCTGTGACTATCTAGAAGTACTTTAGGTATTCCAGAGAGTTATCTATGTCTCTGTTTTGGCTTTTTTTTTTTTTTTTTTTTTTTTTTTTTTAGTGCGGCTGAATCTGATATTGACAGGCATTTTCTTTGTAGTCCAGAATCAACTAGGTCTGCATTGTGCACCTGCAGGCTACTAGAGATGGCTGCAATTTCCAGTCCACAGCTTCAGAGTTGCTTCACACCTTTTCTTCAAAGGCATAAATCTGGACCTGTGTATAATTTGTTAAACCTCAGAAAAGAACAGCTCACCAAAATTTTCACTGATCTCTCATTTTAACAAAGGAATTTCCTATGATATAAGACTCTAATCCAGAAATTTCTGAAATTCATTAAATTCAACAAAAAGAGACTATGACAAGTGTGGAATTGGAAGATATTTTGCTTAGTTTGCAAAAATAAATAAATAAACAAATAAATAAATAAAAATGGGTTGAAAGAATCCAAAATTGTATATGTATGTATATATATATATATACATACATACATATATATATATATATATATATATAAAGTTATTTCTTGAGTTCCTAGCAAAGTTTTTTTTTCAGAGAGAACCCAAGAGAAGTTTTCTGCAAGCCTGATGATATATAGTACTGGCAGTATGTTACTTTAATGTCAAAAGAATTGACATGTATATTATAAAGGATAGTTATAAGTTCTAACAGTTGTGAACAAGGGAAGTATCAGACAAGTATAAAGCCAAAGTATCACTATTAAGACAGATTTTATTCACCTTATATAGAAGTAACCTGAAATACAGAATGTGCCATAACAGGGTGAAATTTGATGACTGTACAAAACTGGAAAATAAGTCAAAATGAAGGAAGTGGACACTAAAATAAAGAGCAGTTGGGAAGGCTGAGACCAAGGACAGATATATGGTTATGAAATAATACAGAAAAATGTAAGAGAAAGACACTGAAGATTAAAAGATTTTCAATTTTCAAATGGCAATATAGAAAATCTAGGGGTGGTGGAATACATCATGTAAACCTTTGACCCGTTGCTTATATGCAGTAAATTGTAAGAAAGTGAAACTGGGGCTGCATTAGAAGGCTTGTGAAATGTAACTGAGTGGTAATTATTTGACTAGTATAGAAACAGGGCCAATAAAAGAGTGTTTTACTGGGCATAAAACCCACAAATAATGAGTTGAAAATGTTAGATAAGGAAATTCTGATAAGTACTAAATTCTATCCTGGGAGAGATTTTGTTGAGATGAATGGGCTTCTGCATATGTATCCATAAAAAGTAAAGATGACATAATCCAGATAGCTTTCACTTGTTTTTAGCTAGCATTCTGATTACTCTAATGAGAAACTCAGGTAGTTCATTATATTATATCGTTCAGTTCAATGAATTCAAGTTCATTGGAGTTCAGCTTTTTGGGAAACAAATGCTTCTCTCAATGCCCAGAAGAAATGGGCTGTCATTTGATAGATGGCTGCAGCCATCCCTATGCCTAATCTCCCCACACGGTTATCATTGTACCTTTCTAGTAGGTCTCCCTCCAGGAACAAGTTGTCCAGGGGTATGTTCACTTTTGGGACTGTAGCACCTGGATATAGATTATCCATGATCTCAGTGTTCTGCTTTCAGTTGGGGCAGCAGCACTGAGGTATCTCAGCAGCAGCCAGGAAATGTGTGTCCCCAAAGGCAGAGAAAGATCTGTTTCTCAGCAGCTGGTTCTTCATCTGAAAGTTTCTGGCCTCCTTTTTTTTCTGTAATCGTCCTGGGGCTGCACAGCCCCTGAATGGTTTTTCTTTTCATTCCCTAGTCATCTGTGTAACTTCCCTGAAGTCTTTCTTTATTTCTTCTATCTAGTTTATTGCCCCTTTATTGCCTTATATGTGAGGTTTACACTTCTGTTTTATTTCACTGAGATTGTCTGGTGAATTGGTGGGAGTTTGTGATGTTCATACCCCAGTACACTTCCAGTATGAACCCCTATACAAAATAAACCAAAGGCCTGGACGAGAATGTGACTAGTATTCCTGGTTCTTCTTTCTGCCTTCAGATAGCTATTGTTGTTGTGTACACATAGAAGAAACACAGAATATAAACAAGATAGAAATCCTGGGCTGACTCCAAACCATCCACATTTACCTGCATGTCCCTCACATTCTAAGCATGTGATTTACAAGGAGGTAGTTCAGGGAATTTCAATGAAACCTAATAGACAAAGCAAAGTCATTAGACACACTGAACACTTTGCAATATTTTTGATGCTTTAAATATAATTAATAAATTTGGTTAACGGGGTTTTGTGAAATGTTACAGTGGACAAAAAAGAGAAAAAGAATGGATTTTGAGAGAGAGAAAGAGAGAGAGAGAGAGAGAGAGAGAGATATTTGCTTTTTATAGTAATTGGGATATAAACACCTAAAATCAGGATTTTATAGGAAAAGGGCAAGCTAACCTTACTAATGGTGATTACTCACTGTATAATAGAAAAGGAAATAAAAGCTTTTTTATAAAATGTATCAAATCCTAAGAGTGCTGTTAAACTCATTAAAGAAAAAATGAAGTTAGAGAAACTGGTCTTATTTTTTTTCACTCCCAATAGAGTTCATTTCTACTTCAACAACTAAGCCAAGGTCACATTTAACTCACTTCAATTTCACCCAGTGCACAAGCTAATGTCAGTAGTACAGCTGCCATGCAGAGCTAAAGACTGATGGTTAGACAAAGCCATTTACACAAGGCTGGGTCTTTCATCTTCTCTCAGCTAGTGACATAAGAAAGCACTGAGGTTATTCTCAACTAGAGACTAAAACTGGCATATTAGAAAAAATGTTATTCTCCTTAGCTGTCACACAAAGGATCTGAAGAAATGTAGAAATGTTTTTTTCCTTGGTCATCTAGGGAGATCACAAAGTGACTCTAATAGCCTTCACTCTGAAATTTTCACATGGTTTAAGTGATTGCCAAGTCTGATATTTTCCATTTACACTTCATT
Source organism: Cygnus atratus (assembly GCF_013377495.2). NCBI lineage: Eukaryota > Metazoa > Chordata > Aves > Anseriformes > Anatidae > Cygnus > Cygnus atratus. Next base: position 166,175,820 of record NC_066362.1, read on the forward strand.
GCCATCAGAAAAAGAAAAAAATCAATATACCTACCTACTCAAGTGTGTCACAGGATGAGCTTATAAAAGAAGACATCAGTCTTTTTAGGGCATGAAAAATATACTTATTCAAATATATCTTATTTAAAATGACATAAATTGCAGTGGTTAGTCAAGATTCGATTTCCTCTAAAATATAAGACTTAAAATATTCCCTGACTTGCCAAGGAATAAGAATCCTTCAAACTGTTGATATGTACAAATGTACTCGTTTACTGTTGTAAGTTATACCCACTATGGTGTACCAATATTAGTGGCTATCCTTATGAATTTTAAAGGGGAGGTGAAACCTAACATCTTTTCACATTTTTTTCTGAGATGGAACAAATAACTGGAACATTGCCAAAACATGGGAGCAATATTTTTGTATTTCAATTTTACTGTGTATAAAAATATGAGGTGCCTTAGCTTGTTGGCCCTCATATGATTCCATGTGATGTCACACAGCTCTAACAAACTCATACACCCTAAGCAGAGCTTTCTTTCATTCATCTGCTATAGCTGTTACATATCTGTCCTATTAAAGTTTTCTAGCAATTGTCCTGCAGCAATATGCAATGCCTTTGGTTTAGATTAGTAAGTATCATAGGTAGACTGGAATCTTCTTGTCAGGCAAAGAGATTTGTCTGCTTGACTGTTATCAAGAACATTTGACAAGTGAGAGCCAAATTTGTCCCTGACTGTTTTGCTCTCAATGGAGGCTGAAAGGTCATTATTCACCTTATGATGTTCAACCCCATTATCTTTTTTACCTTGTTTTAGCACCTTTCTCTGGCAAAGGGAGTGAGCAAGATTTTGAAGATCTGAGATGGTATTTCAGGCTATCTGCCAGCAAATGCTAAATAATAATGAAATTTGTTTGCTTACAAATTGAGCAATTGAACTTAGGCATTGAACAGGTCACCTCAGTGATTTTTCCCATCTTTGCCTGGTCAATCAACTAAAAAGGCAGAATTACCAGGGTCAGTCCCAAAACTCTGTCCCCCAAGTGGTAGCACAACATACCAACCATACAGCTCCTAGGCCATCCCCCACAGTTACATGTATTTCAAGGTCAATTTATCAATTTAACAGCTTCATCTTCTTAATCACTAAACTTCTGTCTCTTTGAGCTTGTGCTGAAAGACTGTGGCTGCTAATTAAAATGGAGCTTTACTAGCAAGTACACAAATTAGATCCTGTCAGTAAGTTTATTCTAACTATTGGTCATTTCTAAATGCCTTTTTAATCCCCTAATTTTTACATTAAAATTCAAAAGCCTAACAATCTTAATCACCCCTACATCAAATTCATCATTAAGAACAGGAAGCCAGATGGTATAATTTTGATTTACCGGACTTCAGCGTGAATTAATGTACTGAGTGCCGATAATGAATACATCAAACCTGATATTGCAGAAACCTATGAATCTGGCATGTTAAATTAATAACACACTTTGCACAATGAAAGCATGTAAGCTCATATAAAACTGAGGAGTAATGGTCCCTTTTATTTTAAATGGTCTTTATTAGCCTGCAGTTTTGACTCTGAAAAAAAAAAAAAGAAAAAAAAGATGAACATTGTGCTTAAGAAAGTTCTGTCAATTTCATATCTTTTCTTCATCATGAAGGCATGAAGTGAAATATAAATAAAAATCCATTTGATAATAAACTTTTTTGTTGAGAAGGATATACTGGAGGAGAAAGAGCTCCAGTGACTTGACTAAATCCATTCAGTTTATGTTGAAATTATGGGTAAAAATTGACCAGCATGATGGAATTCACTTAGCTGTAGATGTTGTAGTACAACGTTGTTTATGGCATGGGATAGTTACTAACCACACAGCCCGCAGCAGATTTTTTCTTTTATCATTTCCTTTCGAATATGTATTTGTTCTTGCTCCAATAAACCTTAACATCTTCTGGTGAATATGGAGCTGAATAACATTTTGTCGGAAAGGAGAGTCAAAAATTGGTTTATACTTTAAAAAAAAAAAAAAAAGAAGAAGAATCGAACACTCAGAAACAGTTGCTATAAAAATACTGTATAATGGTGGTCTATGTCTACCGTGTATTCTGGTATAATGGTATTCTACCATTAACTGGCTATTATACAACATGGAGATGGTGTGAGGATTAGAAATTTTGAAACAAAATGGATTGATCACAATTTTAAATATTCCAAACCTTGTGAGTAGCTTAAGTTCTAGCAAGAGAGGTTACATGAAAATACTTACAAATGTATAATTTTAAATGTACTTAGTGCAAATCAAAAATATGTCAGTCATTACATAGTCTGGTGGACCTAAAAATAAAAAGATGCAATGTAATTCCTGTTCAGACCAAAGACAAAATTGCCTGTCACTTTAATGACAGCAGGATTAGGCCTAAATACTTACAAGAGGATCTGCAGTTTCTGTTAAAGATATGTAGTGGTAACACAAAATAGAAGTAGATTCTCTAACATGAATTTGAGCTCTGAAGTATGTCTGAGTTATATATAACTTCTAAATGAAATGTAGTTTTCAGCAGTTATATACTGAATGACCTAAAACATACAAACATAGACTGATGGACCATCAGCCAGAAAGACAGGACGAGAGTAGTCTCTGTTTTGGAAACCACAGACTGTTTGTTATAAAAGCATTTAGAGAATTAGAAAAAGCCTAATCCAGGCCTGAACAGGATAAAGCTGACTGAATAGGTTAACAGGAGCATAAACACCTCCCCAGTTTTATTCTGTCTCTCAATCTCTGCACAGTAAGTGAATGTTTCAACAGTCCCAGAGTAGCTGTAGGAAATATATTCAATATAGTGTGGGTAGGATAACATCAAGGAAAATGTTGCAAACCTGAATTAGGTGCTACTTTTCAGCTAGTTTTGCTTATTGCACGAATGTGTTCTTGCACTTACAACTACAGCATATAATTTGTATTGCTTAGAGATGAACTGCTAAGGCTGATTACTAAAAAAAAAAAAAAAAAAGATGCATTACAGATAGATTGCATTACGGATTTGTCTAGAAAGGATATAAAAAACCTCTTATGCCTCTTCCTTTTATATTTTAGTGTTTTTATTCTTCAGAGAAGGAATACTTTACTAATATTTGGGGAGGGGGGGAGGGAGGAGTAAAATGGTGGTTCCCAAAAAAGAAATACATGTTGCAAACCATTCTAGCAACTTGAACAGAATGTCAGTCTTTCCAGGATGAAAATGTTTCTCACTCTTAAATTTATATCAGAAGCTCATTTGACAACCCTATTATAAAATGAATAAATGTAGCTCTGTGTGATTTGTCCATTGTCAACATGTTAACACACTTTATTTGAAGGTAGATTGATGAAGGGTGGCTGAAGGAGTTTACCCTCCTGAGTTAAAGAATAGAAAAGTCTTTTTTCCTAGTATTTTTCTTTCTTTTTTTTTTTTTTTTCTTAGAAGTTCACAAGAGTAGATATACAATTATCCCCGACTTGCTGATGCAAAGGAACAGAGCATTTAGTTTCTTGTCACTGTCTCTGAAATTCCTAAAGGTACAATTAGCATTTCATTTGACATAATGTTGAAAGGTTCATAGATTGATCTTCCCTAAAATGCAGCAAGAATTTTTTGAAATGCAAATTTTGACATTTATTAACTTTTATTCCAGATCTGTTTATAGACTGTAAAACTGTGCATACATTTAACTCGAAGAAGCTAAAAGGACAATGTTTAGGTGGATACTCTGTGTTATAATAAAAGTCTATTTTATTGTTTCAACAATGAAATTTTTAGTATCAGAGATTTATGATATCAGCACAGCAGTTTTTACTGCATGATTCACAGTGTTTTTATAGATGTATATTCAACAAAACAAGGAGAGAAATTGTACTGCAGTGTTCTCTCTCAGGAGTGCATTTCCCCATTGAAATAATGTCAGCAGTTTTCCACCTTCAAAGCCCTATGTTTTCAAATCAATTAACAATTCTAATTGTGCTGGAACAGTTGTTCACTTAGCTTGGCAAATGGGACAGGAAACGTTATTTCCTTTCTTTGCCTAAAATGAAGACTTTAATCTTCTGAACCATATTTAACATATAAAATACACACAACTGAAAAGTTAGGCAGTTTGGAAACTCACTCAATTGTATTTTTTTTTTTATTTTTTATTTTTTTTCCTCAGTGTTCAGGCCTTGGTAGCAGAATGGAGCAAGGGCACTACAGTTTCCCCTCTGGGTGCCAGCAAACCATCTTAGGATTCATTTTGAATATTTCAAGTGAGATTTGTATCTATCTGGACAGCTGTAAGAGTTATTGCTTTTGCAAGATGGTAAAATAAACACTGTTTCTGACCGAACTAGTGGTACCAGAATGTAGATCTGTATCGTGTTACACAGGACTGACATCAAGTAAGTAATACAACATACCAGAGCCCAGACTTAAAGGCCAAATTTACATTCCATTTTATTTATATACATATATATAGTGTGCTTGGATAGGAGCATAGCGAAAGAAATAATTACTGTGACTTCATGCAGAGACTAACACTGAACAGTTAAAATAAATGTGCCTGTTTCTTCTGCAAACCTCAAAGTGATTTACCACGACCAAAATATTACCCCATTTAGCAAATGGGACAATCTCATGATAGCATGTAGAATCATGGGACAAACCTTTTTCAGAATTAAGGAAGTCAAGAGTCTTGTAGCTGAACATCATGCATAGTACTCTACACTAAATGTAATGAGAATCCTTTAACCAAGAAAATGTACAAATATGAATGTAAGGTTATATATTTTCATACTACACCTTAATTATTCAGAAGTTCACACAAGCAAGAATAATGTATATGGTTCATATCACAAGTAATTTGTACAGATTATCTATATGAAGGATCTGGTGAATATTAACATATGTATATTCACCTTAGTCTTAAACTTGTATAAGAACTTGCCAAGAGTTTGGTCATATTTTGTACATGAAACTCCTGGGTGGTTAGAACATCATTTTTACCACAACTGTAGCTGTGTCTTAGTGCAATCTAAGCTGTCTTCACACAGGCAGCATTGTCCTAGTTACTGTTTCCAATATGATACTTATTCAGATCAGATCGAAGAAAGAACAAAGTGTTCATTCCTGTGGTTATTTTCTTTCTTTTACTGATTTTTTTTTACTGATTTTTTTTTCTTTTTACTGATTTTTTACTAATGACTGTGGAGTCATTTATTTCTCTGCTATTTATTTGTTTACTTGTATGTGGTGCATTTAGACAGGAGGCCAAAGTAAAAATAGAAGGAAACTTCTAGGATTTTTACTTTTTTACTTTTTAACTTTTTAATTAATTAGGAATCCATGGTCTAGGGTTGAACTTACCTTAGTATACACAGATAACTTTTTATTATTATTATTATTATTATTATTATTATTATTATTATTTTTTAATTTCCCCCAGGTCTTCCTCTGTTTAACACTAATGCAATTGTTTGGAGTTTGGCACCCTCCTGACTAAACTTAATAGATCATTGCTGGGATGGACAATACTTTTATATTGCACAATTTTAATTATTTGCTGATGAGGAAACTCTCTCATTTGTTGCATCTGTTAGATGGAATCATATAAAGATACTCTTTATTGTATTGTATTGTATTGTATTGTCAGGTTTCTGACCCAGAGTCTGAGACTTCACATAAAAGAGAATGAAAGCTAGATGAAGCTAGTGTCACTCTGGGGTGGTGAGGAAAAGGTTGTGAAAAATGGGTGGATAATGGTCAGTACCTATCGGCCATTCATGAAATGATAATAATATTTGGCATGGATTAAGTTCCTTTGTCTGCTTTATCAACATACTCTTCTCTGCATAGCTTGATATCAATTCCCTATTTTGTAAATGATGAATTAAGTCAGACATTATTCAGGGTGTTTAGTCACTGTGACTACAGCATCTAAATTCAAGAAAGCCTGCCTGCCATCCAAGGCTGCCAAATCTCCACTTTTTCTGTCCTCTCAGTGGTGATGAGTAGTCATAACATCTAAACTAGGTAATGATAGGAGACAATATTAATGTGATTTAATCAATGATTTTGTCTAAACTGATAGCAGAGATTACAGTAGAATACAGATATGTGTGTGTGTTACTACAGATGTACAGACGTTTTACCCTGGGTGACTATACTTTTGGAGCAGTACTAGTTGCAAGACTAGACTTAAGCAACATATACTGAGATTTAGGAGGAAATATGATCAAAGCAGCGCTCTTAGAAATATTTGTTGCTCACTGGGCACCTTAATCACTTTCTAGGAACAGCAGGAGGCCCATTATCAAGCCCTAGTTTCTGCCTAATATTCCTTTCATTTGAGAAATGGAGCCTCTATTTAAGTTTCCTTGGGGCTCCACTCTGAGTTTTCATACTGATTTTGTCTAAGCACTACCAAGCTTCTCACAGAATACCAGAGGATAGTCTTTTTTACTGGCTAGAGCATTCATACAGGCAGTTCGTCTTCCTTCATACCCTTCTGGGAGAACACTCTGGTCACTAGGACTGCAACATTCGCAAATCTGAGTGTGAATGTTTAGAGCACCTATTTCAATGGGAGAGACCTGGGTTTCTTGCCCCTGATTGTAGTTCCATTGCTGAGTTTTAGATTAAACTATTGTTGGCTAATATGCCAAAATGCCAGATATTGTTGGAGACGGAACATAGAAGCGGCCCTCTTCACTGGGCTTTCTAGAAAGCTATACTCCCACCTTACTTTTTCCTTCTGGCCAAATGAATCTCAAATCCATCTTGGTGTAGTATGGAAATGTCTTATAAACAAGTAAAAATGAAAGCTGTTTGTTCCAGCGTATATTTAGCTTTGAAGACTGAAGCTTCTACAACAGACATTTTTAAAAGTTTTTGTCCCAAAAGCTTCTTTTTTCCCCATTTCAGGCAGATGGTGTAATACAATATATTATCCCTTCTTACCAGCCTTGCCTCTTTCTTGCAAACTTTCTTATGGAGGGTGAACAATGCTCCTTCCTCCCATGCAATACTCCTGTGCTCCTAAACAAAAGATAATGGCAGAGCAGGCTTCAGCACTGAATCCTTACTGCCTCTTAACTCTTAGTTTACACCACATTTATGCTGCCTGCAGGGTAAATCTACTCCAGAGGAAACTTCTCTTAAGGAGTATAAAATCTGCCAGTTGGAGACCTGAGGCCTCACAGCCAGGCCTTGGTCTTTTGTCCCCCTTTTTTTTGCCAGTATATATACACTCAGGCTACAGTGCTCTACTGTGAGAAATGGGTTTGAAAAGTGTGATATGCAGATAGCTACACAGAGCTACCTTTTTCTTTGAATTGGAGGAAAAGGCATTGCTAAATTCTTTGAAAGAAGAGAAAGGAGAGTTTTTCTTCATAAATCAGTTCTGAGCTGTGGATTCTTAGCTGGCAAAATACTTTTCCAAAGCTCACAGTGAGACATCTCAACTTGAGGACGATATTGGACTTAGTTGAGTTTTATCATTAGTATTTCTCACTTAACCATCTTCAGTTGTTCTTGGTGCCATTCAGATACTCCTCTTCTATTATGCAAAGATCTTAGGTACCTAATACAAAGGTAAACTCTGCTCTGGAGTCACCGCTAAAATTTAGAAACCACGGTACCTATCTCTGTCCTTTAATACATATAACCTTGTTGAAGTCTGACCCTGAGTAGGTCTCTTTGACCTGGAAGCAACTGCTTTTATAGAATCTGCCTCTCATTTGCACCTCTGGAGAAGAACAAGTGGTTCCTTTCTGGTTTGCTTCAAGGTTTATTCACTTTATTGTCAATTCTCAAACGCCTGTGAGAAGATCATCTGAGTTACGGATTATGTGTCATGCTTAAAAAAGCACAAATATTTTTCTGACTTCTTCCCATGATTATATTCTCATTCTTAAAATGTAAATATATTAAAAAGAATATGTTAGTGCTTACAGTACATGTGCTTTGAGTTATCTGTGCTTAACTTTATTCAGTTATCTTGTTCCCTCCTCTCTCACTACTCTTGACAGTCTTGACAGTACTTATGCTTGAAACCTGCTCCTGTAGAGTTAAGGGCTTTTTTCTCTCTCCTCTCCTCTCCTCTCCTCTCCTCTCCTCTCCTCTCCTCTCCTCTCCTCTCCTCTCCTCTCCTCTCCTCTCCTCTCCTCTCCTCTCCTCTCCTCTCCTCTCCTCTCCTCTCCTCTCCTCTCCTCTCCTCTCCTCTCCTCTCCTCTCCTCTCCTCTCCTCTCCTCTCCTCTCCTCTCTCCCCTCCCCTCCCCTCCCCTCCCCTCCCCTCCCCTCCCCTCCCCTCCCCTCCCCTCCCCTCCCCTCCCCTCCCCTCCCCTCCCCTCCTCTCCTCTCCTCTCCTCTCCTCTCCTCTCCTCTCCTCTCCTCTCCTCTCCTCTCCTCTCCTCTCCTCTCCTCTCCTCTCCTCTCCTCTCCTCTCCTCTCCTCTCCTCTCCTCTCTCCTCTCCTCTCCTCTCCTCTCCTCTCCCCTCCCCTCCCCTCCCCTCCTCTCCTTTCTTTGTCTTCACTAGTCTTTCTTTTTCTCTTTCTCTTTTTCTCTTTCTTTTTCTCTTCTCTTCTCCCCTCTAATACCTACAACACTGTAAAAACACTCATCATGAATTTGGGATGCCTTATTCTTGACCACTCTTGTCTATTCAGCCTGTAAGTCATTCCTGCTATTCCCTTTTTCCTATTCTTTGTATCTGTGAGCCATTGATTTCTTTTGATGAAAAGTTTTATTGATGTTGTCTTGGTTAGATATCTGAGCTTTTTGAGTTTTGTTTTAGTGTTTTTAGTGCTTTGTACAGTGGTAATTGTATAGCACTTAAATATTTTAGGAACCAGAGAGATGATTAAAATAAATAAAATTGTGTGGTATGAAATGTTATCCTACTTTGTTTTTCTTCATATATTTTGGTTTATTTAATGAATAGCTCACATTTTTTCAACTGATATTTGTTAGGTATATAGCATAATAATAATTTGTGGATTTCTATACTGAATGTTCTTTCTTTTTATACAAAGTATTGTATGACACTTATTCCAACTAAGTTGATTATTTTTCCTGTCATTTATTTATTATAGTTCAATGTAACTGTGATTACAGTTCATAATGAGAACATGCTTATTGATCTTATTTTAATCCTTCAGTTTTATCTAAAATATAGAATTAAAAAAAGTGATTGTTTTCCCTTCTGCTACCAATGTTTATTGCCAAAGTCTTATCTAAAGGAAATATTTCATCATCTTTTATGGAATTTTAGTCATTTAACATCAATTTAACAATTGCATTTCTGGACCTCATGCACAAATATGCAAGTGCCTTTAATATTCTGATAAAAAAGATCAACTGTTCAGGGGAATGATTCATGAAGCTTAATAGAACCTGTCCACCTTTTGTCTGACTTGTTCTTTCAGATGAACTACAATGGTTGCTTGGATGATGATTATGTTAGTTATTAGATTAGAGCAACAACAAAAGAAAAATATTGAAAACCTGTGATTAGGTATATAATAAATGTTTTGAATCCAGTTGAACCTAACAGATATTTTACTTAACTAGAATGTAATTTGTTGTATGACTATGACAAATGTGAAAGCTTTTTCATTATTATTATTTTCTTTATTTTTCCAACATATTAAAATACATAGTAGTTTTTGTGATTCAATATTCTTACTGCATATGCTACAGGGCATTAGTGCAACAAAAATCATAAATATACATTAAAATATACATAAAATATACAAACACATTCAGTATCATATCTAAGAATACAGACTTGAAATTCTGGCATCAAGGTTTGGTACAGTTCACCCTGTACAAAACAGGAACCACTACACATTATTTGAAATCAATTAATTTGATTTTCATTTAAAAAGTACCCTGAATACCATCATAAACCATTTTTATTTCGCCCATTTTAATTGTTGAAAAACTGAGGTAGAATGTTACAGTAAACTTGTGTCAGCTACTGTCCCAAGAGAAGTGCCCAAAGGCAGGTGAGCAACTGGTTTTGATAGTATATTTTCAGCAATGGAATTTCCATTCAAGAGCTCTACAGCTAGCTCAGCAGCATCTTCCAAGTTTCCAGTTTCCCATGATCCCTTTATTGGGCTTTTGCAAAGGCTTTTGTGAGACCAAAGGCCGTGTTCGTGAGAAATATTGATATCCGCAGGAGGATTTTTTGGTTGAATTACTTTCATGATTATTAATTCTGTTATTTAACAAGTATGTTCAGATGCACATAGGGAATTTGATCAGTAGCTTGTACTAAAAAGATTAAACATTCACCAATATTTTCATTTACTATTCAATATTTTCATTTACTATTATTAATCATGCAGAATGTTAATCATACAATTATGATATGTAAAACTTTAAATGTCAGTAAATAAAAGTATAATTTCAGTACTTTATTACATTATGAGGGTGAGGGCTGGCGGTGTCATGATTGTTATATAACTCTGCAGGGGACAGGGGGAAGTGAGGAGAGAATCAGGTGAAGGTTGGAGAACCAGACAATTTGGCTGGAAGACCTTCGCTCTGAAGTGTTGCTTCCTGGATTACCTCTACATTACACATTGCTGAATTAGACTGTGAGCCAACAAATAGACACACACTTCCCTTCTTTTATCTTCAAAAACTGACTGAATTGCAGGTGTTTTTGGAAGTAAACATTCTCAGGGACCATTTTATCATGAAAATGCTGAGACTTTGTTACTATTTTTTATTATTTTGTTCATTTTTCATATGCACCATGAGTGCTAAAACATGTAGTATTACAGAAAAAAGTTATGAGAAAACTTATGAATTTGTTGAATATGTTAAATTGCCTTTTGCAGTTTTATTGAGTGCAATTGTGTACCATCTTCCTCCATTTTGGGCACCTGTTACTGCCAAAGCATTTCTGTGTATATATATATATATATATATATATATATATATATAATAAGGCCGTATATAATGATTCATTACTGAATTATTGTGTAGTATAGGAGTGCAGAAACTTTGCATCTGTCAGTTCTGGCTGATTTTCAAAATCATGTGGAAGTGTCAAAAAAATGACTTGCCAGTCTGTGCTAGTGATTAAGGTTCCACTCAAACTCTTCAGTGATTTTTAAAAAGGTGTTTATCCTTGAAGGGTTATTTCTGTATGAATCTGTCTATCTCATACCTAGCATGTGAAAAGTTTGCTGTCTAAATTAGAGATAAAATGATAGCTCCAATGACAGTAGCACGGCACTGTCCATTTTGTGGTTAGTTTGAAATCACATAGGGTGAAATACTGGGCCTGTTGAAGTCAGTATGAATTTTGTCATAGATTTTCAACCTAAATTATTTTGTTAAATTAGCTGTATCTACTGGTGACTGGTATTATAACAGTTGGGTTCTTTTTCCTGGGGCCAAGCTGTTCCCTGAGGGAACAATTCACATTTCCTAATAAGTGCCTAAATGATATGCCCAGGCTGGAATTCCTAAATTCTGTATACGTCATGGAGAGAGAGGTGGGATCCATGGTCCTTTCAAGAGGGTGATTCAGAACACCTACATTAACCTCTTTCTTCAAAGTGCCCTCTGAAGAAACCTATTTCTCTTCTTGTTTTTTGAACATACAGAGGGCCTGGGAAGATCACAAACCTCAGTTAGGTGCTGAGTTGAGACCATAGAAATAGTATGCACAGTCAGGACGTTTTGTCTGTCTACTGGGGAATGTCACATCTGTGAAGAGGTGAGCAGGTATTTCATTACCCTTTCAGCTTGAAAGTAGGATTAGTGAATTTTCTCAGTAAAGGCTGAGAAATTCGTTTCCCTGAGAGACAGAAAGACCTGGAAGAGCTAAATGAATGTTGGTATCTTCTTCTACACACCATTTCTTTACTTGGCAGTCTGAAGGAAGCCATGATATTAAGCTCAGTGTTACGCTGGGAATCAGAGCTGCTGGGGCTGGCAGGGCCTCTTATCCTATTGTGCATTGAAGACATTCCATTAAATACATTTTGGAGTATGCATTTAAAATAAAGACAGTTATACCAGTTACATAGTTATAACAGATGAGTGTTTACCTAGTCTACTACTGTCTAAGCAGACCTAACACAGTATATGATGACACTATAACAGTTGCTGCACATACTAAGGTCCCTTCAATTAACTGTGTCCAGAGGCATTTAAAATCAGTATTCACATAAAGCATACATCTCTGCAAACGCAGTCTGTATGCTGTAGGAGGCATAACCTCTTGCAAGTCAACAGTGGCTTTCAAACACTGAGGTTACGTAGTACATGTAGGAATTCTCCACAGATCACAGTTAAGAAAGACTTGTGGGGCTTAACATTGGGTAATCATATTTTAGTTGCAGAAAGGCAAGCAAAGCCATGAATCTTTTCTATCTTCTACATTCCTCTATGCTGGGCAAGAGTTATGTATTTACAAGAGCAAGTAAATGTGGTGACACTGGGTAAAATCAAGCTTGCTCTGAATAACAGAATGGTCCTTCTCTTGAGCAGGACCAACACATTGTCTAGCAGGTTTAGATACTTGCATAATGAATCCTTCATGGGACTTGATCTTGAAGGTGTTGATTATCTCCTACATGTCAGGACTAACTCCCTTTTCAATAGAAGTTTGGGGGTTGTAGTTTCTTTTATATATTTATTTATTTATTTATTATTACTAGTAAGGAATGTCTTTCCTGGATCTTCACTCTGATGGGAAGGAATGAGCTACATGTATCATCAAGATATAAAATCAAGAGCATATGAGCTGAAAGAAATAAAGGATTTTGGCCATCACTTGCTCCAAACCATGTTGACTCACATGGGTTGTGTCTGATTACTGTCTTTTTAGCTGCATGCAGTTTGTTTCCTTGGGCTGTGTTCTGATTTCTAAAATCTGGTGTATCTTCTGCAGCACTTGTTTCAGGGTTTTGTGGGAGAATGGTTTGGTCAGATTTATGCTGACATTCTTTCTCCATATATTAAATGGTATAAAATTAAATCAAGTAAAATCTTTTTTATAAGGACAATTTATTTTTTTTTAATTATCTCACCTGTAGTGTAGACTTTAACCATGTTCTAGACACAAATACCAGAAATCATTCAAAGTCTCTGCTTACAATTTTCCTTTAGATGTGCTGATTATACCTGACTTGTTTTTCTATGTCACTGCAAAGACAAAGCAAATGCTGATTAAAGCAATTAAAACTTTCCTTTGTTTGCGGAAAGAGATGTATTCAGATATGGCTTTTTTCTTTGTAGACATCTTAATAAGCACCAGCAGATTGAAATGAAATCTGTCATCAGTTATATTTTCTCTTAGAATAACTGTCTACTTCACATACATATTAAGGAAGATTTGTTACCAAAGCTTCCTTATATGTTTTCTATTTGTTGTTGTAAAATGGTAAATGTTGAAATAACACTAGATCTATCAAACTAATAATATAATGCAATACATCTGACAGCTGAAGAGAGGAAAAAATGTAATGACTTACTTATGTAGTATTTGGAGTACTGCATTTTTTTGTTGTTATGGTTTTCTTCAAAAGACAACTGTGCTGTTTGGGTGTCTGCCACCATGGAAGGATATAAAGCATTATTGCGGATGGAGAATTCAGCTTTACAGAATATAAATTAACTGCCGTGTAAATATAAACATCAATTAAGTTCTGTCACTTGTTAAATATTTATTTGCTAAAATGATTTAAGCAGAAAGGCTTGCTGAGGAGAAAATTGTCTGCTTCTATCTATGCAGTGCTTGTTCCTCTTAGGAGCCTGCTTTGTTTCTATTGTTTCGTTATTTATAATCTCTTATGTGTGATTGCACAGGTTGCTATTTCAAGCAGCTGAAAATTTAAGGTGCATTTCTCACCAATGTTGAGCAGAATTAAGTAAGTGACTCCCATTAATAGTAATGGAAATTAAACATAAATACCTTCTTGCATTAGTGGATAAGTGGACTCCCTTTTTCTAAGGTGATGCAGACTTCATCTGTGCAACTGGAACATGGTTGTGCATAACAAGATCAGTGCAGTGCTCAAATGCAGAGGGGAAAAATAAAACATCTGCAATGTATTTAGTCTTCTATTTTGATTATCTCATCACAATAAATTGTCAATAGCTTTAGAATAAACTCTGAATAGCTTGCAAAGGATGGTTAGGTTTACACAAACTCATGGGGAAACATTGTTAAGTTTACACTCCTGGCTAGAAGATATGTGAAGGGATAGTTATGACGCTCAGTGGTCCCCAATTCTTTCTCATATTAACATTATTCAAAAGTGGGTTTCTTTTCTCTTCTATTGTCATAAAATAAGTGCATCAGAATAAAGTCTTATGAAATAGAAGTAACAGAACGAGTCATTTATACCTCAAAAATATCCACATAATCATTTTTTCTTTCCCAAAAGAATAATTCTCTTACCCTCATTTGATCTCTGTGTTATGCTGGATCCCATATTTATCTGACTCAGGCAAATGAGAATTATTTCAATGAAAACCTAGCTATTCTTAACAAATTGCTATAAAAATGCAGAAAAATCCTATTCCTGTTCCACAAATAAAGGTTGATTGGAAGCAAATGTGGTCCCACAATTAAACCTTCTGGTTTATGGCTCAACTTTATTTCAGGCTGGGTTTAAACTATAGAATGCGTCCATCTGTGGTATAAAAATGTTTGAGATAATTACACAGAAATAAGAAGACACTGGGAAGTTCAGAACAAGCATTAAAATATAATATCGCGTGTGCAGAAAACCATCTCTTTGGAGCCATGTAGAAATTTTAAAAGGCAAATCAAATTTGTTAAGCTTTATTTGATTTCAATACTAGGTTTTCACCTGTTCCTAGATTTACTTTCAGTAAGTCTAGTCAGATCTTCTTAAGCACAACTAATCATGTCCACAGAGAACCAAATTGGTCAATACAAACCACACCAAAGACCTTAAAAAATCATTGTTAAAAGTGTCCAAGAGGTAGGTTCCTAATTGCCATAAATACTAATTCCCAAAAGTTCTTTTTGCATCCCTATCTAAATTTTCAATAATGATAGCAATCACACAAACCATTTCAAAATCCTAATCAAATGTCTTCTCAGTGCATTCATAAAATGAAATGCTGATGCAGCACATTCCATGTAATTGAGATACACTTAAACTAGGAAGTCCGCTTAATCAGGACGTCTCCCTGGGAACAATTTAAGTCCAATGATAGTTAATGGCAATGACTACTGCTTAATGGGGATGGTAATTCTGCTTAATTGAGATTTCTTCCAGTGATGTAGTAGTTCATAGCTATACACTTTTAAATAACTGAGACTAATTTTGTTATGTTTTATGTTTTACTAAATGTATTTTAAGTAAATGTGATGAATTGCATGGAATAACATTTGAAAAATGTTAATCTGATGCAAACAAGGTCTTATAGTATTTTAAAATCTATCTGTGGCAAAATATGCAAAGCAGGAGATATGCTAGAGAATATTACATCTGAAAACTGTTGTGTTAAAGAAAATGAAAAATTTGGCCTGTGTTTCTTTTCTGTGAAATCACTAACACATGTAGTCTTAGTGGAAGAGGGCTTCAGAGCTCAGTTTTTTATCTAGATTAGTGTCTTCTGAAGCTTCCACTGTCAAAAATTGGGGACCAAACAAGTGGGAAGTACAACCTAACAATAGGGCCATAAGAGTAAGCACAAAAAGCAGTAGATACTGCTTTTCCATCATGCACATATCACGAAGGGCAAGAGGAGAGATCCCTGGGGTGTCTTTATTAGTGTTTATAACAAGATCTTCTCATATATGAGAAATGGCATGGAAGAAAGCAGGAAGGAACATGTTTAACATATAGATATTCAGTGAAGACTGGAGTGCAACAGAAAGGGGATCAACCACATGAAAAACAGAGGGTAAAAAAACCTCCAAGGTGGATGTGAAAGAGAGACAATGTAGGTGAGAAAGGGGGTCCAAATCCTACTCAAGACTAGTCACATCTTTAACTATGTCTTGGAAAAGAAGAAGAATGCAATGTGGCCTTCATGGGTACCTAATCTATCGGCTACATGGAACTGTTAATGAATTGCATATTTGTTCTGTATGAATAGCCACATCATCTATGCTATGACATAAGTTCATTTTAAAAAGGTGGGCCAGATTATTATCATTGTACAAATAGCTGAGGAACAGAGCTGTAAATGTTTAAGATGACTACTGTGCACACCAAAGATTTCTGGCAGTGGTATCCAGAGCAGTATTTGGGATGTGGAACCACATAGACTTTTGTTAGAGCAACTCAGCCATAGGACGTATTTGTAAAACAAGGAAGTTCAGAGAAATTCTGAGCAGATTAGGTGAAGCAACAGGCTATTATTATGAAAAGAAAAGCTTAGGAGGACATAACATTGAACAAGGGCTTCTCTCTGGGGAGCAGCTAGACATCAACATTGCAGTAGAAGTTACTGATTTTGAAAAAGTCCTTTTTCTACAGTGGACTCTGTATGTTGATGAAACATTCCACAGATGTGACAGTTGATAAGTGTTTTCATCAGCTTTAAATTTAACTTATGTAAACCTTTTAAAAGCATTTGAGTAAATGTAGTGCATTTGCGACATGAAGATTGTGTGGCTAAGGAAGTTATAATGCTGTCACATTTCACAACACTGTCTGCCTATAGCTCTGCAAATAGTGCTCAGTTCTCATCTTCAGCATCTTTTCCATCTCTTGCTCTATCCATGCTGAAACTGCAGGTCATGCAAAATTTAGTGTGGTGGTTTTATGATGTGCAGAATAACAAAGAAACTACCTATGGTCTTTAAAGAAGTGAAAACAGAAACATGTTCCCTTCTTCTTTCTTTCTTCATGCTTAATAATACAATTCCTTCCACTGTTTCTTATTTGATATCTGCAGCACAAATTCTAAGTGGAATTTAAAATATGATACTCTGTCAAGCCTAAAAAATCCTGAATAATCTGTAGCAAATCAACAACTTCCATATCATCAGCAGAGGAAGGTGGTTCAGACTTGTTGAACCCTAGTTATTATAGGCTTGAACAACTCCTGATATAGAAGAGAGATATGCATGATTATGCAGGCAAGCACAAGTTAAGTAAGGCTGACTCCTGCTCGCTGCAAATCTAATTGACAATTTTTGTTGCCCTTCTCTGACTATTTAAGAAGAGTAGTGAGGTCAATGGTAATGACATGTCTCATGGTTGGAAAATGCCACCCACTTGGTTTCTTTTACAAGGCATTGATTTCAAACTTCTAAACTCAGCTTTGTTACAAGGAAAGAAGATTTTAAAGAGCCTTGCTGAGTTAATTTTCTGCTTGTGAAAGGTGACTCTTACTGACAACTGCAGAGACTGAAATGCTCTGTTTTCACAGAGTAGGTGCTGTGTTTCTTCCTTTCAGTATTATGATGGGAGTTCAGTGTCCTCTTTCTCATGTTATCTATTTGCTTCAACCTTGGTCTTGGGGGGTTATTCCTAAACTAAGCATTTCTGCATCTTGGCTAATTCTGGAGACTTACAAATTAGGGTCCCAATTAATGACATTAACCAAGATTGGTAACAGATTTTTCAACATTGCTCATTTTGAAGAAATAATGATATAATTTTATTGTTATTGTTGTGTGCATCATATTATGATTAACAAAAGCAAAGCAGAGACAGAAATAGGACAGAAGTGATACAGTAAAGCCTTCCATCTGTGTAAACAATTCTCAAAACTAACACACTCAAATAAATGAGTGTCCTCTTGTCCTACAAGCCAGGAAAGCTCCTTGAATTCATACAGTATAAAATACTGTGAAGTAAAAAAGACACTGAAACAGAAACAGTTTCTCTGGTGGGTGCCAAAAAATAGCAGCAACAAAATATGTCAGTTACTCTTCAGCCATTAACAGCACTTTCTGGGGAATATTCATTAATTGATTTCTGTATACACTTAATATTTATTAAGAAG
Source organism: Cygnus atratus (assembly GCF_013377495.2). Taxonomy (NCBI): domain Eukaryota; kingdom Metazoa; phylum Chordata; class Aves; order Anseriformes; family Anatidae; genus Cygnus; species Cygnus atratus. Next base: position 166,193,785 of record NC_066362.1, read on the forward strand.
TTTACCACCATATGGCTTCAGATGAATAGTTTTTATTCCTAGTTTGCTGAAACTAGACACATGGTTAGGAGTGGCTTAAGAATATTTTGTTGGTATCTAGCAGACATGAAGAAGATAAAAGTTACAGTGTTAATTTTTCCCTAATTAGAATACACTAGCGAAAGAGATTAAACCTTGACATTTTAGTGGTTGTCCTAAACCCAAAATAACTTTGGAGCATAAAGAAACATGACAGCTTCAGAATACCTCTCCCACAGTAAGGTCTAACTGTGTTTGATTCCATGCACTGACACTTTGGATTCAGCTGGCACTCAAGTGAAATTTCTCTATTAAGAACTTCTTTTTCCACCACTGGCTTTTAGCAACCATATAGTGTAGTATTGCTCTTCAAAGAGCTTTAGACAGATTGTGAGCAGAGGTGATGAATCAGTATTGCTTCTAAAAGAGTATATTTTACACATATTTACCTATGTAGAACTGTTTCACTGAAGGTGACATTTAGCTCCAGACTGTACACCTACATTTAAGTGTGCAAAGATAGTTGGTTATGTGTAAGCAAAGTGTCTGTCAAAGCAGTTGATGAAATCTAGAAAGTTGTCAAAAGTAAAGAGTCAATTTGTTTGGCCAAACAGAAGTGTCTAGTATTATCTGAGATGCCTCAGAGTATCTGAGACGGACATATGTACTGTCAGATAAGGCACAGAACGTATTGAAAACATGTACCCTCCTGGAGTGTCAGCTAGACACTGCACAAAGAAGTTAAGTAATTTTAAATAATACTAGACTTTTCTGTTTTGGCAACAAAGTAGAGCCATTTTAAGGGGAGTTCTAGGCCTTTTGAGTAGTACTCCATTGCCTACAGGAAGAATTCGGACAAATGCCTCAAATAAAGACACCTACATTTAGACAGATAAATTGAAATGTACACGTCTGTAGCTAAATTCCATGTTGGATGTCTGAAATTTAGGCTAGAAATGCCTAATTCTCATGCACTGGATCTCACCGTTATGGTCTATGAGCAGTTTAGAACAGCTGCAGTTGAGCAAATACTTGCACTAGAAAAAAAGAGAAATGCAAGAAGAGAGACAGCCTTTCAGCTTTGCTCCTTGGTCATGGTATAAACTATAATTTTGACCTCTCCTAAGGACTTGCAGAAGTAAACCTTTTACTTTTTGTTTGCTCTCTGTATCACATTCAGTAATCCCATACTTCATCTGTAGTCGGTGGAAATGCTGTAGGTACTACCAAAAATGATTCCTTCTGTAGATGGGCTGAGCTCTCACGTGGTGAAGTCTGCCTCTCCCCATTTTACAATAAATATATATATATATATATTAATAGTATCCTTGCCTAACACCTTACAGTTCAGTGATAAGAGAATTCACCAAAGATGTGAGTGACTTGGAATCAAGGCTTCCTCTATCTTATTTCAAATAAGGATTTGGATCTTCCGGATGAGAGCATGAACTACTGTCTGGGACAGTGGATATGTAAATATTCGGTACAAGTAGAACAACTTTGGTAAGTGATACCTAGAACAATGCATGCCAACCTGGGAAATCAAAGATTTGGATTCACTTCCTATTCTGCATATACGGTGGAATACAATCCAAGCTTGGGTCCGAATGTCATTACCTCCCTCTGATAAGGGTTTGCACTAGACCTAATCCTATAAAATAAGTCTGGATTGGTCAGCAAAGTGAGCAGGTCTGCGGGTTTTCTCACCATGACAGAGAGCTCAGTGACTTCCGCATGTGGGTAGTTATGTGTATGGTCAGCAGATGAAATTTAGGCAGAATGGGAAAAGTGTATGTCATACAGAAACCTGTTCATGGACTGCTGACACCCCAGCTCTCCTTCAGGGCTAGAAGCAATAAAGACACATCAATACAGCACGGAGACTGGACTAATAATACCCTGTTTGGAGAACCCTGCCCTGCCCTCCACTAGGAAAATTTTGTTCTCACCAAATCTTTGGGTCCTTCCAGAATAAGATGTCACATGGGCAAGAATTTGGGGATCTATACATCAGGATTAGTTACAAAACCTTGGATATGGTTTAAATACCAAGGTTGCAGGGAGATAAACACAGGTGTTTTAACAGTGCACTTATTCCCTACTGAATCACTTCTCTCTACCCTGTGCCTTTTGGAGCACATTTGTAGGTGCTAAGAAATTTATATTAATAAACATACTTGCAAGATTTCCTGAATAAAGCACTTCACTTCTTGCTTTCAGTAAACAGAGATGCTTATCTGCACAGCCATGGGGAAAGAACTGTGACTCAGAAGAACAGATTCCTTTGGACCCCTGTTTTTGATACTGTTTTTTACAGTTCAAACAAACATTCCCAGTTCACAACCAGTAAAACACTAAGAAGACACAGCAGCTTTTCTACCTGTTCCCAGTTAGTCCCACCCTGGCACCGTAATTTGTCTACTTCCACTGAATGAGAAATCTAACTTTATTTTAGCATTGTTGAAAAAATAACAAATGATAGACAAGGTTTCATTGTAATGCTTAACACTGATGAAGATGGTCTCCTGTGGGTATTGGACAAATTAAAAAATGTTTAATTGAAAGACAGAGAGAATGTTTACATGCCCATAAGCATCTAGGAAAACATAGGTGCCTCCAGGGTTATGTGCCAGGTGAGGAGGGGCTACCCTATTATTCTATAGCATAATAGAATGCTTATTTTATATCTGCAGCTCTGCCAACTCTTCTTGTACTTAAAACCCCAGCCCTGAGGTCATCTGTATGTGCTCAGATTTCATTTTAAACAGTAAAAGGAAGTTTCTAGCATCACAATTGAAAGGAAAGCTTGAAATCAAGAACTATAAAGACCCAAAACAAAACAAAGAGAATTAAATTGTGTGTGTGTATGTACATTGTTTATAAATGTAAATATACTTACACATGCACACATACTTTTAACTAACTGGTTATTAACATGATCTTGGTTTTCTTTACAGTCTTAGCTCATGACCTTTTAGAGTGTGTATTGGTAAACCTGTGTCTATCAATTTCTGGTACAGAGTTATAAATGTAAATATCTCTGGTTGATTAATGTACTTCAACATATATAATAATTAAACATTACCTTAAATCATTCTCCAAACTGCAAATCCCTAATGGGGTAGAGAGATATGGTTTTGATTTTACTAATGTGAACATCAAAACCTGTAGGATTGCCTGTTTTATAAAAAGAAACTAAAGTCTCCTCGTTGGAATCTCTAAGAACCTCATTGAACTTCAGCAAATAAAACCTAGGCTGTGCATTTACCAAAATGAAAAATATATAGTCTACGCACATTATTTTATTGTTTAAATGGTTCTCATTCATGTTTCATTTCAATAATATTTCCCCAGCTTGTAAAGCTTATGTTACATTGAGCTCCTCTTTAAATTCACAATGCATAAAACTGCCAGGTGGCCTAATAACAGAGTGCATTAACAGATTGAACTATAAATCAGATGGTTGTGTTCACATACTGTAAAAACACCACCATTTTCTTTCAGATCTGAGTTTGTACACAGATTCCTCAGAGAGCATGATTGCTCTCAAATATTAAAAAAGCCCATATAGCTAAACTTTAACATTGATTGATTTTATATTTGAAACATAAAATTGTTCTCTTCAATGCTACCAGAAAATGGAAAATGTGCACAAAATATGATTTAGTGCTTTACTAAATAGCATACTAAATGATACTCCCATGTCAAAACCACACTGTGACAGAAATGAAAAAAAAAAAAAGAAAAAAAAGGAAAGAATTTGAATGAATACTCATAATCTGTTTTTACTGATTTCACAGTAAGAATATGACTCCAAACTAAAAGTACAACTCTCAGCCTTTGTTACTATGTGAAAAATACCTGACCTAGAAGAACTGAACCCCTTGAAAAAGCATCAACAACAATCATAGATTAAGACCATTCCTGAGAGGGGTATAAGAAAATAGTTTCTGATTAATGCATTCTCTGATTTACTAAAATAAACTCTTGAGTAAGCTTCATTTTTATTTCCCCTACTAAACATAGTGAATATATTTTCATGGGACTAGAAACAGAAAGGATTTCTGAAATACTATTCTCCTTACACACCAAAAATTTTATTCTACCATTCTACCAGTAAGTGAGGAACACTGACAAACTCTGAAAAAGATAAAATTTTATTTCAGAAACCTTTAGTAATAAGTTTTATCTGTATAGGAATAGGACATTATCTGTATATTTGTATATATACATATCTTCTTTCCACATTTGTATATATATTTTTAAGCAGAAATGATATTTTCCTGGTATTTTTTATGTTTGGCGGAGACAAAGAAATAGATGATAATAAGCAGTTTAGGTACATAAAATCATAGCATAGTTCATATACAAAGGGAGCTAAGGAAGTCGTTTAGTCCAAACTTCTGCTCAAAACAACTTCAGCTTCAGTGAGCTCAAACCAGTTTACCCAGGTCTTTATGCAGTTTGGTTGACTTCAAGATACTGGATTCTTCTACTACCATTTCTCATCATTTACTGTTATTATTATTATTACTATGATACGTTAGTTACTAAATGATTCACATTTATGTGCCAGCCTTGTGAGATACCTCTTTCAAGAGAAAATGTTTAGAAAAATATAGAAACCACAGTCTCATTCAGTAAAAGAAAATTATTTTCAAGTGAGTAAAACCTATAAATCTATACCCCAGAGAATCTCATGAAGCAGAAATTTGTCAGAAGTAGGGCACCAGAAAATAAATAATGACCATTCAAATAGTGATGAAACAGAATAGCTGCTCAGGATGTTAAGAAAGAGTCCAACATTTTCCTCTATGTAGAGGGACTATATCTTTCCACATGCCTGGATAAGACATAGCAAAGACTGAGTACAAATAAAAAAAAAAAATGTTAATAATGTTAGTGTGGTTTTTAGAGAAGTAGTTTCTATAGATTTTTAATGTTTAGTTTTTTGTGTGTGATCTCTGGGTCAAAGACTATTGATAAAATTTTAAAAACACTCAAACTACTTAATATTTTCATTTTTGAAAGTACTAAATATCCCAGGTTCTATGCTTTTTCAATGTTACCTTAGAAGTTATAGCTTTTTTGTTTGTTTGTTTGTTTGTTTTGTTTTGTTTGTTTGTTTGTTTTGTTTTGTTTGTTTGTTTGTTTTGGGGGGGTGGCTTTCAGGACAGAGAATGGCACAAAAAATAAGACAGGAAATTGTTTGGAAATATCTGATAAGTTTGGTCCGTATTTTAAGAGTATCTAGTGCTATATATTTTTACAACCCCTGAAATGCTGCCTCAAATTATTTTTACGTTTTTCAGAAGATGTTTCTCTTCAGAATATTTGTATCCTTCTGATGTTTTTCACAATGTATAAAAGTGCATTGCCAAGATAAAGGTCGAATCAACTCCCAAAACTAACAGCATTAAACAAAGTTGAAACTCCTTTATTTGTGCTTCTATGTAAAAGATTATTCTAGACAAAATGAAGTTCATATCTTTTCACCCTTGTGTCAGGTCAGAGCTGGGATCCATGTCACCTCACCTGAAACACCTAAAGAATATTTTCTCAAGATAGATTTACACAATCAAATAACTGATCTTCATAGTTCACTCTTGGGTCTCAGTTCCCTGGATATTTACTTTAGTTCACTTCTGAATTTTTTTTTTTGTTCACCATCTAGTTCTTTCCAAACTAAAACTGGAATACTTTTAGAGATAATTTTTGATGGGATTGTTCCCGAAAGATAGGCAAGACAAGACTGAGCCAGGCTTGGCTCTCTTTGCCATGTAGAGTTCCATAGCTATTCCTGAAACACTACCTTACACCTTCTTCCAGGCCTCAAGGTATGAAATGAAGCCTGAGTTTTGTGTTATAAACACATCACATGGTAACCTGCAACACAGGTTTCATATTGTTTCAAACTTTCTGAAATAGATAAAACAAAAGAGACAGATAATGTTTTATGTTCACACGAGAAACACACAAGGATAAGTGTCACTCATTACCGAGCACAATGTTTTGTGGATGGAGACAAGCTGCTTCAGATGAGTCAGTTTGAGCAGTGTGAAATGAACCGATTGTGCCACTTGGCCTCAATAAATAAGTTTGCTAATAGATTCCTTGGGACTGGACATGGTCATTGTTAGGAATATGTGTCGTACTGGTCTAAGTTAGTGACTCTGGCTTTCCTTTTACTCAGTGGACCATATGCTGACTATCTGAGACTAGTGGAGATTTAGGGCAGCCCAACTACGGCTGGGCATGCAGGGCCCCTACTCAGTTCTGCCGGCAGCACTAAGAGGCAGGAGCCCTGGGAACAGGGAGCATATGGAGGAGCTCTGAGGCCCCTTGGTCTCCAGCCCTGCTCCTCCAGCCCTGACCCTCCTTCTCTAAAGAACCACTCACCCTCACCTGGGGTCCTGACCACCCCCAGCACGGGGGCCATCTCTCCCTAACCACTCCTCGCTCCCACAACTCTGGTGCCTCCTTCATCCTGGTGCACACAGGGGGGTCCTGTGTACCTCGCCCTGCCACAGGCAGGACCCCTGCCCATAGCTTTCTCCAAACTGGGTGTCTCCCCAGCCCTGACATGGCTGCAAGGAGCCCCGTGAGGGTTCCAGTCTCGGGGAGAGCCTCCCGGATGCATGCCCTGTGGGGAGCCAGTCTTTCTGTGCTTACCGTCCTCAAAGATCATGGAACAGATTCTTCTGGAAGTAATGCCAAAACACATGCAAGACAAGGAGGTGATCCAAGACAGCTAGCACAGCTTCACCAATGGCAAATCATGCCTGACCGATCTAGTGGTCTTCTGTGATGGAGCGACTGCATCAGTTGGCAAGAGAAGACTAACAATTGGCATCTACCTGGATTTCTGCAAGGCCTTTGACACAGTCCCACATGGCATCCTGATCTCCTAATTGGAGAAATATGGTTTTGAAGGGTGGACCATTCGGTGGGTAAGGAATTGGCTTGAAGTTCACACCCAGAGAGTGGCAGTCAATGCCTCTATGTCCAGGTGGAGGACATTGACAAGTAGTGTCCCTCAGGAGTCTGTCCTGGGACTGGTACTGTTCAATATCTTTATCAACAACATAGACAGTGGGATTTAGTGCAGCCTCAGCAAGTTTTCAGATGACGCTAAACTGAGTGGCACAGTTGATACAACAGACAGAAGGGATGCCATCCAAAGGGACCTGGACAAGCTTGGGAATTGGGTCCACGTGAACCTAACGAGGTTCAACAAGGCCAAGTGCAAGGTGCTACGCCTGGGTTGGGGCAATCCCAGACATGAGTACAGACTGGGAGAAGAACTCATTGAGAGCAGCCCTGCTGAGAAGGACTTGGAGTTCTGGTAGACAAAAGGCTTGACAGGAGCCGGCAGTGCCTGCTTGCAACCCAGAAGGCCAACTGCATCCTGAGCTGCATCAACAAAGGAGTGGCCAGCAGGTCAACAGAGGTGATTGTCCCCCTCTACTCTGTCCTTGTGATGCCCCACTTGGAGTACTGCATCCAGGTCTGGGGCCCCCAGCACAAGAAAGATGTGGACCTGTTACAGTGGGTCCGGAGGTGGGCCGTGAAGATGATCAGAGGGCTGGAACACCTCTCCTATGAAGAAAGGCTGAGAAAGTTGGGGATGTTCAGCCTGAAGAAGAGAAGGCTCAGGGCAACCTTCTTGCAGCTTTTCAATGCTTAAAGCGGGCTTATAATAAAGATGGAGAGCAACATTTTGCTTCGGCAGAAAATGGCAGGACAAGGGAGAATGGCTTCAAACTAAATGAGGGGAGATTTAGATCAGATGTTAGGAGGAAATTCTTCACTGAGAGGGCTCTGAGGCACTGGAACAGGTTTCCCGGAGAAGCTGTGGATACCCCATCCTTGGAGGTGTTTGAGACTAGGTTGGACGAGGCCCTGAGCAACCTGATCTAGTGGGTGGCATCCCCAGCCATGGCAGGGGGATTGGAACTAGATGATATTTAAGGTCCCTTCCAACCCAAGCTGTTCTATGGTTCTATGACTCTATGACTTAGGCAATTAAACTATAAATTCCCAAGGTGGATGAGATCAATCTCATCATCAGTGTAAATCATGAAAATATAAGGAGCATGCACGTCATTGTATATGAGAAGAACTTTGGGAATGAAACAATATATTTACAATTTAAAGAATTATGTAAGTAGTAAAAAGGAGAATGACTTAGGAGCAACAAGTGGGAAATAAGAGATGCAGTAAAGCACGGAATTTCTTGTCTGGGGACTGTTCTTTCAACAAGCTGTTGATTTTCACTCTCTAAACCCAGAAGCTTTATTTAATTTAGAAGTTCTCTCCAGTTCTAGTCTCCAGTGTCTTCCTCTATCTACTTAAGGGCATTTTTATACAAACATTAGATTTTAAATAAGCATCTCCAAATCCACTGTGCTGGTCCAGCTCACAGAGGCACAGGCTCTGTCACAGTGTTTCCTTTTTTTCTGACTGATGGGGAAAATGATTAGGGAGCAAGGGTGCGTGTTTATACTATGGATAAACTAAGGTAACACACTAATGCAGAGAAATGTCATGAAAAAAATCAACTGTTTTTGTCCAACAGACACAATCCTACAAAGGAGAAACCAGGAGCTGAAGCAATATTATTAAATGATCCTAATACAACCACCAATCTGTGAGTTTTGAGTCACGGTTTGTATAGCTACCCCTTAGATGCACACCTGCCTGGCAAAGGATTGCAGTTTAAATACTTTTACTCTCACAAGGTCAATTGTGGTTACTGCTCTTGCTGGGACCCTGAAGCATGGGTTGGAACTGCACAAATGAATCAGGCCTGTAATATGCAGTCTTCAGCTCTTTACCATCTGTCTGTACATTGTTTTTGTCTCTCTTTTGGTTTTTAAATATGGAACATTCCCATATAGAAGAAATCAAGGTAAAAAAAAATCCTAGTGTTAGAAGTGGACATTAAAATGAATATATGATAACCTCAGAGTGGTAATATACCCACTGCTGTTACTATTCTTTTTTTTTTCCATTCTTATAACATTTCACACACTTGTTGCTTTTCATTATGATGTGGGAAAACTTTTAGATTCAAAGGTATCTTAAAACATACAGCAGCTGATATTTACAGTTACAAGTGTTGTGAATTGATGCCCTTTAGCACTGCACAACAAGAAAATTAAATAATGATGATCATAAGAAAACTTTGAACAGGGAAACACAGAGGAAAGAAGTTCAATTAATGACTATAGTTTCCAGTTGCTCAAACCTTTATAGAATTTTGCTTCTTTATCTTAATTTCCATTTCCACAGTAAGTATAGGTATTTATCTCAGCATATGTAATTCGGGAAATTATTTAAAAATCAATTTTATATGAATAATCAAAATAACCAGAATCCTCAGAATATGCTGCTGGATAACCATGACATTCAAATGGTAGCTGATGTCCACACATTGTTCTAGGGGAAATATTAACGTTCTGATGTTATTCTGTTCTTAGCACATCTATCTCTCCTTTCAATCTCCCAAAGTCCCTGACTTTTCTTTTATTATCCCTACTTTTCTCTACAGAGCCTGCACTTATTTCTTGATTAAAACAGCTAGGACTGGAACACACAAGATTTAGAAAATTCCAGTCATAATGGGTATGATGAGTTTGTTGTTTTTCTAAACAGACAAAACATCCATGCAAAAATTAGATTCTAATGATGACACATTGGGTGTCACAAACAAACAAACAAACAAAATAATGATAATAATAATAATTATAAAACCCACTGTTTTCACAGTGGCGATGCCTAGTGTTGGTTGTTTTTTTTTGTTGTTGTTTCTTTTGCTTAGTGTTTTCAACTAATGCATTTTTGATGTCTAACATTCAATGCAAGTATTTATTCAGCTTCATTTAATTTCTTATTATGTCCCACTCTTTTGTCAATAGTGCATTTGGAAAGCATATTTTCAATGCTCTGCACAATAGGATTCTTATTGCTGCAGTCTTGACAGGAATTGGGATATTGATGCCAATTGTAGGTATTGATCTAAATTTGTTTCTTGCCCATACGGAGCCATACAGGCTGTATATGGGATGTTGGTAATACTGCTATCTTATGCTATACAGTTCTGGGCCAGAATGAGGCTTTTAGTTATTGAACCATAGATCTAATGATCTAGAGCTTATGATGGATTATTATTATTATTATTATTTTTAATTGATATTCATGATTTGCTCTCAAGAAACAATTCAGATTAGGTGTCCCTGCTCGAGCATGGGGTTGGACGGGAGATCCCTTCCAACCTCAACCATTCTGTGATTCTGTGATTCTGTGATATAGAGATGTACTCTGATTTGTAGTCAATAAGTCAAACAAGCATGTTTAGGCAATAAATATCCCATTCTTAAGTAAACATTGAAACCAGATTAGATATATGATGAGAATCATGTCTTGGAATAGTTTCCTCCTTCTGATTATGAGACAAGTGACAGGTAACCAGATCAGATGAACACATTTAAATCTTAGATGCCTAAGTTAGATAGATAAAACCCACTGAAGTCCCTGGTTTGTATTTCTGTAGCAATGACGTGGTGCAGTTCTGATCATTTCTTGGGGCTTCTAGACCTCCTGCAATATAATTAAACAGAATTCAACAGATAAACAAAATAAATGGTAAGATAAAAACAATGACATGACTTTTGAAAGACCAGGTGGAAGGAATAGGCAGTAGTTGAGGCATGAAATAAAATATCCTGGACACATCTTTTCTTTGTCTTTTTACCTCTGGGTGAGACCTTTTTAGAAATAACATTGAAATTTTTCTTTCATTCTGGCTCTTTATCAAAGAGGACAATGGCATAAATCTTCTTAGTTTTCCCTTGGACTGTGATTAAAAAAAAAAAAAGTTATTATTTTACATCTGTTTGTCATTTTCCTGGAACAGGTTCTTTTATAGAATCATAGAATGCTTTGGGTTGGAAGGGACCTTTAAAGACCACTTACTCGACTCCCCCCGGCAGAGACATCTTTCATTAGACCAGGGTGCTTAAAGCCCCATCCAATCTGAAACACTAAGATAGTGCATCCTGTCTAGCGCTCCATTACAGTATTTGGTAGGATTAGATTTGGACAGTGTTTAATCTCAAACAGATGAAAAACTGGCACAGATGGCTTTTTGCACCACTGACAGGCAACTTAAGGTTCTTGGTTTTGATTTTTTTTTCCAGTGGTGCATTCCAGTGGGAACGTCTTCATTATTTTTGGACAGCACGTTGTTAATGGCATGTTTGGTTTTGTTTGTTTGTTTGTTTGTTTTTTGTTGTTGTTGTTGTTGTCTTTGTCTTTTGTTTTGTTTGTTTGTTTCAGCATACACTTAGTTACCTTTATTGTGTTTACTTGGTTTTCTAGGCTTGAAATTTTTCTATATATTATCATATTAATAGTGGAATCTATGATATTCTGCATGAAGCCTAGTTTCTCATGGTTGAAATAGAGATTTCATACTATTATGAAAATGCCATACTAATACTCACTGCATTAGCTTTGATCCAATAGAGTTTTATACATGATTCTTGCATCACTGCTTCAGCTTGGTGTTTTTCAAGAAGGGAGATGCTAAACTGATGAGTATTTTGAATATTCCTAGGGACAGGTGTTAAAAAAGGCAGACTGTCATAGTTTGTTTTTGTTTTTGTTTGTTAACATTTCTTTTTAATTTCTAATAAGCTCTGTTACGGTGGTTAATAAATTGGCTCCAATGCAAAAGTCTGTAAGAAATTGCTGAATGTGTGATACCAACCATTATGACGCACACTGTATCATATCACCTTATTTCTTTCTTTCAAAAGCAATATAGGATGTAACAAAATACAGTCCCTATTTAAAGGTCAATGCAGTAGAAAGTCACTGGAGTCAGACTGGAAAAACTGCACGAGCCAACCTGGCTGAACTTGTTTTGTCTGAATGGTAATCAAATCTGTATCTTCATACAAACTTCTGTGCTTGCTTAGCCTTGTTTTAAAAACAACACCTTCTAGCAGTTGGGATCAGGTCCAATTTTACACAGTTTAAGGTTGAACTATAAAAATATTATTTAGCATTAAGATGAAAAGTAGAATTACACTTGTAACACTGAACATATTTATCCCAAAATATTACTCAATAATGTAACCACAACAGTAATCATTTTAATTAAAAATACCTTCTAATCTCTATGTGAATAAGGAAAGAAAATCTCTGCCACAAGTACACATGAATGCACAGAATAACAACCATCTTTAGGAAGAAGACAATACTGCTCTATTGTTACTGATTATTCATTGGCTTTAAGACACAAAAAGCACCCTGTATATGGATGAGGAAAAAGGTGTAAAATTTTGGTTTTAATGTCTTTTTGATAATTTCAGTATCTAAGGTTATTAGAAATATATCTTGTGATTAAGAATCTCCGTTTCCTCTAAGTAGTTTGCATTATGGACCAGGACTTGTCAACAAAGCAGCCTCAATGTTTCAGGTTAGATGTCTAACCTGAAATTTTTAAGATTGTTCTTTACATTAAAACAAAACAGAAAAACTTTGTATCAAAATGAGATGATCTTGAAATCTGAGTCTAAATGTATTTTCACAGCGTTTGGAAAAGTTCAGACATCAAGGTTGCAGTTTAAGCTGCAACCTGGGCTATAACCTGGGCTATAATTGGGCTATAACCAAGTCTGTTTTGTTAACATGATGGAATCAAACTATTTCTCATTATTCACACAGTGTGATGAGACATTCAGAACCAAAAGAGTGAAAATTATCTTTCTCTAATAAAGTCCATATAAATTAGAAGTTAGTTGTTAAAATGGTGCGCAGAGTGCATCAGAGGAAGGCCAGGTATTGGGTAGCTAGAATAGGGAAGAAAAGTAACCTTTAAGTCTCTTGTCTTTCATGTTAATAATATTGAATCCAGTGAGTCCTTCCCAATGTTTTACTTGCAGAGCAAATATTTTCTCATTCAGTTATTGAACCCATGGTGTGATGTCAGCTAACAACACCTTCAATTCCTTTAACTAATGAATAAAGATCATCAGAAAAGTGATGAACTACTACAAAGTTTTAAGGGATGGTGAGACAAACAAGTTTTTATATGTAGTGCAGAGGTTATCTTCTAGTTTTTTTGATGGTAAGGAAAGAAGTTTGATTCTAGTAGAGGTAGACACATAGAGTAATTACAAGTCTAGGAAAGGTCCCATGTGGTTTCAGTGAGACAATGTTGTAAAATTCAGCTGACCTGTCTAGAGAATATTTGGGAACTGTTACTACAGCAAAACGGAAAATATTCAAGAAAAAAATATTTTTGTTTTCATTTTGTTTTCATGTTTCATGTTTCATTCATTTTGTTATGTTAATAATGCTCAGTAACGACTCAGAGAGAATTTTTAAGTGTTACTGGATTTATCATGCATCTGGCAATTTCGGCAGTATTCAGTTGTGTAGTTTCCTTCCTTATAAGGATCTAAATGCAATGATCAACGCACTGGTACACTTTCTGCCTTTAATTGTGACAGATATTCACAGAGGTTTATCTACCTTAACTTAGGAGTCTAATGGTAAAATTATACAATCATAGAATGGTTTGGGTTGGGAGGAACCTTGAAGATCATAAAGTTCCAACCTCCCTGCAGGGACACCTTCTACTACACCAGGCTGCTCAAAGACCCATCCAGCCTGGCCTTGGATACTTACAAGGATGGGGAACCAACCACTTCTTTGGGAAACCTGTACTAGTGCATCATCACCTTCCAAGTAAATAATTTCTTCCGAATATCTCATCTAAATCTATCTTCTTTTAGTTTAAAGCCACTACACCTTGTCCTATCACTGCACTCCCTCACAATGAGTCCCTCTCCTGCTTTCCTGTAGCCCCCCTTTAGGTACTGGAAGAAGGTCTCCCTGGAGCCTTCTCCAGGCTGAACATTCCCAGCTCTCTCAGTCTGTCTTCATAGGAGAGGTGTTCCAGCCCTCTGATCATCTTCATGGCCCACTGTAACAGGTTCACATCTTTCTTGTGCTGGGGGCCCCAGACCTGGATGCAATACTCCAAGTGGGGCCTCAAAAGGACAGAGTAGAGAGGGACAATCGCTTCCCTTGACCTGCTGATTATACTTCACTTGATGCAGCCCGGGATACAGTTGTTTCTGAATACTGCACATTGCTGCACATTGCCGGCTCGTGTTGAGCTTCTCATCAACCAACTTCTCCAGGTCATTCTCCTCTGAACTGTTCTCAATCCATTCACCACCCAGCCTGTATTTGTGCTTGGGATTACCCCGACCCAGATGCAGGACCTTGCACTTGGTCTTGTGTAACCTCATAAGGTTCACACAGGCCCACCTCTCAAGCCTGCCCAGGTCCCTCTGGATGGCATCCCTTCCCTCCAGCGTGTCGTCCAAACCACACAGCTTGTTATCATCAAACTTGCTGAGGGTGAACTCAATCCCACTGCTTATGTCGCCAGCAAAGATGTTAAACAGCACTAGTTCCTGTACTGACCCATGAGGAACACCACTTGTTACTGGTCTCCACCTGGACATTGAATCATTGATTGCAACTGTTTGAGTGTAACTATCCAGCCAATTCCTTACCCACTGAATGGTCCACCTGTCAAATCCATGTCTCTCCAATTTAGAGATAAGAATATCACTGGTGGAGACAGTTGCTGCCTCAAATGCTTTACACAAGTCCAGGTAAATGATGTCAGTTCCCCTATCTACCTATGCTGTAACCCTGTTGAAGAAGGCCACCAGATTTATCAGACACGGTTTGCCACCAGTGAGGCCATGATGGCTGTCACTAATCACCTCCTTATTTTCCATGTACCTTAACATAGATTTTGGGAGGATCTGCTCCATGATCTTCATGGGCACAGAGGTAAGACTGACTGGCCCGTTGTTCCCCAGTTCTTCCTTTTTTCCCTTTTTGAGTGGTGTGTGTCCGTGTGTGTGTATGTATCCCTTTTTCCAATTACTGGGAACTTCACAAGACTGCCACTACTTCTTAAATATGAAAAAGAGTGTTTTAACAGCTACATCTGCCAGCTCCTTTACGACCCTATATCTTATCATGTCCCGTGGACTTGTGTACCTTCAGGTTCCTTAGATGGTCTCAAATCTGATCTTCTCCTATAGTTCTTTATTCTCCCAGTCCCTTTGCCTTTGCCTTTGCCTTCTGAGACTTGGTATGTGTGGCTAGAAGAAAATCCATTTTTGCCTGACTTCCTCTTTGTTGGGATGCATTGCTCTTGAGCTTGGAGGGGGTGACCCTTGAATATTAATAAGCTTTCTTTGGCGCCTCTTCCCTCCAGGGCTTTCTCCCATGGTACTCTACCAAGCAGATCACTGAAGAGGGCAAAATCTGTTTTCCTGAAGTCCAGGATAATGAGCCTTTTGTGTGCCCTCCTCACTGCCCTCAGGATCCTAAAATCCACCATTTCATGGCCACTGCAGTCAAGGCTGCCTTTCACCTTCACTTTCCCCACCAGCACCTCCTTGTTGGTGAGAATGAGGTTCAACACAGCACCTCTTCTCATTGGCTCCTTTATCATTTGGAGAAAAAGTTATCATCAGCTCATTCCAGGAATCTCCTGGATTTCCCTATGCCCTGCTGTGCTGTCCCTCCAGAAGATATCAGGGTGGTTGAAGGACCACCATGAGGCCACCATGAGGCCACCATGAGGACCGGGCCAAACATGAACCTGCTCCTATCTGTTTATAGGGGGCCTCATCCACTCAGTCTTCCTGGTCGGGTGGCCTGTAGGAGACCCCCACTATAGCGTTATCTGTCCCTGTCCTCCCTTTAATCCTGATCCATAAACTCTTGGTCAGCTCCTCATCCATCCCCAGGCCAAGCTCCATGCACTCCAATTAATCATTGACATAGAAGGCAACACCCCTCCTCACCTCCCCTGCCTGTCCTTCCTAAGGAGCCTGTATCCTTATGCTCCAACACTCCAGACATAGGAGCCATCCCATCACATCTCCATAACGGCAATGAGGTCATGGCCCTGCAGGCATGCATACACCTCTAACTCCTCATTTATTCCCCACGCTACGAGCTTTAGCATAGAGACATTTAAGTTGGGCCCACAATGAAGCTGATGGTGTTTGAATTCCTTTGTGCTGCTCATCAGGTGCTCTCCATTATATTTCTCCAGGCTCTGGGCATCTATCACTGACACTGTCATCAAACTGGGAGGAGTGGGATGGACTGAGGTTCCCCTCGCCCAACAATTCTAGCTTAAAACCCTCTTCACCAGCTTAGCAAGCCTTTGACCAAAATGTTCTTCCCATTCTCTGAGAAGTGGACCCCATCTGCTCCCAGCAGTCCAGGTTTATCAAAGTGAGTAGCCAAACTCCTGTCTGTGGCACCAGTCCTTGAACAATCTCTTGTTGTGCCAGATTAAAATGGCCTTTTCAAACCGCTTCCATTTGACTGGGAGGACTAATGAAAAAACTATATGCATTGATGTGTCCTTTACTGCTGCTCACAGGGCTCTGTAATCCTTCTTGATACACCTCTAATAGCTTATAGTCTAGTAGCCTAGCTACGGCTTTGTGGTCCCCTTGTGAAAAGAGAAAGAAGAATTTGGAAAGAAAATTTAAAAGATGTAGAGGGTGATTCATCTGACTTAAGAACCCCTTTTTGGATTGGAATTTACATCAGCAGGTACTTAAGTACTCCATTGACTATAAAAGGAACCCTGGATGAAACTATGAGATTTAAGTATTTGTGGGTATATATGTTATTTATTCATGTTCAGACAAATAATGTTAGTTAATGTCAAAAAGAGGCAATAAACTACAGTTTGTTCAGTTAATCTGTTGCATCTTTTGATGTCTAGGTCAAATTATTATGTATCATAAAGGTTCTGATAAGGTGGTAGATGGTTTAAAAATCTGAAGATTAAAATCTGTGAAGAGATTCTGTGGTTTTCCTAAATCAGACGAACTCTTCATTTATCTAAACCCATACTCTAGATCCTGTACCTGTATCCTGTACTTAGTGACACATGCATAAATATGCATACAGTGCTGTTTACCATCATCAGAGTGTAAATGGCTGATCAGTCCATGAGATGAACCAAATTTTATCACTATTTTGTATTTAACAACTTCTGTTAGGCTTTTCCATGTATTAGTTTTTGTGTTAACACCTTTTCATATCCGTCATCTGTAATATATTACTTTGAATTGTGAGAAAAGAATATTTCATTTTTATTTGATGTTCCCAAGATTTTTATTGAGAAATAATCAAAATAATCATCTCCTATTCACAAATATTATATGTTCAATTCTCCACAATATTATGATTTTAAATAACCTTTCTTATTTTCTCTCTGTCAAGTTGGAAATATCTCTTTTTAATCTATTTGTAGCATTTTGAATATGTTCTGCTTCTGACGGTTTTGAAAAAAAGGTTCATCATTAGTTATTTTGGCTTTAATGAGTTGTTCTAAAAAAAAAGACCCACAGTTTCATGATGGATTTACATTTGTCTTGCCAAAATTTATTCTTTTTATTTATTTATATATATATATTTTTCATTTATACATCTGGACATGTTTTTCATTTTTTTTGTCAGATTTTTTTTTTTTAACTTCTAACATCTCCTTTAATTTGACAGTTAATCAGAGTAAAGCTTTAGTCAGTCTTTGTTTTCTCAGTCCTCTTAAAGATTTTTTTGATGAGTATCATACATTTATTCTCCGGTCTTGAAAGACTACTCATACTATCATCAGATTTTTACACTTTTGGCTGCTCCTTTTAATTTTTTTTTTCTCTTTCTTTCTTTCTTTCTTTCTTTCTTTCTTTCTTTCTTTCTTTCTTTCTTTCTTTCTTTTCCCTTCCTTCCTTCCTTCCTTCCTTCCTTCCTTCCTTCCTTCCTTCCTTCCTTCCTTCCTTCTTTTTAAGAAGTTAACTCATTTTTTTTTAGAGTTGTGACTTGAAGTTAAACATTACAATGGTTGATTATTTTTGTTTTGTTTTGTTTTGTTTTCAGTCCTACAGAAAAGTTGAATTTGTGGATGATATGGTCCCTATTAGACACATTTTTCAAAAATAACTGTAACCTCTTTTTTCTTACATCAGTCTACTTGTTGAAATGTACATATCTTAGCCAATATTCTCATTTACAGATGGTAGTGCCCTGAATCTGCTTTTTCTACAGATTTTCTACAGATTGTTCTATCTCATCAGGCTTTAAAAACAAACAAACAAACAAACAAACAAAGTAAAATGATTTAGGAATCAGCTTAAAAGGCAAAATAAAAATGATCATAAAAACCCAAGAGCCTATATTGTGGTTTAACCCAGCAGACAGCTAAACACCATGCAGCTGTTTGCTCATTCCCCCACCCTGTAGTCATAAAACTTGTGGGTTGAGACAAAGAGAGTTGAATAGGAAAGAAAAAGGAAGTGGAAAAAGAAAAAAAGAAAAAAAAGCAACAATAACAACAACAACAGCAAAAAGAATACACAAAACAAGCGATGCACAAGGCAATTGCTCACCACCAGCCGACAGATGCTCAGCTAGTCCCCAAGCACAACAGTAGCCTCCTTTGCCAGCTCCCCCCAGCTTTATTGTTGATCATGACACCATACGGTATGGGACATCCCTCTGGCCAGTTTGGGTCAGCTGTCCTCATTCTGACCCCTTCCAGCTTCTTGTGCACCCCTAGCCTCCTCCCTGACAGGGCAGCATGAGAAGCTGAAAAGTCCTTGGCTCTGTGCAAGCACTGCTCTGCAACAACTAAAACATCGGTGTGTTATCAGCATTATTTTCCTATTAAATCCAAAACACAGCTCCATAACAGCCCATATGAAGAAAATTAACTCTATCCCAGCCAAACCAGGACGGCCTAACACTCAAAATAAGAACATCCAGAACTGAATGGGGGCTTTGGTGCACAGCTCTTTTAAAACTTGGATTTGTATTACTTTTATAATATTGCGCTTTCCAGAATCTCTCTGCTAAACTCCAGCTAAGGCTCCAGCACATGTGAAGGGGTATATAAGTAATAAGCAATAAGTGAATACGGAAAGATCATTTCTTTTCCCATGCCCTTTTTTTATTTAGTAAGTTCCACTGATATCAATTGTTGATTTAATGTCATGTTCTCCAGAGTTGCAATATTGTCCTTTTTCCTTACAAACAGCTATTCATTTTCATCATTGCAAATGAAACAAATGATCAGTGGGATTAGTAAACTGTAAATTTGCATCACATTTTTGTTCAGGACAGATGAAAGACAGTTATTATAATTTGGCATATGTGAGAAATGGAGTCCTTGCCTTTAAATTCGTGGCAGTCCCACCATTATTTCTTATACACCATTGTCTCTGTTGGCATTGCAGTTTAGTTATCTTTAAGCACTCCCAATGCTTAGGTGTCTGATTCTGTGTGTTAAGAGGGACTCCTGATTTCCTGCTCCCTGTATACCAGTATTTGAACTTTTTTTTGCGTGTGTGAAATCTTGCTAAAAGCTGTAAAATAAAATACTGCCTCACTTAAACTGCTGTGATTCTATGAAGGACTCCTAAAACCAAGATTCTGCAAGTCTGTGTGTATTACATAGGTACAAAGGTTTTCTAACATCTGGTAAATCTTACTTTTTTATTTATTTTATTTTTATTTATTTATTTATTTATTTATTTTAGTGATTGGTTAAATAGAGGATGTTTTAATGGTTAAGTATTAAGTGAGGAAAAAAATATGCAAAATGATGTATACAGACTTTTCAGATTTCTTTTTTTCCTTTCAGAATATCTTAAGCATGCACAATGACTACATGAATCAATATCAGTTCTTCTTACTTTCCGGTTAAAATTTAGTTTCTTAGATTTTCTCTTGATATTTTTTAAGATTCACTGTCATATGTTCTTGATATAATTAAAGACAGCATATCTAATATAAAATAAAATATCTATATCTATATCTATATCTATATCATCTATATCTATATCTATAAATCTATATGTATCTATATATATCTATATATATATATATCTATATTTATATATAGATATATATATATATCTATATCTATAAAATATCTAATAAAAGATCTATTCAGACATTAATTATTAACTCATGATATCACACAATTTGGTTTAATGCTATATGTCCTAATTTAATCTCTTCTAGATGTATCCTAATTCAATCTCTTCTAATCTAAGTCTTTAATCCAGCTAACCTGATTAAGAATTTGACTAATTCTGTGCATCAGTTATGGATATTTATGCTCATGTTCTGAATATGTTTTTCTTTCTAGAGGTATCATAGCATAAAACGTGCTACTTATTCCCGGTCATTGTTTTCTTTTTCCAATCCTTTACCAAAACCTTTTTTTTTTTTTTTTTTTTTTTTCTTTTGTGGGGTACAGTGTGTTGGGTCTGTCTAGGATGGAGTCACCTTTCCCTCCAGCAGCCCACACAGTGCTGTGCTCTGCACTCGTAGCTGGAACAGCACTGGTATCACTCCAGTGTTGTGTCTATTGTTGCATAGTGCTGGCACAGCATCAGGACTCCCTCCAAGCCCGCAAGAGCCAGCAGGCTGGGGGTGGGCAAGTGACAGGGAGGGGACATCGCCAGGGCAGCTGACCTGAACCAACCAAAGGGATATTCCGTAGCACCTGATGTCACAGCAATAAAAAGGGGGGGCTCTTGTGGGGGAGGGGGCTGTCCTCCTGAACAACCGCTACGCGTTTTGAGGCCCTGCTTCCCAGGACGTGGCCGAATATCACTCGTTGATGGGAAGTAGAGAATAACTTTTTTTCTTTCTCTCTGTGCTTCCATGTGGCCTTATTGTTTCTTTTGTTTCTTTTCCTCCCCATTCCCTTTCCCTTTAATTAAATCATTCTCATCTCAAACCTTGAGCTCTTTGTGTTGTATTTTCTCCCCCGTCCTCTTTGAGGAGGGGGGGGAGTGAGAGAGCGGTTGTGGTGGAGCTCGGCTCCCCACCCAAGTAAAACCACCACATATAGTAATGAAGATAAGTCTAGAAATAATGGAGGAATTCTGCACATGAATTAGCAAAGTGAAGTCCACGAAATGAGATCCTGCAACTGAAAGTAATCAAGAATAAATATAAAATTGTGTTGTTTGATTGTTTGTTTTTTAATCAAAATGCACATGCAATCTAAATATTAGCTTTTTCTGCCTTTTGTTGGCTTGATGACAAAACATTGAAAATTGGTGTACTTTTTGTATAAAATAATAATACTTTTAAAAAAACAGCTTTTCAGGATGAAATAACCCATACAAAGTCTAAGATTCAGGATCACATTTTCAGTAATGTCATTTTCAAGTCTTCAGCCAGCTTTCTTGAAATGTTGTTAGGAAACACAGAGAGCTAGGTGAGATCACAGAAACACAGAATGGTTAAGGCTGGAAGTGACCTCTGGAGGTCATCTTGATCAACCTCCTTGCTAAAGCAGGGGCAACTAAATGAGGTTGCCCAAGACCATGTCCAGGTGGCTTTTGAGTATCTCTAAAATGGGAGACTCCACAAACTCTCTAGACAACCCGTTCGATTGTACCCACTGCACTCCCCTCACCTACCAATCTGGTCATTTCATTGTGGAAGCTTATCAGGTTGGTCAAACATGACTTGTCATTGGTGAATCCATGCTGACTACTCCTGATGATTTTCTTCTCCTTCATGTGCCTGGAAATGCTTTCCAGGATTAGCTTTTATCACCTTATCACTGACATGATGGTGACTGGTCTGTAGTTCCAGTGGGTGGGTCTTCCTTCTCAGCCTTATTGAAGATTGGAGTGACATTTGCTTTTCTTCAGTCTTTGGATACTTCTCCCAGCCATGGTGATGGCTGATCAAAGATTCTCAAGAGTGGCCTTGCAATGACATTTGTCAGCTGTACCAGGGCCCATAGACCTGTCCAGTTAGGTAAGTGTTCCCTGACCTGATCCTCCTCCACCAAGGCTATAGCTTCCTTGCTCCAGCCATTCAACCTGGCCTCTGTGACATGGGATTCCTGAAGGCCAGTTTTGCTACTAAAGACTGAGGCAAAGAAGGTGCCTCAGCCTTTCCCCTGTTCTGTGTAATCAGGTTCCATGTCTCATTCAGCAATGGTCTCACATTTTCCTTAGTGTTCTTTTGTCATTGATGTACACAGAGAAGCCCTTCTTGTTGTCTTTGACATCCCTGACTAGATTGAATTATATTTGCGCTTTAGCTTTCCTGATTTCATCCATGGATGCTTGGACAGCATTTCTATATTCCTTCCAGTTTACCTGTCCTGTCTTCCACCTTTTGTGTTTAGTATATGTCTTCTTTTTGTGTTTGAGTTTGTCCAGGAACTCTTTTTTGTCCACAAAATCCTCCTGGCATTTTTACCTGGTTTTCTATTCTTTGGGATGAACCTCTCTTGAGCTTGGAGAATGTGATCTATGAATATTAAGCAGCATTCTTGGGCCCCTCTTCCCTCCAGGACCTTATCCCATGAGACTCTGCCAAGTAGATCTTTGAAGAGGCCAGAGACTTTAGTTGAGGCAGGATCTCTTCATGCCAGAAGTCACCAGCTTCCATCCTCTCACATCTCTGGAGATTACACTTACCTTAACAGTAGGGGTGGAAACCGTCTCTTTCTCTCCTGCAACTGGGGTCTGAGGCTCTTGAGGCTGTTGTGTCTCAGAGAAGAGTCTGTCTATCTCCTTTTCATCTTCTCTTATGATGCATAACTTCACTTTCTCCTGTAAATCTTCCACTTTATGGCACAGCTCTTGCAGAACAGGGGACCATCTCACCTGGTATCAGAGAAAGATCACAGTCATTCCCCATCGTCTGGGACCTGAAGGGCTGTATCTGTCATCTGATGTTCTGTCTGCGTCAAATCTCCACCCCAGCAAGGAGAGCTGCCCAGCTCTCCAGCCTGTCCAGGTCTCACTGAATGGCAGCACAGCCTTCTGGTGTGTCGACCACTCCTCCCAGCTTTGTATCATTGGCGTACTTGCTAAGGGTGGACACTATTCCCTCATCAAGGTCATCAATGAAGATGTTGAACAAGACCAGACCCAGCACCAGCCCCTGGGGAACACCGCTAGTCACAGGTCTCCAGCCGGACTCTGTGCTGCTGATCACCACCCTCTGAGCTCTGCCAGTCAGCCAGTTCTCAACCCACCTTACTTGCTTTCTCAGCTTTGCTAGCAGGATGTCATGGGAGACAGTATTGAAAGCCTTGCTGAAGTCAAGGTAGATGACATCCACTGCTCTCCCCCCATCTACCCAGCTGGTGATGCCATCGTAGAAGTCAACAAGGTTGGTCGAGCATGATTTCCCCTTGGTGAATCCATGCTGACTATGCATAACCTTCTTCTCTTCCAATTGCTTGGAGATGGCATCCAGAACAAGCTGTTCCAATACCTTTCCAGGGACAGAGGTGAAACTGACTGGCCTGTAGTAGATCTTCCTTGCCCTTTTTGAAGACTGGAGTGACATTGGCTATCCTCCAGTCTTCAGGCACCTCTCCTGTTCTCCAAGACCTGTCAAAGATGATAGCGGTTGATGAGAGACCTGTCAAAGATGAGAGCGGTCGGCAATCACCTCTACCACCTTGAACAACACAAAAGTCAAATTTCTTTTAAAAGTCTCTCTAAGTCCTAGCAAACTGAAGTTTGTTTTTACTCATATAACTGAATATGCCAATTATACGTTCCTTTTATGGGAACACAGTACTCTTCTGCATGGCCCAGACTGTCTGTATAATTTATTACGTTGTTTGGGCTGCTGATTTGAGGAGGTACATACTGATGAAAAATCAAGACTTCCCTTGTTCAGTACTTTCAAAGTACAGTTCGATCTAAGAGAAATGGAACAAATTTCTGTTCAGTCTTTCAACAGTAAGAACCTGACCCAGACAAATATCTGTTTAAGCCACATGCAATTGCTAAAGTTTATCCACTTCCATATACTTCCTTTCTGTATTACTTCTCACCATGTTGAGATGCATTTAGTCAGAAATGTAATGTAACAGTAGTTTTATATTGTACTGTAAGTTAGAATAGACACTTCAGGGGATTTGAACAATTCTTTGCATCACTCATAAAATGACAGTTTTCCTGTATCACCACTACAGGGTAGCATCTAATCTATATATTGGTGCATAAAATGTATGCAGAATATCTCTTTCTTGGTGTTAATGACAATACAGTTTTCCAAAAGAACTTAAGTGTTACATGAGCATAGACAGTACCCAGAAGTTAACTTTGTGATATAAACTAATTTTTTTAATTCATTGACTGAAAACATTGACTGTATTGGTAGCGTCATACAGGAACAGACTAAAGTAGGATATCGTTTATCAGCAACATATAATCAAATACTTGGTAATTTATTTATAAACAATATAAGACAATAAATTTTTGTTGGATTTTGTTGGGTTTTTGGTTTGGTTTGCCTTTTTTTTTTTTTTTTTGTCCTTAGAAATAAGCTGTAAGACCGGTACTGTAACATAGGTTAATTTTAATTTTTCAGATAACTTTAACTGATCTTATGTGACTCTTGTCTGGCATAATATTTCTCAATTACCATCAAGGCATATATTTTTGCACAGAACATCACAGACTTTGACACACATACCCCTAAGCTTATGAAACATAATTAGTAGCTAATGAAAACAACTGACATATTAAAGAAAAAGAAACTTATATAAAAGGAGCTTGCAGCAGAACTAAAAAGTCTACTAAGTCACCCACAAAGTCTCAGGTTGATTATATTAAATAGTTTTGTGATTTACAAGTAAAAGTATGTTTTAGTATGTGCAGTGGAGGTGTTTGTATCGTACTTCTCTTGAACAGCTCTTCAATAAAGATTTAATATGTGCTATAATAAAGGAGCTTGTACATGAATTTAATACATTTTATTTTATTGCACTCTACTTTATCTTAACCAATTTTCATCCTACTTTATCTCAAGTGATGCCTGTAAGCGTTAGGATGATAAAATCATTTCAGTGTTGCAAAGCAATTGTTAAGGAGTTCTAAGTACATATATACATTTTGTTTGTCTGTTTCTAGTCATAAAAAAAATAATGATCTCTTGCTGGTTAGATTACACTGTATTGCAGGAGCATAACTAGTTTGCATTGTCAGCTCTATAGAGAAAACCCTGTTCTACTGAAGGCTAATGAATTTATCTTCAACAGCTGTCCAAATTATTTTTTCTCTTGTTATCCAGATAAGAGACTCCTCCTCTGAAATATCACCTCCTTTAACATGTGTCACTTGTTTTGTGTGTATGTTTGTCTGTTTGTTTGTTTTAAAGCTTCACATTTCCATAGAACCATAGAACAGCTTGGGTTGGAAGGGACCTTAAATATCATCTAGTTCCAATCCCCCTGCCATGGCTGGGGATGCCACCCACTAGATCAGGTTGCTCAGGGCCTCGTCCAACCTAGTCTCAAACACCTCCAAGGATGGGGTATCCACAGCTTCTCCGGGAAACCTGTTCCAGTGCCTCAGAGCCCTCTCAGTGAAGAATTTCCTCCTAACATCTGATCTAAATCTCCCCTCATTTAGTTTGAAGCCATTCTCCCTTGTCCTGCCATTTTCTGCCGAAGCAAAATGTTGCTCTCCATCTTTATTATAAGCCCGCTTTAAGCATTGAAAAGCTGCAAGAAGGTTGCCCTGAGCCTTCTCTTCTTCAGGCTGAACATCCCCAACTTTCTCAGCCTTTCTTCATAGGAGAGGTGTTCCAGCCCTCTGATCATCTTCACGGCCCACCTCCGGACCCACTGTAACAGGTCCACATCTTTCTTGTGCTGGGGGCCCCAGACCTGGATGCAGTACTCCAAGTGGGGCATCACAAGGACAGAGTAGAGGGGGACAATCACCTCTGTTGACCTGCTGGCCACTCCTTTGTTGATGCAGCTCAGGATGCAGTTGGCCTTCTGGGTTGCAAGCAGGCACTGCCGGCTCCTGTCAAGCCTTTTGTCCACCAGAACTCCAAGTCCTTCTCAGCAGGGCTGCTCTCAATGAGTTCTTCTCCCAGTCTGTACTCATGTCTGGGATTGCCCCAACCCAGGCGTAGCACCTTGCACTTGGCCTGGTTGAACCTCGTTAGGTTCACGTGGACCCAATTCCCAAGCTTGTCCAGGTCCCTTTGGATGGCATCCCTTCCGTCTGTTGTATCAACTGTGCCACTCAGTTTAGCATCATCTGAAAGCCCTCATCTACAGGATCAGGGAAACAAGAGACATGACAAGCCTGACTGACAGTGAAAACTGAGGCAAAGAATTTGTTGAGTACCTCAACCTTCTCCATGTCTGTTGTTATCAGTTCACCCTTCTCATCCATCAAAGGTGGTACACTCTCCCTGACCTTTCTTTTCTGAGCAATGTCTGTTTAGAATCCCTTCTTGTTATTTTTTGCATCCTTTTCAAGCTCAGTTCCATTTGTGCCTTGGCTTTCCTGATTTCATCCTTGCACATATGGACAGCAACCCTGTGCTCTTCCCAGGCCACGTGTCCCTGCTTCCACTCCCCATGCATTTCTTTCTTGTGCTTCAGTTTGACCAACAGTTCCTTGCTCAGCCATCTTGGTTTTCTGCCCCCCTGCTCGTTTTCTTACACAAGGGAATGGAGAGTTCTTGTGCTCTAAGAAATACACACTTAAAGAGTTGCCAGCTCTGTTCAGTTCCTTCGACCCTGAGGACAGTGTTCCAGAGGATCTCTTCCACTAGGTATTTCAATAGCTTGAAGTTCACTCTTTGGAAGTTCAGGGTCCTGACTTTGCTCCTCATCAGGCCCATATTCCTCAAGATCACAAACTCAACCAGGGCGTGGTCACTGCCGCCCAGACTATCTCCTTAATCTTAACCTCTTTAATGAGTTTGTCTGTGTTGGTGATCTTTCATTTTGCATTTGTAAGATCTTCATTTTCCACCTAAATTTTTGAGGGGGCTCTAGATGACTTTCTCTAAAGCTCAGTCATATTCTTCTTCTGGTTATTTATGCCTGCAGATGACAATTGTAACTTTTTTCTCTATGTGGCCTTCTCAAAGCAGAATCTTTTATATTGGGCATTGCTTTGTTCTGCCTAATTAACAATTTGACATTGGTTACTAGTGGTCTTTGACACCAAGCTTCAGTTCAAAATTAGTGTGGCTGCAACTGAAGCTGCCATCTCATTTTCCTTGTCTTCCTTTATTTTTAAGTTGCTATGGATCACAGCTTTCTGCTGTTCTGTTTTGGCACTAGACATTCTCATGTTGTCCACCTACACAGATAAGCAGACTAAATCTCATAGTACCAGTGGTCTTTCTCTTGGTAGTTTCAGATCATCCAACAAAGCTAGCAAAGCTCAGAGATTTTACAATTACCTTATGCTATATACCCTGAGTAACAACAGTTGACCACAGTAAACCAGAAACCATTTAAGTTTAATTTGTCCTCTTCTTAGTCTTCATTACAATGGGTGCTGTTATCATAACCCAGTAAGCTTTTTTAAAGCTAACTGCATGATATTTTAGTCACTCTTGTGGCTACTTGTCAAAATACTTTAAGTGCAAGCAATGTTCTCTTGGTTTAGTTTTACACTGTTCATGATCCATTTTATTTCTCTGTTTCTTAGTGAAAAGTCCATAGTGGCTTGGCTGTTGTTTTTATTTTATTTATTTACAGCCCACCAGGAAGGAAAACAGAAGTGTTAATATACCATAAGTGCATCTATCTTGATATTTGTGGTCCGAAAAGAATATAGACACTCAAGGTGGTTTAAAAGCATCTGCCTTAACAAAAGTTCTAGGTCAGGTGTTTTTTTTGTTTTTTGTTTTTTTTTTTTGGTCCATGAGAACTGTTGAAATGCTTTAATATATGAATTTCGTCTTCATTATATTAATGTGAATTTATAGTGGCAACACTTTTCAGTATGCTTACCTTCTTTGGCAATGGACAAGAGAAATCTGCTTGCCCAGAAAACAGCCTTGTATAACATTGAGGATGAGGTGAAACCATAAGATGCATATAAAATGTGACAGATCAGTGAAAAATAATTTACTTTCTTAGGACAGTTTTTACAGTTTAGGACAGGGTATATTTACAGACAACCTCACCTTAAGCATAGAAAAAATTCTAATAATTTACTTTCACACTGTGCATTTTAGATTACTTTTGATGCTTAACTTCTTAAAACTTAGATTTTTAACTTTTGTTTTTTCTGTTGCAGTGTGAAGAAACTGTGTCTGTTTGGGACTTGCCTGCCAAGCTCTCTCTGGTGTATTTGACTTCACTTAAGATTTGGTAAATCCATACATGTAGTTGTCAACAATTCTGGGCAGAACTGATCAAACAGATACTCATTCTGGACGACAGAAGTAAACAAATTCTTCCTGGTTCATGCAAGGATGTGACAAATAATGACCAACATAAATTTGACGCTGCATTTTTATTTTCTTATCCCTTCTACTTTCTGATTGGTTGGTTGATCCATAAAATAATGTATTCATTTTCCCTCAGAGCTAGATGTTCTCTGGGAAGTCTAACTCCTTTGGAACTGGGCTGCCTTTTGATACAGGCTAAGTAGGCTGTTGTCTATGGCAGAAGAAGCAAAATCATTTTCTTACTTTCTCAAAGAAGTTTGTAAGGCTTATGAAGGGAAAGAAAAAGAAAAGAAAAAAAGAAAAAATGAAAAGAAAATGGAATTTGATGGAGGAAACCATCCTGTGTTGTTTGTTTGTTTGATTGTTTTTTCTTTAGTGGTAAAGATCAAAATTCTGGGCTCTGTTTTCAATGCTGATCATGCATGCATTTTACCCAATGAGTCTAATGTAAAATGATACCTTAGATTGGAAACCAGTATTCAGACTTTCTACCACTCATAAAAGTAGAATCAAGCTTATTTTTTGTTGCTCTTTGTCTCTACCAACATAGTTAACATCACCATGGAAGTTACGTTATTTAAGATAAAAGTTTATAGAAGGTCACATAAAACATATATATAAGTATAGAAAGAAAAAATTCAAGCTTAAAGTTTCTTGCTATGTGAATTGTTAAAATCACATTGTTATTTTATTTACCAATTTATGCACTAACTGTGGTCATTATGATATCACAGAAAATACAGAAGAGTGCATTTCTTATAAGCAGAATACATTATTTAATTATATTCAAGTAGAAAGCTACTGGTCTCTCATTATTGTTAATAATTTACTAAAGTGTTGTCAGAAAACTGCTTTTCAATCTATAAAATATAGTAGGATACTGGGGCTCTGTCCTGCAAGGTTTACAGTTAGAAAAAGGTACAGGAAAGACAAGATTCCCTAAGTACTACAGTAGTAGGTAACTATTTCAGTATATTTCCCCTGCCTTCAATTTCTGTTGTTATTTTGGTGTGGTTTATTAGTGAATTTAGATTAGAAGAGTGACTACAAGAAGCTCTTGAGTAACTCTTCAGGATTTTAGTTTATATAGGATAGTTTTCTCAGTCCTCCAAACTTGTCTGTTCTTGATTCTGATAAACATTACAGGTTGTCAACTGAATTAAGAACATAAAAAGGATATGCTTTATGTGAAAGTAGTTGTACTTATATGACAAAAAGACAATGAAGGAGAAGAAATAACTACCCAGGCAGATAGCAGCAGCAGATGGTATTTCTACTGGGAAATGAATAAAAGGATTCAGAAATTATGTACAGTATTATGGTACTTTTAAAATCCTATAGCAACACTAACATCTTTCAAAAAATAGAAGTTGAACTGTATCTCAATGTTTTAACAGAGACAGGGCAGTTAACTGAAAACAACAAACAGTATATAGATAGCTTTGAATTAGTAATCAACCTGTCATCTACGCCAAACAAAATGCTTGCTGGAGAAGGCAACAACTAGCTGCAAAATTGTTGAAACTAAAAGAGAAAATTTGAATGGACATGTACTACACAAACTCTGTTGATGGAAACTCAGCACAATCAGGGACCAGTGCTGGAAGTGTACTATAGAGTCTCTAGGTCATGCTGGCTTTGCATTGGAAGTAGAACTCCCTCCTCCAAGTTACAGCAGCTCAGGGCTGATCCGACTTAAAGAAAACTGTTGTGGAGGCAAGCAGCACACCTGTGAATGGCATAAGCAGTGCTAGCAACCTGGCTGTTCCTTCTTCTCTCTGCCAAGATTCTCCTCCTTTGATTTTAGTGACAGAGAGAAAGTGTGGCAAAAAGGCTTCAACGCTGACTTTGAAAATACACTTTTTTGGACCAACATGGACTTTTTCAGTACAGGATATACCATCATGAAAAATAAATGTCACTAAAAGCACATGAAAGCTGGCCCTTAAAGAACAATCTTTCCAAGTGTGTGTGATACACCAACTGCCTTGTGTTCTTTTCCCTGTAGTTTACTTGAGGAAAGACAGTTATAATTAAAACAACTGCTGTGAACATCCTAAACTTTCTGTTGTTCAGAAATATTTCCTGTTAGTTTTCCAAGTTCAGAAATGGTGCTACTCTTATTTGCGATTGCATTGCCATATTCAGGATGTGACATTATCTTGCTCTATTCATTCTCAGTTGTGACCACCTTAAAATACATAATATTCCTAACAAACACAAAAAGAAGGTATAAAAACAATCATTAAATCCTAAAAATCCAGGTCTGACTTTTAGTTCTGATTACAGTGTACCTACACTTTTTACATGTTGGAATGTGTACCTGAATATTTAATTTACTCTTATTAAAAAATAATAATAATAAAAAAGAAATAACTGTCAAATTCAGTGAATTTACTTCCAATACTGTATTCCTACACATCTTTTTAAAATGATTCTTCATATAGTGAGGACTTGGTTGTTTTATTTTACACTGAAATAATCTTCCATTGCATGAAAATTGTAGTGTTTGTAGTCTCTCGAGTTCAGCTTTAACTTTAATGCTGTTCCAGGTACACTAGCTTCACCTCACCTTCTTTGAGGTAGGAGTCATCTCATTGATTGTCTTGAGTAAAAGGAAATGGCTCATGCATCTTTTGTACATTATAACAAATGTCCTTTTGCATTATAATTGAATGGTGATTGTTGTGTTCAATCAATGAGAAAGGTTAAAGGAGCTTCTCTGCCAGCATTTTTAATGGAGAAGTCGATTAAGATTCAGTTTAATCATTCTGGCTGCTTCAGAATTAAAGCAACAAAGACCATCAATGGCACTATAATTACCAGTCTTTCTGTAAGTTTACACTGCTATTTATGCAGCCATAAATTTTGTTATAATGCACAATGTGACCAGGTTAACTTGCTTTGTTTGTAATGCAAAATATTTCCCTTAATTGTACTGTGGATAAGAAATTGTTGTGATGAAGTATATATAATTCAACCTAATAAAAGAATAAGAAAAAAGTTAAAAGAGTCCCTTTGTAACATCTGACTGAGGTGAATCAGCCTGATAGCTTGTGTTAAATAGTTTAAAGTCATGGATTTAACCTTGGGACATTAGAGACATATTTTACTTTATTGAACATGGAGACTAGCATCACTCCCAGGTGAGTAAAAAGGGTCAAATATATTATTCTAATCCCTGTTCCAAACAGAGAAAAGGTCATTATACACTACCTAATGCATGCTGCCAAAGAGTGAAAAATTCACACTGGGGACATGGGTGCAAATTATTTTAGACTTGGCCTTTAAAATGTTACAAAAACGAATGATTAACTGGCTTTGAACAAGAAAAAAATCTTGAAATTGATCTCATTTATTAATTAGTTTGATCTTATAAAGGTCTTACTATAAATAGTTAGAGGACTAGAAGAAATTGCTCATTTCAAATAAGAGTGAGGCTATCAAATAAATTTGTTTTCTTGTAACATTAGTACCTGTAAGTATGGTTATCCATTTCATTTACTTTTGCTGAAAGGAAGATGACAACATATCTTGATTTATCCAAGATTTTTACATGTCCAACACTTCAAGCTAATTAGAGGCGGTGTACCATTGTTACTCTTCCTTTTTTTTCCTTTCTTTTCCCTATTTTATACTCCCAAAAGAGACTGAAGTGTTTTTTTTTTGTTTGTTTGTTTGCTTTGTTTTGTTCTGTTTTGTTTTGTTTTTTTCTCCACAGAGATGGACTATTTTTGACAAAACTTCTCACTAACACTTAGAAACACACTTTCTTCATGCAGAAACACAATCTCCAGAGATGTGACAGTGTAAAAGAGAAAAAGAGTCCTTCAGCCTTCATAGTTAGGAAGAGGGCAAGATTGTTATTTTTATTTTTCCCAAACTCATATTTTCTTAAAAGCTCAACTTCCCTGAACCAAGTACTGTGTTGTATTTATTTATTTATTTATTTGTTTGTTTGTTTATTTTATGTTAGCTAGTAAAGCTGTTTGCAAAATTCCATCAATACCAGAAACAGGACTGTATTTTCAGAAGTAGAAAGGGTAGCTTCCATGTGGAGAAGAATTGCAGACCCAACGTCAACTATAGGCTTCAGAGATTTAAATTGCAAACAACCAAAAATGAAAAAGTCTTTCCCTGGGATTTGGAAAAAAAAAAAAAATCTGTACTTCTTCTATAATCTTTTGTGATTCTTTATTTTTATTGATAGCATACTTTACATCTTGTAGCTGTCCTTACCTAAAGATGTATTGTGTTGTCCATTAAATTTGTAGCTTGCTGTTGTCTTAGAATAATTTTTCCTTCCTTTTCAGCAGATCCTAAACTAGTATGAGAGGACTGTCTGACTAAAAGCAGTTATTGAATGTCAATTCAAATAAAATATAACATCACGAGAAAAAAAAAAAAATCAGTGTGCAACTCCTGAGCTTCCCATTTGCTACATAGTTTATGCTTCTTGGAAAGCTGGGCTTGAAGGTGTAATCAAAGGTATCCATATATACAAATCTGGACCTCCTACTGGCTAGAAAACTACATGAACACATGGTAGCAAGATATGGTTCTTTAATGTATATCTGTATCAAGCCAGCTCTTTCAGTAGCAGGAAGTTATGAAAACAGCTAAAGACAATTTAAAAATGTAACTCCTAAAATCTGTCTCCAAAGAGGTAAAGACAAACATGTAAATAAGCTGTTTATGAAACATTCATGTTTGAATTTAAAAGGCATATCAGTATACAGTGAGCATCACTGATATTAAAGTCAGAAGCTTAATCCTCTAAAGAAAACAAAACACATACAGTGCGTAGGCAGCCTGGCACAGTTCCCTCAGGTTTTATATATGTGCGTTAGGGTGCAGAAGCTATACTTAATTTAAAAATAAGATTGACTAATCTATTTGAGTGCTTACTGCCTTGTAAGCAGAGAAAAGAGTAGCATGCCAGAATGGAAATCATACGGGCTGGGAATTCCCCTTCTGTTGACCACAGAAGGTATAGGCATAATCCATCAAGAACAGAATGCATGCCATACTTTGTTCATTAGCATTTAAAGAGGCTGTTTGGCATCAGACAACAAATACAGTTCTTGCAAGAACTTGGCAGCAGACTGTCAGTTAATGACAATCCACAGCTTTTTCAAGGAAATACTAAATGTTCCCAGGGCTATTTCTGAATTCTTTTCAGCATGAAACTTGAAGTGAGGATAACACATTTGTATAATGGTGACCAGCTTCCAAAAGAAAGCATCAGTTCTGAACCTGAAATCAAAACATGTTTGTTGGCAACACATCAACAAATTGTGATGGAATAACAGGATATGTGATATCACATATCTTTACATTTATGCATTTCCTAAAATACACCAGTGTACTTAGCATCTCCATAGTCTGCAGTCTGGAATATACCTTATTCAGGACTTGAATATCAATGCAACCAGTGCAATAAAACAAAAAGAGAAAAAAAATAAAAAACTAAAGTTTTTGTCTTTTTAAGTTAATTATCAACATACATTTTTCATTAATTGCTCTGCTGTTATCAGCATACCAAATTCCTTTCATTCTCTGTCACAATCTTCACATGTGCTTAGAATCATAGAATGGTTTAGGTTGGAAGGGACCTTAAAGATCATCTAGTTCCAAGCCCTCTGCCATGGGCAGGGAAACCTTCCACTAGACCAGGCTGATCAAAGCCCCATCTAACTTGGCCTTAAACACTTCCAGAAATGAGGCATCCACAACTTCTTTGGGCAACCTGTTCCAGTGCCTCACCACCCTCATAGTAAAGAATTTCTTCCAAATATCTAATCAAAATCTACCTTCCTTTAGTTTAAAAACATTACTCTCTGTCCTATCAACACACTCCTTGATAAAATGTCCCTCTCATACTTTCTTGTAGGCCCCCTTTAAGTACTGGAAGGCAACCAATTCCTTATCCACTGAGTGGTCCATCCATCACATCCATGTCTCTACAATTTAGAGGCAAAGATATTATGGGGGAGAGTAACAAATGCTTTGCACACGTTCCCTTAAACTAAAAATAAATAAATATTTTTAAGATGGGATCCAATTCCAGTCATAGACAACTAAATTTCAATTTATGTAGGTGAGTCTTTCTATATGCGACATCAATGGGACTCAGTAGCCTAAACATATGTATCTAGTACCATCTGAGATTCCCTACAGTAGCTGAGACATCCATGGAAGCCTGGCAGCTATGACACAAGATAAATAAGGAATTAATATCCACTGGAATGGCCATGTGGGATGTGTACCTGAGGACATATTGAATAGAATTAAACATCCATGTTAAGGCAGAATAATCACAGAATGGCTTGGATTGGAAGGAACCTAAAAAGATCATCTAGTTCTAACCTCCCTGCCATGGGCAAGGACACCTCCCACAAGATTACATTGCCCAAAGCCCCATGCAACCTGGACTTGAACACGTCCAGGGAGGTGGCAGTGCCTCACCTGTTCCAATGTCTCACCAACAGCACACTGAAGAATTTCTTCCTTTTATATAAAGTCTAAATATCCCCTCTTTTAATTTAGAACTGTTCTCCCTTGTCCTGTCCTGTTTTCCTTGATAAAGCATCCCTTCTCGTCTTTCCTGTAAGCCCCCTTTCAATACTGGAAGTCTACTATAATGTGTCCCTTTCTCTATAACAGTCTTCTCTTTAAATTAAACAACCCCAACCCTCTCAGCCTGTCTTCATAGGAGAGGTGTTCCAGCCCTCTGAACATCTTCAGAGCCTTCCTCGGGACCTGTTCTAATAGGTCCTCGTCTTATGCTGTGAGCCCCAGAACTGAACACATACTCTAGGTGGGTTTTCACGAGAGCAGAGTAGAGAGGGAGAATCACATCCCTCGACCTACTGGCCATGTTTCTTTTGATGCAGCCCAGGGTACAATTGAGTTTCTGAACTGCAAGCACACATTGTTGGTTCATGTTGAGGTTTTCACCCACCAATACCCTTAAGATGTTCTCCTCAGAGCTGTTCTCAACCCACTCATTGCCTGCCTGTATTCATATTTCTGATTGCCTCAATCCAGGTACAGGACCTTGCACTTGGCCTTGTACTTCATGAGGTTCACATGGGCCCACCTCTCAAGTCTGTCAAGGTGTCTCAGATGACATCCCTACAACATGTCACCACACCACTCAGCTTGGTGTCATCCACAAACTTTCTGAGGGTAACTCACTCAATCCTACTGTCCATTTCACTGACAAAGATCTTAAATAATACCAATCACAATACATACCCCTGTTGTAGAAAGCAACAAAATTTGTAAGGCACAAATTTCCCCCAGTGAAGCCATGTTGGTTGTCATCAATTACCTCTTTGTTTTTTGTGTGTCTTAGCATAGTTTCCAGGAGGATCTGCTCCATGATCTTGCTTGGCACAGAGGTGAGACTGACTGGCCTGTAGTTCCCAAGGTCTTATTTTTCTCCCTTTATAAAAATGGGAGTTATATTTTCCTTCTTCCAGTCACTGGGAACTTCATCAGGCTTCCATGACTTTTCAGATATGATGGAGAGGGGCTTACCAACTTCACCTGCTAGTTCCCTCAGGACCCTTGAATGCATCTGTCCCATCAGATTCCATGAACTTGTTCAGCTTCAGGTTCCTGAAATGGTCTCGAACCTGATCTTCTCCTACAGTGGGTAGTTCTTCATTCTCCTAGGCTCTGCCTTTGCCTGCTGGGACTTAGACTGTGTGGCTAGAGTACTTGCCAGTGAAGACTAAGGCAAAAAAGTCTGAGTACCTCAGCCTTCTCCATGTTGGTTGTAGCCAGGTCTGTTTCAGGGGTGGGTACAGTTTCTTTTGTCTTCCTATCTTGCTCCATGTAATTGAAGAAACCCTTCTTGTTACTTTTTAAATCTCTGGCCAAGTTCAGCTTCAGTTGTGTTTTAGTTTTCCTGATCC
Organism: Cygnus atratus; assembly: GCF_013377495.2. Taxonomy (NCBI): domain Eukaryota; kingdom Metazoa; phylum Chordata; class Aves; order Anseriformes; family Anatidae; genus Cygnus; species Cygnus atratus. Next base: position 166,230,075 of record NC_066362.1, read on the forward strand.
CCTCCCTGCACTGCCAGGCCATATCCTATGATCTTCCCAGCATGTATATCCCTGCCCCTATCTATGCATTTTGGTTTTGTGTTTTAGTTTGTCCAAGAGGTCCTGACTTAGCCAAGCCAGTCTCCTGCCTCTTCTGCCCTACTTCTTTCATTTTGGGATTGAGAGCTCTTGTGCCCCAAGTGTGTTTAAATATCTCCCAGCTCTCGTTCAGTCCTTTATCTCTGAAGTCAGTTTTCCAAGGGATCCCCCACAGTAGTGCCCTAAACAGCTGAAAGTTACCTTTCTGAGTTTTAGGATCTTGACTCTAGTTTTTGCCTATCCTGTATCCCTCAAGACTGAAAATTCTACCGGGCATGATCACTGCAGCCCAGGCTACCTCTGTTTGTCACAGAACAAATTACTAAACCCAGATGTAGGCCTAATGCATAGCTGTGATGTTATAAAGTTAGACTGCTTTATAAGTGTTGTATTGTGACCTACCATTGTAAAGGCAGGGACAATTTTCTATCTCAGAGGAATGATTTTGAATTTTAACTTTCTCTCCCAAAAATGATATAAAACTATTAGAGAGTGTCCAAGGGAGGGCTATGAAGATGGTGAAGAGTCTAGAGGGCAAGACATGTGAGGAGCAGCTGAGGTCCCTTGGTTTGTTCAGCCCAGAGCAGAGGAGGCTGAGGGGAGGCCTCATGGCAGTCTGAAGCTCCCTCACGAGGGGAGCAGAGGGGCAGATGCTGAGCTCTGCTCTCTGGGGACAGCAACAGAACTTGAGGGAACAGCATGGAGCTGTGACAGGAAGGGTCAGGCTGGATGTGGTGGTTTTACCGTGCTAGGCAGCTGAACACCACAACTGCTCTCTCACTCCCCCTCCTTAGATGAGGAGGGGAAGAAGTAAAGGAAAGAACAACTCACGGGTTGAGATAAGGATGATTTAATTAAAGGAAAAAAGAAATAATTATTAAGGAAAGATTATTATTAATTAAACAATTTAACTAAACAATTTAACTAAACAATTAACAATTTAACTAAAGGGGAAAAAAAAGGGAAAGGGGAAAAGGGAGGGGGAAAGGGAAAACTAAACAAAACAAGTAAAGGTTATGTGGAAGTGCAGAGGAAAGAAATTACTCTCCACTTCCCACAAATGAGCGATGCTTGACCACATCCTTGAAGCAGGGCCTCAACGCATGTAGCCGGTGTTTGGGAGGAGGACAGATGTTTTCATGAGAGCACCCCCCCCCCCCCCCCCCCCCCCTTCTTCCTTTTTCCATCCTTTATTGCTGAGTGTGACATCATATGGTATGGAATATCCCTTTGTTTGGTTTAGGTCAGCTGCCCTGGTGATGTTTCTTTTCTCACATTTTTGCCCACCCCCTAGGAGGGTTAGAGAGAGTCCTGATGCTGTGCCAGCACTGCTCAGCAGCAGACACAACACTGGTGTGATACCACTGCTGTTTTAGCTACAAGTGCAGAGCACAGCACTGTATGGGCTGCTGCAGGGAAAGTCAACATCCCAGCCAGACCCAGTACACTGGATGTTAGGAAAAGGTTCTTCACTGAGAAGGTATTCAGGCACTGGAACAGGCTCCCAGGGAAGTGGTCACAACACCAAGAAAACCAAGCCTGACAGAGTTCAAGAAATGATTGCACAATGCTCCCAGACATATGTTTTGATTTTTGGTTGGCCCTGTGTGGAGCCAGGATTTGGACTCAATGATCCTTGTGGGTCCCTTCCTACTCAGGATATTTTATGATTCTATGACTCCATGATTCTAAGCTTCAAGATATCAATATAATTTTTTTTGTTTTGTTTTAAATTTCTACAACTTCATATTTAGCCTGCAGGGGCTGAAGTCCAGTTGCTAGTAACAGTGAGCTTCAGGAAGACTGAAAAACAGTTGTTGGGCTGAGGGTACTGGCTGGTGTGATTCCTACTGACCAGTCCAAAAGTCTAATGAGACTGGAAGAATGAGGAAAAGGTAAGTACTTAGGAGGCCTAGAAAGAGATGCTTTGTTTAAAGAACCACAGCTCCTATAGCAAGTAACCACTGGATACTCTGCAAGGTAACTTCTGAATATTCGTAGTTGAAGAAATATATTAAGCAGTAACATAAGCAAGAAAACTGACAAAGGAGTTCTTATTAAGCTTGAATTGTAAGCTGCATTGCTGAAGTTGCATATTGATTGTAAACTGAAAATGTACTATTGTCAGTTTTGAAGATTTCTCTGACAGAATCTTTCCAGGGACACTATCAATAAATTATATTTGCACACAGTTGAAGATACTTTTACATTTCAGTAGTTGTGGAAATGAAAAAAGTCTGAGGGTAACTGAAGTCCAGATCCAACATCCATTAAAATTTTCTATCACAAACTTCATTTACTGCATAAATGATTTAACAAATATACACTTTTGTCCTACAACACATGGACTTCATTGCTAAAGAGGGATGATATTTTACTGAATCTATTCAGTAATGTTCTCTCCTTCCACATTTTCTACAACATAAATATGGATTACTCACAGTTCAGAAAGTATGTTGACTGTGAAATTAAAAACTGATTGTAGGAGATACTAGTATAACCTTTCTAGTTGGTCTGCTTCATGCAGCAGAGTAGTTGAGGTAGCATTTTCACCTGTTGGAAGCTGGAATATAACTAAGAGTCATCATTATATACACCAACATTTAGATTACTGGTATGAGATATTTTAGTCTGCTAAGTTTTTCTGATGATGTTAATTGTGCTAGTCAGGTTTATCTACCACATGCTACAATCACACTTCCATTTTGCTATAGAGAAAACTCCTGTGGAGACCCACACTGCAGCAGCTATAGGACAGGATGCTCCAACTGAGACTTTAGAATCCCTATCAGCTCACAAGGTAAGACAAGTGTTCTACTACTGCATGAGAAGCCATGCCACTACAGCAACAAAGCAGAAAGAAAGTCATAGCAAAGTCATAGCGGAGAAAATATGATGTATGGGTTACTCAGCCAGCACTTAAATGGAAGTTAACTGGGCTAGGATTTGTTCCTGATTCCACTACAGACTTCCTGTGCTGTCTTGGTAAACTGGTAGTTTTCCTTCTATCTCACAGAAATAGCAGATCTTCCCTTCTGCACACAGGTATGGAGAATAAAGATTTTAAAGACAGTGAGACACTTAGAAGTTACAATACTTCAGACCATGGATACTGATAACATAGAAAGACATCATGTACAATGCAAAAAAAAAAAAAATGCAATTAGAAATTTAGAGGTAACGTGTTCAAATCTATCCAGACAGAAATAGAGTGTCTCATTTGGAATGAGATGTTCTGCTCCGTTGCTCTCCACTGACTATAAAGAAACTGCAGTCAGACCTCAGATCTACACATATATGCTTAGATGAATCCAGCCCTCAGACTGTAAGAGGAGCTTGAGCACAGTCCACATCCAAGAGTTGCCTTTCTGCAACATTTTGTTACTGCAAGGTTTCTTGTAAGTCAGCTTGCTGAGTAATGTGAGACCTGGTAAGATCTCAGTCTTGAGCAGCATTTTAAACTCTGGACTGTGGAATTTGAGGATCTGTAGAGAGGAGTTTGGGAGAGGTATATTTGCCTTCATATGTTGGCAGTCAGAAAAAGCAGCACTGATAAGTTAACTTGTTATGGAACTAATGAAGTTCTATATGTATATATACATCCTTTTTAGCCCATGCCATTCACAATAAAATCATCCTTTCATGTTAATAAGAGTCCAATAGTGCACACATTGAAGTAAAGAAGAGTTGAAGTATATTATGTAGAATGATTGGCAATCATAGGCTGAGGTAGACTGATCATCCAATTAAATCATAGAATATTAAAAAGGTCAAAGTAATATACAGCTAGTCTAATTAATAGACAATGAAATAAAATTCTGATTCTCACACTCTTGAATATAAGCCCAGTCCTGAAAACAAATGACCTACTTTATTTATGAAATCAGTTCCTTTGACTTCAGGGTACTTCATAAGGGCATGTGGATCCTTGCCTATAGATTACCTTGAAGAATAAGTGCCTAAGTCTCTAGTTCTTCTATCCTGTCCAGGTAGTTTTACTAAATTATTTATTTATTTTTCGTTCTTTATCTGTATCATACAAGGAAGCTCATATCATCCTTTTTGTCTTCATGAACAGTAGATAAAGATTCAGCCCTTTAAAACTTCATTAATATGTTGTCCTAATGATATCAAAGGTATAGTATAATTCAAACGTCAGTTCTATGTCTGTCTTCCGTGGTTTATGTGGATTTCTATTAATATTTAATTTGGTTCATTACCTAATTTATTGTGTGTTGGTTAAAGGAATTCGAAGACAGAGGTGCTGTGTTAGCATAAAAGTCTCCTCACACTGAAGCAGGAACCAAATATGATGCATGCACAGTAATGCTGGGACTTTGTTTATAATAAACATTTTAAATGACTGATTTTTTCTCATAAATACTCTAAGTAGGATGATCTATGAGATTTCTAATTTATTCTTGTTTAAAATTTAACCATGCTTTTTTAAAGCATATCAATTTTGTTAATACCATGTAATTAAAACATGTCAGTGCACAGCAAGTTTTAGTCTAAATTAATGACTATGAGAATTATTTTAATTAAATAACCAATTATAGAAAAATCGCAAGCATGAGAGCTGACATTTAAATGAATTTCATTTAAATTGCTTCTTAACATTGTCCCATCTAGGACACTAATACAAAACGAACTATTGTATCAACATAGATTATCACTATTTTTGTATGCACATAATGTATTCATATTCAATCACTGGAACAGAGATGAATATTTTGTATTGATCTGAAATGTCTATGAACAAAATACAGCAGAATAAGCTGAAGCACAAACAAAAATCTCTTGTAGTTCTGTGACACAGTACAGCTGTATTTCTCTTGCTCACACAAATATTTCATATTTCCATTCTTCATACACTTATAAATTTTCCATTTGATTGAAAGTGAATTTCTAAAATTACTTTGAATTCAAATGATGTTGAAATTCTAGCTCTCCTATAAACACACGTGTAGAATCATGATGGGCTATTCAGTTTTCATCCTTTCAGATTTAAAGGGGAAAAAAAAATAATCCTTCTTCTGTTAGAAGCATTTCCTGAAATGTATCTTGCTCACTTACAACTGGAAAGTAAGAATGGCTTACATAGTTAACCATATTATTCTGCACTGCACAAATCATTACTGCATTTGTCTAACAATCACATTCAATTTAGTCAGATGCATGGTGCAAACAGTGCCAGGAAACTCCTAAAGCTATTTTCAAAAAATGACTAACAGTATAATACATTGCAAATCTGTTCTTCTCTACTGCAGCTTTAAAGATGTCACAGGAAAAGGGGGAAAAAAAAGGCTTCTGCATTTTTGTTCATTGATTAACCAGTAATGTTATGTATAAATAATGTATCTGACAGTATGGCAGCCCACTTGGGATATTGTGCCATTTACTACAAAATAGGATGCAACATGCAGCTGAGCAGCAAGAACAAATTAAACATCTTTCCTTGGTAACTTTAGCATTTTTATTAGGTGATAAACATCACAGTGAGAAGAAAAGCAGATGTAGATATTTCAGCAATATTAACCTTAATCTAAAGCTATCTATAGGCACGAAATAATATTTATACATTCCTAAAAAATGCTTAAATTGTGTCCAAAATATGCTGTACTGATCTCTTTATATTTTATGGGACTCCCATGGAAAACAGTTGATATGATCATGGTGTAAAACCAGGATTTTTTCCAGAATACTATAACTAAATTCAGTGAAGTGTTATGTACAATCTTATCTTGTTAACTTGTAACATAGGGATATCACTGCAATATGTACTGTAGAGCATTTACAATGTTAATATAGGTGAGTATTTGAAAACTATTGCCCTCATGAAGTGTTGGTATTCTAAGTCTAATTAAATGATTATAACTAAAAATTTCACAGGCTTTCTGTGTTTAGGTTCAAAAATGTTTATGAAAAGATTTTATCAGTAGAATATTAAATTCCTTTAAAAGCTATGATTATATCATTTTGAAAGTTACCTAAATCAGCTCAAAGTGTCTTGGGTCACTGAAAATACTTTAAATGAAATCAATGAGACCCCTAAGAAGAGCCATAGAAATCGCAAGGTAAAGAATGATTATATTGTAAAGTAAGGAAAAAAAATGCAAAGGAAATTTATTACATCTGATGAAGTATAGCTTCATAAGTGTATATTTATTGGTATGTTCACACTAGATAAGTTTTCATAAAATTATTTTCCACCCCAGGCAAGTACCTGTATTCACTTATTTTGATAGAAAAAAAAAATAAATAATTTTATTGAAATAAAAACTTTTAACATCAGTATTTTATAATTAATAATTTTGAATTATCACTAATAAATGCATAGTGATGGTATTTATATTCTCAGATTAATCCAGAGGAGTTAGATAGCCAAACCTTAATGAAAATTAATATGAGTTTTTAGCCCAAGCCCCTTAGCCTGCTGTGGTATTTCCAATAATCGCATTAAATACCGTTAAATGGAACAATTAAGTATTATTCAACATGATTCAATACCATACACCTTGAATTTGTAACTATCATTTCAAAATCACATGATCACTACATCTTTCTGTGTACTGAGCTAAATACCCAATTTAGACTCTCTGTTCATTGTCCTCTTTACAAACTGCAAAAGCTGTAGCAGTTTATTTCACATCTACACAATAATTAATAAAATATCCCCTCATATTTAATAGTTACAATGGTTAATGTTTACACCTGAGGTAATTCCCATTGCACAGTGAGGAAGATTATCCACTTGATTAAAAATAAATCTTTTCACCCCTGCACTTGATACTGTACCTCCCTGGGGAAGCTGACCATAATTCTTGCTTGCTGTACCTCATTCTACAAATGATGAGCCCATTTTCCATGGCCAATACAGAATGTAGCACTGGGGTTTAAACAGGACAGTAACTGAATGACTTTTCTATACCAACTCCATCTGGAAACAAATCCCAGTTATTTACTTACTTCTTGCCATTAAAACCCAATGGCTGCCATGTATTTCCCAATATTATGGCCCATGAGATGATACAATTAGTATTTTTAATCTCAAAACAAGGAATAACTTCAGCTGGAGCAGAAATAATGAGAAGCAACAAATAGAAAATGGTTGCTGAAAGACTATTATACAGTTTCAGGTACTGAGATACCTGGAACAGGAAAGACCAGATAGCAGGGACTGAAGGGCCCAACAGCATGAGATTGATTCAGGTATCCAAAGGAGATAAGCACCTAAATTGACATCCACAACAGCTGGCATGTTTAGGCACCTAAATCCCATGCTATGCATCTCTGTGAATACTGACCCAAAAGCAGCACAGGTGACTAAGCATGTTAGGAAGTAATCATTAGTCTGCAAGCAAGCTCCTAATTGTGACTAACCAGTGCTGCAAAATTCCAAATGGTTTGTTGTACCTGGCTGCATATATTTCATTTTCCATTGTGTTAGACTAGAGATGCTACACCACGTCAAATGGACTCATGTTTAAATTGTTTCAAAGGAAAGACAGCTTCCTTCTCAACTGATAGAAACCCTGTGAGTCATATCTGTCTGCTTCAGAAACAATTGTGTTTTGACTTTGACTTGTAACTTTTTTTTTTTTTTTTTTCCTGCCTAGTAGACCCAATAGCTCTGGGGGAGTAAGCTGGATTCTAGTCAGGCATGTATGTCATCAGTGAAGATATTCTATCTCCAAATTTCCCGCTGGAATGCCAAATGCTGCCTTTATTTGCACCTTCACAATCCCACTGGAGACAAGGTGTCTACTCAATTGTAATAATCTGGCCTGAGAGAACTCTACTGTTGGCAGTGACTTTCAGATCCCAGAACAAGGTTTTCATGTCTGGCAGTTAAAAAGAAAAACATTTTTGTGCTTAATTTGAGTAAAACTGATAGAAATTCACAGAGATAAAACAAATAATGAACTCTACCATGTGTTTTTGCAACATTTCTTTTCAGAACTAGAGCTCCTCCCTCATCAAAAAAAAAAAAAAAAAAAACAGCTCTGTAAATCACCTCAGGATGAACATTTGCCACATGGTGATTTTTAAATCTTTATGATTTGTACTTTATGTAAGCTTTTGAAAGTATTAAGAAAAGTATGTATTGTGCTGCCACATACTCATCCAGAAAATTATCTTTGCCCACTGAAAGAACAACTTAATCTTAATAACAGATGAGAAAACTTTCATAATTTTCCATTATAGTTGACTATTATGGTAACAAATTAGAACAGATTTTCTGTTGAATAACAGTGACCTCCTCAGTTTTATTACCCAGCTCTGCTATAAGTTCATATATACTGCAGCAGATGGATGCTATGTAAAAGTTAAAGAGAGAAAATACTAACAGCATTAACTTCTGCATGGGATTCTTACATTTAATAGTTTAGACCACGGTGGGCAGAATTTCATGTACTTGTGCACTTCTGCATAAGTGCCAGGTGGTAGATAGATACGCAGTGATTTTAAATGAGAAAGCTTGACAATCTTGATAACCTCTAAAGGATGCCCAAACTAAACAGTGAGCACCAGTGTTTAGGTTCATCTTATGGAGACCGAAGATTGACAAGGGCAGTTTTATGGTCATATTTGAGCTATATTTGAGTTTGTGAGGGGAAAAAAAATCTTGCTATCTCCATTTTTATGCTATTCAGCTGATGTTACCTACATATTCACTGCTAATACACTACTACCTTGGCAGTTGTAACTGTCTACTATAGTATCCACAATACTTTGAACAGATTTTTAGTCAGCCATTCAGGGAGCAATTTCATAATTTATGGGTGAGGTGGAGAATAGACTTTAGCAAGGTACCCAGAACTAATACAGACAACTGAAGTGATAATGGGAAATATAAAAGATACTTATGTAAGTTCTCTCAAAGCTCTTAGGAAAGCATGCTTTGTTTTAAAATGGAATTTGTCTACATTCAGGTTTCAGCTAGATGATCTTTTTTCCATATCTCCTGCTATATTAAGAATCCTCTCTACTTGCAAAGGTCTCTTCAACTTATGAGGAATATGCCCATTACATTCATGCTGAGTATTACTCTTCTAGAGAAATAAAACAGCTTGAGATTTTTAAGTTTACCACTGTTTTACTTCTCTTTGTAGCTCCCCTCAGATCTCTCAGATCGTTATTGCAACTGTAAAATGTAACAGCAAAAGTGGACATTGTACTCCTCTATTATGCATTTTGTAATGAAGAAAAAAGTCTTCCCTCTCGTTGTCTGCCTGTTGAAATATTTGGGGATTGCAATCTCACACAAAGTTCATAACAACTTCTCTCCCTCATTTGGAAATTACTGTCTTGTCTTCCTGAAACATGACTGCTCAATGCGTACATGATCCTGTTTTATTGCAATATGGAGTAAAATACGTTTATTTGGGTCAATTACTGTCTTCTGGCTGAGGCACAACTATTTTTCAGCTGTTCCGATGAGGCCACAGAAAATTAGATTAAAAACTCTCAGATAAACCATCACACTGGATGGCAGCAATTGGTTGGTTTTCTTCTTTAATCCCTAAATCATATCAGTCATTGGACACTGTTTTCTTTTAGGTGTGAGCTTTCTACTCTATTTCTAGATGGCAAGTTTGCATTTGACTCCACTAGACAGAATTTGCTCTGTAGGAAATGATTACTATACTATGTAATTCTACAACAGTGTTTATATTATTACATGTATAGATATATAGACTACTATACAGAGAACATATGGCAGAAGTTTGGGGCTAAGTGCAGTAGAAAACATACACCTTTTACTGCTCCCATCTCAGTTAATGTTGAATTATTATTTATTTATTCATTATTATTGTATTAATTCCTTTTTCCTTTCAAATGTTGCAAGGAATAAGAATCCTGCCAAGAAAAGTTTAAACAATGAGAGCCAGATTCTGACCTAATTATTTATTCACACTAAGTAAGGGTACTTGACTGTTAACTTGAACACATATTTTCATCTTAAGTGAAGACCTTGACAAAAAATTAAAAATTAAAGATTTTTCAGGATATAACTATATATTATATAACTATATGTTATAAAAATATTCTTGTAGCCTTTCCCACCTATCTGGATACCCAAAGCATAGATAAGTAGTAAGCAGTAGTCACTTCCAGGTGGAATTCCAACTTTACCTTTTAGGGCTGAATTGACCTCTGGATTATGACTATCATTTTCCATTTATGCTACTAGTAGCCTCTAGCTAGGTTCCCAGAATCATACAGGATAAAACAAGACTCCCATGCTTACACTTGAAAATTTTTCATAGGTGGCTGAAAAAAATATATATATATATTTGTATGTGTTGTGGTTTTTTATATATATATATATATATATATATATATATTTTAGCTTAACAACAAAAAAAATACATATTTAAAAGAAATTTTATTAATAATCCTAGAACAATCTTATATGGTTAGGGTATGCAGTCTCTGACAAAAATAAACGAAGTGCCCGCAATTTCCACAGAAGCTATTAACTTCCACTAGCAATGATTTTTGACAGTAAAGATACTTGTTATGGATGCAGAAATATAAAGCAGGGTTGCAGCTCTTCCCATTGGTAATAAAGTATTCCATAAATAAACATTTGCTCTGTTTCTTTTTTAGCAAAATTACCTTTACTGCTTGCATAGATTTTCCAATATATAGGTCAATCTGTCCTAACCTTTTCTGAAGGAAAATGAGAAATGTTCCCTATGAACAAGATAAGACTTCCTGTGTCTAACGGCACTATTTGCAAACACCAAATAGCAGCAGATTCAAGAACTGCAATATAAAGCTATCAATTAATTTTGTTGTAACTGTATGCACCTGTGAACAACTGCTTAATTAAAGAGGCAAACAGAAATATCTCACAATAATGCTTCAAATTACTTGCATTTATGTGACTCAATTAGTTGGAGTGGATAAATACAATTGGAAAGCTGCCATGCGGACTTCTGGAAATAAAAAAAAAAGATGGAACTGCAAAGATACAAAACCAAATGGGAGGATTCAGGCAGATAAAAACAGATTATTCTCAGAGGTTCATAGGCCTATACAAACAGAGAAGATAAAAGAAAAAGATTCTGTGTAAATATATATAAATATCTATCATGGTTTTGTCTGGAACAGAGTTAATTTTCTTCATAGAGGCTCACACAATGTTGTGTTTTGGATTTTTGATGAAAATAATGCTGATAACACACTGATGTTTTAGCTGTTGCAGAGCAATGCTTACACAGAGCCAAGGACTCTTCAGCTTCTCAAACACTGCCCTGCCAGTGAGGGGGCTGGGAGTGCACTAGGAGCTGGGCAGGGGGACAGAACTGGGACAGCTGGCCCAAACTGGCCAAAGGGATATGCCACAGCATATAGTGTCATGCTCAACAATACAAGCTGGGGTAAAGAGGCGGGGGGGGGGGGGATGATGAGATGGGGTGAATGGATGGATAGACATTGGTAGTGATGGTGTCTGTCTTCCCAAGAAATCATTACACATGATGAGCCCTGCTTACCTGGAAGTGGCTGAACCCCTGCCTGACGATGGGAAGTAGCGGATTAATTCCTTGTTCTGCTTTGCTTACACCCACAGCTTTTGCTTTACCCAGTAAACCATCTTTATCTCAACCTGTGAGTTCTCTCACTTTTACCTTTCTGATAATCTCTCCCATCCCACCTGGGGAGAGTGAGCAAGCAGCTGTGTGGTGCTCAGCTGCCTGCTCAGGCTAAACCACAATAGGTCATTTACTGACACAGAGTTACTCTTTCAAAGACAGTAACATTAAGGGGATTGCCTGTTTTGGGCAGCATACTCATGGGTCCCTTTTCTGTCCTCTATTTCCCATCACAAATCAGATATAGAGCAAGTGGACCAGGATTTTGGGGAATTAAACTAATCTAGAAGTTCTCCACAAGCATACCAATTGTGCTTCATCCTCTGAGACCAGACTAGAGATAGGCAAAAGTGAAAGAATGTGAGTTGTGTATGGTACAGACACTAGATCCTTAGCACTGTATCTCTTAATTGAGTGTTTCTCTTGCTTTTCGCTGTTTCCTAACATAGGAATAGCCTAAGTCATCTAAAATTACACCAGACAGAGAAGGCCCTTGAATTCCTTCTTCCATTTTCATAAGCCTGTTTTGGGATAAGATTTAGCTCTATGTATGTGTAAATCTGTTACAGAAAATGTCTTTTTCTCATCTTCATATTTAGTTCAGTGTTTTTCAGTATCATCTAGAAATGTCAAAGGGGATCAGAAAGGAGAGAGATTACACTTTAAAATGCTTCAAAATGTAGGGTTCAAAAACTATTTTAGATATTTTTAAAATAATTGTCTTTTCTTAGCTCCACTTCCCACACATTCTCTTCCTTAAAGAGTGGTCGAATATTCTTGATTTTGTATCTGAGTCAATGATTTGTACAGGTACATTGTAATTTAAGTGGGAATATTCTTCCAGGTGTAGCAGGGAACAGATGGACAGAGAGGAGGAGATAACAGGACTGGCTGATAAATAAACAATAATAATAATAATAATTAATAATAATAATATAATAAATGAAATGTTTATTTTCTGTAGGAACAATTATTGTTAAGCCAGTTACCATTTTTGGACTTAGATTCAACAAAGTGATCAGGTTGTTTTATTTTTTTTCTCTCTCTTTGGAATACCTACACATTAGTTTACAACAGACTGGTTTTCAATATTCAAATACATTCACAAGTTTCTCTCTTCAAAATTTTGAGAAGTTAACACTGAAATGAATTTTATTAAGACACAATGATTCATGGGTTAAAAGAATATCTGTTCATTGGAGGTAGAAGGGCACCAAGGGTAGAAGTTTCATTACACTGTTCTTACAATCACTTTTGATTCCCCTCTATTTTCCTTTTTTTTTTTCTTTTTTTTTTCTTTTTTTTTTTTTGTAACTATAACCCAAAGATCATAATAATAGCTTTTTTTTCATAAGGTCATAAAATATTCATATCTGACCCTATGTTTACTTCCCTTTCCCAAAAAGCAAACATGTAGGTAAAAGCACAGGATACAAATGCATTTGTTAGACAACGCAATCTGGCTCTAAAATCTACCTGCGACCTAGAAGACAAAACTCCTCACACTTCTAATTGAAGGCAACTACCCAGCCGACAGGCAAATATGCTTCAGAGAGCTCTTTTGCTGCTGTGATGATAGCATCTTGAGGTTGTTCCCAGGTGAAGGGAAGGGAGGTAAAAGTGAGAGTCAGAGAGTGTGACAGTTGTTCATCTATCTTGGAAACACTGAGGACCTTGGAAATATGAATTAAATTAGGCTATATTTTCATGAACACGTTAATCTAACTCAAGTATAAGAAGCTGCTAAAGGAGATGATCACTCCATCTTTCTCTCTGTTGTCTCTTAATACCTTTTCCCTTGTGCCAACAGGTGAGGTCGTATGTTTACTTTGTAAACTAATCCAGAAACTGATTCAACAATCAACCTCTTAAATATTAACACTTTTCAGTATCAGTTTCTTTTGTTTAAATATTAATGGAGAGTTGGGGGTAGGAGGGGCCAAATATATAGACAGAGGAAGGGTTGAGAAAATTGCCACTGAAAGTGATAACTTCCAGGCTCAGATCATCTCAATGCTGTTGGTAAACCACAGCCTTATTCACCCACAGGGCTTTGAATGAAGCTCTGACTCAACAGTACTGAGCCAGCAATGTACTTTATGGGCAATGATGATATGGTGCTATGATATCACGAAAGAAAGTTGTCACTTTCAGCAATTAATGCAGTTCTTATGTCTGAGAAAACTGATGCAAACTGCATTGCAATTGTGATAGCACTGAGCATTTTGAAACAGGAGAAAAAAGAGCTTATTTTAAATGATTAAGGCTAAAAAATCCATGTCTTTCTTCTTCTTTCTCTCTCTTTCTTCTGAAGGAGTCAGGCTTCATAGTTATTAAATGAACTGAGGTTGCTTCTGCCCAAGCTTATTTTAAGTAAATCTAAAGATAAGGGAGATATTTCTAATCAAAATAATGTTCCATAAAAATGGAATACAACTTCCTAACTATTTTACAGTGGCAGGTGTCTGTTTTTTTTTTTTTTTCTTTTTTTTTTTCCCCTTGCTAGGTAAGTATGTACTTCACATCAGTAACAAAGCAGAACTCCCATTTCAAAAAAAATATAATTTTAAAATGTTCATCTCTGTCTTCCAACATGGCATTTGTTACCTTTGGTTAGCTCCTCATGGTCAATGTAACTGTGAAAACATCTGCATACTATCTGTACAAATGGTAACCGAAGTGATGAGAGGCATCATAGGATTGCACAGTCTTGACATGGTAACCCATGAGAGCTCTGTCATTGTGGCTATAAGTGCAAAGTTCAGGAAGGATTTTGAACTCATAGGACAATGACCCTGTCTGATGTCTCATTTGTGCTCCAGAGTAAACCCTAGGGACTGAAATGATACTATACTACTTCATTTCATTTTTTTTCAATATGTCCTCAGCCCAGTTCCGGTGTCTGAACATCAGGAATAATGATGAGTACAATGAATATGTCTTTAGGGTGAAGGTTGTGCTTGGTTCAAAAGTCTTGAAATTAATCTTCTCTCTCTCCCTCTCTCTCTCTCTCTCTCTCTCTCTCTCTTTCTTTCTTTCTCTCTCTTCTTCTTCCTCCTCCCTCCTTTCCTTTCCTTTCCTTTCCTTTCCTTTCCTTTCCTTTCCTTTCCTTTCCTTTCCTTTCCTTTCCTTTCCTTTCCTTTCCTTTCCTTTCCTTTCCTTTCCTTTCCTTTCCTTTCCTTTCCTTTCCTTTCCTTTCCTTTCCTTTCCTTTCCTTTCCTTTCCTTTCCTTTCCTTTCCTTTCCTTTCCTTTCCTTTCCTTTCTCTTCCTCTGTTTCTCTCTTTCTACCATAAATAAATTAGAATTTCTGCAAGAACATTTCACATATTCCCACCGTTTATTGTTTCAACTAAATATTCACAGTCTTCTGCCCAAAATCTATTTTAAATGGCATCATTATACTAGAGGTGAATACATGTAAGAGCAATAAATGAAAAATGCATAGCAAACTTCTCAGTTCCTCAAGAAAGACCTCTGTTAATTTTCCCCTCAAGTGCTAAGTAAAAATGTAGTTTGAATAGATCTGGCAATACAAAAAAATCTTAATTAAGACAGTTCAGTTGCAATGTATATTTTTCAAGAATATTTTCATTTCTTTTTATAAAATAGTACTTCAGACTAAGTTTTGAAATTGAAAATCAGTTTTGAATGGCAAAATATTGTTTGTTCAATGTTCTGTTTCCGGAAAGTTTTTGTGTTACAAAGGCATTTCACCATTATTCTCCCCAATTTCTTCATCTGAATAAAAAAGAAGGAGAACAAAAAAACCTTGATGTGTTGTCATGCTGTGTTGGGATATGTTTTTTGAAGTCTTTGCATTGCCTTATTGGTCTTTATTATTTAAATGCCTGGTTTAAATTTATATGATGAATTGAAGTCTGGGGGGCGTACCCATATTAACTGTAATCCAGCCAGCACTTTGGAGTTTGCTGCTACCCATATTACTTTTGATTTGTGTGGCAAATCTCCAGGTTTGAAGTTTCATTGCAAGTGCCTGAAATCGGAGTAGGATGAGCGTTGTTATTTTCATTGTTTGGAAAACAAAAATGTACCTCTGATAATTTTTGTCTTTGATTACTGCTTCTTCAAAGGATTTAAAACAGAATGAAAGCCTTTGAAAATTTTAGAGATGAAGAGACATGAGAGTTATTCTGTATGCACCAGATAAACAGATGTCTTAGCTTTCAAACTAAACCCAGAAAATATAATCACAAGCTTCATCAGAAGCAGATAACAATCTAGGTGCACAGTACTTTACATTTTACTAATGTGCAGTGGGAGAAATAATAATACTACTTCCTTCACTTGTCTAAATATTTGTTTCAGACTAACAGCTCAAAAAAAACATGTTGGTAATAGCAAACAAAATATGATAAATTCCTTTGAGGATAAAATATTCTCAGCATAATGTCATTATAAGCACAAGTAAACACACTGAAAAGTATTTGCAAATAAGTAAGACACTCATAACGCTGAAGGTCTTAAATTGTGAATTCCCAAATTAATAGGTATCAGATGTCATGAGTGCTTTTCATCCTGTAGTAGAGTCTCATTGAAAAGTCCCAATAAACTTAAATTGAAGTTGTAATCATTCTGAGGATGGCTACATGACAGGACCCATTCTTAATATGTAGAAAAATGCCTGTTTGGAAGTATGTAAAACAGTTTAGAAATAGCTGATGATGTGTTTTACTAAGCCAGCTTCTGCAAAATAACTTCCATTATACCCTAAAATATGGTCAGCTTTAAATAACCCACGGAAGAATCATATAAGAAATGTAGGCTTTCTTGTATTCCTCTTGGTTCCATACACTTAGGATGTTAAACTAGTGCATACACCTTAGCTGTAGATAATGGGGAGGGTAGTGAAAGCCACAGAACCTGACTAAATTGAGCAGAAAGAAACCTAAAGGGATTCAGATTCATTTTATGGTTTCCTTCCACCAAAAGGAAAAAAGTGATTTCTATAATTCCAAGACAAGTTCAAATGAGTTACCTCCATTTATGAAACGACATGTTCCCACGTCAGAAAACCAGTTTACTCTAAAATGAAGGCAAGATAAAGTATGAATAAGACACCAGCACATTGCTTTGGGCAAGCTTCTCTGATGCCCCCCTATGTATCAGTCATATTTTTCCTGAAATGGGTCCTTGTGGTTACATGTCTATTTTCACATGTGTATTTTTGGTTTGAATGCTCTGAAAGGATGTGATGACTTCTATTGCCATCAGCAAGATTAATGGTTTTATAACAAAACTGAGGGAAAAGCCTGAGGACAGTGAGGGTACTTGAGAATCAAAAGCCTTCTGGGACAATGTTGGAGGACTGCTGAGGGATAAGGGATAAAGAAGGGATAAAACATGGTGTGGTTTAGATGTTCAGGAAAGATCCATTGAGTGAATTACTCTCAGACAGATGCTTAGTCTTTGCCTTTGGTAGAACTAGTTGTAGTGCAATGTGTGAATGATCACTTGTCCAGCTCTTCGCTTGCATCTTTTGTTTTCCAGTAAATATGTATCTTTAGCTCTGATTCTGACCTTGATTTTCAGTCATGTAAACTAAGCAAAAGTCTAATTGCATTCATATCAATGGAGGAAAACAACTGCTATAAGTCAGAGCCCTACACTACATTTAGTCTTCTGTCATGCCGCAGTGTATTCAAGATTATTTTGATTCATAAAATAAATAAATCAGAAATTTTATAATGCAAATTATATCAGGTGTAGGCACAAAACTGAACAATAAAGTTCTTTTTATGCTATCCTCCATGCCCTGTTTTCTGTTTGTTCTCCTTTTTTTGTTAGTATTCGTGTGTTCTAATTTACTTCTGACTCCCCGTAGATCCCACTGTCTGGTTTCTTTTGACACCAGCTTGGTCCAACATCAGTTGAATATAAAACAATTCTTAAGGGAGACCTTTTACAGTTAAAATAGCTAAACTTCATATTAAGACTTTTTTTTTATGTTTTGTTGTTGTTGTTTTGTTGTTGTCATATTTTTTCTTAAGTTTTAGTGGGGTTTTTTGTTTGTTTATTTGTTTTCAAGCAAATCTCCAGCCTGTATATAGAGAAGAATGGTAACAAATAACTATGCATATAAATTCCTAGTTATCGAAAATGAAACTATTATAGCAACATAAAAATCAATGTTTGTCTAATTATTTTCTGCAGGCAGTACAGTACATTGCAACATAGTTTCTCATTAGATTAAATCAAAATTGTTCTTAAATACCATTTTACCACCTGTTACTAAATAAAGGGTGAAACAGTTTGTAGTATCGTATATGTAGCTTTCTTGCACACATCTTTGCCAACATTACAACAGCTGTATAGAATGTTTAAAAGAAATAAACACCCTCAATGGTTATTATTCAGGTTTATTGAAATTCACCTCTCCTCCACTAAAGCACCATCCTATATTTGTGCTAGTATAAAGTGAACCCACTTCCAGCAAAAATACATCAGAAATTATAAACTAATTCTTACATTTTATTTCTTTTCAATAATTAAAAAAGTGGTGCAAATATTCTTACAAGCAGTCACACTTCTTAAATAATTACTTAGGAGGACAGCTTCATATTTATTTATTTATTTTCATAAATACAAATGCAATATAATATGCATAGAAACTGCTAGCGTATATTGCATGTATGTCAGAAACATATGTAGAAGTCTGTGAAGCTTGGGCCCTCTTGAGTTTCTGGGTTCTGTGACTCCCTAAACTAATCTCAGCCTTTTCGGCATAATTTATACTTGTTCCCTGATTTCATAGGGGCTTCTGTGAGCTGCAAATAGCAGAAACAGCCCAACCTGCTGCAAAATGACAATGTGGCTGTTGTCTGCTTCAGCTTAGAAGGCAATATAATTGTGCAGCTACAGGAGGGGCATCCCATCAGTTTAAGAAAATCTTAGCCCCAGGACAAGTTGAAGATTTTCTTCTATGTGCTAATTCCAGAACTAAACATGGAAACATGGATTCATCTTCTTGCTTTGTCTAGTTTTGCTTTCCTGTTTGTAAAGTAAGGATAATAATAATTTGGCTTCTTCCAAAGGTCCTGGTCTCCTTCCCCCCTCCGCTTTTGGAATAAAAGTATAGAGATGACTAGAAGGGAGGTGAGGGGAAGAAACCTACTAAAACCAGAGAGCTGAGGAGGAAGGAAACATAAGAAACGCAGAGACCAGAGCAACAGGGGAGGTTCATTTGCCAAAGAAAGAACATCAGGCAGAAACATTCTGCTTGTAAAAGAAATTAGCATAACTGTTGAGAAAAAATGAAACCTTAAAGAAATATGAAAAAAAAAATGAAGAAAGGGATATAGAGTAGAATGGATTGGGTTTTACACAATCAAATAAATGAAGAAGAAGAACAATGTTTTTTGCAAACTCTTCCACATTTGATGACTAACAGAATCACAGATTGCCTTGCAATAATAGCAGTTTATGGTACAGAGAACATTATCAGCTAAGGTTGTGGGTGAAATCTTGTCCCTGATGAAGCTGAAGCCATAATTTTCTTTACCTGCAGTGGACCTATGATTTTGCCCTCTGGGAACTGGGAATTCTCATAAGAAAATTAGCTGTTTAAATTAAACTAAATTAATTAGGAGCTCAATGTGGAAAGGTATTTGAATATGCATGAAAAAAAAAAACTTAATTTGTCAAAAACATAAGGAGCAAAACAAATAAAAATTGAGTGTTTAGCTCAAAATAAGTTTTGATGTGAAAGTATTATTATTTTAAAATTAAGATCATTTACATACATAACATATATTTAAGCAACATTCTATAAAAATAAATAAGACAAGTTCCCTGCCATGGAGAGACTTCATTTTTATTAAAAAATAAAAAGACAAATAAATACAATGCAAGTAAAAACAGGTATGAGAGAAAAAAAAACACAGAAATAGCATGTATAAAATCAAAAAATATATATAGATGGTAGAAAACTGAATAATAAGTAGAAATATAATTTAGTAACTATGTTAGGTTACAAACAATTCCTCTTGCTTGTGCAAAATTGTGCAGAAAATCCCTGTTCTTTATTTAAATTTCAAGTGCCCTGGTGTCTCTGGAACTTGTATCACATGAGATAAATAATTATTAATATATTTAAAATTTTACCAACCCATCTAAGCTTACAAAATATTTTGAGATGACCTCTTTTATTTCTCTCCTGGTAGAATCAATTTTCTTAAATAACACTTTTGAAGCTTACAAGAAAAGCTGATTCTTACACAAATAAATTATCTTATACTCCATCCTGGGCAGTGGTTTTCTGTATGGGTACCAAATATTTGTATGCTTTTAAATTTCAAAATGTTCTTTTTTATTGAGTATTGAGATCTTTCAATTGATTTACCTTTCTAATTGCTAGGAAGATAACTTGTATACCTCTCCTCCTGACCTGGAAGACAAGTAGGCATAAGAAGGTGGAGACTGAAACAAGATAAACGGTTTGAACATTACATATACAGTGGAAAACGAAAGTAGAAGGCTGTCAGATCTTTAGATCATATGAGACTTTCTCCAAATGTAAAGCTTTGTGATGTGGATTAATCCAGGCCAGAGGGTAGGCTGAAAGTTCAGAATGAAGGCAGATTATGATTTAATGAATGGCTGAACCAACAGAGGGGAAAACACGTGAAACCATTACATACCAGTGAGGAATTTGTAATAAAATACTTCCATTAATTTAACTTTCAGACGAACTGGTTAGTGATAGATATAGGTTTTTGTACAACTGAACCCATATGCTTCCAGTATTATACCAAATTACTTTAAAATATTATTTATATAATGTAAAAAGAAATAGTCTTTGAAAGATTAATAGCTTCAAGCAGTGGCTTGATTCAGCATAAACAGAGAATATTTAGATAATTTCACTGCACATTCATACTTCACAGAATTTATTTATTTATTTATTATCATTCTTAATGTCTTTAGATTCTTCCTTTACACTAAATCATCTGCAACATTAAGCCTCACCTTCTCAGCTACTGGATTTTTGGTGATGGTATTGCCATTTCAGTGTAGGGCACTCTTGAACAAAATCATACTGCAAAATTGTTTTACAACTGCACTTTAAATACTACCATTACAGTGATATAAATTATGCCTTTGCACTAGATGAAGGATAATAAAAAAAATAACAACGGTTAAGAGATATTGAAGATATAAGGAGCATAGTGTTGAGTAATATTTCACTCCCGCCTCCTCTCCCTCCCCCCCCCCCAAAAAAAAAAATCCGTTTCACAATATTTGTGGCGGTAAATATCCTAAAACAGAAAAGTGATTATGTAGGTCCTCTGCTTCAAAATAATAATAAAAAAATATCTGTATCTTCACATTTATCTTCTCAAAAGTAGGACTGCTGGATCCGGTAAGAAATAATGTTACACTTATTCTGCAGTCAGCGTACCCTTACTTTCACTATTTCAAATCCAGTCTCCTTTATCCTCTCATGCCTCTCTGTCAACCTGATCCTTATGCTTGTAATACCTTTCTTATTCCTAAGTGTATTCTTATTATTAATATCAAACTAGTAGTGTAATGAAAATAAAGAATTGCAAAGTTATCTAATTAAACAAACATATTTCACTGCAAGTCCTGCAAGTAAGGTGGCCCTACTTGGAAATTTTGTGGTTTGTAGTCCTCAGTACAATTTGCCATTATACTCTTGACTGCAGTATTTTCTTGATTGGTTTGTTCAACGAAGGTGATTAACACCATAGGCTTGCAGCATGTCTATTTAATGTTTAATAAATAAATAAATAAACAACAACAAAAAGAAAACATGCTTTATAGTATTACGCTTGTGTACATTCCAGCCCTTATTTAAGCATAGTTAACGTCCTACTTCTTTAGCAGAAACATTTCTGGTTTGTTTTGTTATTCAGACTTCCAAAAATCTGTTTTGTCACAGCAGAGGAATCTGATTCTGAGAGGAAGCTTTCTACTTCTTTTATTTTTTGTTTTAACATTGTCTCGGAGAACAACTTTTTAGTTTGTATTCTAATTAGACACTCCTGATGATCAAGAATTAGAGAGTTTGCTTCATCTTGAAACAGCTGGGTTCCCAGCTGGGTTTGTGTAATGACTTCACTAATTTCCTTTCTTTTAATGTGTTTGTTTTCTATTGGTTAGATGCATTGTTTGGAGTTAAAGTTCCTTTGTAAACAGTACTGCTTCCGCTGTTTTAGTTATCCTGAAGTAGATTCTATAGCTCTGATTTATGAGCTAACCTATTTTATCCAAGTCTGCTTTATGATAACATGTAATCGTTTTTAGGTTTTCTAGTTTTTCAGCTGCTGTTTAGTTTTCAGGGATTTAAAAAGCATTCTTCCATGATATCATTAGGAGTTAACAGAATGTTTTCATATATAATAAAGTATCTTTAGGCTAATTTGCTAGGAACTTTAGCACCCTCATTAGTAGCTTTCTGTGTATGGCTTTACAATTTTATACATTTGTTTTTCAGAAATCCTGTCTTCTGAGTAAGGGGACTTTGTGTTTGGGGTTCAGAAAACATGATGGTTTAAACTTCTGAGCAAAGTAACACAGTAAATTTGTAAGGTTCTCAGATTGTCCTTAAAATTTCTCTTTGTATGAAATTGTTTTCTCTACTGCACTCCATACCAGAACTGGCTACATTATATGTTTTTGTATTTGTTGATCATTAGCAATGCCATAAGTTTTGCAATGATAAGTTTTTACTAGTGTTTGTGGGGTTTTTTGTTTGGTTTGGGTTGTTTGTTTGTTTTTTTTGTTTGTTTTCTTTGCAGGTGTCTGTCAGAGCAGAAATGTCTGCTTTTGAAAAGAAGGTTCCTTTTTCCTCTGTAGAGCTTGAATCTGCATCTTGAATATTACCCTGCAAAATACTTCAGAATGCTCTCCAGTTTTATTTTTTAACCATGTTAATTAAAGTTACTATTCTCATTTCACAGAAGGGAATACTGAAAGAACAAAAACAGTGTTTTGCTAAGTAAATAGGAAAACTCTAAAGGTCTATTTTTCTTGCTTTTCTTCTTTGGTACTTTAATTTGCCCCCTCTTTTTCCTCTCACACAATGCATCAGGATTCAGGTAATTGCACATATTTACCTTTTAAGTAATTTGTATTATTTGGTCTCCAGGAGAGCTCCATCTTTTTCCCTGAAGTCAGAGAAGAATTCAGAGAAGACAATGAATGGAAAAAAAGAATTTCAGGGGCCTGCTGACATTTCTTAAGCCACAATCAAAACAGCAGGTCTGAAATGCCTTTCAGAAAGAAGAATTACATAACGCAAGTACACTGAGGCAGGATTACAGCCCTTTTGCTGAGAAATGTCCCTCATCCCTACCCACGACAATGCAGACACCTACTCGCCTCTTAACATCACAGGCAGAGATGGACAAATGTGGAAGAAGGTTGAATTTAACACTGCCTAGGTGAAAACTGTTCATACTCAGGTTTGAAGGCAAGTCCAGGCACTTTTTGTGGTTTTGTCCCTATCAGCTTGTTGCTGTCTGTTCCAAACTTCAACTGCCCTTCAGCTGCCCTTGCTTTTTTTCTTACTTCCTCCCCCATATGCCAACACTCAGCTTTCAATTTTGATCTGATGAAGGTAGATTTTTACCTGAAGAAGTTATTTTTGACTGGACACAAGGCAAAGCTGGGGAAAATCCCAAGACAAATAAAAAACCCTGTCATCCTTTTGTGGAACAAGCACAAAGGCCAGATTTTGAATTGACTTAATTTAAATTCTGTGGACCATGAGTATGCTGAATCTCATGTGTCACTCTGGAAAGTTGACTGATTTCTCATAGCTACTATTTATATAATAACTGTATAGTAAAGTTTTTAGAGATCCCTCATGGCAATGTACTCTGCTACTGTATTAAATAAGTTTATCTGGAGATTATCAAAAACTCAAGAGTGAAATCATAGAGCTCCTTAATATACACTGCAGCCAACTATATTAAGTACAGAAACACTTTTTCTCCCACATAAACCATATTTCTAAATGTTTAGAGTGGTATATATTCATAGTGGCTACTGTAAAAGGCAGAATTCTCCTGTGAGGTATTAATGTTCTATTTATAAATTATTGTTTTCTAAAATGGACAGTAGTAATTATGTTTGTTCACAAAAAACAGATGTTCTTGTTTCAGGGTGGGGCTCTTCTGTTTTGTTTCTTTCCAAGCAAAAAAAAAATATCAGCCTGTGAAGCAATAATGCTATCTTAGGCAAGAAGGTGCAACAATTTCTTCACACAGACGCATTCAGTTTTCATTTACCTGCTTTATGGACTAGCTATACCGTGAATTGACACAACTAAGTCTGACTCTGCTAAGAGACAGCATGGATCCAGCTGGACCTATTAGCTCAGACACAACTGCAAACATGGTTAACCTGCTACCAAAGCCAGATTAGATCAAAAAATAGTAAAGCTGCTTTCATTTGGCAGAAGGAAACAAACTCTGGTGATTTAAGCTGGTTCTGTGCTGGCCAGAATAGATGTTTCAACAGCCTGTACCCAAAATTAGAGGTAGAAGGTAGAGTGATGGACAACTACATAAAGTTTGCTAGTGTTAATGTGAGTACATGAGAGTATTTGGTATATCTGCACTGCTAAATTAACCAAAGACTGAAGAGGATGCTTCAGTGCTGATCCTTCTTCATCCACACTGTTTAATTGCTAGTTTATTTCCTGGCATTGTTTATAAGGTTTTAAGATTGGTATTAAAAAAAAAAAAAAAAAAAGGTCCTTTAGACCATGAGAGCGCAGCTGATCACTTCAACCTGGCCCTTGGGTCATGCCCAGGCTGACTTTTATTTAGCAGTAGCCACTGCTTTATTACTCCCCTTAACTCAAGTTCAGCACAGCTGTGACAACCTGAGCTGGCTCTTGTAAAAAAGGATTCAAGCCTCATCTTCCAGAACAGTGCACCTTTATTACTCCTGTTAAATTGTTTGGTGTCTAAAATAGTGCACTGAGATAGTAAGAGAGAGTCAGTAAGACTACTTAGCTTCGTTGTTGGGACTCTGTCCTCACGGGAAAAAGATGTGTATCTGAGGTTATATTTTGAAAAATAGAAGATACTACATTGTATAGTACGTATAGAGTTTGTAACTTAAATGAGCTCTGAAAAAGGAAGGAATGCCTTGGAGACTTAACAAGAGAGTACCTAATTTCTAAGCGTTCTTTAAACACAATCTATGTGATAATGGGAACAGACTTGCCAAGTTTCATGCTTACGTACTGTTGCTGTTTATGCAAGGCATTTCTACATTTTTGACTCCCCCCTCCATCAGTTTGAGTTGGATTTTTGCTGTCCGAGAATATGTATTTGTACAATCACTAGACATTAGTGTATTGTTTCAAATGCATGTCTCCATAGTTACTGTTTACAGTATCTCCTGCTTAGACTCTTGCGTCAATAAGCTTCTGCATTTGAAAATAATATGTTTCTATTTTTCAGAGAAAAAGATTCCTCTCCATGCAGCTTGCTGAGTAGTTAAATATTTAGGCTGATATCTTTGGCCATCTAAAAATTAAGCATCTATCAAGACATATCTCTTCAATTGTCTAAATGTGGTCACATAGTCTAAATTGGTTACCTAGGCTCCCTCTATAAACAATGGAGAGAAATAGTTGCAAAAATGATTCATTCAAGTTGTTTTAGATGGTTACCTTAAGAAGTCTGGAATAAGATCCAAGAAGAGATGAACGACTACACCTCCTCTCACAAGTGGCATCTAATTTTTTCATATCAAGAAACCAAAGCTGTGAAAGGTTTAACTGCGCAGGCTCTAAGATAATGTTTATCAAATATAGTCCTTACAGATGGCCCAAGCCTAGCAGAGCTCAGAGGTGGAGCAGTATTCAGAATTTCCCAGCCCTCTGTATGATGTTGTAAAATGAAGATGTTTCTGTCATTCTTATTACCTAGATGAAAACAAAACAAAGATTAGGAAAAAAATTAGTAGATAAATATTTCTCTGATTTTTGTCATTATTTTTTTCTTGTAGACTAAGAGCTCTCTGAAGAATAATTTCCAGCTGATATTAATTTATGTAATAGATCTAGAATACTATAATACTTCTGAAAAGTAAAACTAATATCAGAACTCTGTCTCCTTCTTGTTCTTTCTTTGCATTTGCCCCATGACATGTCCTATATCTGGCATATTGTACAGCTGGCATAAATGATAGTTGTCATCGTGGCTCAGTGACTTCTCCAGCACAAACTGATCTAATAATTTTTATTTCTATTTCTGTTCATTTTGTGGCTGTTCCTCTTAGGAGGAGACTCTCCATTAGATTGAATTACACTGTCTCAGAGACTTGTGGGCTTACTAAACTGGAAAACAGTTTAAAGAATAAAAAGGTTGCCTATTGTGTTGGGTCTTCTCCACTTCCCCTAGGCCCAACGACATAATCTCTTGAATATTTTGAAATTCAGAACATAGAGCATTCATTTTCTCCCAAAGCATGTAACTGTTCTGAGACAACCACACCTCAGAGGCCATCTTATTAGAACACTGAAAAAGCTAATGCACTGAAAAACTAGCAGAAATAAAGAGAGCCGGGAATAACATCCTTGTGAATCATACAGAATAATCTTTCTATTTAATATATCCACTAACGAATAACAGCCCTTTCTCAAGGACTGGTTTGCACTGTCATGAAAATATTTTATAATGTGGTTCCACTATCAAAACCTACTTGTGGATCTGCAACACTGAACAACCCTCACCTACCTGATCTCTGTCTATGGCATGTAGCCAAAGTCCTCCAGAGACTATGTAATGTATTTTGTACATGAAAAAAATCAGAAAATTTTGACAATACATTTGTGATTGCTCTGTTACAATGTAAAATAGGTTTTCAGGAGGTATCATTCTAAAACGCAAAGACCATACATGGGTCAAAATGCAAAACTCTTATTTGGAATATATTTTCAACCACCACTGTTTCCATGAAATAGAAGGAAAAAAAAAATCAGAACCTAAAATGGCCCAAACCTGAAATGAAGAAGAACGCCTACTAAGGACACTAGTTATTAGATAAAATAAAGAAGTATCTATAGTATCAAGCACTTATGAATGAGTGCTTTAGTGAGCTGTCTATAGAGTCAGACTTTATTATATCCTCTGTCTCTGTCACAGTAAATCTTAAATTCATTACTGCATGGTAACATACCTCCAGCGGGGAGGGTTCTAGGTCACAATTTCCATGCATTGCATTGCACCAGTGTATGAAATTTGGCTTTACCTCTTCTATCCGTTCTTCTTTGGCATGAGAAAGTAATTGGATTAGGTCTCCCTTTTCCTAGTCAGGTGCTTTCCCCTTTTCTCTCTCATTATTTTCAAAAGAAAACAGTGTTAAAATCAAGTCCATGCCATGTGTATTTTACCTAGATTTATAATTTTTTTTTTTTTTATATATATATATATTTTAGCTTTATGGAAATGTTAAAAAGAACATCTATCCCCAGTTTTCCTAAATATATTAGGATAATATGGATAATTAGGATATCAGGAGATGTGTTCTTTTAAGTGATTTTTACTTGAAGCTATTTAGAGGTCCATTAGCACAGCTTAGTCTAGAATATGTGGCTTCCAAACTCCAAGTCTTACGGCATTTTTGCCTCTTCAGGGTATCTGGTCAATCAAACAATTAGCCCAAAGCTGCACTGTATTTTTTAAGTGAGACGGGACTAGAATCCTTTTACCACGTTCACAAACCTAATCTTGATATACTAAACTCTCTCTCCACAGGACATCATTGTTAACAATGCAAAAACTCAAGTTCATTTTAAACATCATCTGTCTTAAAGCAAATAACAAATAGCTCTTTCCTAGCTTCCTAACTAAAAGTTTACTGGAAATGTTGCAGAATACAGCCACGTAGTATCTTTGAACACATGCTTTATGTTAGAGCATATAGGCTGCAACATTTTTCACTGTTCTGTGTTAAATCATGCATTCAGTTGTTTCCATTTATACCGCATCAAAGCAGTTGAAATCCAATTGAAAAGTTTCTTTAGACAGCCATTGTGCAGGAACATGATGTCAATATTAATAAAGGCTGAATTTCCCCTTGGCTCACTTCTTACAGATAAGCTTTTCAATAATACACTGCTTGCACCAAAGGTCTGATGGGACTGGGAATAGTAAAAAACACTAATAAAAGAATGTTGAATGTTTTTATATTAAATTTCCCCACAGGCAAACTGAAAAGCCTACTTAGAGTACGCCAATCAACATGGCGCTTATTAAATGTAACAAGAGTCCTGTTACAACTGATTTTTAAAGCCCCTAAATATGAATTAGAAAATAAAGACAAAAGACAATTACAGATGTATTTCTAGATTGAAGCCCTGGACACCTTACCTGACACTTACTAACATGACATTATGTTTGATCTTCAAAAAGACTCCATTTTTATCAGCCTACAGCTATATTTTACTACCGTTATTTATTGCAGTTAAGGATTGTATCCTTTTCATTTCCAGTCTTTTAATGTGCATTTCTATGTTTGATAAAAAATACTGCAATTATTTAGAAATAAGTGAAGTCAGTAAATAAGGTAAAATGCCTACATAACTTTGAGTTGAGTAATATAAGGAAAATGAAATCATGTGAGCAAAAGTGATGATCACAGTTGGACCAATTAGACCAAACACTCATGATTTCTAATCAAACATGGATGACCGATCACCTGAAAAACATTTCATTCTGAGGATTACATCTGTTTCACAAAAGCTCATCTCTTACACCTGAATTTAAGCAATATTTTCACCCTGTCAAGGTAGTGACAAATATATTAAATCTGTCTGTCTTCTGAGATTGCGAACCCCAATCTGAGATTTTGCCTTGGGCACAGCAATAAAAAATAAATTCAATTGTTAAGAATAGGTTGTGTTTGTTTGTTTGTTTGTTTGTTTTTTCTTTTTCTGCAGATGGAAAGAGAAAGGAAAAAGGTTGCAGGACCTTTTGCAGGACTGTAGCTTGTCTTTAAGCAACTGACTTAATCTAAATAACTGTGAAGCATTTAAACCTCCATGAAACTGAGACAATTCCTGTAATATTTCTGGCATTTATATTAATCAGTATGTATTAATTTAGAAAATTAGGTGCATTTTATTAAATAAAACAGAAAATGAGATTTTTATTTAATCCTTGTTAATTTTAAATATTTTGTTCAAAGCTGCACTGTAACATACATAAGAAAGCACAAGGCTATGGTTATCAAAGTCTGTTCTGTGAACTCAGTAGTTTGTTAAGTTTGTCACATGAAAAAGTAAATGTCATTTAAAAATGCTGACAACACACTAAATATGTTCCTATCACATTTTGATGAGCCTGCACTGAACTCCGTTGGGATCTTTCAGTTGATTTACTATTTATGTTGAATCATATGCTAAACAAACAACTGCTGTCTATGTCACAAAGTTACACAATTATTAACAGGACAAAAGGTGGTGTTTGTCTTAAAATGTTAATCCAGGCTGTGAAATGTTTTGAAACCTTAGGTTAGGACAGCTTTATATTTTCTGTGGCCCATAGCTCTAAAATCTATACAATAACATCTTGCATCTATGGATAAATTCTGAAATAGACAGAAATAGGTGCTGTAGCTTCCTAGATGACTTAACAATTGATAAATGTTTGAGTTACTGCTCTAATTTCAGTATTTTATTTTACGAATAATATGCACATTTTAATCATAATTTACTTAAGAAGTTGCAGAGACATTCTGCCAGGTCTGTTTTGTTTGTTTGTTTGTTTTTCTGTAGACTTGCAGAGTCTAATTTGCGTGTATGATCCTTGTAATGCTGCTAGAGAGAAATATTTCCAATTGTTGTATTACAGGGAAAAAAATATTTCCCATACACACACTAGAGAATGAATACTATTGATATCAGCCAATACCAGATATTCCTCAGTGTAACAGCTAGCAAACTTATTCACCATCTACCAATAGAATCAGGAAGAGGTTATTCTATTTTACATGTAAATTTGAAATTAATTAGCATGTGATAGAATATTCAGTCTATAGCTTGCATGAAGTAATTTCATTCTGTCTACTACATGGAGATATTAACAAAAACAAACCAGTAAAGGTTGAAGGAGGTGATTCTCCCCCTCTACTCTGCTCTCATGAAACTTCACCTGGATCTCTGGGGCCTGCAGAATAGTAAAAACATGGACCTGTAAAGTGGGTTCAGAGGAGGGCCACAAAGATAATCAAAGTGCTGGAACACTTCTGCTACAAAGATAGGCTGAGGGAGTTGGGATTGTTCAACCTGGAGAAGAGAAGGCTTCAGAAGGCCTTAAGCCTCCCAGTACTTAAAGGGAGCCTACAGGGAAGACAGGGAGGGGGTTCAATTAAGCGCACTATATTTCTGCATGGAGGATCCTGAGATCTTCTACTGATCAGAACTGGCTGTATCTCTAGTATTAATCCAGAAGGATCATAGAAAGGCTCAGAACAGTTTTGTTTACTTGTTTGTTTGTTTGTTTAGTTAGTTAGTTTGTTTGTTTTTTAATCTACATAGGCACATTGTATGATTTGCCTGGCTGCAAACACTAGGGCAGTAATTTAGGGCAAGTCTAGTACTTCTGTGCAGTGTTCAGAGGGCTATGTTTCCTTCTCCAAGTAACATTTTCAGATTTTCCAGGAAAATTGATTTTCCAAGAAAATTGAAAATCTCACCTCTTGGAGATGATAAAATGTGAGTTGACAAACTCGTTGGTATTTGGGTGAAATAGGTATTCAGGATAGACAGCGGTCTAACACGGACTGTTAGGATTTTAGTCAAAATTCTGGAGCACCTTTGGAATGGAAAGAGTAGTGAGACAGCTCTGTCTTTATAATCTCTTTGTCAATGTTCCTACTTTATGGTGTTCAGATGCCCAAACAAGTTTGCCTTAAATATGTTGAGGGTTTTTTGTTTGCTGATGCTTAATTTCCGTGGAAATTCTAAATCAATTTTAACAGTAATCAAAGCAAAACTAGGAATTTAGGATTTTCAAAGCCAAGAAAAAGGGCTATATTAGGAATACTTAACCAAAATGTAAGATAAACTTTTTGAGTGGGATGTCCTAGTTCTCTGTTACTATAGCAACCAGCTAATTATTCCTTTTCTTCCTCCCCTGCCCTTGTGTGCATGGAAACTTTCTTTTTTTGCATATAGGATCTATTCACCATGCAGGAACTATGTAGAGTTGGCATAATTGTTTGGTAGTTCCAGCTTTTTGTTCTGAACTATTTTTGCAAACTAAAGTTTCACTTAAATCTTCACAGTAAAGCAAATCACAGGGTTGCAGATGAAACAGTCAAATCATTTTCTTTAGGGACCAAATGCCCAGAATGCTTTTTAAGACAGTACCTGAACTAATAATGGAAATGACAAGGATGTACCTCCTGATTTTACACAGAACTTCATTTCACTTCACGTTTGCAAAATCATTGATTGGCTTGAAACTGGTGGCTATGTGCCATTTTCAAAGATTTCTTTATAATTCTACTGCCTTGAGGACTTTAGGAGTTAGTATAATCAGAAAAAGCATTACTAATTATTTTATTTTATTTATTTATTTAAGCTTGAGAGTTTGTTCATTCATTTACTCACTTTTTGGGGAAAAAAAAAATCACCCTTTTACTCTCTGGCATGCATGTAGTGGAGGAAAGAGAAGGTGTTAGTACATTAGTGGACTCACCTTTCTCTGGCAATTAGCTGTTTTTTGCTATCTGCACAAAAATATTGCCTGGTACAGTATAGCAGGCTACCTGTTATGGCAGCAGAATCTACATGGCATAGCATTTGGCCCTGCTGCTTTGCACTTTTCAAGACTCCCTTGAGAAAAGAGTGCAGATGTTCTTAATGAGATATATTTGGCATCCTGTGTATACAAAAGGAAACAGAACTATGCAGTTTCCTGCTATCAATCAACAAGCAGTCCTGATAAAGCTACTGCAGAGAGATTGGCTTGCTCAGGCCTGCTTAATGTCATGGAAATACATGCCATTTTATCACTGACTCATTGTGAGCGTCTCTTTAGAGGTCTTTTGGGACAAGACTTTTTATTTCTTTAATATTTTACAGCTAAACTTTATGAATATAATCAGATTTCTACTTAATCAGCTGTTGTGTTGACAGTTTTCATTTATTTTACTACTTGTTTTAAATCTTAGAAACTGCACAATATGACGAATAAATGTAAGAATTACACCCACTTAGACTAATTTAGAATTTAACATAAAATTTAGTAGTTTTCATAAATAAATTCAAAATTATCTATCAGAAACAAGGGATTGTCATTCCTGTTCTTTAACTGGAAGTTCATATGCTTAACTGAGGGGTAGATGAGGAAAAGGAAAGGGAATCTTGACTGAAAAACTCCCTTTTCTTTCCTCCTCCAGGTTTCTGCTAATGGAAAGAGAAAGGGAAGAGCAGATAGATATCTTATTTATATATAAGACCAATGTTTGTTGGACAACATCCCTCCTACTCAGATATCAGTGTGAAGTGAGAAAAAAAAAATGTTCATTTGACTGTTTAACAGCATTGTCTCTACTCAGAATCCACTACCAAAACTTAAAGTGATAGCATAAAGTAGTGGTGGAAAAGGCTAAGCCACCTTTTACTTGTTGAAAATGTGTATGCTTATATATACTCTTTGTCAAATCAAGATATTCAATCTTTCTATCTCTGTTCAATGCCACACAGCGATACGGTGCCCTCTTTTACCTGGATGACCTATCTTTTCCATAGAGGGCTCTAGTTTTAGATCAAGGAGGGAGAAGTAAATGTCCTCCTTAGAAATTTACCTCAGATTTTTATTTTTACTTCACCGATCTTTCTTATAATGTGTTCCTGTGGTTTTGCTGGGTGAGATGATACTTAGTTTAAGAATATCATGCTACGTTAGTGACATTTCCTTGAAGTTGTCTGCCTCCCTGTACAGATAATGGAATGTTTCATCAGCTTCCCCACAGGAAATGAATCCTAACTTTTAACCTCGTTCTGTATGTGTGTGTGTTTTCCTGCTAGGACAAACCAAAAAAAAAAAAAAAAAATCTTTCAAGTGCTTATTCAGTCTAAATATTATCTGACTTTCTGAAAAGTTTCACAACTTTCAGCTTCACAGAATCCAGACATGAAAGTAAAAAGGGTCTGACAACATTTGGGGGAGGAAAGACAATAACTGTTTCATGCTGCTCTTGCACAGAGGTGAAAAGTGATATCATGTTGAGTATATCACTAACTCTGCAGATAGCTTCAAGTGCTGCTTTTGGCTAAATGAATAGCAAATGAAATATCTACAAAATTATAACATCGGTATTGCTGTATCATTAGCAGCTTTCTGATATAAGTGGAACTCCAGAAACAAAGGGAACAATTTGATTGATAAGAAGCTAATATAATTCAGAAGGTAACATACCTGCAATATAGACATGTCTTTGGTACATGATGACATATTTTATGACATATAGATTCTATCAGCAAGGGTCTTCCAATCAAACCAATATATTTTAAAATCTTTGCCATAGGTTAAAGAGAAGTCAGTGGTTCAGTGAAGAGATTACTGATGAGATTGTATGTATATTGGTGAGACTAGGTTACCAGAGTAGTTTCTTATAACCTTAAATCTATTGGTCCAAGGATTTATGCAGTCATAGATGATTCAAAAAACATAAATTGCATTTACTCAGATGAGACATACGTATTCCTAGATAAGTGCAAGTGCACTTAAAATGGCTTAAATTAAAAATCCCTTTGGTCGGTTTATTTCATGTTTGCCCTGAACTGAAGTTATTCCATAACAGTGAATGAAAGTCATTATTACAGACTTAAAGTTGTCTTGATGGATTTCTCCCCCTCTTTCTCCATTGAAACATTGCATTTGTTTTTCTCCAGGTATATTATTTTCATTGATGAATTGATAGAAGCTACAACTGGACCTGTAATCCCACATGCTACAATTCTGGACAAGAGAGAGAACAGTCATGTGGTCTGAGAGTATTGATACTTAGGTGTTCTGTTCCCATCTTGCTTTTAATAATTCTGTGTTTATAGAAACATTCTTATTTTTCATCTGGGTTTTGACACTATAGCTAGCTACAGTATCCTTATCAAAAAACAAGGTATTAATTAATGACATCTAGTAACTAACTCTATAGGATGCATCTTTCTTCCCGTGTTTTAATTTCTGTATTAGAAAACTTATTTTGTTGCTTGTTTCAGTAAATTTTGCAGTGTCTTATTTAGTCTGATTTTTTATTTCTTGGTTTATAATTCTTCACCTCTTAGGAGTTTTAATATTTTTTCTGTTTTTGCCTCAGCATTTTGCTATCTGCATTTTCTTGACATCCCTCTTAACATAGATATTCATGTCAGTATGTCAAGACCATCTTTCTCCAAATTCATCCCCCTTCCCAAAGGAATACCAAGTATCCTCTCCATTTTTGTTCCTGAACTCTCTAGACCCATTGATTCTACCAAAATTTTATTGAGTTTTATTCAGAAGAATTCTCCTAATGAAATCCATAATTTGTTTTAAAATCACAGAATCACAGAATTGTTTGCCATTCTATGTCTTGGGTAGTGATACTTTCAATTAGACCAGGTTACCCAAAATCCCATCCAACCTGACCTACAACACTTCCAGGGATAGGGCATCCACAACTTCTCTGGGCAACCTGTTCCAGTAGCTCACCACCATCATAGTGTAGAATTTCTTCCTTATATCAAATTTAAGCCTATCCTCTTTTACTTTAAAAACATTACCCCTTGTCCTGTCACCGTACGGCCTGATGAAGAGCTCCCCTCCCCCATCTTAACTGTAGGCCCTCTTTCAATACTAAAAGGCCACTGTAAGGTCACCCCAAGCCTTCTCATATTTAAGTTAAACAACCTCAACCCCCTCAGCCTGTGTTCATAGGAGAGGTACTCCAGCCCTCTGATCATCTTTGTAGCCCTCCTCTGGACCTGCTCTAACAGGTCCATGTCTTTCCTATTCTGCAGGGCCCAGAGCTCCAGGTGAGGTCTCATGAGAGCAGAGTAGAGGGGGAGAATCATCTCCCTAGAACAGCTAGCTACAATTCTGTTGATGCAGCCCATAATATGATTGGATTTCTGGGCTGCAAGTGCACAGCCAAAAACTGCATACTACACGCAGAACAGAAAGAAGCCAGTAACATTAAGAATGGAAGCTTGCAATGGCAAGGACTAGCAGAAGGAAGAGACTTCCCCTGAAGCCTGAGGAGCCTTTGCAGAACTGCTTTATTGCAGACTGAAGAGGAAAGATCCGTCACATCAGGTGAAACACTGGCGTTGACTAAGACAGACTACTCTTCTCCATTTAACAACCAGCGCAACCGAGAAAAGATGATTAGTGACAGTCGTAGGTGACTTTCTTCTGAGAGGCAAAGAGCCACCCATTTGCAGACTTGACCCACTCCCAAGAGTGCTTTGTTGCTTACTATGGGATCATATTAGGGGCATTGGCAAGAAACTACCAAGCCTTGTACAGCCCACACATTACCACCCACTGCTACTACTTCATGTTGGCACCAATGACACAGTCAAGAGAAAACAGGCATGTCATGAATGACTTCAGAGCCCTTGGAGCAGATATAAGAGTCTGGAGCACGTATGTTCTTCTCTTCAATCCTATCAGTCAAAAGAAAAGGCATTGAAAGGACCAGTCAAACCCAATGAATCAATGCATGGCTGCAGGACTGGTGTTATAGACAGGGATTTGGCTTTTTAGACCATGGGACTCTCTTTGTGAAACCTAGTCTCCTGGGGTCAGGTGGTGTCCATCCGTCAGAGGAGGGAATGAGCATCTTCAGCTACAGGCTTGCCAAGCTCGTGAAGAAAGCTTTAAACTAATGCTACTGGAGGAGGGGAGCATTGAAGGTAGTGTCAGCAGTGGCTGCCCAAAGATAGTAAAAGCAGCAGAGGTTAGTGGGAGAGCACCCTGGTAGAGAATCCTGGCTACAATTGGTGTTTCCCAGGCTTCAGTCTTGGGACCAGTTTTGTTTAACCTTTTTATCAATGATCTTGATTAGGGGATCAAGTGCACCCTCAGTAAGTCTGCAGACAATATCAAGTTGGGCAGGAGATTTGACCTGCTTTAGGGTAAGAAGACTCTATGGAGGGATCTGGATAGGCTGGATCAATGGGCTGAGGCCAACTGTATGGCATTCAACAAAGCTAAATACTGGGTGCTACACTTGGGTCACAACAACACAATGCAGCAATATAAGCTCAGAGAAGAGAAATAGCTCAGCAGAAAAGGACCCGGGGATGCTGTTCAACAGCCATCAGAACATGAACTGGCAGCGTGCCCAGGTGGCCAAGAAGGAAAGGAAGTGATTGTCCCCATGTACGCAGAACTGGCGAGACCACACACCTTGAATACTGTGTACAGTTTGGGCCCCTTGCTAGAAGAAGGAAAATGAGTTGCTGGAAGGCATTCAGAGAAGAGCAACAAAGATGGTGAAGCAACTAGAAAGCAAAACACATGAGGAACAGCTGAGGGAACAGGGGTTGTTTAGCCTGGAGAAAAGAAGGCTTAGGGGAGACCTTATTACTCTCTACAACTACCTGAAAAGTGGTTGATGTGAGGTGAGCGTTGGTCTCTTTTCTGAGGTGACAAGTGATAGTATGTGAGGAAATGGCCTTATGTTGTGCTAGGTTTAGGTTAGACATCAGGAAGAACTTCTTCACATAAAGAGTGGTTAGGCATTGGAACTGGCTGTCCCATGAAGTGGTAGAGTCACCATCCTTGGGAATATTTAAGAGATCTGTAGATGTAGTGCTTAGCAATATGGTTTAGTGGTGGATTTGGTAGTGTTAGGTGACTTGATCTTTTGAGTCTTTTCCAACCTAAATGATTCTATAATTCTGTGATGGCTGGCTCATGTCAAGCTTTACATCCACCTGTACCTCCAAGTCCTCCTCCATAGTCCTGTTCTCTATCCACTCATGGCCTAGCCTGCATTCATATTTGGAATTGCCCTGCCCCAGGTGCAGGACTTTGCACTTGGTCTTGTTGAACTGCATGACGTTCACACAGGCCCACCTGTCACTTGCTGAGGGTGCAGTCGATCCTACTGTCCATATTGTCAACATAGACGTTAAATAATTCTGGTCCCAGTACAGATCCCTGAGGAACGCTACTGACCTCCACCTGGACATAGAACTGTTGACTGCAACTCTTTAAGTGCAACCATCTAGGCAAATTCTTTATCTACAGAGTGATCCATCCATCAAATTTGCATCTCTTCATTTCAGAGACAAGGTTGTCACATGTGACAGTGACAAATGTTTTACACAAGTCCAGGTAGATGATGTCAGTTGCTCTCTCCTTATCGACCAATGCTGCAGCCCTGTTGTAGAAGGCTACCAAATTTGTCAGGCATGATTTGCCCTTAGTGAAGCCATGCTGGCTGTCCATATGACCTCTTTGTTTTCCATGTGCCTTAGCATTGCTTCTAGGAGGATCTGCTCCATGATCTTGTTGGGCACAGAGGTGAGACTGACTGGCCTGTAGTTCCCAAAGTCTTCCTTTTTTCCCCTTTTTAAAAATGGCGGTTATGTTTCCCCTCTTCCAGTCACTTGAAACTTCATCAGACTGCCATGAATTTTCAAATATGATGGAGAGGGGCTTACCAACTTCATCTGCCAGTTCCCTCAGGACCTTTGGATGCATCTCATCAGGTCCAATGGACTTGTTCACCTTCAGGTTCCTTAGATGGTCTCAGACCTGATCTTCTCCTACAGCGGGTGACACTTCATTCTCCCAGTCCACTCCCTTTGCCTTCTGTGTCTTGTGTGGTAAATGTATGATAACTGAACATCTCACAGAAATTTCAGTTGGAAACTGGAGTGCTTGGTATGCAACCGGATTTACTTTACAATGTTTCCTCAACTGATTTCCAGATCAGATATAGACTGATTTGTGCTGCTGTAGTCAAAAAATAAAAAATAAATAAAGATCACAAGGCAAATAGGTAGTTCTTTTGAAGACTTTGGCTTCTATGTTAGGCTCAGTTTGTCATTTTATATAATGTCATTTTATAACAATGTCCATGTGAGATGTTAAGATGGAAGTTGCTATAAGAATATAAGGTATTAACAGTAATTGCACTTTTATTGATAGTATGATTCTCCATTTGTCAAAAGAGGATTAATGGTGTTAAAGCAAATTCAATACTATTCTAATATGCATACCAGATACATCAGTTTTCTCTTGCTTCTCTTTCTCTTGGTCTTTTTTGTGTCATTTTGTTGGTTTCTATTTTTCTACCTTTTCCTGGGATTAAGCTGAATATATTAAGCACTTTAGAAAATAAACATTCATGTACATTTCTTCCACCATGGTGCTATTCCCCAGTCACTGCTAAGAACTGTGATTTATCTTTGGAAATTAAACACCTATGAAAATATTATGTTTTCCAGTAATGTAAGATAACATATGTAACTATCTAAACATGGACCAGATGAGACATATCTTAGAGAAACAACAAACGGGAATGAAAAAAATGGTAGATTTGTTGATTAGTTTTCTATTTTTCAGAAATGTATGGTGACATTCTGAACATGGAGGTCAACATCAAAATATTCTTGTGTTCACTGGTGATGCATTACAGATACAAAATTTAACAGTAACATTTAATTTACTCCAATAAGACTAAAATATACTAATGTGAGTATTAATAATCCATTCAGAAATAATCTGAAGATGCTCTCCTGTGAAAGCTGGAGGAAACAAATGTGGTCATAAAATGTATGTTATGGTCTCTTGCGCAGGAGAACTGCCTTCATTATTAATATCAGAAAGTGTGCAAATCTGAAACATTTTTAGAAGCTGGTCTTCTGATGTTCATGATTGTCAGGACATATTTTTCTGTTTGAACTTGAAGTTTATCTGCATGAAGCCAGTTCCCAGAATATTTTTGGTGAATTATCAACCATTGAAAGTAAAGAAACAAATTCTCATTTTAAAAGTTATTCTATTTGTATGTATTAAAAAACGTTAAAAAAAAAGTCATTAAAATTTTAGAGCTCTGTTCTAAGTGATACACAGTTGACACATTGAGCAAGAGACAAGAAGAGCACTGGAGTCATTTCTGTTCAAACTATACTGACAGACAGGCTAGGTAACCCCAGAACAGAAAACAACCGAAGGAAGTGGTGTAAAAATGCTGCCTTTCTACGGAAGTGTTTCCACAACTAAGGTAATTCTGTTACACAAATGTTAGTTATATTATCCTTCAACTAGTTTCAAAAAAATAGACTAGCCTTAATAGACTGATATGAAGCTTGGGATCTATTCTTCACATAAAACCATACATCTTTCACATCTTTCAACTGCCCTGACCTCGGGGTAGATCCTCTTGGCTAAGTAGGAGATGAACAGCAAATTGGATTTCAATATCACAATTTGGAATGCAAAAGCTTACATTTTAACTAAATCCCTCTTTGGTCACTAATGTCCTTATTAGGTTATGGCCCTGCACATACTGGACAGTTAGAGACATGAATTAGATAAAATGCTTTTTCTAACTACTGTAAAAAGATTTAGGTTTTGGGTGACTAATTTCAGAACCAAGTATGCACAGTTTACTATGAGCTATTTGTCAGGTTTCCAGAGTTCTACACTTTACAACCATTCTTTTTGGGGGAAAAATGCAGAAGGAATTATTCAGTGTGTAAAAGTACGTTTTTCACTCTCTATTGATTCCATCTGATTTTATATGAATAGCCATACTTTCTAATTAAAGAAAGTGACAACTGTTACTGTGTTCTCATATGTGCCATGCATCTTAGATCTACATGATTTGAAATTGAAAGTATTCACAACATTAAACTTTACTTATCTTTTTGTAACAGCAGGAAAAAATATTTTGAAAAAAAAAATTAGTACAGAAAGGACATAGTTGCACATTTTCCTTTCCTAGTAAGTGACTAATCAGTAATTCATTCACTTCTTTAATATTAATAGTTAAAAGATTAATCATGATGAACTAACTTATTATTAGTGTCCACATTATATGTGCATCCATAGATACGGATCTCAATATGGCAATTAACTAATGTACCATTATTTTAAAGTTAATTATTGTAACATTAGAAGTAACTATGAAGAGGGGATTCAGGATTTTTTCTATTTTTTTTTCTTTAAAGACAATTTTGTATTTTCTCATATTAGAAAATGATATAGGGAAAGAAAAAGCATGGATTGGAGCTACTTCATTTTATTTTCCCAGTTTCATCCATTTTAGGTTTGTGTTAATAATTTTTTAAATGACAAACACCATAGCCTAATCTTTCTACCTAGAAGTAACAGCTGTCAACTCTGAAAATGAATAGTTCTCAACTTCTTCAAAGTTGTTATGAACAAAATAAATTAAAAAAAAAATCAAAATTATATTATTATACTGCCTCCCAAACTAGAGTGTTGCAGTAGAAGGATACAGGCTCTTTAGGAAGGCCAGGTTGGAAAGACAAGGAAAGTTGCTCTCTATGTGACAGTGTAGTGGGTTTACATGGCAAGGTTTGGGTAGCTATAGGGGGTGGCTTCTGCAAGAAGAATCCGAAAGCTACCCCATGTTTGATAAGGGGCCTGCCGCTGGCCAGAGCCGAGCCAGTAAGTGATGTTGTTTGTGCCTCTGGGAGAGCAGATTTAAGAAGGGGGGGGACACACAACACACAGCGGAACTGCTGCTGAACAGCAGGTGGGAGAAAGAGGAGTGAAAACCAGCCCTGCAGACCCCAAGATCAGTGCAGAAGGAGGGCAGGAGGTGCTCCAGGCACCAGAGCACAAGTTCCCCTGTGGCCTGTGGAGAGGTCCCTGGTGGAGCAGGCTGTCCCCCTGCAGCCCATGGTGAACCATGGTGAAGCAGATCTCCACGCTGCAGCCCATGGAGGAACACCCGGTGGAGCAAGTGAATTTGCTCTGAAGGAGGCTGCTGCCTATGGAGAAACACTGCCAGAGCAGACTCTGGGCTGGACCTGTAGCCCATGGTGACCACACAGCACCAGGTGACTTGGCAGGAGCTGCTGCCCATAGGGACCTCGCTTGGGAGCAGGGGAAGAGAGTGACTGAGAAGGAGCAGCGGAGACAAAGTACTATAGACTGACCACAGCCCCCATTCTCCCATTCCCCTGCACTGCTGGGGGGAAGGAGGTGGAAGAGGGTGGAGGGGGGGATGGTGTTTTTGGTTTCTTTCCGTTGTTTCTTGCTTATCTAGCTTGTTAGTAATAGGCAATAAATTTTACTATCTCCCTACTCTGAGTCTGTTTTGCCCTTCACAATAATTGTTAAGCGATCTTCCTGTCCTTACCTCAAACCTTGAGCCCTTTGAATCATATTTTCTCCCCCGTTCCTTTTGAGGAGGGAGAGTGAGAGAGTGGTTGTGGTAGAGGTCAGCCGCCCACCCGAGTAAAACCACCACAAACAGAGCAGCTGGAGTGCACGGGGCTCTGCCGGGGGATGGATGGGGAGCTGACGGAGAATGTATGTGATAAGATGAAAGGGAGGAGAGGTAAAGGTGACGTTATAGTGGGTATCTGCTATAGGCCACATGAGTAGGCAGAACTACTAGATGAGGCCCTCTACAGACAGATAGGAGCAGCCTCATGTTCACAAATCTTGGTCCTCATGGGGGACTTCAACCACCTTAGATTTTCTGTTGGAGACAGCACATGAGGGCACAGGCAATACAGTAGGTTTCTATAGTGTGTTGATGATAACATCCTCCTCCATGTGACAAAGGAGCCAATAAGGAGAGGTGTTCTGCTGGACCTCATTCTCACCAACAAGGACAGGCTGGTGGGGAATGTGAAGGTGAAAGGCAGCCTTGGCTGCACTGACCATGAGGTGGTGGAGTTCAGGATTCTGAGAGCAAGAAGGAGAGTGAAAAGGAAGCTCACAAACCTGAGCTTCAGAAGGGTAGACTTTGGCCTCTTTAAAGGTCTGCTTGGAAGAGTCCCATGGGATAAGACCTCGGAGGGAAGAGGAGCCCAAGAATATTGGCTAGTATTCAGAAGTCACTTCCTCCAAGCTCAAGAGAGGGCCATACCAAGAAATAGGAAACCAGGTAAAAATGCCAGGAGGATTGTGTGGACAAAAAAGAGTTCCTGGACAAACTCAAACACAAAAAGAAGGCATATGCTAAACACAAAAGAAGGTGGAGGACAGGACAGGTAAACTGGAAGGAATACAGAAATGCTGTCCAAGCATCCATGGATGAAATCAGGAAAGCAAATGTAATTCAGTCTAGTCAGGGATGTCAGCAAGAAGAGCTTCTATATGTACATAAATGACAAAAGGAACACTAAGGAAAATGTGAGACCATTGCTGAATGAGACATGGAACCTGATTACACAGAACAGGGGAAAGGCTGAGGCACCTTCTTTGCCTCAGTCTTTAGTAGCAAAACTGGCCTTCAGGAATCCCACATCACAGTTGCCAGGCTGACTGGCTGGAGCAATAAAAATGTAGCCTTGGTGGAGGAGGATCAGGTCAGGGAATACTTACCAAACTGGATATGCATAAGTCCTGCAGCCCTGATAGGATGCACCCAAGAGTGCTGAGATAGCTGGCAAACTCCTTGAAACTCCTAATGTTGATGCTTAAAGAATTTAAGAATTTAGAGGAATATTTAAAATCTAAAAGATTTCTAAAAGACCATGATGGTAAATATTTCCATACTCATATATTAAATATGACATAGAAAACTTGTCAAGGGAAGTATCTATATCAAAGATTACATCACCCAACTGTTGAAGAAAAAAAAAAATCCCCATCTGACAGTTGTGATGATACTGATCAGTAACCAAGACTGCAGACTGTTGGCTGATGCTGAAGTTAAATGTGTATGACAGAAATAGCACCAGTGATGGATGGCTTTGGATCCGCTGAACTGACAAAATGCTACAATGCTTAGGATGCTTAGTTGACAGTAAAACAAGCAACATAGGGACATGATATTTGAAGTCTTTACATGACATAATATGAAATGATGGTCAGGACTGAAATTTGACTATTTGACATTAACAGTGTTAATTTATATGTAAGAATTTGTCTACCAGTGTTGTGATACAGGTCATTTGTTGAAATATCAACATAGAGTACAAAATAGCATATTGAAGTCAAACCTGATGCAGCTACACAAATTTCTGAAAAGTCATACTTTTGCACAAGCGGCTAAGTACTTATTTGTGCTCGTGTCATCCTCTCTAGATTTCATTTCAAAAGTAGGTGTTATTAAGGAAGTCATGTCACGCATACTCAGGGAACACTTAAATTCATGTTATAATTCCTTTTTTTTTCTACCTTTACATAAATTAAAGGATATGAAAAGGAAAAAAAAAAGAAAAAAGAAGAAGAACAGATAAGCCAGGAAAAGCTGGCAGCTCATAGAACATCATGAAGTGTGCAGGTTACTTTCATACACCATCACCATTTCTGTCCATCCTTAGTGTTTCCATTCCCTCAGTACTACATAGCTGCCTATGAAACTTTTTCCCATTACAATATGTACACAACTATGAGGTCTCGGTAACTTCTTAAACTGCAGCAAACTCCCGATGCTTGTTGTTCTGGTACAGAATCAGCACAATCGGTGTTACCTGCATGATCATTGACTGTAATGGTAAATCACTGTCACTATGAAAGCCCAGTCAATAGTATAATCTTATTCGGATTTCATCATTTATTTTTTGGCATCAGTCTATTATTTGTCACTCT
This sequence comes from Cygnus atratus, assembly GCF_013377495.2. Classification (NCBI taxonomy): domain Eukaryota; kingdom Metazoa; phylum Chordata; class Aves; order Anseriformes; family Anatidae; genus Cygnus; species Cygnus atratus. The sequence goes on from NC_066362.1 coordinate 166,273,517, forward strand.
AATATCCTACCTCTGTTCTGAAGAATGAGATTCACTCACACAACTTTAGCTGGAGTTAAATGACAGAATTGCCTATACTTTGTCCAAAGTAAACAGAGGCAGACATGTCCAGAAGATTCAATCCTTCTCACTTAGGCGTCTACCTTAGAATAAAACAAGTTGCTTCTGGAGATGCCTAGCTCACTCTTCAAGATCTGAAACCTATTTGATTGAAAATCACTGTAAATAATTTTACTTAATATTTATTTTCTACCAAGCAACCAAATTTTTTTTTCTCATTCCTACATAGGTATAAAAATGGGTGTTAGATTCAGATTTTTATTTCTTCATCGTATTTCTGAATATTTTTATTATGCTTATATTTCAGTGGTTAATCTGTACCCTTCCCAAATTTCATGGTGGGATTTGTAGCTGTCATCCTTACCCTAATGCTGATTAAAATTAGCAAGAAGCAGTTCTGACCTATTGATTGCAAAAAGAAACTGAATGAAGATATATACTGTTCACTAGGTGTAAGGACTGGTAGTGCTAATAGTACAAGTGAGGAAATTAATTTTTAAGTTTAAATCTCAGCTTTTGAAAGAAAAACAAAGAAAAAAGTTCAAAGAGCAAAGTAATAGGAACTACAGATCATTCTATCACATATTAGATGGAAAAAGGAGGTGAAAGAAGAGAAAGGGAGATCAGTAATAGGAAAACTAATAGAAAAACAGATCCAATGTGCCTGCATTGATTTTTGTGATTACCGTTTATTAAAATGCAGTGGATACAGATTATCTTCCTTTCAAATGCTCCGTATTTATTATTGCTTCATTTGCCTTGAAATGATAACTGCAGGCACTTAAATAAATGGATTCCAACATTGCCTAGTCTCATTGTACCATCCTTGCCTACGATAACTACCCCTATAGAAATGTTATTTTGAAACTTCTTCAAGCAGTGCATCTCCATTAATCACAAAATCTTTCTTTGCATGTCTTCTGCAGTACTTGTACTGCCTACATTTTATTTCTTATCCTAATGATAGGAGAGTATTTTGTAGTGTGAAAAAAATGCTGTTCTTTTGGAAACAAGTTTTATTATGATTTTTCTTTTGCATAATTTGTAATTGGAATTTGGCATTCTAAGGAATTATAGGATTACAGGCTATGCCATAGACTTCATAGGTGATCTTTTGCCTAAATTCATCTAGGTTATGGCCATCTAAATAAATTAAAGGTGACCTGGCACATTCCTGGGAACTGAGGCCCTCTGGCATGGAATGTCCATATCTATGCTAATAAGATTTTTTTTTTTTTTTTTCCACGGGCAGGCTATTCGATTGCAAACTGTCTATTCAGAATGGTCCCTAAAATTACAGAATCACAGAATCACAAAATGATTGAGGTTGGAAGGGATCTCTGGAAGTAAAACCCCCTGCTCAAGCAGGGACACCTAGAGCAGGTTGCCCAGGACCAGGTCCACATGGCCTTTGAAGATCTCCAAGGAAGAAGACAAGATCTCCAAGGAAGAGACTCCACAGCTTCTCTGGGCATCCTATTCCAATGGTCCATCACCTACACAGCAAAGAAGTGCTTCCTGATGTTGAAAGAGAACCTCTTGTGTTCCAGACTGTGCCCATCACTTCTTGTTCTATCAATGTGCATCACTGAAAACAGCCTGGCTCCATCTACTTTGCACCGTCCCTTCAGGTATTTACAGACATTGATAAAAGATGCCTCTTGAAGTGCACTTCTTCTAGGCCTACCGGTCCAAATTCTCTCAGCCTCTCCTCATAGGACAGATGCTCCAGTCCCTTGAACATCTTGGTGTTCCACCACTGGACTCTTTCCAATATGTTCAGATCTCTAACTATCTAACCCCAAACCATAACCATAGAATCATAGAATCATAAAAGTTGGAAAAGACTCCCAAAATCACCTGGTCCGACCATTTTTATAGTGTACTAGTTGGATAGCCAAAATCTTGTCAGAAACTACTCTAACAGTGTGTAGGAACATTTCCAGGTGCTTCTTAATTTACTATTAGAGGCATATGTTTAAAATTCCTGCACCAAATTTCTGAAGTTATCATGATACAGATGGGTATATATTACAATTCTAAGGAATTATATGAAATGAAAGATAGGTATGTAAATGCCTATGAAAAGCTCACTAACTGCCTTGTTGCATAGCCTAATTGTATCTTTAGATGGTTATGTGCACTTTAAAATGTCTGCCTGTAAAATACAATTTATTGTTCCTCCCTTGTTTGTCTTGCTGCTCTTGGAGAATGACTACACTGGAGTCCGTAGCTATGGGATAGAAATCGACGTGCTTATGCAGACTCCGAGTCAGGTTTTACAGACAATGCTGAGCTCTGTACTACAGTGATACACCAGCTAGTCTATTTAAAGCTTGCATAGGTATGTCTGTGGGTGACTTTAATGGTAATTTTTATCATACCTATAGAATCAGAATTGACTGTCTAGGGTAAAGAAGGTAGGTACAATTCCTTTATTCACACAAACTATGAATTTATAGTACAGCACCTATTGTGTCAGAATTATTCTCTCCCATCTGTAAAGCGGTTTTTTATTTCACATGGTTATGGAATACTGAGTGTTGCTATTGACTAAATACTTTCAATAAGTTAATTGCAGGTGTAAATCCACTTAGAAAAGCCTACAGTGTCTGTTTGGAAATTTCCCATTTTTTAATCACAACTTAAATATTATCATCTTTCACCAGCAAGAGCTAAAAACAACCTTTGTTTTTAGTAATAATCCCATAATTGCTGTATTGTTATAATCTGTATTTTTGCTATGTATGAAGGTTTTTTGTTTTTTCCCTAATAAATTATACTTATTTATAATTTACTTAAAAAGTTCCTTTGCTCTCATTATAATTCTAAAAGTGTTTTTCCTTACATGTTCCCACCCTTATGACTTCAAATTCTCAATTCAGGAATGCGGTTAGACTACTTCTCTGAAGGCTTGAAAAGCACTGAGGAATGCCTGATGGATATATCAAATACCAGAGTTTGATATATGAATTAAGATATATAGAGAGATCTTCATAATGAACACAAATGCCATTGACCTCCCTTTCAGAGTGAACTATCATGCTTACAAACTTCTTATGGTTGTACTGTTGCATTTTTTTGAAGTAGCAATTTCATAATTCTCAAAGATACTGCACTAGCTACTCTATAACAGCATAAAAATACCATGGAGTGTCTTTATTAGATGGGAATAGGTATATGATTTTACAAAGTAGTTGGCACGCTTTTTTTTTATTGTTATTGTTGTTTTTTCAAATTAGAAAGAAAAAAAATAAACACGCAAATTTGCTATAAAAACAGAAATGAAGTGATGCTGTGTACCTTCTCCTGCTTACTAGTACAGACCATCTCCTGTGCACATTGTCCATGGCAATGTCAGTCTTACTGTTTTCAAGCTTTTCAGTAATTCTGTCTTTCTCTGCCTTCTGCATATAAAAAGTAAGATGGCATTGGGCATTTTTCTTACTTCTTTTGTGCCAGTTCAGGGTATACTTTATCAAAAATGTTCAGAACTCAAGTGCTTAGTTTACAGGACTATCAGAGTGAAGAATGGTGCAGCTGTAGTACTTAGGATGAGCAACCATGTTGTGTCCATGCCATGTCGTACTTTGTTCCAGAGTTCCTCTGGGCCTCACGCAGTGTTTCTGTTGGTCTGTCACTAAGCAGTATATTTTGGGTCTTGGCAACTTAAACTGTTTGAAACTGTGCAAAAGCTTTGATGCAGCTCAGCAAAGAGGTTGTCATCCCTTAGCAGGAATCTGAGGAAATGGTGTTGAGCATTGTGGGATATAGCATGAGAGGCTCTAGAGGATCTAGAGGATGCAAGGTTTTCCAGGTTAAAGCTGAAGAACATCTGTGGCTGGAGAGAGCTACATATGAGACTGTCTTTTGGGAGAAATACTTGAGATTAAATATCCCCTCAACTCTGCTTAGGTATTGTTTTGGAAAGAGCTAGTCAGAGCAGTCCAGAAGACAGACAACAAGCTAACAGCTAACAGTGAAGACACGGAGTGGAGACATCCTTTATTCAAGTTTTTGTCCTAGATCTGTTTTGCTTAGTAAGTAGCCATACATCTTAGACTGCAAGTGCAGGGTCAAGCATTAAATACTGGGACCAAGCTAGTATTCTTTGCCAATAATATTTCAGTGAAGGCCTGCATTTGAACTCTGAAATCTGTCTAAGGAGAAAGATGTGGCTTACTCACCTGTCAGAATGCTCCCAGGCCTGCTTCTGTTCTGTGAATAAGGTCAGTGATGCTGTGCTGAGTCCTCCACTGTCTTCTATCAGCTCTTGCAGCAATGTTACATCATTAATGTTAGACAGGCCCTTCCTAAAAGGCCTGACATCATGTAAAACAGTGGTTGTTGAGATATGAAGGATGCCTGCAGTTAGTCTAAGAGCAATTGTGATCTTGCAACATTTGAATTACAGGGTACTTGGATGAGCAATGTAAACGTGTAAAGTCAGGTGTCAGGGTATATCATGCTTTTAATACATAGGGGAGGACAATTTTCTCTCATATATGACTCAGAAAAACAAAAAGAGGTACTACCCAAAGTTCATACAATCTGATACACATTTATCAGCTGTACTGACCGTATTAGGCCTGCATTCTCATAACTCCTAGGAAAGTAAGACTACAGAAATATGCCACAGGGAATTATTTCTTTGAATTAACAAAGTCTCGAAGTTCTTTTTTTGTTGTTGTTTTGGGAAAGGTTTGTTTGCTTTTGTTTGCTTGGTTGGTTGGTTTTGTTTATTTGTTTGTTTTCTTGTTGTTGTTTTTTGTTGTTGTTCCAAGAGAAATACAGCCAATCTATTCAGCCTAAGTAATTCCACAAAGAGCAAAAAAGGATCAAGGAAACAAAGGAATCAGTCACTGACTCAAAAAGTTCATTGTATTTAATGCCCTTTTTTTTTTTTTTTGATGATGATTCTAGGAAATATTATCCTGTAAAAATAGTTCTTTGCATTTCTTTTCAGAAAAGAAGTGTTTTAGTTACACTTGGGTGTCCTTTTTAAACAACAACAAAAATCTTTTCTACAATTCCCAATTGCTTGCCTCTTCTCTTTCTAACACTAAGCTATTTGTCTTTTGTTAAATAAAAACCTAGGTCTGTGAGAACTACTTTAAAATAAACAAAACCCACAATATACACCTGACAAGCTTTTCATGGTATGTGTTGTAAGCAAATCCAACCATATGCAAACACCTGAACCTCATTTTGAAGTTCTCAAAGGTCATTTAAATGAATGCACAATTAAGGTATTTTTATGAGTTTGATTATATCTCTCTTGCGTATGTTTTTGAGGACTGAAGAGGGGGGTCATAAAATATTGCTTCAAAGATAATTCCCTAGCAATTCTGGGAATGTCATCATAGCTTTTACAACAAATGGGTAATGAAGAAGAAGAAAAATGGCAATGTAAGCAACTTGGAACATAAATTTAATTTAAAACTCATAGTTTATGAGTTCTTCAACCACATTTGAATGGCCAAAGGAAGGAATCCTTATCTATTTCTTATCAGGATTTTGCCTGTGTTTGTGATCTGTGGTGTAAGTTCCTTGGGGCAAGTATGTTTGTGTATTGGCTAGTACTGTAATAATTTACTCTGGATTTAGAGCATTCAAGTAATGTTTTTAAGCAAAAATAATAAATGTAGTCCTACCTTGATATAGACAGATATGTACAATTGGGTTTACCCCAAAATAAAAATACATTTTCTGTGTAATGTCTAACTAATAATTGCTTCTAAACTATAGCCTGAAGTGGGTGAGAAGACCTCAAGAACATTTCTTTGTGTTTTTTTTTTTTTTTTCCTTGATGTCATTCCACCACTTACCTATACAGGTATGAAAATCTGTCATTTTTCATTTTGAGAACAATGTTATGAATGGAAAATATAGGTAAGTAGCACGGTTTTCTCTGTATCAATCTCTTCTTCCATCCTATTTCAAAGAGAATTGTTTTTAATGATGATTGGGAGGGGTTTTTGCAAAGCACCGGAATGAACACTTTCATAACGTCATAATGCCCTTTATTTATTTATTTTTTTTTTGAGGAGTATGTTGACAGCAAGATTCCACTGATTAAAAGTATCTGTTTAAAATTGGTCAGATGAATACTGCGCTAAATATGGATAAATTTTCACTGTAAGTACAAGAGATACTGGTGTAACTATTCACACTGAAATAAAATCACATCAATCCCAACTTTCCTGGCTGTTTGAAGAGGAAAAGAAACTTCCATGTATATTTTGACCTTACTACTATGTAGTAATTTCTTATGAAAATGTTCTTCTCCATTAAAAATGCAAACACACATTCACAGTGTGTTGCAAATTATTCTTTTAAAGTATCATTATAGCAAAATGTTCTGCAAACACTGCATATCCACACAGGAGGACAGCACATAGTCATTAGTTTACCGTCACATTTCCCCTTCTATTACTGAATTCCAGATACTTCATATGGACAAAAGTCTTAGAGAATACATGAATTATAATGAACTTCTGCTTCATTTCTAAAACATTCAGATTTCTTCCTGATTTAAAAAAAAAAAAGTGAAATGTGGTAGTTTGTTGTAAAACACGGTCTGAGTTGCAGTCTTGTGCTCAAAAAGAGATACGTTCTCCTCTTACATGCCTAGCATGTAATGAGTATCTATTAAAGTGCTTAACAGCTCATATCAGGTGACAAGTTCTGAGTTCTGCCTCCAAGAATGCCTGTGTATTTTACATTAATACTCCACTTTCTTTATTTGGATATTTCTTCACTCAATAAAGAATAAGAAGGAAAACTCCTCTCTGGGTACATTGCTTCCTTCTGAAATCAATGACAGGTTTGAAGCCCAAACTGGAGTTAGGAGCTGAAACAATCTGTTTTAACCTACATAACAGAGGAGCATCAGAATAATAAATAAATAATTAATTAATTTTAAAAAGTCCTAATTATTCATGAAAGTTGGGGTCTTAGAATTAGGTATCTGTTGCAACTCTTAGGTTCAGGCTGAAAAAAAAAAAAAAAAAAAAAAAAGAAAAGTAAGCTCCTGTCTATCTTGCTGTAGAAATACTTTGTTGTAACTGAGTCCGAAGTTTCTTCCTGGGAACTGTGTGTTCCAAGATTGCTTTAGTTCTTAGGCCAGGCAAACAGGTTTGAGTGGACTATAAATCTAAAAAATTCTAGCTATTATAGGGGAGGATTACACTGTCTGAAATCGCAGCAGGATATTATAATTTAGTGGTCCTAATGTTACAGAATTCTTTTGTATGCTTGTTGCTCCCTACATGTTAACTCTCTTACTGAATGCAGGGAATTAATAGTTGCATGAATTCCTAAAACTTTGTACAGACATCAGAAATAGCATGAATGAGTAATTTATTTCTTCTGGTATAGTACTTAGGAGTTTGGTTGTTGTTGGGTTTTCGTTGTTGGTTGGTTGACTGGTTTTCGGCATTTACCATCATTTGCAGAAAATTAATAATATTAATTATAATATTAAATTTGGATATGTCTTCTAATAACATGATTTTATACTTCTATATATTTAAATGTTCTTAGTTTGGCTTTATTTGTTCATTTCCTCTGTTTTTATTAAACGAATTTTCCATATTCTTTAATGTTGTCTTTTTGACAAGCTGAAAAATCATGTCTGGCTTCTGACAGTAATTATGTTCCTAATGGATCTTTCTCAAATTATCAATTTCATCATGAGGTGGGATTTTTCATTCATTTATGTTTTTAAAATTTCAGAATAGTAGTAAATAAAATGCTAACAACATTTCATTTAACATTCACTTTGTGTAGGTTTTAACAGCTTTGTTGAGCTTTGTGGAACTTATAGAATGGTTTAGATTGGAAGGTACCTTAAAGATCACTTAATTCCAGCCCCCATGCCATGGGCAGGGACAAATGGAGTTCTTCCTAGTGACAGAATAGTAGGAAACCTTGAAATAAAATAGTCTAGGGTAACAACTACTTAAAAAAAAAAAAAAAGTGAACAAATTGAAAAGCAGAATTTAAAACCCAAACAGATCTGTAACTGTGACAATGTAAAAAGATCATGTTTGTCACTTTTCTGTTTATTTTCATATGGCAGATTTTAGGTTGAAAGAATTTTGCTCTATCCTAATCCTGGAAATGAATGAAGAAAAGTTTTCCATTAGATTCTGTATGGCTGAACTTTTGGTTATTGTACATTATCGTTTATAAAACAGGTGCTCTAAACTATGCTTTTGATGTCTTTGCATTTTAAAATTCTATGGAAGAGGAAATATTTTATCTACCTCTGACTGGTTTTATGTAAATATCTTTAGTGTTTACATATACACACAACATAGTCACAAGATTCATTGTAACTGCAAGATTGGGCTGGATTATGAGGTTGTCTAGCAAGTCTCTACTTATCATGAAATACACTGAAGTCAATTGTCGTATAGAGAAGTATGCAAACTATAATGAGGTCCAAGAGGAGAGATAAAGAAGGAGAAAATGCAAGCAGCCTTTGCATTCAATCTTCTTGTATTGTGGAAAATTAAAAGCAGAAAGTACTGGAGGTTTAGCAGCTAGGAAGGAATTTAAGGTGGTTGTTTTTGTTGTTGTTGTTTGTTGTTGTTGTTGTTTTTTAGGGGTGGTTTTTTTTTTTTTTGAGAATACTGGATTATATCAAGGCCATGGAGAGGACATTTTATTTCAGTTGTCACATAGCTCCTCAAAGGAAGGCAAAGAAACTTCTTGTCTTTTGTGTGGGTGACAGGAAAAGAAACAGATTAAAAATGGAATAGGAAGGCATCAATGAAGAAAATGTAGATCAAATCAGAACCTCAAGAACAAATCAAAACAATGACCAAAAGGATGAAGAAAAGACATTTTTTTCTGTTGCTTATATGTTGAGGTAACAAGCAAGAGGAAATGGAAATTCTCATTGAAAGGAAGAAATTTAGCACAACTGAACCAAATGAAAGCTGTTAGAATGGTTCATATAATTGGAATACTTAAATCACTGGTTAAAACCTGTTTGAGAGGGGTAAAATAGATAAAAGAGGAAGATGCTATGATATTGTCACCCCAGAATCAAAAGACATTGAACACAAGAGGCATGGGTCTGTTCTCAGATATCTGTGACTGGGAGGCACAGAAAAATCTGCTTTCTGGGATTTTCTGTAATGTGTAGAGGGAAGAGAAAAAAAAATAGTATCATCATGGAGAATTTCATTTTGGAAGGCTTGTATAAAAGAATTTCAAACACTGGAATAGGCTTGCCAGAAAGGTAGTGGAATCTCCATCCTCAGAGATATTTAAAGCTCAAGTGGGCATAGTCTTTGGAAACCTGCTTTTGGTGATATTGCTTTGAGCAAGGGGACTGGACTAGGTGATCTCCAGAGATGCCTTCTGATCTCAGCTACCATGTGATTCTGTGAAAATCAATGAAATCCAGCAGTTCAAAGTTACTACCAATAAAAGCTTAATAACCAAACATGATAGAGGAAGTGGAAATGGCAGAAGCACCTGGATACACAGTCTTGTAGCAAAATAACGCATAAGTGAGACACCTATAGGATATTATTTCAAAACCAGGAAACAATACATTAAAAGGTACCAATGCCTGCATCTCTAGTAGATATGAGAAAGTATTAGTATTATTTTACATGCGTAACTCAGTTTTGGTCCTATTTAAGGAAAATAACCACAGTGCACAGAAGAACTCTTAAAACAAGATTAGCTTTGCTAAAACTGACTAAGTTTTCTATTAAAAATGCCAACAGAATAAGCTCTACCATGGGAAAACCCAAAGCTAAAGAAAACAGACATAAATTCAGTTTAGAAATATGGATCAGACTTGTAACCAGTGTAAAGATAAAAGAATAAATAAATAAATAAAGAAATAAAAAGGAAAACAGCTAATGTATTATTTGTGGTATTTGCTGGCAATAGCATGGGCCTGGACCTCAGGACTCCCTTTCAGTAACTAAATATACAGGGAACATCGGAACCATGAAACAAAATACACTGTCACTGTAATATCCAGCAAAAGACAATTTTACTTTGGATGTGAGTATGATGGGTAAAAATGGCTTAAACACTAGGCTGGTTTAGAAACTTCTTATTTTGGCTTAAGCTTGTTTATTATTTCTTATTATGGTAAGTTTTTTGACATACATGCAGGTAGGCAAGGACAAGACCAAACAGCAATATATATATATGCTGAATTTTTGCAAAAAAAAATATTTTCACAAAATTGAGTATGAGCACAGCTCACAGCATAAAAGCAGAGAAAATTAATTAAACTAAAAATTATTTAACAATTTTATATAATATCAGAATCTAATCTATTAGAAGACCAAAATCTAATTTATTAGAAGGCCAAAATATTTTGTTTCTACAGTGAATAAAGAATAACTTTGGATAATTTTGGCTAGCTGGAAAAAATAAGGTAATATATTATAAATAATATAAAATAATTATAACTCAACATAATTTTATATAGGCAAAATAATATGGGATGAGAACATTAATATGGCAAAAATATTGTGTTATTGCTACGTGGAGGTAATAAAATTGTTGAAAATCGTGACAAAAACCCTACAAAACCTGTACTTCCAGTTTCACACCTTTGGTGCTGACATGCTAGAAAAGCAAGAGCACTTAGGTGAAAGAATTTCTTAATCACAGAGACTTTATTCTTAAAAGAGTTCAGAAGTCACAAGTCTTTGAGAAAAACATTATTTGAAGATCTGTTGTCCGTCACTGTAACTTTGTGCTTTCTGAGAATTTTGTTGATATTCCAGACTGGGATGAGTCCTCATGAAACTTGCTTACCCTGCTTCTGTGTAACAACAGGCTGATGTAATCTCAGCCCTCATCTAAGAAACTCTGGCGTCCATGATGCTAAATATTGAGTTAAATATTTTTCTTACTGAAATCATTCTGATTTACAAAGAATGTACACAGAAGTTCTATTACTCCAAACACAGTACAATTAAACAACAGGAGAGCATTTCCTTTCTCACAGTTCTATGCCAGCTTTCCAGACAGCATATCACTCAAAAAGCTCTCCCTGTTTTGTTTCTTTCATGACTACAGTGTTTTTCTTTGTTTTTATTTTCTCTTGGTTCTATTTTTTTGGCTTGTCTTCCAGCTTTTTCTCTCTTATAGATGCAGGTCTACATGCAAATCAGTTACATTCCCTTGAATTTGTATTCAGTGTAATCATGGGGTGATAACTTTTACTGTTTCATTAATTATAAGTAAGATGTTAAATTGCTTCCTCATGTTTCCCTGTATCCATATTTTCCCATATTTCCATATTTACCATCTCCTTTGACCTCAAGGACCTCTGTTGTTGCCCATATGTCAAAAATGCTTGGTCAAAGTTTCCTAATTTCAACATATATTGCAAGATTAATAAGCAAATGGTACATTAAGCAAAGAATAGAACATCACTCTCTCTTTTTTTTTTTTTTCTAGTCAAATAATGTTTTCATATATAGGTGGTAAGAACCAGGAATTAGAAGAAGTTATTCAACATTCTCACATGCTTTAGTTAGTACCAAAACATTTTTGATATATTACTTTACTGACATAGAGATTGGCAGAGTAGCACATAATTATGAAGACCAGAAACTTATAAAGAAAATTTGGATTGCTTGGCAAGCTGAACCCATCCAAGTTACATGCAAAATTATGCATCTAGGTCACATCTAAACTGTAGAAAACTGTATTCTGGCAATCAGTAGCTCAGGAAACAATGAGAGGTGTCATAATATCACAGTTTCCTGCATGATAACATGACAAAAAGAATTGTTTTAGCTTCTTAAAGATACAAACAGGAAAAGTGATGTTTAGGTCCAAAAAGATTATAGTGTTCAAATTAGGTATCAGTCTGAGAACGCGACTCGTACTTTTACCACAGAACGATTAACCAGAAGAACAAAACAGCAAGAGTAGTAGTTAATTTTTTTTATTTTCATTATTTTTTGTCATCTAAAATTTTAAGGCAACATGGCTCACTCAAAATATGATTTCTTCAAACACCAGGTTTCTATAATTAAACTAAATAGAATAATTAATAAAATAGTTAATAATAAGGTTATCAAAAGGTTATAAAGATTGTGATAAGGTTATAAAGTTAACATTTTCAATTTCTGTAAAGAAAACTTATTGATTTTGTAAACTTCTGGGTTCAGCCTGGTGCACTGAGAACAAACGTATGAAAGGCTCAGTCATAAGGTGGTGGCCATGTTGTGAACAAAGATTTCTACTCTCATTTCTATAAGCCCCGTGATCTACTTAGTATAATCATATAATCATATGATCTCTTAGTATAATCATAGGGTAGTGCAGTCACTGAGGACAGGCATGTTATCCAGTTGAGGTAAAGCTCCTAAAGGGCTTAGGTGGGAGTTTGGCTGAGTATTCTGTATAGAAGTGGAAAAGGATTATAAAAAAATGCAATATGTACCTGAATGCAGAAAAGAAATATATGCTTTTTTCTTTTTTCCATGATTAGGAGTTGTAGATGTCCTTCACAGCATTGTAAATCACCACTGCCTACCTAGCCAATCCTACACATGTAAGGGAATAGTAGTGATGACATTATCATACTTATCCAGCACCCATCAGGCATGTCAGCAGCCTGAAATACATAATTTCTGGACAGTGATAATGTTCTCTTCTGAACACATCGATATGACTGTATCTTTCTTTTGTTTGAATTGATCCAAGGTTTTTTTTCTAATTTAAAGAGGGAAAAGGGAAAGGGAAAGGGAAAGGGAAAAGGAAAGGGAAAGGGAAAGGGAAAGGGAAAGGGAAAGGGAAAGGGAAAGGGAAAGGGAAAGGGAAAGGGAAAGGGAAAGGGAAAGGGAAAGGAAAAAAAGGAAAAGGAAAAGGAAAAGGAAAGGGAAAGGGAAAAGGAAAAGGAAAAGGAAAAGGAAAGGAAAAGGAAAAGGAAAAGGAAAAGGAAAAGGAAAAGGAAAAGGAAAAGGAAAAGGAAAAGGAAAAGGAAAAGGAAAAGGGAAAGGAAAGGGAAAGGGAAAGGGAAAGGGAAAAGGAAAAGGAAAAGGAAAAGGAAAAGGAAAAGGAAAAGGAAAAGGAAAAGGAAAAGGAAAAGGAAAAGGAAAAGGAAAAGGAAAAGGAAAAGGAAAAGGAAAAGGAAAAGGAAAAGGAAAAGGAAAAGGAAAAGAAGGCGTAAGTGATGTACACTCTTTTGATGTGAGGGGGATATATCCCACTTCAGTGAGGTGTTTAATCCCAAAGAAGGTGTTCTGTCTCTAGACCCAAAATATTTTAGTGTTTTTCCTACTCTGAATGCCACAACTGTTTTAGAAGTCTGTATGTTAATTTACTGATGTACCAGAACTGTGTCAGTATTAAATATTACTGGGGATAAAAGAAAAAAAAATGTACTACAACTAGTTAAGTTTGACATAATATGAAATAAACTGTTATACTTTCATAGTTTTATAGCTACAAAGTATTGCTGACTTTTTAAAAAAAAAAATAAACTCATGAAGCAGATGTCCTGTGGGAACAATCTGTTATGGTCTGGCAGCAGATTCTCTTTCACTGGCTTGAGATATTGTAACTGAAACATGTACATAAAGTTTAACTATATATGTAATTATGGTAAATAGTGTTTTATCACATTTCTACTTATTAAATATCCTCTCAAGATTTAACTATTCAATCTCTTTGTATTGCTGCTCATTGCTCTACCACTATTGTACCACAATCTTTTATATTACATACTATATAATACCTCATTTTAACAATATTTTCAGTCTTTGTATTGCTATAGAATCTTTATTTAAAATGTTATCATCTTTATAGATATGAATAGATATTTCTAAATCATGCTTTTTAAGAAGAAAAGCCTAATGGCTAAACGTGATTAGAAACTGTAAAGTTGGTGGTTATGCTTCAGACATCTTCATTGGTCATTAAAATCATCAACCTCAGAATCACACACAACAGATATGGGGCAAATTAAATACTTAACATCTATAGAAGACAGGTATCAGAGCAGAAGTTGTCAATGTGAAGAGAGACTAAAGTTCAAGTGTAACCTTTCAAAGAGGTGGTCTATGCTTTACTCAGAGCATAGGAGGGACTTCTCAGTTTGGAACTATTCAGGAGAGGTCAGATTTTTCTTGCAAATAGCTTGCTGGGGGATGGATGAAAATATACACCCTTTTAGCTAAAGCAGTGACCATGGACAAAACAGATCCATTTTAACTGAAATGGGCAAAGAGGAACTAGGCATGGTTTATCTAATCGTAACTAGGGTAAGATAAGGGAGGTCTGAAGACTTTGTTGGCATGTAGAACTTGGCATTAGTATACCTAGACTGTAAATACCATCATGTTTTGGAGTATGACTGTCACTATATGGTTTCTACATTGTCTGCACTGCAGTATGTGGTCCCGGGGTTGGCATATCCTTCCCCAAAATCAGCACTATAGAATCATCAGAGAATACTCAAATGGTCTGGATTCAAAGGCACCCTTAAGGATCATCTAGTTCCAGCTTTCCTGCCATGGGCAGGGACACCTCCCATCAGACCAGGTTGCTCAAAGCCCCATCCAACATGGCCTTGAACACTTCCAGGGATAGGGCATCCACAGCATCTCTGGGCAACCTGTTTCGGTGCCTCACCACCCTCTGAGTAAAGAATCTCTTCTGAATATCTAATCTAAATCTACTCTCTTTTAGTTTAAAGCCATTACTCCTTTGCCTATCACTAAGGTCTCTGACAAAAAGTCCCTCTCCTGTTTTCTTTTAGGCCCCCTTTAACAGCAGTATTATTTAACAGCAGTAGTATTAACACCAGACTGACCCACTAAATTTCATAAGAAATGTCAGAATCTGGAGTTCCTCAGCACAGCACAGGCAGAGTGTTGCTTGTGTTTGCTGCTTCCATGGACTGTGTATTATCACTTTCATGCATCTTGCCTCACATTACAGTAAAGTTGAAACTAAAAAAGGAAATATTTATTTAGCGAGATTTAGGTCAGGCTTTTGATTACTGTAAATGGTTACAACCAAAACATGTAAAATGCAATCCTAGTTGATACTAGAGCTTCCTAATTACTTAGCTCATCTTATCTAGAATTCCTAAAATATCTCTCAGCCTTTACAGCTGTGAATCCTAAAGCCTATAGAGCATGGGTTTTCAAATATCCATTTCAGACACAACTTTCATTGTTTTTTCTTTTAGTTTTGAGTGCCAGTGACCTCTTTCTCACAGGGTAATCTCAATACACCATCAGCTCCAGCTTTATATTTCTTTAGTGTCTTTTTCTTTCATCATAGAATTGTATTCTAGGTTATAAAACAGTCTAATTTTTCCTTAATTACTTGCATCTCCACTGTAAACTTTGGAAACAAATAAAAATGACCTTGATCATTCTAAATGAATCCAGTTCTCTTTACTTACTTCACTGGCCTAACAAACTGTGAGCTATATAAATCCCTGGCTCTGGGTGCTCCATGTATTTAGAGACTATTACTCTTTTGTTCCTATTTAGCCCACTGGCTTATCTTCCTCCACCAATCCTGGTTGTTTAGCTCAGTGGTTTGCAATCTGTGGTGCACAGAACCCCGGGGTTTCTCCACAAACTGTTTCCAAAGGGTCTGTGAAAATTACGGAAAACAAGCCTATCATTTTGTGTGCTGGCTTTAATTTGCTAGCTAAGGATCCCACAATTTCAGTGGACCTTTTTTTAGGGAAATTATGTTTTTAAAAAGCCTTATTGAAGTTACTTATACTTTACATTAAACATTATGCAAAACATCTGTTATTTTTTTTTCTGTTAATCTCATTATCTCTTGGACTTTACTAATTTCGTATAAAGATTATACATAATGTACTGATAATGAAGGTGGCAGTCTCAAGAATAAGTTGCTTTTCACAGTCATACTTAACAAAAAGTATCCACCAAAAACAATTCCACATTCCTCTATTGGGACTATTTTACATCTAATTATAATTCCATCTGAACTGCTAATAAATATAGTTTTGTAAATAGTTCTTAGATACCTATTTGTTCATATCTCAGATAATTTGAGTTCTCAGGCATGTGCCTACTTTATTTACTGTCTAGTCTTTTCTTAATAAATTGTTTGTAATAAAATCTTTGTACTTTCATATACATCTTTAGTCCTGGTAAATTATACTGGCAAGCCTCTAAATGTGTCATGATACATCTCAAAAGAATAAATTACATAAAGTTTTTAAAAAATGAATTTAACCATTATGCATAATTGCTTAAAGTTGCATACCCCTTTCAGCCTTCATTTGACCTGTTATGAGAAGACATATATTGAAATAGTTCCAGAATTGGAGGTTACCCAAAGTTGAGCACAACAGTTGAGAAAAAGAGAGAGAGAGAAAGAGACAGAGAGAAAGAAAGTTTAAATTTGGTGAATTAGAAAAATCAGTAACATTGTCCATATCCACTGGAATACATTTAATTCTCATAAGTGCTGAGTTGTGAAACATCTTTATAGTAAAAGTCATGTCAGTACAGTTGCAGCTTCACACTATGGAGAAAACAGCAAGGTCTCAACCAAGCTATGAGTATGTCAGAGAACAGTCTCTCTGACCACATATCTGATCACATATGCTGAAAGTCTGTTTTAGTTTTTCTCTACTCCATAAGCAAATCTTGTCCTGTACTTTGAAACAGGAGCTATTTTACCATGTGAGATTTAATATAGTATTTGAATGTTCCTTAGAAAACTTTAGACATAACCAGAAACCTCTTCTCTGCAGTCTCCTCAATATATGCCCCAATACAAAAGTGGCAAAATGTGGGTCATGTTTACTTGTGGCAACAGAGACCAGGACAGGCTTTCAATCAAGCCTGTGATAGTCATCCCTGACAAGAACTTTTTGCCTTCTGAAATTTGCCTTCTCCAAGGCTAAATAATTTTTAAAACTGCCAGCTTTGACACCTGGGCTCTGCTGCTTCAAACCATGGGTTGTGCTAACTTTGCAATTAAGACTCTTATGCTGCAGGAGTTGTCAATTAATGCTAAGTAGTTTTGTAAGACACTGACATCCCAAAAGTAATAGTATTTTGGCTTGACAGGTTTTGATAGGGACGTGGCAGCCCTGTTTAGCTTGTCTGTTTCCTAATTCTTATTGCTCCAGGGAGAATGGTGGTAAAGACTGTCTTCGTGGCAGGACTGGGTATACTGTATTCTACTTTCTTTTACTAGTAGTAAATGATTAGGGTCCTAGATTTTGAATAGTATTTTTGTCTTTCAGATATAAATTATTCCACAAATTGAAATAATTCAATTGTTTCTCTGGTTTCTAGATAACTTTTTCTTGACTTGAACATTCCCAAGAAGTTAGTGACTGTAGCACTAGGTTATAGCCTGAATGGCATACAGAAAGAAAAGCAAGAACTTCTTTTGCTTTCCCACGGTTTTAACTAGTACATTTTCTACAGTTTCCCTAGTAGGGAAAAACAAATAAGGTTTTATAGGAAACATTAATTTCTTTTGGCTTCTTTCAATTTAGAATTGAATTAGTGAGAGTTCTCACTTTGAATTTATTTGTAAGTAATTTAGATCTCCCTGCTTGTATGGTTCTGCAAAATTTGGTCATACGTATTATCTACAGAATACACACATACATAAACATGTATCATAGAATCATAGAATGGTGTGGGTTGGAAGGGACCTTAAGATCATCTAGTTACAACCCCTCTGCCATGGGCAGGGACACCTCCCATCAGACCAGGTTGCTCAAAGCCCCATCCAACCTGGCCTTGAACACTTCCAGGGATAGGGCATCCACAGCATCTCTGGGCAACCTGTTTCGGTGCCTCACCACCCTCTGAGTAAAGAATCTCTTCTGAATATCTAATCTAAATCTACTCTCTTTTAGTTTAAAGCCATTACTCCTTTGCCTATCACTAAGGTCTCTGACAAAAAGTCCCTCTCCTGCTTTCCTGTAGGCCCCTTTTAGGTATTGAAAGGTTGTTATAAGGTCTCTCTATATATTTGTGTGTGTTCTGAAAGTTGTGCTTGCTAAAACTAGGGGAAAAAGTAACAAGTTCTAATGATTTTGCAGGCAAGTATCTTAAGATTTCTGAATATTAAAACAAACAGTATTTTGAAAAAGAAGGCTTTCATCTTGTCATATTAGCTATAGCAAGACATTTCAAGACAAGCAGATGATTACTTCCTTTAATAGAAATTTCTGTAGTGAAAGGTACTGCAGAGCCGTCATATAACATCTTTGATTTTCTAACCTTGTTTTAATGACAGAAAGTACAGTTATCATTTCCTTTCAGACAAGGTAGTATAGGGAGTTAAAACTGTTGCATACACTACTCTGCTCAGATTGTGAAAATGGGGAGAACAAAGGTTTTATTTAAAAAAAAAAAAAAGTTTAAGTGCAGTAGAATATAATAGCAAATGATAAATATTCTTTAAAATTTTAAGCTGTCTTGTAATATTTTATAACAAGGATAAAACCTGATGCATAATTCCTCCAATCAGTTTTAAACTTTTAAACAAAATGTTGACTGTTAGCAAAAGATAAACCAATAACTTGTTATTTAATTAAGTTCATCCTTCCAACTAGTCATACGGAACTTATTAAAGCTATTGCAGAAAATATTGTATGCCTATATGGCAAAAGCAACAAGAGATTAGTCTGGTTTTTATTACTATCTTCATATGAGTCTAACAAGCAAACCTCAACAGTTTTTTATCAGACTCATTATCCATTTGAGTTATTCAAGATGACTTGCAGGAAACAGAAACGTTTTTTTCCTCTGCAAATCTTTCTAACTTAGCTCCTAAACATTCTGTTTCTAATTCCTGCACTATTTTGTATGATTTTGTGAACTGTACTCATTGGTTTGTGCCTCAAATAATACTCAACATACCTTCTTATATGACTGTTGTTCTTATTATTCTTATTACAGCATCATCAGACACATTTTAACTTCTTAAGTATATTAAAAACCCAGCCTGACTTCACTGAGGTCCTGTAAGAAAGGTAGATATTTAAACGTACTTATTATGGAGTTTATGAGTATCTTGTATTTTACATATGCATTAATGTACTACAAGGTTAATTGCTTTTATTAATCTTTTTGTAAAACCATGTTTTCCCTTATATTAAAAATAAGTCATCATATATTCATTTCCATTAGTACATCACAGAAACAGAACTTTAGGCTTCTTAAAAGACTAATTAATTTCTGTTTGCATATTTCCATGGCCATTGTTGCTAAAAGCACTAAATAAACAACAAATGCTATCACAGATGTTTAAAAAGGGATGTAATTGTATATCAAATTATTTAGGTTTTAGTGTATTTTCCCTGGAACCCAAGTGGTAGACTTTCTCATTTTTATTTTATTATTATTTTTTTTTAATAGAGATTTTCCTGCTTCACAGAAATTCCAGGATTTCAGAAGGCATATTTAAGTTAAAATATGCAGTCTTGAGATACAAAGTCTGTATTTCCTGTTTCTCTGACACAATAAACATTGTCTACAGTGAATAAACATTTTTACTGGAAGAGGCTTGGAGAATTGAATGGCCACTTTTGTCATCATGGTAAATCCTGGAAGGGAAATGCCCAGACCAAATACCACCAGAAAAAAAGTTAATTCTCAGAAAATATTTATGGGTTATTCTGTCATTTCTCCGACAGTTTGGCTCAGATCAGTTTTTGTGAATAGGAAGCTGTAACTTCAAAACTAGGTGGGAATGATTTCAAACTAAGTGTGTCCTTAGAAAATGTTTACATTGCTGTAATATGGCTAGTTGAATCTCATTTCTCTGTGCAGCAACACATCTAAGGTTTCAGTACTTCTTATTTTTATATTCCCCCCTCCCCACCCCACCCCGAAGTGGCATTTCTAGATTATGGTTTTGGAGAAGAAAGAAAAAAGAGCCATTTTAGTGTTCAGCTTCATAATATAGGTAAGGTGATTTAATTGCTGGACTCTACTGAAGGTGGGGGTGGCAAAGACACGTTTCATTTTCCCACTTTCTGCTTCTTTTTCCCATCTCCTTTTTCTCAGTATTTACTGGACACTTCATTGATCTGCATCAGGGAGTTGGACTGGCAGAAAATTAACCCTATTGAAAAGGAAACAGAACAGAGGGCAGACAGGCAGGATGGGGGGGAGAGGGGAGGGAGAGAGGGGAGGGAGAGAGGGGGGGGAGTGAGGGAAAGAAGGAAGGAAGGAAGGAAGGAAGGAAGGAAGGAAGGAAGGAAGGAGGGAAGGAAGGAAGGAAGGAAGGAAGGAAGGAAGGAAGGAAGGAAGGAAGGAAGGAAGGAAGGAAAATCTCAAGAGGGCATGATAGCTCTTGAGATGATTCACTGCCTTAACTGAACTAATCCAGTTGTTAGTTAAGTAGGCAAGTGGAGTAGATATGGTGGAAGAGGCAGGACTGCTGGTGGGAGCTTATAAGACCTGTTTTGAAGCCATAGATATTAAAGTGGCTTAGCTACAGTGCGCATGGTCTTGGGGAGAAGATAGTTCAGGTCACTGCTGCGCATGTCCAAAAGCCTGAGGAGGCTACTATTTCACTTCCTATGTGATCAACTCTGTGCTGTGTCTAGCTCTGTGTTACGCTGAGGTTGAAGGCAGGACTCACCTCGGTCTGTGAGACGCTGCCCAGCAGCCTGGCTTGCTATCACCCCCCTCCGCTCCACCTTAATGTATTGTCTACCTTGGAAAGTCTTTTGCTATCTCCACAAAACTGAATTTTATCACTGTCAGTGACAAGGAAAAACAAAGTAAGTGATATTGTTCCTTGACATTGAAAGAGTACACATTTTACTTTGCCTCCACGGCTGAGAAGCCTGGACCTGATTTTGAACAAACGCAATTATACTGATTTGGAATGAAAAGGTATTTAAAGCTCTTTTGACACAGCATCACAAAAGGAAAGGGTCAGACTTTCCCAGATTTGAAAATGTTCACTTCTTTCCTTTCCATTGCCATTTGTGAGAGAGAGTTGAGAGAACCTCTAATGCTAATGGTCACCAAGGAACTCTCTTTGTTAAGATTTCCATAATGCATACTTCTGAGGTGTCTATGTCATGATGTGATTCCTTCTGCCAGCTCAAGTGTGTCGTCTATCCATGTTCAGAGGCAGAAATCAATGGTAAAGCATGCTGAGTGAGTATAATAGAGGCATTCTTAGCCTCCAAAATTGCTGAGAGCTCACCCATTGTTGAGCCACTGAAGAACAGTCCAGTCAAAAAAAACTCTACAAAGTATCTGGCAACTGAGACTTTTCTCTTTTCTTCCATTAATTCATTAACTTTGAAAAGCAGCAAGGGACGGAACAGAAGATATACCTGGGTGAAGAAGTGCTTTTTTTTTTTTTTTTTTTTTTTTTGGTAAAAGAATAAGTCAGGAATACGAACTACTGCAATGTATCGTGGTCTAACCTTCTGCCAGCTTCCTTGCCTGATGTCACAAAGGCCAAGTGAACTTTAAAACGTGGTGAAATAATGTGCCTTTATTTTCTAATATGTAAACTGCAATGGAATGTGTAGCACATTATTTCAACCACCACAGAAACCAATATTAATTGCAAATAACACTGAAAGTATGTGAATCAAAGTTTGTTCTAGTCTGACTCAGGAAGCAAAGGAATTCTGTTCACAATATGAGTCTTTGTTTCCCTTACAGCAAAATGTACTTGCATTAGTCATTTATGGTATTAAGAAACATTGATAATTGCCTTTTATAGTTTTTCAAGCATCACAATTTAGTACACCTATAATTGAAAATCTGGATTTTGCAATCAAAAAGTAGAATACAGAGAGTGTTGCTATGCAAAAGTGAAGAATTTCCTCTTTCTTTAGCTTATTAATTTTCAAATAATGCTTTAGGGCTTGTTGTGATAGTTCTTTACAAGGTAGTAAATATATAACTAAACAGACTGTCTAGGCCGAAAACTAATTACCATTAGAAACTGAAGCATTTGGGCTTGTTATTTCTGCAAATCAAACAACTCGGAATACAATCTCCATATTAAATAAAATGCTCAGTGAACCATGAAGCTCTTCACAAATCTGGACCATGTTTTAAGGAACTCTTTATTTAGTTATTTTTGTATGCATGTTGTTGCATGCAGAATAATTGGAGTATTAAAATATATATATTTTTTATATTAGAGGGTGGGGAGGAAAATGAAAAGATGGCTTTGGAAATTTTTAAAAGTTACCAGCTATGAAATAAATGTCAAATAGAAAGTGTATACCTTGAAGTTAAAGTTTTTACATGTGTACAGAAATGATAATGGGGAAACATACTGTGTTCGCTACATTACAACGGCTTACTTCTCTGAACTTGCTTTCATTCCTATGTGATAGAATCATAGAATGGTTTAGGTTGGAAGGGACCTTAGTTCCAATCCCCTGCCATAGGCAGGGGCACCTTCCACTAGACCAGTTGCTCAAAGCCCCACCTAAGCTGGCTTTAAACACTCCCAGAGAGGGAGCATCCCATGGACAGATGCCATAAGCTATAATAAGGAATATATGTTATGTGCGTCTCAGAACTACAATGAAGTGTAACATGTTAACATTTCTAAAGCCTTTCCAGAACATGTCTAATAATTAATAAAGATCTTAAGAATAAAAATAGGCAGTTTCTCTCCAAAATGTAGTGTTTTATTTTCAGAGCTGAGTTTATTTACAAACAATAGCCAAAGAGCAAACAACAGGTATGTAAATGAAAGACCTTTTTGTCCAAAAATTAGAGAGAAAAGGACAAAAAAAAAGAAGCCACAAAGAAAGTGACTAAAAATATAAACATCCCACATCAGTAAAGCATATAAGGGGCGAGGGCAAAAGTAAGGCTGTTTTTTTTGGAATCATTCTTCAGACTAATTGCCTGATATGCTGCCTATGTTTCTGTCAAAAAACATGAAAGGAAAGTGCTGACTGATTATAGATATTGGAATATCAAATTAGGATATACGGTCTGAAATATATGAAAAGAATAAACTACACATATAATAAGGTTGCATTCTTATCAGGGATTTCTGGTGATGATATAAGCCATGTAAGGCAGCTCAAGTACTTTCACACAGTAGCTGTCATCTGATAGCTGAAATAAAATATAACTTGATGTACAAAAAAAATAAAAGAGGGGAAAAAAGTCAAAATGAGAAAACAGCTTTAGATACTCACAAAGATAGAAAACAGTATAGAATTGTCTGAAATCTCATGACTGTAATCATAGTTCAGCTCAGCATGTTTGACCATCAAAGACTGATAAATTATATCAGTTGCTTTGTAGCACCTATAACGGTTAAGACATTAAAACTATTTAAATATATAAGCTCTTCTTTTCATATACTCCATCCCATATGCCTTTATCCAAGCACAGTGATTTGTTTGTTTGGCTTTGTTGGAGTCTAATTAAGATTGAGACTTGATGAGAGCTCATTGAAAAGAATTCATTCTGGATGTAAGAAAGGAGGAATACTTGTTGAAGAAAAATAACTGGAGGACTGCACGGAGGGATTATCTCTTTTGACTAAAGTCATATACTCACCTTCTATTACAGGGTTTCTAGACTGAATATTTCTTGAATCCTTAGCTGTTTCAAAATGTTTGGATAGGAAATTGTAAGTGCTATAATTATGGGAAATGTGTTCTGTGTTCATTATACAAGATAAGAAGTTTAATCTCTGTTTGAAGCAAAAACTTGACTTAGCTATCAAGTGTTCATAAAACCTCTCCATTCCTTCTTTTTCTGTTCCTCTGTTCCCCAAAAAGAGCTTCAGTCTCTGGGAACTGAAGGCCAGATTCCCAAAGCACTAACATATAGTAACTCTTAGACACAGCTTTTCATCACCCATTAGCCCTCACTGGGGGTGAAGATCTCATCCAAAAATATATAGAAAGACCAAGCTAGCTCATCAACATCAGAGACAGGGCAATCTCACTACTGCGTAAATTGCAGCAGTATAGAATTTTAAAACATCTCACGGAAAAAAAAAATAAAATCTAACAAACCTCAGATCATTTGATGGGATTAAAAGAAGATAAAAACAAACAAAATAAAAAGGTCAAGCATGCAGACTTGAGGATGGCATCAGTAATCAAAGAATACAAGCCATTGCTTGATACGTTTATCTGAAAAATATGTATAGTTATAGTGATTGGCATATTATAATACCCAGTTCTCCTGGGTCTGTCTTGACGTTTTAATTTCCATTTTGTTTCGTAATTTATAGCATCATTTAAAAAGCCTGATTAACTGATAAACATTTATATACTTATATATATAGTATCATTTATGAAATTGGAAAGCACAATTCCTTTTATTCTGTAAACTTTCCTAAACTGATACTAAAATATTTTTTAAATATCACAGTTTGAAGTTATAAAAAAAGATAAATAAATCTAAAGATGAATCAAATGTATGCATTGACAAGTTAAAATGAAGAATAATGGAATAATAATAGGTTTTTCAGTCACTTTTCAATTACCTTTGATATTCATCTTTCATTCTGTTATTTTTAGATAATATTTTGTTTAGGAATCACTTGATGTTAGAAGTGGTCAGTATAAAATGCTATATGTGATGGGTCTGGGCATAAGTAGAATGAATATTAACTGAGTTTACTTTAGTAGAGAGTTAATCTTTTTGTTGGCATATTAATATTTAGTTTCTAGTCCTTTAGGGTATGGTTTGCAAAGATGTTTTTAAATATTGGAATTTTTTTAAATGTTTATTCTAATAAAACCACAAAGAAAATATATTTCCTGCTTGAAACAAACCCTTTTTGGAATGCCAGGACTCACAAGGATGCATGACTGGATTTAGTGACAGCTGATGTCTGTACAGTAGATGTTTAATAAATGGAGACATTTTATACCAAGTTTTTCAGATTAATATTTTTCCAGTAGTGACATATGTATTGGGAAAAAAAAAAATCTTTTCAAAATGAGGTCACTGCTTTAAAAATGTAAGAAACATTGTCAAATTTAAAATGCTCTTTTAGAAAAGAATT
Organism: Cygnus atratus; assembly: GCF_013377495.2. NCBI lineage: Eukaryota > Metazoa > Chordata > Aves > Anseriformes > Anatidae > Cygnus > Cygnus atratus. The sequence goes on from NC_066362.1 coordinate 166,298,582, forward strand.
CAGTAACTGCACATTAAGAGTGCCTTAATGTCTGCGTCAAGCAAAACATCTGCTTCAGCAGAGGAAATGGAAAGTTAATACTACAGATAAGCAAAGAAGGTTTTGAAAAAAAAAAAAAAAAAGAACTGCTCTAAACCTTACCCCGAAACCATATGAATTCCTCTTTGATCTAGTTAGTTCAAATGGAACAAATAGCTCCCTGTTCCAATTAGCTACATATCCTCTATCCCTATTAGCTTTCTTTCCTCACACTGTTTTTCACCAGATTTCTTGGCTTGATCTTTATTCCACCATGGAAGGGAGAAGACTGAACCCAGTGTGCACTGTGACCTGGTCCCACATATCCCCATGGCAAGTTTAATGTATCCATAAGGCAGTGTGATCTCTTGGTTAAGGAGTCTGTGACTCCAGATACTACCTGCCCTACTACTGCCATGTGATCTTGGAGATCTCAGTTGTCATACTTACTACCTAACAGCCACATGTCTCCACAAGGGAAGACATTGAATTAGCTGAGTAGGTCATATTCCCTTTACACTGCTGTAAGTATATACCGGGAGCTTTTCCCCACCCATGTGTGGGTCCAATCTTTCATTCCACAATATGCCCCAAAATTTGTTTATGTAAACCTGAGAGTATGCTTGTATATAAACAGTATACCTCAGATCCACAATAGAAATAAATAGAATTAGAAATAAATCTAGCCATTGTACTCTGTGAGTATCCTTCAAAAAATTAATTGGGGGAAAGTGATTGTTTTGTTGCCTTCTGCTTTTGCATTACTAAGGCTTCCCTTGGATTTAAAGATTTGTGGTTGATCCTGGGTTGGCTGAATCCAAATATAAGAACACAGAAACTGCAAATTCAAGTCAATGCACTTAGCACAGTGAGGCTTGCTAGACCTGCATGGAATACTTGGCTAGCTAACAACAAGGAAAAAGTACCATGGAAGGAATAGAAGTATAAAACTAGGATTGAACAATTGCAAATGAAGAAAAAACATAGATGTTTCCATCTCCACGAAACGAAATACATTAGAGTATGGGAAATATGATTTTGACAAGAGAACAAGAAAGTAAGAGAAAACAGAGGGAAAGAGACAGAAGGAAAGTGCAGAACTGCAGGACAGAAAGGGCTTTCTAAGAGTACATAAGAACTGTAAACTTAGAGAACCAATGTATATATATTGATCAATGAAAAATTCTTTCTAGATCATTTTCATATTTGACATTTGTCTAAAGACTTAAAGTAAATAGCACAAATTTCTACAAAATTCTGTTCAAGTGTAAAAGCAAAACATAATTTCTTAAAACTATTTTCCATGCTTAAGCCTAGCACAAACTAGCTAAGTATCAGCTTATATCAGAGGCAAAAGACTACCTAATCTATTGCTGTAAAGGTTATGGAGTTCCAGTCACTAAAATAAAAGACCAAACCAATGATAAGACCTTTGCATTTACAATTATACAAATATATATAACACTATAGTTAAAATGCAAGTACACATCTCATACACTGTGGATTATTAAACTCAATTTCACTTGGATTGGAAATTCATAACATGCTTTCTTCAGCTATTGGGTTTCCAAATGAGGTCATATAATGTGAAATGGATTTTTTATATAATCAAGTACTTAAAAGCTGCATTATATATATTCTAGATTGTTTGGTTCTTTAGAATCAATTATATTCTAAAAGTTGCTGTATAAGAAAACACTTAAACCCTTTATGCACTGTATAGTGCACTTGTTGCTATGTAAAAATAATAATAAAGGTAAAAAGTCATTGCAGACTTTAGCTAAGATTTCTATTTTTTTTCATGTTAACTTTCACATTAACATGAAGTAGCTATAGAGTTTCTTCAGCAAAAGCCAGTTCATATTTCTGAGTCGCAGTTACTGTTGATACTGCTATAAGTGTATCGACATAGACACCTGGGAACAGTGGCCGACCTGCTGCCTTGAAAACTTAGAGATGGCATGCCAATAACACTTGAAAACAATACTGACTAGTTTTCTAACAGATTTTTTTCCTGTCTGCAATGGTAGTATTCAGTCAGAGGTTAAGTAACCTGAATACAGGCATCATCTACCTGTAGGCAACTATGTGCACAAGGAAGTACAGCAGTAGCCTGAACTCTAATGGATAGTTTATTTGAAATTTTGTGGTTTATCTCTCCTGGCCTTCAGGTTCTACACTGGGAGGTCATGTGTTTCCCATAGCTCTTGTATGATATCTACAAGCAAATGTCTTAAATGTCCTAGGGCACACGATATGGTAGTAGGTCTGTAAATAGAACAATAAAATGATATCCTAGGCATCTAAACTTCCATTGTAGCCAGCAGAGGTAGAGACCAGGATTCAGCTGTGGAAGCACATGTGTCTAGGATTATTTCAGTAGCAATAAGCTATCCCACCTGTCATCCTTTTACTTCTCTGGAGGGATACAGTCACATATCATATGTGCCATGAAGGTATCTTAGATGTCATGCAGAATCTCAGATGGTATTAGGTATATCATGTTTACATAAGTGAATTGTGCCCTTACTCAGTGGAGTCAGTGGAGTACAAAAAGAACCAATAAAATTTAAGGCATGAATTCAGCTGCCTACATTGGCACCTAATGCCATCTGAAACATCCCCAGATACTTCAAATATCCATGTAAAGTGGGCAAATACAACAGATCTGAAAGATTAATTCTTCTCTGGAAAAGCACTGAGGGCCAAATGGATGTAGACATCTTGAATGTGCATAGCTGAATGAAACCCTTCTGAGAAAGCTAAATATCTGTAGGTGACTTGGTTGTGTCAACTCTATTGCCTAAAATGAGATCCTAAATGCATGTCTCACTTATTGATGCCTATATTTAGTTATCTTTCCATTGAGATTCCACAAAATAGACATTGTGCTTACTGTAGCTCAAAACTGGTGTATGTAACAGATACTGAACAGCCCTCTTCCTGAAACTGCATGAAGAAGATCTCCTGTTTGGCTCCTACACTTCCATCATGTATAAAATAATCAAAACTGGAGGGTGTGAGCTGTGGTTTCTATAAGAATCTACATATCATTGATTGTCTTATGTACTTTAAAAAGAAACTAGAAAAGGTAAAAATATATAGATGATTTCTGGAACTTGCCAAATAACATCTGGTGTCTGATACATTGTTTTCCATTTACATGATTTCATAGGAAAAAAAAAATAATAAAAAAAAAAGTTGACCTCAACTGCATCATCTGAAAACAGGTCTCATATTTAACATGCAACAGCATGCCAGGCAGCAGATGTCAGCAATGACTACAACCCTTGCTCTGCAATCGAATCACAGCAGAAATACTAAAAGTATTTGACTCTCCTCTCTGATGAAACTGATAAATGTGCTTGATGAAATCTGGGAGGGCAGAGAGGAAAAGGCTTTTTGAATAACAGAAATAAGACACCATGAGTAGGATACACTGAAAAGGTCATCTCACTGACTTCATCAACTGGAGAGAACTCGTGCTTTCCTTCATCACAGCAAAAATCATTTCCTGTGTGATACAACCCACCAGTAAGTACACACAGCTTATAGAAGCAGACAAATTCTGTTTGATAAATAAAAGAGTAGGTAAACTATTTTCCTTTAAACTATACTCTTGGTCTACAAGATGAGTCAAGAGTACAGGATGAATCAAGAGAGCGAGAAAGAGAGCGAGAAAGAGAGAAAGAGAGCGAGAAAGAGAGAAAGAGAGAAAGAGAGAGAGAGAAAGAGAAAGAGAGAAAGAGAGAAAGAGAGAGAGAGAAAGAGAAAGAGAGAAAGAGAGAAAGAGAGAAAGAGAGAAAGAAAAAGAGAGAAAGAGAGAAAGAGAGAAAGAGAGGAGAAAGAGAGAGAAAGAGAGAAAGAGAGAAAGAGAGAAAGAGAGAAAGAGAAAGAGAGAAAGAGAGAAAGAGAGAAAGAGAGAAAGATAAAGAGAGAGAAAGAGAGAGGAGAGAAAAAGAGAAAGAAAGGAAGAGAGAGAGAAAGAGAGAGAGAGAAAGAAGAAAAAGAAAGAAAAAGAAAGAAAGGAAGAAAGGAAGAAAAGAAGAAAGAAAGAGAAAGAAAAAGAAAGAAAGAAAGAAAGGAAAAAGAAAGAAAGAAAGAAAGAAAGAAAGAAAGAAAGAAAGAAAGAAAGAAAGAAAGAAAGAAAGAAAGAAAAAGAAAAGAAGGAAAGAAGGAAGGAAGGAAGGAAGGAAGGAAAGAAGGAAGGAAGGAAGAAAATATCTTGATCCAAAAATATTAGCTACACCAAAACAAGTTTTCCTGAAACTTTTATGATGAAAGGTAACTAGTGACATATTGATGAACAAAAATATCACAGAAATAGAAATACTCATCTAATAGGAATTTTTGGCTAAATTAGTTATTTTACTCTCCTAACCTGATACCTTAATTCTGAAAGTTCACAGTCAAACTTCTATGTCCTTAACATACTACTCTATTACATTTTGATAAGTAAGGGAAAATAACAGTGAAGAAATGAATGAATAGGTAAAGGATTACAGGAATATTTTATAAAACACCTATGAATCAGCCTTCTTAAAACTCAATTCCTGTTTATGCTCACCAAAATCACAGTTCTATATAATTATGTAATATATAGTAGGAGACTACCTTAACTCTAGAAATCTCAGTGGAAGGGCCGGAAGTAGGACAGTCTAGATCCAGACTGAAATTAGAAGACTTTTCTTGATCTATATAAAATTACCTAAAATATAGTTCTTATTTTGTCAATTCCAAACCATATCTACAACATTTAAAATATACACTTAATATATAATTTAATTATATATATATATTATATAATTATAATAATATAACTTAAATATCTAAGCAAAATAAAGCTGATAGTAAATCTCAGAGGTATAAGATGCAGAAGAAAGCTTACATTGAGTAGTCTTTCTCACCTTAAGCTTTGTTCCTATTTTGTCTGGATATGTAGACTGTTTATTCTCAAACTCTTGAACATTTGGCAGGAAATGGACAATACTGTAGAAAAATTCCAAAGGAAATACTATATATTACTGAGATCTGCATAATGATGAGATTGATGGAACATCCTTCAAACAGTGAAAACAGTTGCCCAAAAGGAGTATTTAGGTTTTAAAGAAGATTGAAATTTAAGACAGAGCACTCTGTTAAGGATGTGAAGTGAATGCATGCTATTTAAGGAATGCAAAAGGAAAAGATGTTGAAATCAATATGGAACATCAGACAGAGAGTAGTAATCTGCCTTTCATATCTATTTGACCAGTTTCTAAACCAGTGAAAAATAACACAGCTTTGTTGACTTAGGAGAAGCTGGAAATTCATAACAGCTAGGGATTCAGATCTTTGTACAATTTAATGTGTTTTGTTTAAATTACATAAATGAGGAGAAGGCTTGGCTGCTAGTTACAAGTAAAAGGGGGCAAGTAAAGGAATGGCAATAATAAAAAGATAGAAATATAGACAAAAATAAATAACTATATAGTAATTGCTCTGTAGTATTTGTTATGCTAAATACTCTTGATCCTCTGTAGCTAGGGAGTTGAGCAAGATGACTAATCCAATAATGATGCAGTCAGAAGGCATTAGAAGTATTCACTATATTAACAAAAGCTGGAATTACTTTAAATGAATAAATATATCGCAGACACATGCATACTTACATGGTTAGTTAGGGATACTGTGACAGAAGTGTCCAAAGTTTAGTATGATAGTTAATGCATCATCATAAGAGTTGGCTATGCAATGGGAATATAAATTAACTGTTATTGATTCGCTCATCTGTTGTGTAAAACTCCAAAGTCACTATGTATACCTAAGAAACAGAAATACATCCAACTTAGTCAGACACTAATATGTTTGTGGTCATCACTGCAACAAACATGAAATGAAGAGCAGATTTAATCATTTTAAAACCATCTAACTTATGTCCAAACTCATATGACTTTACAAAACTTTTGTCACTGTACAGACAATGTAGAGGAAATGAGAAGAAAAATATAATTTTTCAATAATCAATATCTTTTCAATGAGAAGAAAAATATAATTAAACTAAGAAAAGTTGGGCAAAAAATCCCATTGCAAATACTTTGCAATGATTGACCAGTAAAATTGAAGCAATTATCCAAGCCCTAGACTTCAGTAAGACCTCTGACACTGTTTCCCACAGCATTCTCCTGAAGAAGCTGGCTGCTTATGGCTTGGACAGGCATACACTTCATTGGATTAAAAGCTGGCTGAGTGGCCATAGGTTGATATCTGCCTGAATATGAGCCAGCAGTGTGCTGATGTGGCCAAGAAATCCAACAGCATCCTGGCTTGTGTCAGAAATAGTGTGGCCAGCAGGACTGGGGAAGTGAGTATCCTTCTGTACTTGGCTCTGGTGAGGCTGTACCTTGAGTAATGTGTTTGGTTTTGGACCCCTCACTACAAGGACATTGAGGTGCTAGATCATGTCCAAAGCAGGGCAACAAAGCTGGTGGAGGGTCTAGAGAACATCTTATGAGGAGTGGCTGAGGGAAATGGGGTTCTTTAGCTTGGAGAAGAGAAGACTCAGGGAGACCTTATTGTACTTTTCAATTATCTTAAAGGAGGTTGTAGTGTGGTGGGGATCGAGCTCTCCTCCCACGCACCAAGTGATAATATGAGTGTAAATGGCCTCAAGTTGCACCAGGGGAGATTTAGGTTGGATATTAGGAGAAATTTCTTTATTGAAGGGTTTGTGCAATATTGGGATAGACTGCCCAGGGAAGTGGTTGAATCACCATCCCTGGAGGTCTTCAAGAAACACGTAGATGCAGAACTTAGTAGCATGGTTTAGTAGTGTACTTTAGTGCTAGGTTAAAGGTTGGACTAGATGATCTTAGAGGTCTTTTCCAACCTGAAAGATTCTATGATTCTATGAAAATGCACTCTAGAGTAACGTTGAATAACCAATGGTGAATGGGCCAGCTCTCGTGCAAATTTACTCAAGTGTATAAATTTTTCAGGACTGGGACCAAGTGATATACTGCTAGACGACAGACCCCAAAGACAGTTGGCAGCTATTTAGGAAAAATCCCAGAGGCCACAGTATCAAGCAGATAGCTGAGTAAAATTAATAAAACTATATGAATGGCAGATTAAATATATATATATACATAGTAGATGTTGCACAATATCATTTTGCTTTTACAGTTTGTATGATCTAAAACTGGAAGGAAAGGGTCAAACAAACTACAGTAACAGGAAATAAGCCATATTTGATTTGTGTTCTACAGAATGCTCTAACAATCTTAATAAATAAATAAATAAATAAATAAACAGAAAACAAACCACATATTAAGACTTATTGAGATTTACCATAGTTTTTTCCAAGTCAAGGTTGATCATGGCTGTTTAAAATGTTTAAAAATAGACAGAAAAACTTCAGACTTCAAGGAAGAATTTAAAATATTAACATGTCACAAATAAACAGCAAATAAACAATAGCACAGTAAAGAACAAAATGAATACAAATAAAATGGTGTTTCATGAATTTAAGAATAGTTAAATTATAAACAAAGAAACTGGGTACATACTCTAAAGGGAGGACAATGTATTTTACAGTCCACTTGTGAGGGAGGCCTCAGTCTCAGATCACACAGGATTATTTCACAAGTTCAACTTAGGGTTTTTCGTTCAGGTTTTCTGAATCTTTGTACTAAACATGCATGCTTCTTTTCAGTGACTGCATAAGGAACTCAGACTTCTATCTCTGATACATAAACAAAGCATCTAACGATAGGTTCTATGAGTACTGTCTGGAAGCAGCTGCTATAGAATAAATCTGAGGAACTGGCAACTTCTAGCTGGAAAGCCAAAAAAAAAAATTAAAAATATAATGCTTGAAATATGTAGCTTTTCCAGAATTAAATCTATCTTCAAAAATTGCAGTAGTACCTTTGTAACTGCAAATGCAGACTAATAAAAGGAACAGGAAAAAGGAACAATACAATAAACCAGAAGAATCTAGTTTGTGTGTTTAGACATAGGCTACTTGTCTAGGCTGGCAAAAGGAAAAAATAGCCTTAGATGTTTGTTCTGTGTATAGTGGAATGGTTGGATAGTGACAAGAAAGATTTTAAAGAGAGCTGCTCTGAGGTTACCTTCATATTTCAGGACAGTCATTTAAATACAGCAATGGAATTTTATTATAGATGAAATAATTAAGTGTAGTAAAATGGTCTGTACTCTTCAGGTCTTACATATAGATTTGCCTAACGCCAGGAAAAATATTGTCGTGAAAATTTGACCTGTGAGTGATATTCACATAGTATGCCAGCACCTACAAGCACTTCTCCATTGAGTTAGGATCCTAACTTTTGTCCTCTGAGTTGCATTATCTTTGGTTGTGAGAGAAGGAATGCCCACATATGTGTCAGATTTGATTCACAGAGTAAGCAAAGAGATACGAAGAGGGCATATCAAAAACCCACAAATATCCATAATTTCAGTAATTCCTGAAACATTTAGTTATGTAGACAGATTTGGAAGCATGTATGCCCTGAATATCAAAAAGCAATGTGGTGAAATTAATTCACTTTAAAAAGGAGACTGGGAGGTTCAATATTACTCTACAGATTTAAACAAAAGTTGTTACCATCTTATATATTAACTAAAGCAAAAGATAGTATTAATATGACTCTTACAAGGTCCAAAATATGGCACCTCTCCCTTATACCAGTATTTCCAATAGAGGATAAAGAAAGGAAAAGATTCTCTTTTTCCAAAATCCGTGATTAGGAAAGGCAGTGGCTGAGGTTCTCCCTTTCATTCTACACTAGTTTTGAAAGCCAGCCAGTCAGTCTTGATATTATGACCTAGGAAAACAGAACCTTTTTAGTTATGCAGACTACAAAAAATCTCAAACACCTGGAAAAAAAAAAGTAGGTTTTAAACCTTATTATCCTTTACTTTTCCACAAATTGCCAAAACCCACCCTTCTCTTTACAGTCATATGCAGTAACTGATTTGACTGCAGATTTACAACTCTGGACTAACACTGATCTTCACTTTCTACACTATGGTTGAGTCTAGGTTTTCATAGTAATCCACACAAATTCAGTACACAGAAATTCAACTACTAGAATCAGTTTCTCTTTCTTCTCTGATTTTCTGGTAAAGATGAAAGGAGTCTAACTCACAAACTGAAGGGTTTTTCCCACTCCATATTACAGCTCATTACATAGTAATTCAGGTTATTATGCGTTAGTAACTTTATTGTAAAAGCATACGTTTCTATAGATGTAAAAATAAAAGTAGAAGGTAGAATACCAGGCAGAGAATCAAAATAGCAAGAACTGTGGGTCAAGTAATATATTATAAAAGTAGGACCTAGAAAAAAATTAATAATAAGCAATGAACCACAACTAGTGTCATATTCTCTGCCTTTCTCTGAGCTGGCATTAGCTGCCATTATAAATTGAGGAAAGAATTCCCCAAAGGATTGCAAATAGCCACTAGAGATCCTGCACACTAGCAAAGATGTATCTGTGGGCTTGCTAACACAAACAATTTCTTAGCAAGCAATATACTAACCCCATGGGGCTGTTAATGAATCTGCTTTGTGGTAAACTTTTTAGGAGTACATGCTACAGAGACATTTTTTATGCATGTTGCTTTCTGAAGCCTCTTATTTCTGTAAAGTTCCTTTAACTTAATTTTTTTTTATTTTATTCAGGAGACTCCTGCAGTTCATTTCTCACCACAGTACACATTTAATATTGATGCATCTCTTTACAAAACTGCTGTTATCTGCACTTGAGAGCATAATTTTCAGCTGTATTTTAATGTGGATTTTCTCACGTTTGCAATCCTTAATTTATACATAATATTCATTTTGTAGCATTTCTCCAAGAGCCAGACTGTTGAGAAATTATTCTTTTCTGCTGCTTTCTGTCTGATTAGAATTCCAGCTACCCATCATTTACAGCCTCTCCCCTACAGAGGGCACCTTTGCCTTATTGGAATTGCTTCTACAAAAGAGATCCTCGGTGGTTATCAGAGAAATAACTGAGCCTTAAAAAGAGATCAGATTTTTCACAGATGCAAGGACCTTGTTTGCCTAGTCTTTTCAATTAGCCACGTTTTGTACTACAATTCATAAATGAGTAATAGCAATGTTACATTCTATGCTATTACAGTCTCCACCAAGAAGAGGTGAGATGAACTGGAGACTGCTGGGTTTACTTCAGAGGCCAATGAGATGAAAGCGTGAGCATAAGTTTTTGTTTGTTTGTTTGTCTGCTTTGTTTTTCCACCAGTAATTATGGGTTTTGTCATTAAAATCTTTCCAAGTTGCACAGTAAAAACATTGGCCATGGGAAAAAAGTCACAGACAGAAAGTCAACCATCTCCCAAATAAATCTTACTAACAGACCTTCAATTAATAACTGTTATCTGAAAGCTGTTCAAGTGGAATAAAATAAGGTTTTACTTTCTTTTGTAGAGTTAAGCCTTCAAAACTGATTCTAAAATTCTTATTTGTGGAAAAAAATCAATTGACTGCAAGACTGAGCCCCAAACTAATTTTCTTCCTGATTTTGTTGGTGTGCTATTATTTATGAAGTGTCATGTATATCATTCATAGTATCTGCTAGTTCTGAATAAAATTAGCAATACATTTATGTTCAATATTGTTTTTTCAGCTCAATCTGTAAAACAGGCTTCCTTTACAGGCCATTTCACTAATGTGTTAAGACAGATGCAAACGTCATTGATTTGTAAATGGCAAAGTGAAAATTCTGAAGAATAAAGAAAAATCTTTTCTCTGTCATTTTATATGTCTGACTATTCAAAACAAGCTATGGCTATAAAAAGGAGTGCAAGTCATTGCATTTATGTGACTCTCAAACAGGTCTGTACTATGCTAGTTCATATTAACTGGGGGAAAATACACAAATACATGCATCTGTCCCTTTGTGTAAAGTTTTATGGTGTTCCTATCAATAAAAATTACAAGTAGCCTTGTAAATTCAGCAGCAGTCAACTTGTTGCAAGAAGAATCTAACTTCCCTGGTCTGATTTCTGGGACTGATACTGGTCGTTTGTAAAGAATCTAACACAAAACCCAGCAAGGAATGTGCCCAGCCTTCCCTAACATTTCTCCAGAAGACTTGTATAGAAAATGCATTCATGTTTACATTTTCAGCTTCAAATACCCAGCACAAAAGCACAAGAGCACAAAAACCTGAATCTCTTGTCCAGGCTGCTAAATTAATTAAGCAGGTCATGTATTTGTGAGTAATACTTTAATGTCATTGGTATTTATTTATTTATTTGTTTATTTAGGGATTATTTTAGCAAGTTAATCCCGTGTTATAATTTTACTTCCTTTTTATTTTCAAATTATAGGCTAAGGCTGAATTCCTCACTAATTAAGGCAAAGGTGGTTTTTTTTTTTAATTAATTAATTTCTAATAGGAATGTTGGATATATAATGAATACAAGACCAAGACCTTGTACCTATAAAAGTGACCAGTATTAGTATATGCTTCAAAACAGTTACTGTAATATAAAACAGCTGAACATTTGCACTAGTAAATTAAACACTGACAGCTACATTCCCAGGTCTATACTGTAAAACTGTTCAAAAGACCCCCAACACACTTTACGGTTGCGTTAAATAACATCCCCCAAAACAATTTCTTGGTACAGTTTGAGGAAGATGGATGCTGCATATTCCTGAGACCCTGCCCAGCTGGCAGGCTGGTGCCACTACCCTCCTTTGGAAGGAAGAAGAGTTTACAAGTACACATATGTGCTAGTTGGCTTTATTGCTTAGGAACATTCCCAAGCAAGTTTAATTTCCTGGCATAAATGTAGCCTCTGAATCTATATTTACTGCAGCCATTATATGTCACTGTATTTAAAAGTACTCAGCTATTGGCCCTTGTAAATTGTGCACTGAGTTCTCAGTTTATATCAGCAGGAAACAAAACACTCAAGAAAACTCTTTTCTTGATTATATATACTGTCATATGCATTATTTTCATTGTAATTGTTTCAGCTTCATAGTAAAAAATAAAACTTAAAGCTGTTAAGAAAATGTTTGTTTTGAATATAACTTGATGGTTGTAGATAGAACAGCTTCAAGCAGAAAGTAAAAGCCGTGGACTATTTTTTAACAGCCTCTAAGTTACAAAGGAGTCACAGTTTCAAAGAAGGCACAAAGTGGAGGACAAAAGGTTTTCATTATTGAAGATTATGTATATATGCATGAGGTACAATCTGATATTGATAGAGAAGAGTCTGAACAGACCAACATCAACAGTGTGTCTGAATTCAGCCCTTGCAACCTGTCTTTTCTCACACAACATTTACCTGAGAAGTATGAAAGTCTACTTGGAGGTCTTTCTCCTGGTAGTAGTGTATTGTTCTTCTGGACTAAAATCTCCAAAGAAGAAACTTCACCACTGCAAACTTCGTATTTGATTGTTTATGCCCACTGCTACCATCTGGGAAACATAGGTTACTTCTTTTGTCCTGTGGGAAACATAGAAGTTGTGTTTTTGAAAACAAGTGTGCAAAGTGTGCAAGTGCTGGTTTTAGCTGGTTTTTAGCCATAAACCAGAATGCAAATACAGATGCAGAAGCAAATACTCTCATTTCAACTTTACCTCGTCTGAAGCCCCAGTTTTGTGAATGTGGACCCAAGCAAAGACAGTTTGTGATTAGGTACGAATTCTCTCTTCAACAAGACAGTAACACCGAGATTTGGACTGCCATCTACATGCCCAGCAAAGGAAGCCTGCACACTCAGGTAATTGCACCAAAATGAGCTAAGGCATTGAGGCATCTACTAAGTCATACGACAATTAGCAGCATGAGTATGAGATAGTTGCTCTATCCCTGCTCACGTGTGAAAATGGAGTAATCCTTAAATGCCTGAGAGTGATCATCAGATTGAAGGGCATAATTAAGCAAAAGCACTACAATTATTATTATTTTTTTTTCTAACCATCTAGATTAAAGCAACTCAGGAGGTAGATGCTCTTTTTCTTTCTTTCTTTCTTTCTTTCTTTCTTTCTTTCTTTCTTTCTTTCTTTCTTTCTTTCTTTCTTTTCCTGCTTTGAAGTTTATATTTTAAGTTTATACTCATATGTTTAAGAGCAAAAGCTTAGTAAAAATATTTTGTGTCAATAAAAATATATTACTGGAATTCTCCTTCTTCTAGACTTTTACAGTTTTCTCAAATTCACTTCTTATTCAAAAGTGTTCACTTATTTTCCCCAAAAATTCCCTTTGCTTTTCAGAATATAAGAATCAAAAGCTTTTTTCCATTTTTAATTCTTTTTGGTACTTTTGTGACACAACTTCTTTCATTCCAGAGTTGAGTACCTACCTATAAATATACAGCCATACCTAAACATAAGAATGTATTGAGGAATTGTTGTCTTCATAAGTCTATTTTTATTGGACAAATGTTTCAAAAAATTTACTTTGTATAAGTACTCAAATACATAAGCTTGAAGTCCAGTATTCATAACAATAAAATCCAATTGCATATAAATCACTGAGCACTGAGGAGGAACAACCAATGGTGAATTTATGTTATTTATAAATTTAAACAAATAGTCGTAAGAAAACTATTTTTTTCCATTATCCATAAAATCAGCAGCATATATTTTCAGGGAACTTATTTTGGCCATACTATCCTTATTATGCCTATCATAAAAATATACAAACTTTTTGTTACAAAAAATACATATCTGTGCCAACTATTTTCCTGTTTTAAAATAAATACTTTTTTTTTTTTCCCGAAAAAATGTGAAAATAGAGACCTCAGCACCTCCTGCAAGATATTTCCAAGCACTTTGATATTCAGTGACTTCCATTTTCGTGGTTCTGTATGGCAAATTTTTGGAACAAAGAAATATTTGAGCATGTATTTTGGTGCATTATTATTATTATTATTATTTATGCACAAATGCATAGCTGCAATAAAGAGGAAAAGATGTAACTGTCAGATAAAGAGAGAGAAAGAGAGGAAACATGGGTTAATCCTGGCCCTCCTTTCATCATCCACCAGATGTTTTTATACATTGAGCCCAAGTTATTCTAGAATGTATCTGGAGCTTTCCTTCTTGGCTAACCAATTTCTGAAGACATTGTAGTATCTGAAGAAGTTCGTACAATGTGAACCAACTCTTTTCTGAAAGCTTTCAAAGACAGAAGATGAAAGAAGATGGCACCTACTCGTGACCCCATATGTGGGTTACAATACAAAGGTGCAAAATATTTACCTTTTACCGTTTTGGGAATGCTGCCTGGGAAATTATATTACTCTGGATGCTATTGTAATTGCTTGGCTCTGGCTGGAAACATTATTGAGTAATAATAGCCCACAACAAACAATAAGCAGCAAACAACAAATGAGACATTCAATGCCACTATGAAAGTGTGTCTTGAACTTATCTACTCAGTATCTTCCACCCAGACAAGAGGGCTGTGTGCTGCCTTTCTTACATAGTCCATTCTCATGTCTGAAGCAAGGAGAACAGACAGTTCCACACCCAACCCCACCCCCCCCAAAAAAAAAAAAAAAAAAAAAGTAAATGCTGTCCATTTTACAGACATGTAAAATAAATAACATTTGAGGGGGAAAAAAAAAAAAGGCCTAACTGAAACATCTTACATCTTGCAGAATTTCTCTAGTTTTGGATGTCAGGTGGATATGCAAAACTCACTAAAGGTATCTTACAATGTTTGTGTCTCCCATGTTTCCCATCAAGTCTTTACAGCTGGGAAGCCCCTCCAATTGCTTTCACAATGACAGTGTCAAGGTGCTGTCTGTGAAACACTTGCTCCCTTCTCCCACACCTCCTCAAACTGAGGGCGGTTAGTGAGAAGGGAAGAAGATGAGGGAAACAAAAAAATGGCAAATAATGCTTTTTCCAATTTTGTTTTTTCTAAGCTTACAGTTACAAAGTGAGAAAACAAATCCTACTTAATCAAGGACTAGCTTAAGCCTATTTTTAGTCCGAATCACATTCCTTTGTGCTATGCCCGTTGTGCCCGCGTTTTCCCTGGGGACGTTTTGCCCTGTAGGGAGCGGAGCGCTCGCCGCGCAGCTCGGCTCCCTGGCGCACAAGGGCGCTAGTGGGCGCTGCGAATTTTGTTAAGTTTCTCTAAGCAACGCTATTCCACATTGCATCCACCCGAGCATTGGAGGGAAGGGGGGGCAACATATATAAAAGGCTCCGTCTGAGTGTGCAATCTACAGGCAGTTGCTTTTTATGTTTCTTTGCTTTACTGGAGCTGAGCTGGGACAGGTCACTGGACAGGCAGGCACCAGGCAAGCAAGCAAATTACAGTTGATTTTTTTTCTTTTTTATTAATGCAGGACATCGCAAAGCACCACCCTGCATTACCGCTCAGGGCTCAGAAATCAGGTGCCACACAAAACATCCGTACAGTCCACAGGAAACACAGCTGTCGAAAGAGCTGTACGTGCCACATTAAAGCTGAGTTTCTTTTGGCATGCTTGGCAACATAACTTTGTTTTGTCTAGGCTGGGTTGGAAGTGGGGGGGGCCGCACTTGGCTTTTTTTTTTTTTTTTTCTCAACTGACACGTTTCTCTGCTGTTATTTAACATGGACAGGATCTCTTTAGTACTGTTGCAAGAAACGTGTAATAATAATAATAATAATAATAATAATAATAAAAGCAACGACTCGGCACATTACCCGAGCCTACTTAGCAACTTTCAGACTTTGTTCCTCCACTTTGTTATCTAAATACAGTAGACGGAAACGGCAGATAACGTTCCCATGCAAATGAAGACAACAGTTGCTCGCCCACTCTCCGCTTAGGATATGGGAAGATGCCCTGTTTTCCCTAAAGCAGCTTTTTCCCCAGTAGCCTTCTCCATGCAAGTCGTGAGTGCATTGTCCTCTGACAGCTGATTCTTATCGTTCCGGTGGGGGTATTGTGTTTCAGCTCGTGGCACTGGAAACCATTGCAACTTTCTTTGAAGTTAAATGGCTTCATTTTGTTTCCATGTATGAATAACTCTGCCGAAGAACGAGAGTGACCCAAAGCCGACCCACTTACAAAGCCGTCCAAGCAACCTGTTCGAGTTTTGCAAAAGAAGGTCCTCGCAGAGCAGCAGGTGGGCGGGCAGGAGTGGTGGGGGGGGTGCTCCTCAGCCCGTCTAAGTTGCATTGTAATTAAATTTTATTTTATCCTACCACGGCATGCAAAATATCGAGCAAAATACAAGTTTAAGTTATTTGTTTGTATTCTTATCTGTAGGAGTTGGAAATTAACAGCCCCGTTAGTTTACTGTTAAGCCTGGAGAGAGAGAGATTGCTTTGCAAACATTACAGTTATTATGTCTGCAGTTGGTACTCTTTGTATAAATTATTGATCAGCCATCTTATTTTTCTTTCTGCTTAATGGATATTATAGCATAGCCGTTTACACGCTATACTTAAGGTTGTGTCAGCACTTCCATTTATAACATCCCCCTCTTACCAAGAGTTCATAACTCGCTATAAAATTCCGTTCTGGGCTGAAACTTTTCAAGCAAGGGCTCAGATCTTTAAAGGTCCTTCTTTCCCCCACCCCACCAAAGAACAATTGGAAATGCGTGGCTGCTTTTTTTTTTTTTTTTTTTAAATATATATATATAAAAATAAAAAAGGTAACCCCCACCCCCAGTGTTTTTCATTCGCTTGGGTGACTTGGGGAGGAAGAGGCTGCGTTTCTCTGGCTGCCAGCTCGCTTATATAAAAAAAAGAGCCCGGTGTGCATGTATTACTATTATTGTTATTAAGGGAAACAATTAGCGTGAGAGCTGCTGCCGGAGGCTCGGCGAGCCCTGCGAGCCGCCGCCCTCCGCCCCGCCGAGCGCGGGGGCCCGATCCGGTGGTGCTGAGCCCTGCGGCGGGGGCAAGTGGGCGCGGGGGTGCTGGGCAGGGCACCGGGCAGGAAAAGCGCCTCCCTGGCACCGGCCGCAATGGTGGCACACAGCGGAAACCCGGGAATGTTTAAATACCGGGCCGATGCTCCAGCGTCTTTCTTTCGATTAGGGTGGGTTGGGGACTAGGGATGGAGTGGCTGGGTGAAATAATCCTGGAAGGGGGAGGACATAGGAAAGGGCATTTCGGATTCTGTCCCCACTACAACAGTTTAATGGCAGGGGCTTTGTACTTCATAATTATTGCTCTGAGCGCCTTTTCCTACCTGTTGGTAGGTAAATTAACACGTTGGACTGAGGACCTCTAATGAGAGCACGAGTATAACTCAAACATTACAGAGGGCTCTCCGTCTATTCCAGTCCTAATTTAATTCATGCAGGGAAGTTGGTTATAATTTCCTTGTCGCTCCTGCAGCTTTCTCCATTGGCTGCCAGTTGCAATGTGAATGTAAGCAGGCAGTGCCCAGTCACCTGCTCCATTCGTTCCTAGCCAGCCCGAGAAGGGAACCTGACCCGCTTCACCATTTGGCTCTGGTAACTGCAATGTGACCGAGAGGCTCATATCCACACGAGGATTATTTGAGCTGCTGACTTTGAAACGTATTCTCTGGAGTCAGAAGAGAGACTTAAGAAAAAAAATAATAACAATACTTTGTAAATAAACAAGAAGCTTAATTGGCGTTTGGTATTTGCAATTTGCATATATGCGCGTGTGCGCGTTTTGGGGTATGTTCTGTACGTGTCGGGCGCAGGGGAGGAGGGAGGGACGGGCTGAGAAGGTTCCCAAGCCGTCGGTTATTGCCTCTCTCAGTACAGTGCGTCCTTGGTCAGAGCATCAGCTAGCATCACCGGAGATAACACTCATTTCTCGTGAGGAAGAAGGGGGAGAATGGAAGGATACCCTCTGGGGCCAAAGCCTGCCCTCTGACGCAGGCGGTGAACATCGCCGGAGCCAGTGAGATGCCTCGCGGGAGCAAAGCCGGCAAAAGATGCTCTGGCGCTAAAGCGATTGGGTTAGCCAGGGGGTAGCAAGCTGCCAAGCCCCGACCGATTCCTCTCCCAGTCCCGTGCTGGGGATGTGCAGTCGCTGCTTTCAACTTTCTAGCCGAGATATGCATATTAAACAATTAGCCCAGGTGGCAGTTTGCTCCCAGTTTCTCGTTTTTTGAAAACTTTTTAAAGTTTTATTTATTTATTTATTTATTTTTGGTTAAGAATGCACCATACGAAAATACAAACTGCAGTAAACAGAATGGGAAAGCAATCTCGCCATGCATTCTAGACTTTTTATGATATATGGTGGACTGTTCAGAAGTGTATGCTATTGTTAAAGCTGTTTGTGCCGGGTGTGCTAATGCACTGTTTGATTGAGTGAATTAGCAGTCATAACAATCTGGCAGTCTGGCCATAGAAGTGTGCTCAAATTGATTTGTGTTATGGCTGGACTGGAAAATCTAGTGTTAGTTGTTTTTTGCCCTGGGCATTGTTTGTACCAAACTCCACTTTTCATTTAATTTTCCAATAGATTTTGAAAGACCAAAAGGTTTGTGATCAACGTTTGCTGCACTTTATTATTATTCAGTTATTAAAAATATCCTATGAGTAATTTCAGATTCCCCAAAACCTTGCTTTCAATTAGAGTAAACATAATTAGCGTGACGTCGTGCTTGGAATGGTAAATCTCCCTTTGTATCTATTAAGCATGTTATCTACTTGTCCTGTCACTGAAAGGAATCCAGTTTGTATTTGTATTGGACAAGGTCTGTGCTAATTTGACTATAATGCAACAATTAGAAAAACAGCACTGCAGTATCCAGTTTCTTATTACTGGTACAACACTTAACATCAATCTCAACTGTATTCACCGTGTTTTCAATGTTTAGTAAATATCTTGGTGGAAGGGCAAAAAAGGGATCCCAGTTCACAGGCTCGCATTTCTATGGTTTTATTTTCCTGAACGATGCAGGGGGGATTCGGTATGAGGTCCCTCCTTCTTTCTCAATCTTCCCTCAAAATAACAGGTAGCTCAGAGGAGAACTACTGCTTAAGACCCTAGGGATTAACAGTAAAACAGAACTTACCTTCTCTTTGCCTGTGCTTGCTCCTTTCTTAGAGTCTTATGCTTGGCAGTCATTTGCCAGAATTATAATGCAGCATGATTACACCTAAAATATTACTCTACTGATCACACAGAAAGCTTTGTGAAATCATTTAGTTTCTTCTCTTCAGAAATCGGTGAACAAAGTAGGTCACTCGATGAGGATGAGACAAGATACAAGAGAGAAATGTATTTCTCAGGGAAATAAATTCAAAAGAAATAAAGAAAAAAAATATTTCAAATGAACTTGACATGGTAATACACAATTCATTCTCATCAGGTGCCTATCTTCTGTATTCATCCCTCCCCCCCCGGTCCATTCCTTCTCACACGTTCAAAAGACAAGTATTTATCTTTATCTTTTTTTTTTTTTTTCTTTTTCCTCTGAATGAATTTAGATCTTTAATTATCAATTATAACTGAAGAAAGAGGAGGGAACTGATGTACTGTCGTATCTCCTGTCAGTCGGTTACTCAGATTCCTTAAAATGCAACAGCTAAAATGCATTTCCTAATTGCATTTTACTCTTTACAGCTGCCCTCAAAACTAGTAATTTAATACAATAGTGAACCCCGTATCAGTTTTGTTTTTTTTTTTTTTTTTGAGTAATAAATTACAATCACTGTCAATACATCTTACTGCTTTAATGTACATTTTATTATAAGGAAATTGTCAAAAGAAAAAAGAGAGAAAGACAGAGAAACAGAGCGAATACCTGCTCTGAACAGTTATATGAGCAGAACAGAAGCCCTGCTTCAAACAATATTCCAGGAAAGAAATTAAAGACTTCTTAATTAGTGCAGCAATTAAGCTTTCTTGGTCGCATTTTAATCAGCTCAGGCCCTATCAAAGGACAAACAGAACGATTTGCAGGTCTTTGAATTTTAAACAGTCTTATTGATTTCAGCACCATGTCTTCACTTGACACATGGAGAATTTTCAAATATCAGTTACAGTAATTTGAGTTTTGCTGATATCAACACAGGGACAAAAACGAAAACACCCAACAATCCAACAATACAATTACATGAAAGGATCAGCAAGTAATAGAAATGCAATCAAAAAAAAAAAAAAGTTTACAAAGAGCCACCTCAGGATTTGTTGGTGTGTTACGTGTGTGTGTGAGTGTATATGTGATTTTAAATAAATCCAGTCACTCGCGTAATCGTTAGAAATATTTAACAAGCAAGAAGCTTCGAGGAGTCTGGAACCCTTTCATAAATCTCTTATTTCCCTAGGTTTCTAATCGCATTGTTTCACTCAAAAGGTGGTTAACCCAAATCTGTGGTAGTAAGCCCTTTCAAACTACATTTTCTTTATATTGTGTTGAACCATGATGGATGTATGTCCATGAGGACATACAATGAGAAGAAAATAAGGGCTGGTGTGCATCACGTTGTAGAGAAGGTAGACAATAAATGAAATGATAGGTTTTCTGATTAAGAGTTCACTCAGATGTTGAAGTGCCAATATCACGTGTGTCTGGCTCTGTCCTGATCTTCTCAAGGATTTGTTTTATGTCTTCACAACATGTAAGAGAAGGTGAGATGCAAAAGGACAGTAGAGGCAAAGAAGACATGAACCGAGCTGGTTTGCTACAACTGAAAACAGAGCATTTTATGGTTTTCAGGGTATTCCAAGTTTTATGTCAACACTAGATCCTGCCACTGAAGTTGTATAAACTCCTCTGAAAAATGTTCTGAGAAACATCTGAAAAAGTGTTGAAGAAGTGTTCTGCACTATTGTGTGTACATGAGATTTCAAAATGAAAGCTACTTTGTATTTTCTTGGATTTATTTGCCAATTTAAAAGGTTTTAGTGTAGGATAGCTAAAATTTCATGATCAAATGACATCCTCTGTGGTATTAGAACACAAACGACCTTCCATTGAAGTTGAAGTACTACCAGCAAGAAGACATATGAGAATGTTTTACATCTGATAGCATGGAAATTCCCCTCCACAGAATTAGTACAGCTGAGATTATCCACTCAGTAGATGTGTCATCCCATGAGTCATATCTCACATAATAATAATACACATTAAGAAAAAAAAAAAAAGCCATGGAGCTATGGGCAGATACATGCACCACCATTAATTAAGCACACAGCTCATCCTTTTGAAACTGGAAAAATTTTACCCACGTTATTTTCGCACATGCCCAACTGTATGAATGAACATTCCTTCGCCCCTTCAGAGCGTGAAGTGCCCTCGAGAGGAACCGGCGCAGAGCTCTGGTCTCTCCCGACCGAGCCTAGCCCGGCAAGCAGGCGAGCCGCCGAAAGTGCCCCGATTCCCCTTAAAAACTCCATCCCAAACTTTGGAGGCGGGCAGGGAGCTCTGAGACCGCGGGGCCTCAGGGCCGGGCTGAGGGACTGCGCATGTGTGGGCAAGCGCAGCAGCTCATTTTCCGCGCTACCTGGCGCAGGCAGCGCCGCCGCTGCGCGGCACTGCGCGGCCACCTGTTGCGCGCCGCGCCTCGCTCCGAAGTGACTCCGGCGTCGCTCCGGCCACGCTCTCCGCCAGCCCCCCCAACTCCCCGCGGCGGATGCGGTCGCCAGACTCGGTCCCCCATGTCCCCCCCTAGATGTCGCCGCGCTGCGCTTTTTTTTTTTGCGCGGGGACTGCGCGCCCCGCTGCCGCCTTCCCCCCGCGCAACAAAGGCGCTGCTGCCGCCGGACCCTCAGCTGCTGTGGGCTCGGGAGGACGACAAGAGTGACAAGGACAAACCCGTCCGGAGCCTCCCGCTTTGGTCCGCCGCTGCCCCCGGACCCCGCCGGAGCGGCCGCAAGGTGTGCGGACAGCGCCCCGCTCCCGACGGCTTCGGGGGAAGCCGGAGACTCCGGCGTTCCCCAACAAAGTGTGTTGACAAGCCACTGCTGGAAAGGGCTGGGAAAATTACATCTCGTCTCTGGTGGGGTGAAATATGAAACATGTAATCTAACGGTTCCTGAAGGGGGGAGGGGGGGGGGGGAGGAGAGGAAGAGGGACTTCTCTCCCTCTCCCTCTTTTTCCCTGCTCCAGGTTCCTGGTTGGATAATTTGGGTTAATACTAGTGAGTGAGCCTTTTGCTGCTTCAAAGGGTATTTCAAGTTGCCGGAGCTCCTCCCCTCCGCACCGTGTGACAACAACAACTCGTCCAGAGAGCGAGCGAGCGGCGAGCGGCGGCGGCAGCTTGCACTTCCCAGCTCATTTTCTCTCTGTCATTCCCCTCTCAATCTTTGATCAATGTACTTGCCAGAGAGAACCGAAGTCCTTCAAACCTCCTCCTATTCACCTTCGTCTTTAACGTGGTGCTAGAGCAAGGACCACAAAAAGAAACTGCCCTCCCCCCTCCCCTCGGCCCCAGCCCCGCCGCCCGGAGCGGACTTCTCCTCCTCCTCCTCCTCCGTCCCCACTTGCGGGACACTTTGTGCGTTTCTCTCTCTCACTCTGCCCCCTGCTCTCTCGCTCGCCGCAGCACCTGATCCGGGATTATTCCCCCCTTTTTCTCCCCCTCCTCCCTTCTCCTCTCCTCTCCTTTTTTTTTTTTTATATATTTTTTTAATTTTTTCTCCTTTCCCCTGCGTGTGTGTGTGGGAACTTTCCCCCCTCCCCCTGCCCCCCTCCGCCGTATATGTGACCATGGCCGTACCGGCTGCTTTGATCCCTCCGACCCAGCTGGTCCCCCCTCAGCCTCCGGTCTCAACTTCTGCCGCCTGCACCACCACCACCACCACCTCCTCCTCGGCGGCGGCGGCGGCCACCTCCTCTCCGTCTCCGTCCATCGCTCCCCCGCCGGCCGCTTCGGGGACAAACCTATTCCGGCCGGAACCCATCGCAGCAGCGGCGGCCACAGTCACCTCCACCACCACCACCACCGGCGGCGGTAACGGCGGCGGCGGCGGCAGCCCCAGCCTGGGCACCGGCACCGGCAGCACCGGCAGCAGCAGCGGCAGCAGCAGCAGCAGCGGCAGCAGCACCTCCGCTCCCAATGCCAGCGCGGCCAGCGTGGCCAGCAGCCTGCCCGGCAAGCCCGTGTACTCGACCCCGTCCCCGGTGGAGAACACCCCCCAAAATAACGAGTGCAAGATGGTGGATCTGAGGGGGGCCAAAGTGGCCTCCTTCACCGTGGAGGGCTGCGAGCTCATCTGCCTGCCCCAGGCTTTCGACCTCTTCCTGAAGCACTTGGTGGGGGGCTTGCACACGGTCTACACCAAGCTGAAGCGGCTGGAGATCACGCCCGTGGTCTGCAACGTGGAGCAGGTCCGCATCCTGCGGGGGCTGGGGGCCATCCAGCCCGGGGTCAACCGCTGCAAACTCATCTCCAGGAAGGATTTCGAGACCCTCTACAACGACTGCACCAACGCCAGGTAACCGCCGCAAGGCACACGCACACCCCGAGACACCCCCCCCCCCCGTCCCATTATCCCCCCCCTCCAGCCACCGCCCCCGTCCCACCCCCACGCCACCGCTCACTCCGGGGGGGGCGGGGGGGGGTGGGCGTCCTGCGGCCCCATGCCGTCGCCCCCCCTTTTTTCCCCCATTCCCCCCAGCCCTGGCACCCCACCAGCCTGCTCCGCACCCGGCCGCGTTGCTTCTTGGTGGGACGGGGAGAGAGGAGAAAAGGGTGTTTCTGCCCCCTTCCCTTCGTGCCGTGCAACTGTCGCCCTGTCATTGTCCCCTTCACCTCCCCACATCCTCTGCCCCCCCCCCCCGCCGGGGCGGCCGGGGACTGCGCAGCGCACCGCGCAGTTCACGCGAGGGTGGCGGAGGGGCCGCCGGGCCGTGCGGGGGAGGCGGCAGCATGGCCCCCCAAAGTGTTTTCTGACGCGCCCCCTCCTCAAGTTCAGCCCTTTAAAATGCACAGCCCTGGGAGAAGACGGCCTGAAGGGCGCACGGGGGTGGGCGGGGAGCGGTCCTGGGTTTGGGGTCGTGTGTGTGTGTGGAGGGGGCGATCTTGGGTTTCACGTCAATCGTTGCCTTCCGGGGCACTTCCCGGGCGGAGGGCCCTATCGGGAGAGGGGGGCGGGGGGGGGGGGGAAGGAGGCCACTCGGCCATCAGCCGCTGTCACGCATCCCAAAGGGCACGTGCACTTTTGCATAGGGCTAGGGGGCAGTTGCCACATGGCGAGAGGGGAGGGAGAGGAGGGGAGAGGGTGGGAAGGCGCCGAAGAGGCGCTTTTTTAGTTTTTTTGGTGGTCGGGCTGCCCCCCCCCGGGGGGCTCGGGAACCCCGGAGCAGGTGCGAGCAGCGCCCGGCGCTCCGGAGCCGGCCAGAGATGGGGGCGGCGGGGGGAAGCAGGAGGTTTTCTGGGGGGGATTTGGGCAGGCTGAGTCGTGGCACCGCGCAGCGTGAGGCGGGCGGGGGGGCGCGCAGGTTACGCGCACGCCGCCGCGCTGCCCGGCCCTCGCACCCCGCGGGTCGGGGGGAGGAGGAGGAGGAAGAAGAGGAGGAGGATGAGAGAAGCCCCAAACTCGACAACGGCCGGGGAGAAGGAGCTGGCGAAAGAGGAAATTCCTGCTGCGAGAGCTGCCTGCTTTGCAAGCGGGGGCTAAAGAGTGGGGCTGGTGTCTCGTCATCTGTAGGTTACAGGGTTTGGGGCGGCTCGATCAGGAAAAGGGGTCGCAGAAGTGTTGTGACCCGGAGAGCTGAGCCCCCAGTTCGCCGGGGGCTGGGGGGTGGCTCCGGTTTAGGGGTGCTGGGAACTTTACACAGCAGGGAGGGCTCTCCAGTGAGGAGTATGCAGACAAAGTCTCGATGCTACTTTCAGTATGCGCAAACAGGCAGACCCGGCTCGTTTCTCTTTCTCATCGTCGGATTTCAAGGTGCAGCAACAGCCAGCACGTGGAGAATTAACCCCGTGTGATTCCGTGCTCGTTCCCTTTGCTGATGGCCGGGTGGGACATTCCCTTCTTCTCCCCCGACTGAGGGTAGCTGGGACTTCTTAGCATTGAGCCAGGCAGAGCAAAGCACTTTGTTGCTAGACTGATGGCTCAGGTTTCTGGTTTTCGGGGCAGCAGGACAAAACATCCTGGAGTAACTTCCAAGCTCTGACATAAATGTAACTGCATCGTTAACCCTGCGTTGTTTCATGTGGAAGCAACATGGATCTTAACAGATGCCCCTGTGTGGCATCTAACTTGTAACACCTCTGCAAGAGTTCAAGATTTGGTCCTTAAAAAAGTGACACCAGTTCTAGTTTGCCATGCTCATATCATGCGAGATGTAATTTCAACACATAAAATTAAAAAATAGATCGACCTTTTTTTTTTTTGGGGGGGGGGGGGGGGGAGGGGCAGGGGAGAGTGGGGCAGGGTGGAATACAGGGACACCAGTTCCTGGACTTGGCAGGGTTATGAAAGGGTTTGGCAGCCTGGTTGTAACACGGGTTGATCATGTCAAGAGTACAAAATCGGCCGTGTTTCAACTGTTTCTGAGGTCTGCTGTGTTATCATCCAGCACAGTAGAAATTACAGCAGTGTGTTGAGAAGTGGATAGGGTTTGACCCTTGAAAAGCATAATTGTAGTAGGTGTATTTATGCATCCATTAAGCAAATAACTTAATGGAAAGGATTTACAATAGGTATGCAAAATGTATTATTACAGTATAGACAAATAAAGCAAAGTGGGTCAGTGAGTTTTGGTCAAAATGGATGATACCATTGGAACATAAAACTGTATTTACTTTCAGGGGTTCCCCTCTGATACATTTCATTCTGATTCTTTCCTCACAATTTAATTATTTTTAATTATATCTGACTGTACAGTACTTATGTAGGATATTTTCGTCTACTTGGTTTAGTGATTTACGTGACCTTTCCAGACTCTCAGTTACTGCATACACTATCTGGGTGATGTCTTTTTGTGTCCTGGGTGAACACTTGCTGTTGAGATGGGAGCTGTAAGAGCCAACTCCATCCTAGCGGCTAAATTGTTATACTCATCAGATTCAAAAATTTTGAACCAGCAACTTATCACTGTTATATTTGTCTCATAATCAGCTGATGCACTTGAATACACTAATCCCTTTTTAGAAAGCTTCATCAAGGTTAATACGTTATTTAATCAAAAAAGGCATCCAAATAAAGCCATTACTTTGTTCTTTAAATGGATTGAATCGTTAGTTGCCAGTTGCTGTGGAAATAATTTGTAATAACTTATTTTGAGATAGAAAAGTTTTAGATGTGTTTCACCAAAATGATGCATTTTAACTGTGATATTGCTATTTTAAAAAATCAATAAAACAAAAATCAATAAAACACCAAGGGATTTTCTATTGAATGCTTAATGTGGAGATCTGTAAAGTGAATTGGTTTCTGTGTTTATTTGTGATACTACTAATAATAACATGATACTAAAGGACCTCTTTCTAAATTAGGCTTCTGTATCAGTTCACTGGAAAAATAGTCTTCCGTTATGGAAGATGACTTTTCTTTTCTGGTCATACTGACCTTTGCTTTTATTTTCCCCATAAAAAAAGCATTGGTCACCAAACAGAAATCCAGGAAATAGCAAACTGTGCATTTAGC
This sequence comes from Cygnus atratus, assembly GCF_013377495.2. Lineage (NCBI taxonomy): Eukaryota > Metazoa > Chordata > Aves > Anseriformes > Anatidae > Cygnus > Cygnus atratus. Next base: position 166,325,138 of record NC_066362.1, read on the forward strand.
CTACATTATGATTAAATGGTTTGACATTAATGGGATGCTAGAAAGCCACATGCCAAACAAATAGGAGAAATGCAAAGGCAAAACATGAAACATATTTAAAGCTATTAGACCCCAATCGAGTCAGGTTTCTTGAATGTGTACGTGAAACAGAGTAGCGAACTGTTCACTGGATGTCACCTGTGTAGGATTAATGACCTGGAAGCTATTGATCCCAGATTGTTCTGGTCTCTTGTGTTTCGAGTACTTGTTGTGGAATTTTTCCATGCTGGTCCCTTCCTGGAGTTTTCCCATAGACTTAGACTGGCTTTGGATCGTGCCCATTAAAAACTAAAAGTGTGCCTTCTTCTGACCTCCCTCCTGTGGCCAGGATATGTTAATCTTTGCTGACATTTGAAGATGATTTGAATGAGTTCATTGACATTCATACTTAAAACAGAGAATTATTTGCACTGTTTGAAAGCTGTTTACAAATTTTGGAGAACAACCCAATTGACTTTGAGTGCAGAGGGGAAAGATGCTGGAGATAAAACAGTTCTCTCCAAAGCCTGGTTTACACTGACTGCAGTTACACAGTCTCTCTTTGCTAGATTCTGCTTCTCTCAAATTATGTGGACCTGGCATGTGCTTGTTTACTGAATACTGCACACTCGCATAGTTTTTCTCCTGTTTGTATTAATTAAAGGAGTATCTCACCCAGATAGGCTGGTACAGATCATAGATGTTTTAAACAGGTCAGCAAGTGCAGCTGCAAATAATTTCAAATATATCCTATCTGTGGTTTATATTGATGACCTCCCTTGCCACAGATTAGTAAAATATAATCAGCAGAAATATGGTAGGTTTTACAAGCAAAGAAGACTTCTGGAAGGCCAGAGGATAAATTGTAGTAACTATAAAGAAGGAGTAAAAGCTTTGGAGGTGGCTTCTTCAGGCTTAAAAACCCCTAAAAGACTCCAGCCACTTACAATAACAGAACTTTAATACCCATCTCATGGCATTTATTTATTGGTAAATATTATAAATTAGAAGCTGAGATCTTTGGAGCATAATTGCTACAACAGAACAGACTATTTATCCCTTTAATCTGATACTTAGTTGCTGGCATTAGCCCAGTATCTGATACTTGAGGAAGGGAACATTTCTCCCCAGTGAATGTTCGCAGTCCATTGTGCAATGCTACATGTGCTGTTCGTGTGCAGGGCTGGGAAGGGCTGGTGGTGATGGGCACAGAGAAATTTCTTCCTGGTTGATTCACCTTTCTTTTTCTTTTCTTTCTTTTTTTTATTTTATTTATTTATTTATTTATTGTGAAGTATTTAATTTGATTAACTCCTCCTTTGTCTTATAGCTATTGATAGTGATTTTTTTAAAGAAATCTTATACTATAGTTTATATACAAGTGCACAGTTTCGTTGTCAATTTTGCATCAGTGTTACTTAAGAGAACGGACTGTATGAAAGCACAGTGAAATATACCTGCCAGCAAATAAGTCTTCTATTTCTACAAGCTCTCTCTACCTCTGCCCGAATACAAAGTTCACTTTTAGGCCTCTGCTCCCTTTTTGGGGCTGTGCACGTAATGAGTGGGGCTCTTCAGCCTGTCCGGGGCGCTTGTTTTTCACTCTCCTGATGTCTGCTGAAGGGAAGACTGCTGGTGAAAATGTTACCAGTGCAACTTGTGATGCTTGTTTGTTGAACTCGCCGAGCCTTCCCTTGCGCTCAGCACCAGCCCTCGCCGGCGGCAGGGGCGCGGACGGGCGCACCCGCGGAAAATGCCCCCTGTTGGCAGCACCCGCACCCGCAGCCGACCTCTGGAGCTGCTGCTTCTCAGCAATTGATCAGCACGGCCCGAAATACTGTCATTTACTCCTTGCGTGCCTAAGATTTTGCAATCTGGAGTGTATTCTGGATGCTTGTTGCAAATGGTAATGCTTGTTTGACTGCCTTTTAGGATTTCTTCTGTTTTCTCCTGCTGCTAGATTATTCCGTGCGGCTGGTTTTGCCCATCACTGTGATTCATCATCTGAAGCGAATTGCATGTGAAGCACACAATTCTCATACACTATATTGAATTTGAATATTTTCCTTTTGGACTACATCATAGATATATTAAATTATTACTGCAATCTCTGCTGGTCTGGTACAGGTAAATCTCTTTCAGCCTGTGTAGTATCACCACTTCATGAAAGAGCTTTACGAGTTCAGCTGTAAAAATGCATCTCTGGCTGCAGGATAGTACAGTGAGTTAGTAGTCAGAAACTACTGACTTTTCTCAAAATTTTATGAGCCAGCAAACCAAGGGTCCAAAACAACTGCAACGTCTGTCTGTTTTTAAGAAACAGGACTAGATTTAGATCCCTTTTGTTCTTTTATAAGTTAAATATGTTTTGTTTTAAAAATAACATTTGGGGCATCTGCTTTGCATTACAAGTTAATGCCGTTCGTTGTTTTAAAATAGTTATTAACCTTTTGCAAATTATGTACTGCACATGAACAGTAATTTTTTCAATAATCTTTAAATGTGCATACTGTAACAGCGCCATAATGTGGACTGACATAATATGAAATGACAGTAAATTTTTAGTTGCTTAAATATGTATTTAAATGGTAGAGCTGAAGAGTCATCTGCAAAAAGCTATTACGATCCAGAGAGTTAATTCATATATAGATAATTTCTCCAGTGTGCATTAAGGAAGAATTTTTCTTTTTTCCATTATCACTTAAATTATTTTCAAATATCCTGAAGCATAAACCAAAATCTTTATATTTAAAATCAAGGTATGTCTGTGACTTGAAGTGATAATATCCAGTTTGCTTCAAGAACTAACTTTACCCTTAACTCACTATGTTCTGCTTATTTATCTGGTACAGTGCTCAGCTGGGGACATCTTGTAACAACTGCTGATGTTTAATTTCTTAAGCAGTGCAAAATATTGAAGTGTAATCTATTAAATATGTTTTTTTTTTTATTATTATTAACTGAATTCTGTGATACCATGTTTTAAAACACTACTTTTTTTTTTTTTTAATGGAACAAAAAGAAAAAGAGTAGTAGTGTATTTTCCACAGCATAAAGTGTAAAAATGCTGACACTGAATTTCATGAGAGTAAGGATCAGTTTTGAGCATTTCAAATTTTTTACTCTAAACCACAGATAGTGATGAGCTGTAAAATTGCACTGGGGCGGGATAACTCTGTAAATATTGTATACTTACATTCTCTCCTGTGAATTTCCTCTGGTCTCTTCGGACTAAAAGGACTCTGAGCGACAGTTCAGGATATACTCACCAAAACTAATGAAAGTGCCTGCAAGTGTTGTGATTGAGGAAATGGATCACAAACTGTATTTCAATTCATGTTGCTTTAAATGATGTTTTGTGATAATTACATTTACAGTCAACATCTTTCTGCAGCAGATGTGTGAATATATACAATACCATTTGCAGAATCGAATGGAGAGATACTGTAAATCGCGTGTATTTGAGCAGTTCATTAAGAACAAAATAGAAACTTTCTAAAACAGTCACAAATTGTTTTTTAATATTCTTAATGTTTATGATTTTGATTTAATAAAGCTGGCTAAAGTTTTTATTGTTACCCATGTGAGCAATACCTACGTAACTTTCTGTTCATTTTTCCTTTTAAGGGTACCCTGTTGATTGCAAAACTAATTTACAGTAGATATTTTCATTGCATCCTGTATAATTTTAATCTTCCTTATGAAGAAGAAAAGTATTTAAGTATGAAAAAAGAAATATACATATATATATTGTTATAAATATCAAACAGTGAGATTTCATGTCTTTTGAAAGTCTAAAATTATCTATAGATCAGAAACAGGTGTAATGAAAATTTCCTGTTTCACCATGTCACATTAGCTAGATCTCCTTTTACGTTAAGATAAGAGCATGTTATAATCAAAAAATTTTATGCATCCTTAGACTTTATAGAATTATTCTCTAAAGCAGCCAAATGTGTAAATTCTGCTACGTTCCTTTCGATCTAAAATAAGCTTGGATTCAAGCTAGGCTTTCAAGCTAGTTTTCTTATTCACTTATTTAGTTATTATGATTTTAGGTAATACTAAAAATACTGGGAAAAATATCTTTAACTACTAGACATGTATTTTTTTTCTTTAATGTGTTACTTAAAATGTATGACTAACTGAGGGCCGTACATAGGTATGCCAATAGACTACCTTGCTGACAACTTAAAATAATAGAGATACATAGTGGAGTTGAATGGGGCTGGGGAGAAAGGGCAAGGAAGGAGTAAACGGGGCTGTTGCAAAAATTTGAGCATAATTGACAGGCATATATTTATTGCATTACAACGTCATGATTCAAGTTCATAACTGAATAATGTTCATGTTAGAGCACTTGTTAATAATGTTGTACTGAGAACATGTAATAGGCATTTTAGATTTGGCCAGAAAAGCTATGGTTCAGAACATGTCTCAGAATATGCTTGTATATACAAATTGCTGTATGATAGAAATTATTTTTAAAATCTTTTACTTTTGGGAAATGCTTTGATTTTTCATCTTACATAAAAGAATTGTAAGGGATCAAAAAGAAATTAACAGTGAAAAGTAAACTATAAAGGGAACAGGCAATATATATTTGATTAGTATTTAATTACATCTTTTGTAACCTTGATTTCATGTTGTTCTTATACTTACTAATGACTTAGGTTTATTTTTTTAATAGTGGAACTAGATCATGATTTTTACTTATAGGTCAAAAAAAAAAAAAGGTTCTCAGATTATAGGTACTGTATTTTAAAGAGATGTATTAGCAATGGATTACATTTATATCTGATAAACCTAGGCAGGGTTTATTAATAGTTTTAGTGTTCTTTAAAAAGCATTACTAAAACTATTTTTTTTAATTATACTTTTTTTTTTTTTTTTTAAATGTAGTCAAAATATAAACTTAATGTTTATTATATATATATATATTTGTACTAGTGTTTTCTGTCTTTATGAAGTACACAATGTTTCCAGTCTCCTGGCCTGCTGTAAAAAAAACTTTCTATATTGGAGAAGGTCACCTGTAGGAATTACCTATTTACATTAAAAGAAAAATGCTGTGGTTTTAAAACATATGTCTACCTTTAAGAATGTGGATAGTTCTGTTGCTTTCAATGGACTACATATATCTTTTAAAGCAAGCAAATGTTAATATATTTGGAAGTTTTTCTGTGAATAAATCAATTCATATATTTGGTAGAAAGTTCTCTTACTATATACTGTCTTACATTTGCACAGACACTTTGAAAGCATTAAAAATGCTTTAGATTTAGTGTCCTCTAAATTACACTAGTTGCATAGAATAGTAAAATGGAGATTCATTTTGCATTTTTAAACATTTTTTATAAGTATTGCATTCTTTTGTATTAAATAATTTTAAGAAATCAGGCTGATGTCTTGGTATGAATATCAGAATTTGTATCAGTATAAGTATCAGAATCATGGTTTTATAACCCCTGCTGGGATTTTTGTATTCATTTTTGTAGAACAGAAAAAGCCTATCTCGTTTTAAGGGGATGGGCAGTTAGAGATGTGTGCCTGTGGCTGTCACTTTTAATGTTTTAGTTCTTATAGTCACTGATAGTTTAGTGGGAAGGAAATTAAACCATTTTCCAGTTGCTTTTGGTTTCCTTAAATTTCTGCTTAAAACAACAACAAAAAGATGGGGTGGGTGAGTACAAGTGGAATTAAGCATATAGTAGACAGATACAAATGAATAGTCATGTGTTCCCACTCCCTTTTATTTATTTATTTATTTATTTATTTTTCCTCTTGTTAGAACACTTGCTACAGTTTAGATTATATGTAGGACTTTACTTTTGCTCATGATGTGTAGGACTTTATTATTTCTCTGCATCTGTATTTGCCACTCAAGATTGATACTGCCATGACACTGCTGCAAATTTATATGTATATTGTTCTAATTCAAAGGACTAGTTCTCTCCTCTCCTCTCCGCTCCGCTCCGCTCCGCTCCTCTCCTCTCCTCTTCTCTTTTCCCTGCCCTTCCCTGCCCTGCCCTTTTCCCTGCCCTGTCCTTCCCTGCCCCGCCCCGCCCTGCCCTCCCCCTCGCCCTCTCCTTCGTCCTCGCCCCTCGCCCTTTCCCATCATAGCTCTTAATAGGTCTGATTAGAATAAAAACATAGAATATTAATAAATTATTTTTTCTTATGCTACCATCTATTATAGATGGTTTATGATTCTACCGATTCTCTTCAAAATTACATTGATACTAAAATATGATGTTGAAAACAAAGATAGTAGTAGAAAATGAAGCTCCTATTACAATAATTTACAATTTAAAGTCTAGCTATGTAAAAAGAACATTTTTGATAAACTATGAGGAAAATGTTTTAGAAATACTAATTTAACATCACGTAGCTGTTTCAGGAGCATGTATCAAATTGTTATTTAAAGGAGTCATAAGATATCCTATACAGGTCATCGGTGAGGTGTTTAGTAGAGATGTTTGGGTATAGCCACAGCTTTTGGATTGGCTTGATGCCACCTCAAGGTCCAACAGGTGGGATGTGGCTGAGAATTAATAACTTTTCACAGATTTTTCCTTACAGACCTTCTGTAGCATCGTCTCACTGGAGTGGAGGAAAGGGTGGAATTTGTCTTCAGTAGAAGCCCAGCACCATGCTATGTAGATCTCAGATTTACACATGCTGGGAGAGCCATTTGCTTAAAGACCCTGAATTTCGTGTCTGCTACCCTTCCTCTTGCATCTGTAGTTAAAAGCTCCCCCAGTGTCTGTCTCTGTGGGGGAGGTTCCTGTGGAGGTCAGTCTGTCTGTGGGCTGAGGTGGGGCAGTCCTTTGTGTCTACTGTCCTTTGGTGTGTGTGTGGACTTACAGGCACACATTTAGAAGATGTGGAGCTGACCAAGAGACACTTTTACATAGGCTGGGGAAGTCTTAATAGAGCTGGAATGACCATAGTCCCTTACAGGGTGATTTGTGTTGCTCAGCTGCATGGTCAAAATCAATGAGTATCATTCCGGCCTCATTGCAGAGAGGTTTGGACTCTAGTACACATTGCATGGGACATAATATTAAACACAGTGATCTGAGGTTGTTACTGAAGGAGTGGAATCTCCCTAGCATTTAGTTCTGCTGCTGAGGCTTTGCTGTTGTTGGTCTGCCAAGTACACATTTCATCTTTCCAAGTGACCCCTTAGGTGATCTTGTCTTGTGGCATCTTATTTTGCATATTTTATTAGTGAAATTAGAATAATACAGTTATATCGTGAGAGGTAATAAAATAATCATTATGAAATGCTTTGTGAAACATCCATGTATTCACAAATATTCCAAAGTATTACTATATGTGTAAAACATTGAGACATTGAAGAAGAAAGATGTTGTCAGTTAAAACTGCTGGCACAATTATGTGATAAGGTTGCCTGTTCTTTTACTTGGTGTGCCAGTTGCTGAAAGAAAGATATTTATTTTTAGAGATGAAAAAAGCAAGCATTTTCATCAGCTTAAATGAAAAGAACCAACTAGTTGTAAATATTGTTTTGTGGAATCTTGTTTCACCCATGCAAGTGTTTTTCTTTATGGAAGGTGTGCTGTAATTGGGTTGAATATATCTTTCTAGCTCAACTAATCGTTTCCTCTCACAATACCAGAATGCATGCAGATTTGAACTTGTAGCCAGGAAAAAGTGCTGCCATGCTTCAAATTGCCAAACGACCTCAAGGGACAGAAACTTGACCTGGTTTTATGAAACCATTGAATTACATTTATACAAGTTACCCCATGGGAAAGAAATGAACTGATCCCAATTCATTTCTAAATACTGGGGCCTTATGGGTCACATTTGAGTTCTTCCCCACACCCACTTTTCTACTAAATTTTTCTAAGGACATTTTTAGAAACTTACTTTACATGAGGTATGGGTCATGTGCCGAATATTTAAGAGTTCAGTGTTCTAATTCTTTAAAATGTCTAATAGTTTCTCAATATAATTAAGCTGCAAAAAGTTTGAATTGTAGACTTTGTTCAATGCGGGCTAATTTCTCAAACAGTGAGCTCTCTGCTGGCTTTAGTAACTTAAGCTTTGTTTTTCTGCATGTGAATTGCAAACAAAGTCCCAGTGGCTATAGTCAGTATGTGTTGTATGGTCTATAGATAAGAGATTGACCCTGCAGCTGGATGATTGAGCTGCTCATCTGGGACTTGGGACAAGGTGGCTCAAGGTTCAAAAACGCTTACCCAATGAGATGATTTACAAGAAGACAACTTCCTCCAAACTGCCCCTTGGTCAAAACGACCCTCAGTCAAATTGAACATTTCAGATATGAAAACTCTGTGTTCAGGCCTCCTCTATGAATCAATCAAGGTAACAAGTAGGTGTTACCATGGCCTTTCAGTACTTTGGTGTGAGCTAGAAGTCTAGATACTCTATCTGGGTGAGTGCTTACCCCACTCTGTGAGCTGATACAGTGTTTAAGGTGTCTGAGTGTACCTGCCAGTGTAGCACCAGTTTTGAGTACACAGACTGAGCTGAAACAGTGAGCCCCTAAGGGCAGGGAAAGGATCCTTAATACTTCTGAAAATGTATGCTTGAACTATATACTTATACAGTTACATCAAAATTAGAATTAACTTGCATTTTGATTTATTTAACAAACTGAGTGCTCTGTTCAGCTAAAGTTTTCCTCGGCAATTACTGTCCCACAGAGGCTCTACAAACCTTCCAGGCTCCACTTCCACATTCTCATGGAAACTATTTCCTATTCTCAGGCAATCTTCCCCATCCTTGAAAGACACTTTCAGTGCTGAAATTGGCATTAAGTGCCTGCATAAGTCTACCTATTTCTAGTGAATGAGTGACAGATTTGGATACTATTCATCTAGTATAGATTGCTTTTTTTCTTTATATACCATCTTAACACTTTAGATCGACTAAACAGTTCAGCTGATGATCCCTAACTCTATACTTTCTATCTTTCAATGTAGATATGGCAGAATAGCCTTTTGGTTGGAAATGCTGCTCCCATTTTCACCTAATCCTGAGTTTTTAGTCATTTCTGGCTTTAGCAAAAAGGATCGGAAGAGGAGAAATGGGAATAGGAGTATATCACATCAAATAAGATGATATTTGTTTACTAGATTTGTTTGCTTTTCTCACTGGTGAATTTTCCGGAACAATTTGTATTAAGCTATTCATTACTTTGCTGGTCTGGGTATCCAGACTGTTTCATGAGGCATCATATGACTGTTATTCACATCCTTTGCTTCACTTGACTGGCGGAGTGAAGGGCAGGTCTTCTAAATGGTAATTACTTATCACCATTATGTATTTATTATAAATGTGTACATAATGTCCTTTTCTAGTTCACCTCAAAGAAGTGCTCATATTGATCCATAAGCTCTTTTTTTTTTTTTTAATCTTTCTCTAAGTCAGCCTTTTGCTTTCAGTGATTCAGTTTTTGTTGATGTCATCAACAAGTTTGACTATCAGCAGCTTAATGCTGATATCCAGAGTGGGTAGAGGGGGATTATTATTATTTTTTTTTTCAAAGACATAGAGATGGTTATATTTCTAAATGATTTTTAATAGAAGATAGGGGTTCGATTGCATTCTAGAGGTTAAGTATTTTTCTTCAGTACTTAACTTGGTTATTCCTTTGTAGTTCTGTTGTCCATAAGCTATGTAAAAGATACGTTAATTATACTGTATCTAAACTAAATTTAGATCAGACTAGGCTAAGGCTTTTGACTTACAAATAAAGTTTTTCATCTGCATTAAAGGCTTTCTGATTTCCATAGTAAATAAGGGAAATCTTTAAGATCAACTATAGTAGCAATGAATGCTTCACTGTGATTGAAATGTTTGTCTTAAAATTTCTTTGCATCTAAATTAGAGAGGAAAAAATCCTTTATTATCTGTTGAATCATAAAACAACAACTCAAAATAAAGGAAAAAATTCAGATCTATGGATTCTGAAATCCAAACAATCCCTTTCCCCTTCCTCTCCATCTTCTCCTCACACAGCAATCTTGATTTTGAAGAAATTGAAGATAAAATGTACGATTCTTCTTGGAAGTTCCATTTTATTAGGCATTGTGAAAACTTTAAAATACAGAGGATTCTTGGCCTAGGAAGCAGAGTTGCTAACCCCAACAGCAGCAATAGGGACAAGGTCCCTGAGGCTATAGGGCAAAGAACATGCTGAAGAGTAACAAAGTGAAGAGACAAAAGTAAAAGGCTGTTTGACAGCATATTAAAGCAAATTTGCCCATTGTTACTATTACACAGCCTTATAAATCTACATGTGTATCATCAAATTTTCACTCTTTGAATTACAAGTGTTTCTTTTCCCTTTGCTCAGTGAGACTGTGTTTAGAGTAGTGTCTGGGAAAGCAAGCAGAAGAAATGTGCTTTGCTTTGGTGTTTGATGTGGGACTGAGATTGTTGCAGCAGAGATGCTAGTTTGCAATTAGGTATTTGTGTTTTTATTATATACCTGAAAGAACGGATTACCTCCATCTCCTTTTATCTCCTCTTTTCTATTGTAGATAAAAGAAGCAGAGATAAAGATATGTAGATAAAAAGTTACTATAAGAACACGACTGAGTTTTGCTCATTATTTCTCCACTGAACACTAGCATGCAAATACCAGGCATCGATTGTGCCTTGCCTCAGCAAAGAAATAGTTTGTGAGACATAGTTGTTTGAGAAATTTAGTCATATTTGGGAGTTCTCACTTGTGTCTTGTATATTTCTGAGTTTACTTCAGAGGAATATAGAGAAATTACCATGCTTCTTTGTATTTTTACTTATCACATGCACAGTAATGAATGTAGTTACTATGAAATTGGGTTGCTCATAAAAGTCTTAATCCTGCAACCAGGAAGAAAACTTTGGTTTCTGTAAGGAGTCCTGTTGACTATAGCATCTCAGTTAGACAATTTAGATAAAATTATGCATGTCCTTAAACATTGTCAGTATTGGCACCCACATGGCATACCTAGCAGATTTTTCATATGCAGGAGGAGTTTCATAGATACCAGCAACCAAGTGTGGGAGTGATCAAAGAGCATTGTTTATAACCAAAATGTAAGTTACGGATATATAAAACAACTTGTGGATGCTTGGATGCATGTGAAATTTACTGACATGAATAATCTCTCTGATTTAAATGAGAGCATTCAGGTGACTAAAACAAGTCAAACATGGGAATGTTTAGAAGACTGTGACCTTCGAAATGAACAATCATCTTTCAAAGTATTCAAAGGATAGTTATTATAACTTAAACCCAAGAGTTTCAACATTCTATTGAATGTTGAAATAGCTAAGAACACATTTAGGCAATGCACCTGCAAAATCATAATATATTTTAATGACACTGAACAACTGTTCCCCAACTTCCTTGTACTCTTTTTTTTTTTTTTTTTTTTTCTTTTTTTGGAGGGGGGGGAGTGGGGGAAGGGAAAGGAAGGAGGGTGAGAGAGGGACGATGACAGCGAGGCTGTTTGTTTTTCACGAAAGTTGTTTGTGATTTCAGGTACTCATGGGAAATCTCTTGATCAGATTCACATCTGTTCCTGTCAAAGTGGGTGCTAAGATACCGGTCACCCAGCAACCATGTCCAAGAGGGAATTGGGCCGATAATAACTTCAAAAAGGAATGACAGATGCTAGATTAGGATGAAAGACAAAACGCATGAAAAATGAGCTTGTTAGAATAAAAAAAATTGTTCAAGCACCTTCATGCAAATTAAATGAATATTGAACATTTGCATGCAGTAATTTCTAGTTTTTCTGTTTGAGAAGAAATAAAGATGGTACATATAAAATCATAAATGTATTTTTTTTCCACCGATTAACATACAAAGCAATATCTTTCTTCTAAAAATGAGATTAGCCACCTGGGTACTTGGCTGTATCCCACATATGTTACAACATTTTTGTAATGAGTGTGCTTCTGTTGAAGGAACACCTTATCTAATTCTTTGTAGCAAAACAAACAAGGAAGCAACCTTGTATTAATTTTAAAGTACTTTAGGTTAATGTGGTCCTATTTCTTTCTGCTCTGGTTTTCAGAGCTGAATTATTTCCTGCTGTCCTTGAATTCAATCGGTTTAATGTGCATTAATAAAAGATCACATAAGATGAGTTCAGACTAAACACTAAGGTTTCCTATTGACTGGTCAAACAACACGTTTTTAAGACACAGTGTCAGAGTGACATGATTTTTTTTTTTTTTACCATGCCTATGTATTAAGATAATTTAAATAATCTAATAATTTTATTATCGAAACATTCACATAACGATCAGAATTTGGAAAAGAATGATATAATGTTCCAATTGAGAAAGAATTCAGTGTCTTGGTTTAGCAATGTCTAATGTGGTCACGTACAGAAATTGATTTTCTTCAGAAATTAATTAATTTTTCATATCGCCCTAAGCTGCAGTTAAAAAGAGTGCATACTTGTCTGTTTTTTTCCAGAAATATTGCCTAATCATATTAATACCATTGCCCCAAGGATGAAAAGATAATTGTACAAATGCATTTGGAAATATGTATCACTGAGTATTTATGATTAAATTATGCAAATGACCCAGCTCTCATCCTTTCCAGACCCAGATTGTCTAATTAGGATTGATATGCTGAATAGATGTTCCAGAATTTGAATACAAGCATGTCCAAAGAGCAGAAAATTGGAAATGACAAGGCTGAAATGCTAAGAAAAGTGTCTTTCCCTTTTATACTTTACTAATGTGGTGTTAGCAGTTGCAGTTTTTTCCTTTGGCTATATTGTGTGACTCATGTGTCCTACAAGAAATAAGTCAGGAGAGAAAAATCAACTTTCATAAATAGCATTACTTTGTTCAGAACTTATTTTTCTGTAAAAATCTGCTAGTCATTCCTCTCCACTTTAAAACTTTGTATTCTTGATGTTAAAATAATTATGTATTCCACACAAATTACTTCTTCATTTGGAGCAACTGTTGTTTTTCGCTTGTCTCCAGCTGCTGGTGCTAGATATTTAACTTGTAAGCGTCTCATATATTCAGATGAGATTTATGCACCTAACATTTTTAGTTTTTTTTTTTTTTTTTTTTTTTTTTTTTTAGGAAGAGAACTGATGTCTCATTAAGCTACTTTATGGGCATTCTGAGTTAGAATAATAGCTATCCAGAAGTCTACAGTGTTTAAATCCTTCTTCAGTGAGCTGTTTGTTCATTTATTGCTCTTATGAAGCTGGGAGAAAAGTCTGGTGAGTAGGAAGGAGGAGTACTGAACTGTCAGTACTTCAGCCATTGTTAGCAGCAGGAGTCACTCTGTCTGAACTCTGCTGGCTCCTGCTTCCCATCTGCAGGATGATGGATTGCTATGTTTAATACATTTCAGCTTTTGTCTGTCATAGTGTAGATAGACAGCACTATCAATGATTTCAACACTGATTAGAGCACTGGTTTTAGCCATTGCTATTGGCCAGGCACCTCCCAGGAATGTTTGATGTAGTAAGTCATTGGCACCCTTGCTATGCAAATGAATAGCTCAGCTAACTATAGACTGGTTTCAAACACCTACAAAAGACTGCTGGGAATTACTAAACCCACATAGCCACTCTGATTTGAGACAAGCCTGAGAACACTTTGGTACCAAATGTAACTACTCACCCAGAGTAGTCCCCAGCCCAGAGATAAACAGTTTGTGCTTTTAATAGCCCCAGCACAGGCTCTGTTTGCAGCACTGCGTTCCAGGGGGTGTGATGTCAGCAGCGCTCTGCCCATCTGCACTTAAGTGTTTCGCTACTGGTGATATGGTAGGAGTGCAAGGGTTGCGTTGAAGCAATAAGATATGACATGACATGTGTCGTACAAGGATTTGCTCAGCCGTGGGTGCTTTGTGATTCACAAGTCCACGGGCTGAATGATTTCAACCACCAGAGAAGTCGCTGTATACCAGCACAACATATGCCCTGGATTATCTACTAATAATTATAAGAATGGTGCAGTGGACACAGAAATTGGAAAAAAAAAATCATAGGCATCATTTCAGAGAAGGGGGTAATACATATATTATTTTCATCATTTGCATATTCATTTTGCACTCAGAATAAATTATTATTACAGTCTGATATGTGAAACTTAGTATTGTATTGGAAACAAATATGCTTTCTAGAGCATATAACACTAGCTTTCAAAGATGCTTGACCTAGTTTTCTTGATTTGGACCACTGCCCACCATGACAGGCCATGCTGAGGATAACTTCCACTTAATTTTGAACTGTGGGAGGAAGGGAAGTTAAATCGAGAGATACTAATCATCCTTGATTTATCTTTGTTAGTAGAGATTTTAATTTAGAGAACTGGAATAATAAGGATGAACAACTAATAAAAAACAGTAATAACAAAAGTGGAGAAAAAGCCAGTTATAAATGTGTTTTGTTTATTCCTACTCACTTTATATTCATTCTGTGATCCTATCCATTTTTACGATTCTGTAATTTGGCTGTGGCATTATTTGCTTTTTAAGATTTTCTTCACCTTTGGTTCAACTTCTGTGGTTCTTCTTATAGGCAATGATTTGTAATTTCTCAGATGTGCTTGCAGGAAATCTAAGCTCCACAGCATAGTCATGGATGCCATTTTTATTCCTTTTTAAGATGATCCAGGCAGTGGCAATGCTCACAGGGAGGAGTGTTCATGCTAATTAAAAGCTTGAGTTTACCTTTCAAAAAATGTTGGCAATTTGCCTGGGAGAAAATTCTGTCTTCAGTCACCATTTTTAATCTACTTGGCTGCTTGGAGTTATCTTCACTTTAAGAATTTTAAAAGTTGCCTGGATGTTTAAGTAGGTGCTTTGACATCATTCCGAAGTGCTTACTTGCCATATATGATGATCGGAGGATCTAAGGGCTTTGCAGAAAGGAGTATTGGTAATAAGGAGGGCACAATCTTGACATTACAGCTGCCAGCTTTTCTTGATTTAGTCTCCTTTCGTTAGCAATGGCTACACAGTGGTGAAACATAAACTTAAGGAGTACTTTACAAATGAAATAAAAGTAAAAAATAAAGATTCTTAACTTATTAAAACTTTCTTGATTTTTTTCTCTGTTAAAGTAAAGGACATTTGGCTAGAGATACTGAAAGGAGCTCTTCTGGTGACACCAGCAGAGATCAATAGCTGGAATATTCATACATGCCCAGTGAGGAAATAACGGTAAATAGAAAATTAATGAAAAACAAGAAGGAAATAAATCCATATATTAGTAGGTGATGTATTAATTAATGTATCATATAAATGTGATAGGTAGAGGAATCAGATAAACTGTTCTTTACTCAGATAAACAATCTCTGTTGTTTATTGTCTTTCTATAGAAGCAACACTGTGCTTTTACAGCCTTTTTTGATAGCAGTGCTGGTTTGGAGAATTTGGCCCCTCTTCTGTTTCTTACAGGCACACAATCACATTCCTGGACAGCTGTGCTTCTACAGCTGGGTGACCATTTTCTGCACACGATCAAGTCTAGGTTAAAAGTGCTCACCACTTACACCCCCTCACCCACTTTTTACACTATTATTTTTATTAACCCTGATCTTTTGGGGAAGACAGTTCACCACATGTTTTCATCAGCAGTTGTGCTGTTTTAGCTGAACGGGCAACAGTGACAGAAATGAGTAACGGTGGGAGGGAGGGAACTATGCCTTCATGTTTATGTATGATAGTCCTGCATGCCATGAAATTGTCCTGCATCCTAACGACAGCATCATGATCCTAGCCCTGGAAATTAACCACTGATTACACAACAGTTTTAACACTATATTTAAAAGGAGAAAACAGGAGTGGGATCAGCGCTAATGAAGGGAGATGTAAAATCTGTAAAAGAAAAATGCATGAATGCAGTGAAAGCCATGTTCCTTTCTCTTGGAAATCTGCTTTACTAAGTCTTGGCACATTGGTCTGCTGTTTATTGTAGAACAAATATGGTCGGTCTCTGGGGTACAGCATGATTTTGGCCTTTGGATGCTCACCCTAGCCATGTTCTGATTGCTTGTAAAGATAAGGCTTGGGTGTGCACCATCTTCCATGCCCTGGTTATCTGCCTTGTACACAGAGAGGAAGCCCAGTTGTTCCAATACATCCCTTGGCCTGTGCGAAGCAGTGCCAAGAGAAGGAACCCTGCAATTTAGGCAAAACCAGAGAAGACTCTGATGATTGAGCGAAGTGGAGAGAAAACCCAAACTTATTCTGCTTTTTTTGGACTGTCATCACTCACACACCTCTTGTGTTCTTTGGGGATTTTTTTTCCTTCTCTACCTCCATCATAGTGGAGTATATATTAATATAGAAAACATTGTCTGTAGCAGTGCAGGCACCGACAGCATCACTCAGACCTCTGGGTTCTGATATGGTACCAAACTACTGACAACTATTTTAATTGCAAGCACTTTGCAGGAGCACTGCCCAATGGTAATGGTGAGGGAAGTATTCATCTACCTGTAAGAAGACCTAGACTATGACAACCTGTACGTGTCTCACGAGCTATCTAGACTACATTAGTGTGAACTTCTATATGAACATTCCTATTCTGTTATTGCTTGAAACACGGTTATTTAGAGCAGAAAGTCTGTTGTTTTATTTTAAACACCAATTGATTTCTTCGGCAGTTTTTTTGCAGACATGCTGGAAAAAAACGTCTGAAACTCCCAAATCCTCGTCTACGCAGGACCAGTGGGAAATTTCATATTTCCCTGGGTAGGCATGATTTTAGCAAAACTTCCTCTGCTCAGAACGGTCTGACTTCACTGTAAAGTGGGCTCCACTGTGCTAATCCTTTTGGAATGCAGCAATTATCACCTACCATATAGGTGTTAAGTGCTGAATTTCAAAGGGATTATCACTTTCCTCCTTTAGTGGCTAAGTAAGAAGAGAAAAGTTGTTAGTACTTCTAAAGGGGAGGAAAGAAGAAAAAAGAAATCTCTCTTGTTTTCTTTCTGTGGTCTCCTTCAATCTGGCAAAAGATAAGCAAGCTGGGTTTTGCTACAGCTAGTTACTTTGGGTTTGATCTTTAAGAATTATAAAGGCATTTATTTCCCATACCCCTGAAGTACCATCATTTCTGAAAAGAGGTAAATACAACAGCCGTTCAGAATGAAAACTGGAAGTTCTGTAGGTGGACAAAATTATATAGGAAAACCAAAGTTCTTTATATCTTTATAGTATGTTTTCATCAGCAATCGGGAGGCTTTCATCAAGTTAAGTACATAATAGTACTTTACATCTTCAACAATTTGTAGTTTTTCCAGTCTAAAAATGTAATTGATGGTTTTATTGATGTTGCAGACAGAGCAGTAGAAATTATCCTGACTATTTTTATGCATATTCTCTTTCCAAGTACATTTTCTTCAACTGACATAGAAGTATGTTGTTCTTTCACTAGCACAATACAGATAATACTAATTTCACGTGGTTGTTGGATAAGGTGGGATCAGTGTCCCTGTTTTTTTTTTCCTTTTCATTCCTAAGAATCTCTTATGACTACTTTTGTAAGTGTTTTCTTCTATAAATCTTCAATGAAAAGTTGTCTGTGAACATAATGGACAATGCAAGATGACAGTTGTGGATTGTCTATTTTTTGTTTGTTTGTTTTAGAATTGGGGTTCCCCAGTTTAGTCTGCTCAAGCTTTGTCAAAGGCTTAGGGCTATATAAAAGCCAAAACCAGCAGCAGGCATGCCTCTGTCCGTATCTCCTTTGTTATGTACACTGATTCACTCCTCAGTGCTGGCACCTAGGCTTTTTTTTTCATGAGTTCCACTTTCTTCTTCATTTAATGGCATTCAAATGTCCTTGCTGCCATTATGGGTTCATGCAGCATAGCCAATTTTGAAGTGTATTCAGTTTTTAAATCTTTTCTTTTTTTTTTTTTTTTTTTTTTTAGTTATGAGTGTGAAAAAAAAGAGCGGGGGGAAGGGGGGAGGAGGGTAAATTGATTGCGTAGGTTTGAATGTGTGCACTTAAGTGTATCGCTGAGGTATATTCTTAATACAAAAGCCAGAGGATTAGTTGCCCAGCACAATCAGTATCTCTGAGCCTCTGCCTGTTCAGACTACTTTCCTTTAGAAATAAGTTAGAGTTGACAGTCAAGTCTCCAGAGTTTGGTAGTTTGCTGATGTGAACTAAATGGGGAGAACATTTAGAGAGAGGGCATTCACATCTGTAGAAGAATTTAAGATGTTGTAAGGGATAGAAGTTGTTAGTAGTGGAGTTTTGTGGGCGGAGAGGACTGCCTTGTGAAGTCTTCTTTTGTGAGGTTGCAAAATAAACAAAAGGGGCAACTAGAGAAGAAAGTAGCATTTGGAACTGGATTGATGATGCTGAATAGGAGTTCATATTGGGGAAGGGATGTAGAATATCAGATTGTAAGACTGGCTTCTAGTCTATTACTTTTATGTACACTGTCACTTTATTGGGATGAAGAGTGATAACTTCTGTCAGAAATGTTTGGTCTAGAGCTGGCTTTCTTGGAGCTAAGAATTTTCAAAATTTTAGTGCTGGAAAATGGGTTAAAAGACATTGCAGTTTCTTCACATTCAAATAACAGAAGTTCATGAATTGCAGAATTAAGTTGCATCACAGTGTTTAGCTAGCGTTTTTCCAGTGATTGACTCAGAACATTTCAATAAATGTTGAAATTTTTCTTCTATTAAACAAATAGCATACATAGTGCTCAAAATACAAGATACTATACTAGTATATCTTGGTGCTGGTAGGATTAGTTCCTATTATAAAAATGTGTAAGATACATGCAATGCATTTTATGAAGAGAAGACAAAAAATCGCATTTCAGTTCTAAAGCTGACAATGTTTTCTTAGGAATAACCATCTTCTCATTAACTGTAAGACAATTTGGTGGAAGAACATATTCTGCTAAACTTAGGAAGTTGTAAAAATGAGTATTCTTAATTTTTAATGAATTTATGAAATATTAATTCATTTAGTCCATTTTTGATGGTAGTAATATTTTGTAGACTTTATGGGGTATTTTGAACCATAAGAGCTTAACTGCTTAACTTTCTGTATCAAGATAATAATATATACCACCAAATGACCACTGTGAAGAGAAGGTACTTTGTGTTGTTGGAAGTGATGTTTGTTCAAGTCTAATGTGCATGCAAAGAACTCAGTATTTACGTAGATAAGTGGCTCAATGCCAAGAGTCACAGAATCATAAAGGTTGGAAAAGAGTCATTGTAAAACACATGCCTATTTCAGGAAGTCAGGAGCACACTCCCATTATAGGGTATCTGATTATTTGTCTTGTGAATTCTGGCATTTTCCATAATTTGATTTCATCATAATTTGCGTAAATCTTGTATGGAATTCTATGCTGGAGAAGTAACTTTACAACTTCTGGATTTAAAAATAAAAAAGTAAAATAAAAAGGTCTTTTTAAAGCAGCACTTTATTGCCATTTGTTTTGCTGCCTCTTTAGTGTAATGATCCCGATAGCAAAGAACCACAGCTCCTTCTTTGTCAGCAGGATTTATGATAATGTCTTGCAGTTTTTTGTAAGTTATGTAACACACACTGCTCCTCCTTTGTTATATGGTGAAATTTAGTAGGTTGTTATAGTAGTTTGATTGATTTTTTTTTTCCTTTGACATTCGTCTACAATGAAATCTAGTGTCTGAAATTTACTAGGAGGAGCAATCAAGAGGAGTGTCTTTTGTTTGAATTTCTGAAGATGTCAGGAGGTTTAGGAATATTTGTGATAAGTCTTTTGTTTTGTGAAGGCTAGAATTGGGTATGCAATGCTGTGTGAAAAGTGTTGAGCATTGCTCTATCTTTTAAAATCATCAGCACATTTCTTAACAGGAGCAACTACTGGTTTTTCATATGTTGCTGAATATTCAGCGGCACTTAGTGGTTCCTTTGTATTGTTGTTGAAAAAGTAATAATGTTTTAAACACTCTGCTACACTGGACATCTAGAATAAAGATTGCTTTGATTAATGTTATACAGTGAAATTGGAGGCAATGCCAAGATGGCTACAGAATTAAGTGAGACCAGATTTTGCTCTACTGTCTGGAACAGATAGTTTCTTTACAAAGACACCATTTTTAACCATTAACCATTTTCTAAAGCACTCAACACTCATTGTACAGTGATAATTTTGAGAGTAAAAGAATTAGCAGATAGAATCTTTACTTTTTGACATTTTTAACTGAAGTGTTAAACTTTATTTTTTCATAACTCTTCAGGGTAGATAGGAAAGAGTCAACCAGAAATGGCTGAACAATTCAGGTTCCATTTTGCAAGGGATCTGAAATATAGGCTAGTGTAAAGTTTACATGTTTTTAGGATATTTTATAGATTGTTTTCTGATATCATTTTGATTACTTGCTTAGGTATGGACAACGTGACTCTATCTGATGATTCCGGGATAGTATTTTCGAAAAATATGCCATTAAGTCTGTAACTGCTATGTGTACACTTCCCTGGGATTTCATGGATGTAACTGAGAAGTCTATGTCTGACTTTTCTAGCTTTACTTTTTACTTTTACAGGTGAAAATTAAGACACTACCTGCAAAACTGCTTTTTAGCAGCTTTCACAGAAAAACTATTCTTGTCTGTTAATTTCAACATATCCTGTCAGGGACCTTGACCATTCTATGTATAGGTTAATCAGTGAGTGAAATTATTAAATATGTTAAGAAAAAGTCCAAATATTGGACTTTTGGACTGTAGACATAATCAAAATTTTTACTGCCTTGCACCTCCCAAAGTTACATTTTTCTCTTTGAATACAGAATTGTCTTTACTGATTTAGCATTTGCTGTGGCTTGGAAGCAAAGACCTCAGCTGAAAGCTTGGAGATCTGACCTTTGACTTTTGAGTTGGACTGCATAAAAATAACTGTTGAGCTGTTATAATCTATATTTCATTACCAAAGTTCTTTAGTTTGTTGCTGTTGTTTTAACTTAAAGTACATCTAGGAAACCCTTTAAACTCTTTCTGTATACACATACAGAATTATCAGTGAAGGAGATTTAAGTCACTGAAGTGATCGTTGTTATCTTTCATCACTACCGTTTTTATTACGATTATTATTTTATTATCAATATTCTGAGATGATGATTCATGCTTTGAAACAGTGACATATTTATATATATTTATATATTAATAACATATTTGTGACTAATGACTAAATAGTAAAGACTACATTTTCTTTCCCTCTGTTTCTCCTTAAGACATTCTGTTTTCTGTTCAGTTTTTTGAACGTATTGGTCTTTGAAATGATTCTTAGGACCATGAGGACCATCATATTCACAAGATTTATCAGATCTTCACATAAATGGAGCTAAGATAATGTGATAAAAGTAATTCTGTACTTGGTTTTGGCACAAGCAGTGCACTCAGACATATGTGGAAACCTGAAACGGATGAATGGAGGGGCATGGGTGATAGAGGTAGAAATTATGTATATGGGGTATTTAGATTAAGTCTTTTGAATATCATGTTCCTGTGACAGTAGATGCATAAAATATCAATATGAACAGATTTTCAGTTTCTAAGCTTCATGTATGTTTTAGTGTATAGTGTATGAATGCAGAAGCTTCTTTGTTGACCATTCTGCATTGAACTAATATACTTAAAGTCCTACAAGGTTAATTTTGTTTGTTCATTTGTTTTTCTTATCTGGGATGGCAAACTAAGTGTCAGAACTGAAAACTGTAAGAATCACAGCTATTTCAGATTTCAGGTCACATAATGGTTTTGGCTGTATTCGTGGCCAACTGTTGAATATGTTGAAATGTTATAAAAATGATAAACATTAAATCTGTGCTACAATTTAGTAAATACTTCTTTAGTTTCATGATTGTACTTGGAAATCTGGGTAATATTTAGATTGCTATTTTCAATGCAATCTTTTTTCACCACTACAGATCTGTGCCCACAGACCTGTTAATGAAACAGTCTGTAATCAAATGCTTCTTTTTATTTTGAACATAATTATATTGTATTTTAGTTACTGCTCTGGAAAGTTCTCATATTTGCAAGTCAGTTTCCAGAAGAATAGATTCATGTCTAAATGAGCTTGTATTCGAGGCTTCTACTAGTTTCAAAGAATTTTGTTAGAGTTGTGTCTGTAGTAGCTATTTTTTGTAAGACTTTGAAATGCTTTTGTTTTATCAAGTGCCGTTCTCTGCAATCTTTTAAACCATTTGAGATGGAGCATGCAGTTTAGATCAGCTAAGATGAATTTCCTTAGATCATTCAGTGTTCCTGTGAATCTTAAAATATTGTGCACTCTGCCTTTTGCGGTTCTTTCACCATTTTTTTCTCAAGATTATCAGAACAGAAATAATTGCTTCCATCCATTCTTAAAGATGTTGGAGTTCAAATATTGAAGCAGTTCAAAAGGGAATTTATGTATGCACATGCGTAATCATTAATGCCAAAATATTCCCCTTAAAAGTTTAGAGAGGAGCTCCAAATATTTTCCTGCATGTTAATTCAGATCATTGGAAATGCAAAATAAAATAGGACAATTCCTTTTCCAAGGTAAAAATCATTTTCCCTAATAAGGTTCTGAACTATGAAAAATTTTAATCGATAATTTCTAGAACATCTACTGTACTTTTTTTGTACAAATATTGGATTTAATATCTCTCTTCTGCTTTATGCCTTTTTCCACATTATAGCAGTATGCTAAAATCACTATAACCCTTCCTTTATAGAGGCTGGCTTATTTAGGGCACATTGTACATAGCTGCGTGTTATACTTGATTATACAGTGTAGCGTGTTGGAAAGTCACCTTAGTGCAATATTCGCTTTGAAGGTACAGTAAAGGCACATACTGTATTTCTAAATACTTCCACAAACTGTTTCCATATTTCAAATTCCATTTGTTCAGTTTTCTAATTTTGTTTCTGTATATGCCTCTTGTCATAGACAACAACCTATCAGTGTGACTTTTTCACTAACTTTAAAAAGCTAGCTCAGTTTTCTTGCTCGGGGAATTTCATAATTCTCTAATTATTCATTATTCTCTGTTCTACATAGTTTCTTTGGAGATGATATTCCTTTTAAGAAACTGGTGAAATGACTTTGAAAATGAACCTACAAACAGGGCACTGGATGTTCTGCAATCATGAAAAGCACTGAGACTCACTTGTGAGTGAACAAGTCAGGAAAGAAATGTTGAGGCCTTTACACAACCTTAGACCTTTAATGCCAGGAGAAATATATACATGTGTGAGTGTGTGTGTGTGTGTGTGTGTAAAATAATCTGTCTGCATAGTACAGGACTGGAATTTCTGCTTCAGTTTGCTTCAAATACTTTAGAAGAAAAATCAACATTTTTCTCAAATTTAAAGTAATAGGAATTCTTCAACATCCCACTCTGTCTAGTTTCTACCATATCTTTTTTTCATTTGTTTGTTTTCTTCCACATTTGCTTACTACATGCTTATTAACTGCTTACATTATTAAAATTCTGTTTCCTGTGAAATCCTTTCAGATCTTCACTCCTGCTCTTTGATAAGTTAAATAACTTCAGCTCATTAAATCTTTCACTGATTATTTTTTTTCCCCAGTCCTTTCTTCTTTGAGATGCTCATCATGAACAGCATTTGTTTTGCCCTTTTTTGTACTTGCACAGCCTATTTGTTTTTGGTAAGCTACGGTTTTGTTTAGGAGAACTGTATAGAAGTAACAAACAAAAATTTGGCACAGCAAACTGACCTTAGTTTAAAATCCTGTTGCTGCTCAAATGTGGGTAGAAATCTTGCAGAATAGGTGAAGTTTTCCTGGGTTAGCAGAAGAGAAGAGTGGCGAAAACAGAACTCTCAGGTGAGCAAACATTTGTCTTAATACTCCCAGAAACCAGGCCTTTTCAGTAAGAAGATGATATTTTTCAAGTTATTGCTCTGAGGAAGACTGTGGTTTTAAAGTCTGTGTTTATTCAGGCAGGGAGCTTTTAAAATATTGTGTACTATGTGGAGAGACTTGGAGGATTTCTCTTCTTCCAAAAAGTTGGGTCCAACGACATGAGAGTAATTATAAGAATGGCACTTTTAATGAAAATCTATTTTAGGAGTGTTCTGAGTAGTTCCTGTTTCCAGAGTAAAAAGGGACACGACTGGTGGTACCGACATTAAGATCAGACAATGTCAGACTTGCCTGGTCTGATCCTTTAACTATAGTACACTCATGCTTGTGACTTGTACTTTGTATTAGTACAATATATTGTGACTTTTCAGGATCAGACACTATTGAAGACAGCTGTGCAAAAGGAAAAAAAAATAGAACTCCTCAATCTTTAGTCTGCTAGCAAAGAGGTCTATTAAGTGTTAAACAGTGTGAGATAAAATACATGATTAAGAACTATTGACTACAGCTAGAGAAATCCAACAACTAATCGAGATTGTTGAATCAAGCTCAAGAAACAGTCCAATAATAGAACATTTTCTGAAATTAATGGGAAAAAGGTATGAAAACATCTGACTAACACGTAACATCCTCAAATAACAAACCAGATATAGCCTGTAAACAAACTACAGGAAAGGCCAGGCATAGACTAAGCAAAATGTTTATGTGATTCAGATATGTTTATGATGACGCAGTTATCTTAAAATATATTAATATTATATTTGTTAATATTTGTAACTTTTATAGTGGATTAAAGAATTAAAATTATCATTAACTTTCTGTTTTGTTTATATTGGTTCATACCAGTATTTATTATTTTTTGACATGTTGGCTTTTTTTAAGAACAGTGGAGACTCTTGTGACATTTCTGAGATGTAGGAGCTAACAGGGAAAGGATTATAACAGTAAAACAGTCAGATTTGTATCTCTGAGTTTTGGTCCATTAATGGTGTCATTTGAGAGGGGCTGTTTATTCATCTGTATGTAGAGTCTGACCTGCTAATGACAACCATAAAGGTAACAGTTTCCAAATGGAAAGCTTTTTTTTTTTTTGCCTTTTTTTTTTTTTTTGTATTATGCCTGTTTTTGTGTGAACAAGAAATTTCCTCCTTCATTCCATGTTATTTGTGAAATATAAATCTGGGCTGTTTGTTTATTCTGGAATAACTAAACTCAATTTGTTTAATATTTGCTTATCACTACCTTGAGTTGCACTACCATGTTGCTTTTTGATAGCGTATCTGTTGATGAACAGCAGTAAACCGTGTAGGAAAATAGTGTTCTCAGCCCAGGTAGCTGTTTAAGCTCTTGTAGTGCAGGTCTTGTCCCTGATAAAACATAATTCTTACTGATTCATTTACTGAGTGTCCTAGCAGAATTAACAGTTATTAGAGTTGGTTGTGCACTTTGGAGGAATGCTGTATTGAAATTCTCAGTGGGGTTTATAGAAGAGCTGTAGTTCCAGGTTCAGCCTTGAAATGGACACAGTTATTTGAATAAAAGCAATCTAAACAGGGGAGTAGAAAAGAGGATACAGCTTATGCTTTATTTTATTTTATTTTATTTATTTTATTTTAATCAACTGAAAGCTTTAAGCTCATGGCAAGATTCTTGAAATTGTTTTTTGGGGGCAAAACAAGCCATTTTTTTGAGACACCCTTATAATCTATCTGATGCATAGTTTCAAAAAAAATTTAAGAAAGAATTTGGGGGTTTTGAGGAAAGTTTCTTTGAAGTCTGGGTTTTGTAATTACTTGAAGAGCCAGTTCACCTGTAGATAATGGGAGAAGTGAGTCAGATGCAGGACAAGTCTGCTTTCCCACTCTTGAAAAACATGAAAGTTTGTGGTCCTTCTGAAAATTAGACTTTTGTATTTCATGCTTCTAGTTTAATGTGAAGAATGTGCACTGGGGGAGTAAGAATTATAGATCAAGAATTAGTGATAAATTGAAAAAAAAAAAAGCCACTGTTATGACATGTTTTTGTAGCAGGAGGTAAGTGTTTGTTTTGCTGGTTTTGTTCTAACCAACATGTGTAAGAAGAGCAGTGAAGATCTGGCAGTGTGGTCTAGCAGCTAGAGTAGTGTCCCTTTAAAAGCCTGCACCAGGCATTACAGTTTCCAGTTCCTGATGAAGGCAGTGCAGCAGTGTCTTCACTAATATTCTCACCTATGCTAACTAAATTAAAAATGAGATGAATGCTCTGATATAACCACATTTTCATTTTATGTAGATGAAGACAGGCTGCAACACATTTCTGCTAGACAAGGTTAAGAGCTCTCTGCTGTCCCTGAACAACAATGTTCTAATTAAACAAGAGTATGGTAAGCAGGTTGTTTCCTTGCTCAGACCAACTGAAAATGAATCCCTTTTTTTTTTTTTTCCCCTTTTGGAAGGATTTGTTTCCAGGCAGACAAGTCATCTGAAGTGTCTCGCTACATGGCACAAATTCAAGTTACCTATGTGGAGGAAAGGTTGGCAGTGCATGGCTTGGGATGGAAGGAAGAGAGAATGTTGTAAATCAGTGGCCTCAACATACAAGAGCTTAAGCTGAGGTTAGAGCACTTTTAGCCACTATATTTCAGTTTTTTTTTTTTTTAATAAAAGGGGGTGGGAGGGGAGGAGAAAAAGAGTTAGTAGAATGGCAATGCTGAACATATTCTCTTAGATCTAATGAACGCGTAACAACTTTTGCTGCAACGAATTAGTCAGAAATGAAGAGGTAGCTGATAATAAATCTTCAGACAACGTGGGAAAATATCCGTTGAGAAAATCAAGTAAACTAGGCATATGAGGTTCCAATTTCCAGATAGATAACATGGAAAAGTAGGCCAGGTAATTGGTATTTATCCTTTAACCTGCAGCTTCTGTAATTTGCTGGGTAAAGAAAGATAGGTTGCAGCAGTAAAAAACAAATAAACAACCACCACAGGCAATGATTACCAGTTATTTCTCATTTCAATAGCGGCAAAGTTTCAACATAACTCAAACCAACATATTGAGGTGCAGTAGGATCATGTGATGAAGCAAGCTGCTTTAAGCCATATGAAATGTATTAAAGAACCTTCCAAAATGCAGAAGGTGGAGACATGTTTTGAAGCGTGTCAGGAGTTGATATCTCCAGGAGCGCTATAATTTTGTGTCTCTCACTTAACACATTGTTGATTTCTGCATCACTCTTTGCTTTTTCTTAATAGGGAATCAAGCCAGGAGAAGACACTGATCATGACCTATATTTCCTAGAATGTTTTTTTCCTCATTAAGCTGGTATTTGTAGAATGTGTAGAAAGTTATATTATGTAGAACAAAGCTGTTAGCATTTTTAGATAGCTGTTCATACAACACATTCCCTTATTCACTCCCACAGTTCACTCATGTATGAAAATATTTACCCACAGTTACTTGGCTGGAACCATAGCTGGAAGGCCAGCTCAGATTGTATACTCACAAGTGGAAGGCTGTACTGGTGCTTCAGTGGCTTCCAGGCTCCGAGTTGTGTTCTGTTAGGTGTATGTTTAATTTTGTAGTCTTTCCCTGTGCATAGCAACTGCCAGCCAATTTGTAGGCCAAATTGCAAGAGCCCGTTGTTGATGCCAGTGGCTTGCTTGGTGATGTTGGTGGCCCAGACAGAAATCGCAGCTTCTTGGTGTCCTAAGTGTATGATTTTTTGGATTCAGCAGGCCCACCAGTCTCTGGAGCTTGTGAACCTTATGTGCTATATTCTTTCAGCACATATTTTTCCACTCTTTGGCTTGTTATTTTCTGTTAACTACCTCTCCATCCAAAACTATAGATACTTCCAGAATGCACTCCTACACACTCACATAGAAAAAAAATTTTCTAACATCTAGTTTACCTGATGATTAAAAGTAAAATAAAGTAAAAAGAGGCAGAATATATTTTACACTTACTCCTTGTTCCTTTAAGTATGCAAATTATTCTAAAATAGCATGACATCACTAATTTTGTTTTTATTTTTGTAAAAAATTAGTAATAGAAAGATGATGGATAATAATGATTAATTTCATGAATGACAGCTATGGAAAATAGATAGGCAGTCTGATTTACAAAATATAGACCATTATGTATTCTCATGTTTTGATTTCAATTTCCAGTCAGTTGTGTTCTTCGTGTCAGGAAAACCTTTTTTTGGATGTTATTTTCAGAAATGAACTAGGACAGTGGCTCCATGTTACTGTTCACCTGGCAGCTATGTAATAGATTCCTTTCCCTATTCCCGCCAATGGTTCTGTCCTATGAGTTGCATTGATTTAATTATTTCTTTAGCTGTCTAAACTGTTTCTGTGAAATGATCATATTAAAAAAAAAAAAGACTTTTTTTTTCCATTTCATTTCATGCATTTTATTTTGGAATGCAGCCAACAAATAGTTGAAATAGCATGATTTATAGCAAGGGACAGGAACCTTTAGAGTAGTGAGAACTGGAGTTGAACGGAAGGAATGATGGAGAAATAAACAAAAAACCTCTTATATTTGATGTGCTACTGACAGAATAATGACATGTAACAACAGCTTAAATGTCTAAAATACCTCAGAAGGTGTGCAGAACAAATGTTTATGACATGCTTTCTTATTCTTCACCTTCAGAGTAATAACAAATTTGTGGTTACTATCACATTGATGTTTATCGTTACGAAGTGGCAGGAATCAGGTGGAGACTGAAAATCTTAACAGCTCCTAATATTTTAAACATTTGTGATAATGAGTGAGAAAGAATTAAATGTGCTGTAGTTAAAAAAAATATTTTATGGAAAAACTCACAGAGTCCCTTTTTCTTCACTTCTTTCAGCTGCTGAATGTCACATTCACCATACATTCATTTTGAAAATATGGGTATATTTGTCCAAATAAAAATGTTACTTTAAAAGCACAGTTAAATAAAAATTTATGACTAATTTTATTGTATAGTACGGTAAAAATCCAGGGTTAAGTATCTGAAGGAATATCTTTAAGTTACATGGGGAAGATATTCCAGTCACTTGGTTTAGATCAACAAGGTAAATTACTTGAATGTAGGGAAGTTACTTTCAAGTAAGCTAACATATAATTTTAATGCACCAGCTACACCAAATTAACTTGCTGTTTGGAACTGTAGGACGATTTAATTGCATGAACACAGGCATCTAGATGCATTTGAAAGGCCCTAGGGTCTGTCTGTTTTACAGCTGCCATTCAGAGGAGTGCTAGTCTTTTGGAGGTCCTTTGTCAAGTCTGCCAGCCCGTCTGCATCTCTTGGATACTTTAGGGCATCACAGGTAGCACTAGGCTCCTATATTCAGACAGCTGATCAAACTCCTAGGGAAGATTTCAACTCTGGATTCCGACACCTAGATTTAGTAAATGGAGGTTTAGTCGATACAGTCAAAGGAAGACACATTATTCCAAAGTAGACACCTACATTTGCTCAGCTGAATGGCTTTCTAGACTTCTTTGATTGTATTGACAAGATCTCCTTTGACAATAAAGGAAGCTTAGATAACTGCATTGTAGACATCTGATTTTAGACACTCCCCCTTAACACACAGTAGATGTGAAGCAGCTTAATATACTTTTAAAGCAGCATGATTGGGAGTGAATTTCAGTCCTTTAACCTCAGATCTGTAAATTTGTTGTTGTTGTTTGTTTGCTTTTTAATGTAAACTACACTACCTTTATAGTCAAATAGAAGGGGATGGGCAGCTCCAGAAAAGCTATTAGCATTTTTTTAAAGCGTGTGGTAGTCAAGATGAATCGCTTTCTAGAGGTGCCAGTCTTTATTCCTTTGCCTATAGGAAGAGTCTTGATCACTAGTTTAGATTTAGACAGCTACTATGTGCTTTAAGTTAGGGGCAAATAATCTTAGATTAAATGAGTCACAATTTATTTGTCTAAACATAGACATCAAGTGCCACTTCAGATGTTCCAGTGTTTAAGAACATCCAGTGTTAGATACCTGTAAAGTGCTGGCAGATATGACAAGCAACTTTCAGATGATTTCTTCTTAGAAGCCATCAGGGTACCCCAAAGAGACTAAAATAACTTCAGATGCCTGTTCAGGCAACTGAATACAATCTTACATGTCTGTATGCAGATTTATCCAAAATATGAAATGTATTGTAAAGGCATGCTCTTTTTCTGAAATAGCTTCCCTGGACAGGTACACCTACATATAATTTCTTCTGACTTAAAATACAGTTCTGTCTATATTGCCCCTGTAGTTGAAATGCTTTGAAAGCATTGTTTTGACTATATTAAGGTCATTTCTCCATCATTGAAATTGCTGGTCATAAGTGGAACACAGAATCTATTTAACGGCATGCAGCCGCATTTGGAGGTACAGGGAATAATATGTACATATTTATGTATTTATTTATTTATTTAATCCAGAATACACTGGGTGGAAAATTGTGGATGAACATAACATAATTTGCCTATTATTATCAGACCAGGCTGTTGGGACAGGCTTTAGTGACAAGTGCTTTAATACAAAAGCATATACTTTCAGTGCAGTCTGAGATGGTGATTAATCTTATAGATTTTTTTTTAAACTATATGTGTATAAAATATTTTTGTTAATGTTTTGCATGTGGAAGAGAAACAATATATTTTTTCTTGTCATTAATTTTTGTTTTGTTTTTAATTAGTGGCAAATAAAATAAAGAGTGCTTAAGATGTGAAATTATTCCTGGCTTTCCTATTCTGTTCTTTGGTTGTGCTTCTAAAGTAGGATTCATTAGTAACTATTTATGGCTGCAGATTGGGAATGCTTTTTGTAGTTTGTGGAGTGAATGGATAATCCTCTCCCTGCCCTTCCCTGATATATTGCGATGTGAAGAGCCTAGTTAGAAATGGTTCAATTTATGTGTATTTATATTAGCAGCTCCTACTGATTCTTATGTTGCAATCATAGAAATATGCACTTTCCTTACAACCACATTTTCTGTATTTATCAGACATTCTGCTTCCCAACCCCTCTTTTATCCAATGCCCTTGCTGGTTCACATTGGTTTTCAGCGTTCACTTTTGAGACTTTCTTGTTACCAAAAAGAGCACTACTTGGAAACATGGAGTAAGTATGTATTACTTAGAACAAACTGGAAGAATGATTGAGAAATGTGTGGACTGCCAAACTAACTTTATCCTAAGGGACTTATTACCATTTTACTTGATTTTTTTTTTCCTAAGATTTTGTTCATCTTATTAAACAAGTCCTTAGAGGAGTGAAACAGTAGGTTACCTCCTTGAGAGCAAAGGACAGCCTGACTTATTTGCTACAATTATCAATTTGTCCTTACCTTCATGAAGTGAAATAATTTATTTTTTTTTAATCCTTCTGAAACAGCTGACAATAATGAATAAAACAATAAAGAAGAATTGGTGTTAACCAAGTCTAAACTAAGTCAAACCTAAGTCTGTTTAATTTTTAAATATCTCGTACAATTTTGTGTAGATTGCACGTTATTTGTTTCTCCTAAACCAGGTGAAAAAAAACTGTCAGGCACAAGTTACTGAAATGTTCTATTTTGTTTTGTCTTTATGATAATGTTGAACAGTTAAATTCTCAGTTAAAAAAAAAAAAAACAAAAAACTTTAGCTACAGTCCATCACATGAAAAAAGTCTGTTGAAATTTTGTGCATATTTCAATTTATTATATTTACACATAGCTTTCTAATATTATTTCAAGTGATAGTCACCTAATTTGTACTTCTATTGAAAACCGGTTTGAAATGCTATTAACTTGAATAGGGAAAGATAGGACACAGTACTGTGTAGATCAGCTGGACTATGTGGATCTATGTGGAGCTATAAAAGAGAATCCTGCAACATCTAATTCAATACAATTTTTGCCATTTTAACATTTCAAGTTCTAATTATGACTAAATTGAAACTTCTGTTACGGATAGTAGGATCAGAAGAGCGTCAGCTTCTATTCAGATACTATCCAAAGTATCAATACCAGGGAATCCAGGCTGCACAGGGTAGGACTTAGACCAGTTTGCTGAATTCCTAGCATAACATGGGCAACTGAAGGGGAGATGGTGGCTATTATAATCATAAACTTTCAACTCAGGTTATACAGGGATATTCTGTCTAGGGGTCATAACAAAGTCGCTGTTCAGCTCTAAATAAATTATCTTTAATGATTAATTTTTGAGTGTATAAATTAAATGAATGTTAACCTATTTTAGGAAAAGCTTAAAAATGTATACATACTTCAAGCATTTTTTTTTAAACGCTGCAGTTTGAAATTTGCAAAGAAGAAACAGGAAATGAAGTTAAGTTTCTTTTTTTTTTTTTTTTTAAATTATACTGGTAAAAATATTTGTAGATAGCAACATTAGTAATGCTTTCCATTAGATTGGGTGAAATAAACATATGCCAGACAACTATTTCCTTCATAGAGCAAGTATGTTGAGGGAGGTGAAACTTCAAAAATATTTTCTCAAAGCAGGTTTATTTACTAAACAAGAAACTTGCATATTTAGTTTACCGTTCGTGGAAATTGCCTTCTTTAGATTTTCTGCTGCAATGAATGTACATTATCTGCTTCTCCCTCTCTCTCTTTTTTTTTTTTTTTTCTTGCTTAAAAAATGTTTTATAGACATTTCTCAAAAAATGCATTTAATTCACATATGGAATATTTTCAGCTTTACTTATGAGAACTCTTAATGTCTGGATCCAAAATATTTTGTTTCTGAGGTGGAAAAACATATTTGATAAAAAGATTGCAGCGTGATATTTAGTCAGTAGTAGTTTGATAGCTTTAGAATAAAGAGTATTACTTCTGTCATTAAGAGATCCACTTCATTATTTTCCTATTTAGTTGCCTTCTCTGGGTTAGGCATCAGACTAATGAGAATTTTGCAGAGCGGTCCTTTTCTGTCTAAACACCAACCACATAAATGCTTTAAATGGTGTGTGTGTGTGTGTGTTAACCCACACAAGAAATGCATGCAGAGATAATACATAGCCTGAAAAATACTTATGTGCTGACAGTTAACCAACAGTGTTGTCACAGCAGGAAGACATCAGTTGAAGAAACAGATAGTGACCTCAAAAAAAAAAAAAAAAAAAAAAAAGGGTCTGGTCAGCAGTGTGGACAGGGTTTCACAAGATTATAAATCACCCCAGGGTTGCTGTGTTCCCACCATAAAGAGAGCACGGTCGTTTTATTGTAATCTAATATGTGATGGGAGCAAAGGACAGCTCCAGTGTGTGTGTTTGGAAAAAAAAAAATCTTGATTACAGTTTCAAAACTATACAGTTTCCCTTGCCATTGAAGTGCAGATTATGGGGGTTAAGGCCATTTTAGGATTGGATTACCTTTTTATAGCTGTATGTTATTCCCTTGTTCATGAATCAGAAAGTACTTAAATTAAACTGAACATTTGGGAGTAATACTAATAGGGAGTGTGGTAGTAGAAAATTAATCACTATTTAGTGTTAGTTGGCTAGCCAAGTAAGTCTTTGTTTTCAAGGCTTTTTTTCAGTGATTGAAATACCCACCTTAGTGAACTGATGAGAAATTATATTTGGTGGTTCCTTTTATTTTTCAAAAAGATTGTTGTGGTGACTCATGCAAAAGGAAGTCAGTAGGAATGTATTTTTAATGTCTGTTTTAATCCAGTTATTCACACTTTAATTTTGGAGTTTATTCTGTATTGGATAAGATTAGGCTGAAGAAATTTTTATTGTCTTACATCTTAGGGTTACAGATTTGATAAATCTTAAGATTTTGGGTAACAACCTTGACATGCATAAATAAGAGACAGAAAAGGGATTTCCTTTCTTACCTTTCCAACATTTTCCATTTTAATCCTCAGATTCTTTTCATGTTTTTGGGATAGCACTTCTATCTCTATTTATTTTTTCTCAAGAAGCTTATTATATGTTTGAAGTAAACTTACAAAGTGAGTAGCTCCAGAAATGAAGAGGTAAGAAGATGCTCAGCTTCACGTTCTGAAGAAACTGAAAACTGGATGCAGAAGATGGTAAAATGCTTCAGCATTTTTACATTTCAACATTTACCCTGTGTTTGTGTCTACACGCCTCTTTGCTTTCTCAATTCAGGGAAGCTATCAGCTAGCTACCTGTTTTGGTACCTACTGCCTAGGTGCTAGCCAACCATTAGGGGCCTCTAAAAGGTGTATTCTGTCCTCCTGCTAAGCACCTGGGAGAAAACAAATAGGAAAGAGAAGCTGAGTAGACCTTCATATATCTTCCAGACTGTACTCCTCAGACCCGAATAACTTCTGTTCTTCTGTTTCTCTTGATGGCCATATTTAAAAACAAAAAACAAAACAAGCAAACAAACAAAAACAGATTTTCTTCCTTGGGTGTTTCTTTCCTTGGTATGCACTAAATTTGTGTATGCTTTCCTCCTGCACCCACAAAAAGACTTGGGAAAAGAATAGGCCTAGCACGTTAGGAGAATCTCTAAAGCAAGAAGGTTCAGGAACCGGCTGTCTCCTCAGACTACTCATTTTTGCCATGGCATCAATTTGACTTTCTCATGCTGACATCCAGTTCTGTGTTAAAATAAAAAGTCATAATTCTCAGAGTTAGGATTAGGTTTAAAAAAAATAAAAAATTGCAGACCAACTTCTGTGTCAATACCCAGGAAAAAATATTTTGAATAAACTTTCTTTTCTGCCGACATTTTGGAAAAGACAAACAAAAAACCAAACTTCAACATTATTTTAATAATTCGTTATAGCATAAGTAACATTGCTGTATTTTTTTCTGAAAGGAATATATATATATTTTAATGCTGTTGTATTTCAGAGTGACTATTAATCTATTTGAGTTATCATAAAGACAAAATTACACAAATTTTAACCTGTTAATGGTATTTGTATTTCAGATTTTTATTTCCCTTCTCCTGTACGTCAGGATACACAGTAGGATCACAGTAACTCCTGAGATGTGTTCTGTCAGATCTGGGCAATTTATCAAATTTTGACTTCTAGGAAGCAGACTGGTATCATGAGAAGAACTGGAGTGCAGGTGGCCACTTGCTTCACAATTAATTTTGCATTTCAGATTTCCAAACTTGAATGAATGGAAAGGTTTTTGTTTGTTTGCTTGTTTTGCTATAGCTCACAAACTTCATGTTTTTACAATCTGTTCAGTGTAGTAGTATTTCCAAAAGACAACAGTATATTAACTGCTTTCTTCATTCAAATACATCAACCAATTGCGCAACAGTTCCTGTTTGGTTTCTTGAACAAAACACGTGTTAGTTTCCTTCAGGTTGCACTGGATATTCATGATGATGAAGATGATGATTTGTACTTAGAATCATAAAGCGAACCTTTGGTCCATTCCGTTTCACTTGTCTATCATTGTTCCCATGTTATCCCATGATTCTCAACCCGTCAGCTGTTAATATAGGCAACTCTCACCCTGCATCTAATAGGACTGACAGAATCTCCTACTGCTGCTATCAGTGTCAGTCCTTTAATTGAAAATGGGGCATGATTGATGGCTTATGCAGGTTCTACTTCCCATTGGACAGAAAGCTTTGCCTGCTTGACTTTTCCAGCATATTTTTGGTAAAGAGAATAAACTACTGGAGTAATTACTATACCAAACCCAACAAGGTGTACGTTTGAAGTTCCTGTCTTACATTAGAAACACAAAACTCTTACTGATATTGCAACAAAACATCCCAAAATATAAAGAAAGGGAAACATCATTGTAGACCTAACTTCACTTCTGCTCTATATATCAATTCTCCAATTTTATAACATATTCTCTAAGATCCTCCAAAGTATCAGTCAGGTAAGTTCAATTATTAATTAATTAATTAATTAATTTTAACACAGTTCAGTCCAGAGATTTGCTGTTTTTGCTTGAGGGATACATTAAAAAAAATAGTGTATTTCTATCAGACTATGGTATGGAGAACTGAGTTGATCAGAAACAGTCTTTGCATAAAAACAGTCTCAGGATTCATGAGATACTGTAGTGGAAAGAAGCATCATCCTATTCTGCTACAGATAACAACAGTGCTAGTTCCCACATAAGTCAACCTATACTTGTTATTATTAGAAGAAGGGAATGAGTGAGTTGTTTAACATACAATGTTTTACTACTGGCAAAATTGCTCATGCTCTGAGTAAACTACAGAGTGCAAATGCCAGAGTGATTTTTTGTTGCTGTTGTTGAAGATATAAGGTAGATTGGTTAAGGTAGAGAAACAAATGTAGTTGCACTGATTTATCACTTGTGACATTAGCGTGTACTATAATGTTCTCCTGGAAACAAAATGGTTGCACCTGAGGACAGTGATATAAACACTACTTTGATTATTTGAAACAAACCATTAGGCTTTGATGAAAGAACCATTACTTTAGTAGACCTTGTACAGAGAGCGTGCTTAGAGATAATGGATGAGCAGCCTACAAATTGCTTGCTTGGAATTTAAAGAAGTCACATGTTTGTTTGAACTTCATGGCATAAACAGATATCTAACATGAACAAGACAAGCTAATGGTATACTTACCGTTTAGGTGAAAACAAACTATTGCAAATTTTACTTTCAATACTTTAAATACTGCATTTTAGTGTGCTGAAAAAAAGTCAAATCACTATGGAGCTGTAATGTATATATGTAATTAGAACTGTATGCAATATATACATTTCTGTATACATGTTTTGGTATACATATTTGTATTGAAATGCTAAGTTTGGTTTTATGTATTTAATTTGCTGCGTGTTTCATAATGAAAATAATTATTTTGCAGTATAACTTAATTAAAATGGTTCCAAAAGCTCTTATATGTGTGCATATTTAACGAAAGAAGTCCAAAATATATTCAAAATATTTGTGTTTGTTCTGTGGCAGATTTTCTTCAGTGTCTCTTAAATGATTACTTTTATTTATTTTGTGTTTGGTGCCTTAGTTACAATTGGTCTTTTTGGTCATTCCTTGGCTGTGAAATTATTTAATTCCCTTTTTACTTCTATATCAACCACAGTCTGTAACTTTTTGTGTGTACTCTCAGGTATTCTTCTGAGATAAACCAGGTACTTTCCTCTGAAACAAAACCCAGCTGTACTTCAGGTGATAGTCCACTCTGGGAACTATTTCCAAAAGACACTACGGAGAGGACAGCACTGGGCTTGTTTCCTTCTTTTTTGGACAATTCTTAAATGCTATCCCAGAAAATGCTCCACTTTCTAGTACTTCCAGGTACACTCATGATATTTCCTAGATAATGCAGCACATACCTTACACATCTACTACAGTTTGGTGATAGAGGAAAATTTACTAGACTTCCCACCAGTAGTATTTGTACTTGCAGTGTTCAAACTATCTTGGAGCGGTGGAATTTGTTCATCCAAATATGCATCCACAGTGCAGAACTCTACATCTGAACCAACAAACGATGGTTTTTGTCTTGATAGTCAAGGAAACTGTATACTTATAACTAAGTAACAGTATAACTGTAGTTATATAGTTATATAAAACAGTATAACTAAGGAACTCTATACTATAGCTAAGATGTTATTTGCTTCATTGTAAGGATGTTCAAAACTGACCAAATGAAGCAAACTGTGGAAGTTCCTGTGTTACACCATTGATTATGAAAGAAGCATATAGGATGACTCTATCACATGGGTATTTCTACACTGCAGATATCTAAATGTAAGTGAAAGGAAGGCACCCCATTTGTCAATACGGTGTAAGGGAGAAAGCTAAAAATTACACAATAAATTCATAGGCCCATAATGTGTCTTGTTTGTAATAGTTACCTGATGGTGCAGACAGTGCTGCCCATTTCTGCAAATTATCTTTATCTGCTCATTTTTTTTTACAACGAAGATTATTATTAATTAACTAATCTATTAATTGCAAGCATTATCAGTAAAAATGCCAGACTGGAGCAGGGCCTGCCTTATTGTTCCCCCAAATAACAGTCTAGCCTTAACTGCTTTTGGAGATGGAAACATAAACAAAAATTGAGAAGATAACTCTAAGCCTGGGTGACAACCAAGGACACGTAGAGCCTGAATGATTTACTTTTGCATTATGGTAGTCACATCCCAGGATCCTGTTTTGTGTGACAAGTCAACAAGCAGTAAAGAATACAACACTTGAATATATGACTGCTTTTCTTGTTTAATTTCAGGGGAAAAAAATAATGAGAATACTGGCTGCTGTATATAGATCATGTACTGATTACATAATACTGAGGATAGAGAATAGTGGGCTCTATGTCCATA
Organism: Cygnus atratus; assembly: GCF_013377495.2. Lineage (NCBI taxonomy): Eukaryota > Metazoa > Chordata > Aves > Anseriformes > Anatidae > Cygnus > Cygnus atratus. The sequence goes on from NC_066362.1 coordinate 166,363,306, forward strand.
ATCCACATACTGCCAGGTATGAGAATATGAGTCCTGTTTTTTAGTTCTGTAGACAGCTTCTTGATCTATTAAAGTGCTTCTCCAAAGCATAAGCATAAACATGGTATCATAGTCTAAGCTTCTCTGTGCTGTGTATTTTGAAATGGCTGCATTATCCTTCAAACCTGTAAAGTGGTCAGTATTTAGACATAGACATTGCAATCAGGTTACATTTGGTTAAACAAATATTTATCCTGCTTAACTGTTTTTAACTTTTTATGGACCTGTTAAGTGTCATAAAACCTTTAATTGATTGTCCTTGAACAACTTTCTTTTCTCTTGAAGTTTGTGTATTTAGCTACCATTCCCTTGCTCAAGCATTTTGTGCTTGATCTAATACATTTTATTAGAGGTAATGAATTGAGAGCAAATTTTAATTTGCTATGGATGCATCCTCTGAACTGTGTTACAGTTATAATATATCTTACAATCTTCTGTCCTGATTATGGACACATTACCAAGCTGCTGTAGGGCTTTTTAATTGTATCAAGTACTTTTTTTCTAAGTTGGGTTCATTTAAATATTTATTTTTAAAATGCTGTTACATATACAACTGGTATATCAAGAGTCTTTATGAATAGATTTATGCAAATGCATACAAGGTTGTAAACCAGTAAAATGGCTTAATAGTTTAATAATCCATAAACTAGGAAATTTTTTGAAAGAGAACTTTCCAGTTTCTAAGCCTGAATTCATATTAGTGATTGTAGTTCATTAAATTAGTTGTTTTCCGTTTTTATGAGCAGCAGATTTTTTGATATAAACTTGATCCAAATAATCTTCTAAATTTTGTTTCACTTTGTGGTAAATCATGAACAAAGTATCAATAGTGGGATCATTTTATTCCAAAGCAAAATGCTGTGTACGGAAGAATAAATGATAGAGAGAGGGTTTTGACTCCTATTCCTGCTCAGTTTAAATAAGTTAATCACTTATCTTTTTATGAGATCCTTCATTGCTTGATAGCCCTCTGAAGTTCTATTCTGAGCTTTTAGTATCATTATGTGCATGCTGCTTGGATATGAAGAGGTTTAGTTTGACTGTTGAAAAGCTTTTTTCCAATTCAGTTTTCATACAGTGACCCATAATATTTTTTTTCTCACAAAGTTTGCTAACTCTCATCAAATGAGTATTCTATGGTTGTGACAAACTTAAGCAGTTTTTAAAGATAAGTTTTGTTTTTACAGCTTGAAAAAATCATTGCCCATTTTAATCAGAACAAAAAATTCAAATCCTGTTCTGCTCAGGAAGTGGGAAAAAATAAGCTAAACATGGCAGCAACAAGGCTTGCTGTTTCTGATGTTTGTAATTTCAATTAATGACAAGGTATTTAGCTTGTTAAGAAGTGAATATGCACAGAAATAATTATTTTCACACATACAGCATATATAAATGTATATGTGGATTAAAGTAATCCTGTAGTTGCATGTCTTCTCACTTGAGACAGGAATTTTGTCATGTTTCTTTAAGGGTGGAAAGATAAGCTATTCAGTTAACTAATTCTGTATTTTCTATCTTACAACTTTGAGGCTGATTTTTTTTTCTGTGGCTTTTTCTGAGTTTCTTTTACTTAGACCATTGTCCTGCAAAAAAATTAAAAATAGATAGCATTGCTTTGTAACTTGTTCTCAAATACTGTCTGAGGTAGGATTCATTAGTCCAGATTTAGGCATCCACTATTCAGAAACATCATATTTGAGCTTGCTTTATGCTGAGTGGAAAAAAGTGGGCACTTCTCAGACCTATTTGAAATGACCACTGAAGGATAAGATGATTCATGCCTGGAATTGCCCATTTCTCTCCATCAACTGGAAAATGTATCAAGGGTGTCTAGTGTAGGGGCAGGGGTGTACAGCAGGTCAGATATTTCCCAATTCTTGGATATGGCATTAGTGTATAACATGATTCCAACAGATTGGGGCATTATTTGGTGTGGCTTGTTTGTCGTGCAAGGAGAACAAGTTCTGTTTGAAGTCTCAAAGAAATCAAATCTTCTGCTTTCTTCTTCCTGGAAAATATGCTTGAAAATAATAAAGTAATGCCACCTTCTTTCAAAATATTGTCATGCCAATGGACTGTTAGCCGTCTAATCTACAGAAAAAGTTTTTCAGGGGGAGCTTTCCCTCTCCCAGCCCCAAAATATAGTGTCTAAACTGACAAGTTAATTTCAGATTCAGCTGTAATTGAGTACATGCCATTTTTACATGTTTTACATAACTAAAATAGAGCTGTCTTTAGAAATCTGTATATTAGGGAAATGAGCTCTAATCAGGGAAAGCTTTCTTCATAAGTGGATATATTCATATAATTTTTACTTTTTTTCAAACATATAACACTTAAAATTATATTAGGAAACTTACGGAATTATTACTACATGGCTTATAGCAGCATATAGGAAATAATGGAAATGATAATTCTGCTATTTTCCCTAATAGATAACCACTGATATTATATCAGTTGCATAATCATCCTCAGTCTCAAACATCTGCCTTTTATCTGAGTATTATTTTTTAAAGATGAAAGAAAATAAGCTTCCCTGAGCTTTACAGGTATGAGATACTGTTAAGTTTGAGAACTTTCATTTTATATTTGTTTAGAGTAGGATTGAACATGATCACCCCAGATTATTTTTAGTAAAAATAATAAGCAGAAAGTTAAAGTTTAGGATTCTTACTAAGGAATGCTTATCTATTCCTTACTATGCAAACCAAAATGTAGTGTTTTTCTTACTAAGAATCTGAAAACAAAGGTTATAAAGCATGCAGAACGTGGTAAAACAAAATTTTCATGACTCACTTTCTATTCATGTGATTACAGAATAGAATCAAACCGGTGGTGGTGGTCCAAAATATAGTTTGTATGAGAAAAATAAGTAAAGATGCAGACTTATTGCTTCTGGGATGTTTCAAAACATTATTATTATTATTACTATTATTATTAATTTTAAAGATTAAAGAACAATGAACAGAATTATCTTTTTACTATGGCTCTTGTAATTATAGTAAGAATGTGGAAAAAAAATCTTATTTTTCTTTAGTTTGACCATGTATTTCTGCTGCCATGTAGGAAAAAGCTAACTGAATTAGCAGATCTTTTGGATTTGATAGCTGGGTTAAATGGTATTCAGAAGAGTATCAATGCAGACCTGTTAAGTCTTGAGCATTGCATGGGGAATTCAGACAGCAGACTTTCGCTTTATTTTTCTCTGTGATTGTCTCTGTAGCTTTTTAGTTTCTGTGCTGCTCTTTGTAGATGATGGGTGATGCTTTAAAAGGATTTCTAATAAAAGGCATGTGCGTTCATGGCCATTTGACCACATGCAGTGTTGTGCCATGTAATGGAAAGCAGATAAACACACAATTTTTTACCATTAATTAGAGTATAACACAAACAAGCTGTATCCGGCATGAAATAATTTAGTATAAGAAACAATAGAAGGGGATAAATAACATCACTTACATGGCTTTGATACCATATGAGTCATGAAGGCATTGTTCTCGCTCCTGAAACCCAGAGATCTAAGTGAATCCTATAAAACAAAACAAAACATTCTGTGTACTTATATCCTTCGTTCACATAGCATATCCATCTAGGGGGTCAAACTCTCATTTGCAAGCCTGATTAGATTTTTTCTTTTTTTTTTTTTTGTATCCCATGCCCAGTTAGGAAGCATCTGGGCTTAATTTTTTTTTCCTGTTGCCTTTGTCTCTTAATAGGAATGGTTTACTAGATGTTTTTTGAATAACTGTAGTACACTAAACCTTAGAGTGGCTAAATTTGCTTTCTAGATCAAGTCAGATGCATTAGTAGCTATCTTTGCTAAGCCATGAATGTAGACAAACAACAGGTGTTTCTTTCATGTCCAACAAAACCTTGATGCTCACTGCTTTTATGCAATTGCAACTGTATTTGTATATATAAATAATAGTCTTGTGTACAGTACAGACATACATATAGTTTATGTATTATGAGATTATATCTTTTTCAAATATAACCTAGAGTGAGTAAAGTCTTATGAATTTCAAGGATGGAATCTTACTCTTTCAAGACTAGTGAAAAGTATTAATGTTTATAGTGGTATTGATGCATTCCCTTCCCTCAGATGTAGATGCATGCACAGAACAGATTTTTGGTAGGTCATACTGGAAACCCTGAGAAAAGGCTTAATCTGTAGCTGAGGTAGTCATCCCCTTATATTGAAATAAGGAATAAACACATCCAGAGCACTATTCATCTGCTCCTAATGTGAATATTTAAAATAGATCACATGAATTATGCCTTAAAAGTTCCTGTTCCTCTCAGCTGAATTTTAGGAATGATTTGCTCAGATGGAGATGCTTACACTTTAGACATCTAAGTTAGGTCAGATGAATCTGATCAAGACAATTTACTATGCAAGTGTGCTCCAAAGAATGGTGTAAAGTATGTGGCCTGTTAGACTTACATATTTGGGACAGAAATTGCAGAGCTGTGGGAAAAGAAAAAAAAAATTATAAACTCACAGAGCAAGGAAAATAAAACTGGTAAGGAGCTGAGACATGTAAACATAACCTTAGTGCTCCATATAATTTGAAAGCTTTCCCAAAGATATCAAGGATATCTTCATACAGATGTCCACTGATGCATTATGGTAAGCATAGTAGTTAACGTTCAACAGAGTTAACATCCAATATAATAACTGCTTTACAGTAAAAAATTAATTGGTGAATGGTGTTAAGGAATGTTAATGCAATCCAAATAAAAATGTATTTAAGAGCCTGAGGTAAGTGTCTAGGATGTAAAAAAAGCCATTTGAGTTTATGCATTTATACTTTTTCTTCCAAAAATCACTTTTCTCATAGGAAGACAGATATTACTGTTAAAGTTTTGCTTTGCAGGTGTTTTTCCCTTGCTTAGAAAATTCTTCAGTATTTAAAGAATAAGTTATTTTATTTCAACAAAACCCAGTGAAATATATAGTTACAAACTTGCACATAATTCCTGTGTAATATTAGAACCTCCACGTTAAGGAAAAAGCATGAGAGAGAGTTAAAATTCTTAAGAACATACCTTCTTGACAACAACAACAAAAAAAAAATATCAATGGATTTGCTCATATTAATGAGGATTTGCAAACAGGCTGTTTGTTTTTTATACCTTTTCTATAAGCATAGCAAAATATATAGTAAGTGTTGGCTAAATAAAAAATATTTTTAGAATACCCTACATTTGGTTGTGTGACTAAAAAAAATAATTTGGTTCAGGAAAGACATATCAAGATGTAGCATTGATTCTAGACATCAGGTTGAACACTGAGATGTTTTTAGATGTGTGTCTAGTGCTTCCTTTTATAGATACTGTTAACACTTTTTGAAAATGTATTATTTCCTGCAGAGGGTGTCCATAAGAGAGTGAATATGGTATACTAGTACATCAAGTTACAGAGCTATTTTAGATACGGTGATAATACTGAATAACGATGTGAAGTTTTTCAGCTTTTTTGTCTCAGTTGAAATCTGGATTTACTGGAATGTTTCGAAGTCCAAAAAACCCTCTCTCTGCTACTTGAACAGTCTTGCTCTAAGGAATATGTGGACATTAGCATAAAGGTTGCACATGTTATACAAAGTGTAATTAAAGAAGCTTTGATCCCCCAAACGTCAACTAGCTTGCTAAGTGTCATAACAAAGTGTCAAGCATCTGGTATACAGTTAATTTGTAGTCATTAACTGCATATTGTTGATGTGACGGTTTGTTAGCAAAGCAAGCTTGACAGTTTGCATTTTGTTATTGATTGACACCTACAGACCTCCCCACCCGTTCAGTTTACATTCCTTATGAGGGTTCCTCAGGTTGCACTTTTACTTTTAACTAATTAGTTTAGTTACTTTGTCCAATATGTTAAAAAGGACTGAATGTTTATGGAGAGCTAAAGACTCCTCATTTGATAGCAAGCGAGTTTCTCGAGAGTCTATCTTCAATATGTTAGTAATCAGTTTTACAAATTTGTTTTAATGCTATTGATAACCTGTACCTTGCATTAACATATATCATCAAAAGCACCTATTTACATGTACGTTTACACAGAATCTACTTATAATCTAGACTGTGATATCTTTTTTTCTAGTTGAGTAGGAATGTGACTTAGGAAGAACCTAAAAGAAGGCCTTTCTACTGAGTTCCATTTTGTATTATGCAACATAGACACATTTTAGTCTGTATAGCTTGTTAAATATTCAATAGCCTTTTGCATTATTTTGAAAGCTGGAATTAATTAAAAAAAATTAAACTGCTTTTTGGTTTTGGTTCCAATTTCCTCTTCCCCCTGTATCATACAAAGACAATCTATCAACGAACTGAGCATGCTAATGAGCAGCAATAAATACAATGCAACTATTTTTATATCCAGAGAAGAATTTATGTGTATTTTTTATAATGGGTGATGAAAGTGGGTTATGAAGAGAAGTTATATAAAGGATATTGATTCAAATTAGTTCTGTTTTGATGTTTTTCAGACACTTTCACAAATTTCTGAATGTTGTTTTCTAAATTAATTCCAGTTGCACCAGTTGCAATTTTAAAGTTCATAGTTATGACTAAAGAGAGGAACACCAAGGAAATCCTTACTTATTGATTCACTTTATTTATTATTAGTCTTCAGATAATGAATCTTATCACACATTCCACAAGAAGTGGATTGGATTAAATTTCTTCCAGAGCCTGCTACTATTGTTTGGACTGATGCCAACATGGTCTTGGAAGTTAGAGACAAAGCTTTGCTCAGATCCATAAACTAAGCACACTGAAGTCTGCAATCCTGGTAGTCTTCATACTCATTCTGCAAGGTGTTTCTGGTACTTGCTTCTGGAAGTATGCTAGCTAGGTAATTTTCATGTTATGTGTCATTTGGATATATGAGTAATAGAACTCATTTTTCCATCAGTACACCTTTTTCATGCCATGCAAGAATTATACGTAGATTGGACAAATTAAAATTTAAGTTTTTGCCTAAAAGTTTAGATTTTTATTTATTAATTTATTAATTAATTTATTAATTTATTAATTTATTAGTTTTTTATTTTTCAGACCATTAGTCTTCACAATTCCTGTGGATTATGGCTTTTCAGTCTTTTTGTTTTATTTAGACTTAATCTAACAAAAATATTCCAGATTTCATGATCTGTGACGAAGTGCCATATATCAGTGCATGAAAGACAGCAAGTACTTGAGGATGTTTCAGTGATATCACAGAGCTGACTGTGTATCATAGATATGTATAGAGATACCTATATCTATATTTTTTGTTTTTATTTTTTTAATATGGCAAGGCAGTGTCGTATAATATGTATTGAGTGTTTGAATAAATGGGAAAGGAGTAACAAAAAGGATACATTTCTTTGTGCTTACAGAATGCCTCTGTGGTGTTCTGAAAAGATTCTTCATCCACCGCTGTTAGTGGTGCATGATGCTGAGGGACAAGTTGAGTGGAGAACACTGAACTTTTCTGTACGTAGGAAGTATGAGCAACTATCACCTTTCTGACACGATCAAAATGTGAAATGATGGTGATGTTTTGTGGCAACAGCAAAATTCCCGTTGTCCTTTTTTTGGCTAGTATTTTGTGTTGGTTTCCAAGGAAAGGACAGCATATAAAACTGCTTAGTGGTACTAAAGTTAGGAGCTGATTTTCTCCTTTAGTGATTTTCTTGCAGAAGGAATTTCTTCAAACTGCATAAGGAACAGTACTCTGCTTAGTACTCTGACAATTTAAGAATATGTAAAAGCATAAATAACAGAGAGCGGTAGAGTATTTTTCCTTAGTGAACAATGAATTAAGAGAATTGTGGAACACTAAGAACAAAACATTCTTAAATTCTTTCTGAAAGAACTTTATTAAAGAAAACATAAACTGTTTAGCTGGACTTGCTTCCTTTGTATTAATTCCTTCATGCTTGATGTACTGAGAGAATTCACATAATCTAAAATGGGGAAGAGAGCTTATTGCCGTATTCTTATATAAATAACATTTAAAAAAAATCTTTATTCTTTAGAGGTGTTATGCTTTCTTTTCTGTACCTTTTTGAAATTTCAGAAGACAATTGGCTATGTAAATTAGAGCTTCTCAAGATGGCTGAAAATTATTAAGCCGGCAAAGACTTATGGTATTGCCAGAGACTATTTTTTTAACGTAGATTTATTAGTCAGAAATTATTTCTTTATTATGTTAAACAGTAAGATGCTAGATTCAGGCTCTAGCAGCCTAGATAGCATGAGTGCTCTGACAGTCCAGAAACAGCGGTTCTTAAACATAAGTTATTTATTTTTTACTGTGAATTTTAAATTGATTTAATGGAAAATTTAGCATTTTCCCTGCGTACGAAAAAAAAAAAAAATCTTATCCCACTCCCATTTACATTAGTAGAATGTGGTCCAGGTTTTACTTGGAATAGCTGAAGAAAGCAATTTTGACTATCCGCTCTCATATACTGTGCTGATGTTGCTTCTGTGGAGGCTATTCTACTTGCTGCCTGTTCAACCTCTATGAAATGTTAGGTGTTGGTAAATGTTAGCACAAGTGTTAGCAAAACAGTATCCTTACTTTATAATTTTCATGAACAACAGGATGGCAGTTGTATCTTATAAGGTGATCCTGCTTGAGAAGGCTTGTGTAAGTGAGAAGCTGCGTTTTATAATGCATTTTAGCTTAGTATTTAACTGAGTATGAGTGTAATGCTTGGGGGCAGTTTTGTAGCTCAAATAATTTAACAAAATTTCATTGCAGTCAGTGCACCTATTATAGATTATACCAACTGAGAATCTGCACTAATTTTTTTATATAGGGATGCCGAACACCTCTTTCTGTGAGTGATTGCTTTTATTTTGTCAGAAATGTTATCCCACTTTTCATTCCTTTATGTCTGTAGTTATTTAGTTCTCAAACTTTCCATTTCTTGTGGGTAGTTATTTCAAATGTTTTTAATAAATTATTAGATCTTAGACTATATTTGACAGTAGACATTTGAAACTCACTGTCCTGAAATCTAAGACCGAGTTCTTTAAAAAATGATTGGATGAAAATGGTTCTTTTTTTGTCTTGTTTTGCTTTTAGGAAACAAATATTCATTTATATATCCTTTAGTAATACTAAAATAGGGAGACGTGAACTTTTCCTTCCTTTTTTTTTTTTTTTGTTTGCTTGCTTTATGAAGAGGTTTGATACTGTTCAGAAAGCTTATTCCTAGGTGCTTTTAGGCAAGCACTTCTTGCCCTCTTAAATACTTTAGGCCATGTATGTGTTTTTAGCTTGGTTTCTTAAAGAAACAAAACCTATTCATTTCCCTGTTTCTTCTGTAGGCCTCATCTCTCACAAAATGTGTGCTTCTGTTAATCTAGGAAAGGCATGGGAATAGGGCATTCTTTCCATTGAAAATATTCATCACTGGCACAAAAAAGGCCTGAAAGGACATAAAAAGGGGAATGACTCCAGTTCCCCTACAACTGCTTTTCTTTGGATTTCCCCTTATACAGTCTAAGAGAACCCAGAAAATGTCCAAACTCCAGACCACTCACTTGCCAATAAAGATAATTAATCCTTCTTTTTGGAGTAAATCAGATCCCTGCTTCATAAATAGGTAGCATGAAAATCCTGCTAGCAGATGTAGAAGATGAGGTTTCCTAGATTACTGTACTTTCTAGAAGAGGTGGTTCATGCTGCTGATGAAGATTACCTACACAGAAGAGTAGTGTCCACTTCAGGGAAGGCTTCCTTCAGTGAGTACCGCAACACTGAATTGAGTAGTGAGAGGTAACTGAGAAAGAAAAGAAAAATGACATCTATGTCAGGTTCAGGTCCCTTGATGCTGAGCATTGACCTAACAGTGGTAACCTTGCTGACACTAAGCAGGATTGGGCCTATATATTGATGTCTCTGAAACTAATGACTTCATTACTTGTTTGCTGTTTCTTGTTCCAAGACTGGGTGAGACCAAGAGGCCCAATTACACAGAACTCACAGAGCGAAACATTGGAAAATGTCCATTAAGAAGCAGCAGCTGGGAATACAGATTTACTGCTGCTGTGTATGAAGTTGTTGCATTATAAATTTAAATTTATAATCATAAAATCATAACATTTGCATTATAAACTATAAATTTAAGTTGATTTGCAGTGAGGACAAAGAATTGGCTTGAATTTTGGCAGATTTAACTAGGCCTAGAAGCTAAATCAGTATTCAGATCTTGATACTACTTAAATATGAGTTGTCTATTCCAGCTAGCTAATATACCTTCTCCTCACCCCTGATAGATATACCCCAAATCTTCTGCCAGGAAAAAGATATGCTTTGCAAGTCAGACCTGGTATTAAACAAGATGCTGATGCTTATTCCAAAACATTTACAGGCAATGGAATACTCTGACACCTCTTTCTCCCAAGAAGAGTCTTCTGAAACTTTTTTCCCTGGATAACTTCTGGTGCAGTGTTTACTTAACACCACAAAGTTAATATACAATACCACCATTAACATTCTCTTTCATCACCTCCACATCATCTCTTCTGCTTGAACTCAAGCAGAGATGCCCCTCCTCCCTCTGAGAACAGAAAATAAAACTAAATAATATCCATTACCAAGTGCCAAGCCAGGTATTTGCACCATTCTCTCAGGTATAGTTCTCTTTCATGAAGTCAAAAAAAGAACTTTCTTGTGCCATTGTTGAGGAGACCACCATTCACAGAACCATTCACAAGTTTGTGAGTCATAATTTTATTAATGAATTTCAAATAATTATCCTTGTAAGTGATGAACAATTTGGATAGTTTCTTCACGCAGCTATGGACAATGTAAAATGCAAAATGTTTAGGTCCTGTGAGAATATCTGCACATTTTTATTTCTTCAACATCATGAAGAATGATTCCAATTAGACCTCTGCTGTTAGGCAAGAAAATGGTAGTTCAGTTATTTTGATACTAAACTGATGAAATCTTCTGACAATTTCATAGGGAATCTGATGATAGTCCCTTAAGACCTAAGCGTCTTACAGAAGAAGATTGTTGTGATGGTGTCGGGGTGTTTGTTCACTGTGCACCATTTCCATCTTTGCTTCTTTCTCACTTCCTGAGAAAATAAAGTGACTATTAATTGACTGGTTAGCTTATACAAAATCCTGCCCACATACCCACCTCTGGATTGTGGATAAAGATAATGGAAGAAAACACAATGGCTGATGTAGTTGCATAAAATGTCTACTGGATTATTTAGGAGGGGTTATAAAATGAATTTGGCAGATAAAAGGCTAGAATCTCATCTGGCATGCATTGACATGGATCCATTGACTAAATGAAGCCCTTTTAAGGTAAAACAGCTGAGAATCTGGCATAAATTCATAAACACAGAGCTGAGAAGTATGTCATTTTTCTTTCAATTACACCCTTTTTTTTCTTTCTGTTTTAAGCAGTTGCAATTTTTGATTTTCTTCCACATACCTGTTGGTTTAATTAACTGTGTGAAATACTATGCCATGAGTGTTTTTTTTTTTCTTTAAATTAGAAAATAATAAATTCTGAGCTTGATTACCAGAGTTTTTTTTTTTTTTTTTCCCACAAAATGCCTTGCTCCAGGAAAAACGAAAACAAAAACTCCCCCCCAGAATCTCTCATGTTTCTGTTTGCTTTTGTTTTTCATCGTATTTTTTATTTGCATACTTACTTTTGAATTACCAACATTATTTTAGCTTTCTTGCTAATCAAATATGGATTATCACAAAGTAATTTACAAATCAAAGTGACTAAGAAAGAATTCATATTTTGTTAAAACACAGCTAATATTCCTCTTCTTTTTCCTTCTAAATAAATGTAGAAGGTACATACATTCATCCAGGCTATTTTGAAAAACCTTTCTGGATGTAGTAGAAAAGCTGATTTGTATGCATGAACTCTCATTCTTGTGTTTGTGCTAGCTTTAAGTAGCAACACAGCTTTTAAGTTTTAAGTTCTGCAATTAAAATTTACCCTTTCTACTGAGAGGATTGAGTGACAGTTTTTTTTTTTTTTGATTTACTTTAGACAGTTTAGACAAATTATATTTAAAACCACATAAAGATGCAAGATGCATTTCCTGACTGTAAGAAGGTCAATATGTCTTAGGCATATTTGCTGAAAGTTTTACTTTGAATAGCTAATGATATTTTTCTACTGTATTGCAGAGAAATACTAAGATGCTACCAAGAGTTTGCCTGTCAATCTCCTCCCAGGAATCAGTTTTCTTGAAAACCATGACTAAAAAGACCTTGAAGAGTTTAGATAATACACTTTCCATTGTATAAAGTTATGTCAATAACGTTTGATTCATTAAGACTCCAAAAACAACATATGTAGAAAATACATATGTCTTCAGGGTATTTTCATATTTATAAACTAGATAAATGACATTCAGGAAGTATGGTTATATGATCAAGGACTTTTGAGACGGATAAGGTAGAATTCATACTGCAGAATTTTATAAGTGATGTATGATGATACAAAGGAATTAGTACAGTGTTAACTGACTTCAGATTTTATTAACTGTATGTTAACTGCTGACGTGCAAAAAATAAAGTAGTTCCTCAAAGTGGTTGCAAAATTGTGTTAATAATTTATTGAAGTTCATGTACTCTTATCTGCTTACGGTAACACAAACCATTGAATATTCCTTAATCAGTATCTGCATGAATGTATCCTTTAGAAACTTGTCCAGTCATGATTTCAGAAGTTCTATTAAGTATATTAGTACAAACTGACAATTTTATCAGTAATCAAAAAAAAGGTGTATTTATAATCTGAATTTTAGATCCATTTTTTTTAAAGTACACTTAAACTCTTTCCTAGGTGAAAAAAAAAAATCCTATTTTTATTTGCTATTATTTCTGTCTCATTTACATCACTGTTGTTTCTAGAAGCCCTCAGCATGGACCATTGCACCTACTCAGTACAGACCAAGGAGTCCTTGGTCTACGTGTAAGCAAAAGACAACAGATGAATGCTGCCATATGGAGTATATGTAAATGAGATAACATTGATCAACATGATAAGCATGCTGTGACTCTTAAACTATACATAAACTGTTTTTACAGTTTGCAGACAACTTCTTCACATTCCTATTTTAGGTCTTCTACCAAGTACATATACTTCATGGTCACAGCTGAAATAATAGTAATGAAAAGTTTAATAGAGAACCTCCAAGCAGTCAAGAATAATTTACATTATTAAAAAAAAAGTCATGTATTGCAGATGTTTTTAAAAGTATACACTTTAAATTACATAGCATTACATAATACAATATAGTCTTGTGTGTACTTAAAATATTTTGTTTGTTTGTTTGAACGATACGTGATTTTAAAACTTTGATTCCTTTATTTTTGAAGAAATGCTAGTAGTGTATAGCAGTCAATCAGGATTGAACACAAATGTGTTCAGGCCTGTTTTTGCAATATGCATGACTATGTTTCATGCTATAAAAATTAAACTGTTCAAATTTTAAGTGATTACTGCAAATCAAGAAGAAAATCATTTATAAAAAAAAAAACATTAGGGCATTTGAAGTGTGACCTGAGGAAAACAACATTTACATTTTTAGAGTGATTCTTGTGGTTTCATAAAAAAATAAGTTTGTAAAATCTTACATTTTATATTAGCAGTATTTGCTAACGTATATTTGATTCTAAATATATACAAATTTTATTCTGGTTTGGATACGAGAAGGTGACATGAGGGTGGAAAACAAGGTGAACACATATAGAGTTCACTTCTCATTCATCTGGGTTAGTCGTATCTTAATGTTTAAATGTATCCTACTGCAGCAACAGATGATGTTGTTTTCCATGTTTTGCTCTAGATAGGAGCTCAGTATTTTTAGGAAGCTGGTAATCATCATGAACTTAGCTTACATACTCTGAATGATGATTTGACACATCATTCCTCTCAATACTTTTCAAAACTGTATAACCTGTTAAGATTTTTAATTGTGAGGTGGCCCTAGTGTTGTCAAACTGAGCGTGTCTTCTCTATTACAGATATTCAATACCCATGGGAAATAAGTTGGTCATTTTAGCATATTTAGTAGTTATCCTGACACTGAAACTGTCTCGGTTCAAGAAGTAAACTGAAGACTGAATGAGCATAGGATTAAATTCTATTTTATTTTTTGGTGAAACTAGAAATGGGATTTGAACATTTTTTCATGAAGGTTGAAATGTCCTTTGAAATGTCCTGAAATGTTCAGTCTTCTTTCACAAAACGATTGGCCAACCTTTGGTGAAGTCTTAAACTAAACCCAACCTTCTAGAATAAAAGATGCTTTTCAGCAACAAAAGTAATAGAATAGGCTTTGGTTTGCTTCCTTTACTAGCCAAAGCGTGAGTAAAGGAAGTGTATGTTAGGGAGAGCATGGTGAGAAGAGGAATACAAATAGATCAAGTCTCCCTGTGGGATTAGTTCAGTGATGAACTGGTGCCTTCTTTCTTTCACTAGAAGAAAAGCTGCTTTACAAGTGTTAAGCTAATGTAAGTGTTAATGTTTGTTTAGGAGACTAGAAGGAGACTCAGCTTGGGGGTATCAGAATGAATAAAAGATCTTTAATATGAAAATAGAGGGAAATATAAAAAATGCAGCTCTAATAAATCAGGAATCAGCATAGAGTAGGTATGCTCATATGTAGGAATTCGGTGTTTAAAAAAAAACACTGAGTACTAACACTAGCACCTCCAAGTTTTTAAAGCATATTCAGGAGATTTAAAAATGTTCCTTGGACAAAACATTTCATATACTTAGAAGTAGAATTATTTTTCATTATTGTTTTGACTTTAGCCTCTGATAAATGGAAGCAATCATCTGCTCTTATTTATTGCATTTCTGAAAATATTAGGTGTGGGTTTTTTAATATGGCAGTTAGGCAATAAAGTTGCTTTACAGGATACCAAAATATCATTCAGTAAAAATACTACACATGGTTTATATTCAAGTTCTTCATTGTTCAAAATTCAATTTTCTTCCACCCTCACACATTATGCTGATGGTGTTGACTTTAAGGGGTACATTTTCAAAGTATTTTCTTCAGGATTTATAGCTAAATAAGTCCCATTAATTTTAATGGTAAATGTGTGACTAAATCCTGTATACTGTTTTTGAAAAATGTGTCCCTAAGGTTATTGTTTTACACACTTCTGTGTAGATCCAGCAATCAAAGTTTACATTTTTCAGCTGTTTTATATAATACACATGAAAGTATAGCATATATAATAATGTAAAACAGATTGTGGTCTAAAGATACAGGATTTTCAAAAAATCTGTTTATATATATTCCGAAAAGATATAGCAATATAAATTGCAGTCAGTTTCACCTTGTATATTTTATGCAAATCAAGTTTACTGCTGTTTTGTTTAGTATTCTTGTTTTGTCTCTGTAAATATATATTCAGTTAGGTAGTTCCATCATACTTGCCATTATCTGTAAATTCAACAATAAGTAACCTTTAAAATAACAAATTCTCCTATTTTTCATTAAAATGTTGAGTTAATTATGTATTGTATTCTATTCACAATAATATTAATAATGTTTCTGTGGTAATCTTAGCTTTCATTATTCACAAATGCCTGTGGCATCTATGAGTTATTAAGGCCTTTTTCTTTTGTGGTATAAACATGCTTTCCTCCTTCAATGGACATCCGTGTGGCTTGTACTAATATAAAAATCATCATCTTGTTTTCCTCCCCAGAAGAAGAAAAATTTGCACAAACCATATTATCATCACCCTGTGCAGTTACCACGTGGGTTTTTTTACTTCTTAATCATAATAAATACAGTGTTTGGAGGAATTTTCTTTCAGATAGGCAGCAACTAGCATGGCAAACAATATATGTTGCTTTAGCTGACTGTATATTAACTTTTTTTGTTGTTGTTGTTGTTGCAATTGAAAAAAAAAAGTTCAATGAACTGAGTAAATGTGATAATCTAATTGGCCATGTTGCCTGACCCAAAGTATACTAATATGGTTAAAAAGTACATTCTGGTAAAAATAAATAAATGAATTAGAAACTGAATTTCAGTTCCTTTTGGACAAAAAATGATAGCAAATGGGGAGGTAAAAAAAAAAAGGATGGTAGATATTTACTAAAAACTACAGACAATATGAAAGGATTAAAATGCTTTAATCAGACAGAAAAAGAGGCTTTGGCTACTTGATTAGGGCTGATTTCCACCATCTGCTTATACTTACTGAGGATCTAGCCCTGACTGAACACTAATTTGTGCACTTCCTAGAAATTGAAATCTCTCAGCAAGCAAATTAACAAGAGCAGGGATTCAGCAATAATGGAGCTCCTCGGCTTTTGTTTCCCTCTGACAGATGGACAGAGTGCGCTCAAATTGAATTCAGCTTTAATTGCATTGTGCCATTTAAAATTTTATCTGCTCCACAGATTTTGTTTACAGGTTTCAGGATTCCAAACCTTTGGATTTTTTTTTTTCAGCCTTGGGTGAAATAAAGAGCACTATAATTCTGTGTGACTAGTAGGTGTTCATTACCACTCTTTGCCCTAAAGGGTGGCGTGCTGAAAAAAGGCAAAGAATTCTATTTTCAAGCCTTAAATTGATGGGTAGAGAAGTACAATTTTTCTCACTGTAAATGCTCTCTTATTGAGTATCTCTTCATAAATAGAAATACTTTTAGAACGTAGGCCAAAAAGTAAGATGTGTTAGAGCTGCTTTGATTTTCTGCGTTTATCACCGCATCACAAACTTTCGTCAGCTGTGAAGTCTGTTGTCTAGAGTTATAAACCTTTTGTGTTGTAGAGATAGATGTTAACCAAATAAATAATCACATTTTAAAATTCATTTCTACCTTTCTCCCAACTCAAGGTTGGTCAGATGAACAAGCTAATGAGAAACTGTTCCTTTTGGAAGAGGCGTGAAATATTTCTAAATATTTTATTTGGGCTCAAAACAGTCCTGTGATATCAACATTAGAAATGCTTTTGTTACAAAATTGCTTGTCAGTCTGTGAGCTCTTCTGCATAATTCTGTGGCTTGGTTGATACTCAACTGTGGTGCTTGTGATAGTGAAACAGAGATCTCAGAATTTGAATCAACCATTGTAATTGATTTGTATTTCTACTTCAGCAAAGACTGATGACTGTGCATTGCCGCCAGAAATATGAGTTCCATACTGTGACACACTTTATGCAAATGTTCTTTGTATTTTATTTTTGCTTAACATCTGCAGTTAGGATTGCTGAATGACAGGAAACACTGGAAACTCATGTTACTTCTTTGTACAGAATTACAAACGAGTTTCATATGCCTACAAGCTGGTCATTCTAGAGCTGTGTTCTTAACTTAAAAAAGCACCACAGTTCCCAGTGGGAACTGTGATATGATAAATGTGTTTTACGAGGTAAATTTCATAGGATGAAATTTTCAAAATCTGAGGGTAAAAGAAGAGCTATCTTACCTTTCTTAGCATTGTGAAATAAATTTATTTTATAGCTCCCTATTTCTCTCCCCCCTCTCCCTCTCCTCTCTCATTTTCTCTCTTTTTCAATAAAGAAGACAATAATTGAAAATATATTTATTAGTAAATCAGTTATTTACGTTTATGGGTGCTAATCAAAGTGTTTAAAGATTCTGACAGGGAAAGAATCCCCCTCTTCTCCCCTCCCTCCATACAAGGAAGTGATGATAATGGCAAAAGGGAAGATTTTGTAAAAACTTATGTAATCTTATATCCCAGACAGACAAGTATTGGAAGCTAAACTTTATTCCATTACTTTGGAAGGTCACTTGAGAGGAAAGCCGGTATTGATACAGATTCCTGCTTGGTGCTGCTTGATTTGGATACAGTTTGGGTTAGAGATGATCTTTGTGAGGATTTTTAAAAAACAGTGACAAGCCGGGAGCCCTTGATGCTTTTACGGCACTTCAAATGGTTTCTTTCAGGCACTAGACATAATATTGAGAGTCTTAGGCAGATCTGGCAAGGAATTGTCCTGATAAATTCAAAAGAAAAATCCTACTCAATTCGGTGAGGCCAAGATTTTGTCCACGAACTACAAATGTCTGTCCTGGTTTCAGCAGCTGATAGCAATCTCAGATGGATTTTGCGATCCTTCAAGGGCACTGAATTTTCTTATTTAAAGAATAAGAGACTGCACAATATAGAGATGGAGTGAGTAATAAGCCCCTCACATTTCTGTCCTTGGGCATTTAGAAAGAGTTAAATTGAGAATTATAAAATTCCATTTTAATATTTGTTATATTTTCCCAGTCTTTTATGATTTGAGTTAATAAAATCTTGAGAAATCTTCTGAGGAATTATCTGGTTTTGACCTGTAATGAAGTTTTCAGGACAGCTTACTGTGCTTCCCTGGTATAGATTGAGTGCTTAGCAAACGTAGTAATGAATTTTTTTTTTTTTTTAATTTTTCATTAATATTTTATACTATGCTAACATGCAAAAGCACTAGTCAGGTGCTGGAAGTGTATTATTTGTTGGTATACGGATAAACTGTTGCTCTTTCGAAGAAACAGCTAAGGTACTACAAAACAATATAAATGGATTTTGAGACTCAGAGCATAGAAGGTATTAAGAAACCTTAACAGAGATTATTTCTTTACATACTAAGTGTTTTATGAGTTCTTTGCTCTCTGCATGTCTTCGCTCTATTGTGTTGTCCTTAGCAGTAAAAATGCAAATAGGTAGAAGTGATAAAATACCTTGTGGCTGAGGTAAGAAGAACCTTAGTGTACATCAAAGTACTTTGTGTTGTACTGTAATTGGAAGCCGATGAGTTTGTCTTTTGCCAAATTCAGGAATGAAGGAGTCAATTGGATTTTTGCCATCGTCATCAGTGGGAACAAGATCATACCTATTCTGCCTTAATCAGTTATGATGAGAGAGATTTATAGGTAGTAAGTATATACACGACAGTTTCCAGCTCAGTGAGTTTACATTTACTGCTATGAGATTTTTGGCTAATTCCCTAGGTCCTCCCATCAATTTCTTTTCTTAGGTCAGCTGTGCTATATTCTGTGGGATTTTAAGTAGAAGGACTAAATACCCCCTATGGTGGCTTAATTGTTCTTAAAATAAGACAGATTTCATTTACCAGCTTGGGTTTTTGAAGGGAATCAAGGAACTGCCAGTATTGGTGTTGGAGTCCACTATTGACAGGGACCAATATCTTATCAGTTTTTTGATACAGGCTATTAGACCATTCACGTTTCACACGATTACAGCTGCCTTGATTTGTGTCCTGTCTCTATACATTAAGTAGCCAAGATTTGGTGTTAGTAGTTGGGTTTTAGAATGAATATCTACAATGTTCCTTCAAATAACTTAGTTTACCAAGAAAAAGCACAAAATCCTTTTTCTCCCTCTAAGTGGAAGAAAATTCAGAAACTAGAGATGTGTTGGTATGCATATATCACTTTTACAAATACTTATATGCTACTCTTTAGTAAAGGGCTTATCGATGAAAATATGCTTGACTTAATGAGCAACATGCAGAATGTAGGTTCCATATGTGAAGATGTTCATTTTACCCTAAAAGGGAATTTAAGAGTAGGGCTGTAGGCTGTGAGTGAGTGCACTAATCCACAGATATGATCATAAGATATTATATAATTTTGTATGACATGATGGTTCAGTTTGAATGAGAGACCTTTATAACACTGATCACCTGGCCAGTTGTCTTATGTGTGTCTGTGACAGGTGTGTTGTTGAGGGTTTCAAATCCTGTGGCTAAAGCAGCTGAAACTTGCCATCTCATTCTCCAAATACCACAATCTCTACAGTATTCCAGATAAGGTGGCTTTCAAAAACCTTAACAAAAACAAAACACACCAACTAGCCAACCAACCAAAATCACCACCACCACCAAAAAACACAAACTTTTTTTTTTAAATTATTTTTTAAACAACTAATCATGGCAAATCTTGGGAGGAATTTAAAGCATTTAGCATATGTTAGATGCTCTCCTAGCATGCCAGTTTAGTTCAGGTCTTTAGACAGGGACTGGGATCCTTTATACTTAAGACTGGACATTTCTAAATGTATTATGCACTGAATATCTCTAAAGATTGACTTTAACTGAGCTGTTTTGCCCTCCCACAACTGGAATGAATCTTAACATATGTGCATTCAGGAAACCAGTAAAAGTAAAATAATAAGGCATCTATGAGATTAGGGATTTAAAGGACTAATTTCTGTTTTAGGAAAGTCCTCACTTTAACAGCTTTTGAATTTACATTGGAATTCTGTCCAAATCGCCTCTCAAGTTTTGAGTCAAATGACTTGATATATTTTTAAATGTATTTCTTTTCTTTTCAACATGAATACTTCAGTGACTGTTAGAAGCCTGGCTTTATTAAAAATATTCCTGACATTAGGGAAGTTTGGGAAGTCTTATTTTCTCATGGTATTTATTTGTCTATTTTTCTAAATAGGAAAGCAAAGGAAGAATTGTCTAAATCCATTTAGGTGATTAGGAAATTAAAATTAAAAGCAATTGTGCCTTGTATGCTGGCATTTTTGCTTATCCTTCTATTGAAAAGATTGATTATACTGAATTAAAGTTACTTGTTGGTTGATTGTTTTTTTTTTGTTTGTTTGTTTTCACACACACACACAAAACCAAAACCACCACCACCAACAACAAAACAAATAAAAAAGCATTTCAATATTTCAATATATATTTAAGTAGCGATGTATTATTTTACTTTTTGCCAAGTATTTTTACATCTTGAAATCAAAGTAGATATTTAAATGTCACTCTTTTTAACCACAAACATCTGCTTTTATCATGTTGTTAGTCTTGGTCACTTGTTGTTAATTAAGATTTCAGACAGAGTTGCCAATCAACATACTAAATGTACCTCTCTCTTCTGTTTTCACAAGCAGGCACCAGGAGATTCAACACAGTAGTTGATAGCTGGTATGCGATATCTGTCTCCTGTTTTATAGCCTGGTACAATAATGTCATTGCCCCATGTGGCAAATGGTGTAAGCTATTGTAAAACTGTTTGTCTATGTGATTAAGACATTGCAGCAGTGTGCAGCACCAGCCAATTACTTTTTTAATTTAATTATAGCAGAAAAAAGAGAACAGCATAATAGAAATTCTTGTCATAGGGAATATGTAAAATGTAAATTGAAGAGCCATGAAAATTTCATGCATTGGCAGGCTGATTTGTTCTTATTTTCAACTTGTTATGAAGACTGAGTTTCTTAAATGCAATAAAACAAGACATAGCAGTGTTTAGTAATTACTTAGTTCTACATCAAAATAATTATATACAGTATGTGTTTGCAATCCACTCTGCTGTATGTGAATGTAAAAATGAACACTTCAGGGCCCATATCAATTTTGTCTTTTAGACAGTGTAAATAAAGCTGAATCTTCAACTTTCAAATTAAAACTGATAACCTTGGGCAATCAGGGCTTTTATAAAGAAGGGGAAAAAACTTTAGCTTGCCTCAGAACAGGTTGTGTCTCTGGAATGCTTCTGGGACTAAAGAGATCAATTAAGTGTGTATAAACAAACAGTTGGAAAAAAGCTACTAAAACAACAGAGGAGAAAGCTCTCTATTGGGCTCCAGGGGCCTGGGGGAGCGAAGTTTCATTAACTGGATCTGAAGTCCTATGGCCTTCTATAAACAGGCATTAATTAAAGAATGTAAAAAATAAAGTTTCAGACCTTGCAATATGTTAATGATCATATGATTCAGGGCCTGGGAAGGAGAGGAGCAGCAGAGGTCATAAAATAAGCATGAAGCATTTAATATGAGTGCTTGGCAGGGATTTCTGCAAATTAGTTGGTTATTTGCTGGTCCAAAGCAAATTAAGGTGATTTTGCTTCACTTGCTAATTTTTTATGTGCATGCTTGGCAAAATGTTTTTCACAAATGGATGAAGGTTATTGTTAATGGCATAATGAGAAATATTAACATATTTAAATAAACCAGTGTATTCTGACATAGGCCACAAGCACACACTTTTACACATTTTTAAATATACCTTATTCTGTAGAACAGCAAAAACATTTCAGATGAAGTTCCTAAAAGAGCTTGTGTCATTTGTAGTATCATTGTTATACATTGTATTATTTAAATCCACCTAACACCTGAAACTTTATGTAAAATGACATTATCCTTCTAAAACATTAAATGAAGACTTACAAGTTAACACTGATATCTTAGACAAATTATTTTTCTTATATTGAAGAAAATCTTCCAAATTAATATGATTAACAAACTATTATGTTATTACTGCCGACTAAGTTCATTATTATTTCTAGGAAATTTAAAATTTTTGAACATGTGGAAGCATAAATATATTTGCATGTCCATTTCTTCCTCTCCACACAGCTGTAAAATCAAATCAGGAACAAATTTTGTGTGTTTCTTTTTTGGTATTATAAATAAATGAAAATGGTGGGTGCTCACTTCCAGCAGTAGTTACTGTCAAGAAAACAAAGCAAAACAAAAAGAGCAAAGAAAATGACAGGAGTTGACTATTCTTAATTCTGGGTAATGAGATTCTAACTCTAACTTGTTTAAGTAGGACATTTTTTGTCACTTACTTGTATTCTTTCATTTTGTCTGTTCAGTCATACGCACTACTAGTTTCTTATTTTTGGCATCTGATTACTCCCTTTATTTGCATATTTCTTTATTTCCATTGCCTAATAGATTAAGAAAGGAAAGTACTTGAGGAACTGTTTAACATTTAGATTGAGCAAGCTCCGTGTCTTTAAATTCTTGGAAGTTAAGAGGTGGATGTGGCAACAGTATATAGTAGAGGGAGGTAGTATGAGTAGGAAGCTACTATTGACATTGTTCTGTTGCAGCAATTTTAGATGGACAAATTGCAGTTGAGAAAATTTCATGACTCGGTAAAATGAGCAATGATGACATCTGTGGATGCAGGTCTGTTCATATCTTTGCAGAGCCTTTAGGGAAATAAATATCTCGGAACATTCGGTGAAGTGAAGCTCACTCAATAAATCAACCTGACACAATAACACTTCTGGCACATGAGCTCTACTTCTCCTCAGCACCACCTACCCCTCTGCGTTCCTGTGCTACCAAATGGTGTCTCCCCACAGGCCTCTAAATCAAATCAGAGCACACAAATACAGTGAGAATTTATTGGGAATTGGTTTTGTTCGGCAAAAACATTACTTATTAGATAAACTGAAATGATAAATTTGACCCTTTAAGCACTGAGTAAATTCACACACCTTTCATAAGTAGAAAATGGAAGATAAAGTTTATGCTAACTTGCAGAAGATAAATAAATGCAAAGATAAGTTTACGATCTGGTTTGTCAAAGTGAATATGTAAGTTCCCCAATTGAGATAAGTTAGCTTTTGAACTTTTAAAATTAGTATCTCTATTTATGAAATAAAATTAGAATGTAATAAATTATAGCTCTAGGAATACTAAACTTTACACTCTGTTGCATTGTGGCAGTAGAACACTCTAGAAGGAGAGTATCAACTAATTCATGGTCAGTTGCTGTTCTTATATAATAAAATTCAAACATATAATTTCCGTGAACTGAATCTCATGTGTG
The DNA here is from genome assembly GCF_013377495.2 of Cygnus atratus. Lineage (NCBI taxonomy): Eukaryota > Metazoa > Chordata > Aves > Anseriformes > Anatidae > Cygnus > Cygnus atratus. The sequence goes on from NC_066362.1 coordinate 166,386,929, forward strand.
TAAAGTAGTGTGTTATATTCACTGATTAGAGTTATTTGGAGCAGATAGCAAAAAGGAAGCCTTCAATGCTTTTTCTCCTTTATTTTAGAGGATTAAAATAAATGAAATAGGACTCAGTAAATAATTTTGATAAAAGTGTATTGCTTGGCTGGGAAAAAAATGTCTGTGGTATGTTAAATGTTAGTTTTGTTTTGGAAAGAAAGAATACTATTAAAAATTACAGGCATTTTCTGGAGAAGTTGCAAAATCGCATTTTCATGAACTTAAACATACAGCTATTTGTGCATGTATAAAATTATATAATTATCATATATATATACACACACATAAAATATGGAGAATTGCATTGCCATTGAGAGGTTTTTCATCAGATAACATTCTTATTTCACTGTGACTAATTTCTGTTGTTAAACTCTCAATGCATTAGGTAAACTTAAATTCAAACAAGCAGTTACCTAAAATGTCAGGGATTGTATGTAGACAGGGCTTTATTGTGCTGCTGTTTTGCCCTCAATCAAAAAAATCTAATATCCTTTTCCATGATTATCCAATTAATAACATTTCTTTCTAATTAGGTTGAAATTGTAACATTTCATGATTGTCTCCTTACTACACAAGACACTTCTTACAATACCTGTGATCTGGGGAATATGAAATATCTGTTCCTGAGGGAACTGTGGCAACCTTAGGTTGTAAAACTGGAACATCTGATGGATTTCTGATTGAAATGCCAAATGCTACTTTAGAGAAGTGGATTTAAATCTAACATTAACCAATCTGAACAGTATTTTATATCCTATCAAGTTAATAAAATGCAGAGATAAGACTATTTTTTTTTCTTTTAAATTTAATTGTGAACCCAGTAGAATGGGTTCAAGCCAATGGACTTGTTCTTTGTATTTTTTCTGAAGATCTTAAGTTCAGATAACTCATTTGTTTAAACTGAGACAGAAGTTGTTTATAGATTTGTTTTATTTTTACAAATTATGATGTCTGTTGCGTTTCCTTCAAACTTTCGTTCCAGTAAAAAAAAAGAAAAGAAACACTGGAAAATGTGTCTTTTATTTCAACACAGTTCTGGCAGAACACCAAACTTTTCCTTACATCAGTTGTCTAGCTTTAAATGCATTAAAGCAATATGAGCTGTGCAGCCCACTGAGTGGAATGTAGTTGTATTGTTTATACTATTACAGATTGTTTCTGTATCTGGAGAAGAAGTATAGTGATACCAAGGCTTGTCTAGCCCAGACGGTTTTGTTACTTAAGGATAATTTTGCAAAGCCTCTATTCTTCTGTGTGGCTTGAATGCAGCTGTGTTGGTTTCAAGGTGACAAAATGATCCAAGTTTTACATCAGGAGCCATTGTTCCTTTGTCAGTGTGAATTCTTACATCTCACTGAGATTGGTGTTTAATCCTGAGCATGCTCCTATTTTGGTGCAAGACTGAGGTAAAAAATAGTTATCTTGCACTGTCACGTAGACATATTCTTCAGAAATGGTAACCCAATCGACGATGATTTTGTGAATGTGTGTTAGGTACAGGAGAATTTTGATAAAATATTGATAATGAACAATAGAAATTCTAACTGTAACCATCTCAGTTGCACTTGCTTGTGTAAACCAGAGTTCCACTGATGAACGAGTATTTGTCTTGAGATTGGTTTGATTTTCTTTTTTGTCCTGAAATAGAAAAGAAATATTGTACTACTTCACAAATATAGAAACGCATAAACAAAATATAGTTGTGCAGGATCAGACTGTGAAGCTAGTTTTTTGGGAGAGTGTGCATGTGTCTATGTGTATGTAGCATTGCTGAGATGCCAACTCCTTACAGGAGCAAGGACTTCAATTTGGTCCATCTTGTTCTCTCAGGCCACATGTTCCCTGATGCAGAAGGTCATTTAGTCAAATTGTGTGGAAGGATTTTTAAAGGGTCTAGTTACCTGTGTGACTACAGAAAAATTTATAGGCATGTGTGTTAAAATGGAAGTGATCCAATCCAATACTTCAGGGCATAAAATTGCAATGATTAGGGTTCTGGAAGGAATTTCTGCCATGCATGGTGTTACAGAGCTGACTCTGCCCTGAGTTACTGAAACTTTTTGGAGGCTCTGGGAATTTCCTGGTGGTACCAGGGTGATACTACTTCAAATAGCACCAAAAATGTGGAGAACTTTTAACTTTATGAATCTGTCTACCTGTGTTAGCTGCCATTTGTTGTAAATAGGCTCGACGTAAGCTAGCACTACTGTCAGTGCTAGTTGGACCATAAGTTGTATAGAAGTATTTTCTGATATAAATTATTCTATGATTACGTGATTTTGAGGAGTTTTGTTGGTGTTCTTTTGCTAGTATACTGTATAATGGGGATATCAATATGAGGCCATGCAAAATAAAAATTCCAAATAATCCCATCACATCTAAAATGTGTTATTTTCTGTTTCTTTCTTTTCTGTCTTTGAAGCACATGATGATCATACTTCATAAATTATTTTGCTGCATTGGTCATTCAACCAAACTTCCTATTGAGACAACTTTGGTTTTTAAAGTTCAGTTAAAATTTCATTGCTTATAAATGTTTATTATGTTTTCCTTGCTGAATCTCTCATGCCCATAGCAAATCTTTTTATTTTTATTTTTTTTTTCCTTTTGGGAAAAAAAAAAAAACACGTTACAAGTTAAGCAAGAATTTTCTATGGAATGGTGAAATTGTCCTCCCTATCCCGTCTTCGGAATTCCAGAGAGAGTGTCCTGTTACCATTTTCATATCTGGGACACTAAACCTGGTCAGATACCTATCATCCTGAGAGAGACCTTAAGTATGAAATAAAACTATCTTCAGAAATGACTAAAAGGTATAGCCTGAACCAAGCAGCTCCATTTGTTTTTCTTTTACACTGTTTAAAAAAAAAAAAAAAAAGTCTGTTTCAAATCCTATTTGTCCCTTATCTCTGTTTGTTCAGTTGTTTTTAATATCACGTACTGAAAGAATTTCAATAGCTGTTTCACCATGAAGTCATTTGTTATCCTTCAGCAGGCCTTTGCCTGCTGAATTGTAAAGCAGCCTCGACTATTTGCATCCTCCAGATGGAGCAGCATATAAACACTCCCAGATATTTCTGGTAAGTATGAAAAAAATATCTTATTTGTCCTTTCTGTGAATAAATAAGAGAATGTCAAATTTTATAGACTAATAAATTTGTATGCCGGCACTGACATTGAATCTCTCATGGCCTGCAATGTCACAGACCCTGAGAAACACATTTTTTTTTTTTATTTTCAAATGTATACTAAGTCAAATAGAAGCTCAATAAAAGCCAGGAATTTGATTGCATTGTTTATGTCTGCCCAGTAGTCTAATTCAGTTGCAATTTGCTATGAGGAAATACAATTTACATTTTTCTCAGGCTTATTGCATAAGCAATCACTCACATATACATGCATGAGTGTATGTCAAGGAGAACTCAAATAATGGGTTAAATGTCATTTAATAGTATATTCTAATGTTTGTTTTTATAACAAACAAAAAACTTTTCTGTATTACAGTATGTTGTCCTAGCTACTGAAAAATAATTTGAATCTTATCATTATTAATATTTTTTATTCTTCTTGTATTTACAATGTATCCTAAATCTTAATTGTTTTGTGATACAAATGTATACACCAAGTATCATCACATGCAGCAGTTCCAGGCATTACTGTAAGTCTACATTTTACATTCTGGTTTAGTTCCTAAATTAATTGCAATGAGAATTTTAATTTATGGATTTCTAATTTTAAGCAGAACACGCAATAGAATAACTTATAATGCTCATACTCATCTAAATAATGAAGTCTGACAGTATCCTCTGTGACAGAGTAATAGGCTTTTTGTATCTGCTAGTTTTCATAGTTTATTTTTCAGTTTCTTTCTAAATTAGATCCAGAGTTCTTGAAACAATAAAAATATACACAGGACATAAAAGACAATGAATGTAGAAAGTGTTAGGGATTGAATTTAATTCACTGTATTTACACATGATAAAATTCTCCTTGACTGAATGCCTACTGATTATTTTCTGAACTGTTTGATTTTTCAAAACAAAGTTATAATAAGTCATACGCAATATTTATCTTGCTTCATTAGTGCAGTTATACAGAAATTAGTGCAATTCACTTGAGTTTTCTAACACCAATCTAATTCCTTGAAAATTAACTTTACTTGGTAGGTTTTTGCCTAACTGAAGTGAAATGTTTAAAATCAATATTTGAGTGTTTCTTGAAATAGTGCTTAGTAGCAACAGCTCATCAGAGGAGATGGAAGGGACACTGTTGTATCCTGCATTTTCTCTGTAATGGTTACTGGACAATTTTTTTCATTCAGGATATGCTGCTGCTGTATTTATGGAAAGAGTTGCAGAAGGTATGCAGTTTGGATGTAAACATACAAAAAAGGATTTTTTAATGTAATTCAGTTTTCTTGATAATGATCGTTGATTTTCAGTGATTTAAGTTTGTCCTTTGTATCTGTGTGTTCATGTAAATAGAAAGGAAATAAGCTATATATTAAAAGGTCAGGCCTGAAATATTGCTTGTCTTAAAAGGTTTTCACGTGAAACAAAATGAAGTCCTACAGATGTTGCAAGCCTTTTTGCAGATAAAACCCCTTTACTTAAATAGTTTTTCGAAAGCAACAACTGCAGTATTTGTTTTATCATCACTATAAGATAACATAATTATTGTTACTTTGATAACAACAAAACTATGACATAGAGCACAATATTGTCTGGCCCTTTTTTTTTTTTTTTTTTTTTTCTTCTCCTCTGGTATTACCAGTTTTGTTTTTAAACACAACGTACTCTTGATAAACAGTTAAACAGTCAGTTAATTACAAATGGTTCAAAAGAGGGAAGCTGTTGGGAAAAAAAAACAAAACCAAAAAAAAAGATTGAAATTTGGCATATTGTGCTGTACCAGGACTGTAGCTGAAAAAAAATAGGGCATTTTGAGGATGAGGCTGGGAAGATGAAACGGATTCAATAGATTGCTTTCCAATGACACTGGGGTACCTTTGGGAGAATCTGTTTTTAATGCCCAAAACAGTGTTATCTTTCATTTTGCAAAGTGGGCAGCAGGTATGGAAAGAACCCAGGACAGTACAGTTCTTGTGACAGTTACTCTGCTCATTATCACCCAGACTAGTCTCACAGTAGGATTCATCTCACCATCTTTGGTCATCTAGAATTTAGTCATCTAGTCTCAGCTGGTCATCTGGACTCTCTAAGGTCACAGACTCTATCTTTAGTGGAGAGAGACACTGTCAAGATTGTTGTAAGACAGTTGCAATGAATTGCTCTCTGGGGGTGCTTTTCTCTGTCTTCCTCCCTCTCTTTCTATTTGTAGACTGTAGAGTGAACTTAATTGACTAACTTGGACCAAATGCTTAGGATTCTCATGGATTTTACCCTAAGCGTCTATTGGAAGCTGGTTGGCTGGGTGCCCTTGGTGAGGGTAAATTGTCATTTGGGCGTGCCTGTCAATTGAGTTGAAAGGGATTGCAGGCAGCTAACTTATTAGGGATAAAACGAGTTTCTAAAAAAAATGAATATTACATCAGACACACAACTCTTGACTGAGTACATTTACCTACACATTCAATTTTTTTAATGGAGTCAGAACTGAACAAAGTGTTGTGTTTGCTAAATCCAAGAAATATCTTCAGGACTTCTCACCAGAATGAAAACATTTCTTTTTCCAGTGTTCTCTTTGCTGATTTTGAAGTACATTTGATTCACTTCAGTACTTTCACTGAAGCTTCATTTTTCTTTCTCTTCTCAACATGCAAGTTTTCTTTTTCCAGGTCATATGTAGTCATTGTTTAATACATATGGGTCTAAGCAAAATGAATAAGACTGGTGAAGTTTGTCACAACGAGCCATTTAAAAACTGTCAAACTATGCTACATACTTGTCATAGTTTTCCTGAGTTCTATATCAGGACTAGGAAACCTTCAAAGATTTAAAAATGGGCAATATGTACTAATTTTGAGATATGGAAGAACTTGACATAAAGGACTACTACTTTTCTGGGTGATTGGTATCCCCAAAGGAAATGGAAGGTTGGACTAACTGAGGATCATGCAGACCTGCATAGTGAGCTGATGCACTGAAAACTGTATGGTGGTTTCATGCATGTCTGGAAGCAGTTGTAATTATCCATGTCATCAACACATGTGTTTATTTAAATGAGGGTGGTGTGAACCACAATTAAAAGTACATTTTGAAAGTAGGACAGAGGGCTGCTTTTATTGACATCTTAGTAAAACTTCCCCTGACTTCAGTGAGATCAGGAATAGTTGCATTCACATTAAATACATGAGATAGCAATTATCATATTTTTTGCATTATGTATTTGAACACATAACTGACTTGCATGTCTTTCTTAGCATCAATGAGCTAGACTCACATCACAGTGCTAGCTGTACTTAAAGATCTTAGTTTTATGTTTCTGAAAATGTCATCTATTCCTTCAATCACATGTAAACCCCCTGTAATCTCTTTTAATGTAAGCGCGCTGCAGTTTTCCCTTTTATTTGCTGCCCTTGCATTATTTACTTTGATCCGCTGTGAGAAAATCTGAAAGTGTGTTGTCCTAAACGCTAGCATCTCACCAACAAGATTTGAGGCCTTGTACTTCACATTGAAGAAAAAGGCTCTTGTGTGAAGACGCAGGTTTTGTTCAGTTCTCTGTCCCTGGTGGGAGCCTTAATTGCATTTTCTCTCTCACACAGTGGCTGGCTAAGGACTGCCTGCCTTCCCTGCTGATGCTGGAGTTTTCAAGCTCTATTACTCTGTGACGGAGAAAATTCCTTGGTCCAAGAAGAAAAGGCTCAGATTAAAAATTAAAAACAAAAAATAAAAAAATAAAAAAAGTGTTTAAGTGTTGTCAGTTTACCATTTGTGGTAAACAGGACAAACAATAGACTTGCTTAATCTTCTTCCCCACTCTCTGAAACTCCCATACAAGTTTTGTATGACCTACTTTATAGAAATAACATCATATTTAGAATGTTAAATATTATGGAAAGTATACTTCCCTAGGGCAAATAAATTAGACTTCTTGGGAAAAGTGGTAAACAGAAATTTTTAAACGCCTTGTGTTCTCTTAATCTGTGCCAGCCCATTCTAATGCATATTTTATAACCTTTAACTGGAGTTAAAACAAAGTAGAAGTCCCCAATTCATATTTTTAAATTCTATTTCATTTACATTTAAAATCTTTGAGATTTTAGATGTTACAAATAAATATTTAATATCCAAGCACAGCTGTGACAGATTTTTTGATAAAGTAGATTTTTTGATCATTGCAACAGATTCTAAGTCACAGTTAAGGGCTTATTTCCACTGAAAGTTGCAGTGCACTGGACAGGCATATCTAGAACAGCTTGAAATTGTGTGGAGAATTGAGGACTATGTCATTTTAACTTGTGTGAACGTGCTGCCGGATAGAAGCATGCTAATAGTCAAGCAAGCTTGTATCTTTTTAGTAGTCTTATGCATGCATGTGTATATGACAGCTTGGTGATTTTTGCACTGTGATCTGTGAATTCATGTCCCACTTAAAAATTCTGTATTTTGGAAGGAAAAAAAAAGAAAAAAAATGAATGCCTTCTTATGCTAGAGGGAAAAAAAGTTTTTTTTTTTTTTTTTTTTTTAATCTGATATTTTGGCATGTTCTTCATTCATCTCTTGTTGCCAAAGGTGAAACAAGGATGTCACAGGTAGGATTTTTTTTTTTTGTCCTATTAGTGTTCAAATGTGAAAACTCTTTATGTGGAAGAAGTTTTTGCCTCACATGCCATGTTCTCCTCACCTAAGGATTTGAGTCTACCGAACTCATGTTCTGGAATGACTAAAATAAGTACTTATATTTTTAATCCCTGATATTATAAACTTGACAACAAACCATCAGATACTTTGAGCAAAATCTTATTCAAATTTTGGATAGCAAATTTTGACTTTGGATAGCCCAAAATATCACTGCCTGCTAATGATGTTTCTGATGTTGCCCAGATGATATACTTTACTTTGTACTTTTCACTGATGGGCTTTTTTTTTCTCTGTTTGTTTGTCTAAGATGTTTATTTTAATTCCTCAACATGATTTATCTTAAATAATTATCTCACTCCTTACTGTACATCTTCACAGTAGAAATCACCCAGGGTGTTTTTGATAAATAGCTCTCGGGTGTGAGCCTGAGGCTGATGAAAGAATTCTGAGCTGGGGAGCGGGAAGAAGGGCCAAGCTCTGGAATTCACTTATGTGATTAGTCTCACAGAACTTGAATTTGTTTGGTATGTTACAAGATTTATTTACTTGAGGTTTTATAGGAGAAAGTAAATATCTCCTGTGATTTGTCATGAATCTGTTTTGGCAAAGAGGGGTGTTTTAAAGTCCTCTATCTAAAGAGATGCCTAGAAAAATAGTAGAAGAATCCAGTTTCAGAAGTTGTTCTGGAAGGGGCAGACTAATTGCACTTTTCTTCTAATGCAAACCTACTCAGATGATGGATAAATAGGTTTTTCTGCACATAGGTATCTGTTGTCATAGTGGTCTCGGGGCAGATGTTAACACTTGATAAAAATGCCTAAAACATCTTGATGACTTACACTTCTTCAGATACTATTCAGAAGATGTGTAAGACAGTTGTCTGCTTTGTTTACTGAAAATACATTGTAATAGGTCTGAAATAGTGTATTATTCATATATGGTTTTCAGAATGTACAAAAAGACCAATTGAATAACTTTCCATTGCATGAGGGGAAAAAATGGTATTCTTTTTTGGTAATTCCAGGTATTGTGAAATATACACATTGTAGAAGAATATACTTAGGTCTTTCTCCTCTCAATTTTCTGGTTTCAAACACAATGTGATTCACTTAGTCCTTCAGCCTTCCTCTGCCTCCATCATGTCATGCTTGTGTCCCCTCTCAAGACATAAGGCATTTATCCCTTACTTCAGTGAATATGTAAAACTGTGTTACATTTTGAAGGTTTGAACAATCATTTTCATTGAGGCTTTAAATCAGTCCTAAGATACTCACAAAAATAGCTTATTATGTAGATCATTTTGTCTTCCAAAAGTGTTTTTAACAGTCTTAAGTTCAATCTGACTGAAGGAAGATTACTTAGTCTTGTATGAAGTATTTCTCAACGATGTTTAAAAAAAAAAACAAAAAAAAAACACAAAACCTTCTTCCTTTGCACCTATGTTTTTGGAAAACAAAAACCAGCTTGATGTACTTGCTCTCACAGTTAACTCATTTTAAATAGATTATTATTACTATTTTTTTTTTTTTTCAGTATCAACGTCATTTGCATTGCTAAGTCTTATAAGGCCCCAGAAATTTGCCTGGAGTAGGTATAAAGAAGAGTATTAAAAGGAATTCTGTTTCTCAGGTAGATCACATGCATTTGCATTTTTAATAAATATTTTAGTTTTATTGTATTTTTTTATTTTGAGAAAATTAATCTGAACAATATATTCTTAATTTTCTGTTATATTAGCAAACACTGTAGCCTAGATGCTTGTTTATTCATCAGATGGAAATTATACTGGATCAGAGTTTAGAAGTTTATTCCACTTCTGCTATGTAGGTGAATTCCATCTTTTTCCTTATTGAGAGCCCATGTCCTGAACAGCAAATGAAGTTGCAAAAATCAGAATCAAAAAGATGGTCAAACACAGTTTTGCAGGGTTGGAATGGAGAATGTTGCATGGGAAACTGTCTGTATACCAATAAGAAGCATTCTCGTAAAGTGTTGAGACATCCTGCAGCTTCATTGTTTCTTTGCTCTTTATTTGAAGGTAGATGAGTCTTCACATTCCTTGTTGTGAGCAAAAGCAAGTATGTTCGAGATTAACCGAAGCATTCAGGTAAACAGAGATAATATTTTTAGGAAGCACCTAAAAGTGAAGGTGAGATAACGTTCATGAGCAGCTCAGCACTTAAATAGTGGAATGTTGACCATATATTTTGAGCAATGTAGATCTGGAAACCTTTCTAGTAAGGTGGATTTATAAGTCACATGACAGTAAGGGAATCAGGTTGAATCTTTTCCACCCCATTTTTACAAAAAATCCAAGAATATTTGAGTGAATATGGATATGTGATAAGAGTGTGCTTATAATAATAATTAAAATAATAGTAAAAATGTAAATAGTAAAATAGTAAATAGTAAAAAATGTTTGAAGTCAGTACCTATTGCCTGTTTACTTGTAAGCAAGTGACTAACCCAATCTCAGTTTTGCTCTCCATTCACCTAATTACTTGTTGGAAAGGCTATAATTTAGTAAGAAGAGAAAAAAGACATGGCTTGACACCTCTCCTCTTAAATGTGGGTGGAACTCAGACTGAGGGTAAATGTCTGTTGCTCTTTTTCCTTGTACTACCTTATTTTGATTCTAGTTTTAAGTGTTAACCTTTGAAGACTGCCTTTGCTGATATCATCTCTTTGTTTCTGCTGAGTCAGTCTACCATCTTATAAAATTTATGTATACAGAAACTCATGTAACCAAAGGCAGTGTTCTGTTCTAATTGAATTCAGTGGCAGATCTCTCAATGATTTGATTAGTTCATTGAAGATCTTGCTGTATAAAGCACCATCTTTCACTTTTTGTAAAAGAAATTCTTGCAAACCTTTTATTTTTCTGCTTGGTTTGGCAGCTTGCATCTATGTAAGGAAATACGGCACATTCACGTAGCAATATGCAATAGGAGTTGATTGTCTATGTCCAGCAGGGTATTTTTTCCTAGGGGGTATAAGTAGATATAACATCTAGTCATTTTTTGTATAGGTAGATTACAAGTCTTTAAGGGGAGAATGTTTTTTATACATATGTGAAAGGCCTTTCAAGCCCAGAGAAACTGTAGATGCTCCATCCTTGGAAGTGTTCAAGGCCAGGCTAGATGAGGCTTTGAGCAACCTGGTCTAGTGGGAGGTGTCCCTGCCCATGACAGGGGGGTTGAAACTAGATGATCTCTAAAGTTCCTTCCAACCCAAACCATCCTATGATTCTAGCTGAGTTATGTTATCATATTTTTAACAGTGAATGAAAAAATCCATGGCTAAAAGGACACAAAGTTTAGTTCTTCCTAGGCCATTCATGAAATGTTTGTGTGACTTGTTTAATGTAAATTGAGGCAAACAAACTATTTTTAAATACGTTTGGTTCCTCAAAGTTTACAATTGGTCTCCAGAAAAAAAGACCCAAACATATATAAATGCATAAAAGAAAAATGCATCATTTGATTAAAAGTTTAGATTTTAGGAACGAGAAAGATATTTTCTCCTTCTGTTTTTCTGACTTGTAAGATCCATTATAAAAATACTACAGAATGAACTTCTACTACCTATAAATGCAGAGGCCTGCACTAAGTGAAATTCTCATTCTGTAGCTGATACGTAGGGAACAAGAACAAATGATGGGATGAGATGTGCTTTGTGGACTTAGAGATCATTGTTGCAAAAGAGATACTTGTTTTTGGTAATTTTTTGACCCTAGATTGACAGAAACTCCTTGGATAACCATACGTTTATATCCTGCATCCGTAATAATCCTTATGATAATATAATCTTACAGTTTCTTGTTTAATCTATCATGCAGTGAGAAATTTGGAGATTGTTAAATTAAATTCCTTTTTTTCAATTCACCTCAGTAGTTAATTCTAGAGTGGGCTGTCAGATAACCTTAAAGAGCTAAAGAAAAATCACTACAACAACTGTTAATTTATTGTAGACACATCACATTATGTGATTGAGAGGATATTAACTGTAACTAGTGAAAGATATATTTTGTACGATAACATTGCTTTAGACTCATAGGTAACTCTGATTGTATTGGCTTTAACATGAAAGGAAGTTAACAATGTATCCTGTGAGATACTCAGATCATAATACAGTTGTCTCAGCAGCTCGGACCATAACTTTCTTTCTCTTTTAAAGTCTTGGATGTTGAACATAAATTTCAGGAAGGTATTTTCAAAACCGTTTCATACTGTGTTGATTTTTCGAGCTTAGCAGCATTTGACAAATTCTCAGCAACATAACTAACGTCTTTTCAGAGAGATCAGTGATGTTTACTGTGCTGATCCAAAACATAAACTGGTTTGAAAACCATGTAGTTTAGTTTGCAGTGAGATCGTGATCTCTATCACTAGATATATTACAGACTGCTTAGTTGTCTCTTCTTAAGAAAATACTGTGTGAAATTGTTAAGAACCTTCTGCATTTTCAGTTTTATGTCAGGAACTGAAAATTTTGTGAGAAGAAAGATAGGAAATCAGATAAATGCTTTTCCTCTGTAGGTCAGTTTTTCAAACTGACCTCCAGTTTGGGATAGCTAAGATAAATGCTTTTGAAACATTGTCTTTCTCCATCTCACTTCTTCCACAGTAAAACTTTGACAGCCATGCAAAATAATTTATTTTGACCATCCTATTGTAGGACTGGTGTATGGTCAGGAAAATGAAGAAAACTAAAAAAAATGATACTCATAGTGAATCAAATTCAGTATATAGACTTGTGGTCCAATTCTGCCAACCTTGAGGGGAATCTCCAGAGGAAGGAAATGAAGGAAAAGGACAGGATGAAGAGGACTGTTCAAAGCCCTAGAACTGCTAGACCTAGTCTTTTGGCTGCAATAACTCACTTCCGCTCCTACAGCTCCTTCAACCTTCTGTTGTTTGTCAGAAGAAGTTGGTCAGCAGCTTAATATTTTATTTAGTACTGAAAGCTAAATAATCAATTAACTCTGATGTACCGAGAGGCAAGATTGGAGTATATTTGTATATGATTTAGATTACAAAGCCAAGTCCTGAAAAGCCCTGAGTGCCCAAATTTGATTGCCCATGGAGCATTTGTATGGGCTATTTCCTAAGTTGTTATTAGGGTACAGTTTTTAATTTATCTATCATACGTTATTGTTAAATTTAGTATCCCTATCTAATTCGGGATGGTTGTTTATAGGAACTTTGTCTTATTTCCTATAGGAACTGGAACAAATTGGGGACTGCAAAAAGAGAGAGAACACTTTTGTGATTGAGTCGAGAGAGACACTCTGGCAAAGCCAGTTTTATCCCTGTTTCTGTCACAGGCTTTCTGTGTGATGCTGAGCAACTCAATTAAAACATTTGGCAGATGGCCACTAACTGCATATAATTCATTTTCAGGGTGCTCAGCTTGAGATATGGGGGCTCTTACTTGCAGCAGTTGTTATTCTCCTTACAGCCACTGAAATCAATGGAAGTAGTGGCTGCTCAGCATATTTGTTAGATAGCACAGGAATGTGCATGTGGGGAAAGGGAAAGTTCCTCAGTCCTAGTGCCATCTTTGTCTCTGATATTCTCTGTCAACATAAGAAAGCTTCTCTGTATTGGATTGCTAGTGTTTATTTTATACTATATGTGAAATACTAAGTGTAAGTATATTCTAGGAAAAGAATATTCTTGTTTCGTTTGGAATCTGTGAGGTTTATAATGAACATCTTACAAAAGAGCACCGGAAGCCAATTATTCTGTATTTTTTGTCTGATAAACTGTGAACAAGGCATAGACTACTAGCTGAATCATGCAAACAAAATTACTGAATAACTGCCCCATTTCCCTGTACAGCCTATCCAGGTCATTGGTTAAAATACGTAAACTAGAAAAAATACCACATGATCACGTAAGGAAAAAAAAATCAAATAATGTAACATGTACCAGGAGGCAGAATTCAGACTACATCAGAAGCCATCTTCTGATATTTTTCAGTTTCAAAATGCTTGATTTGACAACCTAAATATTGTTTTGAGTAATGTAATATGTGGTATGGCAAATTAAAGTATGGCTGCACAGCTAAAAATACAATGCACAGGCTAAAAGCCACTCCTATTAACATTGCAACTGAAAGATATAAATCAGTTCATAAATATGAAATTACTTGCATGCTTAAGTTTTTGCAGAATCAAGGCCTAATTAGTGAAAGGCATGATCTTGTGAAATACAGGGGTAGGAATTGTAGTTGAACCTTCTAGGATTAGGCCCTACCTTGAAATGATTATAGCTATATGTCTATTTATAGCTAAGCAGAGATTTAAAAGAAATATTTGTTTTATTTGTATAGGATTTTCATTGGTTTACCCTAAAGATATATGCTAGATGATAATAAAGTAATAAAAGATTGTTTTCACAGCTGTTTGTCTTTGATTACATATTTCTTTGAAGTATTGCAATAAGACAGACTTTGAACCTGGAAAGAGATCAAATAATGAATTGTTCTGCTTTGTGAAGCTTAAGAAGGGGTTTTATTGTTGAAACATATAGTGCAACAGAGTTGTTTTTTTTTTTTTTCTTATAACAGTTAAATAATGGTTGAAAGTACTATGAGATCATTACAGATGGACTACATTAAAGAGCTTGGGGCCAAACATTAGGAACTGTATTGCTACTAACTAAAATAATTTCTTACTTTCTGTCATTACCAAAATATTTTTGTTAGTTTTCTTTTTGAATCAAAATATAATTTTAAATAAAATATTTAAAATTTTTTAATTAACTTTTCACTTAAAGCTAAGGATGGCAGGAAACTTAATAAATGTATGAATCGTGTGGGATTTTGCTTATAATATGTATCAGTTGACCGCAGCTTGTATCCTGGATAATGTAGTGTTAAATTGGAATAAAAGCTGTACAGCTGTGAATGAACTTTGTAGGGTTTTCTAAAACTGAAATGATTATACAATTTAAAATATGTGAAGAAGTTCATTTAAAATATTCAGCACAATTTGAAAGCTTTTTTTATAGTTTTAAGCAAAAATGATATGACATTAACTTTACCCCCAAAATTAATCCTGAAAACAAGTACACAAATGCACAAATGACAGAGAAATATATATATATATTATTTTTTTTCCCCAAGGCTGGTGAACAATAAAACATCAAATAATGCAGGTCAGCTTTTCTGACAATATATTTGAGTTCTGGCTGGTTATGTTGGAAGAATATTTCTCCCTACATGAAATACCTGCAAGTTTATGATCATATCTCTTAGATACATAAAAATGTTAAGGTGTATATTTTTAAAATCACTTAAATGTTTGTACTCTCCATATCAGTTGACTGAAATTAGTTGTTGTGTTATTTAGAACAAACTTTTGCCTCTGTGGAAGAGAGAAACCTTTCAAATGATAATTTCAATAGAAACATTAGACAAAGGAATATTGTAACTTTAGAGATTTTTATGATGAAGGTGTGTTTAAGAGATGTCACTTTGATATTTTTACATTATGTCCTACATTTGTCAGCTAAAACCAGGATATTGCCTCAATGAGAAAAAGCATGTTCTGCACTTGTCAAAAGGCAGTAAGTAATGATTAAAATAGCAGTGTGAAACGCTGGGAGATTAAAGTGATGCTAATGATAAGTGAGAGAAGAAAAGGGCAAGCTATATTTTAATCCCTGAGAGAATGGTTAATGACTTCTATTGCCTGAGATTAAACTAAACCTGTCTCATCAGCTTTTTCTGCCTGGTGAAAAAAAGCTCTCTGCACTTTAATTTATTAAAGTCTTTTAAGGAAGCACATTGATCCACAGAGGTTAAACTTTAAAAATTGTGCAAAATACACACTAAAAATGCTTTAACAAAAGTGTGACTTTGTTGCTTTAGGCAAGCTCACAGTTTTATAAAGAATTCATTGTCTGCAGCTTGGTGAATTTAATTAAGGAATATTAATTACTAAAACTGGGAGGTTTGTTCCTTTTTAAACCAGAACATTTTTGTAATACTGGTGCAGGAAAGGTAGCTAATACGTTTTAGAAGATAGCAGCAGAACTAAGTTATGGTTGAAAGTATGGTATGATCTGTTATGTTGTTGATATTGAAAAGCCAATTTAAAAATGCTTTTCAAAATATATGTACTACTTGGTATAGTGTAATGAGTACATTTGTTTACACTGAATTACTGTTAATCTATTTCTTTTAATAATTCTTATGACCATAAGACAGTGTTACAAAATGGTCTTTACATTGAGAAGCTGCCCAGCTCAGAATTGCATTTTCAAAAAACATGTGAAGTCCTTCTCCACATTAGAGAGGGATGGCAGCAGAGCTGGACTATTTCTTTAATACATGTGATAAAATTGTGAAGCCTGAATTCTTAGAACAAACTGCAGCATTGGATCATGCTTGGTAAAACAAGGTTTTCGTCACAGGCAGCTTTGCAGGCTTTTCTCACTTTTAATTTTGGACCTTTTATTATACTTATTTCACATACAATGTTTATCCTTAGCCTAGAGGACAGACAATAGGTTTAGGAACATAAACCAGAAACTATTCAAGCAAATGTAGATGGTTTGCATAAACCTTATTCAAGTTCAGACTCCACTTTTTTGATTTTTTTCCCCTGTATGTAAGCACACTGCAAGTAAACAGTGTGCTTTTGTCCTCTTTCGCAAGCCCAATACCCACAGTGCCTTTCCGACTTGGTACCATCAAACTGCAAAGTGGATCTGAGATGAGGGAATAAATTTCATGCTGGTGGGCACCAATAGTTCTGTTCTATATTCTTTCCCTCCTGCCTCATGGAAAGTGTTTCCCCTTTTGAAATCTCTGAACCTCTGTAAATAAGGAGCCCATTTAGTTACTATCTTATGTGATGGTTGTAATCCAGGTTATTTTTTAAAGCTGTTTTTTAAGTATAACTTGTTTGGTAAGTGAGTTTAAACTTGATTCATGCTTTGATGTTAATGAAACACCAATTTATCGGAAGGCCCTGCAGCCCTAATGAGCAGTTTCTTTAAAAAGAACATTTAATCAAGGTTTATTTTTAACTTGTTTAAACAGATCTAATAGTTTGTGCTGATTTCATTTCAGTATAATAATTGCTAGCAATCCTATTAGTAAGTCGTGGTACATGGAAGTTAACAGAAATTCCATTCTAATGAGTGTAGTAGTATAACAGCAAAATCCTTGTAGTCAAAGAAAGGTGCATGTTAGAGAGGAATGACAGAGGCACTTGGATGTTTTGCTGACAGCAGATTGTTTTTGTTTTTATACAAATGTCAGGCATGACTTGTTACTATTTAAGTGTGTTTTTTTGTTGTTTTTTTTTTTTTTTTTAAAGGTGAAGCTTTTTCACATAAACTTTTTAAGGAGAAAGGAAACAGTTATGTCCTAATGTTAGGAAAATAGTTGATCTGCTAATATAACTCATATTTGTCTTTATACTTTACCTTTATATGAGGATTTAGCTGTAATATGCTATTTTATGAAGATAAAGTTCCACAATCTACAAATGCAACTCGTGGCATTTATTTTAATGAATATAAAATCTTGGAAGCAATTTAGTGTGAAAAGCAAATGAAGTTTCAGTGCTCAATTTGTAGTTAAGAAAAATATCTAAAAGAGTAGATGAAGCTGAAAAACGTGTGATGATCTGAAATACTATTTTTTATGGTTAACTTACAGCTTCATCTACTTGCCTGGAGATTACGTACTGGCAATTTTCATTGTGACTGAAGTCTTAAGTCTAAACTTTGGTATATTGGCAAAAATAAAGAAGAAAAATAACTATTCCTTCATTTGAAAATAGAACTATCACATCAGTATTTTCAGTCTTAAGTACAGTGTTCAGGTGTTATCAGTCAAGTTACATTATTAGCATTTAAACTTTTTATTACTTACCCTGACACCATGACATTTAAAATATGAGAAAATTTGGAGATAAATAATATGGAGTGATTTAGAATTTTAGAGCTGTACTAAAAAGCAATCCGATGCACTGAAGGGCATCTGTAAGTTACACATTGTTTATAGGTTCCTTGGTTTCTGATTAGAATCTGGGAGCCCAATGTTTTACAAGCATTAGAGCTGGAGTGGGAGAAAATAGCTTCAGAGAATATTGGTAATTAGATTTCAGTTGTGCAAGGAGGAGTTTTCGAAGTCTTCAGAAATCCAGGGGTCCACCCAAACAGGCAGCTTGCAGGATCAGTACTTTAGCCATTTGGTGAAATAACTCCATGTTGTTTGTATATGCATTTTTGACTTCATTCAGTGGGATTCTTCTGCCTCTGAGGGCAGAGAAACAGGACTATCTAACATTCATATCTCAGCTCTAGCTCACTTGTGACATTTGTTTCCTCATTTTGAAAGAAGTCAGAGAACAATAATAAAGATCTACTTTTTATATACTTCCTTCTTTTTCTTCCTTTGCTTTTCTGCTTATAGAATAAACAACCTGATTGAGTCTTGGTGCTTATGTGTGACTGTCCATATAATTTAGAAAATGTTTGTAATGACTGCAACAAAAATTAACACAACTGCTTTGTGCTGATAGTGGCAATAGAGGGTAGATCATCTGACACTGATCTGTTAAGACTTCTACATTTAGTTCTTTCCTCTTGTGTGGGATACCCCCCAGACACAGTTGTCCTCAGTCCAGCAGAATCCATGCATGTGATGCATATTTGCATTGGGGGAAGGATATGGTCTCAGTTTTCTGAGGGGCAGAATAGGTGCAATATTTACAAATCTTGCCAATATTATCTCCTTCTTAGAAGAAAACCTGTAAATATACAATTTATTCCAAGATTTAGCATAACTGGCATATCCATGCTGGGAGTGCAATTTTATGGAAATCATCCACTTAGATTCTCTTCATGGACTCTCCCTGATCCAGCTCTTTGTCTGGTTCCCCTAGACATAGCATCCTGTTGCACCCAGAGAAAAGATAGGATGGACTGTCTTCGTGAAATGTTTCAGGGCAACATTAATGTGAGAAGCACTGTGAAGGTGTCCTCCCACAGCTGTTCCCCAGGAGCAGGAGGCCTGGCTAGAATCATGGGGAGGTTCTGCCACTTAAGTGTCTTGGGTGTTCAGTATGATAAGAAATGATTTTCTGTTGCTTTTCACATGTGAGTAAAAGCAGTACACTTTCACAGTTAATTTTTATGGCGATATTCAATAAGGAATATTTTCTTATTGGAATACCTATTCTTTTGGGATTTTATTTTGGGGACCTATTATGGAAGAAAACTAGTGTAACTGATTCTGAGAATCAAAGCATAGCATTAGTTCAAAGACTGCTGCGCAAAGCTTATTATTTGCATTGATTTTTGAGTATGAATAATATTGCATATCTTGAAACCCTTTTAGAAGTATATGTTTTATGGAAATAAAAATGCTTAGTGCTGTGATGTAAAACAAAGGTGAAAAAAACATCTATCTGTTTTGTTCTGGAGTTTCTGACAAACCTTTTAAGGGGATGTCAGTTCACAGCTAAATACTCTTTTCTAATGCAACTTTGGAGACTTCTTTAAATACAGGGAAAATAAACTTGAACTCATCTTTCATTGACAAATGTAGGCTCTGATGAATCACATCATCTGACTTAAGTTCTTTTTCCTGCCTTACTAAAAACAAACTCATACTATTTGTACTTAATACTGATACACACTGCACTCTGAATACTAAGTTGGATTGTATTTACAAATGTGAAAGAACCTGTGGTCCTTTCATGCATCAGGTTGTCATAGAAACTAATTAACTTTCATTTCTGTGTCAGTGCAAAGTAGTGTAATGCAGATGTAAATTGTGGTTCAGAAATTACAGTGATGAAACTGTAGAGAAAAAGAAAACATCAGAATCTTCAGAATTCCAACAGAACATGGGGAATGCAAAATATGTGATAGGAAGTTACAGTGTTAAATGCCTCATTTCACCAAGTCTTTTTGCATAATCTACTGCTTCAAAAGTGCTTAGAATGTTACTAAACTGACAAAACAGTATGTTTTATGTATATTACATTTGTGTATGTATGTGAAAATGTACGTGTCTAGGGAGTTAGTATACATGCATATGTAGCAGTAAAATTCTGATAAGAAATGGTGTACAAAATATAAAATGGCAATTACAGACTACTTACTGCTAGAAAAACTTTAAAAACGTGTAGTATAACCTTTGCTTTCTGAAATGAATTGATTTCTTTCCAGTTAGTTTCTCTCTCTATGAGTTATAATTTTACGTAAAATGTGAATACATTAATATTTTAACTGTGAGAGGTATACTTTGACTGGCTTAAGTAGTAAAGGAATGTGATTACAAGATGATTTATTGGAAGTCATTAAAAATGATTTATTAAGAGAAAAATGTTGTGTTACTAAAGCCTTTTTTTTTTTTTTTCTCCACTGAAGATGGGGTCGTGCTATCATGTTGCCTCCTTTGGAATAGGAAAGCAGTCAGCAAAACATCAAGAAAATATTTTGCTTTGTTGGCATGCATATACTCTAAAGACATGTAGCGAGCCTTATCCTCCATCCTTCTAGTTGTAATTTCACTCTTAATAGGCCCTAATCTTATGGCCAGCCTGCACCAGTCCACTTTCTGTGTTATTTGAGCAGTTTTATGTGGTACTGCTGTTTGTGGGACTGCACTGTGAATCATATTAGTAATGGATCCAGATTAAAATCTCTCTCTTCTCACCCTCTTCCACCTCCCCCCACCCCCAACCTTAGAAAGAATGAGTTGGAGGGAAGGAAAGGGAAGGGATGGGCCTTTGATGACTATAAAATACATGGCTTTCTTTAGAATACATTTCTTAGATAAGGAACAAAAAGAAGAAACACAAATCTGTAGCAGGGTGGGTGCACAATTTATACCTTAATGAATAGAAGACTTCTTGGTCTTGTGTGTTCTACCAACTTGAAGTATGAACTTGAAACAGAGTTGATAATATTGCACTTAGAAGAAAAAAGTAGAAAGGGGGATGTGTTATTATGCAATTTTCCTGTAGTCAATTCCTTCATATAAGAGGAAAGGGGAAAATATTTTTATAAATGAGAATCATGGGAACGCTAAAGACAGTCGTAGAACTTGATTATTTTTCAATGAAGGCAAGAAATGTGGTACATGAACACCCTACCACCAAAAAAAAATAAAAAAATGATGATATATTATCTCTTCCTGCTCGCTTTATTTTTTAAGTGGGACTTTTTGTTTTACCTTCTGGCTATGCTGCAGTTTCTTGTTTTTATGAATAGCTTTGTTTCATTGTTTTGAAGTCAGTGTACATTTCTTTTGAAATATGATGTAGAATGAGATAGAGGAGAAACAATTTATCTGTAAAGTATGTATTTCCCCTATCTTATTTCAGTGTGTGTGTATATGTGTGTCTATATTCAGTAAAGTCATTGGCAACTCTCCAGTTGACTTCAGCAGGACAGGACATGGCAATATAATTAGGCATATATTATTAAATGGAGGACAAGATCTGTCACAAAAGAGTAATATGTCATTTGTTGTAGATGTAGAAGAACAGTAATACGGAAAGAGACTTAAAGGAACAGAAGACTGGATCTGTTGAAATTTTATCAGCATGACAATCAAGTAATAGCTAATGGCACACATTGCTTCCAATCTAAATCTTGCTGCATTTGCTCTAATCCTGCCTGTCATTCCATAAATGAAATGGCATATACTTTTGTACCAGAGGCTCCCAAGTTCTTTGTCCATGTATATGGATACAAAAATAGTTTAATTCTTGTGCCAAGTACTAAGGGATTCCTGAAGCCAATCTGCTATTTGCACTTAATATATTTGACTGTTTCCTGTTTCATAGGAGAACTTAACCTTCAAGTCTTTTTTGAGACCTTAGGTTTAAGGTCTGTAGCTGAAGCATCTGAACCACCTGGGACTACAACTCCACAATTTAGGCTTATTTTGGTTTTCAGAGGAGAAGACCAAAACAAGTTTGTTACCATAACAAACCTTTGGGGGGATTTCAAAGCCCTCAGACATCAAAAACGAAGAGGGAGGGAGAAATAAGTTTTATCTGTAAAGAAATCTGCATAACAGGGCAGCATTACAATCAGGAGATGAGGGCAGCAGTCTTCAACATCTCTGTCATAACAGTACTGCTTGCCGTAAAATCTAACCAGCAAGGCGTTGGTTAGATGTCAGAGAATATACAAGCCACATGGTGTCATACTGCATCTTTTTTTTTTTTTTCTTTTCTTTTTCCTCCCTTCAGCAAAGTAAGGGGATCTTCAGTAACCTTTGTTCTCCTTCCTGCTACCCACAGCAAATTAGATAGTTATGGGCTGACTTGATAACTCCAAGGCATCCACAGGAAATTAACATTTCTATCAAATGAAAGATTAATAAAAAAAGTCCTTTTTAAGAACAATTGTGAGTGAATATGGTTTGATAGTGGGCATAAGCACTCAGTGGTATGTTGAATCTTCCCACAAGGCCATTTTACATAATTTATTAACAAGATCATTTTACTTTCTGATTTAAAAGATTTGTAACTATAAGCTCCTGTGTTTTCCCTGAACAAGTCACACAATGCACACAGTAGGCAAAGTGTTAAAGGGCTAGGAAAATATTATTTCATCACTCCTGTTCCATTAGAATTCACTTGGGTGGCTGAGAAAATGGTTTATGGATTAGAGAGAGAAGAACAAGCTAAAACATTTCATACCTTCATCTCTGATAAATTCCCCAAACTCATTCTTCGCATCTGAGCCATAAATAACAACCATGCTTTTTGCTAAAAAGAGCTTTTTTCCTGTACTAGGTCTTTTGTCTTGGAGATGAATGCTATAATAAATTTGAAGTCTTAGGGGGGGCATTGTTTGAACTATAACATTATGGTTTACAACTGTTGCTTCTATTATGAGGAGGATAAAAAGCGACTATGAAGCTTGATCTCTGTCATAGAAATAGATTAATATTTCAGCCTTCAGCTTGGGTCAAGTGTATGATTTTTCCCAAAAGCACCTTAGCAATTAATTATTATTCTGTTTGCATTTAAAATCTTATCCCCTTAACCACCTTTCAACCTTATACAAATGTTATGCTTACTTTAATTCTCTCTCTCTCTCTATGTATATATAAAGTTTAAAAATTATTCTATAAATCAACACACGTAAGAAAGTTTTAGAGGAAACATTCTCATAAAACAAAGATAAATCAAAAAGCATGAATTTGTTAAAGTACTCCTTCCTTATAATTAGACAAAATTGTTTAAAAATTGAGATCAGACAATGACTTCAGTTGTGTTTCTCAGAAGATAAATGCAAACAGTTCAAATGTTTGCATTAATAAGCAAATGAAGCATGCTTTTAACTATGAATAGAATCATGAAAATCCTGTAGCCTTAAGCTCTAGCTTGCAGAGTTTTTAGGCAAAATAGACAATCCTTGGGAAGGAAACAGTGTGCCTTGTCTTTGAGTTTCTACTGTGCTTTCCCTGTACAAACTGAACTGCTGGAATTTTTAGCTTTGAATAACCTGTTTTTTTTTTCCTATATCTAGGAAGATAGAACTTGGGGTGAAGATCCTGCTTGACTACCTTGCTCAGCTGCTGGCACATAGTCATCTGTGTTGTAGTAGTTCAAACCTTCTGATTAAAAATGTACCAAGAAACGTTAAAGAAACAGTTCTTCTCCAATACTAGCATGCTTCCTGTGCCCGTTCTGTCTTGGTTATTCATAACACTTTGAAGTATCACTTTTTTTTTGTCTATCAAGTTCACATTAACTAGTAATTTTGTTTGGATTTAACCCTAGATTGATGTGAACTTGCAGTGTACCAATAACTAACTCTCACAGGCTTGATTTTCATGAAATTGAGAGGTGAGCACTTCTGAGAAGCTCCTCTCAGAAGCTTCTCTCAGAACTCCTTAGGTCGATGTTGGAGAGGCTGAGGTTTAAACGAGAGACTGCAGGCATACAGGCTGGAGGGATGAGGAATGCTACTTACATAATTTCATATTTTACATAATGTATGTGTACATAATGTGGAGCTGGAAGCCATCGTGCAGCAGGCAGGCTATGGCTTGGTTGCCATCACGGAAACGTGGTGGGACCACTCTCATGACTGGAGTGCTGCAATGTCTGACTATAGGCTCTTCAGAAGGGACAGGCAGCACAGAAGGGGTGGTGGTGTGGCTCTCTATATTAGAGAGTGTTTTGATGTTGTGGAACTTGAGGCTGGGAATGATAAGGTTGAGTCCCTATGGGTTAGGATCAGCAGGAAGGCCAACAAGGCAAGCATCCTGGTGGGCGTCTGTTATAGACAGCCAAACCAGGATGAGGAGACAGATGAGGAATTCTACAGGCAGCTGGCAGAAGTTCTGAAATCATCTGCACTAGTTCTCATGGGGGACTTCAACTTCCCAGACATATCCTGGAAGCACAACACAGCCCAGAGAAAGCAGTCCAGGAGGTTTCTGAAGAGTGTGGAAGATAGCTTCCTGACGCAGCTCGTTAGTGAGCCTACCAGGGGAGGTGCCCTGCTAGACCTTCTGTTCACGAACAGAGAAGGACTGGTGGGAGATGTGGTGGTCGGGAGCTGTCTTGGGCAGAGTGACCACGAAATGGTAGAGTTCTCTATTCTTGGCAAAGTCAGGAAGGGGACCAGTAAAACCGCTGTCTTGGACTTCCGGAGGGCTGACTTTGAGCTGTTCAGGACACTGGTTGGCAGAGTCCCTTGGGAGGTGGTTCTGAAGGGCAGAGGAGTCCAGGAAGGCTGGGCACTCTTCAAGAAATAAATCTTAGTGGCTCAGGAGCAGTCTGTCCCCATGTGCCCAAAGACAAGCCGGCGTAGAAGAAGACCGGCCTGGCTGAACAGACAGTTTTCGTTCGAGCTTAGGAGAAAAAAGAAGGTTTATAATCTTTGGAAAAGAGGGCAGGCCACTCAGGAGGACTATAAGGATGTTGCGAGGCTGTGCAGGGACAAAATTAGAAAGGCCAAAGCTCATCTGGAGCTCAATCTGGCTACTGCCCTTAAAAATAACAAAAAATGTTTTTACAAATACATCAACACAAAAAGGAGGACTAAGGAGAATCTCCATCCTTTACTGGATGCAGGGGGAAACTTAGTGACGAGAGATGAGGAAAAGGCTGAGGTACTTAATGCCTTCTTTGCCTCAGTCTTTAGCGGCAAGACCAGTTGTTCTCTGGGTACCCTGAGCTGGTGGAAGGAGATGGGGAGCAGGATGTGGCCCTCACTATCCACGAGGAAATGGTTGGCGACCTGCTACAGCACTTGGATGTACGCAAGTCGATGGGGCCGGATGGGATCCACTCGAGGGTACTGAGAGAACTGGCAGAGGAGCTGGCCAAGCCGCTTTCCATCATTTATCGGCAGTCCTGGCTATCAGGGGAGGTCCCAGTCGACTGGCGGCTAGCAAACATGACGCCCATCTACAAGAAGGGCCGGAGGGTAGACCCGGGGAACTATAGGCCTGTTAGTTTGACCTCAGTGCCAGGGAAGCTCATGGAGCAGATTATCTTGAGTGTCATCATGCGGCACTTACAGGGCAACCAGGCGATCAGGCCCAGTCAGCATGGGTTTATGAAAGGCAGGTCCTGCTTGACAAACCTGATCTCCTTCTATGAGAAGGTGACACACGTAGTGGATGAGGGAAAGGCTGTGGATGTGGTCTACCTTTACTTCAGTAAGGCTTTTGATACCCTTTCCCACAACATTCTCCTCAAGAAACTGGCTGCTCGTGGCTTGCACTGATGTACCCTTCATTGGGTTCAAAACTGGCTGGATAGCCAGGCCCAAAGAGTTGTGGTGAATGGAGTCAAATCCAGTTGGAGGCCGGTCACTAGTGGAGTCCCCCAGGGCTCCGTACTGGGGCCAGTCCTTTTTAATATCTTTATTGATGGTCTGGATGAGGGGATCAAGTGCACCCTCAGTAAGTTTGCAGATGACACCAAGTTAGGTGCGTGTGTCGATCTGCTTGAGGGCAGGAAGGCTCTGCAGGAGGATCTGGATAGGCTGGACCGATGAGCTGAGGCCAACTGTATGAAGTTCAACAAGGCCAAGTGCCAGGTCCTGCACCTGGAGAACAACAACCCCAAGCAGAGCTACAGGCTGGGAGATGAGTGGTTGGAAAGCTGCCTGGCCGAGAAGGACCTGGGAGTATTGGTTGATAGTCGGCTGAATATGAGCCAGCAGTGTGCTCAGGTGGCCAAGAAGGCCAACAGCATCCTGGCTTGTATAAGAAGCAGTGTGGCCAGCAGGTCTAGGGAAGTGATTGTCCCCCTGTACTCAGCTCTAGTGAGGCCGCACCTCGAGTACTGTGTTCAGTTTTGGGCCCCTTGCTACAAGAAGGACATGGAGGTGCTCGAGAGAGTCCAGAGAAGGGCAACGAAGCTGGTGAGGGGTCTGGAGATCAAGTGTTACGAGGAGCAGCTGAGGGAGCTGGGATTGTTCAGCCTGGAGAAGAGGAGGCTCAGGGGTGACCTTATCGCTCTCTATAGGTACCTTAAAGGAGGCTGTAGCGAGGTAGGGGTTGGTCTGTTCTCCCACGTGCCTGGTGACAGGATGAGAGGGAATGGGCTAAAGTTGTGCCAGGGGAGGTTTAGGTTGGATATTAGGAAGAACTTCTTTACTGAAAGGGTTGTTAGGTATTGGAATGGGCTGCCCAGGGAAGTGGTTGGGTCACCATCCCTGGAGGTCTTTAAGAGACGTTTAAATGTAGAGCTTAGTGATATGGTTTAGTGGAGGACTTGTTAGGTCAGAGGTTGGACTAGGTGATCTTGGAGGTCTCTTCCAACCTAGACGATTCTGTGATTCTGTGATTCTGAATTTTTCAAAAGTGTAATCAATTTTAGTTGTGGCTTCTAAAATATTAAACCTCATCCCTTTTCCAACTACAGTATTGATTAAATGCAGCTCCACTATCACTTGCTGAACTCTGAACACCCTTATTTAAGCATGTATCCTTAAAATATCTGCCCATAGATTTACGGATATTGTTATCATTTGACCACACTTCTTAAGTACCTGAAAATGGTTTCCTTCAAAATTTGTCTGCAAACATGAAAACAAATCATCAACAAGTAAGAAAAAAATACTTGACATAACCAAACTTGATACTAATATTATCTAAAGACACATAATTAGCTAAGAGCAGAATAAAGGGAATGACGTGAAAAATGTAATAACAATATATTTTAAGAAAAAAATTGATTTTTCCAAAGAGGAATTTTCCAAAGGAATTTAAAAATTGGTGAAATTTCATTAAGAAATTATAGTGATTTTATTTTTCCCCCCAGTACTTCAAAGTACATTCTGTTTTGCTTCTTTATTTATGTATTTCCTGGTAAATCGTTTTGTATTTTAAATGAGCAGAAGTGTGTGTGTGTATGTATGGTAATGGAAACTATTATAGTATAAAAGATAATCTTTGTTGCTTTCTCTGTGTCAGTTTTAAAATTTATTTCCTTTTTAAATAATCACAATGTGTTCAAAATGAGTGGCCAAAATTAAAATAAGGGGCTAGGTTGAAGCTGATGGCCTGTGTGCATACATGACCTTTGAGGTTTTTACTTTTGGAGTTTTATTTTTTACTTTCCCTACAATACAGGCTGGATCCATATGTATTGCAGCTATGTTTCTGACCAGGTTTTTCTTCTACACAGGGTAGAGACTTCCATCCCTTTGTTTATTGATCTATGAAAGTAAAATAAATGTAAAATGATTTTTTTTTTTAGTCTTGCATTACTAAAACTGTTCTCTTTTTAGGTGTTCAATACATCCTATATGACAATTTATTATTATTATTATTATTATTATTATTATTATTATTATTATTATTATTTAAATTGGAATAACCTTTTAGATATACTAGGGAAAAGCATTTTCTAGTGTAAGAAATACACTTTCTGTAGTTAAGAAGTCTAGGACTGTGAAGTCGTAATCTTTTTCTAACACATTTTATGAAAGAATAAATATCTTTGTTAATATCTTGCCATATAATTTTAAATCAAATGTGTTTTTTTTTTTAATTCGGAAAAAAAAAAACAAAAACACCCTCTTATTTATGTCACAATAGATAATATGGAAACAAATTTTAAATCGTACCTTAACTTAAGTTCATCAGAGAAGTTACCTGGAAATGAAGGAACCATATTCCAGTTTTTAATTTTTGTTATGGTTCATACATTCATTTTTTCCTATGACACACAGTCCTTTCAATCATCAACAGTAAAAGGAGAATAGGAGCCCCCTGTCCTTCTCAGTATCACGTCTTTTTGGAGCAAATATTACCTTCACTTGACAAGCTAACGTTTTTCTCCTGTGAAAATTGTACTTTTATCTGAAAGATCAGCAACTGCTTAAGCAATGTGTCAGGATTCAAAAAAACAAATAAACCATTAAAATTTCAGTTTTATCTAGACTTGACCTATGGTTGCTATTATGTTGGAATATTCATATTTGAGATAAAGAAATTATGTTTAGTTCAAGATTTTTTTCACCATTGATTACCAAGAGTTGGGGGAACTGTGAATGGACTAAAATAAAACTCTCCACGTATATCTTCTGATTTACAGACTTGACATTGTGATGGGGATTCCCCCCCCCCCCTCCCCCCCCCCAGTGGGAAAACTATATTTTTGTAAGTATGAGAAGGGAGATCAAAAAGTGAAAAATAATTTCGAAGGAAAATAATGTATACTGAATAACCAAAGAAATAAAGACAATGCAATCTTTGAGGGAATACTTGTGGTGAATGACTTCTTTCCTTTAATTCCTCTAGTGCATCCTTATTGATTGACATCTGAATGGCAGTAATTTGAGGTAATGGGTAGCTACTAATTGGGGGTGAGCTTCACTACTTCGCAGAAGAACATTCTCAAGACTTTCCAGTATAACACTCAAATCCTGTATTAAGTGCATAAATTGGTATAGGATTTGGAAGGATGTTAGCCTTCTCTGTATGGGTTAATTTTATCAGGCCTGCTTATGACAGGCGTTAAAGTGTGCTTGAAAGATGCCTGTATACATATGGTAATTTCTTACTTGTGGCTCTCTTTTCTTTATTTATGCAAAGTGCTATCTACCAGCATTATGGCCAAAGATATGTTTTTACTGTGCTCTTCTGTCAATGTTTCTGAGACAACTTAGTTATAAAAGGTATAGATGTATAGATGGCTGTTCTGTTGCGTTATCCATAGAAGAGCATAGTCGCAACTGGTTATTTCTTCAGCATGGATAGTTAACTGGGTTACATAGGTGTACTAGAATGTTAATGGAAGATAATACTGCTTTTATTTATTTATTTATTTATTTTTACATAGTTCTCGCACAGTTGACTTATTAAATCTTAAACTCATAACCTTAGAATTTACCTTTTCAAACGGAGTGTTTCACATTTGTGAACTGGGGTCTCCGAAATAGCTTTTTTTTTAATTTTTTTTTATTTTTTTTTTGGTACCAGTTGATTGTAGATGATGAGGTATGGTGCAGAAATCATGCCTTGATTCTGAGTGTCTTGCTGAGTTTGTAGGACCGCTGCATAGATCCCCAAAATAGTGCCTTTTGGAGTTATTTTTAGCATTAAACCATGTGTTAGTGTTGGGACATGTGGACAACGTGGGAATGCAAGCAGGACCCAAGGAGACTGCTCAGTGAACATTTAGTCTAGGAGGATTTACATTTTATGTTTTGACCTACAGCTCTGTGCACTGAGATCTCAGTTCTTGCTGTATTTCTCAGAGAGGCACTCGGTATCTTGTCTGTGAACAGCTGATAGAAGAAAAGCCTGTTTCATTTGTGTCAAAGAGGGAATGACAAAGAATTCCCCCCGCGCCCCCTCCCACGTCTCCCAGACAAGTTGAATGGGGGAAGGAAAGAACAGGAGGAGGGAAGTGAAAGAGTCCTTCTGGGTAAGAGGACAGGAGGAAGATGACATCTTTAAATTGTTTCTGAAAAAAGACATAAGACACAAAGTTAGAATAGCATTCTTCCTAACATTTGCAGGTTAAAATAGAAAAAAAAATAGCCTGGCTACTTTGAAAATAAGCCAAGTTAATCAAAGTTTATAGAAGGGTTTTTTATGATGCATCTGTGTGAAACAGCAGTGGATAACAGTGCTGCTGTAAACCTGCAAAGTGTGTTTGTTACCTTTACCTTATCTGAACTGAAAAAAGGTTTTGGACCCTGAAAGAACTGCTGTTTTGTTGACTTTCCAAAATCATTGCCTATTATGGACATGGACAATTACAAAGGTGCTGACATGTTCCCATATAAGTATAAGCAGAAAAATTAAGTAAAAGACTCTAGGAAAAAACAAACAAAAAACATTACAGAGTTTTTTGTGTTTGTTTAATTTTGAGACTTGTTTGACTTTACATATCCAGGTGGCTTTTGAAGATCTTACTGAAGCTCTTTTGAAACTCGCTCTTTTTTTTTTTTTTTTTTAATAATGGTATCAGTTCCATTAAAATGGTGTTAAGTTGATGAAACTACTAAGTCCTTACCTTGAAGGATGCCAGGAAGCTCCAGCAGGATGCTAAACTTTAATGAGTTGTGAAGGTTTACCGTCCCTCAGCTAATTCCCCTCAACTACCAGGCTTGAGACCGATGGTAGCACAAACAACATTGAAATAAAATGAAGGTGTTTTGGATGATTGAAAAATATTCGAAAAGACAAAAAGGCCACATAGAGTGATAAAAAACTTGTAGTGAATCTGTATAGAAGCCTTGTTTTAAACATTATTAGCAGACAGGCCTGTGTCCTTTCCTTTGATGATGGTAACAAGTTCTATGACATTGCCACTTTGAGTTCTTGCTTCATTAGATTGGGTGACTGTTTATTTGAAATTGTAATGAAATATTTACTTTATAGAGCTATAAGGATTAGCTGTGATAATTGAGTGAGGCTGATCTGGAGCTTTCAATGTAATAGGGCCCCCTTGTTTGAATACAGAGTTCAGTGAGAATGAAGGAGCAAGTGAGTGTGTTTCTGCCTGTCACTTTCTCTCTACATGTTGCTTTTTCTTCTGGAGATAAGTGGGCCTAATGCTGAACAAATACTGGAAATCAGAAGCCACTGAGAATCATTCGCCTCTCGCTTTCCCATGGCAGCGTGATAGACGCCCAGTCAAAGAGCCCCCTCCTCTCGGCGAAGCAACAATTTTGTCACCACGAGCAAATCCAATTGAAAAGTCCCAGGGACGGAGGGGAGAGCTCCAGTTGTCAGGAGCCGCGAGCGGAATGAAAAGAGCTGAGAGGAGCAAATTGGCACCTGGCGCAGCCGCGGCCGCCGGTGATCGGCTGCTGCATTGTGCCGGGGAGACATTCAGCCATTTGCAGATATAATGGGAGAAATTAATGCAAATGAGTGAATGGAATGAAATGTATTTTAATGCAGATTGGAGGGACTCTCGCAAACTGCTTGATAACAAGTCGCTGGAAGAAAAGGCCTACATTGTGAGGACTCATTTTTTCCCCATTTCTTCTCACTAGTGCCTCATAAGGGCCCTTTGTTCTCTAAGTAAACTATTTCTAAACTATTGACATTGCTCATTTATGTGAATTTCAGATTTTTTTTTTTTTTTTCTGACAAAGTAGCCTTGGGTGATCTGGGAAAGCGTTAATTGCGAGGGAACAAGGAAACTGGCTGAAACAAGAAATGCAATCATTAAGTGTAATGTTGCAGTTGTCCATGCCTCATTATAACATGCATACAAGGCAATAAAATGCATGTTTCACAAACAAATCTTTTAACAAGTATAGTTCAAGAGCCTCCAGCTGTCCAGAT
Source organism: Cygnus atratus (assembly GCF_013377495.2). NCBI lineage: Eukaryota > Metazoa > Chordata > Aves > Anseriformes > Anatidae > Cygnus > Cygnus atratus. The sequence goes on from NC_066362.1 coordinate 166,418,509, forward strand.
TTGCACCTATTTCTTTTTGTCTTTCAATCATTATTGCAAATAAACTTTATACTATTTTAGAAGATGTATTTCTGCAACAACAAACTTTCCGCATTCAGAAATAACTTTTCACTGCTTCTTATTAACAAGTAAAAAATGTGTGCACTCTTTCAGGTTTTCCAAAGAAAACTAGTTGCAGCTAGCAGTAGAAAAAAATAAACTTTCTCCAGTCCTTTCTAGAAATACTTCCCATATATTTAGCTTTGCAGTTCGAGTATGAAGCATGCGTTTTAGATTTGTAGTAGTTAAATTTGCGGTTTCCCTAAGTAACTACAACTTTTAAAGATAGGAAACACTGTTGCTAACTTCATGCATTTGTTTATTTTTTAAGTCTTTAAAAACAAACAAACAAACAAACAAAAAAAAAGGAGTAGCTAAATAATCAGATGTAAAGGTCATCCAGTGTAAGTACAGCTTGGAATCAGTGAACTATCGGACCCAAGAGTAAAGCAGCCAGAAAAAAAAAATGGTAACAGATTCAGCATTGTCCAAAAGTTCCAGACCAGTGATTAATGTGTAAGATAATGGACTTGGGAAATGAGTAAACACTCCCGTGCTCCCTGCTTTGTGCTTGAATGACTTGATGACAAGGGCAGAGCAAGGTGAGAATTTAAACAGGACTACAGGAAAAGAGACAAAGACTTGCAACAACATAATGTGAGTGGGAGTTCACTAGTATGTGCTCTTGGAATGCACATGAGCAGCTCCTCGGAATAGATTCTCAAAATCTAAGAATTCCAACTTTCCATTTCTAAAAGCTGAAGTAATTAACAAAACTTTTAAAAAGAACTTGCATTTGTGCATCTTGCAAAAATCTGAGATACTTGTTTTAAAAGTTAAGTTGTAACTACTTAAGATTTTTCTGAATTACAACCCTTGCTATTCACATTAGATTCACGTTACTAAAGATTTCCTAAATGATGTTTTAACTTAAGCTATGTGACTATGTATTATCAGATATTTAGATGAAAAAATATACTTTGAGTTTATGTGCAATTACGTTTATGTTGTATTTGATGAGCTTTCATAAATATTTTCTGGCTGTTCCAGAGAAATTATCTTTCATTAGCCTGTGACGTACACATAATCTGCCTCTGTGTATTTAGAAATCACTAAAGGCACAAAGATGATTCATGATGAAGTACTAAATAATAGCAAAAATAGCATTTAACAAATCTTGGCTGTTTGTCTTGAAATGGGTTTATTACTGCTAAAGAAAGTGGAATCTTCAGTTTCTCTCTCTCCTCTCTCTCTCTTTTTTTTTTTTTTCTCTTATATGTCTTAGGTCTTCTAACGCATTTCAGTGGTTTCATATTTTAAATCTTATAATGCTTATCTCCCAATGTTAATATCAACAAAAACATGATAGATTTTTTTCTACTGTATCTCCTTCAAAAAAAAAAAAAAGATACTGGACTTCTTTTTTTTTTTTTTTTCTTTTTGTTGACTTATTTTATAAGGTAATTATATTTCAGGATTTCAAAAATGCTGACTAGTTTAGGACAAAAAAGTTTTATGGAAAAATGTGTAGGAATTTCAAAACCATGGACTTCACAAACCATGTTAGTTGTATTCACTAAGATTATTAGAATACTGATTTGTCATCAGAGTTCCACAAAGCCCTATTCATAGGTTTCATCGTACTAAGGACTGTACAAAACCTAAATAGCTTATAATGTCAGGGTAAAATCCTGATCATTTAAAAGCTTTTTGCTTTTTAATATTTGACATTGTATGTAATAATTGGTGTTTCAGAGATTTTGCAAGTCTTTCATGGAGTATATCTTGTTTAGAAATGTCCATAATAACTTAGCATGCATACTATGCTTAATCAGCTTATACTGATTGTAGGAAAGATCTTATCATTTCTTGTAAATTAGGTTTTATGGTATTTTAAAGAATATGGAAGAAAGGAAATTGAACCAGAAGAATTCTGTTACAGTGGCTCAGGGTCCATAAAGCTATAAAACTAATGAAATCCACATTTAAGCAGTTAGGTATTTTCCTAAATGGAATAAAAGATTCTCAGATCATAAGGGTGATTTTGCATCAATGTAAATAAATAATATCATTCTAGGCTTTTCACTCAGTTTCTTCAATCTTAGTGATGAATATGTCTGAATTTGCCTCGTAATGGTTAAATGAAAAATGTGTGTACTGCATTTACTTCATTAAAACTTTGTGTGTGTGTGTGTGTGTGTTTATTCACCTTTATGTACATAATTATTCATTATCAGGAATTTAGTTTTGAAAATGAGACTGACACATTTTAACATAATATTGTGTAACACATACAGAGTTATTTTCCCTTCCTCAGTGTAGGGTATTTCAGAAGTTAGATCTCAACTCAGTAATACCCATGCATGAATATAACTTTTAGCAGTCATGTCAAGTTCAATGGATGTATTTACATATGTATATGCATATATAAAGTACCATCTTGATCAACTGTCTTGTTGACAAGCCCCACCATCTTGCCTCTTCAGGACAAGAACTTTGCTGTTTGAATGGCACCCAGAATCTGGTCAATCGCTTACTGTAAAACCAAAAAAAGCAACTATGTAATTAAGGCTTCGACCTGAGGCCTTCAATCAAGGCACCTTGAAATATGTACAAAATTCTCTATTACAAACTTAGAAGATATAATTTTAGATAGCCTGGTAAATGGACTTGTTGATAACTTTTATGCTCTTAAGATTTATTGGTGCTACCAATAAAAACATATATGGAAAAAGCCAATGAGTGAATTGAGCCATTGTTGCTAGCCCAGTCATATGCAAATTGATGTGACATCATGTGGCTGGTCATATATAATCTTTTGGTGTAGTTTGGTATTGCAGTCTTGTGTGATTTGTATCTTAATATGAGTTCAAATCCTGATATTTGATTTCTTTTGTTCTGCATCTCACACCTGTTTAAGGCTTCCACTTAGAGCATTAAATTGTTGCAAATGTACAGGATTGCTTCTTTACCCTTTAAGTAATACATGCTCAAAGTACATACGGAGTTGGAGAATGTGTGTTTCTAATTCATCATGTTCCCCACTGTTGTATGTCTGGAAGGTTCATGAAAGAACCTGTAGACAGCACAATATTTTCAAGTCTTTCACTTAGTAGATAACTGCTATGCTTTGCAGTCACTTTGAGACCCTAACAAACCGCAAGAAGTATTTTTGTTGGCATTTTTAGTGTATGAATTCTATTGTGATTTTATTGTATCTTTTCTTTCCTGAGTTTTCAAATCCTTTTCCATGAAACTCACTTGGAAGGATGTATATTACACTTATCTTTCTCCTGTCCTAGAGAAATTGATGAGTAATTTGAGTCCTAAAATTCAAATTTTTGATTCATTCTGAACTATAGACATCTCATTTCATTGGGATTTAGTCTAATTTCATATGATAATTCAGTCCGTGATACCTTCCTGTAGGAAACTCTGGCACTTGATGATATTTGTCACCATTATTGTTCTGGTGATGGTCTGTGGTATATAGGTATGTATCTACAAGCCAGGGATGGAATTAAATTGTTTGGCCCTGGTTTTATTTGCTACAATAAGATGTTTAGCTCCTCTTTCATCTTACCACATCAAAGTTAGTTTTCACAAAGTTTTTTTAACTACACATTAGGAATGATGTGATATTAACTATATACATAATTAGGTTTAAAAATTAATTTCACATTACATAGTCATTTCCGCTTGTATTTCTAAACATACTGTATCCTTAGGCAGTGTCATCTTTGAAAAAAAAAATAAAAAAAAAATTGGGGGAGGTGGGAGTGAGGGAAGAAAAGAGAGAGAAGATGTAAAATGTCACATAATCTGTAGGTATTTTTGAATATATCAGAAGTTTAAAGTAAATTATGAATTCTATACTTTGCATGAGAAATTGGAGCAATCAAGAGAAATTAGCTGTCAAACAACAAAATTAACTAATTAATTTTTTTTTTTGTTATATTCCACATTCTCAGGGATAAAAATAACTATATTGTTTAAGCTGTCCAACTATACCTGTTACTTTAAATATGACAGGCATTTATGACATCATCAGAGTGAAATAAATTCAAATATTATTATTCAGACCTAGGAAGCTAAGAATATATATATATATATTTTCTGTTACTTTTCTTATGACAATACTGTGTTAGATGGAAAGCAAACCAGTATTCTGATAATATATATGTTATAGTTGCTTTCTGCTACCCTTAAACATATTATTTTTACCAAGGCGTCATATTTGTTTTCTATTTTGAAAGCTACAGTAGTTGCTATAAAAAGGTTAAATTTGCAAGTACTTATCACACAGCAGTAACTGAGATCTCCCACTCATTTCCTATTTGAAGTACAGGGGAAAAAAAAAACTGTGATTGCTGTTGGCAAATGAAGACTTTTAAAATGGTACCCACTGTAGCTTCAGTTAGAAATGTTCATATATCTTTATAGAAAAAGGGGGAAGAAGCAACATACTGACTTGCTAAGAAATGTTTGATTAATATATAAAGTAATCTGTTCCTGAAGAAAATTGTTCCTGAAGGAACTAGCAGCACACACAAATCCCTGTACTTCTCTATCTCTGGATATGTTTATCATTGTGTTTGTGGTATACATAGGTAGATTAATAGATACATACATAGAAACCCACGTACTTATTGCTTTAAGCTATTACACATTCAAACAGACGTTGAAGCAAAGATTAACCTTTTTTTTTTTTTTTTTTTTTTGCATGCGCTAGTGTGCAAACGTTTTAAAGGCATCTATGAATTATTGCTTCAGTTCAGCATGAGTGCAGTAAGAAGAAATGTACCTCATCTGTAATACACTGTGTAGACTAATATCACCTTCTTTTTTCTATATTGCAGTGAGATATTGATCTGGTAAAATGGTACCATATTGGAGCTGTCTGTTGTGGTATTCATCATGCTGTCACATCCCTAGTGCCTTGGAGTTATTGAAAAGCAGAATTGAGGGAGTTCTGTCATTTTGTGTTGCAATCCATTCATAAGAAAGTTCACTGAAACATTTGAAGTTGTATTCACATTTATTTATATATTTACCTCTAGTGAGAGTCATTTCACTTCTGAGATACAGGGCCCTTCTGTTTCATGCACAGGGCTGTTAATAGATTTGGTTACCTCTTCTCAGGCATCTTTTTCTTGTATAACATTTGTTCTTTAGTCAAAGCTCACACCTGCTGCCTTTACTGATGCTGATGCATTTGGGTTCTGTCCTTTGGGAGTAATATATCTGAGAGCTGTGGCTTCATTGCCCTTAGGCTTTTATCTGATAGCTGTAAGAAGGTAAATGATGAACTTTAATATGTAGAAAGCTTTTAGTTTCTTCCCACACTAAAGTATCAGTTAATGTTAAAAGAGCTTTCAAAAATATATAAAGATACTGTCAATCTGCACTGAGTAGATTAAACAGTTTGAATGAATTATTTTTGTTTTGGAGTCTGCCTGGCAACCCGATGATGAATTTAGAAGAATGTCATGTTTTCTGTAAGGCCATGATGAAAGAGCATTTTATCTATACATATAAGCAAGGATATAACTATTTAACCCAGCTAAAGCAAAGGTCTGGTCTGCAGATACTACCTCCTGACTTCCATAGTTTATACATATACTGTAAATAATCACTCTCAATTTAAATTTGGCATATAAGAGATTAACAGAGGAATGCCTAAAATGTCATTTGCTGATTTTCAAAATTTTGAAGAGAATGAAGAAAAAGCATAGAAATTACATGTTGGCTGCTTCTTGCAAGGTCCTAAAGACATCCTGTGACTATCTAAGGGTTCATAACTCCAGTCAGCTACATTGTGAATTGGGAATCTTCATCAGTTTTCTGAATTGGTTCCCAAATCCTTCATAGCTACGTAAAGTGTGTTCATTCTTTATATTCAGACATTTAAGAAAGAAAAATTAGAATACCTTTGTCAGTGTTGCAACTCCTTCAGCTATAAAATTATGTTAGTGTTACTGGAATTTTAATAGGCACTGTTGCTTTCATGTTTTAATAAGAATTTATAATCTGTTTTGATAGTGCAAACTGACTATATATTATGGATCTATAATAGCCGAATGTGCGGTATTTTTAATACACAGACACGGCATGCTCTGCAGTTCCTTAGAAGGAGCCTTCTGTGCTGTTATAATGTATGACTTGAGTGCATATTAAGATTTACCCATGTTCTCTGTATTATTCTGAAGAAGTTCAATAACTTGACAGAAGTTAACTGAAAGCTTAGAATTCAGAGCACATCACTATTTTTTACAAATTTATTTACTCTTTTTCTATTATTATTTTTGTTATCTTCATCATCATCATCATCATCAGGTTTGCAAATCAAAATAGAAATTTACCTTAAATCCCCAAAAGAAAAAGAATTAAATATTGGTCTTAAAGTACACTCTTAATGTAGGCCATCTATAGCTGAGTGCCACTTTAGAACATGTGACTTTTGTATGTGGCTTTGTTGATTTAGTTCAGCTGCAGTTCAGCTGCGTCTATGATTGTAGAATTGGGAGCATTACCAAGTGAGCTTCTGTGAACTCTTACATTTCCTCCCCACTGAATGAATGCAGGATTTCTTTATATTCTCTTGAATTCTCTTCTGTGTAGCCACTGGGGAGAGCGACGTTTAACTTAATTCTTTTGTAGCACCTATTTTAATTAGTATTACTTAGTGGTGGTTTATTCTGAAATTTCCCTCGCTGTTAATTCCCTGTTCCCTACCTCTTTTTGCTGAAGCTTACCTTTAATGCTTCCTCTGTCATTCATACCAACCACTTTTTTTTTTTTCATTTTCTTTTTAAATTGTGCTATGCAACCTATGCCACTTCTCTGCCTTGTCTTTTTTGTTTCTTTCTGTACCTTACTCTGAACACCTCTCATGCGCTACTCGGGCAACTGCTGGAGCAAGATGAGTTCTCTGAAAGAGTTTTCTTATTTTATTCCAGCTGTTTTTTTGAGGCAGCACACAGTCAAAATTTTTGGTCATTTCTATGTAGTTGAGAGAATTTTCACTGCAGTGTAGAAAGGTGCTTGTGAGAAGTTTATGACATATTTCAGGCTCTTCAGAATATTATGGCCATACCAATCTTCTTGAACCCCAGCTCCTCTATTATAGGAAGCTGATCTTTGAAATTTCCTTCAAGGTCTCAGCTAACTACCCTTCACTCGATATCTCTAAATACCTTTCCTCCTTCTGTCTCCTTTCTTTTTAGTTTTCAAGAACTGTCTCCATACATTCTTGGCATCTCTCCATGACAGCTAAATGCTCTTTCCTGGAAGGTCTTCAAAGCCCTGTGTTACAAGTTTCCTTAGCTTCAGTCCTATGAGTGCATGTTCACAGTTCCCCACAACCTATCCCTTCATTTCAGCGTGCTGTGTGAAGACTTGCCTGTTTTTATGGAAAGGGGTGGACTGAATACTAACGGTGTAGAGGAAAAGGACAGTTCAGCAGTAACTGGAAGCTGATGTGAGAACAAAAAAGAAAGACTGAACTGTGGCAGGATAAGCTGAGGGGAACTCAGCATTAAAACTAAAAGATAATGGAAGAACTCCTTTCCCTCAAAATAAAAATAGTGAGGCTATTAAGACCTATGCTTCCCCAAATTACAACCTTTTTGTGGACATATTATTCTTCTTGCCCCTCCTCTGCTTCATCTGTCATTGTCTTTTTATATGTACGCTGTCCGGAAATGCGTCTTCATCTGTGTTTGGAAAACATCTAGCATGCTGTGGGGTGTTATCACAGTGTAAAAAATAACTCCCAGGACAGGATCCTATTGCTGTATTTATAACTGATTTCAGTAGAAGGAGGATCAGGTTCATTCTTTGTCTTTTTCACCATGCTTGTGTGTTGAAGACGTTTGATTTGCTTAACATATGGCCAAGAGAACCGTTGGGCATATTGGGAAAAATATGTGAAACTACTTTGAAATGTTGCAAATGTGTTTGGAGACCCTTGTGCCACACCAAGCATCTCTGTTGTTATTCAATTACTCTGGCTTTTTTTTTTTTTCTTTCTTTTTCCATCTAAAGATTGCATAATTACATTATTCTTCTAATCTTAACAAATATATTTGCACATTAACAAAATATTTTTATACTTCCTTGAGCAATACAAATTCTTTTTTCTTTATCTAATCTACCAATCTTCTAAGTTCTCTCTCTAATCCAGTGAAAACTTGTATGCTGCAATAACGAAATCATTTCCATGTCCTATAGAGTATTTAGATCAACGAGACCTTCACTTATTAGAAAGGGCACAGTAGTAATGCTTTTGGCAAAGCCATTATTGTGGTATTGGTATTCACTAAAAAGGACAGAAATAGAACAACACTGTCCTCCATAAACAATTCCAATTTGATCTGTGTAGATGATAAAATCTTGGCTTCTCTATGCATTTAGGTGCTGTCATAGCTGTTGTCGCCAAATAAGAATGCAGTGTGATGTTATTATAGTAAACAGCACTTAAGCACAGCTGGCAGAATTGATCAGGGCCACATTAGAGTGAACTTCAGCAGATGACTGACGCAGCAGAAACAATAACTGAATATGCAAACAGTTCTTGCAATGAATGCTCTGGGGATCAGGCACCATTATTTTTGACTTTGAACAGGAAAAAGGGGCAGATTTGTAACCTCCTTCCACACAAAAGGGTTCTGGGTATTCTGTAAACATCTGACTGCCATTTATAACAGTAGCTAGTTGCAAAGCAAAACTCTAGACTCCCTTGACTATTTACATTTCATTAATTATTAAAGAAAAAACATAAATATCAGATAAGTTTGCTTAATATTTCACACGGGACTTTTTTTTTTTCTAGAAATGCCTTTTCTCAATTAATGTTAATCATTGAGGACTTCCTGTTTAAATTGCACAGAAATGCATGTTTCCCTCAGTGAGGGCTTTTTTCCCCTTCTAATTATTGTAAGAGCTAATTATGTGACCACATATTGCTATTCTTTTATTGTAATAATTTGGATTAGTAAAAATAAACAGAGGATAAATAGTGTATGAACCTCATTCTTGCACAATGTAAGTCTCCAAACTTCTCTTCATATCTTGGTAATTTGCACACTGCAGATTACCAAAATATTTAAAATCCACATAAACAGCTATTTATGATTGTACTTTTACATTGTATAGTGTCATCTTTTGATTTATTTGGCCGTTAATACAAAACAAATAGTGCAACAATTTGAATCATAACAATAGAAAGCTTTTTTTTTTTTTTTTTTTTAAAAAAATCTTTTAACTGGCTGTATCTAAAGATAGATTTTTTATTTTTTTTTTTAATTCAAAAAAGATTCTATTTAAAAATGAATATTATTGAATAGAGGAAATCAGAAAGTGAAAGACAAGAAAGAAATAGAAGAGGCTACATTAAATGAATACTTAAATCTGCCTTATGTGAGGCCCTGTGAAATATTTTATGTTTCATACTGACCTTCCTTGAGGAATGTAGATAAAAGCTGTGCTGAGAATTTCATTTAAGTATTTATTGTGTGTTGTGACTGTTGATGACTCAGCTGGGTTTAGCTTCATAGCCCAGTGGCATCAAGTTCTGTTCTGAGAGGCACAGAAACGGTGCCACCTCATTTTCATTTGCAAAATTAGACTAAGACCTATACTGAGGCTTTGCATGAGTGCCTGTGAAATTCTTGTAACAATAGCTAAGTTATATTATGTTTACTCAAAAACATCTTATTATAGCCAGCCTGCTCCCCCCCATCTCCCTTCTGAAAGCAGAAATACATAGTTTCTGAAATGTACATATGTAATGTTTCCTATTAAAAATACTTTTTTTTTTTTTTAAACTCTGTAATTTTTTGTAGTAGTAGTAGTAGTAGTAGTCATAGGACTTTTACAAAGTAGTCATAGACGGTCATAAGGAAACTGAAGTCATACTCTGTAACTTCTAATTTCTCATGCCAGAGGTGGAATTCTCTGTAAATCACACAAAGCTTGCCTCAGAATAAACACTTACAACTTAACGGTTGTTTTGTATCTTTTTCCTACCAAAACTAATTTCTACCATTCCTCCAAAAGCAGTTTTATAGAAACACAATATTCTTATTAATCATGAGAAAACATTTAAGCCAACCTTCTGACCATTGTCACTTTTTACAATATTCTGTGTCATAAAACTTGGTTATCAAAAGATAAGCAACATAAAGATGAGTTACAAACTTGTAGAAACACTTGCATGGCACTATGATGCGATATAACAATTCAAGCCTTCTGTCTAGGTGGACACGAAGAAGCCATTCTTGGTCTCTCTAATTTCGATCACTGCAGAATGTACTGTGTAATGAGTGTGGGCACAGCACCAGCTCACAGTCCAAGGAGTTAGTTAGTCCAAATTGTTTCTCTGGAGTTGTAGCATGTTTCCTAAGAATAGACTCAGTAGAGTGATCCTGAATAGTCTGGGAAGAGAGCAAGCATGTTTTAAGGTTTCAACCTTTTTTTTTGTGTGCGCATCTGTAGGTATGAGATGGTCAAAACCTTGAATACAGCCAGTCAAATGAAAAAAAAAAAGCAAAAAAATAAAAACAAACAAACAAACAAAACCAACCTAACAATCGAAAAAAAAAAGTAAATCAAAAAAATAGCTCTACAAATTTATAAAGAATGTGATTCACGAGCTACTTTACTTTAGGATTGCATGTAGTGCAAAATAACGCGAAAACAGAATAATGAATCCAAAAGTTGTAATCAAGATTGAAAAGGAGGAAGAAAAAATGCTTCAGAAAATGGCTGGTTAGAATATGCGTGTTCCTCCCACTCCTCAGTCTGATATAAGCAGAAGTATTATACTAAATATGTCTCACCAGGCTTATGACCAGAGTTCATGAAACACTGAAAGAGAAACTTTTTTATGAGCATTCATGACATACAAGTTCCCAAATTTTTTGCTCTGAAGTAGAGTAAGAGTCCTGTCACTCTCTTGGGGTCAAGCCTATTATTATCTAGAGACTTATGCAGTCATTTGGGAAATTTGGGAACAACCATTGTGGATTACTTTCTAATGCTATACAGAATAAAGTTTCTGAAGTTTCTGTTGCATGACAACTTTTTTAACATATAAGGTTACCTATTAGATCACTTACTGAATCATTGTGAAAAGTGGTAAGTGGTGTGCTAGCATGCACATACATACACACATCTATATATATGTATGCATGCATACACACACATGCACCCTCTGTATATTTGAAGCACGTTCTCTCCACACTGGAGAAACTCTTCTGTTTCGAAATCTGATATACTAACCTGTTTTCCTTGTGCATGGGATTTCTCTCAGGAAAAGGGAAAGTTACCTTGTCGCTGAGACAGCGTCTGTAGTCTCCTGGAGCTTTCATTGATGGGACAATGCATACATTTTTGGTTATTCTGGGGTCCTTTTAGTTAACTGAAGCAAATATAATTAAACAATTACAAAACTATAACATTGTATTACACAGGTCTTCACTTGCTGAAAAAGTGGCTGCGAGTCTTTTGATTGGCTGCTAGTTCTTTATTGGAAGCAAATGTGTGGTTTTGGTATTTTTTTTTATTTTTTTATAGCGGTAGCATCTGAGCATCTGTCTTTATTTTCAGTTGGCTAATACGGTTTTATAAAGGTTTTCATAAAGGTTTCATAAAGGTTTTATGCTAACCTTTTGTATTCATTGGCTACTTGTCAAGAAACATGGACTGCTCCATCACCTGGAGTTGTCCTCATTGTCAGAAAATGCACAGAGCTTTGCATTTTCACTAGAAATAGATGTCCATCTGCACTGGTAGAGCTATGGATATCCCAGTTACCAGTAGTAATACTGCACTGTTGTTGAACTTCAAGGCTACTACAGTCAGTCTGTTGGTCTTAATATTGCATTGCGATTAGATAGATTTTCTCTTTGTCTGAAGACAGTGAATTTGCTAACCTTACAAGGTTGGCAGAACTATGATTTTTTTTTTTCTTTTTGGTATGATCTGTAAGAGAGGTGGAGAGTGCCCAGATGTTCATATTGCTTGTGGTCCTTTCCTTTTCAAAAATCTAAACTGACTGTGTCTTTTTACTTTCCACTGACATTTGTCAATAACTTCCACTGACATTTCATATAGAGGAAACCAAGATGATCTATCCTGGCAAAAGGTAATTTATTATGGCTGGACCAAGACATTGATTTGTCCTTAATGTAAAGCCAGGAAGCAATGCCTTTTCCTGGTTTAACTTGCACGTTTTATTTCTCACTAAAAGGGTCCAACGCTCATGTTACAAGTTCAACACTGGTATTATTTGCTTTTTTTGGCAGGTCCTGTAATGACAGCTGACAGTTGGAAGCTTAACTGGGTAAAAGTACTAATCTCTTCAGTAGTTCAAGTTCACATAAATATTAAGTTAGTCAATTTTATCTGCCTTTCCTTCATTATTGGGTCTATGATCAAATTAAAGTAATAAAATCCATGTCCATTATGTTATTTTGTCGTCTAATTTTGATTGCCAGTATAGATTTAACTCACACGGACAAGCAGTTATGAAAGCCCAAGTGAAATACTGTCTTTGTTTTTCTCTCCCCCCCCCCCCCCCCCCCCCCCCCCCCCCCCCAACACATACACACTTTGGCTGGGTTAAATTTTAGAAAACTGTACATTTCTTTATTTATTTATTCATTTTTGAATTATAAGAATGCTGATCCTGATGCCAATGGATTGAACAGGACTTTTGCCTTAGGCTACAACAGAAGCAAAATGAATTGAATGAGTGTATTGCTATGATCAACGAAAATATCACTGATTTGGTGGAGGATAAGCTGCATTCTGCATTTGAAGATACCTGTTTAGGATCTAGGCATAAGAATCTCCCATTTTCAAAAATCCACTATGAAACATGAACAAGTACAACTTTTCAACTAAATCTTTCTCTCTCTCTCTCTCTTTCTCTCTCTCTCTCATTTAGCTTTCTGTTTTTTTTTTTGTTTTGTTTTTTTTTGTTTTTTTTTTCCCCCCAGTCTTGAAGGAAAGAAAGACTGCAGGTGAATTTGATCCAGTTCTACTCTCCTTTGCCCCCTTGAATATTGGTAATAACATGATTACTGTAAACAAAATTCTGAAAGTTCAATAAAAGATGATTTGAGCCCAGTTTTATAACACCAGTGAAAAGGCTGTCTTGAAAACAAAAACAAAAACAAAAACAAAAACCACCACAGACATACCACAGATATTTAAGAAATATGGATAGGACTGTTTTTTATGATGCTACATTTCCACGCAAACAATGTTTGCAAAGAGAGAGTGTTTCTGACATACTGAAACACAATGATGCTGAAGCTAGGTAATGTAACATTTAATAATTTCAGAAATGTGTATTTGGATAATAGAATATGACAGCTGGTGATATTATGGTCTCTTTTGTCAGTCTCAGAAATACCAGGATGTATCCAAAATGCAAAAATGTTTTTTTTTTTTTCTTTGAAAAGATATAAATAAAAAGGTAGTTCAATTCCCATTAAAAATAAGCACTTTATAATTTCTATACATATCATTATTTTATTAATATATGTTAGACCATTTTAATGTATTGTGATGCTAGTGGATAAAATGTGTGTTTCCTTATGATACAGTAACAAGGACCATTTTTTCCTATCTGCTTTTGGTAGAGGATATTCCCTACTTATATAGGTCAAAGTATCAGAGTTTAAAATTTTGTGTCATTGTACATATAATCATATGATTTTTGCTTTAAAATATTGGTCTCGGTTATACGATAGACTGCAGAAGTATATTTAGCTTTTGTGGGGGAAAAATCTGAATAATAATAATAATAATAATAATAAACTTTATTTAATGGTGTTTCTTCATCTTCATTTGAAGCCGTAGAATTACATACAGCTGGATGTGAGCTTCTGCTTACTGTTAACAACAAACCTTGAACTCATTCATCAAATTAATAGATAATAATATAAAATTAAACTATGGAATAGTACAGATTAACCTTGTGCAAGCTAAATCTAGAAATATGCATGTGTAGTGAAATTATTAAATCTGCTTTTCTGTGTCCTTATTGTGTGTCCTTATAGAGTCTCATGTACTCACAGAGTAAACCTTTCTAAATAAACCAAATGAAACCAAACATAAACAAAACACCAATATTTCTGTTGGATGGAACTGAAGCATTTCTGCATTGGAAAACTTTTTTTTTTTTTTTTTTTTTTTTATGACAGGACAACTCTTTTGTGTTTGTTACCATCTCATAATAGGAAGAACACAGATTTATATGATCCGTTACCCTTTTGATAGTATTTGCTAGTACAGGCTTAATCTCTTTCTGATCAGAACTCGTTCGACTGTCAAAGCATCCTCTGGCATTGAATTTCATAGGTTAATCATACATTGTTGAAAAAAATATTTGCATAGCTTGTTCCAAACCTGTTGCCTGATGATTTTAATAGGTACTCCCAAGTTGTTAATGAACAATCATGAAAGAATGAGATAGTTCCCTTGCAATCTTTCCTACCTTGTTCATGATTTTTTGATCTCTTCTGTTCTCATTTGTTTGTCTCTGAATACAAAAACCAATAATCTCCCTGATCATCCTGGTTGCTGTTTTCATCTTTCTTCTGTAGTTCAGCCATAGTGCTTTAAAGGTGGCATGCTCAGAATTGCTTAAAGCTGATGTGTAGATTTGTTTTGTGCTCTCTCTGTATATGTCATAAATGCCACCCTGTGGAATTAACAGCCCTGTTCCTCAGCTGCATGGATTATGGAATATCTTTTTAATATAAAAGCAAAAATATTTGTCCCCCATACTTGCCTAAGTAAATTTGCAAATGTGAGCTGAATGCATAATGAATCATTTAGCCCCCAGAGGTGAATAAAAAGACCTCAAATATATTAATTCCTACTATAGTTTGTTGCTGTTCTTGCAGCTTATATTATGGTCTTCGAAGGCAGGGTTTATTGGTAATGCCAACTCATTTTGCAAGTTGGATATAGGAAATGTAAATCATCATGTTCTCTTCACTTTTTACATGTTTCTTGCTGATTTTTTTTCCCAACCTTAGCAATAGATTTACTCTTGTTACTTAAGCCATATTTTCAAAGAAAATGATATTTTTGGGGAGAAGAAATAAGGACTTAATCAAGTCTTTCATATTTCTGATTCATTTGGATGAGAGAGACCTCTCACTACAGGCTCCACAAGACTCAAAGGACAGATAAGTATCCCTAGACAAATATATATGCAATTTCAGCTTCACAGAAGGGAAAAGTAAACATTCCACAGTTTTGCAGGGAAGCAAAATTACTTGAAAAGTTGACGCAGTAAATAAAAGTTGTTTGCTAACCATAACAATTTAAGCTATTTAGTTTTCTGTGGTAGTCAGAGTCTATCAAGTCTATTAGAGATTGCCTAGAGATTGGTTGAAGGAGTGGCCCATCTTATTTTAAAATGTTTGGTGGCACTATGTACAGTTTCTTCTGTCTCTTAGTCGATTAACTTTTTAAATTATTCTGAAGTTTCCCTCAATCTCAGGTCAAGCCTTGGCATTTAGAAATAAATTAATCATTTAAAAAATTAGTTCTCTGTATGTAGTAGTCTGAGGCAATTGTAGTTGAAATCCCCAAGAACTCAGAAGAAACACAAGAAACTTCAAAAGACTATAACAGTTCCAGAAATTAAAAATAATTGAAAAATCTGTAATGTTAAAGCCCAGTTCAGCCAAGCTCTAATGCATGTGCACAACTCTATGCACATTTTTAAATCTGTTGGGACTTCAACATATGGTCAAATGATTTGCTAAATCGGGACCTAATTAAGGACAATTGTAAAAGTAGCTGCTATTTAAGCAATTATAGAATCTTCAGTTAGATTTTGACTGGAAGTCTGAAATTCAACAGCAAAATCTTCCAAAAACAGCACTTAATCTGTATTTTTTTAAAATTAAAACAACAAGCTAACTAAATAAAACCATTAGACACTACAATTTGCAATACTATGTCTTTGTAAAAGATTTCATAGGTGTTTACTTCAAAAAGTTAATATCAAGAAAAATATTTTCTACAAGTGAAACAAACACACATAAAAAAAACCAAAACAACAAAAAGACAGGAACAAATTACAGCAATGTATGCTTTTTGGATCACTGATGCAAAGTTATGATTCCTTAAGTTATTGACATTTTAAAGGATTAATATCTTACAGGTCTCTGAATTATTTACGATGTGATATTGTCACTTACCTATCAAATGATACATTTGTGAGACTATATTAGAATTTAAGCAAGAATACAGTTTTATTATGCGAAATGATATGACTGAAAGAAGTAGTGTTTTGTAACTTTTAGGCTAGTAACATGTTAGAAGCCAAAGCCTTTCCTGATGCATCCTTAATCACTTGTACTTTGGGAGCTCTGCAGTGTAGCCCTTCTTCAATCGATTTACTCTTTGGTTAATCCACAGGGTGATGTTCCTCTTCATATTTCTTTCTTTCTGTGGCTACTAGCACCAATACCTTATGTGTCTGATTCTAGCACTGATACCTTGTCTCAGTCATAGTTTCTGATCTACCAGAAATATCCCCTGATATGTTCAAGAATGGTATTTGTCTCTTTCATCATTGTGTTACACTGATGGTTCATAATCATCCTGAGATCAGCTAATAAACCCAGATATTTCTCCTCCTTTGTTGTTCCCAATTTATGAGTTCTTGGCTTATAGCATATATACTGTTATTTACAGTCCCCAAGCGAGTGACCTGGCACTCTGCTCTGTTAAAATTCATCATCTTTCCTGAAGACCATCCAGTTCTTTTAGTGTTATGCCCAATCCTCTTCCAACTTTGTGTCATCAACATGTGCCTTGGACATAAATGAAATTATTAAACAAGATGAATCCAATACGTGATTCCTGAGAAACTGCTATTAGTTTCTCACCACTCTGATATTTCCTTTTTTCCAAGCAGATAATAGTTTCCACTCTTTGTTTACTTAAATCTAAAATTAATATCTTTATATTTTACCATTGAATAAATACCTTTTCCATATTTATTATGCAAGCTGACCTTTCAAGATCTGACAGCATAGAAACGAATAATTTTAAAAAATGTAGATAACTGAAAAAACCATTACTGTTTTGCCGCCTTTGTTATATGTGCAGTCAATTTATTTTTATCAACTATGGACATGATCTAGCCATTATACACTTTTATGTAGATATAATATTTTCAATTAAGTTATATAGCATTCTTACTCTTTAGTACTTGCCAGTACTCATGAAACAGAGACATTAGTGGAAGTTAGTAGCTCTTAAGAAGCTAAGAAAAATCACAAAGATTTACATGTTTTGTAGGCAGGCAGCCGTTATTACAAAGAACCTGGCCTAGCATGTTGGCTAATAAAATACATATTTACTTCAGAAAGCTGAAGGGCTGAATGCACACCTGTGGGACTTCAAATAAGAAGTCAAGAGAATTTGTGACAGGCCATAATGCCCAGGTGAACAGACAATCTCTAGCTCTGTCTACCTTAAGATGTACAATGACTGGAGATCTAATTGAAACCTTCTTTGGTATGCAAATTATGCTGTGAAAACCATAGTTTTGTCTACTGTAAGATTTTAGATTTTTTAAAATTAAATTGTGTTTGTATTGAGTACAGAGTACATTTTAAATATTGAGATGACCTCGCATCCTTAAATATGTCTAGGTCCAATTTTTGTTTTATGCTTTGTAGATCTTTTTTGTTGGGTCAAAAGTAAACTAATTTAAGTGAAATAAAATTTTATTTGTTTACTACAATCTGTAAAACCCACAAAGACAATTAATTTAGATTAACATTTGGTGAACTAGTTTGACCCTGAAATTTCTTTATTTGTATTAGCTGGAAGATCTGCATATGTTATTTTAAGAGCCTTCAAAACTTGCCATTAGCTTCACCCTTTCAAGTAAATTGCTTTATTTTTTCTTATTTTTTGAGAAATTTTTACAAAACAATTTGAAGTTTTTAGGCCTCTAAACAAATTCTAGGATGTGATAGTCAATCAGTTGTCCCATGTTATAAGCCCTTTTGCAGTTTTTACTGTACCTCCATACAACAAGTATGTAGGTTGATCTCTTAATCATATTACTTTGTAAATTATTAATTTTAAAATACAACCTAAATCACGATAACTAAAGTTAATTTTCATATAATGTGGACAAAACTTTCTTCTGTATCACATTTCATGACTACTAGTCAAAACACGTGGAATAAAGAAAAAAACTGCAAGAGAAAAGAAGAGTGGATGTCTACATCTGTGCATAACCGATCATGACTGATAGAAGAATAGATGATGTTAAACTTCCCAAGAGCAAGATCTACTGACAGAGACGTATGAAAAACAGAACAGTCTGCCTTATTTTCTCTGAGTGAGATGTGGAGATACACCAGACTTTTGAGATGAAAGTTACATGTTTTCCTAGCAAGTGATTCAAACAGAAGCAGATAATTTTAATGTAGTGATAAACTTGCCTACCTTTTTATTGTATTATCTGTATGCTTCATTGAACTCTCGTGAAGCTATTTATACTCATTGTATATAAACTGATATAGTTGCCATTCTGAAAAGCTGGAGGTTGATTTAAAAATAGTTAAATTTGCTTTAATTTTAAATGCAGCAGTTAATTTCCCTCTCTCTTCCATTTAAGTTGAATCAGATTCAAAGCTGGTTTAAAGCAGATATGTAACGGATTGATACTTATGCTTGGAACTTTGCCACCTTTAGAAGAAGAATTAGTAGTTTTTAAGATTGAGAGACTAGTCTATGCAAGGCAAAGCAGTTCAGAGTGTAGATTCCAACACTGTAGGCCCTCCCTTAACTTCTTAGGATAGGAAAAACAGTTAATTCAATTTTTAGGGAGAAAGGGTGAGAATGAGCTTGCTTAATCTTTATAGCATACAATGTCATCTGAGCTTGCCATCTATGCCCTGCATATAGTCAGCAGAGATAAATTGTACAGAACAATTAATATCATCTTCAGGTAAATATATAAAACAAGTCAAGTGAATTGTGACATAAAAGTGCTTATTTCTCAATGTGTATTACAGAAAGGTCATAGAGTAACAAACTCACACAGCAGCATCTGCATTTTAAGTGTCTACACATAGAGAAAATAACAGATCCTTTTATTGGCATATCTGTGAATGAACTGTATGGAGTATGTTTCTTAAAAAGAATATACACTTTTTTGTGTACGTTGAAAATGTGAAGTCAGACTTTTTTTTTTTTTTTTTTTGTAATATTTGAATCATTATCCATGTTAAATATCTATGCATTTTAAACCACTATCAACTTATCTAATCTTTGCTTTGAAAACCATAAACTTTTTCTGAAGCCTTTGGAAAGTTTTTGTGTGTCAATGAATCTGACAAAGTAATACTCAACTGTTAGATAGTTTTGCGGCGTATTTTGACTTAAGCAATTTTTATTGCTATATGTCACCTTCTGGCTCTCAAATTTAAAATTTGTTTCTTCATCATTTCATTACCTGAAATTGCAGTCATTCTTCCTTTAATTCAGAATAATTCATGTAGAATAATGTTATCTGAAGGAGTTGTTTTTAAAGAATTGTTAGTGTTTTGATAAGTAACTTGAAATTGTATTTTGTGGTGGATTATCTTGGGCAAGGAGCAGCAGTTCTACATGAGTTATTGATGAAATTTCTGAGATCATTAATACATAGATACCTGATTTTCAACAAGGGGCTCACTATAGCTTTGAAATGCTCTCCAAGCTTTGGGCAGTAGGCAGGAACACCATTTCAGGATAAACCTGATGGTTAAAATCCTTTTAGTTGTAAGAATTTCTTAAGTAACTAGTAAAGGTAGCAATTGTATCCTTAAGCATAGAAATGGCTATGCATTCCATTTTCTAAGCTTTGCTTGAGGAAAGAAATACTGTGTCATGTTGTTGAAAAAAATAGCTAGAAAATGGTTAACACCTTAACTTCCCTCAGCCAGAGATGATCAGTTTTTTCCATTTCAAGTAGTGCCATCGCTAATGTTTTCTTCAAATAGACCTGTCTTGTGGCAGAGCAAGTCAAATGGGAAGGGAAGGGAAGGGAAGGGAAGGGAAGGGAAGGGAAGGGAAGGGAAGGGAAGGGAAGGGAAGGAAGGGAAGGGAAGGGAAGGGAAGGAGGAAGGGAAGGGAAGGAAGGGAAGGGAAGGGAAGGGAAGGGAAGGGAAGGGAAGGGAAGGAGGAAAAGCATGTATAGAAACCAAGGCATCTAAGTTCAAAGGTCTCAGCTGTGCTATTGTTGAATGCTTTTGATAAGTTCTTTGGAAATAAGGATGATTTTTTTCATATTAATGGTGGTGAGACACTGGAACAGGTTCCTCAGCGAAGTTGTGGATGTCCCATCAAAGAGTTCAAAATCAGGTTGGACAGGGCTTTGAGCAACCTGCTGTAGCCATGGCAGAGGGATTGGGCTAGGTGAGCCTTAATGGTCACTTCCGACCCAAACCATTCTATGATTCTATGATTCTTTGATTCTGCTCAGTGGTTTCCTTAAGCCATTCATCAGTGTTTATCACTGCCTCTGTTTGTGTATGTGCATTGCATTATGAATCTCTCTTGTGATACTATCTGTTGCACTATGTAATGATATTTTGTTTGTTTCTGAAACTGTAAGTATCATGGAAATTATGGATTGCAGTTTGGATTATATTATTCTTTTAAAGTGTAGAAACTGGAAATGAAAGTGTCCCTGCTAACTATTTGCATTAGTGGTTCTGAAAATTGATTGATTTAGCAGAGACAGTTTTTAAGCTGTGAATCAAAAGATATTTAAGGGAGTAAAGCCAGTAGTGGGAAATCTGTAGATCTGTACCTTTGATGGGGATGTATAGAAGACCAGAGAGATTCAAGTTGGTGAATGGAGAATCTCTGTACTAGATTTTGCTCTCAGCATCTTTTTTCAAAATGTTATGTTAGAGGTATTACTTCTATGAAATTGCTTTTCTTGTGCTCTGTGTATTGTGCTATGTTAGAAGTCCCTGCAGGGACTTCAGTTTACAAGCTGCAATATAGCTCTTGTTCAATCCATTATAACTAAATTCATTCAAATATTTGGGATTTGCTTCTGGTGGTTGTTGTTGCTGTGTTCAGTTCTGACTCATGCATATGGAATTTAGAGGTTTAAATAGTTCATATGTCTATAGTTTGTATAACACATTTGTAGCCTAAGAGGGTAAACTTTAATACTCTTAGGGACTTTTTGGGCCCCTTATGTTTCTTACTGTCTTCCCTTGTTAACAATTCTCTGGAGATACACAGCTTCTGCTTAGAGAACACAGAGTGTGGTAGTTGTTGACATTCGATAGGCAGGTGTGATGAAACCTTCAGCGCTATACAGGGTACTACATCAGAGTATCATGTGACAAAAAAGTTTTCTTTGTGAATGATGTGTATCATCACAGCCTCACTTCTCATTTTAAAATTCAAGCACTTATCAATACTGCTAAACCTAGCTTTTCAATATTTAGAATAAAAAGAAGTTAAGCATAAAAATGAGTTTCTATCTGCCCTGTTTGGTAATGAGAATTACAACTATTACTCTAAGCTTCTTGTGCCTCATATGAGTCATTGGTATCAGAGTTTTCCCACAATCTCTTTAACTGCTGCGGTTTTAGGCAGAGAGAGAAGGAGGTCATTTGTCTTTTCAAAACTGTTTTGGATATTTCCAAGCACTCTGCTTAAAGCTTGTTGTTTTAGCAATAAGTATAATCATATAACATGCGTCCACAGAGAGTGCTTATCGTATCATGTTGCATAAATGCACAAACATGGCAAGTGCATGTGTCCATGTATTATCAAATGACATACAGAAGCATTAGTTTCATTTCCAATTTAATACAGCCTACCATTTCTGCAGATGCAAATAAAGCTCTTGGTTGAATTTAAATTGACAGGAAAAAAAGCTCAGTAGAAAGAAGCATGTCTTTTTGGAAGTAAATAGATTTTGCTATTTATGATGTGAATTGATACTAAATCATGTGATTCAGGATTTAGTTGTGATACTTTAATATCTGAGTAGTTACAACATAATTTGACATTAGAATCTATTCTTTAAAGAATCAAATCAAATATGATTTTCTTATTCTTTGAAAAACAAAACAAAACAAAACAAACTGTCCCTGAAGGCAATTTTGCATGTGAGGAGACTTTCTTTACCTCAGTATTCCACTTACCTAAAGTCTATCTGGGATTAAAATTGGCCATGTTTGTGTATATTGACATAAACCATAAAGAGGATAGTTCATTTATCTACTAAAAAATTATCTTTCATTACTACTGTCTCCTTTCCTATTTTAAATCTCCCCTCCATTCTCAATGAAACTCCATCATTTTATGACTAATAAGTGCTATTGAGTGAATGTTGTTTACTAGTAATATATAATGAAGAATTATGTCAGTATGTAGTTTGATTTTCTGTTTCATTTCCATTTAGTTAAAGCTATAGCAGTGTAAGGACAATAAAAATACCTATGAAGACTGAAAAGAGAGAAGGTGGCTGAGGTGGAGGTAGCTATGATTTAGCACTTCCCCAAAGCATGTTCAGCAAAAATCTGAGGCAAAATACATCTAGTCAGCCTTGGGCTCTTTAAGCTACAAAGGAAGTTTAAGACGTTATTTTATTTTATTTTTAAATATAAGACATAACCCTTTTTATTTTATGTAAGGCGTTTTATGTTTTTTATTTTCACCATGAATTTAGGGTCATGATTTAATTTTCATTCTGAATCTAGTACTTGGAAAAAATGGAGTCCTGAGTTATTTTAAATTATGTCTTCTTGCAACTGACTATCGTGGCATGAAAGAATATTTTAGAAACACAGACGAGATGACTGTTCTAATGAGAAATATGATCTTAGGTATTTAAAGTTCATGTGAGTGTATGGAGACATATTCAACTGGTATTGGTAATTTTAGTTAAGATAGTCACCCCGTGAATAATGGGTTCCTCACATGTACTCTAATTACACCTGTGTAAATGGATTCCTTCAAATGAAAAATGGATTGCATAATCCCTGAAGAAGTTTTCAGCTTTGTATATATTTATGATAATTTGGGGGATTAGGATTTCATGTAAATTTTAACAGAATAAATAGCAATGTGTTACGTGACATTGAAAATCAAGCAGTCCAATGTTTCTCAAATTGCAGGTCTTTAATTATTTAAAGCATGCAGAGTTTTTGCAAGGAAATGATAATGTTTTGGTGAGGTTACAGGAACTCCCACAAAATACACTTACAATCCTAACTTGTTTAAATAAAGATTTTATCTAAAAAATTGATAGGTGTTTGAACATGCTCCAGCATTTAAATCTCATTGGCACTGGATTGGCATCCACAGGAGGGTTTTGTGCTTCAGCAGGTATTATCAGAACAGAACTTCTGTCTTGCAGACATTCATGAGCTAATGAAAAGGAAGGAAGAAGGTGTTATATCTACACAGATTTGAAAATAATTAAGAGGAATGGAGAAAGGGAAAGCTTTTAATTATATTAGCAGTTTAGGTGCCTACATTTCCTAGACTTAACACTTTACATGTACCATGAAAAGACAATGTTGTTCTTTGTTGCTCTATCTGGGTGGTTCAAGAAGAATAATTTCCTCTTTTCCATATACTTAGAGCTACATATACACTCCCCAAACTCCTTTCCTCGTATGTATGGATAAATGGGAGCAAAAGAGAAAGGGGCAGATAAATTCAAATTAAGTAGGCTGAAGAGATGTGAAGCAAAATAACTTTTTATTTATAAACCTTCCTTTTCATTATTTTTTTCTAACCACATATTCCTATGGATTTCTATATCTCTTTTTCTATATTCCTACTGTCTGTAAGAAACGGCACCTTCCCTCTCTTACACTGAGGCATAAGCCTTGTTTCTGATACATGTTTTTTAAATCTTTGCTGTAATCATGAAGGTAGGTAGGCTGATCATGTGGGTAGGCCAAACCCTCTTCCACAAAAATCCAAGCAAAGCTGAATAAGGCTTTTCCTCCAAAAATCAGATGTACATTTAAATGAAAAAGTAAAAATGCTGACAAATATGAAAGGGAAGTTTGAAAAGCAAACAATCCAGAATAACATTAAATGACTATCTTTTTATTCCATTGCCCTCATTCCAACATCCTGAATTCATCATTTGATATGTGATGATATAAAATGTAACAAACAAACAAACAAACAAACAATAAAAAAACAAAGAGATTTGGACAGTTTAGTTTCTGGTGGGAGAGAAATTCCAATATTAAGTTTGGAGCTGTGTTTGGTCCAGGACACATCTGCTTATCTATTGTATTTTTTGGAATGTACTTTTTCAAATGACCTACTTCTAACTGAGATAGATACTTGTACTAGACTAGTCATGAAAGTGCTATAATAAGTTGATTTGGCCTAGATTTACACTTTCAGACTCAGGAAAGTTAATACAGGTAATTTTAAGATCATTAAGATTTGGAGATTTCCAACTAAAAGAGTTTGAATAGTCATTATTGTCTAGTTATCTATTACGGTCAATTATTGCTGTTTATCTTAAGAACTGAGAACTGAATTTAGTAGTATTCTAAGAAGATTTCACATAAATAAGAAAATTACTTGTAAGATCTGTTGGTGATTTTATGAAGTGTCCGCCATCTGATCTCAGAGCCAAGAAACTGCCCTATAGGTGACTCATATTGGACTGAGTTTAAAGAAGTCACAGCTTCCTTTTGACTGCCTTTCATTTCATCACAAATGTACTGAGGTAGTCAGTTCCTTTACAAAGCTTTAAATAGAAAAACTGAACAGGTGGTTTGGGTTCAGGAAATAAAATAAGCTATATTATTGTAGACAGGGAAAATTCTTTTCTCATTACACACTACTTGGATAGAATTAAGTAGACAGCTCATGCTGAGAAATTTGAAACTCAGAGAATACAACAGTTAAAACGACAGACAATAAGTGCAGTAGTAATTCAGGGATGGACTTAAACAGTCTAGAGTAGGGTAGCTAGCTCAAAATAAACAAACCAAAACAACAACAAAAAAAAATCCACCCTGGTAGGTTATCTTTAACAATGGAAATCTATTTTTTAGACCAAGCATAATGATGACTTCATTTCTCTGATTAAAGTTAGTCATCTGTTTATTTTTCCAGGGTTAGTTAACTTTATTCGCATGGGATTATGTTAGCAATTATGTTTAGAATGAAATCTCTCTTCATTTTTAAACAGATTTGGGGGAGGAGAGAAGAAAAAAAATATTTGTTTGCCACTCAGTAATCCAGTCCAAATGTTCAACAGTCCCTCTGTGACAAGAGGCAGCATATGACTTTAAAGTTAGACTTGGTGCTGAACACATTTGAACAATAAAACCTTAGATCACTAATATTTGAAGTATTTATTTCTAATTTGCTCACCATCTGCTCCAAGATTCTTTGGTTTATATTACACATATTTAAAGGCTCCAATACTTTTCTTGTTGAAATTAAAAAAAAATAAAATCTATTAACTCGGTTTGAGAAGTTGCACAACAGTGTTACTGTACTCTTTAAGAAGTTCAGAAATATATGGGGTTGGGCTTTTGTTTTATAGTTTATTTTCTCTTATTTTCCTTTCCTTATTTTTTAAATATAGCATCTCTAGGGGGAAATTGCAACTATTTTTAATATTTTTACGCTAGTTGTTTACTAGGTAATTAACAGTATAAAAAGAGCCAACAAATTTAGAGAGCCTTAAGAGGAATTTTAGACACTGCTGATACATTCACATATTTTAATTTAGAAACTCCTAGACATGAATGAGATTTATGCATTAAATTTAGCACCTGATCACATGCATTTTGGAAGATAGCCAGCAACTGGGCTAGTAAAAACTGCTACTTCCTAGTTGTGCCACTGGAATTAAGATTAACTCTCCAGAGAAGACAATGAGTTAACACAGCATGTTTTCTGCACAGCAAAAACAAACTTACCTATATCACTGCTTTGCATGGAACTTTCAAACTGCAGTCAGGTACACACTGCGGTGGCTGTGAATAAGCTGTTTTTTCACATTAAGCATTTGTTGTCTCTTCTTAATTGTATTTTAATGTTAAATTTTAATGGTTTAATTATGTGTGCATTACCACTATAAGAGAAATTCTGATTTAATACTGATGGCTGTTTTAAGAGATAGATTTATATTTTTTTCTCATTGCTTAGTTTTTTATTAAGCTCAGCTAAGCAAATTAGTGGTATTAAACAAACAAACAAAAAGCTGAAAATACTAATCATTTTAATTTAACTCTGATATGTGCATTATACATTTATATTAAAGAAAGCATTCATGCCATATCATTAGCAAACAAATAATAATCAGTCAGACATGAAGTATTATTAGAAGACAAGACAATTTCATGATGAAGACAGGAGAAATAATAGAAATTTGCAGAAGAGCTGTTGTTGTTTCTTGTAAGGAATAGCTAGAAAATTAGATTAATCAAGGAGCAGACATTTGGAAGAAAGTTTGTGTGAATGCCTGACAGTCTTGCTCTTTCCCTCATTTCAAATGTTGGCAGGGTAGCATGCAGCTCCAAGGGAAATGTGCTCCTTTCATACTTGAGTAATTGATGAATTGTATGCAATATGCAAATGAGAATCCATAAATCTTATGAATGACAGCTTAATTTATGTGAGCCTTAATGAATGCAGGATTAGATTTTAATTAAATATCCTCAAAGGCACCCTGAGTAGTAGTTTTTTTTAGGCCTTGTTTTTTTTTGAAGACTTGTTTCATATGCAGTGCATTTTATGAAAGAAGAAAATCAGGCAAAGAACTTAGTAGAAATGTTCTTATGTTTTAATGATAAGCATTGTTCTGTTTTGTGAAGCAAACAGTACTTCAACAGATAATAAGCATTTAACAAAAATCTACAGATCTTTTTTGTACTTCCTACACAATTTCCCAAATTTGATTAACTTTAATTGCTGCTGGCTTCAGATATTGTATGCTATTTTTAATTACAGGAAAAGTTATTAAAACTTTTCCAAAAATAAACAGTATCTGCAGAAGAGTTCATTAAAGTATGATGGGCTTTATGAACATTTTAAATGCTAAATCTAATTCCACTAAAATAAGGTGTTCCCACCCCATTTTGAAAATTGCATCTCTAGACAATACCTAATGAGATAAAATGATAAATAACACAGAAAGTTGTAAATCAAATTTAGCAAGCAGAAATCTAAGATAAAAGTGTTTTGTAACAGTGTCTGCTATTCCCAGCTGTCTTTGGAATAACGGGTCCTGTTCTCACACCTGATTTAGGTTGGTGTAACACTACGAATAATGTTACTAAAATCTAAGTTGGGCTATAAATAAAGTTGGCCAAACTTCAGAAATTCAGTCACTGAAGGTGTGCAAGTTGTTGCTCTTCAGGCTTATTTCATTGAATCAGTTTGCCTGTGTTACTTGGTGGTGTTTATATGGTTGAATCACTAGTCCCTACAGCCAAATTTTCTGCTGTCCTGTGCGTAATTCTTGCCTGGTTAAGAGTAAAGTCAAGTGCAACCATTTACTAGATAGATCTAATCTGTGTGTGTGTTATTTACATCAGTCAACTATCAAAATTATTGTCTCTCCCAAAACAAACAAAAACTCTTTCAGTTTATAACTGTAATCTTCGTTGTGAAATTTAACAGCTTCAAAAATACAGAAACTCATCATTTTTCCTTCAAACTACAGCAGTTTATCAGTAACTCAGTTTCCAACTTTGAGCAACCAAGATTCTTCCTCCTCAGCTTCTCATGGGTTCTGCTCTTCAAGGCTCTTGTCTACACTCCAGCTGCAGTAATGGCAACTAGGGTGATCTTGCTGTTCTTTTAGCTGAGGTAGTTACAAGGGCATGGAGAAAGGTAAGGAAGAATTAGTCTTTTCTGATTAATTAATAGAGAAGTCTCCCTTCACCCACCCACACACTCACACATCTCCAAGAAAAAACCTCTTCAGGTCAGCTGTAGGCAGATGTGAAGAACCTCTGAGAGAAGTAGATTTTGCCTCAGTGTGGCAGTGCTTACTTCCTCTGGATGCTTCTGCGTAGCTGGAACATAAATAAAAAGGTAAACAAGAGTGTCAGTAAAAGAAGATCTAGCACAATTTGACAAAATTAATCCCCAGAGACAGGTGGCATTCTGGTTTAACGGGAAGTCAGGTATGAAATATATGAACAGTTAACACAAAGATATGACTCCCTACTTAAAATTGCATTGGTGTTGGTGGAACAGTGTCAAATACAATGTTTAAAGAGGGTGCTAGAGACTGGAGAACTACAGAGAAGGAAGTCTGGATTTATACTTCGCAAATAAGTAGAAAGAATAAAGCTAATGAAAACTAGGTAAATATGATAAACTGGGAAAGAATCAACACTGCTTTTGTAGATGGAAACTAAGGTCTCACAAATCTATTAGCTTTTTTAAAAAGGACTAATGAATATTCAAGAAGAGGCTATCCAGTTGATAAAATTTACTTGGATCCTAAAAAAAGCTTTTAACAAGGTTCCTAAGCAGGCAAGTTATGTTGCTATGGGCAATTTGGAAAATAACTGATTAAAATGTGCGAAACAAACCTTTTTTAAATTTAATTTGCTTTGTTTACTGGTTGAGAAAGATGACTATTGTAGTCCCGTGGAGGTCTGTGACAAGACATATTCTTCTGTATCTTCAAAAACAATCTGGTAACAAAGGGAAGTGATAGCACATTAACAATTGAACACGTTAAAACCTTTCTGACTAGAAAAAAAAAAAAAACAACAACACAAAACCAAACAAACAAGCAAAAAGATGTCTGGGAATGAGAAGCAGAGAGTACAAGGGAGAAAGGGTAAGAGAGATCTGTAGAACTGGGAGTGGAGTAAGAAGGTCAAAAGACAGCATTCTTCCAAGGAGGGAAGTAGAGGTCATCAAATGAAACTAACAGATGGTAATGATAGTTAATAATAGTAATAATAATAATAATAATAATAATATAAAAGAGTCACTGCTTCACACAAGTTACAGTTAGGTTGCCATATATACTGCCACAGGACATTGTAGGTGCCAAAACTGGATAGAGCTTCGGGAAATGATAACAAAAGTTTAGGTAAGAAAAATCTGCCAAAGATGATAAAACATAACTGCACAAATTTCAGTAAATCTCTGGGATGCAAATTGCTGCAGGCTGTGAACATATCTTGGTAATGTATCAGTATATATTTTACTTTTCTGTAAATGTTTGTTGGGCACCTGGTACTTGTCTCCATCAGAGACAGGATACGTGGGTAGACGGATCTTTGGTTTCATCCTATATGGATGTCCTTAGGTTACTACGGTATGTGTTAAAGCCCTTGTGTATCCCTGTATCCCTAGAGACATGCATAGGAATAAAAACAGAAATCATGGAGCATTTATAATTGTGAACACACTCTCAAAATTCTAACAAGCAGATGGATTCTCAAATATTTTGATGGGGAAAGGGAAAGAAGAAGTGGTACTGGCATGAAGAACAGCATATTTGGAAAAGAATATATTTGTTGACCACTCTCCAAATATAGATGATTGCTGTCTGTAATTATCAAGACACAGCTAACAGGTCTGGCAAATGACTGAGTAGGATGTTTGAATGGATGTTTGATACCAAATTGGGTGTGGATGATACATATTTTTGGACATTGGAAGAAAAAAGAAAGGAAGAAATAGACTAAGAGGTAAAAGTGATTTTTGTTTCTGTTCTCTCATCTTCCACTACTAAAACGGAACCTAGATATGCATCCTTTTCAAAACTGTAAGTAATTTGCAGCACTTTTGTATTTTAAAGACAGGTGTCTGAAGAAATCTTTTTTACAATTATTTCATCTGAATTCTGACATTTTCTTTTTTACAAACTTCAAATGGTGACTGTGTCAACAAGAAGATATATGAATTGCTTCAGCTCCATGAATAACTTAAATATGGTGCTCCAGTAATGACGCCTGGAAAAGTGTTAATAGTTTATTAGTTAATGAACTAGCGGAAGTGGGAGGAGGAAAGATCACCTCTTTTCTATGAGCATAGCTCTTTACAGGAAGTACATTTAATTCAGCAATGTCAGCAATACACAGCCTGCATGAACTGTTTCAGACATGTCTTTGTGTTTACAATATAGACTTTTATAATATCATTTAGGCTGGGCTTTACAAATGAGCTTCAAATGATTGTTTATTGTTATTTGTCTAGAGACTGCGTTCTAGCTAGTGACTTCTGTTTATGATACGCAACTGGTAGTTAAAGTGCCCTGGGGGAAAAAAAAAAAAAAAAGTCCCAACTTTTATATTGAGTTAGTTAACAGATTTAGATCACTTTTATTAGTGGACAGATATAAAATAGAAAGACCAGTAACCTCCCTAGAGAAATTTGAAGCAAATAACATAGCTAAGTCCCTCAGAGCTCTAACGTCTTCCTATGTGAAGATAGATACATCTCTCTCGCGCTCTCTCTCTCTTTATCTAGATCTTCATATATACATCTGTGTTTATATGCATGTATGTAGCAAACTATGTTCTAAGTTATAGAGATTCAAATGAAAACTTTTAAGCATATGAGTAGCCATGCATATATTGCACATATAGTTTATTCCTTGTATATAGATTTTACTTTTTCTATGCCAAGTATGAACACTCATGTTGATCTTAAAAGTAAAAAGAATTAATCAAAGGGAAAGAAATTCACAATTATTACATCCAAATCAAGTTCTACAAGGTAAAATGTCCTTGTAATTATATTTAGTGAACTATAATTCTCATCTCAGTTGTATGCTACAATTTCCATCACAGTCGCTGCCTGCAATGCTGTCTTGTCAGGAAGACCTGCACAAAGTTTATAAAAAAGAAATTGTTTAAGTAGAAGTACATGTGGATTTTCTGCAAAGCATGAATTTCATGTTGTGAGATGAATCAGGCCTAGTATATCAGAGGGGTAATTGTGAGATCTCCTTGAAAAGGACATTTTTACAGATCTTGATTTGGCTTTCAGTATTTACGAATTTGAATTGACATCCTCAACACAGAGCCAATTTTGCATGACTAAATTCATTCCACAAACTGAGTTTAAATGGCTATGTATATACTGCTAAACTCAGCAGGGCAGGGGTTTGTGAAAGCATCACATAGCTAACCCGTTATGGTTTTGAGATGAAGATGATTTTAGCTGTGATTTGTCATTTGGCCTTTCAACCAAAAAAAAAAAAAAAAAAAAAGGTCTAGTTTATTTACCATAATAGACAAAATGAGGTCAATTTAGACTCAGGTTAGCTTTTAGTTGATTGGAATTAGGGGAGAAAAATCACCACCCTGGTTTGTAGAAAATGAGGAATCAGCAATTTCTCCAGGCTTGCAGCATCAGAACCACTCTGCTGAGTCTGTGGAGGGAGCAGAAAAGCCTCTGCTCTGCTCAACTGCCCTCAGCCTCTAGATCACAAACCTGGGCCTATTTACCACCTGACCAAATTTACACTACAGAGAGAACTTTCATTTACACTACAGAGAGAACTAAAAGCCATCCTCTTTCCTGTCAAACAGAATACAGCTGCTTTTTTTTTTTTTTTTTTTTTTAGGCAGGGAAACCTCCATCTTGTAAATAGAGAGTTTGACTGATTTCAGAGAGGAAGCCTGAGAACTAGCTGCAGTAAGTCTGCAGGAAACGTGAGTGCTCTTACAGTGAAAATGGCCGGCATATACTAGGATGCCAAGAGTGGTGCCAAAAAGGTCATGCCAAAAGGTCAAGATAACTAATTCCCCTTCTCCCTTTCAGCACTTGTGAGACATCTGGAGAACTGAGTCCAGCTTTGGTGTCCTCACACGTGCTTAATGGAGTGAGTGCAATGGAGGCCACCAGGCTGGTTGGGGACCGGAGCACATGGCCTATGTGGACTAACTGTGAGAGGTGTATCTGTTCAGTGTTGAGAAAAGAAGGCAAAGAGAGAATTTGTTGAGGTCTTCAGCTATACAAGGGGTAGTACCTAACTTGCTGTCACAAGTTGCAACAAAGAAAATTCTAACTATATAGAAGGGATACAAAAATTTCACCAAAAGAGTCATTAAACATTAGAACAGATTTGTCCAGAGTGGGTTCTCTAACCCTGGGGATATTGAAGGCTTACTTTGAAAAGGTCCTGAGTTCTTGTTGATTTTGTCCCGAACAGGAGTTGGACTAGATGATCTTCAGAGGTCCCTTTCAGCAAAAAATGTTCAATAGTTCTGAGATAGAATTAGATCCGCCTTTTGTCACCTGTATTCCACTGTAACCACAGTACTTATGTCTAATTTCTGTTCAGATTCACTTTTGATTTCACTTCTGTGGTAGAAAAGTTAGGTTTGGAAAGTTTTATGTGTAGTTCAGTATTTTGTAATAGGTGGAGATAAAAAATTGTACTACTTTGTGTGTAAGAAATGATGTTACACCAAGCAAAAATTAAATTCAGGTTTGTTGAACTTTGCAATTTGTTTATGTGCTCAGCTTTTAAATGAGGAACAATAAGCAATAATATTCATTGGAATGTATAATTCCAAAAATTTGGAGTAAGTGTCCTGATTTGTGTACATTGATTGATTACCTTTGCTCTAGGCCTTCATATGTTCACCTTTAAAGTGGTAATTGATACTGAGCTGTTTGATTTAGCATTTGATTTTGCCTTGATGGGATTGTAAACATGGAATGCGTTCTTGCACACAACAATAATATTGACAGCCTCCAACATACTTATTGTACACAAAGGATTTTGAAAAGTTGTTGTAGGTGATACTGTATGTGGTAAAGTGTCATAAGACACCTAATAATCTGATCATAACAGACATGAGAGATGCTTTTATAATATATACAAAACCATGGTGAAATGAATTAATATGACAATTGCATTTTAATCATCTAACTGAAATCTATCTGAACAGTGGTTAGCAATGATAGTTCATTAAAGCAGACTCAATGGAAATCATAGAAGAACCCTGACATTAAAAGAAGTATAAAGTTATTATAACAATTTTTGGATGTCTGTTATTCAGTACCTGAAGTCTTTGAAGTGATTATGTATTTTCATAGGTAGGTCATAGTGTCCTTTGTCTTTATTTACATATGGTTTTCAGTTTAGGAAAGAATGAAGCAGGTGGTTTAAGGTGTATTTGATTTATGTCATCAAGTATACATTTCAGTGGCTAACTGTATTTGTATACATCTTTTCATCTTGTTTCAGTAATGCTGAGACAAATGGCAAACATGCAGAAGTGTTAGGTCAGAAGGTTTGAAGCATTTGTTGAGTAATCAAAATATAGTAATTACACATGCAATTTGGTGCTTTTAACAGCTCTTAACTTGTCTACATCATATAGGACTTGGCTGGCACCCAGTATGCTTGGCAACAGCTCTGAAAAGTATGACTCATGGGAATAGTTGGCAGATCCCAGAGATACTGGTACATATCTGAGCAGAAAAAAGTTCCTGACCTCTTTCAAACAGAGCAGAAGGAATGTGAAGATCAAAAGTTGTAACAGTTCCAGCTTCCATGCTAAATTTGGGTATATTTTCAATTGCAAGGTGTCATGGATTAACTGTTAGTTCAATGGCCACCTAAATTGAAAGTAAACATTATTAAAATAATTGAATATATTACTGATGTTGTTAAGATAACTTTTCCTGCAATGTCATGGTGGGCTGTATTAGCTATCATGGATGGCCAGTACAATATAACAGTTTTGTTTTGGGATTTGATTCAAACAGAAGATTTATGACTTTATTGCAGAGCAGACTGATGTTGTACAGAGTTTGGAAGCTGCTATGCAACTGCCATTGGCAAAAAACAGCAAATTTTTCTCACCATCCTGTTGTTGCTGTGGGCAATGTAGGGATACCTGCTATTATTCACTTATGAAATGTTATGAAACATAACCTTAGAAGATCTGTTCACAGATGAAGTTGCAGAGTTGCAGTGACATGGAACAATATTTCAGTCTTCTTGTAACTGGTGTTTCAAAACAGATTAAACAATAATTGAGTAGAAAGGCTAAAAAAAAAAAATCTGTATTCAGAGCACTTTAATTAAAATGTAGTACTGCTTACCTCAACTATTTCTAGTCCTTATTTGCTTAACTACTTTCTAAATTCCTCTCACCCTAGTATTGGTTTAGAGGCTTCCTTGAACCTTCTGCCATGTTAATTAACTCATTAAGAATTTGATATGAGATTTCTGTTCTTTTACAGTCATTGCCTCACAACCAGCAATGAAAATACATAGTAGAAGGACTCTAGTTTTATATTGTATCCACATGATAGAATGTGGTTAGCTGTTTTGTATAAAATGTTGAAGACAAATTTTTACTCTATGAGGAAAGAGTTTGATTTCAGAATTTTGGAAAAGCACATTTATTACCAGAATGAATAAAAAAAGTATTTACTCTTATAGTCCTAGAGTACTCAGGCTTCAAAGTACTAAAGATGTGTTTTTTATATTCCTTTCTGATACTCAGATTGTACTGTTGGATCGTGATTAGTTAATTTACTTCCATCTGTATTAATGTCTTAAATTTTCACATGAGCACAGGAAAATATTTGTTAAATACCATGTAGGTTAGGTGCAGATTTATTATATTTCAATAGAAACATTAAAAAAAGCTATTCTATGCAAATGCATATGATGATATTGTGCCCTCAGTTTTTAGAGACCATTCCAGTTAATGGGGGGCTTTACTGTAGAATTATTGGTATAACATAGCTCACTTAGGTCCACTTTAACTATTTGGCCATGATAATTAATTTTTTTTTTCATTATTTTTCTTTATTGTTTTGAAAAAATGTATGAAGTATGCATTTGAGGCTTTGCATATGTGGTGCTTTCTATATATACTACAAAATTCTGACAGAGTAATGATAAATTTGCTTCTGGCATTGAAGGGCTGTATCTTGAGGTGACTTTTCTTTAGTTCTTTATTCACATAATGCCATTAGTATTGTTTGTTACAATGTAGGATATTTATAACAGGAAACATCTGTGAAACAGTAATAAAGAATAGTTTTCATAAAGCAGTTTTACATTATCCTTCTACCAGTATCTGATAACAGTCACATTTATCTGGGTGTAGGAACGTTCTGACAGGTGTAAGGGATAACTGATTGATATAAACTCACTACTGCATGAAAATGAACCTTTTGATAAAGACATCTTAGTTAGAACTGATAAGTAAAGTACAGAGAACATAACTGTCTGCTATTATGTATCATTTTATTACCTTTATGTTGATCTTGATCTTTTAAATGGATAGTAAAGCATTGACAAAAGATGACTGAATATAGACATTTGTATAATGTACCTTTAGCAGCAGCATAATCTTTACATCAAGGACAACTTAACAGGCAAAGGGCTCATAATTCATTAAAATAGAGACACTAGCTAGTTCAGAACATGGAAAACTTAAACAATTCATTATTCTAAGGATTCAAAATTAATAATTTTTCAATTTCTTTAAAAAATAACTGTTTAGATTTTGATGGATTGAGAGACGGATGAAAGCACTGGCTAAAAATTAAAAATAGTTAAGAAATTTATTTCCAGTTTTATTAGCTCCCAGAGCTTTTATGGGCACGTCCATGTTAACATCTTTCTAATATTAAGTTTTGAGCAAATGGATGCTGTGAAAATTATTATTTCATCTAATAAGATAGAAATACTGGTGTTTGTCCAGTTGTTTTCTTAGAACCTCGTCTGTCTCTAAGTATTATTAATAAAGTATTCTGATATTTTAAAGAAGAAAATAAACGGAAGTCTATAATAATTAAAAAACTTCAGAATCTAGAAACTTGGTTTGCAAATATGTAGCCAGACAACAATAATTCATGGTTATTTATTTAAAAAAAGGATATCCAGTCCTGTACACTTTAAGAGTTTTCTTGTTACTCAACACTTATAATTTACTTAACAGTCTTCTTCTTAAACAAATACATTTTTTTCTTGTCTCAGAGGCTAGAGCTGAAATTGCTCAGTACTAAGGTAGAAAAATGAATAATATAATCTAAAAATTAGTGACATTTTGTACTACCTCTTAATCACTGTCAGTTCAACTTTTATTTATTTTAAAAGGGTAAACTTGAGAGGAAAAATAGATTTGCCATCGCAGATCTTTATGAAATTGCCATCATTATCTTAAACTAATAAAAGTTTGATATTGCTCATGCATGGGTGAACATACATGTGAATGCCATGTCATTCACATGGCATTATTATTGGCCCACCAGAACCTGATAAATTACATGAATTGTGTTAATCTGGTTATTTCTTTAATTTACTGTGTTTTTGTTTTAAGAAAAAAAAAGAGGGAAAGGTGATTTTATGGACAATACCCTCGGTATCAGATTCTCCCTTTCAGCTGTACAGTGAAAGTGTCCTCTTAAATCAATGGTAGAACCTGGACACTATTTTTAATCAAAGGGATATTCTGTCTTAAATATAAAGGAATCTGTGCACATGATTAAGCAATTTCTTGAATGAAGGCCTTCATTTTTACCAGAAAGGTGTTTTATATAAACAATAGCCCATGCTGTGCAATTAAAACATGGTATCAGATTTAGCTTAATTAATGTTAAAACAAAGCAAATGCTTGATCCTTTTTTCAAGGACATTAAAAAAATATACATATATATCCTGCTATTGCTGATTTGTCGTGTTGTGCCAATGTTGAAAATGAATGAATTATGTTACTTGCCATAGTGACAGATTCTTTTACTTGAAATGTTGTTCCGCATATAGCACTTGTCTGAAATCAGTTGCTCACATGCTGGAGAAGTCCATGTAAATCTTGTATGCAAATTATTATCTTTTAATCTGTTTATGGATAGAGCAAGGTTGAGGTAACAAAGGTCTGAAAAAATTTACATTGCATTATCTTCATTTTTGTGGGGTTAAGTTAAAACTTCCAGAGCATGTTAATATTAATTGTGCTTAATTTTCCACATTTTTTCATTTCATCTGAAAAATGGTGAAAAAAACAATTCTGAAACGTGTGCAGTTGCCCCTTTAGAAATGTATCATCACAGTCCAAGATAGTACGTCAGCACGTTGATGAAATTTGCATACATAAGAAACGACTGATCCACCTCATGTGACTCTTATCTCTATTTCTCCGGAAGCCAGTAGTAAAATTTCACTCACATCAAATGGCAGGAGAACTAGGTGTCTGTTTATATAGGTTGTTCAACAGTCTTTGAAACATTTTTTCATATGCATGGTTCTCAATATTTCTTCTCTGAGACCTCGATCCTTCTAATACGTGTTTAGTATTTATGTGTTTTTTACTATTTGTGTTCTGAGCCCAACAGAGTTAGTAGTTACCACAAATTGGTAACATATAGAACCTTTTTTTTTTTTTTTTTTTAAATATATTTATGTATTTTTGGTCAGGGAGAACTGAGTTGATAAATTCAGTTATTCATATCATAGAAACTATTATCATGGTGGTACATGTAGGCTTAATAAACAGACTGAAGTCTGAGTGAGCAGGACAGTGGAATTTCTTCTTGAAATCATGGTCCGTTTAACTAAGGAGTGAGATCTAATAAACATGCGGATAGAGGACTTTAATATACATAGGTCCTTCCATAAAGCCTAAAATTTTCTTCTAAAAGTTGAGTTAAAAAAAAAAAAAACAACACAAGAAACAAAAACAAGAAAGAAACAACTTTTTACTGAATTTTCTAAATAGTATTCACCTTTCAAAATAATTTAATGTTGAAAGTTTTATAAAATACTGGTTTGGAACATTACTGAGCCACACCTCTGTAATCCACCTCATCATCAGAGTATTGTTGTATTTTAAAAGTGAAACTTCATGAGAAAAAAAGGAAAAAAGAAAAAAAAAAAAAAAGAGAAACCCTGTAAAGAATAAATGAGAAGCAAACCAAAACCAAACCACACAGCTGACATTTTAGAATTGCTTAATGGAATTGCATCCTGGCACAGACTGATTGGAAGAAATGAACCTCTTCTGACCATTGACTCTCAGTGTCTTAGAAACTGAATGCTGGAAGCATAACATGTATTAGCTTTGGTGCTTTTTTTATTTTTCCTTTTTTTTTTTCCTTTTTTTTTTTTTTTTTTTAAATTTATTTATTTACAGGTCTTAGCAATATCTGAGAGACCTTGTTTTCATTTCTGGTCACCACCTCAGCAGACTAATCAATGAGGCATGAACTGCTATCTGCAGAGAAAGAAATGAAAAATAAACCAGAGATAATCCTTCAGTTAAAAGGTTATTCTGTGCGATAAAAGCTATTTTGTTAATTTATTTACTTACTGGTACAGTGAGATAAAGTGAGGGAACAATTAGGGAATTCTAGTTGAAAGAATTTAAAAGGGCAATGACGACAATATTTTAGATTATTTGATTGACATTATAGTTAAACAGATTTCTTAAATAGTTTTCAGTGAGTTAAAATTCTGTTTGGTTCAATTAATATTTTCTTCTTTTTCTATCAATCATATCTTCGTACTCATAAATATTAGTTAAAGTTTATTTTAGTTTATATGATAATTTGGTTATACAAGAATAATCAGTTCTGTTAGTTTCAATAAAGTATCTGCAGTAATGTTTTTCCATATTTTATCACTATTTTTCATATTTTCATATTTCCTGTTTTCAAAGTGTACTAAGATGCATAAAACGGATTTTTTTTTTTTGGTTTGTCCAAAATGCTTGTAATGTATGTAATGTGGTAATGGATATTAGTAGTTTGCAGACTGTTATATGTTATTTATTTTGATTACTGAAACTAATTAAAAAGTATGTTAAGATTCACATAGTTACTTCTGAGTTTAAACAACAACTAAAGTAAGAAAATGATTAGTAAAATCTGTACATAACGTTGCAGTAAGAGTTTTTGTCCACCCCCTTCTTTTTTTTTTTCTTTTTTTTTTTTTTTTTAATGTGTAGGGCTGTAGTTTGGGATGCAATTCTTTCGAGTTGCAAACAATATTATAATGAAACAAATATTTTGCATGCACATCTTGTCCAATTCACTAGTGTTTTGAGAAGCAGAGACACACAGGGATATTTGTCTTCCCCCTGTCTGTCAGCATAGTTTGATCTATGTTTGAGGAACAATATAGAATGGTGACGAGCCTCTTCAACTTTTGGAAGTGGACAAGGCTTTGTATCATCTTTTACTTGAAGACTAATGTACCTTTAACAAATTTGATCTGTAATTGGTACTTTACAACTTCAGTCATTTTGCAGGATTGAGGACTATCAGTACCAAAAATGTTCTGTTTCACTTCTGGATAGTGCTTCTTTTCTTCTCCATGAAGATTGACCTTTCTTTTCCCTTTTTTCCTCCTTATTAGCTTCTTCTTGTTTCTCATCCTACTATTCTCTCTCCCACTTCTTTTCACAAATTCATTTTTTTTTCAGAACTATGAAATTTGCATTATTTTCCTTTTTCTGTCATGGGAATTAAAAGTACTACCTTTTGCTCGATTCTGTTTTCTCTAATTTCTTTCAAGTGGTAGAAGCGCTGACCAAGGTCTTGCAAGTTAGAGGCTCTTTTTGCAATGTCTCGTTGATAGTCTCTTCTATGAGCTATCATGGGTATGATACAATTTCTACAAAAGTCAAAGGGACTTTTCTTTCTTTGATTATAAGGAAAATGGGTCATGCCAACTGTTGCCAACAGTAGTACGATAATGATGCTGGAAGACCATCAAGCACTTCACTTTCATTCGAAACGCAGACAATGGTTATTCTAATAAACTCCTGTGCAACCTTTGCTCCATGCCACAACACAGAGGCTCTTTCATGTTCCTGATCTTGTGCTTCCAAGAACAGTATTGCATTGTCTCCTCCTCTCGTTGCTCACTGCCTCCACCGTGTGGAACTGGCTAACCTGCCATGCATCACAGTTGCAGCCTGTGGTTGCCCACACTGCACTGGGTGCAGCGTAGACAGTTTTGCAAAGAAGTGATTGAGTCAGAAGAGGTGGATGAAATGAGATAGATTCAACTTCTAGCTGGAGCTAGAGCTGTAGTGCTAAAATTAGTCAAGCCAACCGAGAATTTCTGAAGAAAGTTGGAAAAAAGAACATCTTTAAAAAAAATGCTAAAACATGCTTGGAAGAAGAGAGTTGTAGACAAAGGCTGGGAAACTGCAATGAAACAGGGATCCTGTGATTTAGTAGTCACTGTGTGAATTTTGCAAAGCATCTAATTTATTCCATAAACTGTCCTTGTTTCCACTTTAAAACCTGTATTTTTAATAGCATAATAATTCATATCTATGTTAGCACCATTTTGTGCTAGGTGTTTTCCAAATACACTAGACAAGAGATTCCTCTAAAGGACAACTATCTGAAACGTCCAAACAGGACACTGAAATGAGATATTACTGGTATATGTGTATGCTAAAGATATTATTATCTAACATTGATACTGCAACAAGAAACTGCTAAATTTGGGATTCATTTTGTAGCTTATGCTGTACCTTGTACAATACAGCATTGTGTCTGTAAGTTGTGATGTTATTAGAGGAAAATTCATGTACACACAAAGAGTAGAGGAGCACAATTTTAGGATAATTTGGCTGAAGTATTTTCAGTGATGTGATTGCTAATGCTGCTGTAAACCACAATAAGCTTTAACAGGTTCTAGTTCTCAAGCAAGTTTAAGAGAGTATAACTGCATTTTTGGCTATAATCTGCATTTTACTTCTGCTCAGAGTGATCACACAGTAAGCTTGATTTTAGTCCAAAAATTACAATCTGTGCCTAATTATTGGGAATCTGTTCCTAATTATTGGGAAGGTACATGATCAGAGCATGTTTATTGAGTGTCCATAGTCTAAGTGGTCACTGCTTTCTTAAGAACATACAGAAAGAGAAGGATAAGGTCTCTTATACTTCTGCCCTCCCATTGCAACAGCTTAACGGTCCACTTATGTGGAATGTGAGGACCAGCAGTAAGGTTGTCTGAGAAAATGCAAAAGTTGGTCAGCAAGAAGAGTAATATCACAAGTACTTATTCTGGAGAAGGACACTCTCCATCCTTGTTGAAGCTATTCATGTACATGGTAAGGAATGAAAGATATATTGGATAAGGAGATAAAAAATGAGCACAAATCTGTGTCATGTTGATAAGGGCATTCATCTATAAGGAGAAAAATTGAGTACTAATCTGTACTTAAATAAAATTTTCACATAAACTAAGAAAAATCTGTAGATCACAGTCAGTAAATCCATTCCCAGTTGAATAGCCTTACTAATTTATTAGCATAACATTTATTTTTTTCCTGTCTTTGCAGTTTAGTAAATCTGAGTCCCCTTTCACAGTCTAAATAAAACAGTTAGAGACAATTATCCTGACCTGCCTACAGGATGATGACTAGCATTCCTTTTCAGATTTGTACACCTCTACTGTGATCAAAGAAGTCTTTCCGTGTATTTCACATTCTGGATAAATAGTTTGTACTTTAGACTATTAGGGACTGCTTCTCTTTCTACAATAGTGTGTTAAAGGAAAAACAAACAAACAAAAACCAAAAACAAAAAAACTAAACCCCCTGTAGCTGCCTAACATGGGACTAGGGTTTCTGTATATATGTTATAGCTACAGACACATCCAGAAAGTGATTTCTGTCATCTTAATATAGATAACTTAAAAGAGAAAGAAATGAGAAGATCTTGGAGGATGTCTCTCCAGAGAAAAATCACGAATGACCAATTTTGACTGAATACTTACCTTAATTCTGGAAAATTTGGGCTCATTTAGATTAATATTCTTCCTTGATTTTTTTTTTTTTTAACCAACACCTGTTAATCAAATATTTTGTGAAATGACTAGAATCTGTTGTAATAAAACATGATATTTAAAGATTATCTTCTTCATAACTTTAAAATGTATTTTACTTGCTCTTTGCCTGGATGCTTAAGTATAGAAATGAGCTATTCAGACTCCAAAAAACAACAGTATAAATTTGAAACATCATCACAGAACTATTGGGAAATGGTGTCACATAGAATACATTATTTATCCTTATGCTAGGATTTCAGGAATAACAAATATCTCAATTAATGAAATTAATCAATTATGTCTTCATACGTTAGTTGCCTGTAGTCCTCTATAAGAAAAAAAAAAAAAGTTTCTTCTGTTATTCTACCTTTTAAAAATGTGGTCATCTTGCACTATTTCTTTCAAGCATTTAGAACAAAATCCCGATAATTTAATTAGATGTCTCATTCAAATGCAGGATCATGTGAAATTGTGATGGCTCAAATAATCTGTTTACTAATAATTCATCCTTTTTTTTTTTTTTTTTTTTTTTTAAAGGAACAGAGGAAGGTATGGCCTTATCTGCAAATTTACTTTAGTACAGTATTATAATTATAAAAGAATAACAATATGGTTGTACAGTCTGCCATTTAGTTCAATAGTTTTGGGTGCATTTAAGCTATTGAATTAATCTCACATTTAAACAATAGAATATAATACTTTAATAGCTTGCCTTTGCACTGGCTTTGTGGGATGCTGAAATTAGTATTATAATGCACTGAGTATAGTTTCTGCTGAATCTAATTGCTTTAGCAGCAGTCAGTTTGATAGTATCAGGTTCCAGCTTACATTGCTGGGTCAACATGGACCCCAGCCATTAAAGGAGAAAGGTTCAG
This sequence comes from Cygnus atratus, assembly GCF_013377495.2. NCBI lineage: Eukaryota > Metazoa > Chordata > Aves > Anseriformes > Anatidae > Cygnus > Cygnus atratus. The sequence goes on from NC_066362.1 coordinate 166,461,235, forward strand.
GGAAAGTTCACTTCTATTGTTTTACCATGGTTACAAAACAGAAAAAAAAAATTAAAAAAATTAAAAAATAAAAAAATAAAAAAAAAAAGCAGGAGAAATCCTGCATTTGTAACATATTGCTTCCTTGGGCCCTGAAGGTAGTATGATCTTTTTTCCTCTTAAATTGAACACAGAAATACAAACCTCCTGATTATCTGTAATGTAAACAAAAGAATATTTTCTGATTGCTTTTAGAGTAAAACACAGATGTTCTGCATTTACTGCTGATGTCATTAAACAAAATGTTTGTATTCATTTAATTTGATCACCCAAACTGTTAGCATTTAAATTTGTTACTAGGTCAATAGAAAAATTAAAACTTCATACTGGCTGTTATAATACTGACTTTTGTTTACATAATTTTCAGTTTAATTAACTCACGGTAAGGCTGTTGAAATAAGTATGTTTGATTTTTCTTTAAAATATAACCTGTCCATAGAAGCGTTTTATTTTTATTGTGGTTATAAAATAAAGAAACATTTTCATGAAAAAGTGTGATCTTCACTGTCAGCATATGTGTTTAACATTTATGGCAAGGTTGTAAACCACTTGTAAGGTACCATTATGAAAGTCTTTAAACCTTAAGATCAACACCTTGATTACATATATAAGAACAAAGGGAGAAAAGATAAATGATTCTCTACAGCATTAGCATGTTTTACATGTGAACACTTTAAGAAAACTAATTTTGCAGCGGAGTACTTTATTCAGAGAGGTAACACTTGTAATGGCTTCAATATAGAATTAAATTTGCTACCTTTATGAATATGGAGAAGTTTGATCAAGTAAAATGTTGTGCAAACTTTTGACTGAACTCTGAAGGTTATGACATGCACATGACATATGACAACAATATGTTTTTATTTATAAGGACCTTTATGTACTTTATGTACTTTTTATTTTTTTATTTTTTTGCCACTTTTTAGATAAGTGAAACTATTTGTAGATCTGATTATTATACAAGTCAAAGAGATAATGACATTCAAGACAGCATTAGTTATGAAAACTAGCTTACAGGAGTCAGTGTATATTCTTCCAGAGTTGCCTGCCTCTATTCATCTTGAAATGCGATCTCATTAAGAAAAGGAAATTTCACATGTGCTAAGTTGGTACAGGATGAATGTGTATTTTAATTTAAGATCTTTGGGAAAAAAACACATAATGTTGTTGACTTAGTATATGTCGTTTAACCTTCCAAGATGTTGGTGCAAGACTGTCTGTCTACCCAAAGAGGTTTACAAGAGAGGTTGGTGGTCATTTGAAGAAGTCATCTCATTACACCATTGCTATCAACAGAGTTGACATTTGAGTCTTAACAATAATGTAAAAATAAAAATAAAGTAAAAACTAATGGAAAATACTCGGTTGTTTGACAAATGTGAGAATTAGGACACTTTAGAGCGTGCAAATGAGTACTAAGTAAAATGTATTACCCTGTTTACTTTTAACTACACTTAGGATTCTATGAGTCTAGGTTTGAAATGCATTAGCAAATTATATTTTTTTTTCCCAGTTGTCCGTGGTGCTCATTTTATTATTTCTTAAATGACTGTGTTGAAGTTGCTGTGCCCCATTAATCACCCGCAGGGGCTGCAGTCTTTGTATGTGCATAACAGACAGACAAATACACACACATATGTATATGTTTTTTTTTTTTTTTTTGTATGTAGACTATATAATGACCAACCTTATAGATCTCAGCTGTGTCGTGGTGCTGAGACTGGAGATTCGTCTTTTTCCATTTATTATTTGGCAAGAGAGTCACAGAAGCTAGAGCTGACCCATCTACATACTATGCTTTTCTCTACCTCACTTGAGTGGTGGATAGGCTCACAATCCAGTGGAAGAGATGATGGCAAGCAGTATTTGCAAACAATGACAAAGTCTTGGATTGTCTTCTTCTCTCCTTTAAGGTGAGGCCACAGGCCCACAACACTTATAGCCTTGAGAATATCAGCCTAGAGACTCCCATGTGTGATAGCACAGCATTCGCTGTGAAGAGTCTCTCTTTTCTGTGGAGAGTCTGCCTAAAGAGCAGACTATGTGAGCGAGAGAGCTTTTGTGCGGACTAAATCAGGCCCAGGAGTCTAAGGCATGTCTTCTCTCTCTCTCTCTCTCTCTCTATTTTTTTTATTTTTTTCTTAGTCATTGAATAAATGGGTAAATTGGAACAGACAACTACTTTACTGTACCACTCCTTTTGCATATACTTGGAAGATGCTGCTTAAAAATTATAAAATTTTAATCTGTTTTAAACCACAGTTTAATAAAAAAGCTGCATTGGAAACATTGTATTTTCCACTTTATTCAGTTCTACTAAAACAGAATATATCTGATACCAAGTCAAGAAAATTTAATGGAAGGATAATTGATTATGACACACTTCTTCTAATTTGCTGTTTTATTACAGCACCCTGTTCCTCAAATACTTTAAACATTTTGAAAAACTGCATAAAGACACTGCCTGGTTCAAATTTGGGTGTGCTTTTTTATCAGAAAGGTATAAAGTCCTGGAGACATCACTCTGGCCTTCAACCAAGCATATAACCAGGAGTGTTTCTGAACAGGATAATGTCTAATTTGATTCCTATTCTGTCTTCTGATCTTTCTTTTTTCTAAGAACTTGATCCATTACCACAAAAAACTGTTCAGTTCTGCCAGAACTACTTATCTACAACACAGAAAACGTGTAGTTTGCTCAAGAAGCTTGTTCTTTCTTTATTATTACCATCATTTTTAGGGCTGTAGAGCATGAAAGTTCACACAGATGGAGTTATCAGAACTACAAAGAAATAACAATAATAATAACAACAATCATCAGCCTTACCAGTATTGGATACATTTGTCATCTCTGTTATCAAAAACATGGTACTTGTAATGCTTAATAGGAATGACTGATTAATTTCTTAGTGTTTCCCTAGAATAGCATATTAATAGCAGACTTACGTCTGATAGGACAAAATTTACATTTACTTTTTTTAGAATTTGGAAGTCTTGGATTGGTATTGTCTATTTTCCAAATTGCTATAATACTGCTGCTCACTAGGGAAAATTGTGCTACCCTTCATATGGTTCTAGATGCGGCTCTACAAAGAAAATGGGAGATAGCATATGGGTGATTGTTTCTGTTTCTTGCCTTTCACTAGGAGAATGAAATATAAATTTATTTTACTGTATTCCATAAATACAGTATAAAGATATAAAGACAGATATAAAGGCCAAGCAAGGCTACATCTAGACTTAGAAGACTGGAACAGTGTAACAGACCTAGGATCTTGATTTCACAAACAGGTAAATTTGGGGGACCAAGTATAAAAATCAGAGATTTTTCCTGGAATATGCTACAGTTCATTTCTTCCACTTGTATCCATATTTGCTGTATTTTGGAATTAAACTAGAGAACCCATGAGGGTTTACTACTTAGAGTGTACCAGTAAGGATAACCAGCCCTCATACATCTTTTGGTTGACGCAAAGTTTAAGTCAATAGGTAGTGTTAGGTGTTGTAAGTTTAGGACTTACTGACATCAGACAGTAGAGCACTCAAAGAGTATGCTCATTTCACCAGTTGTACAGACACAGACACACACAGACACAGATTTCTAGGTTGGAAGAGACCTCAAGATCATCGAGTCCAACCTCTGACCTAACACTAAGTACTCTACTAAACCATATCGCTAAGCTCTACATCTAAACGTCTTTTAAAGACCTCCAGGGATGGTGACTCCACCACCTCCCTGGGCAGCCCGTTCCAATGCTTAATAACCCTTTCGGTAAAGAAGTACTTCCTAACATCCAACCTAAAACTCCCCTGTCGCAACTTTCGCCCATTCCCCCTCGTCCTGTCACCAGGCACGTGGGAGAACAGACCAACCCCCACCTCACTACAGCCCCCTTTAAGGTAACTGTAGAGAGCGATAAGGTCGCCCCTGAGCCTCCTCTTCTCCAGGCTGAACAAGCCCAGCTCCCTCAGCCGCTCCTCGTAAGACTTGTTCTCCAGACCCCTCACCAGCTTGGTCGCCCTTCTCTGGACTCGCTCGTACAGTGCTACCCAACATAAATATCTCATTCTGACCCTTCATCTGTTCAAAGAAGCCTGTCATTTTAATGCTTAGTACTCATCTAGTAAATTTGTATTTATTCATAGGTACAAAATGTCTTATTTAAACTTTTATTTATTTATTTATTTATTTATTATTTATCATTTATTTATTTATTTATTATTATTATTTGCAGAGGGTGTTGTGTGTTACCATCAGTCTTTCATATCAGCTGTGCACTTATAGCTGTACAGACTAATGGAGAGTCTTTTCAGTATTTCATATCGCTACTGTGACTCTCAAATGAAAGTTTTACAATGAAAGTCACTTTTAAGCTTTTGTTTAGGTGATTCCAGCAATTCCTTGGAAGCGTACAGTTCATAAGTGTGGATTTTCAGAATTAAAAATAAGGTACATAAAGGTCATTGAACATTAACCACAGTCTCTGGCAGAAGCCAGAATAAAATTTTTCGAGTATAAATAGTTCTTTTTTTTTTTTTTTTTTGAAAGAGCAAAGGGCTTAAGATATAGGCAGCTTCATTAAAAAGGTGACAGCTCACTTGTTTCAGCATTTCATGTGAAGAATTGTGGCCAATTAAGTGATGAATGCATTCAGATATTACAGTGGATACACTTATATGATAGAACTCCATTAGAATAGCATATTAGTTAAGAGATTGGCACTAGAACCAAAATATTTTCACAAAATAATTACATTTTATTCTTTCTTATTTGAGCTTAAATCAATATTGAAATGTTTATCTATCTTTAATACATAATGAGCACCAGCTCTGTGATGCCTTGAGCCATGGTGGTCTTATCATAGAATCATAGATAGGTGGTCTTACCATAGAATCATAGAATGGCTTGGGTTGTAAGGGACCTTAAAGCTCACCTAGTTCCAACCCCCCTGACATGGGCAGGGACACCACCTACTAGATCAGGTTATTCAGGGCCTCATCCAACCTGTCCTTCAACACCTCCAGGGATGGACCTTCTCTGGGCAACCTGTTCCAGGGCCTCACCACTCTCATAGTAAAGAATTTCTTCAGAATACCTAATCTAAATCTCCCCTCGTTTAGTTTGAAGCCATTCTCCCTTGTCCTGCCATTGTCTGCCAAAGCAAAAAGTTGCTCTTTGTCTTCATTATAAGCCCCCTCTATTGAAAAGCTGCAATAAAGTCACCCTGAGCCTTCTCTTCTGCAGGCTGAACGTGCCCAGTGCTCTCAGCCTTTCTTCATTCCTATGAAGTGCTCCAGCCCCTTGATCATCTTCATGGCTCTCCTCCGGACTCTCTGTAACAGGTCCACATCTTTCTTGTGCTGGGGGCCCCAGACCTGGATGCAGTACTCCAAGTGGGGTCTCACAAGGGCAGAGCAGAGGGGGACAATCACATTCCTCAACTTGCTGGCCACTGCTCTTTTGATGCAGCCCAGGATGCAGTTGGCCTTTTGGGCTGCAAGCCCACACTGCTGGCTCATGTCAAACCTTTCCTCCACCAGAACCCCCAAGTTCTTCTCTGCAGGGCTGCTCTCAAATGAGTTCTTCACGCAGTTTCAATGAGTTCTTCTCCCAGTCTGTACTCATGTCTGGGATTGCCCCAACTCAGGTGCAGCGCCTTGCACTTGGCTTTGATGAACCTCTTTAGGTTCACATGGGCCCATTTCTCAGGCTTGTCCAGGCCCCTTTGGATGGTATCTCTTCCTTCTCTTGTATCAACTGCACCACTCAGCTTGATGTCATCTGCAAACTTACTGAGAGCTATGCAGGTGTTTTTATCACTCAAAATGGCAGGTGCTGCCTGCTATTTCCTGCTGGAAAACAGATCAGATATTATTTTTCTAAACAACAGAAATTCCTTAAATGAAAATATTCACTCACTTTATGTATGGTTATACATGTGTTCAAAAGAGAAGCATGCTGTTGTATGGCCCAGTTCTGCTTTGATTCTAGTTGGTTATTTATACATGCAATTATCTGATTTATGTTCACAAATTTGTAATTACATGTGCAAGTTATATGCAGAGATGAATGCAGATGGTTTGAAAACAAGCCTTGAAGCAGGGCTGTTCATTCCAACTAAAGTTCATACATTTAAATCATTGTTTCAGGCCATCTGCAGACTCTAACAGACTTAACCACATCAGTTACACTTGCTTCACGTAAGGAATCATCTCAGCAACTTGAAGTAGAACCTTTTTTTTTTTTTTTTTTTTTTTAAGAAAAATAACACAAAAGCTTATAGGTCTTTTAGATAACACCATTATGGATCAAACCTGACTTTCTGGCCTATTAGCATCATGCTTGACATTCTTCTAATATACATAGTAGTTGTTTTGAGGGGATGTTTTTAGAATTGAAATGCTAATGGCAGATGAAAATGGTTGAGGAAAAATTAGGCTTTGCATCTCTTATGGTTTGGTGTTTCATGTGGGTGAATAACACTGTTAGAAGAAATCATTTAGCTTGCATATTTAAATTATGGGTGTGGTTTATGCTGTAAGGTCAAATGAAATGAGAAAATCATCTGTTATAGCTTGACAGAAAGAGCCTGTACTTTAGAATGCTGCTGTTTCTACACTTCTTTTTCTCTGTAGTTGCATGAATCATTCTGAAAAGTTAGCAGTGTGAGTAGAGGAAATAAGTCCAATTTTGCATTTTTTTTTCTGGTTGCTATTGCCAATATTCCTAAATAAGGATCTGTAGTGCTGTGGTTTCCATGCTGTTTTTGGGTAATCTGACTACTTTTTCTGATGCAATGTTCATATTAATTAAAAATGTATCAATATAGTTTGAATTTGTGAGTGATTTTCATTTGATAATTGTAGTTCATTGTTCAGACTTATTTCATACTCTAGATTCTATAGCTGTCCTCATCATGAGCTTACATTTCACAGTTACTACATAATCAAAAGAGCTAACATACTGAAACATTTTAAGAACTTTCGGGCAGATCTAGTATTTCAACTAACTGGATAAAACAGTGAACTTTTTGGATTAATTTACTTCTGACATCATAATTCTACCACCCAACAGAATTAGTCTAATTTTTTATCTGTTTTTCTCTTTTCAATAGATGACTTACAGATCTCAATTTCATTAAGAGAACAGTGATACTACAGTAATATTTTAAACTTATGTACAATCACAGCTGTATTCAAATCTTATACTTTAACGCTTGGATTCCTAAGTGGTTTTATTTCCTTTCTTGCCCTTTGGGTCATCCATATATTCAAGAGGTATGGTCAGTCTAACAGATTCTTTTTCTTAGATTCTTTCATTGTGTTTGTAGTGTGACTTCTAGCATCAAGTGAGAACAGACAGGTGGTGCTGGAATATATGTTCTTGCAGTCTTGTACCTTGCATCTTGGACTCTTGTATCAACAATATTCCCAGTGTTGCCAAAATGCAGAGTTATTTTAGCTGCAGTGTTGAGGAAGATGAAAGTGGCATGATATGTACATGACTTGTCTGCTGGAAAAAGAAATAATTCAACAAGTTATTCTCTAACTACCAAAAAGTGTACCTCTCTAGTACTAACCAGTGCTCATGTATTACTGCAATACATGGCTTTGGAATGGTATGCAGAGTTAAATATATTTTGTGTCATTTGGCTTAATTACTTGTACTCATTAACTGGCACCTCATTTCTGATCAAATATCCATTTTTGGTAATTTTGATTTAAAAATAGCAGTAGGGTGTTCTGTTGTTGAAATGTAGTAACGTTCCATTGGGATGCCTTCTGCACTACTCAGTCTTGTAGCACAATCTAATTCTTTTGAAGATCATTCGTATGCTCCTTTGTCAGTATAAACAGATCTCTGTATTTGTTTTTATCAGCATTGTTTGCTGTCTCAATAAATCTTTCTAATATATCATGAGTTCAACACTAATTATTGTGTGAGAACATTTTCTGTTTAACTGTGAGAAGAAAAATAAATTTAAGGTAATTGCACTGAGAGTTTCATTGTTTTATATGACTGCTACACATAAAAAGGACATAGTGTGATTTCTAATGTTTGTTTTAGTAACAGGCACAATAGATGTATGGCCAATCACAAACTTGCATTCTTTTGATCTGTTCTTGACTGGGATTACAAGGCAAAAACTTTTAAAATAGTAAAGTATCAGGTTTGGATCATTGTACAGCATCATTTTTTTTTTTGCCTTTAAAATGATAGTTCAGTGCATTAGAAATATTTATGAAGGTTACCTTGGCAAGAAAATGTATTCCATCCAAAGGAATTAAATTGCACAAAAGTTTTAGTTGGTCTTTTTGGACCTTATTTTTCAGAACTGACACGCCCTTGGCTCATGTCTTACTAGTGTGAAGGCTGCATGTACGACCCTGAGAGCAGCATGGAAGCTATCACAAAAACAGAAGTACCTTGTATACCACGGAGGGAGTGTCTGCTATCTTTGGTTACAGGTTGTCAAAGGTTATCCCTGTCTTTACATCAAGTCAGCCAGTAGCCTCAGGGTATGACATCCTCAGTCCTATTGCAGTGGTTGTTACATTGCAAGCACATAATAACCACCTCCAGTGGCTGTTCACCTAAATTTCATTGAACCAACTCCTTGGAGGTCAAAAATTCTGTGTCAGTCTGCTGGCTTTGAAGCACTGAAGGGAGGTAGAGCAACTGAGAAATGAAGCCTAGATTTTCAATATGTTCCTAAATGAGATGCATGAATGCTGATGTAGCTAAAATTGATATTGATATTCAAAGCTGTTCTAAGCAGTTCTAAGAACATAAAAAATACATTAAATAAATAAACCAAATGCTTGTTACACAGTTGCTGCCTAGCACCTCCTGAGTGTAGCTTTCCCTCTGCCCCCACCCCAGCATTACTGATTATAAAACTGCCTGGCCAGTGGGAGCTTCACTGCATCATGTTTGCTCAGTTTCAGTTGAGGACAATATTTTTTTGTGCACAGACAAGATTGAAAATAAAGCCGTGCCCCTAAATGTAGAAAACTGTCTCTGAACTTTATCAGTTTTGGCTAGAAAGGCAGTTTGCCTACTTCAAGCTGCTTAGGGTTGCTGTTCTTTTTAGGTATACTTCATGCATTGAACAAAAATAGTTTTAAAGAATGAAATTTTGTTCGTCTAGAGATAATTTTACACAATTATTCCTCAAAGTCAGGACATCGGAAATATAAAGATCTAATCATAGTACTGTCTGTTGCACACTCTTTTAAGGTATATGTTTGGCCATACAATGCCATCTATAAAATGCTAGTAACATGCTCTGAGACGTATATACTACTCATGAAGAATTTAAGCTATTTTTGAGCCAGTACCTTCCTTTCTGCTTAGAGTTCTAATAGAAGTCAGTGGGAGGTCTATGTGTCTAAGGCTTTCAAGAGTAAGACCCTTAAGTTTTGAAGCCACGGCTATCTTCTGGCAGATAGCGAAAAGTGCAGAATGAAAAGTCTGCTTACTTTTAGACTGCAGTTAGACCCATTTCTATTCTCCCTTCACCTCTTTCAACATGATTGTGCTGGATCAGATCTTCTGCTGATTACATCTGCTTTTAATTGTTTCACAGTATCAAAGTAATTTCTAGGAGCAAACTCACAGTTTGATAATACAACTTAAGGTATATAAAACTTTATAATCAAAGCACAACATTTTATCTGATATTAACCACTGATTCTTCTATTTTTATTCTTTAATTCAACTCTCAGTTGTCTAGATTCAGTAACGCAGGAAAGATATAGGACTGGTATATGTTGACCAAAGACCAAAAAAGAACTATTCTCCCTCTGGAGAACTTTCTGTATTTTGGGACAACATTCTCTCAGTTGCTTCTCATGTTTTATATCTGTCATGCCAGTCACTGTGTAGAAGACATCTATGCCTTTCCTTCAAAGAAGAAAGTACTAGAGCCATAGTATTGTTTGAAATACTTATGAGAGTTAAAGGGAGGAATTACAAATCTCACAAAAAATGGATGGATTTAATTTCAGGGTTTCTGGAAAGAGTTCTGAACATCTAATAAGCTGATGCTAATTAAGAAAACTATTCTTTTCCTTTTTGAGACTTTCAAGATTCATCAGTCTGCACCTTTAGGTCCCCTGTCACATAATCATATACTGAAAATGTAAATTGTGGTGATCATCTACAAACATAAAGCACAGTTGTCTATGGGAATATCTTTTAAGCCCTGAAAAAGAGTGAAAATGCTGATACAAAGCTTACATGAGCCTATATAAGGCACACAAATTTTGAGAGAGCTAAATGTGTTTAGGTTTTTCACTTCAAAACTGAGTACTAAGTTAGTGACATTCAGTCCTGTAGCAAGTGTTCATTTTCTTCCTTAACATATGTTAAGGAATCTCATGCATGAAAACTTGAGTTTTAGAGAGGAAAACATCTTACTTACATATTTATATTTATAAAAGCAAAAAGAGTGGCAATGTTTATATTACATTTTCTTTTTTAATGAAAATCAAGGAACTGGTAATGTCTTTCCCTTGGACTTCTCAGCTCTTTGAAACAGTTAATCATTGTGCCTTCCTTGAGGCTTTGTTGGAATTATATAATTTCTACCCTCTCTAATTTAATCCTTAAAGAATGAAACAGTAAAAAGGAAGACCAGCTATGACTTCCAGATACTTGTCTGTTTCTCCTGCTGTCTTCTTGCAGAGTCCCAAAAGATTCCTAGTCTTCTCTGTACTATGACCCTGGGTATTCACATGTTGACTTCTTGTGTTTTGGCAATTCAGACTGTTTACCTTACCTCCAAAAAATACAAACTGTAGTCATCTTCAAAAAATTAAAATAAGTTGACTTTGAATAGTTTATCCATTGGGATAATAGTCATTACCTTAAGTCAAGCATGTCTTTAGAATAACCAATGTTATAGTTATGATGATTTTATTCAGATAAAAAACCAAAAGCTTACAACATCTTTTATGTTTATATAAAAGCATAGATGTTAAATCTAAATTTGAGAGGGCAAAAGAAGAATTATCAATAGGCAGCTGGAAGAATGGGTTACATTGCTCTGGCATATTAATATATCTTTTGCATAAAAAATAAGTGCATACCTGTATAAATTATATTTTATTTTCATGCTGAAGACAAACCATCTGATTTTGATAAGAAGTAGGAATGTGAATACTTTGAAGCAGGTTTCTTAACTTGGAATGAAATTGAACCTGTCCTAATGTAAAAATAAGTAGTTTTTTTTTTTCTTTTCTACATAAATTTAGAAACAATGCCAACAAAATTATTCATTAAGTTATTTTTATCATTCTGTTTATGATACTTAAACTCATTTGGTATACTTGTAGGTTTTTGTTTAAGAGTTTATCATATAAGTATAAAAATGATAATGAACTACAAAACAACATGCACGTTTTCAAACTATAATCAGTTAATTTTAAAGAAATTTTTATGTATTGTTTCACAACTTTGGTAATGATTCAAATAAAACTCTTCCAATTCTTATAGTTTGAGAACAGATCTTGTAAAATGGTAATATTTCAGTTTATGAAGTTGGTTAGTGAAAAAAGTATATAACGAATGACATATTAAGACAGATATTGTTATTTAATCAGTTAGTGTGGACAATCAGGGTGTGTTTTGCTTAACTAATCAGAGCTTTACTCATTTTAATTGTATACTACATCATCTGCTGTGACTCTAAATCAGATCTTCCAGACTTTAAGAAACAATTCTTACATTGTTTTTTCCACCTTGTCATAATGCAAAAAAAAGGTTTTTGTAAACAGATAAATGTCTTTTTATAGTAAACTGGAGTTGCTGCTTTGTCACATAATAATTGTAAAAGGATAAAACAAGTTTACTTCTCACAAATTAAATTTTAAAAAATTTAATTAGAGTGTAATTAGGAGTTTAGAACTTCATACGACTACTTTACTTATTCAGTAAAGTTTGCGATAAATCACAGGATAAAGTTGTGTTACTGGGCTCATTTATGCCTTTGAGTGGAATGGCCCTTTTGTGTAGAGCATCACAGCCAACTTGATGTAGGAGGTGACCCAAGGAAAAGTTTTGCCTTTGGTATTTCAGTATCACTTGCCTATAATTTGCTTCTGACATTTGTTTGCTCAATCAGTCCATGGGTGTTTTCTCTTAATCTTTAGAGAGGGGTGGCTTTACTCTTGTGTACATTTGCAAAAATTACACCAATTACAAAGTAATTCTGCCTTTACTATGACTGTTTGACAGTAAGCAGTAATTTGTCAAAGAGAATCTTAGCAGGAGTGAAATTGCCATTTTTAAAAAGACTTGGAAGTCATTGGTACATTGTGCATAGCACTTTTTTTTTTTTTTTTTATGATGAGTCATAGAATCATAGAATGGCTTCGGTTGGAAGGGATCTTAAAGATCGTCTGATTCCAAGCCCCCTGCCATGGACAGGGACACCTTCCAATAGACCAGGTTGCTCAAAGCCCCATCCAACCTGTCCTTCAACACCTCCAGGGATGGAGCATCCACAACTTCTCTGGGCAACCCGTTCCAGCGCCTCACCACCCTCTGAGTCAAGAATTTCCTCCTAATTACATAAATCTTCCCTTTTTTATTTTTAAACCATTACTCCTTGTTCTATCATTAGTCCCTTTCCTGTAGGCCTCTACTTAGGTACTGGAAGGCGACTATAAGGTCTCCCCGGAGTCTTCTCTTCTCCAGGATGAACAATCCCAACTTTTTCCTATGAATGTCTTCACAGGACAGGTGCTCCAGCCCTTTGGTCATCTTTGTGGCACTCATCTGGACTCATTCTAATACATCCATGTCCTTCTTGTGTTGGAGGCTTCAGAGCTGATTGAAATACCCTAGGGGAGGTCTCACAGGAGCAGAGTAGAGGGGGATATTCACCTCCTTCGATAGTGTCCTTCTCCTCAGGACTGATGTCAAGCCATTCTCTGCCCTGTTTGTATTTGTGCTTAGTGTTGCCCTGGATCAGAATCAGGACCTTGCACTTGGCCTTGTTGAACTTCATGAAGTTCGCACAAGCCTAACTCTCAAGCTTGTCCAGGTCCCTCTGGATGGCATTCATTCCCTCCAGCATGTTGACCTCGCCACACAGCTTGGTGTCATCAACAAATTTGCTAAGGATGTGCTCAATCCCATTGTCCATGTCACTGACAAAGATGTTAAACAGCACCGGTTCTAATACTGACCCCTGAGGAACACCACTCATTACTCCAACTGGACATTGAGCTGTTGCCACAACTCTTTGAGTGCAACTATCCAGCCAATTCCTTACCGACTGAGTGGTCCATACATCAAATCCATGTCTCTCCAATTTAGAGATGAAGATATCATGGGGGGCAATGTCAAATGCTTTGCACAATCTCAGGTAGATATTGCTGGTTGCTCTTCCCCTATTTATGCCCATCGTAGAAGGCCACCAGATTTGCCAGGCATGACCTGCCCTTAGTGAAGCCATGTTGGCTGTCACCAATCACCTCCTTATTTTCCATGTGCCTTAGCATAGTTTCCAGGAGGATCTGCTCCATGATCTTACTGGTCACAGAGGTGAGACTGACTGGCATGTAGTTCTCTGGGTCTTCCTTTTATCCTTTTAAAAAATGGGTGTTGTGTTCCCCTCTTCCAGTCAGTGGTAAAGACCCTTCCTTCCCTTGTCAGAGAGTTCCATACTCTTATCAAGCTGTGATTTGAGAACTGTGCATCACCATAGGTATTTAAATGAAGACATCAAAGATGTCTTACATAGTGGCATTTTTTGGCGTGTGAATATGTTAGAAACACACCATTTAAATCAGATCATTTTTGTCTATAATTTTTATCAGTTTTATGTGTATTCATGGTATGTTTATTTTTATTGTAAATTACAAAGGAAATTTCAAAGGGAAATGGAAAACACTAAATTTAGTTCTGTAAGGTGGAACAAGACGATATTATTTTGTCTACAAATGTTTTCCTTGTAGTTGTGAACATATATGTGATGATTTTGTTTTTATTAAAGAAAATGAAAAATCCCCAAACCAATCAAAGAAATTATCAACCTTATAATTTTGATAATGACCTCAGCTCAGGACATTAAGTTGGGAATTAATGATCAGTTAAGGTTAATGACTCAATACTTTGAGTCATTAAACTCTAAGAAAATGCCCTATACTTTGATTGTTTTTGGTTTATTAAAGTTAGGTTGTAGAAATAGCAAAAAGAAAGGTACTTCCAAACGTAAGGGGAACTAATATGCACACAATATACAGGTATGTTGTTACCTGCTTCCTTCTGCAGTTCTGGAATAGCTAAAAATACTATTATGCTTAATAACAGTTTTGTTGCTATATAGGGACATAAGGAGCAACACCTTCCATAGTTTCCTTTTTTTTTTTTTTTTTTTTATTAATTACTTTGAAATGAATGAAGAACTGCAAATGTTTGGAAAAGCATAGGTTAATACTGCAGTGTTACAGCTGCATATCACCTTTTCCTGTGAAATCATTCCAAAAGGTCCCCCCCCAAATAAGCATTTATAGGATACTGCAATAGTACCTTCTTATAATCTATATGTAGGAATACAAGCCTTTGGATATGCATTATATGTAGCAGATACATACTTGCATTTAAGTGGGCAATAAATATTTTCATTGTAATCTGTATCTGATTTGTATGTTACTTACAGAGTCCAGGAGATGGAAAGTTGTGTGGGAGAGCATTTAACTGATGGGGAGTGTTTAAACCTGAAGCCCTTTATTTTCTCCATACTGGACAGATGTAAGCTGCTATGCTGGCAGTTGCTTAACAACATCTTGCAAATAATTCTGAGTCCTTTCTGACATAAAGTAGTATATTTAAAGTAAGGTGACTTAGTGAGATTTTCACTTTAAATAGAATAAGGGTTAAATGATAACTTATCTTTTAAATGACAAAAAATAAAGAAATTGCAAGACCTTTTCACACATTAGATATGTATTGTCATTTATCATCTAGATATCAGGCTGGCAGTGCGAAGTAATAAAACATATCATCGAAAAATGTGCTATAGGTCTGAATCACTCTTTCATTCCACCTCCCAGCTAACTGTAGTATTAAATCAAACAAGCAGAACATTTCCTTAGGCAGCCATTGCCTTTTAATTTCCTGAAGAACCTTAAAATATCATTCATTACAAGTACTACACATATTTGGTTTTTAAAAGTCTCATAAATCAATAGCAGGCTGACTGTAATAATTATTACAAGTTAGTGCATAATTTTCGTGCTGAAGGCTGCATGCAGAACTTTAGCATATGCAAAAGAGGCAATTCAAACTGTGTATAGATATTAATATGAAGAAGCAGGTAACGAGGTGCAGGCTATGAATTATGCATCAAGAGCGGCTGATCTTCAATGAGGAAAATGAATTCAGCATGTAATCTAATTAGTGATGGAAGTCTATTACATCTAACTGCAAAAGTAACCGTCCTTGAAACAAATTTATTTACAGTCCGTGTTACCTCTTGAAACAACTTTGAAATGATGTGTAAGACAACAGCTTAATTGTAAAAATTTTTTGTTTGTTTGTTTCAGTTCTAGACCGGGAAGGCCTCCTAAGAGGACTCAAAGTGTCACCTCCCCAGAGAATTCTCATATCATGCCACATTCTGTCCCAGGCCTAATGTCTCCTGGAATCATTCCGCCAACAGGTAGGATTGCTAGGAACACCTTGACACACACAACCTTTTGAGTACTTGGCTTATATCCACTTGCTGATAAATTAACACTCTAGGAAACCAGCACCCAATATCACAAATGAGTTCTAACATGTAATGTTATTGTTATATAAATGTATCATATGTAATGGAAATTTTGGCAGCTCAGTACTTTAAAATACAAATGACAGCAAATGATAATCCTTTTAATTTTTTCCCCTTTACTTTCTCTTTCTAAAAAAAAAAACTTTTAAAGCATTATTTTCCTTACCTATCATTAGACAATGATCTTCCTATTAATTTTTAATAGATCAGATATCTTTTTTTTTTTTTTTTTTTTTACTGCTTTGCTAAATTAGATAATGCCATCATGAATATAGTTGCCTGAAGAACTGTGATAGTTAAAATAACTCCATCTTGCACACACATCTTCCTTAATTTTTCATCCTGAAGTTCTGTTTTTCATGCAACTCCTGAGGCTTTATACTAATGTAAAGTTCAGCAACAATCTCTTTCTGAAATTACTACTTTCTTTTGAAAAGTTAATATATTATCTTCTATCAGTGACTTGCTCCTAGACACAGATAAATTAGGAAAGGCTGTGTTACATGTAGGAGGTGAATACGGTCATCTTAAGACAGAGGCACCTAACAGTCAAGCTGTTGACCTCAGTGCTTCATTCTGTCTTCATGTTACAGACGAGTTAAAATATCCCACTTGCTTCAGCAAAGCTCAACTGAGTTTCTGCTTCTTCCCAGTTGTTCCCCACTTGTTTGCACAGCTCAGTCTCTAGCAATGATGTTCTCTTAAAGCAGAAAAAAGATAGTAACCTAGACAGATTAGAGAGAATGATTGCTGAGGCTTGGAGATTGGATAGAAGGGTAAATGTCTGAGTTAGTGCCCATGATCAGGTGTTTATTTAAGTATGAGCATGATCCTTGGCATGGTTTTGGTCATAGTTGGTTAATGCTTTCCTAAACAATGCACAGCTCAGGAAATATTACATGCCAGAAATTGCTGTCAATTTGGATACAAGTTTCTTGTCTGGAGGATGGATGAAAAGAAGAGAGTTTCTCTCTCTATACATAAGTGGACCCATGCCTTCTGGCCTTAGGACAAGAGAAGTGCTTTACATAGTAATATAGACACATACCCAAAACAGTTGCATTAGGAGTTTACAGTTTTTGGAAAGGCTAAAGATCAAGAGGACTAATAGAATGAAGAGATGTCAGACAACTAAGGCTGGTGAGAGAGAGGTATAAAGTAAGTAGAGTGAAGGAGGGATGGGACTGAAAGTATAGTTGAGCATGAGAGGGAGTCAGGCAGGTAGAACTCAGTGGCAGCCTGGGCAGTTGTGACTTGAGCCAAAAGAAAAGAAAGGGGGGGGGGGGGGGATGGTTAAAAAATGATATAGATTAAGAAATGCATGATAAAATCTAATATAGG
This sequence comes from Cygnus atratus, assembly GCF_013377495.2. NCBI lineage: Eukaryota > Metazoa > Chordata > Aves > Anseriformes > Anatidae > Cygnus > Cygnus atratus. The sequence goes on from NC_066362.1 coordinate 166,478,400, forward strand.
AAAGAGAGTTCATATAATCATAGAATCATTAAGGTTGGAAGAGACCTTCAAGATCATCTGGTCCAACCATCACCCTACTGCAAATGTCACCCACTAAACCATGTCCCTAAGTGCCAACTACAATGTTTCTTTGAACACCCACAGGGACAGTGATGCCACCACCTCCCTGGGCAACCCGTTCCGATGCCTGACTACTCTTTCTGAGGAGATGTGTCTCCTAATTTGCAACCTAAACCTCCACTGGCACAACTTGAGGCCATTCCCTCTAGTTCTATCACTATTTACCAGCAAGAAGAGGTCGACCCCCAGCTCCCCACACCTTCCTTTCAGGTAGTTGCAGAGTGGAATGGAATAAGAAAAAAGGAGATAGGGTGTATGTGGGGAAAGAACATATTTTTTTTTACAGGGCACAAGCATTCGTGTTTATGGGGAAGAGATCAAAAACTGCAGAAGCAAAGGAAATTATTGGGGAAAGTAAGATAGCAAAATATCAAAGGAAAAAATGCACAGGAGAGGTAGAAGGAAGATGATATAGAAGAACGAGGAGACAAATAAGGATGCCCAAAGAAGGAGACAGGGAAAAAATACAACAAAATACTTGTCAACAGAATCATTTAATCTGCTAGGAAAGCAACTTAAAACCAAGCAACTTAAAGCAACTTAAAGTATCCAATTGCTTAAAACTTAAACAACTTAAAGTATCCAATTCCTCCTTTGTCATTATAGGCTGGTCATAACAAGTTAATGATAAATATACAGTACTAAAAACATAAATACAATTTCCTAGAATGTCAACCCAAAAAAACCAGATGTATATCCTTTTAAAATTAGGATTGAAAAAAAAAAAAAAGAAATTCAAAATGGAAGACAATATGTATATATAATACTATAATTCATCAGATCCTTCTAGGATGACAATGCTTTGTGGGTCACTTGCAGAAGAGGAAAGGTTTAAATGATATAGGTGCAAAGATTTAACTGGTTTCATATTACATGGCTTGCCACAACAGAAGGGGTGAGCAAGATTTTTCCCACTGGGGTGGTGGTGGTGGTGAGTCAGAGTTAGAAATGAACTCTGGGGTATAGCGTTCCATGGAGTGTGGCTCAACAAGGGTGAAGAACACCATGCCAGCAGCACTACATGACAATTATTCCATCATTTTATAGACAGACAATTATAAAAATAGGCCAAAAATCTGGTCTTGTGAATTTAAATCAATGAGCAGTTGTGCAGTTGGTTCCATCTTCTTTATTCCTCCCCATCAGGTATTAATAACCTTCCCCCTAAACCTTCTTGAGGTTCAACAATCCTAGCTTTCTCAAATTCATGTCATTTGCTCCATTCCCTTAATCATCTTTGTAGACCTAAGATGCCTTCTTGTTTGAGAAGTTTAAGTTTGAATTTCCTGTTAAGATCCAGCTCAAGCAGGAAACCCAAACAAAACAAAGCACAAAGTACCAAGTTGTTAAGTTTTTTTTTTTTTCTCTTTCCCTCTCTCTTTTTTTTTTTTTTTTTTGTAACAAATTCCCTTTTTTAAGCTTTCTGACTGATTTAATAATCTTAGTATAATAACTAAGCTTCCTTCGTTCCTGCCTACAAAAGAGTGTAAGTGATCACACAAACAATTATATACTATTTAATGCTCTTCAGATAACAGAGATCTGCAATAATTAGGTATATCTCATATCTAGGATATATTGTGCTTTGATTTAATGTATGTTTTTTACAGGAACATTTTTCTTTTCTTTTCTTTTCTTTTCTTTTCTTTTCTTTTCTTTTCTTTTCTTTTCTTTTCTTTGTGTGCTGCATAATACAGAAGTATACATTTAAACGTAGAAATCTGGGATTCTAAAGAATCTGGTTTTGTGTGCTTTGCTTAAGTATACAAATAATATTGGTACAAAACTGTACATTGAGATTTCTCATGAAAGTTCATAATTATAAATTTTTGTAGGAGACCAAGTTAAGGATCCCTTGAAAATGTATTCTATTAGTAATCTAATCTGAAAACTCATGCAGAGAAGGTTACATTATCACTTAAGATGAATTTGCTTTAGAGGAGTATTTAGGGACGAAGCTGAGATTTAAGAACTATAATGAGAAGGAAAATCAAAAGGAAAAAGGAATAATATTCTTTTTTTTTTTTTTTTAGAGAGCATAGATTGAAGAAGCAAGGATCACCTCTTGGGTGATATTCTGTCCATTTGAACACAAGACTCATAAATGTTACCCACAATTACTGATATAGCAACTGTTTTTGATTAGGGTTGATTTACAAAATGCTACCAACTGACAAAAGACACTTTTATGTTTATTAAAATAAATGGAGAACCTTTGAAGTTGTGGCAAAATGAGAAATGCTTAATAATGGGAAATGAAGCGTTTCTTGAATTGTGCAGAGTATTAAAATCTGCTGAGCTTGTTACAAATGCAGTTAGAGATGTAGTCAGAAGAAAGAAAAGTCCTGAATAAGTTCATATAGGTTTATCTGGATACTGCCTTGAAGCCCTTCCAAAACCACATGGCTCATCATAGTTAACTTTGATCCACACACCTCTATGTGTTGCAGATCTTTTCCTGGCTATGTGCTTAGTAGGCTTCAAAAGTTCTTTAAAGTTAAAATGGTAGATAACTGTAATTAATCAGAAAAATAATGCTGTAATTCTTCAGTTTATTGTATGATATACATTGTGCTCTGTATTTTTTTTTTTGTTTGTAGTTACTATTTGAAATATAAACTGTTGATTATTTCCATATGAACTTGGAAACATTTTTTTTCTTATTTTTCTTATATATTTTCTTATTTTTAAAATTGAAGAATTTTTATCATTATTCATAAGGAAGTATTTTAGATTTTGAAACCTTTTTTTTAAAAATTGACTTGATTCTTCTGCAGCTTGGCCTACCGGCTCTATAATATATAGATAATAAAAAAGTAACTACAGAACTCTTTCAGAAACTGCATCTTTCTCTCAGTGGTAAAATGTGAATATAAAGTTTAAGGAATCATTATTATAGGGCATGATAAGAATACTATTTTTCCTATACTTTTATAGCTTTTTCTTTGTTTAGTAATTTCAAAGTACCTTCCATATTTAATCTGTTACACTGTTAACTTTACATTAAATGAATCTCAGTAGTTAGTATTATTGTTGCTATTATCATCATCTTGAAGAGATTTGCTTTGTATGACAGGTACTTCTCTCCACCTGTTCCACACCTGATACCTTTTACAGTGTAAAGATATTAAGCCTCCTCCGAAATATTTCATTTATGCAATTTATAAATACTTTCCTGTATTAAATATTTTTGTTCTGTTCTGCTTTTTCTCCTAAATGATTATCTGAAAATGTAATTTCTAATCTCATCCTTACTTTCTCTATTTGTGTTTCCTGAATCTTATAATTAAAGTATACTCTAACTTTCATCCTGTGCAAAACTCTCTGAGATGCAAAACATTTTTAAGTAGGGTTAAGATAGAGAGAGAGTTGCAAGCTTTTGTATACATTACTTCATCATGGAGGACAAATGGTGTTCACGGATGCAGCTGTTGACATTGTGACAATATTTCTTCTGAAGTGGAAGGTGGAATTATTTGGTGTTTAAAGAAAGATTAATAACATAATTAAATAATTTCATTTTTTGTGGCTCACAGCTATTCGATGTTGTATTAGGCAGAACTGAAATAAAGGTTAAAATTATTTATATGTATACCCACATCATGTTAGATATTGCCAAGAAACAATATGTGTAATTTGAAGTATTTTTTCCTGGCATACTCACTCCTGTGAAGTCTTAAGAGTGCATTTAAATTAGATAAATGAGTTGAACTGATTTCTGAGAGTATTACAAGGAACAGAAATAATTAAAAAAAAATGGAGTCACATGTTTAGTAATTTTGAAGAGCTAACCTTTTTTCAGTTACTTATGTTGTGCACACAATTTGTGATCCTGCATTGGTTAAAAAGATATGCATTAATAAAATTGACTGGCTATCTCATTTCTTTTAAAATGCATTCCATGTTAACGCAGTGGTCTGATTATTAGTGGTTAATCATTTTTAATGTGAACATTGCTTTCACTTGGTATTATTTTATGATACACTGTTTAACTGTTAGGGACAACCTAACAAATTGCAAAAAATATCCCCCCCAAATTCTGCTTTTGGAATGATAAACTAATCTAATTCAATAAACTGAAATAGATTACACAAATATTTTTGCAATTCATTAAGGAAGTAGTCACTATAATTAATGTGAAAGCTTCTATCGTGTTCACTAGTTGATGTATCAGTGGGAAGATATATTGACTAAACTCTGTAAATGTATTATTTAATAGTTTAAAAAATCTTAATTAAGGTTTAATTCAGGCTACCTGTCGTCTTCTGAAAACACTGTCATAATTTTGCCGTATTATCATCCTGTTAAATGGCTAGCTATCTTGTTCTGCTTTGTCACAAGATGGTTTTGTTAATAAGCTGAAAAACAGTTCTGGAAGCTCACTGGTTTACTTCCAGTGGGTCCCGTACATTCACTAGGTAATAATAAAGTTGTTTTCCATTTAGCCACAGATTTTGTAATATCACCAAATTAAATAATATTTGTTTCAGCTTCTATTACAGTAAGGTACAAGGTAGCAGGAATCTCAGTGTTTAGCTGTATCTCAGGTACATGCAAATTCATTCTTTTCTGACTTTTGATATTTTACTGTTCAGCTTTTATTTTAAATGAAGTATCGGGATTAACTGAAATTTACTATAGCTTTTGGGCAGAAAATACTGGCATATAAGAATGTACTTCAGGGTCCCAGTATTCAAAGGATTGGCTTCCTGTGAACAGTCACTGATTTCAGAAGCTCTTAAAAAAATAGGATGTGACTTCATGGTTTATTATAGGCAAATGTATGGAAGATCTCCAAGCAGGCAGATTATAAACCGTCTCTGAACCTAAAGCCATTTAACGACATATGCTTATGGCATAACTATTTTGTGTTTAGCCATTTCTGAACCTGAGAAGGTTTTCATTATGAACCATAACTGTATTGTCATGAAATCTTTTTAAAAACAAGAATTACTTGCAGAAATATAAGCTTTTTCATTAAAAAGTTTTAGTCAATAAGAACTTGTACATTTTGCAGTATTTTGTAAGTCAGAAAGAGTCAAACCTCATGCAGGTTCATCTACTGCCTGTTGAGAGAAGTTCCCGGACTTAACTGTTTCCAGAAATTCTCCCATCTTTTTTTTTTTTTCTATTATTATTATTTATTATTATTTTAATTTATTTATTTATTATTTAAAATGAGCAAGTAAGTTCACTTCAAAAGAGCCTCCGAGGTTAAAAATTTAGGCAGTGTGGGTAGCCAAGTACCTTGATTCACTCAAGTTATTTGAGAATGAACTGAGGAGCGAAGTTATTTTACAGCATAGTTCTAAACTAGTGAATCTTCTCATCTACTTGCTTTTTATGAATACTCATTTTGTGTTAAGTTGTGATGTTCACAGGTTTATTACCTTTTTAGTGGAAAAAATTAGGTGAGAAATTTTTGTTTCTTCCTGGATCACAGATTAATTTTGCATTCTGAAGGCTAAGGGTGTAATGTTACTGGTTTGTGAATTCTCCCTTATGAATGATATTTCTGTGCCAATTATGGAGGACCACAGTTGATCTTATTCAGTGAAGATGAACTATATGAAGATGAACTATTAGTAAAACAAGCCTCTAATGATGTGTGGTAGTTTTAAGACGTTTACAGTTTTGCTAAGTCAGTTTAATATGATCAGCAAAAAATAATGTCTCTGACTGTAGACGTGACCCTCATCCAAATTCCAGTTTCTTGTTTCAAATCACAAAATTATATTAAACATCTTGGGAAAAACCAAACCAAACCAAAAACAAACAAACAAACAAACAAAAAAAAACCCAAACCACTAAAATAACAACAAAAACCCAACAAGAACAACAAAACCCACCTTTTCAAAGAAGGTATTTTACCATCAGTGTTTCCTATAAAACAAATACACACACCAAAACAAATTAAAACACTAAACTCTTGATTCAGAAGAAAGCAATTAAAATTTCATTCTTAAAGGCAGGCATATCACAGAGTTATCAGTGACTAAATTTGTACCTGATAATGGAAGTGTTTATTATTGATTATTGTAACTTTCCTAACTCCAAATTACTGTAATTTGTAATTAAACTGAAATAGTTACCAAAGAGATACAGGTTGCAGAGTACATCGACTGTTTCACAAAATGAAATTATTCAAAATGGAAGCTTATCAACATTGGGAAATTCTGAAATCGTCTTGTAGCTCAGTTTTCAGGTGGAGTCTTTCAATAGAAAAACAGCAAGATAATCATGCACCTATGTTGGCAGTTTTTCTTATGATTAACTTGATATTTTTTTATTTTTTTTTTCAGACAAACTCTTGGTATTTAATGAGAATGTTTAGCCAAAATAATTTGATACCCAGTCATTTCAGAAAATAATCTTTTACAGAGCAAATATTGCATTGCCATTTTATCAAAAACAGAGTATTTAAACACTACTGGTAGAAATCAACCTGATATTATTTGGAATAATATCTCAGTCTTATAAACGTGATGGTTTCTATCTGAATTATATTGACTGCTATAGCAATATAATAAGATGGTACTTGTCAAAGTAAGTGTAGCAAGATCTGGTACAAAGTCTAGCTTCATCACATTGCTAACTATAGTTCTGTGTCATCACAACAATATGAAGTTCTTGAATGCCGTCAACATGACTATCCCCTTTCCTGTAGAATTAGACTACTTATGTCCTTGCACGACATGATCAATGAAGGGTGAATTATTTTTTTTTCTCTTCATTTATATATGATCTGCTAACAGTGCTACATACTGCATTCAATAGAAGTTGACTTCAAATTTATATATTCCAAAGTTATGGTCCACAATTTCATTATAGTGTATTTGGAGATTCTCTAAAGTACAGGAAGGAACTCTAGCTTAATGTATTTACCTCATTTTTTCAGGGTGTCAAATTACATTTTTAAAATATGATTGCTTCTGGGATAAGGGCAATATGTGCCGTCCAGTTTTCCAAATCTCATACAAGGACTCAAATATAAAGGCAATATTCTGAAAAGATGTCAGGTAGCAGAGTATTTTTGTTATATGATATAGAAAGTAAGTAAACTTAATTTACTCAAGTAAGTGATACCTGTATCTTTCTTCAAGAAAAGTATGCAAGCAAGTATCATTATACGTGGGCAGCTTTAGATAACTAAAAAAAAAAAAAAAGAATTAGCTAAGAAATGTATTAATTAATTTTATTAATATTTGTTTTAAGTCATCTATGTTTGCTAACAACTTGGAAAAGTCAAGCATCTCATGATCACATCATATCCAACCTTTCAGGCAGCAAGCTTATTGAACACAAAATGAACTTAGTCTTTTATTTATTTACTTATTTTTAAGGAAAACCAGTCATAGTGAGTTGTCCTTAATACTTTAAGATCATGTAACACTGCCTGCATGAATTTTGTGAGACATGATAACATACTATTATGAGAATCATAAAGAATCCACTATCAGTTGTTCACAGTGCACTGAAGTGCTGTTGTTACTAATGTTGCCCAATGCCATATGTTAAAGATATCATAAAGTAGTCTTAACCGGGACAAGGTGCTTCAAAAGGAAGGTTATTCTGGTTCAAGTCCTGGGCTCAGGATTCCAAGGTGAGATTGTTGCATGAACTTAATTCCAGATTGTGTTCAAGTTCATTAACATTTTTCTTCTTGGTTGGAAATCAGAGAATATTTATGTTAGAACAGTATTGTCATATAAAATGAACCATGTGGTAAGATGTGTTAATGAAGTGTATTGCAACTATAAAACAATCTGTCAATTACTGCTCGTGGAACTGTCTCCAGAGCTTGTGGTTTATGAAAAGCCAAGCTGTTGATTTGTTTCTATGCATTCAAAATGCAAAGTTTGAAAACCAAATTTTACTTTATCCACGTGGAAAGATTTATTTTATTCCTTCAAGTTGCAGAAATAGTTAGCTCTGTTACCATGTCAGTTACTTGCCGTGTGCCTGAGGCGACTTCTGAAAAGGAAAAAAGAGAGGGATGGAAAGGGATAGGAAGAGGGCAGAAAAGTGTGTGTGTGTCTGTGTGGCAGAGGGAGAAAGAGAGCACAAAAGGGGGAGTGAAGAAAGAGGGCTTTTCTGTGTGAGTTGTATAACCAACTTATTTAATGTAATACAACTTCCTTCCTTTGCTATTATCTATTAATTCATGCATATTGAAAGGTTACAAAGCTATGTTGTTCCTGTATTTGTATCATTGCTTTCATGGGTTCTCCTCTCTCAACAGTGCATATAAAGGGTTTATTTTTTCTTTCTGAAATGTTTTTAGTTACGAATGTTTTACAAGGAACTCATAAATCATCTCTTTTCAAACCAGCCTTAATTGCAGTGAGGTACTGTATTCAATATTGTAGCAAAGAATAAACTGTTGCTGCTGATGGTATAAGAAATATTACTGTGGACGTTTACAAAAAGAATCTAAGATTGAGGAGACTGTTAATGTTATTACTACATTGATTTGATGAGGTCATTAGTAATGTATTAGTTTCTGAGTATGAAAACAGTAACCTGCTAGGAATAAGTAAGTTAGGGAAAGGAAAACTGCACCTAGTCAAGACAAAATTAATAAGGTCAGTGAGTCATTTTAACTCATCAAAATCCATAGCAAGAGCAAATGGCTAATGTCCTGACAAGTTTTACTGGAAGATAGGGTTTTGTCAACATTACCTTTTCATCACACGGTGGATGAAATTTAGATTGACATAAAAGAATTAGAACAAGGTGCACTCTGTGTTTTAAAGGGGCAGATTCATCTACTAAGTTTCCTTTTCATTATATTCATTATATGGTTTGTTATTACAGGCACTAAGACCACACACAGAGTCGCAGAATGGTTTGGGTCATAAGGGACCCTTAAAGATGATCTAGCTCAACCCCACTGCCATGGCTTGAAAAATTTACACGTTGTTTGAAACATCCAGTTGTGCTTACTGAGTGATTGAGAGAAAAGTTAATTGAATAGCATTGTCTTCAATTAAACTGTACTTTTAAAAAAGTATGTTCCTGGCACTTACAGTGGAAATGCAGAATTCAAAACATAAGGTCAAGTTACTGAAGCTACCTTGCTAAGAACTATGAAAATCAAGGGTAGGATCCTAAATAAACAACATCACTACTGAAAAGAATGATGGCACTTTTATGTTTTCTTTTGACAGTAAACTAATTCTTTAATGCAAATATTATGATGCATCAATGCTTTATAAGAAGACACAGATATAAGACACAGATATAATTACTTTATTAGAATAGTGACTTTATAATGTCACCTACTCTTGGATTTCAGATGATGAGAAAAGCTGCTTAACACAGTGCACACTTTTATTTTATTTTATTTTATTTTATTTTATTTTATTTTATTTTATTTTATTTTTCCCCAGTGTCTGAGCTTAATAAATGAATATAAATATGGGAATAAAAGTACTATATTACTTTGGAAATTTAGTAACTGTAAATTTACCTGTGATGCAGGTAAGTTACTGCTTCACAGTGCTTTCAGTGCTTCAGTGCATTCTTTTTTCAAGCCCCAGACTAAAAAGAAAAAGAAAAAGAAAAAGAAAACCAAAACATTTTCAATATCCCATTGGTATTCAGTGCAAGTGTTTGAGAGGAGAAAAGTGATTTCTTGTGAATCAGTACATTTGTTTTAAAAAGTATCTCAAAAGAGTCTAGTAGATTAATATTTCATTCAAGTGTAAGAAAACAGTGGCTCCTGTGCACTCAGTCACTGTGTGACAAAACAATTTTCAAAGTAATTTTTTTCCCTCTATTGAAAGCTCAGAATATATTTGTCCTTTCAAGTCTCAGATATACAGACATTGGACACACTGAGGACAATATACTCCTAGAGGTGAATGACAAAAAGTACAGCACTCTTGCATCTGTATAGCAAAATGACATTCATGTTTGTGGCATACGGAATTACTCCTTATTCTAAACTCTAGGATTTAGATGTTTTAGACGTTTTGTTTTGTTTTGTTTTGTTTTATTTTATTTTATTTTATTTTAATTTGTTTTTAAATAAAGCCATAGGAACATACTGATATGAATTGTAAATTACTTATATTCCTCTTTAAATTAATTTGTTTTATCACCTAAATAAATTTTATATGGAAAAACTGATAATGACAGGTATGTGGAGACAAAATAAAAAAGTGTTATTAGAGTCAATAAGTCTTAAGTTAAACAGAAAAAAATAAAATATAAATAAAATAAAATAAAATAAAGGGAAGGGAAGGGAAGGGAAGGGAAGGGAAGGGAAGGGAAGGGAAGGGAAGGGAAGGGAAGGGAAGGGAAGGGAAGGGAAGGGAAGGGAAGGGAAGGGAAGGGAAGGGAAGGGAAGGGAAGGGAAGGGAAGGGAAGGGAAGGGAAGGGAAGGGAAGGGAAGGGAAGGGAAGGGAAGGGAAGGGAAGGGAAGGGAAGGGAAGGGAAGGGAAAGGAAGGGAAGGGAAATGGGTAGGGATCTTCACTAAGAAGATGAAAGAGCATCTGAAAACAATTAAAATGTTCGTGCAGAAATGCTGTTTAGGTATAAGCAACTTAGTTTCTCCACCTTCTGCTCAATAGTTTTAGTTCAATACCATTTGTCATGAATGTTAAATAAGAAGACATTTTTTAATTAAAATCTTTTGCACTGTACCTTTTTTTGGACTCTTTATTTGCATTCTTCTTTACTTCAGGAAAACACTTTTGATCTTTTGAATGCCTTTACCTTTCCCCTTTTTATTTTTGTCCTGTTCTGGAGGTCTCAAGTTCATTTTCTGCTGACGAAAAAGGAAAATACCTAACCCCATATGATTTTCTATATGTTCCTTTCATTACCTTTAAGCACAAAAAGAACCACCCAGTCCAAACATAAGACACTTACCAAATCCACACCCACCCAAAAATTCAAAGAAATGTTAGTTGATTTGGAGGCAAATCTTCTTTTTTTTTTTTTTTTTTTGTGGAAAATTGAAGGACATAATGCAGTCACCAGTTATGCCAGCACACTTTTGTAATTGCTACTGTCTAAGTCTTAAGTTATAGATAATTAATTCTTTTTCTTTCCTAACAGATTTCTTTCTGCACAATTCTCACAAGAAAAAAAAAACTTTTGAATTACTTCATAATTGTTAGTTGCTGTCTTCATAGTGTTGCAAGTATTTGCATTATTATTATAGTTTTTATGATGTACTCTTATTCGATGTGAAGAAGTGTGCTAGAATTTGCTATAGCTGGTCTGAGATCTCACCTTTGTGACTTTTTTTCAACTAGTTCTCCTCCTCCCCTGAAAACTGGTAGAAGGATTAGGGTATGTAATTTTTTATTCAATCCGAGGCATTTTCCTTAATGAGCAATGGAAATTTTGCTGGTTCCAGATTTACACAGATTTACAGTTGGCATGAATTTTAAAAACCCTGTTTTATAAACTCACAGAACAGTGGTAGGAGTTGGTATTTTATCTTTCTTTTTGCTGTTCTTTCTCAAATCTACTTTGTCTTTATATAATATCCAAACTTATTTTATGTTTTTGGAATAGGTAACAATAGGTAACAGTAAATCCTCATAAGATTTTCCCTGGAATGTTTTTCCTTACCAGTTATTCAAAATATTTAATTCCCTAGTTCCGTCTAGCTGACTAGTGAGAGCTTCACAGAAATGTCTTTGGCCAATAGATTGGTACTTTAAAAGTTAAAAAGAGTCCCAGGATTTTGTATTTGAAATTATGATAGACTTTTGTATAATTTTATTTATTTTTCAGTATTTTCTATTAAGTAATCAAAAATAATAGATTCAGCACGTAGCACAAGATAGGAAATCGGACATAGGCAAAACAGAATATTTAATTGAGACCTTCTGTAACTTGTGACCAAGTTGGGTAAAGATTATTGCCAATGGATTTAGCTTAATTTGTATCTCACACTTTAGATTGTTTTAATTTCATGTAGTCACAGGAATATTTGTCCTACCCTTGGAAAATCCTTGGTTCTTAGTGTAAAAAAATCATGGTGTTCCCTCCTTCCCTCCCTCCCTCCCTCCTTCCTTCCTTCCTTACTTCCTCCCTCCCTCCCTTTCTTCCTTCCTTCCTTCCTTCCTTCTTTCCTTCCTTCCTTTCTCATATGTTATTCAGTACTGCTTATATAACCTCTGAGATAAAATTGTCTTTTGGAATTTTATTTAAATCTGCTTCATGGCTTCCTTTGGTATTATTCACAATTTAGTTGTAGTTATTCAGTTAACACAGATGCATCTGAGGCCTGCTCCCAGTACAAGGCTCCTCATTTTATCCTATGTCACTAAATGCTAACATCACATGCATTGCTTACCTCCATCTCACTTTTTGTGTAGTGTTGTTCCTAATGTTAATTAAAGTGATTCATTCTAACAATGTTTACAGTATAATTGTTTAAATTTTTATTTGTTGCTTTGGTATGGCTTCAGCTGCCTCACCTTTATCTCTGTATGTAGAAGTTTATCTTACCTAGTATGCAGCTCACCATCTTTTTCAGAGATATAAGATTTTCAAGGTTGATTGTAACCTAATCAACATTTATTTTCTGTGTGGAGGTGGCGGTGGAGGGTCAGTATCAATATCGTGATGTATGGCATGATCCTTCCTAGTTTCATTGGATAGTTTTGATTAGGCCACCCATTTTTTTTCCCAGTTCTCTGTCTTTCAAGTGGAATATATGTAAAGCTCTTCATCCCATTTTTCAAAACTGTGTGATTTTGAGGTTCCTCTGATTTTCTACCTTTTAAATTTCTTTTTGCTTTACACTATTGTATTTTCCTCAGATGCAGACACACAAAGCAAAATTAAAGCTTGGTTTAATTTCACCTTCTGGGTTTGTTTTAAAGTCTCTAATGTGCATAAGATGTAACTGTATTTTGGCGAGATTATTAGTCTCATGTAGACACCTTAATGTTGATGTTTTGAGCTGAACAGATATATTATTTCCCTTATTCTTACCATGTTGACCAGTCACGAAACTTTTACCCCACCAGATCTAGCTAATCTAATAGATCTGGAAGGAATGCCATGAATGTTCTTTTAAGGAAAAATAAATAACTGAGTACTGATGGATAGATAAATAAATTGTGAATCGAAAGGGACTTCCAGTGCTAATATTGCTCATTATTTTTCCCAACTGTATTTTATGTCAATTTTGTTAAATGTCAAAAGAAAATATGAACTTGAATTCTTACCCCATTTTCTTCAGTTTCCTCACATTTACTAGCTTCTTTGATTTTTTTTCTGACACTGTAATAATTTTGAATTGCATATACTTTCCTACGTTGAATACATCTTCTAGCAGAAACTTTACCAGGTGATAAAATGGATAATTTGAAGAAATCTGTAGCCTTCTATAACTGCTGAAAATAAAAATCAAGACATTTTTGACAAATATGTCTTCTCATACTGTCTTTGCATGAGGTATTTTCAGTAACAAATTGCTGAAAAAATGAAGAGTCACAAAATGAAGAGTCACTATTTTATCCTAGCATAAAAATCTTATTTGCAGAATACTCTTGTATTCCAAAAAGAGTACGATCTTCACACGGCTTATGCTGTTAAAGATTGTTTATAAAGACAATTTTCAGTTCTTTTAAAATTTCAATTTCAATGCAAAGCTTGCCAAAGAGTTTTTAAATCTTTTTTTTCTTTTATTTTTTTTTATTTTATTTCTCTTTATATATTTTTTCCATGTGTTTATAGAACTAGAAATCTGTAATTTTTGCCAGCATGCACATTGGACATCACTTGATGTTGAGGCTTTCAGTATTCCTTGCTAGCTGTCTTCATGCTTTGCTGTTACCATCTACTTTTTGTCATGTGGAATATGCTGTGTAAGAGCACTTTAGAGACAGAGACAGTTACTGAGAACAGAGGTCTCTGGGCACAGACGTTAAAGGAGTGTCAGTCTGTGCTAAAAGCTAGAAGCGTAGGGGAAGCCGGTAAATTTTCATAAGTTCTCTTCAGTGTTGGAAACAATTTCAGATATTTCTCCCTTTTGTCTGCCACTACCTTTAAGGTACAATTAAGAGGATATTTACAGTACAAAAGAGAGAAGTAATTTTCAATCGGGATGCATCACTATTATAACATGGCAAAAGAGCTTTGGTTCCTGAGTTAATACCTCTTGTAGTGCATGTACCATGTGAACATGCTAATTCAGACATCTCAGTATCATGCTTCACTAAATGAAATAAGTAGGTCCATAATCTTTGCTGATATCACTGCATTTAAGTTTATTCAAGTGAACAGAAATACATCTTTCTGAGCATATATTTGAGATTCTCTGTATGCTCTAATGAATCTATATTTTCAAATTTGTCTATACAGCAATAATAGAAAAACACAAACTCTTTCTTTGTTGTGCCTGCCACTTCCAGTGATATGTTGGATTCTGTATTATCTGAAAATGGCTTGGACACTTGCTGATGTGCTACTCTGCAGCTGATTTACTGGAGCATCCATCCTATGAGGAAAGGCTGAGGGAGCTGGGACTCTTCAGCCCAGAGAAGAGAAGGCTCAGGGAGGATCTTATCCAAGTGTATAAATGAGGCTGATGCAGAGCAGGTGGAGCCAGGCTCTTTTCAGTGGTGCCTGGTGACAAGACAAGAGGAAATGGGCACAAACTGGAACACAAGATGTTCTGTCTAAACTTCATGAAACACTGTCACTGTGCAGGTGATGGAGCACTGGCACAGGTTGCCTAGAGAGGTAGTGGAGTCTCCCTCCTTGGAGATCTTCAAAAGCTTCATGGACATGGTCCTGGGTAACCTGCTGTATGTGTGCCTGCTTGAACACCTCCAGAGGTGACTTCCAACCCTTTTGCGGTTCCATGATTTCTACTCCTAATTCAAGACTTGGCAATAACTCGTGAGACCAAACACTGAACTCGTTTTTCAGTAGAGTTCCTACTGATAATCCTTTTTACTACTGATGTGTGTGGGATTTATCACTAATTGAGCTAGGAAGGATTCAATCAACTAGATGATTAGTATTCTTTACCAATGTGTACTCTGATATTAAATATAGTTTTTGATTAAAAGGTGAATACCAATATTGTGAAATCAGTGTGCATCTCTAACTTAATTTTAAGAGGAAGTGGAAAAAGGGAAAATAAGTAACTGTCAACGTATTTGAAAGAAACTGATAGAAGATAAGAGAACTAATAGAATTCAAAGTTAATTTTGTTCTGTTTTGTCCATCAGTGTCTCTTTTTTAACATTTTGTGTAAAAATAGTCCTTGAATTTTGGAGGTAATAAACAGGACATGTAGTCAGTAAACTCTCCACTGACAGGCACATTAACTACAGTGATAGTGTTTATACATTATAAAAAATACTAAAAATGTATTGTGCAAAAGATTATATAACTTACAGTTTTGAAAAAATCCTGTGTGTTCCTCCAGAAAAAAATCCTGTGCATTCTGTCACTGGAATTGTAAGAACACGAGGTTTTCCAGTAGCATAACCATTGCCATCAGGCAATTACCAGGTGTTTGTATGCCTGTTGCTGCTTTCTAGCTTTGATTTTGTTATTACAAAAAAAGTTTAAACAGTCAAAATATTAATATTTTGAAATATTAATAAAATAGAATGGAGAAAGAAAGAGACTGAAAAAAAGAGGAAGAAAAAGAAAGAACATTTAATAGAAATGTTTTATTTTTTGAAATAGCAATACAATTAATATATCTTTCTGATATGTACTTTATTTTGCTGAGACTTTAAAGTCTAAAATGTTGGTAGCTTTTTAAAAAAAGTAGTAGCTTTTTTATAATGTAGATTTAAAGGATGTTGAGGCAATTCTGTTGTAATTCTTCACAAACTAGCTTTAAAGGAAATATGTGCCTAGAAATGGAATTCCAAAGCAGTGAATTCATTGTATTTATTTAGAAACTGCAAGCATGCAGGTAAATACCTTCATTATATTTTCACTGTCTGAGGAATAAAACTCACTTCCCCTAGCTTTAGCCATCTAATAAGTTAGCTATTAAAGAGGAGATTCATCTGACACAAGTTAGTATGTCTGAAATGTAGATGTTGAAATCTTAGCAAGTCGTCTCCTTTCATAGTCAGCGAAAGAGACTTCTCTAGAAAGTGATGCATCTGTAAGGCCACATGAATCACCCTTTGGAAACGCCTGTGTGTCTTTATTGACTGTAGGCAACCTAGATGAAGAGGTGAGGCTGAAAGCTTCCGTTTTAGAAGGTTATTATTAAATTAGATAGGTGAATCTGTCAATGTAGGTAAACTATTTTAAAAGTGTGGATTCAGAACTATGTCTACTATGTCTACACATTGTCCATTAGGTGGATGTATGGAAATAATATGTTTTAAAGTGTTTGAAGAAACATAGTATATTCTGGGTATAACAATAAGAACTGTTTTTGTGTTTTAACATTTGCATGAAACGTTGTACACATGTGGAATTTAACAGAAAGTCAAATCCCGTTTTAGTCAAGGATTTAAACATCTGACATCCTTCTGGATTTACTGTGAATTGTGTCTGTTATTGGGTTCTGGTAATTGGGTTCATGGCATGTATGTACATATTTTCAGTGCACTTAAAAGACTGATAAGTCTTTGCATGTGATAATGAGTTAATACTCTGGATGCTATTTAAACAAATGAAGACCTGGTATTTCTTGGTATTAACTCCAACAGAATCTCTAGAATTACTTTTAGTCTAAGAACAGTTCTCCACTGCTATCAACAAAGATAAATTCATGTAATATTTTTCTTATTTAGGTTTTTCCAATGAACTAATATTAATCTCTCTTTTTTTTTTTTTTTCTGAAAGCTACAATGCCACATTCTTTTAGCATATACATACACAATAATGCAAATAATGCTTCACTATTTCCTCTAAAAAATATACACTTCCCAAAGCAGAAAAAAGACCTATTTTTCTTGTGCCTTATTTTTTTATTTTTATTTTTTTAAATCTCAGTCAGCATTGGCTAAACTTGGAAATGCAGCTATCCGAACTGTTAAGTGCTGAATTCCATCTTCTATTCCTAACTGTAGTATTTCCTCCTTAAAATACATCTTTAAAGATTTTATTTGGCACCATGTCTATTTTTTCAATACTATGTGGGAGGAGTTTAATCTCAAGATACATAGTGTCCTGCAGTAGTTTTCAGCATGTAGCTTTCATGCTGTAACACTAAGAGAATCAGAAATAGTTATAAATATGAAATGCATATGAGTTCTCTGATCTGTAGTAGCTGACCACATCTATTTTTATTTATTAATTTTTTCCCTGGATATATCTTTTCCTAGCTTCACCAGAAAGAAGATGCTGGTAATCTTAATGTGCAATTAGTTCTGTGTTTAACAGGATGAATGTTAAATCTGAATAGTAAATCCTGATACCCTAATTACACTAAAAGTTAATTGTACTTTTGTCTTTATTATCTTTATTTTATCCCCAGACTAAATTTGATTGAGTATCTATTAAAGGGAAATGTTATAATCCTTTTTGTGTAAGTCTGTACCTTACGATCCTTTAAAATATTCACATATATAGATGAACACTTCTTAGACTACAGATTGCTTTTGATTTGTTTAGGCACTGTTTAGAGTCTCCTAATCCATATTTGCCAACTGTGTTTCAAAAAGAAATCAAATTGGTTTTGTGGTACATTAATGTTTTATGCAATATTCCATAGAGAACATTAAATAAAAATAAAAGAAAAAGTTTGACCTCTGACTCTTACACCCATTTCTTATGTCAAACTGGGAGATGTTGAAAGCCCTATATGGTCATAACCCTTCTATCTAACTGTGACCCTCCTTAACATTAAGCAGGTGACTTGATTAAACATAAATCAGGCATAAAATGCCCTGCATGAGGCAGCACAGTGAATCAAGCAAATTATCAAATGGCAAAACTCATTCTGTGCTCTGGGCAATGTAAGCTGCCAGCACTTATACATCAAAACTTCACTCAATGTAAGATTGATTTTATTTTATTTTGTTTATTTTAATTCCCTACAGCAAGCTGTGTTAGTTGTGTAAAATGCTGTCTGCATCATTACATTCCTAAGAAATGCTTTTGTTTTTTAGTGAAGGCCGAATGCAATGTTGAGTGACGCAAGCTATCTAAAACTAGATATGCTGCACTCTGTAGTAGGTTCTAGTAGAGCTGATACTTTGTGCATTAATACTGAAACTTAAGCTTCTGTGTCTGTATAGATTTTTTGTTTGTTTACTTGTATGTATACACCCTATCAACTTTATCAAAAATATGAGCACCAAAGGAATAATGTTACAAAATTGAATCACCAGTAGCCATTGAAAATACTTTCCGTTTTCAGTAAAGACGTTGGGATTAAAGTGTATAAGTCCAATCGCAAGGCTAGAATGAATTTTTATGCAAGATGATACATGTCTTCCTTTCACAGTTGCTTTTTATGCTGCCTTAAAACATGTCAAAATAATCCCCAGCAGAGGAGCCTAAAAGGAATGTCAGCTCTGTGGTTATGTAAATCGAATTGAGTGCTTTACAGCAGGTTTAAGATTTTTATAACTCAGGAGTTGTTAACAGCCAGCTGGTTTGTATCTGTTTTTTTTTATGGTTATTCTTGTCATAGGCAGCCTCCACAATTTTTAATTATATTTTATGGTATGTGTTTTCCCTCCTCTTGAATCCCACAGCCATTCTTTGCTTCAAAAGATATTTTCCACTGGGAAGAGAAGAAGCATTGCTTTGGGACTCCATCATTAGAAATACTGTTATATAATTACCTGCTGGTAACAACAGTGGAGTGTGAACCTTCATCACAGATCTTTAACTTGCTATGCCAGTATGGAAATCTGTAGCATTCTGCACACACAGTTAGGAAGTTATGCCTGCAGCTCTTGGCTCAGACAGTTGTCTTCTGTTTTAAAGAACTGATTTACAGTTTTTATTGTATTCACAATGCAAATTTGTCTTTGCTTCACAGTTCAGTTTTGAATACAGGCTTTGTGCTTTGCAGATTTGATTACACTCTGTGTCCTGGATCACTACTCATTTTGTAACATACTTTCTCAAAAATGTTGTATTTTAGTGACTGGAAGAGTGATACTGGAAAAACTTAATCTTTAAAATGTTTTTATAGCAGTGTAATTTCACGATTATGGCCTGATTCCCATCTGAGTAGAAATAATTTTAAAAATACAGAAGAGCACATTTCTTTATCCAGAAATGAAAATACTATGCTTGACAGCCTGAAAAGCCAATGACTTAGCTTTTGTTATACTTTAAGAAGTTATGAAATATTTATTTAGATATAAGTATGAAGACATGACCAGAAACTCTGCTCTTGACTGTTTTACAGCATTTTGTTAGTTTGCTCCCTGAGTGAAAGGAAACAGACCACTATCTAATTGTCCTTAATGGTAGATACAGCTATTGAAACACCTCCTCTCCTTGCAGATGTAATGATGTAAGAGGTAGGGTCTTAAATAATTAATCATATGTGGAAAGCTGTTTGTAAGATGTTTAAAAGACTGTTAAGCTTCCCAACTATAAGATAGAAAGAATACTATAAGCTTTTGTTTAGGTGTGTTCAGAGAAAATTAACACTTTTTTTTTTTTTTTTTTTTGTTACAGTCTAAAATAGTTACAGCTGATCTCATTTGAACAGCCTGTTTTGAAACTGTAAAGGAAATAATATATGCTTTTGTGTTATATTCCATGAATTGATCTGTGTAATCTAGTTTCATTATTTTAACAGACTGAAATCAATAGAAGTATTATCTTCATACCTAATATATTCAGACATTATGACTCTATAGATCTTCTTGTATTACACAATATTATATTTAAATTTGAATGTTAAGTGTTTATTCTGCCCCACTTATGGTGTAATACCTAATGTCACCAGCTTCTGAACTACAAATTCAAGTATCTCTCCCTACTGCATTGTCTTTACATTAATTTGCAGAGTTACATAGAAGCTTTTCATGTAACTAAATAAAATACACAAGATACATACTTACCAGAATTGGTTTGTTTGCTAGAGTTTTATTTTTAAATGCAAATCTGTAGACGATTCAAACATCCTCAGAGCCTCCTTTATAAGGGTGCTGAAAATAAAGCTTGAATATTGCTAAAAATGCAATGTTTCTACCAGAATACATTTTGGACACTTTACCATATTATTATTGTTGTAGTTATATACATGTATGTATAGTTTATAACAATAAAAATAAAGAAGATGCTGCTTCGGAATGTATATGATAGGGTTGTAATCAGTGCAGAAATGATACAATAGGAATACTATATACTAGAAATGCAAGATACACTAGAAATGCAGATATTATTAAAAAGCAAACAAACAAACAAAACCCATAGACCTTATGTTTACAAGGTTAGGTACATATGAAATATTTTACTTTTTAAGAACGAGAGTATTTCAGTTATAGTTATGGTTTCACCTCTCACTTATCCCACTCAGAAGAACTACTTCTGTTTTCTAACTGTCACCTGCAAAATTAATCTTAATTACTTTCTTCTGTAGAGCTGTTGAGGATAGCGTAATACACAGTTTAGACTTAAATTTAATTGATTTCTATAGTTACCAGAGATTATCCATAAAGGTATTTTAGATGACCAAAGTCTCTGCCAGGATTGACCAAACCAACTGATCTGGAAAAACACATCAACAACAGAAGAAATGGTTGTTCACATATTAAAGACATAATGCATAAACTCATGCCAGATGGACTTTGCATACGAATATTCCCCGACACTAATAATTCTCTGTTTAAAATAAATATTAACATTCTTCTTCTTTTGGGGTATGAACACTTCATTTTGAATTAGAAACAAAGTTGAGAATGGTGTTTTTACAAAATATGTTCTTCACTCAAATAAAATGTAGGAATGAGAAATGATGTTATTTTCCTACTGTATCCTTGAATAGGTAACTTGCTGTAACAGTTCTTATATATACACCTGTTTTTTCCTGTCTGTAAAGGATGGAAAGATTATCAGCTAATCATATTGTTCCTCTTTTCAGGCCGTTTTTAAAATATCTGTTGTCTTTACAGTACTGTTAAATTAGAATTATATTTTTTAATCCTTAATATCCTGTTTTTCAGAATACGACTTCCTTTACAGCCAAGTAAAAAAATAAGTAGTCATATTTTACCAACATAAGGTAAAATCATTATATTCCCTCTTGTCAGTGATTTAGAAAGAATATGTTTCACAGTAAACTAGCTCAGGTACTGACAGAAGGTTGGGGATTATTATTTTTTAATTAATTAATTTATTTATTTTAATAAAGCCATAAGCATCTGTCAGTTTTTTTTTTTGACAAATCAACATAAAATGAGGAATGTTTTGCACTTTTGTGAAAAAATCCTAGAAAATTCACCTTGAGAATTTTAATTGGATTGAATAATTTCAAGTTATTAAAAAATATTGTATCTGTTAAACAGACAGTTTTATTAAGAAGAAACAAAAAACAAACAAACAAAACACACACACACACAAAAACCCTCCAGATAAACTAATGAAGTCCAAAATGTTTAATTCCTATTCTTTGTCAATATCTCCTGGGCTAAAAAGTGTTTTGTGCCCTTTTATGGTACATGGTAAATTTGAAAGCAATGCTTCATTCTCATAGATCCTTTGTGGATTTTTAGCAATGTACACTTTACACTGAACTGCTGCTCTCATTTCTTAGACAAGTATGGTATGCATTTTATGGGCTTTGTTTATGGGCTTTGTTTAACTTTAGAGATTTAGAAGCAGGGCTGATAGCAATATTCATATATGCTTGGCACTTTTTACTTCTATAGCTTTGTTAAACTCTTGGCTGATGAGCTTTCTATAAGGTAAGGTAGTATTATTTCCACCTGGTTGGTAGGTAGAAAAAAAGAAAAAAAAAAGGAACTGTAGAGGACATATCTGATACCTTCAGGTAAAATCAGAATTAAAATTCAGGAGCCTCTAATTTCTACTTCTGTTCTTTAGTTAAAACAATCACATTTTTACCTAAAGAGGTGAACTGCTTCAAAACCCTTTCAGATATTCTTAAGGTATTTTATTTCAGCATCTCTTTTCAGATTCTTCTTGTTACCCAATAAGGATTTCTGTGGAAGAAATGCTTGGCACGTGTGGTTAAACAGCAGTCATGTAGGTGTGGGATAGTGATCTGTTTGTATTTAATTTACAACTAACTGAAGATGAATAATAAGAAAATGGCAGGCAGGAGAATCAGACAGGCCTTCAGCTGTCCAACCAAGTGACTGACCTAGGGGCATCTCTAAAGCTGCCAAAATAACTGTTTATGGAATCTGTCAAAAAGCCAAATCCTACTGCTAGAAAAAAATACCTTCCATAATTTTGCATCTGGGTCTTTCATATGAGCAGGATGAAAAACAGAAAGTAAATATATGGTGAAGTGTTTTGAGCTAGTGGCATTCTACAGCTATCATTATTCCTGTTAACATTTGCGTGAAATGCTCAGTGCTAATGATGGAGTGATTTAAGGAGAGAGAGTGCAGAGAGGCAGGAGCTTTGGATTGAACTAAAGTTAAAGTTTTGATTTTATTTATTTATTTATTTTCTGATTTGCTGAAAGAGTAAGATATTGAGATGAGCTAATGCAGCAATTGGATAAAAAATAAATAAAATCATATCAATAAAGTTAGTATTTCTTCTGTTTGTTTGGGATACAAATGTCAATCTCGTCAAAAAAACAAACTGCTCATTTAAGAGATTGGAAATATTAAACTGTTCAAAATTCCCGTATATCATCATCACCATTGAAGGCAATCTTTTTTTCGGTGCACTGAAGCCATTTTATAACTCATTTTATATTTCATACTCTTACATATGAGGAATATCAATCACTTATGCTTGAATGATAACAGTTTCCAAAGAAAGTATAACATTTAACTAAATGTCACTAAAGTTTTCCTGCAATGTAAGCTTTCTTATAGCAAACACATGCAAATGGAAAAAAGCAACTTGTAAATATTTTCCTTCATAAACATGGTGAATTGAGGCAACCTTATATTGTCATTTTTGAAGTGTATTTTCTATGTTTGAGAAGGGCAGGGTGTCAAGAGCAAAGAGAGAAAAACACAAATTTATGTACACTTTTCAGATTTGATCATGATACTAAATGGTGCATATATGAACGTCTCCATAGATGATATGTCATCTTTATTAAATATTGTTGCGAGAAGGACAGAATCATGCTGATTCATCTGCCTTTATTATGTGAAACCCCACTATATACCATCCTGTACAGCTTAGATGAAACACGTTTCTGTCGCGGCCTGTTATCGCTGTTGAAAATCTCTGTTGATAAACAGAGAAACTAAAAACCAGGGGCAGGGGAAGGGGAAGGGGAGCATGTGTTTTAACATTTTTAGCTACTGATTAAGAATTCAATTGTAAAGAAACTCAGAAATTCATTGTAGGGAATTGCTGAAAAAAACACAATTGTTTCCCCTTGTTTCATCTGAAATTTATGCATGCCAAAGAATTTTATAGTTCTGTACTTTGGCAGTCCTCTTGGCATTTTTCAGAGCTAGTATGTTCTTCAGTTCACTTTAGGAAGTGGCCACCAAGGTCTTTGGTCTGTGTAGTGATAAATGCTTGCAATCTTAGCTATCCATGTTATTTCCAAAGTGACTTCAAATCAAAATTAGTATAAAATTAGAATGTGCATGATGCTCAGATTTCTAAGATAATGTAATAACAATGCTCCTGTTTCATTTTTAAATGACCCATACAGAAAATTTTAGTTTTGTAGTTAGTGTTGAGGGCTACTAATGTCTAAAAAATACTAAAGAAATATGTCAGAAACAGACTATGCATGTTTTTATTCAAAAAGATAAAGATATTCTCTCCATCAGAGTGTTGATATGCTCATTATTAAATATTAATAGTGCATCTTGCTATTGGTTGAAGTTAGATTGCTTGTGGTTGGGAAAAAAAAGTGAGTTATTATCTAGATACTGATTAAATTTTTGTCAATTATTTTTATTACTCACTTTGTGCTAACTTTGCAGTCCATCTTGCCAATCTCAATGTCACAGAAGTGTAAAACTTAGAATTTAGAAATGATAAAAAGAAAGGTCATAACCCAGAGCAATGAGAAATTACAAAACACACATCATGTCCCACTCTTCTGCAAATGCTGACAAGATGGAGAAAAGTGATTTCCAGTAACAGATAGGTTTGGGGAAAACCCTAATCTGTTGACAGCCTGTTCATTCATTCCTGAAGAAAAGATTAATTCAGTTATCTGCTATAAATTATAATCTAGTTCTCTCTACAAAATGGGGAATCTGTGGAATTCTCTTCTCATTGTACTTTGCTATTGGTAGATGCCACCAGCTTGAGAGGAGCATGGTAACATACAATTCTGTCTTCTACAAAGTACTGCTAGTAATATACATATAATTTCTCATTCCAACATGATATGATGAGGATTTCTTGGGGCCAAAAACAATCTTGGAACTCTGTTAAGTTGCATATTTGCTGATCTTTCTAGTCCACACTAGTTCATAATGAGGTGGACAGTGGTACTATTCAGCTCTTGATTTAAAAGATTATGCCTTATGGAAACACATATGATCAATCATATAAATCTAAATTTGCTAAAGGCTACAGTTTTTCATAATATAAACTGCAATTACATCAATATAAAAGGGACTGTGGAAAAGTTACTGCATATTTGTTTCTGTGTAACCAAATACCATGATTATGTGTGCATTTTAAATACCATGTTTTCCCCTTTAACATTATTAAGAGTCTTCAAATATTTACTTTTTGAGTATGAGGTGATTCGAGGTATTATTCAACAAAATTATTCAAAGATGTCTCACCATGGGCTGGAGAGGACTCCTTTGATTTGGAGTCATAATGTGGCCACGGTTTGACTGAGTGCCAGGATATGACACAAATGAACATCATTCCACTGTTATGCCATGTTCTTTATTAGAAAGAGATATGCGTGTCTCCAAATGTACAAAGTCTGTGATTTTTCTAGTGCACTCAAGACGCCAAAAGAAGTCTGCACACTCCAGAGATTAGGTGCCAGTCCATGAAATTTAGTGTTCTGTTACCTGATGCAAGAAGTAGAGCATATAGGTGAGAGAGAGATGTCTGTAAGAATTTACTGCCTTTTAATCTGGAAGCAGGACTACACAGTGTTCCCTGTAAGTTGTTATCACAACTACCTTGTACAGTATCACAGTTTTGCATCACAGTACAATACTCTGCTATCAGTGTTCTGTAATAGTACATTTGGCCCCATGCCTTGCCTCTGGCATGGCAAAATGCATAATGGATCTGACAAAACTTTAAAAAAATGAAAACAAAAACAAACAAACAAACAAATGGAGTGGAGGAGAAGAAAAAAACAACACCAAAGAAAAGAGGCCCAAAGCCACAGTGCAGCACAGTGCAGATCTTAAAGTTAAAACACTTCAAGTGAATAGAGACGTGGAGGGGGAGAAAGCACTCTCCTGACCCTTACAGGTAAACGCTTTACATTTTGAAACATGAAAATTCTTTCACCCGACATTAGGTGTTAAAACAATAGCATATAGGCCTTGAAATAACCAGTAGATTTCTGGGATTTTTTACATCATTCTATTGCTTGGTGCAGCCTCCTTTTCATTCTTGCAAATACGGAAAGGCAAACAGTAGAACGTTATAGAATTTGTAAGTATATATTATAAACCAAAGATATTTTGTTTGTTTGTTTGTTTTCTGGGATACAATATCTAATTTAAAACTAAATGTGACAAAGCAGATTGAGAATTGTTCTTTAAAAGTATTTTAAACCTTGGATATTTGTTTATGTAGCATATTCTTATGCTGTTAATGAATAATCCTATGAAATTTTTCTTTAATACCTTAAAATTGTAGCTTATATTTTAAATGTCTATTAAAGATACACTGTATGAGCTGTTATGATAATACTTCATCTCAGTTGGTAATGGTAATTGTTTGTAATTAAAGTTCTGCATTCTTTTCTTTTTTTTTTTTTTTTCATGAATAGAAAAAAAAATCTGTTTTCATTTCTTGGGGAAGACAGAAGCCTGAAATAAGTCTGCAGTTGACTATTCTTGTTTACAGTTTAATCACCAAAAGTGTGAATCTAATCTTGCTTTCTCTGGGCAAAAATGTTGCTTTGGGATCAAAGCTACGTAGGCCACAAAGGCTTTGATCCCACACTGAGTAAATATCTACGGACTATTTCTTCAATGTAGTGCAGAGAAATGGTTCCTCTGTGGGCACATCCATCAGACCAGAAGTCTGTAAAAGCTAAAACAGGAACACTGAGTCCACAGCTACAATCTCATTTTATTCTGAACTTCTTTTGATCCCACAGATACTTACACACATGAATAAGTTAAATTTCACGCATGTGATCAGGCGTTTGGGCTACATTGGGTCTAGTGGAATGAGTGTGGCAACTCCATTTACAAGACTGAGCTTGGAAGTAGTAAGGAGACTTCCATGGGGCCATCAGGCTGCTTCAACAGTGTTCAGATATTAATTTAATCAAAGAACTGTGTGCCGTTACCCCAGGATCTGTGTCAAGCTGTGGATTAGGTTTATATAAAAAAAAAAAAAATCTACAAAAGCTCCTGCTGGTTGAAAGATTATGAGTATTTAGCTACATTACTGCTGTTACAAGCGTGAACATGTCTTTTTTTTTTTTTTTTTGAATTGTAGCAGTGTTGCAATTAATTAATTGTGTCCATCTAGTTATAAATTAGTCTGAAGTTAAAAAAATAATGTTTTATTAAGTACTACTGATTTTGTTATGCATTTCTCTAAACAAAACTCAAAGAACATGTAAATAAAAGACATTGCAATTATTCAAATATAAGAATGCTATTCAGGAAAATTCACAGAACACCAATAACTATCAGTAAGTTTCTTTATGTTAAACCTTTTAATTTCTTGTAACAGAGAGAATAGTGTTGTGAGAACATGAGATAATACACACAAAAAGAAGAAAGGAACTTCTGTTTGCAAAAAGTGCAAGAAAGTTGTTCCCATAATAAGTCATTCTATTAAACAAGAGACATTATTGCATTCTAGCAATGCAAATGTAAAACAGAAAGTCTATTAGGAACCAAGCATCATTGTTAGCATAATATATTGTTAGTATATATATTTTCCCTTCACACATACTTTTTTGGGGGGGGAGGAGGCAGAGGAGAAATCCATACTATTCAGTTAAAGAGATTGTGGATAAAGGTTTGACACTTAAGTAAAAGTATTTTTTTATATTGTTCAAAGCTGACCTCTGCTTTTTAACAGCCTTGATCTGCACTTTTTCATCTGTTTAGAAGCACACATTTCTGGTTAAGAAATTGAAGACAATCTCTTTGTCTTTTTCCTTAGCTAGGGAGGTTGAGATAAAAAAGAATGCCTGCTTTAAATGTCACACATGGCTGTAATTTAAGATTATTATTATTTTTTTTTTTTACCTCATTGTCCATAACAGTTGAAAGAAACCTTCAATGAAAGTTTATTAACTAAGCCAATGCCTGAGGCAATAAAGGTTCATTTATTACCAGTTTCTTGGCTGTTTTTCTTCTATTTTTCGGTTAAACTCATAGCGTAAAATAATACTTCACAAAATTAAACCTTTGACCTTCTGTGAAGTTAAGTCGCCTTTGATTAGATAAAGTAACAATTTATGGTCCAGCATGAGGTTGCACATGAAATGAATAATGCAACAGACTGAATGAGAACTGAGAATCTATTGCTTTTGAAAAGATGACTTGTTTAAGAAAGAATGTTCTCTTTTAATTGTATTGTTGTGAAACTGTATGCATTACAATAGTATTTTAAACAGTTGTTGAGGGGTACAATAATATAGCAAGGCATTCATACAGTATGCATTGTTTAATTCTGCAGCAATTGCATCAATCATAAATTCACAGATCTCAAAACCATGTTAAGCTATAACAGTAATTGGCCATGGTATTTGAAATACACTTTATGATTATACTTTTTACTCAGTACAAAACAAACAAACAAACAAACAAACACAACCTTCAAGGAATATATATCCATCAGTACAATAGATGGTAAATATTGGTGATAAAATAATTACATTTACTTTTTTTTTTTTTTTCAGCATTACTGAATCTGCCAGTAGTTCTCTTTCAACAAATGAGGTTTTATCTAGCTTAAGTTTATTTAGCTTAAGTTTTATCTACTTTTAACAAAACAGATCAATAGGACGCTGCTTCTTTCTGGGTCCATTCTTTATTTCTGCTATTATTAATTGCAGGGATATATTATAAGTAAAAAGATTTTTAGATGTGAAGGTTGCTGTAGGAATTCAGCTTTTTTCTTGTTTATCTTAAATGCAATACCCAGAACTCAAAATTCGTATTGCAATTTAGGAGTAGTTACAGGAAAAAAGATCTGATTAGTTTTGATGAACAACAGATGGTTTGAGCCTCACATACACTGTTTTTGTCCCAGTACAAGATTGACAATTCCATTTTAGTTGCACCATTTTAAATTAGATAATATGGGTGACTTTTTCTAAGTATTCCTTCTTTAACAATATTTAAAGTGCAATTATTTATTTCTCCTGTACTTGCATGACTCTTTTAATAACAGCCATTTTAAATATCTTTGGAAAAAAACCTAAATGAGCAATTTATGCTGAACCATTCAAGCTGAGCAAGAAAATAAAACTAGAATGTCCTGACAAAGATTTTTTGATTATCCTGAAATAACAGGTAATGACATTTTTGGGATGCACTAATGTTGTTGTATGAGATCAGTCCAGGAAGCTTAACAAAAATAAGGCTTTTTATCTTAGCAATAAAGGTAACTGTTAGGTTCCAGAACTACATTTTACATGAAGAACTCTACTAATGAAAATCAGTATATTTTAACAGAACATTATGGTACAGTGTGAAGTTCCCCTTTCTACAGTCTATGTAATCAGACCTCTGTCCTCCTGCAAATTGCTTTCCCCTTTTTTTTTTATGTATCACACTATATAAAACACCCATTAGATGTTAGGACTGAGGTTAGGATCCTATTTCATTTGAAATAACTTGGTAGCAGTATAATAAGCTACCAAAAACTTGTACCTGAACTGTTGAAAGCCATGAAACCAATGCAATAATCTACAGTGATCAGGGTCAAGTCCTAGGAGGTAACCCTGCATTTATTTCTCAGGCAAAGTTTTTCAGATTATAGTAAGATTTTTGCCCAAGTAAGAACTCCAGTATGAAATCTGGAATTAAGTCAAGAAAAGACATGAATTATTTTCAAGTCTGTGCCACTGAAATAAAGTGTAAGAAAAAGGATTAAACATTAATTTGAAATAATGAAAGGAGTTTTTTCAGAATTTAGATGAGATTTGGACCTCCTCCCACACAAAGAATAAAATGCTTCTGTAGAATGAACTTTCCAGCAAATAAATGAAATTAAATGTAACACACTGCTGACAGTCATTTTTTAGTTTTCTGCCTGTTCTTTGATGGCAAAGATAATGTATCAAGAAAATGTTATCAAAGTCCTAAAGAAAGAGATTGTGAAAATACATATATATATATATATAATTGGATGTTTTATGTACCCTTAAATATGTATATGTATGATATATACAAAGAAAGGTAATAGTTATATTAAGGAAGTTAATAATTATTTATTAGAAATAATTATTAAGAAAGCTGATTATTATTAGGAATAGTTATATGAAGGAAGTTAAAAATGAATTAAGATCAATTACTGAAATAAGTTTGTAATTTGTCACAGGACTGGGTTTAGGTATAACATTCAAAATACACATTTTGAGACGTATTTGAGCCTGAGGAGTATACTCATACTTCATTTTCTTTTTTTCCTTCTCAGTTAGGATGTGTAGTCAAATGGTTGTGCCATAAAAAATTAAAGTTTTAAGAACAGTCTCTTAAGGCAGGGAATAATATTTGTTGGAAGGCAGAACCCCAGGATATGATTTAGTCCCCACCAGTAATTTGTACAGTTTTTGAAAATCTTTCATGATATATGACAGTTTTCTCAGGCATTTTGCTTTGAAAATAGAATTGTTTTCTGAAGATTGTATGTTTTTATGTCATTGTGTTTCATTCACTCATTTTTCAGCATTGGAGACCACACATACTGGGCATACTTCTGGTCTCATTCTCACCCACAAAATTTTGCCTTCAGTAGAGTTGCATGTGTGTAAATTAGACTAGAACTTGGCAGGAGAATGCTTATGATTATATTTGGCAGAGGCAGCAGGCTGCAACTTTATTAACATAATTAACAGCTATAAACACACCCAACAGGCCAAAGTAATCTAGTGACAGAAGAGGGAAGGTCTTTGTAGGAAAGGATCATTCACGGTTTCTTTTGGTGTTCTGCTTCTTGTTCCTGAGTTCCTACTAAGGCTTGGAGAGCTTTCAATTGAGTTGTAATTCAAATTCATGCGGTTCCTACAAGACACCTTGAACAGACTTTTGCTGATGAGTCTATAGGAACTGTCAGCAATACTGAGATTACTTCAGAACCATGATTGTTGAATTAGACTTTACTTTCTGATGTTTTGTGTTTTGAATTAAATTGTTGGACAAGATTAATTGCATGCAGGGAGAGATTTAAATGAGTAGCTTTATAAAGTATTAAAGTTCTAAGTATGTCACATGGGAAAAAAGCTGTAAGGTTTAAATGAGTAAATGTATTTAATGCATAAGATGCCTTGGCTAATTTTTAATTCCTTTACTAACATCTTTTATTGAAAAAACATACTTTATTCATCCATCTTAGTTATACTGCTACAGTTGTGGTAATTTAATACTCCTGCGCTTTGCTAATCTTCTGGTTCAACAGAAGTAAACAATAGGTTTCATAAATTAAAAATATGCTCTTCAGAACATGCTTCTAAAGATAAAAAACAAGGCTGTAAACATTTATGACTGAAACAAACTAGATTGTTCAAATACTGCCATGATGTATCATGTATATCAATATGGCACTGATATCAGTTAGAATGCAAACAAGGTTTTAAATGATATGCCCCTTCATTTCAGCTGGAGAATCCGCTTTACACCATCTGCCTATCAGATGGTTAGGAACCAGGACTGCGTATTAATGCCACATGTTCGATTTTCTTTCCTCTTGTAATGGTTAGATTCATATTGCTAATAGCTGTGCATGAGCACTGTCGATGAAATTTGTGTGACGATGGAGTGATGAGATATTTATATAGCTGCCTGTCTCACTGCATAATCAGCAGGAAAAATGCCAGACATAAACAACTTATCAATTTCAGAATATTAATGACAACTACCATTGATTTTGATCCATTGAGTATTTTAGCCTGGACACTTTTTAACTGTTCAAATAAATTTTTAGAAAAAAAAATAAATACCTAAAGGGGTGTTCATAGTGATTCTTATTATTTCTTCCATTTCAGATGCCTTTATAGATGATATTTTTTATCTCATATTGAAGATAAAATGTAATGAAACATGTACAACTTGGAAATTCTGTGGCTGTGCTCATTTCTTATAAGAGAAATTTGATATTAATTAGTGTTTAGGTCAAAAGACTTTTTCAAACAACCTGTTTAAAAAAAAAAAGTCCCAAGTATATATCCATACGTGAACTTTAAAGTTTAGAATTGTTAAATATACATATGGTTGTTAAGTAACAGCTTATAAATCTGTTTTATTTATAATATATATGACAGACTTTTCTGGTGAGTTAAGTAGGGCAATGTGCTAACAAGAAATTTTTGTCTTCCACAGTGCACCAGTGCCAGGGGCTCTGGTGAGTGGCTCAGGACCTTCCTTGCCACTTGCTTTGCTACATCATGGCAGTTAAAACGTAGAAAAAAGTAGCAGTAAGGCAGAAACTGTGCTAGGGTGGCATTGCTGTGAAGAACTGGATTAAGCTACGGTTCTGAGGATTATCCCATACTCAGTGCCCCTCTTCTGTACCTCCTCCCGCTCCGAGTCATGCTTATATGAGAGACACTTTTCAGTTTCATACAGTTTAAATTAATTGCTACATGGCAAAGCGATCATTTCAATCACTTAAGCAGTTATATGAGAGAAGGAATAAAATTTAAAGTTTAGTTTCTGCTTTTAAAAAATTATAATTTATTATCACAAGCATTGTTTTGAAAGAATTGTATTAAATTGTATATCAGCAGTCTGCATTTTATTTTTCCAATCCCTATCCAAAGGGTATGGCTTTCTTTACAGAGAAGTGTTATGTAAGCTTCAGAGGAAGCTATAAATGCCTACATGATTTTGCAAATTTTGCAGCAAAGGAGGGTTTTATTTTAGCAGTTCTGCAATGGTGAACAATAATATTTTCAGATAGACAATAATATTTCCAGGGGGGCTCACAAATACAATGGAGTATTGGTTTAATATGGTGTTTATTCTAATATTTGGTGGTGCTTAAAAACTGATCTAGAGTGCAATAACAACCAAAAGTTTCAGGTATGCTGTCATATTTACTGGTTTTATATATTGGTATTTTAATATTTTTCTATGGGATTGTTCTTTAAAGATGCTAGTTTTAACTTTTCAGTAGTGTATGTATATATATAAATATATATATAAGTATTGGATATTCCATTGTTTAATGAACACAGGATACAAACCAATGTTCAGAGGTGCATGATCCCTTTCTCTTTGGCCTAATTTAAGGACTGTAATCAAATTTGTGTAATGTATAACTTCATATCCTTCCTCTAAGATAAAAATATCATTGGAAACAATCCATGTTATTGTCAGTACCTTCTTAAGACAAGTATGTGCACATTTTGTAATAGTAGCAGGAGCTAAAATAAAATGAAATCCTCGAGTTTATCCACCTTCTGATTTTTTTTTTTTTTTTCCTTTTGGTACTTCTTCCTGAATTGGCAGTTTCCTAAATAATATTGATCTGCCCATGCAGAATGTAATTATCACATACTTGGTAATTCTCATTGCACGTAAAGGTGCTGGAAGTCTGTTTGTCAGGTGAGTAGAGAGGCTGGAGTTTTTTGCTGATCTTTGTACAGTCATGCAGAGAAATAAGGAAAAGCAACCTTGAAGCAAGACATAATATATAAAAAGGCACCCCTTATGCCACCTTTTTGCTTTCCATGTGATGACAGGGATTCCTGAAGTCCGTTCACCTTCAGCTTTCTCGCCAGTGGGTTACCTTCTGTTGCTAGCTGAAAACATGGTAATACTGACCTCGTTTTCCATTTAAGAAGGCAAAAGAGACAATAAGAGACCCATGGAAGCAATGCTGGTAGCAATATTTACCTCAGCAGCCTGGGATTCTTTGCTTATTTGGTATTCCCTGATAAATTGTGCTCTTCCTATGCTGGGCAGCAGCCTAGGCCCACTAGAATAGTAAATTGTGGAGTTAATTCCTCTTGAGATACGTAAGACACTTCACACCTCTCAGGATAGCTGAAAATCAGACAAGCAGAAACCTTTAAACTAATTACACAGATTTTTCAAGCTGTCTCCCCTGTCAGGGCAAGGATCTTGGTTCAAAAGGATTGAGGGTCTGCTACTCATGGAACATCATAGATTGAGGGCTTAGATTGGTAGTTTTATTGCATAAAACTTACGTATTTTACTGCTTTCTTCTTCATTTTTTTATGTTTAATTTTCTTTAATTTCCATCTCTACCTCCTGTTTTAATCATGTGAGACAAGCAGAAAGTAGTGGAGATGTTTTCCTGGGTAGCCCTTAAGGAGTTTTGACATCAACTTCTCTTCATCATCACCGAGGTTGGAACAAAACTATGGGAGTGGACAGCAGTTCTGTCTGGGGACAGCAGAAAAAATAATCCTCCTTAAGGAGGAGGGCAAAAAATTTATGACATTGAGTAAAGACTGTATCTAATTTTGAGTTTTGAAGGCATTACTAGAGTATTTCTCGTAATTGCTTTTGACAGAGAGAACTTTCCTCATTTTTGTAAAATATTCCTGTATATGTCTGAATGGCAGAAATGTGGTTTGGTAGGACAAGCACTTGGACTGCCTAAAGGTGCCTTTGTCTTAGGTATTAAATGTATTTAATGGATCCATTTCTCATTGATAAATTCTGTAATGCCTTAAAGTTTTGGGAAAGCAAAATAAGCATTTTACCAATGTTCTGCATAGCTAACTTTTCTTCTAGAAATGATTCCTATGGGGGCCCACATCACCTAGATATTATATGTGAAATTAGAAATAAATGCCTGAGTTCTTTAGTCTGTTATTCATAAATAAAAATTAATGGATTTGTTTTTTAATTTATTTTATTTAACATGGCAAAAAAAAATTTACATCTAAAAGATTTTTTCAAAGTACAGTTGCATGCATGTTCACCTTTTCTTAGTCAGATGCTTCAGATCATTTACATACAAAATCTGGTTTCTGAAAGCACGTATTTGTAGCTACAGCTAGTTATGACTATTATAACTGCAGTTACTGGATACCAAGCTAAGACTTAGGTGGATGTGGGATGTTTAGAAGTAACTATCTATATAGGATGTGAAATAGTTTATTTGAAAAAATTGATAGCCCTCAAATGAAACAAGAGGAAAACTACTCTGCAGTGTTCTCTGTTCATAGTAAGCATGAAG
The DNA here is from genome assembly GCF_013377495.2 of Cygnus atratus. Lineage (NCBI taxonomy): Eukaryota > Metazoa > Chordata > Aves > Anseriformes > Anatidae > Cygnus > Cygnus atratus. The sequence goes on from NC_066362.1 coordinate 166,513,123, forward strand.
GAAGAGTAATGGTCTTAGTCCCTACAATAATGAAGAATCATAGAATAATGTATATTAAATTTTATTCATACTTTTCAGGCCTGACAGCAGCAGCTGCAGCAGCAGCAGCTGCCACCAATGCTGCCATAGCAGAAGCAATGAAAGTGAAAAAAATTAAATTGGAAGCTATGTCCAACTATCATGCAAATAACAACCAGCATGGAGCAGACTCTGAAAATGGAGATCTGAATTCAAGTGTCGGTGAGTCTCAGACACATCATTATACAATGTCCGTAACACCCTGATGGTGTTTTATTAAAATGGTGATTCTTCTAGACTACCTTCTGAAGTTTTTCATTTGATGTAAAATGTTGCATATTTGTTTTCCTTTTCTTACTGTTTTTAGTTTTGTTTTGTGTATGACCTTTACACCAGCATTGTGTTGTTGTTACTATTACAAAAAAAAAAAAAACACATTATTTCCTTTGCAGGTTACTTTTGCAGACTTCAGTTAATATTTTCCATGAAAGAAAGTGGTTTGATTGCTTAGAGTCCATTTTTCAAAGTACAGGTGGGGTGACAGATGATGGTGTCAAAGAGAAATTTAACGATGTCTGCTACTCAGTGTGCTGGGTATCGACTTTAGGTAATTCAGAAAACAAGCTTGAAATGAAAATATTTCATACTTTCATGTGCCCTGTGACAAAAGGAAAACATACATACACAATAAATTATTGCCATGCTCTGCAGTTCCTATCATATTTTATTTTAATAAACACATTCTTAAAATGTAGTTAACAGATTTTTCCATTTCTTAAGCAACCATCAGCAACTCATGTTCTTTCTCAAACAGAATTGTTTTGGTATACTTTATTCATTTGTTTGGATGATTTGTTTTGCTAAAGCATACTTCAAAGCTAGAGTAACTTTTTGTTGTTGTTGATTAAATCTTTAATCATCTGTGTGTGTCTGCTGTAAAATGTTTTGTTATGCCATTTCATTGTATTGCTTCCTTTTATCATGTTGAGACAGTATTAACTCAGCAACAGAAATTCAATGACAAAGAGGTATGTTCAGAAAACTGCAGACAAAATTGGTGTTTGTTGGAATAAAATGGCATAAGATAGGGATTTTTTGTTTTTATTTTGGGCTCTTTTGTTTATTTTTTTATTTATAATTTTTCATATTGTAAATGTATTTGAAATGAGTCTTAAATGGTTATGTACTAGCCTTAACATAAATATGTTTGTGAACCACAGCTCTAGGAGCATCTGGGAGCATCGGTAGGCTGTTATTTATAAGTAATATGGACTACAGTTCAAAGAACCAGTTCATCTAGACACGTTATTTTAAATAACAACAACATGTATGCATAACTGCATAAGGTGACAATCCGATGTTTTGTTTTTCTTAAAAGCTTTTTAAAAAATGCTCTTGCAAAGAAAACTATCTTAAATTATTGTGATAGTACTTGAATACCAACACATGCATTCAGTAGAATATTAGTGGAAAAATTGTGAGGACAACAGTGGGTAAAGAGGAGGTGTCTTTGAAATCTGAGTGGAAGAGATGATAGGTGCAAGTAAAATGGAAGGACAAGGTGGCGCCTAAGATGCTGAAAAAAGAGTGAAGTATTAAAGTGTAAATACAAAGAAAAAAAAAGTATAAATACAAAAAAAAAGTAAATACAAAGTATGAGGATAAGGAGTCTGAACTCAAAGCTAATTTAGGTGCGTGCATAGTGCATGCATTATGTGAAACAAAGTGTTCACATATTGAATTAGAGAACTAATATTCTTATTGGCTGTTCTGACAAACTACTTGTATATCTATGGAAATGGAAAAGTTAACAAATAATCAACATGTAGACCACATGAGGTATTTGTAGGATTTTTAGAAGGAATAGCTGAATTTCATCTGAAATCCATCTTAAAATAATTGTTTGAGACAAAATTTATATGGTTAATCTGCTCATACACAGTTTAATCATTTTGCCTGATTGAGAAGATATATTCAAGCTATTTTAGTAGGGTAAAGTAACATATTTATCGTCAAAATTTCCTCTCAGCACCTTAACTTAATTGTTAACTTCAGTTATTTTCCCAGTTTAACTGAATGAAGAATTGAGTTCATTTTGTTCAGAAAAAAATAATGGCCTCAGTTGTTTTCATTCTATGAGAAATGTCTCTGGAAATACAGTCTGCTTGTTTGTTCACAGCTTTGAATTATACTTTTCCTATGGAAGTTTTCTCAAAAGTTACTTTCATTTATTTGTTTCTTTTATAGTGTGTCCTATCTAGTGTCCAGCGTCATTTATGCCTATGCCTAATCAGAGAAGTGGTTGCTAGTAATAATTATACCTGTGTATTATTAGGTTCACTAAGAATTAACTCTCTGTTTGTCAATTGCATTGCTGAAAACCAGCATATTGTATTAACCTGACAAGAACCATATTTCAGAAATGTTGTTTGGTAATAGGTATGTGCATGTTTTCTTGTTGTTGTTTCGAGTTTTTTTTTGTTTGTTTGTTTTGTGGGGTTATTTTTCTTTTTTTTCCAAATGTTAATTTTTTTTTTTTTTTCAAATAAATATTATTAAGACCATATATCATTAACAATTTAACCTATGGCCTGTTAAGCATGAATTTAAAACATTAAAATTATGAATGTTGACAAGAGGAAGGGAAAAAACAGAAGAAAATAATCTGATTTTTGATTATATTTTAAATTATGTTATATGTCTAACCAAACTGGAGAAAAACAAACAAATAAAAAACAGTCTAAGAGCTTTATCTACATGTTAGCCCACATGTAACAGGTGCTATGGTATGGTAATGTACATAGGTTGAGCGTACCTTATTCTTGGGCTTTTTTAATGTCTATGTTAAGGAAGAAAAATAAAATATAAGCTCCTTATATTGTCAGGTTTACTTCTGAATCGTCTTGCTTTTTGGTTTTAATCAGATGCTTAATGTGACTTACAGAAGTCATTTATGTAGATGAACATTGTATAATTATACAGAGCACTACACAAATTTATTAACTTGGTCCTTTGAAGCAATGGCCAAAAGGTTAGTGAGTGAAGGGAGTTGAAGGAAGTCAATGATACTAATAAGTAATTATTTTATATCTCTCAGTTTTGCATGGTAACCTTGAGCTTGCATCCTCCCACCAGCATTATCATTTCAGAAGGAGAAAAAAAAGAAAGAAAGAAAGAAAGAGAGAAAGAAAGAAAGATAGAAAAAGAGAATAAGAGAAAGAGAGAAAGAAAGAAAGAGAAAGAAAGAAAAAATAAATTACAGAGGAATTGGAGTGAGGTATTAGCACACTGAGTAAAATATATGGCTGCAACGCCTTTCTCCCCCATCCACAATCAATTGGATTCTTTTAGTTTAATATTTACTTGCTAAGATGAGATGCTAGTCTGCATGGTGATAAACAGTCTGCTACTGGCATCTGAAGGTGACCTGTCAGTTCATATGGACAAATCTCCTGCTTACTGAAATGTACAAAATAAATCATTAAAGCAGGCAGGTGCTCATTCCCAGATTTAAATCACCATAGATTTACGATTTGAATTAATGCTTCATTTGGTCATAGAAATAGATGCTGAGACAAATGATATGCAGTGGTTGGGGCTTCCATACTGTAGCCATCCTAATATTGATTACTGCGATGTCTTTGCAATCTCTTGTTTATATCAAGTACTGTCTTGTGACAGCTTGGCTGATATGAGCTACATTGCAGATAAGAAGGAAAAATGTCCTTTTTTTTTTTTTTTTTTTTTTTTAGTGGCACTTCTATATACAACATGCAGGATAGATAAATTACTGTTTTCTCATTTAAAAAAATGAATTCCATATGGCAGCAAACAAAATGCATTGTCTCTAAGATCATGCCGTGTTTTTGTTTTTGTTTTAATTGCAGAGTTAAAGGAAAGAGAGTGACAAGGTCAAACATTAAATTTCATTGAAGAGGTTCTGCTCTTTGTCATATCAACATCTTATGATGTTATTAGGATCAGTCACATATTTACCACCTGATACTCTGAAGTTATGGATAGGTAGAGCACCTCAATTATTTCATTGCTCTTAAGTACTTACTACCTTGCTATCATACTTCATTAATCTGCAGCAACAAATGATAGAAGCCTTTAAAAGTAAATGTGTTTAAAGATACTTCTGTGAGCTAGGCTTTGCTATCTATAACTTGGTAGGAAGTAAAGAACAGTCCCTATACTTTTGCTTCCCAAACATTTTATATAATGAATAAACTATGCATACAGTTTAGAGAATACTCAAAGGATTTGTAAAGACCTTTGCCACTTGCTGAAATCTGACTCATAAAACTCGTAAACAACTATCAACAATAGTAAATTACTTGCTTAGTAGGAAATGAGTTCATATCTATTCAAAATGTGATCTCAAAACAGATGTCCCAAGAAAATGTCATTGTCTAAATTACATTCATACAAAAAAAAATGCTATTATTTCTTCAAGGAAGTGAAGCAATCATGAAGACTTTGGTGTTCTTGGTTTCTAAACACAGTTAGGAAGTACAAGGCAGTATCTTACACTTGGCTAGCACATTAATCCATAAACAACCACAAAATGTGTTGAAAATTAAGAAGTTTTATTGACAGGTTGGGTTTTCTATTCATCTACATTGCCTTGTAATGTATAAAATTATGAAACAAATCTAAGATTTCCTGCGTTGTGTTGTTCAAAAATAACGATGGTTGCTTGCATTCTTTTTTTTTTTTTTTTTTTAAATCCAGAATCAGAGATAAAATGATTTAGGTTAAATTATTTTTCTCTAGTGACCTTGCCCAATAATAGAACAGTACAACATGCAGTCATTTCCTTTTTCTAAACACACATGTCTATTTTGAAGGAAAGAATTACTTTTATGGTTTCAGGAAAAAGTCTTGGAGACCTTGAAAAAGCAAATAAAAGGAAACAGAGAATGCAGGCCACTGAGCACAGCTCTGCAGTTGCACATCTGATTCTCTGCCTTGGCAATGTTAATGAACCTCAAATCCTCCCTATAATTAGATGAGGGAATTGCTTATATTTTCAAACAGATGATGCTGCTATAATGAAACGATTGACAGGGAACTTAAGAGTGTCTACAGTAGTCATTTGGTTTCCGTATTCCCCCCCCCCTTTTTTTTTTTTTTTTTTTTAATGTAAAAAGAAGGTTGGCTGCAGATACAGGTCCTGGGAGAGGTAGTAATTTACACAGAATGCTATGACAGGTGTCTTTGTATAGCACAGAAATAAAATGGAAGAGAGAGGAATAATGGGCAGGTACAGCAATTTTTGGGGAGGGGGTGTCCTGGGTTCTTTAAAAGGGGCCGAGACTCAAGAGATGGATCCGGATTGAGTGCACAGCTGTAACTGCTGATGAGCTAATTGCTCCTTATCTCTCAGTCCCATTCATCTTCATTTTTTACCAATTACTGAGAATTATCTGTGTTCTCAGTTGGATATGAGAGTTAATCCTTTTTGGTTAAGCTGGCAGTACTGTGAGCAGATTCCAAATCATAGGGTGAAAAAGCCAGAGCAAGCTTGTTCTAAAACTCTCTCCAGTTCAATGACAGTATCACTAGTTCATAAGAATTTTTCTATTGTTTAACAGATTGAACACTGATTTTATTTTTTTATACTTTAGTGCATTTATTAATGTATTCTTCTGTTAGCGTAAACTGATCATGTATTCACATCCACTAGTTGGATGGATGTGCTCCTTTTCTAAAAATACTGTTGCAAAAATGAAAATAAAATAAACTTCAGACTGAAAATATGATTTCCAGTATTACAGTGTTTAGTATATGACATAGTTCATTTAAAGACAAGACTATAGTTGTAACTGACAACATGGGATATAAGACAAATGCTTGTCAGTAACATTTATCTACTTCTGTAAACTCTGAGATCTTTGGATGAAAAGTATTGTCTAGGTGCTAGCCAAGGAATAATTATACAGCCTTAAGGACAAATATGGTATGTTGAACACATTGCATTTCAAGCTAAAGGAATGTCTTCATAAAACTTTGGGAAAAACAGATCTTTAGCTATAGCCAAGTCACTAAACTTTGTTTTGGAGTTTTACTTATCTTCATGATACCATGGGGAAAAGTCTTGAATTTCATGGCTAAAATATAATGCTGGTCTGGCAAGTGAGAATGTAAATGGAGTTCATAATTTTGCAGGATCTGCTTCCCTAGCCTTTAATTGTGATTGTTAAATTTGCTAAACAAGGCAATGAATTGGATGTTATGATCTGAACACCAGTTAGTAAATTAACAGAATTATTAGCAAAGATTCAATATTTCCTGTTGAACAGTCAGATGGGTTTTAATGATGAGTCTCTCATCTAGATTAAATGTTCACTGTGGGATTCATTTAAACAAATGTATACATTTGCATCTTAGTCACCTTAGATTCCCCTTAGACTCGACAGACAAAAATAAGCAGTTGTAGGGGTGATCCATCTCGTCCTAAAGTAGATGGCAAACATGAGATCAGATAAACTAAACTGTACATTAAAAGTGCTTAGTCTTGCATCTACTGAGTTGTAGTTATGTAAGGAATGAATGAATCACAAAGTGCTTATGATTAAGATATTTTGGAATAAGATTTGAATGAGTTAACAGGTCCTTTGCAAGACAGTGGTACAGTAATGACAAAATAGGACCTAAGACAAGGCAAAATGAAAAAGAAAAAACCCTACTCATCAGAAATCTCAGGTGAATTTAGGTATTCACACACAAAAACTATTCAGAAATATACTCTCAAGTTTCTTCTGATTGTACAAGCATATCACTTCTAAAAAGAGTGATTTTTATCTATGCAAGACCTACTGGGAGAGCAGACTTCTAAAACCACAGAAGTAAAAGCTTAGTGCATGACATTTGTGCTTTGGGTCTGCTATGAAGCTGTATGAAGTTCATGGAAAAATCTAAATGATTAAGTCTATCTTGTCAGTAAGGTTAAAAAAAAAAAAAGCTATTTATGGTGCTCAATCACATTTACTTTATTTCCTGTTCTATGAAAGATAATCCTAATTGGATAAATAGTTGGATAATCTAATTTTCTATTTGATTTTTTTTTATATATACATGCTTTATTCTCATGGCCATTTTCCTTTTGATAGTGTCTTGTGTGAAAATAATGAACTTACTAAGCTTTTATTCAGTTTTGTTTCATCATTATTTGTTATCGTCAGTAAATATACTTAAACATGATACTGTGAAGGTGCTATATTAAGAAATGTAATCTTAATACACGCTGTATTTTGCTAAGTAGTTATGATAGTCTATAGGATCATCTTTCATGAATATTAACTAGAAGCTACATTTTAAGGAGAAAACTTTAAACTTTTTAATTATTATCCCAATTTCAAAAACTGATGTCTGTTCTGGAATATGTGACAAATTAACATATCTCTTGAATTATTCTTGAATTGAATTATCATGAAAGTATGTATCTTTCCTGTGTTATAAACATGTAAATATGCTACATTATACATCAAAAATATTTTCTATATAAATAGATATACTTTGAAGAAATATATAATTATTGTATTCATTCACACATAGCACAAAGTACCAAAATAGGCTTCCTTCATGTTTTTAATAAAATCTGGGGAATTAAAGATGTGTGTCCTTTCCTACAGTGGTGTGTTGTAATGACATGAACTACGTAGTACCTCATTTTGGGCTTAAAGGTAATTTGATAAAGATAAATCCTGGAGAGTTTAGTTCAATCAGGAAATCCAGGAAAAAAAAATAAAAACAAAGTCCTCTTTCTAAAGACTGAGGCTGTATTTGCACACGTACAATGTATACCTTTGTGGAGGTACCTACTGTGGTGTCTATGTTCAAGGGAGTGTTGAGTTTTTTGGAGTATTTTCTGGTAATGTGGAAAGGCAACCTCCAAAGTGTCTAAGTCAGGCATCTACTGTAGAAATTTTGTTAAGTTGTGTACGT